>NC_090440.1:56817251-59317251 GCF_031143425.1 Pleurodeles waltl
ACAGCAGTTCCCATTGCGTGGTGAGGATGGAATAAACGATGAATGGTCGGATGATTGTTCAGACAGTGAGGAGTGTAGGCTTGCAGTGTCCCTAGAAGTAGATCAGAGGGGACCCTATGTAGAGGAGAAGGTGATGGGCCATAAGGTTTCATTCTTGGTTCCGAAATTACCACTTTTGGGGCGTACCATAAGAGTGGTAGGAGTAGCAAATCAGTTCCTGACAAATCCAATTACAGATCCGGTCCAAGTTGGAATTGGCATCTTCCAGGGATTACACAAATTTGTGGTCTGTGACTCGAGTCCCGTATCCCCACTGGGAAGAGACCTACTGTGCAAAACGAGATGTTCGATTCCCTTTTCCAATTAAGGGATTGAGCTGCAGACGAACAGTGATGATGAAGGAGACAATGGTCAGTTTCTAGAGTTAGAGACGGAGACCGCAAATGAGGAATACCCTTTGAAAACCCTATTCCCAATGCTTACAGTGAATGACTTACCAGCCGAGTTGCAGGGAACAGTGACATAGAAAGTGTGGGACCTGACAGGAAAAGAAGTGGGACTGATAAAAGGAGTAGAACCGGTTAAAGTAGAGGTGAAGCCGAATGCTGTGTTTCCCCAGGTACCGCAGTACCACATGGCACAAGACGTCCTCATTCAAGTAGCACAAATAATTGCAGACTTTGTGAAGCAAGGGGTTCTGAAAGAAGTGCTGAGTAGCCCGTGTAATTCACCAATAATGGGTCTGAAAAAGCCTTGTGGGAAAGTTCGAATCGTGCAAGACTTGAGGAAAATAAATGAGATTGTGGTAAAGTGTTGTCCCATAGTGCCAAATCCAACTGTAATCATGTTTCAGGTTCCGTGTGATGCAGAGTGGTTCACAGTTGTGGACTTGTCTCAAGCATTCTTTCCGGTGCCTCTTCATGAGGATAGCCAATTTCTCTTCAGTTTCAAATTCCTGGATAAGGTCTACAGTTGGTGCAGAATTCCTCATGGGTTTTCTGAGTCGCCTTCCATCTTCAGATATTGAAGAAGGACTTGGAGTCATTAGAACTGCCTTTCAGTTCAACTGTAGTGCAGTACATTGATGATTTGTTAATTGCATCCAGGACGAAAGACGACTGCAGGTATGACACAATTGCCTTACTGAACCATTTGGGAAAGAATGGACATAAAGTGTCCCCAAAGAAGCTGCAATACTGTCAGAAGGAGGTGAAGTACTTAGGTCACCTGATTGAGAAAGGGTCGAGAAAAATATCCAAAGACAGAGTGACAGCCATACTGCAGATGAATCCCCCAACAACAAAAAGAGATGTTAGGATGTTTGGGGGAATGGTGGGCTACTGTTGTCAGTGGATTCCCAACTTTTCGATTATCTCTAAGCCCTTGATAAGACTGACTGTCAAAGAAGTTCAGGATGGCCCGATGCTATAACCATGCCCGAGAAAGAGATGAAGGCATTCATGGAGTTGAGGGAAAACATGTGCAGGGCACTAGCTTTAGGTATGCCTGATTACACTAAGCCTTTTGTACTGTTTTGTCATGAACGTGATGCTTGTTCTTTGTCTGTCCTGACACAGGTCCATGGAGGTGCAAACCACCCAGTAGCATATTTTTCAGCTACTTTGACCCAGTCGCAGCAGCCTTACCGGGTTGTTTGCGTGCAGTTGCAGCAGTTGGTCAAAGCCTCACACAGTGTGAAGGAATAGTGATGGGACATCCTTTAAAAGTAATGGTTCCCCATTCAGTTGAAATCTTGTTAACCCGAACCAAGACGCAGCACATGACAAATGCACGCCTTACAAAATATGAGACCATGGTACTGGGGTCTCCGAATGTGTCCCTTAAGAGATGTACTGTATTGAACCCAGCAACTTTACTTCCTATTGATAATGCAGACATTGATGATGCGGAGGAAGTAGAACATGATTGTCTTGAGGTAACAGATCTGTGCACCAAACCAAGGCCTGATATCAAAGATACTCAACTTGAAGAAAATGATAACATCATCTTTGTTGATGGTTCATGCTTGAGAGACTCAATAGGAGTACTGAGAGCTGGATATGTCGTGTGTGCAATCTCTGGTATCTTAGAAGCTTCCTGGCTCGAAAGAGTGTACTCTGCTCAAATGGCAGAATTAATTGCTCTTACAAGGGCATGCCACGCAGCTGAAAACTTGAAAGTCACTATCTATACTGACAGCAGATACAGATTTGGAATTGTACATGATTTTGGCCAGTTATGGTCACAGAGGGGTTTCATGACCTCTTCTGGTTCTCCAGTGAAAAATGGCAAGAAAATTAAGGATTTGTTCCACGCGATTCAGTTACCTCTTGAAATTGTCGTGGTGAAATGCAATGCTCATGTTAAGTCACAAGATTTTGTGTCAATGGGAAATGGATATGCAGATCAAGTCGCAAGGTTTTGTGCATTGAACTGTATATCGTTTCGAGATCAGTGGGAATTGTTACCTGAAACTGAAAATGAAACATGCTTAAACTTTGCATTAAGGGTGGTTGACAAGTTAGATGAGCTAAAATCACTGCAGGGACGTGCCAGCAAAGAGGAGAAACGTTCCTGGCAGAGAATGCAATGTGTACAGAGGTCTGATCACTTATGGGTTTCAGAGGAGGGAAAAATGGTTTGCCAAACAGTCTTTTGTCACAGTTTGCGAGGTTTTACCATGGTCAAGCACATGTTGGGAGAGATGCAATGATCAGGTTGTTAAAAATTGATTGGTTCAATCCAAAATTTAGACAAGCTGCAGAGGTTATCTGTCACAGGTGCATCATCTGTCAGCAGATGAATGCAGGGAAAGGGACTGTGGTAAATATGAAGCACGTTGGGAGAGCTGGAGGTCTGTTTAGCAGGATGCAGATGGACTTTATTGAAATGCCTGTGTGTGGAGGATTGAGGTACGTGTTGGTGATTGTGTGCATTTTCAGCCACTGGATTGTAGCAAAGCTGCTGCTTAGGGAGTTAATACCACATTTCGGATTCCCGATCTCTTTAGAATCAGATAGGGGCAGACACTTCGACAATGAGGTGATTAAGCTCTTGTGTGCCGCATTAAACATTGAGCAGAAGCTGCATTGTAGTTATCGCCCTGAAGCATCAGGATTAGTGGAGCAGATGAATGGTACCTTGAAATTGAGAATGGTAAAAATGTGCGCAGCTACCAATCTGAAGTGGCAAGATGCATTGCCCTTAATACTGATGTCAATGAGAAATACACCTGACAAGAAAACAGGACTGTCTCCCCACGAAATTCTAATGGGCCGAGCTATGCGATTGCCCGCAGTGCCTGCAAATGCTCTTGTAAATATCACGGATGATATGGTGTTGGACTACTGCAAGGGTCTGGCTGACGTGGTCCGCTCTTTTTCTCACCAGGTGGTGGCTACCACATTTCCACCGATAAGTGATCCAGGTCACACCCTGAAAGCCGGTGACTGGGTGGTTGTCAAGAAACACGTGAGAAAGTCGTGCCTGGAGCCACATTGGAAGGGGCCATATCAAGTGATACTGACAACCACTACTGCTGTGAAATGTGCAGGTCTTCCGAATTGGATACATGCCAGTCACACAAAGAAGGTGACGTGTCCAACTGATGAGGAACTTGAAGTGTCCAAAACAACAGCTTCAGAGAAGGAAGTCTCAGGGCCGGAGAGTATTCAAAGGGGAACTGAGACTGAAGGAGAGCCCGCTGAGGACGGCTTAATCACTCAGAACGAGATCCAGAGGGGTGACAGTGAGCCTATCTCAGCCGGGGCATCAGGGGAACCGACACAAAGAGAGGTTCTCCCAGAAGCAGACGGATGCGGGTTTGAAATTGAGCCCATAACAGACCCTGAAGGTGAAGGGAGTGAGGCAGAGGGAAGTCGAGGCATTCTGACTCCTCCTGAGCCGCTTGCAGGTCCATCAAGAGAAAACACCATAGCACAAGAGGAGGGCGCTGTTCAACGTTCTGAAAGGCCAGACAGAAAGAAAACACTTAAGGGAGATAATTGGCCAGAGCCACAAGCTGCAGGAGAGAAAGTGATCCCTAATGAAACTATAGAGGAAGAAGTTGATACAACCAGGAACGAAGATCTCAGTGAAGGAGAGTTGCAGGGTGAACGCAAACTGAAAAGAAAAAGAGTTGCAAACAGAAGGTACGCAGGTCCGGAATGGGCATATGCAACATCAGCTGAATGGCAACTGTTTTGATGGAGAGGTACCAGGTCAATACTACGGCACCTGAATTAAACCTTAGAAAGAGACTGTGTTAAATTGAAATTGAAATGAAAAGCTGAAAAGCTGAGAAAGGAGACTGATAAATTACCGGATGTGACACTGTTAACCTGAATTGACTCTGCAAAACCGATTATGACAAGCTGCTAACCTGATTTGACAAAGGGGTCCTGGAGTGAGTGAAACGCTGTAAATACTCGCAGAGAGAGAGACTTTGTAAAAGAAAAAAAAAAAAAGAGAGAGCTTTTATATCGTCCTCAAGTTAATTGGTTTGCTTTGTATTCTGCTACCTGATTCTTTACAGATCATGAATTATAATAGAGATAATAGTAATAAGGGTAGGATGTGTGGTTGGTTGAGTGCTATTCTGAGTATTGTTTGTGCAATAATAATTATAGGTGTGATTGTGGGAATGCCATTGGTGGATAAGAAAGTGACTAACAATGCTTCAAATCCTGAAACTGCTACACTAACACCATGGGAAAAGTTTGAGCAGGATGCAAAATATTTGCATGAGGGAACTAATTCAAAAGGGGAACTATCTACTAATGTTTTCTATCGCTTACTGAATGAGTATGTTGACACAATGAATGCGAAAAATTGCTATGTGTGCACAAAGATTCCTTCATCAGTACAAGAAGGGGTTACTTATCATAGTCTGCCATTAACCTACGGGATAAGCTGTAGTTTGCGGTTTACAAGATTCTAAGATCAAGAACATGTTCAGTACATCTATTCTAACTTAGATGTAGTGTTTTGCTTTGTGCCCGTGATTGAGTTTCTAAATAAACTAGCTAAAGAGCACATTATAAAATTAGTTAGGGGTTTCTTTGAGCCGACACTGACATTTGGGACAGCTTATGCGCACCGCAATAATCTAACCTGCTTACTAACACCTGTAGAAAAGAGCTTATTAGATCACACTGATGACAGACGGAAAGCATTAAAAGGAAGGCTAGAAAAGGTATTCGAAAAACACACGCTTGCAAATGATTATGCTTACACTGCTATAAAGACACAGGGCAAGTTAGCTATAGATGCATTACACGTAGGAAGGGTTTGTATATATAGGTCGAAATCTGAGCATGACACTTTATTTGTGGGAACGAGTAAGTGCAGGCATGTGTTTTTGTTTCAGAGTAAATGGATGTTGGACTTTTGGCCATACGCGTGGTCATCCCTAGTCTTTTTGCCTCCTTCCTCCTGGTTTTTCTGACCTTTCGCTGTTGGCTCTAGGACTCTGAGCACTTTATCACTGCTGACCAGTGTTAAAGTGCAGGTGCTCTCCCATCTAAAGTTGGTATGATTGGCTTATACCTGATTGGCATATTTAATTTACCTATAAGTCCCTTGTACAGTGGTATCTCTATACCCAGGGCCTGTAAATTAAATACTACTAGTGGGCCTGCAGCGCTGCTTGCGCCACCCACTGAAGTAGACTTTCAGACCTGTCTCAGGCCTGCTAGCGCAGGGCCTGTGTGCGCAGTTTTCTGCCACAGGGACCTGGCATCTAAATTTACTTGCCAGGCCCAGGACTCCCCTTTTACTACATGTAAGTCACCCCTAAAGTACGCCCTGTGGGCAGGGTGCCATGTATGTAGAAAGGCAGGACATGTGCCATATTGCATGGCCTGTCCTGGTAGTGACAAACAGCCTAACTTGGTGTCTCACTGCTGTGAGTGCTGCCTTCTCATAGGATTGCATTAGAAATGCCCTGCCTTATGTGTAGGGGTATTGTCTGATTTATGAGGGCTAGCGTAGGCGTGTTTGGTATGGTTGTGATGGTGATAATAAATACTGCTTACTGGTGTGGGTGTATTTTTTATTACTATCACAGAAATGCCACTTCTAGAAAGTGCGCATTTATCTGTGCTTATGATTCTGGTGTTTTGCAGCTTGACTCCAATCCACGTCTGGGCAGAGTGACAGTTGGGGCTTTGTGCATACTTTTCAGACAGCCTGTACACAGGGAGGGTGGAGGTGTCACTGAGGTGCATCTACATACTGAATAGTCTTCCTGGGCTGAGAGAAGGGAGAGGCGGGGCACACCTACATTTGTAAAGGCTGTGCCCTGGCCTCACACAATAGGGTCGTTAACCCCCCACTGATGTTTGGAGCCTGTGCTGAAAGGAGAGAGGGGGCACTCCCAGAACCAGTTGTAACTGGCTGGAACCTCCTCTCCCTATCATTGTAAAACACTGTAAAAATGGACTATAAGTACAGGGGAATTTTCCCCACAATTTGGAGACTCTTGGAATCATCTTGGAACTGGACACCAAAGGCTGAAAGGACTCACCAGGAACCGCCATGGACTGCTGCTGCTGTGCTGACCTGTGACCTGCTTGGTCACTGTGAAGGACTTGCCACTTGCTGCCTTCCCCTTGTGCTGGCCTGTTGCTGGGCCCTCCACCTGAGGACCTTTTCTGAAAGCTCTGCTCCCCAGGGGCAGGGTGCTGTGGCCCCTGACCCCTGCACCCATTCCTAGCCCAAGGAGTGCTGCTAGTGTCTTGCCTTTGCTCCTCAAAGCGCATGGAAAGCGCTGGTTCTCTGCCTTGTACCCAGGTCTGTGGAACTCTGCTGAACGGGGAGTTAAACGCCACCAGAGCAGCTCTTGTGCCCTACGAGCGCTTCTCCCCTTATTAATCACCGCCGCGACCCGAGTGTACAGAGAACGACGAGCGCGTTGAAATGCGCTGCCTGATGTGCCCCCGGGGCACGAGGAACAGGTAGAAAAAGGCGATCCACTGTTGTGGTGCCCCCGGGGCTCGGGCAAGCCCCATCTTCCGGGAATCACCGCAGCGACCCAGGTCGAGTGCTGTACCTCGCTTACGAGGTACAGAAGGGAGACGGGCGGATCTCCCTATCGGAGCCCTCCACGTCCAAGGCCGGGTGGCGCCTGGAGTTAGGCGGCTCCCCCGGTGTACGGAGACCCGGGACGCAGGTCTCCTGCTCAAAGAGCGAGGCGGGGCTGACTGGAGTCGCCCCCCCCCCTCGCCCCACACCACCAATGCGCTCGGCAGTACGGACCCGAGGTGAGGGTCCTTACTGCACCAGGGGGGCCCCGGTTGACACTGGCCCCCCCCTCTTTGTGGTTGGACCTCGGAGCACGTAATTGTGCCCCCCGTGTGAGAGGGCTGGTTGAGGCCCGAGGGGGGGCCCTAAAGATCACGAGTCCCCAGGAGGGGCCCGTTGCAAATTGAAGAGGGTGCGTGCCGCCCCCCTCTTCTCTCTCAAGTCTTGGGTGACTTTGGCCCCCCTCAGGAGGGCCGGTAAAGGCCCGGTGGGGCCCCCAATGATCACGGGTCCCAGGAGGGGCCCGTCAGGAATGCTGAGAGGGTGCGTGCCGCCCCTCTTAGTCCCAAATGTTCACAGGAGGCCCCCGTTTTGCGCAGAGGAGCGCCGGGGGCCCCAGTGGTTGTTCTAGGCACTGGAGGTGCCTCTACCATCTACCAGGTACTTTTAAATGGACCAATAGGATCATAATTGAAGTTCTTGTTACAGACTTTTCTAATTGTGATATATTGCCTACCTGTTACATGATGCTTTTACATATGTGTGCACATGTTCCTTTTATGGGCATGACTTGCTAATATGTTTGCTTAACTTGCCATAGATTTTCTAATGTTCCTATTATGGGCGTTTTATGATATTCTTATGACAAGTGTGCTAATGTGATAACGTGTTTCCTGACTACTGCTTATGTTGCAGAATACTGAGTAACCTGTGTGTTATGTGTGACTACTGCTAGTTTGCAGAGTAATTAATGTGTAACGTGTTCTGACAACTGCTAAGGTAGCAGGATAGTACTGTTATGTGATGTTGGTCTAATAATTACGTTGTGTACAATACAGTGTATTTTTATATAATCTGGTGTTGTGTTTCCTTTGTGGTGGGGATATTGCGTCACATGTATGTGTGTGTTGTGCAAACGCTTTACGCATTGCCTCCGGGTTAAGCCTGACTGCTCGTGCCAAGCTACCAAGGGGGTGAGCAGGGGTTATCTTGGACGTGTAACTCCCTTGCCCTGACTAGAGTGGGTAAGTTCTGCCTGGCTGAGGTACATACCCTAGCCAACCAGAAACCCCATTTCTAACAATGGACATTCATGTTAAATGGACAGGATCCAGCGATCCCTGGGATCTATTATATATGTGGACTCAATGCTTATTACCGTCTTCCAAAGGGATGGTATGGGACATGTTGTTTGGGAATAGTTTTCCCAAAGATCTACCAGATTGATGACTTAAAGCAAATTCCTAAAATGTCTGAATTACAACATACTAGACAAAAGCGAGAGACAGCGGCTGCTGTCGTTGGTGACATATTTGGAGCCATAATTCCTTCCGTAGGGGTTATCTTAAACTCCATAAAGATTCGAAAGTTGTCTACTATTGTGGATAACATGCTGACAAATTTCACAGGGGCTATACTCCTGATGGATACTGAACTTGCTGCAGAAAGAGCTATGACTCTTCAAAACCAGCTTGTTTTAGACATTCTTTTAGCAAAGAGTGGCGGAGTCTTTAAAATGCTTTATGAGTGCCATTGTTGTGCATTCATTCCTGATAACAGTAAAAAGATTAGAGGTATGCTTACTAACTTAACAAGAGATAGTGCAGATTTGAAGGAGTTGAAGGAACCTGGTGTTTGGAAAAAGGTTGGGAAAGGAATTACCAAAGTAGGGAATTGGTTTAGTAGTATTTGGAACGGTGTTCTTGCAAAAATATTAGGGGGCCTATTGATTGTCCTGATTTGTCTATTGGGACTATGGTTGTCATGCAAAATTAATAAAAGAATTAAAAGAGATTTGGCAAAACGTGATAAAAGAAAAGAAGAAAAAGAAAAAGAGGAAATGTTCAAAGAAATTTGGGAAAGATCCAATAGAAAGGAAGAAATTGAGATGCAAAATTTAAAGAAAATGAGAGGTTGTGAAGGGAAAGGTTTTGTGTGATGACAAGTGTCATCCGAGGAGGGACTGGGAGAGCGTAGCTCATATCTTAATATGAAATGTATATGAACTAATGTTTAATAATGCTACATAGAAAGTGTATTAATGTATTTTTCTAAAACATGCGCTTGAAATGTGCGCACGGGAGTGGCCGTCAATATATACAATGACTAATGAAACTGACTAATAATGTTGAAATGTTATATTAGGATATGATTTTGCACTAATAATAATAGGTTATATGTAAAAGTTCTGCTAATAAATCATTAGGCCTTAGTTAGCATGAGTCGAGGCCTAGCTGCCTGGTTTTCATATTAAATGTGTTTTTCTAACGTGCAGTGTGCTGACTTACTGAAGGACATGAACTCTTGTTTTTTCCAAACTAGAAGGTGAATGTAACTGTAGTAGATCTGTTCCCATGAAATTCAACTGGCTTAGTGAAACATTCTTGCTGGATGCAACAGTGTAGACTACTTGCAGGTACAAGGTCGCCTGAACCGGTACAGACAATGGAGCCACTGACTAAAGATTCAAAGAAGACCACGAGAGTATGAAATCTTACCGGACATTCTACCCGCTGAAGACGTCAATTATAAGGACCAATAAACTATGTGAGAACAGTTATGGGGTGACAAATTCGATGAGCTAATTTAAACTCTATTGGAGGGAGATAGTGGGGTACCTACCCCATCCAATAAAATTTTAGGGGACTAAATTTTAACGGAAAAAGGGATAAAAACCCTTGACACAAGGAAATAGTTTAGATTATAGACTAGAGAGAGGGAGAACAGGAGAGAATAGGAGAGAGTTAAAGAGATGCTGATGCAATTTGCTATGACCCAGACACTTTGGCACTTTGCATAGAGACTTTGCTGTTTGGTTCTTAAAACCATCCTTGCCTTATATTGCCCGTTTACACTTTACCTCCTTATGAGGGAAGTACCCCCTTTTACCCGATTGCTAAATTCCTGATGGCGAATCAACTGATGTCCTGAGGACGAAGACCAAACCTGAGTGCTGACCCAATACGGAGGGTAATTATATGACAATGAAATTGTAATTGTCTGTTTGCTTTTCCTTTCTAGGTACCAGCTGCTTCTTTTGACAGTGACCATAGCTAGATGTAAGTGAGTAAATTAGTCATAAAGGGACGCGTTAACAGGCTCATTGCATGCCTTGCGCCACTTTGTAAACCCTTGCGCCACATTATGCCTGCGCCAGGCCTAATGTATGCAAAGGGGGCGTTCCTCCATTAGGGAGGCCAAAATAATGGCGCAAGGAAATCCAAGAGATTTCCTTGTGACATTTGTTTCAGCACTTTTAATGCCTGCTCAGAGCAGGCGTTAATAGGGGGCACACCATTACTCATAATGGGCTCCTCTGTACTCTGCAAGAGTAGCGGAAAATGTTGGCGCAACTCTTGCAGAGTACATCAGTAGTGTAAAAAAAAAAAATGACACTATTGCCCCCTACCCTGTGCCATGATACGCCCGTATTTTAAATACAGCACACACATCGTGGTGGTAAGAGGGCGCTAAGGGGCGCAAGGAAAGTGTTGCTGCACTTGGGTGCAGCGCCACTTTCCTTAAATCTGCCCCTTAGTTTTACCACAATGACAGAGGCAGAAGCTCTCAGACCAGTGTTCTATTGGGTCAGACAGGTGAGAAATCCAAAGGCAACAATATATTTAAGATCATTGGAAGATGCAGCATTGGAAGGTGGATCTAGTAGGAATGTCTGGTCATCTCATGTAAGGAATATCTTAAACGAACTGCAGTTGGGGTTTCTATGGTCATACGCAAGAAGGGTAAGGCGGAACACTGCTGATCAGATTAAGGACTGCTATTATGAGTTAAAGTGGATGAGGAGGTACATAGTGCTGAAGGCAGGGTCACTATTGTCCAACTATTTCAGTAGTAGTCCTCCTGTATGTTCTATCTGGATCTGATTTACCCTGAGCTCAAAAGGACATTGTATATAAAATACAGATGGGGTACCTTGCCGACCAGGGAACATCTAACTATAAGCTAAAGACTTACTGTTGGTTCTTATTATTGTAATTGTGAATTTGGAGGGAAGGATAACATTAAAAAAATGTTGCTGTTTTGCACAATATGTGACGCCGCACTTAGGTGATGGTTCTTACCCTCTTTAGACGAAGGGCTTGATTTAGCGGAGAGCGTTAGTACCTCACAAATATGATGGATATCCTGTCTGCAGTATTACAACCCCACTATTGCCTATTGCCTATGGAGATCAGAATACAGCAGACGGGATATCCATCACGTTGGTGATGGAGTAACCCATCCGCTAAACTCCAATCATGCCATATGGGGGGCTAATTGTGTGAAATCTGCACTGTCACTCTGTCTTAGAACAGATAATGAGTATGTTCTCAACTCTGTATATATGAGCTGCTTGGCCACGTTTAAAAGAGTTGCCTGATTTTAGGTATCACGTTATCTTGATCACCCACGATGGAGGGGCAATGGTTGCTGGGATCCCTCCAATGTCCTCATGCAAATGCACTTTTTAATAGGATGTTATTTCTGCTTTATTCACTACATAAATGTATTATCCAATTGATATTTCTTTTGTATTTGTTAGACTTGACAGCCTTAGGGTGGTCATCCCCCAACTTTTTGCCTGTCTCCCACCACTTTTCTAACACTGTTTTTGCTGGTTTTAGGACTCTGCAAACTTTACCACTGCTAACCAGTGCTATAGTGCATATGCTCTCTCCCTTAAACATGATAACATTGGCTCATACCCAAATGGCATATTTAATTTACTTGTAAGTCCCTAGTAAAGTGCACTACATGTGCCCAGGGCCTGTAAATTAAATGCTACTAGTGGGCCTGAAGCACTGAATGTGCCACCCACATAAGTAGCCCCTTAACCATGTCCCAGGCCTCCCATTGCACGACCTGTGTGAGCAGTTTCACAGTGCTTGACAAGCATTAAACTCCCCTTTTTCGACATATAAGTCACCCCTAAAGTAGGCCCTAGGTAACCCATAGGGCAGGGTGCTATGTAGGTAAAAAGGCAGGACAAGTACATGTGTGTTTTATATTTCCTGGTAGTGTAAAACTCCTAAATTTGTTTTCCACTACTGTGAGGCCTGCTCCTTTCAAAGGCTAGCATTAGGGCTAGCCTCATATACTGTTTGAGTGGTAGATTATGATCAGAAAGGGGTACCCAGGTCATATTTATTATGGCCAGAATGGTAATACAAAATCCTGATTAGTGGTGAAGTTGGATTTTATATTACTATTTAAGAAATGCCACTTTTGGAAAGTGAGCATTTCTCTGCACTTAAGAATCCATCTGTGCCTAACAGCCTGTCTCCAATCCACGTCTGGTTGGATGGTTGACAGCTCCCTTGTGCATTTCACCTAAACAACCACAAACACAGGATACTCAGTCACACCTGCACTCCCTGCATACTGAATGCGTTTTCCTGGGCTGGGAGGGAGGAGGGTCTGACACTTACATTTCAAAGGCTAGTGACCTGCCCTCACACAATGGACTAACACACCCCCTACTAGGACCAAGGTAGCCAGACCTGTACTGAAAAGAGAACTTGTGCACTTCAAAACCGCTCATAGCAGTCTCCCCCACTTCAAAGGCATTTTTGTGTATATAAACTGGGTCCCTAACCCCACCAAACCAGACACTTCTGGACCAGATCCTGTAACCTGTCAAGAGGAACTGCCTGGCTGCCCAAATGACTGACCTGGACTGCTTTGCTGTGAAGGATTGCTGCCTTGCTGTTGCCCTGCTGCCTTGCTTGCCTCTGCCTTTGCTGAGAAGTGCTCTCCAAGGGCTTGGATTGAGCTTGCCTCCTGTTTCCTGAAGTCTCAGGGCCAAAAAGACTTCATCTCTTCAAGGACACTCCTTGTGCGCCAAAAAACAACGCACAACCTGTTGGAAACGATGCATAGCCTGCCCTGCGACGAGAAAATCGCCGCACAGCTGAACCAGAACAACGCAGCCCGACTTCCCGAGTGAAGATTGACGCAGCGCCTGCGTTGCAACCTGAAATTCGACGCACAGCCCTACCAGATTGACGCACAGCCAAACTGAACAACACAGCCTTACTTCCTGAGTGAAGAATCGAGGCAGAGCATGCTGTGTGACAGAAAATTCAACGTATCGCCTACCGGAACGATGCAACGCCTGTGACTTCTTCCCGCACGCCCATGATTTTTCACTGCATCGTCCCTGGGCGTCAAAAGAACCCTGCATCGCAGTGAGGATCAAAGACTGTGCATCGGAAATCAACGCAAATGCCCTTGCAGCGTGGAAAGAAACGACACATCATCTCTGCCGCATAGGAAAATCCAACGCACACCTTATTTTTCCACACATCTCCTCCTCTGCGGTCTCCGTGCTTGGTAATTACTATGCAAATCAGGTCCTTTATGCACACAAGAAACAACAGTTGATTTTTAAGATCTAACACTCTTTTTAAACTTGCAAAAGTGATATCTCAACTTCTGCTTATCGAATCTTGATCGTTTCGACCATAATTTAACCAGATAAATATCTTAGATTTTTCTAACCCTGTGTAGTGTATTTTTGTGGTGTTTTCACTGTGTTATTGCATTATTTATTGCACAAATACTATACACATTGCATTCTAAGTTAAGCCTGACTACTCAGTGCCAAGCTACCAGAGGGTAGGCACAGGATCATTTGGATTGTGTGTGATTCACCCTGACTAAAATTATGGTCCCTACTTGGGCAAAGGTGTATACCTCTGCCAACAAGAGACCCTATTTCTAACATTATTCTTTTAATGATTTTATGTACTTGTGTCCTTCATAGGATGCCAGCTTGTAGCTATCTTCCCATAGCTGATAGAATGTTTTACTCTTTGTAGAGAAATTTGAAATGACAACTGTATGTCTCGTTTGCACTCTTTTACGTGGGAGTAACAATTGATTTCTGTTGAAACTTTGTTTTTAGCATTTTTAAACACTTCTGGGGAGCATCCCCTACCTACATGGCATATAGCTGTTTCTTATATATTGTGCACATCTTGGTTTGAGACAGTTCCTTTCAGTTTCACTGTTAAGATAGTGGTATATTGTCTTTGAGAGATACTTGATGTGAACTGTAATAGTGAAGAAGATTACTCTTGCCTCAGGAGTTAAATATGTCGCTCGGTGGCCAGCATCATTTTTAGGAAGGGGACGCCTACCTTGTATTTCATTGGTGGGTTGGTGTTTCCTAAAAATGGTGCTAACTCCATTATTTTGACTCTGGATGGGTGTAGCGTCAAAATATAAATATTGTTTTAAGTTAGTGCCACTTTAGCATCAAAATAAATAACGCTAAGGTGACACTAACTTTCCATAGATATGGGCCAAAATATGCTAATTAGGGATAAGCCAATGCTACCCTGTTTTAAGAAATCAGCAGATGCACTTTAGCACGGGTTAGCAGTGGAAATGTCCTAAGGCAGTGGTTCCCAACCTGTGGTCCGGGGACCCATTGGGGTCTGCAAAACCTCCACAGGGGGTCCGTGACTGCTTGGACAATTAAATAATAATAACAGATTAGGTCCCAGCAGTCAGTGGAGGGGGTCCTTGGATTCTAATAATGATTCAATGGGGGTCCCCAGGTTCCAGTAATGATAAAGTGGGGGTCCACAGAAGTCAAAAGGTTGGGAACCACTGTCCTAAGGTCAGCAAACACAAGATCTGCAAAAATAGAGGAGGAAGGCAAACACTTTGGGAGAAGACCACCCTAAGGCTGACAGGACTAACAATGGTCTAATAAAACTGAATAAATCCAATGCCAGGCAGTGTCTCTCACTCCAGCGTCCCATAATCAGTTGATGAGAATGGATAGGGAAGCAAATTTGAAAGCATTTGACAGGGTGGGGCGGCTAAGGATGGCTGATTCTGCTGAGCCTAATGAGAGACAAATATTGCCGAGCGAAGAGACCAAAATAGATTGAAGGGGGCCAAAATGACATTGCTTTGAAGCGTAAATTCAGATCAATGACTACAGATTCAGTACGTTTAGTGGGAAAAGTAAAGATTGTTTTAGGCGTACAGTGAACAGAACCTCTGGACAGGCCTTGCACATAAATATACACCTATGGGGGACCCACTTACAGGATTTGTCAACAAGGTTGCAGATGGCAAATGAAGTGCAGTCACATATATCATTTTATAGCTAAGAGCCACTTAATAAAACATTCAAGCATTCCTTCCAAGGATACAAGTGTTGACCAGGATAGACAATGCCACCCACATGTGATGGCTACTCGAAGTGGTTTGCAGCAGCTAGGGTGGCCTTTCCTCACCAGCAGTGGGAATGGGGGCCCTTTGTAATGTGTTCAGCATGGAGAGCCTGCTGGCCTCCTTCTAATGTGATGTGTGTTTATATTGATAAAGATTTTATTTCAGTGCTTACTATTCTAATTCAAGCTTATGAAGGATTCAGTGCTGGAGAAGAAACATGTTATTTACAAGTGTGTTTCTTCACCGTTTGCAAATGCATAGGTTTAGATAACACCATACATCCACAGCCTCAAAGGCCATCTCTTCCACTGACATCTCAATGTAAAAGATTGGAACAAAAATACAAACGAATAGGAAAAAACTGCATTAGGCCTCATTACAATTCAAACAAAAATAGCTGGACAGTACTGCGTGTTTCTAAATGCGGTGTTCATGCTCCAAAATACACGAAGCAAATTGCTCAGTTTTCTGCGGAATGGTCGGCCTTAAATCAATCAAATCTAATCATTATGAATGGTCGCATAAGTAAAATAACCGATGCATGCAATAAATGAGCCCTATATTTATGAATATGTACACAGTGTTCACAACCCAGATAAAATCAATGCTGTTGAGCTGTATCTACAGATGACCCGGCAAAGGTCATTCGATCAAAGTAATAGGGCCAATAAAATACAGAGAAATTGCAAACTTAAAGAGGCGCTTGTTATTCTCTCAGAGAGAGCCAAAATGTAGTGCATGCATTTTGAACTGCAGGGTTTCAACCTCTGGGCCAGTGTGACTTAGTTAGATCATAACTTATGTATACACCACGAAGACAAAATGCCTCCCCACTTATAGATAGACTGGTTTGTTTTTTGCACAAACGCTAAGGGCCTGTGCAGCATCACTTTTGTTGTGCCCCTTAGCGCCCCCTAACGCCACCATGTGTGTTCTATATTTAATATATGGCGCACCATGGCGATAGTTAGGGAACTAGCGTCAAAATCTTTGATGCTAGTTTGAAACTTTGTAGGATTAGCAAATGTTGACACTAAGGGCCTCATTATGACCCTGGCGGCCGGCGGTAAACTGGTGGTAACACCGCCAACAGGCTGGCAGTGTTCCGGCAGCTATTATGACCGTGGCACAATAGCCACGGCCATACCGCCAGCCCCTCCACTATACCGCCAGGCTTTCGCCTGGCGCCCATAATCCCCAGGGCAGCGGTGCAAACACCGCTGCCCTGGGGATCATGAGTCCCCGACCACCAGCCTGGCCACGGCGGTAAACACCCCCATGGAAAGGCTGGCGGTAAGGGGTACTTGGGGTGCCCCTGGGGGCCCCAGCACTGCCCTTGCACTTGGCATGGGCAGTGCAGGGGTCCCCAGACATAGCCCTGTCGTGCATTGGCAGTGAAATGCGCGACGGGTGCTACTGCATCTGCTGCAAATCAGTATTGCTGCCGGCTCTATTACGAGCTGGCAGCAATGTTGGTGTGACTTTTCCACTAGGCAGCGGACGGTAACAATGTTACCGTCTGCTGGCCCAGCGGAAAAATCATAATGGGGAGCCAGAAATACCGCAGGCACTGGCGGTATTCTGGCTCCCGCAGCCTCGGCGGTCTTTTCAAAAGAAAGCTGAGGTTGTAATGAGGGCCTAAGGGGCAGATTTATGAAAAGTGGCACTGCACCTATGGCAGCTCCATTTTTCATGCGCTCCTTAGCACCCCCCTAATGCCACCATGTGTGCGCCATATTTATTATGCAGCACACTATGGCGGTAGTAAGGGACTAGCGTCGGAATTTTTTACACTAGCTTGGCACTTTGCAGGATTAGCGTAAAAAATGCAGATTCTAATAATGCAAAGCACACAGAGGCCCATTGAAACAAATGGGAGCCTCCTTTTAACGCCTGCTTTGAGCAGGCATTAAAAGTGCTGAAAACAATTACGCAAAGAAATCTCTTAGATTTCTTTGCGCTATTTGTTCAGCCCTCCTAACAGTGGAACACCCCTCTTTACATACAATATGCCTGACGCAGGAATAATGCAACGCAAGGGGTTACAAAGTGGCGCAATGCATGCATTGCGCCACTTTGTAAATATGGCGCTGCGTTTTTGGCCTTTTAACTCCACATTAGTGTCAAACAAATGAAGCTAATGTTCATTTGATTGGCGCTAGGCCTTCTTAAATCTGGGCCTTAGATTTCTTTGAGCCATTTTTTTTACCCCCCCACGCAGCGCGGGAATGCCCTCTTTGCACACATTATGCCTGGCGTAGGCATAATGTAGCGCAAAGGGTTACAAAGTGGTGCTATACATGCATTAAGCCACTTTGTATATTTGGCACAGTGATTTTGGCCTTGTTGGGCCACATTAGTGTAAAATAAATTACCCTTAGTGCTGCAAGGAGGTGCAATGGGCTCTTAAATCTGCCCCTAAATATCTGAAATGTATTCAAGCACTATATATCTGAGATAAAGTATACTGCCAATTCTGAAATGACCAATTTTAGGGAAATGCAGAAGTTTATGGGAAAGCTGACTGATAATCTAATGACCTGGTTTACCAAAAGGGAAATAAAAGGGATGCGTTTTAGTATCAGTGGATCGTATTGATTTTCTGACGTTAGAGACATATATATCCTTTCAATATTCTTTGCTTATAAGAGAGGTTAATAATGTATATTTTAGGTAACTATACTTCATCTCTATTTTAATGTAGGTTTCCCGGATATCTTGTGCATCTGAATGACAAAGTGACATTCATCAGCCCAAACCTATAGAGGACCTCGTACACACATACACACACAAAGTTAAATGCTTCCTTTTAGGCTCTAATAAGCTTCATGGCTTCTCTTTCTGTGCCTGGCTCACAAACGTTTTTCTGCACACAATTATAAATATGTGGCCAAAAAGTAATCTACAGCAGGGGATTCTCAGATCTTGATTCATAATATCAGGGATCATAGATTGATTAATTGATAGATTGCTTTCATGGTTGATTTTTGTCATCAGATTTGGTAAAAGAAATTGTGGAAATATACATTTAAAATTTAATGAGCATAACAGAAAATATCCCAAAACACGTTGAACACTCAAAACACGAAAGTAAAATGAAGAAAAACATTTTCTTGAGATATTATTTAAATATTACAGCCATCAAAGGTGAGATTCCAGGTGTTCACCAACAATAATACTTTTTTTTTGTTCTGCAATGGAACATTTGCCTCACAATCCTTCTTAACTCTTGGGTAACATGGTTGATGTTAGAAATTGCGTTGTTGGTTGTCTGGGGTGTAAACCTTAGGCAAGCAGCAGCCACAATCCTACTCAGGGTGTCAGGAAAACCCTAAATTAACCTTTGCTCCCTCTCTAGTAGCTTGCCACAGAGCAGTCAAGCTTAACTTTGAGGAGGTGTGTAAAGTATTTGTGCAACACTTCAAACAGTAAAACTGTGAAAACACCACACAAAATGATTCCACACCAAGTTAGAAAAGTTAGAAAAATCAAGTAACATTTACTCAATTAAACAAGACCAAAATTATAATAATCAACTAGGTAGAATTTGAGTTATGAATTCTTAAAGGACAAACTGTAAGATAGCCTTAAAAGCAAAAGTGCCAATTGAGGATATCTGGTTGTGCCAGGCCAGTCAAAAGTTCAGGCAGACAGCGATAGAGCATGGGCCTGCTACAGGGAACCAGTCAAACCCGCTGAACCAAACTATCTTAAATTCCATGCAGTAGAGGTGATTAATCAGTTCTGCTCCACACAACAGCGGCACTGTGTTTGTTCCGATATGCAGCGAGGCTTCCGTGTGAGTTCTTGTTGCATCGATGTCGAGGATCAAGGCACCGGGGCTTACAATGTGAAGACTGTTGTCAAGGATGTATTGTGCAGTTGAAGTGATGCAAGGGTTCCAATGAGCACAGCGGCTGCGATGTGGAATTTTTGCATCATTGTTGAGACTGCTGTTGAAGGGGATGAGAGGACTTTGCACTGGGAAAAGCGTTACAACTGTGGTTTTGAAGATGATGAGCCAGTCCTGTTCCTCGCAACAGCGGCAATGCATCAATTCTACTCCTGCAGCAGAGAATGCATCGGCCCCCGGGGCAAACACCGTAGGCCTACTTCCAAAGGTCCAGGACTGGGTGGCATCACTTGGCAGAGAAGACACACAGATGGCAGAGTCCAGGTGCAGGAGCAGGGTGGTTTGAAGTCCTTTATATCCCTGAGACTTTGGATCAGGAGGCCAGCCAGCTAGCTCTTTTAGTCACTCCGGGATCAAGTGATGCAGGTCCAGTCCTTCTCAACCAGAAGGGGAACAGGGGGGAGAGGAGGAGAGCAGGGGAGAGAGGAGGGGAACAGGGGAGAGAGGATGTAGCACAGTGGTCAGAGCGACCGCCTCGGGACCTGGAGGGATGGGTTCAAGCCTCTGCAATGACACAACGTCCTGTGATTCTGGGCAAATCACTCCATCTCCCCGTGCCCATGGATAGTGCCTTGTGGCCCTCATTGGTGATAAGCTGTGCTATATAAATCTACATTACATTACATTACCACAACAGGCAGCAGGGCAGCAAGGCAGGAGTCTAGCAAAGCAGCAGTCCAAACAGAGTGGCAGTGCTTCAGCAGCAAAGCAGTCCTTCTTTCTGGTAGAGTATTCACAGGTTCAGAAGTGTATTGAGTTTATGGTGTCAGAGGACCAGCACTTATACCCCGTTGGGCCTTTGAAGTGGAGGAGACTTCAAAGACAGGCCTTTGAAGTGCACAGAGGTCCTGCCCTTGTTGCCCTTGCTCCAGACTCACTACAGGGGGATATGCAACCCATCATTTGGGGCCAGAACACAGCCTATTGAGATGTAAGTACGGCTGGGTTCAGCTCCTCACTTCCATCCTCCCAGGATGGGATGACACTGGGGTGGCACCACTTGGGAGACCAGACACACAGATAGGAGAGTCCAGGTGCAGGGTGGTTGGAAGTCTGTTATATCCCTGAGACTTTGGATCAGGAGGCCAGTCAGCTAGCCCTTGGAGTCATTCTGGGTAAAAGTGATGCAGGTCCAGTCCTTCTCACCCAGGAGGAGAACAGGATGCAGCAGGGCAGCACAGCAAGCAGAAGTCCAGCAAAGCAGCAGTCCAACAGAATGGCAGTATCTCAGCAGACCAGTAGTCCATCTTTCTGGTGGAGTATTCACAGATTCAAAAGTGTATTGAGTTGGTGGTGTCCAAGTTCCAGCACTTCTACCCGGTTGGGACTTTAAAGTGGAGGAGACTTCAAAGGCAGGCCTTTGAAGTGCATAAAGGTCCTGCCCCCCATGCCCTGCCTCCAGAGTCACTACAGGGGGGTATGCAACTCTTTGTTTGGGGACAGAGCACAACCTATTGAGGTGTAAGTGGGGCTCCTCACTCCCATCCTCCCAGGATGGCCCATCAAGTCACACCTAAGATCTCGTTGTGTGTGGATGTCACGGGGGATGTACACAGCCTAGCAGTCACCCACCCCAGACAAGTGATCAGAGACTGGCTGGAGGCACCAAATGACTAAAGTGAGAAAATGCCAACTTTCTAACTGTGGCATTTTCAGAATTGCAATTGAAAATTCGACTTCATCATAACTTTTGATTTTAAAATGTGATTCTACAGACATCAAAAACAAAACGTTTATCTCTTCCATATTGTGAATTACACTTATAAGATGTAATAAGGTTATCTCAATGTTATCCTATGGGAGGGATAGTCTTGCTGCAGTCAAAAACGACTTTGGGAGTTCTTCACTACCAGGACATGTAAAACTTAAAAGTATGCCCTGCCTCTTAAATATGTTGCACCCTGCTTTCCGGGTTGTCCAGGGCCTACCTCCTGGGTGACATATGTATAAAAGGTAAGGTTTGGGCCTGGCAAAAGGATGATTTTGCCAAGTCGACATGAAAGTGTGAAACTGCATACTCAGGCAATGGCAGGCCTGACACATGATGAATGGGCTACTTAAGTGGGTGGCACGATCGGTGCTGCAGTGCTGCTGGCCCACAAATAGCATTTAGTTTTTGGGTCCTGGGCACATGCAGTGTACTTTACTAGGGAGGTGTATATAAATTAAATATGCCAATTGGATATAAGCCAATGTTATCATTTTTAGGGGAGAGAGCGCAACCATTTTAGCACTGGCTAGCAGTGGTAAAGTGCACAGGGTCCTAAAGCCAGAAAAAAACAATGTCAGAAAAGTGGAGGAGATAGGCAAAATGTTGGGGGGAAGGCCACCAAAAGGCTGTCGGGTCTAACAGTTGAGCATCAGGGGTAGGCACAATACTAAATAACAAAATTATCACATTTGACACGAGGATGAAATGACCAGCCAGATTTGCGATTTAGGAACAAAAGAACAACCCTATAGTACATGAGATGTATAAATATATACACAATAGAAACAGTAACCAATGAACAACCACACAAATCAGAAAATCAATATACAAATATAGGGCCAGATTTATACTTTTTGACGCAAAACTGAGCTAACGCAGTTTTGCGTAAAAAATATTTGCTCTGGCTAGAGTCATTTCTTAACGCCACCCGTGTGTCAAATTGATACCTTGACCCTGGGTGGTACTAAGAATAGGTTATAGTAATTTTTCCTGATGCTAACCATTGTGCCTTGTCGTAAGGCAAAATGACGTTAACCCAGGAAAAATTACTCTAATCCAGTGTGCGATATGGAAAAACGTCACAAAAAGGATATGTGCCATTTTACCACGCAATAGCGTCAAAAAGCAATGCAAACAGAGCAAATAGTGCTAAGGAGCCCCGAAATGGATCCCAGAAGCCAGGAGAGACCCCAGGGAGACCCCAGACAGCCAGGAACTGGCCAGGAGGACAGACAAGAAACAGGGGAGCGACAAGAAGAAGAGGAAATGTCGCTTCAGCGCAGAGGAGCATGAAATTCTGGTGCAAGAGGTGACAGAGCACCAGCATCAACTCTTCATCACCTCTAAATTGCCAATTGGGAGGAGAGAGGCAATTTGGCAACAGATTGTAGACAAGATTAACAGTGTGGCATAGGTCAGGAGAACTGTCACTGAGTGCAAAAAACGCTGGCATGACTGCAAGTGCAGGACAAAGGAAAAAAATGACAAGGAACAGGAACGCAGCACTGCAGACCAGAGGTGGAAGTCCAGCACCTCAAGAGGACTTGGATGAGATGGAGGAGATAGTTGCAGTCATCATCCTGGAGGAAATTGTCACTGGTATCGCAGCACAGGACAGCACAGACTGCCAGACAACAACACATATTTAGGGTAAGTTGCATGGGGGACAAAAATGCCTAAATGTCAAGTGCAAGAAGGGGGAGGCACATACCTACTACACAATGCATGTCAGCCCTGAAAATCAGGCAATGGAAAGGGTAAAAGAGCAAGGCACGCGACTCCCTGCACTGCCCATGCCAGGTGCATGGGCTGTGCAGGGGCATCCAGGGGCACAGCACAACACAACACCAACAACCATTGCATGGGGTACACCGCAATGCCAAGGCTGCTGGAAATGCTGAAGCAGACCAGGAGGGTAGGGTAGAACACACAACTTGTCTGGTGTCACAGGACAGCTGGTATTGTCAGAATGTAAACCAAACGACAATGCCCAGTCTCAGGCCATTGGCTCAAGCGGCATTTACCATTGACAAAAGTTGCAACTACTACCTGTGCTGTGTGTGCTGGTCAATTAGGAAATGGCAGTTAGATGCCCATGGCACAAACACACTCAAAATGAGGGTTCAGTATGACTACGTGATCAATCCCCATCAATCCCTGTCCAAGTGCAATTTCTGTCAACTGGTCATGTCCATCGACTCAATAACCATCAGGCACTGTCACATACATAATGATGTACACAGCAGTAATCTCATACCCATGCTGCCCATTCCTGGGTTTACCACTGTGCCTGTGTCACAAGAGCTGCAATGCCACCATGCAACATCTCAGGTGTCATAGAGCTAAGACAACTGCATTGAGGGGGAGGACATATGTGTATAGGAAGGCAAACACACCCACACAGTCACAAGAGGAAATGGAACTCTGCCAGGCCCATCTGTGCAATGCAATGTAGCACACGTACGCAAACATCAACATGAGAAACTACCAATGGTAACACCTGTATTGTTTAATGGAAATGCCATACATGGTAAGGTGCTAGGTCTCAGCACCGCATAAGTGTATGCGAAAAATGATAGATTGGGACAGGGCCGTATTGTCATGTGTGGTGCAGTGGCATTAGCACACCAATAATCATTGCAAGGGCTCACCATATTAATGGAAGCAGAGGGAGGGTTGATGAGGACAAGAAGGTGGCAAGCCACAATTTGGGCAGAACCCACACCTAGAAGATGTGACGTAGACAATCGCCCAAACTTCCCACACTACATGTGACATGCAGGTGGGTCATAGGGCTGAGAGACTGCAAACATTAATGACAGGAACAATGCATGGGAACCAAGATAACAATGCACCACCAATAGGAAGTCAGTGACGTCACATTCAAACTGGCACAACACAGACACACTAATTGTACAATATCTCATTGCAGAGGATGATGGCTCTCCTGTGGATCTGTCTGTCCTGGACTACCCTGATGACCTGGATGACCAGCTGACAACCATCAGCCAGGAAACCCTCCAAGATGTCCTGGGACCCCTCCAGACACCACCTCCAGTCGCAAGGAGGAGCATAGATCTAGCAGCCATCCCAGAGGAACCACCCCAATAGTACGACCTGCCAGCTTAACCACAGCTGAGGACTCTGATGACACAGGGACCACCTTTGAGAGGACAGTAGTGGGAGTACAGCAGGAACTGGCCAAGTAGGTGCAGGTGGGGATGCAAACTATGGCAGCCAGCCTTGAGGGGATGCACATGTGCATGATGACATCCGCAGAACAGACAGCAGCCATACAAGTCACACAATCCCTACTGCAAGGAGTCCAACAGTGTGTGAGGGACCTTACCACTGCTGTGAGGGAGTTGCCACAACACCTGCCCTCCCAATCTTGCAGCTGCATGCATGACAACAAGTTGGACTCCATGCACCGGGAACTGGCCTCCCTCAGGACAGACATGGCTGCCTACCACAGGGATGCTGCTGCCATACTCAATAATCAGCAGCTCCACCTTACTGCAGTGATGCCATATGTAGTTCCACAGATGGCAGCTTCTGGGAATTTGGTGTCCACTTCCCAAACCACTGAAGTGTGTGTTGCCCCCTCAAACCCACCAGCACCACCATCAAGGGCAGAGGAGAAAACACACACATCAGAGGATGAAGATGTGGAACAGGTCATCTTCACCCGTAGGAGTACCCGGTAGCACCCTTTGTCTTGTGCTTGACAACATGCCAGCGTTGCTACAGTTGGTGACATGCACTTTTCACAGACACACTGTTAACCTTTCCACTATGGACTGTAATTGTCTCTCACTACTCAATTGACAATTCATGTTCCTCTGCACTGAATGACAGTTCATCTCAGCATGTCAAATGACATGTCCCTTACCCTTTGCACTTGTGTTGCGCCACAACAAAATGCTTTACACTAATGGTGTGTAAAGATCACGTTTTGTGAGTCACACATTGCGAGACTTAGCAACTCGCAATTTGCAAGTAGGATGATCTGAGTTCCAACACTGTCAATGACACTGTTTGCAAATCACAATTGGGGTAGCAAATGACCTACCTTATGAATTTTAATGAGGGAGGTCTCATTTTACAAACCCCTTGGGAATGGCGGCACCCACCAGGATGCTGGTCTGCTGGGCTCAGCAGACCATCATGTCTGTGACTGCTTTCTAATAGAGATGTATTTTTTTTTAAATGCACCCTTATTTCATCAAGGGTAAACAGAAAGCATTTCAAAAACCAATAATATGACTTTAATAATTTTTTGAAGTAGCCAGTGGTCCATGGCACCACTTTCTGCTCTAAAACAATTTTTGGGCATGCATTCACAAAGGGGAAGGGATCCCATGGGGACCCCTACCCTTTTGCAAATGGGTTAGCACCAACTTGAAACTGGTGGTAACTGCAATTGTTTAGCAATGTGACAGCATGTGCAGTCAATAAACAATCATCCAGCGGACTGCGACTCGCTAATAGGAAAGGAACGCCCCTTCCTAAATGCCACTAGAAAACCCTGTTTTGTGACTGGGCAATGTGAGAGCAGAATGGCAAAATTGGGGACGTGCATTGGAATAAAAAAAAAATCTTGACGTAAACACATAAAATCTGAAAACTAGGCCAATTGTGACAATTAAAAATAGCTTGGTGCATGTGGCCCTCAGTAGTAGTCGGACATGACTCAACAAACCTCAGGACTGCATTGTTAACATGTATAGACATGTGGATAACATCTCAGTACTGGGACACTAAGAGGTGGTACTGCTTGCATTGAACATGGCCACAAACATTGCATGCAGCATGTCAAGACATCTGCTACTGTCACTCAGGAGCATTGTACTGTACACATTTGTCAATGTGATACTCACCAACAGGGCCACCGATCAGCACACCCAGGTGGTCCAGCAGATCCTGTTTTCAGGCCACTGGTCAGCACAGTGATGGTTCAGCAGGTGCTCATTCCTACTCGTGTGGAATACTCGTTTGAGGTGGTAGAGCACCTTACCCCACCGCAGCCGCCTTGCCTCTGAGTGATATCCCTGTATCACACACCCATCCATCTCCAGCATCAATGGCAGAAAGTGGCATACCAGCCACACAAAGCCCCCAAGCTCCTCCTCCCCCATGTAGGTCAGCCTCGCTTTTCCCGACATGTCCTTGCACAACAAAGCGAAACAGAAAAAGTGTAAAAAGAAAGGGTAATGAATGTAAAAAAAAGGAAGCCCAAACCTAAGAACCCCAACTAACTCAACTAATGTAAGGCCCAAACAGACACCCAACAGTACAATCAAAAAGACTCTAAACTACACAAAAGCACATAAACAGGTACAATAAATAAATAGAATACACAAAAGACACAAGAGAGACATCACAAGATACAAGAAACGCAATCCAGACACTAGCAACACCGAGACAGAGCCACACAGTCAAGAAAAAGCACAGACTGTAAAGTGAAAGTGAAAGTATACCCACTGTACCATGCCTGTAAACAGGATTTCCTATTGCATCACTTCCTGACCCCTTTGCACCCCGTTTTCCGTCAGGCGTGTATTTTGTTGACGCATACGATGTTCGCATGAATATTTTCGACGCATAATCTACATGTGCGGCAAAATACCACGCATTACCTATACACTTCCATTTCAATGGATATCTGCATGCATGTGGTGCGCTGGTGGAATTAACGCTAAGGGCCCATGTATGTTTAGTTAGCGTTTGTGTGATATTTTGACGCATTTGCGTCAACATTTTTTATTCAAACTGTGTTTGTATGATTTTCAATTATTTAACATGCATACACTCTGTATCAAAATGAAGATAGGATGTTATGGCCTGTTGTATGTGGTATAGTGGTTGGCCACATGTGGTAGAGCATGCAACTGAGTGTGTGTGTGTGTGTTTTGTGTGTGAATGATCTGTAACAACAATATGTGTGCTTCTCAAGGAACGGCATGCAATACATTGGACGTAATGCTCATGTATGAATGTCTTACAAAAGGGTATCTACATCAGATGGAAATCAGTGATGTACAGCAGTGATGATATGTGTTTGTAAAATGTGTTGACTCATTTGATGTGTGTAGTTGTTTGACTTTGGGGACATTACATTTCGCACGACAAACAAAACTCAGGGATCATTGAGGATGGCTGATGAGTGCTATGTCGGATTTGTTACCCCTCATATGTCATTAATTGTTGGTTCTGACTTCATGGTGACTTGTGTGTAAACTACCCATATGTGGGCCATGCGTACATATTTGGTAAGTACAGTGTTTGAGACACTGTGCCTTAACTCCACCCATAAAATGTTGTGTACACGTCACTTTGACTCATAAGAATTACCTATGTTACTCATGTTGCTGTGGTGGACCTGCTGCCCTGGCTGCATATATTTTTAGATGTGCATTCCACAGAAGTGTCCAGTTCAAGTATAGGGGCATGTGTACCCTGTGTCAAGATTGTGCTCCATGGTGATAGGGTTTCTTGCGGGTCTAGTCAGGAGTCTGTTAGGGGCAACCCTTGAGTTCACAGAGTATCTCACAAGGAAGGAGTGTACCAAAGCAGAAGAGCATCTAAAGGCAGGGTTAAGGCAGGGGAACCTTAGTGTGAACAAATATGAAACAGGTCAGTAATGGACAAAGACGCAGGGCTTATCACTAAGATTGTACACAGGGTAGGGCTCAGAACTTCCCAAAGCAACAGGGAATGTCAGTGCCTCTGGGCAGATTAATCTTACAGCTAGTCACCACGCAAGCCCCATAGAAAGGAGGAAGCAGAAGTGATTCTGTGTGTGGACCCTTAAGGCACAAACAAGGATTGTACTTAGATACACAAGACTAGCCCTTGTTGGTCCAGCTGGAGACACAGCGGCAATTCCTGGAATACAGCCATACAGTGCACTGTTAGGCACTAATGACTACATGCAACACTAGACAAAGGATGGGGGCTGAACTTGCCTCCTGGAAACCAGGTGCCAGACCAAATACAAAGGAAACACTTCGAGACAGGTGAGGGCTGATAGGACACTTACCAGACATGATAACCCAAGAGGAAACAGAAAGCGAGATAACCAACTGGGAGGCAAAGACAAGCACAGGGAACAGTCTCGGGTTGACGCAAAGGGTGGAACAGGTCTGGGTAAAAGAAAGCAGGCTCTGACAGAAACAAACATCAACAAGCCTGAGAAAAAGGGAGCAGATTCTGACTGGAACAAGCAAGAACAGGACTGGATAAACACAGAGTAGGTTCAGGTGTAATCAGGACTGTAACACAATCCAACAAGGGGTATGGAACACAAATGAATCGTACTCCAATGCACCATGAGGAGCTTTAGGAATGGCAGCTTCTAAGCAGTTCCAGGCAGCAGCAAGGCCAGGGCAGAGTCACGGGGCTGGGGTGCACAAGAGAGGTCACAGGTGTGTGCAGCTTCAGTCTTTCACAAGTCCAAGAGGAGAGAATCCAGTATAAAGGGACAACCAGACCTTTCCCATAGGAAGCAATGGACAGAAGATTAAAGGTCACACTGACCACCAGGCAGTGCATTATGGGACCTGGAGTCCATGCAAGCTAATGTAGTTTTTCTATAGCATGCCATATGGAAAAGGGAAGAAAACAGGAGTCAGAAAGGGACTCTGGGTGAGTGTTAATGATGATTCCCATGGTACAGATAGTCCATTTACAGCACCTCCTAGAGATGGGAGGGCAGAGACTTAACACATGGCAGTGGCAGGACTTATTTCCAGGGATGGACTGTGCAGGGCATGTGTTGTGAACATTGCTTGTCATACCTGGTATACTCATGCTATCCATTTTCAGAAATGATGCCCCTCTTTTCACACAAGCTTCTTGCAGAGATTGCAAATTTCACACTTACTAATGTCAGGTGTATGTTCATGCATTCCTGTTTTGACTGATATTTCACATCCACTGCCTCATGTATGGGGCGCTTATTTACCTAATGATTGGAGATGTCATAGTTGTGTGTCATGTGCTACAGTAGACCATGTTGGCAACGTGGATGTGTGTCATATGCTATGGTCAATTGATTTGGTCCTTCATATGTGAAATTCAAAAGATGAGTATCTTTTATATGTGTGTGATGTTTGCTGTACAATCATATGCATCACATGTGATGTTGCATCAGAAGTAGTCAGATTTGTCTTTGTAACATGCTCCCTGAGGTAATACTCACATTCCTAAAGAACATGTGATGGAGAAAGAAGAAACCAGAGCAGGATGGTGTGATCAAGTAGAGAAACTTTTGAGCAATTTGATGTCTGCTGTGCATTCCTGCAGCTGTGTTTTGATGTTCCCCCTCATTTTCCCTGGCACCATCCTCCTCCTCTTCCTCCTCAGGCAGTTCTTGCTCTGGCTCATATAGGGGGATGTTCCTCCTCACACAAATGTTGTGCAGGATAGCACATGTAAGTATGATTTTGCAAGCAGTGTGTTGGGCATATAGGAGGCTGCCTCCTGTGATGTCCAGGCACCTGAATCTGGACTTCAGGATGTCCTTTCTACAATAGTACGTGTCCTCCGATGTGCCTCATTATAGGCACGCTCTGCTGCTGTGCTTAGGGAATGGGGTCATGATCCATGGCTGGATCCCGTAACCCTGATCCGCTGCAAAAGATAATAGGAGTGAATATTTTGTTAGTGCTTGCAACAGGAATGTCATGTCATGGCAGTTGATATCTTTTCATCTGTGACTCATATGTGTTTGTGGTATTGTGTGAGATCCTCTCACGTGGTATTGTGTGAGGTTTTTTCTGCAGTGGGTTGTTTGACTTGACAACTTGTTTTTGGCTTATTGACATGGGATCTGTGATTTTGTTTCCAAACTGCTGGTCAGTATTTATGTACCGTGCATTGTGTAGTGACCAACATATTTTTGCGTGCTTTCACTGGAGGGGACATGATATTTCCACACACACAATAAATTCCAATGTGGTGGTAACATGGTTGCACTACATGGCCTGGACATCCCATCCAATTAGACATATGTCATTGCAGATGAAATGCAACAGTGAGGCCCTTTGATTTGACTTGGCATCTCCATAAGTTGGCAGCATTAAGGTGTTCAGTATTGACAGTGCACAATTGTCCCATGGGTGACTTGGTTCTAGGCAAACCTTTGTTGTTCCCTCTGCCAGTGGCTCGTGTGCAACCGTGCACCTACACTACCAAACTTGATCCAAGGAACCTGGCTAACTGCCTTGTGGAGGTGGATGTATCTTTGCAGGAAGGGCTATCTCCCTGTACATATGTTTTTTCGATGGACAATTGGCTCTTTCAGTGTGTGCAGCAGTGTGCAGTTTGCATTAGTGGGACATCAATATGTGTTCATGGCACAGTCCACTTCCTTATTGCTACCTGACAACGGCACCCCAGGAGTGATGTATGATGTTGGGACTGCCTCAGTATTTCCGTGTCACCTACATGTGAGTCTGCATCATCATGCTATGTGTCTCATGGTGTTAGACCTGCAGCAACACACATTGCACACCCTTCTACGCTACGTATTGCTTGGGAGGGCGTCAGATTGACTATGTGGCCTAATGTAATTGTAAATGGTTCATCTTCCAAGTTGTACTTCCAGTGCAGGCCATGTCATTGTCACTGTGAGATTTGACATTGGTCCCTTGTAGCTCTAGAGTGGCAGCTAATGTTTGTGTCAGCCATCATTTGTCCATAGGTGTGTATTCCATTGTGTCAGGGTGTACAACATAACTACCTATGTCACACCTCAGTGTCTTCCTGCCCACGTGTCAATGTAGTGGTGTATGTTTTGTGTGTCCTACAGGGTTGGTGTGCTGTGTGTATATTGCTAGGTTTATGGACTTACCGACAAGAAAGCCATTCCCATATTGTCCATCCTGGAAGTGCTGATTGATCGTGCTGTGGCGGAATATGAAGGAATCATGTACACTCAAAGGATACGTGGCCAAGATCCCTGGTGGTCTACTATGGCCTGCACATTGATGAAGTGGGTGTGCTTTCTGTTCCGGGATAGATGCTCTGTTACTGCAGGTGATACAGTCCGGACATGGGTGCAGTCAATTGCACCAAGCACATGCGGGAAGCCATGGATTTGATAAAACCCCCTGTTTTATCTGCTGCTGCATCTGCTGGGTATTGGGAAGCTGATGTGGAAGGGTGTGAGGGGGATGATGGCATCTAAGACATTGGGCAGGAAGGCAGAGAATGAGGGCTGTGATACCCAAGTGACCAGGTCACCCGTTGTTTAGAAGGAAACACTTGCCAACATATGCAGGACAGTTAGCAGCTTGGTCACCGGTGGTATATTGTGTGTTGTCTGCAGGCTGGCTTTTATTTGTGGCTCAATTTGGCACAGCAGCTACTGTATGGCTTCACAGTTGAGCCTATACCTCCGGATGATGTTCTGTTCCCTGAGGCCATGGAGGGTTGTCCTGTTCCTGAAGACCCTCTCCTGCCTTCTACGTAGCCTTTGGGGGCCACGTTGGGGTGTTGGTGGCTGCTGCTGTTAGTCCTGTGCGCTGCGTCGTCTAGCAAGCTCCATCAGTAGCACCTCCATATTGTCCTTTTGGACTATGATGTTGCAAATGTGTGTTTTCCTTAAGTAGTGGTGTGTTTGCCTCATTTTAATGCCTGCCCTGACCCAGGCGTTATAATTTGGCGCAAATTGGGCTTTGCAGCATTTTTCGGATCCGCCTCCCATCTGTGCATCATTTTTGCCCTGTTGGATAAATGTGGCGCTAGGGTGTTTGAGTCATTTTTTGGACGGGAACGCCTACCTTGCACCTCATTGATGCAAGGCGGTTTCACACATACTTAAAATGATGCAGACTCCATATTTTTAACGCTAGACGGGTCTAGTGTCAAAATATAAATATGGAGTTAAGTTTGCGCTGGATTTGCGTTAAAAAAATGACGCAAATCCGGCGCAAACAGAGTATAAATATGGGCCATAATATGCAATACTGGGCACACAAGCAACACATACACTCTTTGAAAACACTGTGAAGAAGCAGGCTGTGCTGGTCACCAAAGTAAGAGAGCATGAAGAAATCCGATTTTCTACCACAGCAGTAACTCTAATAAAAGACTGTTCATATTAGATACTCAATTGCAAACATGGAATACAAATGGTGCAACTTGGAGGAAATATGCTCGTCTCCTTGTATAGGGCTAGGGTCTGCCAGTACTTTAAGAAAAGGATATTCTGTGGTCCATAGCAATATTGAACCTACTTCCTATGGTCCATTTATGAGTTTTTCACTACCAAGACATGTAAAACTTAAAAGTATATGTCCAAACTTTTAACCCCTTCGCTTCCAGGCCTTTTCCCCTCATGTGCCGAGCCTTTTTTTGGGGCAGTTCGCGCTTGGGCCGTCATAACTATTTTCCACATAAGCTACCCATGCCAAATTTGCGTCCCTTTTTTCCAACATCCTAGGGATTCTAGAGGTACCCAGACTTTGTGGGTTCCCCTGAAGGAGACCAAGAAATTAGCCAAAATACAGCAACAATTTCGTTTTTTTCTAAAAAATTGGAAAAAAGGGCTGCAGAAGAAGGCTTGTGTTTTTTTCACTGAAAATGGCATCAACAAAGGGTTTGCGGTGGTAAATTCACCATCTTCCCAGCTTTCAGGAACAGGCAGACCTGAATTCGAAAAGCCCATTTTTCAACACAATTTTGACATTTTACTGGGACATACCCCATTTTTACTATTTCTTGTGCTTTCAGCCTCCTTCCAGTTGGTGACGGGTGAGAAACCAGTGCTGGATCCCAGAAAGCTAAACATTTCTAAAAAGTAGACAACATTCTGAATTCAGTAAGGGGTCATTTGTGTAGATCCTACAAGTGTTTCCTACAGAAAATAACAGCTGTAATAAAAGAATATTGAAATTGAGGTGAAAAGAACAGCCATTTTTCTCCACGTTTTACTCTGTAACTTTTTTTTGCGATGTCAGATTTTTTAAAGCGATATACTGTTACATCTGCTGGACTCTTCTGGTTGCACGGATATTATAGGGCTTGTAGGTTCATCAAGAACCCTAGGTATCCAGAGCCAATAAATGAGCTGCACTTTGCAATGGGTTTTCATTCTATACCGGGTATACAACAAATAATTTGCTGAAATATAAAAAGTGAAAAATAGGTCTCAAGAAAACCTTTGTATTTCCAAGATAGCCACATGATAGGATGTTGAGAAGCAGTGGTTATTTGCAAATCTCTAAATTCCGGGGTGCCCATACTAGCATGTGAATTACAGGGCATTTCTCAAATAGACGCCTTTTTTACACACTGTCTTACATTTGGAAGGAAAAAATGTAGAGAAAGACAAGGGGCAATAACACTTGTTTTGCTCTCCTGTGTTCCCCCGAGTCTCCCGATATACATGGTACCTCACTTGCGTGGGTAGGCCTAATGCTTGCGACAGGAAACGCAAAATGGACGCATCACATTTTTACATTGAAATCTGACTTGTTCTTTGCAAAGTGCCTAGCTGGAGATTTTGGCCTCTAGCGCAGCTGGCACCTAGGGAAACCTAGCAAACCTTCGCATTTTTTAAAACTATACACCTAGGGGGATCCAAGATGGGGTTGATTTGTGGAGCTCTGACCAAGTTCTGTTACCCAGAATCCTTTGCAAACCTCAAAATCTGGCCAAAAAAACACTTTTTCCTCTCATTTCGGTGACAGAAAGTTCTGGAATCTGAGAGGAGCCACTGATTTCCTTCCACCCAGCGTTCCCCCAAGTCTCCCAATAAAAATGGTACCTCACTTGTGGGGGTAGACATAGCGCCGGCGACAGGAAATGCCCCAAAACACAATGTGGACACTTCACATTTTCACAAAGAAAACAGCATTTTTTTCCAAAGTGCCTAGATGTGGATTTTGGTCTTTAGCTCAGCCGGCACCTATGGAAACCTAGCAAACCTATGCAGTTTTGGAAACTAGACACCTAGGGGAATCTAAGATGGTTGTGAATCATGGGGCTCTGACCAGGTTCTCTTACCCAGAATCCTTTGCAAACCTCAAAATTTAGCCAAAAAAACACTTTTTCCTCTCATTTCAGTGACAGAAAGTTCGGGAATCTGAGAGTAGCCACAAATTTCCTTCCATGCAGTGTTCCCCCAAGTCTCCCAATAAAAATGGTACCTCACTTGTGGGGGTAGGCATAGCGCCCGTGACAGGAAATGTCCCAAAACACAACATGGACACATCACATTTTCCCAAAGAAAACAGAGCTGTTTTTTGCAAAGTGCCTAGCTGTGGATTTTGGCCTCTAGCTCAGTCGGCACCTAGGGAAACCTAGAAAACCTCTGCAGTTTTGAAAACTAGACACCTAGGGGAATCCAAGATGGGGTGACTTGTGGGGATCTGACCAGGTTCTGTTACCCAGAATCCTTTGCAAACCTCATATTTTGGCCCAAAAAACACTTTTTCCTCTCATTTTGATGACAGAAAGTTATGGAATCTGAGAGGAGCCACAAATTTCCTTCCACCCAGTGTTCCCCCAAGTCTCCCAATAAAAATGGTACCTCACTTGTGGGGGTAGGTCTATTGCCTGTGACAGGAAATGTCCCAAAACACAACGTGGACACATCACATTTTCGCAAAGAAAACAGAGCTGTTTTTTGCTAAGTGCGTAGCTGTGGATTTTGGCCTCTAGCTCAGCCAACACCTAGGGAAACCTAGCAAACCTGCGCAGTTTTGATAACTAGACACCTAGGGGAATCCAAGATGGGGTGACTTGTCGGGCTCTGACCAGGTTCTGTTACCCAGAATCCTTTGCAAACCTCAAAATTTGGCCCAAAAAACACTTTTTTCTCTCATTTCGGTGACAGAAAGTTCTGGAATCTGAGAGGAGCCACAAATTTCCTTCCACCCAGCATTCCCCTAAGTCTCCCGATAAAAATGGTACCTCACCTTTGTGAGTAGGCCTACTGCTTCTGAAAGGAAATGCCCCAAAACACTATCTGGACACATCAAAATGCTCAAATACAAAACTTCCTGTTTTTGCGGGGGGCACATTTTTAGGCTGACAAGTGCAGCAGAACTTTTATCGGTATAGATGAGACAATGCTGGGTGGTAGGAATTTTGTGTATTCCTGCAGATTCCGGAAGGTTCCATCACAAAAATGTGGGAAAATGTGTGATTTCCAGCAAAGTTGGAGGTTTTGCAGGGGATTGTGGGTACAAAAATGGTGCGGGGTGCATGTGAAACACACCACCCTGGAATCACCCAGATGTTTAGTTTTCAGATGTGTCTAGGTCTTGTGGATTTTTCTACATGGCAGCGTCCCAAAGTCCATAAAGTGCAGCCCTCACCATTCCAAGTGGGGCAATTTTGAGAGTTTGCCAAGCTCTCATGGCCCAAATGTAAAACCAAAACCCCAAATAATCAAATTTCCTTTTGCTTGGCGTGGGATAAGATGTTTTAGTGTGCAGGGGAGAGCTGAAAGACTGTTACCCCCTTCAGTTGGGGTGGGGGCAGAACCAGGCCCATACTAGTTGGTAGCCACCACCCCACTATTTTTATTTTATTTTTTATTCCGTGCCATCTAGTAGACTTTCTGCTGCCCCGGGGTGTGGATCAGGGGTAATTGCCCCATCTGCCCACTGGTGGGCAGAAAACCTTTGGCCCCATTTATTTGGGGTGGGGGTATGGCCATTGGGGGGCAGATGGGCCTTCCAAAAATAGTCCAATCTCCCCCTGAGGGAGCAGATATGACCAACAATAATGTGCCCCATGGGGAGTGACCCTTACCCAAGAAGCTGCCCCCCTAAAGAAAACACACACATACACACACACCAATCCCTGGTGCCTAAGTGGTTTCCGCCCCCCTTGGGGGCAGATTGGCCTCATAAAGTTAGGCCGCTCTGCCCCCTTGGGGGGCAGAAATGGCCTAAATATAATTTCCCCCCAGGGGAGCGACCCTTGCCTAAGGGGTCGCTCCCCACCTCTAAAAAACAACAAAAGAAAGAAAAAAAAAAAGATCCCTGGCGCCTAGAGGTTTCTGCCCCTTCTGGGGGCAGATCGGTCTAATATCAATGGGCCGATCTGCCCCCAGGGGAGGCAGAAAAGGCCTTGAAAAAAATTGTCCCCCTGGGGAGCGACCCTTGCCCAAGGGGTCGCCCCCCCTATGCCAGTTTCCTTTTTATTATTAATCCCTGGTGTCTAGTGAGCATTTCAGAAGCTGGATCGCTTCACGATCCAGCTTCTGAAATGCTCTGAGAGACTTCAAAGGCAAGGAAATTCATTTCCTTCCCTTTGAAGCCTCTCAGGCCCCCATCACATGATCAGAAAAGAAATGCTTGGCATTTCTCTTCCGATTGTGCTGGAAGCTCAGCTTCCACCGCGATGGGGAAGTGGCCTCTGTAGAGGTCAGCGCGCGAATGCGCGCTTATGTCATCAGACGTCACCGGGGGGGAGTCGGGGTGGAAGGGGAAGGGCTTCCCTTCCATCCCTGCCTTGGTGGGGTGGGAGGGAAGCCCACGGAGGGAGCGCTAGCCCTCCCTCCGAGGACGTAATGGTTAAGTCCTCGGCACAGGAGCACTGTGCTGGTCGACGTAACCATTACATCCCCGGCACAGAAGGGGTTAATTGAATGCACCCATTGGCGTCATTTTTAAGCAATAAACATACACCTTAATGGACAGCAATTTTTACTATTTAAGATAAAACACTGTTTTCTGTATTTTGGCTATTTGCTTGGTTGCCCACAGGGGAGTCTACAAACCATGGCAACATGTAGCATTTAGTCCAACATGTGGGGGAAAAAGGATGCAGCAATAGCTTTTGTATAAAAAGGTTATGAACTTTCATCACGAAGATGCTTGAATATTAAAAAAAGACTCATAACTGTGAGCTTCCAGACCTCTTCGCTCCTCCCAGCAGTCACTCGCCAACGTACCCCGCATTAAGAAGTCCTCGGCTGGAGGAAGATGGTTGAAGCACCTTACCTCTTCACCTCAGACAGTCACCATCGCTACCTCAATTCAGGAAGGACCTCAAGACCGGGCTCTTCGACTGAACTCTGAGGACCTACCCCTCAGCGCCTTGAGACCCTATGGGTGAGTAGAACGCTCTAAAAATATTTGCTTGAGTGAGTGATTGATTGATTAGAGGCCTGTCCTGCTGCTTGAGCCTTGTTACATTCCTTGAAGCCAGGACTACCATAATGAATCCAAGGGGTAGGTTGCTGGCCTCTTGATCGGAGGTTTCAACCATCTTGAACCCGCACCTGGACCCAGCCTGAGTGAGTCCCAACAGTCCAAGTGGTGCCTCTCTAGTAGTGGATCCTTGGAGGTGATGCTAAAGGTCCCTAGATAGCTAAAATCCAAAACCAGAGACAGAAAATGTTTGGCTAAAAACTGCTCCGAGAACTGTGAGAGCCTGACTGCTATGTTCTTCTCTGCAGCAGCAAATTTGGTTCAGCTGTCCGTTGCTGAAGGGGTATCTGGCTTTCTAGAGCCAACTTGAGCTCCAGCCTCCATCCTCCTGCCACTGGAGATTATTAACTTTCAATGAAGAGACTGAGGGCCTTATTAGGAGTACGGCGGTCCTAGGACTGCCGTACCTGTGGTGGTGGTCCCATTGCCGCATCCTTGGTGGTCCAACTGCCATGTCATGATGCTGGTGGTCAAATCGCCACAAGACCACCACCACCGCCAGGATCTTGGATCCCAACGCATTAGTGGTGGGGAAAGCCGTGGTCAAGCATTGCAGTAACGATGTCAGCACTGCCACTCTGATCACAACTTGCATTGCTGCCAGCCTTTCCATGACTGGGACACCGTCATGAAAAGGCTGGCAGAAAGGCAGAGACTGGGCCACCCATGCCCATGCTGTGGGCAGTGCAGAGGCACCCCTCTCAGCACAGTCAGAATGTGCCCTGTGTGCAGTGGCTGCAGCATTCATTCCAACTGTACTGGTGGCGCAGACAGTACAGCGGCTCTCCCTTAGAGCCGAAGCCAATGCCCAGCACTATCTCAACAATTCTGCCCTATGAGAACATCATACTACGGCAGTCAGGAGGCCACCGGCCTGGCGTCCTTGTGACTTCCGTATTTGTGGTCCAACAGTCAGGGCCCCCTGGATGTGAAAATCATCTATGTGACTTTGTATGGCAACTGCCTGACAATGACACCTCCTACTCTCCTCCTCAGGCACAGCCTACAGTCTTGCTGCATTGAACTTCTACCTTCTCAAACACTTTTTGTTGAGATTTCTTCTAAGTCTGATGATATGTGCCAAATGGTCCCAATCCACCTTTAGCATCAGATGCGTGCTCCATCTCAGCTGGTGATATTTTTTGTCTTTGACCCGGTCTTACGCGATTAGATGTTAGCAGTTGGTGCTTTGATCTTTTGGGCTCTAATTTTTACCTTAAAGTTTACAATTTCATAACCCAGGTTCTACTAATTGATTTTTTGTAGTTTCAGTGTCACATAATTTATTAAAATTTACTCTACCTTTCTAAATTGTTGTGAGTTATTTTTTTGTTCTGTTTTCACTTTATTACTGTTTGGTAGCTGCATGAATACTTTTCACAAGGCCTCTAGGTTATGCCTGACTGTTTTTGTGCCCAGCTACCAGAGGATTAAGCACAGGTTAATTTAGTGACTTTTTTGGTTCACCTTGACAGGGATTGTGGCTGTTTCTTAAACAGGGTTATTACCCCACTTAACAAACAACCCAATTTCTCGCAAAAATATACAAATAATAATTAGGAATAAAGCACTGTATATTAAAATGTTAAAATCATACATAATACAATTAAAATATTATTACTCTAAAAAAGTGAAAATGAACAATGAAAAATATTTAAACTAAAATAACTGTTCAAGTAATTTTTAAAGACTGAATTACACTTATATGATGTAATAAGGTAATCCCAAGGTTATCCTACGGGAGAAAAAGCAAATGATTCACTGATTTTTTTTTTTGTTTACGTACAAATTCACTATTCCCATTCGAAACTAAAAAACAGTTAGGCAAAGTCTTGAACTTTGGTGAACTGAGATTTACCAGCCCCACTCCAGCCTGAGCAATACTAGGGAAGGTGTGGGATTTTGGAAGAGTTAGGTTTTCTGTTCCCACTTCAACATAAGCTACAGTAGGGAAAGTGTTTGACTTTGATGAAATCAGATTTATTATTCTCACTCAAACCTGAGCAGCAGTAGGGAAATTGCTGGACTTTGGAGGCGTTAGATTTACTAGTTCCTTTCCAACGTAAGCAGCATTAGGAAAAGTATTAGATATTTGTGGGGTTTTATACAGCAACAAAAGCAACAGTAGGGAAAGTGTTTCACTGTGATGCGGTCAGATTTAATAATTACCACTGGAAAGTAAGCAAAAGCAGGATACCTGTTGGATTGTGGATGAGTTAGACTCATTATTCTGACTCAGTGTAAGCAGCAGGAGGGAAAGTGCTGGACTTTGGAAGCATCAGACTTGCTATTCCTACTCTAAAAGTAAACAAAAACTCAACATCTACATAAAATATGTTTTAACAAATATATAACATGTTAACATTATATTATTCATAAAAAGTATTACAAATTAAAATGACTAAACATTAACAATTAAGATTATAAATACAATTGACAGATTAAAACTAACAAACAATGCATATATTAAAAAGATCACAAACGATTGCCCCAAAAATCCAAAACCTAAAAATAATCATTAAAATAATATTTAAACAATTGACCAAAACACATTAATTGTAAAATAATAATAATACTAAAATGTATTTTTAGTTATAAAAAAATATATAAAAAGCTAAAAGATATTACAATATTATGATTAGAGAAATAATATTTACAACAGGTATTTACAATTTTCTTCAAAAGCATCTACTAATAGAGGAAAAAAAAAAGAATTTAATTAATTAATAATCAAATTAAAGCTTAAAAATTAAAGTATAAAACGATCTATAAACACTTAAAATCAACATAAAATACTTCTCATTTTATTTCCCTACAAGTCAAATATCCAGTCAAATATAAATAAGGTGAAATAAAAAAATCATTTAAATATATTACGAAATCCCCAAAATAAAAGTAATTTTACCAAAAACTAAGTACACAAATACTTAACATAAAAATAATAAAAGTGTTTAGCACAAAAAATAATAAAACACAACAAAATAATTGAAAATAATACTATATGGAACTATATGGTTATATTATGGTAAATCAATTTGCAGAGCAAAACTTATCACCTGTCAGGATATCCAGGAGCTGAAGCAGGAGCGAAGGTAGGGCAGAGCTCCTAGTTGAACAACCAGGCCTTCAGTTTCTTGCAGAGGTTCGGTAGTGATGTGAGGTCCTGATGTATCATGTTAGGTCATTCCAGGTCTTGGCGGTGATGTAGGAGAAAGAAAGTTCTCCTGACTTGCTTCTGCAGATGCATGTGACTTGTGTGAGGGCAAGTGAGGCCGAGCATTGATGTCTGGTTGGACGGTGGAGTTGAAGACGCTTGTTGAGGAACCCAGGTCCAGCGTTGTGGAGGGCTTTTTAGGGATGGTGGAGCAGCTTGAATTGGCATCGTTTCTGTATGGGTTACAAGCGTAGTTCTACAAGGTGGGGAGTGGTGTGAGAGCTTTGCTTTTGGTGTTTAGTGTGGTCTGGAGTGTCTGAGTGAGCTGGTTGGAGATGTCAGCATAGATCACGTACTATCATGTGATATAGAGCACCTTTTGCAAAATGTGTTCTTTCTTGTACATTGGTTTATATTGGGAAGCAAAAGATGGAGTAAACTTCAATTCATAATGAGAGCTGTTCTACTATTCTGTGTTCCCACTGCCCTTCCAATAAAATCAGTGCCACACTTGTGCATCTGGGTCTGTTACCCATCAGATGAAAGGCCTCAAAATACCATTTCACCGTGAAAATGTACCTGTTTGAGTGATGTGGATAGCTACAGCATTTAGGTTCAGATGTGGCTGCTAAATAGGGAACCCTACCAAAGTCAGACATTTCTGAAAATTAAATCCGAGGAGAATATGGGATACTTTGACTTGCATGGATCCTGCACACAAACTTTGGATAAAATCACAAATTTTTCTCACATTTTTGTGGGGGAAATGTCAAGAATCTTCACAGATGCACAACATTCCCACCACCCAATGTATCCAATTTTCTCTTGATAATACAGTACCCTACTAGTTTGGCTGGGCCTAGCGTTGTGACAGGAACCGGTTAAAACTTGGACCATATTAAATCAATGCTGTGTCAAAGTTGTCATCACATGGTTACAGGGTTTATTTTTCCATTCCAATGATGTGAGTTTGGGTCGCCCATGCATCTGGACTTCAGCACAATCATCCTCCCAGGAGACCTTAAATTCTATCTAGAAGATTGGACCAACCCCAACTCAGCCAGCCTTCTTAACAGCCTCATATACCAGGGACTAACCCAACATGTCGCAGAGCCCAACAGTGCCGCTGGACACATCCTAGATCCAGTGCTTCCATCATTCAACAACATCATGATCAACTCACCAACACCCATCATCTGGACCTACCACACCATAGTCAGTTTCACAATCAAAATGAATCAACACAGAAGAACCCCCACAGAGCACCTGCCATGCAAACACTGGAACAACCTAACAGAGGCAGATTGGACGGCAGCCCTCCATGGAACACATAGAACAAACCGGATCCCACGAGCCTCCAGGTACACGACATTAAAAAATTTAGGAAGAGGACCACCAACTGCATGACACTCTGGCCACCAAGAAATAAAGGCATGAAGGTAAAAATAGAACACAAGCCAGTTGGTACACTGAAGACCTCAGAATGACCAAGAGGCACTGCAAACAACTGGAACAGAAATGGATCTCCAGCAAAGGAGAAGTTAAAAAAGACACTTTCAAAGCTGCCTAGAGAAGGTTCCAACAGCTACCCTGAGACACCAAGAGGAAGGCCCTAATCAAACAAATAAGTGCTAGTTCCAACTACATCAAAGAAATCTTCACTATCGTTAAGAATTTCTCCACAGCCACAGCTGCCACACGCATCATCAGCCCTTCACAAGATTTGTGTGTTAACCTCTCAAACTACTTTTTTACCAAGATAACATGCATATACTGCAGTGTCCCCCACAACCGGACCCCCTGACTCTCTCCAGAAGACTGCCAGTGATGAACAAAGACAACACAATCACCACATGGTACAGATCAGCACAGAGAGAACCAGAGCAATCATGAAGAACATACAATCTAGTGCCCCGGCAGATACCTGCCCCCATCATACTTTGAAAAAGGAACAATTGCTATCAGCAGGGCCCTCACCCCTATCTTCAACACCTCCTTTAGTGCAGCCAGCTTTCTGAACCATGGAAACATGCAGTCATCAACACATCCCAAATAAAAACCTCAGTAAACTCAACTAAACTCAACAAAAACTAACCTACGTACATCCTTCCCTACCTAGTCAAGGGCTTGGAAAAAACCATTGACAAGCACCTACCCTACCACCTCACCAATCACCAGCTACTAGAATTTAGACTCAACCACAGTATTGAAACCACTCTCATTGCAGCAATGACATTCAAACGATCTTTGACAGGGGATAAGCTGCAGCCCTCATCCTCCTAGACCTATCAGCAGCCTTGAACATCGTCTCCAATCTCATTCTAATCCAAAGTTTTCATGAAGCAGGCATCCAGGGATATGCCCTCAAATGGATCTGCTCATTAAATTGCCCACGGTGCTTTGAAAAGCGCGTTGCTGGGCCCTGTTCACCACCGCGGCCTGGGCGTCATCAATTTCTGAGCGTGCCAGAGAAAAGTGAAGAAAGGAGCGTGTGCGCTCCTACAGTGTCCCCAAGGTGGAGCATGCTCCGAGGAGCACCCCGGGGCACAAGCAGGCACCCACTCTAGTGCCTGCCCTTTGCTGCAGCTGGGCGGGCTCTGTGCCTTGTCTGGAGGAGACGGGGAAGGGAAGGAAGCCTAATCGGAACCCCTGTTGCTGTTTTGAGGATGGGCGGGGGGGAAGAAAGCCTCATCGGAGGCTTCACCTGCCCCTCCGGAGCCCTGATTGTTCTTGTAGAGACTGAGGGTGGGGCGGAAGCCTCACCGGAGGCCCCTTTCACTGCAATGTCTTCCCCTGTGGCCCCAAGTGATTTGGCCCCAAGTGATTTGGGCTTTGGCCCCTCCCCAGGAGAGGCCCGATATAAAAGCAGGAGGGGGTGTGTGCCACCCCTCCACCTAACATCAGCCTAACGCGCCCGTTTTGCGCGGAGGAGCGCTGGGGGCCCCCTTGCTTTCTTCATTACACTAGAGGTGCCTTTTCCTCATGAGACTAAGTACTTTCTTATGTACGTATGTTTTCTGGATGTTCCTAATATGGACATTACTGATTAGTATGTTAACCTGGTTTTCCTTTTTGATGGGTTTCCATACATATGTGCTGATGTTCCTTTTATGGGCATGACATGTTGTTATGTGTTTATTACTTGCCATCTGTTTTATAATGTTCTGGTATGGACATTTATGATATTTCTATGACAAGCGCATTTCTTTAGTAATATGGGGCCAGATGTAGGTATGTCCTGAATTGTGACTCGCAAATTGCGAGTCAGAGCGAGTCGCAATTTGCGAGTCGCAATTCAGGATGCAGAATGGTGTCCCTGACACCATCTGCGACTCGCAAGGGGGTCGCAAAGGCCCACCTCATTAATATTAATGAGGTGGGTCGCAATTTGCGACTCGCAGCACTCACAGGGATGGTGGCCTGCTGGAGACAGCAGACCACCATGTCTGTGACTGCTTTTAAATAAAGCCTTTTTTTTTTTTTTGTAATGCAGCACGTTTTCCTTAAAGGAAAACGAGATGCATAACAAAATGAAAAAATGAAACGTTTCAGTTTGATTTTTGTCAGAGCAGGCAGTGGTCCATAGGACCACTGCCTGCTCTGAAAAAATGATTTCCAGGCCGTTCACAAAGGGGAACACCCCTTCCTATTTGCGACGTGCAGTCCTGTTTTGCGAGTCGGCAACCAGGTTACCGATTCACAAAACGGGAATTGGGCATCGCAATGTGGGTTTTGCACGTTGCAAACAGCGAAACTCGCTGTTTGCAACATTCAAAACCTTTGCTACATCTGCTACATCTGGCCCATGATTCCTAACTACTGCTTATGTTGCAGTATAATGAGTAACCTGTGTTATGTGTGACTACTGCTGATCTCTGCAGAGTAACTATGGTGTAACGGCTTGACAACTGCTTGAGTAGCAGGAAATTACTGACATGTGTCTGGTCTAATTACGTTGTGTACAATACAATTCATTTTTATATACCTTGGTGTTGTGTTTCCTTTCTGGTGGGGATAGTGCGTTGCGTGTGTTGTGTGTGTTGTGCAATCGCTTTACACATTGCTCTGGGATAGGCCTGACTGCTCGTGCCAAGCTATCAAGGGAGTGAGCCAACAAGAAACTCCATTTCTAACACCCCTGTACACAGGGATAATTAACGAGCTCACAAGACAACTACAGACTGTCCAAAATGCAGCTGCCAAAGCAGACCTCACCCTCCCATGGTGAGCCCACATCACACAACACCTCAGATAACTCCACTGGCTCCCACTACACAAGCATGTACACTTCCATTTCCTCACCCACACCTACAAAGCACTTCACAGCACAGATTCTATCTATTTGTATAGCCACATTCATTTGAACCACCCTTGCAGACACCCTGTCTCTGCTGGTTACTTACCAGCTCATACCCCAGCAATACATAAAAGGAGAGTAATAGGTCATGCCTTCTCATGCCTAGCTCCTAATGCCTGGAACAACCTCTCAAAACACATCAGAACCTTCTATTTTCTTGACTTTTGCAAGAATTGGAAGACCTTCTTAGTACCCAAACCTCATTCCAAAGATGGCAAGAGAGAGATGAGTTTTTGTGTGGACTACAGGGGCCTCAACTTTGTCACCAAGACAGATGCTCACCCTTTACCAAGAGCAGATGAACTGAGTGACAAGCCAAATTCCTTAGTACCTTTGACTTAACTGCTGGGTACTGGCAAATTAGGATGGTGTCAGAGTCACCAGATCCTCTGGGTCTGTGCACGTTCCCAACACTTCCACCACAAGACAGCTCCAATACTCTGATTAGATTTATCACAGAGTCTAAGAGAGTCCAAGTGGGGAAAAGGGGATTAGGACGGGAACAGCTGGGAAGGAGACCTGTAGGAAGCAAAAGGTTAAAACACAACATCAAAATTACATCTCATGAAATCAGTACCACGCTACAACTCTAAGCTTCGTCTTTTCCGAAAAACATGAACAACCCTAGAATAATCCTAAAACTGACTAGGCTTTAGATGACCGAATGCCTGAGGAGGAAACAGGAAAAGTTAAATAGGACTTTCAGATTCGAGTACTTTCTTTAGCATGAGAATCAGGAAACACTCTGAGCAATTTCTAAACAACCATATGAATCTCCTTTTAAGAATATATATCAGGAACATACAGCATTACATCTAGAACTCTGGTATTGTTGTGTTCATCTCAGAAGAAACATTGGGAAGTGAATTGCGCACATTGCAGATTTTTATATGAGTATTAAACACCATAAAGGATTGTGCACCATGAAATCACACAACGTAGATTCAAGGAATAAATCACGCAACGTGTCAACTTGAAATGCTACCAAGAAAATGTCTTAGAATAGTAGCGCACAGTAATTTACATTATTTATACACGAGGAAAGAATTGCGCGTCTTGCCGATTCAAATGCCACCATACAAATGCCAAGAAATGGTAGCGCACAATGAACAACATGAAAAGCACTCAGGAAAGGAATCGCGCGTCTTGTCGATTCAAATGCCACCATGCAAATGCCAAGAAATGGTAGCGCACAATGAATAACATGAAAAAACACTCAAGGAAAGAATTGCGCATGTTGCCGATTCGAATGCCACCATGTAAATGCCAGAAAATGGTAGCGCACAATGAACAGCAAGAATTACACACGAGAAGTGAATCGCACGTTTCGCCGATTCGAATGCCACCATGTAAATGTCAAGAAAAGGTAGCGCGCAATGAACAACATAGTTAAATGCTCATGAAACGAGTTGCACGTCTTGCCAACTCGTAAAACATCATGTAAATGTCACGAAATATCAGCGCGCAATGAACAACAATGTAATAACGAAGTCCAATCTTTATGGAATAAATTGCGCGTCCTCCCTATTTGCAAACCACCATACAAATGTCAAAAAATGGCAGCACACAAGTAATCTGTTATTCATTTAAGAATTAAAGTCAAGAATATGAAAATTCTCAATTACGGTGTTGGGAAATGTCCAAACACCGTCTTACCGCCTGGAAACAGTGATCACCAATGAGAGATGAGTGCAGAAGACTGGAAAATCCAAATAGGCAGCCGGGACAGGAGCTCAGGAAGAAGCTGCTGCTCTGCACCGGGACCTCTGAATAGTGAGCACTGGAAGTTGGGCTGACTCTCTTTTATAGAGTCTTGGCCCAGCCTAGAACCACGCCCAGGCATGTTGCAGGGAAAGTCTCTAGAAGGCCCAGGAAAGGGACCACACCCTAACTCACTCTGAATGTCTGCAGCAATACATTGCAAATGTACAGTATTTATAAGCACCTTAAAAATGAATCTTTTGGATGGAATCCTGCAATGCAAAAGGTTAAACAATAACATATCATCACAATGCATAAATTACATTATCTTGCGAGAGTTGGGTTTTTGCATTCTTGATGCCCGGAAAGCACGCACTGTCCTGGTGTTGACAGTACTCCCCTCTCCCAGGCGCACTCTAGGGCCTGGTTTATCTGGATTGAGACGATGAAAGCGTCTCACAAGTATTGGAGCATGAACATCAGATGCGGAAACCCATGAATTACTTTCAGGGCCATAATCTTTCCATGAGATTAAGTACCATAGGTTACGCCCTCTCAGTTTAGAGTCCAACACTTTCTTGACTTCATATTCTTCTTCCCCCTGTACTAGAACAGGAGCTGGATGAGGGTGGACCTTTTGGACTGCCTTTTTTAAGAGGGAAGTATGGAACACTGGATGAATCCGTAATGATTTTGGCAATTGTGTTTTATAGGTCACAGGATTGATTTGCTGAAGAACAGTGTAAGGACCTATAAATTTGGGGTTGAACATGTGCTTCTTCTTGAAGTCTATATGTTTTGTGGAAAGCCACACTTTGTCACCAGGTTGATACTGCGGTCCCTCACAATGTTTCTTGTCATAATGCTTTTTGTATTTTTTTTGGGCTTTTTCTAAATGTTGTTGAATCGATTTCTGAGTTTGATGCAAATGTTGAATGATTTCTGACACAGCTGGAGTGAGAGAACTTTCTTGAGTAATTGTGATGGGCAAGGTGTCAGGATGATAGCCAAACAAACCAAAGAAGGGTGTAACGCCAGTAGACGTGTGGAAGGAGTTGTTGTAGGCTAACTCAGCTAACCAGAGCATTGATGTCCATGAATTAAGTGCTTTTTCAGCGTAAGCACGTCGGTATTGCTTCAAAGTCTGATTTAGTCTCTCCGTTTGACCATCTGTTTGAGGATGGTGGCTAGTAGATAGGGTAGATGTCACTTGGAGTGTTTTACACCATGTCTTCCAGAAGTTGGAGGCAAATTGCGATCCCCGATAGGAGAGGATCACTTTTGGCAGTCCATGATAACGAACCACTCTATTTAGTAAGATAGTTGCCAGTTCACTAGAGGTGGGTAATTTCTTACAGGCAATGAAATGTCCATATTTCGTGAGACTATCTACTACCACCAGAATTACTGAATGCTGTTGAACCACTGGCAGACCTGTAATAAAGTCTAAAGAGATGTGTTCCCACGGACGACTTGGGGTTGGGAGTGGGTGTAACAACCCTTTCTCATTCTGACCAAATGGTAAGCACCTCGAAGATCAAGCTTCGTGTAGATTTTTGCTTTCTTTACTTGTTCCAGTAAGACCGGAATTAGAGGCAAAGGATATTTGTTCTTGATGGTGATTTTATTCAAGCCCCTATAGTCGATACAAGTTTGAAGCTCTCCGTTCGCTTTTGGAACAAAAAACAAAGGAGAAGCTGTGGGAGACTTAGAGGGGCGGATGAAACCATTCTTTAAGAATTGATCCAAGTATTTTATTTTCGTAAATGTTGATTTTCATGTTCTGACAGGGCATACACACGACAGTTGGGAAGTATCCCCCCTGGGACTAGATCAATTTGACAGTCATAAGATCTATGAGGAGGTAAGTTCTCTGCTTCCTTCTCATCAAATACATCTTCATAAGACGAATACTGTTTGGGCAACTGAACTTCTTTCTCTGCGGCGGTAGCTATGTAAGAATGGCGAACTTCCGATTCTTGAGTCCTTTGGAGACAATGTTCTTTACATAGCACTGATGAGAACACAATCTTTCGTTCTGCCCAATTAATCTCTGGATTGTGATGAGTTAACCATGGCAAGCCAAGGATAATCCCATACTGGGAGCATGGATCACGTCAAGGATGAGTTCCTCTTTATGTTTCTTTCTTTGATTTTTACCTTCACAAATTATTGTCAAGGGGACAGTCTGAAGAGTTATCGGATCTCCAGTCAAGAGTTTTCCATCAACTGCCTGGATGGTTTCTGGGGTCTTCTTTTCAATACATGGGATCCCCCATGCACGAACCAATTGGGCGTCAACAAAGTTTCCGGTAGCCCCAGAGTTGACTAGAGCCTTCTTGAAATAGGTCTTTTTCTTGACCTGAACTCTTATTCCCAATTTTAGATGTTTGGATTGTGAAGGATCCACGGTGACACCCAAGAGCAACCCTTCTCTGCAACTTGGGTGCTTTAGATTTTCCGACTCGACTGATGCATTGGTTGCAACTTTCTGAACTGGGCCTCGCTTGCTCTTTGTTTTGATTGGACAATCTTTGGCGAAATGACCTTTCCGCCCACAATAGAGACATTGCCCATTTTTTCTGCGTAGGTCCTTTTCATCTTTGGTCAAAGGTCTCCTGATGGTTCCAATTTCCATCGGTTCTGGCGTTCTTTCTCTCGGAGTTCTTGAGTCTTTGTTATCATGAGCATGCCAAAAATGTTTTTCAGTCTTTTTACAAGTTCCTTTTCATTCATTTAAACGATGATCAAGCCTCAAGACAATGTTTATTAAATCTTGACAGTTTGCAGGTTGTGGGTCGATTTGCGCTAAGATGTCTTTTAGCTCCTCTTTGAGTCCCCTGTAAAACAAGGCCGCTTGTTTTTCTTCAGGCCAGGATGTCTCAGCGACCAGCTGATTAAAGTTGGCTAAATATGACACTAAGTCCTGATTCCCTTGGAGTAAGTCTAATAATTCACGATCTGCTGACTGTGTTACAGTTCTACGATCGAAAACTCTCTGAAATTCACAAAAAAAAAAATCCAGTTGTACAACAGGGGACTATTTTTACGCACAAGAGGAATAGCCCAGGTAGCTGCATCTCCAGACAGATATGACAACAAGAAAGCTACTTTAGACTGGGCATCGGGGAAAGTATGTGGTCTGCAGGTGAAGTGAAGTTCCACTTGAACCAGAAAAGATTGCGCTTTCAAGGGATCACCTGAGAAGCGTTCTGGGGGAGCTAAAGGAATGGCTGAAGGAACATTGAGGGAAATGTTAGTCGGATTACCTCCAGAAGTCTGAGAAGAAGTACCTGGCCAAGACACACCTGTGGGACTTTGTTCTTTCTTCTCAACCTTATTCTGTAACTGGCTCACCCTCTCAGCTAGACTATTTGTCAAATATTTTGATGATGCCACTTCTGACTGGAGCTGGGTGATAGCCTTGACTAGCTCGTCCAGTGTGGCCATGCTGAGAACATACACAAACCAGGAGGATAATAATTTGTGGGCTCACTATTCTGTCAGAGTCACCAGATTCTTGGGGTCTGTGCACGTTCCCAACACTTCCACCACAAGACAGCTCCAATACTCTGATTAGATTTATCACAGAGTCTAAGAGAGTCCAAGTGGGGAAAAGGGGATTAGGACGGGAACAGCTGGGAAGGAGACCTGTAGGAAGCAAAAAGTTAAAACACAACATCAAAATTACATCTCATGAAATCAGTACCATGCTACAACTCTAAGCTTCGTCTTTTCCGAAAAACATGAACAACCCTAGAATAGTCCTAAAACTGACTAGGCTTTAGATGACCGAATGCCTGAGGAGGAAACAGGAAAAGTTAAATAGGACTTTCAGATTCGAGTACTTTCTTTAGCATGAGAATCAGGAAACACTCTGAGCAATTTCTAAACAACCATATGAATCTCCTTTTAAGAATATATATCAGGAACACACAGCATTACATCTAGAACTCTGGTATTGTTGTGTTCATCTCAGAAAAAACATTGGGAAGTGAATTGCGCACATTGCAGATTTTTATATGAGTATTAAACACCATAAAGGATTGTGCACCATGAAATCACACAACGTAGATTCAAGGAATAAATCACGCAACGTGTCAACTTGAAATGCTACCAAGAAAATGTCTTAGAATAGTAGCGCACAGTAATTTACATTATTTATACACGAGGAAAGAATTGCGCGTCTTGCCGATTCAAATGCCACCATACAAATGCCAAGAAATGGTAGCGCACAATGAACAACATGAAAAGCACTCAGGGAAGGAATCGCGCGTCTTGTCGATTCAAATGCAACCATGCAAATGCCAAGAAATGGTAGCGCACAATAAATAACATGAAAAAACACTCAAGGAAAGAATCGCGCGTGTTGCCGATTCGAATGTCACCATGTAAATGCCAGAAAATGGTAGCGCACAATGAACAGCATGAATTACACACGAGAAGTGAATCGCGCGTTTCGCCGATTCGAATGCCACCATGTAAATGTCAACAAAAGGTAGCGCGCAATGAACAACAAAGTTAAATGCTCATGAAACAAGTTGCACGTCTTGCCAACTCGTAAAACATCATGTAAATGTCAAGAAATATCAGCGCGCAATGAACAACAATGTAATAACGAAGTCAAATCTTTATGGAATAAATTGCGCGTCCTCCCTATTTGCAAACCACCATACAAATGTCAAAAAATGGCAGCACACAAGTAATCTGTTATTCATTTAAGAATTAAAATCAAGAATATGAAAATTCTCAATTACGGTGTTGGGAAATGTCCAAACACCGTCTTACCGCCTGGAAACAGTGATCACCAACGAGAGATGAGTGCAGAAGACTGGAAAATCCAAATAGGCAGCCGGGACAGGAGCTCAGGAAGAAACTGCTGCTCTGCACCGGGACCTCTGAATAGTGAGCACTGGAAGTTGAGCTGACTCTCTTTTATAGAGTCTTGGCCCAGCCTAGAACCACGCCCAGGCATGTTGCAGGGAAAGTCTCTAGAAGGCCCTGGAAAGGGACCACACCCTAACACACTCTGAATGTCTGCAGCAATACATTGCAAATGTACAGTATTTATAAGCACCTTAAAAATGAATCTTTTGGATGGAATTCTGCAATGCAAAAGGTTAAACAATAACATATCATCACAATGCATAAATTACATCATCTTGCGAGTGTTGGGTTTTTGCATTCTAGATGCCCGTAGAGCGCGCACTGTCCTGGTGTTGACAGATGGCACCTGGAGCAGAATAGAAGACAGCATTCTCTACACATGATGGGCATTATTAGTGTACTGCTATGCCCTTTGGTTTAAAGGGTGTCTCTGCCACCTTTCAGGGATTGGTGAATCAAGTCCTTGCAGGCTTGGAGGCCTTTAGTGCAGCATATCTACATGATATTGCTGTCTTCAGCTCCACCTGGCAGGATCACCTCATCCACCAGGTTAAAGTTTTGCAGGCCTTGCAATCCACAGGCCTCACTATTAAGGCATCAAAGTGCCAGATAGGGCAGGGCACTGTTGTATACTTGGGCCACCTTGTATGTGGAGGCCAAGTGCAACCTTTATGACCCAAGATCCAGTCAATTCTGAACTGGGAAACTCCAACAACCCAGACTCAAGTCAGGGCATTCCTTGGCTTGACTGGTTATTATAAGATGTTTGTGGAGGGCATGGAACCATTGTGACCCCCCCTCACAGAATTGACCTCAAAGAAATGCTCTGAAAAGTAAACTGGACTCTTGACTGTCAAAAGGCCATTGACACCCTAAAGGAGGCAATGTGCTCAGCACCACTTCTCAAAGCTCCAGATTATTCTAAGCGGTTCACTGTGCAGACAGATGCCTCTGAACACAGGATAGGAGCAGTTCTGGCTCAGACCAATGATGATGGCCATGACCAGCCTGTTGCTTTCATTAGCAGGAGGATACTCCCCAGGGAGCAGCATTGGAGTGCCATTGAGAGGGATTCCTTTGCTGTAGTTCGGTCCCTGAAGAAGCTTCAACCATACTTGTTTGGTACTCACTTTATTGTTCCAACTGACCACAGACCTCTCAGATGGCTGATGCAAATCAAAGGTGAGAACCCTAAACTTACAGGGTACGGACTTTTCAGTGGAACACAGACCTGGGACTGCCCATGCCAATGCAGATGGCCTTTCCAGGTTCTTCCACTTAGACAATATTGACTTTCTTGTGAAAGGTTAGTCTCATCCTCTTTCATTTGGGAAGGGTGTGGGTAGGAACGTGCCCCTTTTGTCAAGGTTACGTGCCCCCACATTTTGCCTGAAATTTATGCTGACTTGACTGAGAGTGGCCTGGGATCCTGCTAACCAGCTCTCAGTTGGCACACACTTGGCACACCCCTGGCACACAGTTCAGTCCCTTGTGAAAAGTACCCCTGCTACGAAAGGCCCTGTGACCAGGGAGTGACTCCGAGAGCTGTAGCATGGATTATGCCACCCTGGGGGACCCCTCACCAAGCACATACACACTGTGTGTGCTGGTGGGGAGGCTGGCAGGGTGCGCTATACCACAGGTGAGGACATAGCTGAATGAGCAATATGCGCCTACAGTGTTTAGGTCCATTCAAGTGCAGTGTGGCCATACTGAGCATATGGGCTGGGAGTTTGTCATTACGAACTCCACAACTCCATAATGGCTTCACTGAAGTCTGGGAAGTTTCGTATCAAACTTCTCAGCACAATAAACCCACACTGATGCCAGTGTTGGAATTATTGAAAAATGCACCCACAGGGCATCTTAGCAATGCCCCCTGTATTTTAGCCAAACTTCTAGTGCAGGACTGACCCGCCTGTGCCAGCCTGCCACTTCCAGATAAGTTTCTGATCACATGGGGTGCACCGTATGCCTTAAATACTCCTTATTCCTGCCCTTTCCCAGTGATGCAGTGCAGCGCAGCAAGGTGATGCTGCTCTGCGCCACTTTGCCACAAATATGGCCATTAGTATTCCCCCCCGTGGACTACAGGGGCCACTTTAAGGTGACAAACCTATTGTATAAACATATGTTTTTCTTCATGGAAGATCTCTTTTTACTATGACATGCGTTATTTTGTGGTTTTAAACCTACAGCTCGCCGGGCCTTAACTGTGAACCTAAAGGCATACTGTTCATTAATATATGTGGTTGATGTAAATGTACACTGCAGCCCACATGTGCCATTTACCTTTTATACCACTTTACACTCCATCTGCCACTTGACATAGATTTACTTGAAAGATAAATAAGCAAAATGGGAGTGGTCAATTTCACCTCGTGTTATACAGAGAGAGCACATGCAATGTGGCACTGAATGGCAGTGCCACATAACCGTGTCAAAATACCAGCAAAAACTATTATGAAAAAGAGTGGGACCGCCCAAAAGGATGACCTTTCTTACATTAACATAATGGGAATACATGCAAGCAGAGTAGGGATACTAAAATATGAGCACGACAGACACACCATCTTTTTGGTACCTGTACAGTGATGGCAAACACTGGTACAAATCCTACCAAAAGTGACTATGGATTATCTGTCAAGGATTTGTTTACTAATGTCCTGTTCCTCTAAAGGATTACACTAGTTCTGTGAAGAAACACCTGAGGCCCCAGTGAATAACTCAGAATATGGTGAGTTCCTCTGCTACGTCGGCGGCGGAGGAGTCTAATGTACTACAATAACAGGTGGATAGTCGACCAGAACATTTCTAAATCAGGTAACCATTTTTAGCTCTTATGTAACAGTTTAATCCAGTTATGTGCAGCATTGGTTTGTTCTCACCACCAGAATGGAATTGCAAGGCTTTCTAAATGTATGCCATGGGCATTCACTTGCTGACTGAGTCATAGAACATGTGCAGAAGACATTCTTTTTTCCAAATGCACATATTTTTGTTCAAACATTTTAAGTTATCTGAACTCATTTCCATTTAGGATTCATACTGTGTGCACACAATGAGCTTTCCTTCCAGAATAAAACTGGAGCACAGGAGGAGGCCAAGCTTTCACTGCAGGCGCAATAAGATACTTTCCCTTTCCTTTCAATCAATTCAATTACCTTTTGCTGCTAACCGCAATAATAGGAATGCGCATTTTAATGACATTAGGATGCCAGGCTCGATCCAAGCAAACTATGTGCTGCTTCAGTGACGGTAGTGAAAAGGGAATCAATGCAATAATTAATAACAGTTTCTCTCTAATTGCTTTGGATGTAGGTGTGTTCTGCAAATAAAATGCATATCTGCTTTAGAAAATATGTAACATTTATATTCCCAATTGAAAAAAAACTCCTAAAATAAAACACTGGCTACAAAAATCATATTGTAAAGATGCTATCATGGTACGTGTGGATGTTTTATTCATAATAATTTCGAACCAATAATGGTCTGTTTCATTTGAAGGGCAGGAAGTTCAGTCAGAAATATGGAGGTTTTTTTCCTGTATTTAGTGTCTGGATGACAAAGTTTTGTCATTTTTATTGTTGCAGTAGGGAACAGTGATATAAATTAATGCTGGTGTTAGACCTGGAATCCTTTGAGCGTTTTTCCCCCTTTTTTTTACTTCAACCCTCCTGTTTTGCTCACTTTGTTTTTGCTGGCATTAGGACTCTGCACACTTTGCAGCACACTTTACTACTGCTAACCGGGGCTAAAGTGCTTCAGACTACTCTCAGACTTTCCAGAAACATTGCTGTGTGACACATCCGTGATCCTTCACTTCGCAAGCCCCTCATCAATGACATCTATCGATAAAGATGCAAGACTCTACATTGCAAGCCCCGCAGCGACTTTGAAACCAGTTGGTGCACGATACATCTCAATGCAGGTCTTTGCTTCGCAAGCCCCTTGTGAATGGCGTCCTTGATGATGACGCAGGACTTCGCATCACATCTTCATAGATCCCAGGAATTGACAATGTGTGATGCATCCTCGACACAGGACTCCACAACGCTCTGCAACAAGGATTTTTCTTGTGTGGTGTTTTCACTTTATAGCTGTTTGGAATGCTGCATAAATACTTTACACATTGCCTCTAAGTTAAGCCTGACTGCTCTGTGCCGAGCTACCAAAGAGTTCAGCACAGGTTAAATTGGGATTGCTTGTGACTTCACCCTGACAAGGACTGTGGTCACTGCTTGAATAGGATTTTCCCTACTCAACCAGTACCCCAATTTCCAACACAAAACACATCTTATCTCAAAAAGCCAGCCTAGATTTTTCAATGCTTCCTATAGTAACTTCTGATTAGCATCATACAGCATAATTGTAGAAGCAAAAACACGTTATGTAGTCTTTGCCTTTGTATGTCCTCTTGTCCCAAATGTTCGTGCTATGCCAAATTCTTATTGCAATAACAGCACAATATTCCAAATCCTTAGTCTTTAGTATTTTCAAAATTGAAATTCTATTTAATGGGATGTGTTGGGAATGGCCGTTGCAGGTTTATCCTGACAACATTATGCTTTTCTCCTCTTATTTTTCTGACCTTTTTTTTGTTGGCTTTAGGACTCTGGGCACTTTACCACTGCTAATCAGTGCTAAAGTTCATGTGCTCTCTCCCCTAAAAATTGGTATCATTGGCTTACATCTGTTTGGCTTATTTAATTTACCAGTAAGTCCCTTGTATGGTGGTATACCATATACCTAGGGCCTGTAAATGAAATGCTACATGTAGGCCTGCAGTGTAGCCTTTCAAACTTGTCTCAGGCCTGCCAGTCCACTGCCTGTGTGTACAAGTTACTGCCATATTAACTTAGCAAGTCAAACTACTTGCCAAGGTCTAAACTCCCTTTTTACTACACCCAAGTCACCGCTACGTTAGGCCCTAGATAGCTTGATGGGCAGAGTGCTGTGTATGTAACAGGTAGGACATATATTTTTATGTGCTACATGTCCAAGTAGTGACAAACAGCCTATTTCATTTTTCACTAGAGTGAGTGCTGCTCCTCTCATAGATTTGCATTGGGGATTCCCTTATGTAGGCCTAAGTGGTAAATTCTGAACTGTGTGGAGTAGCGTGGGCATTTTTGGTGTGTTTGGAATGGTAGTGAGAAATCCTGCTTACTGGTGTAGGTGGAGTTTACCTTACTGTTTTACAAATGCCACTTTTGGAAAGCTTGTTTGACTCAGTGACAAAATATTGGTAGCGATCAAGAAGTATTTGAAGTCTACGGAAAAACAGGAGCATTTCTTAAGTAGGCCAGATAGTCCTCCTCCGAGTCAGACCGAGTAAAGACCCTTCTATGCCAAAATATTTTGGAAGTTTGCAATTGGATCCGCAAGTTGGCCTTGCTGAGTCACCTACCTACATACCTCCCAAAAAATATTGCCACTTTGGTGCGGTTGAGCTTATCCGGCTGGAGGAAGGCCATTCCTACTCAAAGAGCCCACATTGGTAAGTCTTTCAGTGATATCCAGGTGTTCTGTGTCCTGAGGAGAATCCCTAAATGGTGCGGGTTCGAAACACATCGACATATTAGAGCGTGTGAAGAGAGCTTTTGAAGATAAATGGACCTTCCTGGAGATATCAAGGAATGGTCATTATACAATACCCCTGCTGGTGCCACACATGGGCAACTAGTGCATTTGCACTTCTACTGTGTGCTCTTGAATCTTGAGCTGTAAACCTTTTCGATTCCAGTCCAGCTCCTTTCTGTGTGTTATGATTAGGTCCAGAACCTGAATCACCGCTTTCTCCCTGATTTTTTTTGTAATGGATGTCATTTTTCAGAATAAAGAGTTTGTTGTAAAGGTTTAATGTTGTGCCAACTTATTCATGAAAGGATTTCCATTGTTCATTTGTCTTTGTGTATTTGCCAGACATTGTAAATATTGCCAATAAGTGTTATCGTAAATGCACATTAAAAGATTGGCTGGTCCCTACCTGCCACAAACCCGCCAGAGTTTTTGGGAGCAAAGTCGGCCGGCATATCCTAGTGAGTGCGCTTCCAAAAGGACATGTGAAGCCGTCCCTTCACAGTCCTGTACATGGGGGACTCAGCGAGGTCTCCCCACTACCATTTACAGTGTGTTAGTGCTTCCCCCCTCCGCCCCGTCCCAGTTTGGAAACATACATTGGGCACTGGATCTGGGAAAGTATTGTGGGGCAGAACATCAACATAGGTCCCTGAGTGAGACCCAATCCATGGAACTGGAATTACTGCATTTCCTATAGTAGATGTGCAGCTGCTTCTGCACCCTGCGTGATATACAGGAAAGACCACACTGGGTTACGAGCAGCACAGGTGCACTGTGCCCCATGACTTCATGATGATAAGTGTGGCTTTGTCCCTAAATGCCATTGCAGTACTAGCATTCTTGTCATGATGCATATGCTTATTCTCAGTCTGCTACATTTCATGCCCTGATGTTCTAATATATGTCATTTTTCTTATCTTGCATTGTCAGGATAATGAGTGTGAATTCACGATTGGCACAGTATGTGCAGTATTTATGTACCTTGTCATGTTGATCTATGATTTACACACAGTATCTAAGATTTACAACATTCTTGGTCGATGAACTATATTTACAATATAAGACTTATATTTTTATACAATTATGTGTGTAGTCTCCTTTGTGATGTAGTCACCGGTGTGATTGTGTTGCGCAAATGCTTTACACATGACCTCTGGAGATAAGGCTGACTGGTCTGTGCCAAGTTCCTGGGGGTGAGCACAGATTATCTTTGGTGTGTAACTTACTCGCTCTGACTAGAATGGTGGGTTCTGCCAGGCCGAGGTGCATACCCTAGCCAACCAGAAACCCCATTTCCAACAGAATGTTTTCACATTAGTGTTTCATGCACTGAAAATATGTACAAATAAAATAAATCTTTTAGGGTGTTACAACCTCATTTATGGTGCCATTTGAGTATACACGTCTTACTTACAAAAAAAGGTATAGGTTGATTTTCTAGTGCAAGTTATTCACAAGATGCGACCTTGCACTCAGAAATCCATTCATGTTTGTACAATATTCCATACATACAATATTATAATGGGTATTAGTAAATCTCATTTGGGGAGTTGGAAGTGGAAATTCCATAGTGGAGTTTCCTTAAACCTTTGAGAAGACTGACAATCTCCCATTTGCTGGCATTTAATTTTTTTAATCCAAACCGTTGCCACCCCAGAAATGATCAGAGCTTTACACCTTTCAACGGCAGAAGTAAATGCGTTTCATGGAGGAAAGTGGCAGCTAGCAACCCAAATCTGGAGACGGTGTGGAAGTGGGTTTTTCCACAATAATAAATATTTTCTAAGTGGAAAAAAAAAAGCCATTTTACAAATCTATGGCATTTCCTCTGGTGTGCAACTATGTAGTTGACCATATAGAAAGGCCTCTGTATCGCCATAATTATATATGCACTATATTTACCCTGGAGTATATACAATATGGCACTGAACACTGGCCAGTCAAGCATGTTTGGGGTAGTACACTTCATCGAAAGTAGTTGCAGCAATTTCAATTTTCACTTACCAAATGCAAGAATATGATGCTCTACAGTTATATGAATTGGTACAGATGCCAGCCGGCTAATGCAGCTGGTACAGTGGCATGCCTGCAACTCATTTCACCCCAATTATGGATGTCTTTGGATACCCTGCCAGAGGTTAGATGGGCCCCTTCTCTTTGCTTTCCTTCTTGGAGCCTGCAGCAAGAAGAGCCTCAACTCCCTGTGCAGATCATCAAGGCAGAAAAAACGAAGTCAACGCCCCCTCCCCACCCACCTACCCCCCCACTCACCATCCTTGACCGAAGAAGCAAAGAGCATACCATCTGAGGCCCATGTAAGCAAGGGAAGCCATGAGCAGACATCCGCCTAGGTTACAAGCCGAAAATAACTCCATTTTCTGTGTGAAGCAGTGTAATTTAAGGTCCCACCCAAGGGGAAGCAGCCTTTACATCAAAGATTTTACCACACAGGTAAGTAATTTTTCTTCAAAAATAAACCGAGGTCAGTACAAGTTTATGAATATAGGGTTAATGGGCTGGCAGTGGTAAAGGGAGATACAATTACTTTTAGGGGCATATTTAAGAAAAGTGGCGCTGCATCATATGCAGTGCCACTTTACCTGAGCCCCTTAGCGCCCCCCTAATGCAACTATGTGTGCACCGTATTTAACATACGGAGCACCACAGCGGTAGTTAGGGAACTAGCGTCAACATTTGTGACGCTAGTTTGGTGCTTTGCAGGATTAGCTTAATTTTTTTTTTCCGCTAATACTGCAAAGCACCTAGAGGCCCATTGAAACTAATGGGAGACTTCTTTTAACACCTGCTCTGTGCAGGCGTTAAAAATACATAGAAAAATGGCGCAAATAAATCTTTTAGAATTGTTTGCACCATTTTTTCAGCCCCTAATGGGTGAACGCCCCCCTTGCATACATTATACCTGGTGCATGCATAACGTGGTGCAAGGGGTTACAAAGTGGCACAGTGCATGCATTGCGCCACTTTGTAAATATGACACAGCGTTTTTGGCCATCTAATGCCACATTAGCGTAAAAAAGAATTACGCTAATGTGTCATTAGATGTCGCTAGGGGCTATTAAATATGTCCCTTAGAGTTTAAATATGGTTAGTAATTTGCCAGTCACTTCAGCTGTTGTCTGGAAAGTTTCAGGGTGATCCATCTAGGGGGGACCGAAAAAAACACATTTTCCCCATTCATTTTTACATAGGGATTTTGAATAGCGATAGCGCCGAAACTACTGGATGGAACTGCACCAAATTTGGCAGAAAGGTAGGTCCTAGTCCAGAAAGCGTCATTTTATTGTTTTGGTGTAAATTCGTTCTGTAGTGTTTGAGAAATTAGGGAGAAAACAAATTCATATATATTGGGATGCAAAGGATTTGCGCCCCCCCCAATCTTGTGCTGAGATCTGATTGACTGACAATACTTCAACAAGGAAGCCGTTGAAGTGTTGTCAGCCATGTTGGGACTCGGCTTCAGCCAAATTACAGAAAAAAGTTAAGCAATGAAAAAAGGGGCCAGGGAACGAACACCCTGGCACCTTAGCTCTGGTGGCGGGTTCCTAAAGGGAGGGCTAAAAAGCATATTTTTTTTTATTTCACCGCCGGAGTCAAAGTTGATACGCACATATGCTGTAAAATAAAAAAAAGGACAAAGTGCGGGCTCCCATGCTTCGTTATTATAAAGCCCCCGGGTGGGCCAAGTCCCCGGTGCATTCCTATTTTAATGTGCTGTGGGCATCTGGCCCCCACCCACCCAGGGACCACAACCTCCCTGTGGCATTACTGAAAGTAAATGCAAGGAGGCCACCTGGCTCCCTCGCGCCACAGAGATCACTACCTCCCTGGGGCATTGATTATATTCTGTGTGTGGGGGCCACCCGCCTCCCCCCCCCATAGTCCTGGAGATCACAACCTCCCTGGGGAATTTTTTATATTCTGTGCAGGAGGGGCACAAGGCTATATGTAAAATAATGATAGGGGGTTCCATTTCGGACCACCAGACACCGGGGATCACCACCTACTCTGGACTCTTGTTATTGGAGGGGAGCTGTGCAGCCCCCTCTTGAGGGAGCCCTGGGGACCGACCCCCCAGGGCTAGGGTGCCCACCGTGGGACATAGCTGTTTGCTGTGGCTTGGCTGCAGGCTTGAAGCTGCTGCTAGGCCGCAGCAATTACTTCTGTTTTGACAGTGGGAGCTGTCAAGCAGGTCCCGCTGTCACAAACCTAAGCTTTCATCTCTGTCCCGTGCAGGCATGCAGGGAACAGAGATGAAATGCTTCAGCAAGCAGGGAGCTGCTGTTAAAGCAGCTCCGTGCTTGTTGAAGCAATGTCACAGCGATGGACGTCTTAGAGGGAAGTCTTAAAGGGCTTATTTTAAAATTAAATAAAAAAATGCAGGGACTGCAGGGACTGCAGGGGAGCCTTTGAAGACTCTTCCATGATCCCAGATTCTTAAAAACATAAATAAAAATAAATTCAATAGCTATATATGCCACTAGTTAGTTTATGGAGGTCACCACTAGTTAGTTATAGTTAGGTCTGCTTTTCCATCAAAAGAGCATTTTTTAGTTTGCTAATAACTTTGGCCCTATACCACAAATCTTCAACAAAAAAAACTTTCTAAAACAAAAGTTCATGGGGTACAGCAAAAACCGTTGAACAGAATTACACCACATTCAGCAGCAAGCTGGATCTTGGTCCTCAGATTGAGCCTTTTGTGAGTTCGTGTAAATTTGTTCAGTAATTTTTATGAAATTAAAGGTCAAAAATAATTATATTTTTTGGCAGCTGGGCTCGTGCGAGTCTAGAGAGACTCTCACAGAAGTGCCAGTTTAAAAACAGAGTGTTATTGGCCCAGGGAATGGCCTACCTTGCCCCTCCACCTCAGGCAGTCACCATTGTTACCTCAATTCATGAAGGTCCTTAAGAACTGGCTCTTCGACTGAAGCACAGAGGACCAACCCCCACAGCACCTTGAGACCCTTATGGGTGAGAAGTGCACTCTACAATGTCTGATTGATTGATTGATATACCCCTTGGGCCATCTTGTTTCTATGGGAGTCGTGCTCTTGCAAAAGTGAGCACTCTGATTGGCTAGCAGCAAGATGAGAAAAATGTTGCTGGCAGCCATTACAGGCACTGTCCTGAAGTTCAAAAACGTGATATATGGGGGTACGGAAGGGATATCTTGACTATCTACTGCCCAGAGGGGGTCCCAGAGGGACACCCCCCAGGGCCAAATAGGAAAAAAAGGCAAACAATGATCCTGTGAGACTCTTGCGGGATGGGGTAAAATGGTGGTTAGGAAGCGAGGGCAGCATGGCTCCACTCCTCAAGACTCCAGAGGGAGAAAGCATGCCCACGTCCAAAGCCATTAGAGGCCCTGGGAAGCCCTCTCCCAGGGCAAAACATAATTTATGGTGAGGGGGATGGGCATTCCCCCTTTCCCAGAGTCATTGGAGGCCTTGGGGAGCCCACCAGGGCAAAATATACTTTGTATGGGAAGGGGGCTGTTTGCTCCCCCCTCCTCATCCCTCAGAAAGCCCATGGGGAGCCCATGCACGGAGCTGAAGTTTAGGAAAATCAGGAGGTGGCCATGCACACCCCTCCCCAAGCCTCTAAAGGCCCTGGGTATCCCACCCCGTGGGCCGGCTTGCAAGCTATGTTCCAGGATGCCTATCCCAGGAATGTAGCTGTTTTTCTGCTTGCAGGGGCATGAACAGGGAAACCTGTGTTTGCTCTTGCTTGACAGGAGTTTTTTTTAAATCTCCCACCAAGCAATAGCAAACACCAAGTTCAAGTATGCTCTCGCTCAGTTTTCATCTGTTTCCCTGCCCACACTGAAATGAGCAGGAAAACAGATGAAAATATTGCCTCTGCCTTTAGGTTGCCGCAGATCTAAAGGTTACAGGGATGTTCTAGTTAGGTTCAGATTTTACACACACACAAAACCATAGAAATTCATCAGTTATATTTATAATTATCTCACAAAATTATTAACTTGTGCCCTAAGGTAACTATAACTTGCATCCCCTGCAATGCACAGTTTTCTCATCCTTAATTTTATTGCAAATGCTGCAGTGATATTATCAATGATGGCATAGAACATGTCATGACTGATGTAATATGTGGGGTAACTAGCAGTGCATGGTGAGGGCCCAAGTTATAGTTACCTTGGGCACGAGTTATATGTGACTTTTCAAGTGGGTGTGTGAGTGGGTGTGTGTGTTTGTGTGTCTGTGGGTCTGTGTGGGTCAGTGAGTGGGTGTGTCAGTGGTTTTGTGAATCTGTGAGTGGCTGTGTGGGTGTTTGAATGAATGTGTGAGTGGGTCTGCGAGTGGATGTATTTGTTTCTAAATGAGGTCTAGATCTGTGGATCCGCTGCTGATTAACACACACATGCTGCAGTGGATCGCCAAATTCTCACGCTCCTCAAAAAAAAATGTTGGCAATTTCTTGCCCATGAGGGTCCCTCACAGACCCCTCCATCAGTCCCATGGGGGTCAGGATGCCTCTATTCAAAACCCTTGTATCATAGTTACACTTTATCCCTCCTCCCACACCCAGGAACCGTGTCCCAATTCCCAAAATGGCAGCTGCAACCTTTTCTCTCAGGTTGTGGCCAGCCAATCACTGCATGGCTGTTGGCGCATGAATCTCTAGATATACATAAGTCTTTATTTTTTAATACCTACAAAACTACTGAGCAGATTTACACCAAATTACATAAAGCACTCTTTCTGGACCAAGTTTAAGCTTTCTGCCAAATTTGAAGTAATTCCATTCAGCGGTTCAGTCTGTAGTGTCTAAAATCCCTATGGGAAATAACATTGGAAAAATGTCATTTGGGGCCTCCCCTTTTTCACAGCCCCCACTTGACGAATTACCCCAAAACTTTACAGACAACAGCTGAAGTGTTTAGTTCACTAGGGCCCAGATTTATGTGGGCCTAGCACCACATTAGAGTGATTTTTTTTTTTACGATGCATTGTGCCACTTTGTAACCCCTTGCGCCACATCATGCCTACGCTAGACATAATGTAACATGCAAGGGTGGGCGTTCCGGTGCTAGGGAGGCCTAAAAATGGCGTAAAGAAATCTATGAGATTTCATTGCATCATTTTCATTGGCATTTTTTAACACCTGCAGATCAGGTTATATACATATATATATATATATATATATATATATATATATATATATATATATATATATATATATATCACCTAGTGCCATTCTCCACTATGTTGTTATAGTTAGGACCATGTTTCCATAGAAAAAGAGTTTTTGACTTGCCTATATCTTTGGCACCATTTCACGAATCTTCACGATATTTGCCTAAAAAAGTGCCTTGGTGGTTTTTACTGTGCACAGAAAGTTTCGGCATGATCCGTCAAGCGGGGTCAAGAAAAAAGGAGAGTCAAAAAAGTTTCTCATGTTAAATCCCATAGGACTTTTGAATAAGGCTACAGCCCGAACCACTTTGGCAGAAAGCTAGTTGTCGGTTTGCAGATTGTGCTTTTGGGTGTTTGATGTAAATACATTCAGTAGTTTTTGAGATAGTAAAGGGAAAATACATTTGTAGATCTGAGGTCCAGAATAATTTGCAAATATTCACACATTTTCGCGAATGCGCACGCGTATATAAGCGCTGAAATCGGCTGGTCACAACCTGAACAGAAAGTTGCGGCCGCCATTTTAATGTCTCTGGACATGGTCCCTGCGGCTGAAAAACAGAGTGAAAAGTAGCATAAGGGATGAGGGTGGAGATACCCTGATCCCAGGAATGTGTTACAGGGGTGTTTGAGAGTCAAAATATGGATTAGAAATTATTTTTCTTTACCATGCGTAGTATCAAGATTAATAGAGAATAATTGAGATTAATCACGAATAGGCAAAAAACATTTTTTTTTTAAATTCACGGATTCATACACTAATTACTCACTCATACATGCACTCAGGGACTCATGCGCCCACTCATGGACCCACTCAGAAACTCATGCACCCACTGAGACCCACTCATAGACTCCCACATCCACTTTCAGACCCACGCAAACACTCATGTACCCATTCACAAACCAACTAAGAACCTCATGCACCCACTCACAGACCCACTCAGACACTGATACACCCACTCGCAGACCATCTGAGACCCTCACACACCCAGTCACAGACTCACTTAGACACTCACCCACCCACCCACTCCCAGATCCACTCAGACCCTCATATGCACTCACTCACAGACCCACTCAGACCCTCTCACACTCAGTCACAGGCCCACTCAGGCACTAATGCACCCACTCACAAACCCACTCAGACCCTCATGCACTTACTCACAGACCCACTCAGATACTCACAGACCGACTCATACTCCGACGCACCCACTCACAGACCGACTCAAACCCTCACACACCCAGTCACAGACCCACTCAGACACTCACAAAACCACTCACAGACCTACTAAGACCCTCATGCACCCACTCACAGACCCACTCTGATCCTCACTCACCCACTCAAAGACCCACTCAGACACTCTCACACCCACTCACAGACTCACTCAGACCCTTATGCACCTACTCAGACCCACTCATAGACTCGCACACCCACTTTCAGACCCACACAGACTCCCACATCCACTTTCAAACCAACTCAGACATTCATGCACCCACTCATAAACCCACTCAGATCCTCATGCACCCACTCACAGACCCACTGAGACACTGATGTGCCCACTCACAGACCCACTCAGGCACTGATGTACCAACTCACAGAACCAGATACTGATGCACCCACTCACTGACCCTCATTCACCCACTCACAGACACCCTAGACACTCAGACACCCACTCACAGTCCCACTCAGACCCTCATGTGCCCACTCACAGACCCACTCAGACACTGATGCACCCCTCACAGACCCACTCAGACCCTCATGCACCCACTCACAGACCCACCCAGACCCTCATGCACCCACTCATAGACCCACTCACATACTTACACACCCACTCACAGACCCACTCAGACCCTCATGCATTCACTCAAAGACCCACTCAGACACTCACACACCCACTCACAGACCCACTCAGACCCTCATGCGCCAAAAGACCCTCATGCACCCACTCAAAACCCACTCAGATCCTCACACACCCATTTTCGCATCCAGACAGACACTGTCAGACCCAGAGACACTCTCTCACACCTATTCCCACCCGAAGAGAGACTGAGGGCCTCATTCCGACCCTGGCGGTCATGGACCGCCAGGGATGGAGGAAGCACCGCCAACAGGCTGGCGGTGCTTCTGGGGCAATTCTGACCGCGGCGGTAAAGCCGCAGTCAGAAAAGGGGAACCAGCGGTTTCCCAGCGGTTTTCCCCTGCCCCAGGGAATCCTCCACGGCGGCGCTGCAAGCAGCGCCGCCACGGAGATTCCGACCCCCTTCCCGCCAGCCTGTTCCTGGTGGTTTACACCACCAGGAAGAGGCTGGCGGGAACGGGTGTCGTGGGGCCCCTGGGGGCCCCTGCAGTGCCCATGCGCACTGGCATGGGCACTGCAGGGGCCCCCTAACAGGGCCCCATCACTGAAAATCGCGACGGGTGCCACTGCACCCGTCGCACACCAGCAACTCCACCGGCTCCATTCGGAGCCGGCTTCATCGTTGCTGGGTCTTTCCCGCTGGGCGGGCGGGCGGCCTTTTGGCGGTCGCCCGCCAGCCCAGCGGGAAAGTCAGAATGACCACCGCGGTCATTTGACCGCGGTGCGGTCTTCTGGCGGTCTCCGCCCGGCGGGCGGCGCCTGCCGCCCGCCGGGGTCAGAATGACCCCCTGAATGTTCAGCTGTGCATGGTGCGGGGTTAGGTGGTTCTGAGGGTTGGCTACAGGGCCTGGCTGCAGGCCAGACGCTTTGGCCAACCCCCACTGCGCACGGCCAAAGGATGGGTGCAGCACAGGGTTGGGTGGTTATAGGGGTTGGCCTGCAGGCCAGACTCTGCTCCCAACTACTCCTGCGCACGGCCAAAGGCTATGAGCAGCCTAGAATTGGGTTGTTATAGGGGTTTGCAACCAGGCCCTGCCGCCATCCTCTGATTTAATTATGGTCATGAAAATTACATTTCACGATTGCGGTGCCTCTGGCACAAGTGCGAAGCCCTTTGTGAATCAGACCCTAAGCTTAGAAATCAAGTGCAAAACATGATGTACTGTGTGCTATGCATTAATCCACACAAAACCTAGAATTACATGACTGTTACTTCCTACATTGCCCTGACTGACTAGTGCCAATCAGTACGCTACATGGGAGTAAATGTTGTATTTACAACAGGTCACAGAAAGGGATTTGCTAAAAATCGTTTTTTGTAATTTGGCCTCTGGTCCAATTTTCAATGTAGGCCGCTCGTTTGGTAAATTGATACATTTGGCTCAGTCTAGCTGTTTTCAGCGATCAAGTAGCTTCACTAGGGCTCCTAGAAAAAAAGGAATAGACCACACTGGGCACTTAAATGTGAGTATTGGCTCTGCTGTCACGCACTTTAAGAGGAATCCAATCATATCTTGTGTAGCCTTGGGTTCTAAATAAAGACAGCGAATGACAAATCCATAAAGGTTTATGATGAGGAAATGCACTGAACCATTAATCGTCATTAATAGTTACAAAGGTGAGCAACGACCTGGCCCAATGGGCCTGATCAATATACCCAGAAAAAACAGCAGGAAAGGAGAGGCACGTGCTAACTACGAAGAGTCCTGTTTGTCGGCGCGCGCATTTCAATGATGCCCCCTGAAACTGCCATCCCAGGGACTCGCGCGCTCATTTTATGTTGACGGCGTGCCTGCTTGGAGGGCCTCTGTGCGTAATGGCCACCATCCATCTCTCCTGCGTGCCGATCGCGCGGGACCCGCATCCATTTCTACAAAAATAGCAAGGCTGTGGCCCATGGCGGCTGTATTACAGAAGGAACACAATCCCTACATATTGGAAGTCTATAACGGCACAAACCGCTGAGGAAGGGTTTCAGGCGCTGTATAACTTACACTGTTTGATTTTGAAAGGGAAATATATCATCTGAAATGCAAGTACTACATATTCAATAACACGTTTTGAAAAAAAAAACACGAAAGAATAGAGTTTAAACATAATGAAATGCAGCTAAAAACGGGCGTATTACATTCCCCCATAACGCACTTACAAAAATTAGCCTCCAGATGTCTACTCCACCCTACTAACTGAGGGGCATATTTATACTCTGCGCTGAAATAGCGTCATTTTTTTTTACGCTCTTTTAGCTAAAACTTCACTTGATATTTATATTTTTGGGCTAGACCCGTCTAGCGTCACAATATTGAAGTTGAAGTCATTTTTTGCCTGCGGAAAACTACCTTGCGTCAATGAGATGAAAGGTAGGCGTTCCCAGGCAAAAAATTACTCTAAGGCCCAGGTGCCTTATTTATTCTCCTGTGCAAAAATAGTGCACGGGTGGGAGGCGAGCCTAGATAATAACGCTAAGCTTGCTTAGATCCATTATTTAACGCCTAGGTCAGGGCAGAGGTGAGGGCAGGCGTCAGGGGATCGGTGGGCCTTTTTCCACGGTCAGAGACCATGGAAAGAGCCTACAAGGTGTCCCTCCCTAGCCCTAAGGACACCTCCACCCATACCAGAGGGACAGCGGAAGATGGGGGACCCCATCCCAGGTGAGTATAGGTAAGTAGAGGTAAGTATTTTGTTTTATTTGTTAAAGTGCCATTGTGGGCCCTGAATTGGCCCCCCACGCATGGCACTGGATGCAATGGCCATTCCCAGAGGACCCTTGTCCCCTGTGCTGGCCATTGGGGTGGTGGGCATGACTTATGTCTTTTATAAGACAGGAGTCATGTGGTATGGTAGGTTTTGCGTCAAGAAATGACGCTAGGCAGGTTAGAGTCATTTTTATTAACTCTAACCAGCCTAACGTCATTTTTTGGTGCAAAACCCCCTTCTCCCATACCGCCATCCCCACCCTGCTAACGTAATTTTTTTTCACGCTAGCCCACCCTTTGCGCCGGATTGCGCCATTCCATTAAAATGGCGCCTGGCTGGCATCCTGGAATTGCACAAGCCAGCGCTATACTTTTTGATGCAAAACTGTGTTAGTGCAGTTTTGAATCAACAAGTATGAATCAAGGCCTAAATAGTCATCAAAGTTAAATTATTAGGCAGTGCCTCCTCAGTCTTTTTTTTTTTCAAGTCAACAAAATAGCACCATGCTATAGCATTTTCTGTCCTAGTGAATCAACTAAGTGGCAGATTTAAGAAAACACCATGGCCCATATTTATACTGTTTGATGCAAAACTGCACCAATTCAGTTTTGCATCAAAAACGTTAACGCCGGCTGACGCCATTTCTTTGCGCCACCTGGGCGTCTAATTTATACTTTGACGCACTGTGGCACAAACCACGGGTTAGAGTCTTTTTTTTTTACTCTAACCATTGCGCCACGTCGTAAAGCAAAACTACGTTAACGCAGAGAAAATGACTCTAATCCAGTTTACAACGTCGCAAACCGGATACAAGCCATTTTTCCCTGCATTAGTGTCAAAAAGCGGCACAAACGCAGCAAACAGTGCTAAGGAGCCCCAAAATGGATCCCAGAAGCCAGGAGAGACCCCAGGGAGACCCCCAGTTGACCAGGAACCAGCCGGGAGAACCCAGACAAGACCCAGGAGAGGGAGATGAAGAAAAATAACTGTTGTTTCAGTGCACGGGAGCAGGAAATACTGGTCAGAGAGGTGACGGAACATCATCATTAACCTTTTGTCACCTCAAAATTGCCAATGGGGAGGAGAAAGGCAACTTGGCAACAAATTGTCAACAAGATCAACAGTGTGGCAGAGGTACGGAGAACAGTCACGGAGTGCAAGAAACGCTGGCATGACTGCAAGCACAGGACCAAGGAAAAAATGGCAAGGAACAGGAAGGCAGCACTGCAGACTGGAGGTGGGAGTCCAGCACAGCAGGAGGCCCTAGACAAGATGGAGGAGATGGTAGATGGTGGCAGCCGTAATCCCAGAGGAGATCGTCACAGGAATTCAAGGACAGGACAGCGCAGACTACCAGGAAACAACACAGATGCAGGGTAAGTTGTACGGGGGACAAAAATGCATAAATGTAACTGCAAGCAGGGGGAGGTACATTCCTACTACACAATGCATGTCAGCCATGGGAATCAGGCAGTGGAAAGGGCAAAGGGGCATGGGACGGGTGCATGGGCTGTGCAGGGGAAACCAGGGGCACAGCACAATACTACACCAACAACCTTTTCATGGGGGTACTCTGCAATGCCAAGGCTGTTGGAAAGGCCAAGCCAGTCCAGGAGGGTAGGGTAGAACGTAAAACTGGCCTGCTGTCACAGTACAGCTGGTATTGTCACAACATGAACTAGGGTTCAATTTCCAGTCTCAGGCCATATCCACAAGTGGCATGTACCATTGACAACAGTTGCCACTACCACCTGTGCTGTGTGTGATGGTCAAGTTGCAAATGGCAGTTAGGTGCCCATGGATCAAACACACCCAAAATAGAGGGTTCAGGATGACAACATTATCAATCCCCTTTAATTTCTACCAAAGTGTAAATCCTGTCAAATGCTCATGTCTATAGGCGCAATAAACATCATGTATTGTTACTTACATTATGAAGTACGCAGTAATGTCATACCCATGCTGCCCATTCCAGGGTCCACCCCGTGCCTGTGTTACAGTAGCTGCAATGCCACCTTGCAACATCTCAACTGTCATACTGCTAAGACAACAGCATTGAGGGGGAGGACATATGTGTCTAGCTAGTGAAACACACCCGCACAGTCATAAGAGGAAATGGAACACTGCCAGGCCCATCAGTGCAATCCAATGTAGCACACATTTGCAAACATCAACATGACACACTACCAATGCTGACACCTGTATCGTGCCATGTCAATGCTATACATAGTATGTGCTTGGTCTCAGCAACGTGTAGGTGTATGTGAAATATCAGAGACTGGGTCAGTCCCATATTGTTAAGTGTGGTTCAAGTGGCATCAGAACACTCACAGCCATTGCAAGGCCTCACCATGCTAATGTAAGTAGAGGGAGGGTTGAGTAGGACAAGAAGATGGCAACACACAATTTGGACAGAACCTACACCAAGAGGATGTGACGCAGACAATTCCCCAAACTGCCCAGACTACATGTGACATGCAGGTGGGGCACAGGCCTGTGAGAATGCTAATATTAATGACACGAACAATGTACAGGAACCAAGAGTACAATGTCTCACTAATAGGAAGTCAGTGACGTCACATTACAACTGCCACAACACAGACACACTAATTGTGCAATATCTCATTGCAGAGGATGATGGCTCTCCTGTGGATATGCCTGTCCTGGACTTCCCTGATGACATGGATGACGAGCTGACAACCATTAGCCAGCAAACCCTCCAAGATGTCCTTGGAACCCTACATACCCCACCTTCAGTCGCAAGGAGGAGCACAGATGTAGCAGCCATCAAAGAGGACCCACCCACCACCCCAATGGAACGACCTGCCAGCTCCAACCCAGCTGAGGACTCTGATGACACTGGTACCACCTTTGAGAGGACAGTAGTGGGAGTACAGCAGGAGCTGGCCAAGGAGGAGCGGGTGGGGATGCAAAATATGGCAGCCAGCCTTGCGGGGATGTGCATGTGCATGATGTCATCTGCAGAACAGTCAGCAGCCATGCAAGTGCAGCAATCCCCACTGTAAGGACTACAACAGTGTGTGAGGGATTTCACCACAGCAGTTAGGGAGTTGTCACAACACCTGGCATCCCAAACATTTCACTACATGCACTCCTGCAATCATGACCCCCTCAGGGCCGACCTGGCTGCTTACCACAGCGATGTAGTTGCTATACTCAAGAACCAGCAGCTCCTCCCTGGTGCAGTAATGCCCTTAAATGCCTCACAGTTGGCAGCTACTGGGAATTCTGAGTCCACGTCTTCAAACACGGAAGTGGGTGTTGCCCCTTCAAACTCATCGCCACCAAGGGCAGAGGAGACGACACACACATCAGAAGATGAAGACGTGAAACAGATCACCTTCACCCGTAGGAATACCCGGGAGCACCTGTCCATGCCACTTGGGCACTGATTTCCTATGCCCTGTGCTTGTTAACATGCCAGTCTTGCTACAGTTGGTAACATGCACTGTTCTCCAGCACACTGTTTACCTTACCACTATGCACTGCAATTGTCTCTCACTACCTCATTGGCAATTCATGTTCCTCTGCACTGAATGGCACTTCACCACAGCATGTCCAATGACATGCCCCTCACCATTCCACTTGTGTTGTGTCACAATAGAAGGTGTCACACTAATGGACTTACAATCCTGGACTATGTAAATTTTGCACTACAGCACTTTAAAATAAATAGCACTTACACAACCACTTTGTCTCTGTGTAATGTGGCACATCAACTGTGTAGGAGATTTGACACAGATGGTAACTGCACTAGCTCAGTACCAGCAATTGCACCCAAGCCAAAAATGTTGTTGGGCCCTGCTACTCAATGATAGGATTTCAACGGCTACTCTGAAAAGCCACAAGATGAACCTGTTTTGTGCTACTTCAATCTGGTAGCATCCTGGCACATTTAGGTTTGGCCATGTGAAAGATTATCTGTCCAGACGTAAACACACAGAAACAATGTACTTAGGGCCAGAAGTGTCATTTTTTTGTGTTGCATTTGCTTCATTTTTTTACGCTACAGCTATGGAAATTAGCAAAATTATTTTGATTGTAGCAAGTGTGATATACTTTTGCATCCAGAAATAACACAAATGCAGCACAAAAAAGTAGAAATATCAGCCTAAGATAATAGCAGAGGTTAGGAAGAGCTTTGTACGTTTGGCCATGAATACTGTTCAGACATGGTAAAAAAAAACTGGGGACTACATTGGTTCCTTGTATTAGCATGTGAAATACATCCCATTCCTGGTACACTCACAGGCCCTGAGTCATAATTTTGTTTGTGCCACATTACCATCATCTATTGACGCGAAAGCAGCACTAATTTCCAAGATAAATTTGTCTTTTGTAAGTGTGCGCGGCTTTTGCGTCAACAAGTGACTGTAATGCGTTGCAAGAATTGTATAAATCAGGGCCAGTTTGTTCAACTTGCATTCCACATGTCCACAAACATTGCATGCAGCATGTCACAAAATCTGCTACTGTCACTCCAGAGAATTGTACTATACACATTAGTCATTTTTGTACTCACCAACAGGGCAACTAATCACACCCAGGTGGTCCAGCAGGTCCTGCTCTCGGGCTACCAGGTCAGCCCAGCGATGCTTCAGCTGGTGGTCATTGCGCTGGCTGTTGAATATGCATCGCAGGTGGAACAGCACCTTTGCCCACCTGAGCCTTCTTGCCTCCGTATGATACCCCTGTATCACCCACCCCCCAGCCTCCAACATCAGGGTGAGGAAGTGGCACACTAGCCACACAAATGGCCCTAGCTCCTCCTCACCCATTCGCCCCAGACGTGGCCTTCCAAACATCTCAACAAAATTAGGAGAGAAAAGGGTGAAGATGGAAAAACAGGGAAAGGAGGCGGATAAAGGAAACTTAACTAACCGACACACAGCCCAACAATAGCCCAACTAACAATACCCACAGACTCCCAACAGTAGAAAGATAAATCTAATTACAATAAATGACAAAAAAACACTTACACAGTGTTAGAAATGGGGTTTTTGGTTGGCAGTCAGGTTGCCCTCTGTCCAAGCAAGAACCCTCACTCTAGTCAGGGTAAGTCACACACAATCCAAAATCAGCCTGTGCTCACCCTCCGGTAGCTTGGCACGAGCAGTCAGGCTTAACTTAGAAGGCAATGTGTAAAGCATTTGTGCAATAAATCATACAACACCATAGCATAACACCACAAAAATACACCACACAGTATTTAGAAAAATATATAATATTTATCTGGGTATCTTCAGGTCAAAATGATCAAAGTTGCAATACGAATTTGTAAAGATATCACTGAAAAGTGATAGAAAGTGTTTTAAGTCTTTAGAATATAAACAAAGTCTCTTTCAAGCACAAAGTACCTGGTTTCTGGTGGAAAATCTCCTCAGAGGGCCACAGGAGAAGAGGTGCGTGGAAAACTGGTGTGTGCGTCGATTTCTCCTCAGCACACACGGACTTGCATCGTTATTTTCCACGCGGGGAAGTCGGCGTCGTTTTCTGGCGCGTGGACAGTCTCTTTCTGTGGATCGCGGGGATTACCAGATGTCCCGGGTCTGTGCGTGGATTTTCCTGCTTGTTCTCCGGCTGCGCGTCGGTCTGCGGGGCTGCGCGTCGAAATTACGATCTCACGGCAGGCGTCGCGTCGATTTCTCCTCTAGACTTCGATCGGCGGGGCTGCGCGTTGAAATTACGATCTCACGGCAGGCGTTGCGTCGATTTTTCCTCTAGAGGTCGGGCGGCGTTGTCCTTGCGAGGCCGTGCGTCGGATCTTCGATCGTCCCCAGAGCGTTGCGTTGATCAGCGTCGGAGTGCGCCGTTTTTCTCGCCACGAAACAAGCTGTGCGTCGAAATTTTCGGCGCACGGAGCGTCCAAGTAAAAGAGAGAAGTCTTTTTGGCCCTGAGACTTCAAGGAACAGGAGGCAAGCTCTATTCAAGCCCTTGGAGAGCATTTTCACAGCCAGACAAGAGTTCAGCAAGGCAGCAGGGCAACAGCAAGGCAGCAGTCCTTTGTAGAAAGCAGACAGGTGAGTCCTTTGAGCAGCCAGGCAGTTCTTCTTGGCAGGATGTAGTTTCTGGTTCAGGTTTCTTCTCCAGCAAGTGTCTGATGAGGTAGGGCAGAGGCCCTGTTTTATACTAAGTTGTGCCTTTGAAGTGGGGGTGACTTCAAAGAGTCTCTAAGAAATGCACCAAGCCCCCTTTCAGTTCAATCCTGTCTGCCAGAGTCCCAGTAGGGGGTGTGGCAGTCCTTTGTGTGAGGGCAGGCCCTCCACCCTCCCAGCCCAGGAAGACCCATTCAAAATGCAGATGTATGCAAGTGAGGCTGAGTACCCTGTGTTTGGGGTGTGTCTGAGTGAATGCACAAGGAGCTGTCAACTAAACCTAGCCAGACGTGGATTGAAGGGCACAACAAGATTTTAGTGCAAAGAAATGCTCACTTTCTAAAAGTGGCATTTCTAGAATAGTAATATTAAATCCCACTTCACCAGTCAGCAGGATTTTGTATTACCATTCTGGCCATACTAAATATGACCTTCCTGCTCCTTTCAGATCAGCAGCTGCCACTTCAACAGTGTATGAGGGCAGCCCCAATGTTAGCCTATGAAAGGAGCAGGCCTCACAGTAGTGTAAAAACGAATTTAGGAGTTTTACACTACCAGGACATATAACTACACAGGTACATGTCCTGCCTTTTACCTACACAGCACCCTGCTCTAGGGGTTACCTAGGGCACACATTAGGGATGACTTATATGTAGTAAAAGGGGAGTTCTAGGCTTGGCAAGTACTTTTAAATGCCAAGTCGAAGTGGCAGTGAAACTGCACACACAGGCCTTGCAATGGCAGGCCTGAGACAGGGTTAAGGGGCTACTGAGGTGGGTGGCACAACCAGTGCTGCAGGCCCACTAGTAGCATTTAATCTACCTGCCCTAGGCACATGTAGTGCACTCTGCCAGGGACATACAAGTAAATTAAATAGTCAATCATGGATAAACCAATCAGTAGTACAATTTACACAGAGAGCAAATGCACTTTAGCACTGGTTAGCAGTGGTAAAGTGCCCAGAGGTCAAAAGCCAACAACAACAGGTCAGAAAAAATAGGAGGAAGGAGGCAAAAAGTTTGGGGATGTCCCTGTCAAAAAGCCAGGTCCAACATGACCCCCTACCAGCCTAAAGCCAGGGGAGAACAATCACTATCCTGATGTACTTCCCTGTTTGAGGCGACAGAACAAGGACCCAGGCCCACAACAGCAGGGGCATGCTCCAGTTCTTCGCCTTCCTGACTCCAATTGGATCACTCTGTCCATACTCTCAGGGCCCACTAAGCCAACCCATGGGGAACCTTTCTCCTTACCTGCGGATCCCATCTGTGCAGCACCTAACCTTACTTTGCTCACAGATGTATCCCAGGAGCAGGATAGTACGACCATGACCAACACAGTGGTGTTGCCCACTCTACCCCCGGGGTGTGACACTTGTCCCCTCCCCAGGGATAACCCTGTCCACCCGGACAGCAAGCCACAGTGATTACTGACAGCTGCCAGGGATGAGAGCCAGGCCCCAGGCCTCTCAAAGCTCTCCAACCACTGTGGCTGTGGAGAGTGGGGGGCGGTAGCCCCAGGTGCTGGGCACCCTTTAACCACTCTCCCTTCCACCAGGTCAGGGATGACAGCCTGAACCTGGTCCTCCCCTCTGGGGCTCTGTACCCTCCCTCCTGGAGCGGTACCCCCAGAGTCCAACATGGTCAGGGTGCTTACAGAAGTCGCCCTGTACCATTCCTCCACCAGTGCAGGGCTGTTAACCTGCAACTGGCCCTCCAACCTGGGGCCTGTACCTTCAGGTTGGACTAGGGCCCGGGGTGAGGCTTCCCTCCCCCTGCCCTCCCTTCTGGGGTCCAGCACCCTCCAACTAGGAGTGGCCTCCTCAGAAGACAACATGGTAGGGGCACTGTTATCAGTAGCCCCTCCCTCCAGGTCCGGGGGGACACCCTGAACCTGGTCTTCCAGCCCAGGGTCTGTACCCTCAGACTGGATCACTGCCTGGCAAACCAGGACTTCCTGGGAGGCACACCTACCCCCCACCAGGTCAGAGTTTAACCTCTGCACCTGACCGTTCAATTCAGAGTCACCACCCTGAAGTTGAACAATTGCCTGGCATGCCAGGACTTCCTGGAGGGCACACTGACCCTCCACCAGGTCAGAGTTTAACCTCTGAACTGGGCCATTCAACTCAGAGTCACCACCCTGAAGTTGAACAATTGCCTGGCGCACCAGGACTTTCTGGGAGGCACACCTACCTCCCACCAGGTCAGAGTTTAACCTCTGAGCCTGGTTCCCCAACCCAGGGTCACCACCCTGAGGTTGGGCAATTGCCTTGCACGCCAGGACTTTCTGGGGGGCACACCTACCCCCCACCAGGTCAGAGTTTAACCTCTGAACCTGGTAATCCAACCCAGAGTCAACACCCTGAGGTTGGACAATTGCCTGGCACAGCAGGACTTCTTGGGAGGCACACCTACCTCCCACCAGGTCAGAGTTTAACCTCTGAACCTGGGTATCCAACCCAGAGTCACCACCCTGAGGTTGGCCAACTGCCTGGCACACCAGGACTTTCGGGCAGGCACGCCTACCTCCCACCAGGTCAGAGGTTAACCTCTGAACCTGGTTCTCCAACCCAGGGTCACCACCCTGAGGTTGAACAATTGCCTGGCACGCCAGGACTTTATGGGGGGCACACCTACCCCCCACCAGGTCAGAGTTTAACCTCTGAACCTGGTTATCCAACCCAGAGTCAGCACTCTGAGGTTGGACCACTGCCTGGTACACCAGGACTTTCTGGGGGGCACACCTACCCCCCAACAGGTCAGAGTTTATCCCCTGAACCTGGTTAGCCAACCCAGAGTCACCACCCTGAAGTTGAACCATTGCCTGGCAGGCCAGGACTTCCAGGGAGGCACACCTACCTCCCACCAGGTCAGAGTTTAACCTCTGAGCCTGGTTCCCCAACCCAGGGTCACCACCCTGAGGTTGGGCAATTGCCTGGCACGCCAGGACTTTCTGGGGGGCACACCTACCCCCCACCAGGTCAGAGTTTAACCTCTGAACCTGGTCATCCAACCCAGAGTCAACACCCTGAGGTTGGACAATTGCCTGGCACAGCAGGACTTCTTGGGAGGCACATCTACCTCCCACCAGGTCAGAGTTTAACCTCTGAACCTGGGTATCCAACCCAGAGTCACCACCCTGAGGTTGAATCTTTGCCTGGCATGCCAGGACTTCCTGGGGGGCACTCTCACCCCCCACAAGGGACATACCGTCCCCAAAGGTCACACAAGAGTCTGGTTGGCGCAGGTCTCCCGACCTCTGCCCATCCGACAGAGTCTGGGTTTCCCCCAAACCAGAAACGGTTTCACCTGGGTCATTCCTGGGGGGCTCTGCTCTCAGAGCTGTCCCCTGACTCTCAAGGTCCTCCACTGGGGTCTGCAACCCCCTCTCAACCCTATGTCTGGACTTCTGCACCCCCTCACTAGGAGGGGTACTGCCAGACACCAGAACTGTTGGGATGCTGGCTACAGTCACCCCCCCCAAGTTCTTCTGACACTGCGGGGCTTCCCTCAAAAGATGGCCCTACGGTACAGGCTAGGCTTCCCTCCTGGTGTTCCCTCATGGAACCCTCTAGGACCTGGGACCTACCTGGGACACTACAATCCTTTCCCACCTCACTCGGTTGGGAACCACCTAGACCACTCCCTTCAGGAGCACCCCCAAATGCCTCTTCAGACTCTCTGGTACTCACCCAGAAGTCTGCCTCCATTGTAAGTTCCCTGGGGTCAGAGAACTCACACTCCACCTGGTGTTGGCGTAGCTCTGGAAAATAAGGACCAGACATATGCTCTCCAGCAATTACATCATTCTGCCCTTCACATGTATTAACCACAGTACCCTTCACCCAACCACCCAGTAACTCAACCTTGGAAAAGCACTCTACTTCACCCTCCTGAGACTGGTGAGACAGTATCTGTCTGTCCCTGACACTCAACCCATACTCTTCTGGGATGTCTCTACACTCTATATCCAGGACGTCCACCAGGGGGGAACCCTTTTCTCTGTCACTCTCTGCTAGAGTCAGTAAAGTGTCCCTCCCCCCAGTAGGAATATGACTCCCTGTGCCAGTTCCCCAATCCTTCTCAGGGATCCTGTGCATAACGGGAACTACCTCATACCCTTGAACTGCCTGGGGTGTGTCAACTCCCTTCTTCAAGTTGGGCACCACATCTCTGGGCTTGTGCCCTTCTTCAGCAGTACTAGATGCAAGATTTTTGCTGCCACCATCTGAACTGGACTCAGCCCTTCCGGCCTCCAGTTTCAGCTCTTTACAGCTCAGCTCTTGAGCTGCAATCTTTTCTTCTTCCAGGGCTAAAAGTCTTTTTGCCTCAACCTCTGCAAGATACTCCTCTAATTGTTGCTCCTGTCGCCTTTGACTTCGGAGCCATTCATCTATTTCTGGGTCACTGTCCAACTCTGAGTAGTCTTCCTCCTCATCTGAGTAGTCTTCCTCCTCATCTGAGGGGTACTTAGTCATTTGGTTTCTTGCTGCCTCTCTCTCTGCCCATCTTTCCTCCCCCCAGACTATGTAGTGATGGAGCATCTCCGCTTTAGTAGATCTCCTTGCTACAGGAAGGCCCCATTGTCTGCAAAGCTTCCTTAGGTCAGCCTTAGTGAGGTGGTCAGTACGAGCAAAGAATGAGTAGGTAAGCAATCCCATTCTGATAAGATCTTACTAGCAAAAAACAAAATCCAAAGTCCAAAATATCAATAGTATATCCAGGAGGACATCAGAGAACCAAAAGCCAAAAAGATGAAAAATCAAGTTGACCTTCAACTGTGGGTAGGTAGTGAAATACTTAGCTACTGTATGTCACTGCACAAACACCAGTCCTATCCTCACCGCTGATCACCAATGTTAGAAATGGGGTTTTTGGTTGGCAGTCAGGTTGCCCTCTGTCCAAGCAAGAACCCTCACTCTAGTCAGGGTAAGTCACACACAATCCAAAATCAGCCTGTGCTCACCCTCCGGTAGCTTGGCACGAGCAGTCAGGCTTAACTTAGAAGGCAATGTGTAAAGCATTTGTGCAATAAATCATACAACACCATAGCATAACACCACAAAAATACACCACACAGTATTTAGAAAAATATATAATATTTATCTGGGTATCTTCAGGTCAAAATGATCAAAGTTGCAATACGAATTTGTAAAGATATCACTGAAAAGTGATAGAAAGTGTTTTAAGTCTTTAGAATATAAACAAAGTCTCTTTCAAGCACAAAGTACCTGGTTTCTGGTGGAAAATCTCCTCAGAGGGCCACAGGAGAAGAGGTGCGTGGAAAACTGGTGTGTGCGTCGATTTCTCCTCAGCACACACGGACTTGCGTCGTTATTTTCCACGCGGGGAAGTCGGCGTCGTTTTCTGGCGCGTGGACAGTCTCTTTCTGTGGATCGCGGGGATTACCAGATGTCCCGGGTCTGTGCGTGGATTTTCCTGCTTGTTCTCCGGCTGCGCGTCAGTCTGCGGGGCTGCGCGTCGAAATTACGATCTCACGGCAGGCGTCGCGTCGATTTCTCCTCTAGACTTCGATCGGCGGGGCTGCGCGTTGAAATTACGATCTCACGGCAGGCGTTGCGTCGATTTCTCCTCTAGAGGTCGGGCGGCGTTGTCCTTGCGAGGCCGTGCGTCGGATCTTCGATCGTCCCCAGAGCGTTGCGTTGATCAGCGTCGGAGTGCGGCGTTTTTCTCGCCGCGAAACAAGCTGTGCGTCGAAATTTTCGGCGCACGGAGCGTCCAAGTAAAAGAGAGAAGTCTTTTTGGCCCTGAGACTTCAAGGAACAGGAGGCAAGCTCTATTCAAGCCCTTGGAGAGCACTTTCACAGCCAGACAAGAGTTCAGCAAGGCAGCAGGGCAACAGCAAGGCAGCAGTCCTTTGTAGAAAGCAGACAGGTGAGTCCTTTGAGCAGCCAGGCAGTTCTTCTTGGCAGGATGTAGTTTCTGGTTCAGGTTTCTTCTCCAGCAAGTGTCTGATGAGGTAGGGCAGAGGCCCTGTTTTATACTAAGTTGTGCCTTTGAAGTGGGGGTGACTTCAAAGAGTCTCTAAGAAATGCACCAAGCCCCCTTTCAGTTCAATCCTGTCTGCCAGAGTCCCAGTAGGGGGTGTGGCAGTCCTTTGTGTGAGGGCAGGCCCTCCACCCTCCCAGCCCAGGAAGACCCATTCAAAATGCAGATGTATGCAAGTGAGGCTGAGTACCCTGTGTTTGGGGTGTGTCTGAGTGAATGCACAAGGAGCTGTCAACTAAACCTAGCCAGACGTGGATTGAAGGGCACAACAAGATTTTAGTGCAAAGAAATGCTCACTTTCTAAAAGTGGCATTTCTAGAATAGTAATATTAAATCCCACTTCACCAGTCAGCAGGATTTTGTATTACCATTCTGGCCATACTAAATATGACCTTCCTGCTCCTTTCAGATCAGCAGCTGCCACTTCAACAGTGTATGAGGGCAGCCCCAATGTTAGCCTATGAAAGGAGCAGGCCTCACAGTAGTGTAAAAACGAATTTAGGAGTTTTACACTACCAGGACATATAACTACACAGGTGCATGTCCTGCCTTTTACCTACACAGCACCCTGCTCTAGGGGTTACCTAGGGCACACATTAGGGATGACTTATATGTAGTAAAAGGGGAGTTCTAGGCTTGGCAAGTACTTTTAAATGCCAAGTCGAAGTGGCAGTGAAACTGCACACACAGGCCTTGCAATGGCAGGCCTGAGACAGGGTTAAGGGGCTACTGAGGTGGGTGGCACAACCAGTGCTGCAGGCCCACTAGTAGCATTTAATCTACCTGCCCTAGGCACATGTAGTGCACTCTGCCAGGGACTTACAAGTAAATTAGAGTCAATCATGGATAAACCAATCAGTAGTACAATTTACACAGAGAGCATATGCACTTTAGCACTGGTTAGCAGTGGTAAAGTGCCCAGAGGTCAAAAGCCAACAACAACAGGTCAGAAAAAATAGGAGGAAGGAGGCAAAAAGTTTGGGGATGTCCCTGTCAAAAAGCCAGGTCCAACACACAGGATACCACAGACACTTACAAAACACCAAAATACAATATCAATAGCACACAGGAGACAATTTCACAATATTTACAGAGACAATTCAAGACACAGCCACACAGTCTAGAATAATCACAGACTGCAAAGTGAAAGTGAAAGTACACCCTCTGTACCATTTCTACAAACAGGATATCCTATTACATCACTTCCTGTCTCAATTGCGGGCTCTGTCAGGAACAAACATGAACAAGGCAAATACAAAGTGAGCAGACTCTGACTGGGACAAGCAGGAACAACACTGTGGGAACAAAAAACAGTTTGTGCTGTGGTCTTCACTGTTACACAATCCCCCAAGGGCTCTGGTACACAAGTGATTTGTACGCCAATGCACAATAAGAAGATTCAGAAAATGGCAGCTTTCAAGCAGTTCCAGGCAGCAGCAAGGGCAGGGCAGGTTCAACAGGCTGGTCTGCATGGAAGTCCTGGAGTTGAGAATCAAGTTCATAGGGCCAACTGGACCTTTCAGATGGGAAGCAATGGACAGCTTATTACAGGTCTTACTGACTACCAGGCAGTGCAGTATCGGACCTGAAGTCCCTGCAGACTGATGAACTATGACTATGGCATGCCATACTGAAAAGGGAAGCACACAGGAGTCAGAATGGGAGTCTGGGTGAGTGTAGATAATGATTCTCAGGGTACAGATAGTCCATTTACAGCGTCCCCTAGAGAAGGGTGGGGAGAGACTTAAAACATGGCAGTGGCAGGACTCATTACCCAGAATGGACTGCAGAGGGCATGTCTTGTGAGCAATGCTTGTCATACCTGGGCACTTTTGCTATCCATTTTCAGGTTTGATGCACTTCTTGTCACATATGCTCCTTGCAGAGATAGCTGATGTCATACTTACTGCTGTCAAGGGTCTGGTCATACATTCCTGTTACCAATGCAATTGCACATCCACTGCCTCATGTATGAAGCACCTTTTTAACTTATGATTGATGTTGTCTTAGTTGGGTGTCATATGCTGCAATGGACCATGTTGGCAACATGGATGTGTCTCATAGCTGTGGTCATCTGATATCGCCCTTCAAATGTGAAATAGACAGGATATATGCCATTAACACTGTGTGTGATGTTTGCTGGACACCCATACCCATCAAATGTGATGTGGCTTTTTCAGTATGCAAATTTGTATTTCTGCAATGCTCCATGAGGCAAAACTCTGATTATGATTCCTAGAGATCATGTGATGCATAAATAATTACCCAGAGCATGATTGAGTGATGAGTGACGTGTTTAATTACATATGATAACAAAGTGGTGATGGTGACTATAGTTAGATGACGTTTTGTACGATGTGTTGTCTCCGACGCAATCCTGCAGCTGTGTTTGGAAGTTCACCCTCATTTTCACGGACAGCATCATCCTCTTCCTCCTCTTCAGTCATTTGTCGATCCGGTTCATAGAGGGGAATGTTTCTCCTCACACAAATGGTGTGCAGGATGGCACAGGTCAAAATGATCTTGCAGACCATTTCAGGGGAATATAGGAGGCTGCCTCCGGTGATGTCCAGGCACCTGAATCTGGACTTCAGGATGCCAAAAGTCCGCTCAACTATGGTGGGTGTCCTACAATGTGCCTCATAATAGGCACGCTCTGCTGCTGTGCTTGGGTTGGCAATTGGGGTCATGATCCACGGCTGAATCCCGTAACCCTAATCAGCTGAAAGAGAAAATGAGGGTATTTTGTGGTTGGTTGCACCATGATTGTCACTTTGCATGGCATTTGTTATCTTGTGTTGTCTGTGGCTCATCTGTGTTTGTGGTATTGTGTAGGATCCTAGGCTTCTGTGATGTTCTTTCTGCATTGGGTTGTTTGACTATCGGAACTGGTGTTTGCTGGTTGACATGATATCAGTCGTATATTTAGAAACTTGCTGTTCAGTGTGTATCTCCCATGCATTATGTAATGTGAAAGAAGTGTCCGTGTGCCTTCACTGGAGGTGACATGATACTTCCACACACACAATCAATTCCTAGTGGTGGTAACATGGTTGCACTATATGGCCTGAACATCCCATCCAATTCGACATATATAATTGCAGGTGAAATGCAACAGTGAGGCCCTTTGATTTGGCTAGGTGACATTGCACAACACATCTCCATAAGTTGGCAGCACTGAAGTGTTCACAATTGACAATGCACAATTATCCCATGTGTGACAAGTTCTATGCAAACCTATTTTTGTGCCATCACCGAGTTGGCTCATGTGCAAAGGTGTACCTATACTACTGAACTTGCTCCAGGTAAGCTGGCTAACTTGTTTGTGGGGGTGAAGGTTTTAGTGTTGGAAGGTCCATCTGCCTGTACCTCTCTTATGTATTGGGGCATTGTCTCAATCCGTATGTGTAGCAGTGTGCACTTTGCATTAGTGTCACATCCACAGGTTTTCATAGCACAGTCCACTTCCTTATTGCTAGTTGGCAATGTCACCACAGGAGTGATGTGAGATGTTGGTACTGCCTCAATAATTCCATGTCACCTTCATTAGAGTCAGCGTCATCATGCTATGTGTCTCATGGTGTTTGACCTGCAGCAACACACATTACACACCCCTTACACAGGACGTATTGCTTGGAAGGGTGTGGGATTGTGTGTTATTGATGTGATTTTGAAAGGTTTATCTTCCAAGTTGTACTGCCAGTTAAGGCCATGTCATTGTCACTGTGTGGTTTTAAATTGGTCAAGTGTGGCTTTAGAGTGGCATCTCTTGTTATTTGCATTTGTCATTTGTCCATAGGTGTGTATACCATTGGGTCAGGATATCAAACTTGACTACCAATGTCACACCTCAGTGTCTTCCTGGCCACGTGTCAATGTAGTGGTGTATGTGTTGGGTGTCCTACAGGGTTGCTGTGCTGTGTGTAAATTACTAGATTTCTGTACATACCAACAAGTGGGCCATTGCCATATCGTCCATCCTGGAAGTGCCGATTGATGGTGCTGTGGTGGAAGATGAATGAATCATGTACACTCCCAGGCTACTTTGCCATGATGGTGGTGAACTATCCATGGTGATCCACAATGGCCTGCACATTTATGGAGTGTGTGTGCTTCCTGTTGCGGTATAGGTGCTCATTTGCAGCAGGTGGCACAATCTGGACATGTGTGCAGTCAATGGCACCAAGCATGTGTGGGAAGCCAAGAATTTGATAAGACCTCTGTTTGGTCTCCTGCTGCTTCTGCTGTGTGTTGGGGAAGCTGATGTGGTGGGGTGTGAGGGAGATAATGGCATCAAGTACCTGGGGAAGGAAGGCAGAGAATGAGGGCTGTGAGATCCCGGCAAACAGGGCACCAGTGGTTTGAAAAGAGACACTTGCCAACATGTGCAGGACAGATAGCAGCTTGGTCTCTGGTGGAATGATGTGGGGTGTCTGCAAGCTGGCTGCCAAATGTGGCTCAATGTGGCGCCGCAGCTGCTGTATGGCTTGCCAGTTTAGTCTGTACCTCTGGATGATGTCATGTTCCCTGAGGCCCTGAAGGGTTTCCCTGGTCCTAAATATCCTCTCCTGCCTTCCGCGTTGCCTTTGGGGTCCATGTTGGTGTGGTGGTAGCTGCTGCTGTTGCTCCTGTGCTCTGCGTCTTCTTGCATGCTGCATGAGTATCACCTCTATGTCTTCCTTTTTGAGCAATGATGTTGCTTGTGTGAGTTTTCCTTAAGTAGTTGTGTGTTTGCCCCATTTTAACACCTGCCCTGACCCAGGCATTAAAATTTGGCGCAAATTGGGGTTTGCGCCATTTTCCGGCTCCGTCTACCAGACGTGCGCCATTTTTGCACAGTTGGATAAATATGGCACACGGGTATTTAAGTAATTTTTGGGACGGGAACGCCTACTTTGCACATCATTGACGCAAGGTGGTTTCACGCATCCAGAAAATGGCGCACACTAGGATATTTTGGCGTTAGACGGGTCTAGCGTCAAAGTATAAATATGGTGTTAAGTTTGCGTCGGATTAGCGTAAAAAAAATGACGCTATTCTGGCACAAAGGGAGTATAAATATGCACCCATGTGTGTGCCGTCTTTAAAATACAGAGCACCATGGTGCAGGGTAGGGGGCAATAGCATCACAAGTTTTTATGCTATTGATGTACTGTTCAGGAATAGCACCAAAATGTTGGCGCTAACCCTGAACAGTACATACGGGCCCATTGTAACAATTGGTGTGCCCTTTTTCAGATGTAAAAAATGCTGAAAAAAATGGTGCAAAGAAATCTTTTTCAATTTCTTTGTGCCATTTTTTCACCCCCCACCCCTAATGGGAGAACACCCCCTTGCATACCTTATGCCTGGTGCAGGCATAATGTGGCACAAGGGGTTACAAAGTGGTGCAATGCTTGCAAGACCCCCTTTTGTAAATCTGGCACTGCAATTTTGGCCTTGTTGGACCACTTTAGCGTAAAAATAAAATTACGTTAATGTGGCGGAAGGAGGCCTAGACCCTCATAAATCTGGGCCTAGGAGTCTTCCTCCTTTCAGTAAACGGGGGCCCATTTTAGGTGCAGGATAGCAGTCACCTGACCCCACACCACGCCACTTTCTATTAATCCGTCCCAGTTTTTTAGCTAATAGCACTGTTGCTGACACTTACAGTCTAACTTTTCCCATTACATGTTTTTCCTACCTGATGAGTGTGCTTTTTATGAATTCCTATTTACTAACCTGGTAAACTCTCTATAGATTCTTTTCAGTAGATATTATGTAAAACGTAAACAGTCACTGCTCAATCTTTAAGGTAAAATGTTATGTGAAACCACTTTCTGCAGTATTTGGAAGGAGAGTCAAACAATGAGGCATTATGCTTTCTTTGCCCCTAAAGATAGAAAATTAAGAGCAAAAGTTACAAGAATTTAGGGCAAGGCAGCACAGCAACTCATCTTGTATCAGTAAAAGTGATACAACTGCAGCGCAAGCCTCTCATAAATAATATAGTACTTATGCCTCAGAATTGGAAGTTGCAGAAGACCACATCTGCATTTTCATTGTATTACATTTTTCTAAAAACATCCAAGTATTATATCTATGGATCTCTGTAAAGCTACAGGATGTGGTATGGTCAGCTGCTCACTGATTTTCTTATATAAAAACTCAGTTAATCCAAAAACCTTCAAGGAAGCTGGGTATGGAATAAAGTAGTTGCAAAATGTGACTCTTCTTTGTGTGCTGAGTATCTTCCTTTGTGAACCCACCTTGACCTATGTAATAGTAGGTCGCTTCACACAACTTTGCTTCACTTTAGGCTAAAAAGGGTTTAAAGATTTCTCCAATAATGGATTAATCAGGTATGAGTTTAATTTAAGCACAAGGACAGATTCTACTTAAGTTGCACCTCTACACACTACTCCAACCATTAATAGCTCACCACTTTCCTCCCCTGCTGCCACCCCTTTCACTTTTGATACAAGGATGATTCCTCGCCACAACCCAACCACCATGGAAGAAATTGCTTGCCACAGGGTTGCCAATCCTCACACAACGCCCCATAAAACAGGGTATTGGGGTAATCAAAGAGTGTCTTCAGCAAGGTATATTTGTGGTCAATGCCCACTCACTGAATACAGTGGCATCTTTCACATCTATCTGATGCTTCAGTTCAAGACTGTAAACAGAGACATACCAAGACTGAGTGATCAGAGGCCATGGTTAGGTCACAACTAGTAAGGAACAAAACAGCAAAGCTGTGTCCAGGGACTGCTGCCACGCAGAGGACAGTAGCACAAAGGTGGGAGAAGATTCAGTGACACAGAGTAATTTATTAAATTCACCTCTACAATGACATGGAAAACCACAGGCACCTGTGGGAGTCCTTTGAGAACTCTTGGCTCCTGCCATCAGGTTCATAAATAGGTCTGTGGCACCCTTTATATACTCTAGCCTTCATAGTCACCTCACTAGACCCACTTTCTGTAGCCTTGATAGTGATGGGATGGAGAGAAGCTGTAGGTACAGGTGGGAATGGACCACTGAAACCAACAAGAACAGAAATTTCAGCAGATGCTGTAGGAGGCTGGCTCTCTATATAGTGTGCAAAAAAGATGTACACTGTGCAGAATATCCAAGTAACCCCACTTTGGTATCCAGAGGTAAAAAGCAGACCACCTAATTCTCTGTTTTTGTGGTAATGTGGGTGAGCAGATAGGCTTATCTTGGAGATCTGCTAAGCTTTTGTTGCACTCACAGTATAAATAGATGAGGACACACACTCAAAAGAATAACTCAAGACCAATTTTCAAAAATACTTCACATTTTTATAAAATTTGTAGGACCAAGATCATCAAAATTGGTACTTTTTAAGTTATGATTTTTCAAAGTTTAGCAAAAATAGCCATTTTGTGCGTAATTACACACCAAAGGAATCAATGGGAGAAATATTTAAAAATGCATATAAAATCAGGCAATGCTCTCACAAGTGTCACCTTCTGTTTTTAGGTCCAGGTCCTCAAGATGTCATATGGGCCAGCTGGAAAAGTTTGGGCGGTTCCAGGTTCAAGCGGGATCAGAGACTGAAAGTCTTAGAGCTGGTGCAGAACTGAGTAGGGGACTACTTGGAAACACACTGCACAGGTGGAGGTAATGTTAAGTCTGGTGTGTCCCCTTGGAGTCTAGAGGTCACAAGAGGTTATTGACTCTTCGAGCACAGCTGGTTTTCCGATGCAGGGGCCAGGAAGGCCAGGTGCAGTGCACATAGGTCAGCCAAGGCTTGTGCATCAAGGAGTCTTTGGAGCCAGGTGCAGATCACTTTGAGGGTGGATTGCAGATCAGCAGGGCCACTTTGGGGGATGGTTCTTGGATGTCCTGAAATTCCATGACTTCATGCTTCTGGTCCTTGGAGAGTCTGCAGTGAACATTTTTTCTGGGTATCCAATGTTGGGGATCCAGTACTCACGGCTATGGCACGTCTCAGCCACTGGAGGTTGCAATGCCACCAAACTTGGCACACTGATAGGGTTTGTCCCCCAAGTCAGTTGGGTGGAATTTGTAAGGCTGCTATGTCTGGTTTGCTTGTCAGCAGCCGGTCAGTGAACTGGACTTTACTGGTTTCTTGCCTGCAGGATGCAGGGAGTGATGCTTTCACTCAGAGGGAGGTTCTTGAAGATTTTCAGAAGGTTGGAGGTCCTCTGCAGTTTTCTAAAGTCTGTCCATTTTTCAGTTGACCCATCAGCGGCAATGTTTGAGTCCTGGGTGCAGCAGGCAGGGTTTGGTGCCTTTTTTTTCTTGCAACAGGACTTCTGTTCTCAAGCCTTGGGTCTTCTTTGTCACTGGTCTTCTTGTGTCCATGGAATCTGATCTGCAGGTCTAGGGATGCCCACTACATACTGCATTTAGTGGGTGTTACGGGGAGTACCTGGTAGTGACCATTGGGCCACCTACTTTAGGGTGGTTACACCCACTATGTGACCACTTCCTGTGGCCCTGATTGGCTATTTTCATGCCATCCAAGATGGAGGAAAATGAAATGGAGTGGTCACTTCACCTGCCACACCTGGGGGTGGTGCAGGCTGAGAGGGGCCACCCCTCCTACTCTGACTAAGTTTTCCCAGTGGTTTTCCTGCTCATAGTGGGGGAAAACTATTTTGTGGCCATCTGCTGCTAGCAGCAGAGACAGAGATCAGATTTCAAAGGTGGTAAAGCCTTTAAAGCTGACCGCTGGGCTGTGGTGCCTGCCTGGGGAAGCATGTCTAACACCTTCACCCAGTAAAGGCTTTGTTTTCTGCCTCCTGAGAGCAGAGGTTCTCACCCCAGGAGTCCACATTTTTGTCTGGTGGTGGCAGGCTGGTAAATACCAGTGAGCAACCATGCCAGGGCTGTTAGATTTTGCAGGGGGCACCTCTAAGGTGCCTTCTGGGTTGATACTAAACAACCTAGTATTCAGAGAGTTCATCATGTAGCTGGGGAACTCGTGATGACCAGTGTCCAGCACATGTATTTGCTATGGCTTCCCTGTACACTTACTATATTTTAACGTTTTGCAAAAACACTGTAGGGGCACATTTGCTCACAGGAGCGGCTCGCTGCACGTTTAGAGGGCGGGGCGGCACGTGGTGGGGCAGTTGGGGAGAATTTTTTTTACTTAATATAATGAAAACCACGTATCTCACTGCCACCACCACCGCACCGCTCCTCTTGCCTTCACTGCATTCCCAGGCACAGGCTCCCAGCCTGCCCTGCGGCCAATCTGAATGCTGCCATGACAGCAGCATTTGCATTGGTTGGAGCGCCACGCCAGGGTGCTCCCAGGCAGGCTGGGAGCCTGTGCCTGCTCTCTCCAACTCAGCAACACAGTGCAGTGTTGGAGAAAGCCTAGTGCGTATGTGTGTTTGGCCGGCCCGAGAAGGCCGGCCAAACATACAGGTGCACTGACAGCACTCCCTCTCGGTCTTCGTCATTGGCCATGGCCTGCCGCTTTTACAAGAAAACAATAATAAATATAGGGACATATTTAAGAAAAGTGGCGCTGCACCTACTGCAGTGCCACTTTCCCTGCGCCCCTTAGCGCCCCCCTGCCGCCACCATGGCGCAGGGTAGGGCGCAATAGCGTCATTTTTATATTGGCACTACTCCTGCAGAGTACATAGGGGCCCATTACAAATAATGGAAGCACCTTTTTAACGGCTGCTCTGAGCAGGCGTTAAAAGTGCCGTAAAAAATTACTCATGAAAATCTGTTGAATTTCCTTGCGCCATTTTTTCGGCCACCCTAATGGGGGAACACCCCCTTTGCATACATTATGCCTGGTGCAGGCATAATGTAGCACAAAGGGTTACAAAGTGGCACAAAGCATGGATTGCTCCACTTTCTAAATATGGCGCAAGGATTTTAGCCTTGTTGGGCCGCATTAGCGTAAAATAAATGATGCTAATGTGGCACAAGGTGGCACTGGGGGCTTATAAATATGCCCCATAGTTTGTTATCATTTTCTTATAAAGGTTTTGCAGCTGCTGCTGCTGGCGGAGGGAAGGGTGTGACGCTCCTCCGCTACAGCGGAGGAACTGCACTTGTTTGCTCATGTAATATATGCCCTCACATGCATTATAGTTCACCCTGCTTTAGGGCTGTGAGACCTGCCAGAGGGGTGACTTACCTATACTGCATGTAGTGTAAGTGGACAGGGCACTCTTGGTGAATGCCATGTCGAGTTTGCAACTTTTAAATACACCTTGTCATGCATTTGCAATGGCAGTCTGCATGAGGCTGGTGTTGGGCCTCTCAGTGTGGCACAATTGGTACTGCAGCTCCGGGGTGCCCTCTTCAGTACCCATGTCCTAGGTACCCGGAGAACCATTTATTGGGGACTCACAAGGGTGGCTGAAGTGCCAATACATAGTGCAGTTTTGTGGAAAGGGATCTTCCCCTGGGAACCTGTTTAGCAGGGGCCCAGGGCATTTACAGTTTAGAACCACATCATTTTCCAGGCAAAAGGTTGAGGGTTACCATGTCAAAAGAGGCCCTTTCTCACAGATGCTGGGTATATGAGGAAATGTTGGTAATAAAATGACCTGCAGATTGTGTGCAAGCACCTTGTTAGTGTTGCTCAGTCAAGCAGTATCTAAGGAGCGCCAAACAGAAGTATGTCTATGTATTTGTGTTGTCATCATCATCATCATGCAGCGAACTGGTCTCTCCTAAAGGCTGACCTATAGTCACTGCTTTGTCCTGTTGGCTGTATTTTCAGTTATACTGCCTGACATTCACATTGCAGTGTCAAGATCACCAAGTATTGCCCATAAAATTTTTATGCCTCTTCAGGGGCAGTAACTGCTAAGCGCTACATAAAATGCTACATTCTGTGAATTTTAAAGCACACTATCACCGTCAAAGGTATCCTGATGCTGAGCAGGTGTGTACCTACCTCTGTCTATGGTAGGTTGGTTAATTGAAAAAACAGCTCTTCAGCTTCTTCCAGGTTCAATAAGAGAAAAGCAGGCTCTGAGGTAGAGTGGAAGTCATTCCATGCTTTAGGAGCAATGTAAGATAAACCTTGTTAGCCTGATCATGTTCTGTGTATGCATGAGGTGTGTGCGAGAAGGAGTCCTGCAGAGCAGAGGTGTCTGGCTGTTTGATGGAGGAGATCCGACTGATCAGGTAGGTGGGGCTTAAGTTATGTAGTGCCTTGAATGAGTGTGTAAGAAGTTTTCAATGTGGTTGGTTGTGTATCAGGAGCCAGTGGAGTACCTTGAGGCGTGGTGTGATGTGAGTTCTGTGTGGGAGGTTGAGGATGAATCTGCCTGCTATGTTATGGATGATATGTGGTCTTCTGGTGAGTTGTTTGGTGATCTGGTTGTCCAGTGTGGTCCCATTGCAAACTTGCTGGTGACTAGGACATGACTGATAGTTTTCTAGTGTTCCTATGAGCCATTTGAAAGCCTTACTCAGCATTTTCAGGGTGTGGAAGTAGGATACAGTGATGGCTTTGACTTGTGTGGTCATGTCTAAGTTGCTGTTGATGATGATTCTGCAGTTCCTTGGTTGTGTGATGAGTATGAGTTAGAGCTGAGCCAGCCACCAGCTGGAGTCCAGTGGTGAGGCGTTCTTGCCAAAGATCACTCCTTCTGTCTTGTCAGTGTTGAAGTCGAGACTGTTAGCTTTCATCAGCGACTTCAGTCAGGCAGTTAGTGAACTTGTTTTTAGGGTTGGATATCTCACCAGAGAGGGGGAGTATGAGTTGCGTGTCATCGGTGTAGGAGGGTACATTGATGTCATGTGAATGGATGACCAGGGGATCATGTAATCATTGAAGAGGGTGTGGCTGAGTGATGAACCTTAAGGGACTCTGCAGATGAGTTGTAGTCATTCAAGGAATAAAGGCTGTCAGCTTGTGTTCTATCGTAAGGAACAGATTCTGCGGCAAGAGATCCTCGGATGCCTATCTTTTCAGGCGCCTGATAATAATGGAGTGTGAAACTGTGTCAAATGCAGCACCAAGGTCCAGGAGAATGAACGCTGCCCTGTCTCCTCTGTCAAGGATCATGCAGATGTTCTATGTGGTGGTGATGAGTGCTGTTTCTGTACTGTGGTTGGGCCTGAATCCAAACTGCATAGTGTCAAGGAGCTGGTGATTTCTAAGGTGGTCAGTAGAGTTTCTCTAAGAACTTTGCCAAGTATGGTAGGAGAGGATAGATCTGTAGTTGGAAAGTTTAGCTGTGTCAGCAGCTTGTTTCTTGAGATGGGTATGATGGTGGCATATTTCAAGGGTACAGAATTATGGCTGATTTGATGGCAGTGTTGACAATGAGTGTAAGAGTCATAATGAATCCGTTCCCCCAAGGTACATTGAGATTAAATCAAGGATGCCAAATTATCCTATGCTTGGTTCACTTCTGAATGAACTTGCTCTTCCACGTCATGTTGCATATAATCAACAGCAGACAGCCCCAAAATTACACTTAAACTCTGTGTGTCATTGGTCACTGGTTTAATCTGTACCAGACAGCCATCACTCCACTTCTTCTAATCTGTGTCCTACTCTAATGTGGGCTTTCCCTGTGTTGTATGTGCTTTATACACAGATTATTAATATGTATCTATGTTCTGCCCATAGCAAGCTGTCCCCGAGATGAAGTGTCCGGGAAATGCCTGCCCTACCTATCAGATTCACGGTTAGGGTGTGAATCACAAAGAATCTCTACATATGGGACAGAGTCTACGCACATGTGGGGAAATATCTGTGCGGTGCATTCTATGCAGAGCCTCTTGCAGAGATTCCACCACAAGTTCGAAGACTCTGCCATGACCAAGGAGATGCTTTGCTAATTAGGCTCATAGCTTCCACGTTATTTATGTCATAATGACCACCAACACTACACCCAAATCCCACAAATGCCCATGCCTGGCATGAACACCGTCTCTCTCTTTGGTAGTCAGTGTCCTCGTGATGAATCACAGGGGGAAGGTTTGATGCTTGCATAGATGGGAAGCTTGACACGGGTGGTTGCACATGGTCTGATTGATCCTTCAATGACACAGTTCTATGAAGAGGGTAGAGGGACATTTGTGAGCCGACATGGTGAAATGTTGAGGTATTGTCGTCACTTGGCCAATGACTTGTTAAGTGCTGATAACAATATCTCTCATCTACTAGGAAAAAAATATATCTCTATGCGCATGATACTGTTGTGACAAAATGAAAACCATTTGAGTTTGTGAGGTTGACAACAGCATATTGCAAAGCTCCCATGCGGTGATGGGTAAGGGTAGGAATTCCCTTTGGTGATGGTTTGTGCCGCAAAGCACCATTTGAGTGTTTCATAGCTCAGGCAGATATGATTGCAGACAATCTGAGCAATGTAGTAACGAACTAACCAGAACATACAATCCTCTCCTGCCGAGTGATTTTTCCAGATTACTTGGGATGTGCTTGAAAGAAGACAGGAAAGACATGTGAGTGTGACAGACATTTCTCTTACAAATCAGTGCAGCTTACCCTCTGCTGGTAAAGATTCCTGGGCAACAGACCCCTTTGCACACACTAGGAGGTAATCAAAACATACATATCTAAAACTACATTTTTATTAACATATTGCCTAAATCCTAAAACATAAGCATTACTGTTGAGGCGGGTTTGCAGATAGACTATGCATAGCCGACCTCAATAATGGCTAACACCTGGGGTCTCCTTATGCTAGGGCATGGATGTGCAGTGCCTGGCTCCCTTGCACTCGCACTAATGCTATAACATGGTATTAGGGTGAAACAGGAATCTGAGGCATAACACTCTCCTTCATACAATGGTACAAGGTGTTATTTAAGGGGGCAAATGTCTGTCCTGCATCAGGCAGAGAGTGGACACAAAACCACTCCTCTTCTCCATTGACCCCTTGCTACACCCCCACATGGTTCGACAGTAAAACATGTTAGCAACCTATGCCAGTGGTGACCTTGTGGGTCCGCCCGGTCACACTGCACATTTGAATGTATTCTCTCATGAATGTGAAAGCCATGAGTCCATCTGTTCATGCACACACATGGCATGTTGTATTTTGGAGGACACATAACATTTTCGTATGAGATCTTACATCCATTCCTCCTCTCTTTCTTGTGCTCAGTCATAGGTGGTCAATGTTTATGAAACTGGTGTCACTCTTTTTGTGCAGGTGTGGCATGCAGGAGATAGAATGGAGTGTATGAAAAATTTAGAAGTCAACTCTGATTTCAGGAAGGGCTCGTGGCTTTCAGAATAACTCCCAATGCTGAAGGTAAGCAGCAGAAAGAAATGTTTGCAGGCCTCTGTGTGATTCAGCCATCTCCTGACGGCATGCGTGCCCAGTTATGCAGTAGGATTCTGATCTCCCAGCATCCTCTGCTTCCATCTGCAAAGCAGTAGTTCTCCATCCCTTGATGTTGCTGGAGCACCCGCAGAGGTCTTCTTCCTGCCTCAGGTTCAGAAACTAGAAGTGCACAGGTGAGACCACATCACTATTTGCACCTTGAGAGGTCCACTGAATCTTTGGATTTGGTGAAGGATGTAGTAGTCAAATTTATACAATCACAAATCATGAACATAAACCATAAAACAGTTTTAAATGCCGTGAACAATTCAAACTTCAATTAAAATTCCAATCTGGATAATTTTGAAAGCTTTATTACAATCCCCAAATCAGTGTCACGTAAATGGTGTGCAGAACTAAATTATAAGCATACATAAAAAGCATAGGCTAACCAAAGTGTCTAAAAAGATTATATTTAAACACTCCAAAATAATGAAGTAAATCAGCAGAACCACAATATGCACATTAGGTTCAGATTTGAAAGCAACAGAATGGTGACATCAGCAAATCATCAAAATAGGATTTCAACAACCAATACACTAATACAAATTGGGACTTGCATGTGTGGGAACGGAATAACACATGTGGGCAAAAACAAAAGAAAGGCAAAAATAATTTAGAAAAATCATCTAACTAGGATAACTCACTATGAAAATATGCTGGTGTAAGTGACTAAGCTGAAAAGGAAACTAGAAACCACATTTATTTATACCTCTCCTTATGGGACAGCAGACAGAATGATTCCACGGCAGGAAACGGTCACCTTCTTCCAACCTCAGTTGACAGCAGCATCATGACAGTGCAGAATATGGGCTGCACATAGGACAATTCCTATTACTAGTACTGAACAGCATATACAAATGGGGTAATTAAGACTAAGAGAAATCTCATTAGAATACTTCAACAAGAGAGTATGACAGCAGACTAAAGACAGGAGTGGACAGCTGTGACAGGGTTCTGGACAGCTTCGAAGCAGGAGGGAATCTCATGTAAGTTTCCAAGTTCTTCACTAAGTGAAATATGCACAATCCATTCATTGGTCCTTTAGGTGGGCACACTTTGTGCGTTAATTTCAGTTGTCCAATAGCTGTCGGTGGTGCCACCATATTTGCAACTTTTCAGAATCTTCTCAGCCAAAGTGCGTTGTCTTCGCCATTATTATATACAGTTCTGCCGAAATATGACATTTTCTAATAATTTGTTACTTCCAGTTCCCTTCTCACGGCACACAATAAACTAAACTAATATTCTTTCACATAAGAGATACAAGTTTCCTATACAAAAGGACATTCAACATAACATCAGCAGCCTAGGAAAAAGAATTTAGGTCAGAGGGGAGAGAATAAACAAGTAATTTTCCTCTACTGCTGCACGACGAATCTTTCAGGCCTAGTCAAGCTAAGAAAGCCTAAATAAATATTAATACATTTAATACATTTACAAAACCTAATCTGCACCTTACAATTAATCAGATATGCAAAGCAAAATATTTTATTGCACACAATATTTATGACTTGTTAAAATAATTTTAAACATTCATTTATTTTTCTGCACACATGTAACTCATGTTAATGAAATCCATTTAATTCAATATAAGTATGATGAATTCACATAATAATATACTTCATATCTACTGTTTCTATTCTTAAGAATAGTACTTCCTGTTAATTCTGATTAATAATTCATTTATTAGTGTATATTGCCTTCATGTTAAACGTGATGACAAAATACATTTGGCAGCCACAACGTTCACCACAACTTAAACTGTGCATATTTTATATTTCCATGTTAAGTTTTCTGTTAAACTTTAAAACTGCAGATTTATGAGCTACCATTTGCTAGTTCTATGACACTAATGTATTGATAACATTTGGGGCCGTATTTATACTTTTTTTAGCGCCGCATTTGCGCCGCTTTTTGACGCAAAACGGCGCAAACCTACAAAATACAATCGTATTTTGCAAGTTTGCGCCGTTTGTGCGTCAAAAAACGACGCAAATGCGGCGCTAAAAAAGTACAAATTCGGGCCTTGATCTCAATCAGTGTTGTCGAGTTGCAGGATTCGACACCATTGATTCAGTCCAGGTGACCAGGTGCAAAGCACTTAATCATTTATCCTGTTCAGGGCTTGGAATGGATACAGGGGAATTCATCAGCTGTGGAAGGTGCCCTTCTGACTAGATTCTGTGAGTGTTTGTAGAACAATCAGTGCATTATTGAGAGCTGGTGGTAATATTGGATTTGTGTTCACATGTGGCTAATCGGGTGCAGAAAGGGCATGGGTGCCTCAGGGCCCTTGTGGGTTTGTGTTTCCCCGTAAGATAGTAGATTCAGTGCCTGGTTAGTGTTTTTGCTGGTTGTGCTAGTTATTTTTTGTTAGCATACCACATCATCTCATGGTGTTAGCAATCGACGTTGTTTGGGGTGGATCTTTTTACAGAGGTATGTTTGTAGAGCTGGGAACAAAACAATGAGTTAATATTAAGTTAATGTTGGATAATGCGACCCCAAAGGCATCCTGTCATTAATCTTCAAAAGAGAATGGGCAAGGTGAATAAAAGCACATTGACTCCTGGAAAAATACTCTTTTTATCTCTATGTCAAAGACAGCCAAACTGGACTGGATTCAGAGAAAACCTCACAGACAATTCCATAGCTCGGAATTGCCAAAGTCTGATGACTGAACAGTAAATAGAAATTGTTTTAGGATGTTTTGTGATATAATACAGAGGGAAGCTTACCAGTTTTTGAATGTGTTTTGTATTCTGTGTGCCGCTTAGTGCCTGTACTTTTTTGTTTATTTGTGTTTTGTCATACAAGGTAAACAATTAGATGAGATTAATAGAGTAATCTAAACCATTGTTACAGCAGGATTGCCGTTTTAAGTAATCCTGATAATTACATCATGCATTTATACTTTGAGAAAGAATTACATGCACACTACTTAACAACAATCAGGTCGAGTACTATTCTTTTCTTTCTTGGGGGTGGGAGGTGGGGCAGAGGGGAGTCATGCATGAAATAGTGTATTCCTGAATTCAAATTCCCTGCTACACTCCATGTTGCCAAGACTGCCCTCCAGTTCAACATAGGACTCTTCCCGTGCTCTCACCCACTTTCATCAACATAGTCTCTCATCAGCCTCATCTCTGTGGTACCCATATATCATCAGGATGGGGTATACTGGGCAGAGTTTGGGAGCCATTATAATATGAGGTCTGTTAGCCAGTCCTTACTTTTGGGTATGATTATGTTGGAGTGTGACCTTTAAAATTATTATTAACATGAAAAGCTTGCAGTATAATGTGTGGTGAAACTGCATAGAAATATGTTAACATAGAAAATAATACACACGTTTGAAATGTGCCCACGGGGAGTGGCCACCAATGTATACGATGATTAATGAAACTGATTAATGATGAATTAATAGTGTACTAATGTATGACTTTGTATTTGCATTAAGAGTTATGTATTAGGTTTTTGTTAAATTCATCACTAGGACTTAGTTAGTGAGGGTCTGGGCCTAGCTGCCTGGTCACATATTAACTGTGTTTTCTAACGTGCAATGTGCTGCTTTCCTGAAGGACACTAAGCTGTACTTTTCCAGAAGCTAGGGATGTGTGTGTAGCCGTAGTAAATTCTTTCTCATGGGACCCGACTTGCTCAAGGAGACATTCTTGCCAAATGCAACAGTGCAATTCGCAACAGGTGCAAGGCCGCCTTGACTAGGAGGAGACAATGGAACTACTGACAGGAGCGTAAAGTGTAACTTTTCTTACCTGACATTCCACCCGATGAAGATGTCAATCACAGGAGCCAATCGACTGCATGAGAACTGTGTTTTGTGGAAGATTCAAGTAAGGTGTTTGGAGAATTATTGGACAGAGATAAAGATGCACCAAAATTGATCCAATGGGAAATTAAGGACTAGTCCAACTGTTTTAATATATTCGCATGACTCAAGGAGAAGCCAGCCATTATTGGGACATTCCCCGCCATCCTTCACCATTCCTTGCCATTATACTTTGAGACTTTGTTGTCTTAATACTTTAAACCATCCTCTGTTCGTTCTTGCCTGATACTTACTTCTCCTCTTTATGAGGGAAGAGCCCTATTCTTAGCTATGCCATACTGAGACTTTGCCCTATCCTATCCTTGCTGATGGTGAATCGACTGATGTCCTGAGGAGGAAGCCTGATGCTATTTGCTGATTCATTCGGATGGGTAACTATCTAATGAAATTGTAATTGTCTGTTTGCATTTTCTTTCTAGGTACCAACTGCTCTTTTGATAGAGGCCAGAGTTAGATGTTTTTCCACATTTGTGTTCACTAAATTGTTTTGCATGAAGCCCAACATGCTGATGCTAATTCGGAGTTAGTTAAGGAATTCAATAATATCGGATGCAAATAGACAAATGACTGAATTCTTGCTTTGTTCAATAATGTACTAATGTTACTCTGCTAAAGTTGATTCATATTAACGTCGTGCCTCATTCTAAATGTTCATGATCTATGCTTTGATAAAGTTTTGCTCTGATTGCCAAGTTATAGTGGTTTTGACGTGCTTGTTGATGTTGACACTAATAAATATGATATTAGATTGTAACTAATAGGGAATAAATATCCTAACACCTAACTAGGTTTGTGTGGTTATTCATGGCTGAAAGGTCATGGTGCGTTCGCTGTATTGAGATATATTGAATGTTATTGATTAGCTTAATGATTAGCTATAGTAAATATTGAAGGAGTTATTGACATATTGATTGTGATGCTAAAAGGATATCTCGTTCTGGGAAGTCTCCAAACGTGGTCAAAAGGTTCATTGGCCTAGACGTGTCTCCTTGTAAGTTTACTTATCAAGGTTCTGACGTGTTATCAATTATTTACTCCACCCAGTGGCTATCCTAAGTGCTCCAGCCTGTTTGAGCGTGGATCTCATGCTAGCAATTCTGTCTCCTGTGGTGGCTCAAGTCCAGGTACGTGGGCCCAGGCACCGTCGTCTCTGGATGCACAGAGCCGATGTCAGGAGACTAGATATTGTGTGCTGAAAGGGGGAGAAAGTATTGGCTGGATAGGTGAACCCATTGCTGCGGGGCCATTAATGAGGAATACAGCACTTGAAAGATGTTAGCAAAATGAAACAAAAGCCACACTCGCATAACAGTACCCAGAACAAACCTCCAAACCGCAAAAAGACTCAAGTGAGATCCTCAGCTTTTTTTGTAATTTTTGCCTTGTTCCCAAAAATACCACCGACTCGCTTGGGGTCCTCAAGCTGGAGCAACTTGGAACAGAAGAATCTTATGAATATAAGACATCCAGTGATTATCCAACCATGAAAGCTCACATGAAAGGAAAGCTAGGCACAGAAACCTTTCAGTGACCATGTATGTGGACAACTTAGCAAAAGAGTCAAACAATCCATCAGGATGAAACTAATCCCTGACAGCTACAGAATAGTCCAAGGGATGCGAAAACCATGATGACAGGATGTGATTACTAGGTCATAACTGGAGAACAGAACAGTATCCCTCCTTCTTTAGGATCCCAAGGAAGAGAAAGGGCCTCCTGAGATGTTGTCTATAGTTTTTTTTTTACTTTATCTGTTTCTTCTTTCCCCTAGTTTCATGTGGTTTCCTCTTGTCATCACAAATTGGATACATTCTGGGGGTTCACAGAGTAGTTAAGGGTGGTGAGGACCAGCCACTTTTCTGGAAGTCATGGTTGGGCAGTGAAAAAATTACATTTTTCTCAGACAGCCCAAGTACTCAAATATCTATCAAATGAAGTACATGTTCATGGGCTGTCAATGCATAGTGCAGTAGATAATAAAATACTTTCTTCACTCTGACAGAATTGTTGCTTTCAAGTTTCATGCTTGTCCCACATAAACAGAGGCAGCAGTGGAGTAGAATTGTAAATTGTTTTTAAGTTCATATTGCTCGAATGAGGATTCACCGTAAGAGACAAGAGGTGTCAAGCAAAACAGGAAATGGTTTGTTTAATTAAACATTAGGGCTGGGAGAGCAGTTACAGCACTGGTCTGAGGACTGCCTCTCATAGCACATTGAAATGCCCCATGTTTTATATGTTTTTTTTGGAGCGATAGACATATAAAACGTTTTTTCCTTGGTGAAATTTGCGAACAGTTGACAAGGTGTCATAGATACAATTTCCAGATAGGAAATGTAGGTGGACCTCAACCTGGCGTAGTCACTATGTGGGCCAGCGAGTATTTGTCCAGATGTCCGGCCAGAGGGGTACATGGTCGGTGCATGTGCTGTGTGTGATGTGTCCTGATTGTCTAAGTGTACATAACTACATGTGACATCTAACTTTATGGTGTTTTGGGAATGCATGCGTCCCTTTGGCTATTTGTGCTGAATTGGGTCAAATCTCCGGGGACCATTGTAGAGTTTCTGTCTATCTGTGGGATCTGATCTAAGCTTGTGTGTTTGGCTGTCTTCTAAGTGTTACCCACCTGTGATCTGTCTCATGGATAAACTTCCTTAGATCAGACTGTTCGTTGGAAATTTATGGATGCAATAGCATCCTTAACAACCAGAGAATGTATAAATGAAGTATTACATAACTTTTGAACTTCTTGAGATGCGTCCAGGTATGGGGGATATCTGTAGCTCTCTGTTTTTTTTAGTTTGATGGTTTTAACAGTTTGAGGAACGTTCGTTGTGCAGTTCATGGGGGTTGACTATGAAAGGTTTAAGCAACACATCAGAAAGGTGGACCCATGATTCTCTCTCTTCCATCTTGAGGGCAGTAGGTGTGGTGACGACTACGCAGTAGGGTCCTTTAAATTCGGCTTACTTCCATTTTCTCACAAAGTTCCAAATGTGATTGTCTTGACCAGGTAGAGCTAGCTGAAATGGCAGCTTGACTGTGGTCCACTTGGAGCTCTAATGGGTGACCTGTTTGGATAAGAACTTTGTTGTTTTAGTTAGCTCTGAGAGATTATCATGCAGGTCATCCCCCAGTACTTGAAAGCTAGCCTCCATGCTCAATTCGGCTGATTATTAGGGATGAGTGTCCTCATCAGTCTACCTGTTACTATCTGGTGAGGTGTGAGGTGGAAATCACTGCTGGGTATGTTCCTCAATGCGAGCAATGCTACAGGCAGACAATGGAGCCACTTCTTGTTGAGGCTGGTGTAACTTTTGCTCTTGTTGTTCAAAAGGTTGTTGAGCATCTCAATGACACCATTGCTTTGGGTGTGATGTACTGAGGCTAGCTTATGCGTAATCCTTAATAGTCTAACAGGGTTCACATATGGTCAAACATGCAGTTAACAAAGTGCCTTCTGTTGTCCAACCAGATGACGTATGGTTCCACCTGGGTATTACCTCTCTGACAAGGAATGCGCTGCTGCCTTAGCGTAGCAGTGCAAGCAAGGACTGGCTTCGATCTACCTAGACTATGGACAGACCACTACAATCCGGTATGGGTAGTTGGCACAGCAATCGATCATATCAACAAAGTCGATGTGTAATGCCCTGAAATGCCCCATTGGTCTGGGGACAGCTGATAACATGACATTCGAGTAGGTTTGGGAGAGCATAGTTGGTAGACAGAGCATTTGTTTAAGTATAAGGGGCTTCCCTGTGGGTGGATGTCTTTATATGAGGTTGTGTGATATCTGTGTGCTACCCATCACTCCTCTTCTTCGGGCAATACGTTTACCTGTAATTCCTTCAAATATAGACCAGCCATTACCGTATACAGTTTGTCCTGAGAGTGTTCTGACTCTGCAAGCTAGTGGAAGGGGGTACACGAGCCTCCTCACCCGTGCCATATGCTACCTTTTTCACAACCTGGTCAGCTAGTGCATTTCCCTGGGACACGAAGTCCTGGCCCCTGGTATGGGCAACATAGTTTACTACTGACACAAGCTTAGGCAGTTCAACATTTTGATGAGTAGCTCTGGTAGGTCCTGGTGTGCGACGGGTGTGCTGTCTGATTTTAGAAACCTTCACCTTTTCCATCTTCCTATGTTAGAGTGTACCATGTTGGTGACATAGACTGAGTCAGAATAAACTGTTACTGCCTTCCTCAAGCTTTTGATGAGAGCTTCAAACAGAATGATCAGTTCTGCTGCCTGTGGTGAGAGATGGAGGAGGAGGGTTATCTGCGCAACGATCCATAGCCTCTCCCAGGGTGCTTGGCTATGGGCCATGACAACCTCTGCTCCTGTATGTCTTACCCCATCTCTCAGTCAATCATGGAGGAACCGTTGATGAACAGTGCTTCCCTATCTAGGATGGGATCCTTCTATGCGTGGCTGCTCCCCTCTGGGGTGTATGCCATGCAATCATGGGTCTCCTTCCCCTCCTGGATCTCTTGCGCTAGGAAGGTGGCTGGGTTCACTAGTTGGCACCCAACTACCTTAGGCCATGGCGTGGAGAGAATTAGCTTGTAGCCCGAATCCTGTTGCATAGTCAGCATGCCCATGCTCTTTTGGACAACCGCAAACACTGATTGTTCTGCATACAGTGTCAGCAGTGCCCCCATCACGATGGAGGTGCGTTCATCAACAGCAAAGGCCACTGCTGCCAGTGCCTCCTCACTTGGGAAGGGACCCTTCATGACTGAATCTAAGAGCCTCAGTAGTACTCGAGGGCCTTGAGCCCCTTCAGATATTTCTGTGTTAAAACTGCTGATATGACTCGCCCATCACTGTGGCTAAATAGGAAGAACTCTTTCCTGTAATCTTGTGTCCCTAACATGGGGGAGCGTGCAATCTCTTTCTTAAGTTTGCAGAAGACATTGTGCATCTCAGGCATCCAGGCTTATTCCTCGTGGTGGACTTTTGCCTTTTTCATGGCCTCGAGCAAGGGGGCAATGAGCATACAGTAGTCAAAGATCCACTGCCGAACATAGTTGCACAGGTCCAAAAACGTCTGCATGCCATTTTTCAGTGGTGGCATAGCTCTACGTGCTCTAGCGTGGTCTGCTGACCGGCCGCTAATATCAATTGGCCAAGATAACTGACCTCTTTTTGCACAAACTCCATCCCTCCCTTCTCCAATTTGTATCCTCCCTTGGCAAATGTAGTCAATCAATCAATCAATCACTTGTTAAGTGCACTACTCACCCGTTAGGGTAACAAAGCGCTGGTGGGGGTTGCTACTGTTCGAATAGCCAGGTCTTGAGTCGTTTCCTGAAGGTCAGGCGGTCCTGGGTCAGATGTAGGTTGACGGGGAGGGAGTTCCAGGTTTTGGTGGCGAGGTGGGAGAAGGAACTGCCACCAGTTGTAGTACGATGGATGTGGGGGCGGTGGCGAGGTTGATGGAGCGGAGCTGGCGGGTGGGTACGTGGAAGCTGAGACGCTCGTTGAGGTAGGCAAGACCTGCGTCATGGAGAGCCTTGTGAGCGTGGAGGAGGAGTTTGAAGGTGATCCTCTTGTTGACGGGGATCCAGTGTAGGTCTCTGAGGTGGGCTGAGAAGTGTTCGTGGTGTGAGATGTTGAGGATGGGGCGTGCAGAGGCGTTCTGAATACATTGAAGTTTCCTCTGGAGCTTGGCCATTGTTCCCACGTAGATTGCGTTGCCATAGTCCAGTCTGCTGCTGACGAGGGCGTGGGTGACCGTTCTTCTGGTTTCGATGGGGATCCATCTGAAGGTCTTGCAAAGCATGCAGAGAGTGTTGAAACGTGAGGATGAGACGGCATTCAGTTGCTGGGTCATGGTGAGCGATGAGTCTAGTATGAAGCGTGGGTGGTGGGAGTTGGTGCAGTTCCTAGGGTGGCTTGCCACCAGGAGTCGTCCCATGCTGAGCGGTTGGAGCCGAGGATCTCAGTCTTATCCGAGTTCAGTTTGAGGTGGCTGATCTCCATCCAGTTGGCGATGGCATGCAGTCCGTTGTGGAGATTGATCTTAGCGGTGGTGGGGTCCTTAGTGAGTGAGAGGATCAGTTTGGTGTCGTCCGGGTAGGAGACGATGTTGAGGCCGTGAGATCGGACGATGTTGGCGAATGGCGCCATGTAGACGTTAAAAATGGTTGGGCTGAGAGAAGATCCTTAGGGGACCCCGCAGATGGTCTCGGTGGCTTTCGGCAGGAACGGAGGGAGGCGGACTCTCTGAATTCTACCGGAGAGGAAGGATGTGATCCAGTCCGGGTCCTTGTGGCGGATCCTGGCGTCATGGAGGCATGCGCGGAGGGTGTGGTGACAGATGGTATCCAAGGCTGTCGAGAGGTCAAGGAGGATGAGGGCCGCGGTTTCACCTTTGTCGAGCATGATCCTGATGTCGTCGGTTGCGGCGATGAGAGCGGTCTCAGTGTTGTGGTTCTTGCGGAAGCCGGATTGGAGATGTCTAGCGTGCTGTTGTCTTCCAGGAAGCGGGACAGTTGGCTCTTGACTATCTTCTTGATGACCTTCGTTGGGAAGGAGAGGAGGGAGATGGGCCGGTAGTTCTTGAGGTCTTCAGGGTCTTCCTTGGGTTTTTTGAGCAGGGCATTGACTTCATCGTGTTTCCAGCTCTCCGGGAAGGTGGCGGTCTCGGAGGAGCTGTTGATGATGGCACGGAGTTGGGGGGCGATGATTTGGCTGGCTTTGTTGAAGACATAATGAGGGCAGGGGTTTGCGGGTGGAGTGAAACCCGACCTAAAATCAGGTCAGGGGTCACTCTGTGCACCGCGCAGCGGGCACCATTAAGAAGGGGAGGTGGGAGGGAGGAGCAGCTGGGAGGCGGGAGCGGTGGGCAAATGGGGGCAGCAGTGGGGCGGGCCGCAGGGGACACAGCGGCGGGAAAGGAGAGAGCGGCAGAAGCTGCAAAAATATGCGAGGCAATCGACAGAAGGAAAAATGGCAGTAAAAGGCAGAAAAACACGGGCAGGAAGGCACAGAAAGGCAAAAAAGGCACATATACAAAAAACAATAACAAGACAGACACACAGCACTTACGGCAACCAATACACACCAGGAATGAAGCGCAGGCGGGTGCCTGTGGGTGGTGGAGGGCCTCGAACTCGCAGCAGCAGCGAGGGCGGAGTCGAGGGCACGGAGGCAGTGAGGAGGAGCTGCGCGGCGTGAGGAGTGAAACCCAACCTAAAATCAGGTCGGGGTCACTCTGTGCACCGCGCAGCAGCCGCCATTAAGAAGGGGAGGTGGGAGGGAGGAGCAGCTGGGAGGCTGGAGGCGGGAGCAGTGGGCAAATGGGGGAGCGAGTGGGGCGGGGCCACAGGGGACGCAGCGGCAGGGAAGGAGAGAGCGGCAGAAGCCGCAAAAATATGCGAGGCAAGCGACAGAAGGAAAAAGGCAGCAAAAGGCAGAAACACACGGGCAGGAGGGCACAGAGAGGCAAAAAAGGCACAAACACATAAAACAATAACAGGACAGACACACAATACTTACGGCAACCACTAGACACCAGGGATGAGGTGCAGGTGGATGCCTGCGGCTGGTGGAGGGCCTCAAACTCGCAGCAGCAGGGAGGGCGGGGTCGGGGCACAGAAGCAGTCAGGAGGAGCTGCGCGGCGTGAGGAGTGAAACCCAACCCAAAATCAGGTCTGGGGTCACTCTGTGCACCGCGCAGCAGCTGCCATTAAGAAGGGGAGGTGGGAGGGAGGAGCAGCTGGGAGGCTGGAGGTGGGAGCAGTGGGCAAATGGGGGAGCGAGTGGGGCGGGGACACAGGGGACGCAGCGGCAGGGAAGGAGAGAGCGGCAGAAGCCGCAAAAATATTCGAGGCAAGCGACAGAAGGAAAAAGGCAGCAAAAGGCAGAAAAACACGGGCAGGAGGGCACAGAGAGGCAAAAAAGGCACAAACACATAAAACAATAACAGGACAGACACACAATACTTACGGCAACCACTAGACACCAGGGACGAGGCACAGGTGGGTGCCTGCGGGTGGTGGAGGGCCTCGAACTCGCAGCAGCAGGGAGGGCGGGGTCAGGGGCACGGAAGCAGTCAGGAGGAGCTGCGCGGCGTGAGGAATGAAACCCAACCTAAAATCAGGTCAGGGGTCACTCTGTGTACCGCGCAGCGGGCGCCATGAAGAAGGGGAGGTGGGAGGGAGGAGTATCTGGGAAGCGGGAGCGGTGGGCAAATGGGGGCGCGAGGGGGGCAGGCCGCAGGGTACGCAGCGGCAGCAAAGGAGAGAGTGTCAGAAGCCGCAAAAATATGCGAGGCAAGGGACAGAAGGAAAAAGGCAGTAAAAGGCACAAAAACACAGGCAGGAAGGCACAGAGGGGCAAAAAAGGCACAAATACAAAAAACAATAACAGGACAGACACACAATAGTTATGGCAACCAAAAGACACAAGGGATGAGGCGCAGGCAGGTGCCTACAGGTGGTGGAGGGCCTCCAACTCGCCGCAGCAGCAGCGAGGGTGGGGTGGGAGGCACGGAGGCAGTCAGGAGGAGCTGCACGGCGTGAGGAGTGAAACCCGACCTAAAATCAAGTCAGGAGGGCTATCGTGTCCTGATGACATAGATCCTGGGAACAACTGCATATAAAGATGTCATCAGCATAATGTGTCAGGGTGCTATCTGATCGGAAGTTGGTGAGGTCCTTCCTCAGTTGCCTATTGAAGATACTGGGTGACCCACAGTACCTCTGTGAAAGTCTCTGATACAGCAACTGAACCTCTTGGAAAATGAATGCAGTCAGATACTGACTGTCGGGGTGCAGCAGAATGGTAAAGAATGCATTCTTGATGTCTGCCACAGAAAATAGCAGGCTTCTGCAGGTATGTTGGTAAGTATGATGGATGGGTCTGGCACTATGGGGAATTCCCAGACCACAATATCATTGAGGGGGCACATGTCTTGCACCAGGTGCTAAGTCCCACCCTTACTCTTCTTGACAGAGAATATTGGGGAATTGCAGGGCTCGGGCTTGCAATAACCACAGAGAAAACCTTCCTAGACCTCCAACCATGCAACCCAATCGATATCTTACATGTGTTTCGACTTTTACCCCCATGCCAAACACCATTAAGAAGTTAATTATGAAACGATGGTCGCTACTCAGTAGTGGTGGAATCAATGTCCCTAAACCTCTATTTTTGCGTTTAAACGTACTAACAACATCAAGGACATGGTGGTACATACCCGCCCAAGGCTGTCAATTCCAGAAAAAAGACAAACTACCTTGTGGCAATTGCCACCAGTGAAAGGCCACCATCCCTGTGGTAATTGCAACGTGTGTACTCTAACTACATCTATTGAGGTCTTAGATTTACCTCCATTTGGACTGTGGCATCTTAAGAAACATACGAATTGCAATACCAAGAACTGCATCTATATGATTAAGTGTCCCTGTTAATTAAGATATATAAGGATGACGACACATCCGGTTAAGATCAGGATAAATGAACATCACAGTAACATCAGATGTAAACGCATCACCACAAAGCTCAGCACTCACTATAGCGAGGCTAAGCATACCCCAGATGACTTATGGTGGGTGATACTGGAATCAGACAATTATCACAATAACCCCCAGTGCCTTTTTGACAAGGAACCGCGTTGGGTGTTTAGGTTAAAACCTATGTCCAGGGGCTAAATGATTAAATACTGAGGTCCTCTTTTTTTCAGAATTAGCTTCTACCCTCATTTTCTACCCTCGGCATTAACTGGCTCTCCTTATATAGAGATATGATTATATATTTATGAGCCAGTTTCTCTATTTTCGGTTGTCTTGCAGTGCTTCATGTATTTTTTGAACTTCATAAGCATCATGTTTATAGTCTTGAATTTTTTAAAACCATCTGTTTTAAGTTTGGACAGATTGTGGTGTCCACAAGAATTTTCAAGACCATGCTTGTTTGGTTATTCAGGTCTACCTCTACTTGATAACCTATCCACATCCTTATGCCTCTGATGCTGTGTTTCGGCTGCAAGGGACTTTTCTCCTTTACTTCATTTTTTTTCTCGAAGAGAGCCGTGGCTTTTTCGATTGGCCCACGTGACTTCTGGGACCTTTTTCAGCAACGCTTCCTATCCCGACAAAACACTTCCGGGATTATCGTACGCCGGGTAGGTCCACGGCATTGGACTACATGACTACTGTAAGTACGGGCAGACTGGATTTTAGTTTTTTTGTTTTTTTTATTAAGTTTCGGCCCCCTGAACTACGCACTTTTTTTCTGGAGCCGCATCCTCGCTACAATCGGCAGGACAGACTTAACGTTAATATGCAATTCACTTTACCTGGCACAACGGGGACTGACCTTTGGTCCTCCCCTTTTCTATTCAATTACTACGGCTTTGACATATTTCTTGATACGTAACTAGATGCCGGAGTGTACTTTCCCCCGCTTACATCAGCGGTCCTTTTCTTCTGCCTTTATGCATATTGATACATGTTATTCCTGTTTAGAGTTTAGCTCACTTACTCATCAATACTATCTGCTGCTAAAATTAGGACTGCATGAATTCATATCACGATGTACCAAGCATTTCAAAAATGTTATTGCTGATATTTATGGTCATGACTTTATTTCAGAGTCCTCGATCTCTGCTGTAATATAGTAGTTTGTGGTGCCATCACAATTAACACCCCATCTTTACTTTCTATTTTTTACCTTGCTTTTCATAAGAAAAGAGCAAACATAGTGGTAGAGAGGATGGTGCTCCCTTCTTTCGTCACCAATGCTGAATTTAGATTTTGTGGTTTTGCCAATAACAGTCGTATGTTTTTCATCTCTGCTGGCACGATTTTTTTACATTGCTAGTTATTTCTCTTACCAAATGCAATTTTGAGAATTTAATTCACCACTAGACTAGAGGTGGAACTTTTACCTAGTCAAATGATATACTCTTTTTATAAATTTGCGTTTCCTGTCTATTGTATCTAGGGTCACGTGAGTCTAATGGCAAGTTTGATCCCAAGGAACTCTTTCCCAAGGAGGGGAGGGTAAGGAGTTATATTGGCTACTCATTTATTAATATATGGGTCTAATTGGGACCACTGTTTTTTGCACTCAGTTTCACCACACAAATAGGTGTTGTGTTCAGTTTGGTCATTTCTTTAAGCTCTTCAGATAATTATTACTTTTTCTTCATACAGGTTCGCTAACTTAGACAATTGACTAAGCAAGGTCTAAGTAAGTAATTTTGACTCTTCAGATGATTTATTTAAGTTTTTTGGCATAGCAGAAAGATTGTTATATCTATTGGTCCTGACGAAGCGCCGCACGATCCGTAGGGACAACAAGGGCGAGAAACATGTTGACCACATATACAATTATGTACTGAAGCTATGGGGAAGAAGACCCCTACCTTCTTTTTCTTTTTGGTGAGTGGAGGACCCTTATTTCTTTTCCACTCATGATGTGTTTTTCACCTTGACCCTCCTTTCATGGGGGTCCGTCAGATATTGCAGTGCCGGTCTGGCATAGTGCGGGCCCTATGATGAAGCATGACATCCAATGGATGTGTGAGGGCTTGCATTTTTAAATATTATGAATACAGGAGCAGAACCTGTGTTCATATAACTTTTCTTAGGAACAGTGTACCTTTTTTTATGTCTTTGAAGCACAAAGTGATCAAGAATGTCTTGTTTGAGAACACAGTGCTGGGCTAAGCAAAACAGTTAGATAGATGAAAATAAAACAAAACCGTAAAACTGGTTATTGTAAAAATAACATTGCGAAGCCGAATAAAATATATCTAGGTCAAAGTGCACAGCGGCCTAGTGTGTTAAACTAACGTGCATGGAGCTATAGCTAAAATGGCTACACAACAACCCCACCTGTGGCCTGTCAGTCATTAACCTTCAGGCCTGGTTCGCAGAGCCTGCCTGACCACGTACCTGCATACTGGGGTTGAAGGAGTATTCATGAAGGGGTAATCCAACTGGGGTAATGCGACTTTGTTTGTGTATGAAAATGTATCATTGATGCATAAAGAGGTCTTGTTGTCATGTGCATTGATTGAATTGATACTAGCACTCAGGGAGCCTTGAGTCCTGGAAGTGGAATATCACTGGGCCGTGTTAAATAGCACACACTCCAGTCTGTGCATAATGCATTGGAGTGAACTGAGTGCTGGGATGTGAGGCAATGTGCTCCTTTCCTCCTTTGCTTGATAAGGCTTCCTGGAGCTGATGGGTTCTGCTTGATGCACCTGCACTCAGTGAGTGGAATAGAGACCTGAGAGGACTGTGAGCAGCATTTCCAGCACCTCAAAAAAACAACTTCTTTTTCTGTACTGAAGAAGGCTAACAAACCTGAAATGTGTAGAGATACATAGGACTGGCTGCATTAACAATTTTGAAAACAAAAGAATTACATTGAAGTAAGTGCTACCCTACACCACATTTACCATAATGCATCTGAGCGAACTGAGTGGTGGGATTTGAAGCACCACTTCCTTCTTTGTTTGATAATGGGTTATCATAGTATTGTGGCTGCTTATGATGCATGCAGCAGGAAGAAACAATAAAAACCCTGTCCCCTGCAATGTTTAGCATCTCTTCTGCCACACTCAGAAACTGCCTGTTCCTGCTTTTTGGGAATGATGACCTACACCATGTCTTATCAACCTCCCCTGGTATGAGACATGTGTGACTAGTGGTGCTGAGCAAAGGAAGATTGAGTGGGAGGAGAGAGAACTGGAAACCTTTGTCCGTCTGAAGTTGTCATAGTGGCACTCTGGGTTTGCCTTGCTGGGTGTGGTCGGTGTCTGAGGATGTTAGAAGATAAGCAGAACAGGCACTTGAGATGGATGACACAAGAATACAAACAAGATGTAAACAGTTTGAAAACAGTGAACAACTAATCTACACAGTACTGCTAAATAACACCTTGAGATAAGACAAGAATTGATTAAGACAGCACACAAATAAGAACTCTGTGCCTTATCGACTCCCTATGGTGTTGAAACCGACTCTGTGCTCCTAAATTCATACTAGGGGAATGCGACATTGCATAGTGCTTGGAAAGTGTGCATGATTCTTGCAAAACAGAACATAAAGCATCCGTAGTTCAGCGTGTGAGGCGGGTCAGTGTGACAACCGGAACTTTCACAAGCATCTGTTTCAGAAATGTAATTTGTGATGCCTCACTTGCAGGGAAAAGCTAAGCAAGGGATGTACTCCCACACAAGGAGATCAGAAGTTACAAACGTGACCTTGTTAGAAATGAAGGCGTTATTTATCGCACATGATGAATAAGGATACCAAAAGGGAACAGTAAATAAAATCTATTGTGGCTTGTGGGGAATAACATGCAGATTTTGGCATGAGAATGTAAAGACAGTGCAACTTAAGTTTCTGCAGGTTCTACCTGCCGAAATGTAACGAATTTTGAGATATTTAATTAAATCAGCTGATAATTATGGGATGCGTTAAATAACACTCAGCCCCTAATTCAGACCCCTGCGCAAACAGAGGTTTACTCAGGAGTTGGAAGTCATCAGTGCCACGTAACAGTTTCACGTTTCACGAAGCACCTGTCTCCACGGCTTCTCACGGGTTCCATCATCATCATTATAGCGAGACATTTCTGCCAGCATTTTAAGGACCTGATTTATGAAAAGTTAGCACCGCCTTTGCTTCATTTTCTACGCAAAAGCGGCGCAAACTTACAAACTATTGCCCATATTTATACTTTTTTAGTGCCGCATATGCGTCCTTTTTAGGCGCAAAAACAGTGCAAACTTCCAGAATACAATTGTATTTTGTAAGTTTGCGCCGATTTTGAGTAAAAAAACGACACAAATGATGCGCTAAAAAAGTATAAAATGGGCCTATTATTATATTTTGTACGTTTGCGCTGCTTTTGCGTAAAAAAACGACGCAAAGACGGCTCTAGATTTTCATAAATCAGGCCCTAAATGTGCCCGGGATTTTTTACGGTATACTGAGGAAATATTCATTGCCATTATGTCAATTTTCCTATACCTGGGAGATGCTGGATATATTTATGGAAATGTGTTGAATGTTACAAAGGAACGAAAATTGTATGTAACATAATTATTGGATATTTTCCTGTGACAAGTGAAATTCACGTTTCCGTTTTTCTTGTTTTTTTTTTAGGGATTTGCAAATCTTCTAACAGCAGAATCTGTCGTGGCACCTTCCAGGTCAAAATGTAGGAACTATGACAAAAGTGGGCTGAGCAACCATGGACAGAGAGAAGAATAAGAAATCCACTCATTAAGAGATTAACTACAACAATAGAAAAAACAAGAGGCAAGGTAATGAGAAATCAGTACGGCTTACAGCAATATTGTTATCAGCATCTGCATGTAATGCACAGGACCTTGTCTGTCATTGAAGCATACTAGAAAGGACAACACACCTGGGCTGGGAGCGCTGAATAGATAGACAATGACAAATACGCTGTCGGCCATTTTATCTTGGCAGTGAGTCATTCCACAACACTGGGAGTCGTAACCCTCTCTTCTCATTAAGCGAGAGGCCGGTACTTTCTAACCTGCTCCTGCAGAGTGAAGCGCCCATCCTCCTTATCTGGGTCAGGCACAAAATCCTGGAGAATGTCCTTCCTGCATGAAAGTCACGATGAAGTGTTTGAAAATGGTGCTGCTTTGGGCTGCGCTGCTGTGTGTTTGCCCGCTATGTTGGCTGGGCTTTCTCGCTGTGTTTTTGTATGTTGATATAGGCTATGTTGGTGGGAGTAGGGGCCACCATGCGTAAGCACTTTTTGTGTCCTTAGCACCAGTGTGGCCAGAATGCTAAGCCTCAAAGCATCTTACAGGCAATGCAACAAAATATTAATGTTATTTTATTTAGTTACGGAGGTTTAAAGCACTGACGTCCAGCAAGGTAGTCTCAGCTAGCTACACTGATAACAATGTTATAGAATATTAGAATATTGGAAATTTGGGAGTGCCATTGAAAACAATGGAGTTCTCCGGGCTACTAATGGCCGATAGAAGCCTGGAGCTCCAATATTCCAATTTTGTTGTTCACAACTGTTGCTGTGAACAAAGGCCTCACTGAGCCTAAGGGGATCCCATGAGGCGTTCGTTTTATTTATTAGAACATTTTGTCAGTCATTACAACATTGGCGGTAAAAGCCGCTTACCGCCGTGCAGAAGACACACCGCCGCGGCCGCGGAATTCCGCCACAGCTATTATGACCCACATCTCGGAATCCGACAAAATTCAGACACCCACACAAGTCCGCCTCACCAAAGGTCAGTGATAAACTGGCGAAAACAAAACCTCTACCGTCACGCCAACAGAAATACGCCCACACTATCCCGACACACAAATCCACGTGGCGGTCTTTCAACTGCGGTATTCCATTGGCGATACACACCACCGCGCTCAAAATACACACACTCTTACAAAACACAGCCACATTGGACAATTCCAAATACACACACCTGATACACATACACACACCACTCCCACACACCCAATACAATATAAAACACACACCCACATCACCCACAAACCCCTACGACTACAATTACAGAGAGAAGGCCAGAGAGAGACACAACCATCAACAAACTAGCATCCACAGGCACACAACACCATCACCCACACAACTTCCACGCACCTCACACTACACACCACTTCATATCACCACACTTATCACCACACCCACCACCCCACACATCACCTACACCACCCCATGGCACGGGAAAGATGGCCCAGGTTCTCGGAGGAGGAGCTCAGGGTCATGGTGGAGGAAATAGTCCGGGTAGAGCCACAGCTATTTGGAGCACAGGTGCAGCACACCTCCATTGCAAGGAACATGGAGCTATGGCGAAGAATAGTCGACAGGGTCAACGCAGTGGGACAACACCCAAGAAATCGGGAGGACATCAGGAAGAGGTGGAACGACCTATGGGGGAAGGTGCGTTCTGTGGTCTCAAGACACCACCAGGCGGTTCAGCGGACTGGCAGCGGACCCCCACCTCCTCACCCACAACTAACAACATGGGAGGAGCAGGTCTTGGCGATTCTGCATCCTGAGGGCCTCGCAGGAGTCGATGGAGGAATGGACTCTGGTAAGTAAAATCTTAACTATTACATCCTCTACCCTACCTGCATGCTATCACATACCGCACCCTCGCCCCCACCCCTATCACTCCAACTCCTCACAAATGTACCAATATCACAAACCACACATCCCAACACCAAGCCCTGCATGCAACAACAACGCATGGACACCCATCACTAAAGCAGGCCCACTGCACATACCCATTCACCCCCCTAAACCATCATCACACAAGCTCACACACAGGAATGCCAGCACTGGGGTACACGGTCGCCCACCCATTGCACACCATGACACACACAGATGCAATAATCATGCCTTTACACCCCTGCAGGACCACTCCCAACGTCACCACACAGGAGGGTCCAGACATCTCCACTCCACCCACAGAAGAGGCCCACAGTGATGACAGCACCTCTGTCTACCTGGATCTAGATGACCAGCCCGGACCATTGTGGGCCTCAGGACAGTCGGTTCCCCTCACACAGGCACAGGCCACCACAGACCTTCCCCCCTCTGGAAACACCAGCACAGCACCCACGCAGCGGGCCTATACCTCCGTACCCAGGACGCGTCAATCAGCTGTGTGTTTACCACTACAGGGAACCCAGGATAACCCGCCACCCCAACAACAAGAGGGACCTGGGGGCAGTGGCAGTGGGCACACGGTCCAGGGGACGGAGGCCCAGGAACACAGGGGAACTGGGAGGGCTGCTGTGCGACAGGGGGCGGACAGGCCAAGGGAACCCACTCTCCACGAGGCCCTCTCCTCCATCATGGGAGCATACAACCACTCCCAGGAAACAATGGCAACGGTCCCGGACAAGTTTCAGGAGACCCAGCGCATGCAGGAGGAACAGTATTTGGGCTTCAGGGAGGAACTGAGAACCATCAGCTCTGCCCTGGGCACCATCGTAGGGGTGCTGAAAGAAGTACTCAACACCAGGAGGGACACTGTGGCACTACAAGGGGCCCCTGACACTAGCATGGACGATGAACTGCCCACCACCTCCGCCGGCGCTAGTGGACAGGACGTCCCGCCACAGGACCACCACACCAGCACCCCACCCCCTGCAGACGGAGAACCACCCCACAAACGGTCCCTGAGATCCAGGAACAAGACAGAGCACGATGGCAAGACCCCCACCAAGAAATGAGAACCCTGATTGTCATCCCACTGTCCCACTTTGTCACACTGTCCATATTGAAACTGCCCCAGCTCAACTTCCTATGCCCATATGGGCAATGCACCTGTGAGACTAATAGACTGGACTCTGCCATGGACATTCCTCCACCATCACCCCTGACCATTTTACAACCCCCTCCACTATTTGGCACTTAAATAAACACCCTTGAATCACAAAACAATCTGGAGTCAGTCTGTGCTTTCACAAATGTGTATTTGCAAAAACAGAGGAAAATAGCAATGTCCATTCTATTGTCAACATACCTATGTCACACAGCTCTAGTCCATGAGGAATCTAAGCAGATGAAACACGTTGGGACCCACACCTGTGAAACCGTAAGGGAAAGTGACAACTCAGTGACCAAACACTGGGTGAAATCGACTGACAGGAGAGAGGTAGAAGTGTAACAGTACATGTAGTAGGCAGGAATGTATTCTCACCTGTGTTACACTGGAAATATTGCTGGATGACTGAGTCCCTGTTCTGCATGTCTTCTTCCTCTGTTTCCTCCTCATCACTGTCCACAGGCTCCACAGCTGCCACAACACTGCCATCTGGACCATCCTCCTGCAGAAAAGGCACCTGTCGTCGCAAAGCCAAGTTGTGAAGCATACAGCAGGCCACGATGATCTGGCACTCCTTCTTTGGTGAGTAGAATAGGGATCCACCTGTCATATGCAGACACCTGAACCTGGCCTTCAGGAGGCAGAAGGTCCGCTCGATCACCCTCCTAGTTCTCCCATGGGCCTCATTGTAGCGTTCCTCTGCCCTTGTCCTGGGATTCCTCACTGGGGTCAGTAGCCATGACAGGTTGGAGTAACCAGAGTCACCTAATAGCCACACATGGTGCCTCTGGAGTTGACCCATCACATAAGGGATGCTGCTATTCCGCAGGATGTAGGCGTCATGCACTGAGCCAGGGAACATGGCATTCACATGGGAGATGTACTGGTCTGCCAAACATACCATCTGTACATTCATCGAATGATAACTCTTCCGGTTCCTGTACACCTGTTCACTCCTGTGGGGGGGGGGGGACCAAAGCCACATGGGTCCCATCAATGGCACCTATGATGTTGGGGATATGTCCAAGGGCATAGAAGTCACCTTTCACTGTAGGCAAATCCTCCACCTGAGGGAAAACGATGTAGCTCTGCATGTGTTTCAGCAGGGCAGACAACACTCTGGACAATACGTTGGAAAACACAGGCTGGGACATCCCTGAGGCCATGGCCATAGTTGTTTGAAAAGACCCACTAGCAAGAAAATGGAGCACTGATAGCACCTGCACTTGAGGGGGGATTCCTGTGGGATGGCGGATTGCTGACATCAGGTCTGGCTCCAACTGGGTACACAGTTCCTGGATTGTGGCACGGTCAAACCTGTAGGTGATAATCAAATTCCTTTCCTCCATTGTCGACAGGTCCACCAGCGGTCGGTACACCAGAGGATTCCGCCATTTCCTCACATGTCCCAGCGGACAGTGCCTATGAAGGACAACTGCGAGCACAGAGTTAAACAATTCAGAGGTATGTACCCACAGTCTACACATAACACCATTCATACACAAAATGTGGCCTGTATGTGTGTTGAGACTAGGCCTAGGTATGTGTGACGCGTTGGTAATTAGGCCATGTGGGCCCCTGAAATGGCTGCTGCCTGACCTGTAAAGTGGGACAATGGGATGTGAGGTAACTGCAGTGGCGTTGTACACCATCGCGGTAGGCGGTCGAAGACCGCGGCGCAATGCTGCATTGGTTAACATTGGACCCTATGGGTCCCAGGAGCCAATGACGATGTACGCCGGCGGTGATGGTACGCACCGCCGCAGATGTGACCTCCGCGGACGTGACCGCCATTTTCTAACTGTTGAATCACTCTATACCTGATCTTCGACAGGAGAGGACCTACACTGCAAGTGCTGTTGTGACCTCGGTCTGGAAGAGACAATGGCTCGTGCGTCTGGGGAAAGGGCCCCTGCCTTCACATCGGAGGAGTTGGCGAAGCTCGTCGATGGGGTCCTCCCCCAGTACACGCTACTCTGCGGTCCTCCAGACCAACAGGTAAGTTCACAGGGAGCATTGTGTGTGGGCTATGCCTGTGTGGAGAGGGCTGGTTGTAAGAAAGAAGGGGGCAGAGTTCTGCATGCATGAAAGACGGTGGGTGCATGTGCCACATGGCAATGGTAGGGATGGGGGCCACTCACTTTGACAGCGCGGTTGGTAATGACTTCTCTTCGTACCCTGTACATTTCATGTAGGTCAGCGCCCACCAGAAGAAGGATATTTGGCGTGCCATCGCCAAGGACGTCCGGACCCTGGGGGTCCACCACAGACCGAGCACCCACTGCCGGAAGAGATGGGAGGACATTCGCCGCTGGATCAAGAAGATGGCGGAGGCTCAGCTGGGGATGGCCTCCGAACGTGGGAGGGGTGCCCGTCGAGCCATGACCCCCCTGATGTTCAGGATCCTGGCAGTGGCCTACCCGGAGTTGGATGGGCGCTTGAGGGCATCACAGCACACACAAGGGGGTGAGTAGACTCTTATTCAGCTGACTTTGCGCGCAGTGGAGGTGTCTGGGTGGGGGAGGAGGGCTGTGGGTTTCCCTAGGCCAGGGCGAGTTCTGTAGGCTAGGCCCCTCCGTTAGGCATGGCCCTGTGGCTCCCACCCCACCTCTGTAGAGTGCCAAGTACAGCTATTCATGCACCTGTGTCATTATGTGTGCATAGCCTTGTAGGCCATTTCCCAGGAATTGCACTGTAGAGACCAACAGCGCGACGTAGTGCAGAGGGCTTCTGTGTCTGTCTTGTCCGCCAACGGTAGCGGTAATGCATGCACTCAACATGTCTTTCTTCTGTTCCCCCCCCCTTTATGGCGGTCTCCCTGTTCTTGTGTGCATTAGCATCACCAGGCGGAGGAGCAGTGGCACCGGAACACGAGGGAGTTGCATCCCACATGGCCATGGAGGGCCACACTACGGACTCTGAATACACCAGTGGGACGGAGGGCGAGGGGAGCACCACGGCGGGGACAGGAGCTGAAACCAGTGACACGGACTCGTACTCCAATGGGAGCTCCCTTGTGGTGGCATCAGCATCTGTGCCCCCCACTTTTACAGGTACAGCCGCCACCCCCGACCAGCACCGCCCTCCCAGCAGCCCCTCAGCCTTTGCCCAGTGCCCGCTCACCCAGGAGGGTGGGCATCACCTTCGCCCCAGGCACCTCAGCCCCTGCCCCAGCCACCCCTGCTGCCCTCAGTGAGTAGGCCATTGACCTCCTCAGGTCACTCACTGTTGGGCAGTCTTGTGAATGCCATCCAGGGTGTAGAAAGGGAGTTGCAACAAACTAATGCATTCCTGGAGGGCATTCATTCTGGTCAGGCAGCCCTTCACCGATCCTTTCAAACTCTGGCCTCAGCACTGATGGCAGCCATTGTCCCTGTGTCTAGCCTCCCCCTCCAACTTCCTCCACCCAGACCCAATCCCCTCTACCTCTGCCTATCCCAAGCACACCATCAGACCAACCTGCACACACCTCACCACACAAGGGAAGCTCAGGCAAACATAAGCACCACACATCCCACAGGCACTCACGCAAGCATCACACACATACAGACACACCAACATCCACTGTCTCCACTGTGTCCCCCTCCTCGTCATCTCCCTCCTCCCTCCCAGTCTCGTCTACACTCACACCTGCATGCACTACCTCTACAGCCACTACGTCCCGCACCAGCACACCCACCAGCACTCCCCGCTCACGTGCAGTCACCACCCCCACTACCATTCACACATCCCCTGTGTCCTCTCCCAGTGTGTCGGTGACGCCCCCACCGAAGATACACAAATGCAGGCACACACCCACCCAACATACATCCACCTCACCACAGCCTCCAGTGCATGCACCTGCACCCAAAACCACAAAACGTACACCTCCTACAACCACCACCTATTCCTCCACTCCCAAACCCCCTCCAGCTACCCGTCCCAGTATGTCCAAACAACTTTTCCTGTCCACCCTTAACCTATTTCCCCCCCCCGTCCAACTCATAGGTCCCGAACTAGCACCTCAGCCACAAAATCTCCGGGACCAGTGGTGCCTGTTGTCACAGGTATGTGGAGTGCACCGGCCACCAGGACAGCCAGTGTGTCACTGAGCCACAGCACAGCCAGTCCCCCCCCTGTGAAGCACCAGAACTTGGCCAGTGCCCGGCGGGAGAGGGGGTAGGTTCCAGCCACCCAAGTGGCTCCCAGGGGTCCTGGTGGGAGTGTGGACTCAGCTGTGACTCCTCCCAAGGTGGGGAAGGGCCAGAAGAAACCCGGCAAGTCTGGGAGGAGCAGCACGGCGGAGAAGCCCGCCATCATCCCCGCTGCCCAGGAGGGCCCCGCCAGCCCCATCCATGCTGCCCAGGAGGGCCCCGCCAGCCCCATCGTCGCTGCCCAGGAGGCCACCGCCAGCCCCATCGTCACTGCCCAGGAGGCCACCGCCAGCCCCATTGTTGCTGTCCAGGAGGCCACCGCCAGCCCCATTGTTGCTGCCCAGGAGGGCCCCACCAGCCACAGCCCACCTGCCCAGGAGGGCCCCGCCAGCCACAGCCCACCTGCCCAGGAGGGCCCCGCAAGCCACAGCCCACCTGCCCAGGAGGGCCCCGCAAGCCACAACCCACCTGCCCAGGAGGGCCCCGCCAGCCACAGCCCACCTGCCCAGGAGGGCCCCGCCAGCCACAGCCCACCTGCCTAGGAGAGCCCCGCCAGCCACAGCCCACCTGCCCAGGAGAGCCCCGCCAGCCACAGCCCAGCTGACCAATGAAGGACCGCCAGCCCCAGCCCAGCTGGGCAATGAAGGACCGCCAACTCAAGCACCGCTGAACAGGGCAAGGACCGCCAACTCAAGCACCGCTGAACAGGGCAAGGACCGCCAACTCAAGCACCGTTGAACAGGGCAAGCACCGCTGAACAGGGCAAGGACCGCCAACTCAAGCACCGCTGCATAGGGCAAGCACCGCTGCACAGGGCAAGCACCGCCGAACAGGGCAAGGACCGCCAACTCAAGCACCGTTGCACAGGGCAAGCACCGCTGAACAGGGCAAGGACCGCCAACTCAAGCACCGCTGTACAGGGCAAGCACCGCTGAACAGGGCAAGGACCGCCAACTCAAGCAACGTTAGCCCATGAGCGGCAGGGGCACTGATGCAACAGGGACCGTCACGGGGTGAGTGATGCACTCTGGGCACCATTCCCCCTCCAGAACCAGTGGAGACATGCATCCACTCTGTCTGTCCTTCACAGGATGAAGCACTCTGGGCACCAGTCCCCCTCCAGAACCAGTGGAGACATGCATCCACTACCTCTGTCCTTCACAGGATGAAGCACTCTGGACACCAGTCCCCCTCCAGAACCAGTGGAGACATTCATCCACTCTGTCTGTCCTTCACAGGATGAAGCACTCTGGGCACCAGTCCCCCTCCAGAACCAGTGGAGACATGCATCCACTCTGTCTGTCCTTTACAGGATGAAGCACTCTAGGCTCAAAGCCCCCTCCTGAACCAGTGGAGAAATGCATCCACTCTGTCTGTCCTTCACAGGATGAAGCACTCTGGGCACCAGCCCCCCTCCAGAACCAGTGGAGACATGCATCCACTACCTCTGTCCTTCACAGGATGAAGCACTCTGGGCACCAGTCCCCTCCAGAACCAGTGGAGACATGCATCCACTCTGTCTGTCCTTCACAGGATGAAGCACTCTGGGCACAAAGCACCCTCCAGAACCAGTGGAGACATGCATCCACTCTGTCTGTCCTTCACAGGATGAAGCACTCTGGGCACAAAGCCCCCTCCAGACACCAGTGGAGAATATTATCTACTTGAGAGACTGTTGCTTTGCACTCCCCAGGATTGATCAGTGGGCAAACCACCCACTGTAGAGACTTGAGAGACTGTGGCTTTGCACTCCCCAGGATGCAGCAGTGGGCAAACCACCCACTGTAGAGACTTGTGAGACTGTAGCTTTGCACTCCCCAGGATTGATCAGTGGGCAAACCACCCACTTGTGAGACTTGAGAGACTGTGGCTTTGCACTCCCCAGGATGCAACAGTGGGCAAACCACCCACTGTAGAAACTTGTGAGACTGTGGCTTTCCACTCCACAGGATTGATCAGTGGGCAAACCACCCACTGTAGAGACTTGAGAGACTGTGACTTTGCACTCCCCAGGATGCAGCAGTGGGCAAACCACCCACTGTAGAGACTTGTGAGACTGTGGCGTTGCACTCCCCAGGATTGATCAGTGGGCAAACCACCCACTCTAGAGACTTGAGAGACTGTGGCTTTGCACTCCCCAGGATTGATCAGTGGGCATGGAGGCCCCTCGTGGATCTGGCGTCGTGCACTCATCCGGCTGAGGTGCCCCCCATTCCCTTCCCCCTGATGTGCCTGTTGTATTTCTATCTGATGCCCCTGCAGTGTTCTCTCTGTTTTGATCTGGTATCGTGTGTGGGCCTCACCCATGCATTTTGGGACCAGTGGACCACGGACTATGAATGGTGCAATACCTGGACTAATAATCTTGGTGTATATTTTGTTAATAGTGTATATATGTATATTTTTGCTTACTGATTTTTTATATATTACAATGGTTACACTTATTTCCTTTTGTCTTTGCATTCTTCCATGGGGGTTGGGGGTGTAACTATAATGTATAAATATGTATTTGTGTGTGTGTTGTCATGGGTGGGGGTGGGGGTGTTGCGTGTGTGTGTCACTGTTTTTTCCCTCCCCCCTCCCATGTGTCGTAGGTGCAGTACTCACCGTGGTCTTCGCCGCCGGCGTTGGTGCTCCTGGTACAGGAGCAGGAAGACAATCGCAGGGAGTATTTGGATTTCCGGGTCCATGGTGTCCTCCTTCCTCGTGGAGTGTGTAGAGGTGAGCGTTTTCCCTTCGAAATTCCTGTTTCCAACGTGTTTTTATCCACAGTGTATCCGCCCCGAAAAAGGTGGCAGATTGGCCTGTCATAATAGTGTGGGCGGTACATTGTCCTCCGCCTGTCTGTTGGCGGTGACCGCCGAACTGTTTGTTTGTACCGCCGTGGCGGTCGGAGTGTTAAAGTGGCTGTCTTTGTTGGCGGTTTCCGCCACAGTCGTAATTGCAAACATTTTACCGCCGGCCTGTTGGCGGACTTACCGCCGCTTTAACACCGACCACCAGGGTTGTAATGACCACCTTTGTCCTCTAGTGGTGGAATATTGGGCTATACCGACATTAAAGTCCCACTCCCTTGTTAAAGTCCTTCGGCTCTGGCCTTTAATGCTGGAGAAGGCCTTTAATGGTTGGTGTAGCCCCACTACAGCAGGCTACAGGGCTAAATTAGAACATTGGAATGTTGAGCACTCCCATTAGAGACAATGGAGAGGCTCCGGGCATCTAATGGCAGGTATAAGCCCAAAGCTTCAACATTCCAATATTTGTGTTTCACAGCAACAGTTGTGAACAAAGGCCTAAGGGAGCCCATGGGTATCTCAACCCCCTTGGGTTCCGTGAGGCCTTAGATTACTAATTAGAACATTTTGCACTGGTGGTGCTGATTATTGTAATGGCTTTATAGCCAGCTGTAGTTCGGCTATACCGGCCTTTAAAGGCCTGATTCCTTTTTTGAAGCTGAAGTGGGTCTTTAATGGCCAGTGTAGGCAGCTACGGTGGGCTATAAAGCTATATTAGAACATTGGAATGTTGATACCTTCATTGAAGAAAATGGAGTGGCTCTGGGCTTGTAAGGACTGGTATAAGGCTGGAGCTCCAACATTTCACTGTTTATCTTCACATTTCTCACTTTAAATTTAGAACATTCTACTGTTAGGGGCTGAAAGGTTCTAATAGCATTAAAGCCCTTCTGCCACGGGCTAAACCAGTTGTTTAAGACATTCTTCTTCATTATAGGCTCTCACCTGCACCTAGGGCCTATGACCTGGGTTCAGGGACTATAACAACTGGTATAGCCCTTGGCAGTGGACTACAAAGCTAATACAATATGTAAGTACACACCTTGAACCACTTTAACTGGGTGAGGCAGTAAACCCTATAGGGAGTATGTAGGGACTCATAATGATTGGAATGTAACCAGACGGCTTCCGGACTGAGAGTTCAGAGGAATGTGCGGCCATCATCTGAGAGATAGAATGTGGCGGCAACCGGAGACTCGCTTAAGCCTGCCTGAACAGTTGTGATTGGGAGGTGTCTGGCTATCTGAGTGTTTATACCAGTCTTACATGGGTCAAAGAACAGTTCAACCAGGGTTCCAAGGGAGAGAAAAATCTGCCTCTGAACTTGTGGTGGCAGACAAGCAGGGCACAGAAGGAACCTGTGTCTCTAGTGTGTGAGTAGGAAGGTTGAGGCAATTTATAAACTTTACTGACAAGATGTTTATTTTACACGTTTTATGTTAAAATTGTTTTCCAGACTTAAGTAAGGTGGGATTGAAATCCAAAGAGTTGAACAGATGATGTGAGGCCTATGGCCTCTGAACCTCTTAGGGTCCAATGGGTGGACTGAAGGTAGGTTATGATTCATAGTAGGTTGGTATGGGGTGAATATACTGGACAGAGAGGAAGGTGTCTTCCATGTAAGGTTTTATAGGTGAGGTGTAATGCGTTAAGGTTGGATTCACCCTTTACTGGAATCCATTGAAGAAAAATAGCAAAGCAAAATTAATTGATTTGAACACCACATGATATCAATCAGTATGATGCAAAAAAAATAGATTTGTCAATGAAACTACAGAATTCACGATTTGAAAATAACAATCTTTCATTTAAAGATCTGAAACTCAGTATAATTCCTGAATTCTGGCCCTCACTTGTACGTTGTTTCCTTCAATCAAATATAGACTAATCCTCCTGGCTCTGGTGACTCCCTTGTACTCTGAAGAACAGGTAAAAGCAATCAATTGGCGACGACGAGACAAGCACCTGTGATAGATCAAAGAAGCAGGAGACCTCTGAATGCAGGTGCACAATCTGCAGACCTCTAAATGCAGGTGCATGGGGTACCACCAACCAGACACTGTAAGTTTCTTGTGCCCGCCAGGTCCCTTTCAGTTGGTGTGAGATCTTGTTAAAATAAAGTATAAGCAGACCACCTAAGCACGTGAAGGCTCAGGTTGACATCAGCAAGCCAGTGAATCCCATTAAGGCAAACTGTGGCTCTGCTATCCATGTGCCACGAGACTAAGCTGTGTTTTCATCTATTTATCTGTGTTTTTTTTTTGTTTTTTGCTGCTGGTTACTTATGTGCTACAGAAGTGGTAAGACATTCCTTTGCAGCCCATTCTGTAATACTCATTTGTCCATACATTTGAAATTATTAGAAATATTCTCTAGCTCCGATTACAAGAGAAGCTACAGTACAGTAAAGGCTCAGCGGCTCTGAATTTTTAGCTAAGTCTCTACGTAAAAACATAATAGAAGCTATAACAAAGCTAGTAGAATTGTAAAACATTTTAGTCTGTCTATATAGTAATATTACACAACCTAGAAATGCAGAAAATATCAGAAAGTGGTGAGGAAACTTTGTGCAATATTGCTTGTACTAAATATGTTCTTTTCTGTTTTAAATTTTTTGTATACATCACAATTCTAATTAATTTATTTTTTAATTCCTTTTTAATTGTCTCTTTCTGATGTGCACATTTTAATTGTTGTAATTTTTGTGATTTTCTTTGCATCCGCCTATACTTTTTCTTTGTGACTTAGGGACAGATGTAGTAAGCCTTTTGCGACTCGCAAACGGTGAAAAACGCCGTTTGCGAGGCGCAAAAGGCCTTCCGCGATGCAGAATCACATTTTGCGAGTTGGTACCGACTCGCAAAATGTGATTCCGACTCGCAAATAGGAAGGGATATTCCCTTCCTATTTGCGACCGCATCACGATGTAGAGTTGCTTTGTGACCGCGAAAGCGGTCGCAAACTAACTCGCAGTTACCATCCACTTGAAACAAAAAGGTTTCGGTATTTTTTCTATTTGCAGCTCGTTTTCCTTTAAGGAAAACGGGCTGCAAAGAGAAAAAAAAAAACTGCTTTATTTAAAAGCAGTCACGGACATGGTGGTCTGCAGTCTCCAGCAGGCCACCATCCCCGTGAGTGCCTAGACTCGCTATGGGGTCGCAAACTGCGACCCACCTCATAAATATTTATGAGGTGGGTCTTTGCGACCCCATAGCGAGTCGCAGAAGGTGTCTGAGACACCTTTCTGCATTTCCTTTTGCGAGTTGCAAATTGCGAGTCGCTGGGACTCTCAATTTGCAACTTGCAAAAGGAAACCTACCTACATCTGGCCCTTATTTGTTTCCTGTCTTTTTATGGGTTTGTAGGAAATTATAATCGTTTGCATGATGTCCCCTTCCCCTCGTTTTTTTCCCAATCTTCCCTAGCCCTGCTAAACAAGACTAAAGGGCCTCAATAAGAGGGATGCAGTCTGCCCGCCACATTCCGGGGGGGAATCCCTGGGGACACGACCCCCCCCTCCAGAACCTTTTACATGGCAGTAGCACCGACATGTAAAGGCTGGTGGAGACAGGGTGCAGGGGGCTCCATAGGGGTCCCTGCACTACCCATGCACTTGGCATGGGCAGTGCAGGGGTCCCCATGGCCAGTCCTGTTGCGCTGTTCACTTTCTACTTTGCAGACAGTGAACAGCAAAACGCGTTCTGATGCATCCTACGCACTGCAGCATTGCCGCTGGCTCAATTATGAGCCAGCGTCAATGTTGTAGGCTGTTTCCTGCTGGGCCAGCAAGCGGAAGCACTGTTTTCGCCCGCTGGAAGGCGGCCACATTGGCGGCAACCTTTTCCATCTGCCCCACTCATAACGACCCCCAAAGTCTATATGCTTCCCTTTAAAAATTTAGAAATTGGTTTGAAGCTGATTGGTGAAATTAACATAGTACATGGTGCCGGAATATGTATTTGACAAAAATCCAATCTAATAGTGAAGTCGGGCTTGTATTAAATATTTGGGAGAAGTAACTTTTAGAAGGTTGCTGGGAAATAATTATTATTAGCTTGACATCTACTATCCAGTCTGTACATTACCTGAATTGGGTGTGCAACAGTTCTGAAAATGATTGCTCCCATAATGATGATGGCCTGGGAGTGGTGAGGTATTTTCGTCCTTTCAAAAGAGCCTTCCCCTGTCACAACCGAATGTTAGATGCCACTTGGAAAGGCCTAGCCTTTGTCCACACAGTAAGGCTCTAAGAAAGGCAGTGAGTCCCTCAGAGGAACCGCAATAAATACACTTCCATGGCAAACAGCAGTACAATCTTTTAAACTGAATGAATTGTTATTTAATCACTGTTCTAAAAGTCATGTATAGAAATTTAGAAGTAGTTACTGCAGAATGGTGCAGTAATTGCTTTTTGTGACAAGAGAAAAAATACATGTTGAAGTCCTATTATCCCTTGAGGTCTCACCTACAGACGACTTTGACTATGTGTTGTCAAAAGAACTGTTCCTGACAATACCAATACATACAGTTGATTGTGAGAGATCCCATTCCTTATCCTGAGGTTTCTTTCTTGTCAATCTCATTTGCTTGCTTCTTATTAAATGGCTTTCCTTCCTCTTCTTGCGCCTGTACCAACTGTGGAGCATAGCTATTGCAAGACCTGCTCAGCATTGAGGACACCAGGAATGCCTTAAAGCAAATGGTAAAACAAAGGCCATTAGCTGTCAAAATGCCTGTTTTCTCTCACTTGTTTGTCAAAGTTTTGAGTACTTCAGAATTTTGGGAACTTTCTCTTTTAGCCTGTTGAATATTTATGTGACAATTTTTCAGTGTTGAGGTAAAACCACAAACATTAATTATCAAATCTCGCTTTCAGATGCAGACATTGAGGGTCCAAGGACACAGGCATACGTTAATCCTGTGAGAAGTAAATTTCCAAGAACCCTTTGAGTTCTACTATATTTCTTATAATTATAGGACTTTTAGAATTAAAAGAGGCTACGAGGGCTCCTTCTACTATTTTTTGTGACATTAAGGCCCTCATTCCAAGGCTGGCGATCTTAAAACCGCCAGCCTTGCTATGGTGGTCGGACCGCTGCAGACAGGACGGTCCAACCACCCCATTATGGCCCTGGCTGATCCGCCATGATCATACCGCCGACACCGCCAGGCTGCAGCCAGCCTGTAACTTGGCAGTCCCGGCAGTTGTAATCCACAGGGCAGCAGTGCAAGCAGCGCTGCCCTGTGGATTACGAGTCCCATCCGCCAGCCTTTACATGGCGGTAAACATGAAGTGGGGGTGTCAAGTGGGCCCCTGCACTGCCCATGCACAGCCCCATCGCGCATTTCACTGCCCAAATAACGGGCAGCAAAATGCATGACGGGTGCTGCTGTACCCGACACACCTCAACATTGCCGCCGGCTCGATTAGGAGCCGGCTTCAACATTGTGGTGAGTTTTCCACTGGGCCAGCGGGCGGAAACACTGTTTTCGTCTGCTGGCCCAGTGGAAAACTCCTAATAGGGCAGTAATCATACCGCCAGCACTGGCGGTATGATGGTGCTCGCGGCTTCCCGAAGTCGTAAGGAGGGCCTAACTCTACACTTAAATGTTGCAGTAATGTTCCATTTTCTATAACTGCAGAGGTTGCCAGTGTACACATAGCCACAGACCAAAGTGACTTGTATGATTACATTTGTGGCATTCAAACTCATGCATATAGGATGCTGCTCACAAGGTGCCATCATGAACAGCGAAATGCTTCTAGTGTTGATCATTCCCTTTCAAGGAGTCAGCAAAAAAGACATCCATGTCATCCACCTGGAAGCAGCTACACCATTGTGGATACTAGTTATACATCTTGAATGAGGGTTTGTGCTTCTGTGGCAAAGTTCAAGAATATCTACATAAACATACCTCCTCCTGCACAGTCCCACAACCTCTGAAGATTAGTTCTGCCTTTAAAAATCTGTACTTCAAGGTCAAGGTGATCAAAGCAACTGTAACTATAACTTCTGAATTTCTGTGGTTTTGTACGAGTAAGTTCAAAACCAGACTATAACGTCCGTGTAACCATTTTTTTCCAATGGATATATATATCAACTTGAAAAAAAAAAATATATATATAAAAAATATATATATATATATATATATATATATAGTGAAGGTATATCTCTTAAAGAACGTGGACAATGTGAGTAGATGTATGGTTCATGTGGGGAGAAATGTAATTTTCTTCGTACTTCCTTGGTAAAGCCCTACACTAGAATTACCTTTTCCCTGCAGAAAGCACAATGTCTCTTTTAGTCTAATCTCGGTCTCAGCAGAGTCCATGATACCAAAGCCTTTCTGGAATGCATGACACCAGTGCTTCACAACAAGATGGGCATTAGAACAGCCTTGCTGAAATTCCATCCTTCTTCTCAATACCCTCATCTTATGGAGAACAGTGTATACCACATCAGGGTTGCTTTACCATCATCACATTTTCAGTATCGGGAATATATTGGTATAATGCACTTTTGATGATTTGCACCTGCATACACATCTTGCAGTGCATATTTAAAGACTTTCCATCTATCCATAGCCATCTGCCTAACATATACATTTGTGAATTCTTAGGTTTTTTGCTGTTTCCAAAGCTGAATCCTTCTTTAGAGGGCCAAACCTTATAAGTTTTAGTAAACACATTCCATGACCTTCTGAGCAGGGGTTAGTTACAAAGCTGTAAGGTGTGGATGTGAAGTGTGAAACACCAGTGATTTAACTGAGTTTAGATGTACAATTACTGGCTATGTGTGATGTTTTTGTTAGAAAAGCTAGATGTTTCTAAACAGCCAGCCCTGGACCTTTTAAAGGGTACTACTTGCTATGCATCAAAAGATACATCATTTGCAGTGCTGTGGCACCCCCGAAAGATTTTAGGCTAGGGATACAACTCTGATGTCCACAAAAAGATGAAGATTATATAATGTAGAAATAAAACTATAAGAATGGGAAGTTTTATACTTGTACCTCGTAATTGAGTAGGATGTGCTAAACTGCAAAAAGGGTGGCATTAAAAGTAATATTTTGATGCATTGAGTTCATCTGCCACCAATCTGCCTTTCCTTCCTTTAACAGCATCCCAATATCAGGCAGGAGAATAGCAGTGGAGATCAATGGAAATTAACTTGTTCACTCAAACCTCCCCTTGTCCTTTGGAGTGTGGGTTAACCCCGATGGCTTCACAAGTTACAGGTCAGCTGTTTTCCCTAAGAAAAGTGGAATGTCTTTGAAGACTTGATGGGAGGAACACTATTCAAGGAGAGGATTTGTTTTGAAAGAACGACTTCTGAATCATTTTGCTAGGACACAAAATAGCCTTTGGTACATCCATGAACCAGAAATCAAGCCTCATCTGCTTTGTGCTGCATAACTCTCTTGGAAAAAGAAAGGGTTATGGAATAACTTTGAAACAGTTAACGGTACAGTGGACGATCCAATTATGTTTTAACCTAACATCATTATATTAACTAGGGGTGGACAGTGAACTCTGCTCCTCTCACAGAGTTTGCAGAGTTTTTCCCACTCTGCCCACTCTGCGCAACATTAAGCTGACGAGCGCGAGCAAGGAAAGCCACCACCTCCCAGTGTGATTTCTCACCATGGATGGTTGCAACGGTTTGCTTTGAAAAATCTTCCGTTCATGTTGAGGAAGTTGCCAATCGAGTAGAAAATCTACTCGAGCTGCAGAAAAGAAGCAAGCACCCTGTTGCATCGTGCGGTGCCATTCGCGCTGATTTTTCAACGCAGAACAAACAACTGGCTCTAAAAATCATCACGAATGGCAATTCCTAATGCACTCCCCCACTTGCGGAACTCCATGTAGCGGGGCAGAGTTCTTTTGTCACTTTGTGCAGTTCCGTGTAGCAGAACTCAATGAACTCTGCCCAGGCCTAATATTAACATGCTCAAGTCACTACTATTTATCCATGTTTTGGAGAAGAACATTTTTACTTTTTTCCCTGTGGGATAAGAGCTAATCACATTTGTCACACTTTGCTTGAATCCCATGCTAGATAAAGGCATTTTATCATGACCAAGAAAAGGTAGACTCCCTATTGGATTCCAATTAAATTTGCTGTTGTGTTTGCTATTAGATTGTACAAGCCTTGAAAGAACTAAGGGGAAGATTTAAGAGCCCCTAGCGCCTCCTTGCACCACATTAGCGTCATATTTTTACACTAATCTGGCCCAACAAGGCCAAAATTGCAGCGCCAAAATTATAAAGTGATGCAATGCATGCATTGCGCCACTTCGTAACCCTTTGCGCTACATTATGCCTGCGTTAGACATAATATATGCAAAGGAGACATTCCCGCGATAGGGGGGCCAAACAATGGCACAAAGAAATCTAAGAGATTTCTTTGCATCATTGTTTCAACACCTTTAACGCCTGTTCAGGAGGCATTCACAGGAGGCACACCATTGTTTACAATGGGCTTCAATGTGCTTTGCAGAATTAGCAACATATTATTTTACACTAATCCTGCAAAGCTCCGCACTAACAACAAAATGTGTGATGCTAGTTCCCTAATTACAGTCATGGTGCACATTACCTTAGATACAGCGCACACATGGTGCCGTTAGAGGGACACTAAGGGGTGCAAGAAAAGTGGCACTGCACTGTGTGTAGCGCCACTTTTCTTAAATCAGGCCCTAAGTGGGTGTATCAACACCATCTAAATTTATTCAATAATCACTGTGTTGCTATAGATGAAATGTTAATATGGCAAACACACAAACCTTGTTATTTGGGAAATCTATGAAGAAGTTTCTTGGTGAATGGGTATTGAAAAAGTGGGTATGGTCCAAGAATATATGTACTTTGGTGTGATTTTTTGCTAGTTCTTTGACATGGAAAAATCACAGGAGAAGTGTCTTGATGTCAGCAGAAGGTCTGTGACTGTTCAATTCTTTATATGGAGGGTTATCTATATTGCTGCTGTTACAGACTTACAAGACTAAGGTACTTCCCAAAGCGCTGTATGGGCTGTCTGCAGCTATCCTTGGTCCAATGCCAAATTTTGATAAACCAGAGGGTAGCTTGCTATAGAGAACTTTGGGTCTTTATTAATGCACTGCAGTCAAAGCACTCCAGACAGATCAATGTTGTCAGACTTTAAACATTACTGTGGAGGTACATGCTCTTCTTTTGTTCTAAGGTGCATACAATATGGGTCTCACTTTGACTAAGGACATGATTTAGATTTTTGCAGAAGGGTTACTGCGTCACTACAGTGACAGATATACTGTCCGCCAAAATGTAAATCCCATAGGAAATCATGGGTTTTATATTTCGAGAGGCGGGATATCCGTCACCGTTGTGCCAGAGTAACTTGTCCCCTGATATCCCTGATTTCACTTTTTTGATCCTAGCCAGTTGAGGCTAATTTAAAGGAAAAAGAGATCTTTATGTCCACTCTAGAAGACTTCAATTATGAAGCAGCGAAATAATTGCTGACTTTGTGGGGGAAAATGAAATCTAACTTGGGAATTACTAGCCATTTAAATTGAAATCGGGTTTCTGGTTTGCAGAGGTGTGCACTATGTCCAAGCAGGAACCACAATCCTAGAGGTAATTCAGGTACACACCATAAATTAATCTGTGCTCACTCTCTGGTAGTTTGGCACAGAGTAGGAAGGCTTAATTTAAGAGGCAATGTGTAAAGTATTTGTGCAACACTTCAAACAGTAGAACAGTGAAAACACCACAAACAAATACCACATCAAGTTAGAAAAATAGACTTTATTTTAATGAACAAATCAAGATCAAAATGACAAAAGACCAGCAAGTAGAAATCTAGATATGAATTTTTAAAGAATAACCTTGGTTGTAGTGCTTAGAAGCATAAAGCACAGGCAATCTGGTCATGCTAGACCAGGTCCAATCTGAGGAGTCAGGCAATGGAGCCCCAGTCCGAAACAGGGACCAGCTTTGTCCCACTGAAAACAGTACAGTGGGTTGGAGTTGCACTGATGTCAAGAACAAGAAGTGAGGAGCACGTGGGAGATGCGTTGGCACCGATCCCTCAGATGTGGGAGATGCGTCAGTTTTGAGCCAAGCAGTGGCAGAGATGTGCTGGGAATGGTGTTCCACAGTTGCGAATGTGGCTCTCCCTATCATCGCATCAACAGTGATGCGCCAGCGTCAAATGGCAGAGCTGTGTCCTTGAACCTCACAGCAGCAGTGATGTGTTTGCATTGATAGAGATGGTCCAGTTACTATTGGCTCAATGGTGTCGATGCACAGATTTTGGCAGTTGCAGAATTTTATACCCTCTTCTAAGAGCCCAGGCTTGTCTTTGGCACCACTTGGCAGGGCAAGACTTGAAGCAAGATTCTGTTGCATGATGAAGAGACATCTTTGCTGTCCCTGAGACTTCTGAAGAAAAGGAGGCAAGCCAGCAAGCCCTTGAATTCACTTTGGGTCTGGCTTGGAGAGATTCTGGTCCAGTTCTTCACAGGACCAGGAAAGGAAGGCAACAGACAGCAGGCCAATAGAGCAGAAGTCCAGCAGAGTCCGGAAGAGTGACAGTCCTTTCAGCAACACAGAAATCCTTCCTCCTGGCAGAGTAGCCACAGGTCAAACTGGCAGAGTATCCACAGGTCCAGAGGTGTACTGAGTTGGTGGGGTCTGATGTTCAGTTCTTATACCCAACGCTGCCTTTTAAGTGGGCGAACTTCATAGAGAGGCCTTTGAAGTGCACAGAGTCTCTGCCCTTCCTACCCTAGCTCCAGACTCACTACAAGGGGTTATGAAGCCCTTTGTGTGGGATCAGGACACAGCCTAATCAAGTGCTTAAACGTAACTTAAATATGCCAATTCTGGATAAGCCAATGTTTTATGCAGATAGCACATGCTCTTTTGCACTGGTTAGTAGTGGTAAAGTGCCCAGGGTCCTAAAGCCAGCAGGAACAAGATCAGCAAAACAGAAGGTCTGAACGCAAAGAGGTTAGGGGAAACCATGCCAATGATGACAGGTCTAACACTACCCCTCTTCACATACATAAGTGGGTCTTAATTTCAGATAGCATTTCACTTCCTGTTGTAACTTCCCAGAAAAAGCAGATCAATCAGAATAATTCAGTTGGAAATAATAACTAAATTACGTGAGATACTAAATGTTGACACATTGTCTGTTTTTTCACAGAATTATATTAGGTACCAAAGATATTTTTACGTCAAGCAATCAATCACTTGTTAAGTGTGCTACTCACTTGATAGGGTCTCAAGGCGCTGGGGGGGGAGGGTATTGCTACTGCTCGAATAGCCAGGTCTTGAGGCGTTTCATGGTCAGGAGGTCCTGGGTCAGACGTAGGTTGGCGAGGAATTCCAGGTTTTGGTGGCGAGGTGGGAGAAGGATCTGCCACCGGTTGTGGTACGGTCGATGTAGGGGACGGAGACGAGGGCAAGGTTGGTGGAGCGGAGCTGGCGGGTGGGAACATGGAATCTGAGACGCTCGTTGAGGCAGGCAGGGCCATGTGAGCATGGATCAGGAGTTTGAAGATGATCCTCTTGTTGACGGGGAGCCAGTAAAGACGTCCATTATTTCATACAATTTGTTTTTGTTTATATTGATGTTGATATCTAATAAATACCAATTTTATACTTAAAATTGCAGGGAATATGTAACAGAGAAAGACTCTTTGGAGTGCATAGTTTGGACATTTCTTTTTTATATTTAATTGAAGGATCATGATTCCTCTAAAGACTACTTTCCTTCACTTCTCATATTGCTGTTATGGTATTAATTAACAGATGTAGGAATCTTGCTCTGTATTTACTGTATCAAAATGAGATATAGACCCTCATTTCAACCTTGGCGGTCGGACGAGGCCGACCGCCAAGGCTGAACTGCCAGTGGGCCGCCCATGCAGCCAGAGACCCGCTGGCAGCATTTGGACCTCCCTGCTGGGCCAGTGGCCAGAAACAGACTGGGGATGTCGACCGTAACATTGCAATGTGGCGGTGAGGCGGGTGCAGCAGCACCTGTTGCGCTTTTTGCGACGGGGCTGTGCCTGGGGGCGTCTACCGCCATGGACAGGCTGGCAGTAAGGGGAGTCAAAATCCCCAGGGCAGCCTGGCGGATTCTGACCGCCGGGACATCCATGGCGGTAAACCGGCGGTACCGCCGTGGTCATAATATGGCAATTCGTACCGCCAGCCTGTTGGCGGTACGAACGCCACTTTAACAGGGTTGTAATGAGGCCTATAGTGTGCACAGAGTCCAGGGGTTCTCCAGAGGCTTAACAGAGGCTAAAGTAGATAATACTAATTCTCTCTTTTGTGGTAGTGTGGTCATGTAGTTAGGCTTATCACAGGGTAATGCAAAAGCATTTGTTGTACACACACAGACAATAGAAGAACCACACACTCAATGACTGAACTCCAGACCAATGGTTTTTATATAGCAAAAATATATTTTCTTAATTTATTTTTAGAACCACAAGATTCAAGTTGCAAGTAAGTACCTTAAAAGATTCATATTTCACACAGGTATCAACAGTACTTTGTTTGAAATCAATAACTAATACAGTTCTTGAAATATTGGCAATAATCTGTTTTAAAAATGGACACAGTGCAATTTCCAGAAAAATGTCCTAGGGGGAAGAAAAGTTAGATTGGTTTACAGCTAAGTACAGCACTTACAGTTTCAGTCTCTGGGTTTTTGAAAGTCCACCGGTTGGGGTTCAAGTTAACCCTCAAAAACCCACCACCAGCAACACGGGCCGGCAGGGGGCAGAGGTCAAAGATGAGCAATTTTAACGTGGGCTGCTATGGAGACAGGGGGTACTCGGAATCAGGCCTGTCTGTAGGTAAGTGCCTGTGGCTCGGAGGTCGTACCAGGGGGGATTGAAGGAGCACTGGAGGGGCCACAAGTAGGCACCAAACACACACCCTTAGTGGCACAGGGGTGGCCAGGTGCAGGGTCCAAACAGGACATCGGGTTTCCAATGCTGGTCTATAAGGAGACTCCGAGGGTTACTCAGAGGCTGCAGGCGAGGTACAGGGGGTTTCTTGGGCACACCACGGGTCGGACAGGGAGGAGGGTCGCCTGCTGAACATAGCTGCACCGCGTGTGGTTTCTCCAAGGCCTGGGGGCTGCAGGTGCAGTGTGTCTTTAGGTGTCGGATGTCTTCGTCCACAGCTTCGCGGTCAGGGGGGTTCCTCGGGATTCCCTCTGCAGGCATCGTCATGGAGAGGTCAACCCAGGATGGGCACCTGCTTACAATCGCCTGGGGACCCTCTCTTGCTGGATGGACTAACTGAACACAGGCCGTGGGCTTCGGGTGCACAGGGGTCAGGACTCACGCATCCGGAGTTTTCTGAGACAGAGCCGCTGTCCTAAGGAGTTCTTGGTCCTTTTGGGTACAGGGCAGTCCTCTGGAGTAGGGCAGAGTTCGTTGGTCATTCTTGATGCGTTGCTGGTCTTTTGCAGGTTCTTTGAAGCAGAAGACAGGCTGGTAGGGCTGGGGCCAAAGCAGTTGTCGTCTTCCTTCTTCTCTGCTGGTGGTTTCAGCTAAGCAGTCCTTCTTCTTCTTGTCAAGTCGCCAGGAATCTGATGAATTGTGTTCAGGGAAGCCATTAAATACAAGATTTAGGGGCATTACAGGGGTCAGAGGGCAGTAGCCAATGGCTACTGTCCCTGAGGGTGGCTACACCCTCCTTGTGGTCACGCCCTTTGGAGAGGAGGGCACATTCCTATCCCTATTGGTCCTTGTCCTCCAAACCAAGATGGAGGATTCTTCAGGGATGGGTCACTTCAGTTCTGGACACCTTAGGGGTGGTGTAGGAAAGTACCATCTTGGCATATTACCCCCATTTTTTACTTGTGTGTCAGTTTGTTTTTGCCTGTCTCACTGGGATCCTGCTAGCCAGGACCCCAGTGCTCATAATTGTGGCCTGAATGTGTTCCCTGTGTGGTGCCTAACTGTGTCACTGAGGCTCTGCTAATCAGAACCTCAGTGCTTATGCTCTCTCTGTCTTTAAAATTGTCACTGCAGGCTAGTGACCATTCTTACCAATTCTGATTGGCACACTGGAACGCCCTTATAATTCCCTAGTATATGGTACCCAGGTACCCAGGGTATTGGGGTTCCAGGAGATCCCTATAGGCTGCACCATTTCTTTTGCCACCCATAGGGAGCTAAGACCATTCTTAAACAGGACTGCCACTGCAGCCTGAGTGAAATAACGTCCACGTTATTTCACAGCCATTTTACGCTGCATTTAAGAAACTTATAAGTCACCTATATGTCTAACCCTCACCTAGTGAAGGTTAGGTGCAAAGTTACTAAGTGTGAGGGCACCCTGGCACTAGCCAAGGTGCCCCCACATAGTTCAGGGCAATTTCCCCAGACTTTGTGAGTGCGGGGACACCATTACACGTGTCCACTACACATAGGTCAATACCTATATGTAGCGTCACAATGGTAACTCCGAACATGGCCATGTAACATGTCTAAGATCATGGAATTGTCCCCCCATGCCAAATCTGGCATTGGGGTGCCAATCCCATGCATCCGCGGGGCTCCAGCATGTACCCCGGGTACTGCCAAACCAGCTCTCTGGGGTTTTAACTGCAGCTACCGCTGCTGCCAACCCACAGACAGGCTTCTGCCCTCCTGAGATCTGGGCAGCCCAGTCCCAGGAAGGCAGAACAACAGATATCCTCTGAGAGAAGGTGTTACACCCTCTCCCTTTGGAAATAGGTGTTAAGGGCTGGAGAGGAGTAGCCTCCCCCAGCCTCTGGAAATTATAAGCCAGTCTACACCAGTTCAGGGATCCCCCAGCCCATGCTCTGGTGTGAAACTGGACAAAGGAAAGGGGAGTGACCACTCCCCTGTCCATCACCACCCCAGAGCTGGTGCCCAGGGCTCCTCTGGTGTGTTCCAGACCTCTACCATCTTGAATGCAGACGTGTGAGGGCACAATGGAGGCCTCTGAGTGGCCAGTGCCAGCAGGTGACGTCAGAGACCCCTCCTGATAGGTGCTTTCCTGACTAGGTGGCCAATCCTCCTCTGAGGGCTATTTAGGATCTCTCCTGTGGGCTTCTCTTCAGATAACGAATGCAAGAGCTCACCAGAGTTCCTCTGCATCTCCCTCTTCGACTTCTGCCAAGGATCGACCGCTGACTGCTCCAGGATGCCTGCAAAACTGCAACAAAGTAGCAAGAAGACTGCCAGTGACATTGTAGCGCCTAATCCTGACGGCTTTCTTGACTGTGTACTGGTGGTGCATGCTCTGGGGGCTGTCTGCCTTCACCCTGCACTGGAAGTCAAAAATAAATCTCCTATGGGTCGAAGGAATCTTCCCCCTGCTAACGCAGGCACCAAACTTCTGCTTCACCGGTCCTCTGGTCCCCTCTCATCTTGACGAGTGTGGTCCCTGGAACACAGGAGCTGGATCCAAGTGACCCCGACAGTCCAGTGGTCCATCTCTCTAAATTTAGTGGAGGTAAGTCCTTGCCTCCCCACGCCAGACAGTAATCCTGTTTACTGTGTGAACTGCAGCTGCTAGGGCTTCTGTGCACTTTTGCAAGGAATCCTTTGTGCACAGCACAGCCCAGGTCCCCAGCACTCCGTCCTGCATTGCTCAACTCGCTGAGTTGACCACTGGCTTCATGGGACCCTCCTTTGTAGTGTTGAGACGACTGCCGTGCTCAGTTCTCTTGAACCTGTGTTCAAGTGCTTCTGCGGGTACTGCTTGCTTCTGCATGAGCTCTCTGTATTGCTGAACGCCCCCTCTGTCTCCTTCTCCAAGGGGCGACCTCCTGGTCCTTCCTGGGCCCAGGCAGCACCCATTTTCTTTAACCTTGACCTTTGCAGCTAGCAAGGCTTGTTTGTGGTCTTTCTGCATGGAGACAACTCTGCATCCTCCAGCACTCCGTGGGACATCTTCTGTGCAAAGGAGAATTTCCTGGCATCTTCTGTTGTTGCAGAATCTTCAGCTTCTTCTACCCAGAGGCAGCCATTTTGCACCTTCATCCGGGGTTTAGTGGGCTCCTGCCCCCCCGGATACTTTCTTGACTCTTGGACTTGGTCCCCTTCCTTTGCAGGTCCTCAGGTCCAGGAATCCGTCTTCAGTGCTTTGCAGTCTGTTGTGGTCTTTGCAGAATCTCCTATCATGACTTTGGTTTATTTCTGAGAAAGTGGTGTAACTTTACTCCTACTTTTCTGGGTCTTGGGGTGGGGTATCTTACACTCCCAGTGACCCTCTACACACTACACTAGGCCTGGGGTCCCTAAGTGATTTGCATTCCACTTTCTTAGTATATGGTTTGTGTTGCCCCTAGGCCTATTGCATCATATTGTATTCTACAGTGTTTGCACTACTTTTCTAACTGTTTACTCACCTGATTTTGGTTTGTGTGTATATTTTGTGTATTTTACTTACTTCCTAAGGGAGTATATCCTCTGAGATATTTTTGGCGCGTTGTCACTAAAATAAAGTACCTTTATATTTAGTAACTCTGAGTATTGTGATTCTTATGATATAGTGCTATATAATATAAGAGGTATAGTAGGAGCTTTGCATGTCTACTAGTTCAGCCTAAACTGCTCTGTTATCGCTACCTCTATCAGCCTAAGCTGCTAGAACACTACTAATCTACTAATAAGGGATAACTGGACCTGGCACAAGGTGTAATTACCATCAGGTACCCACTATAAGCCAGTCCAGCCTCCCACAGGTGGCCCCAGCTGAAGTGCTCACTCTTCCTTGTTTTTCTTAAGATTCCTGCCGAACTTGCTGCCAAAATTGGGGCTTTGTCTGGGGGGAAGGCACCTCCACTAGCTGGAGCGCCCTGTGGCACTGTAACATGAAGCCTGAGCCTTTGAGGCTCACCACCAGGTGTTACAGATCCTGCAGTGGGAGAGGTATGAAGCACCTCCACCCAGAGCAGGCTTCATTTCTGGCCTCAGAGAGCACAAAGGCCCTCATCCCAGGGGTCAGAAACTTGTCTGCTAGTGGTAGGCTGGCACAGACCAGTCAGTCCTACACTAGAGGATTGGGTAACATACAGTGGGCATCTCTAAGATCCCCCTGTGTGCATTTTTTAGTAAATCCCACACTGGCATTAGTGGGGGTTTATTATGTTTAGATGTTTGATACCAAACTTCCCAGTATTCAGTGAAGCCATTATGGAGCTGTGGTGTTCGAAATGTCAAACTCCCAGACCATATACTTAATATGGCCACACTGCACTTACAATGTCTAAGAATGGACTTAGACACTGTAGGGGCATATTGCTCATGCAGCTATGCCCTCACCTGTGGTATAGTGCACCCTGTCTTAGAGCTGTAAGGCCTGTTAGAGAGGTTACTTACCTATCCCATAGGCAGTGTTTTGTGGGCATTACACCCTGAGGCAGGTGCCATGTCGACCTTGCATTTTGCTCCCCACCATCACTCACAATCTGCAATGGCAGTGTGCATGTGTTTGGTGAGGGAACCCTTAGAGTGGCATAACACATGCTGTAGCCCTTAGGTACCCTCCCTGGTCACATGGCCCTTGGTACCACTGGTACCTTTTACAAGTGACTTATCTGTGTGCCAGAGGTGTGCCAATTGTGGAAACAATGGTAGATTTTTAGGGAAAGAACTCTGGTGCTGGGGCCTGGTTTACAGGATCCCAGCACACTCTCAGTCAAGTCAGCATCAATATCAGGCAAAAAGTGGAGGGGCAACTGCAACAAGTGGCAGTTTCGTACAATAGTTGTCTACTCTTTTCTTTTAATAAGAATGTTTCTCATATCTTTAAATTATTTATTTCTTGAGTTGCATAGTTAGCTCAATTATCTTGCAAATCTCTAAAGAAAAGTCTTTCAAGTAAAGAAAAGTGTTATTTTTGGGAGGTACATCTAATAAGGGTTTCTGACCACTCATCCATTGTCTTCCATATACACTTCGAATAAAATATGCAGTCTCCAATAGCACAGCTTTCTAATCATCTTTAAAAGAAGAATCCAGGCTAGTGGACTTCATTCCTCATTATGGATTTTCATAGGATATCACTGGTTTCACACAAAAGCCCTCTTTAAAAGAAGAGGCCACGCAAGCAGACTAACTTCCTTATCATTCAATGCCACAGGAAGTGACATCAGTATATTTACTAGCATCCATCCGTAAAAGGATGAACATCGTTTCCTGCCATCTCCCTACTTAAATCAAGTCTTCAATGTCTCCCACCATCTGGGTGTCCCCAGCAAAGTGCATACACAGACAAGGGCACTAACTGTTTGGCTCAGTTCCATTGTAACCTGCAAGGTATGGTATAAACACATGCACTACCCAGTTCCCCATATCTCCAACCCTCAGAATCCATCCAATACCTTGACTATACATGAACTCATGTAGCCACCTCACAATGCATAGACCCAATCTTATACACATCCCAATAACAAATCCTCAAACTACATACAGAACACACATTTCAACTTATGCTCCTTAACACTTGCTCTGCAGTACTCTTTGCACCGAATATCATAGATCTTATCATCTTCCTCTTCATCACAAAACAATGTTCACCTGCATGCCCGTGCACAACTTTGACTTCCTTCCAGATGTGTACCACACACATAAGAACAGATGAGGCCTCTCCGTCTTCCATACATCCTCATAGTACTACACCCCAGGCAAAAAAGTGACACTAAGGGGCATATTTACAAGAAAGTAGTGCAGTAGCTTTGATGCACTACTTTTCTTGCGTCACCCTCCTCCTCCTAACGTCACCATGGTAGCGCTGTATTTACCATAAAGCACAACATGGCACACGTTAGGACAATAGCGTCAAAATTGTTGACGCTATTGTGGTGCTTCACCACTGGACTAGTGTCAAAAATGTTGATGCTAGTCCAGCAAAGGTCAGGGAGGCCCATAGGGTATTATGGTAGCATCATTTTAACACCTGCCTTAAGCAGGCATTAAAATTACAGAAAAAATGGCACAGTGAAATCTTGTAGATTTCACCGCACCATTATTTGCTCCTCCCTGCTGGGTAATGCCCCCCTTTGGTACATTATACCTGATGCAGGTATAATGTGGCACAAGGGGTTACACAGTGGCGCAATGCAAGCATTGCACCACTTTGTAAATTAGGTGCACAAGTGGGCCTCCTTAAGGCTGCCTGAGCATAAAAAAAGATAATGCTAGGTTGGCTCATGGAGGCCCAAAGGGCTTGTAAATATGCCCCTCAGTTCCATAGAGGCTCTGACATGCCACTTCGTACTGTCTTAAACTCACACAACATCTTCCATCTGATCTACAGGTCCTGTGGGTAGAGCAAGGTTTCTTCCACGGGATTAATTCTTAGATTTTTGCATGAACTCATCCATCCATCACAGCGACACCACCCACTTGGATGACTTCAACCAAGCCAAGATAGCATACACTAAAACAAATCAAGAGACAACATCCAGAATCTTAAAAATTCACTCAGGGGCTGATTTAAGAAATGCGACGCTGCCCCCAGTGCACTACAACTTTCTTTGATCCCCTTAGCTCCCCCCTATCACCACCCTTTGTGATCCGTATTCAAAATACGGCGCACCATGGCGCAGGGTAGGGGGCAATAGTGAAACAATTCCTGATGGTATTGATTTACTCTGCAGGAGTAGTGCCAACATTTTGGTGCTACTCCTGCAGAGTACAGAGGGGCCCATTGTATTCAATAGCATGCCCCCTCTTAACGCCTGCTCTAAGCAGGCGTTAAAAGTGCTGAAAAGAAATGGCGTAAGATTTCCATGCGCCATTTTTTCGGCCCCACTAACGGGGGAACGCTCCCCTTGCATACAATATGCAGGCACAGGCATAATGTGGCTCAAGGGTTTACAAAGTGGCACAATGCATGCATTGCACCACTTTGTAAATATGGAGCATGTAAAAAGCCACCTTAGTGTCAAAAAAATTAAGCTATGGCGGCGCTAAGGTGGCACTAGGACCTCTTAAATCAGGCCCTCAATGTGGTACAGCATGTGCCCAACCAAAACACTCCAAAGGAGAAAACCTTGACTTGGGAAATAGCTTTTATTATGCAGCTGGAGCCACGCAGACCATAACCAAGCAACGTTACCACACTTGCCATGAACCACACATGCGCCTGAACCATGCAAATGTGTGGTTAAGGCAACATGCAGATGTGTGATTCAGGCTCACAGCAAGGAGAGGAATGCAGCAGCTGAGTAAGGGGGGCTGCAATAGGTGGGCGGGTTAATAACAGGGGGGTCAGAGGGCTGGGGTAAAAAGACTAGTTTGGGGGGGCTGGGTCGGGTTTGTGGTTTTTTTTTAATGGGTTGGTGGTAGGGCCCAGAAAGGGGGCAGGCAGAGGTAGTTTTTAGGGCAGGGTGGGGTTCGAGGACTGAGGGCAGGGGGAAGGGGCAGTTGTGGGGACAGTTTTAAGCATCAAGGCACTGGGGGGGGTCAGAGTTTTTAAGGGTAAGGGAAGGTTTTAGGTCTCAGGGTGGGGAGGGTCTGTGGCCAGGTTTTGGGGGGTGAACTTTTTCAGGGTGGGGAAATGTTTTAGGCGGGTGGCAAGGTTATTTTGTTTTAAGTGTGGGAAAAGGTTGTTGGCCTCAGGGCAGGTGGGGGTGTAGGAGGCTGGCCCAGTGTGTGGTGGAGACCTATGGTGTTACACCTTATACTGGGTCCAGGCAACCCTTAGTGATAGTGTTACAGTGTCTAGGTAGCCAGGCTCTGTAGTGGTAGCTGTGGTGAGCAGCCAAGACTTATCTAGGTGTGTGAAGCACTTGCAATACCACAATAGTCGCACAGTGACTTATCACACATGAAAGGAACCACACAGTTTTGCAAAAATAAAGGTACTTTATTACAGGAACACCAGACTAGATTAGTATAGGCAAACCTCCTTCTGGAGGTATGTACACACACAATATACGCAGATAAGTATTAGGAAATAACAAAAAAACCAAGGGACCTATAGGAGAGCCAAACCATATACTAGAATAGTAGAATGTGAGAATGTGAGAATGGGTCCCCCATCAGAGGATGTGCAGTACTTAGCCAAGGGCCGGTAGAGAGTAGGATTCCAAGAGTTAAGATACTAGAAGACCCCCAGTGACCAGGAGAGCAAAGGACAGTTACCTGGTCATTCCATAGGCTGACATGTGGACTCGTAAATGGAATTTTGAAAGAACAAGACCAGGCTGGTGGAACCCAATGATGAATTCTGGATGAAGGGGACCTGCAAAAGAAGGGGACAGAGTACAGTCCACACAAGAGTGTCCAGTTGGGGCAGGAGGCAATGCCCGCCTTGTCTGTGGATGAAGATCTGAGTCGACGGTGGAGGATGAAGCTTCAGAGGAGTCCCAGAAGTCACCTAGGAGTTGTCCCTTCATGGTTGCCAGATTGTAGATGGGTCAGTGGTCAAGAGAACAACCAACAAGCACAAGCAAATGCAACTAGATTTGCAGAGCTGAAGAGGACCAGGAAGATCTTGGGGTCTCGACCCTTGGAGGGAGCCCAGGCTGACCCTAAGAAGACAGGAGAGACAGAAGAAGCAGTTGGAGCCCCCACAAGTAACCCACTGGCAGAAGGAACAGTAAGTCACAGTGAGGCCGAGGCAGCACACCAGAAGAGGAGTCCCACGTTGCTAAAGCAGCAGAAAGGAGACTACTGGGGGCCGGGTCTAATTGCAGCCTGGAGATTGGTCAGAGTAGGAGTCAACAGACCTTCATTGCTGCAACCATCGTGGTGCACAGGGATTCTGTCCTGGAGCGACAGACAAGGGCTCGCCATCTCCCAGGTTGAACAGAAGGCAGAAAGGACCCAGAGGACCCCTCAGAACACTACCTGTGCTGGAGAATCTTTGCAGGTCCAGAGGACAGCAGAACCAGGCAGCCGGATTTCATTGCCTTACGTGCCTCCTTCACACTAAGGAAGATTCCGTCTTGCTTCTTTGGTGCAGCTGAAGTCTTGCCTGTAGGAGGTTGCCCTGGCTTATAGTGGGTACCCTGTGGTACTTACACCCTGTGCCAGGTCCAGTTATCCCTTATTAGTAGAATAGAGGTGTTTCTAGCAGCTTAGGCTGATAGAAGGTCGCTATGGCAAAGCAGCTTAGGCTGAACTAAGAGACATGCAAAGCTCCTACTATACCACTTATATCATATGCACAATATCATAAGAAAACACGATACTCAGAGTTACTAAAAATAAAGGTACTTTATTTTTATGACAATATGCCACAAGTATCTCAGTGAGTACCCTCAGTAAGAAGGTAAGTAATATACACAAGTTATATGCACAAAAACCCAAAACAGGTAAGTAAGAATCAGAAAAATAATGCATACAGTGTAGAATTACAATAGGTTACAATAGGCAGCCATAGGTCTAGGGGCATCACAAACCATATACTCCAAAAGTGGAATGCAAATCACGAATGGACCCCAGACCTATGGGAGCTTGTAGAGGGCCGCTGGGACTGTAAGAAAACAGTCAGGGTGTCCAAGATACCCCACCCCAAGACCCTGAAAAGTAGAAGGAAAGTACACCTCCTACTCCAAAAGAGCACAATAGTTGTGATAGGGGGATTCTGCAAGAACAACAAACACCAGCAAGGCACTGAAGGTGGATTCCTGGACCTGAGGACCTGCAAGGCAAGGGTACCAAGTCCAAGAGTCGCAATAGTGTCCAGGGGGGGCAGGAGCCCAGAAAACCCCAGATGAAGGTGCAAGGAAGCTGCCTCCATGTGGAAGAAGCTTAGAGTTCTGCAACAACAAGGAGGACTAGGAACTTCTCCTTTGGATGGGAGATGTCCCACGTTGCGATGAAAGTTGCAAAAGTGTTGTCACACAGAAATACTGCAAACAAGCCTTGCTAGCTGCAAGGGTTGGGTAGAGCTTTTTGGGTGCTGCTGGGGACCAAGAAGGACCAGGATGTCGCCCCTTGGAGGAGGAGACAGAGGGGGCATGCAGCAACTCAGAGAGCCCCCACAGAAGCAGGCAGCACCCACAGAAGTACCCGAACAGGCACTTAGAAGATTTGTGAACTGGATCTGGCTCAGAGTCACAAAGGAGGGTCCTACGATGCCGGAGGTCAAATCAGAGGGTTGAGCACTGCAGGACAGAGTGCTGGGGACCCAGGCTACGCTGTGCATGAAGGAAATCCTGGAAAAGTGCACAGGAGCCGGAGCAGCTGCAAATCACGCAGAACACAGGTTTGCAGTCTAGCGTGGGGAGGCAAGGACTTACCTCCACCAAACTTGGACTGAAGGATCACTGGACTGTGGGAGTCACTTGGATAGAGTTCCCGTGTTTCAGGGACCACGCTCGTCAGGATGAGAGGGGACCCAGAGGACCAGTGATGCAGTCTTTTGGTGCCTGCGTTAGAATGGGGAACATTCCGTCGACCTTCAGGAGATTTCTTCTTGTCTTCCAGTGCAGGGTGAAGGCAGGTGACCCACAGAGCATGCACCACCAGGAAACAGTCGAGAAACTCAGCAGGATGAGGCGCTACAATGTTGCTGGTAGTTGTCTTGCTACTTTGTTGCGGTTTTGCAGGTGTCCTCGAGCAGTCAGCGGTCGATCCTTGGTAGAAGTCGAAGAGGGAGATGCAGAGGAACTCTGGTGAGCTCTTTCATTCGTTAAAAGATGAATTCCCCAGACGAGAGACCCTAAATAGCCAGAATAGGAGGTTTGGCTACCAAGAAAGGAGGATTGGCTACCAAGAAAGGTATGAACCTATCAGAGGGGGTCTCTGATGTCACCTGCTGGCACTGGCCACTCAGAGCAGTCCAGTGTGCCCCCAACACCTCTGTTTCCAAAATGGCAGAGGTCTGAGACATACTGGAGGAGCTCTGGGCACCTCCCCTGGGAGGTATTGGTCAGGGGAGTGGCCACTCCCCTTCCCTTTGTCCAGTTTTGCGCCGGAGCAGGGCTGGGGGATCCCTGAACCGGTGTAGACTGGCCTATGCAGAGATGGGCACCATCTGTGCCCATCAAAGCATTTCCAGAGGTTGGGGAAGGCTACTCTTCCCCAGCCACTCACACCTATTTTCAAACGGAGAGGGTGTAACACCCTCTCTCCGAGGAAATCCTTTGTTCTGCCTTCCTGGGCTGGGCTGCCTGGACCCCAGGAGGGCAGAATCCTGTCTGAAGGGTTGGCAGCAGCAGCAACTGCAGTGGGAACCCTGGAAAGGCAGTTTGGCAGTAACCGGGTTCTGTGCTAGAGACCCGGGGGGGTCATGGAATTGTCCCCCCAATACCAGAATGGTATTCGGGGGACAATTCCATGATCTTAGACATGTTACATGGCCATGTTCGGAGTTACCATTGTGACGCTATACATAGGTAGTGACCTATGTATAGTGCACGCGTGTAATGGTGTCCCCGCACTCACAAAGTTTGGGGAATTTGCCCTGAACGATGTGGGGGCACCTTGGCTAGTGCCAGGGTGCCCACACACAAAGGGGGTCATTTTGACCTTGGCGGACGGCGGAGGCCGTCCGCCAAGGTACCGCCGCTGAATGACCGCACCGCGGTCAAAAGACCGCGGCGGCCATTCAGACATTTCCTCTGGGCCGGCGGGCGCTCTCCAAAAGAGCGCCCGCCAGCCCAGAGGAAATGCCCCTGCAACGAGGACGCCGGCTCAGAATTGAGCCGGCGTAGTTGCAGGGGTGCGACGGGTGCAGATGCACCCGTCGCGTATTTCAGTGTCTGCTTAGCAGACACTGAAATACTTTGCGGGGCCCTCTTACGGGGGCCCCTGCAGTGCCCATGCCATGGGCACTGCAGGGGCCCCCAGGGGCCCCGCGGCACCCCCTACCGCCATCCTGTTCCTGGCGGGAGACCCGCCAGGAACAGGATGGCGGTAGGGGGTGTCAGAATCCCCATGGCTGCGGAGCGCGCTCCGCAGCCATGGAGGATTCTGAAGGGCAGTGGTAAACCGGCGGGAGACCGCCGGTTTACCCTTTCTGACCGCGGCTGAACCGCCGCGGTCAGAATGCCCTCGGGAGCACCGCCAGCCTGTTGGCGGTGCTCCTGTGGTCGGTGGGTCAGAATGACCCCCTAAGTAACTTGGCACCCAACCCTCACCAAGTGAAGGTTAGATATATAGGTGACTTATAAGTTACTTATGTGCAGTGAAAAATGGCTGTAAAATAACGTGGACATTATTTCACTCAGGCTGCAGTGGAAGGCTATGTAAGAATTGTCTGAGCTCCCTATGGGTGGCAAAGGAAATGCTGCAGCCCATAGGGATCTCCTGGAACCCCAATACCCTGGGTACCCAAGTACCATATACAAGGGGATTATATGGGTGTACCAGTGTGCCAATGAGAATTGGTAAATTTAGTCACTAGCCTGCAGTGACAAATTTAGAAAGCAAAGAGATCATAAACACTGAGGTTCTGGTTAGTAGATCCTCAGTGATACAGTTAGGCACCACATAGGGAACACATATAGGCCACAAACCTATGAGCACTGGGGTCCTGGCTAGCAGGATCCCAGTGACACATATCAAACACACTGAAAACATAGGGTTTTCACTATGAGCACGGGCCCTGGCTAGCAGGATCCCAGTGAGACAGTAAAGCACCCTGACATATACTCACAAACAGGCCAAAAGTGGGGGTAACAAGGCTAGAAAGAGGCTACCTTCCTACACATCCCCCACAAAAGAAGGACAGTTGAGTCTTTATTGTCTAAGTGGTGATAAGTAGAGAGTAGCTCTGCAGTAGCTTGGTTACTCCCTTTATCATCCACTCTATGGTTACTTCCCTGTGGGGATGTAAACCACCCTGTTTGAAGTTTTTTTATCCAGCAAGCAATTTGAAGTTATATTTTCAGAGTTCCTATTAGTATGTTTTAGTTTAGAGCAGTGGGAATTGTCCACTGGACCTATATCAAGTGATGAGAATGCCAGACAGGGATGCTGTCTCAGTAAAGCCATAGCTGGGCAACAACTTTGTCCATATGGCTGTAAGAGATGCTGTTTCTTTTGAGTTGGAGCATGGCAAGTATGCTGTCCTATGAGCTCCACACTAGGGCAGGGCTGCTGTCCTAAGTGTTGTGAGGCAGTGCAGGGTTGCTGCACTAAAGTTTCTCTGGGAGGGTTGGCGGGATGTTCCATGTTAACTAAAATGGTGGACTTTTTCTCACCAATATTAGTTATCCCACAGAGAGGTACTTCCACCTCAGGGAGTACAGCTGTGCCAGCTGATGATTCCCTTGGTACAGGTGCCACCCCAGTAGAGGTTTCTCCCACCACAGGAATGGTATCCTGAATGGCAGGGTGAGTAGGGGATACTGTGATGCCCTTTTTACCTGTTGTTGGAGAAGGATCCTGAGTTTTCCAGCCTTTTTCCTCTCCTTTGCTTTTTCATTTCAGCTGAAATGAGAGGAAACAATTCCTCAGGGATACCCAGCATGGCTGCATGGGTATGAAACTCTACCTCAGCCCAACCTGAGGTCTCTAGGTCATTACCTAAGAGACAGTCTACAGGTAAGCTAGGTGACACTACCACCTGCTTAGGGCCAGTAACTCAACCCCAACTAAGCTGAACTATAGCTAAGGGAAGAAACTTAGTGGAGTTATGGACATCAATAATCTTGTACTGTTGTCCAATGATGTGTTGTTCAGGAGACCCTAGGGCCCATATTTATACTTTTTTAGTGCCGCATTTGCGCCACTTTTTGACGCAAAAACGGCGCAAACGTACAAAATACAATTGTATTTTGCAAGTTTGCGCAGTTTTTGCATAAAAAAATTACGCAAATGCAGCGCTAAAAAAGTACCTAGGTTTTCAGTCACCAAAGTGATACTGGCACCTATGTCCCTGTAGGCCTGAGCCTCAACACCATTTATTGAAACTGTCTGCCTGTACTTATCCATTGTAAGGGGACAAGCAGCCAGTGTAGCAAGGCCAATGCCACTAGGTGTGACAGAAACTGTCTTGGGACTGACTACCCCAGTTTCTATGATGGACCCATAAGTGAACCCAACTACACCTTTATTTTGACTGTTGCCAGCAGTCCCACCACTATTACCACTACTGCTAGGGGCACTAGAGTTTGATGTATTAGTGGTTGTGGGCTCGGGGTTTACCTGGACAGGACTTATCCCCTGGCCTATGGCCTTTATTTTTACACACAAAGCACCAGGGCTTTTTAATGTGTGTATGTAGTGAAGAAGAAGAAGAATTTGATTTATCCCCACCCCCTTAAGAGTGTTTAGGATTTGAAGAAGGATCTTTGGTTTTACCCTTATCCCCATGCTTATCCTGAGATTTCTCACCATCTTTCTTCTTGCCATTCTTGTCACCTCCTGTATGAACTTTTCTGTTCACTCTTGTTCTGACCCATTTGTCTGCCTTCTTTCCCAATTCTAGGGGAGAGGTCAGATCTGAGTCTACCAAATACTGGTGTAACAAATCAGACACACAATTGTCAAGAATATGCTCTCTCAGAATAAGATTGTACAGGCTTTCATAGTCAGAAACTTTACTGCCATACAACCACCCCTCCAAGGCCTTCACTGAACAGTCCACAAAATCTGTCCAGTCTTGAGAGGACTCTTTTCTGGTGTCTCTGAACTTACTCCTGTATTGTTCAGTGGTTAAGCCAAATCCATCCAAGAGTGCATCTTTCAAAATGTTGTAGTTATTGGCTTCACTTTCTCTAACAGTAAGGAGCCTATCCCTACCCTTTCCAGTGGAAGATAGCCACAAAATAGCAGCCCACTGCCTTTGAGGGACCAACTGTACCATACAGGCCCTCTCAAGTGCAGCAAACCCCTTATTAATGTCACCCCCTCCTTGTAAGGGGGGACTATCTTGTGCAGATTCCTGGAATCTTGCTCTCTAACTGGATTGCTATCAGGAATACTGTTGCTGCCACCATGGGGAACTAACCCCAACCTCTGTCTTTCCCTCTCAATGTCTAGGGATTCCCTGTCTAAGGCCAGCTGTTGCTGTTTAAGCTTCAGTCTGGTCTCTTCAACCCTCAACTTTTTGAGTTCCCTTTCTAACAAGTTATCCTCAGGGTGGGTGGGTTGGGAATGCTTTGACACAGATGAAATCTGGGAACTTACAGAGGGGGACCTGTCCCTAACTGTCTGGACCCTGGTAACCTGGCCTCTAGGGAAAAAGGATGCCCTACTGTGATGGGAACCTTTCTCACTACCAGCATCACTATGTGCCCTGCTAGGGGGCAGACCCTTGTCAGAACCCTCCCCAGCTTCTTCAGGGGGTTCCTCTGAATCAGACTGAGAAGCTTCTCCCTTTTCTAATCTCTCATTTGATGGTCCAGACTGGTTCTGGTCATCCACAACAAGCATATTAAAGAGAAACTCTTTTGTAGGGTTCTTTCCTATACATAAACCTCTATCCAGGCAGAGACCCCTTAAACGTTTGTAGTTCAAACTCTCATATGTTGCATTAACAGTCTTGAGAGTGGAATCTACAAGAGACATGATAGTAAAGGTTTAAGGATAGTGAGAAGAGAGAAAAAGTTTTAGAACTTTTGAAAGCACAGAGAAAAAAAACTTTTTGTAACTTTTAGAAAACTTTTAGAAGTTTTAAGAAACTTTTCAGAACTTTGTAAAAAGTTTAAGGATAGAAAAGCAAACTTTTTGGGTTAAGTGTACATACCTTGAACTGTTTGGTATATGATTCTCTTGTGAAAAGTACAAAATGACAAAGTGGTAAAGCAGTTGCAAGTACTTATCCCACCGCTGCACCATCAATGTAGGAGGCTGGCCTGGCTTATAGTGGGTACCCTCTGGTTCTTACACCCTGTGCCAGGTCCAGTTATCCCTTATTAGTAGAATAGATGTGTTTCTAGCAGCTTAGGCTGATAGAAGGTAGCTATGGCAAATCAGCTTAGGCTGAATTAGGAGACATGCAAAGCTCCTACTATACCACTTCTATCATATGCACAATATCATAAGAAAACACAATACTCAGAGTTACTAAAATAAAGGTACTTTATTTTTATGACAATATGCCACAAGTATCTCAGTGAGTACCCTCAGTAAGAAGGTAAGTAATATACACAACTTATATGTACACAAACCCAAAACAGGTAAGTAAGAGTCAGAAAAGTAATGCAAACAGTGTAGAATTACAATAGGTTGCGATAGGCAGCCATAGGTCTCGGGGCAACACAAACCATATACTCCAAAAGTGGAATGCGAATCACAAATGGACCCCAGACCTATGGGAGCTTGTAGAGGGTCGCTGGGACTGTAAGAAAACAGTCAGGGTCTCCAAGATGCCCCACCCCAAGATCCTGAAAAGTAGGAGTAAAGTACACCTACTACCCCAAAAGAGCACAATAGTTGTGATAGGGGGATTCTGCAAGAACAACAAACACCAGAAAGGCACTGAAGGTGGATTCCTGGACCTGAGGACCTGCAAGGCAAGGGGACCAAGTCCAAGAGTCGCGATAGTGTCCAGGGGGGCAAGAACCCAGAAAACCCTGGATGAAGGTGCAAGGAAGCTGCCTCCGGGTGGAAGAAGCTTGGAGTTCTGCACAATGAGGAGGACTAGGAACTTCTCCTTTGGTTGGGAGATGTCCCACGTTGCGATGAAGGTTGCAGAAGTGTTCCCACGCAGAAATACCGCAAACAAGCCTTGCTAGCTGCAAAGGTTGCGGTAGAGGTTTTTGGGTGCTGCTGGGGACCAGGAAGGACCAGGATGTCGCCTCTTGGAGGAGGAGACAGACAGGGCGCTCAGCAACTCAGAGAGCCACCACAGAAGCAGGCAGCACCCGCAGAAGTACCTGAACAGTCACTTAGAAGATTTGTGAACCGGAGCTGGCTCAGAGTCACAAAGGAGGGTCCTACGACGCCGGAGGTCAACTCAGATGGTTGAGCACTGCAGTACGGAGTGCTGGGGACCTAGGCTACGCTGTGCATGAAGGAAATCCTGGAAGAGTGCACAGGAGCCGGAGCAGCTGCAAATCACGCAGTACACAGGTTTGCAGTCTAGCGTGGGGAGGAAAGGACTTACCTCCACCAAACTTGGACTGAAGGATCACTGGACTGTGGGAGTCACTTGAATAGTGTTCCTGTGTTCCAGGGACCACGCTCGTCAGGATGAGAGGGGACCCAGATGACTGGTGATGCAGTCTTTTGGTGCCTGCATTAGCAGGGGGAAGATTCTGTCGACCCACGGGAGATTTCTTCTTGGCTTCCAGTGCAGGGTGAAGGCAGGTGACCCCCAGAGCATGCACCACCAGGAAACAGTTGAGAAAGCCGGCAGGATGAGGCGCTACAATGTTGCTTGTAGTTGTCTTGCTACTTTGTTGCGGTTTTGCAGGCCTCCTCGAGCAGTCAGTGGTCGATCCTTGGTAGAAGTCGAAGAGGGAGATGCAGAGGAACTCTGGTGAGCTCTTTCATTCGTTATCTGATTAATTCCCCAGAGGAGAGACCCTAAATAGCCAGAAAAGGAGGTTTGGCTACCAAGAAGGGAGGATTGGCTACCAAGAAAGGTATGAGCCTATCAGAGGGGGTCTCTGACTTCACCTGCTGGCACTGGCCACTCAGAGCAGTCCAGTGTGCCAGCAGCACCTCTGTTTCCAAGATGGCAGAGGTCTGGAGCACACTGGAGGAGCTCTGGGCACCTCCCCTGGGAGGTGCAGGTCAGGGGAGAGGTCACTCCCCTTTCCTTTGTCCAGTTTCACACCAGAGCAGGGCTGGGGGATCCCTGAACCGGTGTAGACTGGCTTATGCAGAGATGGGCACCCTCTGTGCCCATCAAAGCATTTCCAGAGGTTGGGGGAGGCTACTCATCCCCAGCCCTGACACCTATTTCCAAAAGGAGAGGGTGTAACACCCTCTCTCAGAGGAAATCCTTTGTTCTGCCTTCCTGGGCTGGGCTGCCTGGACCCCAGGAGGGCAGAATCCTGTCTGAAGGGTTGGCAGCAGCAGCAGCTGCAGTGGGAACCCCGGAAAGGCAGTTTGGCAGTAACCGGGTTCTGTGCTAGAGACCCGGGGGGGATCATGGAATTGTCCCCCCAATACCAGAATGGTATTGGGGGGACAATTCCATGATCTTAGACATGTTACATGGCCATGTTCGGAGTTACCATTGTGACGCTATACATAGGTAGTGACCTACGCATAGTGCACGCGTGTAATGGTGTCCCCGCTCTCACAAATATCAGGGAATTTGCCCTGAACGATGTGGGGGCACCTTGGCTAGTGCCAGGGTGCCCACACACTAAATAACTTTGGACCCTTCCCTCACCAAGTGAAAGTTAGACATATAGGTGACTTATAAGTTACTTATGTGCAGTGAAAAATGGCTGTGAAATAACATGGACGTTATTTCACTCAGGCTGCAGTGGCAGGCCTGTGTAAGAATTGTCTGAGCTCCCTATGGGTGGCAAAGGAAATGCTGCAGCCCATAGGGATCTCCTGGAACCCCAATACCCTGGGTACCCAAGTACCATATACAAGGGGATTATATGGGTGTACCAGTGTGCCAATGAGAATTGGTAAATTTAGTCACTAGCCTGCAGTGACAAATTTAGAAAGCAGAGAGAGCATAAACACTGAGGTTCTGGTTAGTAGATCCTCAGTGATACAGTTAGGCACCACATAGGGAACACATATAGGCCACAAACCTATGAGCACTGGGGTCCTGGCTAGCAGGATCCCAGTGACACATATCAAACACACTGAAATCATAGGGTTTTCACTATGAGCACTGGGCCCTGGCTAGCAAGATCCCAGTGAGACAGTATAAACACCCTGACATATACTCACAAACAGGGCAAGGATGCATAGCTATGGAAATGTTGCAAGCTGCTTACAGAAGCCGCGAAACAATGTTGCAAAGAGAGGTTGTCTTGGTGTTGCAGTCTTGTTCGATTCATGTGAAGTCCAGCAGCGGTTCCGGTGGCCAGTAGCAGAAGAGGTCATTGCAGAGGAGCCCCGGTGGAGTCTTGTAGCCCGAATCTTGGGACCCATGTGCAAGGTAGTCCCGAAGTAGCCCGAAAAGGGGTTTGTTAACTTTGCAAGGTGACCACCTATCACAAGGAGGTTACTGACATCATGTGCCTAACCTGACCAGTCAGGTGCTCCCAGGGGCTTTTGCCCATCTTGTTTTCAAGATGGCAGAAACAAGTGGGCACCTGCCTGGAGGAGCTCTGGACACCACTCGTGGGGTGGTGATGGACAGGGGAGTGGTCACTCCCCTAACCTTTGTGCAGTTTTGCACCAGAGCAGGGATCACGGGTCCCTGGACTGGTGCAAACCAGATTATGCAAGGGGAGCACCAAATGTGTCCTTCAAAGCAAGTAGGTGGCGTAGGAAGGCTACTCCCCAACCTTGTAACACCTATTTTCAAGTGAGAGGAGGGTGCGGTAGGAGGCTGGCCTGGCTTGTAGTGGGTACCAAGGGGTACTTACACTCTGTACCAGGTCCAGTTATCCCTTATTAGTGTAGAAGAGGTGTTTCTAGCAGCTTAGGGTGATAGAAGGTAGCTTATAGCAGAGCAGCTTAGGCTGAACTAGGAGACATGCAAAGCTCCTACTATACCACTGGTGTCATATGCGCAATATCATAAGAAAACACAATACACAGATATACTAAAAATAAAGGTACATTATTTTTATGACAATATGCCAAAAGTATCTCAGTGAGTACCCTCAGTATGAGGATGCCAAATATACACAAGATATATGTACACAATACCAAACATATGCAGTAATAGCAAAAGGAAGAAATGCAAGCAATGTAAAGTTACAGTAGATTGCAATAGGAGCACATAGGTATAGGGGCAACACAAACCATATACTCCAAAAGTGGAATGCGAACCACGAATGGACCCCAAACCTATGTGAGCTTGTAGAGGGTCGCTGGGACTGTAAGAAAACAGTGAGGGTTAGAAAAATAGCCCACCCCAAGACCCTGAAAAGTAGGTGTAAAGTGCACCTATATTCCCCAGAGGGCACAGAAGTCGTGATAGGGGAATTCTGCAAGGAAGACCAACACCAGCAATGCAACCAAAGTGGATTTCCGGACGAGAGTACCTGTGGAACAAGGGGACCAAGTCCAAGAGTCGCGACAAAGTTGTGATTGGGCAGATGCCCAAGAAATTCCAGCTGAGGGTGCAAAGAAGCTGCCACTGGATGGTAGAATCTGTGGATTCTGCAAGAACGAAGAGGACTAGGAACTTCCCTTTTGGAAGATGGATGTCCCACGTCGTGAAAAAGCTTGCAGAGGTGTTCCCATGCAGAAAGACCGCAAACAAGCCTTGCTAGCTACAAGGGTTGCGGTTAGGGTTTTTGGATGCTGCTGTGGCCCAGGAGGGACCAGGATGTCGCCACTTGGATGAGGAGACAGAGGGGGCGCCCAGCAAGCCAGGGAGCCCTCAGAGAAGCAGGCAGCACCCGCAGAAGTACCAGAACAGGCACTTGGAAGAGGAGTGAATCGGAGCTCACCCGAAGACACAAAAGGGAGTCCCACGATGCCGGAGGACAACCCAGGAGGTTGTGCACTGCAGGTTAGAGTGTCGGGGACCCAGGCTTGGCTGTGCACGAAGGAAATCCTGGAAGAGTGCACAGGAGCTGGAGCAGCTGCAAATCATGCGGTACCCAGCAATGCAGTCTAGTGTGGGGAGGCAAGGACTTACCTCCACCAAACTTGGACTGAAGAGTCACTGGACTGTGGGAGTCACTTGGACAGAGTTGCTGAGTTCCAGGGGCCACGCTTGTCATGCTGAGAGGGGACCCAGAGGACCGGTGATGCAGTCTTTTGTTGCCTGCGGTTGCAGGTGGAAGATTCCGTCGACCCACTGGAGATTTCTTCAGAGCTCCTGGTGCAAGAAGGAGGCAGGTTACCCCCAGAGCATGCTCCACCAGGAAAACAGTCGAGAATGCGGCAGGATCAGCGATACAAGGTTGCAGTCGTCGTCTTTGCTACTTTGTTACGGTTTTGCAGGCATCCTGAGCAGTCAGCGGTCGATCCTTTGGCAGAAGGTGAAGAGAGAGATGCAGAGGAACTCTGATGAGCTCTTGCATTCGTTATCTAAAGAATTCCCCAAAGCAGAGACCCTAAATAGCCAGAAAAGGAGGTTTGGCTACCTAGGAAGGAGGATAGGCTAGCAACACAGGTAAGAGCCTATCAGAAGGAGTCTCTGACATCACCTGCTGGCACTGGCCACTCAGAGCAGTCCAGTGTGCCAGCAGCACCTTTGTTTCCAAGATGGCAGAGATATGGAGCACACTGGAGGAGCTCTGGGCACCTCCCCTGGGAGGTGCAGGTCAGGGGAGTGGTCACTCCCCTTTCCTTTGTCCAGTTTTGCGCCAGAGCAGGGCTGGGGGATCCCTGAACCGGTGTAGACTGGCTTATGCAGAGATGGGCACCATCGGTGCCCATCAAAGCATTTGAAGAGGCTGGGGGAGGCTACTCCTCCCCAGCCCTGACACCTTTTTCCAAAGGGAGAGGGTGTAACACCCTCTCTCTGAGGAAGTCCTTTGTTCTGCCTTCCTGGGCCAGGCCTGGCTGGACCCCAGGAGGGCAGAAACCTGTCTGAGGGGTTGGCAACAGCAGCAGCTGCAGTGAAACCCCGGGAAAGGCGGTTTGGCAGTACTCGGGTCTGTGCTAGAGACTCGGGGGATCATGGAATTGTCTCCCCAATGCCAGTATGGCATTGGGGTGACAATTCCATGATCTTAGACATGTTACATGGCCATGTTCGGAGTTACCATTGTGACGCTATACATAGGTAGTGACCTATGTATAGTGCACGCATGTAATGGTGTCCCCGCACTCACAAACTCCGGGGAATTTGCCCTGAACGATGTGGGGGCACCTTGGCTAGTGCCAGGGTGCCCACACACTAAGTAACTTAGCACCCAACCTTTACCAGGTATAGGTTAGACATATAGGTGACTTATAAGTTACTTAAGTGCAGTGGTAGATGGCTGTGAAATAACGTGGACGTTATTTCACTCAGGCTGCAGTGGCAGGCCTGTGTAAGAATTGTCAGAGCTCCCTATGGGTGGCACAAGAAATGCTGCAGCCCATAGGGATCTCCTGGAACCCCAATACCCTGGGTACCTCAGTACCATATACTAGGGAATTATAAGGGTGTTCCAGTATGCCAATGTGAATTGGTGAAATTGGTCACTAGCCTGTTACTGACAATTTAGAAAGCAGAGAGAGCATAACCACTGAGGTTCTGGATAGCAGAGCCTCAGTGAGACAGTTAGTCATCACACAGGGAACACATACAGGGCACACTTATGAGCACTGGGGCCCTGGCTGACAGGGTCCCAGTGACACATACACCAAAACAACATATATACAGTGAAATATGGGGGTAACATGCCAGGCAAGATGGTACTTTCCTACACAACCCCCCCCCCAAACGAAGGACAATAAGACTAGCCATGACCTGATGAGTCTTCATTGTCTAAGTGGAAATATCTGGAGAGTCCATCTGCATTGGAGTGGGTACTCCCAGGTCTATGTTCCACTGTATAGTCCATTCCCTGTAGAGATATGGACCACCTCAACTATTTAGGGGTTTCACCTTTCATTTGTTTTAGCCAAAGTAGAGGTTTGTGGTCTGTCTGAACAATGAAGTGAGTGCCAAACAGGTATGGCCTCAACTTCTTCAGTGCCCAGACCAACGCAAAGGCCTCCCTCTCTATGGCAGACCAACGCTTTTCTCTAGGGGTCAACCTCCTGCTGATAAAAGCAACAGGTTGATCCTGGCCCTCAGAAATGAGTTGTGATAAGACTGCCCCTACCCCTAATTCAGATGCATCAGTTTGAACAATGAATTTCTTGGAGTAACATGGGCGTTTTAGGACAGGTGCAGTGCACATGGCCTGTTTCAGCTCCTCAAAAGCTTTCTGACAGCCAGCTGTCCACAATACCTTTTTAGGCATTTTCTTAGAGGTGAGGTCATTAAGTGGGGCTGCAATGGAGCCATAGTTCTTAATGAACCTCCTGTAATACCCAGTGAGGCCTAAGAAGGCTCTCACCTGGGTCTGAGTTGTAGGGGGAACCCAATCTATGATAGTTTGGATTTTCCCCTGAAGTGGTGCAATCTGTTCTCCACCTACCAGGTGTCCCAGATAAACCACTTTCCCCTGCCCTATCTGGCACTTTGAAGCCTTGATAGTGAGGCCTGCCTTTTGCAGGGCCTCCAAAACTTTCCACAGGTGGACCAGGTGATCATCCCAGGTGGAGCTAAAGACAGCTATATCATCTAGATATGCTGCACTGAAAGCTTCCAACCCTTGCAGGACTGTATTCACCAACCTCTGAAAAGTGGCAGGTGCATTTTTCAAACCAAAGGGCATTACTGTGAATTGGTAGTGCCCTCCAATAGTCGAAAATGCAGTTTTTGCTTTAGCATCCTCTGATAACTTGATCTGCCAATACCCTGCAGTCAAATCAAAGGTCCTTAGATACTTGGCAGATGCCAGTGTATCTATGAGCTCATCTGCCCTGGGTATAGGGTGAGCATCAGTTTTTGTTACCTGGTTGAGACCTCTGTAATCTACACAAAACCTCATCTCTCTTTTCCCATCTTTTGAGTGAGGCTTTGGTACAAGCACCACAGGAGAGGCCCATGGGCTTTCAGAATGTTCAACCACTCCTAGTTCAAGCATTTTCTGAACCTCTTGTTTTATGCAGTCACTGACATGGTCAGGCTGCCTATAGATTTTGCTTTTGACAGGCATACTGTCTCCAGTATCTATAGTGTGCTCACACCAAGAAGTGGTGCCTGGCACAGTAGAAAAGAGTTCAGAAAACTGACCCAGGAGATTTATGCAGTGGTCTTTCTGCTCAGCAGTAAGACAGTCTGGCAAAACTACACCTTCCACTATAGCATCCTGTTCTGTGGAAGAGAAGAGATCAGGGAGAAAACTGCAAACAAAACAAACTTTGTACTTGTATAGCACACTACTCACCCATTAGGGTCTCAAGGAACTGTACACATACCGCTGTGGAACCTCTCCTGGCTTTTCCCTGTGAGGTGCCCACTCCTGGGCAACCTCCAAGGTGAAGCCAGGGATCCCAGCACTGATGGGGCCGTTGTGGAGATTAAGCAAGCTATTGCCCAGAGTCACAGAGTGGGACCCATGAATTAGATTAGGCACCAATGCAAGAATTATCCGGTCTGAGGAAATTAGCCCAAGACCCACCAAGGCAGGAATGGAACGCTGGTCCTGGGCCAGATTTCTGCATCAGGGTCTGCTGCTCTAACCATTGAGCCATACTTCCCCACAGAGTCACTCTCTTCTTCCTCTCCTTCATCTGTTGCCATGAGCAAGGTGAGATCAGCCCTGTCATAGTAGGGCTTTAGGCGATTGACATGGAGCACCCTAAGTGGACTCCTGGCAGTGCCTTAGTCAACTAAGTAGGTGACTTCACCCTTTTTCTCAACAATAATGTGGGGTCCACTCCATTTGTCTTGGAGTGCTCTTGGGGCCACAGGCTCCAAGACCCACACTTTCTGCCCTGGTTGGTACTGAATCAGAACAGCCTTCTGGTCATGCCAATGCTTTTGGAGCTCTTGGCTGGCCTGAAGGTTTTTACTGGCCTTTTTCATGTACTCAGCCATCCTAGATCTTAGGCCAAGTACATAGTCCACTATGTCTTGCTTTGGAGCTTTAAAAGGTTGTTCCCAACCCTCCTTCACAAGTGTTAGAGGACCTCTTACAGGGTGCCCAAACAGGAGTTCAAAGGGGCTGAAGCCCACTCCTTTCTGGGGTACCTCCCTGTAAGCAAAAAGGAGGCAAGGAAACAGGACATCCCATCTCCTCCTGAGTTTTTCAGGGAGTCCCATTATCATTCCTTTGAGAGTTTTATTAAACCTCTCTACCAGTCCATTTGTTTGTGGATGATAAGGTGTGGTGAATTTGTATGTTACACCACATTCGTTCCACATGGCCTTCAAGTATGCAGACATAAAGTTGCTACCCCTGTCTGATACCACCTCCTTTGGGAAACCCACCCTGAAAAAGATTCCCAGGAGGGCTTTTGCCACTGCAGGTGCTGTAGTGGTCCTTAGAGGAATTGCTTCAGGATATCTTGTGGCATGGTCCACTACCACCAAGAAAAACCTATTGCCTGAAGCAGTAGGAGGGTCAAGGGGGCCAACTATGTCAACCCCTACCCTTTCAAAGGGAACCCCAACCACAGGCAGTGGAATAAGGGGAGCCTTTGGTGTGCCACCAGTCTTGCCACTGGCTTGGCAGGTCACACAGGACTTACAAAAGTCTTTTGTGTCCACTGACATCCTAGGCCAATGAAACAGGGTGACAAGCCTTTCCCATGTCTTAATTTGACCCAAATGTCCAGCCAAGGGAATGTCGTGTGCCAGAGTTAGGAGGAACTCTCTGTATTGCAGAGGAATGACCAATCTCCTGGCTGCTCCAGGTTTTGGGTCCCTTGCCTCTGTATACAAGAGGTTGTCCTCCCAGTAAACTCTATGTGAGTCACTGACATCCCCATTTTGCTGTTAGACAGCTTGCTGTCTTAGACCCTCTAATGTGGGACAGGTTTGCTGTGCCACACTCAGCTCCTCCCTGGCAGGCCCCCCTCCACCCAAAAGCTCAGCAGTGCCTGCTTCCAGCTCCTCTGTTGAAGGTTCTGCACAGGGGGGAAATTCTTCTTCCTCAGAAGTTGAATCATCTGTAGAGGGAGGGATAGTGGGTAGGGATTTACCCTTACTAACCCTAGCTTTAGGGAGCACTTGGTCCATTGTTCCAGGATCCAAGTCACCCTGTCATTTTTGCTTTTTGGCCTGAGCCCTGGTTAAAGCAAAAATATGCCCAGGAATGCCCACAATGGCTGCATGAGCCTCCAACTCCACTTCTGCCCAAGCTGATGTCTCTAAATCGTTCCCTAGTAGGCAGTCTACAGGTAAATCTGAGGCAACAACAACTTTCTTTGGACCAGTAACCCCCCCCCCCCAGTTGAGATTCACAACAGCCATGGGGTGGCTAAGAGTGTTGTTATGAGCGTCTGTCACTTGGTACTGGTGACCAAGTAGGTGTTGTTCAGGGTGTACCAGTTTCTCTATTACCATGGTAACACTGGTACCTGTGTCCCTGTAGGCCTGAACCTCAACACCATTTATTAGGGGAAGTTGCTTGTACTTATCCATATTAAGGGGACAAGCAACCAAGGTGGCCAAATCAATGGCACCTTCAGGGCCATATTTATACTTTTTGACGCAAAACTGCGCTAACGCAGTTTTGCGCCAAAAAAATTAGCACCGGCTAACGCCATTCTGAAGCGCCATGCGGGCGCCGTATTTATTCAATGACGTTAGCCGGCGTTAGCCGGCGGTGCTGTCTGGTGTGCGTTAAAAAAAACGACGTACACCAGGCAGCGCCGGCGTAGGGGGAAAATGGCGTAGGGGCGTCCACAAATGGTGCAAGTCAGGCTGAGGCAAAAAAATCGCCACAACCCGATTTGCGCCATTTTTTTACGACGCCCATCCCCCATTGAAATGACTCCTGTCTTAGCAAAGACAGGAGTCATGCCCCCTTGCCCAGTGGCCATGCCCAGGGGACTTCTGGCCCCTGGGCATGGTCATTGGGCATAGTGGCATGTAGGGGGGCACAAATCAGGCCCCCCTATGCCACAAAAAAAATAAAATAAAAATTATTACCTGGACTTACCTTAATGTCCCTGGGGTGGGTCCCTCCATCCTTGGGTGTCCTCCTGGGGTGGGCAAGGGTGGCAGGGGGTGTCCCTGGGGGCAGGGGAGGGCACCTCTGGGCTCATTCTGAGCCCACAGGTCCCTTAACGCCTGCCCTGACCCAGGCGCTAAAATCTGGCGCTAATGCGGGTTCTTTAGACCCGCCCATTCCCGGGCGTCATTTTTGCCCGGGAGTATAAATACGACGCATATGCATCGGAGTCATTTTTTAAGACGGGAACGCCTACCTTGCATATCATTAACGCAAGGAAGGTGTTCACGCAAAAAAATGACGCTAACTCCATGAACTTTGGCGCTAGACGCGTCTAACGCCAAAGTATAAATATGGAGTTAGTTTTGCGTCTAATTTGCGTCGAAAAAAACGACGCAAATTCGGTGCAAACGGAGTATAAATATGCCCCTCAGAGACTAACACAGCCTCTGTGGTCTCCCTAACAAGACCAACCCCAACTAAATTACCAAAAGTGAGCCCAGCTACTCCCTTGGATTGGCTATTAGTAGGTTTGCTCCCACCACCACTGCTATTACTAGGGGCACTAGGTGTAGCAGTAGGGGTTGTGGTAGTGGGAGGCTTGGTGCTTTTCTTTGGACAACTGGCATCAGTTGTCCAATGGCCTTTTACTTTACATAAATAGCACCATGGTTTCTTTACTTGATTAGAAGAGGATTTGGACCCACCACCCCTACCAGAGTGTTTTTGTGGGCCTGAGGAAGACTCATTTTTAGATTTGTCCCCACCCTTGTCTGAAGACTTACCATCCTTCTTCTTGCCATCCTTGTCACCCCCTGTATGAACTTTTCTGTTCACTCTTGTTCTGACCCATTTGTCTGCCTTCTTTCCCAATTCTTGGGGAGAGGTCAGATCTGAGTCCACTAGATATTGGTGGAACAAATCAGACACACAGTTATTCAGAATATGCTCTCTCAGGATCAGATTATACAGGCTTTCATAGTCAGAAACTTTACTGCCATGTAACCACCCCTCCAAGGCCTTCACTGAATAGTCAACAAAGTCTACCCAGTCTTGTGAGGACTCTTTTCTGGTTTCTCTGAACTTAATCCTGTATTGTTCAGTGGTTAAGCCAAATCCATCCAAGAGTGCATTCTTCAAAACTGTAAAATTATTGGCATCACTTTAATTCACAGTAAGGAGCCTATCCCTACCCTTTCCACTGAAAGATAGCCATAGGATAGCAGCCCACTGCCTTTGAGGGACCCCCTGTACAACACAGGCCCTCTCAAGTGCAGCAAACCACTTGTTAATGTCATCCCCCTCCTTGTAAGGGGGAACTATCTTATGCAGATTCCTAGAATCATGCTCTTTCACAGGATTACTATCTGGGATACTGCTGCTGCCACCATGGGGTCCTAACCCCAACCTCTGTCTTTCTTTTTCTAAGTCTAAAGATTCCCTGTCTGGAGCCAGCTGTTGCTGTTTAAGCTTCAGCCTGGACTCTTCCACTCTCAATCTATTGAGTTCCCTTTCTAACAATCTGTCATCAGGGTGGGTGGGTTGGGCATGCTTTGACACAGAAGAATGATGTGAATGAACAGAGGGAGACCTGTCCCTAACAGTTGGCACCCTAACAACCTGGCCTGCAGGAATAACATCCCTACTGTGATGTGAGCTCACATTAGTACCAGCTATGCTAGGTGGTCTGCTAAGGGGCGGGTTGGGAAGGTCACCATCTAACACTCTTACTGGGGGTGCCCCTGAGTCAGAGTTTGAACCATCTCCTAACTTCTCAATGGATGTGCCAGCTAAGGCTTTATCATTCTCAATAAGCATGTTAGATAACAATTCTCTAGAGGGATTCTTTCCCACCCCTAAACATCTATCAATGCAGAGACTCCTTAAACCTTTCCAGTTAAGGTGGTCATAAGCTGAGCTGACCAGATCAAGAGAAGTTCCTACATCAGACATGATAGAAGAAAGGTTTAGGGACAGATAAAAGAGAGAAAAAGTTTTAGGACTTTTTAAGTAAACAGAAAAAAACTTTTTCAACTTATTAGAAACTTTTTGAAAGTTTAGGAGTACTTTCAGCACTTAGCAGATAGTGTAAGCGAAGAAAAGCAAAACTTTTTGGTTAGGTGTACATACACTGAACTTGTTTTCTATATAATTCTCTTATGAAAAGTACACAATGACAAAGTGGTAAGTAGTTGCAAGTACTTATCCCACCGCTGCACAACCAATGTAGGAGGCTGGCCTGGCTTGTAGTGGGTACCAAGGGGTACTTACACTCTGTACCAGGTCCAGTTATCCCTTATTAGTGTAGAAGAGGTGTTTCTAGCAGCTTAGGCTGATAGAAGGTAGCTATAGCAGAGGAGCTTAGGCTGAACTAGGAGACATGCAAAGCTCCTACTACACCACTGGTGTCATATGCACAATATCATAAGAAAACACAATACACAGATATACTAAAAATAAAGGTACTTTATTTTTATGACAATATGCCAAAAGTATCTCAGTGAGTACCCTCAGTATGAGGATGCCAAATATACACAAGATATATGTACACAATACCAAAAATATGCAGTAATAGCAAAAGGAAGTAATGCAAGCAATGTAAAGTTACAGTAGATTGCAATAGGAGCACATAGGTATAGGGGCAACACAAACCATATACTCCAAAAGTGGAATGCAAACCGCGAATGGACCCCAAACCTATGTGAGCTTGTAGAGGGTCGCTGGGACTGCAAAAAAACAGTGAGGGTTAGAAAAATAGCCCACCCCAAGACCCTGAAAAGTATGTGTAAAGTGCACCTATATTCCCCACAGAGGACAGAAGTCGTGATAGGGGAATTCTGCAAGGAAGACCAACACCAGCAATGCAACCAAAGTGGATTTCCAGACGAGAGTACCTGTGGAACAAGGGGACCAAGTCCAAGAGTCGCGACAAAGTCGAGATTGGGCAGATGCCCAAGAAATGCCAGCTGAGGGTGCAAAAAAGCTGCCACCGGATGGTAGAAGCTGTGGATTCTGCAAGAACGAAGAGGACTAGGAACTTCCCCTTTGGAGGATGGATGTCCCACGTCGTGAAGAAGCTTGCAGAGGTGTTCCCATGCAGAAAGACCGCAAACAAGCCTTGCTAGCTGCAAGGGTCCCGGTTAGGGTTTTTGGATGCTGCTGTGACCCAGGAGGGACAAGGATGTCGCCACTTGGATGAGGAGACAGAGGGGGTGTCCAGCAAGCCAGGGAGCCCTGCCAGAAGCAGGCAGCACCTGCAGAAGTACCAGAACAGGCACTTGGAAGAGGAGTGAACCGGAGCTCACCCGAAGACACAAAAGGGAGTCCCACGACACCGGAGGACAACCCAGGAGGTTGTGCACTGCAGGTTAGAGTGTTGGGGACCCAGGCTTGGCTGTGCATGAAGGAAATCCTGGAAGAGTGCACAGGAGCCGGAGCAGCTGCAAATCACGCGGTACCCAGTAATGCAGTCTAGCGTGGGGAGGCAAGGACTTACCTCCACCAAACTTGGACTGAAGAGTCACTGGACTGTGGGAGTCACTTGGACAGAGTTGCTGAGTTCCAGGGACCACGTTCGTCGTGCTGAGAGGGGACCCAGAGGACCAGTGATGCAGTCTTTTGTTGCCTGCGGTTGCAGGGGGAAGATTCCGTCGACCCACAGGAGATTTCTTCAGAGCTCCTGGTGCAAGAAGGAGGCAGGCTACCCCCAGAGCATGCACCACCAGGAAAACAGTTGAGAAGGCGGCAGGATCAGCGATACAAGGTTGCAGTAGTCGTCTTTGCTACTTTGTTGCGGTTTTGCAGGCGTCCTGAGCAGTCAGAGGTCGATCCTTTGGCAGAAGGTGAAAAGAGAGATGCAGAGGAACTCTGATGAGCTCTTGCATTCGTTATCTAAAGAATTCCCCAAAGCAGAGACCCTAAATAGCCAGAAAAGGAGGTTTGGCTACCTAGGAAGGAGGATAGGCTAGCAACACAGGTAAGAGCCTATCAGAAGGAGTCTCTGGCGTCACCTGCTGGCACTGGCCACTCAGAGCAGTCCAGTGTGCCAGCAGCACCTCTGTTTCCAAGATGGCAGAGGTCTGGAGCACACTGGAGGAGCTCTGGGCACCTCCCCTGGGAGGTGCAGGTCAGGGGAGAGGTCACTCCCCTTTCCTTTGTCCAGTTTCACACCAGAGCAGGGCTGGGGGATCCCTGAACCGGTGTAGACTGGCTTATGCAGAGATGGGCACCATCTGTGCTCATCAAAGCATTTCCAGAGGCTGGGGGAGGCTACTTCTCCCAAGCCCTGACACCTTTTTCCAAAGGGAGAGGGTGTAACACCCTCTCTCTGAGGAAGTCCTTTGTTCTGCCTTCCTGGGCCAGGCCTGGCGGGACCCCAGGAGGGCAGAAACCTGTCTGAGGGGTTGGCAGCAGCAGCAGCTGCAGTGAAACCCCGTGAAAAGAGGTTTGGCAGTACCCGGGTCTGTGCTAGAGACTCAGGGGATCATGGAATTGTCTCCCCAATGCCAGAATGGCATTGGGGTGACAATTCCATGATCTTAGACATGTTACATGGCCATGTTGGAGTTACCATTGTGACGCTATACATAGGTAGTGACCTATGTATAGTGCACGTGTGTAATGGGGTCCCCATACTCACAAAGTCCGGGGAATTTGCCCTGAACGATGTGGGGGCACCTTGGCTAGTGCCAGGGTGCCCACACACTAAGTAACTTAGCACCCAACCTTTACCAGGTAAAGGTTAGACATATAGGTGACTTATAAGTTACTTAAGTGCAGTGGTAGATGACTGTGAAATAACGTGGACGTTATTTCACTCAGGCTGCAGTGGCAGGCCTGTGTAAGAATTGTCAGAGCTTCCTATGGGTGGCACAAGAAATGCTGCAGCTCATAGGGATTTCCTGGAACCCCAATTCCCTGGGTACCTCAGTACCACATGCTAGGGAATTATAAGGGTGTTCCAGTATGCCAATGTGAATTGGTGAAATTGGTCACTAGCCTGTTAGTGACAATTTAGAAAGCAGAGAGAGCATAACCACTGAGGTTCTGGTTAGCAGAGCCTCAGTGAGACATTTAGTCATCACACAGGGAACACATACAGGGCACACTTATGAGCACTGGGGCCCTGGCTGGCAGGGTCCCAGTGACACATTCACTAAAACAACATATATACAGTGAAATATGGGGGTAACATGCCAGGCAAGATGGTACTTTCCTACAGGTGCACCCCTCTCCCACGGGAAATCCTTTGTTCTGCCTTCCCCTGCTTGAGCTGGTCAAGCAGCAGGAAGGCAGAACCCTGTCTGAAGGGCTGCAGCAGCGTGGGCTGCTCGCAGACCCTGGAAGACTGGTAGGAGCAATACTGGGTGGTCCTCTAAGGAGCCCCCAAAGTGCATGGAATCATGCCACCAATACTGGTCTCAGTGTTGTTGGGGTATGATTCCGACATGTTTGATACCAAACATGCCTTTGTTCGGAGCTACCATTATTTAGCTGGACCATAGGTCTGACCAATGGCTGGTACATAGCTAAAACGGCTTCCCTTACAAAGTCCAGGGAATTGGAGTTCGTAGTGGCACCTCTGCTCTTGCAGGAGTGCCCACACACATAGGGACTTGCACCCTGCCCTTAGGGCTGAAAGGCTTACTGTAGGGGTGACTTACAGTGACCTGGTGTAGTGAACAGCAGTGAAAGGTGCATGCAGCTTTTCAAGTAGGCTGTGAATGGCAGGCCTGCAGACACAGTTTGCATGGGCTCCCATGGTTGGCATAATATATGCTGCAGGCCCGGGGAGACCCCTGGTGTACGAATTCCCTAGTTACCTAAGTACCATATGGTAGGCACTTACAAGGGTACGCCATTATGCCAATTGTGGGGTGTAAATATTACCAAGGCAACCAAATTCAGAGGAGAGAGCACAATCACTGGGATCCTGGTTAGCAGGATCCGAGTGAAATTATTCTAAGCACACTGCCAAAAATTGGCCACAAAGAGGGACTTTCCTACAGCTGGGGTATTTGGGGTAGTTGTTTTTTTAACATGGCGAAGGGTTTTGGGGGCGGGGCGGTTTTTTTGCATGGGCAGGGTTTTAGGTCTTAGGGCAGGGAGCTGCTTAGGCTTTGGTATGGGGTGGAGGTTGTCAGTGGTGTGGGGTAGTTCTATCGCTCATTCAGGGTACTTTTTTAGGTTAAGGGGAAGGGTTGTATTGCTGAACCATGCATGTGTTTATCACACATACCTTTACCAGCCATGCCTTTACAACGTAATTCGTTGTAAAGGCATGCGTGATAAAGGCATGAGTGATAAACATGCGGTTGTGGTTCCGACTGCGTTGTTCAGCCATGCGTGGTTCCACCATGTGTGGTTCAGTCATACAATCCCTTGACGTCGGATTCACAACATCAACAATGCTCCAATGCAAACCTCTCATACGACTGGACTGGATGAAGAACCAGCCATCTCTATGTCCCTGCTCAGAGTCCTACCACCAACCCAAGGTCAACCCAAAATAAAACATCAAACATTCAGATCATTCAAAAATGTATTCATCAACAACTTAACGGCTGAACTTATCTTTCCCCCTGCCAAGTTGACATCTGACCCCAGCACCATTCTGAACAACAATACAAAAACAGACAAGTTCACTAGACAAGTGCAATACTTTCAACTTCTTCTTCAGTTAACAAATACAGATCAGCAAGCACATTAATAACACATAGCCAACTTCTCCTCTTGAAGGTGGATTTTCTGATAACCAGTAATCAATGTAGTGCTCTCAAGGCAGGGGGATGTGGGCTTGTGGCAATAGTGTTCTACATCTGTGTTAGACCTGACAGCCTTATGGTGGTCATCCCCAACTTTTTTCTGACCCTCTTTGTGCTGGTTTTAGGACTTTGTGCAGTTTACCACTGCTGACCAGTGCTAAAGTGCATGTGCCCCCCCCAAACATGGTAACATTGGATCCTACCCAATTGGCATATTTTATTTACCTGTAGGTCCCTAGTAAAGTGCACTACATGTGCCCAGGGCCTGTAAATTAAATGCTACTAGTGGGCCTGCAGCACTGATTGTGCCACCCACATAAGTAGCCCCTTAACCATGTCTCAGGTCTGCCATTGCAGGGCCTGTGTGTGCAGTTTCACTGCCACTTCGACTTGGCATTTAAAACTATTTGCCAAGCCTTAAACTTCCCTTTTTCTTCATATAAGTCACCCCTAAGTTAGGCCCTGGGTTACCCATAGGTCTATGTAATTAAAAGGCAGGACACGTACTTATGTATTTTACATGTCCTGATAGTGAAAAACCCACAAATTAATTTCCACTGCTGTGAGGCCTGCTCCTTCTATAGACTAGCATTAGAACTAACCTCATATACTTTTAAGTGGTAGATTCTGATCTAGAAGGAGTAGCCCTGTTATGTTTAATATGGCCAGAATGGCCATAGGAAATCCTGCTTATTGGTGAAGTTGGATTTAATATTACTATTTTACAAATGCCACTTTTAGAAAGTCGGAATTTCTCTGCACTTACTGCCATCTGTGTCTTACAGCCTGTCTCCAATCCACGTCTGGTCTGTGCTGGTTGACAGCTCCCCTTGTGCATTCTACTCAGACAGCCATAAACATGGGACACTCAGTCACATCTGCATTCATCTGCATACTAAGGCCAAAATTTATACTTTTTTAGCGCCACATTTGCACCACTTTTTGACGCAAATATTGGGCAAACTTACAAAATACCATTGTATTTTGTACGTCTGCAACGCTTTTGCATCAAAACGCGGTGCTAAAAAAGTATAAATATGGGCCTAAATGGGTCTCCCTGGGCAGGAAGGGTGGAGGGGCTCTCTCTTACACTTCAAAGGCCAGTGGTCTTCCCTCACACAATGGACTGATAACTCCCCACAGGGATCCTGGCAGACAGGACTGGGCTGAAAGGGGAAATTGTGCAATTCAAAACCACTCTTTGAATTTTCCCCCACTTCAAAGGCATTTTTGGGTATACTAATTGGGTCTCTGACCCCACCAATTAGACACTTCTGGATCTACACCTGGACTCTGTCAGAGGGACTGCCTGTCTGCCCAAAGGACTCATCTGGACTGCTTTGCTGAGAAGGACTGATGCCCTGTGTGTTGCCCTGCTGCCTGCTGGAAGGACTCTGCCTTCCCCACAAGTGCTCTCCAAGGGCTTGATTGAGCTTGCCTCCTGTTCTGAAGTCTGAGGGTCACAAAGTCAGAAGAATCAATGCAACGCCTGCAGAAATCAATGCAGCATCAGCCTCCTGGCTGAAAATTCACCACATCGCCTACCGGATAGACACAGCACCTGCTCCTTCTTACCAGCATGTCAAGGATTTTCAACGCATCATCCTTGGGCGTCAAAATATGCTTGCATCACAGTGAGGAACCAAGGCTGTGCTCCTGAAAATTGATGCATCACCTTGCAGCATGGAAAGAAGCAACGCATTGACTGTGCCACACCAGAAAATCTGATGCTGCACCTTATTTTTTAGCACATTTCCAGCTCTGCGGCTCCCATGCTTTGTTATTTTTGATGCTTCCCAGGTACTGTGTATTACAAGGATACAACCACTGATTCCTAAGGAATTGAGACTCTTTTAAACCTTTAAAAAGTGATATCTCAACTTGTACATATTAGATTTGTGTTGTTTTGATCTTATTGAATTCAGATAAATATTATCTATTAACTTATGTGATGTATGTTGTGGTGTTTTCACTGTGTTACTGTATGAGTTATTACACAGATACTTTACACATTGCCTTCTAAATTAAGCCTGACTGCTCAGTGCCAAGCTTCGAGAGGGTGGGCACAGGATAATTTGGATAGTGTTGTGAGTTACCCTGATTAAGATTGTGGTCCTTACTTGGACAGGGTGCATACCTCTGCCAACTGGAGACCCCATTGCTAACAATCTGTATTCCTCACACCACCTTATATCTCATTTTGAGATCACAGTTTAACCTACCTATATCTAGGCTCAAAATTCACAATCCTGAGTGCACAATATCTACCAAATTCCCTTTCACATACTCTCATATTGATTGTTCACTTTGACCATCAGGGAATCCATTATCAATATTATGATCTGTTCTGCGTACTTGCCCCTTGCGCTGCAGCAGTGCCTTTGTGAGATAATGAGACCTACATCCTGTAATTTTCTAATTGTGTCCTATCCTGCCCTACCCGATCAGTGCTCAGTATGTTATTCCTGTCTTGACCAGGACTACAGACTCATGTCGTACCTTTAATCTAATGTATACATTTGCTTTTTGGACAGCAATACTCTCAGTTGTGGACAGCTTAGCACATTTTTGGGTGTTGCCTACAGACAGTTTTAAGTTGTCTGTAGGCAGCAGCCTATTTTGGACCATACTGAAAACTTACAGTGAGCTTAGACCCTGTCCATTGCTTTCCATTGGTTGGCTTCGGCTGCTTGCTTCATTCTCAATGATTTGCCATCCCCTTCTTGTGCTTGCCCCTGCCTTGAGCCTAACCCCATTACTATCCTTTTGATTTCAAGACTTTTGCCCTTCCACTGCTCACATTTGGGGAACTACTTTTTTTTCCATTAATTAATGCATGAGGGTGCATGTCTTTTATTCCGCTGTCTCGAAGACTGCTTACCTCCAACTTCAAATACCTGCCTCTGTTGCTCCCCCTTCAACCTCTCCTCTGTTGCTTCCCTACCCATCACTTGTCTTTAAATAGATACTTCATATTAATTTTACTCTCTTTGGAGGGCCATGTGATGCCAGGCCACCCCACTCTCTTAAAGCGCTTTTGAATGTCTTTTTTGCTCCCTCAACCCACCCATTCCCTGTTGCTTTCCCGACACCTTTACACTAGCTGCCACTTGCTTCTCCATTGCTTCTCAACCTCTCACAGTCCTTTCAATATTTTTTCTGCCACTTTATGATGGGCCTCTCGATCGCCAAAAAGTGCTTCTGCACTTTTTATTTACTGATCTGTAAGGCGTCATTACCCCTTTTTAGGTTTAGCATAGCAGCATGCAAACGCAGCTTTTCCGACGTGTTGGTATATATCTGGGCATTTAACCACACCCACCGCACGCCCATCACTATCACTTGTTAAAGGGCTTGCCTTTCAAAAATCCTTTCTTGCACTTGGTAACTGCTTTACATTTATCCCTCCTTAGGGTGATTTTGTTACTGCCTTGGACATCTACTCTGTTACATGGATAATTGCACTTTTGATCATAACCTTGACTACATGCAAACTTCTTCTTCCTTTTGTCTCTCTCTTTGTGCTCACGGCTGCGGTTTGATTTGGCTCGCCTATGTCAACTGTTTTACTTTTTATTTTCAATTTATGTGGCAAGAAAAGTCCAGTTAGGAATTTACAATGCTAATAGCTGTAACTCAAGCAAACATGAGACCCATTGCAGTTTAAATGCTTGTTTTGTATATGCTGCACAACATCGCCATTTACAAAGCGAACACTTCAGAAAAAGGCGAGACCTATTGGCTTTGCCAATACTTGTTACCTGCAATTTTATTACGGCAAGAACTTGATACTTTTGTGGGCTGATTAATTAAAACACCCAGGACCTGATTCACAAAGGTCCTTATGGATAGTTAAGTTACGAGTGCAGAGTCTCCGCCCTTCTGGCAGAATCTCCTCACTTGTGCAGAATCTCTGCAGGATGCACTGCAGAAAGTTGGAGGTGCGGAGACTTCACATTCAATTTGAATGCATACTTTTATTCAGGAATGTCCAGCCAATTCATCAAATTATTTACTATAGTCATGATCTTGAAGAGTGTCATCGAAGTCACCAACCAAGGACCTCAAAAATGAGTCCACATCATCAGATGTTAAATCGATCACCGGGCGGGCAAACGGATCCACAGAGCAGTAGTGCGTGTCAGTCTCTTGTTCAGATCCACCTGCAGCAGTGCCATTGTCCATACTAGGTATCATAACTGAAGGCTCATAAGTGGCCTCGCGGGGCAGCCTTAGTCTCAAGAGGCATGACTGTGAATGAACCCTTATCGGGGACATCAGCAATTCTTGGTCTACAGGAGATGCGCGTGCAACAGCAAGACACACCATAGGCAGGTGTTCGAAAAGGCACCACACGCAGTGGAAAACTGGTTGTACACACCAGAGAAGTGGCCGAAATGACAACGACCAATCACGCTCCAATTCCACCAGCAAGGAGGCATCGAAGATCCGAACCATGCGTTCACAGCACAGTTGAGTTTGTGGGAGCGGCTCCATTGCTCTATGTAGCTGGATAGAAACAACCACTGCGAATCAGAAGAAATAGCAGTAGTAGTCCGCCAATCAATGCCAAAAGAATTGGAAAACCGCCAAACACGCTTGAAAAGAGTGAATGGATGGCTGATGGGATGACTCCGAAAACAGTCTGGAAGATGGACATGAATCCAGACACGACAGTCTTAAAGAAATGGACAATCCCAGCCGTGCTTGAAGCATTGAATATTCTGGATACCAGCTCACCAAAGTGCTTAGGGAAGTCAGTATTTAATAGGGATTGTATCTCGGCTGATGATCTCGCTATCTGGAGAGCATACATCTCTCTAGCGGATGTCAACGCGACCTGTTTTTGAAACAATAGTGCCTTTAGTCTGCTCAGCTTGTCATAATTTACATTAATAGTATTTATGGGGGGCCACATGTCAGATACTTTTATCTCTTGTGTGGGGGGGAATAAAACATGTCTGCAACACGTAACGACCTTTGAGACCTAGATTGCATGAGCAATTCCTGGTCGCATGCCGTAACAACTTTGATCGCTCAGTACCACATAACTTCCATTGGAAATTACATGAAATACCGGCCGAATCAAAGGGACGGGAGTACCCTTCAAAAAACAGGCCAAGTTTGCAACCCCCGCATTGCAATGGCCGTGAAGGGACACCTGCTTACATATCATTGAATGAATAACAGTAGTCTCACATTCGCTTCCGCTTAGAAAAACCTCTGTTTCCACTCTTCCTTAATATAGCTATCACCTAGTTGTTCATAACTGCCCATTGCAAGATGTTTCAAGCAATTCGAGAAACGAAAGCTCAAAATGGGCAATTTAATTATGCCATGTAAGAGCCAAATTGTTGAAGGACTCTCTGCTACGGTGAAGGACAACTTATCTATCTTTTCAATGTGAAGCATGGTGAAATTAGATTCCCTTTTAGCCATTGCCTGTTGTTCCTTGGAAAGATGAAAAGCAGTAAACAATTCACTACCGTTAATATACTTCCATGGAATGCGGCTATTTTTCAGTGTCTGTAATGTCCAACCTAACTGCATGATGGAACGCATTGTTGCATAGTCCGTAGTAGTGTTGTTCATTCTACTATGTAGAGGAATGTCCTGTTGGGTAGTGAGAGGGAACTACCCAAGGGACCTCTTGTTCTACTGTGAAGGATCGGCCACATGGTGTAGTTTGATGTCATCAATGGAAATGAATCTGTTCATTCTGGAACCAGGCAGTAGTGGTAACATGACAGTTCTGGTACCTTGAATTCCCAAGACCAAAACAGGTGCTCTATACAATGGCTGAATACCTACTTCACAGCGATCTTCTCACAAACCAGATCCCCAACTTTAGGAATCCAGCCAGTCTAAGTTTTCGCTAGATCCCTTATTCCTAAGGTGGCAGCACTGGTAGATGATTTATCATCACAAAATTGCTGAAGCTCCTGTAAGACAGTGAGATGTTCATTTATGTCAAATGGTGTTTCTGCTGCCCCCAAACCAGAGCCATCAAGATCTGGGACATACATAGGTATCCCAAGAGAACCTCATAAGGAGTGCATCCCCCAAAGACCGTCTTGGCAGATTATTCAGTTCTGTCTGGACCCCATTTAGGTGATGAAGCCAACTGTGGCCTGAACATAATACTCGAGCTGTTAAGGACTGCTTTAGATCACGATTCTGCCTCTCCACCACCGAATTTCCCTTGGGATGGTATGGTGACGAGTAATGGAGTTCAATACCCATCGTCCCCATGGTGTCCCTGAATGCCTTTGAGGCAAATGCAGGACCCTGGTCCGAATGGAATGCTGCAACCGCATATGTACTGATAAAGATCAGCAAGTCTTTAATAACAGTTTGAGCGTCAGCCGACCGCTGCGGCGATACCCACAGGAATCTAGAACAAGAATCTACAGTGACTAAGAAGTGTTTGTATGCACCATCAGGTTGGAGTGGACCGCAATGGTCCAGGTACACACATTGTAGTGGCCTGCTGGACACTAAGAGGGATGTCTGTGGTGGGCATTTGATAGTGGAGCCCTTTATTTGCAAATGTCACAACAAAGAACATATTTCTTTGTCCATCTGCATAGACCAGGCCACCAGAAGCATTTCTGTAAGAGTGTTATCGTGGCCGAAATACCAGCATGTGCAGAAGCGACATACTCATGCGCTGCTTTTACTAGATCTAATCTCTGGTCTTCGTTGGGGATCACTCGATCTCCAACCCCAGGAATTGTTGCGTAGGCAAGATTCTGTGCACTGATGTGGTAAGAATAATTTGTAGGGTATCCTTTCGGGAGGGGCTTGCCTTCAGCCAAAGCTTTCACGGCAGCCAGTATTTCATTATCCAGTCTCGTTTTGAACAAGTCACTGCAGCCACAGAAGCCATAGCTACTGCAGATTTGGCTGCTTCATCAGTCAAAGCGTTGCCGGTGATGTGTACTCCTACATGTTGATGGCCCAATGTATGTCCTACATGGACACATGGTAGCTTATCTTTAAGATCAGCCACCCTCCCCCACAACGTTTTTTGTGTTTTATGGTGTTCCCTTTGGAATCTCTAAACCTGTTCAGCTTCCAATGATTAGGATAATCATTGTATGACTGGACGCAGTAGTATGAGTCACAGACTATTAAAGTCAGGCATCCTGGCTCTGTGTGTTCTAGCGCTAATATAAGAGCTTTAAGTTCAACCAATTGAGCTGTGCAGTCTCCTAGGGTCTGCATGTCGGTATTGTGAGGGTAGAAAACTCCATCCTCCATCAGTCCGCTCACGGCTGCGCAAGCGGCTGCGTATTGATGTTTAGTACCTACAGCTGGTTGTGCTGAACGATCAGTGTATATGACAGTATTGTATCTGTCTAGTGGCAAGATAGTTAGAGGAACGGGGTACTCCTGTTAATACTGGAGAAACTCTTGTGTCTGAAGTTTTGGATCAAAGATGTAATCAACATCAGTGGCGGTCAGAGACGTTGCCCACTGAATCCAACGTGGATGTAATGCTTTAGCATTGGGAACGCTTGCTTTGGTGACAGCCTCTAAGGCGGGCACCGGGGTAATGCCAATAATGCGTTTCCCTTGGGCAAGTGCCGTCTCCTTTATGACAGCCATTTGAACTGCAGTCAGAATCTTTTCTGTAGATGCAAAACATTGTTCTGCATTTGACTATAAATGTGATTTATACGCTATGGGTACCGTGTTGCCTTCATTGAAGGTGACATAAGTGAATCCAATGGCACCAGCAATTATTCTGATGACCAAATTTGTTTTATTGTCACATGTGTGCAAGTGTTTAGCTTCTAGCATGTCCTGTTGCAATTCCCTAAGGATGGTTGTATGTTCAACTGTCCAGTGTCTGCTAGAAAACGTTGGCTGTACCAAGTCATAAAGTGGCTTGATATGCTGTGCATAGTCTGGAATATATGTTCTGCCAAAGTTGAAAAATCCTAGTAATGACTGTAGTTTCTTGAGAGTGTTAGGTGGGTGCAATTGTGCACATTTCTCTAGAAGGTGTGGGGCCAGGCTCTTCCCCTCGTTCGATAGCTCATATCCCAGGAACAATACACTGAGAAAGGCAATCTTACTTTTCTTAAAGTTGAATTTGTAACCGAGGTCTGCAAATCCCAAAATGATCTGATCGATCCTTACAAGATGAATGTTGAGGTCGTCGTCCGTGAGATCTATGTCATCCACGTAGGACAACGCCTCGGGATCAATATCATGTAATATTGATGTTACACAGGCTGAAAATAGCCCTGGGCTATTCTTATAGCCTTGGGGTAAACGACGAAAGCGTTTTTGTCAGCCAAATGAGAATGCACTCAGGTCCCGACTTTCATGTGCTAAGTTCTGGCAGAAAAACCCACTAGAAACATCTAACGTTGTTTTATATTTTTCACGCACTATATTGTTTATTAGTGCTGTGCTATGTGAGTATTATATAGCATATGTATGTGTATGACTATTTAAATGTCTGTAATCTATGACTATTCTGCAGGAATGGTCTGGCTTTGCAACGGAGAATAACGGGTTATTCATTGCAGATGTCCAGGGATCAATCACTCTCTGGTACTCAAGCTGAGTGAGGATCACCCACACCGGAGCTTTTGCTTCATGGTTAACAGGATATTGTGGCTGACATTGGGGTGTAGACCTAACAGGAATGACATGACAAGGAGAGTCCTTGTCCCAACCTACATTATTGCGGTGTAACGGAGGTGCCTGCGCTAAAGCCCATTCAACAGCATAGGCTTGTTTTTCTGCTTCTGGAACAAGATTAGAGAAAGAAGGCAAAATTACATTTTCCCCATGTGGGAGCTTACGGACGTGTTCAGGTGGCCAGTCTCTTTCGGCCAATAGGATATCACTAGTAAGTTCATCCCAGAATATCACACCAATGGTGCGCTCCACGTCTCCCTCGATCTGAATTTTGAAATCATAAACCCTGTCTGGTGGGAGAATGCGGCTGTCCGCAGTCTCAACTGCAATAAAATCGCTAGTTGCTGTCGCATTCTTATGATCTTTCAGACTCTGGTGACATATCGTGACCTCTGCTGCGCTGTCTAACAGTCTCACTGCCCACATCTTGTTCCTCAACAATGTTCTCAATTGTATTGGCATTTTTAGCTGACAGTGCTGCCCCTTTTTTCTTTTTAGACTGTGGCTTTTGCTGAGGAGTCTTTTCTTCTTTTTTTACTGTAGACTGTGTTAAGTCTTTTTTTTGTTTCACGTATTCAGGACGTCGTTCAGGACAGCCCCCTCTCTCGCTACGTCTATCCGGTGCATCCTGAAAGGAACAAGAGGGACGTGAATCATAATATCTTTCAGGAGTTTTTATATTTTCCCTATTTCTGAGATTGTATCTCCTTTCGGAGTTCTCCGGGTGTGGATAATCAGCTCTTATTTCATCTATCCTTAAATTCTTTTTGTTTTTCTCAGCGCTTTGTAGAGCCCTCTTGTGCCTGCTTCGTACCTTCCTTAAGGTTGGTACTTTGTAATTCCAACTTCTTCAGTTTGGCTCCCAAACTATCCCGCCCTATACTAGTATAGGTGTCGGAAATTATTTTCGATAGCTGTCTCTCCTGTTCCAAATGTGGAGTTTCTCAGAGACGCTGGCGTATAGCCAGTGCTACCGCTTCCCATTTAATGTTACTGAGTATTATTGAGGAAACTGCGTCAAAGTTACACATTAACTTTATCCCCAAATCTAAGGCTGGTGCAGCCCTGTGCTTATTCTGTATTTGTTTTAACACTTCCGGTAAATTGGCAAGTGTCGGGGTACCATGTGTGGTAGTATATATTGGAGCAAAGACTGTGCCCTATGTGGCCCAGTCATCCACCGAGGGAACCATCCCAAAGGGCAAGCGCATTGTGCAAAGTCAATGTTTTTCCTGTGGTCCCGTATGGGGAAACACAGCTTCCAAATGGTTGGTTTTCTGGGCTATCCAGAATGGTATTTTCTCTCGTTCTGTGGGTACTTTATCCATGATAGTATGCACTGTTTGTGGATTAATCCCAGTAGCCAATTGGTGTCCACTAAGTGCTGGTGGAGCTGGACGCGCTGGTGTTGTGTTCAAAGTTCGCATTACGAACTGGACTAGTCGTCTATAAAGTGTTACTAACTCATTATATAAATTTTGCAGATCTGCTATTTGCATATTTGGTATGCCTGGGTGAGGTGTGTATGTGGCAAACATAGGCCAGTTGGTCCATCATTACTTAAAGGACCTAGGGCCTCATTCTGAGGCTGGCGGGCACCGCCATATGGCCGTTCTGCGGTCGATAAACCGCGGAGGCCATTCTGGCTTTCCCGCTGGGCTGGCGGGCGACCGCCAGAAGGCCGCCCGCCAGCCCAGCGGGAAACCCCCTTCCCACGAGGAAGCCGGCTCCAAATGGAGCCGGCGGAGTGGGAAGGTGCGACGGGTGCAGTTGCACCCGTCGCGAATTTCAGTGTCTGCTAAGCAGACACTGAAATTCTTTGTGGGGCCCTCTTACGGGGGCCCCTGCAGTGCCCATGCCATTGGCATGGGCACTGCAGGGGCCCCCAGGGGCCCCATGACACCCCATACCGCCATCCTGTTCCTGGCGGGCGAATCGCCAGGAACAGGATGGCGGTATGGGGTGTCGGAATCCCCATGGCGGCGCAGCAAGCTGCGCCGCCATGGAGGATTCCTGAGGGCAGCGGAAAACCGGCGGGAGACCGCCGGTTTTCCTGTTCTGACCGCGGCCAAACCGCTGCGGTCAGAATGCCCTGCGGGGCACCGCCAGCCTGTTGGCGGTGCTCCCGCCGACCCAAGGACCGCCGGGGTCGGAATGACCCCCCTAGTCTCACTCTTTGTATTACATAAGGTAGGGCGCCTTCAAACCAGTTCTGATGGTCTTGGTATGTGAGCGATATTTCATGATACTGGTATGTTTGGTACCGATGAGGTACGTTTGCAATTTCGTATGTGTGGAACGTATGTGGTCTGTGGTCCACCTCATGAAAGGTGACCCAACAGTAAAATGTTTCTGTTTAGTGTGCTTCATTAGCTTTTTTTTATAAGAGTAACATCCCCGCCCTCTTTTGTAAGGCCATGCGCTAATAAATGTTGTGTTAATGCTTGTCTAGCATTCTCAGGAATTTCTATGGCGTTAGCCATATTTATTTAGAGAAACGGAACACCAAATGGGGAGTAAAGTTCTTTTATGAGTTCGAGCTCGAACAACCTACAGCCTAATCAGGTGTTACCTTTTCAGCTTAGGAGGATCTTCCCAAAGACCACGGACGTCTCCGTATAATGGTACTTACGGTACCTGTTGTCTGTGAGACAGTGATAGTAAGGGTATCCATAAATTAGTGCCTAAACACCATTGTTGGTGGCGCCATGTCGTAGTTTGAACTCTTGCTCTAGGCAAGACTGCTGGTTTAGGAATGACAGTACTTATGTTTGTAGGTGACTATGCCTATCCTATAACAAGTCGCAGCTGTCGTCCCAACTCTTCCGGCTCACTAGCAGCACCTCACCAAAAACCCAAATAGTAAAAGGTGATTTGTGGCAGCCTTTATGCATGGACTCGAGAATATGACATCTAAGGGAGTGTCGTGGTTAAACGGAGATTACCCCTTTCTCACAGATATATCATGTCTCATCCAAACACAGGCAATAACGAAGATGGAGTAAAGTTTCAATGGTTTTTATTTAACACAACTGCAATTTGCGATAAGTTACATGGCCGGAAATGATTAGGATAATGAACAGTGCAAGAATCAGAATAGTAAAGACAAGAGTCATTATTACAAAGACCCCCACCATCTTGCAATAACATAAAAAGACATGAAGTGTATAATACGTTCTAATACCCTATCCTGATAGGCCTAACCTCCTACCTAAAGGAGAGCTGGGTATGTCAAACCTAATCTGCCAATGCCATGTCCATGAGAGGAGCCCCCAACCCTCGTTACCTTGGAATGAGGTCTCTATCTCAGACTCCGTAGGGACACGAAGACTGGGTCAGCGTCAAGACGATGTGCAGCATTGATATCAGCGATGGTGGTGATGCCCTCTGGTCAGAATCCCTCTGATTATCTGTCTAAAGTGTGATGTATCTACACAGATCTACTTGGACCCCTGACGTAGGTATGTTCCCAAACAATAAATAACAGGCATGCTTGGGGTGGCAATTAATATAAACAATTCCCTTGAAAGCATGGAGAGGGAAAGTCTCTAAGTGTGAACACCTAGGCTCATATTTATACTTTTTGACGCAAACCAGCGCCGGTTTGCATCAAAAATGTTACCGACGGATAACGCCATTCCTACGCCTTATTTAAGGAATGACGTTAGCCGGCACTGTGGACTGGTCAGAGTAAAAAAAAATGATTCAAACCAGGCACCGCCGGCGTAGGGGAAAATGGGGGTTGTACGTCACAAAATGGTGCAAGTCAGTGAAATGTCTTAGCAAAGACAGTAGTCATGCCCCCCTTGCCCAATGGTCATGCTCAGGGGACTTCTGTCCCCTGGGCATGGTCATTGGGCACAGTGGCATGTAGGGGGGCCCAAATTAGGCCCCCCTATGCCACTTAAAAAAAATAATAATAATACTTACCTCAACTTACCTGGGATGGGTCCCCCCATCCATGGGTGTCCTCCTGGGGTGGGTGAGGGTGGCAGGGGGTGTCCCTGGGGGCAGGGAAGGGCACCTCTGGACTCCTTCCATGGTCAGAGACCATGGAAGTGAGCCCACAGGTCCCTTAACGCCTGCCCTCACCCAGGCGTTAAAAAACAGCGCACATCAGGATGTGCGCCGTTTTTTAAGGCCCTACTGTGCCTCAAAATGACGCAGGAGCATAAATAAGGTGCACAGGCCTTAAAGTCATTTTTTGGGCGGGAACGCCTACCTTGCATGTCATTAACGCAAGGCAGTTTCCCGCATCCCAAAAATGACTCACAAGGAGGAATTTTGACATCCGCGGGCTCGGGCGTCAAAGTTTAAATATAGTGCACCGTTTGAGCCGAATGTGCAGTGCAAACAGAGTATAAATATGCCCCTTACTGTTTGTTTGTCATTGTCACTTCATCTTGACGCCATAACGCGGTGGCACTGATAATGCAAATCATAACAAGTGGCCTAACTATAAACAAGGCAGCCATCTTAGAAGAATTAAATAATTAAATGGCCTAAGACAGAGCAAGCTAACCAGGTTAAAAGTCACTAGGTGACGGGGGCACAAGTATGCAAGCCAAAGGCTAAGCTCACTCCTGTTATCCCATTAAAACAAACTAGGATTCACTACACCACCCTGAGCCCTAAATCCCAAAAACTATCCCAACCCCTCCCGCCCTGATCCCTAAATCAGCACCTCTGCCCTGAAATCCACCCTGCCGTTAAGACTACCCTGCTCCCTGCCCTGAGCCATAAATCCAAAAAACTACCCCATCCCCCCGCCCTGAGCCCTAAATCCTAAAACTACCCTGACCATCCTCCCCGGACACCCTGCCATTAAAATTACCCAACCCCCTGCCCCGGGCCCTAAATCAAAAAAACGACCCCAACCCCTCCTGCCCTGATCCCTAAATCAGCACCTCTGCCCTGCAATCCACCCTGCCCCTGCCCTTAAGACTTCCCTGCCCCCCTACCCTGAGCCCTAAATCCCAAAAATACCCCAACCACCACCCTGCCCTTAAAACTACCCCGACCCACCCCCAGCCCTAAATCCAAAAACCTACCCTGACCCCCAGATACCCTGCCCTTAAAACTACCCCAAACCCCTGCCCTGAGCCCTAAATCCAAAAAAGTACCCCACCCCCTCCCCGCCCTGAGCCCTAAATCAACATCCTTGCCCTGCAAAGCACCAGACCCTGCCCTTAAAACTGTCCTGTCCTTAAAATTATCCTGACCCCGCCCATAAAACGCATCTGTGAAAATGTGCACCATGGAGCTCTGTACTTTAAATACAGCGCATCCATGGCATCGTTAGGGGATGTGCAGCAGGCACAAGAAATCTGACACATCAATGATAATGCGTCCATTTCTTGTAAATAAGGCCCCCAGTGTTTAATAAAGAAATTGGTGCTGTTTTTAAGAAAATAAATCCTGTTTAGGAGACATTGGCAGATGAGACAATGGTACTGGGGCTCACTACCTTCTCACCCCCAAGGTTGAATTATACAATTCTATAGGAGAGAAGTTTTTCCAGGGACCCTTTCAGCTCTATCAATCACTTACCACCTTTGATATCAAATCACAGTTAGGAAGAAGCGAATTTGCTATGGGTCGCTAAACTCAATTTGCTGTTCGGAAAAAATATTTCTTACTCACAAAATGGGTTTAGTAGATTGTAAAAGGCCTTTTTGCCCCCAGATTTAACAGGTATGTCTTACTGGTTATTAAGCTTATTGAGTATGATTACTGTGTCATACTGCATACGGCCTAACCTGGGCCCCCCTACATGCCACTGTGCCCATAAAGTTCTTCTGCCTTTTTAGCAAAATAAGAGAAATCAATAGGGGTGCACCCACGTCATGCTCACACCATCTGTGTCTTTACCCAAATAGCAATAAGACCCTAACTGACTACTTTCCTTTGGTGGTATATATTTCCCACTAGAGAACTAGTAGTCAAAAGCATCATCATAGTGTCTCGTGTTCCCCAGGTGGTAAAGTCTCTTTTTTTCAAGAGACATAGGGCCTGATTATGAGCTCGGTGGACTGCACCAGAACCCTTGCAATGTTCACTGTCTGCAACCACCAGCTTAACCAGCTAAACAATACCAGTAGACAAGCACAGCTGCCAGGCAGAGCAGGCAACAGACATGTTATATACAGGCCATCCAACTTATAAAATTCTTACCATATGAGGAGGGGGCAGGGCTTTGGGGGGTCCTGTGCCAAGAAGTACCTAAGTGTTTGTCCTCACCCCGCCCACAAGCCCCCTCCTCCCAAGAAAAAGCTTTCTAAGGCTGCTGCTGATGTCCTGGGTGTTTTCACACTCTTTTAATGGACATTGGTAGTTCAAACTCCCCAAAAACAAGCTTCAAACCACTGTTAACATTGATTTTCAGCGTGATTTCCCTTCCTTTGTGTGATATCAGTTCCTCACTGGGAGACCTTGTGAATGTAGCTGATCTAGTATGCCACACAATGGCACCATTGAGTTTTCAGGTCTGTACACATCACAGAATGAGCTCCTATAAACCTGGGTCAGTAACAGTAATTCTGACAGCAACCCAGGTAATGTCAATTAACTGGTATTTTTAAAGGCAAACTCCCTCCAGGGCCTAGTGATTTGTTGATTAAAATATGTGATCATGTGTCATAGACTACACCTCTTCAAATGGTTAGGTTGAGTAGGTGATTCACCATCGGTGTATCGAATTTGAGGACTTTTAATATTTCAAACTTTGTATATTTTATTTTTTTATTGAAAATTGTGAAAACAATATTGTACAGTGCTAAAGCAAAGTGTTTAACTGTGCATCCTAATTCTCAAAAGATGTGAAGTTCTATGTTAAATAGTTTATGTGATCATGTAGGAGAGCAAAAAAAACAGAGTTGGAATATTCAACTAGGTTTGGTGAATTCCACTGCCTCTGAGCCCAGGAAGATGACATTAAACAGTGAACTTCAGGGAGGATTCTCCCAATATTTCAGAGCTCCGTTTGTTTGATTATGCATCAGTCAATCATTCATTGATAACCTACAGACGTGGCCCCACGTTCAGGCATATGTGCAGTGAACGCTTTGTGAGTCAAGTTCCAAACACTAGCCCAGTTTGATGCTAAAGACCTTACTCTTGGATGTCCTCCATTCTGGTGCCCTGCCCCTCCTCTGCACACCCTGTGCTTATTTCCCTACTCCTGATTGTCCCATCCCTGGTTTGCACCTGCTGTGATAACTGTTTTGACCTTCTTCAATCATACACCCTACCCATGTGAGTGATCCCTCGCCTTGTATTGTTACCATACCAAATATCGCACCTGTGTATGCCCCCTCCGGCGACCCCTGCCCTGGAGTACAAGGACCTGCATTCCACTGGAACATCTACTTCCTCACAGGTCGCAGTCAGCCTTAGTGTGATCTCTTTAAAGCTCTTCCCCCGGTATGTGGGGATGCAGAACCACCTTTGCTTTAAGAGTTAAAAACAAGCTAAATACTAGAGCATAAATGCACCCCTTCAATCATACCTTAGACCTTTCCACGACTATAGCCGATGCAGAAGCTGTGAAAATGGGCCGGTCAAGTGGTGGAAATGGGCTGGTCAAGTGGTTGAAGTGTGCTGCAGAATCCTTGTTAAGAATTTGGGGCCACATGTAGCAACATTCAGAATTGCGACCCGCAAATTGCAGGTCAGAGCGACTCGCAATTTGCGAGTCACAAATCCGAATGTTGGATGGTGTACCTGACACCATCTGCGATTTGCAAGGGGGTTGCAAATGCCCACCTCATGAATAATCATGAGGTGGGTCGCAATTTGTGACCCCCTTGCGAATGGCGGCCCTCACAGGGTTGGTGGCCTGCTGCGGACAGCAGACCACCATGTCTGTGACTGCTTGTCAATAACTCAGTTTTTTTTTTTTGTAATGCAGCCCGTTTTCCTTAAAGGAAAACGAGATGCATTACAAAAACAAAAAATACAACGTTTTCGTTTACAGTGCCATTCGCAATGGGGAAGTGGTCCCATGGGGACCCCTTCCCTTTTGCGAATGGGTTACCACCCATTTGAAATGGGTGCAAAATGCGATTGGTTTGCGACCGGGTTCGTGGTCACAAACCAATCCTACATTGCACTGCGACTCGCAATTAGGAAGGGAACACCCCTTCCTAATTGCGAGTCGCAAACCTGTTTTGGATTCAGTAACCAGGTTACTGAATTGCAAAATGGGATTTGTGCATTGCGATGTGCTTTTTGCACGTTGCAAACAGCAAAATTCGCTGTTTGCAATGTGCAAAAAGCTTGCTACTTGTGGCCCTTGGATACTAGCAATTTTTCTGACCAAACAAAGCAGTCTTTGCCCCAAATTGAATATCAAAATATGCTTCTTAGACTTATCAGAATGTTCCAGCAGAGACTTGTGCAGAAAACAAAGCAGCTTTTGCATGAGCATCTCTAGTCGTTTTCTATACTGACTCACAAATACCCAATTTACAGAACTTTACGGAAGCTTGTGATATAAGTGACTTGCTCTGGCACTAAATAAAAGCACTAACTGAAGGACCTCTTTTCATCCTCGCCAACTACAAGACTGTTACTCCCTCACAGGAATTCTGCTCCCAGCTCTCCCACCAATTCAGCAGAATAATCAGCAGAGTATACAACAAATTCACACCCCTACCTGACCTCTGCACTCTCATAGTCCTTCAACCCAAACAAAGACCTCATCTGCACTGTCATCACCAGGGTACTCAACAACTCTCTTTGACCCGCGCTACCTTACAGGGTGCATTGAGACATGCCACAATTCTACATCTGCTGAAACCATTCAGCAGATCTCAAAACACTGGAAAACTACAGACTAGTCTGCCCACTACCTCACCCAGCAAAAGTCCTGGAAAAAACTCTTCAACAATGACCGTCTGACCACCTCAACAATTATCACCTCCTCAAACCTTCCCAATCCAGATTTAGTTCAGGTCACATCACCACCCTGCCACAACACACCTACACTCATACACATACACACATATAACACACACAGATAAGAATACACATTGCAGCTGTCCATGCTGCCTCTAACATACAAAGCAGGTGCAGCCTGTGTGCAGCACCAGTGAAAGCGTCTTACATACACCAAACTATGACAGCACAAGGAGCAAAAGTACATGGAGCTTTGCTTATATTGATATGGAAGAGCCTTCAGCTCTAGTCTGCTTCTAGGTTCCCCACTATAAGGTATTGTGGGACTCTGGGCAAATCATGTTCTCTGCTTTAGCCATCTTTTCTTACCTGCTAACATAGAAATCTTCCGGAAACAGGCAAAACCAGGGGTGTAACACAAGCCCTTGGTGTTTCCATGCTGTGGGGTGGCATTGATTTTTCTACCATGGAGTGACTCATCCACCTCATCATGGACAACAGTAGCACCACATAATTCATCCTTCTTGACCTTTCTGCAGTGGTTGACAGTGTCTCTCACCCCGTCCTCATCCACTTCCTCCACAAGGCTGGAGTAGAAGGACATGCATTCCACTGGAACATCTACTTCCTCACAGGTCACAGTCAGTCTGCCTGCCCTGTACACATCCTCTGCCTCCAATTTGATCTGCAGCATCCCTCAAATCTCCTCACTCAGTCTCAGGCTCTTCAATGTCTACATGGCCCCCTAGCTAACACCACCTGAGCCCATGGACTCAACACCATCTCATATGCCAACAATACTCAACTCATCCTTCATCTCTCTAACAACACCTCCAACACCCAGACTAAATTTATCAGCTGCAGGTCTGAAGTTGCAAACTGGATGAAGATTGACGGATTGAAGTTCAACTCTGACATGATGGAGGTGGTTCTCTTTAGGAAAGACTTCTCTCTAGCCCAGGCCTGACTGCCCCAAAATTAGAACTTACTCCCACCTTGTAAAAACAAGCTGGAAACCTAGGGATCATAATCAACAGTCACATTTGGACTTCTGCTTCCACACCCTCAGGGAAATCTTCAAGGGGCTCCTACTCAATACCTGAAGAACCATTACCCAAGTGCTGAGCACCAGCAAGCTGATCTATGGGAATACACTGTATATTGACATCACCACAGAGACTAGAGGTTATTGGGAACACAGCAGTCAGACTCAGCCTCAAACTTCCACTCTGTTCTTGCATTTGCTCTCACCTAAAATACCTCCACTGGCTCCCCATCTAAAAGGTGGCCTATTCAAACTTCTCACACACCCACACTAAGCACTGCACAACCAACATCCTGCAAGAATAAACAGCAACATTAGCTTCCACAAACCTACCAGAAATCTCCACTCTTCCAACCCCCAGCTCACTCAAGTCCCTCGCACCCAAAAAGCCAGAGCCCGTTGCCAAGCCTTCCAGTACCTGGCCACTAAATGACCTTACCCTTCACATCAGAGCAGCCCATTTAACACTAGAACTCTACAAAAAAATGAAAACCTGGCTATTCTAATAGGGCACCACCTCCTGCTCAAGGTGCCAGGGTACAGTCTCGGGTGTCACGCACACTATACAAATACACACAACATAACAAATGATTTGTCCACATCACCCCAGTTATTGCCTTTCTTCCTTTACTGCCCATGGAATATTGCATTATCTTCAAGACAACATATTTTCCCATAAAGCTCTACATTTTGCGACCTCAAATGTCAAAAAAATCAGTATCTAATAGTGCAAAACAGCTCGGAAGTTAAAACCATGCTACGTCTGGTATCCTACAAGTGAAGAACCACATTCACATATGGCTACTGTCAGCATTTAAAAAACAAGATTTTATGGGTCAAAATATAATCAAAACATATGTTTGAACTAGAAAAAATTCTGGGTGATCAGACCAGTGGTATTTTCATGCTTAGTAATGTAACTCACAACATACAATTTTGCACACAATACAGGTATAACTTTCACATAACATTATGGGCCTGATTCTAACTTTGGAGGACGGTGTTAAACTGTCCCAAAAGTGGCGGATATACCACCTACCGTATTACGAGTTCCATAGGATATAATGGACTCGTAATACGGTAGGTGGTATATCCGCCACTTTTGGGACGGTTTAACACCGTCCTCCAAAGTTAGAATCAGGCCCTATGTGTAGTAAATAACTAATCACCAATGTGAACGCACTCTTTGCATTCATAAACCTGAAGAAACATAACTTCAGTGTGGGGCTTGGGGTGTTACATCCCCCTACAAAATGTATTCTTTAGTAAACAATTGGATACATGTGCTTTCAGTGGGACATGGTGAATTGTCTGACGGATTTCACCTGGACTACACTGACAATAACACACACATGTACTTGTTTCTATTTTGAAGGCTTTAAAATGTTGAATAGTTTGAAAAATATTGGTCCAAATTTAAGAAAAGCTACGTCTCCTGTGCCCCTTAGGGCCCCGCTAAAATCACCATGTGTGTGCCGTATTTATTTTTGATGCTAGTTGGGCGCTTTGCAGGATTAACATCAAAAATGTTTATGCTAATCCTGCAATGCACCTAGAGGCCCATTGAAAACAATGGGAGCCTCATTTTAATGCCTGCTCTGTGCAAGCATTAAAAATGCCACAAACAAATTTCACAAACAAATCTTTTAGATTTCTTTGTACCATTTTGATACACCCCCACCTTCCATACATTATGGCTGGCGCAGGCAAAATGTGGGTCAAGTGTTTACAAAGTGGTGCAATGCATGCATTGCGCCATTTTGTAAATATGGCATGTGGAAAAAGCCACTTCAGCACGCCTTAGCGTAAAAAAAATGACGCTATGACAGCGCTAAGGTGGCGCTAGGGGTACTTAAATATGCCTCATAAGGGCATATTTATACTCTGTTTGCACCGAATGTGCATCATAAATTTTGACGCACATTCAGCGCAAACCATGCACCATATTTAAACTTTGACGCCTGAGCCCGCGGACGTCAAAATTCCTCTGTATGCATAATTTTTTGGATGCAGCAAACAGCCTTGCGTTAATGACAATCAAGGTAGGCGTTCCCGCCCAAAAAATGACTTTAAGGCCTGTGCACCTTATTTATACTCCTGCGTCATTTTGACACACAGGAGGGGGCGGGCCTTATAAAACGGTGCACAGCACGTTTTTTTACGCCTGGGTGAGGGCAGGCGTTAAGGGACCTGTGGGCTTACTTCCATGGTCTCTAGTCCAGAGGTGCCCTTCCCTGCCCCCAGGGACACCCCCTGCTACCCTCGCCCACCCCTATAGGACACCCATGGATGGGGGGGACCCATCCCAGGTAAGTACAGGTAAGTTGAGGTAAGTATTTTTTTTTTAAGTGGCATGGGGAGCCTAATTTGGGTCCCCCTACATGCCACTGTGCCCAATGTCCATGCCCAGGGGACAGAAGTCCCCTGGGCATGGTCATTGGGCAAGGGGGGGTTATACGTCAAAAAATGGCACAAGTCCGGTTTGAGGCATGATTTTTGCCTCAAACCTGACTTGCACCATTTTTCGACACACAACTCCCATTTTCCCCTACGCCGGTGCTGCCTGGTTTGAGTCTTTTTTTTTTACTCTGACCAGTCCGCAGCGGCGGCTCACGTCATTCCTTAAATAAGGTGCCTGCATGGCACGTAGGAATGGCGTTAGCTGGCGGTAAAATCTTTGACGCAAATCAGCACCCGCGCTGGTTTGCGTCAAAAATTATAAATATGGGCCGTTGTGTTTCAAGTAACCCTAACAATACACCGTCCTCTCCCTTCCCACTTCTCCGTAAGCCCCACTCATGTCCTGCTTGCCATTTAGGCCCACATTTATGCTACAGTGGTGCAGCGCGGTGCTGCGCCAAAAATAGCAGTGCTGTGCTGCGCTACTTTAGAAATGCAGGGATGCGCCATATTGACTGAAATACGGCGCACCTCGGTCTTTTCACCCCTGTGTCAGCGCTACATTTAGCTGCCAGCGCCAATGCTGGCATCCTTGTACCATAGTGCAAGGGTGTCTGCTTTGAGGGGATAGCTTGTTTATGTGCAGGAAGGTTGTCCCTTCCTACACATAAGCAATCTACAATGGTGATTTGGCACTTCTATGTGTGCTGCAGAATGCAGCACACATAGAAAAAGCAAAAACGAGGAGAAATAAAAGTATTTCTCCTCATTTTGCCATGCTAATGCCTCCCTTGGCGAGTCACAAATCTGAGGGAGCATCAAGAGCAATGGGTGTTGTGGTGGCACGCCCACTGCAACACCAGTTGCACGCCCCTGTGATGCAGAAAACTGCATCGGAGGGGCCCATATTTACAAAAGTAGCTTTACACCTCCTTGTAAATATGGAGCAGTGCATAGCACCACTGGAGCATCACAAAAAGTGACGCTCCGGTGGCTCTAGGGGCTTTTAAATATGCCCCTTAACGTATTTTTGTAAAATATTACAGAATGATTGTTGGGAAATTTGAAGCTCACACCCCCCCCCCTGTAAAACCCTACCTCTAATCATACTGACCAAGCCACGTCCCTCTAAACATGTTCTCTTGTGAAGAAAGTTGTCAAGTTAGGACTCAGCTGTTCAATGTTTTAGATGCCAAACTGTTGGAATAAATGAACAGCGAGATTGGAGTAGAGTTAGGAGTTTAGTGGAGGAAACAAGACGCGAGAGCCGCACAGACGAGCGATGCTTGTATTCACTACAGTCTGTAATTAGTGCCCATCACGCAGAACAACAAGCACTTGTCCTGGCCCCGCCGCGCATCTTGTGTTAGAGGAGGCAGAACCCTAATATGTGTATCAGCCAACACCGCAGATCATAAAGAGCAGGGCAGACATGAAATCAATACTGTAAAATAAGGAAAACAAGCATTTGTAACACAGTCTCAAGTTATGGGGGAAAAACTTCAGAGAATCAAAAACCAGGTGAAAGCAACGACTGTCAGTTTTACTCCTTCCGGCTCTTTTAGCGTATTTTTTAAAATTAAAATAAGGGCAGGAGTAGTGCACAAACACACGTACACACGTGCACACACCACAGGCATGTTAATACATACACACACAAACACATAGACAAAACACAGTAATATACATGGCAGCTGCCCATACTGCCTCTAACATACAGCTTGTGTGCAGCACCAGTGGCAGTTTCTTACATATATAACACCGTGACTGCACAAGGAGGAGCAGAAAGTAATGCGCCTCCACTTTAGTTGATACGTTACGGCTTACATCTCTAGTCTACTCCTAGGTTCCCTACCAGAAGGTATTGTAGGACCATGGGTAAATCACATTCTCTGCCCCCCAACGCCAGCAGCAGCAGCTGCAAACCTTTTGGAAAAAGAAATATAGTAAATTATGGCCCAGATTTATATTCTGTTTGTGCCGAATTTACATCATTTTTTTTACTCAAATTTGTTGCAAACCTAACTCCATATTTATACTTTGGTGTTAGATCCGTCTAGTGCCAAAGTTTTGGAGTTAAAGTTATTTTTTGCTTGCGGGAAACTAACTTGCGTCAATGAGATGCAAGGAAGGCGTTTCCGTGCAAAAAATGATGATATAGCCTTAGCGCCATAGTTATCCCCGATGCTAAAATCAAGCACGGGGAAGGGGGCCTTAAATAATGGAGCTAAGCTTGTTTAGCGCCATTATTTAACGCCTGGGTGAGGGCAGGCGTTAGAGAGAATGGTCAGAGACCATGGAACGGGCCCACAGGTGCCCTTCTCTAGCCCGAGTGACACCCCCACCCACACCAGAGGAACACCAGAGGATGGGAGGACCCCATCCCAGGTAAGTAAGGTGAGTACAGGTTATTATTTTCAATTTCTTTTAAAAGTGCCATGGGGGGGCCTAACTTGGGCCCCTCTACATGGCACTGGGCCCACTAGTCATGCTAATCTCTACTAATACAGGAGTCATGTCCATGGGGGTTGTACGTCAAAAAATGACGCAGGTCTAGTTAGAGGCATTTTTATGTCTCTAACCAGACTTGTGTCACCCTTTGACACACAACCTCCTGTTCCCCCTATGCCTCCCCCACCCGGCTAACGTCCTTTTTCATGATGCTAGCCGGGCCTTACTGCCAGCTGCCGTCATTCCATAAATATGATTCCCGGTCGGCATCTTGGAATGGCGGTAGCCAGCGGTATGCTTTTTCACGCAAAACAGGCCGGGTCACGGAGAGGGATTGCCAGCTTGACTTCACAGATTGAGTCAATCACCTCTGGAGCTTTTTCACAACAGTTCTCTAAATTTCTCCAAACTTCAGGAGATGTTTACCGAAGTCCTTCTTGCAGATTCAAAGGTCCAAAACAAAAAATCCAAGGGTCTCAAATCTCCTGGATGGTCCTTTAGAGGTTGGGACCACAATTCCCACCTTGCCAAATCCTTAAAAGTCCACTTGAAGCACTCCAGGCTGGGGTCTCGTGCTGGGGATGATGCAGGTGAAGCTCTGTTAACCTGTAGCTGCAGGCTGTCCACTCCTTGGTCTGTCTTGAAGCAAGGTACAGTGCATACGGCTGTAGTACCAGATTGTGCAGCAGGCACAGTTCACTCAGAAGTGCAGGCTAAGGGTGAAGATCCAGATTCCAGCAGGACAGTCCTCCTTTCCCTTGTAGTTTCAAGCAGCAGAACTGAGAGGCTATGTACCTCTCAAATATTTATTCACAGCTCCTGGCATCAGAAACTGTGGCACCCCTGGCCAATCGAATGCAGGGTAACACCCAGATGCATGACCACTTTCTCTAATGTGTGGCATATTCCTGTCCCAGAAAGCACCATTCTTCCTAAATCCATGAAGGCTGAAATTCCAACAGAGCAGTCATAGCTAACTAAACCAACTCCCAGTGTGGCTCATTTCCATAATTCCCCTCCTCCTGACAGCTTCAAAGTCCTTTCTTAAGCCTGGTATCTAGCTGAGGGGCCCAGGATGAGGGGGTAGATGGCTTGCTAGGCTGAAATTCCAGCAGAGCAGTCATAGCTAACTACACCAACTCCCAGTGTGGCTCATTTCCATAGTTCCCTGTAATATGTGGTGTATTATGTTACCTTAAGATTACTGTTTCTTTAAGTTCTTTGTTCCATGTGTGTTCTTTGTTCCATATTGCATCAGTGCCCTGGCGGGGTTCTAGAGCCTGTGGTTGACAGTTGGAGACTGGCTCTGGATTTGTTAAGGTGCTGCTGACTGTCGTGGATCAATTAATAAAGGTACTACAAAACGTACTCATGAGTGTGAGCAGTAGTTCTTTTTCCGGTGTTATTAGCTGCCCTCCTTCCTACAATTTTAGGTTCCAGGAGTTGGGTTACGAAATTGATCCACCGACCGCAACCGGTGTTTCTCCGACGCACATGAGCGACTTCGAGGATCGATATTTATCTTCGCCGTTATTTTTTTTCCCTCAGCGCTTTCTTTTCTTCATTCCAGCTCAGGTGAGCTTTGACAAGGAAAAAACAAGAGAAAGGGTTTTTCTCGTTATGCGCTCGAGCGCACGGCTGACTCGCAGCGCGTGAACACGCGAGTGTGCCTCCTTGCGTCACACGACGCTAAGGGCTCCCTAGCAACCCCGCATCATCTTCAACTGCGTCTATCTTAGATGCTTGGGTTGCTAGGGCAATGCTCCGTCGCTGGAAACCGTCTCCTGTCGATATGGACGCACAGAGACGCACGTTGGATCACGTGAGTTCAGGCTCTGCACGATACTGCAGGTATATAAAAAGAATTCTTGCCTGTATTTGCCTGTTCCCATTTTACGGGAAGGAGTTCTGTGAGACAATATTTACCTACATCCTGATCTGTTTGGTTACTTGAAATATTTAATAAGACAATGCTTGCTCATATTTTTGCCTGTTTGCTTGGAACACTCATATTATACTCAATTAGTATGGTATCAAATCAGTTGGTGATGCAACCGCCTCCTGTCTTGCAAAAAGCTGGCAAACCAGAAATAAGATAAAATGAATGGCTGAGAATTTTTTTTAACTATCTGTCGGCGATAGACGCTGTTGGATACTCACCAGCTAGGAAAATGGCGCTTCTTTTTAACCACCTTGGGATTGCTGGTCTACGTATATTTGACAATCTGCCAATTATCCAACCACCAGCGGGAGAGAACATTGTTTGGGACGTCTACATCGAAGGAAAGGAGAGGATCAAAAAACAATATTCAGACGACTCGAATGTTTGCAGGCAGTCTGCAGATGAATCTGTAGATGAATATTTAGCTAATTTACGTGTGCTTGCGGCAAAATGTGATTTTGATAACATTGTTCATTCGTACATTAGAGACCAGTTTGTTTTCCATTGCTATTCGAAGAAAATTCAAGAACGCCTACTAGCTTGTCGCAACCCTTCCTTAGATGAGGTTGTCGACTTAGCTAAAACTATTGAGAGATCAATCTTCACATTCAGAGTTGTGTGTGGACAAAGTGTTGCATATGGGCAAAGTGAACATGCGAATGTTAATCAGTTAATTGACGAATCAGCAGTAAGCTTTATTAGAGAGAGGTCATTTAAACAAAAAAAGACTCAACCCCAATTGGGTAGGGCCTGTTACCGTTGTGGTTCTCACAATCACATAGGTAACAACCCTACCTGTCCTGCTGTAGGGAAAAGGTGTTTGAAATGCCAAAGAATTGGTCACTTCCAAGCAGTCTGTAAGCAGCCAGGCTATAATTCGAATTCTGGGTCCAAGGTGAAAATCAGCAACGTGTATAATCAAGACACAGAGGAAATGGCCCATTGTTCTAGCAGACTATCTAATGTGATTCTCACTGTGGGCCTTCCAAATCATAGTAAGGGGTGTTTCGCGGAACACTTCAAGGGTCCAATATGTGACGCAAGTGTAGATTCAAAAAATATATTTGTTATGGCCGACTCCGGTGATCCTGTCACCATTTTAGCAGACAAAACATTCTTCCAACTATTGCCAGAAACGAAAAAACTGGAAAGTGCTGACATCGCACCCAAGGCATTTGGAGATCAAGATATTGATCTTTTGGGTTTCTTCTATGCTGCTCTAGAAATGTTGGGAAGATCTATTCCTACAAAAATGTATGTGGCATTAAAAGGCAGGAACATAATAGGTTGGAAAGATTTAGCAGGTTTGGGCATTGTACTATACCCAGGGCAGGAGATTCCTATAAGATTAGGTGAGAGGCTACACATGGATGAAGGAGAATCTGTTCTACATGTCATGCCCAATGACATAGTTCCAGAACGCTACACACGTAAGTTTCCCAAGGTTTTTGTTGATAAGGTTGGGAACGTCAAAGGTTTTGAGCACACTATCAAACTCAAAGAAGGAGCTATTCCTGTTTCTCATAAAGTCAGGCCAGTCCCGTTGCCCATCAGAGACCAACTTAAAGTGTTGCTCAACAAGTTGGTTACAGACAGCATCATTACTCCAACAAATGCCTCAGAGTGGGTTTCTCCGATAGTGATCGCAAAAAAGAAAAATAGAGACCTTAGACTATGTGTAGATTTGAGGTCGCTCAATAAAAATATCCTAGTTGATTGTCACCCTATACCACATATCCAAGAACTAATAACCACAGTAGGAAACTCAAAATGTGTCTCAACCATAGACCTACATTCGGCTTATCACCAAATTCCTCTTAGCAAGGACTCCCAAGACTTAACTACTTTTGTTACACCTTATTGAACATTTAAGTTCCTCAGATTACCTTTTGATCTGGCCTCAGTGGTGAGCGTTTTTCAAAAAATTATGGATACTTTGTTTGGGCACCTTAAGGAAGTTTGTGCTTTCCAAGATTACATTTTAGTCCACACGGCAACCATAGAAGAGCATGAGCAAGCTCTAGACTAAGTATTTAGTATTCTCCAAAGTTGTGGTTTGACTATCAAGACTGAGAAATGCAATTTCTTGGTAGAAAGTGTGGACTACGCTGGTCATTCTATATCTGCTGAAAGCATTGCACCCAAAATGTGCAATCTGGAAGGTATTAAGAAAGCCCCTTCTCCATCTAAAAAAGACGAATTGCGCTCCTTTCTTGGACTGTGCGAATATTATTCGAGATTCGTTAACGGTTTTGCAATATTAGTTCAACCTCTCCGGGCACTACTTAAAAAAGGGAGCAAATTTGTCTGGGACAAGCAAGTTAATGACGTATTTGAGCACATCAAACAGGTTGTCCTATCTGCTCCTACTTTGAAATCTTTTATTCCCTCTTCTAGGTCATTCATAACAGATGATGCTAGTATAAAGGGGCTTGGAGCGGTGTTTGGGCAGTGGCAGGATGGTCAAGAACATACAGTTGCATTTGCATCCAGAGCTCTTTCTAGTGCTGAAAGTAACTACAGCACTATTGAAAGGGAAGCCTTAGCTTGTGTTTGGGCCATTCAGAAGTTTAAGACATACATCTGGGGAACTCATTTTGAGATCTACACAGATCACAAACCTTTAGTATACTTATTGAGTGGCAACGGTCTGTGTAAGGCGTCTGCCCGATTGGTGCGACTCTTTTCTAAATTGCAAGAGTATAATCTTGAAGTGAAGTATGTAACTGGAGGGAAAAATGTAAGGGCAGATTTCTTATCTAGACTTCCACTGCCATACTCTACTGATGTATGTGATGACCAGGACACAGAATGTGTAGTAGGGGTGTTGGATTTGATTTCTGCATCAGATGGGTTTTTCACACAGGAAGACTGGGAGTTGGCCATGTCCAATGACACTTTACTATCACAAGTCCTGTATTATATCAAACATGGTTCGTCCAACAAAGAAAAATATTGTGGAGAGATGAATACTTACAAACAAATAGCTATGGAACTGTCGTGTAAAAATGGCTTCTGCATGAGGGGATCTGTGTGTGTACCTCCCAGAGATTTGAGATCAAGATTGGTTAAAATAGCACATGAGGGTCACCTTTGCATTTCTGCCATCTGCAAAACACTAAAAGGAAAGTATTGGTGTCCCAATATTGATAAACAAGTAGCAGAGTTTGTCAACACATGTCCGTTGTGTGTTGTGTCAGATAAACACTGGAAAAGCAATGTTAAACCTCTACATACTGTTTCTCTGCCAAATAAACCATGGGAGAGGATTGCTTTGGATTTTTCTGGGCTGTTTCATCTGCTGCCTAAAGATGTGAGATATCTGATTGTCGCAATAAACTACTTTTCAAAGTGGATATATTTTTCATTTGTGGAAAGTGCTGATACTGATTCTGCAATTCAATTCTTGTCAGATTTATTTGCTCTGGAGGGTGCTCCATCAGTGATAGTCACTGATAATGGGAATTTCACTTCAAAGAAAATGGCATGTTTCATAGAAAGGTTCAACATTCAACATCTACAGGTTGCTTTGTACAGCCCTGCTTCAAATGGCTTGGTAGAGAGAGCCAATAGAATTCTGAAAGAAGGAATTCAGACAGCTTTAGCAAGCAATTGCAATGTCAGGGATTTTCTCAAGGAGAAAATTTGGGCCTATTTGAAAACACCACATTCCACCACAGGTATTTCCCCTTTTACTCTTCTCAGAGGTAGGGAGTCAAGGTCCAGGCTTGTACCAGCCTGGTTGGCCAACTCTCTTATGGACAAATCAAATAAATCTGATGTAGCAATGAGTGAGATGAGAAATCAAGTTTTAGAGAAACAATTAATTCAAAAAAACAATTACGATACAAGGAATAAGGCCAAGGAAACATAGATAAACGTTCATGATTGGGTATTGATTAAAAAAACCTCAGAGAGTTGCTAAAGGGGAATCAAAGTATTCTCTACCTGTGAAAGTAATAAAAGTAACCAAAGCTTCTGTTTTACTGGAAGGTAAAGGGTGGTGGAACAGAAACAGTGTTGTTCCTATTACTAACAGACAGGCACAGATATTCAAGGAAGTTTATTCAGATAGGAATGAAGCTATCTCTAGTAGCTTTTTATATCACAATGTTCCTACATCTCCACTTACAAGAAAAGGTACATCATTCTGTTTCAGAGATGTTGAAGATGGATTACAAAGAGATGAGACAGTAGACATTACAGAGACAGAAATAAATCTCAGTCATCATGAGATAAACTCACTTGGTAACGATACAGGCACTTCAGGTTTGCTTAGCTCACCTGGTTTGACGTGTACTCGCAGTAATAGAGAAGTCAAAATGCCTTCCATGTTTGATGATTTTGTTTTAAACTGATATGGGTATTACCTAGAAATGTTGTTCTACTATTTAGTTGTTCCTTTTGTTTTCATTTTAAAGGGGGGGAAATTATGTAATATGTGGTGTATTATGTTACCTTAAGATTACTGTTTCTTTAAGTTCTTTGTTCTGTGTGTGTTCTTTGTTCCATATTGCATCAGTGTGCTGGCGGGGTTCTAGAGACTGTGGTTGACAGTTGGAGACTGGCTCTGGATTCGTTAAGGTGTTGCTGGTTGTCGTGGATCAATTAATAAAGTTACTACAAAACTTACACAGGAATGTGAGCGGTAGTTCTTTATCCGGTGTTATTAGCTGCCCTCCTTCCTACATTCCCCTCCTCCTGACAGCTTCAAAGTCCATTCTTAAGCCTGGTATCTGGCTGAGGGGCCCATGAGTATGCACAAGCAAAATTGTGACTTGCAGAGAGAGGCCCACCAAAAAGGCACCTCCAAGGTATGTCCCTTGCTTTGCATGTGGACGGAGTTAAAAAATATAGCAGAGACAAGAATGGGAGAGGGACAAGACAACCTGAGAAGGGGAAGGGACACCACAGAGATGCAGGTGAGATATAGGCAGACAGACAGAAAGGCACATGTGAGAAGAGATGGATTAGAGATAGAGGTGAAGGCAGATTTGTGAGAGATGTGTGAATGAGGCAGCTAGGAGAGAGAGAAGAGAAGAAAGAGGTAATATAGCGAAGAGACACTTGTGAGTGAAGGTCCGAAGTTTGATAAAGAGACACAAAGGTGTGAAAGAGTTTAGGGAGCTAGATGGTCAGTCATGTAAGAGACTCCTAAACAAGTAATAGACAGCTGAGAATGTTAGAAATGGGGAAAAGAGAGAGTGGCAATATAGATACAGACATGTGAGAGTGAGAATAGGTGAGAGAGCCAGAGAAGGGAAGGGAGGTGATGGAAATATAGGTGATAAAGAACAGCTGAGAGAGAGAAGAATAAACAGGTGTTATAGAGCTAGTGATATGTGAGACTCAGCTCAGAGAAACATAATGCTATAGTGGTGACAGAGCCAATAAGTTGAGAAAGAGAGAGTTGAAACAGAGAGGAGAGGAGTCAGGTGTGTGAAGTGAGCTAGGCACTGAAGGACACCTGAGAGAGATCAGAGAAGGGACCCATGATAGATACAATAGACAAACAGATGGGACAGAGATTTATAGAAATGTGAAAAAACATCTGTTTGAGAGTATGAGGAGCAAAGAAAGAGAGGGGTCAAAAAGATTGAAATCACTACAGGCTAGACAGAATTCTGAGAACGATGCACGTGAAAGAGAGGTAGACTAGTCAAACACTGGTGAAAATGCAGCAGGCAAGTGAGACATGAATTGTTGAAGGAGAGAGAGAGGTGATAAAGAGAAAGACAGGTGAGAGAAGGCAAAAACGCACATGCACAGGGGAAAGGTAACTGAGCAAGAGATGCACAGAGATGGAAGATAAGAAAAGAGAGATGCGTGATAAAGAGACATACAGGATAGAAAGAGAGGAGAGAGCTGGACGACGTTCAGCAGAGAGCAGGGTACAAGGAGACAGCTGAGAGGGGGCTAGATTGGAGGCAGGTAACACACAGGCAAACAGTGGAGAAACAGCTGAGCCTAAGGGTGTCATCAGGTGGAAGAGGTGATAAAAAAAAAGAAAGCAAACGAGAGACAGGAGAGAAAAAGCTGCGAACCAACTGAAAAGAGACAGGAGAGAAAAAGACAGCTGCTAAACAGCTGAGAAGAAAACAGCTAACAGAAATAAAGCATGGGGAAGGAAATGACAAATAGAGGAGAGGAAGAGACTGAGCAAGGGAAAGGAGAACGACAGGACAGGTAAGAAGTGAGGGACAAAGCAAGAAACTAACACATGAAGCAGAATGTTGATCGGGGAGAGATGGAGAGGAGGTACGGAAGAGGAAGAAAAGCAGACTACTGAGGCGAACATGAATAGTAGACATCTTATGGAGTGGAGACTCAGAATCTGGCATCATCTAATGTGCTTTATTTTCTGGAGGATTTGTATACTGCACGGATGTTGCATGTGGGTGCCTTCACAAAGCACTCACTCATCAATATAGAATCATTGTTGAAAAGATGGTGCGTGGTGCTTCTCCAAGCATCCCAAGCCAGGAACACAGGGTTACACTTCTGCTTCATCCATAGAGTTGAGAAGAAAAGGCCAGCCATCCCGATTTAGGGGCTACTCTATTTTTTTATGTGCTTCATTAATCACTTACCCTAAGCCTAGTAAAGGTGAGAAGGTTGCAAAAGGGAAGAAAAAAGGCTTCCGGAACAGAAACATCAGGAGGCCATTGAACCTGAGCACAATGCTCAGGAGGAAGGGCATGGCCTATGTGTACCTTAGCTGCACCTCCACAATGTTAACTACACCACACCTAAATAACCAACAACAGCATACATCACTGTTTGTAAACATTTTGAGAGCAAGCAAATAAATGTTATTGAATGATAACGGAAATACTAGGGCATCCCAGCACCAAATCTCACCACACATCATCATACATCACAACTGCCCACATCCCACAATAATTCACATCACCTCAAAGTTTTATTCTTCAGCGTACAGGGCCACTTTTTAAAATATCACCATTACTCCAGAATGTATATCGTTTTACACACATAAAAAAACTCTCCAAACATCATATTGCAGCAATGAATCATTTATTACCGCACAGAAACTCATGTTACGCCACAACATCCAATGTCACATCAAACTTCACCCCACCAAAAAACGACTAGAAATCCAACACTATAACACATTATACACAAACCTAATTTAATCTAATTATGACTCATCCCCCATGCCTTGCCACTGAACACTTAAAGACAACTTACTACACCACGTCACCATTCCCCCGTAGGACAGAATATCATTCCATAGAATACCAAATCAAAACATACCAAACTATACCTTACACAACCACATAACGCTGCCATATTTAAGTGCAAACAGCAACAACGGATCAGAACACAATCATAAAATGCCATATGATACTATCTCATACTTTTACACAACAATATACAACATCACACTATCCAATGCTTCTTCACACTGCACATTGCCATGCAACACAACACATAATACCATCCCACAGCTTTTCCACAGCAGCAAAATGCATTTCACTGCCACAGCCTACCACAACACATCCCCAATAATAGTTCATACCTGTACAACATTCCTTATCACAGACCACCACAGTAAATTACCCTACACAGCCCTTTCTGTCACCCTGAATCACATTATAGTCCCTAATATTGAATTACACTGTACCACACCAGAGAACACCACTACATACCGCACTACAACCTGTCAATATACACCAGTTACCATGTACCAAACTACATCACCAGTTACTCTATCCACTACACACCCATTACCACCATACAAACCTATACACATCATATTTTGCAGTCTTCCACCACAGAACACCACACCATGCTGCCTCATATTGCACAATAATTCATTTTACTGTATAACAAAACTCTAAACTCAGCATGCCACATCATGTCAGACCATATCATCTGCAATCAAACCACACTGTACTATACCCATACCTCGCATCATACAACCCCACTTCACACCATAATATAGTGTGAAGGGCAACAGAAGGGCATAATTTATAACCCATACTACATCATTCAACGTCAAAACAGAGCATGCTATGCCAAGCAACACTGTACCCCATCCTCACAATAACACATATTTTGCTAGTTCATACCACACCTTATCTCAAAACACAACATACAATAACAACTATAATGTGAAACCCGCCATACAATAAAACATCATACAACACCATACTATACTAGACCTCACTTCAGCACATCACACCATCCCATAAAATTACCACCTTAAAAATACTGTAATACATTACCATCCATATACTTTACTCATTAACACAACAATCTCATTACACCAAAAACTCCTATAACAAAGCTCTTGATACACACCACACAACTAACTCAACATCACACAACACCTAACATATGACACCATGTTTTTCACATGATAATTGAAAATGTGATTGTGATGTGTCATATGTGGCACCATGCACAAGGTGAAGAACAGAAGATGTGGGGGGAGAATTTCAAACATTTCGCGCTGGGTTAGTGTCAGAAAAGTGATGCTAACGAGCACAAAATAATTTTTCCTGATTCACTTTCCATTGCAAAACTTGTTTTATGCTGGAAAGTACCCAAAAGTCACACAAAGCAGTCAAAATGCTGCTTTGCATTACTTTGCATCAAGGGGGCGTTACATGGGTGATACATGGAAGTTCTGGTGCTACCACTCATGATTTTTTACGCTAAAACCTATTCACTAACATTAGTAGACTGGGTTTAATGCCAAAAATTAATGCTGCTGGAAAGGAGACGTTAAACAAAGAAATGTTTCTCCGTGCTTTTCTGACTTTGCATGTGTGCTGCCCTGTACAGGCGACACACAAAGTAGAAAAAAGTTTTTCACTTGTCCAGGCATAGTATTTTGTACACTATGGTGCTAAGGTGTGTGCGTGGCACAGTGGCGTAGCGTGGGTTGTCAGCACCCGGGGCAAGGCAAGTAATTTGCGCCCCCTAACCCGGGGCAAGGCAAGTAATTTGCGCCCCCTAACCCGTGGATTTAGTCTCTTCCAAGACGTTGCGCCCGGTGCGGCCGGCCCCCCCTGCACCCCCCACGCTACGCCACTGGCGTGGCATACAACAGCTGAAATCAGCACCAGGGCTAGGGAGAGGGGATGAGAGAGCCTTATCTATGTGAATATGGTGCTCTCCTGGTCTGTCCTTGTCCAACGCAGTGAAGAATCTTTGGCTGGACAAAGAGAAAGAGGGAGAAAAGGGGGGAGTGTGGAGGGAGAGAGTGCGTGTGTGCATGTGTGAGTGTGCTTGTTATTCCACTGGACATTTCCCCAGTAGGCTAAGCCCTTGGAGGCCAGTCGATCTGCTTCTCCCCTCTTTCTCCAGCTCCCCGAGGGTAGTTATACAAGGCACAGGGAGCCTTCAAGTGAGAGAAGGTGAGAGGAGGAAGGTAAAAAGAAAGTGATCAGAGATAGAGACGAGAGAGAGAATTGGTGGATGGAAGGACAGGGACAGGGGCTGGCTTGAGCATTCATTCCAGGGTTGCATTTGGTTCCCGTCTGGCTACTTCTCCATAGAAAGTCAAAATCTGACTCATCAACCTGTGCGCTCAAGCCCCTGTTGCCCACTGATTCGCCGTGTTATTGTGGGCACCTGTCTTTGCCCTCCCAGTGCTTGTTACAATTATGTCTGTCATTCGTTTCCCTGTGCCCTTTCATCAGTAGAATGTCAGTACATTTGTTCCAGCCCTCCAGGTTTTTGACTCCTATTTGGAGTGAGTCCGCCAGTAAACAGGAAGTCCAGCGTGCCAATGAACATTGGGGCGGCTTGAACGGTTCTTTGCGGCCTCCCCCGGCCCTGTACTTTAGTCTGAATTAACTCTATGTCACAGCCAGTTCTATACGGCGCCGCCAATAATTTATCTATTGCGGAAACATTTTATTCTGGCGCGCGGGGCGCAGAGCAAGTGCTCTAAATAGGCCACACACGGAGAGCGGTGCCGGGGTATGGTTTTCGACAAAAGGTAACATTTACCTTCCAGCAGGGTAGCGCTTTTCTCCATTTAGGAAGGAATTATCGTACCGTGTGCGCACGCCGAGAGGTTTTTCCCCGTATGTCATTTCAAATTCTCATAAGAAAAACTGGAGCCCGGCCGTGAGTCCTGACACGTCAATCTTACTTTATTAAAACTGGCAGCAGCAATATTTCTCACCGTGGTATCAGTCCATCTCTATTTGGGATTATTTGTGTTACGGACTCTGTACAGCTAAGCAGTAGCTCTCTGCGCCTGACAATTTTTTTTGTTTGTTTTTTTAAAGCAGACATTTAACCAGTGAAACGCTGCAAGCTTGCAAGGAAAGTTAAGTTAAGGTTTAAATATGAATTCAAATCAAGGCCAAATTTGCTTAGTTTGTGAAAATATAGGAATAACAGAGTGAAAAAAACAGTGCTTAATTTGTGCTTGTTGTTTCCGGTATGGCGGGGCTTATTCTTCTGCCTCAAGCTTTTGCTGCGAGCAAAATACACTTGGGAAAGACGGAGGAAGAGAAAAACGAAAAAGCGTCACAAAGGGAGAAAGTAGAAAGCTGCTACAGTGAGCTGAAGGGGCAGGGAGTGGTTTCAAATGGTCCAAAGAGGCCCGAGATGGCTTGAGGATTACGCCGCCTCAGTATCCCGTGTTCCCACATTTGTTTGCAGCAGCCGCATGTTTTTCAGAGGAGGGCTTTGGGCACCGCACGTTTTTATTTACACATTAAGCACTGGAAAAAACACAACATTTGGGAAATAAGTCCTGTGATCTACAGTCAGTTATTGCTTTTTTTTGGCAATCTGTTTGGAGAGGCCAGGTAGTGAGTGGAAAAGGAGCCTAATTGTCGACAGGGTACTCTGCCACGAACGCGGAGGATGTCCTGTCCCCCACATCACAAGTAAATCATAGCCTATGTCTTGACATTTGTAGGACTGGGTGTCTGTCCTGTTTTTGACACTGCATCCCCTCTGCCAAACTCTAAATAAGTCCGAAAGTCATAACTACTCTCTCTAGTTATTTATACGGATTTTTAACACATATTTTCTAGATAGTAGGGTGAACGGAATGTAGCACAGCACTGCAGCTTAATCTCCGAGCAGCCATGTGAGGAATAGATTCGAGGAGCTTTATTTGGGCAGGCCCTGACTCAGTTGGTTCTGGCGTTTGTCAGCCTCCTGAGCTTCTCCTAAGCTTGGTGGGCTGGGGTGACTAAGGCTCGAATTAAAGAAAAGTGGCGCTGCATCCAATGCAGTGACAATTTTATTGTGTCCCTTAGCGCCGCCCTACCGCCACCATGTGTGCGCTGTATTTAATATATGGTGCACCATGGCACAGGGTAGGGGCAATAGTGTCAACGTTTTTTATGCTATTGATGTACTGTATGGTATTGGCGCCAACATTTTGGCGCTAATCCTGCAGAAGACATAGGGGCCCATTGAAAACAATGTTATACCCCATTTGAACCCCTACTCTGTGCAGGTGTTAAAAATAGCCACTAAAAATGGCGCAGTGGAATCTATCAGATTCCACTGCGCCATTTTTGCGGTCCCCCTAACATACATTATGCCAGGCACAGGCATAATGTGGCGAAAGGCTTTACTAAGTGACTCAATGCATGCATTGCGCCACTTTATAAATCCAGCGCAGCAAATTTGGCCTTGTTGGGCCACATTAGTGTCATAAAAATGCAGCTAATGCAGCACAAGGATGCGCTAGGGGTTCCCAAATCTGCCCCACAAAGTCTTACAAATTGTCAAAGAGGTGAAGGTGCCCACCATACATATTGAAAGGTACAAAACAACCAACAGTGCCAAAACATTTAGGAGTGCCAGGGTGATAGTATAGTGTATAAATAGGGGGCAAGAATGTTTCCTGCTTGATGGACAACAGCCTTTACATTGCAGCTTTTACCACACAGGACATTTACCAAACAGTCTTTACCACTCAGGTAAGTACCATGCAGGTAAGTATGTGTAACTTTATAACACATGTGAGACATGTCAACCTTAGGGTGGCCTTCCCCCAAACTACAAACAATTTTGCTGAATATGTATTTGTTGCCTTTAGGACTTTGGGGGTCATTCTGACCCTGGCGGTCACTGACCGCCAGGGCCAACGACCGCGGAAGCACCGCCAACAGGCTGGCGGTGCTTCCTGGGCCATTCTGACCGCGGCGGTAAAGCCGCGGTCAGAAAAGGGGAACCAGCGGTTTCCCGCCGGTTTACCCCTGGCCCAGGGAATCCTCCATGGCGGCGCTGCTTGCAGCGCCGCCATGGGGATTCCGACCCCCTTCCCGCCATCCTGTTCCTGGCGGTTTTTACCGCCAGGAACAGGATGGCGGGAACGGGTGTCGTGGGGCCCCTGGGGGCCCCTGCACTGCCCATGCCACTGGCATGAGCAGTGCAGGGGCCCCCTAACAGGGCCCCACAAAGATTTTCAGTGTCTGCTTTGCAGACACTGAAAATCGCGACGGGTGCCACTGCACCCGTCGCAGCCCTGCAAATCCGCCAGCTCCATTCGGAGCCGGCTTCCTCTTTGCAGGGGCTTTCCCGCTGGGCCGGCGGGTGATCTTTTGGAGATCGCCCGCCGGCCCAGCGGGAAAGTTAGAATGACTGCTGCGGTCATTTGACCGCGGTGCAGTCTTTTGGCGGTCTCCGCCCGGCCGGCGGCGCCTGCCGCCCGCCGGGGTCAGAATGACCCCCTTTATGTATTTAACCACTGCTAAGCAGTGCTAAAGTGCTTGTGCTCACTCCGGGGAGGTGCCAATTAGTTTACAAATAAATGAAAAACTGTAGGGCCCGCATCATGGAGATAAACTAAAAGTCCTGTTGATGACCTCACCTGAATGAATTTGCCCAGTACACACAGAAGTCAAAACACGTTGCCTAAGAGGAATGCCTAATGATTCAGCTGACATGCATTAAACACACCTTAAACGGATTAAAGAGAAACTACCTGGAATTTGAAGAAGGGGAGATAGATATGGACCCACATTCCTCTTGTACAAATGGGCATTGGAGACAGGTGCTAATCCAAAGACTGATGCATGGATAGCACATTATTTTGAGTAACTGATGGGACTCTGAGCTATAATGGACTCATCCATTAACATATGAGTTTTGATGGAATATGTGGACACACAAAGAAAAGTTTAGCTTTTTTATTGAGGGATAGATGTCAATATTGTAAATAGAAATGTGTTTGTCCCCACAAATAAGGAAGACGTCATTTTCTCGCACAGATAAATACAGTGTAATATATGTAGACAATTCTTTATGTGTCTTAGATAAGGATATTGCATAAAAAACCTGAAAAGTGATATAAACAGAGTTTAAATGAATGACACATTTGACACATGGTATTGATGTACTGGTTTGTGTTTCTTTAAGAAGTTATCAATCAATAGCCAGTGGGGGGTTTTAATGTATAGATTTTGTTTACTTTCTAAAAGTGGCAATTTTAAACTAGTAACACTAAGGCCCATTTTTATACTCTGTTTGCGCCGAATTTGCGCCAAAATATTGGACGCAAATTCAGCGCAAACCGAACACCATATTTATACTTTGTTGCCCGACCCAGCGAACAACAAAATTCAGCACTGTACGCCATTTTCTGTATGCGTCAAACCACCTTGCGTTAATGACATGCAAGGTAGGCGTTCCCATCCAAAAAATGACTTTAAGGCATGTGCGCCTTATTTATACTCCCGCTTCATTTTGATGCACAGGAGGGGGTGGGCCTTAAAAAATGGCGCACAGCTGATTTGTGCCGTTTTTTAACGCCTGGGTGAGGGCAGGCGTTAAGGGACCTGTGGGCTCATTTCCATGGTCTCTGACCATGGAAGCAGTCCACAGGTGCCCTTCCCTGCCCCCAGGGACACCCCCTGCCACCCTTGCCCACCCCTGGAGGACACCCATGGATGGGGGGACCCATCCCAGGTAAGTACAGGTAAGTAGAGGTAAGTAATTTTGTATTTTTTTTTAAGTGGCCTAACTTGGGCCCCCCTACATGCCACTGTGCCCAATGGACATAAGTCCCCTAGGCATGGCCAGTGGGCAGGGGGCATGGCTCCTGTCTTTCCTAAGACAGGAGTCATTTCAGTGGGGGTTGTGCGTCAAAACATGGTGCAAGTCCGGTTAGAGACATGATTTTTGACTCTAACCTGACTTGCATTATTGTTGACGCACAACCCCCATTCTTCCCTACGCCTGCGTTGCCCTGTTAGAGTCAATTTCTTTTACTCTAACCAGGCCGCAGCGCTGGCTAACGTTAATACATAAGTAAGGCGCCCGCCTGGCGCGTTGAAATGGCGTTAGCCGACAGTAAATTTTTTTACGTAAACCAGCGCCCTCGCTGGTTTGCGTCAAAAAGTATAAATATGGGTCTAAATCCGACTTTACCAGTAAAGAGGATTTATCATTACTATTCCAATTATATGAAACATAATGCAGCTGCTTATTTCTGATCAGGAATTGCAACTTAAAGGAATTCCTAATGCTGGCCTGTGAGAGGAGCATGCCTCAGAGTAATGAAAAACAACTTTGGGAGTTTTTTGTTACAAGGACATATAAAACTTAAAAAGTACTAGTCCTGCCTTTTACTTAGATGTCACTCTGCCTTATGGGCTACCAAAGGCTTACCTTGGGGGTGACTCATATGTAAGAAAAGGGGAGTTTAAGGTTTGGCAAAAGGTTTTAAATGCCAAGTCGAAGTTACAGTGACACTATACACACAGGCTCTGCATTGGCAGCTCTGAGATATGTTCACAGGGCTACATAAGAGGGTAGCACAACCATTGCTGTATGCCCACTAGTAGCATTTAACTTACAGGCACTGGGTATATGGTATACCACTTCACAAGGGAATTACAAGTAAGTAAAATATGTCAATTGTGGATGAACCAATGTTACCATGTTTAGGGGAGAAGCATATGTACTTTAGCACTGGTTAGCAGTGGTAAAGTGACTAGGGTCCTGATGCCACCAAACGATACAGCTAAAAACAGTTGGTGAAAGGCAAAAAGTCTGGGGTAAGACCACCCTAACTATGCCACGTCTAACACCCCCTGTAGTGAGCCTGAGGCCAGGGCAGGAAGGGAAACCTCTGTGCACTTCAAAAACTTCTTTGGAGTCTCCCCACTTCAGGTGCCCCACTGGGAATAAGAACTGAACTTCAGTCACCATCAACTCAGTGCACTTCTAAACCTGTGGATACCCTGCCAGGGAGAAGGCCTGCTGTGCTGCTGAAGGGCTGCCACTCTGCTGGTCTGCTGCTCTAGAAGAACTACTTCCTTGCTGTGCTGACCTGCTCCCCTCCTTGCCTCGTTGAGAAGGACTGGACCCACATCACTTCAACCCAGAACCCAGAATGACTTCAAGGGCCAGCTGACTGCTCTATTTTTTTCTGATGTGTCAGGGACATAAAAGACTTCCAACCTGTCTATATAAACACCCGGACTCTGCCATCTGTGAGTCTTCCCTTCCAACTGGTGCCACACCAGTCCTGGAGTCTTGGAAGAGGGCTTAAGGTGTTTGCTGCAGCTGAGACTGCACATTGCCAGCACTGCGTCGAATAGATCTGGTGCATCATCCCTGTTGCATAGATCGGAATCACGCATTGGCCCAATTGTGTGGATCGAAATCAACGCATCACCTCCCTAGCATGAATCGACCTTGGTGAATCACCTTTGGAACTGTCGCATCTCAGACCTAATGCATCACCACTGTTGCATGAAGAAAATTGATGCATCGTCGGTACTGCATGGGAAAGATAGATGCATCACCTCTACTGAGGGGTTCGACACCAACGCATTGCTCCAGCCTACTTTCCGCAATCCTAACGGACCAAATTAGTATTAAAGTACTTTTGTTCAGCAGGCCTCACTAGGTTTCTGTACGCGGCCTGCTCTCCATCGCAGTCAGCCTGAACTTTTGACTTTTTGCTTCCAAGTACTTTCTTACAGTTTTTTCTTTAAAAAAATTATACCTACAGTCCTACATATTAGATTTTTTTGTTTTGGTCTTGTTTTATTTATTAAATTAAGTTCTATGTTTCTAATCAGGAGTAGCACCTTTATGTCTGGGGTTTTCACTGTTTTAGTGTTTGTGTTGCACAAACTCTTTACACATTGCCTCTCGTGTTAAGCTTGCCTGTTCTGTGCCAAGCTACCAGAGGGTGAGCACAGGTTAATCTAGGGTGTGTTTGTGACATACCCTGACTAGGATTGTGGTTCCTGCTTGGAGACGGTGCATGCCTCTGTCAACCAGATCCACCCTGAGTGTGGACCTAAGGATACTTCTCTTAAATGGCATTTGTGAATTCCCAAAGTCATAAACTTAGACGTTTTGTCTAAGTTTAGGCCAAATGTCTAAAGTTTACCTTTGTGAATCGGGTCCATGTACAGCAACAGTCTTAAATGGGGAATATTTACAGCTTCATAACCAATATAAGTGACAGGTGGGCAAAATGGGTGGGTTGGACATTGGTCACATGCAACAAAGTTTTGTTATTGCTGGTAGTTTGCGTTCAGCCCTTGAAAATATCAGGAAGCAGAAGCTTCAACTTTGATGATTGTAAGTTGTTTTTTAAAGAAACAATAGATTGCTGCAAGTGACAGCAAAAGTGGTGTCTCAGGCAAGACCTAATAAAATACACAAAGCTTTGTCCAACAAGTGTATGCATCTTCTATGCAGGTGTAACAGTTGAGAAAAGTTTATTTTTCTCCAAAGGTTTCTAACTTTGCATGTGTGATGTAATTTGCAGCACACACACAACGTGGACAAAGCTTTACAACATGTCTAAGCATAGGATGTTTTTTACTAGAAGGGTACAGAAAACATGCAAAACATCACACACACACCATTACACTATCGTTCAGGGATGTTCATTGCGCAAGGACACCTAAGCTACACCAGCGGAGGTATGAAAGCAGCAGCACCATATCTTAGTAGATCTTGCATTGTCCTGCCACTATCTCTCTTTGATACAGCCCACCCAGCACAGTAACATTCGCTGCTTGGCTGCAGTGCATGGTTTCCAATTATATATGACCCTGGTAATTCCTTATTGAAAGTGTAATGGAAGTTTCAATATACTTTCTAATTGTTGATAGGTGACTGGAAATGTATTCTGCTCCATAAAACTAGGTGGCGCTTGACGTACACAGGTTGACTGCCTGTGATATAATTGTAAAGTAAGGGTATGTTGACTGAGTGCCAGTCTTAGAATGAGCATTTAGTTCATTTACAATTACTCTGTGTAATTTCTCATATCATTAGAAAATGTATTAAACATTGGAAACAAATAAACTTTCTACCAATTACATAGGAGAACAATTAGACTTTATTAATGCAGCAACACAATCAATTAATGGATTGCTTTCCCGATCTCGTTATTCAAGTCACTAATTAATTACCAATTTAATGAATGGCTCTGAAATTGCACTCTTTATTCATTTGGAACGGGTGAGTAAGTCTTAAAGAGACAGGTCTACAGTGTGCACCATTGTTTAAAGATTTCACTCAAGGTTGTCTCTCTCAGGATCCATGTAAGGTGGACACCAGGAGGAGTGAGGAATCTAATTCACTGTTGTTCATTAATGTGCAAAATTGCAATGGGTTATAGTCCACAGTGTTGTGGTGCTTTTTCAAACAACTTAGGAGCTTATTTAGCAGCTCTCGTGGCGCAGTGCGACAACAACTCTCTTACGGCACTTCCCTGTGCCACTGGGAAAGGGCAGAAATGCGCCGTACCTACAAGGTAGGGCACATTTCTGTCTTCTCCTCTTCAGCTGGTGCTAAAATTAGCTGCTTAGTTTCAATGCAGGTACCCTTGCACGATAGTGCTAGGGTGCCTGTGTTGCAGGGAATGGTTGTTTATGTGCAGGAAAGGAAGGACACCTTCATGCACATAAACAATCATTAATGTTTTTTTGCTTTTTATAGAAAAAGCAAAAACGAGGAGAAATAAAAGGATTTCTCCCTGTTGCGCCACTCTAATGCCACCGCTGGGGTGGCGTTTGTTTGTAGCGCTGCCTCCGATTTATAAACATTGGTTGTTACATGGAAACACCCACAGCAGCATCCATTGCATGCCCTTCTGCCGCAGAAAACTGCATCGGGAGCCCATATTTACAAGGTGGCATTAAGCCACACAAAGTGGCTTAGTGCCACCTTGTAAATGTGGAAATGGGCACAGCGCCACTGGAGCGTTGCTGAAAGTGAAGCTCCTGTGGCAGTAGGGGCTTGTAAAAAAAGCCCCTTAGTATTTATAAACTTCAGAAAGTTTGCAGTTTTTTGCAAAAAATTTAGTGAAAGTGTTCTGCTAAACGTATATCTATAAGAGAAGAACAATACAAAATAAATATTTATTGTGGGAGAATTCGACCCTAAAATATTTTGGTGAGAAAATTATATTGCAAAAAATTGTGTTTATACCTTACAGTAACCTTCGCTCACATGGGCATGCTTCTACCTAGTTACCAATGGGCCTCTTTGAAGTTTAAAAGCTTCTCTAAAGGGCAGGTAGGCAGAATTACATACAAGGACCTGCATCAGGTTTTCTGGCGCAACTACCAGCTGCGTCAGGTAACGTTAATCATATGCAGGGTAGGCATTCCTACTTAAAAACCCACACAGAACTGACACATCCATGTTTACAAGATTTTGGGAAAGTGATGCATTGGTGGCAAATGGTGCGCTGACTCAAAAATGCATCAAAATTCCTGCGCATCGGCAACATGGGCATAGAAATTACGCATTTGCACTGGTACATAAGCAGAACAAGCCCAAAACACTCTGTCAACTGACCTACGCCATGGAACTACTCCTACTCCAGTTCAGAGCAACAAGAAGAAGACGGCCTCCACGCCTAGCTCCACAGAGGAAAACAGGAGAAGAGAGAGGATATACTAGCAGAGTACTACCCTCATTGACCTTAGGGAGGAGGAGGTCTTCACCTACAATAAGCACAGAAGGGAGTCCATTGTTCAGCTCCTACACCAGATTACAAGGCTGCAGATAACATCACAGAGGTTCTCCAAAATCCCTTTGCAGGCCAAGCTGACAGCAGTATCACACATGCTGGCATCTGGCCCATTACAAACCACCACAGCTGGAGTGGCAGGTATATTGCAGCCATCATTTTCTACATTCCTAACCTTGATCGTTGATGCCATCATAAGCCTCATACCAGAGTACCTCATGTTCCCCAACACACAGCAGAAACAACTGGAAAACAAGCAGGGCTTCTATGTCATTACGGATTTCCACACATGTTGGGGGCAATGGAATGCACCCTTGTGCAAATGGTGCCTCCTGCTGCAACATCACACCTGTATCGAAACCAGAAGCACACACATTCCATCAACATGCAGGCCATAGTGGACCACCAGGGGATGTTCATCATCTGTTGGCAAAGTACCCTGGGAGTGCTCAGACATTCCATTATCAATGAGCGCTACCAGAATGGTAGATATGTGAATGGCCTACTGGTTGGAGGGTACATCTCAAGCACATGAATTACCTCATTACAATAAATCATGTTGCTCAAAATAGCCTTATTTGGGTTATGTGAATTAGACAGTGTATACATCGCAGGTATGCACCTCACACGTGCAAACTAACACATGGCACATGTGCAATGTAACCATACAAGTCACACATGTCAAGGTCTGTAAAACCAGTGTTGGCCTCAAGTACAAAAAGCCTGTACTGCTGGGGTGTCCATTTCCATGGCACTCTTGTGAGGCAGGTACGCCAATCATAAGTATGAGGCTAAGCAAAGTCACCCTGTGTACCTTAGCATGGCCTCAAAGATATGGACAAAGGCATAAAAACAAGTGAGTCTATAATACAGACACAGTTTCACCATGGTGCAAGGGGGCATGTGTTGTCACCATTCACCAATTGGTGATGTTGTGCATGCAGAAGAAACACAAATATGCTGTATTACATTAATGTGACACGTTCATGCCCTTTTAATTGAATGCAGGGCAGTGCAGCTATGTGACTCCCTGTGCTTCCCTGTGGCAGCAGCCTGAAAATGAGACCCTGTGTGTGTTGCAAAATGGTGAGAAGATCCTCAGCAATGTAACAACATGCCTTCATTATGACCTTGGCGGCAAATACCGAAAACCGCCGCAATAACTGCCGCCAGCATACAACCGCTGAGGCGGACATCCGTCTGCCACATTATGACACATACATACAAAACCAACAGAAAACAGCCACAACCACAAATCCACCAGACCCACTGAATGTGATAAACTGTTGGTACTACCACCCACACTGTTACACCACCAATACTACACCATCCAAATAATGACCCACCAATCACCACAGCGGACATTCAACAACAGAAAACCATTGGTGTTGAACACCGCCGCTGCGGATATGGCCACACAAAGACAAAACAAGACAACATTTGCCAGAACAAAAATTCCACACCTGACACAAATATACACACCCCACACACCCGCCAACAGCACTATAAAAAATACACCCACATCACCCATGAAAAGATCACAACAGCTAGCCCCGCAAATCACAGAAACAACTTCACACACACACCACAACCACCCATTCATCCGTCACGCACCACACACACCCACCCCACCACTTTACTCAACACCTTCAGCACAAACACACACACACCACACAACACCCATCTCCCCACAAAGGCAACCCCATTTCACTGATGAGGAGTTGGGGGTCATGGTTGAGGAAATAGTCAGGGTAGAGCCACCTCTGTTGGGAGCACACATCCAGCAGCTATCCATTGCCAGGAAGATGGAGCTATGGTGGAGGATCATGGACAGGGTGAACGTTGTGGGATCAAGGGACGGCATCCATGATCAAGGGACGGCATCAGGAAGACGTGGAACAAACTCAGTGGGAAGGTGCATTCCGTAGCAGCAAGGCAATAGCTCGCTATCCAGAGGACTGGCAGTGGACCCCCCACTTCCTCCTCCACAGCTGACAGCATGGGAGGAGCAAGTCTTGGCAATCCTGCATCCTGAGGAACTCACTGGAGTTGCCAGAAGACTGGACACTGGTGAGTCAACATTTACTACCTATCACCCCATGCCTGCATGCCACCACCACCCCTCACCTTGACACACATCACCGATTCCATCCCACACAGTGCACCACAATTAACAAACCTAAATGCCAAGCACTGCATGCCATACCCACTGCATGAACATCCCTTCCAGCCCTGCATGTACACCCACCACCAATGCATGCACAGCATGGAGAACTAATAATCCCACAATACATCACCATACAGAAACAAAGGTGGCAGGGCAATAGCAATAATATAGGGGAAGTTAGGGATGCAGGATATGCCACAGACAAATGGCATAATACACCACTTACATCCCCACAGGTGCCCCAGCTAATCTCAGCTTTGAGGAAGTGCCACGGCTACCCAGACCCCCACCGGAAGATGCCCCCAGTGATGACAGCAACTCTGGAGTTCTGGATCTAGATGCACTCCCTGGCCCATCAGGGTCAGTCGGCTATCCCAGGCCACACCCAGTCCACCACAGAGCCTCCCCCCTCAGTATACAACACCACAGCAGCCACCCAACATCTCCAGACCGCTCTCCCCAGGAAACGTCAATCAGCAGTGTGCCCACCTGTACAGGGACCCCAGTCCACACCTCACAGGCAAGACAATGAGGGTCCTGGGGTCAGCTGCAGTGGGCACACCGTTCAAGAGACACAGGCACAGGGGGCCAGGGATGTTCGGAGGACGGCTGTGCGCCAGGGGGGGATATGCCCAGGGAACTGACTGTCCAGGAAGCGCTCACTAATGTCCTGGTGTCTTACCAACAATTCCAGGACAAGATTGGTCAGGTGATAGACATCATGTAGAAGAACCAGTGGCTGCAGGAGGAACACCATCATGAGATCAAGAAAGAATTGCAGGCCCTGAACACCACCATGGTCTCCATTGCAGGGGTGCTGGGTGACATGGCCAACATCATGAGGGACTACACATCACACCAGTGGGCTCCTTCCACTAGCCAATCTAATGACCAGCCCTCCACATCTGCCGCAGCTAGTGGACAGGAGGCCCTGCCACAGGACCCATACCAGTCCCCCTCACCCTGCAGAAGGTGAACCACCCCTCAAATGTTCCCTGCGACCCAGATAGACACCAGAGACACTTGCCAAGACAAAGACCTCCGCCAGGAAATGAGGCCCTCCTGAATGTCCCCCCTGTGTTCCACTGTGTCACCTTGTCCACTTTGACCTGCCATTGCTCCCCTTCCTATGGCCCTTTAGACACTGGACCTGTGCTACAAACAGACTGGCCCACTGCACTGGATTATTCCCAACATTCACCCACTCTATTGCACTCCCCATTGTATACCATTTTTCAATAAATACCCTTGGACCCAACTTGAGTAATAGTGCTTTATCTACAGGTAATGTACAATGTAATCAACTGTAATGAACTGCATGATCCTGTGTAAATGTCCAGTAACATGTTGATCTATCCAACAAACGTGTTTCAGCAGTCTGTAAACCGAAGTACACTGTTAGAACAACACCAACATCTGCAATAAGGGAAGGCATAGGTGACAGTCAGGTGGAATGCAAAGGGAATGACTTGCATTGTGCTGCAGTCACACAGTGCAACACTAAACTGTAGAAATGTTTAGTTCAGCAGTCTTACCTGAGTGCCATTGGAAGCACTGCAGGATCAAATGTGACCTGCTGTCCACATTTTCCTCCTCTTCCTCCACCTCACTGTCCTCAGTGTCCACAGCTGCCACAGCTGCATTGTCACCCCCCTCCTCCTGTAGATGGGGTACATGCCGCATAAGGGCCAAATTGTGCAACATGCAGCACACAATACCGATTCTGCAGACCTTCTCAGGGGAGTAGCATAGGGATCCACCTGTCAGATGGAGGCACCTGAATCTAGCCTTCAGGAGCCCGAAGGTCCTTTCTACAATCCTCCTGGTACACCCATGAGCATCATTGTACCTATTTTCAGCCCCTGTTCTCAGATTCCTAACAGGGTTCATGATCCATGACAGGTTTGGGTAGCCAGAATCACCTGCTAGAAGTGAGGAACACATATTAGCCCTGCACAATGGCATGGGGTATGACTCCTGAAGGCATACACTCACATACATTGGGTGGGGACTCAGGCTCACCTTTTAGACTCTGTCCCTCTGTAGTTGTGCCATCAGCTGTGGGACACTGCTAATCCTCAGGACAAAGGCATCATGCACTGACCTTGGATACTTGGCAGTGATGTGGGAGATGTACTTCTCAGCAAGGCACACCATCCAGACATTGAGTGAGTTGAAACTCTTCCGATTCCTGCACACTTGTTCTTTGGCCCTGGGGGGGACTAAGACAATATGGGTCCCGTCGATAGCCCCAATAACATGTGGTATATGTCCCATTGCATACAATCCAGCCTTCATAGTGGGTAAATCATCTACCTAGGGGAATGCGATGTAGCTGCACATGTGTTTGAACAAGGTTGCTAAAACCCTTGCAAGTACAATAGAGAACATTGGCTGTGACATCCCTGCAGCTAAGTCCACTGTCACCTGGGAAGAGCCAGTTGCAAGGAAATGGAGCACTGGGACTACCTGCACAAGAGGGGGGATTGCTGTGGTGCTACCGATAGCAGGTAGCAGATCAGGCTCCAATTGTTCACACAGCTCTGTGATTGTGGCCCTGTCCTGATGATAGGTGAGTATGATGTGCCGGTCCACAAGGGGTCTGCACACAGGTGTGTGCCTCCTCCTATTCCTCTGCAGTGGTTGATACCTAAGGGACCCAAATGTAAGAGAGGAAGAACAACCGGAACCAAGAACACAGTACAGCAGTGTACACAGAGCATTGTTGTATGTTGGACACCGGAATTGTGTAGGTGAGTACATTCGACTACAGTGACGCACTTATCAATCTGTACATGTGTACCAGCATTATAAAATGGCACCTGCTTGTCCTGTATTCAAGGTGCAAGTGACATCACTCAGTTGGTGTTCGTGTTATGGTGGGAGGTGGTCTGCACCGCCATGCAATTCCTCATTTGCTAACATGGCCCTCCATGGAGAATGGGAACCAATGATGATCAACACCAGCAGTGACAATGTTCACAACCGCACACGTGACCGCCATTTCCTTTCTACCACTTCATTTGATTCCTGACTTTCCAAAGGACGACATCTCCACTACGTGTGCTGCTGTGACCTGTGTCTAGAACCTGCCATGGCTCGTGCAACAGGGGAAAGGGCCCCAGCCTTCACGTCAGAGGAGTTGGAGTTCCTCCTGGACGGGGTCCTCCCCAGTATGGGAAGTTGTATGGGCCTCCAGACCAACAGGTGAGTACACCATGGGTGCGTTGCATGCGACACGGCTGCGTGGAGATGTTTGTGTGTGCTGGCAGTGTGTGAGGTAGGGGGGGTATAGTTGGTGGCAGCGCTAATGAAGGGGTACGGGTCATGTGTGTGCCTGATGAGGGGGTAATGCTTTTTGTGGGCCATATGTGTGACATGCTGGATTGTCAGGTTCATGGTGTCCCAACTTCTGTGTATTCTCTGCAGGTCAGCGCCCATCAGAAGAAGGGGCTGTGGCATGCTATCACCAAGGACGTGCGGACCTTGGGGGTCTATAGCAGATAGAGCACCCACTGCAGGAAACGGTGGGAGCACCTGAGACGCTGGGACTGGAAGACCGGGGAGGCCCAGATGGCGATGGCCTCCCAACGAGGGAGGGGTGCCTGTCGGAACCTGACCTCCCTGATGGCCCACATACTGGTGGTGGCCTTCCCGGAGCTGGATGGGCACTTGAGGGCATCACAGCAGCCACACGGGGTGAGTACAGTGTGTTTGTCAACCATCTCTGTTGCCTGGCATGGGATTTGGGTGCAGAGTATTAGTCAGTGGAAGCCCCAATATGCTAGTTCAGACATTGCTGCGTGGTCCAGCTCAGGTGAATAGGGTGGAAAACATGTATTAGATAGCTATGTAGGTGGCTTCCCCTCAGACAGGGCTTAGCTGGTCCCAGTTTGTGTGTAGCTGGCAGTGTTTGGTTCCTACCTGCTGTAGTACTTAGCCAATGGAATGCCAGTGTGGTCCATACTGCCCATTCTCAGTCTCAGTGTGTGACAGTGATGTGTCTGCCATCTGTGCTGTTGGTGCTGAGATTGACCCTGTGCTTCCTTTCTCTCTCCGCCCTTTCTCTTTTTGTCATCCTGTCCATGTATGCATTAGCATCATCTGGCGAAAGAGCAGGGGCACCGGTGAGTGAGGGAGCTGCAGCCCACGGGACCCAGGAGGCAGAGTCCACCAGCACCGAGGGGACCAGTGGGACGGAGGGAGAGGGGAGCACCACGGCGGGGACAGGAGGTGATACCTCTGACTCTGATTCGTCCTCCGATGGGAGCTCCCTGGTGGTGGCGTACCCCTCTGGGGCCACCCCTGTTACAGGTTCTACCGCCAATCCCTATACTAGCACCGCCCTCCCAGTAGCCCCCCACTTAGTTGCCTTTGCCCCCTCACCAATGAGGGTGGGCATCTCCTTCACCCCAGGCCCTGCCCCAGTCAGCCTTGCTGCCCTGAGTGAGGAGGCTATTGACCTCCTGAGATCCATCTCTGTAGGGCAGTCAACCATAGTGAATGCCATCCAGGGGCTGGCATCCCAGATGCAAAATGAAATGCCTTCCTGGAGGGTATCCACGGTGGGTTGGCAACCCTACCTACGTTTCAGGCTGTGGCCTCTTCACTGGTGGCAGCCAGTGTCCCTGTTTCATCCGTCTCCCCTCAAAGTACCACTACTCAGTCCCAGTCTCCTCACCCCAACCCATCCCACGCACATATTCTGACAAGAATGCACCCAAAACAACACACAAGACTTGCACAGAGAAACACAGGCAGCACACTTCTGTCCACAAGCACCCACACAGCCAACACACACATGCACACACAAAATCATTCACTACCTCCGCTGTGTCCCCCTCCTCCTCCTCCCTTAAAGTCAAATCCTCACTCACACCTGCATGCACTGCATCAACAGTCCCAGAACCTGCAACCTGCACAGCCTTGCCCACAATCACCACAACAGTAGAACCGCAGGCTTGCACCTCACACACCACATTCGCAGTCACCACCACCTCATGCAGCACGCCCACCTCACTTGCAGACCCCCACAACATCCATCCACACATTCTGTTTGTCTTCCCCACCCTGTCTGCCCCCTCCTCCAGAGACACACACACGCTCGCACTCAGACCCCCAACAGCCATCCACCTCACACTATCACACGGTCCATGCACCTGCACCCAAGTCCAGCACACCTCCTCCTCCATCCACTCCCTCTACCTCCACTCCCTTCCCTCCTCTGACATCCCATCCCATTGTCTCTATGAAGCTTTTACTTTCCCGCCTTGAGCTCCCGAAAGAGGAAGGTCCCACCACCCCAGCCCAGGACCTCAAGCACCCAGTCTGACACAGCTCCACTCCCAAAGTCTCCAGCTGCCGTTAAGTGGCACATGAGTGCGATGCCGGCCCCTCGCACCAAGGAACTCCTCCCCCACAAAACAGAGTAAAGTAAAGTGCCGCCCCCCTCCCAAACAGACTGGCAAGACCATGGGGCTACCTCCAAAACCTAGAACCAAGGAGGACCCACCCAAATCCCAGGACAAGGAGGCCCCAAAAAAGTCCAAGGCCAAGGAGGGCTCAACAAAATCCAAGGTGAAGGAGACCACACCAAATCCCTGGTCAAAGAGGCCCCACAAAAATCCCAGGACAAGGAGGCCCCAACAAAATCCAAGGTGAAGGAGGCCACACCCAAATCCCTGGCCAAGAAGGCCCCACAAAAATCCCAGGACAAGGAGGCCTCAACAAAATCCAAGGCCAAGGAGGCCCCAACAAATGCCAAGGAGGCAACACCCAAATCCCTGGCCAAGGAGGCTCCACAAAAATCCCAGGACAAGGAGGCCCCAAAAAAATCCAAGGCCAAGGAGGCCCCGAAAAAAATCCAAGGTGAAGAAGGGCACACCCAAATCCCTGGCCAAGGAGGCCCCACATAAATCCAAGGCTATAAGGAGGCCCCAAAAAAATCCAAAGCCAAGGAAGCCCCACTTGAAACCATGGCCAAGGAGGCCCCACTCAAAACTGTGCCCAAGGAGCTCCTTCCGGAACCAGAGGCCATGGAGCTGCATCCCAAAACAGAGGCCAAGGAGCAGCATCCCGTACTAGAGGCCATGGGCCAGCATCCAGAACCAGAGGCCAAGGAGCAGCATCAATAACCAGAGGCCAAGGAGCAGCATCAATAACCAGTGGGCAGGCATCCCCCTCCAGAACCAGTGGGCAGGCAGCCCCCTCCAGAACCAGTGGCCAGGCAGCCCCCTCCAGAACCAGTGGGCAGGAAGCGCCCTCTAGAACCTGTGGGCAGGAAGACTTCCCCTCACAATGGGTGCCTCCCAACCCCCCACCCCCTGCAGTGCCTGCCCATTTCCAACATGATGCCCTAGAACAGCAGAGTCCTGTTGTTGTCAGGAGTCAGGTTGGGGATTGGACTTTGCCCTGTGAGCATATGTGACTTTGGGCTGGCCTTTGGGCCTGCATGTATTTATTTCTGCAGTTGTGCATGTTTTTGCATTTTACATATTCATATAACAGGAATACAGTGGTTGGAACTGTGTAATGTGTCCTGGGTTTCTTTACACCGGGGTTCTGGTACTGTTATTTTCCTGGGCATCTGGTTCTGGGTGTGCGGTGTGCGTATGGTGTGTGTTGTGTGTGTGTGTTTCACTCTCCCCCCTCTCTTCCTCACTTGTGTGCTAGGCAGCTGTACTCACCATCATCGTCTTCGCCGGCGTTGGTGCTCCAGGACGGCCATGGCGTGGTACAGCATCGGGAAGGCTTGCAGTTCTGGTTCAATGGCAGCCACGGACTCCTGTGTGTCCCAGGAGGTGAGTGTCTCCTTTTATATGATGTGTTTCTGCCCGGCTTTTGGTGTCATTGCTACCGCCCCGGAAATCGTGGCGGTGTGCTATGTCATAATATGGTGGGAGGATCCTTGTCTTCCGGCTGCCTGTAGGTGGCTACCGCTGTGTTGGGTGTTCGTACTGCGCTGGCAGTTGGTGTGGTACATTGGCTGTCTATGGGAGGGATCACCGCCATAGTCATTATTTGGCAGTCATTATCGCCAGCCTGTTGGCTGTGATACCACCACATTAACCCTGGCAGTCAGAAGACCGCCATGGTCATAATGACCACCTATGTGTCCCCAGGTATCTTCCATGACCATGATGGATATCATGTATCCTATACCTGTGAAACTTAAATATGATCAAATATGTAGCCATGCCCATCTCATGTCCACCCTGGGATATTATCTTACTCGTCATACTAACACACCTGCCATCCTGTGTCTGCTCTATTTTGTAATATAAAAAGCTAATCAAACAGTCACCCAAGGCTTCACAATGTGCAGCAAGGTAGGCCCTCATGTACAAAGTTTAGCTTATAGATCAGGCAGCCATGCATTTACCATTCCCAAAATGTATCTGTCTTGGTGCTGTGCTGCCCATTGTCTGCATGTGCAGGTGGCAAACCCATGACACTGTATCATGTAGAAAATTGTTTTCAATACTGTCCTCAATAAGTGAAGCAGGGTAGTTCTGAGAGTCTGACAGTTGCCCTGTACAGCATAAAACTCTTAAAAATCTCTCACCTTTTTTACTGTCAACACAGTCAACACCGTTCACTGCCATGTGTAGACTATGATGTACCACAGTGACATGCACTTATGAATGCTACATGGCAGTAGCTAGTGAACAACCGTGACTACTACTGTCACACCCAAATATTTGTGAACGAATGGGACATCATCATCTGCATTTGCAAAATTTGGAACAATTCAACATGTATGAGGTCAGAAATGCCAACAGTAGGCCCAAAAAACATAATTCAGAAGTGTGACAGAAGTGTCTGCTCAACTGCTAACTGATTATACATACTATAAATGACTCACCTAGGTAATGGCATTGGCACTCACAAGTGAGACAAATAATAAGTGTAATACCAAGGCCAGTACACTTCTATGTGTAGTACAGTGTCAGTCATAACAAAAATAAAAAATAATGTGCATGTCAAACAATGTCAGTACACCTCCTGTACTGTGTGAACAGTGATTGAATCAATCAGAACATAAAACATTATGTAAATGAATATGGGCGCAGCAACCATTATGAACATTGTCTGATTGTTCCCCTGCTGTCTACAGCTGACTGAGGGTATGGTCTGCAGCCATGGGTCATGACCCCATATGCACATCCCGAGATGGAGGCACCATACAACTATAATCATGCCCTCAGCAGGACCCGGTCCATTATTGAGCAAACTTTCAGACTACTCAAATCACGCTTTTGCTGACTTGATTTGTCCAGTGGGAGATTGCTCTACTCCCCCCATGGTTTGTAAAATCATCCTGGTCTGTTGCATTTTGCGTTGAAGAAAATGTAGAAAATGAAGGCCCTGCTGATGAGGAAGAGGAATATGAGGGCCAATATCAAAGTGTTGCAATAACTGCTGGGACACGGTTGAGCAACCAAATTGTGAACAATTACTTCTTAGATGCACGAGACTATTCAAGCCAATAACAAATGCATTGACTGCCTGCCAAAAGAGTAATAAAATGGAAAATATTTTGTAACAATAACTATGCGTAAGTATTCCTAATTCCAAGTTGATGTAAACCACTAAAACATCTAATCATATCTGCTAGTCATTGGCACACAACGAAGGTATGTAGCAATGTTTAACAAACAGGGCTGGACAACATCATGTAATCCAAAAATAATGTCCATGCCAATGACATGTGGCAAATGCAGGTCTGTTTGGAATATAGACCACATACAACTATTGCAATGCAGCAAAGTCTGTACAGCTCATGATAATGTGTTTTGTTGCAGTGTAATTAATGTCAGGCAACAAAACACTTTCAAAAATCTGTGTAGAAGTAAATATTGTCCAATTATTATATGTGTGCGTTGTTCAGCTACCCATTTGTACAGCCACATACTTGTGAAGGATAGTAGAGTCATCTCATAGTCTGATGCCCGTCAGCTGAGGCACATAGTATGTGCATGGGAACCCAGTCCAACCCATAAAGTTGACATATGCTCTATCAATGTGTGTAGACATATATAAAATATATTGTGACATATCACGACACACATATCACAGGTAAATACCAAACATGGGTACAGGATTGTCTGTCTATTACCAATGCTGCCATGCTTGCCCCACTAGGCTATTATGGAAGTGGACCAAGCAGAGGTGTCTCAACACAAAGAATCTGGTCATGTACCCTTTACACATAAGCAATGACTAAATGCAAGCTGAATCCAGCCAAGGTATCATGCAATGATGCATTCCAGGTCAGAGTAGCAGAATGTGACAATAAATGCACAGCTGAACAACTTGTGTGAATGCATACCTACATCCGAAGTGCAAGTTGCTCTCAATATGGCAACATACTCTGGTGCATGCCAATAGCAAACAGATCCCTTCTTAGAATAAATCAGACCCCTTTTTGGCTAACCAAACTGGTCTCGTGAACACAAAAATCCTGACAAAGAAATGAGTCAAAAACTAATGCATAATTGCACTGTGCCCATGCAACACATATCCTTCCAGACCCAAGTTCATACAGAAGATGTGTGTGTACCATGACGTAACATGGTGGTTGTTCGACATGACTCTCTGGTACCTGTTGTTATGCACATACCAACATTGATCTCAAATCTCAAACATATCAATGAGGGCATCCCAAGTCATCCTGTGTGGCTCATCCTGGCATCATAACTTAAGAAAATCAAGGCACGTCAGTAGGCTGCCTTGATCTACTCTGTGTCATGTGTTTGTTCTGTGTGAATTGCAGGGTGTTTTTGACAGCCAACACACAGGGATATCCAGGATGAGTAATGTATATTTTAGAATTAAAACGTGGAGTAGCAGAAACGGCATTTGCCTTAATCCAATCTGACATCAAGTTGCATTAAAGTCCTCTATGCAGCTTCATGTACATAAACCATACCGGATTTTGTTTGGCATGTACCATGTGCGCTGCATGTTGCAGCACACATGGGAAATTGAAGGGCAAGCATGCTTTATAAAGAATCACCTTGTTAAGCTTTTTCTGAGAATGTGTAAAGTTTTGGCCTTGCACTAGGTTCATGTGAGTCTAAGAACCTGGGTCAGTGTCAAACTCCATGGGTCTTGATTGTGAACACCCACTCCAACGCACATGCCACACCTCCTGGATGCCAACTCAAGCTATGCTGTGCTTCACGCTTCAGTGCCTTGCCCAATGATCATGAGGTAATGCAGAGCTATGCATGCTTGCTTTGCGTTGCACAAACAGCATGAGTGAGAGTCCTGTGCACCCCAATATTCAAGAAAGGAAGCTTTCTGTGGGGCAGTATCCTTGTATAAGAACAGCATAATGTCAAGAAATGTAGAACATTCCTACATCAATCACCAACCATTTTGTTTAATCATTGCACCACTGTTGTCATGCATCCATTAGACAAAGTGTCCAAACACAATCCTAAAGCTAGGGAAGTGGGAATCTGACACACCTTGTGTGTGACTAAAAGAAATTTGTACAACGCATTACATATCATACAGGAAGGCGTTCCATGAGGGTAACATTGCGGTTATCATGCATCCACCCACGGATTTCATGCAATAACTGATTAGACAGGGTATGCACCCCAGGAATTGAAACTTTACCAATGCATCACAGGGGATCGTGTGATATTAACTATTTCCATGTGAGCTGTATTATGCAGCGCACATGGGGAAAAAGAAACAACTTCATTTGTTGTCTTTTGTGCAGGAGGAGGTCCCTTCCTCCATATAAACAATCATGCAAACAACATAGACACCCTTACACCTTGCTGCAAGTGTGCCTGTGTTGGTGCTAGTCTGCCTGTATTGCATCAGTGCAAGGAGACCCCCAAAAAACCTCTATCTCTTCATGTTCAAGGTGATTTTCTGACCTCTCCATTCCACGAAACACAGTCCACCAACTTGTCTTGCTTCATTGCATAACATCAATGATTAGTCAACAATTGGATAATGCCACCATGTGTGTTCCATCATTTATACCAGGGGCTGCTTCAGAGAAGTGCTGCAGGGACACAATGGGCATTTGTCCCTGCTTTGATCTCCCCTAGGGCACTTGGCAATGCCAGAAGGGGCCGCAAACATTAGTGTGGCCCTTCAAGAAGGGGTAATAGCTCTGGCCCTTCAAGAAGGGGTAATAGCTCTGGCCCACTCGTGATGGCAGTGCTATCAACAGAGCATGGTTACGCTTTTCCAGGGGGCTGGGCCCCATGCAAATGAGTGATTTAATTTGCCTCTATGCTTTTGCCTGTGCTGTATCCAATAAATTTGTGCAGTGAGAAAAAAGACGTCATGTGGTGCACTAACATTTCATCCCCTGATTACAGTCCTCCGGAGGGGTGAAAGCGGGTCCCATATCCTCACACAGACATTCACTTGCAGGTGAATGCCATTACTCACTGTGCTCGTCTGCAAGAGGATCTGTGATATCCCATGAAATTGCTGCAAGGTGCCGCATGCACAGTGTAACGTTTGCAACATAGACCTGTTTCAGAAAAATACTCCTTGTAACAATTCAATGTGCAGCCATCAAGGCAATGGAAGTCTGCCCCAAACCTGGGCTTAGTGCAAAATTTTAAATGTGAGGATTTTCATAGTTAGTGCAGGATGCACCTCTTGTAAGCTGTGCTCTTACACAAATAGAGGAAATGTCCACTATAGGTAGTCGGTCACCATTAATGCAATGTCACACATATGAGCACTCTGTATACGCCCCCATGCAAATGAGGGAACATGCTCTGGTGATAGCGCGGGAGCTATATGTGCGCCAGTTCTATCTGTATTAGAGAAAGACGCGCAAAAGTATCTGCTGCCCTTTTGGTAATGCAAAAGTGTCCGGGGGAGCGTAAAGCATCCACATATGCCTGTTGCACCCCAGGGGCCACTTCTCTGATACTGACCCAGGTAGTGCAGGGCAGCTCCAGAGGTGCTTCTAGCACAACAAGCATCTATCAGGTAGTGCTGTAACCAGGCATTACAGATCATAAGTGACACACAAATGTTTCGGCAAAACTTTGTGGCAGAGCAATTCCCAAATTATGGTGCAGAGCAGTTCAACAAGGCTTCTGGCTGTGCTGGTCAGCATCAAAATTAAAGTGCTGAATTGGCCTGTAGTCAAATATGGGGCATTCCATTGCTTTATGCCTGCACAGGTGCTCTAATTGGTGCCTTTAACAAACACAGGCACCCTTGCACCATGGTGCAGAGGTGTCGCCATTGTTAACAGGGTTATTTTTGCAATGGAAGGCACACCCTCCTGCACAAAAACATTCAATGGTGGGATTTTCCTTTTTCTATGTGCGCAATGGAATGCAGCACACATACAATACTGAAAAACACAAACAAAATTGCCAATGATCCTCCGTGTTATGCCTCCTTTGGGTAGGCACCCAGTAATGATGCCTTGCCTGGTTTACATACTCTTGCAACACTTGGAAGGTGTAGAAACACGTTTCGGCTTTTGGACAGCAATTACAATGCACAGGAAATGCCTCCTTGTTGTAGAGTATGGCTATACTGTACTTTGCATTGCTTTGCTTTACTCCATACCTATGAATGCATGCCAAGACACACAGCATGGCTTTGCATGGCCTTATAGAAATGATGGAGAGGGCTGAGCCACAAGAGCAGTTCTTATAAATTACACTGTAGTAGTTCAGGCCTCTTTTAAATGCAGCCTGATATGTTATAGCCGGACCTACTTACATGTAACTATCTCCAAATGTCTGACAGGCTGCTTGAGACACATACCTCATATGTGTTGGTGTTCAGCTTTTCACAATTCATCACTGGGCCTGCACAGGACATGTATGGACAATGTCTGTTACTATGAAGCACAGACAAGTACTGATCTCTTAAGTAGAGGAACAAGGATGACTACTGTGTGATATATATAGCTGCATCATGGATATGGAAAGAAATGAGAAAGGAACGGTATTGCAGTACCTTGCGGAGTGTGACATGGGAATTTTTTAGGTGCACAAAGCCTTATGACATTTGTAATGGTGAAGTATTTGAACGGGTTCCACAATCTGGCCACCAGATGCATGTTTTGACTCATCATATGTGTGTACACTTCACCCTGCCTTACCTATGTGTATCATCAAGGCATGTCAACTGTGCCATGTGAATAATTACAACCCAAAGACTTAGAAAGCCAATTGCTATTCATATGTACTGTGCTTCACTTGCCAACAGTGTGCGTTCCACATTCACAGTGCAATATATCATGTTATGTCTTGTAGGTGAACCAGACACATACACAGTTGCTGAGGTGGAGAGCTTCAAAGATCCGGATGTTACCAGTGAGTGTTATCCTGAATGCTGATCGTGTAGTGCAAGGATTGTGCATGATGTAGGATGATGTTTGCAATGCCATTTCCAATGTGCATCCCTAACACAAATAAATCATATGTCAGAGAAAGGATTGTTTATAAATCAGACTTTGAATTGTTGCATGTGCAGTAATATCTGACTAATATCAAGGTGAATATATTACCAATCTCTGCTGGACCACATGATAGATGGGCTGACAGAGGAGCTATGACCAAAATGCCATACTCTGTGAAAATATGTGGTAGTGGATTCATGGGTGAACATTCCTTGGGATGGTTAATCTTACGAATGCATGTTGTATACAGAACTCTATTGTAGTCGCTCACATTGTATTCTCAGCCCAATTTGAATGGCTAGTGCACACAGGAGGTGAGGATTCACACCACAGTAAAGGCCGAGATTAAGGGGCATAATTTCATTTTTATGGTGCAGCGCCACAAGCCTCTAAGAGATACAGCGCATTCCTGTTCTTTTACTCTGCGTTAGCGCACAGTGGGCTGCCATGCACCAACACAGGCACCATTGCACCATGGTGCAAGTGTGTCTGCATTTCAGGGATGATTGTTCTTCTGCAGGAAGGGACACCTACTGTACACAATCAATCACAATAGACATTTTCCTCTTTCTATATGTGCTGCAGAATGCGGTACACATGGAAAAAGGAAAAAGGCGGAGAAATAAAGGAATGTCTCATCATTGCGCCTCACTTATGCCTACCCTTGGGAGATGTAGGCTTTTGACGCACTCACAGCTTGAAAAAAAGTCTTAAATATGGGCAGTCTGTCAAATGCCATGGGTATTACATGGGAAACCCCACCATAACACCCATGGCACCCTTCCCTGTCGCAGGGTGAGGCAACGCTGCAACTAGCGCTACGTTGGCTCAGTACATATTTACAAGGCCATGAAAAGCCACGCATGGTGGCTTTACATGGCCTTGTAAATATGGCCCTGCAGTGTGCCCCACAGGACCGTCACTAAAAAGGACATTCTGGTGGCACAGAGGGGCTTGTGAATACGGCCCTAAGCGTAGCATAGCAGGTCCAGATGTCATCATTCCACACACGGTAATGGTAATGCATTTGAAGGCCTCACTCATCTTGTCTAATGCCCCATACTCTATGATGGATACATAAACATACCTTTGCCCTGTATTCTTAACGGAAATTCCAAAGTGTGTTTGACCAGAGGCATATCTACTCAGCATAGTAATCCAACATGCATTGCCCTATTCACCTTCTGGTTGTGTTGCCCAGGATAGTCTTCCAAATTATCACAATCAGGATTACACTTTGGCCAGCAATTGCTAATTACATCAAAAGATAACTGGGCAGATGAGATGTAGAACATGCATGCACACACCCATCACATGGATGCGCTGAGTGCTGATGTGCAGCAAGGTGCCATTAATATCTGACACGTAGGGACAGACACTAGATTGTATAGACGGACACATGCTATTACAATGGCTGCACGTATTGAGCCATAGCATGGTCCACCATGGAAGTACATCAGTTCATGTAGGAGATGTTTCATTCTCTCTGTTTTATGTGAGTTAGCTATCCACCCTCCATTCTTAGATCTAATACCTGAGACATGTTAAGTCTATGTAATGATGTGTCCAAATATGTGTCCTTGCAATATCAGGTTCCCAATGGTGTGACACAATACATGTACTTTGCAGACATTACTCATTATAGTTGCCTGATGCCAATGGACTCAGACCCATTGCAGGATGCAGAAGAGACACTGATGATCAGTAATTATGATATGTGTACCATTCCATTGCATTGTTCTTAACCCCATCGGTGCGTGCGTCAGCCACTGGCAGATGCACGCACACCCTCACTGGTGAGGGTCACGACAAGTGACCGACACTAGGGAGGACTTTTATTTTATTCAAAACTCCCTCGGGAGACATGGAAGAGCTTCTGTGTCTCCCCCCCCACCTGCCCCTCTGTGACGTCAGCCCACCACAATGCACACTGAGAGATTCTCCCCTTTCAAATGAGGCCATCCTGAAATGGTTTTCTGGCTGTGGATCGCAGCTGAGCTGTGATCCACAACCAGGAAACCCCACTAGACACTAGGAATTACACTTAGAGGGGGTCGGCCCCTCCTTCAATGGGCCGCCACCCCCTGGGGGCATATTTAAAAAAAAAAAAAATGCTAGTTTTAAAAAATACATGTTTAAATAAAAATGAAAAATTAGAAATGAAACAGAAAGGTGGTCACCCGTGAGCAGGGCTGACCCCTGTGGGGGCAATTCTTTTTTTAATAGATGTATTGTTTCCTTGGGGGCCACAATCGCCCTCCTCAGGGAAACTATACAGCTATTAAATAAATATTTATATATATATATATATATATATATACATATATATATATATATATATATACACATATATATGTATATATATCTGTATATATAGATATATATTATGTATGTCTATACATAGTCATATAGATATCTCTATAGATATATCTATAGCTATCTATCTATCTGTCGATCTATATATATATATATATATATATATATATAGATCGACAGATAGATAGATAGCTATATAGGGATATCAATTTTGTCAATGCCTGTGTGTTTTCCCTGGGGGCTGAGAAACCACACCCACATACAAAAGTGATCTCTTCTAAAAAAGTCAAGCTAACTCTTGTGATTATATTTCTGCTAGAGAAGGATCAGACTTTTGTCTAGTGGCAGTTTGGATCTCATAAAGAAGTGCAGAAGGTTTATATGCCTGCTGCGAAGATCAAATCTGTATTTTATGTGAATAGGTGAGTGGATTACTAAAGCCAGCCATTACCTGCACCATAATACAAATGAAGTGTTTGTGCGAGGGGGGCTATAGAGAGATGAAGGACACTTTTGCTGGGTGGTAGTGAGGGAATCCAAGGAAGAGGTCATGGGAGTGGGAGCACCAATAATGATAGTAGGTGGCAAAAACTGTGACGATGGGTATGTGACAAGGTGAAGTAATAGTGAGTCTTTTTTGTTTTTTGAGTGCCTTGAGAGAACGTGCTGACTGAGGGAAGAAGCCAAGTTAAGGTGATGGACCTGTACTGTTGCACGCATCACACACACACCCACCATCAATTTTGTGACTGTCCACGTAGGGTAGTGTTTTAGAGGGAAGTTTAGCCAGTAACAGAGATGGCGTCTCCATGGATGACTGCTGCTCAAGTCCTAACTCGGGTTATGGAGGAGAGCTCTGACATAGGATCAGAGACTGTGACAGCATCTGAGGGATGGGACCATGGAGCAGACTCTGGGAGTGATTTTTTAGTCCAGTGATTCTGAGGGACGTGATGAGGACGGTCGTGCTGCCCCTTCACAATCACAGTTTTTGCTGCAGGACAATAGCGGGTTAGCCCAACCCAGAGAGCAGGTGCATGCAGCGGCAAGCACAGAGATAGTACTCTCTTGGGAGCTCCCCAATTTAGTTCAGACCCAAATTCCACCACCCAAATCATATTGTGGAGACATCAAAATTATCTATCATGAATCAACTTGGTTTTGTAAGGCAAGCACCTGTGTTTTTGGACCTGGAAACTAGACATCTGGGTGTGACATGTGTGGATTCCCCAAAGGTTTCTTACCCAGAATACCCTGAAAAGGTGAAATGTTGAATAATTTTTTTTCTTGCATTTCAGTCACACAAACTACGGGAATATGCTGGGATCCACAAAATTCGTACCACCCAGTGTTTCCCCATCTGTCCTGATGAAAACACTACCCCACTTGAGTGCCTGTACCTAGTGCCTGAGTCAGGAATGGATCACCCCAGGGTCAACAGTTGCCTTCATGTAAGGACTAACATTGACCTGTGTGTGATCTATTCCTGTCACAGGCACTAGGCCTACCCACACAAGTGTGGTACCATTTTTATCAGAAGACTTGGGGAATTGCTGGGTGGAAGGAAGTTTGTGTCTTCCCTCAGATTCCAGAACTTTCCATCACCGAAATGTACAGCAAACTTGTTTTTTTTAGCCAAATTTTGAGGTTTGCAAAGGATTCTGGGTGACAGAACCTGGTAAGAGCCCTACAAGTCACCCCATTCTGAATTCCACTATGTGTCTAATTTCCATATATGTATAGGTTTGGTAGGTTTTCTTGGTGCCGGCTGAGCTAGAGGCCAAAATCCACACCTAGGCACTTTGCAAAAAAGTGTCCGTTTTCATTAGAAAAATATGATGTGTCCGAGTTGTGTTTTAGAGCATTTCCTGTTGCAGGCACTAGGCATATCCACACAAGTGAGGTACTGTTTTTATAGGGAGACTTGGGAGAATGCTGGGTGGAAGGAAGTTTGTGGCTCCCCTCAGATTCCATAATATTGCAGTACCAAAATGTGAGGAAAACGTGTTTTTTAGCCCTATTTTGAGGTTTGCAGAGGAGTCTGGGTGACAGAACCTAGTTAGAGCCCCACAAGTCACCCCATTCTGCATTTCCCTAGGTCTCTACTTTCCATAAATGCATAGGTCTGGTAGGTTTCCCTAGGTGCCGTCTGAGCTAGAGGCCAAAATCCATAACTAGGCACTTTGCAAAAAATGCCTCCGTTTCCAATAGAAAAATGTGATGTGTCTATGTTGTGTTTTGGGGCATTTTCTGTCACGGGCACTAGGCCTACCCACACAAGTGTGGTACCATTTTTATCAGAAGACTTGGGGGAATTCTGGGTGGAAGGAAGTTTGTGGCTCCCCTCAGATTCCAGAACTTTGAAACACTGAAATATGAGAAAATAGTGTTTTTTTAGCCCAATTTTGAGGTTTGCAAAGGATTCTGGGTGACAGAACCCAGTGAGAGACCCATAAGTCACCCCATACTGGACTCCCCGAGGTGTCTACTTTCCATAAATGTGTAGGTTTGGTAGGTGTCCCTAGGTGCCGGCTGAGCTACAGCCCAAAATCCACAGCTAGGCACTTTGCAAAAAACACATAGGCCCTCATTATGACATTGGCAGTAAGTCCTGCTTACCGCAATGGTGACTGCCGCCAACATATTGCCGCAGTGGCAGTTTGCCGCTACCCATATTATGACCACACATAGCAATCCATCACTATACAGACACAGACACAAGTCCGCCAACCCAAAGGTCAGTGATTAACTGGCGTTAGCAAAACCCACACCGTTACACCAACAGAACTACGCCCACAGCCTTATGACCCACGAATCACCGCAGCTGACATTCAACCACAGTAAAACATTGGCGGTACATACCGTAACGCTCAAAATACACACACACTAACAAAACAACATTACACTGGACAATTCAAACTACACACACCTGACACACATACACACACCACACCCACACACCGACACCAAGATAAAACACACACCCACATTATCCACAACCCTTTATGACTACAAACAATTGCCACCAGAGAGAGACAGCAAGAGCACTCACACAACCAGAGCCACATAACACCATCACCGATATACCATCCACGCACTTTACAGCACACACCCCAACACATCACCCCACACACCCTCACACTCACCACACACACTACACCCATGGCACCACAAAGACACCCCAGGTCATAGTGGAGCCTCCCCCCTCAGGAAACACCACCACAGCACCCACCCAGCAGACCCATACCTCTGTTCCCAGGACACGTCAATCAGCAGAGACCCCAGGCAACCCCACAAACACAGGACGATCAGGGACCTGGGATCAGTGGCAGTGGGCACAGGGTTCAGGGGACAGAGGCACAGCACAACAGGGAAGCTGGGAGGACTGCTGTGCGATAGGGGGAGGACAGGCTCAGGGAACCGACTCTCCATGAGGCACTCACCAACATCCTGGGAGCATACCACCATTCCCAGGAGACAATGGGCCAGATACTGTACAAGTTACAGGAGACCCAGCGGCTGCAGGAGGTACAGTACCTGAGGATCACGGAGGACCTGAAGGACATCCACACCACCCTGGTCACCATTGCAGGGGAGTTGGCAGACATGGGCAAAACCATGAGGGAGGCAGTGGTACACCAACAGGCCCCTGACACTAGCCACACCGATGAACAGCCCTCCACCTCTGCTGCCGCTAGTGGACAGGAGGCCCCGCCACAGGAACAACAGGCCACCAGCACCCATCCCCCTGCAGAAGGAGAACCACCCCGCAAACGGTCCCTGCAATCCAGGCAGAAGCCAGAGAACATTGCCAAGACCCCACTAGGAAATGAGGCTCTCCTGATTGTCACCCTTGTGTCCCACTCTGTCACCCTGTCCACCTTGAACTGCCATTGCTCACCTTCCTATGCTCCCTTGGACAATGCACCTGTGAAACAAATAGACTGGACTCTATCCTGGACTTTCCTCCATCATCACCCCAGCCCATTGCACATACCCCTCTACTTATTATTTGAAAAAATACAAGTATGAAGTATGTCAATTGTTTTAACTATTTATTCTTTTAACAAGTTTTAAACACTGCAATACAGCTGTACAGTAATGTATACATAGGAATGACCTGTAGTTGGCTGCAGTCAACACACCAGGAGCGATAGTGGGGCACAAATATCTGCAAATAGATATGCCAAAGGGTACAGTAAGTGGCCATAGAATTGGGGGAATCTGCTTGCCATGTGCAATGTCAAATACAAAACTGTCAATGAAAAGTGAAGTTACAGTGTCTTACCTGTGTGTCACTGGAAGTACTGTCGTATAATAGCTGTTCTGTTGTCCTCATACTCATCCTCTGCCTCCTCATCTTCACTGTCCACAGGGCCCCCTACTGCCCCACACCCATCTCCAGCATCACCCTCCTGCAGAAAAGGCACCTGGCATCTCAAGGCAAGGTTATGCAACATGCAGCATGCCATGATGATCTAGCACACCTTCTTGGGTTAGTAGTACAGGGATCCACCTGTTAGATGGAGGCAACGAAACCTGGCCTTCAGGAGGCTGAATGTCCTCTCTATTATTCCCCTTGTTCGCCCATGTGCCTCATTGTAACGTTCCTCTGCCCTTGTCCTGGGATTCCTCACAGGGGTCAGTAGCCATGAGAGGTTGGGGTAACCAGAGTCACCTGCAAATGTCTAGGGACAACTGTTAGACACACACTAACCCTTATAGCCCACATCATACCCATACACCAACATCCACTGGGTGGGAACCAGGGCACACCTATTAGCCACACCCGGTGCCTCTGGAGTTGAGCCATCACATATGGGATGCTGCTATTCCTTAGGATGTAGGCATCATGCACAGAGCCAGGATACTTTGCATTGACATGGGAGATGTACTGGCCCGCCAGGCACACTATCTGCACATTCACGGAGTTAAAGCTCTTTCGATTGCTGATCACCTGTTCATTTCACGAGGGAGGGAACAAATGCAATATATGTACCATCAATAGCCCCAATAGTGTTGGGGATATGTCCCATTGCATAGAAGTCAGCTTTAACTGTGGCCAAATCCTCCACCTGGGGTTAAACAATATAGCTGCACATGTGTTTAATCAGGGCAGACAACACTCTGGTCAGCATTATTGAGAACATTGGCTGAGACATTCTTGTTGCCAAGCCAACTGTCACTTGGAAGGAGCCAGTTGCCAAGAAATGGAGCACAGATAGGACTTGCACAAGAGGGGGGATCCCGGTGGGCTGACGGATAGCAGATATCAGGTCAGGCTCCAATTGGGCACACAGCTCTGTGATTGTGGCCCTATCCAGTCTTTAGGTGAGGATGATGTGCCTGTCCTCTATTGTTGGCAAGTCCACCAGGGGTCTGTACACGGGGGGATGTCTCCATCTCCTATTCATCCGCAGCGGTTGTAATCTAGGGGACAAAACGATGAGCAGCTGGTCAGTATACCACATTTCCAAACACTACACTGCATTGCATGTTGTGACTGTAACAGTATGTTGTTGGATAAGCCCAAATGGTGCCTAGGTGTACTGTGACGAAGTTAGGTGTCATGGCCAGCCCCCCCCCAAAATGGCGTTCGCCTGTCCTGTGTGGATGGACATGTGGAAATGAGGTAATGCCGCTGACGTTGTTCACCGTTGCGGGAGGCGGTCGAGTACAGCTGTGCAACTCCTCATTGGTTGTCATTGGGCCCTATGGGTTACAGTGGCCAATGGTGATGTACGCCGGCGGTGACGGTATGCACCGCCGTGGACGTGACCGACATTTTCTATCTGTTCACTCACTTGCTTCCTGACCTTCAACAGGAGAGGACCTACACTGCAAGTGCTGCTGTGACCTGTGTCTGAGACCGACCATGGTTGGAGTCACTGGGGAAAGGGCCCCTGCCTTCACTGCTGCGGAGTTGGAGAGACTGGTGGATATGGTCCTACCCCAGTACAGAATGCTGTATGGGCCTCCAGACCAACAGGTGAGTACACTGGGAGCACGATGCAAGGGGCATGGATGCATGGAGTGCTGTGTGTGAAGGCCTCATGTAGGGTGGGTTGGTGGAAGAGTTCTGGGCAGCGTGCTGCATGTATGGTGGGCAATGTCTATGCGTAAGGGGATGTGAGGGCTCTGGTGGGCCATGAGTGTAACAGGCCGGACGTTATGACTGATACTTTTTTCTATGTTTCTTTTTCTGCAGGTCAGCACCCATTAGAAAAAGGGTATATGGCGTACCATCGCCAAGGATGTGCGGACCCTGGGGGTCTATGGCAGGCGGAGCACCCACTGTCGCAAACGGTGAGAGGACCTGAGACTCTGGGCAAGGAAGACAGCGGAGGCCCAGGTGGGGATGGCCTCCCAACAAGGTAGGGGTGCCCGTCGAACCCTGACCCCCCTGATTGCCCACATACTGGCGGTGACCTATCCGGAGCTAGATGGGTGCTTGAGGACATCACAGCAGCCACAAGGGGGTGAGTACAGTTTCTCAATATACTACTTGCGCCGGGTGGTCTCCGGGTGGGGGATGATGGCCTGTGAGTGCCCCTAGGCCAGGCCGGACATTGCAGGGTAGGTCCCATGTTGGGCAGGGGCTGATAAACACCACCTCCTACCAAGCTAGTAGGCATCCACTCCTGGCAGGTGTCTGTGAGTGTCAGGTATGCTGCTATTGGCGTTAGGTATTCCTGCCCATGGGCTGGTGACTAGCATTGTGACTGGTAGTGCTTTGCCTAGTGCGTAGGTCTGTTCCCTGTGTGTGTGTGTGCATGTCGTGTACGCCAACGGTGGTGTTGGAGCAGCCATTGACCAAGTGTATCCTTTGTCTCTACCCCCCCTTTTTGTTTTTTCACCCTGTCCTTAGGTGCATTAGCATCATCTGGCGGAGAAGCAGAGGAACTGGCGACGGAGGGAGCTGCATCTCACAGGGCCCAGGAGGCCAAATCAACTGACGGTGAGGGCACCAGTGGGACAGAGGGTGAGGGAAGCACCACGGCGGAGACAGGACGGGACAGTTCTGACAGTGATACCCCCTCCGATAGAAGCTTCCTCATGGTGGCAGACACCTCTGTGCCCACGCCAACTACAGGTACAGCCGTCACCCCCTGTACCAGCAGCGCCCTCCCAGCAGCCCCTCAGCAAGTGTCCCGTGCCCGCTCACAAAGGAGGGTGGGCATCTCCTTCGCCCCAGGCACCTCAGGCCCTGCCCCAGTTAGCCCTGCTGCCCTGAGTGAGGAGGCTATTGACCTCCTGCGATCCATCTCTGTTGGGCAGTCAACCACAGTGAATGCCATCCAGGGGCTGGCAGCCCGTTTGCAACAAACAAATGCATTCCTGGAGGGCATTCACTCTGGCATGGTGGCCCAACAGAGATCAATCCAGGCTCTGGCCTCCTCCCTGATGGCAGCCATTGTCCCTGTCTCTAGCCTCCCCCCTCCAACTTCCTCTACCCAGTCCCATTCCCCTCAACCCCAACCTATCCCAACCACACATTCAGACCAGCATGCACCCAAGACAACACACAGGAGTGGCTCAGGCAAACACAAGCACCACACATCATCCCACAGGCATTCACACAAACACCATCCAGAATTAGACATACCAACATCCACTGCCTCCACTGTGTCCCCCTCCTCCTCCTCGTCCACCACCCTCCCAGTAGTGTCTCCACTCACACCTGCATGCACAACATCCTCATCCACTACCCCCATCACCATCACGCCTATCAATACACACCCTTTATTGGCATTCACCACCCCCTCATCCTTGCACACGTCCCTGTGTCCTCTCCTACTGTGTCTGTGCCCCCTCCTCCCAAAGTACACAAATGCAAGCACTCAGACACCCAACAGCCATCCACCTCACAACAGCATCCAGTCCATGCACCTGCACCCAAACACAGCAGACAGACACCTCCAACAACCACTTCCTCTTCCTCCACTCCCAAACTTTCACCCTCTTCCCACCACAGTGCCCCTGAGAAGTTTTTCCTCTCCGCCGTTGACCTCTTCCCTACTCCTCCCCCCGTCCTTCATGTCGGGCCAGGGTGGTCAGAACCCAGGCTAGCACCTCAGCCACCCAGTCCACGGCCACAGTAGTGTCGGCAGCTACTGCAGGTGGGAGAGGCTCTAGGGAACCAGCCATCGGCACTGACAGTGTGCCTGCACCAGCTGCCAAGGGGAAGGGCAAGGATGCACCACCAGCTGCCAAGTGGAAGGGCAAGGAGGGGAACCACCAGCTGCCAAGGGGAAGGTCAAGGAGGCACCACCAGCTGCCAAGGGAAAGGGCAAGGAGGCACCACCAGCTGCCAAGGGGAAGGGCAAGAGGCCTGCGCCTGCAGGTAGGAAGGACAGGAGGCCTGGTGCTGGGACTGATTATGAGCCCCCACTGCCAACTATGGTGGTTCAGCCATCCGAGGCTTCAGGGGAAGGGCTGGAGCCTCCCCCCACCACTGCCTGCTCCGCCACTAGCACCACTGCCAGCAGCAGCCCCAGTGAGCAGCCGTCCAAGGCTGCAGGGGAAGGGCTGGAGCCTCCCCCCACCACTGCCTGCACCAACACTAGCACCACTGCCAGCAGCAGCAGCTCTAGTGGGCAGCCGTCCAAGGCTACAGGGGAAGGGCTGGAGCCTCCCCCCCCACCACTGGCAGCACTGACACCAGCACCGCCACTGCCACTATTAAGCAGCCATCACTGCCGGCGGGCAGTGTGTAGTCCTGCCTCCATGGGCTGTAGTGCGTCCTGGCCCCTGCAAATCCTGTAGGTGTGCCACCCAGGTGAGGGACTGTGACCTTGCACTCCCCACGTGCTGCATCACAGGGCACCAGGCCCCCTCAAGAACCAGTGGAGAAGCCATCCACTCACCCCCTCCTTGCCAAGATGAAGCACACAGGGCACTAGGCCCCTCCAGAACCAGTGGGAAAACCACCCACTAGAGAGACTGTGGCTTTGCACTCCCCAGGACCAAGCAGTGGGCACACCACCCACTAGAAAGACTGTGGCTTTGCTCTCCCCAAGACCAAGCATTGGGCACACCACCCACTAGAGAGACTGTGGCTTTGCACTCCCCAGGACCAAGCAGTGGGCAAACCGCCCACTAGAGAGACTGTGGCTTTGCACTCCCCAGGACATCGCACAGGGCATAAAGCCCCCTCCAGGACCAGTGGTGTTGTACCATCTTTCTTGTCCCCCTGAGGTGCCTGTGTATTTTCGACCTAGCGCCCCTACAGTGTTCTTTCCGTGTTGTTGCAGGAGTCAAGTGGGGCCTTGGCCTATGTGATGTGGCCCTGTGGCCCACGGACATTGAGGACTGGGCTGTGTCCCTCCATTTGTACATATGTATATACTGTTTTGATTTTGAAGCCCGATTTTCCAGTATTTTATCTTGTTACACTCACTTTAATCAATTCCTTTTGTCCTTGCATTATTCCTGAGGGGTACGGGGTGTATATGTAATGTTACAGCATCTGTTTGTGTGTGTGGTGTTGGGGTGGGGGTGTTGCGTGTGTGTGTCACTCTTTTTTTCCTCCCCCCTCCTTTGTTTGCTAGGCGGCAGTACTCACCGTGGTCATCTTCACCTGCGTTGGTGTTCATAGTGATGAAGAAGACAGACGAGCATGCGGAAGATCTGCAACTCGGGCTCCAAGGCATCGTGGGTCTTCCTTGATTCTCCAGAGGTGAGTCGTTTCCCTTCTGTGTACTGTCTCAGCCGTGCCTTTGACAACGTTAGTTACCGTCCTGGAAAAGGTGGCAGATAGGCCTGTTGTAATAGTGTGGGTGGTACATTGTCTTCCGTCTGCCTGTTGGCAGTTACCGCCGCGGTGCTTGTTGCAACCGCCGTGGCGGTCGGTGTGTTAAAGTGTCTGTCTGCTTGGGCGGTTTCCACTGTGGTCATAATTGCATTTATTTTACCGCCGCTTTATCACCGACTGCCAGGGTTGTAATGAGGGCCACAATTTTTCAATGGAAAACTGTGATGTGTCCAGGTTTCATTTTGGGGTGTTTCCTGTCGCAGGCACTAGGCCTACCCACACAAGTGTGCTACCATTTTTATCAGGAATCTTGGGGGAATGCTGGGTGGAAAGACGTTTGTGGCTCCCCTCAGATTCCAGAACTTTGCAGCACTGAAATATGAGGAAGGAGTGTGTTTTAGCCCAACTTTGAGGTTTCAAAGGATTTTGGGTGACAGAACACAGTGAGAGCCCCATAGGTTACCCCATCCTGGATTTCCCTAGGTGTCCATAAATGTATATGTTTGGTAGGGTTTCCTAGGTGCCAGCTGATCTACAGCCCAAAATCCATAGCTAGGCACTTTGCAAAAAACATCATTTTTCAATGGAAAAATGTGATGTGTCCATGTTGCGTTTTGGGGCATTTCCTGTCGCGGGCACTAGGCCTACCCACACAAGTGAGGTACCATTTCTATCGGGAGACCTCGGGGAACACAGAATAGAAGAACAAGTGTTATTGCCAATTGTCTTTCTCTACAGTTTCACCTCCCAAATATAAGGCCAATGTGTAATAAGGAAATCATTTTGAGAAATGCCCTGTAATTCACATGCTAGTATGGGGACCCCCGTATTAAAAAAATGTGCAAATAACCACTGTTCCTAAACTCCTTATCTTGTGCCCATTTCGGAAATACATAGGTTTCCTTGATACCAATTTTCCCGCTTTATATTTTACCAAATGAATTTCTGAATACCCGGTATACAATGAAAACCCATGGCAAGGTGCAGCTCATTTGATGAACCTACAAGAACTATATATCCCCACAGCTAGGAGGGTCCAGCAAACCTAACAGTATATTGCTTAAAAAAATCTATCATAGATGGAAAAAGTTACTGAAGAAAACATAGCCAGAAAAGGCTGCTTTTTTCAGCTCAATGTCAATATTTTTTTATTTCAACTGTTACTTTCTGCAGAAAAATCTCAAAGGATCCACACAAATAACCCCTTGCTGAATTCAGAATTTTGTCAACTTTTCAGAAATGTTTAGTTGTCTGGGATCCACCATTGGTTTCATACCCATTTCTGTCACTACCTGGAAGGAGGCTGAAAGCACTAAAAATAATAAAAATAGGGTTTGTCCCAATAAAATGCTAAAACTGTGTTGAAAAATGTGATTTTCTGATTCAAGTCTGTCTGGTCCTGAAAGCTGGAAAGATGATAATGTTATCACCACAAACCCTTTGTACATCCCATTTGCAAGGAAATAAATACATGCTTTCTTCTGCAGCACCTTTTTCCCATTTGTCCCCCCAAAAATTAATTTCAGCTGTATTTTGGTTAATTTCTCGGTCTCCTCCAGGGGAACCCACAAACTCGGGGTACCTTTAGAATCCCGAGGATGCTGGAAAAAAGGACACAAATTGGTATGGATAGCTTATGTGAACAAAACGTAAGGGGTAGCTAAGAGCGAACTGCCCCAAATAGCCAAAAAAGGGCTCTGCACTGGGTGGGGGTGGGTGGGGCGAGACCCAGCATACTCTGTACTGACATGGTCATAACTAAATGTGCCATGATTATGTAATTGCAATGGTCAAAATTTGCTAAGCCTTGGTACTTTGGCCTTAGTAAATTTGGAAATGAAAAATATTAGGTAGATGGGTTCTCACTTTAACCATACAGATAATGTTTGGGTTTTGGCAATGCCACATGTGATGTTTGAAACTGAAAGTAACTATCATGATGATTGAACCAGTTCCTAGTTATCCTTTGTCTGACAGTTTATCAGTCTGCTTAAACAGACAACATGACCCCAGAGCAGAAGAGGGTCCACTACATCTGCGCATAATGGTACAACTACATCCGGCTAGTTGCCAAGGCATACAAGGCAATGGGAAAGCAATTTTGGAGGAGAGGGCTTCAGGGAAATTGTGCATCACCCGAGGGGCCATCCAAATTGGACTAGCCTAGCAAAGCCCAGGATGTTACAGTGGACCAGGGTCGTTCTGCAGAACCTATTGCCAGTACCTCCACCAGCCAGCCTGCAGGACCAGCATTGCCACAGGCTCAGACCACAGGATAAGTTAGATCCTTTGAGCAGCTTATGTTAAAGGACATTTCCGACCTCCAGCTCTGAGAGCCAGGGCTGGAGTAGAAGATGGGCACATTCATTCATCTCCTACGGGATCTTCAGCATGCTGTGAATGAACATCCCCCCGGAAGCTCCCCATTGAGCGACAGGGACCCTTTCTGCCCTTCCCCGTGTAAATAGTTGTTTTTTAAAATATGGTTTTTATAGCTTAGTTTAGGGTTAGTTAATGAAGATATAGGGCCTCATTACGAGTCTGGTGGTCTGAAACCTGCGGAGCTGGGGGTCTCCGCTCCCGGCCCTATTACAAGGTTTCCACGGGCTGAGCGGCAGAAACCTCTGAAATCAGAGGTCTCCGCTGGTCAGTCCAGTGGAAACTGTGTGGCGGCATTGGCGGAGCTGAGGCCAATGCCATCGCACAAAGGGTGCCCCCAGCACTCTCGGAATGAACACTGTCTGCTGTAGCACGGAATGACATTAAGGTCCATATTTATACTCTGTTTGTGCTGGATTTGGGTAATTTCTTTTGACACAAATCCGGAACAAACCTAACTACATATTTATACTTTGGCGCTAGACCGGTCTAGCGACAAATTTATGGATTTAGACTCATTTGATTACCGTGGAAACCTACCTTGCGTCAATGAGATGCAAAGTAGGCGTTCCCAGGCAAAAAATGACTCAAAGACATTTGTGCCTTATTTATACTCCTGTTAAAAAATTATGCACGAGAGGAGCAGGGCCCTAAAAAATGTCACTAAGCCTGTTTAGAGTCATTTTTCAACACCTGGGTCAGGGCTGGCGTTAGTGGACCTGTGGGCTCATTTCCATGGCCTCTGATCATGGAAGCAGTCCACAGATGCCCTTTCTTGCACCCAGGGACACCCCCTGCCACCCTTGCCCACCCCTGGAGGACACCCATGGATGGGGGACCCATCTACGGTAAGTACAGGTAAGAAGAGGTAAGTAATTTTTTTTGTTTTTTTAAGTGGCATAGGGGGGCCTAACTTGGGCCCCCTTACATGCCACTGTGCCCAATGTTCATGCCCAGGGGACAAAAGTCCCCTGGGCATGGCCATTGGGCAGGGGGGCATAACTCCTGTCTTTGCTAAGACAGAAGTCATTTCCATGGGGGTTGTGCGTCAAAGAATTACGCTTGTCAGGTTTGAGTCAATATTTTTTACTCTAACCTGACTTGCACCATTCTTTGACGCACAACCCCCAGTCTTCCCTATGCCTCAGCTGCCCGGTTAGCTTCAATTATTTTGACGCTAACCAGGCCGCAGCGCCAGCTACAGTCATTCATTAAATATGACACCCTGCTGGCGTGCTGGAATGGCGGTCGCCGGCGTTAAACCTTCTGACACAAAAAAGTAAAACTATGGGCCTAAGATCTGCAAATATAGTTGTACTCTGTAAGTGGCACCCTACATGTGAAAGGGGAGACAGGCCAAAACAGGTAATCCCATGTTGTTGCTCTGTGTGTCATGCCATATGCATTGGAGATGGAGTGATGTAAAACCGTTGTCATTAATACAATACCTCCATGGTCACACACTGATTAGCAGGCCCTTAGGCACTGTGCCTTCCATCATTTGCTTGTTACAGCAGTGTAGTTTATTGGCTACTATCTATGGATAGACTTCCCGCCAGTTCTGTGACTTAATCCACCATCAACATTGGCTGCATGCCACACGTTGCACTTCATGTTCAGGGCCATGAGTGACCACTTGCTAGTATACAAGCAAATAGGGTTCCCTTGATCTATTTCCCTCAGCCTGTGGAGCTTTGTCCATGGCACCATTACTCAGTGTCCTTTAGGGGAATACTTTTGTTTTTGCCTCACACAATCCACCAGGTTCTATTTAGTCCATACTCCTACAAACAGACTACACACAGTTTTGACTCAGTGCATTAATTTACATGTGTAAACTTTGAAGGATTACAGGCGCAGTTCTTCCAGCAACAACCCCACATAGTTTCTTTTCACATTGAATGTACAGACAGAGTCCCTGGGAGACCCACTGCATGTGACGTGGAGGAGAGGAGTGTTTCAGTGAGGAGTAGAATAAAGAAATTGCCAATGGGAAAGATAGGCCACATTGACTGTACACACATGGGAGAGGTCAACAGGTAGGCCAGAAAATTGAGGCCATTACCAGTTGTGACATTTACTGGCATAGTCATCAGCACTAGGCAAAGAATGAAGTGGCATTTTGGCACAGAAAAATGCTACCGGGCAGTTTTACTTTGGAAAGAGGTGAAGTCCACTTCTTCCTCCTCTGATGTGTGTGGTGCCTCACATGAGGGAGGCGTTGTAGGTGCTGGAGGCAAAGGAGGCACACACATATCAAGGGCTGAAGATGTGGATTCCCAGTCTGCAGCAGCATTTCTCTATGCCAACAAGTGAGGCAGCACTGAACTGAGAAGGTCCTACTGGTTTGTCAGCACAGCACCAAGGTTGCAGTCGTAGGCACCCATTGTGAAAATGTATGTGTCCTGCCTGCACTCCATGGACTCCTGGAACTTGCCTATTGCCCCCAGCTGTGTGGCAACCTCACTGATGCCACTTTGGCAGGGCAGTTGTTTATGCCTCCGCCTCATGATGCCAGCGATTTCAGCCAGGGACTGTTGGAGTTCACAGAGCGGAGTGTAGGTGCCTCATATAGTGGATGAGGTGTCTTTGTTTGAACTGAAGCACCTATAGACGGCTTCTAATGTGCCTGCCATGGTCTCCATCCCCACGCACACAACATCTAGCATCTCTAGCTGTACTCATACTGATAGATGCTGGAATTCTACTTGGAGGTCCTCAGGGTCCAGGGCTGGGGGTGGTGTGGCAGGTGGTGTTTGTTGTGTGCTGGGTGGATCCTCTGAACACAATACTGCTGGCCCTTCTCGTGACTGGAGATGGAGAGTCAAGGGAGCCCAGGATTTCCTGGAAGGTTTCTTGATCAAGAGTGGGCAGGGTGTCTTGCTCAGCCAGATGGTCATCCCGGACAGGCAGTTGTTCAGGAGGTGTAGATACAGCCTCTGCAATGAGAGAGAGCTATGTTAAGGGATTATGTGATGTTGACATAGGTAATCAGTTTTACAATCTGACTGGGTAATGTTTGACTTTCAAAACAACATCTTTGTATAGGAGTCTTTGAGTCCAAGTTGCACTGTGATTGCCTTTCAAATGGCAGTATCTCTGCATGATCACTACAACCACTGTGTGTCCAGGAAGGGAAGATTTTGGACTCATGGCCCATATTGCAACTCTGTTACACAGGTGACTGGCCCTATAATTCCTGAACGCAAGTCAAGAGATTGTGTCCACGTCTGTCAAGGTGATTTGAAATAGTTGACATGATACCTGTATAATTGCATTTTGACATGTTGACCCCACTACTTTTCAGATTTCACTTATTACCCAAAGTGGCTGCATTCCCTGTGCCAGTATTCATTCCACTGCTCCTGAGCATATGATGCCGCTATGCTTAAGAATGTGTTATGATTCTGACATCTGGGTCTCACACTGTACACTCTGGGACTCTGCCTTGTTGTGCCATCTAAAACTCACATCATGCATTCATGTGTTCAAGGCTTGATTGTGTGGCACATATCCTGCATCAACCCTACCAACATAAAATAACTTGATAGACTATAGGAATGTGTCAGGGCATGTGCTTCCCATGTAGTTCCTATGTCTGTCTCCTTATCTGTAATGATTGAATACACATTTGGTTCCATCATAGTGGACAGTGGGCACAATGTACCAAATCTGAGACTATGGTCAATGTCCCAAATTAGGTAGTTTGCTGACCCTCACCACAGTTGATATTTGCCACATCTGTCTAGGGTGACACATCCTTTGATTCAGGGCAGCTCACTTGTACATGCCTCCTCTGCTAGTCCTCATTTAGGGCCAGGGGCTCAATTTACAGCCATACTGTGACGTTACCCAGATCATACATTGACTCTGATGTGCCTACAACACCAACAATATGTGTGACCATGTCCGATGTACTTATATGTCTGCCTGTTATTATGGGCTATGGTTCAAGCTGTACCTCACATCCTAATAGTGCTGGAAATGATGACATATGTCTACCTAGTTTTGCAACATGACTGATAGCATCCACCTCAGTCTCCAACCATCACTGACCCCTGTCCTTTGTGTTGGTAGACTATTTTTACATGCCCCTTAAAAAGCCATATTTCACATCCTCCAACCGAGAAATATTGGCAAGGTGATGCAACTTCCCTTCAGACTCCCTCCTGCCACATGCTACATCTTCACCCAGGAGCATATGACATGTAGGATGTTAGACCCCAAAGGGCTCTTCTCTGTCATCCCTTCCAGCTGCAGAACATGTATACATTCTGATATCCTTGCAATGCAAGGTCTCCCCATCCAGACACAGTGGCAGTTCCACCTACTCATCCATCACTTACAATGCACTGCACAACCTTGGGCCCACCTGGGCCACCGTTCATTTTTGTTTTCAATAACATGGTCCTCTGATGTGCATCACTCGCATTTACCTTGACCCAGTCTGATTTAGTACATGGCATGAGTTCAGGTGGTCCCCATCATGGCAGCAGATACCTGTGTGGTCTCAATATGCACATCAGGGTAGCTGTGTGCTATGTATTGTCATGCCAGTCGGTGTACACAAGGCTCTTGGTATGCTCCTATATGTTGATACTTTACATACCCCACACTTGACCATGTACTCAGATGAGTTGATTCTCCTTTGACAAGCATATGCCTTTGATTTCCATAACAGTGCATCTATGTATGGGCCCATGTAAGACACAGTGGCAGCTTGTATAGGGGTGAGGGGTCCAAGCATGAAATTATGGTCCATTCTATGGGGCATATGTTGATGCAGCTTCCACTGCCAATATATCACTTTTTATGACAAAGCAGCAGTTCGAACTGCAGACCCATTTCTATAAGTCCACAAGAGGCCACTGTGCATGGCTTCTCCTGGGCTTGGAGATGTGGAGTGAGGCAAGGCAGCACAAGTCACTGTGTTGCCTTACTCTGTGCCAGGAGGACATAGCATGGGCATTATGGTGAGTTTTCAAATGCAGCACACATGGGTATAGCTACATTCTCTTATTATCAAGGTTTTGTGACCCCAGAGAAACCATAACAAAGAGTGGCATCTTTTATTATTATAGTTTCATTTATTTCTATAGGTGCTGCATTTTTCCACATACATAGGAAGAGGGCAAAGCCTCTCATGATCGTTTTTGAGCAGGAAGGTGTCCCTTCCTGTGCAGGGACAATGGATGCATGTGACAAAGCTTGACTGAACATTGTGACATATTACTGGGCAGTGTGAGTGACCTTTCAGTGGCATTTGATGGAACATGGTCCAGATTCCTGCCCTATGCCCTGCAGACAGCACAGTGGAGCACTGGGACATAGCTAGCTGAACTGCACGATATGACATTTTTTGCACCAAATGCCCCTTATTGATACTTACCCTCTGTCTGTGGTGGTTCCTCGTGTGCGGCACTGTCCTGTCCCTGGACTCCAGCCACCAACTCGCTAAGGATGACAGCTGCCACCCGCTCCTCCAAGAGATACAGTTCCTCCTGGGGCACAGGACTCCCTCCTCTGGTCTGCATTGCTGCCTTTAAGTTCCTAGCAGGTTTCTCCTTTGTCCAGCTCTTATAATCAAGCCAGCGATTCTTGCAATCGATAATAGCCCTCTTTGCTTGACACACACTGTTGACTTTCTCCACAGTGGGCTGCCAAATGGCCTCATTCCACCTTAGGCGCAATTTTGAGCTGAGAAAGAGCTGATGTTGGTGCTCTGTCACCTCGGTGATCAAGATGTAATTCTACTCATCACAGAAGTTACACTTCCTCTTCCCCTGTGAGCCTGTCTGGACATCCTGACTGGTGCTGCGGTTGTTTTCTCTACTGCTACTGCCTGCTGCCTGGTCCATGGCTGCCTTCCATGAAGTGTGCTAGTTTCTTCTACGAAGAAACATTTTTTTTACTTTTTTAAATTTTCTGCACTCAAAAATGATGCAGCAGAGATTTGCTTCACTTTACATGCCACAAGAGGGGAGAAAAGTAACACAAAAGTGCATTAAACCCTTCACTTAGAAAAACAAAGATTTAGCTTCATAGGAATAACAGAGTTCAGGTGTTGATTTTGTGCCTCATGCATATAGTTGCTGTCGGACCTAACATCCTTGGCAGGGGCTTACCCCAACTTTTTGCCTTCCATCCTTCTGTTTTTACTGCTAAAGTGCTTGTGCTCTCTCCCCTAAACATTGTAGAATTGACCTCTATCCAACTGGCAGATTTAATTTACTTGTAAGTCCCTGGTAAAGAGATACTACCTGTACTCAGGGCCTTTAAATTAAATGCTGCTAGTGGGGTTGCAGCACTGATTGTGCTACCCACTTATATAGCGCTTATAAACATATGTAAGGCCTGCTATTGTGGCCTGTGGTTGCAGCTTAATCTGCCATTTAGACTTGGCAAAATAAACCTTTTGCCAGGCTAAAACCATTCTTTTTAGTACATAGAAGTCATCCTTAGGGTTAGGCCTCAACAGCCTAGAGGGCAGAGTGCAATGCATTTAAAAACGTGGACATGTACTTTTAAGTTTTACATTTCTTGACAGTGAAAAACTTTTAGAATTTGTTTTTCACTACTGTAAGTGCTACCTCTCCCATACCATAACATTGTGCTACCTTTCTACATTTAATAAGTGTTAACGTTCAATTGGGGTAAGTAGAAATCTTGAGTTTGGTGTCTAAAGAACTGTAATTTAAAACTAAAAGTCACATTTTAAGGAACAAATCTAAAAATGCCACTTTCAGAAAGTTAGCATTATCTTATCATAACCATTTGGTGTCTATAGCCTGTATCCTGGGCCACATGAGTAGGTGTAGCTGACAGATCTGCTCCCAGACAGTGAGACAAAGAGGAATAAGTGATGTCAGAATAGGCCATCTCTGACTTGATAACAGGGAGGAGCTGTCACCTATCACACTTGTGCATCACAAAGGATCTGCCTGAGCACACTCACAAAGGGTTTTGACAGTAACCTTTTGTGACCGCAAACAAGTTGGGGCCAGGGCAGGGATATCATATTTGTACCTTCTCTGCTGTGTTTAAAGTGTGATTTTAATTAACTAAAAGTTAAGTATATTTTGGGCAACATATATTAACATTTTGTGCAAAACGGACCAGAAACCAATGTTGCCCTGCTGTGCTGCACCGATTGCACACAAGGAAATATACAGTGCAGCCCTATGTCTACAAAGATATAGTGCTATGTCTACAAAGATATATTCCTCTCCGCTGGGAATCAGTGTGGCTAGCACCACAGACACATTTGCACCATAGTGCAAAGATGTGTGTGTGATATCTAACATGGGTTTTGTACTGAATTGCACCCTTTGCATCAAAAACCATGGTTGGTAGCATGGGAACACACAGGTAAAGCCAACAGGATACTCCCTCAATGCAAAGTATTACAAAACAGCGCAAAGCATCACAAAACAGCACACTGTGTTAATTTCCTCACTTTACAGGCTACTTTACACCGCACATGAAGTATTGCACTGAAAAGTAAATAGTTATCAACACTGCGCCAGTTTGCATTGCTTCTTGTGACTTTGCACTTGTGCAAACTGTTGATAAATCTCCCCTTTTAAAAAAACATTGGGATAATATGTTGAAAAACGTATTCTGTTTCTCCTTCCACTAACCTCTTCCCGACTATTTTGGAAGATGAAAATTCATACAAGAAGGCCAGAAGGTTGTAAAGTGGATGTTAGATTAGTAGTGCATACCAAGATATTGAAATTTGGAAATAATATAAACATTGTTCTCTGTAAGACAAGACAACATTTTTTATCTTAAATTATTTTTTGCAGGTTTGAGAGAGATCTTAATTCCGGGAAAATATGCTTTCACAAAGCGTATGAGCATGAAGAAGCACTTTGCCTACTAGCTGCACTCTTGCTCTCCCTTGAGGCACTCAGCATGACAGAAAGCTACAGAGCAAAGCTGCCTCCTTGCTTCAGGCACCGAATAAAATAGAATAGAAACACTAGGACTGCACACTTGCATGCTAAGAGGGAATGTCACTGAACAGGGAAAATATCCACCGACACAACACATGTGGGTGCTGCCCACAAATTGGCCAGAAAAACACATCTTTTCTAAAAGATACAGGCCCATATTTATATTTTTTTGCACTGCATTTGCGTCATTTTTTTGTGCAAAAGTGGCGCAAGCTTACAAAATATGATTGTAATTTGTAAGTTTGCGCCGCTTTTGCGTCAAAAAATTACGCAAATGCGGCACAAAAAAAGTATAACTATGGGCCAAAGTTTTCTATAATTTGGAGCCCAAGGATTTTCTGCTTCTTATCTCTGCATGACTGGCCATTGCTATTGGTCCTTTATATAATGCAAGGCCTATGTTCCACCTATGGTGGAAGCAGTGTAATCGTAAGGATTTTGGGGGCCCTGGGCAAGACACTTTGTGGGGCTCCTGTACAGAATGAATTTGAATTGTATTACCTATTCCCTGCTACTTCAAGTGCACATGCTGCCAAATGGATATAAATTATATGATAAACTTTAATCTAGTCACACAAAAACAGCTGAAATAGGTCTTAGCCAGACTCCCAAAATCCTTAAGATGACAAAGGGTAGAGAGACATAGTCAGTGGTAACCGTAAGCAGAGAGGGAGAACCGTCTTGCTAAAGAAATAGAATACACAGATCAAATGTGGAGAACGTTCACTTTCCCAAGAGGGCTATTGGAAGGTGGGGGCCATCAGTAAATGCCCACTTGGCCAAGACTTAAAACATGTCTGGTTAGAAGTACCATCTTTATTGTCATGTTGCTGCACAGGGCATGTTATCCAAACCGTCCCCACTGCACGGTTTTGCATATTAGTGGCATAGATACATCCTTTCTGTGTCTTCCAACTCCTGTTGTGGGCATATATTGGGATGTAAATCTTTGTTTGGGGGTGCACATCTACATGATTCTACTATTAAGGTGTGTTTAACAGCAGAGAGGCCCTAAAGGTAAACCTGCCAAGTTTCCCAGGTCCATGTGTGATGTGCTGCTCCAGTCCAGGGTTTTTACTTTGAATTCCGGAACTTGTAGTCCTTTTTCATAACAGAATAAATACAACTAGACCTAGGCTGGACTGGAGCAGCACATCACTCACGGACATGAGAAATTTGTCAGTGCTGTAAAGAGAGTCTATGAATAAAAACAATTCTAGCTGATGCATCAAGAATTTTCTATTCTATCAAGGACACGGAGGCGAGGATTATACCTTCTCTTTCTTTTACACTTAAATTCGGCAGCCAATCACAATTTAGTAAAACAAAAACTTCATTACCCATGAATACCATAGGATAATGTCACATGGCCCAATCATCATACAGGACCTTAAATATATATATATATATATATATATATCATGACCTCAAATGTAACTTCCTCTTTCTTTGTAATGTCAATAAGTACCATAAGTTGTGTTGAAACAAAACTCCTTGCAGTTTGAATTGATCCAAGGCCCAACAACATCCATATCCAAAATTACAACGATCCGACAGCTCAACAGGAGCCTGAACAGGAAAGAATTTTCAGTCTCCCCGGATAGACCGAGCCAAACCACAGGATTCATCATGTCACAGCACAATAAGACAAAAGATAGTCTGCCACTCAAGCCTTCTGCTGTTCGGTCCCTGGAGGTGACAAAAAATGATGGAAATGCTCCCATAGGAGGTAAAGGATGTTCGAGTACAACATTGAAATGCAAGAAAGCATAAATTAGAGTGGGAAAAAAACCATAAGCAGTTTATAATAATAAATAAATAAAATATCTAATAACAGCAAAAGAAATTTGCACAAATATACTATGGTTGAGATAATTCTTGCCACTGTGTCCTTAATAGAACTGAAAATTCTTTACGCATAAGCTAGAAAATATTTTATTCTTTGTCAGGACCGGAGGCTCTGTTTATGCTCACTTAAAGCTGCATAACCACCAGAGATGCTACATCAACAAAAGGTTTATGATAAAATGTACAAAAAGTAGACGCAGAAGACCACTCCCCCGCCTTCATAATGTCCTCTAGATAAGAACCTAGGGCATAAGCTTTGGAAGCCATACTCCTCTGGCCGAATGTGCCCCAAAAACTGAGGTATCAACTCCAGTTTCACCCAACAGCAATCTCATCCATCTGGATAGAAACGCTGCTGAAACTGGCCTGAAAGGTTTCTGTACAGCAATGAATAGTTGACCCCTTGACTCTTGCCTCAGTTCTTCAGTGACAATCTCATATGCTTTCAAACATTGCACAACACACAATTGTGGGTTCTCAGGAAACATAGGATAAGTTACCAACCTGCAATTAGTTTTAGTTCTCCGCGTGATATTAAATGTTACACCATCTGGAGAATAGACTCTCCCGGCTAAATCTAGAGCTTGAACGTCTGACACTCATTTACAAGGGATAAGACATAGTAACATAGTTAACTTTGCCGAGATTTGTTTGCGACACAGATAATGATTAGCCGGACATTTATCTAAAAATCTCAAAACTATGTCTACATCCCAAAGGAAAGAATATTGGGGTTGAGGGGGAACAGACATGTGAATCCCTTTCATCACTTTGCAAAGTAAGGGGTGTTCCTCGACTGGTTTATCATCAACCAGCCCATGACCAGCAGAAATGGCAGATCTAAAATTGTTGACTGTTCTGTAAGCTAATCCTGACACTGCATGTTCCGCCCAAAAATTCACGATCATGCAAACGTCTGCCCGATGGGATCGAGACTCTGCACGTCACACCAACCACTCCATCTCCGCAAAGCTAAGGCATACTGCTTATGGGTGCCCGCAGCCCAGGCTTGCCTGATGAAATCAGCAGCTTGTTGCAAAATACCTGGGGAATTCCATCTCGTCCTGAACCCATCCACGCCATCAATCGCAGCTTCCCAGATAGGATCAATTGGTGTTGAAGACTCTGTGGATTCACCAGAAGATTCTGAGGAGGAAGACGGAGAAGAGGGGGAGCGCAAGCTAGCAGCAGAGCTACCATGAACCATGGTTGAACCCTCCAAAAAGGGTTCAGGAGAACAATCTCCACCTTCTGTTGCCTTATGTGAGATAAAACCCTGGGGATCATCAAGAATGGAGGAAAAGCATAACCCCGAAACTGAGTTCAGTCCTGGAGAAAAGCATCTGTTGCTAGAGCCAGAGGGTCTGGGCGCCAGCTGAAAAGCGTCAGCAACTGAAAATTGAGGAGTGACGCAAATAAATCCACGTGGGAAGGGCCTCCACTCTTTGATTATCTGATGAAAAAGAACAGGATCCAGTTTCTAATCTCTGGAATCCTTCAGATACCTGGAGTTCCAATACACAATAGCATTCTGAGATCCTGGCAGATATTCTGCTCTAATAACAAGATGGTGACTGAGACAAAAATGCCAGAATTCCTTGGCTATCTCCGCCAGAATCTTGGATTTCGCTCCCCCTAATTTGTTCACATAGCACACTGCCGATATGTTGTCCATCCTCAATAGAATGCAACAATCTGTCTTTTGAGGGGAGAGACTCTTTATGGCAAAAGTGCCCAACAGAAGTTCCAAGTAGTTTATGTGAAGACCCTGTTCCGCTTCTGATGAACGACCCCCCATGGAAATTGAGCAGCACCTTGCTCCCCAGCCCCCTCGGCTGGCATCTGATTCGATCACTGTTGGAAAATGGGTTATTGGTAAGGGCAGGTAGGTACCTACACCTAGCAACAAGCCACTAACCTCCACTTAGGTCCAGTTAGGTCTCAGTAAATTAACCCCAGCTCAACCCTTGGTAGCTTGGCAACGAGCGTCAAGGCTTAACTTAGGAGACAGTGTGTAAAGCATTCAAATATCACAAAACAGTAATTAAATAAAACACAGGAAACAGTTTAAAAATCCAAAACCAATTTATAAAAATAGTTTATATTTATATCTTTAAAATGACACCAAAACGAATAAAATCGGATAAAGGGAACCGGAGATATGAATTTTTAAAGAATTATTATTTTTCTAGCGCTTAGAAACAAAAAGCGCCAATCGGGTCATCTGGTTGCACCTCGACCGGGGCAAAGTCAAAGTTTCAGGCCGACCGCGATGGAGCCCTCCTCGGCTACAGGTCGCGGGAGGCCTCGGTTAAAAAGTTACCTTCTGACTTAGTCTTTATTTTGAAGATTTTCTTCAGCGGGACGAACCTGCCAGTCCTATCCGACCTCCTGGAGCCCTTCTCCGGATACGCGATGCTGGAATCATCGGTGGAGATTTTTACCTTCGGACTTAGTCGTTTTTTCGAGGTGAAAATCCTTCGACCGGGGTAAACCTGGATCTTGATCCGACGTTCATGGAGCCCTTCTCGGATACGATGGCTGGGAGGTCCTGGTCAACTTTTTACCTTCGGACTTAGTCTCTTTTTCAGAGATTTTTCTTTACCGGGACGAACCACCAAGTCAGGCCGGGTTGCGGTTGAGGCAAGCCGGCTAGAATTTCCGCGGCGGATCGGTCCCTCTATGGAGCTTTTTTACAAAAATTCTCAAATCTTCTCCAAACTTCTGGGGCTTCACCCAGATGTCCTTTTAAGGTTCTTTTGGGGTCCACAGCTCACCCCAAGGGTCCAGAAGTTCTGAGGTGGTCCTTGGGGGGTGCGGACTACAACTCCCAGAATGCACCTGGTGCAAACTCCTTTTTGGCCACTGGGCAGTGGTCAGCTGGTCGCTTTCTTCAGGAGTTGGTGCAGGGGACTCTGGTTAGCAATTTTTCACCTGTAGCAAACAGGGAGTCCCTCCTTGAACCAGTTGAAGCCAGGCAAAGTCCTTCTTGTGGTGAAGCCCAAGTGTGCAGCTGGTGCAGTCCTTCTGAGTGCAGGTTCCAGGTGCAGGCCAGGGGTCCAGCAGGGCAGTCCTTCTTCTCCTTTAGTTCTTTTCTTGTTGAAACCTGGTGGGGATCTGAGGTGTGGGTGCAGGTCTGCCAGTTTTATTCTTGCTCCTGGGTGAAAAGCAGGGGGGTCCTGGTTCTCCAATCAGGTACAGGGTCGTCCCCCTGTGATGACCACTTCCTGGGAAGTGTGGCAAAAATCCATCCCAGAAGGCAACATTCTCTAAAAATCCAACATGGCTGAATCAGATTTTTGGAGGTTACATCTGGCTGAGCCCACCCACTGGTGTGGCTAAAAATCATAAACACACCCCTCTCCTGCCCTCTCCTAATCTAATCAAGGGGGCACCTAGTTGTCTGGGGTTGCAGGATGTGGGGGTGTTGCTGGTTGCTCCAAATGTCCTTCTCTGCCTTTGAAGACCAGTTTGGCAGCCCTCCCCCTTCCTGCCTCACAATCTGCTGAGGGGAGATTCTCTCCCACAGGCACATTCCTTTGTGTGAAGCCAGGCCACTTCACACCTCATCAAGGCAGCTTGGCTAAGCTGCTACAGGCTGGCCAATCAGAGCACAGCAGCAAAAACAATGCAGGGCTGAAATTGGCAACTTTTTAGGTAAAGTCTAAAACTTTTTACCTGAACAAGTTATATTAAATCCAACAACTGGAAGTTGTGGGATTTATTACAACAATTAATTTGATACCAAATTCTTGGTATGCAACATTTAAGGAGACTTTAAAATTTAAAATAAAGTCTCCCCATTCTAGCCTATGAAGGCCATTTACTTCAATGAGGGAAAATTTGGCTGTTTTTACCTCACCAGGGTTTATAAATCTATTTTTATAAAGTCCCTGCTTATAGTTACATGGCACCCAGCCCTAGGGGCACATAGGGCACACCTTAGGGGTGACTTATATGTAAAAATAAGGTAGTTTAAGACTTTGGAACTACTTTTAATTCCAAAGTCGAATTTGCATATAACTTTAATTTAAAAGCAGCCAGCAAGGCAGGCCTGCCTTTAAAATGACACTGGGCACCTCAGCAGTGCACCTATGGGTGCACTACCTATGCTGTGGTCCCTAAACCTACATGCCCTACCATATACTAGGGACTTATAGGTAGGTTAACTTAGCCAATTATAATTAGCCTAATTTGCATATTGATTTTACACAGAGCACAGGCCCTGGGACTGGTTAGCAGTACCCAGGGCACCATCAGAGTCAGGAAAACACCAGCAAAAAGTGGAAAATGGGGGCAAAAAGTTAGGGGGCCTCTGCAATCAGCCCTGTTTTCTCACAATCACTATCTCTGGACAAGATCAAAAGATGGTCCTGCTGTATCATGCTTCCATATGTTCCAGCCACCAAAGAATTTCTGTATTGACTTCATCGGAGAGAGGAATCTGCTCCGAATAAGTCAGGCCATTCTGTAGGTATTGAAATTTCAACCTCTGAAGGGCATGATAGTGGAGGGGGGCTTGGAAGATGGCCTGAATGGATGAGGCTAGATGACCCACCATCCTGTCAGTCGCCCTCAAGGACGCAATCTGGCTGACTAATGCAGACCTCAATTCTCTCTTGATTTTGCAGATCTTCTGGGAATGGAGTGTCAACTGGGCATGGATGGAATTTATCTGGAAGCCCAGAAAATCTATCTATCTTGAAGATGAATCCCAGCGCTTGCAGTAACTGAATAGTCCACGATAAATGACTCTGGAAATCTGAGGGTCCTATTCCATCTACCAAAGATCGTCCAGATAAATTATCGAACACCCCAGGACCGGAGGGACTCCGCAACTGGTCTCATCAATTTGGTGAAGCACCATGGGGCTGACGACAGACCGAAGGGGAGAGGCTTGAACTCAGGACAATGTTCTCTCCATTGGAATTGTAAAAATCTCCTGTGAGGAGGAAAATGGGAATGGATAGATCATTGAGGTCCATCTTGAAATGACTGTACAAGATCCATTGATTGAAATCCTTGAGGTTCAGGACGAATCGATGATCCCCACCCTTTTTGTCCACCAAAAAGATTGAACTGATGAAACCAAAAGGGTGAGGAGGAATAACTTACTGTTACTTTGTCTAGCAGGGACTGAATTTCTAAGTCTATAAAAGCCTCTTCTGCTCGCGAAAAATACATTTGATTTGGGGTTGCGTTTTCTTCGGAGTATCGAAAAACTCCAGTTTGAAGCCTAATATGGTCTGTACTACCCAAGGATCTCCAGTAAGTTATTTCCAATTGGTCAGAAACAATCGCACTCTGCCCCCCAACATCACATCTGAAAATGGGATCATTCTTACCGGAATATCCAGAGTCCTGGGTTGCTCCGTGATGTCAACGACAGGGGCCTCTGCAAAACCTGGAGTGTCCTCCTCTCGAGCGAGTAGGATAGAAGGTGGAATCAGCTGACTCTCCATACTTCATTGGCATGGGTGTCTGACTCTCCAATAAGTCAATAAAACATAGGGGCATATTTATACTTGTTTTGCGTAGAATTTGCTTAATTTTTGTTTACGCAAATTCGGTGTAAAACAAACTCTATATTTATACTTTGGCGCTAGACCCGTTTAGCGTCAAATTTAAGGAGTTAAAGTCATTTTTGGGACGTGGAAACCTACTTTGCGTCAATGAAATGGGCCCCCCTACATGGCACTGGGTGCAATGGCCATGCTCAGGAGACCATTGTCCCCTGTGATGGCCATTTAGGGTGGTGAACATGACTCCTGTCTTCTCTAAGACAGGAGTCATGTGGTATGGATGGTTTTGCATCAGAAAATGACTCTAGGCAGGTTAAAGTCATTTTTTTTTTACTGTAACCTACCTAACCTCATCTTTTGGTGCAAAACCCCCTTCTTCCATACCGCCATCCCCACCCGACTAACGGCATTTTCTTTTTACTCTTGCCTACCCTTGGCACTGGCCTGCACCATTTCATAAATATGGTGCCCAGCTGGTGCACAGAAATGGTGCCTTCACATCCTCCTTCCAGCCATGTAAAAGATTCACAAGGAGTACAAAAGGAAAATATTTAGCTCCACAAATGCTTCAGGAATGACTCCCCAGCAAGGTTCATGATTTCTGAACACAGTGTTGTATGCATGTATGTAGCATTGTCTATATTAAAATAAATAAGGTTCTGAAAGGCTATGTTGTACTCTGTGGGCACCCTCACAACTGCCTGCACTACAGGTCCAGGGTTGCACTGTGAGAAGTACACTGTGGGTGTAATTTAGAGTTTGGTGGGTGAGGTTACTCTGTCACAAAGATGACAGATATGCTATCCGCCGTAGTACAATCCCATCATAGCCTATGGAGTTTGTAATACAGTGATCGTGTGACAGTGTAGCCCATCCTCCAAACTTCAAATCAGGTCCTCTGTCTGCTAGGCAGGCGTGGATTTGACGGCCACGCCATGAAGAGACCACTGCAAATAAAACATTCAACAGACATTGCCCTTCGACATCAGGTGTTTCGTCAAATATAACACTGATCATCTGATCTTGCGATTATTTTTGCATATCATCCATAGCTCCTGCATCTCGCTCTGCAAGATAACCTCCTTGAAGCTGATCACTTCCAGGTATTGCTCCACTATTCCACCATTCCATACTCATTTGTGGAGAAACTTGCGCAACACAGGGTGGTAGATTTGTTTAGTGGGATGTTCACTGCTGTTCAGACATTGACCCACTCACTTATTATTTCCTGGTTTGAGGGACTGGCAACTGTACTCCTTATGAAAAGTGTGTTCACAGTTGTTAGAAATTAAGTCTTTGGTTGGCAGTCAGGTTACACCCTGTCCAAGCAAGGACCCTCACTCTAGTCAGGGTAAAAGAGAATCACACTCAGTTAACCTCTTCTCACCCCCTTGGTAGCTTGGCACGAGCAGGCAGGTTTAACTTCAGAAGCAATGTGTAAACTAATTGTACCAAACACACAGTCATATAGTGAACCACTACAAAATGACACAACACAGGTTTAGAAAAATAGGTAATTTTTATCTAAACAAAACAAGACCAAAATGAAAAAAATCCAACCTACGCAAGTCAAGATTTGAATACAAAAAAACAATTAAGAGTCTTAGGGGGTTATTACAACTTTGGAGGAGGTGTTAATCCGTCCCAAATGTGACAGATATACCACCAGCTGTATTACGAGTTCCATAGGATATAATGGACTCGTAATACGGCTGGTGGTATATCCGTCACTTTAGAGTCACTTTTGGGACGGATTAACACCTCCTCCAAAGTTGTAATAACCCCCTTAATCCTTAGAAAACAGTGAGCATGTTGTTGTTACACAAAGTACCTGATTAGCGTCAAAAATAAAGCTGCACGGGTGAACCTGCGTCGGAAAAGTCAGTGATGCGTCGATTCCATACTAGCAAGTGAGGCCGTGCATTGTTTCCTTCTCCGGTTGGGTCGGCGGTGCGTTGTTTTTCTCCCTCACAAGAGAGCGATGTGTCAATTTCTGGATGGGGCACCTCAGAGTCTGGTTGACTTGGGTGCCCAGGGATGATGCATGGAAAATCTGGTTGCACTGTGTCAGAAAACCATGCTGCGTGGATTATCAGCCTCCGTAACTGGGTGTTGCGTGTCGTTTCTCCAGTCGCAATGCATTGATCACCCATCCGCGATGCAGGTGGAGCGTCTATTTCAGCTGCTAAGCCGGTGGCACGTTGTTTATAAGCCACATTGTGGAAGGTGCATTCTAATTTTCCCCGCATAGCGTTCTGTGCGTGGATTTTCAGTTCTTGTCTGCCAACTTCACCTTTCAAGGGCCCTGGGACTGGGACTGGATAGGGCACCACCTGGCACTGCAGGTGTCTCAGCAGAGTTCAGGTGCTGGCAGGGGAAGTCTTTGATGGCCCTGAGAGTTCAACAACGGGAGGCAAGCTCAGTTCAAGCCCTTGAAGATTCTTCTCAAGCAGGAATGCACAACAAAGTCCAGTCTATGTCCTCTTTCACAGGCAGAAGCAGCAACTGCAGGATAGCCCAACAAAGCACAGTCACAGGCAGGGGAAGCACTTCTCCTCAGCTCTTCACCTCTTCACCCTGGCAAAGGTTCCTCTTGAATCCAGACGTGATCTAATCTTCAGGGGTTTTGCTCCACTACTTATACCCCTTTCTGCCCTTGAAGTAGGCACACTTCAAAGAAAAGTCTCTCTTGTGTGTAAGATTCTGTCTTGCACAGGCCAGGACCCAGACACACACCAGGGGGCTAGAGACTGCATTGTGTGAGGGTAGGCACAGCCCTTTCAGGTGTGAGTGACCAATCCTCCCCTCCTTCCCAGCACAGATGGCTCATCAGGATATGAGGCTACACCCCAGCTCCCTTTGTGTCACTGTCTAGAGGAGAGGTGCAAACAGCCCAACTGTCAAACTAACCCAGACAGGGAATCCACAAACATGCAGAGTCACAGAATGGTTTATGGAAGAAAACGTCTACTTTCTAAAAGTGACATTTTCAAACACGGTCTAAAAACAACCTTTACCAAAATATGTTTTTTTAAATGTGAGTTCAGAGACCCTTAACTCCAAATTTCTATCTGCTCCTAAAGGGAATCTGCACTTTAAAAATATATAAAGGCAGCCCCCATGTTAACCTTTGAGAGAGATAGGCCTTGCACAGTGAAAAACAAATTTGGCAGTATTTCACTGTCAGGACATATAAATCACATTAGTATGGGGGTCATTACAACCTCGGGGGTCTTTTTACAAGACCGCCGAGGGACCGCCGTACTGAAGACCGCCACCACTCGGCGTATTATAACTGTTGGCAGCTCTACGTCGTTTTTCCGACGGAGAGCCGCCAACAGCCATAGTGACTGGTGGCGGGGAAGTGGAGGTTGCTCCACCCCCACCGCCACGCCAACAGAACACCGCCCAGCGAATCACGTCCTGTGATTCGCTGTGGCGGTGTTCTGTTGGCGGTGTGGTGTTGGTGGAGCTGCCCCATGGCTCCAGTCCCCTCCCGGAGGATCGACGGAACAGGTAAGTCGATCGTTCGTTAGGGGAGGGGGATGGGGGTGTTGTGTGTTGTGTGGGTGCATGGGGGTGTGTGTGGGTGTATGTAGAGGGGGTGTGTGAGTGCGTGTATGCTTGCGGGGGTGTTGCGTGTTTTGGGAATGAGTGCGTGTATGTCTGTGGGTATGTCTGTATGGATGTGTGCATGTATGTTTGAATGTGGGTGTGCGTGTCTGACTGTGTGTGTGGATGCCGGCATGTATGTCGGTGTGTGTGCGTGTATGTGTGTTGGTGGTGCCTGCGTGCGTGTCGGGTGTGTATGTGTAAGTTAATGTCGGGGTGGGGAGGGGGGCCCTGCCACCTTTGGGGGGTGGCAGGGGTGGTGGGGGGTGTAGGGGAGGGAGTCGGGGTGAGGGGTGGGGGAGACCCCTATCAGTGCCAGGGAAGGAATTCCCTGGCACTGATAGTGCTTACCGCCATGGATTTTATGGCGGTTCCTACCGCTGGAAATCCACGGCGGTAAGCTGGGTCAAAATACCTGTGGCGATATTGTCACGGCCGCTGGGCTGGAGACACAGGTCTCCAACCCAGCGGGCGGAACGGAGAAGCGGCAGATGACCATGGCGGTAACCGCCATGGTCATAATCCTCAAAAAAAGACCGCCACCCTGTTGGCGGTCTTACCGCCACTTTAACACCGTCCGCCAGGGTTGTAATGACCCCCTATATGTCCTACCTTAAACATACACTGCACCCTGCCCATGGGGCTACCTAGGGCCTACCTTAGGGGTGCCTTACATGTAAGAAAAGGGAATGTTTAGGCCTGGCAAGAGGGTACACTTGCCAAGTCAAATTGGCAGTTCAAAACTGCACACACAGACACTGCAGTGGCAGGTCTGAGCCATGATGACAGGGCTGCTAATGTGGATGGCACAACCAGTGCTGCAGGCCCACTAGTAGCATATGATTTCCAGGCCCTGGGCACCGCTAGTGATCTGTACTAGAGACTTACTAGTAAATCAAATACGCCTATCAATGAAAGCCAATTACACATACATTTTACATGCGAGCACTTGCACCTTAGCACTGGATAGCAGTGATAAAGTGCCCAGAGTATTAAAAACAGCGGAAACAGAGTCCAGCACACATGATCAACCTGGGAAACAGATAGTTAGGGAAGACCCCGCCAAGGATGCCAAGTGTAACACTCATGTTTTAATGTAATTGAGCCAGGGGTTGCGGAGTTCACCCTAAAGTAACATAACATGATTATTTGTAAAGCACTCAGAAGGGTATCTTGGTGCTGAACATCAGATGTTTATTATTACGTAACTCAATGGTACTAATTTTATTGACCTCAGTTGAGTGTACCCACTGGGGTTTGAACTTCTGACCATGGCATCGAACACAGGCCCCTACAGTGGATGCATTAGTCCACTAAGATGGTTGCACCTGCATAACCGTACTCTGTTGCTCAGCCCTCTGACTGGGAGTTATGTTGCCAATTGAAAACACAAGGCTCCACCTCCCTTCTCCCCTGCAATAATGGAGGCCCAATCAACCGTGCCAACATAGTATGACAGGGCCCTTTGATAATCTTCAGTTGGCTTAAGTGGAAACTCCACCTGGCTCCAACAGATTCCCCACTTGTTTTCTCCTCACTGCAGCTAGACACCTAAGGTAGGATGGGCAAGTTCTCAATAGTGGAAACCGTCTTTGAGTCACACATACTATGTCTTGAGCAATTGAATATCTTTTGCCTCAGTCCCATCAAGTTAATATTGGCATTAATAATTCTTTTAACAGATTTTCAAACTACGAGAACAGAATGTCCAAGGCTGTTCCGATTTGGTAGGCGTCACTAGCATCTAAATTCTCTACTGCCCCTGCAGCCTGAGACTGTGTAATGCTATCTGTATTCAACCACCGACTCCATCTTGACCACTGACTCCATTTTGTGCTTAGCTTAGCTTTAAATGCTGTCACATTGGTGGTGCAGGTATTTTTCCACACACAGCTTGTTTTCTACACTGAACGTCTTTCGCTCTTCTCACCAGCACAGGGAACATATCTTGAGGGATGCGGTGGTGAAAAGGGTGTACTAGGCTCTGTCTCAGGAATGTACATTGGGGCCTGGCCAGTTCTTTTGCGTGTTTTCGATACAGACCAAGTGCAACCAGCGCGTGAATTTCATAACTTACACGAAGGGAGGGGGAAATTTACCAGAACCTTTGTCTTGGGGTTGTTTAAGGTTTATAAAGTCGGGAAGCTTGGTGCTGAGGCAGAAGGAATTCATTTTGAGGGTGGAGGCACTGCTCAAAAAACAAATCCTATTGGGGAGTATTTATCCTGTCTCAGATGTCCAGGGTTCCACACCTTGATCTTCGCAAGGATGATGTTGGATTAGATCCCCGTGGTGATGCATTTTAATTCTTAATTATCTAGCTTTGCTGTACGCATACATAGATACACACATATATATATATATATATATATATATATATATATATGCATATATATATATACATATATATCTATACATATATTCACTGCATACATATTCATTGTTGATGTATTGCACTTTTTCTGCCTATCATTGTTCAACTGCTGTGATTATTTTAGTATCTACACATTTTTTGCTGCATCCAAGTTAAATGCTCACGTTAATATTTTTGTGTGTTTTTGTTTGAGATCTGGGAAGCGCCCTGATAAATTCAGTACTCTGACTAAGAGGGCTGCATTCTTTGCATTCCTTAACTTCGTTCCCTTTTAGTTTAAAACTAAGAAGAATAGAGTGCCTTCTTGTCCCCTCTCTTTTTTTGTTAACCTGGGGTTGTTACGACGCTCTAGGGGGCACAGTAAACGGACTCTCTGTAGCCTGGGAATCATCATGAACACTCACCCAGAGTCCTTTTCTGACTCCTGTTTGCTTCCCTTTTTGATATGGCATGCTATAGAAGAACTACATTTGCTCCCCTGGACTTCAGGTCCCATAATGCACTGCCTGGTAGTCAGTAAGGCCTGTAATCTTCTGTCCATTGCTTCCTATGGGAAAAGTCTGGTTGTTCCTTTATGCTGGATTCTCTCCTCCAGGACTTGTGAGAGACTGAAACTGCACACACCTGTGACCTAGGATTTGCAGCCCAGCCATGTGACTCCACCCTCGATTTGCTGCTGCCTGGAACTGCTTATAATCTACCATTCCCTGAAGCTCCTCATCGTGCATTGGAGTTCGATTCCTTTGTGTACCAGACCCCTTGTTGGATTGAGTTCCAGTCCTCTTCCGGTTCTGCTTCAGCCTGAACCTGCTTTCTGTTTTCCCAGTCCTGTTCCTGCTTGTTCCAGCCAGAGCCTGCTCCCTATTTTTTCAGTGCGGTTCCTGACTGTGCCTCAGACTGAGCCTGTTCCTTGTTCCTGCCTTTGCCTCCTAGTTTGTTCCTTCTGTTTCTGTTTCCTCTTGGGTTATCGTGTCTGGTAAGTGTACTATCAGTCCTCACCTGTGTATAAGTGTTTCCTTTGTCCTGGGGTTGGCTCCTGGTTTCCAGAAGGCAATTCCAGCCCCCATCCTTTTTCTAGTGTTGTATGTAGTCTTTAGTGCCTAACAGTGACAGAGTGCTATTACTGTTTTCCAGGAATTGCCACTTTGCTTCCAGCTGGACCCACAAGGGCTTGTCTCTTGAATGTAAGTACAATCCTTGTTTGTGCCCCAAAGGGTCCACTCACTTCTGCTGGCTCCTTTATATGGGGATTGTGGGGTGACTATCTGTAAGAGTAATCTGCACAGAGACATTGATATTCCCTGTTGCTGTGGAAAGTTCTGAGCCTTACCCTGTGTACAACAATAGTGGCAACTCCAGTGTGTTTGTCCATTCCTGATCCATTCCCTGTTTGTTCTCACTAAGGTTGCTCTGTTTTCACTATCCTGTTTTCTTTGCTTTACCATAGCTGTCCTTTCCCGGTGTATGCCTTTAGCTGCTCTTCTGCTTCAGTACACTACCTACTTGTGAACTCAAGGTGTGCCCCTACCTGAGTCCTGCTAGACCCGCCCAAAACCGTGACAAGGGGTTCAACGAGGGGAGAGGTGTCCACTTGGTCATAGCCGTTGATTACTTTAGCCTGCAAGTAAATTACCCCTGGGGGAGCTGTATCGAACGCAGCTGATTCGCTATGGGTTGGTGTGACCATGCCTCTCCTGGCCACTTCAATTTATTTTGAGATGACCCCCACCACCTGTACCAGAAAGGAGTCAAAGATGGTAATTGTATCTCTACCAGGGGCACCTGCCCCATTCTTTCTTTTTCCCATCAAGCAATGACAGATGTTTACCCAGACCGCTTCCTGGAATCAGGAAACTGCAGGTGAGCCTCCTGGCGCGTGGTTAGGTGGGGGATTCAGTCCCCAGGTGGTGTTGGAGTCCCTGGGGGTAGAATACCCCTAAAGCAACTTCCAAGGTGTCATATGCTGTGGGATTGCAGGAGCGCTTATGAGCACGATGGAAGGAGGCCCTATCCCCTGGAATCCACAAACGACAGGCGTTTCTCCCAGAACATGTTTAGGTGGTGGATTGAGTCCCCAGATGGTGTTGGAGTCCGTGTAGGAAGAATACCCCTGAAGCGACTTCCGAGGTGCCCGGTGCTGTGGGATTGCAGGAACGCGTATGAGCGTGATGGAAGGAGGCCCTGCCCCTAGGATCAGAAAACTGCAGGCACACCTCCTGCTGCATGGCTGAATGGGTGATTCAGTCCCCAGGTGGTGTTGGAGTCTGAGGGGGTAGGATATCCCTGAAGCAACTTTCAAGATGTCCCTATCAGCACACTTGCAGGGCTTTTCCTTACCATCTACCCCTGTCTGTGGTCCTTCTACATCAGAGGACACCTTCCGCAGCCACAGACAAGGATCTCCTGCCACAACAGGAAACTGATCCAGCAACCCCAGTCCCTCCACCTGTGCCCCCCACAAGAGTGGATGTTCACCCAGATCATCAGGGGAGGATGGCAAGACCTCCACCACCACCTCCAAGAGACAACAAACCTAATTTCCTCCAGTGAGTGTCTACCATTCACTCTGTGGATTATTTTATTGACATATTTTTATTTTCTTTCTGTAATGTGTATATTGGGCAACAAACAATTTGTGCTAAGCAATACAATTTCATCCACCATGATAGACTTTTTTTAATACTGACATATTTTCTGGTTTCAAAGCTATTGCACTCATCTTTTTGTTCAAAATAAATGTACATAGAACAAGGTGAAAAACTGGTTTTGTATTCATTGCAGTAATTCATTGTCTATGTCTTCTCTACACCAATATTTTTTAAATCTATCAAACAGTATGATACTAAAACAAATAATAGATACCATCTTAGTAATTGGTTACCCATGCTAAAAAAAGGTAGAAAAAGAAACAATGAAATCTTAATGTATTGGTGTCATACATTTCTAAGTAACAGGTCTGTGATACAATCAAATATGCATTCCACCAATCCTGCAGAAGTCAGTCTGCCATTGAGAAGTTGACAATCCAAAACCTTGACCTCCACTGAAGAAAGGGGCTATTACATGAAATCAAATTAAATAGGCAAACTGTTATCGATGCATGACCTCAGGTGGAGCATGACATCCTGTCCTCAAAATAGGAATCCTACATCAATAACACCAATAGTTTACATCATGGCAGTAGTAACATTTGAGGCCACATAACCATTTCATGACACTGTGGCAGTAGCTGGTGCAATGTCATAACCACCATTCCATTCAGTGGTGTGCTTAAAAAGTTTATTCAACTATGAGGGGACACATCAACTGCTTCCTACAATGAAAACAAATTGAAGAGTTAAGCAATGTGAAGAGAGACCAGTATTCTATTGCCTGACATACACATGAAGTTAAGCACCACATATTTCCTTGGTGCAACATCCCACAGACAGGAGGTCTGTTACAATCTCAAAAACTTCCATTCAATCACAGTGCAAGTTGTCCTTGTACAAGATCTATCCACCCCAAGTGGATGTCTTTCTCAGGATATTTCCATGTTCCCTTTGTACTTCCCAACAACAACATATTACTGCAAATGTCACAACTTTGAAATGTCCAATTGAAGATGACATAGTGAAGGACCCTAAAACAGAATGAGGAAAAATGAATGATTTCACATATACAATTTGACTCAAATGACAAGTTGGGAGGACACATATTAGTAACACAAGCAAAGTTTATCTATGTCAATAGACACAGTAGTCAATGTAGGGAGACTCTGATCCACAAAGATCTTTGCTGTGGACTTTCCTGAACTGACCATTCCTACAAAATTCTTATCACAGACTTATATGTTCTCTATGTCTCACGTTGTTCTGACACTGGATGTCACAATATGTAAGGGTACACTTACACCTTGGTGAAGAAGTGTTCCATGACATCTTGCCATAGGTTAGTTCCTTCCTCTTTACCACTGTCTTCCTCATTAGGTAGTTCAACATCCTCACCCGGTGGCTCTTCACGCTCTCCATCATCTGCTATGACGGGATGGTCCGTTGCTGGGCAATGTTGTGCAGCATGCAGCGACAACACTGAGTTTGCACACCTTATTGGGTTAGTAGAGGAGGGCTCCACCTGTCTTGTCCAGATGCCTAAATCTGGCCTTCAGGATCCCAAAAGCCTTCTCCACTGGCCTTTGTGTTGTTCCATGGGCCTCCATTAAAGCAGACTTCCCCTGGCAGTGATCGATTGCTCAGCAGTGCCAACACCCATGGTCGGTTAGGATACGCTGAGTCTCCTACATGGAAGTGATAAACTGATCATATCAGGCCAAATCTAGGATTAAAGCAAATGGTCCTCAAGACATATTGTACTTACCAACAAGTCAGACCTTCTCAGGTCCAAGTTTTGACATTTGCAGGGGTATGGTGCTGTTCCGTATTACAAAGAAATCATGTGTTGACCCAGGAAAGTGGGCACACACACTTGAGATATATAAATTTGGTAAGCAGACAACCTGCACATTGATTGAATGGATGTACTTCTGATTGCGGTAGACCTGTACCCTGGTGTGTGGTGGCACCAAGGAAATATGTGTGCCATCTATTACTCCAACCACATGTGATAGGCCATCTAAATCATAAAATTCTCCCTTCACATTGGCCAAATCCTGAACTCTTGGAAACTGGATGAAGCCGTTGATGTGTCTCAATATTGAAGCAAGGACTTCTTGTAGCATACCACTAAAAGGTGGCTGTGACATTCTAGATCCTGCCACATTGTATTGAAAAGAGACAGTGGCTACAAAATGAAGAACTCCCATGAGTTTCACTATTGGTGTTATTGTTGTTCTCTTCCTATTGTGGCCACAAAATGAAGTACTTGATGAGCCTCACTATTGGTGTTATTGCTGTTGTCTTCCAACTGTGAGGCATGAGAGGCTCCAGCTGCTGGCACAAATATTTAATCTGAACATTTTGATTATGTCCCTTTCCTCCATTGTGGCAAGGTCTGGAAACAGTCTGGAGACTTGAGGACGCCGTCCTCTACCCATTCCTGGGTTCATATGTCTGCATATAAGGAAAACAAACTATCAATAAAATAGTCACTCAAGACTTTTACAATCGACACACATCTCATGTCTAGGTTAGATTAGGCGACCTTACTGTGTCATGTATGTTACCATAATTCTCAAATATTTTCTACTGCAAATAATTTTCTTTAAACATACTATGTGAATGATACATTTGAAATGCTTTATTTGCACATTATTTTATTTTTTTAATTACTGTCAACAGAAGTCTTACATACACTGTGGCACTATTGATGTCAAACACTGTAACAGTACACTGTTTTCTATGTTGTATCTTTGTAAGTATCTGAGATATGTATACAAAGTAGCCACCATTTTGAGCTCTTGTGATGCATAAAGAGTTAAAAACGCACAGCTGCGAATCCTAAAATGGTGGGTGCCTGACCTTGCTATCAGGACATTAGCTATATGACGGCTGTCAGAGGACGTTGACCGTGCAGTAGGTGGAGCTGTCCAAGACGGACCCTGCCAAAGGCTAATGTGTGTGACAGCTACACATGAAAGCCAATGGATGTGTCTGTCTCCATCGAAGATTGCATATGCGATGTTCTTGTATGCGGCGTATTGAAAAAAAGCTCACTTGTCTCCTAACACTGCAGCCAACAAGACCTTCTCATATTTTTGCTGCTGTTACTGACCTCTGGGAGCCAGGATGCAGGGTGTTAGAAATAGGGTCTTTGGATGGCAGTGAGGTCACCCCTGTCCAAGCAAGGACCCTCACTCTAGTTAGGGTAAAGGAGAATCAACCTCAGTTAACCCCTGCTCACCCCCTTGGTAGCTTGGCACCAGCAGGCAGGCTTAACTTCAGAAGCAAGGTGTAAAGTAGTTGTACCAACACCCACACTAACTCAGTGAAAACATTACAAAATGACCCAACACAGGTTTAGAAAAATAAGTAATATTTATCTAAACAAGACCAAACCGACAAAAATCCAAAATACACAAGTCAAGATATGAATAAAAAAAAAAATAAGAGTCTTAAATCCTAAGAAACCAGTGAGAACGCTGTTAGCGCACAAAAGTACCTTGGTAGCATCAAAATAACACCGCACAGGCGAGTGAGCGTCGGAAGAGGCAAGCGATGTGTCAATTTCTCACTCGCAAGCAAGACTGTGCGTTGTTCCTCCTCCGCTTGGGTCGGCGTATGTCGTTTCTTCTCTCCCGCAGGAGAGCAATGCATCGATCTGGATGGGCACCTCGGGTCTGGGCAGGCTTTGCATTGTTTTTCCATGCCCAGCGATATTGCATTGAAAATCCGGTTGCATTGTATCACAAAACCGGGCAGCGTGGGGTTTGCGTTGTTATCAGCCTCCGTTATCAGGTGTTGCACTCGTGTCTTCAGCTGCGTTGCATCGATCTTCCAGTCGCAATGCAGGTGGAGCGTTGATTTCAGCCGTGAAGCCGGCGGTGCTTCGTTTATCAGCCGTGACACGGAAGGTACATTGAAAAATTCCACGGTCTGTGCGTGGATTTTCGGTTCTTGGCTGCAAGCTTCACCTCTCAAGGGCCCAGGGACTGGATAGGGCACCACTTGGCAGGGCAGGAGTCTTAGCAGGGAGTCCAGGTGCTGGCAGGGGAAGTCTTTGATGGCCCTGAGACTTCAACAACAGGAGGCACGATCAATTCAAGCCCTTGGAGATTCTTCTTCAAGCAGGAATGCACAGCAATTCCAGTCTTTGCCCCCTTTTCACAGGCAGAAGCAGCAACTGCAGGATAGCCCAACAAAGCACAGTCACAGGCGGGGCAGCACTTCTCCTCAGCTCTTCTCCTTGGCAGAGGTTCCTCTTGATTCCAGAAGTGATTTAATTTTCAGGGTTTTTGAGTGCTCTTCTTATACCCCTTTCTGCCTTTGAAGTAGGCCTACTTCAAAGGAAAGTTTGTCTTGTTTGTGAGATCTTGCCTTGCCCAGGCCCCAGACACACACCAGGGGGTTGGAGACTGCATTGTGTGAGGACAGTCACAGACCTTTCAGGTGTGAGTGACCACTCCTCCCCTCCCAGCACAGATGGCTCATCAGGATATGCAGGCTACACCCCTGCTCCCTTTGTGTCACTGTCTAGAGAGAGGTGCAAACAGCACAACCGTCAAACTGACCCAAACAGGGAATACACAAACAGGTAAAGTCACAGAATGGTTTACTCAAGAAAATACCTACTTTCTAAAAGTGGCATTTTCAAACACACAATCTAAAAACCAACTTCACCAAAAGATGTATTTTTAAATTGTGAGCTCAGAGACTCTAAACTCCTCATTTCTATCTGCTCCCAAAGGGAATCTGCACTTTAATAATATTGAAAGGCAGCCCCCATGTTAACTTATGAGAGAGATAGGCCTTGCATCAGTGAAAAATTAATTTGGCAGTATTTCACTGTTGGGACAAGTAGAACACATAAGTACATGTCCCACCTTTTACATACACTGCACCCTGCCCATGGGGCTACCTAGGGCCTACCTTAGGGGTGCCTTACATGTATAAAAAAGGGAAGGGTTAGGCCTGGAAAGTGGATACACTTTCCAAGTCGAATTGGCAGTTTAAAACTGCATGCACAGGCACTACAGTGGCAGGTCTGAGAGATGATTACAGGGCTACTCATGTGGGTGGCACAACCAGTGCTGCAGGACCACTAGTAGCATTTGATTTACGGGCCCTGGCCACCTCTAGAGCACTTTACTAGGGACTTACAAGTAAATCAAATATGCTAATCATGGATTAAACAATAAACAATACAATTTACACAGAGAGCATATGCACTTTCGCACTGGTTAGCAGTGGTAAAGTGCCCAGAGTTCAAAAGCCAACAACAACAGGTCAGAAAAAACAGGAGGCAGGAGGAGATGACCCTGCAAAAGGGAAAAAGTCCATCACTGGGCAAAGCAGGTGACAGGCCCCCTGCTTTTCCCCTGGGGAGCTGGAGCTCCTCACCAGGTAGGTCACATCACTGTACAGCCAGCTGTGTGGGATCCCAGAGGAACAGGTATATGTTTGAATGGAAAATGTTTGCGAAAGTAACTTGTTCCCTCTTTGTCCACAGGCTATTTGCTCCATTTTTGTTCATGAGTAAAGTGTTGTGACTGGAGTGTAGTGAATTAAATAATTTAGCTCAGTACAGGGTCTTGTTTGAGGATGTAGGAAATGTCTGTGCATTGAATTGAAAAGTCATCTGAAAGAATTAGCTGAGTTTTCAGTGCATGATAGTCACAATTACAGGATGGATAGAGGTCAGACTCCTCCTCAAGAAACTCAGGAGACTCCAGCATGCCACAGAACTAGCATTCCATCTCACTGCTCCCATTTCCCATCAGAGTCCTGGAGAAGGCCATCAATCTCCAACTAACCTGGGGAGAAACAACCTACTGGACCCTTTCCAATCAGGATACAGATCGAATCACAGCACCAAGGTAGTCCCGAACACCGCAACAGACAACATCCCCACCATACTCGACAGAGGAGAATCACCCACCCTTATCCTGCTTGACCTCTCCACAGCCTTTGACACCATCTCCCACCACACTCTCATAGATCGACTTCGTCAGATCGTAATCACAGATGATATGCTCAGATGGATGGTAATATTTCTCACGGGCGCACACAGAAAACCCGTCTTCCCCCCTTCACCTCACAACCAAAGCACACCATTTGTAGCATCCCTCAAGGTTCATCACGCAGCCCAACTCTCTTCAACATCTACATGGCACCCCTCAGAGACATCCTCAGAACCCACAACATCAACATAGTTTCCTAAACTGACAATACCCAACTCGTCCTCCCACTTTCAGAGGACCTGACCACATTGAGAATCAACTTCCACCACTGTATGAAGAACATTTCAACCTAGATGAAGAACAACTCTCTGAAGCTCCACACAGACAAAACGGAAGTACTGATCTTCGTCAGACACACCTCCCTCTGGAACGACTCATGGTGGCCATCTGAACTAGGACCCACCCCCACCCGATGGACCATGCCCGCAACCTTGGCATCATCTTAGACAGCGAACTCTCCATGAAACATCAGATCAATGCTGTTTCCTCAGCCTGCTTCCACACTTTCTACATGCTCCACAAAGTCTTTAAATGGCTCCCCATCAGCACCAGGAACACAGTGACACAGGTCCTCATCACCAGCCGACTGCACTACAGCAATGCACTCTATGTAGGCACCACAACTGAACTCACAAGAAGATTCCCGGCCATCCAGAAGAGAGCAGCCAGACTAATCCTCAACTACCCAAGGGAACTTACTTCACACAACACCTAAAAGACCTCCACTGGTTCCCTATCCAGAAGAGATGCCAGTTCAAGCTTGTGACCCACACCTACAAAGCTCTCCACAATCAAGGACCTGCCTACATGAGCCACCACCTGAATTTCCACATACCTCGCAGGAACCTCCGCTCAGCCCACCTGGCCTTTGCGCAGATAACACAAAACCACCACTGCTGCACCTGAGGACACTCCTTCTCCCTCATTGCTACAGACTACTGGAACTCCCTTTCCCTCCAGCTCTGCATGTCACCCTCATCCACTTCAGGAAGGATCTCAAGACCTGGCTGTTTGACTGATACCCGTAGCACAGCATATGGATACCCTCTCGGGTGACAAGCCACACTATATAAATACTGCATGATTGATTGATTGATTTAAGTCCAAGTAGAATCTCTAAAGTTATGGAGTTGTCTGATGCTGTTCTGTCAAGTGTATGTATAGCCCATATTTTGGAACAGGAGTATCTTCATGTGTTTAACAGTTCATGGTGCCACATATGGGGAAAGGTATTTCCTGTGGTGCTAGTCTAAATGACCCAGGCTCTCAGTCAGCCATACAAGTATGTCCCACACAACAAGCACTTGTTCATACACCACCCAAAACCATATTCTCATACACACATGGCAGCCCTCCCAATCGGCCCTTAGTCACTGTATGTGATGCAAACCAAAGCATCTGACTCTTGGAAGGTTAGGCAAGAAGAAAATGTAGCTGTGTAGGTGATAATATGCAAATAATGTACAGGTTGTTTAGCCTACATTAGGTCACAATGAGTAGGACTAATCTGGAGTGGGTCTCTCTACATGAAATGTTTCCTATCCCTGTCTTAGATGAAGTTTTTTGTTTTGGCAACATAAGGAGAAATAAAGTGTTGCGCTACTCCACAGATCACTGCAAATTAGTGTTTCTGAGGAACTTTGAAATGTTTGTAAATAATCTCTTCTGATTGTTCTGGGAATCTATGCGAGAGATGGCACAAAGTTGTGGAAGGTCACTGTGAAGAAGGTGCAGACCAGGGGGGTCTTTAATTGGCACATCCGTCAGTGAAGGAAACGGTGGGAGGACCTCTGATGCTGGATCAGGAAGTCAGCAGACCTCCAGCTCAGCCAGGCCTCCTAACGAGGCAATCGCATGCTCTGCACCCTGACCCTTGATAGGCAGTTGAGGGCCCAACAGTAGCATCAAGGGGGTGAGTTATTGAATGTTTCTAATCTTGTTGTTTAGCCTTTCTAATTTACAGCAATGTTGTTTGGCATGAACATGACGGTTAACACACATCCAACGCAGAGGTGGATTTCTGGAGCTGTTACTTTTTTACAAAGTATCTGATGCTGTGTTGCTGTGTTTGGTGTATTGGTTTGTGCTAAAGGTTGTCACTAGGTTCCTCATCACAAGCAAAGTACTGTTTTGAGCAAGTGAAGAAAGAGATACCTGCATGTTCTTCATGTTATGAGGGACATTGTACAAAACATGCCCCATTTGAGTATTGGGTCAGGTGTGATGCTCCATAATAAATAGGAGTAGGTAATGTAGGCCCTATTCCTGCTGACATGGCATAGTAAGGACATCTGAGACAGTTGATGTTTCAGACTTTACATAAGTTTGTATAATGAAAATCTGATCATGAGCCTTTGCACCAAAAGGCCTGGAAATGTTTACAATGGTATCATTCCTTATCTGAAATATGTTTCAATAGCAAAATTCAATTAATTTCATATAGACAATAGCAGATTGTCATGAAGCCTCAGTCCTTCCCTAATATGCATGAAAGCCAGTCTGTGTTAACCAACATAAATTTTCATGCCAGACTGTATTGATTGAAACAGACAGGAATGTATCCACATTGGTAACAGAGTTACACATACCCCAAATAACATTTAGATGCCCTTAGTTATGTCCAGATGAGAAAGCAATGATGCTGAGAAAAGTGGTACTTAAAAGGATCAGGCCCAAAACATATCTCTTGTGGATATGTGGAAATGTTTGTACTCTGCACTGAAGTGGTTTAGGAATGTATCCAGGCCTATGTATTTACTAATGCTGTCAAAGCCATATGTCACACTGAGAAATGAAAGAGGATTTATACATGATATGGGAGCTAGCACTGGGGATTTTCTAGCCTGTGAACAAATGGTTTGTGGAATTCTTCTCCACGGGCTTTAGATACTAATGATTAGGAAGCCAGGTTTGAGAGCCTTGAAGCTCGTTTACCATGCAGACTTGGCAAATGTTTTGTGAGCAAAGTTCATGTTCAAATCTCTTTACTCAGATATCCTCAAACTATTGTATCTGTCTTTACAGCATGCTCTGGGCAAGGTGAACGTGACAGAAGCTATGTCGGTGGGGAAGAAGCTGGGCACTGTGGTCCTGGTTCAGACAACACCAATACCAAGAGACTCAGTGCAACAGAGGTTGAGGGGACTGGTGTGGAGGCCAAGAGAGACTCAACATCATCTTCGGAGGCCTCCACAGCTGACCAGTCCTTAGTGGTGTTGGACCCTACTGCTACAGTTCCACCTGCATTGTTGACCGTTCCCATCTCCAACCTCCCTCCTGCCCCCCCAGTTGGCCGTAGACGCTCCCCTAAAAGTGATGGCATCATCTTTGCTGCACGTCCCCCTGGCCCTGTCTCCCAGGCTGCACTAAATGAGGAGGCTATTGTTCTATCAGGCCAGAACGCAGAACTGAATGCCATCTCGTAGGGGCTTAGTGGTCGGTAGACCCAGATGCTGGCTTACCTGGATGACATTCACAGTGCCATGTCTGGCCTGCAGCGGTCATTCCCAAGTCTGGACTCCTCACTGACCACAGCCTCCCACCCACCCCTACCTTGTGCCACAACTCCCACCACTTCCCTATCCATAAAGCCTCATTCCAGTCATATTCAGAGTGCACACACACACCTTTATACTCACCCAGTGAAACACACAAGCAGTACATCCTCACATAAACACAAGCACAGCAAGAAACAGACACACACACACATGCAGACACCACACACTTCACCACATCCACAATCATATGACAGACACCACACCTACCCCACCCCAACACACACATCCACACACCACCCGCACACTCACAGACACCACACCCACCACAACACAGACATCAACTCTCAACACCAGCAAACCCACAGGCACCACACCACACTCACCACAACACAAACATACACATCCACCACCACATCCACATCCACAGACACCACAACACACACATGCACCAGCACATCCATAGACACCACAACACACAGCACCTCCATAGTTGACACATCCACGTGCATACATACAGCACAAACCACCCACCCAAGAGCCACCCAGTAAACAACACAAACCAAAACATACACCACATACACCAGACCCTCAGGCACCCACACCTTCAACATACACATGCACAACAGACATTGCTAGCCCCCTCCACCTCCCATTCCCAACTCCCATCTGAACACCTACCCATTTTCCCAAAGTTGATACTATGTTTTCCCTGACCCCTTCCTCATACCAGAGCACCCCTACCCAAACGTACGTCTACCCCACCCAAAATGTTGCAACCCCTTCAGCACCACAACCCACCCCTTCAACATCCCAACATACCCCTTCCAAAGCCAAACCCACCCTTCCCAAATCCAAATCCACCTCTCCCAAATCCAAATCTAACCCTCCCAAACCCAAGGACAACACATGTAAGATCATTAGGTGCCTGCTTTTGGCCCCTTGTTGCCCCTTCCAGAGGAGCTTGTTTTTGGCAGCGTAAATAGGAGGCACCTTATGGGTCTGCAACTCATACTTTGTACTTAATGCAATTGAGCTGTGACTTCTTTTTTTTTAATTGCTTAAAAAAAGAAAATTGATGAAATGGTTATCTCATGTATATAAAAAAATAATGTGAGAATACCTTTGTCCTTGCCTTATTTTTGATTGTTACCAATTGTTTGCTGATGATGTTATTTCTGCTAATGTGTGTGCCATGCACTTACTCTCAATTGTGACAGAGACAAGCTCAGGTTGTATAGTTTAGATGTTTTTTAAAATTCAAACATTAGTGTTGTACATTTGTGATGGACATGCTAATTTTGGTGCAAGCATTCATCATGTTATTGGACACACAACACATTTATACGCATTTCTGTTATTGTGACTTTAGAATGCATGCGTGTATATTTTGACTTGATGTGTCAATAATAGGCACAAATGCATTACACAGGGAACCTGACACTTTACAGTTAAATGACATCTAATGTTTGTCATTAATTGCACAGACTAAGGAGACATGTGAACTTCACACATCTCTGACATGTTTGCAGTTTCACTGTAAGATTTTTTATATATTCTGTGTACACCAACTTGTAGCATTTTGTAGCATAATTGCTACATTATCATGGATTTGAGTCATTCCTATTGGGTATGAATTTGATATGGTAGTTTAGGGAAAATTATTGCACTCACCTGTATAGACACATTTCTATTTGTGATTGCTGTGATTTTTTGTGTAGGTGCCCATTGCCATGTAGGCAGTTAGTACCAGATTGGTGGGTGTTACTAAAATCTCAAGGTGTGGTTTTAAACATTTTTCTCAGTACAGCATTACAGACATTTGCATTACACATCAGTGTAGTGTTGCTTGCATTTATTTCTTAAACATGCTCCAATTCAGCACTAATGTACAGCTACAATTCGGCGGATGACAAGTAAAACATTGACTTACCTTCAGTTCCAATGGCAACGGGGTTAATTTTCATCTTAGTCCAGGAGCAACAGCAGTGGCAGGACTTGAACAATCAGATTCATGGAGACAGGAAATGGAAAAATAGAAAAAAGTGAAGTTTTTTGCTTACATCCTTCCCAATACACCAACTCAGGTGTGGCGGTTTGGCAACCACAGTTAGGTTGGTAGGAATGCAAATCGTCATTGGCTCGGTGGTAAAAGGGGCTGGAGCCCTGCTCCCGGCCGCTTTTGCCTATGGCGTCATCAACTCGGGGGTGATTTTTTGGCAGGGACAGTAGTTTTTTGTCTATGGGATTGCCAACATCTAAATCAGGTTAACGGACTACCAAGTCAATGTATGCAAAATCCAATGGTAAATCGACAGTGAGACCTCTACCGGCAAGATCTAAATCAGGTCCTAAGTGTCTATTGCTCCCAGATGTGATACAAAGGGGAACAGTTGTTACCAGGATGGGATATCTCTCACTTCATAGGGAGCTGTCACCTACCACACATTTGCATCACAAAGACTCTGCCTCAGCACACTTACAAAGGGTTTCAAACTAGTCTTTTGTACCCCCAGACAAGCTGGGGCCAGGGCAAGGACGAAGGAAATTCCAAACACCTTTGAGGGTCGAAACCTCTAGGAACTTCTCCTACTTCAAAGCTACTTCCAAGTAAAAATATTAGCTCCTCAGATCCATTTCTTCAGTACAAATAGGACCTATAGAAAAGTCTGGACTGCTGTGCTGCTCTGCTGCAAGAAGGACTGCTACTCTCCTGTCCTCTACTCTGCTGCCCTGCTGTCTGAGTGAGAAGGACTGGACCAGCATCTTGAATACAGGAGCACCAGAGTGACACTAAAGGCTGGTATGCTAGCCTACTGATTGGAGCCCCAGGGACATAAATGGATCCAACCACTTGCACCATGCACCTGGACTCTGACTGCCGTGAGTCCTGCCCCTTGTTGTGCACTTACCTGGTTACAAACTGTGGTGACGATACTGGAGCCAATGCTAGACCCCCACTCCCAAATCTGGAAGAAGTTGAGCCCAGAGAATAAAACTCCTAGTACTCACCAACCTACAGCAGGGGGAAGAGGAAAAGGACAAATTAACAAGTGAGAACACTTGAGGTAGAGGTGCTCAACTATGGCACTACTCTGCCAAGCTGGATGTACACTTCTCACTCTTCTGATCCTTTCAGTGCTGGGTGTTGTGAGTCAGTGCATCTGGGTATTGTGAAAACACTGTGCACTGAAAACAACAAGAAGAGGTAATTACCAACAATGCACAGATTCACTACACAACTTAAAATATAATACTTGAGATATCTCAAACTTACAGGTTTCTTAAACACTCATAACATAGGAGCAGATGAATCAGATATTCTAGAGAAATCTTGTGGAATTTTTGAAGATGAATTGGAAGTACTAGGAAAAGTTAAGTCACTGCACGAGAAACTCAGAACATTGGGGCTAATGCCACTCCAAACACACTACTCGTTATGTAACTTTGAAATCCGAGGCATGCACAAGAATAGGAATGTAGGGCCCTGATTTATACTTTTTTTGCACCGCATTAGCATAATTTTCTGACGCAAAAGAGGCACAAACTTATAAATTACAATTGTATTTTGTAAGTTTGCGCCACTTTTGCGTCAAACAATGACGCTAATGCGGAGAAAAAAAAGTGTAAATCAGGCCCTAGGTTTTGGTGAGCATATAAGTTGAAAGTGAAACAACTCTCAAGGTATGTATGAGGCCAGCTTGCAATAGAATTTGAATTACATTCAAAACTACACAAACTTGAAACCAGACTTGATGGAACACAAGTTTGGGATACCAGCTTTCTCAAGGTTGTGCATTACAAGAAGCCTGTGTGCCAGTATGCACTAAGGCCCATAGTTATACTTATTTAGGGCCACATTTGCGTCACTTTTTGATGCAAAAGCGGCGCACACGTACAAAATACAATTGTATTTTGTAAGTTTGTACCACTTTTGCGTAAAAAAATGGCGCAAATGCAGTGCTAAAAAAGTATAAATATGGGCCTATGTATCACAAAGGTGGGTTACAGGCATTCCCGAGATTGTGTACTACACAAGACAAGACGCTCGGCCTAATGAACGGGGGGCCAGAACTCCATATCCCTGCATTCATTGCGACAGGAAGTAATTCCTGACATTTCCACTGTGCCCGAAAGCGCATAAAATTAGACTCTTCCTCCCGCTGCGCAGGATGCTCGGCCGATGGACCGGGAGGCCAGAACTCTCTATCCCTGCATTCATTGAAACAGGAAGTCACTCTTGACATTTCCACAGTGCCCGGAGGTGCATAAAACTAGACTCTTCCTCTCGCTGCGCGGGACGCTCGGCCAAAGGACCGGGAGCCTAGAACTCCATATCCCTGCATTCATTGTGACAGGAAGTCGCTGCTGACATTTCCACCGTGCCCGGAGGCACATAAAACTAGACTCTTTCTCCTACTGCGTGGGACGCTCGGCCGAAGGACCAGGGGCCAGAACTCCATATTCCTGCATTCATTGCGACAGGAAGTCGCTCCTGACATTTCCACCGCGCCTGGAGGCGCATAAAACTAGACTCTTCCTCCCGCTACGGGGGACGCTCGGCCGAAGGACCGGAAGGCCAGAACTCAATATCCCTGTATTCACTGTGACAGGTAATCGCTCCTGACATTTCCACCACGCCTGGAGGCGCATAAAACTAGACTCTTCCTCCCACTGCGCGGGACGCACGGCCGAAGGGCCGGGAGGCCAGAACTCCATATCCCTGCATTCATTGCAACAGGAAGTTGCTCCTGACATTTCCACTGTGCCCGGAGGCACATAAAACTAGACTCTTCCTCCCGCTGCGCAGGACACTCGGCCGAAGGACCGGGAGGCCAGAACTCCATATCCCTGCATTCACTGCGACAGGAAGTCGCTCCTGACATTTCCACCGCGCCCGGAGGCACATAAAACTAGACTCTTCCTCCTGCTTCGTGGGACGCTCGGCCAAAGGACCGGGAGCCAGAACTCCATATCCATGCATTCATTGCGACAGACATTTCCACCGCGTACAGTGGCGCATAAAACTAGACTCTTCCTCCTGCTGCGTAGGCCCGTCAGTGACTGGAAGAGGCCGGGCAGAGCAACACCCTTGACGTTTTAAATTATTATGGCTCTTTGTCTTGCTTTTCTCTTTTTAATTTGTTGTATTTTTAAAACCCAGTAACACTACCTAATAGTGTACAAGAATGGGCAAGAGGAAAGCTTCTGATAAAAATTTGGGATTTGGAGGGGCCAGGAAAAAGCTACCTAGGCATTCGGCTGAGAATTGTACCCTGACTGAAATTAATAATTTAAATGAAGAAGTAGAAAGTCTCCTCGCTCTGAAAAACAAAGCTATTGATGGGGGGTGGGGGTAAGGCTGCTGATAAAGGTATTAAAAACTACTTCACAAAAGTTGGTCAACACGCCCAGACCCCTGAAACTAGTAGGAGAAATCATTTGAGAGGTCATATGGAGGATAGACTTGTTGCAACTTCTTTGATGAATCATTCCCATCCCTTGTAGGACAGAACTCCCTTAGTGGAGCTATCTGTCAAAAGTTTTAATCGTTACGCACCCCTAAAAGATCTTGAATGTACCTCTGAAGATAGGGTTAACCCTAATGGTGCTGATAACGATGATGGCAGCAAGGAAGAAGTCCCTTTGGGGTGTATCTAACACAATTGAGAGGCGAAATTGAGAATTTGAAAGCCTATATAACCTCATTAAGTAAAAGGATGGAAGATAAACTGGATTGTCTGACGACCATGGTCGCAAAGCTCAAATCTCCTTCCCCACTGGTAGACCTTGCCCAGAAACCTACACCTCCCATTCCTTCTATTAGTAAACATGACAATACAGAATGTGGAAAGATGCAAAGTAATGTACCTAAACCTAAGCCCCGGAGGGATATGTGACTTCGAGTACCACCCATTGCACATACTAGGAGCCCCATTCTAGTAGGAGAGAAAGAATGGGCATCAGGAGACAACGGAAGGTATATGGCTCGTGTTAAGCAAGGAATTTTGGAAAGATATCCCTGGAATAACAAACTAGGAATGCAGTATGATCTGTCCTTGGTGAATGTCCCCTAACTGTCTGTAGACAAAAGAGAAACTCAAGATTCACATAAAAATAAAATAATCCACTGGATTAGTTAAACAAGGTGCTGCAGATCAGTAATAAAAGCGGATATAAGATATGCTATGAGAATCAAAAGCATAGACTCGGGTCAGGATTTCACTGGGCTGAAATTAGCCAAGCAAGAGCTTGTGGAGTGCCTTTTATCATTCGAGCAAAGATTTAGACCACACATGATGTCCCAAATAAGAATTACATCATTAGTCCCTCAGGCTCCTACAAACTCTAGAAATGCATTATATACTAGAGCTCCCGCACCCATCTCCCAACACCTGTAAGCTCGGAATGTACTGGGCATACATCAGATGTTGATTGACAGGAGGTGTTACAACCACCTATGGGGGAACAATCTGTTGTAAGTATTGAAGAGCTGATAAATATTAAATTGGATTGGCTGCTAGCTAATAGAGAGTTAGGGTGCGAATCCAATCATGGAGCTCTCACTGAGAGACCTAGAGTTCTAGAGGAGAGATCAGTTGGAACTAGACTAGGCGGAAAAAGGGGACTTGGAATGTGTGATGCTGAACCAGTCAGGCTTCTCTCGTGGAATACGGCGGGTCTGAGAACAAAGCTAAGTAACCCAGAGTGGTGTAATTTTATAGATCAACACCGTAGTAATATGATGAAAGAGACCTGGGCCCCAAAAATACTATATAGAGCGGGATATTTAACTTTTCAAAAACAGGCGGTACCTTCGTCCTCAGGACGTGCTGCAGGAGGCCTTGTAGTTTGGCTCAAGCAAGCGTTATTTTTAAGAGCAAAAGAAATCCCCTGTAATAGTATGGGCATATTGATAGTAGAGCTCAAGATTGCGACCCAACTGGGAATGAAATGTATAGTCATTATAAATGTCTATATTAGACCTGCCCCCCTAAGCGATCAAATTGCAACAGTGAACCAACTTGCAGATATATTAGCTAAACTCCCCGGGAACGTGTAGGTTATAGTTGCTGGGGACTGTAATGCTAAGTTGAGAATTAATGAAGACAATTTGACAACTATTTTTCATTGTGATAGACCCCTGGGTAGATCAAACCCAGTTCAGGAAGAGACACCTAGAGCTACGGGGGTAGCAGTCCACCTTGAGAACCTGATTATTAGTATGGGGCTAAAACAGGTCAATGAAAACACGAGATCAGATGTACCGGCCTTGCGCACTTTTGAGAGGGGAGCTTGTGCGAGCCACCTTGATTATATTTTCTTGAATCAAAGTCTTTGGCCATCCTTGGTGGACATGGTAGTGACCCCCAGAGCTGACAGTGATCACCAGGCTCTCTGTGCGACCTTCACAATGTCTCTTTTTAAAGATTGTGGCCTGTCCTCATGGGTAAAGGGTAATAACATCAAAGTAGTAAATAACAAGAGGAACTTAAGATGGGAAGAGGTGGCAAATTATGTCAAGGACCAGGCCACAATCTATACTAGGGTTATAGAAAGTCTGTCTCCTTTGGAGCTCGAATATCATACAGCATTGAATTTTGTCCAATTGCATTGTGATCTGATAGATAAGCGGAGACCCTTGTTCACTGTGCTAAGACGTAGAGGGGTGGCTACTGCAAATAAACCTAGGTGGGTTTTCAAGTCCTGTAGATTGGTGAAATTGCAGCTCCTGAATGCATTGCATAAGGGGCACAAAGAAGAGACACAGGGTGCTAGGTGCGATTATAAAATAACTTTGAGAGATGCCAAAACGAAGTGCAAAGGCAAGCAATGGGATAGATTAATTGACGCCCTCCATGACGGGGATACTAAGTTATTTTGGAGGCTAGTAACAGGTAGGAAATATCCCTCTGTTTTTAGTGCGAACCAACAATCCAGCCAGAGGAATGGATGACTCATTTTAAAGGTCAATTATGCTAGGGTGAAGTAGACGGTGGGAGGCGACCTCACTGATCCAATCCCAACTGTAAGTGGGGTGAGACAAGGATGTGTATTGCCCCCTACTCTGTTCAGTCTTTCTAATAATGGGGATGCAAAATGAACTGGATTCTTTTGCAGTATTCTGTAAGGAGAGGGGGCTAGAAATTAACTTGGAGAAATCAAAATGTATGGCCCTAAACCCGCACAAATCCTTTAGGGGAAAAATTATTATAGGGGGTGCCCCGATTGAGCAGAGCAGGCAATTTGATTATTTGGGCATACGAATGGCAGACAACCTCGCGTGAACTCCACAAAGAGAGAAAGGTTTGGTGCTATTACATCAGTGGGCAATGGTCATCAGTAGAAGGGTAACAAACTCAGCTGGAGGGTCTCTTTCCCCGGCGCACTTGCAGTATATAAGACTACAGCAGTGACAGCTTCAGCTTATGGTGCAGAACTTTGGGGTCATTGTAATTTGCACTAATTGACTCTGTTTGAAAATAAAAATTTTCATTCTATGTTATGCTTATCATCCAGCACCCCGCTTACTCCCCTTAGATTTGATCTAGGATTAAGTCCAATACATTGTGTAACTAGTTTGAAACTTCTTTTATATTGGGTGCACCTATGGTCTTCTGCCCATCTGGGATCATATAGGACGGTAATGATGGAACTATTCATCTTAAATACTCAAAAATTATCAACCATACAAATAAATCAGCAGCACAATACAATACACTCTCAAAAATCATTATCCAAAATATACATTCCTACACCTATCCTACCCAATAAATACTTAAAACAAAAATGAAGAACAGTTCATTAAACCATTTTCAATGTCCTGTCAGCCATTTTTCACATATAAAAATTATATTCCAAAATTCACTAAAAATATTAAATATTACAATTAAATTGAAAATTAATACTCAATTATAAAAGCCTCTGTATTATTCCACCAGGTTATGGCTCCCTTTAGAAAAGACCCCACCCTTCGCCACACTAGTGCATCCGAGGCCATACGCAGCCACAGGAAGGCTGGGTGGTATTGCACAAAACCCCTAGCCCTCAGTATGGGGAATAAATATCGACGCCTAAAGGGGGCATAAAAACCACAAAACAAAGTAAAATGAATTAAGGTCTGTAAGACTCTCCATCGCAAGGGCATGGTTTTATAGCTTTTTCATCAAACTGACATAGCGGAAAACACAGATTGCTTCTAATTACCCCTAAACAGAATCGCGAGATAAGAGTCCTTTCCCTCACATTTCTTATCTCCAAGAATTAAGCCTCAGGACCCACCCCCATCATTAAAATTATAAAATCCCTAACTGATTGTTTCTTAGTTCCTCCGCCTCCCTCTTAGCCTCCAAAATTTGGGAGAAATTCTGCTTAGCCCAGCGTTTATCAGAGTTGGTTAGACTCTCTGGAGCCTCGTACATATCCGGCTGCCCCAGTACAGAAGATACTTTTCTGATATACATCAGCCATGGAATATCCTTTGCACGCTCACTTGCCATACAGTCCAGCAACATCTCTCTATTGAAGGTGGCAAACTCGTTAGACCAGATAGAGATCCATAACATAAGGGGAGCAATCATAATGGTATCTTCTATGAAGTCTAGGGCCAATTCGGCATGCAAACAGAAGCTGGAAACATTTTGGCCAACTCCTAACAACCTCCTGCAGAAGCGATTTTCCTCTATGGCAGGGGCCCTGTTTTCTGTATGCCCCGCCAATGACGCCCCATACAGCAAGTCTGGGAGACAATTTCACCTATATATTTCAAGCAGGGCCTTAACAGGTTTATTACCTACCCTGGCAGCAAACTCGAAAGTGGCACCTACTGTTGCATTAAAAAGTGCCACTCTCTTGGAAATACAAGATTTCCAGGAACGCTTGTCATCGAAATTAACCCCTAAATAGGGGAATTCCTGAACCTTACTGATTGCTTGCTCATTGAGCTTCAGCCCCCCACCCTAATGAGTGTATTACACCAGACACCATAAAGCGTGATTTTTTGCAATTTATCTCTAAATCAAGGGCTGACATAAATAATTCATAAGCTCTGACCGCCTCTCGGAGGCCATTCATAGTGCGAGCCATAAGCACTGCATCATCCGCATACATCAATACCGGGACGTTCTTACTATTTATTTTAGGAGCATCCTTACAGGGTTCCACCAAAAAATCAAACAGCCCATTAGTGTACAGAAGAAAAAGGGTAGGAGCCAAGACACATCCCTGGCGCACACCCCTACCGAGCATCCGAACATTTACCATTTACCCCAACCGTCACATTTGCATACGTTCCTAGGTGGAGGTACCAAAGCAACTCCACAATTGAGGGGTCCATTCACAGCCGGGTAAGCTTTTCTAATAGCTTAGACCAATTGACCTTATCAGACGCACAACTTAGAACCATAAATGGTAGATATAGAGTGCCTTTCCTAGCTTGAGTATATTTCCCAATCACCATCAGCAAATTTAGGCACTGTTCCTGGGTACCAAGCCCTTCCCTAAAACCATATTGTGCCCGGCTCAGAATAGCATTTTCGGCCATCCAAGCCTCAATAAGCCTTAAAATAATCCGGCCCCAAATTTTGGCCAAACAATCAAGACGAGAAATTGGAAGATGCGACTTGTGATCATTCCGATCCCCCTTTTTATACACAAGAATGACACATGCCGATCTCCAGGTATCCGGGATACCCACACGCACTGTGGCATTAAGGACATTTAGCAAAATGGGCACCCATAACTGGGGGCAAGATTTATAAAGATCTATTGGGATTGTGTCAGGGCCAGGAGCTTTATTACTAGCACTATCATGCAACGCCCCCTTTATCTCCTGGAGTGTGAACATGATAGCTAAATTAGGGTGACCTTCATATTTTCTCCCCCCGTTACCTCCTAGAGAACTCCCCTGAAAAATACTACAAAAATGGCTGACCCAAGCCTCGGGCGATATTGCAGCCCAGGCCCTCAGATGTTTCTGATTCAATAAGACCCCTATTAATAACCTTCCAAAACAGGCCAGGATTTTTACAAGACTGCACATTCCAGTCTCTTCCAGGCTAGCTCCTTAAGCTTTAGCTTCCTTACACTCAGGACAGATTTATACTGAGCCCTCGCTTCCCTAACATGGTCCTAATTTCTAGGGGGCTCTTTTAAGGCCTTCCTCAGACATTTCTTAGCTTTATAACAAGGTTTACTAAACAAACCCCCCTTATACTTACTGGAGAACTGAGCTACAGTCAGACAATCGTTAAAAGCTTTATTCGCTCACTCATTCAGCATCCATAACTTCCCCTGGGCTGGGGGTCTCTGCCAGAAGTGTACCCATAATCAGATTTAGGTTGTCACCCACCACCCTTTCTAGTACTTGCTCGATATTTACCTGCCTCCAGCCAAGTCTCCTACCCTGATCCTTTGTCTTTACTGAAACTGGTTTATGTACAATCTCAGGGAAGCTAAAATGGACCGTGAGGGGCTTATGGTCACTAAATACTTCTCACCCACCTCCCCATACTTAACCAAATTCCTTAAAGAAGGAGAAAACTATAATAAATTGTTGTACCTACCCCTCTGCCTACAAAAGTTGGTACCCACAACGTCGATATCTCAGAAGTTCATAAGGCCCAGACTGCGTAAGCCGTTAAACAAATTTCTGCCCCTACGGTCCTGGGATCCATCAGCTATATATAACTCCTGATCCACCTCAAAAGGATTCACCGCTGTACTATACCACCCTATCTTCGCATTAAAATCTCCTGCCACAACAGCACAGAATTCCACACCAAACTCCTCCATTCTGCATCTCAGTGGAGAACTGAAGAAAGGACAATAATTTGACACCCAGAGTCCCAAACCACATTCTAAAAGTTTACCAACAAGACATTAAATTTGTTAGGAATAACTACCCAAACAATCAACATACGCTGATGGTTACAATTGATTTGAAACGCTCTTGCTGTTTTAGAAAATCGGATCAAGGTAACTAAACCCCCTTTGGGGCGGCCTCCTTGAGGCCGAATAGCCAGTACTGCAAACCTATGATAACCATTCCAGGCAGCTTGCCAATCCAACCAGGTTTCTTGCAGTAGAATAAAATCATACTGAGCCAGGCACCTAGTCCATTCATGGTCTAATAACTTAGCATTGTACCCAGCTACATTCCAAGAAATAAGACCACATTCTGTAGACTTTCCACCCTGGACCTCCATGGTCATAGTAGCATTTGAGGGATCTGCTATAACCTCAGTGTATTTCCCTGCATAGCATCAATCCACCCCCTCCAAATCCAGGGTGCTAGTGATATCATTCCTCATACTGATTCTCAGTGAAGCACCTTGTCCTTGATGTAGATTCCTAAAATTCAGAAAGAAGATCTCACCAGACTCAGCAGGCTGTCGTGTATGTTCATAAAAATGGACCATGCCAATTTTGTCCTTTCTCTAGGAAGCCAAACTTTGTGTAGAAAGGAGTCACTGGTCCAGACCAGGATACCTGCAATTTATAATAATACAATCCCCATTTCCCAATTTTGATTGCGGCCCTACCCAATCAATTATTCTAACAAAGAGGATGTCACTATGGTCCTTGCAAGCAAAGTCACAACTTTTACTCAGCCAATGCCCAGTTTTATTTTTTAGTTGGTCTGTAGATTTACTAATACCCGGAGCAAGAGCCGGGACATATATCAGCACCACCACATAGGGGGCACATGCCTGAGGGAGCTCCAAAACAAGTGGGGAATTTTATTCCAAATGCAAAGCTTGTGCTCCACCACTTTTTAACCACTCCCTTCCAAATACCACAGGCCCACTCCCTGATGGCTTTCCACCTCGTAGCCTATTTTTTCCTCCTGCGCCTCTTGGCAAATTGGCTAAGGCAATCTAGCGCGGGGCAACCTCCACAGGAATACCATGAGCCCCTGAATTTACAAAATTTGCAGCTTGTCGTATAGCTCCATCCTGTTTCCTGGGGTAGCACTCGCATGGAAACGTCCCCTCGGGTGGTTGAATTTGGTGTCTAGAGTCCGGACCACCCTCAACTATAACTGGTTTAGGCCTCTCCTGCCCACATACCCGGGAAACAGCTTTCTCAAAAACGAGCAGTTTCTCTAAGACCGGGGCCAAACTAGCCTCGACCATCTCCTTGAGCTTGATCAGAAAGCTATTTGCATATCAGTAAGCTATTTGCATCCCAACCCGGGGACTGTTTGAGATCAGTACCATCCATCAAGCCCATAGGATTAAAAATTGCTGACATAGGCATTTTTAAATCTGCTCCCAGCTTTCCTCAGCGCCTTTTTCTTTTTCAGGGGAGGACTGCTACTCTCCAAGGGAGAAGCTGGGGGGGACCTCATCAAAAACCTCTTGCTTTTCCTTAAGGTTCCAATCACACCATTTGCCCCCATCTCCTTGGGGAGCAAATTTTAGACGCAACGTCTTGCGCTTTCCATGAGAGACCCACCTGATCGTCCAGCAGCCCCAGAGCCTCACTTTCAGTGGAGATTTGGAGGCAGTCACTCATCTCCAGAGAAAGCCTACTCTCTGCCAAATCAATCTCTTTAGTGACCACCCCGACAGCTCTGGCAAGAAAAGAGTCCAGAGTTATATTTGTGCTTCCCTTCCCTCCTCCAGTCTGGTCCACACTTTGAAGGGCCCTTCCCCTGCCCATCCTCACAGTATATCAAAGGAGACTTATCTAAGAGGCAGCTAGTCGGCTACAGCCACAGATGAACAATAGGATACTGATAAGATACTGATTATTTACTGGAGAGGCAGGCATGAAACAATTAAACTTTGGGGCAGATGTCTGTTGGAGGGCAAGATAATGTCAGAAACACTCACCCGCCGAGCAGGATTTAAGAGGGGTGGCCCAGCCCGGCCTCTTTCGGTCGAAGACAGGTGAAGGGCGGGCCTGCCCTTGGCCCGGCCGCAGCCCGCACTCGTCCCGCGTGGCGATGCAATGCACAGCGCTTAATAGCGCTCGTCAAGTGAGGCTCCTCCCCCGCCTCTCTGCTCCTTTCTGGGACTCGAAGTCCCTATTCCCAGATCTCTGGCATCTCTGGCATCTCTGGTGTCCCGTGCGGCGATGCAGTGCACATCGCTTAATAGTGCTCGTCAAGTGAGGCTCCTCCCCCACCTCTCCGCTCCTTTCTGGTACTCGAAGTCCTTATTCCCAGATCGCTGGCATCTCTGGCGTCCCGCGCGGTGATGCAGTGCACAGCGCTTAACTGCGGTCGTCAAGTGAGGCTCCTCCTGCGCTTCTCCGCTCCTTTCTGGGACTCAAAGTCCCTATTTCCAGATCTCTGGTGTCTCTGGTGTCACTTGCGTCCCACACATTATCCAATAAATTCCGAAACCTAGGATGTCGGATTTCACTAGTTGCGATTTATATGACAAATTCTTTCAAGGCAGTCATGATCAGGGCATGATGGAACTATTATCTTTTGATATAGTGGCATCAATACCGTGGCTCAACTATATAAAGGACATGTGCCACCAGATTAAAATGGAGGAGTTATGGAGATGCCCGTTGAATATAAAGAAAGACGTGGCATTCCATGTAAAAAAGTTATATTGGGAAGCAGTATTAACTTGAACTTGGCAAGCACAACTAACGGGCAGCAGAACAGACCATTTTCTCAACCATAAATGCCTGCCTAAGTTTGAACATTACATGGATAACATACACCCGGCACAGGCAAAGAATTTGTTTATAAAATTTAGATTGGGAATTTGGCCACTGAATTCCTTTACCCCTAGATGGGAAAAAAGGAAATGTAGTGGTGTGACCAGTTCCTGCCCTTTCTGTCCAGCAAAAACTGAATCTTTAGCCCACTTCTTATTTTTTTGCCTGAGGTATTGAAAACTGAGGACAAAATGGATTGCTCCGCTGTGCCAAAATCTTGGAATTAAAAACTATAGGAAGTCATTACGTGTGTTGTTAGGTAACACAAGCAGAATGGTAGTGTTTTCTGTTGCCGGTTTTCTGCGTAGTGCCTGGATTGTGAGATCTAAGGAGGCTACTGGTTAACATGTAGTAGCAAGAGGGAAAAGCTTGACTCTTTACCTCATGTGGTAGCTCTCTCTATGTAGGGAAAGTATTACTGCAAAAGAGGATAGTTTTTCCTTTTTTAGGATTTTATCTGGGAATAGTTATAGATTAAGTATGAATTATGGTGATATGTTTATTTAAATGTGAATCTAATTAACAGTTTTAAAGAAATTAACTTGTTAACGATTTTAACTATTGTAAAGTACTAGTAATAGATTATGGTGGTTATTACGACCTCGGCGGTGAAGACCACCAGTGCAGGCGGTTTTCCGCTCGGCGAATTATGACTGCTGGCAGCCCTCTGTCCTTTTTCGGACGGAGAGCCGCCAACCGCCATACTGGCGGTTGGCGGGGAAGTGGAGGTTGCTCCACCTCCACCGCTCCGTCATCAGAACACCGCCCACCGAATCACGTTCCATGATTCGGCGTGGCGGTGTTCTGGTGACAGGGTGCTGCCGGCAGGGCAGCCCCCATCGATCCCGTCCTCTCCCGGAGGATCAACAGACAAGGTAAGTTTATTGTCCGTTAGGGGAGGGAGGTAAGGAGGTGTTGTGTGTTGTGTGCGTGCATGGGGGTGTGCTTGTGAGTATGTAGAGGGGGTGTGTGAGTACATGTATGCATGCAGGGGTGTTGTGTGTTAGAAAATATGTGCGTGTCTGTCTGTTAGTATGTCTGTATGTATGTGTGCGAGTATGTATGTATGTAGGTGTGCGTGTATGACTGTGTGTGTGTCTGTTGGCATGTTTGTTGGTATGTGTGCAGGGTGGGGGTGTGTTCCAATGTTGGGGGTAGGGGTGGGGAAGGGGGTCCTGCCACCTTTGGGGGGTGGCAGGGGGGCAGGGTGGATGGGGGGAGGACTCGGGTGGGGGTGGGGGGGTGTTTGACCCCTATCAGTGCCAGGGAAGGAATTCCCTGGCACTGATAGTGCTTACCGCCATGGATTTCATGGCGGTTCCCAACCCCACGAAATCCATGGCGGTCAGCAGGGTCCTGATACCACCAGTGGGCTTGTGGCGGCCGCCAGGCTGGAGACCGAAGTCTCTAGCCCAGCGGTCATCTCCGCCCTGGTGGTCGGAATGAAGAAGTGGCAGATGACCATGGCGGTAACCGCCATGGTCATAATTCCATTTTTTTACCTCCAGCCTATTGGCGGTAAATCTGCCACTTCTCCACCGTCCGCCAGGGTCATAATGAGGGCCTATGTATTTTAGCTATTTATAGGATGCTGCTTTGATGGCTTATGGCCGAAATAAAGTTAATAATAAAGTCAAGACTCGACAAGGTACATTCACATGAAACAGAATTGTTCTTGATACAATGTTGGATTTATCAACACTCTCAGGATTAAACTCCCTACATTGATTGACACTTGGAAACATGACAGTATTAGAAACAATATTGCATCAAGACACAAGGTTGGAATCTCTGAGATTTCCAACCTTGCATTAGGAACACGGATTGGAGTGAGAGACACTCCCAAAAAATCTACATACACAATTACCACTGAAACACAAATAGGAGTAACGGGCACTCTGAATAACTCGGTTCCAGATTGGAGCTGTTAAAACTCCCAAGGTATGCAGGAAAACACAATTACATTTAGTTAAAAAAACAAGATTTAGCCAAGATATCCAATGACAGAAGCAAGTATTAACAGTCAGGCCTGCAAAGAGTACTAAAGATTAGTGCGAACTAACCTGGAATCAGGTACTTAACCTGAGAATAACTTTAGATGAGTTTGGAGACAGCAAGTGGGACATTGCTAGAAGTTAAAGAAGGGACAGGGTCTCGGAGTCATCGGAAAGGACCAAGAAAACTGGGGCATCAGTGGTTTCCAGAAGACTCACCCGATGGTGCAGATGCAAAGTAAGGGCAGTCTGGGCGACTTGGGAGATGAGTGCAGGAACGAGCTTGGCTGAACAGGAGCACAGGAGATCCAGGCCAAACTTGATGGAGACGTGATGTTCCGGATACAGATGTGAGGCCAAGCCCCAATGCAAGTTTGGCGGGGCTAGAAGCCAAGAGTGTTTCTGAAGCACACGTGTTGCATGTGGAGACTTCCAAAGGAACTTGGGAAGAATCACATGTTACACACAAAAGGAGCATATGCAAATGGCAATTGACAGTAACAAGTTCAAGGGAACCCAGGGTGGTACATGTGGAAACAGATCTATCCCAACTTGGCACATGGCATTTGCAGGTGTGGAGGTTCAGTGGTTCAGGCTTAATGGGAGGGGAGAGTCATAGAACTTTTGAGATGGAATGAATGGCATGAGGCCAGTGAGTAATACACGAAGAGCACAGTGCACAAGACTGAGGTGTAACACTCCCAAGTGGTGCCACCTCAGTCCTGGACTCTTGGAGGTTGGACTGAAATGCTCTGCCAGCCCAGCTGTAGTCTTAGCACAACTGATGCAGCACAATGCATTTCCTTGCAGCTCCTCGGAACCGCTGCTGTGTGACGCACCTTGAAGTATCTTGATGTAGGATCTTGCATCGCAGCCCAGCACTGCTGCATGACTCAACAACCAGGATTTAAGGTACTTTGCTTATCGAGTCTAACTTGGTTCATGTGTCCAGCCTGCACTCTGTCACGATCACGCTTTGCGATTTTAAGCACTAGCTTTACTAAAATAATTAAAATATAGTATCTCCAGTTCTACTGGTTGGATTTTTGTCATGTTGGTGTCAAATAATTTATTATGGTTTACTCTATGTTTTTTAAAATGACTGTACCCACAATGAGGAACGCTTATGGCTCCAAAGTTAGCACGTCCTCCTGAACAGAGGGACAGTGGAATGTCAGCTTTCAGCATAACTGTGAGTCACACTTTTTCCACCATTGCGTGTTTTGTCACTATCATAAATAATTTCCCATGCTTTGACGGTGATTCATAACAATACAAGTATCTGTCTCTGGTATACCTTAGTACTGGTCGCACTGCATATCATTGGGATATTCTTGACAGATGAACTGTCCAGATATAAGCATTGCTCTTTGATTAATTTAATAGTAGGATTTCGTGCTTTATTGTACATTTTCTTTAAATGAGTTTCACATGAATGGGTGAGAAAGACACAAAGAACATCATAAAGAATGGCCATAGATGTATCATTGGGGTGCTTCTATTTTTCAGGGATAGCAAGCATGTCACTGATAATGACAACAGTTTTTCAAAAAGCTCAGATAACGAGGTAGTATCATCTATCTTCGGGCCGTAATAGCTTGCTAGGGTGCACAAAGAGTCATGGACCTTTATCTTTGCAATTATCCATCATCCTCCTGCATCCGCCTTATACCGGACTAGACTCACCCCTGAATTTACTATTAATACTAGGGCAACTCCTTTGGTACAAGGTGCTAAATTTTAGGGGGAACTTTAATGTCTTATTAGATCAGGCGTTAGACAGGTCCACAGAAACTATACAGATTAGTTCTCCAAAGACGAGAGCCGATCTGCTGGACATGATGGAAAACTTTGACCTATGTGATGTCTTGCGGCGACTGAAAGATAATTGTAGAGAATACACTTTCCATAGTAAAAAAAATAGACACTACTCAGGGTTAGATTATTTCTTCATGGGAAGAAAGGGGATAGAGAGAGTTATTGCTTTCAATCATCTGCCCATCCATCTATCAGACCATGCGGCTATGCTGTTAAAAATCAAAACGAAGAATATTTGGAGGAAATGAGATGGACATGAGATGGGAAGGATGTTGGCACAGTTTGAATTAGTCAATAAGATATTACAACAATCTAAGGAACAGGGAGTCTGCCCGATACACATAGTATGGGATTTCTACAAAGCCTGGCTAAGGGGGATAATAACTGGTTTAGCGGCCCATTGGGTAAGGCAGGAGGAACCACAACAGACCAATTGGAGTGAAAGATAGTGAGACTGGAAGAGGTGCTAAAAACCAACACTTTAAATGAGACAGGAAGGGGGGAATTGTTAGAGGAACTACGAGATTCACAATTAAAGGTCAGGGACATGATGGAGGAAAATGTTCTCACAGCAGTGGAAAGCTAGTAGAGCACGTAATATAACACATGAGGAAAATTGCAGTAAGCTGCTGGCATGGAAAACTAGATTAGAAAAACATCAGAATAACATAAAGAAGATAATATGTGGTGACACAGGGGGAGTGGTCGAAGATAATCCCAAGATAACAGTGGCTTTTAAATTATTTTTTCAGAGTTATATAGAGAAAATCTGGAGCCAGATTTAGGGGCAGTACAAGTGTGGCTTGAGCAGAAGCACATCCCGAGGTTATCTACTGAGCAAAATCAATTATTGTGTCAGGAGATATCTGGTAGCGAGATTTTAGCTGCTATTAGAAAGGCAAAGAAAGGGAAAGCGGTAGGGCCGACAGGATCCCCTGTGAACTTTATGGTGCAATGGAGGAGGTTATCACCCTGGTTTGGGTTCAATGCCATATTGCTAGATGGTGGCCCTACCCCGAGCTCTTGGAATGACACAGTAATTTCATTAATATTGAAGCCAAATAAGAACCCCCAACGGTGTCATTCTTATCACCCAATATCCCTACTCAACTGCAATTACAAAGTCTTCACTAGTATTCTAGCAGGGCATCTAAAAAAAGTCGAGGACCATTTGGTACATCAAGATCAGAGGGGATTCCTGCCAGGTAGGAATATGAGAGATCTTAACCATACCTTAATCAGCTCTATTGATCTGGCCACCACATTAGATATCCCACTAGCTATAGTGACGGTGGATGCCGCTAAGGCGTTCGACCGTGTGAATTGGAAATATCTTATGATGGTGTTACCCAATTTTGGAATAGGCAATTCCTTAATTAATGTGTTGGCAAGGATCTATTGTGCACCAACTGCAAAAATTCTGGAGAATGGCAGCATGTCCTCTGCAGTGAAGATAGAAAGAAGGACTAGACAAGGCTGCCCCCTCTCACCAGTCCTTTTTGATTTTTATATAGAGCCTTTTGCAGAGAGTCTGAGGTTAAACGAGCAGATAAAGCCTTTTGTGGTAGGAGATTGCTACAGGAAAAGCGCCCTATATGCAGATGACCTGATGGTATGTACCTCTGATGTTACTTCTGCCCTCCTGAACCTTTTAAGGGAAGCTATGGTCTTCTCAAATATCGGTGGTTATGAGATAAATGAGGAAAAACAGAGATAATGATATGGAACCAAAATAGTGAGGATCCTAGAAGGGTCTCGGAGATGAGGTACTTAGGTATTAGAATAAAGCAGGACGTGGGAAAGTTAGTGGATAGCAATCTGGAGCAGGGGCCTGGTGAGGTCAGGACTAAATTGAAAAAGTAGGGTAATCTGCCACTTACTATATATGGGCATGTTAACTTAGTAAAGATGTCCATCCTGCCCAAAATTACCTTTCTATTTGATAACATCCCCCTAAAGTTTGATAAAAAGATTAGTTTAAATCTGCAAGTGAAGATAAGCTCATTTATTTGGGCCAGTAAAGGCATTTGCCTATCCTGGAAAAAACTGAGGAGGTGGGTTGGTGTTGGAGGATTGGCCCTTGTTACTGACCCCAGATAAGTTGGTATTGGAGGCCATATGCAGGGAAATTCTGGTGGGTCTCTCCCTGGACGGTTTCTCCTACAAATTTGGGGTGGCGAAATTCTTCAAAAAAGTCAGATTGAGGTACTTACAGGCAGCTGCCATGACTTGGTACGAGATAAGATCCCTCCTAGGCATTGGATATTACAGTAAGTTAGCTCCCAACTGGGACTCACCAGGGACCCCGGAGTGTTTATTGGAAAGTTTAGCTTTGCTTTTTCAGCAAAGTGGAGTTACTAGATGGGGTCAGCAAGTCAATGAGGGACAAAGGTTGACATGGGAGTGTTGGAGCTATAGGACAGAGGGGACTATGGCCCTCATTCTGACCTTGGCGGTCTTTTCGCAAGACCGCCGAGTTACCGCTGCGGTGAAGACCGCCGACCGCGGCGGTATGCCGCTGTGCGCATTCTGACCGCTGGGAGCGTTCCGCCGGAAAACCGCCAGCAGCCACACTGGCGGTCGGCGGGAAAGTGGAGACTGGTCAACCTCCACCGCCACGCCAGCAGAACACCGCCCACAGAATTACGACCCACATATCTGTGTGGCGGTCTTCTGTTGGCGGTGTTCTGTTGGCGGTCACCTCCCCATGGCTCCCGTCGCCTCCCGGAGGACCAACACACAAGGTAAGTTGACCGTCCGTGAGGGGAGGGGGAGGGGGGGTGTTGTGTGATGTGGGCGTGCATGGGGGTGTGCGTGTGAGTGTGTAGAGGGGGTGTGTGAGTGCGTGTATGCGGGCGGGGGGTGCTGCTGTGTCTATGGGTAATGTGTGCTGTTCGGCAGGTGCGCATGTCTGCATGTATGTGTGCGGGTATGTGTCCCCGTTGTGTATGTGTGTGTAGGGGGTGTGTATATGTGCATGTTGGGGGTGTGTGCATGTCGGGGTGCATGTATGTGCATGTCGGGGTGGGGGTGGGGAGGGGGTTCGTACCACCTCTGGGGGGTGGCAGGGGGGTGGAGGGTGTGGGGGGAGGACTCGGGTGGGTAGTGGGGGGTGGGGGAGACCCCTATCAGTGCCAGGGAAGGAATTCCCTGGCCCCGATAGTGCTTACCGCCATGGTTCGCATGGCGGTTCCCGACCGCAGGAAACCGCGGCGGTAGGCAGGGTCATGATACCGTTGGCGGTCTTGGGACGACCGCCGGGCCGGAGTGCGCAAACTCCAGCCCGGCGGTCATGACCGCCGTGGCGGTCGGAGTGGGGAAGTGGCGGTCGGTCGCGGCGGTGACCGCCGCGGTCAGAATGCCATTTTTAATACCGCCGGTCTGTTCGCGGTCCGACCGCCGTCTCTCCGCCGACCGCCAAGGTCAGAATGAGGGCCTATATCTAGATTCAAGATTTTCCAGGTTAATGGATGGCTTAAGAGCCAAACGGGTCTGGGCCCTAAATCAACTCAAATGAAGCTAGCTCTACAGACATCCGGTGCCATAAAGAAGGAAGATGCACAATGGTACCAGTAACTTTCAGCAGCAGTGGAGAACTCGATGCAACCATTGTATTCTGGATGGAGGGGATACCCACCGGATGCGGAGCTGGAGCAGTTATGGCAAGTATCCTTTGCTACATTATATTCAGTGGGTAAATCTGCTGCCCTAAGGAAAAATCCTTTTTTTACTCCCCAAAAGTGGATGCCCCAAAAATTGGCAAAGATAAGAGGAAGTGCAACCTCCAAATGTAAGCGTTGCGGCAGCTGCGAGGCGAACAACATCCACATGTTTATCTCCTCCCCAAAACCAGAGGGATTTTGGTCTGCAGCGGGTAAGACAATCTCAGACTCCTTGGACCTTATAATTGAGGTGAGTCCCCGCTTAATTATGTTTGGGATTCTGTCTGAGAAAATGAGTTGTCCCCCTCCCAAGTTGCGCCATGGAGACCTGGCATTTTACTTGATATTACTGGCAAGGAGAGAAATTGGTAGAAGCTGGGGTCAAACCTCTGCTCCAAGTTGGCATGCATGGAAAAGATCTGTACTCTTCTTCAGAAAAGTAGGCAAAAGAGAAGTAAAGAGAAATGGGAAAGGGTTCTGGGACCTCCTAAAGTTTGGATGTGCTCAAGGTGCTAACAGGTCCGATGATTAGTTGCCCCTGGCTGGCTAGGTTGGGAATCCACCCCATTCCACGATCTACAGGGACGTGTTCATCATGAGCCCACAAGGTTGTCGGTTTTCTAGTTGGACCTTACGGTGACCAAAAAGGACCAAACAAAAAACAAACCAGTGTGTTATGGATGTTTCCACTTGGTACAGAGATTGACAATATATGCTCAATAATGCAATGAAAATATAACTGACAGACCACTAATTCTCAGGGAAAGGCAGTGTGCCATAAGAAAACAAAACAAAAATTGTTTTGGGCCTCAATAATGTAGCTATTATTCAGCTAAACGTTTTTCAAGGACAGTTGATAGTTAGTCTCCTATAAGCACAGGTAACTGCCATACCAAGCCACCATTATGCAAGGGAGAGTTGCAATTCTGCCCAAAATGGACCCAGTCTATCAATGCAGCATCACTGTTGGCAACTATCCGTGTGATCAATCGCGTAGGCCCGCACTCAGACATGCACAAACGCACAGAAGATACCACAAAGTTACAGTCACTCCTCCTCTCATGTGCATCCTAGCTTCACATCTCCTTGCCCCAACAATCAGCACATTACCATAATGGGAACAAATGGAATCTGTCATGATTACTAAATTCCACTTGTCCCAGCCAGTTTCATAAGCTTTTGCTCAATCAGAAGTTAAGACAGGGCTGGAGGCAGATCTTCGGTCCTGCTCCTCTCCCTCCCACCATATTATACATCATAAAGTGGATGGTAGACCTGAGTAAAGCTCTGTGAGATGACATGCTGTGCAACCAGAGGCACGCACAGGATTTCATCTATGTAATTTCTTATGGGAGTGGAGTGCTACTCAGAATGCAGCTCTTGTGCAATGCACCAAATTTAGCCAGTGGAACCGCCCTACGCTGCTGGCATGTTACAGCTGCTACATGAAAACAAAGGATCCTATGGCATTGATTTAATTTAAAAGCGGACTCATAGTATACTCCAACTCCTTGACGAGGCCATGTATTGGAGGGGCATTTCTCGGGTGCCCCCGTGGACAAGCCAACACCTGTATTTAATGAGCTTTGTTAGTGATTATACTTGACTATAAACAATAATACAAATGCAAATTTATAGAGAAATTCTAATGGAAGTTCGTAATACTGTTTTCAAAAGCTCTACATTAATGACGTGTTACACCATAGTGTTTTCACCAGAAGATATTGTGTACTGCAGAAACATCACCTGAAGAGTGAATGCAGATAATGATCTAAATCATAGCTCTGATCCATTACTATTTTTGTTATTTCGATTTTTCGGTTCATTTAAAGAAAGCTATGGGCAATAAAGATTATCATTAAAGGTTACCAGTGCACCCCCTCACTTTGAAACAACTTTTTGCAGACTTGAAAGACAAGGGCAGCTTTTGTGTGGAGAAAAGAGTGAAAAATAGAGCATCCTGTGATTGTTTTACCCAGGGGGAGGCTTCAGACATGTGAAGGAGAACGTAATTGAAGAGAGCCTGGTCACCTCGCCAGGCAACAAAACCCTCTGGGGACTCTATGGGGGGCGACCTGTACCCTGGGTGCACGTCATTCCAAGCAGTGAGATATTTCTCAATCTAAAGCACTCCTTGAGGTGTGAGGGGACTTGTCAGAGGACAAGCACATCAATGATCCGGCTCCTTCTGGCTTCTCTTTGCTTCAGAGGTTTTAACATCCATTTGCCTCAATGTACTCAGTATCAAAATAATTGTTAATACAGATACAGATATTCCTCTATGGGGTTCATATTGTTTGTCATTCTTAAGTTTGTATGGGGTAACTTGCGATGATGTAGGTTACAAAAGTAAAACAAAGGTCCAGAAAGGGAGACTGAAAATATTAAGACATAAAAAAATACAGCGGCTGCCGATGCAAATCTACAGGGGAAGGGTGGGGGGGGAGTGGCGGGGACTGGGGACGAGGGGATGAATAATATAATAATAATAATTGTTTAAAAAACATAGCTTTTCTTGATGTCGCCTCCTGCCGTGTTGCTCTTCTGATCTTTGCTGGGACACCAATACAGGCTTCCCAGCAATCCTGGTGCTGCTTTAATGCTAAACCTAGCATGAAAGCAGCACCAAGATTGCTCTGAGCGGCTTGGATTGCCGCTCAGACACAACCCTGGGGTCTCTGCACTTTCTCCAGCCCAGCTGTTAAACACAGTGGAGCGGGAGAAACCTAAGGGTGCTTGATGAAAGATAAAATTATAATAAAATATTGTGTTATCTTTCACCTCCTTGCTTAACTGGGGGCGATGTGCCATTGTGAAAGAGCCACCCCTGGACATATAGGCCCTCATTACAACCCTGGCGGTCGGTGGTGAAGCGGCGGTAATACCGCCAACAGGCCGGCGGTAAAAAAAATGGAATTATGACCATGGCGGAAACCGCCAACATAGACAGCCACTTTAACACTCCGACCGCCACGGCGGTACAAACAAACAGCATGGCGGTCACCGCCAACAGACAGGCGGAAGACAATGTATCGCCCACACTATTATGACAGGCCAATCCGCCACCTTTTCCGGATCGGATTCAACGCAAACAAAAACACGGTGGAATCAGGACTTGGAAGGGAAAACACTCACCTCTACACATTCCACGAGGAACCAGGACACCATGGAACCTGAACTCCAAATACTCCCTGTGATTGTCTTCCTGCTCCTCTACCAGGAGCATGACAGATGGCGGCGACGACCACGGTGAGTACAGCACCTATGAAACAGGGGAGGGGGGAGGGAAAAGAGAGTGACACACACACACAACACGCAACACCCCCACCCCCACCCTCACCTACAACAACACACACACCAATACATGCTGAAACATTACATTTACACCCCCCCAAACCCCCCTGGAAGAACGCAATGACAAAAGGAAATTATTTTAACCATTGTAATCAATAAACATCCATTAGTTTATATACACTATAAATATGTACACCAAGAATTCAAGTCCAGGTACTGCACCTATATAGTCCGTGGAACACTGGGCCCAAAATGCATGGGTGAGGCCCACGCAAGATACCCGATCGAAACGGAGAGAACACTGCAGGGGCATCAGATCGAAATAAAACAGGCACCTCAGGGGGAAGGGAAGGGGGGGGCACCTCAGCCGGATGAGTGCACGACGCCAGCTCCACGAGGGGGCACCATGCCCATTGATGTATCCTGGGGTGTGCAAAGCCACAGTCTCTCAAGTCTCTCCAGTGGGTGGTTTGCCCACTGCTTTATTCTGGGGAGTGCAAAGCCACAGCCTCTCAAGTCTCTCCAGTGGGTGGTTTGCCCACTGCTTTTTTCCTGGGGAGTGCAAAGCCACAGTCTCTCAAGTCTCTCCAGTGGGTGGTTTGCCCACTGCTTTATCCTGGGGAGTGCAAAGCCACAGTCTCTCAAGTGGATAACAGTCTCCACTGGTTCTGGAGGGGGCTTTGTGCCCAGAGTGCTTCATCCTGCCAAGGACAGAGATAGTGGATGTATCTCTCCACTGGTTCTGGAGGGGGCTTTGTGCCCAGAGTGCTTCATCCTGCCAAGGACAGAGGTAGTGGATGCCTTTCTCCACTGGTTCTGGAGGGGGCTTTGTGCCCAGAGTGCTTCATCCTGCCAAGGACAGAGATAGTGGATGTGATACTCCACTGACGGTGGGGCAACATGGAAGCTGCCCAGGCCCCTGGAACTGACCATGTCAAATAAAGAGAAGGGATTGGAGGATTATATGGTCCAGTGTATGCCCTCCAGTCAACCTGATAATGAAATATAATACACTGTTCCAAAGCTGATACAAGGAAAAGGAAAGAAGTCCTGATAATCAGGAGCAAAAGTCCTCACACACCACATATGGTGTCATGCTTCATCATGGAACTGACCACCAGCCACGTACGGATGATCACTGACCGCAGTGCTGCTGAAGGGCTCTGTATCTGGGCTGCTGACGGCGGTGTCCTTGGCGGCGGTGCATGTGGCGGTGCCGGTGGCGGTCTTGTCCGCCGTGCAGGTTGGCGGCGACGTTGACTTGCCTTTCTGCTTCAGGCCCTTCCCCACCTTGGATGCTGGCGCAGCTGTCTTGCCACTCCCCACACTTGTCTTGGCGGAGCCCTTGGTGGCAGGTGTTTTGGCCTTCTCCCTCCGGGATGTGGGCAACTTCTTCTGTTTTGGAGGTGGGGGAATGTCCTTGGCCTCGCTCCTTGGGACACTGGCAGCACTGTTGCTTGGCGCACTCCAAAAAACGGGTATTGCTGGCACCCCTGTGCCCGGTGATGTGCTGGCTGAGGTGCTGGGTTTGGACCTGGAAAGGTGGGCCCTAGGGGACGGAAGGGGAGGTGTAGGGAAGAGGTAAACATTTAAGAGTAAAAGTTTTTTTTACACACTGGGACGGGTAGATGGAGGGGGTTTGGGAGTGGAAGAAGAGGTAGTGGTTTAAGGAGGTGTTCGTTTTCTGACTTTGGGTGAAGGTGCATGGGCTGTGTGGTGCTTATGTTTGCCAGAACCACACTTGTGTGCATGCTGGTCTGATGGTATGCTTGTGATAGGCTGAGGTACTGGGGATTGGGTCTGGGTGGAGGAAGTTGGAGGGGGGATGCTGGACACAGGGACAATGGCTGCCATCAGTGCAGAGGCCAGAGCCTGAAATGCTCTCTGTTGGGCTGCCTGGCCAGAATGAATGCCCTCCAGGTATGCATTTGTTGCAACTGCCTCTTTACACCCTGGATGGCATTCAGAATGGTAGACTGCCCAGCAGTGAGGGATCTCAGGAGGTCAATAGCCTCCTCACTGAGGGCAGCAGGGCTGACTGGGGCAGGGCCTGAGGTGCCTGGGGCAAAGGAGATGCCCACCCTCCTGGGTGAGCGGTCACGGGACACACGCTGAGGGGCTGCTGGGAGGGCGGTGCTGGTAGGGGGGTGGCAGCTGTACCTGTAGATGCAGTGGGCACAGAGGGGCCCGCCACCGCAAGGGAGCTCTCATCAGATGAAGAGTCTGTGTCGCTGGTTTCAGCTCCTGTCCCTGCCGTGGAGCTCCCCTCGCCCTCCGTCCCATTGGTTAATTCAGATTACATTGACTGGCCCTCCAGGGCCATGTGGGATGCAGCTCCCTCCTGCTCCGGTGGCACAGCTCCGCCGCCTGATGATGCTAATGCACACAAGAACAGGGAGACCCCAAAAAGGGGGGGGGAAGAAAGACATGTTCAGTGCATACAATACCACTACCGTTGGTGGACACTACAGACACAGCAGCCCTCTGCACTACGCCATGCACTTGGAGTTCCCTAATTAATCACAGGGACATGGGGTACATGGCCTATGCCCGATTGCTACACACATGGAAGTCACAGGAGCCTGACTAGTGGGGATGGGGTGCCACCTAGCCTGCCTCACAAAGCGTCCTTGCCTACAAAGCTCGCCCTAGCCTAGGGGAACCCACTGCCCACCTCACCCACCCAGACACCTCCAATGCATGCAGAGTCAGCTGAATGTGAGTGTACTCACCCCCTTGTGGCTGCTGTGATGCCCTCAAGTGCCCATCCAACTCCGGATATGCCACCGCCAGGATCCGGAACATAAGGGGGGGTCATGGTGCGACGGGCACCCATCCCCAGCTGGGCCTCCGCCGTCTTTTTGCTCCAGCGGCGAAGGTACTCCCACCTTTTACGGCAGTGGGTGCTCCGTCTGTGGTGGACCCCCAGGGTCGGGACGTCCTTTGCAATGGCAAGCCAAATATCCTTCTTCTGGTGGGCGCTGACCTAGAGGAATAATACAGGGGAAAATGTTAAACTTTTACCGTCCGGACCGTCACAGTCATTCTCCCACGTTCCCACCCTTGCCCTGACGCACATACACTCACCGTCCGATCATGCAGGCCTCATCTCCCCCCCTGTATCTTCCATCCACACCACTCCAAACAGGCATTGCCCATACAGCATGCTCACTGTGTACTCACCTGTTTGTCTGGAGGACCGTAGAGTAGCGTGTACTGGAGGAGGACCCCATCCACTAGTTTGTCCAACTCCTCCGATGTGAAGAAAGGGGCCCTTTCCCCAGACACATGAGCCATGGTCGCTTCCAGACTGAGGTCACAGCAGCACTTGCAGTGTAGGTCCTCTCCTGTCGAAGATCAGGTATCAAGTGAGTGAACAAAGAGAACATGGCGGTCACGTCCGCGGCGGTGCGTACCGTCACCGCCGGATTACATTGTCATTGGCTCCTCGGACCCATAGGGCCCAATGTTAACCAATGCAGGACTGCGCCACGGTCTTCAACCGCCTACCGCGACGGTTTGCAACGCCAGCGCAGTTACCTCATATACCCTTGTCCTACATTACAGGTCAGGCAGCCGCCATTTCAGGTGGCCACATGGCATTATTTTTTAATGCGTCACACATATATAGGCCTTGCATATGCACAGAGACAGGCACATGCCGTATTGACAAATGTGTGCAATACTATTGTTTTTTCCTACCTCAGTGTTGGCTGACTCTGTGCTCGCTGTTCTCATCCATACGGCACGTCAGCTGGGGCAAGTGAGGAGATGGCGGCATCCTCCGGTGTACAGACCGCTCGTGGACCTGTCGACAATGGAAGAGCGACATGTAATAGTCACCTACAGACTAGATCGTGCCACAATCCAGGAACTGTGTGCCCAATTGGAGCCAGACCTGATGTCAGCAATCCGCCATCCCACAGGAATCCCCCATCTAGTGTAGGTCCTGTCAGTACTCCATTTCCTGGCAAGTGGGTCTTTTCAAACAACAGTGGCCATTGCATCAGGGATGTCCCAGCCTATGTTCTCCAACGTGTTGTCCAGAGTGTTGTCTGCCCTGCTGAAACACATGCACAGCTACATCGTGTTCCCTCAGGTGGAGGATTTGCTTACAGTGAAAGGTGACTTCTATGCCCTGGGACATATCCCCAACATCATAGGTGCCATTGATGGGACACATGTGGCATTGGTACCCCCCACAGGTGTGAACAGGTGTACAGAAACCGGAAGAGCTACCGTTCTATGAATGTGCAGAAGGTGTGTTTGGCCGACCAGTACATCCCCCATGTGAACGCCAAGTTTCCTGGCTCAGTGCATGACGCTTACATTCTGCGGAATAGCAGCATCCCTTATGTGATGGGGCAACTCCAGAGGCACCATGTGTGGCTATTAGGTGAGGACAAGGACCCTATACCGTGTGAATAGTTGTGTGGGTCTGGGGTTGTCAGTAAGGGTTAGTGTGTGTCTAACAGTTGTCCCTCGACATTTGCAGGTGACTCTGGGTACCCCAACCTGTCATGGCTACTGACCCCAGTGAGAAATCCCAGGACAAGGGCAGAGGAACGCTACAATGAGGCACATTGGCGAACGAGGAGGATTATTGAAAGAACGTTCGGCCTCCTGAAGGCCAGGTTCAGGTGCCTCCATATGACAGGTGGTTCCCTATACTACTCACCAAAGAAGGTGTGCCAGATCATCGTGGCCTGCTGTATGCTGCACAACTTGGCGTTGCGACGACAGGTGCCTTTTCTGCAGGAGGATGGTCCAGAAGGAGGTCTTGTGGCAGCTGTGGAGCCTGTGGACAGTGAAGAAGAGGAGGCAGAAGAAGAGGACATAGACAACAGAAACACCGTGATCCAGCAATACTTCCAGTGAGACACAGGTAAGAAGACATCACTGCCTCCTACATCTGATAAACTTTTTAGACCTATCATCTGTCTGTCACTTTCACCCACTGTATGGACCCTGATATGTCACTTTGCCTTTCAATTTAACAGATGTGGGTCCCACTGTGTGACCTCTGCTATGTTACCTCATGGACTAGGGCTGTGTGACATAGGTATTTAGACATTAGAATGGACATTGGGTTTTCCTCAGTTATTGCAAATACACAATTGTGAAAGCACAGACTGACTCCAGCTTGTTTTGTGATTCAAGGGTGTTTATTTAAGTGCAAAATAGTGGAGGGGGTTGTAAAATGGTCAGGGGTGATGGTGGAGGAATGTCCCTGGCAGAGTCCAGTCTATTTGTCTCACAGGTGCATTGTCCAAAGGGGCATAGGAAGTGGAGCTAGGGCAGGTTAAGGATGGACAGGGTGACAAAGTGGGACACAAGGATGACATTCAGGGTGGTCTCATTTCTTGGCGGGGGTCTTGGCATTGTTCTTTGTCCTTGTCCTGGATCTCAGGGACCGCTTGCGGGGTGGTTCTCCATCTGCAGGGGGTGGGGTGCTGGTGTCGTGGTCCTGTGGCGGTGCCTCCTGTCCACTAGCGCCGGCGGAGGTGGTGGGCAGTTCATCGTCCAGGCTAGTGTCAGGTTCCCCCTGTTGTGCCACAGTGTCCCTCCTGGTGTTCATAAGGTCCTTGAGCACCCCTACAATGGTGCCCAGGGTGGTGTTGATGGACTTGAGTTCCTCCCTGAACCCCAAATAATGTTCCTCCTGCAGCTACTGGGTCTCCTGAAACTTGGCCAGTACCGTTGCCATGATGTTGGAGAGAGCCTCGTGGAGAGTGGGTTCCCTGGGCCTGTCCTCCCCCTGTCGCACAGCAGACCTCCCAGTTCCCCGGTTTTCCTGGGCCTCTGTCCCCTGAACTGTGTGCCCACTGCCCCCAGGCCCCTTTTTTCTTGGGGTGGTGGGTTTGCCTGGGGTCCCTGTAGTGGTGGACACACTGCTGCTAGACGTGTCCTGGGGACAGAGGTATGGGCCCGCTGGGTGGGTGCTGTGCTGGTGTTTCCTGAGGGGGGAGGCTCTGTGGTGGCCTGTGACTGTGTCAGGGGAATCGACTGTCCTGAGGTCGCAGATGGTCCGGGCTGGTCATCTAGATCCAGTTGGACAGAGCTGCTGTCATCACTGTGGGCCTCTTCTGTGAGGGGAGTGGACATGTCTGGAACCTCCTGTCCGGTGACGTTGGGTAGGGGTCCTGCAGGGGTGTAAAGGCATGATTATTGCATCTGTGTGTGCCATGGTGTGCAATGGGTGGGTGACCCTGTACCCCAGTGCTTACATTATTGTGTAGGACCTTGTGTGATATTTGGTTTGGGGATCCGTGTGGGTATGTGTAGTGGACATGCATTGGTGATGGGTGTCCATGCTCTGTTGTTGCATGCAGGGCTTGGTGTTGGGACGTGTGGTTTGTGATAGTGGGACATATGTGAGGAGTTGGAGTGATGGGGTGAGGGTGAGGGTAGGGGTATGTGATAGCATGCAGGTAGGATGAGGTATATGGTAGCTAAAAATTTAACTTACCAGAGTCCATTCCTCCAGCTCAGGACGCAGTATAGCCAAGACCTGCTCCTCCCATGGTGTTAGTTGGGGGGGAGGAGGTGGGGGTCCTCCACCAGTCCTCTGAACCGCAATGTGGTGTCTTGAGACCACGGAACACACCTTCCCCCGTAGGTCGTTCCACCTCTTCCTGATGTCATCCCTAGTTCTTGGGTGCTGTCCCACTGCGTTGACCCTGTCCACGATTCTTCACCATAGCTACATCTTCCTAGCTATGGAGGTGTGCTGCACCTGTAATCCGAAAGCTGTGGCTCCACCTGGATGATTTCCTCCACCGTGACCCTGAGCTCCTCCTCAGAAAACCTGGGGTGTCTTTGCGGTGCCATGGGGTGGTGTGGGTGATGTGTGAGGTGGTGTGTGTTGTGATGTGTGGGGTGATGTTTAGGGCTGTGTGGTGTTTTGTGCGTGGATGTGTATGAGTGATGGTGTTGTGTGCCTCTGAATGCTGGTGTGATCTTTGCTTTTCTGTCTCTCTGCTTCTTCCAAATATTTCGTTGTAAGGGTTTGTGGGTAATGTGGGTGTGTGTTTTATATTGTATTGGGTGTGTGGGAGTGGTGTGTGTATGTGTATCAGGTGTGTGTATTTCGATTTGTCCAATGTGGTAGTGTTTTGTAAATGTGTGTGTATTTAGAGCGCGGCGGTGTGTACCGCCAATGGAATACCGCGGTTGAAAGACAGCCACGTGGATTCGTGGGTCGTGATAGTGTGGGCATATTCCTGTTGGCGTGACGTGGAGGTTTTGTTATCGCCAGTTTATCACTTACCTTTGGTGTGGCGGACTTGTGTGGGTGTCTAGATTTTGGCGGATTCCGAGCTGTGGGTTGTAATAGCTGTGGCGGAATTCCACGGCCGCAGCGGTGTGTTGGCGGTCTTCTGCACGGGCGGTAAGCGGGATTTACCGCCAATGTTGTAATGAGTGCCATAGTGACCTATGCAAATCGGGACCTAGTCATGCAAAAGGTGACTTTGGCAAAATATAGGATTTTTTTTTAAATATAAATTTTCATATGTTGATATTTTTGTATACATTTGAGATGAATTTACAAAGGTTTCTTCCTGGCTTTCAATATATTTAAGTGCAAACAAATTTAAGCTTGATGAAGAAAAGGATTAGAAAACAGGGAGAAGTGTGTGTGGGTGTGTGTGCAAACACGCTCGTGTGTATGTGTGAGTGTGTGTATTTTCATCCATTTTATGGGCCAAGTATGCTGGCATGGTAATAGGCAATCACTGAATGTCACTTGCACACAAATTGTGGCAACTAGTTAGCTGTAGAAATAGGTCTTCCTGAATTGTGTGCATGTCATTTTTTACTGTGCACAAGATACGCAGGTTGAGTTAGAGCCAAATACCCCATTTAGTGTGCACTAAGCCTTTCACCACCTAATTGCAGGACCAAAATCTAGCATAAGGGGTGAAAAACAGTCCAGTCCTCATTGTTGACAGGTGAAATAAAACTGATTTTGAAAGTAAAAAGAATGCAGCACATATAGAAAAAGCAAAAAACAAGGAGGAATAAAAGGGTTCCTCCTTGTTTTGCCATGCTAACGCCACCTTTGAAGATAAAATGCTACTGGAATCTCAACTGGAAGGACAACAAGACGCCGACCTTTGGACAAATGCCTGTCTGCCTAGCTATTAATAGTCATAATAAGTATAGTTCATGCTTTCTCTTGATTCTCTGGCTACTCCAAGGATCAACAATGTTGATCCCGTTGTTGAAAAGCCTAGCAGAGAGAAGATATTTCAAGAAACACAGTCCACATGGAAAAATGAGATATAGCCCATTACTGGAACCCTCTTCACTGATGGAATGATGCAGAGGCATGGATCGGTGTAGGAGCCTCGAGCAGCCAATACATGTGGCCAGAGGAAGCCCAAAACCATATTAAGAAGAAAGATGTGGGGCCCACATCGCAGAACTGGTATGGATCTAATTGGCTCCCTAAGGTGGGGCTTCGACAAGGAAATCTGTACTTACAGGCCTGGACCTCTTGACCAAGGTTCGGCAAAAGCTCCTAACAGAAAGAGACTTACATGCACTGGTTATCCTGATTATGACATTGACTGTGATTGTGGATCAGGGGAGGGATAGGGGTCCTATTGGAACATTTAGATGTTTTCTTGTCTTTGTATGTTTTATACTGAAACCCAATAAATAGGCACTTTGGAAATGTTCACTTCTAAGGGATTGATAAAAGTGTTCCAAGTTTACTTAACTATGACACACCCTCAGTAGTTAGATGTTCCTGTTCTGTCCTTGTTTACACCTATAAACGTTAACTTTAGGGCTACAGCAGGACCATGAAAGAAGGTGTCCATCTCATGGACGATAATTAGACCGCAACTACCAGCCTTCCCCATGATGGACTCTGACTTTTGGAAATTACAAAGGTAAAGCTGTTGATTTCCTTTCTGTTCCTTTTAAAAATGGAGTGGTTTCAAACATAAACTAGTAGAAAAGTAAACAGATTGCAAATAAATAACTTGTAGAGGATTTGGTGAATGCGCTAAGTAAAAAAGAATTTTGATTAGGAAAATCCTCTATTCAGGACTGCATCAGAATTTGTTCCGCAGAGGCTGTATTGCAGAAATCAATATTGTGCTGTCCAAATTACTGAAAGATAGTAGCTCTAGGGTAAACATGAGAATATGGATTGGCAGAACACCTCCTGTACATATTAAACACATTTTTTATTTAAAATTATTGTGTCGTGTAGGGATATTTTCCAGACAAAATGCATTCCATGAACAAATCTTTCACAATGGCACGGGTAATTTAAGGCTACGTACTGAAAACTGAACAAACCTATCTTTACCTCAGACATAGCCTATATTTCTCATTTGAAATCAAGAAAACTATTTGGATTGTTTAGAATAATCCAAACTTTCAGCCATGTTGCAAAGTAAAGGTGCTGCTGTACAACATGGCTAAAAACATTGACAAAGCCAATAGCTCTTGTAGGCGAGACCTATTGAATTGACCAAAGCTTGTCTATACACTTCAAACGGTGGCCTTAACGAGGATCTGCAGAACACTCAACAGTCCCTGACCTCTGTAAAGTCTCTAGCCTTGGGCACAGTTATCTATACAAGCTTTTTTGGGCTTTAGTGAAATTGGCCGACAGTCTGGGGCCTCTAAATTGTCCACAGCGTCGGAGGGGACCGGTCTGCTGCATGACTGACTCTTATCCACCACCACAGGCATTTTAGCATCACTCATCTGTCAGAATGTGTTGGCAGCGTGGTTTATATCACTGGCGTCTTGCCTCAGATACTATCACAAAATTGGGCGATCAGGTTGTGGATGGCGGTGCTCGCACATTCTTGGTATTTCTGCTGCATTTTATAGTACTTGCAACGCTGTATTCCATCAAATATTAAAGACATCAGAACTGTACAACAAAAAGAACAAGAATATTTGATCACATAGCATGACAGGTATCATTGATGATTTGTGCACCAGAAAGAAAGAGAAGCTTGCAAAAATCGCAGTATTTCAGTTGTTTCTGCTCACTTTGTACTTTTGTAGTTCTGTCAGATGTTACGCATCCCAAAGCACAAGTCAAATTATTTGGGCTGTATCTTCAGCATGTATGTCAGTTGGGCTTGCTCACTCGCTTAATCAAACTCACGCCTAACCTTTACACCCCACCATTTTGAAAAGTCACCAGCCATCACTGCTTATATGTGATTTATATGTACCTGTACCTCTGTTACCTGATTTACCTGTACCTTGCCTATACAGCACTGCAATGAACGAGAAGAAAGTTACAATCCTGATTGCAAAATGAATAGTGACAGCCACTGCAAATCTCTAAGGGGCTGCATGGGGGAACAATGACGGCGATGGAGGAAGTAATAAAATAATTTTTTTAAAAAATGTACCTGTCCTGCTGCCGTTTGTATCACTCCTCTTCTCTTCTGATGGTGTCCCAGCAGTCCATGGGACACCAGTACAGGCTCCCCACGCAATCAGTGCCAGGATTGGTCTTAGCAGCTTGGTCAGCCGCTCAGACAGTGCATGGGTATCTGTGCGGTTTCTCCAACCCGGCTGTGTGCATGTCAGTTTTGCCAGCCTAAGATAAACTGACAAGCACACTTAAGCACACTCCACTCCTCCTCCTCCCCCCTCCCATAGCCCAGCCCCACCCTTCCCTGCACATGCTGGCTCAGCCAGCAGTTGAAAAATAAAACAATAATAAAATATTGTTTCATTTTTCAGCTTCTGGCTCTTAGCCACTGGGGCGACGCTCCTTCGCCATTGCGGAGGAGGCACCCCTGAAAATGAACTATATATTCACTGAAATAAAGAAGACCATCAAAATGACTTGCTTTAAAAAAAGAGACTTCTGACATTGTCAGTATGCCCAGTTCTTCCCAGGAAGTGTTTAAGATAGTGAAAATCGTTTTCTCTCCAGCATGCTCTAAATCCCCTTTGGCTAATGTCTGCACCTTTCTATTTCACTGCTATCATACCAAAATCAAAAATATTAGATAACAGACATGGCTCGTCCTTTAGGGCGGAGGTGCCACGCCCCCCCCTACCTTTTGCCCCTCAGGAAGAGTGTCTGTCAGGCTGAACAAAGGTCAGCCTGACAGACACTTTTCTTTTTCAGCTCAGGCAGCCAGGAGCAGACATGTGCGATTCGGGCAGACGCCTAGCTGCCTGAGCTGAACTTTGCTGGGCTGAGGAGGTCACAGCTCCTATGGGCGTGACCTCCTCGGCTCAGCAAAGGTGTCTCGAGGCCCTCCCCTGGGTGACGAGGAAAGTGTCACCCATTGACTTCGACCTGGGCGCTTCAGGTTCAAGCACTGAAACGCCCAGGGCTAGTGTCAATCAGTGACACTTTGTTACAGAGTGGGGTGGGGTCAGCAGCCCCACTGACCCCATCCCACTCTGAGGCAGGGACTGCTGCCTTCCTTCATTGTCTGACCTAAGATCAGCCAATGAGGGAAGGCAGCAGACCCAACTCTCCTGGGACCTCGAGGCTGAAGGTAAGTGTGTGTGTGTGTAATGTTTTAAAAATTAATGTTTGATGTGTGTGCATGTTTGAATGTTATGAGTGTTGTTAATGGATGTGCGTGCGTGTGTGTGTGAAAGAATGAGTTTGTGTGAACTTTTAAAATGAATGTTTGTTGAGTGCGTGCATGTTTGAAAGTTATGTGTGTTGTTAATGGATGTGCGTGGGTGCATGTCTGTGTGTGAAAGAATGAGTGTGTGTGTGTGTGTGCTTCCCGCCCGCCCCCTCCCTCCTACCTTTTTGAGTATGATCCACAACATTTCATCAATTCAAATACTTCTTAGGGTCTGGAGTTAACTAACACTTTTTATTGATTTTCTTCTTTAACATAAATCTGGGTCGTAATTTTCGCCAAACATAGTTTCCTCCTATTTTTGTGTCAGAGCCTCATTCGGGTCGAAATGTTTACTGCTAAAGATGCAGGCTGTATATAATACATATAAGAAATCAAATGATAAAGTAAATCATGTCCAGTGAAAATTCACTGGACTATGGCTATTTATAGCGTGCTTTCCTTGATATCTCATTTCTCAGCAACAGTCTGTGCAAAACTCTGCAAACTGTCTCTCGTGCAAAGCCATTATTTCTCAGCACGTTAAATCTTTACCATGTCTCATTAAAACTATGGTTTCTTCTTTTTTGAGGTTCCCCTAATAGCTCAACTTTCCTCAATAGGCTGTTCCAAATTCTGCTACCTATTTTATTGGTGGTCGTTCCTGCAAATCTAGTATTTTGTAGGACTTTCAAAGTATCCACGGGCTTCTAATTTCCCATCATTCACTTGTCAAGTCTGTTTCACCCCCACAGCCTTATATAAGAGGTGCCTTAAGGACCAGCTACTGCAGTACAGACTAATTTGCTCCTAGTGTTCAGCCAATGCTAAAATAGTAATTCTTCTCTGGATTTGCAGAGCATGGAATAATGGTTGTCCTTCTGACGCTGCATCAGACGTCTATTACAAAAACATCTGAAAACCTTATTTTGTTAAGGGTAATCCTGCAGTAACACCCTATCACAGTCGACTCTCAGTGGTAGCAGTGCACTTTATAAATCCTAATCTAATCTAATAACATCCATCCATGTTCTGCAGAGACACTTCCTGTAATATCACCAAGGTGACATGCCCGCCTGCCAGGGGTGTGTGGGTGAAAAGCAACAAAGAGAACAAAGGAGCAAAGACTACATGTAATGTGGATTTCCCTAATAAATTCAAACATTGCACCCACGCTAGGCTCCTCCTCATTTCCTTCACAAACATGCTTTAGTAAAGCTAATAGGTCTCACTGATACCAGAGCTATTGGCTTTAGCAATGTGTTTTGCCATGCTGTGCACCATTGTGGCTGCTTTTCAGCATGGCTAACATTTACTGGCATGAAGTATCTGAGTGCATTGGGGTGTACGGTATTGTAGAGTCGATTTGTTGGAATGTCATAAAGTGGAGTGGGAAGAGCAGAGTGTTATAGTGTTGAGTAAAGGGGAGTAGACTTCAGTGGCAGAGAATGTCATGGAGTAGAGTGGGATAGAAAAGGGTGAAGTGAGTTGGAGTGGATTGAGGTACTGTGGTGGATTGGAGCAGGATGGACTGGGGTGGATTGGTGTGGGGTGGACTGGAGTGGGGTGGCTAGAAATGGGATGAGGTGGGTTTGAGTGGGGTGGATCTTATTGGATTGCGGTTGGTGGTTTGGATTGGATTGATAGGGCTAGGGTGAGGTGGATTGAATTGGGGTGGATAAGATTGGACTGGAGTAGAGTGGATTGGAATAGAGTGGGGTGGATTAGATTCATTGGATTGGAGTGGGGTGGTGTGGGTAGGTTTGGAAAGGGGTGGATTGGATTGGGGTGGAGTGGGGTGGGGGATTGGACTCGGGTGGGCTGGATAGACTGGAGTGAGTGGGCTGGATGGATTGGAGTGGGTGGATTGGATTAAAATAGAGTGGGTGGAATGGAGTAGAGTGTGGTGTATTGGAGTCAGTAGGGTAGATTGAAATGGGGTTGGGTGAATTGGATTGGGGTGTGGTGGGCTGCAGTGGTATGGAGTGAAGTGGGGTGGATTAGGTTGGGTGTGTTGGGTTGATTCAGGTGGATTGGTAGTAGATTGGATTGGTGCGGGGTGGATTACATTGAGGTTGGGTGGATTGAGTGTGGTAGGGTGGATGGATTGGATTTAGTGGAATGGACTGAACTGGGATTGTGTAGGGTGGATTGGATTGGGGTGGATTGTAGTGGGGTGGAGTGGAGTGGTTTGGAGTGGGGTGGAATGGAGTGGAGTAGGCTGGATGGATTGGAGTGGAGTAGAGTGTGCTGAATTAGGATGGGAGGCGTGGATTAGGGTAGGATTGGGGAGGAGTGGATGGATTGGAGTGGGGTGGATATGAGTGGAGTGGATTGGATTGACGTGGGGTAGATTGGATTAGGGTGTGTTGGATTTGGTTGGGGATGATTGGAGTGGGGTGAGGTGGATTGGATTGGGGGTGAATCTGACGAGTGGAGTGGATTGAAGTGAGATGAATTGGATGAGTGAGGTGGGGCGGATTAGATTAAGTGTGATGTACTGGATTGTGGTGGGTTAGATTGAGATGGGGTGCACTGGATTGGGTTGTGGTGGATTGGTGTGGGGTGTGGTGGATCGGAGTGAGATGGATTGCGGATTGAACTGGAGTTGGGTGGGTTGGATTGGAGTCAGTTAGATTGGATTTGATTAGAGTGGGGTGGATTGGATTTGTGTGGGGTGGATTTGATTGGTGTGGAGTGGTTTGATTGGAGAGGGGTGGACTAAATTTAAGTGAGGTAGATTTATGTGGTTTGGAGTGAGGTGGATTGGACTGGAGTAGGGTGGATTAATGTGGACTAGATTGGACTGGGGTGGGTTAAAGTGGATTTTATTGGAGTGAGATGGATTGAGGTGGTGTGGGTTTATTGATGTGAGGTGAATTTGGGTAGCAGTGTACTTGATTGGAGAGGGGTGGTTTGAACTGGATTGTAGTGGAGTTGGTTCGATTGGAGTATGGTGGGTTTGGAGTGGGGCGGGATTGACTGGAGTGGAGAAGGTTGAATTAGAGTGGGGTGGGGTGGATTGGATTGGACTGAACTGGGGTGGATTGGACTGGAGAAGATGAGGTGACGTGCATTGGATTGGGGTGAAGTGTGCTGGATTGGAGTGGGGTGAATTGGGAGTGAGTGAGGTGGATTGGATTGGGGTGAGGTGGATTGGAGTGGGGCAGATAATTTTAGATTGGAGTGGGTTGTTTGGTATTGGAGTGGCTCAGGGTGGAGTAGGGCAGACTGGAATGGAGCAGGTTGCTTTGAATTAAAGTGGGACAAATCAGAGTGGGACACATTGAAATCGTTCAGGGTGGGGCAGGTTGTTTTGGATTAAAGTGGGCATATTGGAGTGGGGCAGATTGTTTTGGAATCGAGTGGGGTAGATTGGAGTGGGGCAGATTGTTTTGGATTGGAGTGGGTGGATTGGAGTAGGGCAGAATTTTTAGTATTGGAGTGGGGCACATTCTTTTGGATTGGAATGGGGCAGATTGGAGTGGGATGGACTGGAGTGGAACATATTGTTTTGGACTGGAGTGGGGCAGACTAGAGTGGAGAACATAGTTTTGGATTGGAGTGGGACAGGTCAGATTGAGGCAGATTGGAGTGGGGCAGATTGTATTAAGGTGGATTGGAATAGGGTAGATTGGGTTGGTGTGGGTTAGATTGGTTGGGGATGGGATGAATTTGGATGGACTGGGGTGGATTGGATTGGGGTGAGGTGGATTGGATTAGAGTGGACTGGAGTGGGGCAGATTGGAGTGGAGAAGATTTGAGTGCTGAAGATTGTTTTGGATTGGAGTGGTTCAGATAGGAGTGGGGCAGATTGTTCTGGAATACAGTAGTAGGTATTGGAGTGAGGTGGGCTGGTGTGGGCAGTTTTTTTTGGATTGCAGTGCAGCAGATTGGAAAGGGGCAGATTGTTTTGGATTGGGGCAGATTGGAATCTGGCAGATTGTTTTGGATTGGAGGGGCATTCTACTTTGGATTGGATTGGGGCAGATTGTTTTGAATTGGAGTGGGGGAGATTGTTTTGGAGTGGTGCAGATTATTTTGGTTTAGAGTGGGGTGAATTGGAGTGGGGCAGATTAAACTGGAAAGGGTTGGGAGGACTGGAGTAGGGTGGATTGGATTGGAATGGATTGGGGTCAGTCGTTTGGATTGAAGTGGGGTGGATTGGTGTGAGGTAAAGTGGGGTGGGTTTTCAGCAGATTGGGGAGGAGCAGATTGGAGTGGGGTGTACTGCATTATCATGTATTAAAGTATCAGTTAATAAACTATGCATAATAAAGAAACAACATTGCATTGCAATATTTTGAACAAGATAATCATCATCTTTTGAGAAGAGCGACATGCAAAAACAAAAGAAAACATGAGTGTAAAGTTAGAAAAAGCAACTTGGCAAAATACAAGAAAATTGGCTATAAAAAATAAAACTTGCCAATGTTGTTTGTTTTTCTGGGCACATTTTTGTCAGTCACAAGCCTTCTTTTTGCAGGGCACTAGAAGTCAAACAGAGTAAAATAGTATCTGAGTCATGTTGGGAGCAGCGGACAGGCACTGATTAACTTGAATCAAATGGTGCTTGGTACTTGAGCCACAGAAAGGAACAGAAATTATGCCAGGCCTGAAGTGACAAATTATGAGGCTGTAAAGAAGAGTGTCATGAAAGCCAAAAATTGGTGAGGGGGGGCTCCAAGCCCTTTACTGTACATAACAGAGTCTCCGAAGGCAGACACATGTGCTAGCGCATGCACTCGCAGGATTAACCCTAAAAAGGAGAATATAGAATATACCAGATTGAGGAATTTCCCATCCAAAAATAAACATCCCTCACTTAAAAAACATATGCATGCACATGTGAATCTAGTTACAATAGCACAACAAAGATTCAAGCTATAAAAGTTGAAAGCACTTGCCTATCCACCTTCATGAACAACCTCTCAATCACTTGTGTATAATAAAGTGAAAGCCAAGGCCCAGATGATCGTCCATTAAGCCACTACTACCCATACAGATAGCTATTGACCCACAGGAGAAGAAACAGCACTGATCAGCTCATGAGATGCTGAAACAAAGAAAGTGTGGCGATGACGAGCTTCAATCCACTTTTAATGCCACAAAATGAACAAAATAAGTCTTACAAGGCATGAATCAAGACAGCTACTGCAGGTAAACAAAAACCACCTCCTCACCATTTCATTCCCATAAATACTAGGGCAAAGGTACTCTCTCCGGTGCAGAAAAAAACAATTCCTGATCAACATGAAAGGGAGAGAAGCTCTTAAGCAAAAATGAAGGATCAGTACATGAGAGGAAGTCCTACATTTTTTCAAATGCCTATTCCGAGAAATTTAAAAGTAAGGTATCAGGGGCAAAGGAGACAGCAAAAAATCCTGAAATGTCATGGAAAGAAGCAGCCTCCTTCTGGCTGATTTCTATATCCCATTTCTTACACCAAATATTCCACATGGACGGCACTGTGGAACTCCTAGTAAAGGCAGACGAACCGGTGGAATCAAATACTATGGGGCAAATCTGACGCAAAGCTAACTCCATATTTATACTTTGGCGTTAGACCCGTCTAGCGCCAAAGATCTTGGAGTTTGTGTCATTTTTTAGCGTGGACACCTACCTTGCGTTAATGATATGCAAGGTAGGCGTTCCCGTCTAAAAAATGACCCCAAGGCATGTGCGCCTTATTTAAACTCCCGTGCAAAAATGACGCACGGGAGTGGGCGGGTAAAAAAAAATGACATCCAGCCGCTTTTGCGTCATTTTTTAACGCCTGGTCAGGGCAGGCGTTAAGGGACCTGTAGGCTCGGAAGGAGCCCAGAGGTGCCCTCCCATGCCCCCAGGGACACCCCCTGCCACCCTTGCCCACCCCAGGAGGACGCCCAAGGATGGAGCGGCCCATCCCAGGGAACTTAAGGTAAGTTCAGCTAAGTATTTAAAAAAAAAAAAAAATTGTGGCATAGGGGGGACTGATTTGTGCCCCCCTACATGCCACTATGCCTAATGACCATGCCCAGGGGACATAAGGACAATGGACATTGGGCAAGGGGGCATGACTCCTGTCTGTGCTAAGACAGGAGTAATTTCAATGGGGGTTGGGAGTAAAAAAAAATGGCGCAAATCGGGTTGAGGCCAAAATTTTGCCTCAGACCTGACTTGCCCCATTTTTTGACGCCCAAGCTCCATTTTCCCCTACGCCGGCGCAGCCTGGTGTGGGTCATTTTTTTTTACGCACACCAGTCAGCTGCGCCGGCTAACGTCATTCCATAAATAAGGCGCCTGCATGGCGCTTTGGAGTGGCGTTAGCCGGCGTTAAAATTTTTGACGCACAACTGCGTTGGCGCAGTTGTGCGTCAAAAAGTATAAATATGGCCCTATATCACTCAAAAAACCACTCTGTGGATCCCTCATGAACAGCGCCCTGGAACAGTCCACTACATGCTCTATCTGATCATCCAAGTATTGAATGTGCCACCTGTGAGAAAGTAGCCTCTTTCTAGCCTTGTTACCCCCACTTTTGGCCTGTTTGTGAGTATATGTCAGGGTGTTTTCACTGTCTCACTGGAATCCTGCTAGCCAGGGCCCAGTGCTCATAGTGAAAACCCTATGTTGTCAATATGTTTGTTATGTGTCACTGGGACCCTGCTAGCCAGGACCCCAGTGCTCATAAGTTTGTGGACTATATGTATGTGTTACCTTTGTGATGCCTAACTGTCTCACTGAGGCTCTGCTAACCAGAACCTCAGTGGTTATGCTCTCTCTGCTTTCCAAATTTGTCACTAACAGGCTAGTGACTAATTTTACCAATTCACATTGGCATACTGGTACACCCATATAATTCCCTAGTATCTGGTACTGAGGTACCCAGGGTATTGGGGTTCCAGGAGATCCCTATGGGCTGCAGCATTTCTTTTGCCACTCATAGGGAGCTCTGACAATTCTTACACAGGCCTGCCAGTGCAGCCTGAGTGAAATAACATCCACGTTATTTCACAGCCATTTACCTCTGCACTTAAGTAACTTATAAGTCACCTATATGTCTAACCTTCACCTGGTGAAGGTTAGGTGCAAAGTTACTTAGCGTGTGGGCACCCTGGCACTAGCCAAGGTGCCCCCACATAGTTCAGGGCAAATTCCCAGGACTTTGTGAGTGCGGGGACACCATTACACGCGTGCACTGTACATAGGTCACTACCTATGTACAGCGCCACAATGGTAACTCCGAACATGACCATGTAACATGTCTAAGATCATAGAATTGTCACCCCAATGCCATTCTGGCATTGGGGGGACAATTCCATGATCCCCCGGGTCTCTAGCACAGAACCCGGGTACTGCCAAACTGCCTCTCCGGGGTCTCCACTGCAGCTGCTGCCAACCCCTCAGACAGGTTTCTGCCCTCCTGGGGTCCAGGCAGCTCTGGCCCAGGAAGGCAGAACAAAGGACTTGCTCTGAGAGAGGGTGTAACACCCTCTCCCTTTGGAAATAGGTGTGAGGGCTGGGGGGGAGTAGCCTCCCCCAGCCTCTGGAAATGCTTTGATGGGCACATATGGTGCCCATCTCTGCATAAGCCAGTCTACACCGGTTCAGGGATCCCCCAGCCCTGCTCTGGCGCGAAACTGGACAAAGGAAAGGGGAGTGACCACTCCCCTTACCTGCACCTCCCAGGGGAGGTGCCCAGAGCTCCTCCAGTGTGTCCCAGACCTCTGCCATTTTGGAAACAGAGGTGTTTGTGGCACACTGGACTGCTCTGAGTGGCCAGTGCCAGCAGGTGATGTCAGAGGCTCCTTCTGATAGGCTCTTACCTCTCTTGGTAGCCAATCCTCCTTCCTAGGTAGCCAAACCTCCTTTTCTGGCTATTTAGGGTCTCTGCTTTGGGGATCTCACCAGATCAAGACGACTACTAGCAACCTTGTATCGCTTCATCCTGCCGGCTTTCTCGACTGTTTCCAGGTGGTGCATGCTCTGGGGGTAGCCTGCCTCCTCTCTGCACCAGGAGCTCTGAAGAAATCTCCCGTGGGTTGACGGAATCTTCCCCCTGCAACCGCAGGCAACAAAAGACTGCATCACCGGTCCTCTGGGTCCCCTCTCAGCACAACGAGCGTGGTCCCTGGAACTCAGCTACTCTGTCCAAGTGACTCCCACAGTCCAGTGACTCTTCAGTCCAAGTTTGGTGGAGGTAAGTCCTTGCCTCCCCACGCTAGACTGCATTGCTGGGTACCGCGTGATTTGCAGCTGCTCCGGCTCCTGTGCACTCTTCCAGGATTTCCTTCGTGCACAGCCAAGCCTGGGTCCCCGACACTCTAACCTGCAGTGCACAACCTTCTGAGTTGTCCTCTGGCGTCGTTGGACATACTTTTGTGACTTCGGGTGGACTCCGGTTCACTTTTCTTCTAAGTGCCTGTTCAGGTACTTCTACGGGTGCTGCCTGCTTCTGTGAGGGCTCCCTAAGTTGCTGGGTGCCCCCTCTGTCTCTTCATCCAAGTGGCGACATCCTGTTCCCTCCGGGGCCACAGCAGCACACAAAAACCCTAACTGCGACCCGTGCAGCTAGCAAGTCTTGTTTGCGGCCTTTCTGCGTGGGAACACCTCTGCAAGCTTCTTCACAACGTGGGACATCCATCCTCCAAAGGGGAAGTTCCTAGTCCTCTTCTTTCTTGCAGAACTCCAAGCTTCTTCCAACCGGTGGCAGCTTCCTTGCACCCTCAGCTGGCATTTCCTGGGCTCCTGCCCACTCTCGACACTGTTGCAACTATTGGACTGGGTCCCCTTGTCTTACAGGTACTCAGGTCTGGAAATCCACTGTTGTTGCATTGCTGGTGTTTGTTCTTCCTGCAGAATCCCCCTATCACAACTTCTGTGCTCTCTGGGGGTAGTACGTGCACTTTACACCTACCTTTCAGGGTCTTGGGGTGGGCTATTTTTCTAACCCTCACTGTTTTCTTACAGTCCCAGCAACCCTCTACAAGCTCACATTTGTTTGGGGTCCATTCGTGGTTCGCATTCCACTTTTGGAGTATATGTTTTGTGTTGCCCCTATACCTATGTGCTCCTATTGCAATCTACTGTAACTTTACATTGCTTGCATTACTTCCTTTTGCTAATACCTGCATAATTTTGGTTTGTGTACATATATCTTGTGTATATATATTATCCTCATACTGAGGGTACTCACTGAGATACTTTTGGCATATTGTCATAAAAATAAAGTACCTTTATTTTTAGTACTTCTGTGTATTGTGTTTTCTTAAGATATTGTGCATGTGACACCAGTGGTATAGTAAGAGCTTTACATGTCTCCTAGTGCAGCCTAAGCTGCTTTGCCATAGCTACCTTCTATCAGCCTAAGCTGCTAGAAACACCTCTTCTACACTAATAAGGGATAACTGGACGGACCTAGCACAAGGTGTAAGTACCTCTGGTACCCACTACAAGCCAGGCCAGCCACATACACCACCTAAACCACTTCACCCTGTGACCCACATTACCAAGAGCACAAAGTGACAAATTCGGCACCCCACATATACATTTTGTAGCGGCACCATCTAATGATCAACAAAGTCTTTAGGATAAATGGCCTCATCCATCATCCAAGCCTACCCAACCACACCTGGCAGCATAGGGTCAACAGGTATGGGATCTACCAAACCAAGTTGTTTCCTAATGATAAGCTTGGAAATGCAGTGTTTCAGAGAGCATGGAAAGTTTATATGCCCTCAAAACAATGTGTTTTATTGACTTATATGGAGTAAAATTAGATATATAAGGCCGATAATTCTGATCAAAATTTAAGCAGGACTACACAGTACTTCTTGTCCCAAAATGTTCTGAAGCAAATCTTTAGAATTTAAAGAGGCATGGACCTTGAAATCCTTTTCACTGCCACCTCAGACTTGGAGAGACTGATAACCATTGCCTCTCTATTCAACTTCCACAGCAGCAGTATTTATCTTGGAAAGCACTGCCTGAAGTTCTTTCTGCAAATTTAACATTGCAAATTCCTCGACATCAGGTAGAGACTTGTATCGGGTTGACTAAATTTCAGCAAGGGGGACCAAAAGGGTGATAGACATCGATAATGGCTTCCCCTCTGGCCCTCTGCCGATTAAAACAAGAAATTCTGAGATACCATTAGTACTGTACATTTTCCAGCAGCAACAGCAGTACCTAGGAAATGAAGCATCACCTTCCTGACCACCCTCTCCTCCTGGAATGCATCCAGTTCCTAATGCAAAATTGTCACATTGCATCTATGTGTTGGCTACATCATTGCTCCATCCCACATGACCCAAGCTCATACGGGGAACCAGTCACTGACATAGCCTCTGGAAGTAGAAGCACTGCGTCTTTTAAAGTATGGAGAGATTGACACCTATGAACTGTGGTAGCCACCACAAGTACTGCACCTTTCACAACAAATTTTATTCAATGGTCTGTCTGTGGACAGATAAAAAAACAGGAAGTGTCCCTTTGAGCCCCACATGCTAAGGAAAGCAGTACAGACATAGGTAAATATAGACAGAAGATGCTTGTGGCTGAAGTATTGGTTTTCAAAGGCCTACTTTTGATGTAGCATACCTTGTATTGTTATGAAGGGAACTATTGGACCTGACAATCTTGCCGTAATATTCCCCAAAACCTTTTGTGTGAACTCCTCCTGTTTTGCTGATTTCATTTTAGTTGGCATTATGACTCTGTGCACTTTACCACTGCTAACCTGTGCTTAATTGCTTCTGCTCTCTTCTTCAAACATGGTCAAATTTGCTTACATTTAAATACAACTTTTTATTGACTTTTAAGTTCCTAGTAAATGGTGCTCAATGCCCAGGGCCTGTAAATTAGATACTAATAGTGGGCCTTCAGCACTAAAGTAGTCTTTTAAATCATGTCTTATGTCTGCTACTGTAGCCTGTAGAGCAGTTTTAAATATCCAATTTGACCTGGAAAAATGAACATTTTTTCCAACTTGAACCTTCCTTTTATTACTTATACCTTCCCCTACGGCAGAGGTCTAGGCCCTAGGGGGGCCTGAAGTGATCCCAGGGGGGGGCCCAGATTCTGGCCAAAATAAATATTATACAGATAACAGGCCTTTATTTTAAGCAGGAGGATGTTATTGCAGTTTTAAAAAGGTAACAGTACCTAACTGCAATGTTTAAATAGGTTTAGACATATTTAAACATTGCCATGTTTATAAAATAATTGTGAAAAATTCTGAGGGGGGCCCAATGATTTTTATTTTTCAACTGGGGGGGCGCGGCACTAAATAGTTTGGAGACCTCTGCCCTACGGTATGCCCTAAGTGCTTCTAAGGCAAGGTGCATGGTATTGAAAAAGTAAGACATGTGGGTTTAAGTTTTACATGTCCTGGTATTGAAAAACTCCTAAAGTTGTTTTCCACAATGGTAAGGCTTATCGCTCCCATTGACTAACACTGGGTTATCTTCTTAAATTTAATAAATGCTAACTTTGGATTGGGAGCAGATAGAGATATGCTTTTCAACTCAAATGAATTGTATTTTAAAATCGTCTTAAACTCCGACTAAAATCCGATTTGAAGTCACAATTCGGAAAATTCCACTTTTAGGAAGTTGGTATGTTCTTGTCCTAACCATTAGTGCTTTCTGCCGGTGTCCTGAGTCACATGAGTGCGACTGGTCCTGCTGTTGGAGTTTGTGTATTTATCCCAGACAGTGACACAAAGGAGTTTTGAGATCTCTGAGAAGGAAGACATGGCCTGCTCCCTTCATCCCAGGCTAATCTGAGTGACTCTAAGGATCAGTTGTCTGACCTCCTGTCTGAGCTATAGGGACACAATAAGATCCAAATGCCTCCCTGCAACTGCTCAGCTGATCTGCTGCACTGACCTGTCTGGACCTTCAACTGGACCTATCAAAGCCGTGCTGGCCTTTGCTGGAGTGACTTCCAGTTTCCCAAGAGGTGCCTTCCCAGGTCCAGGACCTTTGGGTTGCCTCAGTTGAGCTCCTCCAATGCTCAAATATGAAATCCTTGAGTTTTGAGCTCATCACAACCTCTAACTGGCCCGTTCCCACCAAGACTCTGTGACAAACACCAACACCAAGCTCTGGTGCATCTGACTCTTCGCATGAGATCTGCAGTTCGTGCAACAGCAATGACAGCACGTGGTGATCATCAATGTGAAGCTCCAGCAACGACTGTCCAGAACACCTAATTGGCTCTTTGCATTCCAACTATGACAATCCACACCACTCGGCCTGCTTTTAGCGCTACAATGAGAAACATCTGTGGTGCTTTCGCTACACCTTGCGGACTCCTACACCATGAAAGTGAGTGGTGCTTTGTGCTTTTACATGTTATATCTACTTCAAAATTAAAAATACCATGTCTCTGGTTCAACTGATTGAATTTTGGCTCCCCTGACATCATGTAATTTCTTAAAGTTTACTCTATTTTTCTAAATTTTGGGAATTTTCCTTGTTTTGTGTTTTCACTTCATGTATACATAAATATTTTACACATTGCTTCTATGTTAAGCCTGACTACTTTGTGCCAAGTTATCAGAGGGTTTAGCACAGGTTACTTTAGTGACTTTTGTGGTTCACCGTGACAAGGACTGTGTCTGTTGCCTGAGAGGGGTTTTCACCCTTCTCTGTCAGTAACCCAATTTCATGCAGGAAGAAAGAAAAGAAAGCCATGATGGCAAAGTATTTTTTCAGCATCGTATGTAAGCAAAGAAAATCTGACAATAGTTTCTATTATATTTACCCTGGTTCAAACTACATTTGCCTCATTTCACATTGAAACATTAAGAAAGAAAAGTACAAATACATCTGTAATGTTTTGCATCAGTGGAAGATATATGCAAAAAGCTCCCAAGTGCAACAGTCTAATAATCAACTTCAGATACTTCAAGATCTAAAAAAAGGTTGCTTAGTTCTCCAGATTCTGCAATCTTTGCACACAACACTGTGCTTTTAATTTCTTAACTCTTTACTGACTGCTGCAGAATAATAGGCTGGTAACCTTCCCGAAGGCACACTTTTATTACTTATTTCTTAAAAGGTGAATAAGATTTTCTTCTTTTACTACTTTTACTTCTTTCTGGAGAGAGGAAATGATGCAGGACAGAGACTGGGAAAAATACACTGTTTAACAGCAATTTCCAAGTTCTTTGAAAATTAGCACTTTATTAATTTGGATTTTTTTTTTCTTGGAAGAATGATTCATTTGTGAGAGATAAATTGAACAGATGATGAATTATTTCAAGTCACCCCTTCTGAGGAGTTGTTGCAATGGCCAGGAGGTTCTCCTTCCAAGCTGCAGGTAAAACTTTCAACCTGCCTTTGGTCCCTTGTACATGGAGTGGTGAATACTGTTTTCTGGTCCCATTATGCTATGCAGCAAGACCTGTGTGGGTACATTGTTTGGCTAATGCTGGTATAAAATTGAAGTAAATTACAAAATGATTGATTTTATCAGCAGGTACAGTGCCGCCATTTAGTCATCGTAGGTTTACATATGTTAAACCACTGAACGAACTACTCCATTAGTGGCTAACATCTATCCAGCAAGGATGGAAACGTTATTAGTTCAAAGGAAAAATAAAAATCCTCCGCAAGATGTGGCGTGGGTGTGGCTATCCGAAATATTTAGGATGCCATCGATGCGACTGTGATATTCCCTTCAACCCAGAAATTATTATAATATTTACTGATGACTATGCTTCTAATCAAGTGCGTGCCTTTATTTTGAAACTGAAGAATTTGTTTGTAACCTTTTAGGATATTTCTATGGAGCATAGTTCTCATGTAGAGTTATGCCCAAATTAAGGATTTCATGACATTATCCCCTAACACACTTCACTACAACACTATGTTGTTCACATTTAGACTGTTCCTGGTTACAGACATGTTTCTGTTAAAACGTTTTAATGGGCATTGGTATTGCCAATCATTCCATCTTAATTATCAATGACATTTTTGTGACCTTTAACACACGAGCTCCTTAAGGGGGTATGCTGAGACTGCCCCGTGCCTCTGTTTAAAAGGTTGATAAGTGGTATAAAGAGAAAGAGTGGGCTTTGGGTCAGTCCTATCCAATCACTGGTGGCCTTATTTTTCATAGTTTATGTTAGACCTGACATTCTTTGTGTGGTGTCTCCTTAAACACTTTGCCTTCACTCCTGTTTTGATGAATTTGTTTTCTTGCCTCTAGGACCATCCTGACTTTATGAGAGGGGCAGAGCTGTTACCTGTCACACTAGCTTTTTGTGCCTCCAGACAGACTGGGACCAGGGCAGGGAGGAAGGAAATTCCAGACACTCCTATGGGAGGAAAACGTCTGAAGAATTTCTCACTTCAAAGGGGAAACCAGTATTAATAACAGGACCCTCAGACCTACCCTTCAGTACGCTCCTGGGCCTGTGGATTCTACGAAAGAAGGACTGCCCTGCTGCCAGAGGACTGCCGTGCTGCTTAGGCCTGTCTTGCCAAGTTGTCTGAATAGGAGGACTGGACCTGCAACCTTCATCCCAGGCTAAAGAGATTTCCAGGGTCAGCTGACTGACCTCCTATTCTGAGCATAGAGGCACAACAAGCCCCAAAGGTCTCTGTGCAGCTTCCTAGCTGACCTAGGTGGTCATTACAACCCTGGCGGACGGTTTTATAGCGGTGGTAAGACCGCCAACAGGCCGGCGGTAAAAAAAATTGGAATTACGACGTGGCGGAAACCGCCAACAGAGACAGCCACTTTAACACTCTGACCGCCACGGCGGTGCAGACAAACAGCTTGGCGGTCACCGCCAACAGATAGGCAGAAGACAAAGTACCGCCCACAGTATCACAACCTACCAATCCGCCACCTCTTCCGGGGCGGATTCACTGCGGATAAAAACTCGGCGGAAACAGGAATTTCGAAGGGAAAACGCTCACCTCTACACACTTCACGAGGAACGACGACACCATGGACCCAGAACTCCAAATCCTACCTGCGATAGTCTTCCTGCTCCTGTACCAGGAGCACCAACGTCGGTGGCGAAGACCACAGAGAGTACTGCACCTACGACACAGGGGAGGAGGGAGGCAAAAAACAGGGACACACACACGCAATACCCCCACCCCCACCCTCACCCACTACAACACACACACTAATACATATCTATACATTATAGTTACCACCCCCCCCCCAGCCCCCCCGGAAGAATGCAAAGACAAAAGCAAATGAGTGTAACCATTGTAATATATTAAAATGCAGTACGCAAAAATATACATATATACACTATTAACAAAATATACAGCAAGAATAGTAGTCCAGGTATTGCACCATTTATAGTCCGTGGACCACTGGGCCCAAAATGCATGGGCGAGGCCCACACACGATACCAGATCAAAACAGAGAGAACACTGCAGGGGCATCAGATAGAAATACAACAGACACCTCAGGGGGAAGGGAAGGGGGGGCACCTCAGCCAGATCCACGAGGGGGCTCCATGCCCATTGATGTATCCTGGGGAGTGCAAAGCCACAGTCTCTCAAGTCTCTACAGTGGGTGGTTTGCCCACTGTTCAATCCTGGGGAGTGCAAAGCCACAGTCTCTCAAGTCTCTACAGTGGGTGGGTTGCCCACTGTTCAATACTGGGGAGTGCAAGGCCACAGTCCCTCAAGTCTCTACAGTGGGTGGTTTGCTCACTGTTCAATCATGGGGATTGCAACGCCACAGTTTCTCAAGTCTCTACAGTGGGTGGGTTGCCCACTGTTCAATACTGGGGAGTGCAAGGCCACAGTCCCTCAAGTCTCTACAGTGGGTAGTTTGCCCACTGTTCAATCCTGGGGAGTGCAAAGCCACAGTCTCTCAAGTGGATAACAGTCTCCACTGGTCCTGGAGGGGGACTGGTGCCCAGAGTGCTTCATCCTGTTAAGGACAGAGGTAGTGGATGCATGTCTCCACTGGTTCTGGAGGGGGACTGGTGCCCGGAGTGCTTCATCCTGTTAAGGACAGAAGGAGTGGATGCATGTCTCCACTGGTTCTGGAGGGGGACTGGTGCCCAGAGTGCTTCATCCTGTTAAGGACAGAGGTAGTGGATGCATGTCTCCACTGGTCCTGGAGGGGGACTGGTGCCCAGAGTGCTTCATCCTGTTAAGGACAGAGGTAGTGGATGCATGTCTCCTCTGGTTCTGGAGGGGGACTGGTGCCCAGAGTGCTTCATCCTGTTAAGGACAGACGGAGTGGATGCATGTCTCCACTGGTCCTGGAGGGTGCCCAGAGTGCTTCATTCTGTTAAGGACAGACGGAGTGGATGCATGTCTCCACTGGTCCTGGAGGGGGCCTGGTGCCCAGAGTGCTTCATCCTGTTAAGGACAGAGGTAGTGGATGCATGTCTCCACTGGTTCTGGAGGGGGACTGGTGCCCAGAGTGCTTCATCCTGTTAAGGACAGACAGAGTGGATGCATGTCTCCACTGGTTCTGGAGGGGGACTGGTGCCCAGAGTGCATCACGCACCCCGTGACGGTCCCAGTTGCGTCGGTGCCCCTGACGCTCATGGGCTAGCGGTGCTTGAGTTGGCGGTGCCCTGTTCAGCGGTGCTTGAGTTGGCGGTGCCCTGTTCAGCGGTGCTTGAGTTGGCGGTGCCCTGTTCAGCGGTGCTTGAGTTGGCGGTGCCCTGTTCAGTGGTGCTTGAGTTGGCGGTGCCCTGTTCAGCGGTGCTTGAGTTGGCGGTGCCCTGTTCAGCGGTGCTTTAGTTGGCGGTGCCCTGTTCAACGGTGCTTGAGTTGGCGGTGCCCTGTTCAGCAGTGCCTGAGTTGGCGGTCCTTCATTGCCCAGCTGGGCTGGGGCTGGCGCTCCTTCATTGGGCAGCTGGGCTGTGGCTGGCGGGGCCCTCCTGGGAAGCAAGGATGGGGCTGGCGGTGGCCTCCTGTGCAGCGAGGATGGGGCTGGCAGTGGCCTCCTGTGCAGCGAGGATGGGGCTGGCGGTGGCCTCCTGGGCAGCGAGGATGGGGCTGGCGGGGCCCTCCTGGGCAGCGGGGATGATGGCGGTCTTCTCCGCCTTGCTGCTCCTCCCAGACTTGCCGGGTTTCTTGTGGCCCTTCCCCACCTTGGGCACTAGCCAACTTCTGGTGCTTCACAGGGTGGGGACTGGCTGTGCTGTGGCTCCGTGCCACACTGGCTGTCCTGGTGGCTGGTGCACTCCACATACCTGTGACAACAGTCACCACTGGTCCCGGAGATGTTGTGGCTGAGGTGCTAGATCGGGACCTATGAGTTGGACAGGGGGGGGAATAGGTCAATGCTGGACAGGAAAAGTTGTTTGGACACACTGGGACGAGTAGCTGGAGGGGGTTTGGAAGTGGAGGAAGAGGTGGTGGTTGTAGGAGGTGTACGTTTGGTGGCTTCGGGTGCAGGTGCATGCGCTGGAGGCTGTGGTGAGGTGGATGGCTGTTGGGTGGGTGTGTGCCTGCGTTTGTGTATCTTCGGAGGGGGCGTCACAGACACACTAGGAGAGGACACAGGCGACGTGTGTATGGTAGTGAGGGTGGTGACTGAACGTGAGCGGGGTGTGCTGGTGGGTGTGCTGGTGCGGAACGTAGTGCTGTAGAGGTAGTGCATGCAGGTGTGAGTATAGACGAGACTGGGAGGGAGGAGGGAGACGACGAGGAGGGGTACACAGTGGAGGCAGTGGATGTTGGTGTGTCTGTATGTGTGTGATGCTTGCGTGAGTGCCTGTGGGATGTGTGGTGCTTATGTTTGCCTGAGCTTCCCTTGTGTGGTGAGGTGTGTGCAGGCTGGTCTGATGGTGTGCTTGGTAGAGGCAAAGGTAGAGGGGATTGGGTCTTGGTGGAGGAAGTTGGAGGGGGGAGGCTAGACACAGTGACAATGGCTGCCATCAGTGCTGAGGCCAGAGTTTGAAAGGCTCGGTGAAGGGCCGCCTGACCAGAATGAATGCCCTCCAGGAATGCATTTTGTTGTTGCAACTGCCTCTCTATACCCTGGATGGCATTCAAAATGGTAGACTGCCCAACAGTGAGGAACCTGAGGAGGTCAATGGCCTCCTCACTGAGGGCAGCAGGGGTGACTGGGGCAGGGCCTGAGGTGCCTGAGGTGAAGGTGATGCCCACCCTCCTGGGTGAGCGGGCACGGGGCGAAGGCTGAAGGGCTGCTGGGAGGGCGGTGCTGGTAGGGGGGGTGGCAGCTGTACCTGTAGATGCGGGGCCACAGATGTTGCCGCCACCACAAGGGAGCTCCCATCGGAAGACGAGTCCGTGTCGCTGGTTTCAGCTCCTGTCCCCGCTGTGATACTCCCCTCGCCCTCCGTCCCACTGGTGTATTCTGAGTCCGTAGTGCGGCCCTCCATGGCCATGTGGGATGCAGCTCCCTCGTGCTCCGGTGCCACTGCTCCTCCGCCTGATGATGCTAATGCACACAAGAACAGGGAGACCAAAAAAAGGGGGGGGGAACAGAAGAAAGACATGTTGAGTGCATGGATTACTGCTACCGTTGGCGGACAAGATAGACACAGAAGCCCCCTGCACTACGTCGCGCTCTTGGGCTCTACAGTGCAATTCATGGGAAATGGCCTACAAGGCTATGGACGACATCTGCACACATAGATGACACAGGTGCATGAATAGCTGTACTTGGAAGTCTACAGTGGTGGGGTGGGGGGCCACAGGGCCATGCTTTGCGGAGGGGCCTAGCCTACGGAACTCGCCCTGGCCTAGGGAAACCCACAGCCCTCCTCCCCCACCCAGACACCTCCACTGCGTGCAAAGTCAGCTGAATGAGAGTGTACTCACCCCCTTGTGTCTGCTGTGATGCCCTCAAGCGCCCATCCAACTGTGATGATGGTTTAGGGGGGTGGATGGGTATGTGCAGCGGGCATGCTTTAGTGATGGGTGTCCATGCATTGTTGTTGCATTCAGGGCTTGGTGTTTCGATGTGTGGTTTGTGATATTGGTACATTTATGAGGAGTTGGAGTGATAGGGGTGAGGGCGAGGGTGGGGGTATGTGATGGCATGCAGGTAGGGTGGGGGATGTAATAGTTAAGATTTGACTTACTAGAGTGCATTCCTCCACCGACTCCTGCGAGGCCCTCAGGATGCAGAATCGCCAATGCCTGCTCCTCCCATGTTGTTAGTTGTGGGTGGGGAGGTGGGGGTCCGCCGCCAGTCCGCTGAACTGCCTAATGGTGTCTTGAGACCACGGAACGCACCTTCCCCCGTAGGTCGTTCCACCTCTTCCTGATGTCCTCCCGATTTCTTGGGTGTTGTCCCACTGCGTTGACCCTGTTGACTATTCTTCGCCATAGCTCCATCTTCCTTGCAATTGAGGTGTGCTGCACCTGGGATCCAAATAGCTGTGGCTCTACCCGGACGATTTCCTCCACCATGACCCTGAGCTCCTCCTCCGAGAACCTGGGCTGTCTTTGCCGTGCCATGGGGTGGTGTAGGTGATGTGTGTGGTGATAAGTGTGGTGATATGTAGTGGTGTGTTGTGTGAGGTGCATGGAAGTTGTGTGGGTGATGGTGTTGTGTGCCTGTGGATGCTAGTTTGTTGATGGTGGTGTCTCTCTCTGGCCTTCTCTCTGTAATTGTGGTCGTAGGGGTTTGTGGGTAATGTGGGTGTGTGTTTTATATTGTATTGGGTGTGTGGGAGTGGTGTGTGTATGTGTATCAGGTGTGTGTATTTCGAATTGTCCAATGTGGTGGTGTTTTGGAGATGTGTGTGTATTTTGAGCGCGGCGGTGTGTACCGCCAATGGAATACCGCGGTTGAAAGACCGCCGCGTGGATTCGTGTGTCGTGATAGTGTGGGCGTTTTTCTGTTGGCGTGACGGTGGAGGTTTTGTTTTCGCCAGTTTATCACTGGCCTTTGGTGGGGCGGACTTGTGTGAGTGTCTGAATTTTGCCAGATTCCGGGATGTGGGTCATAATAGCTGTGGCGGAATTCCGCAGCTGCGGCGGTGTGTTGGCGGTCTTCTGCACGGCAGTAAGCGGCTTTTACCGCCAATGTTGTAATGACCCCCCTAGTGCTTTGGACCTACCTGGACCTGAAAGTGGACCTGTCTGAGCCCCTCTGTCCCCTGCTGGAGTGAGATCCTCATCCCCAAGAGGTGCCTCCCAGGTCCTAGACAACTGGTATTGCATCAGTTGAGTTCCTACTATAAGAGAATGAGAAATCTGGAAGGTTTGAGCTCTTAGCAACTGTGAATGGGCCGCTTCACACCAACCTGAAGCTCCAATGAACCGGAGTCATCACGCTACCGCAGCTGCCAGAGAGGACCAGCAATGCGTGGTTTGAACTTCATGCTACAGCATTGACATCCCATAGTGACTCCCACCGCAAAGCTCCAGCAATGACCGTCTGCGATGGCTGCCAGGATCTTCACTCTACAGCAATGTGAGGCATGGCCTGCTCTTCGCATTACACTGAAGAGAATCTGTGACACTTTCCCTGCTCCTCTCTGCCTTCTCTACTGCAAACTGAACTCTTTGGACTAGACTTTAGAAGTAACATTTTCAACTGGGACAATCTGGTCCTTGTATCCAATCCACACTCCATCACGGTTGGCCTGCACTTGTGACTTTCACAATGTCTTGCATGACCAGATAACCATGTGTGGCAGTTTGTGCTTTTAGGCACTATACGTACCCCAAATCTTTGAAACTCTGGGGCATATTTATACTGTGTTTGCACCAAATTTGCGTCATTTTGTTTACATGCAAATTCGGCACAAACGTAACTCAATAGTTATAGTTTGACGCTAGACATGTCTAGCTTCGCAATATTGGAGTTAGCACCATTTTTGGGATGCGTGCACCTACCTTTCGTCAATGAGATGCAAGACAGGCATTCCCATCTAAAAAATGGTGCTAACCCCATAGCCCCATATTCATCCCTCCATGTTAAAATGATGTACGGATGGGAGGAGGGGCTCAATAATGGTGCAAAGCTTGCTATGCACCATTATTTACCATTATTTACGACCTGGGTTAGACCAGGCGCTAGGGGACCTTTTTCCATTGCCCAATTATATTTCTTAGAGAGTTTTTAGTCATGGGCATCAAGAAGTAGTTCTACACATCCCTTGCAGTCCCACAGACCACTGCCTACTCTTATAAAATGAAAATACATTTTAATTTTTTCTTTTTTAAACACATCCCATTTACGTTTAAGATAAACGGGCTGCATTTTAAAAATATATATATTTAAAAGCAATCACAGACATGGTGATCTGCTGAGCCCAGAAGGCCACCATCCCTGTGATTTTAGCATTTCCTAATGAGTCACAAATTGCTACCTACCTCGTGGATATTAACGAGGTAGGTTGATTTGCAAGCCATTGGGAAACACTACATGAAACTCCTGGAGTTTTATACATCCAGATAGCGATTGCCTAATTGCAATTCGCAGAAAATCGCACTTAGATAATTGCTATTCAAAAAAAATATTCATCTGGCCCAAAATACCTTATAGAACACATATTTCTCTAGTATCCTCATTGGATGTCCATGGAATCTTTAGTAACAGCCTAAGGTCCTGCAGCCAGCAAGAGCTTGTGTCTGATGTAAGGAAACCTTAGTAACTGCATAAATAATGCAACCTGCTGCACAAAGAACTTGTGTTTAATTTAAGGGACCTCTATTAATGGCCAGGGTACTGCAACCTGTTACGGAAAGCATCTGTGAATGATTTAAGGAACCTCTAATACTGGCTTATAGTGCTATAGCCTGCATCAGCAAAGTGCCGATTGCAGGTTTTAAAAACTTTGAGGGAATGTGAAATACCACAGTTGTATGAGGGGGATTTTCTGTTTATTTAAATATTTTTGCTAGCAGTTGTACAGTAGAAAAACGCTAATTAGTGGGAATGAGCCCCACAATACGAACAAGCATTGACAAATATGAAAGATCTGGCTTGCATTTTCAGGTACACATCAGATTTATAATCTTCTGTAATGGACCACCCATTATCATTTGCACAAGCTACTTTATATAACTGTGTTAGCCAGGAATATGTGGTGTGTACTTTTTTGACAGTCTATCCTCCAAGGAGAATAACTCTACAAGAAGATTCAACCAATGCTAACCTCCTCCTGTGGCTTGAACGTTCATCACACTTACTTTAAATGACCCCTCCTTTACACTGTGTTTATATCTGTTGGTCCTTACCAACGCAAAAGGATGATGGATGGAGTGCTGAAACTTTTCAAACACTCACCCCCATTCACAGACCTGGGTTTAATCCATCATTTCTTTGCTCACCAAGCCACCCCAGGTTGGACCCAGCCATATGCACATCAGCCTTGACCCCGTTCCCTATGTGAACAGTCCAGCCCAAACTGCCAGGCCAGGTCCTCCCTGGATTGGAAACTAGCATTCTGAGACCAGTTTCAGGGTATCGCCCTTCATCAGCCTTCATCGGCCAGGCTAGCTTCAATCCAGTGACACAGTTAGCACGGGATCTACATCTGGGCATACCCTTCCCACCTGAGACATGTTTAAAGGGCTACCAAAGTTTAACAAAAACAAGGCTTCATCTCAAACTTGCTGGCTCTCTCCATGCTTGTGTCTCGAGCTTATTGCATACAGACACTAATTTACATTTGTTTTGTTGATTTTATGGCAGCTTTAAACAGTATTCCCAGAAGTCAATCATTGATAAAATTGTCATCATGGTCTATGTCAGTGAAATTGCTAAGAGCAATAGAACTCTTATATTCTGACACCCTGACAAGGATAAAACTAGGTGATGGTAGCTATCCAACCAGGAAAGTCCATGCAACAGTTGGGCTCAAACAAGGTTGTGTCTTGGCCCCACCTTTACATATCAGTTATCACATTGGCATTGTATTGTGTCAATTCACATCAGTCAAAACAGGGAGGAAAGTTACAAAGCCCGAATGCCAGAATGCCAGAATGCGGGCCATTAGGAGGGGTCATGATCTGAAGTGCACCCGACCACGTTGGGAGGACAGCCCAAGCTGGACCTCCACGATCTTCCAGGCCCAGCATCTCAGGTCCTCCCACCTCTTACGACGGTGGGCGCTCCGACAGCAATGCACCTCCATGGTCCACACCTTCTCGGCTAAGGCTCTCCAAATCTCCTTCTTCGGATGGGCATTTACCTGCATGAATGCAAGAGACAAATCAAGTGATTACAAACACAAGTTTTTGCCCCAATGGTTGTGTCACACACGTCAGAAACACCAAGCACAAAAAGTGTAAAGCACACATGCCAATAAGTACAAGGACATGACTACACACTTTTGGAGACATCTGCAGACTAAGCCACTACCCTACTCATGGCCTACAATATCTAAGCAAGCCTACTGACATCAGGTAGCCCAGGCTCCAGCAACATGTACTGTGATATAAGCCACAATGAGACACTACACACCAATATGGCTTCTGAAGGGTAAACTCCTTAGGTCTGACTCCACAAACACATTTACAGTCTGCAAGATTAACTCACTGCATACAGTCCCTACAGGCAACCACCATAGTACAGACTTCACCATCACACTTGAGTGACAATGAAAGGGTTGGCATGGGGGGTATGTAAAGTGTCTTTCCTGTACATGAGTGCACATGTGGCCTACCAAATGCAGACTCATGCCCCTTCAGTGGGGGTTTCTATGGTATGTACCTGTACCACAGAACACTCCTTTGGAAGTATGTTTCTAAACATCAGAAATGGCATCCAGCATGCACAGGTATGTCTTGTACAATTTCTGCTATGTAACCAAGCTACTAAGTCACATGTCATGGCCTCCCAGGAATCTACACATTGTCTGTATTGTAGGTCATTCATGTGTGCAATACTCATGTCATGAGTGAAAGACACATTGAAAATTATGCAAAATGCACATAGAGACTAGTTCAGAAATATACCTCAGTACCCATTCCTAATCTAGTCAATGGACTGAGACATTCAGGGCACGTTTTGCCAATAGAGGTGGCTACATGACTGGATCTGAAGGTCTACAGGGAGTGGGCACCGTACCACAGTTGCATAGCCACAATGACTCTCCCACAGCATCGACTATGTCCCATACCGGGAGATACATTTGACAGGCCCTAGTCTCTGCAGCCTGAGAATACAGAACTTACATTACACATTTCCATCACTTCCATGGATGACAGTACATCATGTGGCCATCATCATTGTGGCCTGTGGCTTTTGTGGCAACCTGAAGAGCACAGTGAATCATGATATGCCTTCCAGACAACAGGCTGGCAAGGACAGATATGGAGTGAAAGATATGTGGCACTATAGACATTGCTTACAAGATCCTTAAATGATTCAGACAAGATGCATACACAGCTCTTGCTGTCATGCACATACATGTTGTCTAACATTTACAATCATCAAAAACAAAGGAATGACCGCAAAAAATCACACACAACACAATGTGAAACAAAACTGGCGACTCTGGAGCTGTCAGTCACGGAGACGTCCGACCATGTCAAGACACAGCAAACTGAAGTAAACTACCTTAGACAACGAGTGGACGAACAGTCCAGGCGCAACAATGTGCAGATATTGGGCCTTCCAGAAAAGGTTGAGGGCCCCAGTATGGAGCTCTGTCTAGAAGGCCAGTTCTCCAACACCATCCTACGCGGTAATCATTCGGCTTTCTTATCTGTGGAATGTGCCCATAACGTCCCAGGGAGACCCCTTCCTCCCGGAGCCCCATCTCATCCTGTGTCGCCAGACTATTTTATTACAGGGAAAGAGATCACAAACTGCATTTAACATAAGCAAAGGGTCCCTGGATAGTGGACAACACTCTGGTCAATTTTTACCCACACTATTTTGCACAAAGAAGTACGCACTACAGTTTACACCCACACTCAGGATCATGCATAAAGATAAATCTGTCCTATGCTCCCCATCTGAGCAAGCCTGGGACTGGGTTGAGAGGACGGGAATCGCTGCTAAACCAAGTGAGCCATTTGCCATCCAGGGGTGGATGGAGGGAGCAAAGGCGACACAGGCCCCAGAAACCACAAACTCAGGTGGCCCCACCAAAGAACAGGCAGCACAGGAAAGAGCAAGTCAGAACTCGAAAGGCGAATTTTGTTCACCTTTCTCAAGGGGTCAGAAATAGGCAGACCTGAAGAAGTACTACCCGATGTTCCTCACCCAATGATTGGGCCATTGCTCGGAGGGGGCATAACTCCCCAATTGGCTGAAGAGGTAATGTAGCTGCAGATATGCCCCCCTGGGAATGTCTGGAGCGGGGCTGTGCCCGCCGATTGTCAAAACTGTTCTGCCACAGTGACAAAGAGCGCCGCGGGACACAGTGGGCTGGGGGTCACCTGGCTCTAGTGAGATGACGACTGGAAACGCTTGTAAACGTGCAACCCAGGTACACCATAGGGTTACCACCACAATGTACTCAAATTTGTTTAGCTCTCTTCAGTGGCATATCGGTGCCTTTGGCCAGATGCTCATTGGTGTGCTGACCCGGGATGCAGTGTCTGCAGATTATTATTTACTTGACCTCTTTAGTTAAAAAAGTTTTTTTGAATGTTGTTTATATCATGACTTGTGCAGTGCTGGCTGAACAAAGGATGGGGATGGGAGGGAGGACCTGAAACATGTGACATAGACATTTGTCAACACAAATGGCTACATCAGGAACAGGCACGAGGACACAATATGCACTGCTGACATGAAACGTGAAAGGGATGGGCAGTTGTGTGAAATGGTACCGGTGTATCAATATCTGCATAGATGGCGCATACATGTGGCACTCATATAGGAGACATGCTCAACTGTGACAGACATAGATAACATGCACAGGGGGTGGAGGTGCACACTGGTGGGCCCAACCTACTCCACATATGCTGGGGGTGCACTTATATGGATAGCCCCGGCGGCCCCGTTGGAGGTGACACATACTAAACTGGACACTGAAGGGTGATATGCAATATTGAAGGAGCTATTGCATTTATATCTCTATACAACCCTAACACCAACCAAGCCCACTTTTTATGATTTTATGATCCCTCACACTAGTCCTCCTTCACAATGCAGTGGTTCCTTGTTTCTGGGTCAGGGATTATAATTGTGTGCCTGACTTGGCCAACGACAGGTCCCATCCGCTGATGCCAGGGGCAGAGGTGGGTGCTGTCAACCAACACCTCGTGCACTGGGCCTGACACACACAAGTTACGGATGCATGGCGCAGCCTGCACCCCCTTACCAGGCAATACTCCTATTACTCTGGACTACATAAGCTGCATACAAGGATAGATGTAATGTACTACAGTCCAGAAGCTATGGTAACAATCTAACTTGCTGAATGATTGGGGTGGACCTCATCCAACCATTGCCCACTGTTCCTCCAGTTAGCTTGGGGATGTGGATTCCCTAACATCGCTACATGGTGCCTCCCTACAGAGGCCTTAAACGACGAACCCTTTAAGGACTTCTTATTGTCACTCATTACTGATTATTTTACCGACAAGAACAACAACATCAAACCCAGGCATAGAATGGGACGCTTTTAAGTCGGTCCTACGGAGGCATGCAATGAAAACGGTGTCTGATGCTAAAATAACCCTGCGGTGTGCATTAGATGCCTTGAAAGCATGCATTTGCACCTATGAACAGCAGCTACAAATGGATCATACGGCCGTTGCCCCATTGGTGCAACTATGCATAGAGCACAAGGGGACTTTAGAGAAACTGTGTAAGATAGATCATGGACAATAGATGGCTAAGAAGCACTCAGAAGGCGATAAGGCGGTCAGACTGCTGGCCTGTCTGCTCCGCTCTGAGACACTTAGGCCCATATTTATACTTTTTTTAGCACCGCATGGCGGTCGTTTTTTTACGCAAAATCAGCGCAAACGTACAACATACAATTGTGTTTTGTAAGTTTGCGCGGATTTTGCGTCAAAAAGCGATGCAAATGCGGCACTAACAAAGTTTAAATATGGGCCTTAGAGCCCCTATAACAGCTGTTAGGTACACCAGGGGCCAAATATTGAACTCCTAGGAGGCGATCAATGCAGCCTTCTGAGACTATTGCGCTGAGCTCTACTCGGTTTCATAACCAGCACAAGCGGCTGGGATTGACACATTCCTAGATAACAACCCCTTGCTCTGCCTACAAGACGCAAAAAGAGAGGCCAAATAGAGGCCCTTGAGACCCTCCAGTCCTTTAAGTAGATTGCTGATGTAATAAAACAAATGGCGAGAGGCAAGACACCAGGGATGGATGTGTAGACAGCAGAGATCCGTGCAGCATTCCGACCTACATAGGTGCCGCACCTACCGAAAATGTTCAGCTCAACACTCACAGGGGGCACACTCCCATCTTCTTTACGGAAGCCACACTAGTTGTTCTTCCTAAGCCACACTGGGACCCATTGTTAATGGGGTCATATCAACTCCTTTCAATGCTAAACATGATGTCTGAGATCCTTAGGAAAGTGATGTCTAACAGACTAATACCTATCACTCAACAGATCGTACACCCGGACCAGAATGGGTTCATGCCAGACAGGAGTACTTTTTTGAATCTATAATGCCTATTCCTGCTTATAGATTGGGCACAATCCACAGGAGTTAGCCCATGGATTGCCTCACTAGACATCAAAAAGGTGTTCAATACTATTGGGTGGACATACCAAATAGTGGTACTTGACAAGATAGGCATAGGCCCGACATTTCTTAAATGGTTAGCTCTTCTCTATAATTCACAGACGGTGAGAGTGAAAATGACCTGAATAATATCTGACCCATTCCGCATAGAGCGCAGCACCAGACAAGGTTGCCCCCTCTCCCCGACCATCTTTGTGATGATGATGGAGCCGCTAGCCTGCATGCTTTGCATGTGAGCGTCGGAATGGGGCTTTCGTGGTATCGCTATATACCGACGATATATTAGTCTATCTGAGGAATGACGACACAGTGATACCCCGCCTTAAGGATCTCCTGCTGTTGTTCGGGAGAGTGTCAGTCCTAAAGGTAAACTGGGACCAATCACTATTTGTTCCCTCTGACATCGCTGTATGACCTACGACTGGAACTCCCACACACCCCGTTGCCATGCACCTACATTACATTTAAATATCATTGGGTCAGGGTGTATCACACTGCTAAAGACCAGCTAGAAGTCAATATAGGCAGGGCCCTTGCAAGTGCACAGTCGTTCTGCTCATTCTGGATGTCCTTACTACTCTTGCCAATGGGTTGGACAGCTATAGCCAAGATGCTTATCTTACCTCAATTGTTGTATTTCTTCTCTGCCCTGCTGATAGTATTACCATCCAAGGTTGTCACAGACATGTACTCACTCCTCACCACACTCATATGGGGTAGGAGAAGGCATAGAGTGGTACTGACCAAACTGCATGCACCACTGGACCACGGTGGACCTGGCGTCCCAAATTACATGCATTGCTACGCAGCTGTCCAACTCTAGTGGCCTTTGAAATGGCAGGCAGGCCAACACAAGGCAGAGCTGGGTGGAAAGTTGGTAGAGCTTACAACCCAATGGGTGCTTCAGTGGCTGATGGACCCAAGGAAAGTCTTGCCATCACAAGGCGGCAATGGTCTATCTGCAGTGGCCAAAACATGTTGGCACACATATGTGATCAAGGCACATGCTGAAGCCCTGTATGCACCAGAATTACCGCTGTGGGCACCACCTGTATGCGAAGCACTGCAGAGGCACCTAGACAGGCAGGCGTGGACAGATGCCAACTGTTAGAAATGGGGTTTTTGGTTGGCAGTCAGGTTACCCCCTGTCCAAACAAAAGCCCTCACTCTAGTCAGGGTAAGTCACACACAATCCAAGATTATCCTGTGCCCACCTTCTGATAGCTTGGCACGAGCAGTCAGGCTTAACTTAGAAGGCAATGTGTAAACTATTTGTGCAATAAATCATACAATACCACCATATAGCACCACAAACATACACCACACAGTGTTTAGAAAAATATATAATATTTATCAGGATAATTGTAGGTCAAAACGAATAAAGTTGCAATGTGAATTTGTAGCGATATCACTGAAAAGTAATATAAAGTGTCTTGAGTCTTTAAAAAGCAAACAAAGTCTCTTTCAAGCACAAAGTACCTGGTTTGGAGTGGAAAATCTCCTCAGAGGGCCACAGAAGAAGAGATACGTGGAAAAAGGGTGTGTGCGTCGATTTCTCCCCAGCACACACGGACTTGCGTCGTTATTTTTCACGCGGGGAAGTCGTGTGTCGTTTTCCGGCGCGCGTACAGTCTCTTTCTGTGGATCATGGGAATTACCAGATGTCCCGGGTCTGTGCGTGGATTCTCCTGCTTGTTTACCGGCTGCGCGTCGTTCTGCGGGGCTGTGCGTCAAAGTTTTGCTCTCACGGCAGGCGTCGCATCGATTTCTCCTCTGGAGGTCGGGCGGCGTTGTCCTTGGGAGGCCGTGCGTCGAAGTTCCGGTCGTCCCGAAGGCGTTGCGTCGATCAGCGTCGGTGTATGCCGTTTTTCTCGCTGCAGAACAAGCTGTGCGTCGAAAATTTCGGCGCACGAAGCGTCCAAGTGAAAGAGAGAAGTCTTTTTGGTCCTGAAAATTCAGGGAACAGGAGGCAAGCTCTATCCAAGCCCTTGGAGAGCACTTTTACAGCCAGACAAGAGTTCAGCAAGGCAGCAGGGCAACAGCAAGGCAGCAGTCCTTTGTAGAAAGCAGTCAGGTGAGTCCTTTAGGCAGCCAGGCACTTCTTCTTGGCAGGATGCAGGTTCTAGTTCAGGTTTCTTCTCCAGCAAGTGTCTGATGAGGTAGGACAGAGGCCCTGTTTTATACTAAGTTGTGCCTTTGAAGTGGGGGTGACTTCAAAGAGTGTCTAAGAAATGCACCAAGCCCCCTTTCAGTTCAATCCTGTCTGCCAGAGTCCCAGTAGGGGGTGTGGCAGTCCTTTGTGTGAGGGCAGGCCCTCCACCCTCCCAGCCCAGTAAGACCCATTCAAACTGCAGATGTATGCAAGTGAGGCTGAGTACCCTGAGTTTGGGGTGTGTCTGAGTGAATGCACAAGGAGCTGTCAACTAAACCTAGCCAGACGTGGATTGAAGGGCACAGAAAGATTTAAATGCAAAGAAATGCTCACTTTCTAAAAGTGGCATTTCTAGAATAGTAATATTAAATCCGACTTCACCAGTCAGCAGGATTTTGTATTACCATTCTGGCCATACTAAATATGACCTTCCTGCTCCTTTCAGATCAGCAGCTGCCACTTCAACAGTGTATGAGGGCAGCCCCAATGTTAGCCTATGAAGGGAGCAGGCCTCACAGTAGTGTAAAAACGAATTTAGGAGTTTTACACTACCAGGACATATAACTACACAGGTACATGCCCTGCCTTTTACCTACACAGCACCCTGCTCTAGGGGTTACCTAGGGCACACATTAGGGATGACTTGTATGTAGAAGAAGGGGAGTTCTAGGCTTGGCAAGTACTTTTAAATGCCAAGTCGAAGTGGCAGTGAAACTGCACACACAGGCCTTGCAATGGCAGGCCTGAGACAAGGTTAAGGGGCTACTAAAGTGGGTGGCACAACCAGTGCTGCAGGCCCACTGGCAGCATTTAATCTACAGGCCCTAGGCACATATAGTGCACTCTACTAGGGACTTATTAGTAAATTAAATAGCCAATCATGGATAAACCAATCAATAGTACAATTTACACAGAGAGCATATGCACTTTAGCACTGGTTAGCAGTGGTAAAGTGCCCAGAGGTCAAAAGCCAACAACAACAGGTCAGAAAAAATAGGAGTAAGGAGGTAAAAAAGTTTGGGAATGTCCCTGTCAAAAAGCCAGGTACAACACCAACCTAGCGGTGTGGGGAGACATGTTCACAGATAAGATTTTCAGCACATTTGAGACCCTGCTGGCAGACTATGGGATACCACAGTGTTCTTTCCTGATATACAGCACCCTTGCTAGTGAACTACACAAAACATGGTGTACACATGCCTCCTTATTCCTGCAGGTCTTATTAACGCACAGAGGCAACAGTAGAAGACTTACATATTTATATTCTGCCATACGTGCAGACAGTGAACCCCCCTTACATAAATTACACTACATTTAATTACCTACATCACACATACCTCACCCCACACAGATTAGCACGCATGTCCCCAGGAGTGTCTGACGCATTCCCTCGCAGCCACAACTGCGTGTCTGACTTCCTCTACATGGTCTGGGAATGCCCAATATTGATCCCATACTGGGAGGCAGTTACAGAATTCATATCGGAAACAATGGGGGATAACAGTCAGAAGAGATGGTGCTCACTGCCTGCACAAAAGCTGTGAATAGATTCAGAAACCTTGCATTAGTTCTAGCAAAATGCAGAATCACCATGTGCTGGAAGTCATCTACAGTCCGACTGTGGCTATTGGATCGTCACTCTAGCATACTGGCCAAAAAACGGCCATGCAGCCAATACAGGCTTAGGGAATCCTCAGCCAATTTCATTGATGGACTGGCAGATATACCTATCACAAATTGAAGTCAAGTCGGATGCTAGACGACTGTAGACATAAGTAGACTCCCCTGATTCCTACTGACTCCCATGGAATACATAAATTGAATACTGTTAGAAATGGGGTCTTTGGTTGACAGTCAGGTTACCCCCTGTTCAAGCAAGGACCCTCACTGTACCCCCTGTTCAAGCAGGGTAAAAGAGAATCACCCTCAGCTAACCCCTGCTTACCCCCTTGGTAGCTAGGCAGAGTAGTAGGCTTAACTTCAGAGCGCTAGGTGTAAAGTATTTGTACCAACACACACAGGCCCTCATTCTGACCTTGGCGGGCGGCGGAGGCCGCCCGCCAAAGTCCCGCCGTCAGGTTACCGTTCCGCGGTCGAAAGACCGCGGCGGTAATTCTGACTTTCCCGCTGGGCTGGCGGGCGGTCGCCTTCAGGCCGCCCGCCAGCCCAGCGGGAAAGAGGCTTCCACGATGAAGCCGGCTCGGAATCGAGCCGGCGGAGTGGAAGCTGTGCGACGGGTGCAGTTGCACCCGTCGCGTATTTCACTGTCTGCGCAGCAGACAGTGAAATACATTTAGGGGCCCTCTTACGGGGGCCCCTGCAATGCCCATGCCAGTGGCATGGGCACTGCAGGGGCCCCCAGGGGCCCCGCAACCCCCCCTACCGCCATCCGGATCCCGGCGGTCGGACCGCCGGGATCTGGATGGCGGTAGGGGGGGTCGGAATCCCCTCGGCGGCGCAGCAAGCTGCGTCGCCTTGGAGGATTCAATGGGGCGGCGGTACACTGGCGGGAGCCCGCCAGTGGTGCCGGTCCGACCGCGGCTTTACCGCCGCGGTCGGAATCCCCATTGGAGCACCGCCGGCCTGTCGGCGGTGCTCCCGCGGTCCTCCGCCCTGGCGGTCTTTGACCGCCAGGGTCAGAATGACCGCCACAGTAACTTAATGAAAAACACTACAAAATGACACAACACCAGTTTAGAAAAATAGGAAATATTTACCTAAACAAAACAAGACCAAAACGACAAAAATCCGACATACACAAGTCAAGTTATGAATTTTTAAAGATTAAACTCAAAAATAGCGCTTAGAAACAAAAATGCTTCGATGAGATGTTAACACGGCGTCGTGACGGAGTTGTTCCCAACAAGCCGACACCAGCGGCGCCGGACACGGAGTTGTGTAGACCCCCAAGTACAGTACCTTTGGTGAAGAGTGAAAACAAGCCGATGCGCGAAGTCGGGGATAGCGGCGTCTGTGCGAAACGTTGAATCCACGCACTTCGAGCGGCGTTGGTCACGACGTGGTGCGGCGACTTCCACGGAGTCACAGACTTCAGCGGGGCTGCTGCGGCGTCGGGCCTGCGAAGAGCGTCACGTTCCAGCGAAGGTCACGCCGTCAGGTACAGGCGGCGTTACCGGATTCAGCAGCGGCGTCGGTCCAAAGTCATCCGAAGTCGATTTCCTTGGATTCCACCAGCTTTCCTTTCAAGGGCCCAGGGACTGGATAGGGCACCACTTGTCGGGACAGGAGTCTCTCCAGAGACTCCAGGTGCTGGCAGAGAGAAGTCTTTGCTGTCCCTGAGACTTCAAACAACAGGAGGCAAGCTCTAACTCACGCCCTTGGAGATTTCTTCACAAGATGGAAGGCACACAAAGTCCAGTCTTTGCCCTCTTACTCTGGCAGAAGCAGCACTGCAGGAAAGCTCCACAAAGCACAGTCACAGGCAGGGCAGCACTTCTTCCTCAGCTATCAGCTCTTCTCCAGGCAGAGGTTCCTCTTGGTTCCAGAAGTGTTTCTCAAGTCTGTAGATTTGGGTGCCCTTATACCCGTTTTAGTCTTTGAAGTCACCTTTCTTCAAAGGGGACTCACACCTACTTGTGAAATCCTGCCTTGCCCAGGCAAGGCCTCAGACACACACCAGGGGGTTGGAGTCTGCATTGTCAGAGGCAGGCACAGTCCTTTCAGATAAGAGTGACCACTCCACCCCTCCCTCCTAGCAGAGATGGCTAATCAGGAAATACAGGTTACACCCCAGCTCCCTTTGTGTCACTGTCTAGTGTGAGGTGAAAAACAACCCAACTGTCAAACTGACCCAGACAGGGAATCCACAAACAAGGCTTGTCACAGAATCAGAGTCACAGAATGGTTTAAGCAAGAAAATGCTCACTTTCAAACGCACACTATTAAAATCAACTTTACTAAAAGATGTATTTTTAAATTGTGAGTTCAGGGACCCCAAACTCCACATGTCCATCTACTCTCTAGGGGAATCTACACTTTAATCATATTTAAAGGTAGCCCCCATATTATCCTATGAGAGAGAAAGGCCTTGCAACAGTGAAAAACGAAATTGGCAGTATTTCACTGTCAGGACATATAAACCACATTACTATGGGGGTCATTCTAACTTTGGCGGGCGGCGGAGGCCGCCCGCCAAAGTTCCCCCGCCAGAACACCGCAGCGCGGTGAAATGACCGCCGCAGTGATTCTGACTTTCCCGCTGGGCGGGCGGGCGACCGCCAAAAGGCCGCCCGCCCGCCCAGCGGGAAAGCACCAGCAACGAGGAAGCCAGCTCCGAATGGAGCCGGCGGAGTTGCTGGTGTGCGACGGGTGCAGTTGCACCCGTCGCGATTTTCAGTGTCTGCCACGCAGACACTGAAAATCAATGTACGGCCCTGTTAGGGGGCCCCACGACACCCGTTCCCGCCAGCCAGGTTCTGGCGGTGAAAACCGCCAGAACCAGGCTGGCGGGAAGGGGGTCGGAATCCCCATGGCGGCGCTGCTTGCAGCGCCGCCGTGGAGGATTCCCTGGGGCAGCGGGAAGCCGGCGGGAAACCGCCGGCTTCCCTTTTCTGACCGCGGCTTTACCGCCGCGGTCAGAATGCCCCCGGAAGCACCGCCAGCCTGTTGGCGGTGCTTCCTCCGTCACCTACCCTGGCGGTCTATGACCGCCAGGGTAGGAATGACCCCCTATATGTTCTACCTTATCCATACACTGCACCCTGCCCTTGGGGCTACCTAGGGCCTACCTTAGGGGTGCCTTACATGTAAGAAAAGGGAAGGTTTAGGCCTTGCAAGTGGGTACACTTGCCAAGTCGAATTTACAGTGTAAAAATACACTTACAGACACTGCAGTGGCAGGTCTGAGACATGATTACAGGGTTACTTGTGTGGGTGGCACAACCAGTGCTGCAGGCCCACTAGTAACATTTGATTTACAGGCCCTGGGCACCTCTAGTGCACTTTACTAGGGACTTAACAGTAAAACAAATATGCCAATCATTGAGAACCAATTACGTACACATTTTAAACAGGAGCACTTGCACTTTAGCACTGGTTAGCAGTGGTAAAGTGCCCAGAGTAACAAAAACAGTAAAATCAGAGTCCAGCACACATCAACAACCTGGGGAACAGAGGCAAAAAGTTAAGGGAGACCACGCCAAGGATGAAAAGTCTAACAAATACAGACAACAATTTCAATTGCTACCAGGGGACCCACCAACCCCTTAACATTAATTATGCTTTTGACTCGGCGAACCCCAGGAACCAACTCAACCAGTTGGATAGAGTTGAACACCGCTGATCCGCTCGCACACAAACAGACTGGACCCCCCCCCAAGGGACGCCTACCAACCCCTGCCCCCATTTTTTATATAATAGTGTAGCGTGTGTTTTTTAATGGTTTCATTTCCACACTGAGTTGGTACACTAATTGAGAGCACTCAGCTGACAGTGTTCTACGGAGACTCCTATATGTGTATTTATCTCATTGATGTTGCCTGCCATGAACAGCTGTTAAGAGGCACCAACGAATGAGGGAAAATGTCACAAAACATTCTATTTACTTATATGATGTAAAATGGATTTAGTATGTATCTGCTCAGTTGAAAAACCTAATAAAGAATTATTTTTAAAAAAATGTAAAAGTTAATTGGATCTTCATAGTATGGTTCCTTCATCGTATGGTTCACATGGTCTGACATATCTACATGGCTAATTATGAAAGCAAAATCAGCAGACAATGAATCAGTGATGGGTGATTTAATAGTGAAGCTACGAATAACAGAAAATAAACGTAACATGAATCAACCAAAAAAAAATATGTGAAGGGGTCAGTTATGGTGAATGTACTAATTGGAGTAGATGGCACACCACTGGAAGTCTAAAGTCCAGAGCTGTCCTCCCATTGGAGCTAGAATGTGGTTCAGGATCTGTCCTCAGAAAGAATGTATGGCACACAAAGGAGGACATTAAGGAAGAGGTCACTGGCAGTGGTGGGTGTATTGCCATCTGCACCTCCTGGATTCTTTGCTGGATGTACCCACATGCAGGAGGGGGGATCAGCTACTACAGAGGCAAACATGTCTGTGGCTGGTTGTACCTCTGACGGGGCCTCCCTTCCTGCGGCTAGGGCTGATGTTGATGGGCCTGCTGTTGATTCCAAAGGAAGGGGTAGACTAGTTTTGAAAAGCCCTTCTCAGGGTGGTGTGTATGTCCCTTAAAAGCCTTGTTAGGGAGGCCATGTTAGAATTGTGAGCCTCCATCTGTCCATGCATGTCCCTATGCATATCCCTCTGTAGTTGCTTGATTTCCTGGAGTTCGGTCAACACCTGGCCCATCATGCCTTGGGACTGCTGATATACCCACAAGACGTGACTGATTGTGTCCTGGCCAAGAGCAACCCCCACTGGCCCACACCATTCCTCCCATGCACCTTAACACCATGGGCTTGCACCCTTGCCGCAGAGTGCCCTCTCCAACTTGTTCCTAGACCCTCATTGTCCGGAGCGTTGTGCTGCAACTCAGGATCCACGGCTGTGGGGCACAAGATGGTGGACACTGTGCTAGGGACACAGGTTGGGGGGCAAATGGTTTCCTGTGATGTTGATGGAAGAGGGCTGGGAGGTGGCGTTGTGGGCACAGTGAGACTCACTGTTGCCATCTGACCAGGTTGCTCAGATGGGGAAGGATTGTCCTCCATGTCCAGAAGTCCGGGAGTATTCTCATCACTGAGGGCTTCATCTGGGGGGGGGGGTGGGAGGTAGTGGTAGTCGGTTCTGTGGCCTCTGTGTGCCAAGCCGAAGATCCACCTGTTGATAAAACAAAATATACATTTTTACTGGTTGAATTGGAGCATCTACCTCCAAAGGTTTTGTGTTACAGTAAGCACAGACCTTGGACAAAGGTAAGTTGTATGTAATCCAGTTGTGCCAAGTAACAATGGTTTTGGGTGATTTGACATGACATTTGTGAAACATGCCAACCCAATTTGACTCAAGCAGCTGATTAAATGTGCAGATCAGTTGCACTTTGAAAGATGACCTGAAAATGACATTTTACCACCAGTGCAGCCAACACAGTGAAGAAGCAAGTTATGGCTTTGACAATTAGGTGGCCTAGTTGAGTAGGATGTAGCCAAACCCAGGACTTTGTTGTATATGTGACTGGAGTCATGTGCACAGTGCTGCAGCAATGTATCTGCTGCCAATACCAATCTGAGCAACACAAAAGGATGATGGACGGAGTGGTGAACAATGCAAACACTCACCCCCAGTCACAGATCTGGGTTTAATCCATCGTTCTTTTGCTCACCATGCCACCCCAGTTTGGCCCCAGCCAAATGCAAATCAGTCTTGACCCTGTTCCTTGTGGGAACAGTCCAGCCCGAACTGCCAAGCTAGGTCCTTCCTGGACCAGAAACAAGCATCCTTGGACCGGTTTCAGGGTTTCACCCTTCATCAGCCAGGCTAGCTTGAATCCAGTGGCACAGTGAGCAAGGGACCCACGTCTGGGCATACCCTTCCCACGTAGGGCAACTTTAGCAACACAAAAGGATGATGGACGGAGTGCTGAACAACGCAAACACTCACCCCCAGTCACAGATCTGGGTTTAATCTGGTGATGAATTTTGAGACCTTATGAATACTTGTTGTACACACCGGGTAAGGTGTCATTCATATTCTCAATAGTTTCATCTTGGGTTAGCAAGTCAAGATGGAGCTAGGTAGACAGACTCATATCTCAGTTGAGAATGATCTGTACCTTAATCACTCCAAGGCGAATACACTTAAATTGAGAGTTAGCAGACGGGGGTATTTGGGCAAGTGAACACTTGGCTGGTAGTTGGAGTTACAGACACAAGGCCTCCTGCGAGTTGCAGTCACGTCACTCCCTCTACTACACACACTTGACAAATAATATTCTCCCAGGTGAGTAAACAGCATTTGAGATTAAAAACTGTGTGTCTTTGGGCATTTGAACAAGGGGCATGGAGTTACAGAAACAGGGCCGATTGGGCTTTGCAGTCTGTTCACGCCCTCTACTTCACACCCTTGACTAATAGTATCCTCTTGGATAAGTAAACTTCAACTGAAAGTTAACAAATGGGTATTTGCACAATTGAACACTGGGCTGGTGGTTGGAGTTACAGAGACAGGGCCTCTTGGGAGTTTCAGCCATGTCACTCCCTCAGTTGCATACTGTCAAAATGGTATCCTCCTAGAGGATGAAACTTCAATCGAAAGTTACAAACAGGAGTATTTGGACAAGTGAACACTGGTCTGGTGGTTGAAGTTACAGTAACAGGTCCTCCTAGGAGTTGCAGTCAGGTCACTCCATCTACTACACTCACTATACATGTGGTATTCTCCCAGGTGAGAACACTACAATTGAGATATTACAGAAAGGGTATTTGGGCAAGTGAACATTGGGCTGGTGTTTGGAGTTACAGACACAAGGCCGCTTGGGAGTTGCAGTCATGTCACTCCCTCTACTACACACACTTGACAAATTATATCCTCCCAAATGAGTAAACTTCAATTGAAAGTTTTTAAGAGTTAGCAAACAGGTGTATTTGGGCAAGTGAATACTGGGCTTGTGATTGGAGTTACAGAAACATGGACTATTGGACTTTGCAGTCAGGTGACTCCCTCTACGTCACACACTTGACTAAAAGTATCCTCCTAAATGAGTAAAGGTCAATTGAAAGTTAACAAACAGCAGTATGTGGATATGTGAACACTGGGCTGGTGGTTGGAGTTACTGAAATAGGGCCTTCTGGGAGTTGCAGTCAGGTGACTCCTTCTACTACACACACTATACACATGGTATCTTCCCAGGTGAGAACACTTCAATTGAGATATTACAAAAAGGGTATTTGGGCAAGTGAACACTGGGCTGGTGTTTGGGGTTACAGACACAAGACATCCTGGGAGTTGCTGTCAGGTCATTCCCTCTGCTTCACACACTTGACAAATGGTATCCTCCCAAATGAGTAAACTTCAATTGAAAGTTAACAAACAGGAGTATTTGGACAGGTGCACACTGGGCTGGTGGTTAGTGTTTCTGAAACAGGGCCCCATGGGAGTTACAGTCAGGTCACTCCCTCCACTACACACACTATACACATGGTATCCTCCCAGGTGCGAATACTTCAATTGAGAGTTAAGGAACAGGGGTATTTGGACAAGTGAACACTGGGATGGTGTTTGGAGTTATGGACACAAGGCCTTCTGGGAGTTGCATTCAGGTCACTCTCTTGACTACCCAAACTATACAAACGGTATCCTCCCAGGTGAGGACACTTCAGTTTAGAATTAGCAAACAGGAGTATATGGGAAATTGAACACTGGGCTTGTGTTTGCAGTTACAGACACAGGGCCTCCTGGGAGTTGCAGCCAGGTAACTCTCTCTACTACATATACTAGAAACATTATGGGTATTACATATCTGTATGCAGACTGCATTTAGGTTTGGGCATACATTTACATGTTGAGACATACTATGAGTCCTGGGATGATTTTTTGAAATTAAAAGACTTACAAGCACCATTTGGAAATATGGCATGTGATGGGCCTAGGTAGCTGTGATGTTGAGTTCAACAATACACATTGATAGTGTTAACACGCAGATACTCTGGGTATTGAATGTTGGTTAAGTACATGAACAAGACAGTGTCAAAAACTGAGCTGTGAGCATGCAGGACATTGCAATTTTGTGACAGTGTTTGTGCTGTGACTTATCAGACTCTACTTCCCCAGGTATTCATGTGAAGCCCTCAGGATGCAGGATGGCTAAGACCTTCTCCTTCTAGGGAAAGAGTTGTAATGGGGCACTGGGAGGGCCACTGCCAGTCTTCTTGGCCTACAGCTTGTGCATGGAGGCCAGCAACACACCTTGCCCCTCAGATCATTCCACCTCTTCCTGATGTCCTCTTTTATGCACAGGTGGTGCCTACAGCATTCACTCTGTCACCTATCTTGTTCCACATTTCCATTTTCCTACTGTGAGGAGTGTGTTGGACTTGGGCTCCAAACAATCGTGGCTCTGCTCTAATGATTTCATCCACCATGACTCTCAACTAATCCTCTAAAAAATGTGTATTTTTGGACTGTCGCTTGGCTGGAAATTAAAGAAGGCGACAATGACTAGCTAAACAAGACAAGTGAATATGAAGAAAAAAATAGACGATGTGTGTGAATGGTGCAAAATGCGATGGTCAAAAAGCGCTGCCTTATAACAAAAAATAGACGACAAGATGTGTGGTCTGTATTGTGGTAGAAATGCAAAGGGTTGTGGTCTGTGGAGGGGTGTGTTTTATAGTGTGATTTGCACGTGTGTCCACTGGACCAATGTGTGTTAGTTGTGTTGTTTTTTAATTCATCCAATGTGCACTTGTCTGCTACTTTGGTGGATGGGGAACGCAGCATTCGACTGCCATTAGCTGACCACCGTGAGGAGACCGCCATGGCAACTGTATGTTTGTAATATGCTTGGTGGTTGGCTGTGGTGCTGATGGTGCTGGAGGTTGGACCGCCTAGTTACAGGCCACTGCACCGCTGGCCGTCTGCCTTTTTTGCTTGGCGGTCAGCGTGCCTTCCTGTATAGCTCGTAATATGGCGGTCTGTGAACCATCAGTGCAACAGTGTTTTTCAGACTGCCAGCATGGCAGTCTGGCGGTCTGACCAATAAACTCGTAATGAGGCCCATAATCTAGCACAGTGAGCTATAAATTGCCATCAAAGAGCTCCATGCAAAACTGCAAGGGACAGACTAGAAAGTTATGTTTATTCCCAGTTTTTGATTATCTTAATTTTGCTGAAAAAGGTCTGTTTGGATAGAAATATATTGTTATTGGTAAAGTCAACCATAACCATTGTGTTTCCTTCTGAATCTTGAATTTATGCTTCCCCAGAACATACAAAATGCCTACCGGTAGGTGAATCCTACCCTTTATCTTACGGAAAAAATTGTATACACTGGTTTTCACACATATGATTCATTGCCTCTGTATGTGTGTGTGACATAAAGTGCTCAAACACCTTATGCTGGCAAGAACGCTGCTATAAAACAAATGAAATACATGTGAGAGAGGGGCTATGGAGAGATGAGAGGCACTGTTAGAGGGACATAGTGAGTGGATCATTAAATAGCTGCAGTAGATTGCTGTATCCTTGTACACTGTGAGTTCATAATTAAATACTTTTTTTAAACTAATTCAAATGAACATATAATATAAAATGTAGCAGAATGGACAGTTTTTGCCATGTTTTGCCAAATTTTCATGGGGGGGAACATCCCATTGTACTGGTCAGGCTTGCTCGCTATGCACCCATTGGAGGCTTGACTGACAAAATTTGCCAGGACTGCTGTGGGTTCCCAGTCCGGACCTAAATAAAATATCAGCTGGTAGACAGGGAGATTAGTTAGGACTTTGCTGGTAATAGCATAACAGAAGACAATATTGACATAACTGGCAGAACTGTTGTTTCACCTGGTCACTGACAAATGTCTTCCCCATCAGCTAAAAGCTGCCACTGACACGTCCCATATTTGCCAGCAAATTATCCAGTTGTTTTACAGTGTTTTGCATGCGCCACCTAGTCTGTCTGTGTGTGGACTGCAAAAATGTCAAAGCATCCAGTTACCTGCTGTTTATTCCACTCTGCATATCTACTGGGCCCTTCAAGAAGGAGCTGCCCAGTCCAATCATTTTTAGCAATGAATGTTTCGAGGTGGAGGTCTATATTGTGGTAGAGGCTACTTGTGTTGTGTCAAATTTGTGTCATTTTTTTTTATTGCAAATTCGGTGCAAAACTAACTCCATATTTATACTTTGGCCCTAGACCCGCCTATGGAGTTAAAGTTATTTTTTGGATGTGAAAACCTACCTTGCATCAATGAGATGCAAGGTAGGCGTTCCTTTGCAAGAAATTACTCTGTGGCCATAGGACCATATTTATCCCCCCGTGCTAAAACCAGGGCAAGGGGGGAGGAGGGCTCAAATAATGGTGCGAAGCTTGCTTTTACGCCTGTGTCACGGCAGGCATTAGGGGACCTGTGGGCCTATTGTGGATCATTAAATAGCTGCAGTAGATTGCTGTATCCTTGTACACTGTGAGTTCATCATTTAATACTTTTTTTAAACTAATTCAAATGAACATATAATATAAAATGTGGCAGAATGGACAGTTTTTTCCATTTTTTGCCAAATTTTCATGGGGGGAGGAACATCCCATTGTACTGGTCAGGCTTGCTTGCTATGCACCCTATGGAGGCTTGACTGACAAAATTTGCCAGGACTGCTGTGGGTTCCCAGTCCGGACCTAAATAAAATATCAGAAAGGTAGACAGGGAGATTAGGACTTTGCTGGTAATACCATAACAGAAGACAATACTGACATAACTGGCAGAACTGTTGTTTCACCAGGTCACTGACAAATGTCTTCCCCATCAGCTAAAAGCTGCCACTGACACGTCCCATATTTGCCATCAAATTATCCAGTTGTTTTACGGTGTTTCGCATGCGCCACCTAGTCTGTCCGTGTATGGACTGCAAAAATGTCAAAGCATCCAGTTACCGGGTGTTTATTCCACTCTGCATATCTACTGGGCCCTTCAAGAAGGAGCTGCCCAGTCCGATCATTTTTAACAATGAACGTTTCGAGGTGGAGGTCTATATTGTGGTAGAGGCTACTTGTGTTGTGTCAAATTTGTGTCATTTTTTTTAATTGCAATTTCGGTGCAAAACTAACTCCATATTTATACTTTGGCTCTAGACCCGCCTATGGAGTTAAAGTCATTTTTTGGACGTGGAAACCTACCTTGCATCAATGAGATGCAAGGTAGGCGTTCCTTTGCAAGAAATTACTCTATGGCCATAGCACCATATTTATCCCCCCGTGCTAAAATCAGGGCAAGGGGGGAGGAGGGCTCAAATAATGGTGCGAAGCTTGCTTTTACGCCTGTGTCACGGCAGGCATTAGGGGACCTGTGGGCCTATTTCCATGGTGGAACACCATTCAATTAGCCCACAGGTGCCCTCCCCAGGACCCAGGGACACCCCCATCCACACCAGAGGGACAGTACAGGTAAGTATTTTATTTTATTTTTAAAAGTGCCATTGGGGGCCTTGTGATGGGCTCCCCTACATGGCACCAGATGCAATGGCCATGACCAAGGGACACTGGTCCCCTGTGCTGGCCAATGGGGTGGTGGGCATGACTCCTGTCTTTTCTAAGACAGGAATCATGTGGTATGGATGGTTTTGCATCAGAAAATGATGTAAGCTGGCTATAGTCATTTTATTTTACTCTAACCTACCTAACGTCATTTTTTGGTGCAAACCCCCTCCTCCCATACAGTCACCCCCACCCGGCTAACATCATTTCTTTTTTTTACGCTAGCCCACCCTTTGAGCCGGCTTGCAACATTCCATAAATATGATGCCCTGCTGGCGCTCAGGAATGGTGCAAGTCAGTGCAAAACCTTTTGATGCAAAACTGCGTTATTGCAGTTTTGCACCACAAAGTATAAACATGCCCTTTAATATGTACTGATTGCACTGATATACGAATCAACACACCACATTGCGCTATTTCTCACACTGAGCAATAGACAGCGACTGTGATTTTTCTATCTAAACGCAAATAATAATTCTAATACAGACTCTGTATTTATTACTAAGTGGTTCATAAGTTGGAGTGATTTATGCCTCATTATGGTTTGTTAAATATGCTTTGATCGTCAGAGAAGGAACATCGAGAGGTCAAAAAAGCAAATACTGTTTTTTCATTTCCTTTTGCTTATTTATCAAATTGTATTTTTATTGCTATGAGAAATGCCGTTTTACATTGATATGGAAATAAATGATGCAGATAATGACGTTTAGGCCTTAGATTAAAGAAAATGGTATTTGATGGCTAGAGGAAATGTCCAATTTGACTGAAGGAAGGAAATAGAATAGTTAGTATTACTGGAGAAGAGTGAGTTTTGCAGTTTGTTCAGAGAGTTCCCAAAAACTGAATATTCAGATTTCCAAATATCAGAGAAACGGAAAGCACAAAAAAAGAAAATTAAGGGTGTAGAGAGAAGGAGAAGAGGTGCAGAAAGAAAAAGACAATGTAGGTGGTAGAGAGAAAGAGAGGGAGGGCAAAAGGGAAGAGGTGTGGCATAAGGAATAGACATAGATAAAGACTGAGGGCCTCATTTACGAGGTCCTAGCGGTACACTGCGCCACCTGAGTTTCATTTGTTTTGACACTCCAGTGGCGCAGTGTGTCAGCTCATATTTACAAGGCCACGCAAAGCCACTTTGGTGGCGTTTCATGGCCTTGTAAATATGGACCCCTTTCACACATAGCACTGCTTGAAAGGGGGCATTCCATGGGTTTTGCTTGGGTTGTTCCCATGCAACTTCCATGGAACCCGAAGGAATCTGGTGCATTCCCAGATTTACAAGTCTAGGAATGTGTCAGATTCCTAGGCCAACTCAGAGGTGGTGTAAGAGTGATGCAGCAGGAAGAAATATTTGTATTTCTTGTGTTTTTTTCTCTTTCTATGTGTGCTGCATTCTATGTGTGCCAAAGTCGCCTTCATTATTTCTTACTTGGGTGGTGTGGCCACTAATTGGGCCATTCCATTGATGCAGTCTAAATACCCTATCGTATATAATTCCACACCCTTTAAGCCATCGATGAATACCCTCTTTGCACAACAGATGTTTATAGTCCAGCAACAAAGAGCTATTCAATTTGTGACAGGGCTCTAGAGATCTTTTAACCTACATTATTCAATTTAATTGCCTTATTTCCGAAACACATTGGCCAGAGGGAAAAAGTACATCTTGTTTTAGAGAGAACTTAAGGACAATATATATATATATTTTTTTTTAACATGTTTTTATTGATTTTTCCAAGAGGACCAAACATTGTGCTACAAACATATATTATCAAAGACAGGATATTGATGGTTTAAGTAGATCTTTTAAATTCGCACAAATTAGAATAAACAAACAACTAAGAACACCTCGTACACTTCCAGGTCCGGACAATCTAATCAGCATATTTGAGTTATTGCCTACGCCGATGACTAGCGCGTTCTAGTGTGGAGAGGCTCAGGATGGGGTCTTAGCTTCTGCGCGGGGGGGGGGGATGCCCGAACTGATGGGGTGCTATTATCTGATGGTTGGGCATACTGGCCTGTGGGCACTGCCTGAGGTATGTGCACGTGGGGTTTTAGTGTATTGTCAGTAGGGGTGAGGTGTTGTCGATGGGGGTGTATGCATCCCCTGACGGGGTGCTGCATTGTAGCTGGGTCCGTGCCTGTGACCGCCTATGTATTCACAGCAATTCGCAGTTCACGGGGGCCTCTCGTTTTTTGCCTCTAGCTTAGAAACTAACATGTTCCAGATTTCGCAACCCGCGTGTCGCAGTCCCCCTGGTGCTAGGTTCGTTAGCACCTGGTACTCAGCACGGGCCCATTGCAGTGTGAGGGTGAGCCAGGCTTTCAAGTCGGGTGCATTGGGGGCTTTCCAATTCATGGCTATTAGTCTTTTGTACATTGCATAAGCCAGGTCCACAAATCTGTGTAAGTGTCACGTCCAGGTCAAGACCCGTCATTTCTGCTAATGTTTTAACCACCCCAGCCCATTCCTTTTGTATATGTGGCAACTTAAGGACAATTTATAAAGACTCACTGGCCCACATAGTAGGATTACCTGAGAACTGCACAGAATCAATTGATCTGGTTGTTAAACTGGGTCATAGAATAGGTGAACATTGAAGTGAGCGGCCACAAAATGACACAAGCAGTCCTGAAGACAAGGATTATAAGACATCTGAATCAGAACCCATGCAAATTGGAGGTATCAAGGGGCTTTTATCCTCAGAAGAGAAGGACAGATGACATAAGGCTAATCTTTGTCTTTATTGTTCCAAGCCTGGTCATTTTGCCCATTATTGTACCACCAATCCCAAAAAGCAAAAGATTGTAGCTTTCATAGATAACGATGACTGCAGAAAAGCTAACAATCTCAAAGAAGAAGACACATACCTTTAGAATGACTTTCATTCTATCTCCACAAAAAAGACATAATGGGGGTCATTCTGACCCTGGCGGTAAAAGGCAGTTACTGCCGGTCAGAAGACCGCCATAACACCGCCGCGGTAACCCGCCAGGGTCATTCTGACCCACAACAGCCAAACCGCCAAAAACCCGACCTCCACTGAAGGCCGCCACATCAGCGATAAACTGGAGATGACCAAACCTCCACCATCACGCCAACAGAAATACGCCCATGCCATTACGACCCACGAATCCACGCGGCAGTCTTTCAACCGCGGTATCCCATTGGCGGTACACACCGCTGCACTCAAAATACACACACATCTACAAAACACTGCCACATTGGACAATTACAAATACAACACCTGATACACATACAAACACCACTCCCACACAATCAATACGATATAAAACACCCACCCACATCACCCACAAACCCCCACAAATCGAAATTCAGAGACAAGGCGCAATACACAGAGAGAGAGCACAGGGAACGCAAACCACCAAACACACAGGAACCCAACATCATCCCCCACACTACATCTACGCACAAAACACCACACACCACTACACTCATCACCACAAACACCACCCCACACCTCATCCACACCACCCCATGGCACCCCAAAGACACCCCAGGTTCTCGGACCAAGAACTCAGGGTCATGGTGGAGGAAATAATTAGGGTAGAGCCCCAGCTCTTCGGCACACAGGTGCAGCACACCACAATAGCCAGGAAGGCGGAGCTATGGCAAAGGATCGTCGACAGGGTCAACGCTGTGGGACAGCATCCCAGAAATCGGGAAGACATCCGAAAGCGCTGGAACGACCTACGGGGGAAGGTGCGGACGATGGTGTCAAGACACAACATCGCTGTGCAGAAGACTGGCGGCGGACCCCCACCCACTCCACCCGAATTCACAGCATGGGAGCAAGAGGTCTTGAACATCCTGCATCCTGAGGGCCTCGCTGGAGTAGGCGGAGGAATGGACTCTGGTAAGTCTAATCTCAACTACTTCACCCCCCCAACCACCAGCATGCCAACCCACATCCCCACCCTCACCCCCAACCCCCTAGCACATATCCTCCCTGCTAATGTCTCACCAGCACAACCCACCCAAACCAACACCAACCCCTGAATGCCAACACAAACCATGGACACCCATCACCTAAGCATTACCACTGCACATACCCATCCCCCCCCCAAACCACCCTCACAACTCCCCCCACAAGGGAATGCCAGCACTGGGGGACAAGGGCACCCACAAATCGCACGCCATGGCACACACAGAAGCAATAACCATACTCTTTTACCACTGCAGTGCCCGAACGCCAACACACCGGCCCGGAGGGTCCAGAAATGTCCATCCCACCCCCAGAACAGGCCCCCAGTGATGACAGCAGCTCTGGCGACCTAGAACCTGATGACCAGCCCGGACCATCGGGGACCTCTAGACAGTCGGTTCCCCGAAGACAGCCACAGGCCACAGCAGACCTACCCCCCTCTGGAAACCCCAGCACAGCACCCACCCAGCGGGCCCATGCCTCTGTCTCCAGGACAGGTCAAGCAGCGGTGTGTCTACCACTACAGGGCACCCAGGGCAACCCACCACCCCAACAACAACAGGGACCTGGGGGCAGTGGTAGTGGGCACACCGTCCAGGGGACAGAGGCCCAGGAACAAAGGGGAACTGGGAGGGCTGCAGTGCGACAGAGGGAGGACAGGCCTAGGGAACCCACTGTCCAAGAGGCCCTCACCACCATCATGGGAGCGTACCACCACTCCCAAGAGACGATAGCGACGGTCCTGGCCAGGTTCCAGGAGATCCAGGCCATGCAGGAGGGCCAGTACATGGGGTTCCGGGAAGAACTGCGCAGCATCAGTTCCGCAATGGGTACAATCGTGGTGGCACTCAACCAGATTGTCACCACATTGCGGGACCATGTGGCCCCCCAAAGCATGGAGGAAGCATGGAGGAAGAACAGCCCACCACCTCCGCTGGCGCTAGTGGTCAGGAGGCCCGACACAACAGCAACGGGCCACCCGGACCCCACCCCCTGCAGAACATGAACCACCCCGCAAGAAAGGCCTGAGATCTAGGAAGAAGACAGAGTAGGATGTCAAGACCCCCGCCATGCACGGATCCCCCCGGATGTCATCCCACTGTCCCACTTGTTCACCCTGTCCAACCTTGAACTGCCCCTGCTCCACCTTCCACAGGCATATGGACAATGCACCTGTGCGAACGAGAGTCTGGACTCTGCCATGGACATGCCTCCACCATCACCCATCACCCTTTTTGAACTATACACCAATTTTTGCACTTCAATAAACACAATTATTGCACAAAAACCATCTGGAGTCTGCTATTTATTTTTTTAAACCAAATGTATTCGATATAACCAACCAAAAATGTCCAATTACATTGTGATGACAACATACCAGTGTCACACAGCAGGGTAGTCCATGGGGAAATAAACCAGAGGGCACTCCGTGGGGACCAGATCACTGAAATAGGAAGGCAAATTCACAACTAAGTTACCATACATTGGGGTGAAAGGTCAGACAGTAGAGAGCCAGTACTGTTACAGATATAATAAAATGCAGGAGTAGATTCTTACCTGTGTGTTACTGGAAATACTGCAGTATCACTCTGTCCCTGTTGTCTGTGTCGTCCTCTTCGTCTTCCTCCTCTTCACTCTCCGCAGGCTCCACAGCGGCCACAACACCACCATCTGGACCATCCTCCTGCAGGAAAGGCACCTGGCGTCGCAAAGCCAGGTTGTGAAGCATGCAGCAGGCCACGATGATATGACACACCTTCTTTGGTGAGTACATTAGGGATCCACCTGTCATATGCAGGCACCTAAACCTGGCCTTCAGGAGGCCGAAGGTCCGCTCGATCACCCTCCTAGCACGCCCATGGGCCTCATTGTACCGTTCCTCTGCCCTTGTCCTGGGATTCCTCACTGGGGTCAATAGCCAAGGCAGGTTGGGGTAACCAGAGTCACCAATTAGCCACACACGCTGTCTCTGTAGCTGTTCCATTACATAAGGGATGCTGCTATTTCGCATGACGTACGCGTCATGCACTGACCCTGGGAACTTGGCATTTAAATGGGAGATGTACTGGTCAGCCAAACAGACCACCTGGACATTCATCGAATGATAACTTTTTCGGTTCCTGTACACCTGTTCATTGTCTTTTGGGGGGACCAAAGCCACATGGGTACCATCAATGGCACCAATGATATTGGGAATGTGTCCAAGGGCATAGAAATCACCCTTCACTGTGGACAAGTCACCCACCTCAGGGAAAATGATGTAGCTCTGCATGTATTTCATCAGGGCAGACAACACTCTGGACAATACCCTTGAAAACATAGGCTGAGACATCCCAGATGAAATGGCCACTGTAGTTTGAAATGATCCACTAGCCAAAAAATGGAGTACTGACAGCACCTGCACTAGAGGCGGAATCCCTGTGGGTTGGCGGATGGGTGACATCAGGTCTGGCTCCAGCTGGGCACACAGTTCCTGTATAGTGGCACTGTTGAGTCTGTAGGTGAGTATGACATGTCGTTCTTCCATTGTCGACAGGTCCACCAGCGGTCTGTACACGGGAACATTCCTCCGTCTCCTCGCAAGTCCCAGCGGACGGTGCCTAGGAAGGACAACATGGAGCACAGAGTCAATCAACCCACAGGTAAGTTCCCACAGCCTGCACAGTACACGAATCTCTCTGGATTGAATGGCTTGTATGAGTGTCGATGCAAGGCCTAACCATGTGTGACGCAGTAGGAATTAAGCCATGTGGGCCCTTGAAATGGCGGCTGCCTGACCTGTGAAGTGTGACAATGTGAAGTGAGGTCATTGCGCTGGCGTGGCACGCCGTGGCGGTAGGCGGTCGAAGACCGCGGCGCAAAGCAGCATTGGTTAACATTGAACCCTATGGGTTTCAGGAGCCAATGACGATGTGCGCCGGCGGTCGCGGTACGCACCGCCGCGGTACGCACCGCCACGGGCGTGACCGCCATTTTCTCTCTGCTTAATCACACGAGACCTGAGCATCCACAGGAGAGGACCTATACTGCAAGTGCTGCTGTGACCTCGGTCTGGAAGTGACAATGGCTGCTGCGACTGAGGAAAGGGCCCCCGCCTTCAGTTCCGAAGAGTTGGAGAAGCTCGTGGACGGGGTCCTCCCCCAGTATGCGCTACTCTACGGTCCTCCAGACCAACAGGTGAGTACACGGGGGCCAATGCATAGTGGGCAATGCCTGTGATGAGTGGGGTGGATGTACGATGGAGGGGAGCGAATTACGAATGCATGGCACGACAGATGAGAGCATGTGCCACATGGCAAGTTTGGGGAGGGGGGGCCACTCACATCGAGCATGCAGAAAAGTGATGATGTTTCTTTTCCCCCCCTGTACATGTCACGTAGGTCAGCGCCCATCAGAAGATCGATATTTGGCGTGCCATCGCCAAGGACGTCCGGGCCCTGGGGGTCCACAACAGACGGGGCACCCACTGCCGCAAGAGGTGGGAGGACATCCGCCGCGGGAGCAGGAAGACCGCCGAGGCTCTGCTGGGGATGGCCTCCCAACCTAGGAGGGGTGCCAGTCGTACCTTGACCCCCCTGATGTCCCGGATCCTGGCGGTGGCCTACCCCGATCTAGATGGGCGCTTGAGGACATCACAGCAGACACAAGGGGGTGAGTACCAGCACATTCAGCTATATTTGCGCGCAGTGGAGGTGCCTGGGTGGGGGAGGAGGGCTGTGGGTATCCCTAGGCCAGGGCGATTTCTGTAGGCTAGGCCCCTCCGTGAGGTATGGTCCTGTGCCCCCGCCCCCCACCTCTGTAGGGTGCCTAGTAACGCTATTCATGGACCTGTGTATTCTGTGTGGGCAGTTGTCGCCCATAGGCTTGTAGGGCATGTCCCAGTGAATGAGTAGTGTACCCCAAGTGCGCAGCGTAGTGCAGGGGGCTTCTGTGTCTGTCCTCTCCGCCAACGGTGTCCCCAATGCATGCACTCAACTTGTCTTTATTTCTCCACCCCCCCCCCCATTTTCTTTGTTTTTCTGTGAATGTGTGCATTAGCATCATCAGGCGGAGGAGAAGTGGCATCGGCGCAAGAGGGAGCTGCATCTCACATGGCCCCGGAGGGCCATGCAACGGACTCCGACATGACCAGTGAGACGGAGGGCGAGGGGGGCTCCACCACGGGGACCCGTGCAGACGTCAGTGACACCGACACGTCCTCGGATGGGAGCTCCCTTGCGGTGGCGGCAACATCCGTGCCCACCGATACTACAGGTACAGCCGCCACCCAGCGCACCAGCTCCACCCTCCCAGCAGCCCCTCGGCCTTCGGCCCGTGCCCGCACGGCCAGGAAGGCGGCCATCTCCTTCGCCCCAGGCACCTCAGGCCCTGCCCCAGTCACCCCTGCTGCCCTCAGTGAGGAGGTCATTGACCTCCTGAGGACCATCATTGTTGGGCAGTCTACCCTTTTGAATGCCATCCAGGGTGTGGAGAGGGAGGTGCATCAAAGCAATGTATACCTGGAGGGCCTTCATTCGGGTCAGGCTGCCCAGCAGCGATCGTTCAACGCTCTGGCCTCAGCACTGACGGCAGCGATTGTCCCTGTCTCCAGCCTCCCTCTTCTAACTCCCTCCACCCAGTCCCACTCCCCTGTTCCTCTGCCTATCCCATCCACACCTACAGACCAGCCTGCACACACCTCAACACCCAAGGGAAGCTCATCCAGACATAAGCACCACAGAACACACAAGCATTCACACAAGCAACATACAGATGCAGACATGCCAACAGCCAATACCTCCTCTGTGTCCCCCACCTCCTCGTCTCCCTCCTCCCTCCCTGTGACGTCTACACTCACACCTGCATGCACACCACCATCAGCCAGTACACCCATCACCAGCACACCCTCCAGACCAGTCCGCACACGTGCAGTCACCACCCCCACTGCCATGTACACGTCCCCTGTGTCCTCTCCCAGTGTGTCTGTCACCCCCGCTTCCAAACCACCCAAACGCAGGCAGGCACCCAACCAACAGCCATCCACCTCACGTCAGCCTCCAGCCCAAGCACCTGCAGTCAAAGACACCAGACTTGACTCTCCTACAACCACATCCTCTTCCTCCACTCCCATACCCACTCCAGCTACCCTTCCCATTGCTCCTAAAAAACTATTCCTCTATAAACTGGACCTCTTTTCCTCACCTGACCCACCCCCTCCATCTCGTAAGAGTTCCAAAAACACCTCAGCCACCACCAGCCCAGCAACTCCCAAGAACGTCGTGCCTGGTTTTTGGAGTCCGCCCTTTCCTTGGGCAGGGACATCGGCCAGCAGCAAAGGCACAGCCAGCCCCCCCCCTGGGAAGAGGAGCAAAAAACTGAAGGGCAGGCGCGACAGGCCTGATACGCCTGCCCCCAAGGAGGGTAGCCTTGCACACACCTGCCACATCGGGTAAGGGAGCCAAGGGCCACGGAGAGTCTGCCAAGGAGGGCAAGGGCAGCAAAGCGCAAAAGGCAGGGAGCAGCCGACCTGGCCATGAGGGCCCCACCAGCCCCATTCCGGGGGTATCGGAGGAGACCCAGGGCCCCAGGACTCCATCACAGGAGGGCCCCACAACAGAAAGGTCCGATGCTGACTGAGCGGGAAGAATTGGCCAGGTGTGGTTCACTCGAAACACAAGACAAGCACCGCTGAACAGGTCCCCGCCGTGAGAAGCACCACTGAACAGGTCCCCGCCGTGAGGAGCACCGCTGAACAGGTCCCCGCCGTGAGAAGCACTGCTGAACAGGGCCCGCCGTGAGAAGCACCGCTGAACAGGGCCCCGCCGTGAGAAGCACCGCTGAACAGGGCCCCGCCAAGACAGGCACCGCTGAACAGGGCCCTCCTGTCAAGCACCGCTCCGCTGGGCCCTCATCTCAAGCACCGCTCTGCTGGGCCCTCCTGTCAAGCACCGCTCCGCTGGGCCCTCATCTCAAGCACCGCTCCGCTGGGCCCTCCTGTCAAGCACCGCTCCGCTGGGCCCTCATCTCAAGCACCGCTCCGCTGGGCCCTCCTGTCAAGCACCGCTCCGCTGGGCCCTCATCTCAAGCACCGCTCCGCTGGGCCCTCCTGTCAAGCACCTCTCCGCTGGGCCCTCATCTCAAGCACCGCTCTGCTGGGCCCTCCTGTCAAGCACCGCTGGCCCATTGGCAGGCCCGGTTCTGTGTCGGGCAGGGCTTCACGAGGCACTCTGCCACCCATGCCTCCTCCATGACCAGTGGACTCTGTAATCCACCTGATGGACCCTGGGCCCTCCTGTCAAGCACCGATCCGCTCTGCTGGGCCCTCATCTCCAGCACCGCTCCGCTGGGCCCTCCTGTCAAGCACCGCTCCGCTGGGCCCTCCTGTCAAGCACCGCTACGCTGGGCCCTCCTGTCAAGCACCACTACGCTGGGCCCTCATCTCAAGCACCGCTTCGCTGGGCCCTCCTGTCAAGCACCTCTCCGCTGGGCCCTCATCTCAAGCACCGCTCTGCTGGGTCCTCCTGTCAAGCACCGCTGGCCCATTGGCAGGCCGGGTTCTGTGTCGGGCAGGGCTTCACGAGGCACTCTGCCCACCATGCCTCCTCCATGACCAGTGGACTCTGTAATCCACCTGATGGACTGTGGCTTTGCACCCCCCAGGATGGCACAATGGGCAATCCACCCACTGTAGAGACTTGAGAGACTGTGGCTTTGCACTCCCCAGGATGGCACAGTGGGCAATCCACCCACTGTAGAGACTTGAGAGACTGTGGCTTTGCACTCCCCAGGATGGCACAGTGGGCATGGAGGCCCTTCGTGGATCTGGCGTCGTGGACTCATGTGGCTGAGGTGCCCCCCTTCCCTTCCCCCTGAGGTGCCAGTATTTTTGGCTGGGAGGATGTGGAGTTCCGGTTCCATGCTGTCCCGATTTCGCGTGGAGTGTGTCGAGGTGAGCGTTTTCCATTGGAAATGTCTGTTTCCGCCGTGTTTTTATCGGCTGGGCTCCCGCCCCGGAAAAGGTGGCGGATTGGTGAGTCGTGATAGGGTGGGCGATACATTGTCTGCCGCCTGGCTGTTGGTGGTGACCGCCGCGCTGTTTGTTTGTGCCGCCGTGGCGGTCGGAGTGTTAAAGCGGCGGCCTGTGTTGGCGGTTCCCGCCAGGGTCAGAATTCCATTTTTTGGACCGCCAGCCTGTTGGCGGGTTGGCCACCGCTTTAACACTGACCGCCAGGGTCAGAATGACCCCCAATATTCCTATTCTTATTGACTCAGGGCCACTGGACATTTCTTTGATCTATCCCTGGCGGAACAATTGGCTATCTCCCAAGTGACAAAATCAGAACCAGAACCTTTGAGAGCAGTTGATGGTTCAGCTCTTTTCTCTGGACTGATATAGTTTAATACTTGGTTGGGGATAACGGTCACAGAGAACATGTAATCTTTGATTCTATTGACATACCAACTTTTGGTGTGATTCTAGACATTTCTTGGTTAGAGCATCACAACCCAAAGATAGATTGGGTCCTGAGAACATGTTAATAGAAGCTCAGGACCCAGTCACACCAATTCATTGTGCAGCTGCACATCATTCTCATCCTAATACATTACCACAGGAATATCATGACTTTTCAGATATCTTTGATCCTACCAAAGCTACCCAGTTACCACCTCACAGGATGTATGATTGTAGAATAGATCTCATTCCATGGGCAGTACTCTCATGCAGTAAAATGTATGCTCTTACAGAGCCACAAAACTCAACATTTACGTAAATATATGGACAAAATTCTAGAACTAAGATTCATAAGGCATTCCTCCTCACCCCTCTCTTTCGTCCCAAAACAGAATGGGGAATTACAGGCCTGCATCGACTTTCTTGCAGTTAACAAGGAGACGATTAAAAATCATTACCCACTACCACTTATTCCTGTGTTATTAGATCAAGTACATGGCTCCACTATCTATACAAAGTTAGATCTACACAGTGCTTATTTCCTCCTACATGTTAAGTCTGGAGATGGGTGGAAAATGGATTTCTGAATAAAATTTGGCCTATTTGAGTATACTATAATGCCTTTGGACTCTGTAATTCCCTTGTGGTATTTCAGTATTTTATCAGCAGAGGTTCCATGACTTCTTGGACATTTGTGCAACTGTCTACAATTACATAGATTATATTTTGATTTTCACATTCTCAGCAGGATCATATCCTGCAAGTAAGAACTATTTTTCAGCATTTGAGAGAGCATTCTCTGTACACTAAGTTAGATAAATGTACATTTCACTTAAGGTCAGTGGAATTTTTGGGTTACCGTCTGTCCCTAGAAAGTATTACAATGGCCCCAAAAAGGGAAGAAGCCATTCTTTTTTGGCCGTCACCTACTTCTGTTAAAGAGATCCAGAGAGTTCTTTTACCAGAGATTTATTGCAGTTTTTTCAGATATTGTGGTACAAATTACTCAGTTGTGAAAGAAAGGACAAATATTCATGTGGTCGGATGTGGCTGAACAGTACTTTCAAACCTCAAAGCAGAAATTTCACAACAACACCGATTCTATCACATCCAGATCCTGATTAGCCATTCTTTGTTTAGGTGGGCGCTTCACAAAAAGCCATTGGTGGGGTGTTATCTCAGAGAAATCCCAAGACTGGCCATCTGTACTCTTTAGCATATTATTCTCAAAAGCTACTTCCTGCTGAACAAAACTACACATTGGCAGAAAGAGAGTGTTTGGCGATCAAAGCGTTTTTTGCATAATGGCATCATCACCTATTGGGGGCAAAACACACCATTACAATTTTCAAAGATCATAAGAACTTAGGGCCTTATTTAAGGAAAGTGGAGCTGCACCAAGTGCAGAGCCACTTTCCTTGTGCCCCTTAGTGCCCCCGTAACTCCATCATGTGTGCGCTGTATCTAAGATATGGCGCACCATGGCGGTAGTTAGGGAAACTAGCGTCAACATTTTTGTCACTATTTCGGAGCTTTGCGGTATTAGCGTAAAAAATGTTGACGCAAATGCTACGATCCCATTGAGGCCCATTTTAAATAATGGTGTGCCTCCTTTTAACGCCTGCTCTAAGCAGACGTTAAAAATGCAAAAAAAAATAACGCAAAGAAATCTCTGAGATTTCTTTGTGCCATTTTTTCAGCCCCCCTAATGGGGGTACACCTCCTTTCCATATATTGTGGCTGGCGCAGGCAAAATGCAGCACAAGGGGTCGCAAAGTAGTGTGAGGCATGCATAGCACCACTTTGTAAATTTGTAAACTCGTTGGGCCCCATTAGCATAAAAGAAAATGGCACTAATGTGGAGCAGGGAGGCACTAGGAGCTCTCAGATCTACCGCTTACAGTTCTTTCCTTCAATAAAATTTATCACACCTCACCAAGGGCCAGATGTAGCAAAAAAAAAATTGTGACTTGCAAATTGCGAGTCATACCGACTTGCAAATTGCAACTCACAAAATAGTGTGCAGAAAGGTGTCTCAGACACCTTCTGCGACTCGCTATGGGGTCGCAAAGACCCACCTCATGAATATTAATGAGGTGGATCGCAAATTGCGACCCCGTAGCGAGTCCCTGCACTCACAGGGATGGTGGCCTGCTGGAGACAGCAGACCTCCATGTCTGTGACCGCTTTTTTTGATAAAGCAGTTTTTTTTTTTTGAATTGCAACCCGTTTTCCTTAAAGGAAAACGAGTTGCAATTCAAAAAAATAATGAAACCATTTGGTTTCATTTTTTCAGAGTAGGCAGTGGTCCATTGGACCACTGCCTGCTCTTAAAAAATATTTTCAGCGACATTCACAAAGGGGAAGGGGTCCCATGCGAATGCGTTACCACCCACTTCAAGTGGGTGGTAACTGCGAGTTGGTTTGCGACCGCTTTCGCGGTCACAAAGCAACTCAGCATGGCGATGCTGTCGCAAATAGGAAGGGAACACCCCTTCCTATTTGCGAGTCAGATTCACATTTTGCGAGTCGGTACCGACTCGCAAAATGTGAATCTGCATCGCGATGGCCGTTTTGCATGTCGCAAACTGCGTTTTTCGCAGTTTGCGACATGCAAACCGGTTGCTACATCTTGCCCCAAATGCGTTGGCTAGACTTTTTTAGTGATTTCAGTTTCCTTATGCCTTATCATCCTGGAACAAAGCAATTACAATCAGACATTTTGTCTAGGTTAGGACAAAAATAAGACAAGGAGAACCTTACACCCCCTCCTAGTATTATACCCTCTGAAAAGATTGTATTAGTGACAATAGCTGATACTTTCTTGACTGACGTTAAGAAGGCACTACAAACAGTTAAGATCCAGGATTGGTTGCTTAATCCAAAACACAGCATAAAAGAAGGTTATCTTATTCATGACCAAAAGATGTCTATACCACAAGAAGATGTGAAACACCAAGACCCTGATTTATACTTTTTTTGCACCGCATTACCGTAATTTTTTTATGCTAAAGCAGTGCAAACTTACAAAATACAACTGTATTTTGTACGTTTGTGCTGCCTTTGCATCAATAAATGACGGTAATGCAGTGCAAAAAAAGTATAAATCAGGGCCCAAGTGCCTCATTATGAGGCTGGCAGTCTTCAGACTGCCAGATCCGTGATAGTGGTCAGGACCGCCGCTGCTGTGCAATCCCACCCCCACATAAAGATCCTGGCAGTCAGACCGGCAGGATTCTGCAAGCAATGCCGGGATCGGAGAGCCTGATAGGTGGCAGAGAACAGGTGCAGAGGGCCACAGGGGGGCTCTCTACTGCCCGTGCACTTAGCATGGGTGTGAGAAAACAGGGCTGATTGCAGAGGCCCCATAACTTTTTGCCCCCATTTTCCTCTTTTTGCTGGTGTTTTCCTGACTTTGATGGTGCCCTGGGTACTGCTAACCAGTCCCAGGGCCTGTGCTCTGTGTAAAATGGATATGCAAATTAGGCTAATTATAATTGGCTAAGTTAACCTACCTATAAGTCCCTAGTATATGGTAGGGCATGTAGGTTTAGGGACCACAGCATAGGTGGTGCACACCTAGGTGCACTGCTGAGGTGCCCAGTGTCATTTTAAAAGCAAGCCTGCCTTGCTGGCTGCTTTTAAATTAAAGTTATATGCAAATTCGACTTTGGAATTAAAGGTACTTCCAAAGTCTTAAACTACCTTATTTTTACATATAAGTCACCCCTAAGGTGTGCCCTATGTGCCCCTAGGGCTGGGTGCCATGTAACTATAAGCAGGGACTTTATAAAAATAGATTTATAAGCCCTGGTGAGGTAAAAACAGCCAAATTCGTTTTTCCCTCATTGAAGTAAATGGCCTTCATAGGCTAGAATGGGCAGACTTTATTTTAAATTTTAAAGTCTCCTTAAATGTTACATACCAAGAATTTGGTATCAAATTAATTGTTGTAATAAATCCCACAACTTCCAGTTGTTGGATTTAATATAACTTGTTCAGGTAAAAAGTTTAGACTTTACCTAAAAAGTTGCCAATTTCAGCTCTGCATTGTTTTTGCTGCTGTGCTCTGATTGGCCAGCCTGCAGCAGCTTCTGTCAGGCTGCCTTGATGAGGTGTGAAGTGGCCAGGCTTCACACAAAGGAATGTGCTTGGGGGAGAGAATCTCCCCTCAGCAGATGGTGAGGCAGGAAGGGGGAGGGCTGCCAAACTGGTCTTCAAAGGCAGAGAAGGACATTTGCAGCACCCAGCAACACCCCCACATCCTGCAACCCCAGACAATTAGGTGCCCCCTTGATTAGATTAGGAGAGGGCAGGAGAGGGGTGTGTTTATGATTTTTAGCCACACCAGTGGGTGGGCTCAGCCAGATGTAACCTCCAAAAATCAGATTCATCCATGTTGGATTTTTAGAGACTGTTGCCTTCTGGGATGGATTTTTGCCACACTTCCCAGGAAGTGGTCATCACAGGGGGACGACCCTGTCCCTGATTGGAGAACCAGGGCCCCCCTGCTTTTCACCCAGGAGCAAGGATACAACTGGCAGACCTTCCCCCACACCTCAGATCCCCACCAAATTTCAAGAAGAAAGAACTTAAGGAGAAGAAGGACTGCCCTGCTGGACCCCTGGCCTGCACCTGGAACCTGCACTCAGAAGGACTGCACCAGCTGCACACTTGGGCTTCACCACAAGAAGGACTTTGCCTGGCTTCAACTGGTTCAAGGAGGGACTCCCTGTTTGCTACAGGTGAAAAATTGCTAACCAGAGTCCCCTGCACCAACTCCTGAAGAAAGCGACCAGCTGACCACTGTCCAGTGGCCAAAAAGGAGTTTGCGCCAGGTGCATTCTGGGAGTTGAAGTCCGCACCCCCCAAGGACCATCACAGAACTTCTGGACCCTTGGGGTGAGCTGTGGACCCCAAAAGAACCTTAAAAGAACATCTGGGTGAAGCCCCAGAAGTTTGGAAAAGATTTGAGAATTTTTGGAAAAAAGCTCCAGAGAGGGACCGACCCGCCGCGGAAATTCTAGCCGGCTTGCCTCAACCGCGACCCGGCCTGACTTCGTGGTTCGTCCCGGTAAAGAAAAACATCCAAAAAAAAGACTAAGTCCGAACATAAAAAGTTGACCGGGACCTCCCAGCCATCGTATCCGAGAAGGGCTCCATGGACGTCGGATCAAGATCCAGGTTTACCCCGGTCGAAGGATTTTCATCTCGAAAAAACGACTAAGTCCGAAGGTAGAAATCACCACCGAGGAAACCCACATCGCGTATCCGGACAAGGGCTCCAGGAGGTCGGATTCAACTGGCAGGTTCGTCCCGGTGAAGAAAAAAACTTCAAAATAAAGACTAAGTCAGAAGGTAACTTTTCAACCGAGGCCTCCCGCGACTCGTAGCCGAGCAGGGCTCCATCGCGGTCGGCCTGAAACTTTGACTTTGTCCCGGTCCTGGTGCAACCAGATGACCCGATTGGCGCTTTTTGTTTCTAAGCGCTAGAAAAATAATAATACTTTAAAAATTCATATCTCCGGTTGCCCTGAACCGATTTTAATCGTTTTTGTGTCATTTTAAAGATAAAAATATAAACTATTTTTATAAATTGGTTTTGGATTTTTAAACTGTTTCCTGTGTTTTATTTAATTACTGTTTTGTGATATTTGAATGCTTTACACACTGTCTCCTAAGTTAAGCCTTGACGCTCGTTGCCAAGCTACCAAGGGTTGAGCTGGGATTAATTTACTGAGACCTAACTGTACCTAGGTGGAGGTTAGTGGCTTGTTGCTAGGTGTAGGTACCTACCTGCCCTACCAATAACCCATTTTCCAACATAATTGGAAGCAGCGACGGGATCCTGTACTTGTGTTCAATACCACGTTACAGTTTTAGGTGAAACAAATTAAAAATCCTTTAAATTGTCCTAGTGCAAAAATTGTTTTTAATTTTTAATTTGGATTAATTTCAATTATTGAATTTTTGTAATTTTTCTAAATTCTTGTTTTCAATTTTTGCAAAAAGTTTTTTGTTGACACAAAACTAGGGAACCATGGAGCTTGATCTGGCTAGCCTTCCCACACTGACAGTAGTCCAGCTTACGGGGTTGTGTATTGAAAGAGGGTTGCCTGCAACCACTGATCTCAGGAAGCAAATCCTGATCACATCCCTGACAGCATGGGCTGAGGCCCAAGAGGTAGAGTCAGAAGAAGCTCCAGAGGAGGGAGAAAGAAGGGATAATGCAAGCTCTAACCACTCAGGGGAGGGAAGGCATCTGAGCCTAAGTGAGGATGAGGAAGAACGGTCCTCAGTAAATACAGTCACTAGGGGCAGATCCAAAGCTAGTGGTGGGAAGGGGGTCCTTTCAGGAGGAGAGAACCCATCCATCAGAGAAAGAGAGCTGGAGGCCCAGCTAGCATACATAGCTTTGGAAGCAGAGAAGCTGGCCTTAGAAAAGAAAAAGTGGGCATACAAAGAGAAAAGAGATGGAAGCAGCGATAAAGAAGCTGAGGTGTCCATGGGTGGGGGAGTTTGCCCCAGGTTACCCAAGGGGGTAGTTCCTGCTTATGTAGAGGGGGATGACATAGATAAGTGGCTGGGGGCCTTTGAGAGGGCACTCCAAATGAGAAGGGTTAGGCCTCAATACTGGGGTTCCCTTTTGTGGGAGTTGGTCCCCAACTCAGGGAGGGATAGGCTTCTGACCTTAAGGGGGGAGGAGGCAGATTCATACCCTAGTATGAAGAGGTGCTTAGCCAAGAAGTTTGGTCTGACCCCAGAGCAATATAGAATGAAGTTCAGGGACACCCAGAAGGTCAGTACCCAGTCTTGGGTTGACTTTGTGGACATTTCACTAAAGGCACTAGAGGGCTGGATTATTGGTAACAAAGTAGATACTTATGAGGGGTTATACAATCTGATCATGAGAGAGCACATCTTGACCAATTGTACCCAAGAAAGGTTACGCCAGCATCTAGTGGACTCTAAGCAGACCAACCCTAGAGAGCTAGGGGAGGCAGCTGATGAGTGGTTGAGAACCAGGGTGGTTGTCAAGTCCCAGGGGGGAGACTCCAAGAAGGGGGGGACAGGTCCCCAAAAACCTAAGGAGGGAAGTGGTAAGCCCACCACAGAGACTCCCTCTGTACCCCAGAACCCTAAGAAGGAGGAGAGTAAATCCAACTCTGACCAGCAGAGACAGTTAGACCCAGGGTTAAAAAAGCTCTTGGACAGTAGGGCTTGCTTTGACTGTCAGCAGACAGGTCACTTCAGATGAGATGCAGCCTGTCCAAAGAAGGTGGTTAGCACTGGGCTGTCCAGTGTAGCCATAGAGGAGGATTCCTCAGATGATGAAGTCCTCCTAGCATTGAGCTGGGAGACAGGACCAGATGGTAAGCTGGTGATCCCTGAGGGTGGGAGTAAACACTTCCACCACATTCAAGTGAATGGGATCCCTACCACTGGCCTGACAGACACCTGTGCCAGTCACACTATAGTGAGTGGCCGGTTAGTGACCCCAAACATGTATGTCCCAGGTGAGACAAGGAAAGTCAGGATAGCCACAGGGGAGGTCACCTCCAAACCTGTAGCCATAGTGCCCCTAGAGAGGGAGGGTATCCTTGACTGGATTAGGGTGGTAGTCAGTGCTGACCTCCCCTAGATTGTATCCTGGGCAATGACCTCCCAGAGGTGAGTCTGGTCCCAGATGGGGTGGTCGCCCAGGGCGCCCCCACAACCCAAAGTCCTGGGGAGTCAGTCCCTACAGTTAGGAGACAGGGGTCCCCAAGAAAAGGAAAGAAGAAAAGGAAGGGTAGGCCACTCTTAAAGAGAGTTCCAGGGAGCCAAAGGCCTTCTGCCCCAGTAGGGGGGGAGCCCAGAGTTGGCACTGGTGAGGCCTCCCCTGACCCCAAGGAAGTCCTGAGTAGTCAGGCAGCTGTCCAGATGCAAGGTGTTGCCCCTGCACTGACAGAAGGGAGAGTGGAAGGAGGGTGTCTGCCACAGGAGGTGGTAGCCCCCCACTCTAGACAGCAAGAGGGGTGCCAGGACCCCAAAGTTGCCCCTAAAGCAGCTCAGCCACCTGTCAGTGGAGAGCTTAGGGTGTGGTTCTGGGTGCTGACAGCTGTCAGTAGCCTCTGCTGGGTGCTAGCCTTCCAGGCAGCACTGTACTTGGCCTGGGAGGCAGACCCCAGGGCCAATAGCAAAGTAGACCCCCTGACCCTATTGGTCATGGTGGGGTTGCTCAAGTGTTGGGTGACCTCTTTGGGTAAGCTAGGTGTTGCCCTAGCAAAGTTTGGAGTAGGGGAGGTGGGCACCTCACTACCCAAGTTGGCAGAGAGAAAGGAGGAAGACCCCCCTAGAGGAAAGTTTCAGTTTGAGTTGGGTCCTTTTACTGTTGGGATGGCTTCACTACCCATAGGGAGTGACCCTGACAGGAGGATATAAGGCAGAGTAGGCCCTGCAAAGGGACAGCCAGTTTTCTTCACTGTCTTCCTCGCCTAACAAGCCAGGAAGACTCTCCCAGGGTTGGGCTGAGTCTCCTGGGCGTGTGGGCTGGGGGGGGGGTTGTGTGAGAAAACAGGGCTGATTGCAGAGGCCCCATAACTTTTTGCCCCCATTTTCCTCTTTTTGCTGGTGTTTTCCTGACTTTGATGGTGCCCTGGGTACTGCTAACCAGTCCCAGGGCCTGTGCTCTGTGTAAAATGGATATGCAAATTAGGCTAATTATAATTGGCTAAGTTAACCTACCTATAAGTCCCTAGTATATGGTAGGGCATGTAGGTTTAGGGACCACAGCATAGGTGGTGCACACCTAGGTGCACTGCTGAGGTGCCCAGTGTCATTTTAAAAGCAAGCCTGCCTTGCTGGCTGCTTTTAAATTAAAGTTATATGCAAATTCGACTTTGGAATTAAAGGTACTTCCAAAGTCTTAAACTACCTTATTTTTACATATAAGTCACCCCTAAGGTGTGCCCTATCTGCCCCTAGGGCTGGGTGCCATGTAACTATAAGCAGGGACTTTATAAAAATAGATTTATAAGCCCTGGTGAGGTAAAAACAGCCAAATTCGTTTTTCCCTCATTGAAGTAAATGGCCTTCATAGGCTAGAATGGGCAGACTTTATTTTAAATTTTAAAGTCTCCTTAAATGTTACATACCAAGAATTTGGTATCAAATTAATTGTTGTAATAAATCCCACAACTTCCAGTTGTTGGATTTAATATAACTTGTTCAGGTAAAAAGTTTAGACTTTACCTAAAAAGTTGCCAATTTCAGCTCTGCATTGTTTTTGCTGCTGTGCTCTGATTGGCCAGCCTGCAGCAGCTTCTGCCAGGCTGCCTTGATGAGGTGTGAAGTGGCCAGGCTTCACACAAAGGAATGTGCTTGGGGGAGAGAATCTCCCCTCAGCAGATGGTGAGGCAGGAAGGGGGAGGGCTGCCAAACTGGTCTTCAAAGGCAGAGAAGGACATTTGCAGCACCCAGCAACACCCCCACATCCTGCAACCCCAGACAATTAGGTGCCCCCTTGATTAGATTAGGAGAGGGCAGGAGAGGGGTGTCTTTATGATTTTTAGCCACACCAGTGGGTGGGCTCAGCCAGATGTAACCTCCAAAAATCAGATTCATCCATGTTGGATTTTTAGAGACTGTTGCCTTCTGGGATGGATTTTTGCCACACTTCCCAGGAAGTGGTCATCACAGGGGGACGACCCTGTCCCTGATTGGAGAACCAGGGCCCCCCTGCTTTTCACCCAGGAGCAAGGATAAAACTGGCAGACCTGCCCCCACACCTCAGATCCCCACCAAATTTCAAGAAGAAAGAACTTAAGGAGAAGAAGGACTGCCCTGCTGGACCCCTGGCCTGCACCTGGAACCTGCACTCAGAAGGACTGCACCAGCTGCACACTTGGGCTTCACCACAAGAAGGACTTTGCCTGGCTTCAACTGGTTCAAGGAGGGACTCCCTGTTTGCTACAGGTGAAAAATTGCTAACCAGAGTCCCCTGCACCAACTCCTGAAGAAAGCGACCAGCTGACCACTGTCCAGTGGCCAAAAAGGAGTTTGCGCCAGGTGCATTCTGGGAGTTGAAGTCCGCACCCCCCAAGGACCATCACAGAACTTCTGGACCCTTGGGGTGAGCTGTGGACCCCAAAAGAACCTTAAAAGAACATCTGGGTGAAGCCCCAGAAGTTTGGAAAAGATTTGAGAATTTTTGGAAAAAAGCTCCAGAGAGGGACCGACCCGCCGCGGAAATTCTAGCCGGCTTGCCTCAACCGCGACCCGGCCTGACTTCGTGGTTCGTCCCGGTAAAGAAAAACATCCAAAAAAAAGACTAAGTCCGAACGTAAAAAGTTGAACGGGACCTCCCAGCCATCGTATCCGAGAAGGGCTCCATGGACGTCGGATCAAGATCCAGGTTTACCCCGGTCGAAGGATTTTCATCTCGAAAAAACGACTAAGTCCGAAGGTAGAAATCACCACCGAGGAAACCCACATCGCGTATCCGGACAAGGGCTCCAGGAGGTCGGATTCAACTGGCAGGTTCGTCCCGGTGAAGAAAAAAACTTCAAAATAAAGACTAAGTCAGAAGGTAACTTTTCAACCGAGGCCTCCCGCGACTCGTAGCCGAGCAGGGCTCCATCGCGGTCGGCCTGAAACTTTGACTTTGTCCCGGTCCTGGTGCAACCAGATGACCCGATTGGCGCTTTTTGTTTCTAAGCGCTAGAAAAATAATAATACTTTAAAAATTCATATCTCCGGTTGCCCTGAACCGATTTTAATCGTTTTTGTGTCATTTTAAAGATAAAAATATAAACTATTTTCATAAATTGGTTTTGGATTTTTAAACTGTTTCCTGTGTTTTATTTAATTACTGTTTTGTGATATTTGAATGCTTTACACACTGTCTCCTAAGTTAAGCCTTGACGCTCGTTGCCAAGCTACCAAGGGTTGAGCTGGGATTAATTTACTGAGACCTAACTGTACCTAGGTGGAGGTTAGTGGCTTGTTGCTAGGTGTAGGTACCTACCTGCCCTACCAATAACCCATTTTCCAACAATGGGCAATGCAGGGGTCCCCCTGCCCAGCACCACCACATTGTTCACTGTTAGCTGTCCAGACAGGGAACATTGCAGGGGTGATGGTGCACCCCGTGGGTTACAGCACTGCCGCTGGCTCGATTACGAGCCAGAGGCAATGCTGTAGCCTGTTTCTCGCTAGGCTGGCGGGCGGAAACTGAGGTTTCCAACCACCGACCTAGCGGGAAACTCCTAATAGGTCCGGCAAGATGGTTGCCACTACGGCGGCTGCCACCCTGTTGGGAGTTTGGTGGACGGGTTTTCCCATCCACCAAACTCAAAATGAGGGTCAAATCATAGAATGGCATGATAACTCAACCTTAGCTGGGCACCTGGGTATCCAGAAGACCCTAGAGAACATTTTGAAACTTTCTGTTGGGAAAATATTCTAAAAGAGGTTCAGACTTACCTACATTTTTGCCCTTTATGTGCTCTTAATAAGACTCAACATTTAGCACCCTCGGGTCTTCTACAACCATTACCCATTCCATCAGCTCCTTGGCATACATTCAGTTTGGATTTTGTCACTGGTTTACCAGAATCTAACAAATTTACCACCATTCTGGTAGTGGTAGATATGTTATCCAATATGACCCACTTCATTCCCCTCAGAAAGATTCCCTCAGTCGTGGAGGTTTGTGATATATTCCTACAAAATTGTGAGGTTACATGGATCACCAACTAAAAACTTTTCAGATCGCTAATCACAATTTACGACAAAATTCTGGAAAGTCCTATGTACTATAACTCAGCTCCTTAGGTATTTAAGCTCCATTCTTACTAGTCAATAGGACCAAGCCCTACTGTTAGAAATGGGGTCTTTGGATGGAAGTCAGATTACCCCCCTGTCCAAGCAAGGACCCTCACTCTAGTCATGGTGAAGGAGAATCACCCTCAGTTAACCCCCACTCACCCCTTGGTAGCTTGGCATGAGCAGGTAGGCTTAACTTCAGAAGCAATGTGTGAAGTATTTGTACCAACACACACAGTAATACAATGAAAACACTACAAAATGGACACCACACCAGTTTAGAATATATATATAAGATATACATTTTCAAAAGAATAAGAGTCTTATTCCCTAGAAAATAGTAAGAATACTGTTGTTACACAAAGTACCTGATTAGCATAAAAAATAAAGCCACACAGGTGAGCATGTGTCAGAAAAGGGTAGCGATGTGTTGATGCGTCGTTTATCAGTCACATTGCGGAAGGTGCATTGAACATTTCCCCACATGGCGTTCTGTGCATGGATTTTCAGTTCTTGTCTGCACACTTCACCTTTCATGGGCCCAGGGACTGGATAGGGCACCACTTGGCAGGGGAGGAGTCACAGCAGAGAGCCCAGATTCTGGCAAAGGAAGTCTTTGGTGGCCCTGAGAATTCAACAACAGGAGGCAAAATCAATTCAAGCCCTTGAAGATTCTTCTCAAGCAGGAATGCACAAGTCCAGTGTGTTGCCCCCTTCACAGGCAGAAGCAGCAACTGCAGGATAGCCCAACAAAGCACAGTCACAGGCAGGGACGGAAGACAGTGAGCATTGGGACGCTGTTGGGCAGGAGGACCCCTGCATTGCCCATGCCAAGTGTATGGGCAGTGCAGTGTGAAACCGCCATGAAAAAGGCTGGCGGATAACAAGGTTGTAATCCGCAGGGCAGCACTGCATGCAATGCTGCCCCTGCAGATAACGATCTCTGCCACCACCAGGCCTTCAAGATCACCGACCCCGGCGGTGATGGCGGAACCCTGGCGGTCTGTCTGCCAGGGTCTTTGTGTTACGGTCTGACTGCCACAGCAGCGGCAGTTTGGACAGACATCCTGGGGATGGCAGTCAAAGACTGCCAGCCCTTTAATGAGGCCCCATGTCTCCTTTCTTATATTTAGGTTCAGGAGTTCTACATTTACCAGCTTGTGCCTTCATGGTTAGTTTGTTTTGTTCTAAACATTTACAGGCTTGTTCTTGTGTGTCTTGTAATGTCAGTAAGCTTTCAGAGACTGAAGGCATTAGCTCTGGTGTGTTGGGTAACATCACTGGAAGGGACCGTGGATGATAACTGGTGAGGAAGAAGAAAGGAGAGCACCCCAAGGCGGTATGAAAACTATTATCATAAGAGAACTCAGCCAATGGTAGGTGTTAGATTGGCATCCTTGGTGTGGTCTCCCTTAACCTTTTGCCTCTGTTTCCCAGGTTGTTAATGTGTGCTGGACTCTGGTTTTGCTGTTTTTGATACTCTGGGCACCTTACCACTGCTATCCAGTGCTAAAGTGCAAGTGCTCCCTGTGTAAATTGTATGTGTAATTGGCTTTTCCATGATCGGCATATTTGATTTACTAGTAAGTCCCTAGTACAGAGTACTAATGGTGCCCAGGGCCTGTAAATCAAATACTAGTAGTGGGCAAGCAGCACTGGTTGTGCCACCCACATTAGTAGCCATATAAACATGGCTCAGACCTGCCACTGCAGTGTCTGTAGGTGCTGTTTTAACCCGCCAATTCGACTTGGCAAGTGCACCCACTTGCCAAGCCTAAACCTTCCCTTTTCTTACAAGTAAGGCACCCCTAAGGTAGGCCCTAAGTAGGCCCATGGGCTGGGTACAGTGTATGTTTAAGGTAGGACAAATACTAAAGTGTTTTATATGTCCTAATAGTGAAACACTGGCTAAATAATCATACATTATAAACACTAATATTTTAAAATAAAATAAAAGTTTAATTAAAAACAAAATGAAAATCTAAAAGTATATACAAATTCAATTTAATAAAGTAAAATATTTTTGAATTTCTTTACATAAAAAATAGAATGTTGGAATTTTTGTGAAAAAATATCCGAATATATCATTTCATTTTCGATATAGAATTAAAATATTACAAAATATATTTTTAATGTTTATTTTTAAAGTTCTTTATATATTTGTATTTTATTTTTTATTTCTGGATTATGATCTTTTATGTCTCAAGGTTTAGGAATGGCAGTAAATATTTAACATGCTATGGCCCTCATTACAACCCTGGCGGTTGGTGAAAAAGTGGGGGTAAATACCGCCAACAGGCTGGAGGTAAATACCGCCAAATTATGACCATGGCAGAAAGAGCTCAAATGGACAGCCACTTTACCACACTGACCGCCAGGGTGGAAAAAACAGCCACCACGGCGGTAGCCACCTACAGCCAGGCGGAAGACAATGACTTTTCACTGGCACTGTTAGGGTTTGTACACAGCAAAGAGCATGTCCCCTCTCACTGCACTAGTGGGTTCTGTAATAGCTCCCTTTTAAACTTACTATTGAAAGCCTTTCTTGTTATCTCACCTTCCCCCCCCCCTAGGCTTCTGTGTATGTTGTTTAATGTGCTGTTTTGTTTACACATTGGGCCTTGCTTTTACCAAGGCTTCTTTAAAATACTCCTCCCTAGGCCATGTGTTAATCCAACTAATTTGTATAATAACTGAAACTCTGCACACCTTTCAAGAATATGTGCAGCATGTGAGGACCACACCCAGCTCTTCAAACCACACCCAGCTCTGCACACCTTCCAAGAACATGTGCAGCATGTGAGGACCACACCCAGCCTTTCAAACCACACCCAGCCCTGTCTATAAAAGGCATCCCCCGAGCCTCAACCAGTGCTTGTGCTCGTCTACCTCCCGCTTACCTGAGAACAGATCCCTCGGCGCTGGCACTCCTGCTCTTTACAGACTTTCATTGACTTCAATGGGCGCAGCTTCTGGCTCTTCCTTCTTCCGGTTTCCGGTTCCTCCTTGCTCCAGCCTCTCTCCTATGAGTAACCTGCAAAAGAGAAAGAAGACAAGGTTAGACTGATCAGTATCTCTTGCCAGCAACAAGTAAGTGCAAAACCTTTTATTACCTGAAAGAACTTTGACAACAATTTCTGGATTCGTGTATAGACAATTTGAAACGAAATACCTTCCACGAACATTCTGATTCAAACTCTTTGTTACAAGAATATTTTGCAGAACTTTGTGAAGCAAACATTGTTTTTTCTCATGGAACTTTTAAGAATCGAACAGTGGAAACCATTAACAGCAAGGCAAACAGTAAATCAAGGACTTGCACAAATTACATGCTGTATTTTGATGTAAAAGTACAGTATTTGTTTTATAAAAGATTCTGGAAATATGGGAAAAGTGAGTCTGCTATTGGGAATTTAGGCTTTAGTTATATTATGATGAATGTTTGATATTGGTAATTCTGATAACGGTATTTGTTTAATGTTTTAGAAGCTTTACAGTAATAGAAAACACATCCCAGAGCAGTAACACATTCCAAACCTGGAAACTAGAGACCAGGATCCAAGAGGTACTTTTAGAAGAGAATTTCTAATAAATAAAGGGATAGTCAGGAACCCATTTAGGAATAGGTTGCACTTATCTGTTCTTTGTTTATGTTTCATTAGGCACCAGTTTCTACAGAAGTCAGAAAGGGCCGCAGATTTGTGCAGCACTTCAACAGTGGAAACGCAAGAACGGTGTTGTCTCTTTTTTTTATTTTATCCACTTCCCCCCTTCCCTTGAGCTTCTGTTCTTAGTGCACTGTTTTAAAAACTAGTGTGCTGGAACAAGCAGTTTCAGGGTGGGGTCGGATTGTCTTCAACCTCCATCAGAACTGAACAAGAACTCAGGTGAGCTGGGCTTTGACAGGCAGTACCAATGACACCAAAAGCCTGGTGGAAACACTTCACAGAAGGGAAAGGACTCACCTTTGGAGACACAGGGAACAATCACGCCGCCATGGAGCCCAAGCTGCAGATCTTTCTATTGATCTTCTACGTCTTGCTCCACCACGAACACCAATGATGGCGAAGACAACCACAGTGAGTACAGCCGCCTAGCACACAGGGGAGGGGGGAGGAAAAAGAGAGTGGCACACACACACGCACAACACCCCCACTCACCCCCAGTACCATTAGATGCAGTAAGAAAACATATATACCCCGTACCCCTCAGGAATAATGCAAGAACAACACAAATAGATGATAGTGAGTGTAATAATATAAATACATCAAAAATACACACATCCAATCTCAAAGTATATACATATGTACAAATCAAGGGACACTGCCCAGTCCTCAATGTGCGTGGGCCACAGGGCCACATGACGAAGTCCAAGACCCCACTTGTTTCCTGCCACAACACGGGGAGAACACTGCAGGGGCATCAGTTCAAAAATAGTTCAAAAATAGGCAGGCAACTCAGGGGGACGGGGGACAGGGGGGCACCTCAGCCGGCAGATGGAACAACATCACTGGTCCTGGAGGGGGCAACATGCCCTGTGCTTGGTCCTGGGGAGTGTAAGGCCACAGTCTTTCAAGTGGGTGACTTGCCTACATGCTCTGGAGGGAGCAACATGCCCTGTGCTTGGTCCTGGGGACTGCAAGGCCACAGTCTCTCAACTGGGTGACTTGCCCAGATGCTCTGGAGGGGGCAACATGTCATGTGCTTGGTCCTGGGGAGTGCAAGGCCACAGTCTCTCAAGTGGGTGACTTGCCCACATGCTCTGGAAGGGGCAACATGCCCTGTGATCTTCATCCTGGGGAGGATGGGGTGAGTGGGTGCTATACCCACTGGTTCTGGAGGGGGCATCGTGCCTTGTGATCTTCATCCTGGGGAGGATGAGGTGAGTGGGTGGCTTCCACACTGGTTCTGGAGGGGACATCGTGCCATGTGATCTTCATCCTGGGGAGGATGGCGTGAGTGGGTAGCTTCCCCACTGGTTCTGGAGGGGGCATCATGCCCTGTGCTTCTGATCCTGGGGAGTGCAAGGTCACAGTCTCTCAGCTGGGTGTCATACCCACAGGATTTGCAGGGGGCAGGCTGCACAACAGCCCATGGAAGCTGATCTACAGAATGTCCGCCGAGGGTGACGGCTGCTCAGTGGTGGCAGTAGTGCTGCTGCTGGTGCTGGTGGTGGTTGTGGGGGGAAGCTCCAGCCCATCCCCTGCAGCCTCGGACATCTGCCTACCGCTGGTGGCGGTGCTGCTGCTTCTGGTGGTGGTGGGGGGAGCTCCTGCCCATCCCTGTCAGCCTCGGAGGGCTGCCCACTGATGCTGGTGCTGGTGGTGGTGGTGGGGGGAATCTCCAGTCCATCCCCTCCAGCCTCAGGCAGCTGCCCAATGCTGCTGGCGGTGCTGCTGCTGATGGTGGTGGGGGGAAGCTTCTACCCATCCCCGGAAGCCTCGGACAGCTGCCCACTGGTGGTGCTGCTGGTGCTGTTGGTGGTGGTGGTGGGGGAAAACTCCAGCCCATTCCCTGCAGCCTCGGACGGCTGCCCATTGCTGGTGGCGGTGCTGCTGGTGGTGGTGGTGAGGGTAAACTCCAGCCCATCCCCTGCAACCTCCGACGGCTGCCCACTGCTGGTGGCAGTGCTGATGGTGGTGGTTGCGGGGGAAGCTCCTGCCCGTCCCCGGCAGCCTCGGACGGCTGCCCACTGGTGCTGCTGCTCGTGGTGGTGGTGCTGGGAAGCTCCAGCCCATCCCCTTCAGCCTCAGACGGCTGCCCACTTCTGGTGGCGGTGCTGCTGGTGGTGGTGGTGGAGGGAATCTCCTGCCCATCCCCTTAAGCCTCGGACGGCTGCACAATCATGGTTGGTGGTAGGGGCTCCGACTGAGTCCCTACGCCAGGCCCCTTGTCCTTCCTGCCTGCTGGTGCAGGCCCCTTGCCCTTCCTGGCTGCAGCTGGGGATGGCTCCTTGCTCTTCATAGCAGCAGCTGGTGCAGGCCCCTTGCTTTTCCTGGCAGCAGCTAGGATGGCTCCTTGCGCTTCCTGGGAGCAGCTGGGGATGGCTCCTTGCCCTTCCTGGAAGCACCTGGGAATGGCTCTTTGCCCTTCCGGGCAGCACTTGGGGCAGGCACCCTTTCTGTGAGGCTGCCTGGTGCCCTGGATCCTTTACCACCACGAGTTGCTGTAGACACTACTGGGCCCATGGAATGGGGGGCTGAGGTACTTGCCTGGGTTTTACCCACCCTGGACAGATGTGAAGAACAGGGGGGGAGGGGTAGGGAAGAGGTAAATGGTGGAAAGGAATAACTTCTTAGGGACATTGGGGCGGGAAGAGGGAGTGGTTGTAAGAGGTGTCTGTCTGCTGTGTTTGGGTGCAGGTGCATGGGCTAGATGCTGTTGTGAGGTGGATGGCTGTTGGGTGTCTGAGTCCTTGCGCTTGTGTATCTTGGGGGGGGCACAGACACAGTGGTAGAGGACACAGGGGAAGTGTGCATGGCGTTTGGGGTGGTGTCTGCCAGTGAGGTGTGTGTTTTGATAAGTGTGCTGGTGATGGCGGTAGTGGATGAGGATGTGGTGCATGCAGGTGTGAGTGTAGATGCAGCTGGGAGGGAGGTGCAGGAGGAGGAGGGGGACACAGTGGAGGCAGTGGATGTTGGTATGTCTGCATCTGGATGGTGTTTGTGTGAATGCCTGTGGGATGAAGTGCGGTGCTTGTGTTTGCCTGAACCACTCTTGTGTGTTGTCTTGTGTGTATGCTGTTCTGCCTGTGTGCTTGGGATAGGTTGGTGTTGAGGAGAATGGGATTGGGTAGAGGACGATGGAGAGGGTGGGTAGAAACAGGGTCAATGGCTGCCATTAGAGAGGAGGCCAGAGCCTGGATTGATCTCAGTTGGGCTGCCAAGCCAGTGTGAATGCCCTCCAGAAATGCATTGGTTTGTTGCATTTGGGCTGCTAGACCCTGGATGGCATTCACAATGGTTGACTGCCCAAAAGAGATGGATCTCAGGAGGTCAATAGCCTCCTCACTCAGGGCAGCAGGGCTAACTGGGGCAGGGCCTGAGGTGCCTGGGGCGAAGGAGATGTCCACCCTCCTGGGTGAGCGTGCACAGGCAACTCGGTGAGGGGCTGTTGGGAGGGCGGTGCTGCTACGGGGGTGACGGCTGTACCTGTAGCTGGGGTGGGCACAGAGTTGTCCGCCACCACCAGGGAGCGTCCATCGGAGGAGGTATCTGTGTCCGAACTGTCCCCTCCAGTCTCCTCTGTGGTGCTTCCCTCGCCCTCTGTCCCACTGGTGCCCTCACCGTCGGTGGACTCTGCCTCCTGGGTCCTGTGGGATGCAGCTCCCTCAGTCGTCGGTGCCTCTGCTCCTCCACCAGATGATGCTAATGCACATAAGGACATGATGACAAAACATAAAGTTGGGGTAGAGACAAAGGAAACACTTGGTCAGTGGTTGCACCAACACCACCGTTGGCGTACACAGTACACTCACACACAGTGAACAGCCCTACGCACTATGCAGTGAACTACCAGTAACAATGCTAGTCACCAGGGCATGGGGAGGGACACATGCCGCCAACTGCAGCATACCTGGGACCCACACAGCCCTGCCCATTAGTGGATGCCTACTAGCTAGGTAGGAAGAATATCACATCAGAACCCTGGCCAACATGGGACCTACCATGCGATAACAAGCCTCGCCTAGGGGCACCCACAGACACAGATCCCCCACCCGGATACCACCCTACCATGCGTGAATTGTAATAATGGGACTTGTACTCACCCTCTTGTGGCTGCTGCGATGCCCTCAAGTGCCCATCCAGCTCCGGATAGGCCACCACCAGTATTAGTGCCATCAGGGGAGTCAGGGTTCGATGGGCACCCCTTCCTCGTTGGGAGGCCATCCCCAGCTGGGCCTCCGCGGTCTTCCGTGCCCAGCGTCTTAGCTCCTCGCACAGTTTCAGACGGTGGGTGCTCAGCCTCCTGCAGACCCCCAGGGTCTGCACGTCCTTGGCAATGGCACGCCATATACCCTTCTTTTGATGGGCGCTGACCTGCAGAGTAAATACAGACAGGGAAAGGTATTAGTCAGAACGTCCTGCCTGTTACACTCATGGCCCACCATACCCCTTCCTAGCCCCATTTCCACAGACATGGCCCAGCACACAAGCTGCACGTCGTCCAGGGAACATCCACCAACCACCCCCTACACAAGGCTTTCACACACACCACTCCATGCATTCATGCCTCATGCATTATGCTCACAGTGTACTCACCTGTTGGTCTGGAGGCCCATACAGCAGTCTGTACTGGGGTAGGACCCCATCCACCAGTCGCTCCAACTCCGCCGAGGTGAAGGCAGGGACCCTTTCCTCAGTCACACGAGCTATGGTAGGTTCCAGACACAGGTCACAGCAGCACATGCAGTGTAGGTCCTCTCCTGTTGAAGGTCAGGTAGCAAGTGAGTGAACAGATAGAAAATGGCAGTGACGTCTGTGGCGGTGCATACCGTCACCGCCGGCGTACATCACCATTGGCCAATGTACCCCATAGGGCCCAATATTATCCAATGAGGCGTGGCACGGCAGTTCCCACAATGGCGCACAACGTCAGTGGAACTACCTCACTTCCACCTGTCCCTACACACAGGACAGGCGGACACCATTTCGGGGGGTGGCAGGTCCTGGATTATAACAGCATCACCTTTCACAATTGTACATACGGGACAAAAAACACATATATTTTTCAAAACAACATCATGCATTGTACTGTTATGAATACAATGTACAGTTTATGACCGGCTCCTCACTCTTTTTCCCCATAGATTGCAACCGCTGCGGATGAACAGGAGATGGAGACATACCCCAGTGTACAGACCCCTGGTAGACTTGGCAACAATGGAGGACAGGCACATTATCCTCACCTACTGACTTGACAGGGCCACAATCACGGAGCTGTGTGCCCAACTGGAGCCTGACCTGATATCTGCTATCCGTCACCCCACTGGGATCCCCCTCTTGTGCAAGTGATATCTGTGCTCCATTTCTTGGCAACTGGTTCTTTCCAAATGACAGTGGGCTTGGCAGCAGGAATGTCACAGCCAATGTTCTCAATAGTGCTGACCAGAGTGTTTTTTAGCCCTGATTAAACACATGTGCAGCTACATAGTTTTCCCCCAGGTGGAGGATTTGGCCACAGTGAAGGCTGACTTCTATGCAATGGGACATATCCCCAACATAATTGGGGCGATTGATGGAACACATATTGCATTTGTTGTCCCCCCAGCAAAATGAACAGGTCTTCAGAAATCGAAAGAGTTTTCATTTCATGAATGTCCAGATGGTTTGTCTGGTGGACCAGTACATCTCCCATGTCAATGCGAAGTACCCTGGGTCTGTGCATCATGCCTTTATCCCGAGGAATAGCAGCATCCCAAATGTGATGGACCAACTACAGAGGTACAGGGTGTGGCTAATAGGTGAGCCCTGGTTCCCATACAGTGGATGTTGGTATATGAGTAAGGTGTGGGCCATAAGCGATAGTGTGTGGCTAAATGTTGTCCCTCGATATTTGCAGGTAATTTTGGTTACCCCAACCTATCATGGCTACTGACCCCTGTGAGGAATCCCAGGACAAGGGCAGAGGAACGTTACAATGAGTCACCTGGGCGAACAAGAAGGTTCATTGAACGTACTTTTGGCCCCCTTGGAGGTCAGGTTTTGGTGCCTCCATCTAACAGGGGGATCCCTGTGCTACTCACCTAAGAAGGTCTGCCAGATAATCGTGGCATGCAGCATGTTGCATAACCTTGCCTTGAGACGCCATGTGCCTTTTCTGCAGGAGGAGGAGGCTTGGGATGCCTATGTGGCAGCAGTGGACCCTGTGGACAATGAAGATGAGGAGGCAGAGGATGAGGATGAGGACAACAGAACTGCAGTGATTCGACAATATTTCCAATAATACACAGGTAAGATAGTGGTACTTCACATTTCATTGCCATTTTTTTTGTTTAACATTGTCACTGGCAGGCAGTTATTTCCCACTTCTATGCCCACTCACTGTACCCTTTGGAAACTCTTTTTGCTGATGTTGGTGCCCCACTATCGCATGTGGTGTAGTCACTGCAGCCAACTTCAGGTCTCTCCTATGTGCACATTACTGTACAGTTGATTTGCAATGTCTGAACCTTGTTAAATGAATACATACTCAAATCATTTGACATACTCCATACTTGTATTTTTTCAAAGCGTGTTTATTGAACAAGAAAAGGGGGAAGTGCAATGGGCTGGGGTGATGATGGAGGAAAGTCCAGGGTATTGTTCAAGTCTATTTGTAGCACAGGTGCATTGCCCAAGAGGGCATAGGAAGGGGAGCAATGGCAGTTCAAGTTGGATAGGGTGACAGGGTGACAATCAGGAGAGTCTTATTTCCTGGCGAGGGTCTTGCCAATAGTCGCTGACTTCTGTCTGGATCACAGGGAACGTTTGCGGGGTGGTTCTCCTTCTGCAGGGGGAGGGGTGCTGGTGGCCTGTTAGTCCTGTGGCGGGGCCTCCTGTCCACTATCAGCAGCGGATGTGGAAGGTTGTTCAGATGTCTGGCTAGTGGCAGGGGCCCGCTGTTGTAATACTGCCTCCCTCATAATGTTGGCCATGTCTGCCAGCACCCCTGCATTGGAGACCAGGGTGGTGTTAATGACTTTCCTGATCCCCTGGTACTGTCCCTCCTGCAGCCGTCTGTTCTCCTGCACATTGTCCAGGATCTGGCCCAGCCTATCCTGGGAATGTTGGCATGCTCCCAGGATCTCAGTGAGTGCTTCCTGGAGAGTCGGTTCCCTGGGCCTGTCCTCCCCTGGTGCACAGCAGTCCTCCCAGCTTTCCAGTTGTCCTGTGCCTCTGTCCCCTGAACTGTGTGCCAACTGCCACTGACGCCAGGTCTCTGATTGTCTTCGGGGTGAGGTAAGCCCTGGGGTCCCTGTAGTGATTTACACACTGCTGATTGACGTGTCCTGGGGACAGAGGTATTGGTACGCTAGGTGGGTGCTGTGGTGGTGTTTCCAGATGGGGGAGGCTCTGTGGTGGTGTGTGACTGTGCCTGGGTAACCAACTGTCCGGAGGTCCCAGATCCAGGCGAGCAGAGTCGCTGTCATCACTGTGGGCCTCTCCTGTGGGGGACTGGCTAGTGCTGGCATCTCTTCTCCGGTGACATTGGCTGGGATACCTGTAGGGATGTAAATGCAGTGTTATTGTTTCTGTGTGTGACATTTTGTGCATGGGTGGGTTGCCCTCTTTGGTTATATTTGCCCTGGCAGCTTTAACTTGTGTAAGGTGGTATGTGGTGGGCTAGCTGATTCTCTCCAGTGTGCATGCTTTAGTGATGGGTGTCCATGCAGGGCTGTGAGTGGTGTTCATGCATTGGTGGTACATGCAGGGCTTGGCATTGGGATGAGTGTGTTGTGATGGTGGGGTGTGTGGGATGGAGTGGAATGATGGGAGTGAGGGTGGCGGTATGTGATGGCATGCAGGAAGGGGAGTGATAGTAGTAAAGAGTTGACTTACCAGAGTCCAGTCCTCCTGCTACTCCTGCCAGGCCCTCAGGATGCATGATTGCCAAGACTTGTTTCTCCCATGTTGTTAGTTGTGGGTGAGGAGGTGGGGGTCCACCATCAGTCCTCTGTAAAGCTAGTTGGTGTCTTGCTGCAATGGAACGTACCTTCCCCCGTAGGTCATTCCACCTGTTCCTGAGGTCATCCCTTGTTCTGGGGTGTTGTCCCACGGCGTTGACCCTGTCCATGATCCTCCGCCATAGCTCCAACTTCCTAGCGATGTATATCTGCTGCACCTGTGCTCCAAATAGCTGTGGCTCTACCCGGATGATTTCCTCCAACATGACCCTTAGCTCCTCCTTAGAGAATCTGGGGTGTCGTTGTGGTGCTGTGGGTGTTGTGTGAGTAGTGCGGGTGAGGGTGTATAGGGTGATGTGTTGGGGTGTGTTGTGAGGTGCATGGGTGGTGGTGTGTGGCTCTGGTCTTGTCTGTGGTCGTGGTGTCTGCCTCATGCCAATAGTTTGTAATGGTAAAGGGTTGTGGGTAATGTGGGTGTGTGTTTTATAGTGGTGTAGGTGTGTGGGTGTGGTGTGTGTATGGGTGTCATGTGTGTGTAGTTTGAATTGTCCAATGTGGTGCTGTTTTGTATGTGTGTGTGTATTTTAAGCGCAGCGGTATGTACCACCAATGGTTTACCGCCATTGAATGTCCGCCGTGGTGATTCATTGGTCATAATGTGGTGGGCGTAGTTCTGTTGGCGTAACGGTGCTACTAGCATACCATGGTAATTGCCCATCGCATGCCACCATGATAGGAGGCAGTGACAGACAACACAATCTATACCCTGACATGTTTCCAATATTGATGTCACAACAGATATACAAGCCCTAAACAAGCTGCCCATAGAAACAACTAAGGACATCAAATAATGAGACATATCCCCAAGCTCTGTACAAGAGAGGGGAAGGCTGACATCACATACTGCAGAGGAAAATGTGATATCCTAGTCTGTATGACCACAATTGTGCATGTGTCTGTCTGCTGGGGAGTGTGCATAGTTCTGCTGAGTAGCAATCATAAAGAGTCTAGATCCCTGCTCAATAAACTCACACACCACTGCTCTGGCTACATTGACGTATGACATTGTCAGGGGCATGATGCATGTGCACAGAGGGCTGAGTAAACTGAAGCACCATTAACCTGCCCCTTCACATGCAACTATGGGTTTGTGTTGCCATACAAACTCACACCGTTGTGATGATGAGTAGGCTGCCATCTATGCCAGACTGCAACGCTGTCACACAGTGGTATGCCATTTTATGTGACAGTCATAACAAACATGAGGTTCACAAATGTGAGTGCCCAGTTGGAGGCATGCACACATATACTACATATCTCAGCACACATGTACCACTATAATGGCTCAGGCATAATAATGTGTATGGATTCTGAACAAAGGGTAACCTAGCACAAAATTAAGGGCATAGGTATCACAAGATCAGTGATAGAAAGAAATGACCTTCACATGTGTTACGACATACGAATACATAGGTGGCACTGATATGACTACACATGCATTTGTAAAATGCCAACATGTGTCTATGCAGGAAGATAGTAATGTGAGGTTTCACATCCCATGAACACACCACTGTCATCATATGTTACAGAAATTACACAACACATGTCTTTACACACACACACACACACAGCATATGCCAACCTTTACTAACACATGTGTACATAATATCTCCTGCAACTAAGAAACATAGGGAACCAAATGGCACATGTGGGTTGTAGAGCAACATGAAGTAAAATCCAACAACACACTACAGAGTGGACACACATGCTCACGGAAATTGCCAGGGGTTATGTCATATGAATGCAGTCCAAGTCAACTGAGTACAAATTATCATGGTTGTCACATGCCTTACCATGTGTTAGACATAGGCCATCACATATATTGTGTTGTAGGTATGTGTACATTTGTATCTCAGACATACACAATGTAGTCACCTACAAATTAGTATTCATACACATATGTACACACATAGCACACATGTGCCAACATGTATGTGGACACAGTGTAGCTACACATGCATATATGCACAAGGTATGAGTAATTGCATGCAGAAGACTCATAAACAGACCTATAGGTTCAACATACCCGCATACCAATGTCACCATAGTGACATTACTGGATTACTGGAGCAATATCACTGACCTGGTAAGTGCACTGCTCTGCCTCCCGTGGCTCCACCCTGTAAGTAGAGCCCTTTCCCTGGCTCCTCTGAACTCCTGAACCCTATCAGGAGTTCAAGGCCCTCCTCCACCCGCAGGCTTCTGCCTGTGTCTCATCCCTGGTGTCTGGCTGGAGAGCTCTGCTTTCCTACTAGGCTACCTTCTGCATCTCTCCTCCTTTTGCTTTTCTTTTCTCTATGCTCTGCTTCACTTCTGTCCCTTAGTGCTCCTTTTGCTTTGCTTTGCTATTTGCTCTGCTTCACTACTGTCCCTTAGTAACTTAGTGCTCCTTTTGGTTTGCTCTCTGCTCTCCTTCACTACTGTCCCTAGTGCTCCTTTTCCTTGTTTCTCTCTCACTGCACTCTCTCACTTTTGCTCTCCCCCTTTCTTTCTCCCTCACAGCTGCTGCCGCTGTGGGCCCGCCCCTCCTCACTCTCCCGCGCTGCACACCAGCCGCTACTGCCCCCACGTCCGACCCTTTTTCGTCTTCGCCCCCTTTTTGTGCCGTTTTTCATCCCTCTCTCACCTCCCAGCTGTCCTTTCCTCTCTCCACCTCCCTACTTAATGGCGGCTGCTGTGCGGCCTGTGCCCAGCACCAGAACACCTGGCTCCCGTCCCCCCACCGCCGCCACGCACAACTTCACTAAGATGCCACCACCCTCTGCACCCTCAACACCAGCCGCTCTCCCGCCTGCCTTCAAGCCTCCCCGCAGACCACCAGTGGACCCTTCTTCTGCCGGAACTGCATCTTTACCAGCCTCAACGTCAACGACTCACCCACCAAGGCAGAACGCAACCATCTCAGATGTATCCTCCTCGACAAACGCTCAGTCCACAAGCATGCAGTAGAGCTATGGAATCTACTCGACTCAGCCTCCCCGACGTCACCTTCCTGACCGAGACCTGGATGTACCCCTCCTCAGCGCCTGACATCGCCAACAAACCAGGAGGAGGCATGGCCATCATCCACAAGAACACCCTCGGGATCACGACCAACACCGAAGACACCCTCAGAACCGCTGAACACCTGCACTTCCAAATCCACACTGACCCAAACACCACCCTCTGAGGGACCATCGTCTAAAGGCCCCACAGCCCATGACAGCAGTTCAGCGACTCCATTAACGACATCATCAGCAGGCTCGCTCTCACATCCACTGACTACATACTCCTTGGGGACTTAAACTTCCACCTCGAGAACACTAATGACAAAAACACCGCCAACCTCTCCATCCTCGGCCTCAAAAAGCTCGTCACGACACCAACCCACTCCGCAGGACACACACTTGACCCTATTTTCTTCGTCAGCAATCACGTCTCTTCCAGCCACACCACCGAACTCCACTGGACAGACCACCGCTGCATCCACTTTTCCTTCAAGAAACCCACAACAAACCACCACCCACAACGGATCCCCCACCGCAATTGGAACAAGGTCACCGAAGATAAACTTATCGCGACCCTCTCCCAGAACCCACCCACCGACATCACTGACACCGATGCAGCTGCCCGCAACTTCAGGCAATGGGTCAACACCTGTGCCAATACTCTCTCCCCAGTCAAGAATCCCTCCAACAGACGCACTGACAGAAAGGCCTTTTGGTTTACCTCCCACCTCCACGAATCTAAGCAAAGCTGCCAAAGACTCGATAGAAAGTGGCACCAAGATCAGACTCTTGACAACCTCACAGCCATCAATAACCCCATCCGCAGACACCACCAACTCATCCGAGCCGCCAAGAGAACCGCCTTTAAAGACCGGATCAACAACAACGCACACAGCCACAAGGAGCTCTTCAACGTTGTGAAGGAACTCTCCAAACCCAGCTCCAATGCCAATGACATTTCGCCATCCCAAGACCTCTGCGACTCCCTAGCCTCCTACTTGCACTGCAAGATTGCAGACATCCACGACAGCGTCAGCACCCAGACTCCCCCCGGGAACCACCAACACCACACATTCACCTCCAACCAACCTCCTGCTCTCCTGGACCCCCGTCAACGACAACAACACCATCGAAATCATGAACACCATCCACTCTGGCTCTCCATCTGACCCCTGCCCTCACCACATCCTTAACAAAGCAAGCTCCATCTTCGCACCCCAACTACGGAAGATCATCAATAGCTCCTTTGAGTCCGCCACCTTTCCGGTGAGCTGTAAACACGCCTCAAAAAACCCAAGGCGGACCCAAAGGACCTCAAGAACTTCCTACCTATCTCCCTGCTCCCCTTCCTGGCAAAAGTCATTGAGAAGGCTGTCAACAGACAACTAACCCACTTCCTCGATGAGAACTGCACCCTGGACCATTCCCAATCTGGATTCCGCAGCAACCATAGCACCAAAACCACCCTCATCGCCACCACCGACAACATCAGAACTGTTAGACCTGACAGCCCATTTCTAACAAGAACCATACTGGACAGCGGCGAAACCGTGGCCCTCATCCTCCTGGACCTCTCTGCCGCATTCGCCACCGTCTGCCACCATACTCTACGCTCACGCCTTAGCAATGTTGGAATCCATGACAGAGACCTGGACTAGGTCACCTCCCTTTTCACTGGCAGAACCCAAAGAGTCTGCATCCCCCCATTTCGCTCGGAGGCCACTGAAATCATCTGCGGCGTACCCCAGGGTTCGTCCTTCAGCCCGACCATCTTCAATGTCTATATGGCCCTGCTCGCTACCATCGCCTGATCCCACAACCTCAACATCATCTCATACACCCAGCTGATCCTCTCCCTCACCAAGGACTCCACCAAGACCAACCTCCACGAAGGAATGAAGGCCATCGCCAAATGGATGAAGAGCAGCTGCATCAAACTCAATTCCTACAAGACGGAAGTCCTCATCTTCGGCTCCACCCCCTCCGCATGGAATGACTCCTAGTGGCCTGCCACTCTCAGAACCGCTCCGACTCCCACCGACCACACGCCCGACCTAGGATTCATCTTGGACCCCTCACTATCCATGACCCAGCAAGTCAACGACATCTCCTCTTCTTGCTTCAACACCCTCCGCATGCTCCGAAAGATCTACAGATGGATACCCACCGAAACCAGAAGAACAGTCACCCAAGACCTTGTAAGCACAAACTGGACTATGGCAATGCCCTCTCTGCAGGAACCACGGCCAAACTACAGAAGAGGCTGCAACACATCCAGAATGCTCCACACACCTCATCCTGGACATCCCCCGCCACTGCCACATCACAGACCACCTGAAAAACTGGCAGTGGCTCCCAGTTAACAAGAGAATCACCTTCAAACTCCTCATCAGAATCGGAATACCTCAAAAGACGACTCTCCTTCTACACCCCAACCCGGTATCTCCGCTCCACCGACCTAGCCCTAGCATCCGTCCCACGCATCTGCAGAACTACAACTGGCGGTAGGTCATTCTCGCACCTCACAGCCAAAACGTGGAACACTCTTCCCACCCACCTGCACCAGACCAAAGACCTCCTTACCTTCAGGAAACTTCTCAAGACCTGGCTGTTCGAGCAGTAGCAGCACCGTCCCACCCCCTTCTCCCCCTCCCAGCACCGTCCCACCACCTTCTCCCCTCCCCCTTCCTCAGCGCCTTGAAACCTTCACAGGTGAATAGTGTGCTTTACAAATTCCTGATTGTAGGAGGCTGGACTGGCTTGTAGTGAGTACCAAGGGGTACTTACACCTTGCACCAGGCCCAGGTATCCCTTATTAGTGTATAGGGTGTCTAGCAGCTTAGGCTGATAGATAATGATAGCTTAGCAGAGCAGCTTAGGCTAAACTAGGAGACGAGTGAAGCTCCTACAGTACCACTAGTGTCATATGCACAATATCATAAGAAAACACAATACACAGATATACTAAAAATAAAGGTACTTTATTTTTATGACAATATGCCAAAAGTATCTCAGTGAGTACCCTCAGTATGAGGATAGCAAATATACACAAGATATATGTACACAATACCAAAAATATGCAGTATAGTATTAGAAAACAGTGCAAACAATGTATAGTTACAATAGGATGCAATGGGGACACATAGGGATAGGGACAACAGAAACCATATACTCCAAAAGTGGAATGCGAACCACAAATGGACCCCAAACCTATGTGACCTTGTAGAGGGTCGCTGGGACTGTAAGAAAACAGTTAGGGTTAGAAAAATAGCCCACCCCAAGACCCTGAAAAGTGAGTGCAAAGTGCACTAAAGTTCCCCAAGGAGCACAGAAGTCGTGATAGGGGAATTCTGCAGGAAAGACACAAATCAGCAATGCAACAACGATGGATTTCCAAATGAGGGTACCTGTGGAACAAGGGGACCAAGTCCAAAAGTCACAAGCAAGTCGAAGATGGGCAGATGCCCAGGAAATGCCAGCTGTGGGTGCAAAGAAGCTGCTACTGGACAGTAGAAGCTGAAGATTCTGTGGGAACGACAAGGGCTAGAGACTTCTCCTTTGGAGGATGGATGCCTCACGCAGTGGAGAGTCGTGCAGAAGTGTTTTCCTGAAGAAAGACTGCCAACAAGCCTTGCTAACTGCAAGTCGTGCAGTTAGGGTTTTTGGATGCTGCTGTGGCCCAGGAGGGACCAGGATGTTGCCAATTGCGTCAGGCGACAGAGGGGGCGCCCAGCAAGACAAGGAGCCCTCTCAGAAGCAGGCAGCACCCACAGAAGTGCCAGAACAGGCACTACGAAGAGGAGTGAAACAGTGCTCACCCGAAGTCGCACAAAGGAGTCCCACGTCGCCGGAGGACAACTTAGAAAGTTGTGCAATGCAGGTTAGAGTGCCGTGGACCCAGGCGTGGCTGTGCACGAAGGATTTCTGCCGGAAGTGCACAGAGGCCGGAGTAGCTGCAAAAGTCACGGTTCCCAGCAATGCAGTCTGGCGTGGGGAGGCAAGGACTTACCTCCACCAAACTTGGACTGCAGAGTCACTGGACTGTAGGAGTCACTTGGACAGAGTTGCTGGATTCAAGGGACCTCGCTCGTCGTGCTGAGAGGAGACCCAGGGTACCGGTGATGCAGTTCTTTGGTGCCTGCGGTTGCAGGGGGACGATTCCGTCGGCCCACGGAAGATTTCTTCAGAGCTTCTAGTGCAGAGAGGAGGCAGACTACCCCCACAGCATGCACCACCAGGAAAGCAGTCGAGAAGGCGTCAGGATCAGCGTTACAGAGTTGCAGTAGTCGTCTTCGCTACTTTGTTGCAGTTTTGCAGGCTTCCAGCGCGGTCAGCAGTCGATTCCTTGGCAGAAGGTGAAGAGAGAGATGCAGAGGAACTCTGATGAGCTCTTGCATTCGTTATCTAAGGAATTCCCCAAAGCAGAGACCCTAAATAGCCAGAAAAGAGGGTTTGGCTACTTAGGAGAGAAGATAGGCTAGCAACACCTGAAGGAGCCTATCAAAGGAGTCTCTGACGTCACCTGCTGGCCCTGGCCACTCAGAGCAGTCCAGTGTGCCAGCAGCACCTCTGTTTCCAAGATGGCAGAGGTCTGGAGCACACTGGAGGAGCTCTGGGCACCTCCCAGGGGAGGTGCAAGTCAGGGGAGTGGTCACTCCCCTTTCCTTTGTCCAGTTTCACGCCAGAGCAGGGCTGAGGGGTCCCTGAACCGGTGTAGACTGGCTTATGCAGAAATGGGCACCATGTGTGCCCATGAAAGCATTTCCAGAGGCTGGGGGAGGCTACTCCTCCCCTGCCTTCACACCATTTTCCAAAGGGAGAGGGTGTAACACCCTCTCTCTGAGGAAGTCCTTTGTTCTGCCTTCCTGGGCCAAGCCTGGCTGGACCCCAGGAGGGCAGTAACCTGTCTGAGGGGTTGCCAGCAGCAGCAGCTGCAGTGAAACCCCTGAAAAGGCAGTTTGGCAGTACCCGGGTCTGTGCTACAGACCCGTGGGATCATGGGATTGTGCCAACAATGCCAGGATGGCATAGAGGGGGCAATTCCATGATCATAGACATGTTACATGGCCATATTCGGAGTTACCATTGTGAAGCTACACATAGGTAGTGACCTATATGTAGTGCACGCGTGTAATGGTGTCCCCGCACTCACAAAGTCCGGGGAATTGGCCCTGAACAATGTGGGGGCACCTTGGCTAGTGCCAGGGTGCCCACACACTAAGTAACTTAGCACCCAACCTTTACCAGGTAAAGGTTAGACATATAGGTGACTTATAAGTTACTTAAGTGCAGTGTAAAATGGCTGTGAAATAACGTGGACGTTATTTCACTCAGGCTGCAGTGGCAGGCCTGTGTAAGAATTGTCAGAGCTCCCTATGGGTGGCAAAAGAAATGCTGCAGCCCATAGGGATCTCCTGGAACCCCAATACCCTGGGTACCTCAGTACCATATACTAGGGAATTATAATGGTGTTCCAGTATGCCAATGTAAAATTGGTAAAATTGGTCACTAGCCTGTTAGTGACAATTTGGAAAGAAATGAGAGAGCATAACCACTGAGGTTCTGATTAGCAGAGCCTCAGTGAGACAGTTAGTCATAACACAGGTAACACATACAGGGCACACTTATGAGCACTGGGGCCCTGGCTGGCAGGGTCCCAGTGACATATCAACTAAAACAACATACATACAGTGAAATATGGGGGTAACATGCCAGGCAAGATGGTACTTTCCTACACTGATTGATTGATTGATAGTCATGCACATGTAGCCATACCACATATGCAACATTGTAGCACAGCCCATGTGACTTAAGTAAATCAGGGTGCACACAAGCCTAAAATGCAAAAATCCATGCAATTCCATCATGCATGAAAAAAATGACACAAAATTATCAACTCCACACTCAACGTAAGTAAAATGACCCCTAGACCCTAAGCGGCAATTACACTTTCACACGACTCTTATCGCAGAATGGTGAAATATCGACGCATGACAGTCATGCATCAACATTTTTCACGCATATGCATCTAACATACAATTTTCCTAAGCTAAAAGACGCCTACCTCCTGAACATCTATCACACATCCACAGGCAATTCCACGCTAAAGTTGAGAATAACGACGCATGACTGTCATGCATCAAAAAAACAGCGCATGACTGGAAACGTGCCGCACACGCCCAGGAAGTGATGTAACAGGACATCCTACCTGCAAACATGGAACAGTGAGTTCACTTTTGCTTTCAATTCACCGTCTTTTTGTCTGTGACTGTGTGAGGGTGTGTGGAGCTGGTGATGTAGGAGTTTTGGGGGTGTTTGTAGTGTTTATTGTGCTGTGTCCTGTAGATGTTGTGTTTTAATTGACTTTAAACTTGCATTTTATATTGTAAGTGTAATGTTTTTGACTCTGTATTGTGGGGTGATTTTCTGGGGTAGTATAATTGTTATGGTAGTTGTGGTCGTTGGGTTAGGTGTTAGGTATATTTTTTTTCTTTTTTTGGGTGGACTGCATTTGCAGTCCAGTATGTCTGGGAAAGGGAGGATGGTGTGGATGTCGGCCAATGAGCTGGGAGGCTTCATCTGGCTTGTTCAGCACTACCTCCCCATGATGCTGCAACTGGGTGGCCATGTCATTCTTGGCTACCCCATAGAGGCAAGGCGGCTGCGGTGGGGCAATATGCTCCACCGCCTCACACGGATCTTTGGGACAGGAAGGAATGACCACCAACTCAAGCATCGCTAGGCAGATCTCGTTACAAGGGAGCAGGATCTGCTGGATCATGTGGGCATAGAGTTCTGTGGGGCAGTTGGTAAGTATCCCATTTCCATACAAAGGGGGTCATTCCGACCCTGGCGGTCATGGACCGCCAGGGCCGGGGACGGAGGAAGCACCGCCAACAGGCTGGCGGTGCTTCTGGGGCAATTCTGACCGTGGCGGTAAAGCCACGGTCAGAAAAGGGGAACCAGCGGTTTCCCGCCGGTTTTCCCCTGCCCCAGGGAATCCTCCACGGCGGCGCTGCAAGTAGCGCCGCCATGGGGATTCCGACCCCCTTCCCGCCAGCCTGTTCCTGGCGGTTTACACTGCCAGGAAGAGGCTGGCGGGAACGGGTGTCGTGGGGCCCCTGGGGGCCCCTGCAGTGCCCATGCCACTGGCATGGGCACTGCAGGGGCCCCCTAACAGGGCCCCATTCAGATTTTCAGTGTCTGCAAAGCAGACACTGAAAATCGCGACGGGTGCCACTGCACCCGTCGCACACCAGCAACTCCGCCGGCTCCATTCGGAGCCGGCTTCATCGTTGCTGGGGCTTTCCCGCTGGGCGGGCGGGCGGCCTTTTGGCGGTCGCCCGCCCGCCCAGCGGGAAAGTCAGAATGACCGCCGCAGTCATTTGACCGCGGTGCGGTCTTCTGGCGGTCTCCGCCCGGCGGGCGGTGCCCGCCGCCCGCGGGGGTCGGAATGAACCCCAAAGTCCTTTATTTTCCATGTGCATGACAGTTGCAGATACAGTAGAGTGATGCATGTAATGGTTGTGGATCTGGACATTTATGGTACCTGTATGAAGAGTCCCAGCGCCACCTTAGGCCTGCAATTCAAATGTACAATAATGAAGCCAATGCAGGGCAGATGTACCATTTTCTCTGCACAACCATTACAAAGTGTTATGATGCATGCATAGGTCAACTCAGTAATGAGCAGCACCAAATGAGGCCTGTGCCATGCATAATGTAATGAAGGGATTCCCAAAACCTGTTTGGGAGGCAATTGTATAAGCCACTGGGTAAAACAAGAAATTCCTTATTTCAATTTTTCATGCACTCTGAACGGCTTTTGAGAGCAGGTGTGATATGGCGGCATACAAATGTATGAGATGGGCCCTCATGTACTCAGCAGAAGTCGTGAAGATGTGTTACAACTCTTGCTAAATTCATCATTTACCTACACATAATTAGATTCAGTTGGACACTACCTGCATCATACTGTGCATTCATTCTCATTAGGAAAAAGAACAAGTGATGGACGGAATGCTGAACAATGTCAAACATTCACCCCCAGTACAGAGATCTGGGCCTAAATCCATCATTTTTTTACTGCCCATGCCATTCCAGTTTGGACCCAGCCATATGCAAATCAGTCTTTACCCTGTTCCCCATGGGAATAGTCCATCCCGAACTGCCAGAGCAAGTCTTCCCTGGACTGGAAAGAAGCATCCTGGGACCGGTTTCGGGGTTTCACCCCTCATCAGCCAGGCTAGCTTGAATCTAGTGGCATGGGAAGCACGGGACCCACGTCTGGGAATACCCTTCCCACTTAGGGCGACAAATGCAAAAAGAACAAGTGATGGACGGAATGCTGAACAATGACAAACATTCACCCCAGTAAAAAGATCTGGGTCTAAATCCATCGTTTTTTTGCTGCCCATGCCATTCCAGTTTGGACCCAGCCATATGCAAATCAGTCTTGACTCTGTTACCCTTGGCAGTTCAGGCTGGACTGTTCCCTTGAGGAACAGGGTCAAGACTGATTTGCTTATGGCTGGGTCTAACCAGGGGTGGCGTGGTGAGCAAAAAAAAATGATGGATTAAACCCAGATCTTTGTGACTGGAGGTGAATGTTTAATTTGCTCTGCATTCTGTCCATCATCTGTTCTTTTTTCATTCTCATTAGGCGCACACATGGCGAGGGGCAACGAGTGCACTGAGGGTCACATGGACTGTATAGATGCAATTGGTTCTGCACCACGGTTGTTCTATCGGCCCTTTTGTGTAATTGGCTAAGGCCATGTAAGGGAGCTTGACCATGCACTGGGTCCAGACTACTAGTATTTCCCTGTTCCAGTTCATTGTGTAACACATGAACCCCATACTATGGCCCTCATTCCGACCCTGGCGGTTTCAAACCGCCAGGGTGGAGGGCAGAGGAAGCACCGCCAACAGGCTGGCGGTGCTTCCAGGGCCATTCTGACCGCGGCAGTAAAGCCGCGGTCAGAAAGGGGGAACCGGCGGTTTCCCGCCGGTTTTCCCCTGGCCCAGGGAATCCTCCATGGCGGCGCTGCTTGCAGCGCCGCCATGGGGATTCCGACCCCCTTCCCGCCAGCCTGTTCCTGGCGGTGAAGAGGCTGGCGGGAACACACATGTGCAGAGTCAGTTCTACAGGCCTGCTGACAGAATGGGGCTGCCCGGCATCTTCTCCATCACTGGCACATCACTTAGTAACCTGCACCAACAGATGCATCCTTGGACCACAGAGCAAGTGTATCTGTGTTGAGGCATAGTTCTATGTCCATGTTCTTACCCCTCCCTGGACAAATAATGGTATACCATGGCAACAATTGCTGGCCGCATACTATTGGAAAATACATCCATGATTTAAATCAGTCAATGTGCAGGTAGGTGGAACTATCTTCACATGAGTATACTTCCATACCATTATTGATCATGTGTGTGCCTTGTGATAGCACACACATATTACATACTTCACTGAAGGCTGTGTTTCCTCATTCCTCAACACCTTGGAATACCCACACAACCCCTGGGCAGTAGTTTGTCAGTTTCCTGTGACAGTGAGGTAGATGCCTACAACATCTGAGGCAGGCTCAAATTGTCACAATGGGACAGCCACTGCAACAACCATTGCATGCCCCTCAGATGCAATATACAGTGTCAAGCAGTCCCATGGAGGCCATGGAGGTGTAGAGCTAACAGACATCTGCATGACAATGCCATGTTAAAATGGTGCAGTGAAAAGCACCACAGCAGTGTCAGGGACAGTGATGGTTTGTAGGTACGTGGGTCCACATTATCTGAGACTATGTGTGACTGACTAATCATAGATGTTTGTCAGTTACTCTCATCTACCACTAGGATGACTTACGCAGCCTAACAAGTTAACAGTAAACAATGTTGTCCATTAACTGATATGTACAAATTACACTAAGCAATGTTTTCCATTCATGTCTTGCAGGTGGACCCGGGCTGTACACCGTAGGAGAAGTAGCCCGATTTGAAGACCCTGATGAATCCAGTAAGTGTCATCTTGTGCGTCATGTTTGCTAATCCAGGGTTTGGTGTGAGTCAGTCTGAAGTGTGGAATACTATGAAAGATGGTTTTGCCTGACCAATGATATGATATAATCGGAGAATGGATGGTGACATCATGATTGTTGGAATGTTGTGCAATGAGAATGGGTTGCTTGTAGTTCAAAGGGCAACGTGTGCTGGCATGGAATTGTGTGAAATGGGAATTGTAATGGCTGGCCACTTATTCATTGATGTCTACCATGATAGGTCTCAGGGCAGCTGTTTATGTACATAGCATGCCTGTTGACAACCACTTTTTGTCACAGTACCATTGTCAGCACTGTGTGCCACACATAGTTTATACTTACTGGCAAGACAGTACAGACGTGGGTTATATCTGCAGAGGTCTCTAGGGAGTTTGTGTAGGAAACACATACACCACAGGTGCCTCAGTACCCTTCAGATATTATGAGTCTGTAGTACTGCAAGGAGCCATATTGTGCTGCACAACAGTCAGTAGTGTACACAATATGTAGACAACCAAGCTCCAGGTGGTTGTGGGAAAAGTCTATGATTCTTTCCACGCCAGATGTCAGCAGTTTTCACAACATGGTCCTGCCACATGTTATTTGTGAGTGATCAAGGTCACATCACATATGCATATGATGTTAATGTTGTGTGCATACCTGGTACTTTGATGATTTCTGGCATGCATGGGCAAATGATGCACAATGTTTCAGGATACTGTTGTAGCACCCAGTGCAATGGCAAACTCACGGTGGGCCTAAGGGCACCCATACAGCCATCATGTGTGTGCCGTTTAACACATGTAGCACAACATAGCAGATGGTAGGGGGCTTCAGTTCTGCAATGTGTTGACAACTTTGATGTGCAGCTCAGGCTCTGGCCAAACGTTCTGGGAACATTGCATCAGTTGTACATGTGGGTACATCATGGGCAATGTCGTGCCCCCTTGTAACGTATGCTCAGGCCAGGTCTTACACATTAATGTTGATTTACCAAACCTTAGAATAGAAGGTGGTAAGTTAACAGATCCCCTAACATATGGCACACACCTTGCCTCCATGAGGTGTCGAGGTGATGGATTGCATGCAGTCACCCTTATGCAGAGGGACACAGGAAATCTAGACTTGTTGGGGCACGTGATCCTTATAAGTTAGACGACACAAATGTTGATTTTGGACAATTTTGTCCAATCAGCTGTGGGCCATGTTGGTTAACAATGGATTTCATCATGATAGGAAATAATCATAGATGAGGAGTAAGTCATTGTTGAGGAATGTGTGTTGGACTGTATGTGTTATCTGCAGTTGCAGTGTACATTATGTGTCTGTATAACCTCCACCTAATGCTGATACTGATGCTTGTTTATCCTCATATTTCAGCTGCCAACATGACACAAGAACAGAGACAAGCTTTCCACAAGAGGGACGAACACTACTGCCACATAATGAAGGTTGAGACCAGATACCACTGAATGGGCAGGAGGTTCAGAAGTCAGAAAACATCAGGGAAATGACATGTGTTTGACCATGTTGGACCTCCACTGCAGCCACACAAGGACACTGGAGCAAAGTCATCAGGGGTGCAAGGGGCCACAGCTGGACCAAGGCCCTCCACGTCAGCTGCACAGTCATCATCCAGCCACCAGATCAGCTGCCTGCAGCAGTTGTACCTGCAGCAGTTGTCCCAGACCAGTTTTAACAGGACATGAGAAGGGACATTGGCAACATTTTAGCCAGGCTTAAAAAATTGGAGGAGGAATCAGCAGAGAACTGGAGGATGTTGAGATACATCAAGAAATAGATTATAAAAAGCAGGAAGTGAACATTTTTGTGTCATACAACCTCCCAGTTCCTTCCCCTCTCCTTTACAGTTTTACATAGTTTTATATTGGGTTAGTGTAGAGTAGGCATAGGTTAGGTAAAGTGTAGTGGATTGGTGGCTTTTTCTACATTATTTTATTGTTGGGGGGCTGGGTGGGGGGTCATGTTGGGGTATTTGTGTATAAAAAATATGAATAAAAATAATTTAAAAACTACCAAACAAATATATATAGTTTTGTTTAGGCCATAGATTAGGTTAGTACATTTGTAGTCATAGTTTATGTTGTCCTACTTGTATCTTGTCTGTTAAGAGGGGCAGGGGGACAATGTTTAGAGTGTGATGTTGGATGTGTAAGAGAAATATTATTATTTGGTTGAAAAAACATCCTGTTCATCTTAGCCTAATAATGTTGTAATTTGATTGAGTGTCTGGGGCTTCTCATGAGTGCAATGGCCAAGTTGGGGGAGTGGCCTAGGGTATTCTGACTGTCTTCAATTCCTAGGTTTCCCATGTGCATCCCCTATGACCAAGGAGCTGTCAGAATGGCTACTACATACTGTCTTCTAGTGCATACATTTGCCACCCAGTGTTCCAGCCATTCACAATATATATGTATTCTTTATCTTGGATACGTAAATATGGTACTTCATCTATCATTGGTGGGATTCTGCAATTTCATTCTTGGCAAGTGTGGTACATCTAACAACAGGCACATTTGGAACTGAATCCTGCAACACTGACAGGTGGCCATCACTGATAAGGTCAGCTTCCAGTTCCACACAAATAAGTTGTACTGGTACATTACCATTGATTGGGTTCAGAGTCATACATGCCGGATGTCTACTTCAAAGGAAATGGGTTCAAATTCATATAGTATATACAGTAAGTTGGTTGTAACCGGCAACACCATCATTCAGCTTTCTCTTGTTCAGACTCTCTCCCTGGCCCGCCCACCAGCCTACCAGCACTATTTAGTGGCGCGCCCCACGCCGGACGCGGTTCTCGACGCCAGCAGTTGCCGGGAGACGGACTCCCTCCCTGGCCCGCCCACCAGCCTGCCAGCCCTATTTAGTGGAGCGCCCCTCGCAGGACGCGCGCGGGTGTGCGCCCGGGCGAAGACCGGGCCAAGACAGGCCCGTCTACGCCCATCTTCGTCCGACTAAGGCCGGGCTGGGCCCCATCTCCTTACTGCTGCTTCTGTAATCAAGTAAGATTTAATCTTTTATTTCTATTGGGTTTCCACCATCCTTATTGGCCCCCAGGGGAAGAGGAAAGCTGTTGATTTGTTGGAACCCCTGAATGACTGTAAAAAACTGAAAAAGCGCCCTGGGAAACCAGCCAACAAATCCAAAGGAAGTGGTCCTAAACCATTTGAAGAAATAGACCAGCTATTTGAGGAGGTGGACGCTATTTTAAACTGCACAGCAGGTACTAAAGGAATTGGGCCTTCAAAAAAGGCCTTATCACAACCCAGGAGGATTCAAGAGTTTTTTAGTCACAAGAAGAACAAGGGTCAAGCCCCAGACCCTGTTCTTCTGTCCAATGGAGGTGGGAATTCATCTAATACAATTAATATTACCTCCCCCCCACCCCACGGATTAACGGTCGCTGCTAATGACTATTCAACTGAACACGGGCTATCTCTAGCAGAAGAGGAAGGAAGTACATCCATTCTACCCATTCCACTAAGCCCCGCAATACAATTGATCCCAAATATACCCTGTAAAAATCGGTTTGGGCCCCTAGCTGAGGAGGGTGATTCACTTAGGGCCTATGAACATCCTATAGCTGAGCCTGATATCGAGGACACTACATTTTCTCCTGTTCCCATTTCTACTTCCCTCTTGGTGCAACCCTCCTCCGAGATCAATGTGACCCTTATTTAGCTGAAAATAGACGAAGTCAAGACCATGGTACAGCAATTGGCCAAACTTTTGCAGGAAAGAACAGTATATCCGTGTGAATGTAAATGTCTCTTGAGAGAGGAAGGGGGGAAGGGTGGACCTACAATGACTGATTCGACTTTATACTCTAAGACCGCACATGGGGGACAAGCTAACCACCTTCAAAAGAAAAAGGCATATAGAGACGTCCTTGTTGCGAAGTCAACACGTACTGCAGATAATTTTATATATGAGCAGCTGGGCAACAATCATATTCTTACAGAGGGGGCCGCTATGACAAACTGCGCTGCCCCTATTGGTGGCTCTCCCCTCCTCCCAAACTGTTCGAAACCTAGAAGGTGTAAAGAGACTGATAATGTTTTATGTATAGGGGATCGTACTGTTTTGAATGTTAGTAGGTTACCAGAACCCCTCTCTACTTCTGACCCCATTTGTGTTACTTGTCCCCAGAGAGTTCTCAGCGGTCCAGCTATGCTGACAAAAAACCCAGGTATCAAGCATGGGTCTAATACTCTCTTTCTGAACAACGTCCCGAAGCTGTCGTCAGGGCTCACTGAGGATCATGAGTCAAGGGTTAACCCCTTCGCTGCCAGGCCTTTTCCCCCTCCTGTGCCAGGCCTTTTTTTGCCTATTTGGGGCAGTTCGCGCTTAGGCCCTCATAACTTTTTGTTCACATAAGCTAACCAAGCCAAATTTGCGTCCTTTTTTTCCAACATCCTAGGGATTCTAGAGGTACCCAGACTTTGTGGGTTCCCTTGAAGGAGGCCAAGAAATTGGCCAAAATACAGTGAAAATTTCGTTTTTTTTTAAAAAAATTGAAAAAGTGGCTGCAGAAGAAGGCTTGTGGATTTCCCCCCGAAAATGGCATCAACAAAGGGTTTGTAGTGCTAAACTCAGCAGCTTCCTAGCTTTCAGGAACAGGCAGACTTGAATCAGAAAACCCAATTTTTCAACACAATTTTGGCATTTTACTGGGGCATACCCCATTTTTGCAATTTTTTGTGCTTTCAGCCTCCTTCCAGTCAGTGACAGGAATGGGCATGAAACCAATGCTGGATCCCAGAAACCTAACCATTTCTGAAAAGTAGACAAAATTCTGAATTCAGCAAGGGGTCATTTGTGTAGATCCTACAAGGGTTTCCTACAGAAAATAACAGCTGAAAAAGAAAAATATTGAAATTGAGGTGAAAAACACATCAATTTTTCTCTATCTTTTACTCTGTAACTTTTCCCTGCAATGTCAGATTATGGAAAGCAATATACCGTTACGTCTGCTGGACTCCTCTGGTTGTGGGGATATATAGGGCTTGTAGCTTCATCAAGAACCCGAGGAACCCAGAGCCCATAAATGAGCTGCACCCTGCAGTGCGTTTTCATTCTATACCGGGTATACAGCAATTCATTTGCTGAAAAATAAAGAGTAAAAAATTGCTATCAAGAAAACCTTTGCATTTCCAAAAAGGGCACAAGATAAGGTGCTGAGGAGCAGTGGTTATTTGCACATCTCTGAATTCCGGGGTGACCATACAAGCATGTGAATTATAGGGAATTTCTCAAATAGATGTCTTTTTTACACACTCTCCTATATTTGGAAGGAAAAAATGTAGAGAAAGACAAGGGGCAATAGCACTTGTTTTGCTAATCTATGTTCCCCCAAGTCTCCCGATAAAAATGATACCTCACTTGCGTGGGTAGGCCTAGCGCCCGCAACAGGAAACGCCCCAAAGCGCAACGTGGACACATCGACAATTTTGGGAGAAAACAGAGGTCTTTTTTGCGAAGTGCCTACCTGTAGATTTTGGCCTCTAGCTCAGCCGGCACCTAGGGAAACCTACCAAACCTGTGCATTTCTGAAAACTAGAGACCTAGGGGAATCCAAGGAGGGGTGACTTGCGGTGCTCGGACCAGGTTCTGTTACCCAGAATCCTTTGCAAACCTCAACATTTGGCTAAAAAAACACATGTCCCTCACATTTCTGTGGCAGAAAGTTCTGGAATCTGAGAGGAGCTACAAATTTCCTTCCACTCAGCGTTCCCCCAAGTCTCCCGATAAAAATGATACCTCACTTGCGTGGGTAGGCCTAGCGCCGGCGACAGGAAACACCCCAAAGCGCAACGTGGACACATCCTACATTTTGGAAAAAAACAGAGGTGTTTTTTGCGAAGTGCCTAACTGTAGATTTTGGCCTCTAGCTCAGCCAGCACCTAGGGAAACCTACCAAACCTGTGCATTTCTGAAAACTAGAGACCTAGGGGAATCCAAGGAGGGGTGACTTGCGGGGCTCGGACCAGGTTCTGTTACCCAGAATCCTTTGCAAACCTCAAAATTTGGCTAAAAAAACACATGTCCCTCACATTTCTGTGGCAGAAAGTTCTGGAATCTGAGAGGAGCTACAAATTTCCTTCCACCCAGCGTTCCCCCAAGTCTCCTGATAAAAATGATACCTCACTTGCATGGGTAGGCCTAGCGCCGGTGACAGGAAACACCCCAAAGCGCAACGTGGACACATCCTAAATTTTGGAAAAAAACAGAGGTGTTTTTTGCGAAGTGCCTACCTGTAGATTTTGGCCTCTAGCTCAGCCGGCACCTAGGGAAACCTACCAAACCTGTGCATTTCTGAAATCTAGAGACCTAGGGGAATCCAAGGAGGGGTGACTTGCGGGGCTCGGACCAGGTTCTGTTACCCAGAATCCTTTGCAAACCTCAACATTTGGCTAAAAAAACACATGTCCCTCACATTTCTGTGGCAGAAAGTTCTGGAATCTGAGAGGAGCTACAAATTTCCTTCCACCCAGCGTTCCCCCAAGTCTCCTGATAAAAATGGTACCTCACTTGCGTGAGTAGGCCTAGCGCCGGCGACAGGAAACACCCCAAAGCGCAACGTGGACACATCCTAAATTTTGGAAAAAAACAGAGGTGTTTTTTGCGAAGTGCCTACCTGTAGATTTTGGCCTCTAGCTCAGCCGGCACCTAGGGAAACCTACCAAATCTGTGCATTTCTGAAAACTAGAGACCTAGGGGAATCCAAGGAGGGGTGACTTGCGGGGCTCGGACCAGGTTCTGTTACCCAGAATCCTTTGCAAACCTCAAAATTTGGCTAAAAAAACACATGTCCCTCACATTTCTGTGGCAGAAAGTTCTGGAATCTGAGAGGAGCTACAAATTTCCTTCCACCCAGCGTTCCCCCAAGTCTCCCGATAAAAATGATACCTCACTTGCGTGGGTAGGCCTAGCGCCGGCGACAGGAAACACCCCAAAGCGCAACGTGGACACATCCTAAATTTTGGAAAAAAACAGAGGTGTTTTTTGCGAAGTGCCTACCTGTAGATTTTGGCCTCTAGCTCAGCCGGAACCTAGGGAAACCTACCAAACCTGTGCCTTTCTGAAAACTAGAGACCTAGGGGAATCCAAGGAGGGGTGACTTGCGGGGCTCGGACCGGGTTCTGTTACCCAGAATCCTTTGCAAACCTCAAAATTTGGCTAAAAAAACACATGTCCCTCACATTTCTGTGGCAGAAAGTCCTGGAATCTGAGAGGAGCTACAAATTTCCTTCCACCCAGCATTCCCCCAAGTCTCCCGATAAAAATGATACCTCACTTGCGTGGGTAGGCCTAGCGCCGGCGTCAGGAAACATCCCAAAGCGCAACGTGGACACATCCTAAATTTGGGAAAAAAACAGAGGTGTTTTTTGCGAAGTGCCTACCTGTAGATTTTGGCCTCTAGCTCAGCCGGCACCTAGGGAAACCTACCAAACCTGTGCATTTCTGAAAACTAGAGACCTAGGGGAATCCAAGGAGGGGTGACTTGCGGGGCTCGGACCAGGTTCTGTTACCCAGAATCCTTTGCAAACCTCAAAATTTGGCTAAAAAAACACATGTCCCTCACATTTCTGTGGCAGAAAGTTCTGGAATCTGAGAGGAGCTACAAATTTCCTTCCACCCAGTGTTCCCCCAAGTCTCCCGATAAAAATGTTACCTCACTTGCGTGGGTAGGCCTAGCGCCGGCGACAGGAAACACCCCAAAGCGCAACGTGGACACATCCTAAATTTTGGAAAAAAACAGAGGTGTTTTTTGCGAAGTGCCTACCTGTAGATTTTGGCCTCTAGCTCAGCCGGCACCTAGGGAAACCTACCAAACCTGTGCATTTCTGAAAACTAGAGACCTAGGGGAATCCAAGGAGGGGTGACTTGCGGGGCTCGGACCAGGTTCTGTTACCCAGAATCCTTTGCAAACCTCAAAATTTGGCTAAAAAATCACATGTCCCTCACATTTCTGTGGCAGAAAGTTCTGGAATCTGAGAGGAGCTACAAATTTCCTTCCACCCAGCGTTCCCCCAAGTCTCCCGATAAAAATGATACCTCACTTGCGTGGGTAGGCCTAGCGCCGGCGACAGGAAACACCCCAAAGCGCAACGTGGACACATCCTAAATTTGGGAAAAAAACAGAGGTGTTTTTTGCGAAGTGCCTACCTGTAGATTTTGGCCTCTAGCTCAGCCGGCACCTAGGGAAACCTACCAAACCTGTGCATTTCTGAAAACTAGAGACCTACGGGAATCCAAGGAGGGGTGACTTGCGGGGCTCGGACCAGGTTCTGTTACCCAGAATCCTTTGCAAACCTCAAAATTTGGCTAAAAAAACACATGTCCCTCACATTTCTGTGGCAGAAAGTTCTGGAATCTGAGAGGAGCTACAAATTTCCTTCCACCCAGCGTTCCCCCAAGTCTCCCGATAAAAATGATACCTCACTTGCGTGGGTAGGCCTAGCGCCGGCGACAGGAAACACCCCAAAGCGCAACGTGGACACATCCTAAATTTTGGAAAAAAACAGAGGTGTTTTTTGCGAAGTGCCTACCTGTAGATTTTGGCCTCTAGCTCAGCCGGCACCTAGGGAAACCTACCAAATCTGTGCATTTCTGAAAACTAGAGACCTAGGGGAATCCAAGGAGGGGTGACTTGCGGGGCTCGGACCAGGTTCTGTTACCCAGAATCCTTTGCAAACCTCAAAATTTGGCTAAAAAAACACATGTCCCTCACATTTCTGTGGCAGAAAGTTCTGGAATCTGAGAGGAGCTACAAATTTCCTTCCACCCAGCGTTCCCCCAAGTCTCCCGATAAAAATGATACCTCACTTGCGTGGGTAGGCCTAGCGCCGGCGACAGGAAACACCCCAAAGCGCAACGTGGACACATCCTAAATTTTGGAAAAAAACAGAGGTGTTTTTTGCGAAGTGCCTACCTGTAGATTTTGGCCTCTAGCTCAGCCGGCACCTAGGGAAACCTACCAAACCTGTGCATTTCTGAAAACTAGAGACCTAGGGGAATCCAAGGAGGGGTGACTTGCTGGGCTCGGACCGGGTTCTGTTACCCAGAATCCTTTGCAAACCTCAAAATTTGGCTAAAAAAACACATGTCCCTCACATTTCTGTGGCAGAAAGTTCTGGAATCTGAGAGGAGCTACAAATTTCCTTCCACCCAGCGTTCCCCCAAGTCTCCCAATAAAAATGATACCTCACTTGCGTGGGTAGGCCTAGCGCCGGCGACAGGAAACACCCCAAAGCGCAACGTGGACACATCCTAAATTTTGGAAAAAAACAGAGGTGTTTTTTGCGAAGTGCCTACCTGTAGATTTTGGCCTCTAGCTCAGCCGGCACCTAGGGAAATCTACCAAACCTATGCATTTCTGAAAACTAGAGACCTAGGGGAATCCAAGGAGGGGTGACTTGCGGGGCTCGGACCAGGTTCTGTTACCCAGAATCCTTTGCAAACCTCAAAATTTGGCTAAAAATACACATGTTACTCACATTTCTGTGGCAGAAAGTTCTGGAATCTGAGAGGAGCTACAAATTTCCTTCCACCCAGCGTTCCCCCAAGTCTCCCGATAAAAATGATACCTCACTTGCATGGGTAGGCCTAGCGCCGGCGACAGGAAACACCCCAAAGCGCAACGTGGACACATCCTAAATTTTGGAAAAAAACAGAGGTGTTTTTTGCGAAGTGCCTACCTGTAGATTTTGGCCTCTAGCTCAGCCGGAACCTAGGGAAACCTACCAAACCTGTGCATTTCTGAAAACTAGAGACCTAGGGGAATCCAAGGAGGGGTGACTTGCGGTGCTCGGACCAGGTTCTGTTACCCAGAATCCTTTGCAAACCTCAAAATTTGGCTAAAAAATCACATGTCCCTCACATTTCTGTGGCAGAAAGTTCTGGAATCTGAGAGGAGCTACAAATTTCCTTCCACCCAGCGTTCCCCCAAGTCTCCCGATAAAAATGATACCTCACTTGCGTGGGTAGGCCTAGCGCCGGCGACAGGAAACACCCCAAAGCGCAACGTGGACACATCCTAAATTTGGGAAAAAAACAGAGGTGTTTTTTGCGAAGTGCCTACCTGTAGATTTTGGCCTCTAGCTCAGCCGGCACCTAGGGAAACCTACCAAACCTGTGCATTTCTGAAAACTAGAGACCTACGGGAATCCAAGGAGGGGTGACTTGCGGGGCTCGGACCAGGTTCTGTTACCCAGAATCCTTTGCAAACCTCAAAATTTGGCTAAAAAAACACATGTCCCTCACATTTCTGTGGCAGAAAGTTCTGGAATCTGAGAGGAGCTACAAATTTCCTTCCACCCAGCGTTCCCCCAAGTCTCCCGATAAAAATGATACCTCACTTGCGTGGGTAGGCCTAGCGCCGGCGACAGGAAACACCCCAAAGCGCAACGTGGACACATCCTAAATTTTGGAAAAAAACAGAGGTGTTTTTTGCGAAGTGCCTACCTGTAGATTTTGGCCTCTAGCTCAGCCGGCACCTAGGGAAACCTACCAAATCTGTGCATTTCTGAAAACTAGAGACCTAGGGGAATCCAAGGAGGGGTGACTTGCGGGGCTCGGACCAGGTTCTGTTACCCAGAATCCTTTGCAAACCTCAAAATTTGGCTAAAAAAACACATGTCCCTCACATTTCTGTGGCAGAAAGTTCTGGAATCTGAGAGGAGCTACAAATTTCCTTCCACCCAGCGTTCCCCCAAGTCTCCCGATAAAAATGATACCTCACTTGCGTGGGTAGGCCTAGCGCCGGCGACAGGAAACACCCCAAAGCGCAACGTGGACACATCCTAAATTTTTGAAAAAAACAGAGGTGTTTTTTGCGAAGTGCCTACCTGTAGATTTTGGCCTCTAGCTCAGCCGGCACCTAGGGAAACCTACCAAACCTGTGCATTTCTGAAAACTAGAGACCTAGGGGAATCCAAGGAGGGGTGACTTGCTGGGCTCGGACCGGGTTCTGTTACCCAGAATCCTTTGCAAACCTCAAAATTTGGCTAAAAAAACACATGTCCCTCACATTTCTGTGGCAGAAAGTTCTGGAATCTGAGAGGAGCTACAAATTTCCTTCCACCCAGCGTTCCCCCAAGTCTCCCAATAAAAATGATACCTCACTTGCGTGGGTAGGCCTAGCGCCGGCGACAGGAAACACCCCAAAGCGCAACGTGGACACATCCTAAATTTTGGAAAAAAACAGAGGTGTTTTTTGCGAAGTGCCTACCTGTAGATTTTGGCCTCTAGCTCAGCCGGCACCTAGGGAAATCTACCAAACCTATGCATTTCTGAAAACTAGAGACCTAGGGGAATCCAAGGAGGGGTGACTTGCGGGGCTCGGACCAGGTTCTGTTACCCAGAATCCTTTGCAAACCTCAAAATTTGGCTAAAAATACACATGTTACTCACATTTCTGTGGCAGAAAGTTCTGGAATCTGAGAGGAGCTACAAATTTCCTTCCACCCAGCGTTCCCCCAAGTCTCCCGATAAAAATGATACCTCACTTGCATGGGTAGGCCTAGCGCCGGCGACAGGAAACACCCCAAAGCGCAACGTGGACACATCCTAAATTTTGGAAAAAAACAGAGGTGTTTTTTGCGAAGTGCCTACCTGTAGATTTTGGCCTCTAGCTCAGCCGGAACCTAGGGAAACCTACCAAACCTGTGCATTTCTGAAAACTAGTGACCTAGGGGAATCCAAGGAGGGGTGACTTGCGGGGCTCGGACCAGGTTCTGTTATGCAGAATCCTTTGCAAACCTCAAAATTTGGCTAAAAAAACACATGTCCCTCACATTTCTGTGGCAGAAAGTTCTGGAATCTGAGAGGAGCTACAAATTTCCTTCCACCCAGCGTTCCCCCAAGTCTCCCGATAAAAATGATACCTCACTTGCGTGGGTAGGCCTAGCGCCGGCGACAGGAAACACCCCAAAGCGCAACGTGGACACATCCTAAATTTTGGAAAAAAACAGAGGTGTTTTTTGCGAAGTGCCTACCTGTAGATTTTGGCCTCTAGCTCAGCCGGAACCTAGGGAAACCTACCAAACCTGTGCCTTTCTGAAAACTAGAGACCTAGGGGAATCCAAGGAGGGGTGACTTGCGGGGCTCGGACCGGGTTCTGTTACCCAGAATCCTTTGCAAACCTCAAAATTTGGCTAAAAAAACACATGTCCCTCACATTTCTGTGGCAGAAAGTCCTGGAATCTGAGAGGAGCTACAAATTTCCTTCCACCCAGCATTCCCCCAAGTCTCCCGATAAAAATGATACCTCACTTGCGTGGGTAGGCCTAGCGCCGGCGTCAGGAAACATCCCAAAGCGCAACGTGGACACATCCTAAATTTGGGAAAAAAACAGAGGTGTTTTTTGCGAAGTGCCTACCTGTAGATTTTGGCCTCTAGCTCAGCCGGCACCTAGGGAAACCTACCAAACCTGTGCATTTCTGAAAACTAGAGACCTAGGGGAATCCAAGGAGGGGTGACTTGCGGGGCTCGGACCAGGTTCTGTTACCCAGAATCCTTTGCAAACCTCAAAATTTGGCTAAAAAAACACATGTCCCTCACATTTCTGTGGCAGAAAGTTCTGGAATCTGAGAGGAGCTACAAATTTCCTTCCACCCAGTGTTCCCCCAAGTCTCCCGATAAAAATGTTACCTCACTTGCGTGGGTAGGCCTAGCGCCGGCGACAGGAAACACCCCAAAGCGCAACGTGGACACATCCTAAATTTTGGAAAAAAACAGAGGTGTTTTTTGCGAAGTGCCTACCTGTAGATTTTGGCCTCTAGCTCAGCCGGCACCTAGGGAAACCTACCAAACCTGTGCATTTCTGAAAACTAGAGACCTAGGGGAATCCAAGGAGGGGTGACTTGCGGGGCTCGGACCAGGTTCTGTTACCCAGAATCCTTTGCAAACCTCAAAATTTGGCTAAAAAATCACATGTCCCTCACATTTCTGTGGCAGAAAGTTCTGGAATCTGAGAGGAGCTACAAATTTCCTTCCACCCAGCGTTCCCCCAAGTCTCCCGATAAAAATGATACCTCACTTGCGTGGGTAGGCCTAGCGCCGGCGACAGGAAACACCCCAAAGCGCAACGTGGACACATCCTAAATTTGGGAAAAAAACAGAGGTGTTTTTTGCGAAGTGCCTACCTGTAGATTTTGGCCTCTAGCTCAGCCGGCACCTAGGGAAACCTACCAAACCTGTGCATTTCTGAAAACTAAAGACCTACGGGAATCCAAGGAGGGGTGACTTGCGGGGCTCGGACCAGGTTCTGTTACCCAGAATCCTTTGCAAACCTCAAAATTTGGCTAAAAAAACACATGTCCCTCACATTTCTGTGGCAGAAAGTTCTGGAATCTGAGAGGAGCTACAAATTTCCTTCCACCCAGCGTTCCCCCAAGTCTCCCGATAAAAATGATACCTCACTTGCGTGGGTAGGCCTAGCGCCGGCGACAGGAAACACCCCAAAGCGCAACGTGGACACATCCTAAATTTTGGAAAAAAACAGAGGTGTTTTTTGCGAAGTGCCTACCTGTAGATTTTGGCCTCTAGCTCAGCCGGCACCTAGGGAAACCTACCAAATCTGTGCATTTCTGAAAACTAGAGACCTAGGGGAATCCAAGGAGGGGTGACTTGCGGGGCTCGGACCAGGTTCTGTTACCCAGAATCCTTTGCAAACCTCAAAATTTGGCTAAAAAAACACATGTCCCTCACATTTCTGTGGCAGAAAGTTCTGGAATCTGAGAGGAGCTACAAATTTCCTTCCACCCAGCGTTCCCCCAAGTCTCCCGATAAAAATGATACCTCACTTGCGTGGGTAGGCCTAGCGCCGGCGACAGGAAACACCCCAAAGCGCAACGTGGACACATCCTAAATTTTGGAAAAAAACAGAGGTGTTTTTTGCGAAGTGCCTACCTGTAGATTTTGGCCTCTAGCTCAGCCGGCACCTAGGGAAACCTACCAAACCTGTGCATTTCTGAAAACTAGAGACCTAGGGGAATCCAAGGAGGGGTGACTTGCTGGGCTCGGACCGGGTTCTGTTACCCAGAATCCTTTGCAAACCTCAAAATTTGGCTAAAAAAACACATGTCCCTCACATTTCTGTGGCAGAAAGTTCTGGAATCTGAGAGGAGCTACAAATTTCCTTCCACCCAGCGTTCCCCCAAGTCTCCCAATAAAAATGATACCTCACTTGCGTGGGTAGGCCTAGCGCCGGCGACAGGAAACACCCCAAAGCGCAACGTGGACACATCCTAAATTTGGGAAAAAAACAGAGGTGTTTTTTGCGAAGTGCCTACCTGTAGATTTTGGCCTCTAGCTCAGCCGGCACCTAGGGAAATCTACCAAACCTATGCATTTCTGAAAACTAGAGACCTAGGGGAATCCAAGGAGGGGTGACTTGCGGGGCTCGGACCAGGTTCTGTTACCCAGAATCCTTTGCAAACCTCAAAATTTGGCTAAAAATACACATGTTACTCACATTTCTGTGGCAGAAAGTTCTGGAATCTGAGAGGAGCTACAAATTTCCTTCCACCCAGCGTTCCCCCAAGTCTCCCGATAAAAATGATACCTCACTTGCATGGGTAGGCCTAGCGCCGGCGACAGGAAACACCCCAAAGCGCAACGTGGACACATCCTAAATTTTGGAAAAAAACAGAGGTGTTTTTTGCGAAGTGCCTACCTGTAGATTTTGGCCTCTAGCTCAGCCGGAACCTAGGGAAACCTACCAAACCTGTGCATTTCTGAAAACTAGTGACCTAGGGGAATCCAAGGAGGGGTGACTTGCGGGGCTCGGACCAGGTTCTGTTATGCAGAATCCTTTGCAAACCTCAAAATTTGGCTAAAAAAACACATGTCCCTCACATTTCTGTGGCAGAAAGTTCTGGAATCTGAGAGGAGCTACAAATTTCCTTCCACCCAGCGTTCCCCCAAGTCTCCCGATAAAAATGATACCTCACTTGCATGGGTAGGCCTAGCGCCGGCGACAGGAAACACCCCAAAGCGCAACGTGGACACATCCTAAATTTTGGAAAAAAACAGAGGTGTTTTTTGCGAAGTGCCTACCTGTAGATTTTGGCCTCTAGCTCAGCCGGAACCTAGGGAAACCTACCAAACCTGTGCCTTTCTGAAAACTAGAGACCTAGGGGAATCCAAGGAGGGGTGACTTGCGGGGCTCGGACCAGGTTCTGTTACCCAGAATCCTTTGCAAACCTCAAAATTTGGCTAAAAAAACACATGTCCCTCACATTTCTGTGGCAGAAAGTCCTGGAATCTGAGAGGAGCTACAAATTTCCTTCCACCCAGCATTCCCCCAAGTCTCCCGATAAAAATGATACCTCACTTGCGTGGGTAGGCCTAGCGCCGGCGACAGGAAACATCCCAAAGCGCAACGTGGACACATCCTAAATTTGGGAAAAAAACAGAGGTGTTTTTTGCGAAGTGCCTACCTGTAGATTTTGGCCTCTAGCTCAGCCGGCACCTAGGGAAACCTACCAAACCTGTGCATTTCTGAAAACTAGAGACCTACGGGAATCCAAGGAGGGGTGACTTGCGGGGCTCGGACCAGGTTCTGTTACCCAGAATCCTTTGCAAACCTCAAAATTTGGCTAAAAAAACACATGTCCCTCACATTTCTGTGGCAGAAAGTTCTGGAATCTGAGAGGAGCTACAAATTTCCTTCCACCCAGCGTTCCCCCAAGTCTCCCGATAAAAATGATACCTCACTTGCGTGGGTAGGCCTAGCGCCGGCGACAGGAAACACCCCAAAGCGCAACGTGGACACATCCTAAATTTTGGAAAAAAACAGAGGTGTTTTTTGCGAAGTGCCTACCTGTAGATTTTGGCCTCTAGCTCAGCCGGCACCTAGGGAAACCTACCAAACCTGTGCATTTCTGAAAACTAGAGACCTAGGGGAATCCAAGGAGGGGTGACTTGCGGGGCTCGGACCAGGTTCTGTTACCCAGAATCCTTTGCAAACCTCAAAATTTGGCTAAAAAATCACATGTCCCTCACATTTCTGTGGCAGAAAGTTCTGGAATCTGAGAGGAGCTACAAATTTCCTTCCACCCAGCGTTCCCCCAAGTCTCCCGATAAAAATGATACCTCACTTGCGTGGGTAGGCCTAGCGCCGGCGACAGGAAACACCCCAAAGCGCAACGTGGACACATCCTAAATTTGGGAAAAAAACAGAGGTGTTTTTTGCGAAGTGCCTACCTGTAGATTTTGGCCTCTAGCTCAGCCGGCACCTAGGGAAACCTACCAAACCTGTGCATTTCTGAAAACTAGAGACCTACGGGAATCCAAGGAGGGGTGACTTGCGGGGCTCGGACCAGGTTCTGTTACCCAGAATCCTTTGCAAACCTCAAAATTTGGCTAAAAAAACACATGTCCCTCACATTTCTGTGGCAGAAAGTTCTGGAATCTGAGAGGAGCTACAAATTTCCTTCCACCCAGCGTTCCCCCAAGTCTCCCGATAAAAATGATACCTCACTTGCGTGGGTAGGCCTAGCGCCGGCGACAGGAAACACCCCAAAGCGCAACGTGGACACATCCTAAATTTTGGAAAAAAACAGAGGTGTTTTTTGCGAAGTGCCTACCTGTAGATTTTGGCCTCTAGCTCAGCCGGCACCTAGGGAAACCTACCAAATCTGTGCATTTCTGAAAACTAGAGACCTAGGGGAATCCAAGGAGGGGTGACTTGCGGGGCTCGGACCAGGTTCTGTTACCCAGAATCCTTTGCAAACCTCAAAATTTGGCTAAAAAAACACATGTCCCTCACATTTCTGTGGCAGAAAGTTCTGGAATCTGAGAGGAGCTACAAATTTCCTTCCACCCAGCGTTCCCCCAAGTCTCCCGATAAAAATGATACCTCACTTGCGTGGGTAGGCCTAGCGCCGGCGACAGGAAACACCCCAAAGCGCAACGTGGACACATCCTAAATTTTTGAAAAAAACAGAGGTGTTTTTTGCGAAGTGCCTACCTGTAGATTTTGGCCTCTAGCTCAGCCGGCACCTAGGGAAACCTACCAAACCTGTGCATTTCTGAAAACTAGAGACCTAGGGGAATCCAAGGAGGGGTGACTTGCTGGGCTCGGACCGGGTTCTGTTACCCAGAATCCTTTGCAAACCTCAAAATTTGGCTAAAAAAACACATGTCCCTCACATTTCTGTGGCAGAAAGTTCTGGAATCTGAGAGGAGCTACAAATTTCCTTCCACCCAGCGTTCCCCCAAGTCTCCCAATAAAAATGATACCTCACTTGCGTGGGTAGGCCTAGCGCCGGCGACAGGAAACACCCCAAAGCGCAACGTGGACACATCCTAAATTTTGGAAAAAAACAGAGGTGTTTTTTGCGAAGTGCCTACCTGTAGATTTTGGCCTCTAGCTCAGCCGGCACCTAGGGAAATCTACCAAACCTATGCATTTCTGAAAACTAGAGACCTAGGGGAATCCAAGGAGGGGTGACTTGCGGGGCTCGGACCAGGTTCTGTTACCCAGAATCCTTTGCAAACCTCAAAATTTGGCTAAAAATACACATGTTACTCACATTTCTGTGGCAGAAAGTTCTGGAATCTGAGAGGAGCTACAAATTTCCTTCCACCCAGCGTTCCCCCAAGTCTCCCGATAAAAATGATACCTCACTTGCATGGGTAGGCCTAGCGCCGGCGACAGGAAACACCCCAAAGCGCAACGTGGACACATCCTAAATTTTGGAAAAAAACAGAGGTGTTTTTTGCGAAGTGCCTACCTGTAGATTTTGGCCTCTAGCTCAGCCGGAACCTAGGGAAACCTACCAAACCTGTGCATTTCTGAAAACTAGTGACCTAGGGGAATCCAAGGAGGGGTGACTTGCGGGGCTCGGACCAGGTTCTGTTATGCAGAATCCTTTGCAAACCTCAAAATTTGGCTAAAAAAACACATGTCCCTCACATTTCTGTGGCAGAAAGTTCTGGAATCTGAGAGGAGCTACAAATTTCCTTCCACCCAGCGTTCCCCCAAGTCTCCCGATAAAAATGATACCTCACTTGCGTGGGTAGGCCTAGCGCCGGCGACAGGAAACACCCCAAAGCGCAACGTGGACACATCCTAAATTTTGGAAAAAAACAGAGGTGTTTTTTGCGAAGTGCCTACCTGTAGATTTTGGCCTCTAGCTCAGCCGGAACCTAGGGAAACCTACCAAACCTGTGCCTTTCTGAAAACTAGAGACCTAGGGGAATCCAAGGAGGGGTGACTTGCGGGGCTCGGACCGGGTTCTGTTACCCAGAATCCTTTGCAAACCTCAAAATTTGGCTAAAAAAACACATGTCCCTCACATTTCTGTGGCAGAAAGTCCTGGAATCTGAGAGGAGCTACAAATTTCCTTCCACCCAGCATTCCCCCAAGTCTCCCGATAAAAATGATACCTCACTTGCGTGGGTAGGCCTAGCGCCGGCGTCAGGAAACATCCCAAAGCGCAACGTGGACACATCCTAAATTTGGGAAAAAAACAGAGGTGTTTTTTGCGAAGTGCCTACCTGTAGATTTTGGCCTCTAGCTCAGCCGGCACCTAGGGAAACCTACCAAACCTGTGCATTTCTGAAAACTAGAGACCTAGGGGAATCCAAGGAGGGGTGACTTGCGGGGCTCGGACCAGGTTCTGTTACCCAGAATCCTTTGCAAACCTCAAAATTTGGCTAAAAAAACACATGTCCCTCACATTTCTGTGGCAGAAAGTTCTGGAATCTGAGAGGAGCTACAAATTTCCTTCCACCCAGTGTTCCCCCAAGTCTCCCGATAAAAATGTTACCTCACTTGCGTGGGTAGGCCTAGCGCCGGCGACAGGAAACACCCCAAAGCGCAACGTGGACACATCCTAAATTTTGGAAAAAAACAGAGGTGTTTTTTGCGAAGTGCCTACCTGTAGATTTTGGCCTCTAGCTCAGCCGGCACCTAGGGAAACCTACCAAACCTGTGCATTTCTGAAAACTAGAGACCTAGGGGAATCCAAGGAGGGGTGACTTGCGGGGCTCGGACCAGGTTCTGTTACCCAGAATCCTTTGCAAACCTCAAAATTTGGCTAAAAAATCACATGTCCCTCACATTTCTGTGGCAGAAAGTTCTGGAATCTGAGAGGAGCTACAAATTTCCTTCCACCCAGCGTTCCCCCAAGTCTCCCGATAAAAATGATACCTCACTTGCGTGGGTAGGCCTAGCGCCGGCGACAGGAAACACCCCAAAGCGCAACGTGGACACATCCTAAATTTGGGAAAAAAACAGAGGTGTTTTTTGCGAAGTGCCTACCTGTAGATTTTGGCCTCTAGCTCAGCCGGCACCTAGGGAAACCTACCAAACCTGTGCATTTCTGAAAACTAAAGACCTACGGGAATCCAAGGAGGGGTGACTTGCGGGGCTCGGACCAGGTTCTGTTACCCAGAATCCTTTGCAAACCTCAAAATTTGGCTAAAAAAACACATGTCCCTCACATTTCTGTGGCAGAAAGTTCTGGAATCTGAGAGGAGCTACAAATTTCCTTCCACCCAGCGTTCCCCCAAGTCTCCCGATAAAAATGATACCTCACTTGCGTGGGTAGGCCTAGCGCCGGCGACAGGAAACACCCCAAAGCGCAACGTGGACACATCCTAAATTTTGGAAAAAAACAGAGGTGTTTTTTGCGAAGTGCCTACCTGTAGATTTTGGCCTCTAGCTCAGCCGGCACCTAGGGAAACCTACCAAATCTGTGCATTTCTGAAAACTAGAGACCTAGGGGAATCCAAGGAGGGGTGACTTGCGGGGCTCGGACCAGGTTCTGTTACCCAGAATCCTTTGCAAACCTCAAAATTTGGCTAAAAAAACACATGTCCCTCACATTTCTGTGGCAGAAAGTTCTGGAATCTGAGAGGAGCTACAAATTTCCTTCCACCCAGCGTTCCCCCAAGTCTCCCGATAAAAATGATACCTCACTTGCGTGGGTAGGCCTAGCGCCGGCGACAGGAAACACCCCAAAGCGCAACGTGGACACATCCTAAATTTTGGAAAAAAACAGAGGTGTTTTTTGCGAAGTGCCTACCTGTAGATTTTGGCCTCTAGCTCAGCCGGCACCTAGGGAAACCTACCAAACCTGTGCATTTCTGAAAACTAGAGACCTAGGGGAATCCAAGGAGGGGTGACTTGCTGGGCTCGGACCGGGTTCTGTTACCCAGAATCCTTTGCAAACCTCAAAATTTGGCTAAAAAAACACATGTCCCTCACATTTCTGTGGCAGAAAGTTCTGGAATCTGAGAGGAGCTACAAATTTCCTTCCACCCAGCGTTCCCCCAAGTCTCCCAATAAAAATGATACCTCACTTGCGTGGGTAGGCCTAGCGCCGGCGACAGGAAACACCCCAAAGCGCAACGTGGACACATCCTAAATTTGGGAAAAAAACAGAGGTGTTTTTTGCGAAGTGCCTACCTGTAGATTTTGGCCTCTAGCTCAGCCGGCACCTAGGGAAATCTACCAAACCTATGCATTTCTGAAAACTAGAGACCTAGGGGAATCCAAGGAGGGGTGACTTGCGGGGCTCGGACCAGGTTCTGTTACCCAGAATCCTTTGCAAACCTCAAAATTTGGCTAAAAATACACATGTTACTCACATTTCTGTGGCAGAAAGTTCTGGAATCTGAGAGGAGCTACAAATTTCCTTCCACCCAGCGTTCCCCCAAGTCTCCCGATAAAAATGATACCTCACTTGCATGGGTAGGCCTAGCGCCGGCGACAGGAAACACCCCAAAGCGCAACGTGGACACATCCTAAATTTTGGAAAAAAACAGAGGTGTTTTTTGCGAAGTGCCTACCTGTAGATTTTGGCCTCTAGCTCAGCCGGAACCTAGGGAAACCTACCAAACCTGTGCATTTCTGAAAACTAGTGACCTAGGGGAATCCAAGGAGGGGTGACTTGCGGGGCTCGGACCAGGTTCTGTTATGCAGAATCCTTTGCAAACCTCAAAATTTGGCTAAAAAAACACATGTCCCTCACATTTCTGTGGCAGAAAGTTCTGGAATCTGAGAGGAGCTACAAATTTCCTTCCACCCAGCGTTCCCCCAAGTCTCCCGATAAAAATGATACCTCACTTGCATGGGTAGGCCTAGCGCCGGCGACAGGAAACACCCCAAAGCGCAACGTGGACACATCCTAAATTTTGGAAAAAAACAGAGGTGTTTTTTGCGAAGTGCCTACCTGTAGATTTTGGCCTCTAGCTCAGCCGGAACCTAGGGAAACCTACCAAACCTGTGCCTTTCTGAAAACTAGAGACCTAGGGGAATCCAAGGAGGGGTGACTTGCGGGGCTCGGACCAGGTTCTGTTACCCAGAATCCTTTGCAAACCTCAAAATTTGGCTAAAAAAACACATGTCCCTCACATTTCTGTGGCAGAAAGTCCTGGAATCTGAGAGGAGCTACAAATTTCCTTCCACCCAGCATTCCCCCAAGTCTCCCGATAAAAATGATACCTCACTTGCGTGGGTAGGCCTAGCGCCGGCGACAGGAAACATCCCAAAGCGCAACGTGGACACATCCTAAATTTGGGAAAAAAACAGAGGTGTTTTTTGCGAAGTGCCTACCTGTAGATTTTGGCCTCTAGCTCAGCCGGCACCTAGGGAAACCTACCAAACCTGTGCATTTCTGAAAACTAGAGACCTAGGGGAATCCAAGGAGGGGTGACTTGCGGGGCTCGGACCAGGTTCTGTTACCCAGAATCCTTTGCAAACCTCAAAATTTGGCTAAAAAAACACATGTCCCTCACATTTCTGTGGCAGAAAGTTCTGGAATCTGAGAGGAGCTACAAATTTCCTTCCACCCAGTGTTCCCCCAAGTCTCCCGATAAAAATGATACCTCACTTGCGTGGGTAGGCCTAGCGCCGGCGACAGGAAACACCCCAAAGCGCAACGTGGACACATCCTAAATTTTGGAAAAAAACAGAGGTGTTTTTTGCGAAGTGCCTACCTGTAGATTTTGGCCTCTAGCTCAGCCGGCACCTAGGGAAACCTACCAAACCTGTGCATTTCTGAAAACTAGAGACCTAGGGGAATCCAAGGAGGGGTGACTTGCGGGGCTCGGACCAGGTTCTGTTACCCAGAATCCTTTGCAAACCTCAAAATTTGGCTAAAAAATCACATGTCCCTCACATTTCTGTGGCAGAAAGTTCTGGAATCTGAGAGGAGCTACAAATTTCCTTCCACCCAGCGTTCCCCCAAGTCTCCCGATAAAAATGATACCTCACTTGCGTGGGTAGGCCTAGCGCCGGCGACAGGAAACACCCCAAAGCGCAACGTGGACACATCCTAAATTTGGGAAAAAAACAGAGGTGTTTTTTGCGAAGTGCCTACCTGTAGATTTTGGCCTCTAGCTCAGCCGGCACCTAGGGAAACCTACCAAACCTGTGCATTTCTGAAAACTAGAGACCTAGGGGAATCCAAGGAGGGGTGACTTGCGGGGCTCGGACCAGGTTCTGTTACCCAGAATCCTTTGCAAACCTCAAAATTTGGCTAAAAAAACACATGTCCCTGACATTTCTGTGGCAGAAAGTTCTGGAATCTGAGAGGAGCTACAAATTTCCTTCCACCCAGCGTTCCCCCAAGTCTCCCGATAAAAATGATACCTCACTTGCGTGGGTAGGCCTAGCGCCGGCGACAGGAAACACCCCAAAGCGCAACGTGGACACATCCTAAATTTTGGAAAAAAACAGAGGTGTTTTTTGCGAAGTGCCTACCTGTAGATTTTGGCCTCTAGCTCAGCCGGCACCTAGGGAAATCTACCAAACCTATGCATTTCTGAAAACTAGAGACCTAGGGGAATCCAAGGAGGGGTGACTTGCGGGGCTCGGACCAGGTTCTGTTACCCAGAATCCTTTGCAAACCTCAAAATTTGGCTAAAAATACACATGTTACTCACATTTCTGTGGCAGAAAGTTCTGGAATCTGAGAGGAGCCACAAATTTCCTTCTACCCAGCGTTCCCCCAAGTCTCCCAATAAAAATGATACCTCACTTGTGTGGGTAGGACTAGCGCCCACGAAAGGAAAGGGCCCAAAACACAACGTGGACACATCACATTTTTTTATAAAAAGCAGTGCCTACCTGTGGATTTTGGCCTGTAGCTCAGCCGACACCTGAGGAAACCTAGCAAACCAGTGCATTTTTGAAAACTAGAAACCCAGGGGAATCCAAGATGGGGTGACTTGCGGGGCTCTGACCAGGTTATGTTACCCAGAATCCTTTGCAAACATCAAAATTTGGCCCAAAAAACACTTTTTCCTCTCATTTCGGTGACAGAAAGTTCTGGAATCTGAGAGGAGCCACAAATTTCCTTCCACCCAGCGTTCCCCTAAGTCACTCGATAAAAATGGTACATCACTTCTGTGGGTAGGCCTAGCGCCCACAAAAGGAAATGGCCCAAAACACAACGTGGACACAACATATTTTTTCACAGAAAACAGAGGTGTTTTTTGCAAGGTGCCTACCTGTGGTGTTTGGCCTGTAGCTCAGCCGGCCCCAGGGGGGGGGGGGGCAGAAATGCCCTAAAATAAATTTGCCCCCCCAACCCCCACCCTCCCCCGCCGGGAGCGACCCTTGCCTACGGGGTCGCTCCCCCTGCGTGACATTGGCACCAAAAAACAAATCCCCGGTGCCTAGTGGTTTCTGCCCCCTTGGGGGCAGGTTGACCTAAACTCAGCCAATCTTCCCCCAAGGGGGGCAGAAATGGCCTAAATACAATTTGTCCCCCAGGGGAGCGACTTTTGCCTGATGGGTCGCTCCCCATCTCTAAAAAAAAAAACAAAGAAAAAAAAGAAAAATTCCCCTGGCGCCTAGAGGTTTCTGCCCCCCCCCCCGTGGGCAGATCGGCCTAATAATAGGCCGATCTGCCCCCCGGGGGGGCAGAAATGGCCTAAAATAAATTTGCCCCCCCAACACCCACCCCCCCCGGGAGCGACCCTTGCCTACGGGGTCGCTCCCCCTGCGTGACATTGGCGCCAAAAAACAAATCCCCGGTGCCTAGTGGTTTCTGCCCCCTTGGGGGCAGATTGACCTAAAATTGGCCAATCTGCCCCCAGGGGGGCAGAAATGGTCTAAATACAATTTGCCCCCCCCAGGGGAGTGACCCTTGCCTGATGGGTCGCTCCCCATCTCTAAAAAAAGAAACAACAAAAAAAAAAAACACAAAAAAAAAATTGCCCTGGCGCCTAGAGTGTTCTGCCCCCCCCCGGGGGCAGTTCGGCCTAATAATAGGCCGATCTGTCCCCCGGGGGGGCAGAAATGGCCTAAAATAAATTTGCCCCCCAACCCCCACCCCCCCCCCCCGGGAGCGACCCTTGCCTACGGGGTCGCTCCCCCTGCGTGACATTGGCGCCAAAAAACAAATCCCCGGTGCCTAGTGGTTTCTGCCCCCTTGGGGGCAGATTGACCTAAAATCGGCCAATCTGCCCCCAGGGGGGCAGAAATGGTCTAAATACAATTTGCCCCCCAGGGGAGCGACCCTTGCCTGATGGGTCGCTCCCCATCTCTAAAAAAAAGAAAGAACAAAAAAAAAAAACACAAAAAAAAAATTTGACCTGCGCCTAGAGGTTTCTTCCCCCCCTGGGGGCAGATCGGCCTAATAATAGGCCGATCTGCCCCCAGGGGGGGCAGAAATGGCCTAAAATAAATTGCCCTCCCCCCCAGGGAGCGACCCTTGCCTAAGGGGTCGCTCCCTTTGCGTGAAATTCACGCAAAGAAAAAACTCCCTGGTGTCTAGTGGTTTCTACCCCCCTTGGGGGCAGATTGGCCTCATCAAAATAGGCCAATCTGCCCCCAAGGGGGGCAGAAATGGGCAAAATATAATTTTCCCCCAAGGGGAGCGACCCTTGCCTAAGGGGTCGCTCCCCACCAAAAAAAAAAAAATGGAAAAAAAAAAAAAAATGGTCCCTGGTGCCTAGAGGTTTCTGCCCCCCCTGGGGGCAGATCGGCCTAATAGTAGGCCGATCTGCCCCCAGGGGGGGCAGAAAAGGCCTTCCCGAAAATATGCCCCCCCTGGGAGCGACCCTTGCCCAAGGGGTCGCTCCCTTTTGTCAATAACAATAAAAAAATAAAAATATCCCTGGTGTCTAGTGGTTTCTAACCCCCTTGGGGGCAGATTGGCCTCATCAAAATAGGCCAATCTGCCCCCAAGGGGGGCAGAAATGGCCAAAATATCATTTTCTCCCAAGGGGAGCGACCCTTGCCTAAGGGGTCGCTCCCCACCAAAAAAAAAAAAAATGAAAAAAAAAAAAAAAAATGGTCCCTGGTGCCTAGAGGTTTCTGCCCCCCCTGGGGGCAGATCGGCCTAATAGTAGGCCGATCTGCCCCCAGGGGGGGCAGAAAAGGCCTTCCCGAAAATATGCCCCCCCTGGGAGCGACCCTTGCCCAAGGGGTCGCTCCCTTTTGTCAATAACAATAAAAAAAAAAAAATCCCTGGTGTCTAGTGGTTTCTACCCCCCTTGGGGGCAGATTGGCCTCATCAAAATAGGCCAATCTGCCCCCAAGGGGGGCAGAAATGGCCAAAATATAATTTTCCCCCAAGGGGAGCGACCCTTGCCTAAGGGGTCGCTCCCCACCTCAATAAAAAAAAATGAAGAAAAAAAAAAAAAAAAAAAAAAATGGTCCCTGGTGCCTAGAGGTTTCTGCCCCCAGGGGTGGCAGAAAAGGCCTTTTCAACAAAATGCCCCGCCTGGGAGCGACCCTTGCCCAAGGGGTCGCTCCCTTTTGTCAATTTCAAAGAAAAAAAAAAAATCCCTGGTGTCTAGTGGGGTTTCAAAAGCCGGATTGCAAGCAATCCGGCTTTTGAAACCCTCGGAAGGACTTCAAAGGGAAGGAAATACTTTTCCTTCCCTTTGAAGCCCCTCCGGGCCTCCCAAGTGATTGAAAAAGAAATGCTTTTGCATTTCTTTTTCAATCGCGCTGGAAGCTCTGGGAGGCCCCTGTGACACATCAGCGCGCGCGCGCGTGCTGACGTCACAGGGGGGGGTGGGGGGGGGTCGGGGGTGGAAGGGGAAGGTCTTCCCCTTCCATCCCCGACTTGGGGGGGGAAGGGGGGTGCACGGGGGGCACGCTAGCGCGCCCCCAAGTTCCCCTGTGCCATGGACGAGATGATCTCGTCCAAGGCACAGGGGAACTGTAGCCTTGGACGAGATCATCTCGTCCAAGGCACCCAAGAGGTTAATAAGGTCATCCATTGGCTTTGGTACCAACGGGACTGTCTATCGGTTATACGTATGGACAATTCCAAAGCCAAACTGTGGAGCCCCCCCGAGACGAATTACAACATAATTTCCATCGAGTTTTATGATAAGTCCTTGGTTGAGCATCTTATTGCTTTTGGTGCACGTACTCGCCCACACATGGGCCAAAAAAAGGGAGGTATTACCTTTGAGTCAGAAATAGATGTTGCATGCCAGGTTCCAGCCAATGGTCTTTTGGCCGATAATACTACTAGGAATCAACGTGGGTGTGTTGAGCCCACCCAGAGTAAGTCGGTATGACTGTCCACAGTCCAGGAAGTTCTCTGTGGGGGTAGTCTGGAGGAGCCATCTATGATTAGCTCCAACAGTCCTACTATCAATGAGTTAACTCTAGAGGACGTCCCACAGATACATAGTGCTGCGCTTGATATTAATGGTCTATCAATAATGACATGGAACCTAGCTGGCCTCGGGAGGAAACTGGATGATACGGATTGGTGCTCATATATAAATATATAAGACATATGCCTCTTCCAAGAAACCTGGGCTGAGGACAGAATTAATATAGATGGGTTTCTTTCCTTTAATATTCCAGCTCAACCGTCTGAAAAGGCGACAGGTTGTGCTAAAGGGGGGCTGCTAATTTTATTGAACAAAAGAGTATAATGTGAATATAAGATTTTAAAATTTGATTGTGCTGATTTGATGGGGTTGCAAATTTATTTTCAACAGAGCTTTAATGTAATCCTTATCAACGTTTATGCCCGATCTGTCTCACGTGGAGTAGAATCACAGACCCTAACCCAGCTCCTCGACTTTTTAGATACTATACACCCAACATCTTATTTGATTATAGCTGGGGATGTAAATTGTACTTTTGAACCATCAGCGCTACTTAGTACTCTAACAGAGGAGGAGGATCAAATATGGGGGATTGCACAGCTGAACTCCGATTGTTTCTGCCCTCGTTCCCGTGTAGCGGCTCAGCTGACTTCCCTCTGTTTGAAGCACGGCCTTAGGGCCTGCAGTGGTCGCATGCCCTCTGACCCGGATATTGCACCTACATTTAAAACGAGGCACAACCACAAGTGTAAATTATTATTTTTTTGTTGATGTAAGACTGTGGCCCCAGTTGAGAGATATGAAGGTGGATCTCAGATGTGAGAGTGATCATTATCCCTTGTTATTGTCCATCTCTGGGGATGTTTTCGGTAGAACCACGAACAATCAATCGACTATGGTTCCTACTCCCACAGCGAAGAACTTATCCATGAAGGTCAGGTGGCCGAAGGTGGTGTCGAACCCCTACCTGTTACGTGAGATTTACCTATCTTTTTTAGACAACCTGGCTCCTTATCAAGACTGTGATCTTAAGGATATTCCATTCCTTCATATACACGAAAACATGGTTGTCAAACTGCAAAGTATTTTTTACAGGAAGGTTGGGGTAAGATTGCAAGGAGGGACCTCGGTAAACAATACTTGGTTTGACGAATCATGCTCCAGGGCCAAGTCAGGGTTAAAAAACGCTATCACGAAAGGGACTTCCGGGGAAATTCAGCAAGCTGGACGCACATACAAGGAGTCCATTTCACGAGCAAAAAAATCTTGGGAAGACTCAATTTGGCAGGAGCTGTTGGATGCTATGGAATCCAACAATAATACGTTGTTCTGGGAACTGCTGTCCAAGCGAGAGAAAGGGTCTTCAGGCTGGCTGTGCTGTATTGGAAATATACAGCTCTTGCAAAGCAGCTCTTATATGTTGCTTTCGTCGACCTGAGATCAGCTTTTGACCTGGTTCCAAGAGAAAAGTTATGGGAAGTGTTACATAGAATAGGGACCCCATCCAATTTAATCCAATTACTGAAGCGATTGCATGAAGACACATATGCACAAGTGAGATGGGGAAACCAAGGCGAACTAACAGACAAAATCCCCATAAATAGGGGCGTTCGCCAGGGATGTGTGCTGGCACCGTTTTTGTTTTCCATTTTTATCAATGAGGTGGTACAGGTCATGATGGCATGCCAGAATGATGCCCCCACCTTAGGTGCCCAAAAAATTCCAATCCTTCTTTTTGCAGATGACTCCCTTCTTATTTCTAAGACCCCTATGGGTTTACAAATTCTTATCGACAGATTCAACGTATTTTGTCGGGGTTATGGCTTAGAGTTAAACTCCAAGAAGACAAAGCTGATGGTATGGAATGCGGAAGAAGTGCACTATTAGGTTAGATGGCAATCCCTTGGACAAGGTCAGCTCCATTGACTACTTAGGTGTAAGGTTTACTGATAACTTACACTGGGAAGAACAGGTCAACAAAAGTGCTGGACTTCTGCAACATAGTGCAGCATCCATCCTGCGCTTTTCTAGGGGCACGGTGGCAAAAACTGTCTCCGCAGCATTCAAGATCTATGTTGCTAAGGCGCAGGGAGCTGCTGTCTATGGTGCGGAGGTATGGGGCTTTTTCAATAGCAACAGACTAACCATTGGAGAGAACAGCTTTGCGAGGGCTCTATGTGCTTGACCTCCTAGTACCCCACTGATACCATTGTTTCTAGATTTAGGACTAAAACGGATAGCCGACCTAATTATTTTAAGACCTCTTTTATATTGGGTAAGGCTATGGACCGTCCCTGAACTAGATGTTTACAAGACCTCACTTTTAGATTTGTTAAAGTGTTCTAATTCAGCATCCATCCCGTGGGTCAAGCATGTATCTAGTTGATTCAGTAATCTGGATCTAGGAGACTATTGGGAGAACCCCTATAATCTTGAGAAAGTCAATTCAAAAGTGCTGAAGCGTGTATACTGGTCTTATGTGAGGAATGATTGCATTAGTCGTAAATCTTGTGGTCGTTTAACCAATCTTTTTAGTGACATCAAGTGGTACCCACAGTTTGAACTATATCTAGTTATTATACCTGATATTCTAGGCAAAAGCCTATATGCTAGATTTCGCTTTGGGACCTTGCCATTGTAGACCCTAATGTGTAGATGAGGTGCAAATGTAACAAATGATACATGTCCCGTGTGTGGTACCACCTCTGAAACAGTTGAACATTTTATGTTCTTTTGTCCCGCATACTCATCCCCTAGGTCCAAGTGGGTCCGATTTATGTGTCGTGAAATGGGAATAAGGAAATGTGCACTAGCCTTGAGGATTTTAAAGAGTCATTGTTCCAAAGTTTTAATATATGCTGTTAGCAAGTATTTACTGGCAGCATGGCGTATATGTAATTTTTATGTCAGCAATGGATTTTAAGACTGACTGGATGAGATATTTTTAGATGGGGCAGCGGGGATGACCTTTTATTTGTTATTATGATTTTAAAATGAAAATTGCATGATATTTATTGTGTGTTGCTTTGATGATCCACAGATCGAACAAAGCTTGTGTTTGACTGACTGACACTAAAGAATGTCGCTAGCTTGCGTTAATAAAAATGATGCACATCTGCCCCCAAATATTTTAATAGGAAACAATACAAATTTAAATGTTTTAGACTATGTAGGTTCGGTAGATCAAGAAAACTGGAACGGGAAAAGAACAAAGGATCTACAATGCCAGATACTCCTTTATTGGAGTCTGGCAGAAAAGCTCCAAATGAAACTAATTAGTTAGAGAGGTTGCCCAATTTTCAAGTAAGCTGGAATAGTATCCTTGCTCTCCTGAAATTAGAAACACACTATCTGTACTTATTGGTTCTGCAAGTTCCCAACACAAATTAGTCAAAAAGAGAACCATTTACTGAGTAAATAAGTAGAAGAAAAAATGTTTCACCTTGTTTAATATTAAATATTTAAAGTTAGACATTGGGATATGGGGCTAGATGTACAAAAGTTGGGCCTATATTCAGACTTTTTTAGCGCCATATTTGTGTAATATTGTTACGCAAAAGCGGTGCAAACTTACAAAATATAATTGTATTTTTTTAGTTTGTGTCGCTTTCGCGTCAATAAATGACACAAATGGGGCGCTAAAAAAGTATAAATATGGGCCTTAGTGTTTGCGATTACCAAATAATGCATTTTTGTGATTTGCTATTTGGTAATCACAAACACATATGTACTGAATTGTGGTTAACACTTTTTGTGATTCCAAGTGGGTCCCAAATAGACCTACCTCATTAATATTCATGAGATTGGTCTTGGTTTGCCGCCCATTGGGAATGGCACAAATCACAGGGATGGTGACCTGCTGGGGTCAGCAGACCATCATGCTTTGGATTGCTTTTCACTAAAAACCATTTTTAAAAAAAATCTATGCAGCCCGTTTCCTTAATGGAAAATAGGATGCTTTTCAAAAGAAAAATGAAAAGTTTTCTTTCCATTTTTTGTAAGAGTTGGTAGTGGTCCCTAGGACCACTGCCTGCTCTTAAAAATATTTTTAAATCCATTCTCAAAGGGGAGGGGGTCCGTTGGAGACCCCTTCCCATTTGCGAATGGGTTACCACCGACTTGCAGTAAGCGGTAAAATGCGAAAACGCATTTCGGTCATAAAACATTCATACATACTCATGCAATATAGTTATCTGGAAGGGACGCCCTAAACACACCCTTTCTTAATACTGAATTACACACTCTATTCGCAATTCTGTAATAGGTTACTGAATTGCAGAGACAGCCTTTGTACATTCCAAAATGCTTTTCTTCAGTCGCAAATGGCCCAATTTAGCGAATCATACAGTTTGCGACCCAAAATAAGATCTGTACATCTGGTCTCAAAACAATACAAATTTAAATGTTTTAGACTATCTAGATGCAGCAGATCAGGAAACCTGGAACTTGGACAAAGCCAAGGAGCTACGATGTCAGATACTCCTTTATTCAAGACTGGCAGACAAGCTCCAAATAACACTAAGGGCCATATTTATACTTTTTGACGCAAAACTGCGCTAACGCAGTTTTGCGTCAAAAAAATTAGCGCCGGCTAACGCCATTCTGAAGCACCATGCGGGCGCCGTATTTAATCAATGACGTTTGCCGGCGTTAGCCGCCGGCGCTGCCTGGTGCGCGTGGAAAAAAACAACGTACACCAGGCAGCGCCGGTGTAGGGGGATATGGGGCTTGGGCGTCAAGAAATGGGGCAAGTCAGGTTGAGGCAATTTTTTCGCCTCAACCCGATTTGCGCCATTTTTTTCGACTCCCAACCCCCATAGAAATGACTCCTGTCTTAGCAAAGACAGGAGTCATGCCCCCTTGCCCAATGGCCATGCCCAGGGGACTTATGTCCCCTGGGCATGATCATTGGGCATAGTGGCATGTAGGGGGGCACAAATCAGGCCCCCCTATGCCACAAAAAAAAAAAAAAACACTTACCTGAACTTACCTTAATGTCCCTGGGATGGGTCCCTCCAGCCTTGGGTGTCCTCCTAGGGTGGGCAAGGGTGACAGGGGGTGTCCCTGGGGGCATGGGAGGGCACCTCTGGGCTCCTTCAGAGCCCACAGGTCCCTTAACGCCTGCCTTTTGCAGGCGCTAAAAAACGGCGCAAAAGCGGCCGTACGTCATTTTTTTGACCCGCCCACTCCCGGGCGTGAATTTTGCCAGGGAGTATAAATACGACGCACATGCCTCGGAGTCGATTTTTTAGACGTGAACGCCTACCTTGCATCTCATTAACGCAAAGTAGGTGTCCACGCAAAAAAATGACGCAAACTCCATGGACTTTGGCGCTAGACGCTTCTAACGCCAAAGTATAAATATGGAGTTAGTTTTGCGTCAGAATTGCGTCAAAAAAAAATACGCAATTCCGGCGCAAACGGAGTATAAATATGCCCCTAAGTGCTAAAATCTAGTTAGAGAGGCAGCACAATTTTCAAGTAAGTTCCTTAGATCAGAAAGTCCCTATCTATGCAAGGTCAACAACACTCTGGACAGCTACCAGTGTGTGTTCTGCGGCAACCACTGCACGGAGACAACTCTTCTTGCAGCTGCCGATGACATCCGATCACTTCTAGATCACGGCCACACTGCAACACTCATACTACTGGACCTCTCAGCGACCTTGGACACGGTCTTCTACATTACACTATGCACCAGACTCCATGACGTAGGAATCCGGGGAACAGCCCTGAAAGGGATCCATTCCTTCCTCTCAGGAAGGACTCAGAGAGTCAGGCTCCCTTCCTACACATCTAAACCGACAGGAGTCAGCTGCGGAGTTCCACAAGGATCATCTCTGAGTCCAACTATTTTCAACATATACATGACCCCTCTCGCAGCCATCATTATAAGCCATGGAATGAACATTGTGTCATACGCCGATGACACATAGACATTTCCCTCACTGAAGACCCGGACACGGCCAAAAGGAATTTCCACTCAGGAATGTAAGCTGTCGCCACCTGGATGAGAGAAATCTACCTCAAGCTCAACTCTAACAAGACAGAGCTCATCATTTTTGGAAATGCCGCTTCAGCATGGGACGAATTCTGGTGGCCCACATCTCTCTGCACCCCCCCTTCACCAACTGAGCACGCCTGCAACCTAGGCATCATCCTCGGCTCCTCCCTATCTATGACCAGACAGGTAAACTTGGTCACCTCCTCCTGCTGGCACATTCTCCGCAAACTCTGGAAACTTTTCAAATGGATCCCAGCAGACTGCCACAGGACAGTCACCCACTCCTTAGTCACAAGCAAGCTTGACTGCAGCAACGCTCTCTAGGCCAGCACAGCAAGAAACATCAAAAAGGTGCAACTCTTCCAGACCATCGCCGCCAGACTTGTCCTTAGCCTCCTACGTGAAGAACTTATTTCCCAGCACCTGAGGACCCTACTGGCTCCCGACAGAAAAACGATTCACCTTCAAGCTACTCACCCACACGTACAAAGCCATACACAACGTTGGACTGACCTACTTGAACCACTGTGTCTCCTTCCACACCCCCGCCAGATCCCTCCGCTCGACTCAACTGGCTCTGGCCACCATCCCTCGCATTTGAAAAATCACTGTGGGGGTACGATCCTTCACCTACATCGCAGCAAAGACCTGGAAGAACCTGTCCCTATACTTCAGAGAAACCCATCAATCACCATCTTCAGGAAGAACCTCAAGGCATGGCTCTTTGGATGAGGCTCCACCCCACCACCCCAGCGCCTTGAGACCCTCACGGGTGAGTAGCTGCGATTTACAAAAACGTATTGATTGATTCTAAGTCGCTCTGCAAGTTCTTGTCTGGTGCTTCTAAAGTGTCAGATTGTTACAAAATCACTACTTACATACCAAGCCACTTATTCAAGATGTGGAATGCTTCCAACAACTCCAATTCATGCCCATTGCAAAACGTCCAGGTACAACCTGTTCTTTTGTTAGCTCTGCAATAGCTGTAGAGGTGGCAGCATGCATGTTAAGACCACTGATGTATATCAGGGTGAGCTGCACGCAGAGGTGATGTAAAACCCGCATGTTTCTTTCTCATTTAATGCAGGCAACACAAAGAAACTGTGGTCAACCCTAATGACTAAGTGAGAGAAGATGGGATAAGAAGCTGAGCAAAGAAACTTAGGCCCTGTTTTACATTTCGGCGGATAGGTTACTCCGTCATAATGGTGACAGATATCCCATCCACCGAAATATTAATTCCATTGGAAACAATGGGATTTATTTTTCGGTGGATGGGATATCTGTCACGGTTGTAATGGAGTAACCCATCCGCCCTAACATAACTCAGGCCCAAAGTAAGCAATACATTTTTTTTTTGCAAGTCCCTTGGACACAGTCTAATTTTCTGTGTCTTCCTGATGGTTTGATCCATCCTGGATGACAACAGACTAAACTGTAAGAATTATACTGCAACTCTATTAAAGCACCCATTAGAAGCTGAATACAACTGCACCGAATAAACACGATTAATACATTTATAGTCGTTGTGCAAGACTTGAAAAAATGTGATTGTTTATCACTCTTTTGAGGATCATCTGAGAAATCACAGTTATTATTTCACATATTTATTATGACCATTGGCATTGCTTTTACAAACTTTTGTATTGCAGGTTTAACAGTTTGCCACAGTGTAAGTCAAATTGCTTCCATTTATAAAGTGCTTGAAAAAACTGAGTAGTAAACATAAATATCTCTCTTTGCAAAAGTGTGTATGTAATAACTATTTGTTTGGTTTTACACTAAACTTGTTAGTGTCTTATATTTGTATTTTCACGCTGGAAAGTGATTTACAGGAGCACAGGTGTAGGAAGGTAGCCTCTTTCTAGCCTTGTTACCCCCACTTTTGGCCTGTTTGTGAGTATATGTCAGGGTGTTTTTACTATCTCACTGGGATCCTGATAGCCAGGGCCCCAGTGCTCATAGTGAAAACCCAAATTGTCAGTGTGTTTTATATGTCTCACTGGAACCCTGCGAGCCAGGGCTCCAGTGCTTATAGGTTGTGGTCTGAATGTGTTCCCTGTGTAGTGCCTAACTGTGTCACTGAGGCTCTGCTAACCAGAACCTCAGTGCTTATGCTCTCTCTGTCTTTAAAATTGTCACTGCAGGCTAGTGACCATTTTTACCAATTCTGATTGGCACACTGGAACACCCTTATAATTTCCTAGTATATGGTACCTAGGTACCCGGGGTATTGGGGTTCCAGGAGATCCCTATGGGGTGAAGTATTTCTTTTGCCAGCCAGACGGAGCTCAGACAATTCTTACACAGGACTGCCACTGCAGCCTGACGGAAATAATGTCCACGTTATTTCACAGCCATTTTACACTGCACTTAAGTAACTTATAAGTCACCTATATGTCTAACCCTCACTTAGTGAAGGTTAGGTGCAAAGTTACTAAGTGCGAGGGCACCCTGACACTAGCCAAGGTGCTCCCACGTAGTTCAGGGCAATTTACCTGGACTTTGTGAGTGTGGGAACCCCATTACACGTGTGCACTACATATAGGTCAATACCTATATGTATCTTCACAATGGTAACTCCGAATATGGCCATGTAACATGTCTAAGATCATGGAATTGTCCCCCCATGCCAAATCTGGTATTGAGGTGCCCATCCCATGCATCCCAGGGGCTCCGGCATGGACCCCGGGTACTGCCAAATGAGCTCTCTGGGGTTTTCAATGCAGCTACTGCTGCTGCCAACCCACTTACAGGCTTCTGCCCTCCTGGGGTCTGGGCAGCCCAGTCCCAGGAAGGCAGAACAAAGGATTTTCTCTGAGAGAGGGTGTTACACCCTCTCCCTTTGTAAATAGGTGTTAAGGGCTGAGGAGGAGTAGCCTCCGCCAGCCTCTGGAAATGCTTAGAAGGGCACAGATGGTGCCTTCCTTGCATAAGCCAGTCTACACCGGTTCAGGGATCCCCCAGCCCATGTTCTGGCGCGAAACTGGACAAAGGAAAGGGGAGTGACCGCTCCCCTGTCCATCACCACCCCAGGGGTGGTGCCCAGAGCTCCTCCAGTATGTCCCACACCTCTGCCATCTTGGATTCAGAGGTGTGAGGGCACAATGGAGGCCTTAGAGTGGCCAGTGCCAGCAGGTGATGTCAGAGACCCCTCCTGATAGGTGCTTACCTGGTTAGGTGGCCAATCCTCCTCTGAGGGCTATTTAGGGTCTCTCCTGTGGGTTTCTCGTCAGATAACGAATGCAAGAGCTCACCAGAGTTCCTCTGCATCTCCCTCTTCAACTTCTGCCAAGGATCGACCGCTGACTGCTCCAGGACGCCTGCAAAATCGCAACAAAGGAGCAAGATGACTACGAGCAACATTGTAGCGCCTAATCCTGCCGGCTTTCTCAACTGTTTCCTGGTGGTGCATGCTCTGAGGGCTGTCTGCCTTCACCCTGCACTGTAAGTCAAGAAGAAATCTACTGTGGGTCGACAGAATCTTCCCCCTGCTAACGCAGGCACCAAATTTCTGCATCACCGGTCCTCTGGTTCCCCTCTCATCTTGACAAGCGTGGTCCCTGGAACACAGGAGCTGGATCCAAGTGACCCCAACAGTCCAGTGGTCCTTCTGTCCAAATTTGGTGGAGGTAGGTCCTTGCCTCCCCACTCCAGACAGTAATCCTGTGTACTGAGTGATCTGCAGCTGTTAGGGCTTCAGTGCACTTTTGCAAGAAATCCTTCCTGCACAGCATAGCCCAGGTCCCCAGCACTTCGTCCTGCATTGCTCAACTCGCTGAGTTGACCACCAGCTTCGTGGGACCCTCATTTGTAGTGTTGAGATGACTGCCATGCTCAGATTTCTTGAAAGCCTGTTCAAGTGCTTCTGCAGGTGCTGCCTGCTTCTTTGTGGGCTCACCATGCTGTTGAGCGCCCCCCCTGTCTCCTCCTCCAAGGGGCGACCTCCTGGTCTTTCCTGGGCAGCACCCATTTTCTTCAACCACAACCTTTGCAGCTAGCAAGGCTTGTTTGCGGTCATTCTGCGTGGAAACAACTCTGCATCCTCCAGCAGACCGTGGGACATCTTCTGTGCAAAGGAGAAGTTCCTGGCATCTTCCGTTGTTGCAGAATCTTCAGCTTCTTCCACCCAGAGGCAGCCCTTTTGCAACTTCATCCGGGGTTTAGTGGGCTCCTGCCCCCCCCTCCCAGACACTTTCATGACACTTGGACTTGGTCCCCTTCCTTTACAGGTCCTCAGGTCCAGGAATCCGTCTTCAGTGCTTTGCAGTCTGTTGTTGTCCTTGCAGAATCTCCTATTACGACATTAGTGTGTTTCTGGGGAAGTAGGGTAACTTTACTCCTACTTTTCAGGGTCTTAGGGTGGGGTTTCTTGGACACCCTTAGTGGTTTCTTAAAATCCCAGCGACCCTATATACACTACACTAGGCCTGGGGTCCCTAAGTGGTTCAAATTCCACTTTCTTAGTATATGGTTTGTGTTGCCCCTAGGCCTATTGCATCCCATTGTATTCCACAGTGTTTGCACTACTTTTCTAACTATTTACTTACCTGATTTTGGTTTGTGTGTATATTTTGTGTATTTTACTTACCTCATAAGGGAGTATATCCTCTGAGATATTTTTGGCACATTGTCACTAAAATAAAGTACCTTTATGTTTAGTAACACTGAGTATTGTGATTTTTATGCTATATAGTGCTATATGATAGAAGTGGTATAGTAAGAGCTTTGCATGTCTCCTAGTTCAGCCTAAGCTGCTCTGCTATAGCCACCTCTATCAGCCTAAGCTGCTAGAACACTACTATTCTACTAATAAAGGATAACTGGACCTGGCACAAGGTGTAAGTACCATCAGGTACCCACTATAAGCCAGACCAGCCTCATACAACAGGTAAGCAGGCTCTCTGGGTTTTCTGTACTCCATATGTGAAGCACCGCTAAACCGGATGTTCCACTTAAATGATCCGTAATCTGATATCACCATTAAATAAGAATTGGAAACAGAGCACATGAACCTCAATGTGTACTGTGCCTTCATTTTATATATTTACTCTACCCTACCTTTATACATATGGTCTCATAAGGCATACTTTAAGTGTGACAGGAATATATAAAAATAGGCTTTTCCTACTTGTCAAATGCACTTTTCACTGCCATGTGTCAATGCAATGCATTTAAAGTGCAGCTCATCGAGAGCACTGTGGCTCCTTTGGCAGGCATATATTTTTGTCAAATATGTGTTGGAAATACAAACTGCAGACCACATACTCCATTTAATTTGAATGTAATTGATGTATTTTCCATGGCATCTACAATTCTCTTACAATGGATAGTTAAACAGATCTGATAGGGTGAAACAAATATTACCACTACCTTTTAAAGGCCAGAACACATTGGGCCCGATCCATAAAGGTAAACTTAGATGTTTTGTCTAAACTTAGAGCAAACGTCTAAGTTCACAACTTTGGGAGTTCAAAAAGGGCACTTATGAGTACTATCTTTAGATCCGAACTCGGGCGGATCTCCCCCCGGAGTGCGGACCTAAAGATAGCACTCATTAATGCCCTTTGTGAATTCCCAAAGTCATAAACGTTTGGTCTAAGTTTAGACCAAAAATTTAAGGGGCATATTTATATTCTGTTTGTGCCGGATTTGCGGCATTTTTTTGGCGCAAATCTGGCGCAAACTTAACTCCATATTTATACTTTGGTGCTAGACCCGTCTATCACCAAAAATATGGAGTTAGAGTCATTTTTTGGATACAGGAAAATACCTTGCGCTAATGAGTTGCAAGGTAGGCATTCCCGTCCAAAAAATGACTCAAACACCCATGCGCCATATTTATCCATCTGGATGAAAATGGCGCACGGGAGGGGAAGGGCCTTAAAAAATGACTCTAAACCAGTTTAGAGTCATTTTTTAACACCTGGGTCAGGGCAGGCGTTAAGGGACCTGTGGACTCACTTCTATGGTCTCTGACCATGGAAGCAGCCCACAGGTGCCCTTCCCTGCCCCCAGGGACACCCCCTGCCACCCTTGCCCACCACTGGAGGACATCCATGGATGGGGGGGACCCATCCCAGGTAAGTACAGGTAAGTTCAGGTAAGTATTTTTTTTAAAGTGGCATGGGGGGCCTAATTTGGGCCCCCTACATGCCACTGTGCCCAATGACGATGCCCAGGGCATGGCCATTGGGCAAGGGGGCATGACTCCTGTCATTGCTAAGACAGGAGTCATTTCAATGGGGGTTGTGCGTCATAAAATGGGGCAAGTCAGGTTTGAGGCATGATTTTTGCCTCAAACCTGACTTGCACCATTTTGTGACGCACAACCCCCATTTTCCCCTACGCCGGCGCTGCCTGGTTTGTCTTTTTTTTTTTACTCTGACCAGTCCTTAAATGTTAGTCGGCGGTAATATTTTTGACGCAAATCAGCGCCGGCACTGGTTTGCGTCAAAAAGTATAAATATGGGCCTAAGTTTTCCTTTGTGAATCAGGCCCATTCTGTGGCAGTGATTAGCAGTATCGCAGGGCATGGAGTCCTAATGCAGCAAAAAGAGCCCAGAAAAAGGCAAAAAATTGAGGGGGACCAATCAGAAAAGTAAACTCTGATAGTGTAGCCATCAGAGCAGGTTCTACCCAGCTCCCCAGTTTCTGAGGCTAGGAGTTTGGGCCCCATTTAGTTTGGCAGACATGGTATTCCATAACAACAGAAGTTGAATGTCCTGTCCGAAAAACCCATGGCAGGTCTGCCCAATTTTAAATTGCCAGGTGTACACCTAAAGAGTAAAATGTACTTTGTTGACGTAAACCTTCCTCCAATGGCTCAGGGACTCAATGACTTTGGGAGGTTGTTTTTGGAACAGTGAAAACTTTTACAAGTTAGGCATTTAGGCCTCTACCCTACCTTTACTCAGCCCTGGAATTTAGAGTTCACCATGGCCCTGCTTTAAACTCTATGGATTTGCATAAACTGCCATTGTGGCAGTTCCTGCAAAGCTGTTTAAAAGCTTGCTGTGCATCCATCATTGGTGACGGACTTGCACACAAAATTTTAAAAGTTTTCACTGTTCCAAAAACAACCTTCCAAAGTGGGGGGTTGTGTTTGGAAAAGTAAATATTAACGGCTCAAACATCATGGAAAATGTATTTTTATTCTGTTCCTTACCCCCAGGATATTCTGGGCAGCGATGGTCAGACAAAAAAAACATCCAATCATCCACTTTAAGTAAGACGGATGGTCAGACGACTTATGTACACCCCTGAGCCATTGGAGGAAGGTTTACATCAACGGATTAAATTTTAGTCCTTAGGTGTACACTTGGCAGTCTCTCTATCTACCTAAACTAGTAAAATATGTTTTTTTGTATCCCTCATCTTTGCCTCCCATGCTAGATTACTCATTGCCTTCTGTTTTCAGTCCATCAACCAGTTTTGCAGGTAGCTATCCTTTCCTGCCTGGAGTACTGTAATTTTCTTTATCTTGGCCTTCCTGCTGACTCACTCTCCTGTTTGCAACATTTTCAACGTGCATCTGTCTGGATCATCTTACATCTTCCTTCTCATGCTTATCTCTCTAACCTTTTTTCTTGTTTAAACTGGCTGGCTTTCCATTGCTGTGCTTGGTTCACTGGGTTCTCACCACTTTGCTCTGCTGCACCTCCAAATTAGATCTGACCACTATCAGCCCTCCCGTCCACTTCGACCTTCTTCACTTCCCCTTCTGACTCTGTCAAAGATTCTCCACTCATGCACCCATGAACATTTCCTCTCTTTTCTTTCCCATGAACTCACAATTCTTTACCACTCATCATGGGCACATTGATATCATCTCATATTCTGCAACCCTTTAAAATTCACTTCTCTTAATAAGAGCACAGTCGTCTATTTTTTCTAGACCAGCACTCTCCTAATGCCAGTACACCATTAGGGGTGACAGCACACTTTACAAACTTCATAGAATAGGTTAGACTAGAGTTTGCCACCACTGGCCTGGCTCCTCCATGTATACAAGTGTCATTTCAGGCAACAAACATCCCCTGCGTGGTAGAAAAGTCAAAATTTGCCAGACACATTCTAAAGGTTTTCTAGTGTAGTTCAAAAAACTGATACTGAGGAGATTCATTAGGAAACACCCATAAAAAGCCAAAACAAATCTGACAAAATAGATTTTGCAAGATAGTCCGAAAAAAATAATTGTGTTGAAATTTTCACCCACTGTTGAAGTTCCCCAAATTGGACAGATGGTATTTTATAATGGATCACAAGGCATGTTGCAACTCCTGTGAATCACTGTGAGTGCAGGGATGAAGGCTTACAAGGGATGGCAAACCTATCTCCATGCATTTGCACTCCCTCCATGAAAATATCTTTTTCAGCGCACAATGTGCCCTTTCGGAGGACTTTAAAGATTTGAGGAAAGGAGGACATCAGGTGAATTCAGAAAAGGCACTCTGGACTGCTCAGCTGTCCCCAAGGATATCCTCCATTTTCCAAATTAGTCACCACCCAAGTTAGGTATTGGTAAGATTTAAGCGCAATTGCAGCCTTAAAATAATTATACATATCCAGTGCTTAATTTGTAAATAAAAAGGTGCCGGTGCCAAAGCTCTCCTCTGAAACACGCGGCTGCTGCAATTAAATGTGCGAACACAGAATACCGAGGCAGCTTAATCCTGAAGCCATGTTGGGCCTCTTCAATTCATTTACAGTCACTCCCGGCCCCTTCAGCTCACTCCTGCAACTTTCTGCTTTCTCCCATTGTGATGCTTTTTCATGTTTCTCTTTCTCCGTCTTCCCCATATGTGTCTTTTGCTCACAGTAAATGCCCCATATGTGTCTTTTGCTCGCAGTAAATGCTTGAGGCAGAAGAATAAGCGCTGGCCCTAAAAAATAAGTGCTCCGCACCGGAAACAACAAGCACAGATTAGGCACTGTACATATTCTTTATCCTTCTACCTTCAGGAAACACTGATCCTACTCAACAGGCAGCCTGTTCTGTTCCTGGGGAGCACATGCTCAGAGCCCCGATATTCCCAAAAATCTAACGGGGAAGTCATTACTTCCTCCGCCGCTTCTGAACGCGATCACACCCGCGTGCCGCCTGCTTTGCCTAAACTTGTAAACGTGCTCCCATAGATAAGATGCATTCTTCCAGTTGAACGCTTTTATCGCAGGATTCTTTAAATTCCATCTCGATCCGCGGTGCTCAGCCAGGAAGACGCACGACAAACACAATCATGTCCCCTTCCGCCCTCTGGCAGAGCTCAGTTCAAAGATAACTCTGACGATACAGCATCTCATTCAGGAACCTTTACAATGACACGCAGAGGGAGAGACCCTCTCACCTACAGCTTTTTTTTCCAAGCGGGGAAGAATAATATTAAAAAAAAAACACAGCACGTTAGACTCCAAAAGTGGAACTTGCCTCTGGGAATGTCACAGCAGTAATTTATAGATAACATCAGCGTCAGAGGAAAAAAAGATGAGCGAGGCAAGCGGAGAATCGTGATGAACTTTTGCGCCCAATTACGTAGGGACTATCCACCTGCTTCAAAGCGCCCACTGCCTTATACTGCGGATGAAAGGAGGCAGCCAATTGTCTTGAAGGGAAAATCATTTTCAAGGCTTCTTTCACGTGAGGATTTTTTCCCCCTCGCTTTTCCCCTGAGGTCCGTCTGATGACTTCCACTCTCCTGGTCGGTAAAACGTCCCAGTGAAGGGTCCTGAGAGACACTTTAGAACGCATTGGAATGAATTCCTTGTTCAATTGAGTGCTGCTTTGGAACGTGGTCTTGAGAAGTTTATTCCATGTAATGAATATTCGGTGTATGTTAACTGTATCCATCCTCTGTGACATCAGGGAACTATTTTTTGTTTTGCTGGTTTTCCTTGGGAGCACGTTATTTCTCTGTTCACTCTCGGGAAATAATTCAGTGACAGCTGTTTTAGTGTAAAAGGTCATTTATTAGGACAGGATTGCATGAGCAACATAACCTTAACTTTTAAACGTAAACCGTAACTTTAATAACGCCCTCCCTTTAACATCTCCTCGCTGATCCTTCTCCTTCAAACCCTTATTTCGTTTCCATTCCCCTACGCACTCCCCTTTTCCTTTCATGCCCCATTTGGTTCGTGCGTACCCCCACTCAGAGCCTTCACCTGCTTGTTTATTCCCTGGAAGGGTGGCCAAGCCCGCATCTGACTCACCACCCTCCCCCATAATATACTGCCAACCAGCACAAACCCATTTGGCATTTTGCTGTCCCACCCCCCCCAAGGCCACGCTACTGCAACCAGGACTTCTAATTTCTTGTTCGTAATCCACAAGTTCTCTCCCCACAACTCCACAACCAGCAGTCTCAGATCCGTCAGATAGTATGCATTCCCTAGTGTGGACAGGTGAACTCCATCGTCCCTGAACAATGTTACATCCTGTTCTGTGATGTCCTCATGTTTCAGTATTTTTATCCCCTATGCCCAGCAAAAAACCCTCATTGCTCTGTTAAGTTTCATGCGAGCCCATTCCATGGCTCCATATTTGACTGCCCCTCTCCACACTCTACGGGGAACGAATTCTGTCCACACCAAACATGTACCATGCAGTTTTTGTTTGATAATCTCCAAGTCTTTCTGCATGTGTTGCAGGAGCGTGAGTCCCGACAATTTCACCGGATCATTCTCCCCCAAGTGGATGATCAACAAATCCGGACATCCCCAGTTCAATAAGTTAGATGTGATGAAAGGAAGCAGGTTACCCCACCGCATGCCGCTGTTTCCCCACCATAACACCTCGTGCTGCCTGCTGGACAGTCCCAGGGCCTGACCATATAACTGTCTCTCTGCGAACTTCGCTGCCCAGTGGATAAATGAATGGCCTACCAGCCATGTCACCATCTTGCCCTGCGATGGGGCAAACGCATCTCCTGCAATGGAAAAATAACTGTAACGTGTATTTATCATGTAAACCCTCACCCCCTCCCCCTTTCAAAACCCTTCGCTGTCATTCCTCGCCTCTCAGGGCCTCACATATCGTTCACAACACCTTGATTTCCAGCGGCCTATCGCCCTGATCTTTGCCCAATCCCATCCCAAATGCGCCACGGCCGTAGCTGCCCCAATTCTGAACTAATGTGTGCCAAAATCCATGGCCCAGTGGCCCGTCTGTCCCTGCGCCATCCTCAGCACATGTAAAAGCTGAAAACTGGTGAGCTTAGACCCTGACCTGTGCACAAAAACCCCGGCGCCCCTGCTTGCTATACATGCCGCTTGAAAATTCCTCCATTCCGTCACTGGGCAAGCCAACACGTTGCCACCTTTATCTAACCATACCCACTTTCCCCTGCCTAGCTGGTCAGTTTTTGATCGTCTAAGCCAGATGCCCAATCGATCCCCATGTACGCACACCTCCCTATAGCGTATACCAACTGCTGCCCCAACGCCCAACAACTCCGACACACGAAATGCTCCAAAAAACATCCATACCATACATAAACGGAACAGTGCTAGCTCGTATCCGTCTGCGCAACACACTGGCAGTACATGCAACAATTCTAATAACAAATCAGAATCGATGGGTTCTCTGGCCGACCTACCCTCTGCTGCTCTAATCCTACCCCAACCCTTCAACATCCTCCCCAACAAATCATTCCTAGCCGGGTCGTGATCAAAAAACAATTTTCCGTAAAATGATACACCTGCCAGTTTCCCCCCGATAGTTGCCGCTGATAAACCTCTCTGTATCATGTACAGCACGAAGCGCAAAGCACGATGCTCTAGCTGCTTTTCCCTCTGTCCCAAAAGTTTCCTGCAAACCGCTCAAAGGATTGAAAATCCAACCAGGCCAGCGGGTAACTTCGCCGAGTGGAATCCGCTAAAGACATCTCCACCAGCCCCGTGATCATCATGCCCCCCACTCCCAAATGTCTGCCGGGACCGATGTCTTGGTCTGTTCTGCTCCTGGCGCCAGGTTGCAAAAATGCTGCCACTGTGAACGAGACAGGGAATCCGCAATCTCATTGAAAACTCCTGGTATATGGACAGCTTTAAAGATCACATTCAAAGATAAACACTGCAGCATAAAACGGCGCAACAAGCGCAAAACCCTCAGGTCCCTTGCCTTCTGTCTGTTAACCAACTCCACGACTGTCATATTGTCGATTCTGAACAAAACTGTCCTATTTGCCAACTCCTGCCCCCATACTGCCATGGCTACCAGAAGGGGAAAAAATTCCAAGAAGGCAATACTCCTCCCCTGCTGCAACCAAGATGCTGGCCACGCCTCCGCTCACCGCGCACCACCTGCCATCCCAGAAGATCCCGAAACCGCTTGCTCCTGCTGCATCTGAAAAAATCTGTACCTGCCATACTGTCTCTTCCTCACAGAAAAGCATGGATACCCCATTGAAATGTCTCAGGAATGTCTCCCATACCCTCACGTCTTCTCTAAGGCCCATTGACACTCTTATTCTGTGATGAGGCATCACCGCTCCTGACATAGCCAACCCCAATCTCCTGCAAAAAGTCCTCCCCCCTCTGACTGCCCTACAGGCAAAATTCAGGTACCCCAACAACTTCTGCGCTGTTCGCAAATCGATTTTCCGTGCCTCCCTCACTGTACCCAAGAAATCCAGCATGTCTTTTACTTTATGTGCCGGTAATCTGGCAATCAGTGTAATGGAATCTAACTCGATGCCCAGGAAGGTTAGAACTGACGAGGGGCCTTCAGTCTTTTCAGGTGCCAGCAGGACCCCCATCTGGTGTGCCATGTCTTGAAAGGTTGCTAGAACCTTCCCGCAATCCCCGGAATCCTTATTCCCCACAAACAGGAAATCGTCCAAAAATGGGTCACCGCAGAATGCCCACTGATCTTGACAAAAACCCATTGCCTGAAGGTGTTAAAGGCCTCAAACAGAGCACATGAAATCGCACAACCCATGGGCAGGACTCTGTCCACGTAGATTGACCCCTCAAACTGCATCCCCAGTAACTCAAAATCCAGTGGGTGTATCGGCAATAGTCTGAAGGCTGATTGTATGTCGCATTTTGCCAGTTCCGCCCCGTAACCACAGGCCCTGATCAATTTTATGGCATCATCCACCGATGCATTAACTACTCTGGTGTCCTCTGCCGAAATGAAATCGTTAACAGATGTGCCCTCTGGCGATGACAGGTGATGTATCAACCTGAACTCACCCGGGGCCTTCTTCGGCACGACTCCCAGTGGGGATATCATCAAGTTTTGGCTCTGCCACTCATAAAATGGCCCCGCAATTCTGCCCAAGGACACTTCCTTATCCAGCTTTTTTCTCACCACCTGTGGTAGTTCTTTTGCAGACCGCAAATTGTCTGCCCAGCGCCTCCTCTGTGCACCTTGGTGGCTGACCCTGAATCCCTCTCGAAAACCCTCTGCTAACTTAATCGCTGCTGCCCTATCTGGGTATTTGTGCAGCCATGGTAAAATTAAGTCTAACCTAACTGGCGTAGGCCCCCTTTGGAGCAGGAGCACCCTGAGTCCCTCTGCCTTTTGTTGCTCTCCATTGTTCGGCTGGACTGGAAAGCGAAAAACATTGTGTGACCGGGTGACGGCCCCCGCATTTGGAGCAGTCACGTTTAAATTTGCAAGGATCTCTGGAGCAGAAACCTTTGTTAAAGTTCCAGTAAGCTCCCATCGTGTTGGGAGCTTTCAGTTGAAGCCCTACCTTTCTGCTCCTTACCAGTCTCACTGCCCTGTGTGTCTTTTGTTGGCAATGGGTCAAGTATCGAACCGTCACCTACCCCCACGGATCTACAAACCGGAGCGTCCCCCACCCTTGCGCCATCCCCCCAAACCGACCACCATTGCCCTTTACCTCTTGCCTGTGTTCCCAAAGGTTGCAACACTTTCCGGGCCCCTCGGCCCGTGCTTGTTCTTGCCTTCTGTCCTGTAAACCTCCACTGGTATCGTGATCCTGAAAAATAGAAGCGGAAAGAGGGGTTGCGCCGCTCCTGCATCCTCTTCCCCTCACCCTCATGCTGCGTACCTCGGTCTCCCTTATCTCCCCTTCTTCCCAATCATCCAACTCCTCTTCGTAGTCAAGATCAAGAACATCTTCTTCGCCCACATCCATTCTCTTATCCACACTCCCACTCATCATCGTGTCGTTCGCTGTGAACTCATCCTGACCATCATGGCGCCCACCATCACTGTATTGTCCCCGGTCCTGCGGAGTAGAGAAGGCCGCCGAAGACCCCTCTAGTGCTTCGGACCAACGTGCAGGGGCCGTGTTGCACCCTGTTGGCATCGCCTTCTTTCTGCCGACCTCTTGTGTTGGCATTGCCCTTCCGCATCCTGTGTGGCCATGTGCGCCACTGACACCCATCGCGCTCGCCAACCCACCGGCCGCACCATCCTCCTGACTCCTACCACTCGTAACCCAAACCCAACTACCCCTGCCAGCCTCCTGTGGCATATTACCTGCATTCCCTATGCTTTCCGCTGGCCTCTTTAGCTGCCGGCCGTATGGCGCGGCCATCTCCCGCTCCATGCACAATTGAGCCCACCTGTCCTCTGTTTCCGCCACTATGCGGTGTTGCTCCCGGCCTCTAAGTCCCATGCTTCGCCCAAATCTAGCCTGCCTGCCCCGGGAACACTCTGACCGGAGCCCGGGAAAAACACGGGCCCCCCTGCCTCCCTGGCTTCCTTGGGCTGTACCTTGTTGGCCATGCCCTTCCCACCTGACTGTCTGGGTCCTTTCCCTTTCTTTTTCGCTGCATTGCTGGCCCCAACCGAGTTGGCACCGTCCTTGGGTAGCAACAGGTCCATGGGCGTCACCTCTATAATGGGGGCGGGGAGCTCCTGTAACACTATTTCTTGCACTGGGGCCCCCTCCGCCAAGTCCTGCTCCTGGTGCAACTCCGGGGCCCCCGCCTGCTGGTCTGGCGCTGTCTCGGCTATTAAGGACGCTGGGTCGATCGAGGGGCCCTCCCCGTCTCCCAACTGACTAGAGGGGGAGGAAGCGCCCAGCGCCCGACCCGCCGCTGCTTTTTTGGGCTTTTTGGCCCTCTCCGGGGATGTGCATGCGGCTACCACCGCCACTACCCGGCCGGACGCGGTGCACGTAGGACACACCATCCCCACCCAGGCCTGGTCCAAAACCCCAGGCCTGAGGAGGTCAGCTGGCCAGCCTCGCCGAGTACGCGAAGCACGGTCTGTACCGCCTCCGCGTCGTGGCTAGTAGCCATGGTGCCGGGGCGGGAGATCCTGCTGGCCTTGTCTCCCTGCCCCCTCAACTATGGCCAGGAAAAATTTGTCACTGGAACTACCAGGCCTCGTGGCCTACTTGAGAGCAAGTGCGCCGCCACTTACACGTGGCTCATTGCGTGCCCCTATTAGGCCCTTGCCCAGCCCCCCAGGGAACTAAGTTGTGTTTTAATATAGTTCTTTATCTATATTTATTTATTTCTTATTATTTATTTTTTTGGTGTCCTTCGTTAGAATTAACTGCACGCTCGTCGCTTTTTTTTTTTTTTTTTAAATACCCTTCTCGCGGTCAGCGCTTTATTCCTGCTGTACCGCCGGTGAGGGAAAACATTGCCAGCAGGGGATTGCCTGCGTGCTGGGCCCGGCGCACCTCCGAGCACCTGAGGAGACAAAATCAATTGTTGCCGTGGCGCCGCAGACGCGGCCCGGCAACGCACACGCGTTCCCTGGGGGCGGCTGTTCAAACCATGAAGGGCCACCGCCCTTGCTTTGTTGATCCGCCCACGCGTTATATGCGCGCTGCCGCGGATCAAAAAAAAGGCCTGCTAAAACTTTAACCCCCCCCACACTTGCCTGCGTCTCCGCGAAAACTGCCCCTGGGGGACCGGCCAAACTAACCGCACAATGGGTTGCGCGGAAAGAGGCCGGGCCCTCCACCCACCACCCCTTTTAACCCCTCCCCGCAGTCCCACCCCCACTTACATGTTGCTCCAATCCTGGTCCCGCGCCGTCACTTCCTTCCCGTAAGAGCCCACAGGAAGACTAGAGCGTTGCTCTTGCTTCCCGCAGGCCCCTCCATTCTGTCCATATTTCATAGCTGCCCCCACCTCTCCTATCTTTCTAGTGTTGTTTTTAATTGCTTTAAGTTGCACCTTTGCATAGTATTTTTCACTGGAAGGACGACCTTCCAGTTACAAAACCTATGCTAGACATGGCACAGACACCTTACATAGTGAAAAGGTATATGAGGGGCTCCTAGCATCCTAATTGTGTACCAGAGCTAGGGAGAGAGCAGGGCACTTCCACATTTTACACAGGCAAGAAAGAAGGAGTGATCTTCGGCACGACGACCTCGTCATGGGACTCCAAAAGGTGGCCGTCCAAACTCAGACCCACACCCGTACCCAGAACCCATGCCAGGAATCTCAGAATAATGAACAGCGAACTGGACAAAGCCAAGTCAACACCATCATTGCACCCTGCTTCAGCACCATGAAGATCCTGAGGAAGATCTTCGAATGGCTCCCAAGCACCACTAGAAAAACTGTCACACACATCCTTGTCACCAGCAAGTTGGACTATAGGAAAACCCTCCACAGTGGGATCATCAAGAAATTCACTAGAAGACTACAAATCATTTATGTTAGAAATTAGGTCTTTGGTTGGCAGTCAGGTTACCCCCGTCCAAGCAAGGACCCTCACTCTAGTCAGGGTAAAAGAGAATCACCCTCAGCTAACCCCTGCTTACCCACTTGGTAGCTTGGCAGGAACAGTAGGCTTAACTTCAGAGTGCTAGGTGTAAAGTATTTGTAACAACACACACAGTGTGTTGGTACAAAAACACAACACAGTTTTAGAAAACTAGAAAATATTTATCTATACAAAACAAGACCAAAACAACAAAAATCCACAATACACAAGTCATGTTATCAAGTAAAAAGCAAAAAGAGTCTTCATGTAATTTTAAACACAACGCTAACGCTGTTAGCATGGAGATGCGTCAAAAATAACCCCGCATGGGTGAGTGTGCATCAAAAAGGGCTTGCGATGCGTCAATATCACGAGCGAGACCTTGCGTCATTTCTCCTTCAGTCGAGTCGGCGTGCGTCGTTTCTTCTCTCTGCAGGAGAGCGATGCGCCCATTCGAACCACACTCTCGGGTCCGGGCAGGCCTAGCGTCGTTTTTGCACGCCCAGAGATGTTTGCGTCGGAAATCCTGCTGCACGATGATCTGAAAACCACGCAGCGTGGGTTGCGATCTCACCAGCCTCCGTCATCGATGCTGCGCGTCGTTTTTCCAGTCATGGGCGTCAATCTTCCAGTCGCATTGCAGGCGAGCGTCGATTTTCAGCCGCGAAGCCGGCGGCGCATCGATTTTGCAGCTACAGATCAGAGTTGCGTCAATCTTTTCCCCGCACGGCGGTCGGTGCGTGGATTTCTCACTCTTGGGCTGTCAGCTTCTCCTTTCAGGGTCCCAGGAACTGGATGGGCACCACTTGGCAGAGTAGGAGTCTCGGCAGAGGCTCCAGATGCTGGCAGAGAGAAGTCTTTGCTGTCCCTGAGACTTCAAACAACAGGAGGCAAGCTCTAAATCAAGCCCTTGGAGAGTTCTTCACAAGAAGGAAGGCAACACAAAGTCCAGTTTTTGTCCTCTAGCCCAGGCAGAGGCAGCAACTGCAGGAGAGCTCCACAAAGCACAGTCACAGGCAGGGCAGCTCTTCTTCCTCAGCTCTTCAGCTCTTCTCCAGGCAGAGGTTCCTCTTGGTTTCCAGAAGTGTTCTAAAGTCTGTGGTTTTGGGTGCCCTTCTCATACTCATTTTGCCTTTTGAAGTAGGCCTGCTTCAAAGAAAAAGTCGCTCTTGTGTGTGAAATCCTGCCTTGCCCAAGCCAGGCCCCAGACACACACTGGGGGTTGGAGACTGCATTGTGTGAGGGCAGGCACAGCCCTTTCAAGTGTGAGTGACCACTGCTCCCCTCCCTCCTAGCACAAATGGCTCATCAGGAAATGCAGACTACACCAGCTCCCTTTGTGTCACTCTCTAGTGAGAGGTGCAACCAGCCCAACTGTCAAGCTGACCCAGACAGGGAATCCGCAAACAAGGCAGAGTCACAGAAATGGTTTAACCAAGAAAATGCCCACTTTCTAAAAGTGGAATTTTCAAACACACAATCTTAAAATTAACTTTACTAAAAGATGTATTTTTAAATTGTGAGCTCAGAGTCTCCAAACTGCACGTCTATCCGCTCCTAAAGGGAATCTACACTTTAAACATATTTAAAGGTCGAACCCCTGTTAACCTATGAAAGGGACAGGTCTCGCAACAGTGAAAAACGAATTTAGCAGTATTTCACTGTCAGGACACCTAAAACACATTACTATGGCCCTCATTACAACCTTGGTGGTAAATGCCGCCAACCGCCGTGCTGACGGCAGCCAACATACCGTGACCGCAGCGGTATACCACTACGGGTATTATGACCCACACAGAGACATCCACTACTATACAGACACCCACACAAGTCCGCCAGCCCAAAGGTCAGTGATAAACTGGCAGTACGAAAACCCACACCATTACGCCAACAGGAATACGCCCACAGTATCAGGACCCATGAATCACTGCGGCGGTCTTTCAACCACGGTAAACCATTGGCGGTACACACTGCCGCGCTCATAATACACACACACTAACAAAACTCCACCACATTGGACAATTCAAACTACACACACCTGACACACATACACCCACTACACCCACACACCCACACCACTATAAAACACACACCCATATTACCCACAACCCTTTCAATGAATAAAGAAGATAGCAAACAGAGAGAGACAAGCCAGGAGCACCCACTCAATCTGAGCCACAGAAACCATCACCCATACACCATTTACGCACCTCACAGTACAAACCCCAACACATCACCCCACACATCTTCACACATACCACTCACACCACATCCATGGCACCCCAAAGACACCCCAGGTTTTCAGAGGAGGAGCTAAGGGTCATGGTGGAGGAAATCATCCGGGTAGAGCCACAGCTATTCGGATCACAGGTGCAGCAGACGTTCATTGCAAGGAAGATGGAGCTATGCTGGAGAGTCGTGGACAGGGTCAACGCTGTGGGACAGCACCCCAGTACAAGGGATGACATTAGGAAGAGGTGGAACAACCTACGGGGGAAGGTGTGTTCAGTGGTTGCAAGACACCAGGTAGCCGTACAGAGGACTGGTGGTGGACCCCCACCTCATCCCCCACAACTAACAATATGGGAGGAGCAAGTCTTGGCAATAATGCATCCTGAGGGCCTCGTAGGAGTAGCAGGAGGACTGGACTCTGGTAAGTCAAATCTTTGCTACTATATCCCCCACCCTACCTACATGCCATCACAAACTACTACCCCTACCCTCACCCCCATCACTCCACCAACTCACAAATACCCCATTATCACAACCCACCCACCCGAATATCAAGCCCTGTATGCAACACCTATGCATGGACACCCATCACAGACCTGCATGGACACCCATCACTAAAGCATGCCCATTAGAGAGAATCACCTAGCCCACAAAATCATTGCTCACACAAAGCAAAGCTGACAGGGCTATTACATCCATACAGGGAAACACACCCATGCACAAGATGGCATACACAGATACAATAACACTGCACTTACATTCCCACAGGACCCCCACCCAACGTCACCGGAGAGGAGGTGTCACCAACATCCAGTCCCCCCCACAGAAGAGGCCCATAGTGATGACAGCAGCTCTGCACGCCTGGATCACCATGACTAACCTGGCCCATCAGGGACCTCTGGACAGTCGGGTACCCAGGCACAGTCCCATACCACCACAGACCCTCCTCCTTCAGGAAACACCAGCACAGCACTCACCCAGCGGGGCCATACCACTGTCCCCAGGACACGTTTGTAAGGAAATGCCTCCTTGGCATGGTTACCCCCTGACTTTTTGCTTTTGCTGATGCCAAGTTATGATTTGAAAGTGTGCTGAGGCCTGCTAATCAGGCCCCCAGCACCAGTGTTCTTTCCCTAACCTGTAACCTTTGTTTACACAATTGGCACACCCTGGCATCCAGGTAAGTCCCTTGTAACTGGTACCTCTGGTACCAAGGGCCCTGATGCCAGGGAAGGTCTCTAAGGGCTGCAGCATGTCTTATGCCACACTGGGGACCCCTCACTCAGCACAGACACACTGCTTGCCAGATTGTGTGTGCTAGTGGGGATAAAACGACTAAGTCGACATGGCACTCCCCTCAGGGTGCCATGCCAACCTCACACTGCCTATAGGTATAGATAAGTCACCCCTCTAGTAGGCCTTACAGCCCTAAGGCAGGGTGCCCTATACCATAGGTGAGGGCATAAGTGCATGAGCACTATGCCCCTACAGTGTCTAAGCAAAACCTTAGACATTGTAAATGCAGGGTAGCCATAAGAGTATATGGTCTGGGAGTCTGTCATGCACAAACTCCACAGCACCATAATGGCTACACTGAGAACTGAGAAGTTTGGTATCAAACTTCTCAGCACAATAAATACACACTGATGCCAGTGTACATTTTATTGTAACATACACCCCAGAGGGCACCTTAGAGGTGCCCCCTGAAACCTTAACCGACTATCCGTGTAGCCTGACTAGTTTTAGCAGCCTGCCACACACCAGACATGTTGCTGGCCACATGGGGAGAGTGCCTTTTTCACTCTGTGGCTAGTGACAAAACCTGTACTGGGTGGAGGTGCCTCTCACCTCCCCTGCAGGAACTGTAACACCTGGCGGTGAGCCTCAAAGGCTCACCCCCTTTGTTACAGCACCCCAGGGCACTCCAGCTAGTGGAGTTGCCCGCCCCCTCCGGCCACGGCCCCACTTTTGGCGGCAAGGCCGGAGGAGATAATGAGAAAAACAAGGAGGAGTCATTGGCCAGTCAGGACAGCCCCTAAGGTGTCCTGAGCTGAGGTGACTCTAACTTTTAGAAATCCTCCATCTTGCAGATGGAGGATTCCCCCAATAGGGATAGGGGTGTGCCCCCCCCCTCAGGGAGGAGGCACAAAGAGGGTGTAGCCACCCTCAGGGCTAGTAGCCATTGGCTACTAACCCCCCAGACCTAAACACACCCCTAAATCGAGTATTTAGGGACTCCCAGTATGCAGCAAGATAGATTCCTGCAACCTAAGAATAAGAGGACTGCTGAACTGAAAAACCTGCAGAGAAGACGGAGACACCAACTGCTTTGGCCCCAGCTCTACCGGCCTGTCTCCCCATTTCTAAAGACACTGCTCCAGCGACGCGTTCCCAGGGTCCAGCAACCTCTGAAGCCTCAGAGGACTACCCTGCATCTAGAAGGACCAAGAACTCCAGAGGACAGCGGCTCTGCTCCCCAAAGACTGCAACTTTGCAACAAAGAAGCAACTTTGAAACAACACACTTTTCCCGCCGGAAGCGTGAGACTTTGCACTCTGCACCCGATGCCCCCGGCTCGACTTGTGGAGAACAAACACCACAGGGAGGACTCCCCGGTGACTACGAGACCGTGAGTAGCCAGAGTTGACCCCCCTGAACCCCCACAGTGACGCCTGCAGAGGGAATCCCAAGGCTCCCCCTGACCGCGACTGCCTGCTTCAAAGACCCGACACCTGGTAAAGACACTGCACCCGCAGCCGCCAGGACCTGAAAGATCCGACCTCCAGTGCAGGAGCGACCCCCAGGTGGCCCTCTCCCTTGCCCAGGTGGTGGCTACCCCGAGGAGCCCCCCCTTGCCTGCCTGCATCGCTGAAGAGACCCCTTGGTCTCCCATTGTTTTCTATTGCAAACCCGACGCCTGTTTACACACTGCACCCGGCCTCCCCCGTGCTCATGAGGGTGTACTTTTTGTGTGGACTTGTGTATCCCCCGGTGCCCTGCAAAACCCCCCTGGACTTCCCTCCGAAGACGCGGGTACTTACCTGCTGGCAGACTGGAACCGGGGCACCCCCTTCTCCATTGAAACCTATGTGTTTTGGGCACCACTTTGACCTCTGCACCTGACCGGCCCTGAGCTGCTGGTGTGGTAACTTTGGGGTTGCTCTGAACCCCCAACGGTGGGCTACCTTGGACCCAAACTTGAATCCTGTAGGTTGTTTACTTACCTGAAAAAACTAACAAACACTTACCTCCCCCAGGAACTGTTGAAAACTGCACTGTCTAGTTTTAAAATAGCTATATGTCATTTATGTGAAAACTGTATATTCTATTTTGCTAATTCAAAGTTCCTAAAGTTCCTACATGAAATACCTTTCATTTGAAGTATTACTTGTAAATCTTGAACCTGTGGTTCTTAAAATAAACTAAGAAAATATATTTTTCTATAGAAAAACCTATTGGCCTGGAATTGTCTCTCAGTGTGTGTTCCTCATTTATTGCCTGTGTGTGTGTACAACAAATGCTTAACACTACTCCTCTGATAAGCCTACTGCTCGACCACACTTCCACAAAATAGAGCATTAGAATTATCTCTTTTTGCCACTATCTTACTTCTAAGGGGAACCCTTGGACTCTGTGCATACTATTTCTTACTTTGAAATAGTACATACAGAGCCAACTTCCTACATTGGTGGATTAGCGGTGGGGTACAAGACTTTGCATTTGCTGGACTACTCAGCCAATACCTGATCACACGACTAAATTCCAAAAATTGTCATTAGAAACTGATTTTTGAAATTTGAGCTATTTTTCTAAATTTTTAAAAGTCCTGCTAGGGCCTTGTGTTAGTCCCTGTTAGCATTTCTTTTAGAGTTTAAAAGTTTTGTAAAAGTTTGAATTAAGTTCTAGAGATAGATTTAGATTCTTAAAAAGTATTCCAACTTTTAGAAAGACAGGGGCATATTTATACTCTGTTTGCGCCGAATGTGCGTCAAAAATTTTGACGCACAATCGGCGCAAACCCTGCCCCATATTTATACTTTGACGTCCGACCCCGCGGGTGTCAAAATTCCACCATGTGCGTCATTTTTTGGAAGGGGGAACCAGTCTTGCGTTAAGTATATGTAAGGTAGGCGTTCCCTTCCAAAAAATGACTTTAAGGCCTGTGCCCCATATTTATACTCTGATGTCATTTTGACGCACAGGAGGGGGTGGGCCTTAAAAAACTAAGCACAGCCTGATGGGCGCCGTTTTTTAACGCCTGGGTCAGGGCAGGCGTTAAGGGACCTGTGGGCTCGGAAGGAGCCCAGAGGTGCCCTCCCCTGCCCCCAGGGACACCCCCTGCCATCCTTGCCCACCCCAGGAGGACACCCAAGGATAGAGGGACCCATCCCAGGGAAGTAAAGGTAAGTTCGGGTAAGTATTTTTTTCAGATTTTTTTTGTGGCATGGGGGCCTGATTTGGGCCCCCCTACATGCCACTATGCCCAATGACCATGCCCAGGGGACAGAAGTCCCCTGGGCATGGCCATTGGGCAAGGGGGCATGACTCCTGTCTTTGCTAAGACAGGAGTCATGTCAATGGAGGTTGGGCGTCCAAAAAAATGGCGCAAATCCGGTTTGAGGCCTGAATTTTGCCTCAGTCCTGACTTGCCCCATTTTTTGACGCACAACCCCCATTTTCCCATACGCCGGCGCTGCCTGGTGTGAGTCATTTTTTTGGACTCACACAAGTCCGCAGCTCCGGCTAACGTCATTCCATAAATAAGGCGCCCGCATGGCGCTTTTGGAATGGTGTTAGCCGGCGGTAAAATGTTTGACGCACAACTGCGTTGGCGCAGTTGTGCGTCAAAAAGTATAACTATGGGCCCTAATGTCTAATGCAGAAGAGAGTGTGATGGAACTCAACGTCACCCCTTACCTGCATCTTAGGATGTCAGAGTTAAGGTCTCTCTGCAAAACCAAAAAGATTAAAACTGGTTCAAACCCTACCAAAATACAGCTCCAGGAGCTTTTGGCAGAGTTTGCCAAAAACAACCCCTCTGAGGATACCCTCCCAGAGGGGGAAGCTAGTGATGTGGAGGAATTCCCACCTCGAGTCCTAGTTAGGGAGAACAGGGTCCCTCAAACCCTGACTCCAAATGTGATAGTCAGAGATGCTGCTTCTCTCACAGGAGAGTCCAGCACCTCTGGAATCACTGAGGATAGCCTCAGTGAAGATGACCTCCTGTTAGCCAGGATGGTCAAAAGATTGGCTTTAGAGAGACAGCTCCTAGCCATAGAAAGGGAAAGACAAGAGATGGGCCTAGGTCCCATCAATGGTGGCAGCAACATAAATAGGGTCAGAGATTCTCCTAACATGTTGAAAATCCCAAAAGGGATTGTAACTAAATATGAAGATGGTGATGACATCACCAAATGGTTCACAGCTTTTTAGAGGGCTTGTGGAAACAGAAAAGTAAACAGATCTCACTGGGGTGCTCTCCTTTGTGAAATGGTCACTGGAAAGTGTAGGGACAGACTCCTCACACTCTCTGGAAAAGATGCAGAATCCTATGACCTCATGAAGGCTACCCTGATTGAGGGCTTTGGATTCTCCACTGAGGAGTATAGAATTAGGTTCAGGGGGGCTCAAAAATCCTCGAGCCAGACCTGGGTTGATTTTGTTGACTACTCAGTAAAAACACTGGATGGTTGGATTCAAGGCAGTGGTGTAAATGATGATGTTGGCCTGTACAATTTATTTGTGAAAGAACACCTGTTAAGTAATTGTTTCAATGATAAACTGCATCAGCATCTGGTAGACCTAGGACCAATTTCTCCCCAAGAATTGGGAAAGAAGGCAGACCATTGGGTCAAGACTAGGGTGACCAAGACTTCCACAGGGGGTGACCAAAAGAAAGGGGTCACAAAGTATCCCCAGGGGAAGAGTGTTGAGACATCCAAAGGGAAAAATAGTAAAGAGTCTTCTACAGGGCCCCAAAAAGCTGCTCAGGAGGGAGGGCCCAGAGCCTCTTCACAATCCAATTTTGGGTACAAGGGTAAAACCTTTGATCCCAAAAAGGCCTTGTGTCGTATCTGTAATCAGCCAGGACACCAAACTGGAGACAAGGCCTGTCCCAAGAAAGGTTCCACTTCTAACTCTACTCCAGCTAACACTGGAATGGTCAGTCTCCAAGTGGGATCAACAGTGTGCCCAGAGCAAATCAGGGTGCACACTGAAGCTACATTAGTCTTGGAGGGTGGGGTGGATTTAGCCACACTGGCTGCCTGGCCCCCTAATATGCAAAAATACAGGCAGCAACTCTTAATTATTGGGCAAAGTGTAGAAGGCCTGAGGGATACAGGTGCCAGTGTCACCATGGTGACAGAGAAACTGGTTTCCCCTGGTCAATACCTGGCTGGACAAACTTATCCAGTCACCAATGCTGACAATCAGACTAAAGTACATCCCAGGAGAGTGGTAGTGCCTCAGGAGTTTAGGAAGTTCATTCTGACCTTAGCTCATGACATTCCTCTTGCTGTGCATTTGGGACAGAACAAGATGTGGGAGAGATTAGTCAACCACCTCTATTGGCCCAACATGTCCCAGAAGGTCAAGGAGGTTTGTGTCTCCTGTGCCACCTGTCAAGCCAGTGGTAAGACTGGTGGACACCCAAAGGCCCCTCTCATTCCACTTCCAGTGGTGGGGGTCCCCTTTGAAAGAGTGGGTGTGGACATAGTGGATCCACTTGAACCTCCCACAGCCTCAGGGAACCAATACATACTAGTAGTAGTGGATCATGCTACTAGATACCCTGAAGTAATTCCCCTTAGGTCGACTACTGCCCCTGCAGTAGCCAAAGCACTCATTGGTATTTTTACCAGAGTGGGATTTTCTAAGGAGGTGGTATCTGACAGAGGTACCAACTTTATGTCAGTATACCTGAAACATATGTGGAATGAGTGTGGGGTGACTTACAAATTCACCACACCATACCATCCACAAACCAATGGTCTTGTTGAAAGATTTAACAAGGTATTGAAAGGCATGATCATTGGGCTTCCTGAAAAACTCAAAAGGAGATGGGGTGTCCTCTTGCCATGTCTGCTTTTCGCCTACAGAGAAGTGCCTCAGAAGGGAGTAGGGTTTTCCCCCCTTTGAACTTCTGTTTGGCCATCCTGTAAGGGGACCACTAGCTCTTGTAAAAGAAGGCTAGGAGAGACCTCTTCATGAGCCTAAACAAGATATAGTGGACTATGTACTATGCCTACGTTCAAGGATGGCAGAGTATATGGAAAAGGCAAGTAAAAACCTTGAGGCCAGCCAACAACTCCAGAAGTTTTGGTATGACCAAAAGGCTGCTATGGTTGAGTTTCAGCCAGGGCAGAAAGTCTGGGTTCTGGAGCCTGTGGCTCCCAGGGCACTTCAGGACAGATGGAGTGGCCCTTACCCAGTGCTAGAGAAAAAGAGTCAGGTCACCTACCTGGTAGACCTAGGCACTAGCAGGACCCCCAAAAGGTTGATCCATGTGAACCGCCTCAAACTCTTCCATGACAGGGCAGATGTGAATCTGTTGATGGTAACAGATGAGGACCAGGAAGCTGAGAGTGAACCTCTCCCTGATCTCCTCTCCACAGACCCTAAAGATGGTTCAGTAGATGGCGTGATCTATTCAGACACCCTCTCTGGCCAACAGCAATCTGACTGTAGGAAGGTCCTGCAACAGTTTGCTAAGCTCTTTTCCCTAACCCCTGGTCAGACACACCTGTGTACCCATGATGTGGACACAGGAGACAGCATGCCTGTCAAAAACAAAATTTTCAGACAGTCTGACCAAGTTAATGAAAGCATCAAGGTGGAAGTCCACAAGATGCTGGAATTGGGAGTCATTGAGCACTCTGACAGCCCCTGGGCTAGCCCAGTGGTCTTAGTCCCCAAACCTCACACCAAAGATGGAAAGAGAGAGATGAGGTTTTGTGTGGACTACAGAGGATTTAATTCTGTCACCAAGACAGCTGCCCATCCCATTCCAAGGGCAGATGAACTGATAGACAAACTAGGTGCTGCCAAATACTTAAGTACCTTTGACTTGACAGCAGGGTACAGGCAAATCAAATTGGCACCAGGAGCAAAAGAAAATACAGCATTCTGCACACCTGATGGGCATTATCAGTTTACTGTTATGCCCTTTGGTTTAAAGAATGCCCCTGCCACCTTCCAAAGGTTGGTGAATCAAGTCCTTGCTGGCTTGGAGTCCTTTAGTGCAGCTTATCTTGACGATATTGCTGTCTTTAGCTCCAGCTGGCAGGATCACCTGGTCCACCTGAAGAAGGTTTTGAAGGCCCTGCAATCTGCAGGCCTCTCTATCAAGGCATCCAAATGCCAGATAGGGCAGGGAACTGTGGTTTACTTGAGACACCTTGTAGGTGGAGGACAAGTTCAGCCACTCCAGCCCAAGATCCAGACTATTCTGGACTGGGCAGCTCCAAAAACCCAGACTCAAGTCAGGGCATTCCTTGGCTTGACTGGGTACTACAGGAGGTTTGTGAAGGGATAAGGATCCATAGTGACACCCCTCACAGAACTTACCTCCAAGAAAATGCCCGAGAAGGTAAACTGGACTGTAGAATGCTAACAGGCCTTTGACACCCTGAAACAAGCAATGTGCACAGCACCAGTTCTCAAAGCTCCAGAGTACTCCAAGCAGTTCATTGTGCAGACTGATGCCTCTGAACATGGGATAGGGGCAGTTTTGTCCCAAACAAATGATGATGGCCTTGACCAGCCTGTTGCTTTCATTAGCAGGAGGTTACTCCCCAGGGAGCAGCGTTGGAGTGCCATTGAGAGGGAGGCCTTTGCTGTGGTTTGGTCCCTGAAGAAGCTGAGACCATACCTCTTTGGTACTCACTTTGTAGTTCAAACTGACCACAGACCTCTCAGATGGCTAATGCAAATGAAAGGTGAAAATCCAAAACTGTTGAGGTGGTCCATCTCCCTACAGGGAATGGACTTTATAGTGGAACACAGACCTGACACTGCCCATGCCAATGCAGATGGCCTTTCCAGGTTCTTCCACTTAGAAAATGAAGACTCTCTTGGGAAAGGTTAGTCTCATCCTCTTTCGTTTGGGGGGGGGGGGTGTAAGGAAATGCCTCCTTGGCATGGTTACCCCCTGACTTTTTGCCTTTGCTGATGCCAAGTTATGATTTGAAAGTGTGCTGAGGCCTGCTAACCAGGCCCCAGCACCAGTGTTCTTTCCCTAACCTGTACCTTTGTTTCCACAATTGGCACACCCTGGCATCCAGGTAAGTCCCTTGTAACTGGTACCTCTGGTACCAAGGGCCCTGATGCCAGGGAAGGTCTCTAAGGGCTGCAGCATGTCTTATGCCACCCTGGGGACCCCTCACTCAGCACAGACACACTGCTTGCCAGCTAGTGTGTGCTAGTGGGGATAAAACAACTAAGTCGACATGGCACTCCCCTCAGGGTGCCATGCCAACCTCACACTGCCTATAGGTATAGATAAGTCACCCCTCTAGTAGGCCTTACAGCCCTAAGGCAGGGTGCCCTATACCATAGGTGAGGGCATAAGTGCATGAGCACTATGCCCCTACAGTGTCTAACCAAAACCTTAGACATTGTAAGTGCAGGGTAGCCATAAGAGTATATGGTCTGGGAGTCTGTCATGCACAAACTCCACAGCACCATAATGGCTACACTGAAAACTGTGAAGTTTGGTATCAAACTTCTCAGCACAATAAATGCACACTGATGCCAGTGTGCATTTTATTGTAACATACACCCCAGAGGGCACCTTAGAGGTGCCCCCTAAAACCTTAACCGACTATCCGTGTAGGCTGACTAGTTTTAGCAGCCTGCCACACACCAGACATGTTGCTGGCCACATGGGGAGAGTGCCTTTGTCACTCTGTGGCTAGTGACAAAGCCTGTACTGGGTGGAGGTGCCTCTCACCCCCCCCCCCCTGCAGGAACTGTAACACCTGGCGGTGAGCCTCAAAGGCTCACCCCCTTTGTTTCAGCACCCCAGGGCACTCCAGCTAGTGGAGTTGCCCGCCCCCTCCGGCCACGGCCCCACTTTTGGCGGCAAGGCCGGAGGAGATAATGAGAAAAACAAGGAGGAGTCACTGGCCAGACAGGACAGCCCCTAAAGTGTCCTGAGCTGAGGTGTCTCTAACTTTTAGAAATCCTCCATCTTGCAGATGGAGGATTCCCCCAATAGAGATAGGGATGTGCCCCCCTCCCCTCAGGGAGGAGGCACAAAGAGGGTGTAGCCACCCTCAGGGCTAGTAGCCATTGGCTACTAACCCCCCAGACCTAAACACACCCCTAAATCGAGTATTTAGGGGCTCCCAGAATGCAGCAAGATAGATTCCTGCAACCTAAGAAGAACAGGACTGCTGAACTGAAAAACCTGCAGAGAAGACGGAGACACCAACTGCTTTGGCCCCAGCTCTACCGGCCTATCTCCCCACTTCTAAAGACACTGCTCCAGCGATGGGTTCCCAGGGTCCAGCAACCTCTGAAGCCTCAGAGGACTACCCTGCATCTAGAAGGACCAAGAATTCCCGAGGACAGCAGCTCTGCTCCCCAAAGACTGCAACTTTGCAACAAAGAAGTAACTTTGAAACAACACACTTTTCCCGCCGGAAGCGTGAGAATTTGCACTCTGCATCCAACGCCCCCGGCTCGACTTGTGGAGAACAAACACCACAGGGAGGACTCCCCGGCGAATACAAGACCGTGAGTAGCCAGAGTTGACCCCCCTGGGCCCCCACAGCGACACCTGCAGAGGGAATCCCGAGGCTCCCCCTAACCGCAACTGCCTGCTTCAAAGACCCGACGCCTGGTAAAGACACTGCACCCGCAGCCCCCAGGACCTGAAGGATCCGACCTCCAGTGCAGGAGCGACCCCCAGGTGGCCCTCTCCCTTGCCCAGGTGGTGGCTACCCCGAGGAGCCCCCCCTTGCCTGCCTGCATCGCTGAAGAGACCCCTTGGTCTCTCATTGATTTCTATTGCGAACCCGACGCCTGTTTACACACTGCACCTGGCCGCCCCCGTGCTTCTGAGGGTATACATTTTGTGTAGACTTGTGTGTCCCCCGGTGCCCTACAAAACCCCCCTTGTTTGCCCTCCGAAGACGCGGGTATTTACGTGCTGGCAGACTGGATCCGGGGCACCCCCTTCTCCATTGAAGCCTATGTGTTTTGGGCACCACTTTGACCTCTGCACCTGACCGGCCCTGAGCTGCTGGTGTGGTAACTTTGGGGTTGCTCTGAACCCCCAATGGTGGGCTACCTTGGACCCAAACTTGAACCCCGTAGGTGGTTTACTTACCTGCAAAAACTAACAAACACTTACCTCCCCCAGGAACTGTTGAAAATTGCACTGTCTAGTTTTAAAATAGCTATATGTCATTTATGTGAAAACTGTATATTCTATTTTGCTAATTCAAAGTTCCTAAAGTTCCTACATGAAATACCTTTCATTTGAAGTATTACTTGTAAATCTTGAACCTGTGGTTCTTAAAAAAAACGAAGAAAATATATTTTTCTATACAAAAAAAACTATTGGCCTGGAATTGTCTCTGAGTGTGTGTTCCTCATTTTTTGCCTGTGTGTACAACAAATGCTTAACACTACTCCTCTGATAAGCCTACTGCTCGACCACACTACCACAAAATAGAGCATTAGAATTATCTCTTTTTGCCACTATCTTACCTCTAAGGGGAACCCCTTGGACTCTGTGCATGCTATTTCTTACTTTGAAATAGTACATACAGAGCCAACTTCCTACAATGTCAATCAGCAGTGTTTCCACCACTACAGGGACCCCAGACAACCCCACAAACCCAAGATAATCAGGGACTTGGGGTCAGTGGCAGTGGACACACAGTTCAGGGGACAGAGGCATAGGACAACAGGGAAGCTGGGAGGACTGCTGTGCGACAGGGGGAGGACAGGCCCAGGGAACCCACTCTCTACGAGGCACTTGCAGGGATCCTGGGACCAACATTTCCAGGAGACCTTGGCCCAGATACTGGCCAAGTTGCAGGAGACCCAGCGGCTGCAGGAGGGACAGTACCTGGGGATCAGGGAGGACCTCAAGGACATCCACACCATCCTAGTCACCATTGCAGGGGTGCCCGGCTGACATGGCCAACACCATGAGGGAGGCAGTGGCACACCAACGGGCCCCTGACACTAGGCACACCGAAGAACAGCCCTGCACCTCCGCTGGTGCTAGTGGACAGGAGACCCCGCCACTGGAACAACAGGCCACAAGCCCCCCACCCCCTGCAGAAGTAGAACCACCCCGAAGAAGGTCCCTGCGATCCAGGCAGAAGCCAGACCCCAGCCAGGAAATAAGACTCTCCTGATTGTCACCCTTGTGTCCCACTCTGTTACCCTGTCCACCTTGAACTGCCATTGCTCCCCTTCCTATGCCCCATTGGACGATGCACCTGTGATACAAAGAGACTGGACTCTAACTGGACATTCCTCCACCATCACCCAAGCCCATTGCACATCCCCCTCAACCTATTAGCACTTAAATAAACATCCTTGGAACAAATACAAGTCTGGAGTCTGTCAATTGATTGAAATATGTATTAGTTCAACAATCTGTAAACATTGCAATTCAGATGTACAGTTATATATACATTGGTTTGACCTATAGTAGTGGGCAGCAGTAAACACACCAGGAGCCAGCGATCTGACAATAGAGATGCCAAAGGGTACAGTAAGTGGCCATAGACATAGGGAAATCATGCAGCCATGTCCAATGTCCAACACAAAACTGCAAAGTAAAGTGAAGTTACAGTGTCTTCCCTGTGTGTCACTGGAAGTACTGCTGTATGAGAGAACGTCTGTTGTCCACATCTTCATCATCTGCCTCCTCTTCCTCACTGTCCACAGGCTCCACTGCTGCCACAAGACCATCTCAAGGCTCATCCTCCTGCAGAAAAGGCACCTGGCGTCTCAAGGTCAGGCTGTGCAAAATGCAACGATGATCTGGCACATCTTCTTGGGTGAGTAGTACAGGGATCCACCAGTCAGATGGAGGCACCTGAACTTGGCCTTCAGGAGGCTGAAGGTTCTTTCAATTATCCGCCTTCTTCGCCTATGTGCCTCATTGTAATGTTCCTCTGCCCTTGTCTTGGCATTCCTCACTGGGGTCAGTAGCTATGGGAGGTTGGGGTAAACTGAGTCACCTGCAAATATCGAGGGACAGCTGTTAGCCACACACTCATCCTTAGGGATAACCCCATAACCATACACCAATATATACTGGGTGGGGTCCTTGGGCTCACCTATCAGCCATACCCGGTGTCTCCGGAGTTGAGCCATCGCATATGTAATGCTGCTATTCCTCAAGATAAAGGCATCATGCACAGAGCCAGGATACTTGGCATTTACATGGGAGATGTACTGGTCCGCCAAACACACCATCTGCACATTCAGAGAGTGATAGTTTTTTCTATTCCTAAACACTTGTTCATTTCTCTGGGGGGGGCAAATGCTACATGGGTACCATCAATGGCACCAATATTGTTGGGGATATGTCCCAGGGCATAAAAGTCAGCCTTCACTGTGGCCAAATCCTCCACCTGGGGAATACGATGTAGCTGCGCATGGGTTTCAGCAGGGCAGACAACACTCTGGTCAACACGTTGGAGAACATTGGCTGAGACATCCCTGATTGCATGGCCACTGTTGTTTGGAAGGAACCACTTGCCAGGAAATGGAACACTGGCAGGACCTGCACTAGAGGGGGGATACCTGTGGGCTGGCGGATAGCTGAAATCAGGTCTGGCTCTAATTGGGCACACAGTTCTTGGTTTGTGGCCTGATCAAGTCTATAGGCTAGAATAATGTGTCTGTCCTCCATTGTCGACAGGTCCACCAGGGGTCTGTACACTGGAGGATGTCTCCATCTCATATTCATCCTCAGGGGTTGAAGTCTAGGGAGGAAAACAGCAAGAAGAGGGTCATATTCACACATCTATCGAAATAATGATGCATATCTTCATTTACAGAACCAGTATCTGAATCTGAGATTCAGTTGATGTGCCAATGTTTGCTGTGACACAGTTAGGTGCCATGGCCTGTGCACCCCTGAAATGGCAGCTCCCTGACCTGTGAGGAGGGACAAGTGGAAATGAGGTAATTCAGCTGGCATTGTGCGCTGTTGCTGTCGGCGGTCGATGACCGCTGCGCAACTTCGCATTAGTTAACATTAGGCCCTATGGGTTCCAGGAGCCAATGGCGATGTACGTCGGGGGTGATGGTACGCACTGCCGCCGACGTGACCGCCATTTTCTATCTGTTCACTCACTTGCTACCTGACCGTCAACAGGAGAGGACCTACACTGCAAGTGCTGCTGTGACCTGTGTCTGGAAGCGACAATGGCTCATGTGCCTGGAGAAAGGGCCCCAGCCTTCACTTCGGAGGAGGTGGAGAGACTGGTGGATGGGGTCCTACCCCAGTACACTTTACTCTATGATCCTCCAGACAAACAGGTGAGTACACTGTGAGCATGATGAGTGATCCATGAATGTATGGAATGCTGTGTGTGTAAGCCACATGTATGGGGGGGCTGAGGTGTCCTGGGCAGAGTGCTGCATGTATGGTGGTCAATGTATGTGCAGAAGGGGATGGGAGGGATATGGTGGGCCATGAGTATGACAGTCCGGATGGCATGACTAATCCCTTTTCTGCTGTCTTTTTCCTGCAGGTCAGCACCCATCAGAAAAAGGGTATTTGGCGTGCCATCGCCAAGGAGGTGCGGACCCTGGGGGTCTTTGACAGGTGGGGCACCCACTGCCGCAAACGGTGGGAGGACCTGCGCCGCTGGGCAAGGAAGACGGTGGAGGCCCAGCTGGAGCTGGCCTCTCAACGAGGAAGGGGTGCCCATCGTACCCTTACCCCCTGATGTTCCACATCCTGCCAGTGACCTATCCGGAGTTGGATGGGCCCTTGAGGGCATCAAAGCAGCCACAAGGGGGTGAGTACAAATTCAGAATGATTTTGCGCGCGTTAAGGTATTACCTGAGTGGGGATGAGGACTTTGGGTGCCCCTAGGCCAGGGCGAACATGGCAAGGTAGGTCCCTTTTTGGGCAGGCTCTGAAGCACAATGGTGTTAGTGGGCATCTCCTTCTGGTCAGGGCCCTGTTTGTTTCAGGTGTGCAGCTGATGGCGTCATGCTAGGTACCCCATGGGCTGGTGACTATCTTTGTAACTGGTAGTGCATGGCCTAGTTCATAGGGTTGCTCCCTGTGTTTTGTGTACGTCAACGGTAGTGTTGTTGCTGGCATTGACCTAGTGTATCCTCTGTCTCTCCTCCCCCTTTTTGCTTTGTCACCCTGTCCTTGTGTGCATTAGCATCATCTGGTGGAGGAGCAGAGGCACCGGCGACGGAGGGAGCTGCATCCCACATGGGCCTGGAGGCTCAATCCACCAAGGGTGAGGGCACCAGTGGGACAGAGGGTGAGGGGAGCACCACAACGGAGACAGGAGGGGACACTACAGACAGCGACTCCTCCTCCGATGGAAGCTCCCTGGCGGTGGCAGACACCTCATTGCCCACCCCAACAACAGGTACAGCCCCCACACCTCCTACTAGTACCACCCGTCCAGCAGCCCCTCAGTGTGTTTCCCGTGCCCGCTCACCCAGGAGGGTGGGCATCTCCCTGTTACGGGGCCCCTGCACTGCCCATGCCAGTGGTATGGGCAGTGCAGGGGCCCCCAGGGGCCCCACGACACCCGTTCCCGCCAGCCTGGTTCTGGCGGTTTAAACCGCCAGAAACAGGCTGGCGGGAAGGGGGTCGGAATCCCCATGGCGGCGCTGCAAGCAGCGCCGCCATGGAGGATTCCCTGGGCCAGGGGTAAACCGGCGGGAAACCGCCGGTTCCCCTTTTCTGACCGCTGCTTTACCGCCGCAGTCAGAATGGCCCAGGAAGCACCGCCAGCCTGTTGGCGGTGCTTCCTCTGCCCTCCACCCTGGCGGTTTCAAACCGCCAGGGTCGGAATGAGGGCCTATATGTCCTACCTTAATCATACACTGCACTCTGCCCTTGGGGCTACCTAGGGCCTACCTTAGGGGTGCCTTACATGTAAGAAAAGGGAAGGTTTAGGCCTGGCAAGTGGGTACACTTGCAAAGTCGAATTTACAGTTAAAACTGCACACACAGACACTGCATTGGCAGGTCTGAGACATGATCACAGAGCTACTTATGTGGTAGGCACAACCAGTGCTACAGGCCCACTAGTATCATTTGATTTTAGGCTCTGGCACCTCTAGTGCACTTTACTAGGGACTTACTAGTAAATCAAATATGCCAATCATGGATAAACCAATTACATACAATTTACACAGAGATCATATGCACTTTAGTTCCGGTTAGCAGTGGTAAAGTGCTCAGAGTTCAAAAGCCAACAGGTCAGAAAAAGTAGGAGGCAGGACGCAAAAAGATTGGGGATGACCCTGCATAAGCAAAAAAGTCCAACAGGGGGTAATATAAAAAGAAGATCTAACTATAGCATAGGAGTCCATACAACACACAATGTATCTGGCATCTTCCAAGAAAAGTCAATAGCATATAAAGCAATGCTGTCTTTCATTACCTTGAAGTCCCACCCCTTGACATTCCAGGCAACCACTCCAGGCACACATAAGCCAGTTGGCCCCAGTCTCAGAGGGAACCTATGGAAGATTGTGGTGCATCTTCTTCTCACAGCAAGTCCACGTCTCTGCACGCCCTGCTTATTCCCCCTTATATCCCCATCCTCTTGATGATGGCTTGTTAGGGAATTTTTGATGAAATAAAGCTACTAGTCTCGAGGCATGAACAAATATGGCAGGTTCCCAAGTACACTCTGCGGGCCGTAACCTTTCAATATTTAAAGGTATTGCATTTGGCCTTACTCTCTACAGGAATAAAATATAGCTTCAGGCTCCAACTCTATGGACACATCTTTGATGACTGGGAGAGGGGGGTAGGGGAGTAGTAGCTTTTTCATATGGCAGGTTTAACACTTGAGGACCAGCTGTGTCAGTCCACCCGTTGGAAAGGTCTTAACTCACTATACCTTGTCCCACTAACAATAACACTAGAAAATAACCCAGAAATCTAGGTGCATATTTAGGATGAAGACTTGTCAGCAAATGAGTGCATAATCAAACAAAATCCCTTTCCTGGAAGGTTTTTGCCAATGACAATCAGCAAATTGTTTTGCTTCCTGTAAATGAAGTAGTGTGCTGGCCTGTACAGTGGAGATCATGGATAGTAGAGCTGAAACAAATGCAACAGAACTGGATGGTGCAATCTCAAGAAATAGGGATCAAAACCAAAAGAACAGAAGAATGGAGAAACTCCTTGGGATGATTTCAGAAAAATATTGTAGGCTAATTCTAGTGACCACACAACTCATTGTTCTGGTTGGTTGATGGTGTAACATTGAGAAAACTGTGGTAGAGTTTGATTAGTCTTAGTCTTAGTTTTAGTCTGTGGGTAGTGGCTCCTAGACTTAAAATTGATAGTATCTAATTCAGAAATCTATGTTCCAAAACTTAGATATGCATGAGGAACCTCTGTTGGTGATTATTTCACCAGGCAAACCATGTAGTCTTACCACCTCCGTTAGAAATGTGGTCTTTGGCTGGCAGTCAGGTTACCCCCTGTCCAAGCAAGGATCCTCACTCTAGTCAGGGCAAAGGAGAAACACACCTGGTTAACCCCCACTCACCCCCTAATACAGTGAAAAACTACAAAATGGGCACCACACCAGTTTAGAAAAATAGGTTATATTTATCTAAATCAAACAAGACCAAAACATCAAAAATCCAACATACACAGGTCAAGATATTAATTTTCAAAATAATAAGAGTCTTACTCATAGAAAATAATGGAAAAGTTGATTTGGATTCTGTGAAAAAGGGAGCCACACGGGAGAGTGTGCGTTGGAAAATACAGCAATGCATCGATTCCTTACTCACAAGTGAGGCCGTATGTCGTTTTCTTCTCCGGTAGGGTTGGCGATGTGTCATTTTTCTCCCACACAGAAAGAGCGATGTGTCGATTTCCGGACGGGGCACCTCAGATCTACCCAGGTTCACGATGACTTTGACTCCCAGCTACGATGCGTGAGAAATCCGTCCGCATGGTGTTGGGAAACCATGCTACATGGGGTTTGCTTCGTTATCAGCAGCTGCAACCGGGTGTTGTGTTGTTTCTCCAGTCGCAATGCTTTGATCTCCCAGCCGCGATGCAGATGGAGCACGGATTTTTTCTGCGAAGCGGGTGGCGCATTGTTTTTTTAGCCACGTTGCAGGTGGTGCATCTACAATGTCCCAGCATGGCATTCTGTGCATTGATTTGACAGTCTTTGTTCTGCCATCTTCACCTCTCAAGGGCCCAGAGACTGGACAGGGCACCCCTTGGCAGGGTACGAGTCGCTGCAGAGTGCCCAGGTGCTGGCAGAGGAAGTCTTAGATGGCCCTGAGACTTCAAAACAGGAGGCAAGCTCAATTCAAGCTCTTGGAGATTCTTCTCAAGCAGGAAAGAACAACAAAGTCCAGTCTTTTTCCTCTCTCAGGCAGAAGCAGCTACTGGAGGCCAACTCAGCAAAGCACAGTCACAGACATAGGGGTAGTACTCCTCCTCCAGCTATTCTCCTTGGCAGAGATTCCAGAAGTGAATCTAAAAATTTGGGTCCACTACTTATACCCCTTTCTGCCTTAGAAGTAGGCAAACTTCAAATGAAAGTCTCTGTTATTCACAAAATACAGATACACACCAGGGGGTTGGAGACTGCATTGTGTGAGGGCAGGCACAGCCCATTCAGATGTAAGTGACCACTCTTCCCTGCACTCTAGCTCAGATGGCCCATCAGGATATGCAGGCTACTCCCCAGCTCCCTTTGTCTCACTGTCTAGAGGGGATTCACAAACAGCCCAACTGCCAGTCTGACCCAGACAGGGAATCCACAAACAGGCAGAGTCACAGTATAGTTTAAGCAAGAAAATGCCCACTTTCTAAAAGTGGCATTTTCAAACTGACAGTTTAAAAAACAACTTTACCGAAATATGTATTTTTAACTTGTGAGTTCAGAGATACCAAACTCTGTCTCTATCTGCTCCCAAAGGGAAACTACATTTAAATGTTATTTAAAGGCAGCCCCCATGTTAACCTATGAGAGAGATAGGTCTTGCAACAGTGAAATCCGAATTTGGCAGTATTTCACTGTTAGGACATGTAGAACTCATCAGTACATATCCCATCTTAAACATACACTGCATCCTGACCATGGGGATACCTAGGGCTTTACATGTATAAAAAGGGAAGGTTTGGGCCTGGCAAGTGGGTACACTTGCCAGGGTGAATTGGCATTTAAAACTGCGCACACAGGCACTGCAGTGGCATTTCTGAGCTATGTTTACAAAGCTACTCATTTGGGTGGCACAATCAGTGCTGCAGACCCACTAGTAGCATTTGATTTATAGGCTCTAGGCACCTCTAGTACACTTAACTAGGGACTTCCTAGTAAATCAAGTATGCCAATCATGGATAAACAAATCTCCAATACAATTTACACAGAGAGCATATGCACTTTAGCACTGTTTAGAAGTGGTAAAGTGCCCAGAGTCCTAAAGCCAACAAAAACCGGTCAGAAAAATTAGGAGGAATGAGGCAACAAGTTTAGGGATGACCCTGCAAAAAGGGCCAGATCCAACAACAACCTCCTTGAAGAAAATCATGCTGAACAAAGGGGTAGTGAGTGATATATCTAATGGAATGAATCAAGATACCTATTTAAGTAATCTACCACTACACTACTGTGTTAGGAGGCAGGGCATTAATGAAATTAACAGAGATATTCTTCCAGGGTTATTCTGGAGCGGTAAAGAGAATAGGGGTCTGAGGTTTTTAGGGAAATAGAGCTTTTTAAAGTCAGAAAGAGAGCATTGTTTTACAAATCTGACTAAATCCCTTCTGATAATAGGCCACCAAAAATGTCTGACCACTAGATCATAACTTTTCCCTGTAGTTAAAAAGAAGGAATACGCAGATTTTCATTATAAAACACCTATTCACTTGCAGAAATCTTGAGGTTCTTCCTGAAGAAATTTCTGCTGATTGCATACTTGCAGGACATACTTTAAATAGCACAATAATCCTTTAAAACAGATATATTGATATTGTGTACAGGTAGAATATTAAGTGCATTCATTAGACATGTTTCAGGTTCCAATTGTGAAGATAAAGTGCCAGCTTTTTCATTGGCTTTTTCGCTGGGCTATACGTGGTTAGATACTTATGACCTGATTTAGATCTTTGCGGAGTTACTCCCGTCCCTCTGTGGCAACGGTCCTAAGTACTCCATCAAGGCGACAGAATTTTGACTGTCATATTTAGATATGTTGCTGCTGAGGCTCGGTCTGCCGCGATGGAGTGTTTCCCATCACTTAAAAGCTGACCCACTGCAGCAGTCTGCTATTCTGTCTTACAGTGCTCCGTCTCCATCAGGCTGGTTCCCGCCGACCATAATTAGGCTTCACAGTTGCACTGGCGTTGTTCTAGTGGCGGTGACCTGATGGAGGGGGTCAGTCTCCAGAGCTATTCTACATTGTCTTGTGCCTGTGGCTATAGAATGGATGAGAGCAACATACAACTGAGTTACTGTGGCTATGTGTGTCTGCATACACACCACACTACACAACACACTCCATTCACACCATGATTCTTTGCCATTCCATCACAACACAGCTCTTACCTGCAAGAAACACACAATGTAAGACATCCAAACATACAACTTACAAATACTGACACCACACCCACAAACAGACACAACCACAACAAACACAAGTACACAACTCGATCACACAAAAAGCACACATAAAACTAGCTCCCTCTACCTCAACCAACTACTCCACTCACACCCCTCCAACCCTCGTCACTCCTTCCCAAGTCTTCCACTACCTTGCCTTGTCCTCTTCCACACCTTCTCCATCCCCTTCCAACTATGAGCATTGTGGTGCCTGATATGTGATCAATAGTTGCCCCTGCATTATACGCAGGAATCAAATAAGGGGAACCATGGCAGAAGGAATTGTATGTTAAAAACATTGTTCACTGGCACATATTTATGACATTGGCACAATAATGTACACGAGACAAGAATTACATGGCAGAACATTTGATTTTTGGCTTACACAATATTTGTGCCACATTGCATATTTCTGTACATTTCATTGTGCAAATGGTATGGGGTTGATATCACAGGGAGATACATGGTCTGGTTCACATTCATTGCTGGAAATTGCAACATTTCACTGACATATCCCATAGTAATGTCCCAACATAGCTGCCAATTGTCATGAACTTTTTGGTACCAGCATACATTATGGAATGAATACTGACACCATAAAAAATATGATTGTTGTTTTGCAATATGTGTTGATACAGGTGTGTCACAATTCACTACTGGCACAACTAGATTCAACACATATGCATTCCTCCACTAAACAAAATTATTGAGGGAAATGTATGTAAATGCACGGGTCCAAGGCTACGTTAAGTGGTATTGCAACGTTAAGTAGTAATACGGTGTGCTCACCTCCAAGTCTGGCGTCGACTGGGTTGGTGTCCTTTGTGGTCAAGTGGTGACAGCAAAGGCAGGACTTGTCCACTTAGGATCCAGTGGCAAATGGAAGTGGGAAAGGGATAATAGCTAGGGTTTTACCTCATTTCCCCTCCAACCCTCCAATCCACCAACTCAGGTGTGGTGGTATTCCCGCCACAGTTTCCTTGGCTGGAAGGCACATTCGAATATGCATGATGGGAACAGTGGCTCAAGTCCCACCGTCAGCCACTTTCTTCTATGGTACCATCGACAAGGTTAGGAAGTTCTGGCAGAGTCGTCGGGACTCGGGTAGGTTATGGTCTATGATCTCACCAACATCTAAATCAGGCAGGCAAACCATCAGGTCGGCACGTGGGTTTTCCATTGAAAAAGCAATGGCAAGACCATTACCGCTAAAATCTAAATCAGGCTCTTAATCTCACAATGAATATAGTCCAACTATGATGCTGAGAGAGTTGGAATATTTCATGGAGTTTACAAATCTGAGATTTTTATGGTCTACCCATACTGTCACTGCATGCAAGCCTCATTAGGATGATGATGCCAGTAAGCAAAGGCTTCTTTGATTACTATTCGTTTTTTACACCGGCATGGTGTAATTCTGATCAGTAGAGAAAGAGTTGATGTCATGGTCCCATCTGTGAGCAGGTCTAGTTATGCCTTAGTCATGCCTTGTTCACTTCATTTATGAGTTATATTTAAGATGTTGTTATTTTCTTTTCATCAGAGTACCAGTTCGAATCATGTCATGCCTTTGAAATCTTGTGTAACCTGGCAACTCAGTTAGTAACATAATGGCAATGTTTAAAGCAGATCTAGACCAATACTTATAGTCAAGATAACGTCTGAACACCTGGGCCTCACCCAGATAATGCAGGAAGCACATGTCAACTGTCTACAACCACCTGGGCCTCACCCTGGTAATCCATGAAGCACATGACAATTGTCGACAACTGCTGGTTCCTTAATTGATCCTCCTAATGGAAAAAAGACAGTTGAGAAACATGTGCAATTAGAATAATGACTAACGAGTTCCTCGATTTTCCCAGTGTGTTTCCTTGCATGTGTTTCGGGCAGGCTATAAAAAACAGAGTTTCAGACTAACTGCTGCTTAGGCTCTTTTAAATTGGAAGCAATGCTTACCTCTCTCCAGTCTTTGGCAGCCTTTCCTTCATAGCAGCAGTCCTTTCTTCGCAGCAGCATCCATAACTTCAAAGCGACAGGCTTTTCCTCGCAGTGACTTGCTTCCTGAGGTCCGACCTAGTATTTCTGATCTTCCCCGCAGTCACCACAGTACCTGTAAAAGGTGAGCAGCTTGCAATTTATCCCCTGCCTTGCACTTTCTTGTGCTGGCAAAAAGACATGAGTCATCCCAAATAAGGTGAAACATGTTTTTCTGTTTAATTTGGGATCTTGATCAGTGCTGATTAATTAAACTTATCTAAAGCCAATCTTGTGAATTAAAATATATTAGAGAAAAGTTGTTTTTCTTGAATAGCTTCCCCCTCCTCAGTCTTGTGCTCATAGTTGGTTTTTAATCCTTGTTTTCTCGTTCAGAATCTGATGTTAGTGTTCTAAAGACTTTTGGGACAATTGAGAACTATAATTTGATTGCCATTGCACATTTGCATACGAACCTTGAACTTTTGAGACACTTGAACTAATGAAGAATTTGAAGTTATTGTCAATCAGTGGAAATCTTTGTACATGATAATTCTATTTCATGATAATTCCTGGATACTTCTTGAATCACACTGAGGACTGTTTCTAGTGTGAATTATTGATATGTTAATTTGACGTTAGTTAATGCCAAATATCTGTTTAGTTTTTCCTGTTTTAAAGTGTGTTTTAAATACAGGGAAATCTGAGTCCAGACCCTTGTATCTGAATAATTCTGATTGTCAGTGATCTGAATCCAGAACCAGAATCCAGATATTCTTGAGCCCAGCAGTGCCTGAAGTAGAGAATCCGAATATGCAGAAGTCCTGGTATTTCTCTCTTTCTCTCTCATCCCAACCCCGCTTTCCCTTGGAAACTCCTAGAGTTGCAGTGTGTCCTTCATTGCTGCCTGTCAGTTCTCATTGGGATTCAGGGATTATTGTCGCCTCATCGGAACCACCTGATGTTCAGGTGAGTGGCTTGCAACAGTTGATGAAGTGCCTACAGAAGTTGGCAAATCCTAAAAATCCCTGCATATCCTTGACACTGTGGGAATGGGCCAATCCCCTACTGCAGACACCTCTTGTGGATCAGTGCTAATTCTGAAAGAACACATATCTAACCTGTATTATTTTTTGTCCAACATAGCATACAAAGATTGAGTTCTTATACATCTTAACACCTTTTGTTACAAGTTGTCAATGTGGTTTGAAATCTTGGGGAACAAAATCAAGATGTCAATAAAGTAAAAAATGACATATATATATAAAATGTCTCTTCAAAATATGTTGGTCACCATGTGTAGAAAAGTGGCTGGCACGTTGCATAGACCAAAAGAAATGGGGCCTCATAATGAGGATGGCAATCCTAGGACCGCCAGCCTCGTGGTGGCGGTCTCCATATGGACTGCCGCACACCATACAGTCCGACCGGCAAGTACAAGAATGACAGGCAGACCCGCCTAAAGTCCGCCGTCCCCACCAGGAACATGGTTCCCGAAGTGGAGAAGGCAGTCACAGTTGTAACCAGCCGGGGCGGCGCTGAACTCATCACCGCCTGGCTGATTACAACCCCATTTTCCCCCAGCCTTTTCATGGAGGGGACCCTGCCATGAAAAGGCTGGTGGAAAGCCAGTGCCAGTGGGAACAGGGTAGGCCCCTGCACTGCCCTTATCTAGAGGCAGTGCAGGGTCCCCCCTGTCCAGTACCATCGGAATGCACACTGTCTGCTTTGTAGAAAGTGCCCATTTTGAGGGCGCTGGAGTGCTAGGATATTGGCCTCAGCTCCTTTAAAGGACTGTTCCCGCTGGTCAGCCCGGCGGGAAAGTGTATTGTAATGTTCCCACTGGGTAGCCCAGCAGGAACTTTGTAATACTCTCGAGGGGGACGTCATCACCATCATCCTCCCCACGGCTTTGAAGGTCCGGTGGTGGGACCGCAAAAGTCAAAATGAGTGCCATAATCAAATATTTGAAGTGACCTTAACTCATATTTAAAACAGTATTCCATTCATCTCCAGTTTTCTTTGTACAATCTTGTGAACTCTCTAACATTATTATCTCTAACATTATGAACATTTTTGTGGCGTTGACTTTCTCTGAAAGGAATGGAATCAATGGCAAAGGGTATTGATTCTTTACTGTGGTGACATTCAATTCTCAATAGTTAACACAAGGTTTCAGATCACCATTTGATCAGAAACAAAGAATATTGGCGTACCTGCTGGTGATATGGAATGTCTAGATAAGCCATTAGCTACATTCTCAAAAATGTGATTTTTTTCAAATGTTCAACCTCTTACACAGTCAGTGGATATATCCGACCATGTAGAATCATGCATTCAGAACTAATTATATTGCATAGTCATACTACCAATGAGGGGGCTAGGAATCTGCACCTTGCATCCATGAGTTTGATATAATGTTCCTGGATATGACTTTCAGTTTCAATCCTACTTGAGGTATAACATCCAGATAAGGGGTGTGTTTACGTTGATAAATCTGTTAGAAACCAATGCTCACTGGAGATTCTTAAATAAAGTGCACTTGAGAGTTAATCTAACCAAGGTGTTCCCAAGACAATGTGGAATTAGAAGCATAAATGAACTCATAGCTGATGCTTTCACAATATTCTAAATCAGTGGCCATTACTAATTCTGGAGTCTTTTTACTTATCTTGCCTGAGTTCATGGATGTACCGTCTATACCTTCAATTGGTTCAAGTTTGCTCATTCTACTTATAGGACTATTGTAAAGTTCTTCAACTTGAATGCACATAAAGGAGCCCACTGCCCCTGTGTCTAGCAATGCCCAACATTCAAGGGCACCAGACGGAGTGGCTACTGTGACCTTTAACAAAAAGTCTGCTCAACTGTAAGAAGACACTTGCAAATCTGAATTGCCTGACCTCGATCTGTGAATTAAGTTCAGGTGTTTTTCCTCCAAATGAATTGCATCTTGTAAACTTCTCTTGTATTCCATGATAGAGGCAACAGCCACAGTCTCATTAATTCCTGCTGCTTCTGTCTTTGCTTATGTGAATTGACTAATGTAAGCAATAATATCTTTACCACCTTGCCTTAATGCAGTAAACTAGACTAGAGTTTTCTACTTGTTACTGCTCTAATCAGATTGCATATTGTTGAAGTCAACATATGTTATTTAATATTAAATGCATTGTCCAGATGAGAGTGTCCTTGGTCAAATGTGTTCAAATAAAGGCAACCTACAATGTATCAGAGGATGACTGGGTAAGTCACGTTAAAAATGCAGATTACACTTAGTCAGGAAAGAGTGAAAAATCTGCAATCCTCCCACAAATTTATCAGGGGATCCCATAGTGAAGGCTACCGCCCGTGGCATGGATTCACCTATTTCATTTTAAGTTAAATTATTTAGAGCTGGATTATTTGTATCTCCTGTAGTGGGAGGTAGTTGGATCAAGTGATTGTTTACTATGATCTGTCTTAAGTTCTCTTGAATATCGATGATGGCCTGCGCTATAACCTACAGCGGACAGGAATGAGAACTCATGTAAAATATTGTTACAATCTTGCAAACTGTCACTGTTTAAAGGCAGAGTCTGATGACAACTTTCCCCATTTCCTGGGATGTATTTCTGCCTGTATGCGAGTAACCATGGATAGCAGGACCAAATTCTAGAGGGAAGAGGGAATGGGAATGAAAGACAGAAAAGCAATAGCAGGAGCAAAATTGCCTCGTCTTGTGCACATCTCTCACACTTTAGGGGATTCACTGTAATGTTCTTACAGGTTTACTGGAGATGACAAATTTAAACAAACATTTACTATATTTTACAGTCCAAAGCAATAAAATAACAAAGTTGGTTTTAGTTAAACTACTTAAAAGCTTCAGAATAGCGGGCTGCAGTGAACCTAAGCCAACGTGGAGAAAGCGGGTATAGGAAATGATGAACTTCATTATAAAGAGATGCTGGGAAAAAAAAGTGAACAGAAGTAAGAGACAAAACACAGCGAATCAAATCAAATCATATTCTATACACAAGTCATATTTCAGGAAAAAGTCAGGCAACAGAAGGAATCACACAAGCAGCAAAACAACAAACATGAAGGATGGGTAGTATGGTGGAAGCTCTACAACGACAACAAAGAAGCCAATACAGCATGAGAAGTTGCCTGGGAAATGCTTAACAAGCACTTCTGCCACTCATAAACTAGATGGCCTACTCCTTAAATATCCAGACAAACAACCCTGGCATTGGAACAGTCTCACTGGGAACCTAGTATAGATTCTGTAGTGTACTCTTCCCCCAGCAAGTTCTTGTCTCAGCATACCCTGCGTATTCATGACAGGTAGTTTCTATCCTAGTTGTGACTCTTGCTGGGAGCAAAAATGGACTGGGATGTGGCTGAAGTGATTACTGTCTAAGTTTAATTCCAGACTTCCTTCAATCACTTTGTTGTTTGTTGCAGTGGACATGGTTAGTGAGACATATCAAATGATATCTCCCTGATGAGGCTTTAATCTAAATAGAGGTGCTTCTTTTCCTATCTGGATGGACTGTCAGTATGCAGTGGAGACAGGCTTACCTCTGCACACCAGTTTCGTGTGACACATTATTCCAAACCTTCTTAGAATGCATGCCCTCAAAACCAGTAGAAGCTAGATAGGTGCACATAGTGAGTGCACTGTTTGGACTGAGGATTCATGTCTTAGGATAAAAAAACACAACACTAAACACATGCCTTAAGTTGTAAAGTATGCATGTCCCATGGAGTGACTGAACTCTCATAAGTCTTGCAGATAGTGACTGCCATCTTCAATACTTAGAGTATATGGTCTTTGTAGATCATAGTGTCCTTGCTGGGCAATTATGATACATATTTTCTGTGGCTGGGGATCGCTATGTAGAAGTTGGAGACCTCATAATAAATTATTCAGAGAAGTTGGCAAAGACATCTTGCAATCACAGAAGAATACCTTGAACCAGAGTTTTTCTAAGAATATAGAAATATTTGTCTTTCCAGTTGGTGTCCATTAGAGCTACAAGCTATACTTTGGACTTTGTTCGTTTTTACAAGACGTCATACATTAGGATCACAAACTCTCTTGCACTTGTTATTCTAAAGAGAGACAGCAGGATTGACAACTCAATTATATTGGTTCAACAATTGAAGCTAGTGGTATGACATCTGACATAAATCGTTTTGTTGTTATCAAGATATAGATTAGTAGTAGAGTACAACTGTTAATTTTGTTTATGTGAATCACACAATTTTAACAATTGCTTTCTATATTACATCGACAATCAATACACTGAATATAATCAGATATATGGAAGCTTTCAGAGCAACTTATATACAATAACTCACACTGTTGTTAGCAGTTATCATATCATTTTATATTGTATCCCAAGAGGAATGTTGTGTTTATTCCAGAGTAGAGAGTGGGAAATACTGAGAGGTTTCGGGCCTGATTTTAAGTTCGGTGAACGGAGTAATGGCAGACAGAGTGTCAGAGTACCTTTACACTGCTCCCAAAACTTAGAGCCACACAGATAATTCTATACATAGGCAGACACTGCTGTCATGAAGGAAAGGCTTTGTCTAAAATGATGGCCGACTATCAAACATATCCAAAGTTTTTGTTTTTCAAAAACAAACTCCCACACTGGGAGTCACTGCCAGGATATGCCTGGCAGGGATGGAGAGTAAAAATAAAAACTCTAAATAGGGCATTGATCAGTTGACATACCTCCAAAGGCCCCTATTATCTTATGTCACTAAAGGAATGTTTACTCCCATGGAGTAAATTTCACTGTATCCGCATAGACCTGGCAGTCTGCTTCCCTCTCAATTGGATGGGTGGACAGACAGTATGTTGTGTAGGAGAGGGTAACTGTTGGAAATGGCCATCCCTGGAGAGTCAACCCAAACATTTTGCCTTTTTACCACAACTTTTTGATGAATTCATGTTTGTTGGCCCTAGGACTCTCTCACTTTACCACTGCTAACCAGTGCTAAAGTGCATGTGCTTTCTCCATAAAACGTGGGTTGATTGGCATATTTAATTTACTTAGAAGCCCCTAGTAAAGTGTGCTATCTGTGCTCAGGGCCTGTAAATTAACTGCTACTGGTGAGACTGAAGGACTGCTTTTCTCACCCACCCAAGTCATCTTTAAATATGCCTCAGGCCTGCCATTGCAGAGCCACCTACTGCCAAGCCTTAAACTCCTCTTTTATTACATATATGTCACCCATGATGTAGGCTCTAGGTAGGCCATAGGACTGGGTGCTATGTCATTAAAAGGCAGGACATACTTTTACGTTGTACATGTCCTGGTAGTGAGAAACTCCCAAATTAGGTTTTCACTACTGGTAAGCCTACCCCTCTCATAGGTTAATTCTGAGGATTCCTTATTACATATAATTCCATGTCATTCCTAAGTGATAAGAAATAGATATGTCATGTTTAGTATCTATGGAATTGTAAGAATAATTTGCCTTTAATAGTAAAGTTGGATTTATTGCTACAATTTTGAAAATAACACTTTTAGAAAGTTGTCATGTTCCTGCTCTTAAGCCCTGTGTGTCTGTAGCCTGCTTCCCATACACTCTGGTTGACAGCTGGGCTCTTATGTATTTTCTCCAGACAGCCACACACAACAGGAGCTTAGGTGTGACTGATGAGCAATTCACAGCCTGATGGGTCATCCTAGGCAGGATGGGAGGGAGGAGCTGATACGTATACCTGAAAAGGCTGTGTCTTGATCTCACCCAAAGGGCTGCATAACCCTCTGTAGTGAGTCTGGAACCAGGGCAGGAAGGTCAAGGACTGTGTGACTTCAAAGGCCTCTATTCTTAAGACTTCCCATTTCAAAGGCACCACTGGGTATAAGAACTGGACCTCAGACACCACCAACTTTGTATACTTCTGGACCTGTGGATACTCTGCCAAGAAGAAGGACTGCTGTGCTGCTGAAATGACTGTCACTCTGCTGGACTCCTGCTCCGATGTGCTGATCTGCAGCCTGCTGCCTTCCTTGCCTGGTAGTGGGAAGGACTGGACCCGCATCTCTCCAACCCAGAACCAGAGTGACTCCAAGGGTTTGCTAGCTTGCCTCCAGTTCTTCTAAAGTTTCAGAGACATGAAAGACTTCCAACACACCTGCTACAGCTCCTGGGCCTGTCTTCAACCAGCTCCTCACTCCCAAGAAGCACCTCCACAGTCCTTGGCCTGTGTAAGTGTTTTTTGGCTCCTGAAATCAAGCTTTTGGGCTCTTTGCGACACCAGAACGCGCTGCTCGCATGGAGAATCAGCGCGTGTCACTACAAATTAATCGCAACCGCGAGGCTCCAGCCTACCCGCCTGCAATGCCAGGCCGACTATTCATGCCTGCAGACCACCACCAGCAATGCTCTGCTTGTTCCTGGCGAACTTCTTCCCTGCAAATGGGACTCTTGGTTCAACTTCTGAAAATGTAAAACTTCAGCTGGACTGACCTGGGACTGTATCTGACCTACGCTCCATCTCGTTTGGCCTGAACTTTTGGATTTAACCCAGTCCAGGGTTCTAAGCTCTAGTTTGCATTTTAATCATTAAAAATTCATATCTGGGCTTCAACTTATTGGATCTTTGACATTTTGGTCTTGTTCTGCTCATGACATAAAGCTCTATTGTTCTAATCAGATGTGGTGTCTTTTCGAGTACTGTGTGAAGTGTTGCACAAATACTTTACAAATTGCCTCTTAAGTTAAGCAGGCCTGCTCTGTGCCAAGCTACCCGAGGGTGAGCAGAGGTTAATTTGTGATGTGCATCTGAATTACCCTGACTAGGATTGTGGTTCCTGCTTGCACAGGGTGCATAGCTCTACTAACCATAAATCTAAGTTCTAACACCCATGAAACAGGCTGCAATCAGTCATTAAAAAGTACCTTAAATTACAATTCTTCCGATACCGAACATGACATTTCCACCTGCTTCTGTTGTGGGTCCAATCTAATTTGCCTGGGTACAGGAGTTTAGCCTAACTTCGGCTTGCAGGCCTGTGCCTTTTTACCTAAATAGCATGCTCTGTTTTTGTTATTTGTTTTTTATTCATTTTTGCACTGCTTGTATTTTAGAAGGAATGCTTTTATTTTATAATCAATTGCCATTCAGTGAAAGCATCATTATCAATAATGTACATATTAGATTGTCATTATGTTTTTTTTACTTTATGTTGACAAAGAACAGAATGTGAACATGGCAGGCATTATGTTATGATATTGCATGTACCAGTTTGCACACACAATCTAACGTTTATTTATATACCCACGTCAGGATGTCTGCACAAACAATAACATGTGCCTTATAAAAACACCTTGTGAGATCAGGACCATTACAGAGGTTCCACCCAGGATATTCTATCTATACTGCACGTCACTTTGTAGCAGACCTCAGCCTTTGTGTCTTTACGAAGCATGTTTTGGAGATTGGAGGCTGACCTTATCCTAGGGTAATGGGGGCTGGTGTGCTTCTCAGGGAAATGGATTGGGCAGATTAGGTTTATCATGCTTTGCTCTCTTTAGGGAAGAAAATACGCTTTAGGGAGGAATTTGCATACTCATGTTTATTGCACTATGTTGGGGTAGTTGATATTTACATTGCTTATTTTCACCATCCGGATTTTGTTACTAGTCATTATCCTAATCGTTGCAGCTTATACATTTTATCGTAGATTGCAGTCATTTCAATAAATGTATTAAAAACTATCCTGCACCTTCATTCTTGCCTCTGCGTGTGTAAGAGACTTACTGCTAATGAGAGAAAAGGGTAAGACTTCTTTCTCCACAAATTTTCCTGAGAGGTTTCCATTCGCTAGGCTGCCAGAAATCACCTTTACTCTTTGGGTTTTGCTGAGGTGCTGTTAGAGAGTCAGTAGGGTTGGGCCGACAGCTGCCAATTGGTGTAGCATTGACTCAGTCACCTACAAGCAGAGGTGCTGCTGCCCCTAATCCAGCAATCTTGTAGAGATATGAGGATCCTTACAACACTCCAAAACCAAAGTTGTCACTTATTAAATATAATAAGGTAACCCAATGTTATCCTTTGGGAGAGGTAGGCCTCACATTAGTGAAAACAAATTTAGGAGCTTTTCACTACTAGGAGATGAAAAAGGTAAAAATACATGTCGACCCTTTTATATACAATGCACCTTGCCCTATTGGCTGTTTAAGACCTACCTTAGGGCTCACTTATATATATATATAAAAAAATGAAGGTTTAGGCTTGGCAAAGAGCTTATTTTGCCAAGTTGAACAGGCAGTATAAAACTGCATACAGGCTGCAATGGTCTGCCTGACATATGTTTTAAGGTGCAACTTAAGTGGGTGGAGCACAATTAGTGCTGCAGGCCCGCTTAGTAGCACTTATTTTAACAGCCCTGAGTATACCAAATACCACATACCTGGAACGCATAAATAAAATAAATATGCCAATCAGGACTAAGCCAATGTTACCATGTTTTAGGGAGTGAGCACAAGCACTTTAGCACTGTTTAGCGAGTACAGCTAAACAGGAGGGGAGAAGGTAAAACGTTTGGGGGAAGACCACTCTAAGACTAACAGGTATGTTGCCTACTAAGGAACAAATTTGGATTCCGATGCGGGCCAAGCGATCATCAGGGGCTGCAATGGTCATAAAAGGAATAACAAGCATTTCTTACATGGCATTGATGTCTGTTGCTGTACATGCCCTCAAGTGCAACAGGAATGCAGAGCTGTGTGGTCCCATGCTCACTAGGACACAGGCCTCTAGGTGTATATATCTCACTGATGAGGTCTGGCCAGACCAAATCTATTTTGGGGATGCTTGCTTGGCCATTTGGAGGGGTTCTGGCCAAGCACTACTGGCCAGGCTAATAAGGATCAGCGAAATGTTTTCTGGCTGAAACCAGCACACCTCTATGGTTCAGAGTATGTGGTAGCTTAGACACAGGGCACATCAACCTCTCAATATGAGTGTTAGGGGTTTTGGCAATAACACTCTCCGGTTAGTTTTGAATTAATTTGTATGTGTGTTAGATAAGTAAAAGGTTACAAACTTACTTGTTACCCTAAATGGCAACCTTTTATATACAACATATACTATTCACATTGGTATAGCACTAATCACCACTGATATGACATCATACTACATATGCTAAGTGAAGAGCACTTAGTAGCCTGTTGATGGGAATTAGAAATGTGGTCTCTAGTTGGCAATGATTTGCACACTGTCCAAGTAGGGACCCTCAGTCTGGTCAGGGTAAGGGAGTCACACAGCTAAGATAACTCCTACTTACCCTCTTGATACGAGTAGTCAGGGTTATTGCAGAGGCAACGTATAAAGTACTTGTACACACACACACACAGTACAACATTGAAAACACCACAAAAGTACTCCACACCAGTTGAGAAAAATAGCCAATATTTATCTGAATGAATCAAGACCAGAACAACAAAAATCCAACATACGCAAGCGAAGATAAAAAAAATATTAAAGGTTAAATTTAGTATAGCACTTAGAAACACAATTGCTCCAACAGGAGCTATCACAATGTCTTGACAAAGTCGTTTCTAACAGTCCGATGCAACTTGCGAGGGAGATACAGTATCTTGAGAAACAATAAGTAAACAAAGACGTTGCATGAAGTCAGGGAGGTGAGGAGTCGCTGGAGCCGGTGCAGCGTTGGTTTCTTACTGCTACTGGGGAGTTGAGGCATCAGTTCCTTACTGCAAAGCGGGGGAGGTCAAGCATTTGTTCCTTACGGTTGCAGGGGAGGTGATGCAGCATTGGTGGCGAGGTGGCGGTTCCTTACAACAAGGTGGGGTTGATGAATTTAGCAGGTCAAGATGCGAGACGTCGACTTCACGGTGTTTCAATCAAAAAATGAGGCCAAACATGCTGCGTGGAGTCGGAGCCGGGTGCCATGGATGTTGGTGACATGGCGTTCTGGACTTATGCTGTGGAGGGACTTCGCAGGTGCTGCAGCAGCATCAGGCCTGTGGTGACAGTTGCTGTCATTGCACGGAGTCAGACAGTGGAGTTGATGTGCTTGGTTTCTTCTTGGTTGCACCAGAACCCAATCCCAAGGGTCCTGGAACTGGATTTCACACCACTTGGCAAATCAAGACTCTCAGCAAGAGTGTCCAAGTGATGGCAGATGAAGGCTTTGATGTCCCTGAGACTTCTTAACAGGAGGTAATCTCAATCCAAACCCTTGGAGAACCTTTGGAAGCAGGATGTAGAAAGCAAAGCCGACTCCTTTCACTCCCAGGAAGAAGTAGCAAGCAGCAGACAAGCACAGCAAAGAAACAGTCAGAGTGGCAGTCCCTCCCACAGTATCCAACTCTCCTTCCTGGCTATCTTTCTCCCTAATCTCCTAAACCTCCTAACACTCTCCCCCCTCCACCCTTAAACCCTCCTCCCCCAGCTCTTCTCACTCTACCTGTCCCCCCCCCTCCCTCGCGCTTTCCCGCCGCGACCTCCTGCACGCCCCCGCCCCCCAGCTCCCATTCGCCCCCAGCTGACCCCTCCCCCCCCTCCTACCTCATATGGTGGCCGCTGCGCGTCTGCGCCGCTGGCGCGCCAGAGGCGCGCCAGAGGCAAGCCCGTCTGCGCCCGTCCGCGCCTGGCCCGCGCCCAGCGCCATGACCCCTGGTCCCCAGCGCTCCCAAGCCCCGATGATCCGCTATGACCCCACCACCCTCCATGCCCTCAACCCAGGACGCTCCAACACCTGCTTCCAAGCTCACCCCAAACGCACCCATGGACCCTTCGCCTGCAACTCCTGCAAACGCATCTTCCACCACGCAACAACTACGACCACAAGCCCACGCGCCATCAACCACCTCAAGAGCCTAGAAACTATGCCCGAGATCTAGCCGGAGGGAGAGGTATTACATATTCAAGTGAAGAACTATTTCTCCTTAATAAAAACCCCTCCGTCCTATGCTACAACAGTCTAGATCCAGATAAGGTTAATTTTAGATGCCCTAGGTGTGCCTGGTCACTTAAAGCTTCCACAAACCACCGACAAGCGAAGAATTATGTTAGATTTCCCTTATGTTTAGTTAATTGTCGTTCAGTAGGAGCTCATGCTAGGGACATTTATCTCCTAGTAGAACAAATTGAACCCCTGGCCTTGTTTCTAACAGAAACATGGCTGAATGAAAGCTCTGCACCAGACATTGTCATGGCCCTCCCCTCAGGCTATAAGATTAGTAGAGTGGATAGACCTAGCAGAGGGGGAGGCATTGCAGTCATTCTCAGAGACACATGTAAGATCGATTGCACCCCTACCCTAATTAAAGGCTGCGAAAGCATGTCGTTTGCGATCAATGTAAACCCACATTATACACTCTCGGGGGTACTGATTTACCGTCCACCTGGTCCCATTGGAGATTTTATAATGTCACTAGCAGAACATACTTCGCAAATAACACACACTAAATCTAATTTTTTAGTGCTAGGTGACTTCAACCTCCATATAGATAATACAGATACTGCATCTTCTAAGATGCTGATAGCAGAGATGAATGCATGTGATTTAAACCAACTTATTCAGGGCCCCACCCATGTGAAGGGCCATACACTTGATCTGGCCTTCTCTAATAACCCTAATTTAAAATTTTTACTATCTTCCCCGCTTGTATGGTCAGACCATTTCCTTGTAGAAATGGAACTTCATCTTACGCACTACAAGACCCCACATAGGGGTGCACACCCCGCCGTAGGAAATGGCATAGGTTAAAATCCGTAGATTTTGTCTCTGCACTAGAGAAAAACAGACCAGGGAATATAAATACAAATAATACAACAGTTTTTTCGCAGTCTGTTAATAAATGGATAGAGAACAGCCTAGATGAGATTATACCTCTTTCCTCGTCTAATTGCTCCTGGCGTAAGAAGTCACCGCCATGGTACAATGCCGATTTACTGGAGAAAAAAAGAGAATGTAGGAAACTAGAGAGGAGATGGCGCTGCACCAAAAATGAAGGGATTAAAAAGGATTATAAAAACTTGATTCGAAACTATCACCTGGAAATTAAAAAAGCTCAGGCGATCTATTATGCAGAAAAAATCGAATCGGCTGCTAATTCACCTAAAGAGATCTTCAATGCCCTAAAAGATCTCATCCATCCAAGAGAGGAAGTAGAAAATAGGGATTCCCCCCAACAACATGTAGAAGAGTTGGCTAGTTTTTTCCTGGAAAAAATCCAGAATATTTACCTTGCATTTCCTAACACCCCTAATATAGGACAGAAGAGAATAAATCATGAGGCTGGGGAGGTAATCACTTTTACAAACTTCACTCCTATCAGTCTGGACGGAGTTAGCAATCTAATGAGATTAACAAAATCGGGCTCCCCACTTGACCCGGCCCCTCCCCAGGTTCTATCCTTGGGAATCTCAGTATTAGGGCCAATAATAAAGAATCTTATTAATAATTCTCTGAGTGACGGCATAGTACCTGATCACTGGAAACAAGCCATTGTCAAGCCACTCCTGAAGAAAACCAGCTTGGATCCCAAGATACTGAGTAACTATAGACCTATCTCATTGTTGCCCCTAATTGCCAAACTGACAGAGAAACATGTACACTCTCAGCTATCCTCATTCCTGGAAGAATATAACTTTATACATCCGACCCAGATGGGTTTCAGACCTAAACATGGCACTGAAACTGCCTTAATTGCTATAACAGAAGAGGCAAGGAAGAGGATGGATTTAGGTATGGAAACCGCGATTATCCTCCTTGACCTAAGTGCGGCCTTTGATACAGTTGATTTAAATATCCTTATAGAAAGGATACAAGGCTGTGGAATTGCTGGGTCTGCATTAGACTGGATTTGCTCCTTCTTACATGGAAGGTCTTTTCAGGTACTTGACAGAGAATGTATCTCTAGGAGAACTTTTAGCAGCTGTGGTGTTCCCCAGGGCTCGGCCTTGAGCCCATTACTTTTTAACATCTACATGAGGCCTTTAGCAGGCATAGTCGAGCCCTTTGGACTGAACATAGTTTCTTATGCCGATGATACGCAGCTGATAGTCTCCTTTTCCAACTCCCATCCGGATATGGGCAGAGCCCTAGGCCCTTGTATGAAGGCAGTTGCAACTTGGATGGCTGATAGTAAACTAAAACTTAATGATGATAAAACGGAGGTTATGTTTTTTGGAAACAAAATTCCTCCTTTTAACTCCAGCTTACTGAGAGGAATATCGACCCTTCCCCCCCCTAAAGGTCTGATTAAAAGCCTCGGGGTATGGCTCGATCCCCTTCTCTCTATGGCCCAACATGCAAATAGAGTAGCGGGAACCGCCTTTGCTCTGCTAAGGACCTTGAGAAAGGTCTTAACTATTCTACCTTTCGCAGCGAGGAGATTGGTTGTCCAGGCACTGATTGGGTCCCGGATTGACTATGGAAATGCGTTGTTCATTGGTTCCCCGAAATATGTAATTCAGAGACTGCAAAGAGTACAAAATGCAGCGGCTCGTCTGTTACTAGACATCCCTAAACATCACGCAATACGACCAGGAATTGTTTCTTTACACTGGCTCCCGGTAGCTGAAAGGATTCAGTTCAAGACCCTGTGCCACATTCACAGATCTATATTTGATAAGGGACCTGAAATGTTGAAAACTCTTTTTCAGGCTTATATTCCAGCAAGATCTCTTAGATCCTCATCAGCTAATCTGGCTAAAGTTCCAACTACGAGGAAAGCCAGATGGGGAGGAAGATCGGTAGCTTACCAAGGTGCTCTACTTTGGAATAATCTTCCTCTCAAGTTGAGAGTTAATTCTCAAGAGTTGTTGTTCAGAAAAGAACTGAAGACCTGGCTATTTAAAACTTAAATCTTTTGAATAATTCTTTGAGCAGTATGTCATCACTATGGCTGTATAAGCGCTACGAGGCCGTTGGCAGTTTGGCGCTATATAAATCTCTATAACATAACACCTCAAGTGCATCCTAGTCAACGCTCGCTCCGTTCACAAACACGCCGTTGAACTCTGGGACCTCCTAGACTCCACAGCACCGGACGTCGCCTTCATCACGGAGACCTGGATGAACGCCTCCTCTGCTCCAGACATCGCCACCGCCATCCCCGAAGGCTACAAGATCTCCAGGAAAGACCGCACCAACCAAGTAGGAGGAGGTATCGCCATCGTCTTCAAAGACTCCATCAGCGTCACCACCTCCACTGAAGACTCCCCTCTTGCCGCTGAACACCTGCATTTTCAGATTCGCACCGACCCGAGGACCACCCTCAGAGGATCCCTTGTCTACCGTCCTCCCGGACCTCGCACCCCTTTCAGCGACACCATCGCCGACTTCATCTCCCCGCACGCCCTCGCCTCACCGGACTACATCCTCCTAGGCGACCTCAACTTCCATCTGGAACAAAACAACGACCCCAACACCACCACCCTGCTCGACAACCTCGCCAACCTCGGCCTCAAACAACTGGTGAACACTGCCACCCACATCGCCGGACACACACTCGACCCTATCTTCTCCGCCAGCAAACACGTCTTCTTCAGCCATGCCTCCGCCCTTCATTGGACCGACCACAGCTGCGTCCACTTCACATTCCGACGCGAGACCCGCCACCTCCGCACTCAACCCATCCCTCGCCGACAATGGAACAAGATCCCTGAAGAGCAACTCTTCGCCGCACTCGCCGCCAACCAACCCACCCTCACCACCGACCCCAACGTCGCAGCCCTCAACCTCACAAACTGGATCTCCAACAGCGCAGACAACCTTGCTCCCCTCAAACGCTCGCAGCGACAGAACAACACCAAGAAACCCCTCTGGTTCTCTGACACACTCAAAGAATCAAAGAAAACTTGTCGCGCACTTGAGAAAGCCTGGCGCAAGGACCGCACCGCTGACAACATGACCGCCCTCAAGAACGCTACCCGCAAACACCACCACCTGATCCGCACTGCCAAAAGGAATTTTTTCACCGACAGACTGGACAAAAACAGCCACAACAGCAGAGAACTCTTCAGCATCGTCAAGGAGTTCTCCAACCCCAGCGCCAACGCCGTCACGCCCTCACAGGATCTATGCGAATCCCTCGCCACTTTCTTCCATCGCAAGATCAGCGACCTCCACGACAGCTTCGGACACCAGACCCAACCTAACACCACCGAACCCACATCCCCGACCATCACCCTCAACAACTGGACCCACATCAGCACGGAAGAAACCAAATCCATCATGAACTCTATCCACTCCGGCGCCCCTTCGGACCCCTGCCCGCACTTCATCTTTAACAAAGCCGACAACATCATCGCCCCGCACCTCCAGACTGTCATCAACTCTTCTTTTTCTTCTGCTACCTTCCCCGAATGCTGGAAACACGCCGAAGTCAACGCCCTACTAAAGAAACCTACGGCTGACCCGAGCGACCTGAAAAACTTCCGCCCCATCTCCCTTCTGCCTTTCCCAGCCAAAGTAATAGAGAAGACCGTCAACAAACAGCTGACCACCTTCCTGGAAGACAACAACCTGCTCGACCCCTCACAGACCGGATTCCGAACCAACCACAGCACTGAAACCGCCCTCATCTCAGTCACAGACGACATCAGAACCCTGATGGACAACGGTGAAACAGTCGCCCTCATTCTTCTCGACCTCTCGGCTGCCTTTGACACCGTCTGTCACCGCACCCTAATCACCCGCTTCCGCTCCACCGGGATCCAAGACCAGGCCCTGGACTGGATCGCCTCCTTCCTCGTAAACCGCTCCCAAAGAGTCTACCTCCCTCCGTTTCGCTCAGAACCCACCGAGATCATCTGCGGCGTACCTCAAGGCTCATCACTCAGCCCGACACTCTTCAATGTCTACATGAGCCCCGTCGCTAACATCGTACGCAAGCACGACATCATCATCACCTCCTACGCCGACGACACCCAACTTATACTCTCCCTCACCAAGGACCCCGCCAGCGCCAAGACCAACCTACAAGAGGGTATGAAGGACGTCGCAGATTGGATGAGGCTCAGCCGCCTAAAGCTGAACTCTGAAAAAACTGAAGTCCTCATCCTCGGCAACACCCCGTCCGCCTGGGACGACTCCTGGTGGCCCACGGCCCTCGGCACCGCACCGACCCCCGCAGACCACGCCCGCAACCTCGGCTTCATCTTGGACCCCCTTCTCACCATGACCAAGCAAGTCAACGCCGTGTCCTCCGCCTGCTTCCTCACCCTCCGCATGCTCCGCAAGATCTTCCGCTGGATCCCCGCCGACACCAGAAAAACCGTGACCCACGCCCTCGTCACGAGCCGCCTGGACTACGGCAACACCCTCTACGCTGGGACCACCGCCAAACTCCAAAATCGCCTGCAACGCATTCAAAACGCCTCAGCCCACCTCATCCTCGACGTACCTCGCAACAGCCACATCTCCGCACACCTGAGACACCTGCATTGGCTCCCAGTCAGCAAAAGGATCACCTTCCGACTTCTCACCCACGCACACAAAGCCCTCCACGACAAGGGACCGGAATACCTCAACAGACGCCTCAACTTCTACGTCCCCACCCGCCCCCTCCGCTCCTCTGGCCTCGCACTCGCCGCCGTCCCTCGCATCCGACGCTCCACGGCGGGTGGGAGATCTTTCTCCTTCCTGGCGGCCAAGACCTGGAACTCCCTCCCCACCAGCCTCAGGACCACCCAGGACCACTTCGCTTTCCGGAGACTCCTAAAGACCTGGCTGTTCGAGCAGCGATAACCACCCCCTTTGTCCCTAGCGCCTTGAGACCCGCACGGGTGAGTAGCGCGCTTTATAAATGCTAATGATTTGATTTGATTTGAGTCCAGAAGGATTTTAACTCTGTGATGTCAGAGGTCCAGTACTTATACCCATTTCTGTATTTGAAGTAGGCAAATTTCAAAGGGAAGTCTTTATAGTGCAGTCTGCCTTTCCCTGCCCAGGCCCCAGACACACTCCAGGTGGTTGAAGACTCCTTTAGTGAGGGCAGGCATAGCCCTATTCATGTGCAAGAGTCAGCTCCTCCCACCACTCTAGCTCAGGAAGACCCATCAGCCTGGTGATGCGCCATCAGGATATGCAGGGCACACCTCAGCTCCCTTTCTGAGACTGTCTACAGTGAATACACAAACAGCCCAACTGTCATCCTGACCCATACATGTATTCAGCAGACAGGCCGAGGCACAGAACGGTTAAGCAAGAAAATGCCCACTTTCTAAAAAGTGGAATTTTCAAAATTACAATTCAAAACCAACTTCACCAAAATACGTATTTTTAAGTTGTGAGTTCAGAGACCCCAAACTTCAACTCTCTATCTGCTCTCAATGGGAAATTACACTTAAGAGATAATTCAAGGAAATCCCCATGTTCTCTATGGGAGAGGTAGGCCATGCAATAGTGAAAACTGAATTTAGCAGTATTTCACTATCAGGACATGTAAAACACATCAGTACATGTCCTACCTTTTAAATGCACTGCACCCTGCCCATGGGGCTGCCGTAGGCCTACTTTAGGGGTGGCCTACAGGTAGTAAAATGGAAGGTTTGGGCCCGGCCAGTGGGTGCAATTGCCAGGTCAACATAGCAGTGTAAAACTGCACACACAGGCACTGCAATGGCAGTCCGGAGATATGTCTGCAGGGCTACTCATGTGGGTGGCACAATCAGTGCTGCAGGCCCACTAGTAGCATTTAATTTACAAGGCCTGGGCATACCTTTTGCACTATGCTAGGGACTTACTAGTAAATCAAATATGCCAAGCATGGATAAACCAATCACCAATACATTTTAAACAGAGAGCATATGCACTTTAGCATTGTTTAAAAGTGGTAAAGTGCCCAGAGTCCTACAGCCAACTAAACCAAGTCCGAAAAAATAAGAGGTAGAAGGCAAAAGGTTTGGGGATGCTCTGCAAAAAGGGCCAGATCCAACACTGGATTTGGTCACTTTCCAATCAGTGGTGGAGAAAACTTGTATGAAATTGGGTCTTTAGTTAAAGAGGATGACTACCCACCTTAAGTAATAAACACAGTCCTTGTCAGGGTGAACTACTAAAGTCACTACATTATCCTGAGCAACACTCCCTTGGTAATTATTACACAGAGTGGACAGGCCTAACTTAGAGGCAATGTGTGATTTATTTCTATAGTACCAAAAAAAGCACTTGGGGGTCAGAACGCACTCCATCAGATGCCAGCAGCAGGGTCCAGGCTAGATTCAGTTGAAACTGATTAGTTGGGACTCTTCAGAAAGGACCTCATATGCCCTATTGCTTGTTCAGGGAGCCAGACCTATGACCCTTGGAGCCCTCTTCTTTGTCCTGGAACAAAAGGGAGCGGGTCCAGCTCTTCATGGCTCCTTTCTGGTCTCAAACCAGAGGGTTGATGCTCCTCTGATCTTCCTCAGGCCCAGTAGTGTTCTCCCTTTGTGCCAAGCCTGTGTGACCACTTAAGTGGATATAAGCAAGCCCTCCTCTGTGATCTCTCCGAACCAGTTTTCGGGAATCTCCATCCCCAATGGAATTAATGCCTGCCTGACTGAAGGGACTTAAGAAGGGGACTCTTCGGTTGTCATATAATATCAGCCTGTGACATGGGAGGCCCCTTTGAAGTAAATTAAGTTCTTAGGCACAGCTCAAATGGTCATTCTGTCAGAAGAACAAACACACCTCCCCACATCCAGGTCTTCTTCTCTACTCTTGGAGTAGTATCAGAACTCAGGGATTGAGCACTTAGAGAGAAAATTACCCTCCAGAGGCTTTAGGTTGGGGAAAGGTTACTTGTGGAAAAGTATTTTCCTTAATATTTATTTAAGAAACAACTTTTCCACTAAGTTGGGCTTTTAATTAAATATTACAAAGAGTCAAGGAATGAGGTTTCTAGCAGTTTTGTAACCAAAGATAGCATAATTAATTGTAATAGTGCACCCCAAGGTTTCTCTATAGAACTTCCAACATTGACACAGTGAAAAACCGTGTAGGTGCTAGTAACTGTAAGGACATGTTTAACATTACCTTTCTATGTTACCTATCTACCAGGCACCCTGCCTTATAGGCTATAAGGCCTACTTAAGGGTGATTTAATTATATTTGAAAGGAAGACTTGGACCTGTCAAGAGGGTTTAGTTTGACAGGCCACATTTCAGTTTTTAAAGTACTCCAGCAGGCTACAATTGTAGGCCTGGAGCCATACATGCATTACCAGTGTAGTGAATGCACAAGGGATGCTGCAGTCCATTAGTGGCACTTAATGTACATGCCCTGGGTACACCTATTACAATATACAAGGGACTAATAGGTAAGTTACATATGCCATTTATGATTATGTTAGTTCATCCTTGTTAAAATGGGGAGCCCTCACACTTTACTATTTGTTAGAAGGAGTAAAGTGCACAGAGTTTTAAAGAAAATAAAGATAGGGCAAAAATCTGGGGTAACCCATGGAAAAGATAGAGATTTAAGCTTTAAGAGTATACTTTTCATTATAAGGATAAAAATACAAGCTACATGGTTAGAAACAGGAAAAGAGAAAAAAACTGTTAGACAAAAGTGTTAGAATTAACATATCATAGGTCATATGATACGATGTATGCAAGAAAATATCAATAGACTTTGGCTTTAACACAAAGGTAGTTAGTCTGGGTCATTAAAAGTTACTGTATATTATCACACAAAGTTTCATTATGTACCACTGATAAATGAAAACATAAGGTGTATCATTGAAAATGGGAGAAAATATAAAAATAAATCCCTCCCATGGGGGCTGTTAAACCACACCATAGCACAATTGACTTGCCAGTGCTTTGGCATGCACATGGATTTGACACTGTATTGTGCACAATGGTGAGCAGGTTCTATTTAGCTTATGCTGGATGAGGGTGACTGTTTTAGCTAAGATTAGAATGATAGTTGATGTTATTTTTCAGTGTGCAGTGCTATTGGTCAGCCAGAAGACTAAGCTCCCCTGTACTTGGGCGGCACTATGACAGGAGAGCCAGTTTTCCCAATGTTGGGTGTCTGCTTGGAAGCCTGAGCAACCAGTAGTGGCTCCCTTCCCACTCCCCACTACTAAATGTGAAAGTCACACCTGGGGGCTTCAGGTGGCAATGTGTCTTTATCAAGAGGAACCAGGGGTTCTCTTATGCCTCTGGCATTTTATCAATCAGGGTACCCAATGTAGGTGGCCACTCCTTGGTAACTCAAAACCTGAGCAGGTTGTGATCGGGCCAGGAGGCCTCAGGCTGCAGAGCATCTTAGTATCCAGACTGGCAAGGCAAGCATCCTTATGGGTAGTGTGGGTTCTGCCTTGGGAGGCAATTCTGTTGCATCAGACCCTGCCTAGTGGACTTAGACTTGATGGCGATGCTACCTACCATGTGCCAGTGAAGCTCTACTAAGCTCACCTCTATGGTACACAAAGAAGAGCCACAGGTCATGCATGCCCTGCCTCTTCAGTGTTGATCATTCCTATGGAGATGGGCAAGCCCTATGTGTTGTCCTCAAATGCCCAGCAGCTTCGACTGCTCCATCAGCCAGTTTGTGAGGGGGAGCGGCAGGTCCTATGCCTCAGTTCCTATGGGATAAGGCCTAGGTTAGGTTTGCACACTCCCTCAGACATCTCCTTTAGTGATCCTTCCACAGGTTCACTTATGGAAACCTTGTTATGACTTTTATTTCCACTAGATATTCAAGTTTGATCATCTTCCAGATGCTTCTCCAGGGCTGTTGGTGATCCCCACACAGCCGAAGCAAATGCCTTGCTAAGCCATTGAATCATTAGTAGTGAAGGATGGTGTGCAGAAGGGGAAGCATTTATTCAACGCAAGCATTTGATTCACTCTTACTGTGAATCACTCATTCATGGGAAATCATTAAAATCTCCAATCTCTATCACAAACTGAGGTTAGTGGGTAACATGCTCTTGTCTGCAAAAGTTAAATACGTTCTAATCTGCTCAGTGGAGCACCTGTGAAGGCCCAAACATCTACAAGCATACCACACCTGTTAGGACTCAATCTTTTGTGTCAGAATGCACTTGTCCACCAAAGAAGCTAAGTGCGGATCCTGGGGTTGCATAGTTAGAATGGGGGGTGGTGAATGGTTATATTTTATAGCTCTATTAATTATAATCATTGTAATACAATCACATCAGTAGTCAGACTTACCACAATAGCACACTGCAAAATCTAAAATACTGTTAATTAGGTAAAACAAACAAACATGTACTATAGGCCCTTATTATGGGTCTGGACGGCCAGAATCGCAATGGCGGTCATACTGCCGCCGCCGGCAAAGACCACCATATTATGCCTTCAGTGGTTTGGCCGAAGCCAAACTGCAGAAATGCCGCCTGTCCAGCCAGGGCAGTTGGACCTCTGGCCCGGCAGTAGCCACAATACCGCCATCAGTATTATGACTCAGCAGACCACCAGCATTTTTGTGGGGGTCACACCACCACAAAAATTCTGGCGGTCATGCACCCGGTGACTCACACCCAAACGCGCACTCAGATACACCCATTCAGTCGCACACACGCACTCAAATACACCAATTCACTCGCATGCACGCACTCAAACAGACACATACACTTGCATGCACGCACTCAAACTGGCACATACATTTGTATGCATGCACTCAAACTGACACATACACTCGCATGCACACACTCAAACTGACACCATCTTTCCCCCTCTGCATTCACACAAACATACACGCACTCTCACACACAACACCCCCCTTGGCATTCACGCCTAAACCTACATGCCCTACCATATACTAGGGACTTATAGGTAGGTTAACTTAGCCAATTATAATTAGCCTAATTTGCATATCCATTTTACACAGAGCACTGGCCCTGGGACTGGTATGCAGTACCCAGGGCACAGCCAAGAGTCAGTAACCACCAGTACCTGTCCAAAAAGTGTGGGGGTGACCAGGGCAAAAAGGAGGACTTTCCTACATACACGCACTCTCACACACAACACCCCCCTTGGCATTCACGCACTCACAAACGCACACACAGACACTCCCTCCCCCCCACCTTCATACAGGCATGCAGACACCACACACCTTAACACAACACCCCCACCTTTCGGACAATTCACTTACCTGCTTCGGTGAGGTGGAGGTCCGGGAGGGGATGGGTCTGGAACTTTCCACCGCCAGCACCGCACTGCAGTGCAGGAAACCGCCACTCTGTATTATGGATCATAATACGGCAGGCGGCGTCCTGTTGCCGTGGTGGTCCTGGTAGTGGAATCTGCCACTATTACGACGTCGTTACCCAGTTTTCAAAGAAGAGATATTGCAATAGGAGACTTTCATACTAATCTTTTTCCCTCAACTCTTCATTCTACATCCAGAAAAAAACAGACAACCCTGGGAACTACATATGGTGCTCCATAATTCAAACAAACATTAACTGCTTCAGAGAATGACTTGACATTACAGAACAGAAATAAAGTCCGAAGCCAATATCTAAGCTCATACACCAGGAATGCGCTCATTCACATACTGTATGAAATAATTTCATTTCATTTGGTTCCTCCCTTGCAGAGGTAGTACTTTTCCAAAAAGGGATCAGGAGGATCTTGTTCATTATGAGAATTAACCAGACAAATTGCTCCATCAAAAAAGAATTGTAACCCACTACGTATTTGTCAGGTCTTTCTGTATCCAGGCTGGGCAAGGTTTGCCATGTTGAGTCAAATTAAGCCACAGGTTTTACCCCTTGTGGTGCTATTCCCTCAATTCCTCTACGGTTCAGCTTTGCAGCCATACGTCCCCTGGAACCCAAAGACTTTGGTTCCCAGAAGCTTCCTGGCAGGCCATGAGATTAGTGCCACCAGAGAGCCAATGATATTGGCAAATCATTTCATTCTGGTTTGTTTGGCACCGGAGCTGGAATTTTATCTTGACTGGCAGAACACTAAGGGCCAGATGTAGGAAGCCTTTTACATGTCGCAAACTGCGAAAAACGCAGTTTGCGGCATGCAAAAGGCCGAACGCGATGCACAACCTCAAATTGCGAGTCGGTACCGACTCGCAATTTGAGGATGCGACTCGCAAATAGGAAGGGGTGTTCCCTTCCTATTTGCGACCGCATCGCCATGCTGACTTGCTTTGTGACCGCGAATGCGGTCGCAAACCAACTCGCAGTTACCACCCACTTGAAGTGGGTGGTAACTCATTCGCAAAAGGGAAGGGGTCCCCATGGGACCCCTTCCCCTTTGTGAATGTCGAAAAAAATATTTTTTCAGAGCAAGCAGTGGTCCTATGGACCACTGCCTACTCTGAAAAAAACCGAAACCAAATGGTTTTGGAAGTTTTTCTTTTTGCAACTCGTTTTCCTTTAAGGAAAACGGGCTGCAAAAAGAAAAAAAAATACTTTATTAAAAAAGCAGTCACAGACATGGAGGTCTGCTGTCTCCAGCAGTCCACCATCCCTGTGAGTGCAGGGACTCGCTATGGGGTCGCAAACTGCGACCCACCTCATTAATATTCATGAGGTGGGTCTTTGCGACCCCATAGCGAGTCTCAGAAGGTGTCTGAGACACCTTTATGCATCCCATTTTGCGAGTTGCAATTTGCGAGTCGGTCAGACTCGCAATTTGCAAGTCGCAAAATTTTCCTTTTCTACATCTGGCCCTAAGCCCTAGCTTTCTTCTTCAACATGGCCCCAGTTCTAAAAACCAACAAAATAGAATTGGAGTCCTATTGCTTTATTGCTAGCTACAATATTAAGGCAATAGGCTTGCTTTGAACCCTCTAACATTTTCAAAGTAAACACTTTGAACTCCCTAGACCCCCAGTAGCATCACAGGCAATGGCAGCTGATTCCTTTTTATAATGGTGGGGCAACACAGGAGGCACTCCAGGAATGCCCTTAGGCACAACCCCAAACCTCTGAATCATGATCCGTTATAAACAGCGTTTATAATGGCCATGATTAAGAGCTCTGGAGTTGAGCCTGAAGGCAGTCCGAGTCTCTAAAAATAAATTAAACAGTACACTTAATTAAAAGAACAAAAAAAAAGTACTTACCATCTCCAGTCCTTTCAGGTCCCGATGTTTGGCAGCAAGAGTTCTCTGAGTCAACTCCCCTAAGCAATCCAGCTGTTAACTAGCATGAGAGAAGCACCAGGATTGGTTAGAGCGGGCTGGCTCAGCACTCCTACAGTCAGTGAAGGACTAAGCCTGCTTATCACCCAGATGTCTAAGACAGCACGGTGGAGAGGCTTAAAGTGCACATGTCTGGCTGGCCGTTGCAAGAGTGACATGAGCACTTTAAACTTTGTGTGCTCCACTCCTCTTACTGCCAGTCAGCGGTAATGTCCCCACCCCAGCACTTGGTTCAGGCTGGCTGACTACATTGAAAAATAAAACGATAATAAAATAATTTTATTACCTTTTTATTTTTCATTTTTCCTGCACTGACAGCAGGGTGGGCAATGCGCCTCCACCTTAATGGAGGCAGTGCCTCTGATCACAGGGGTACTGAGATTCAGAAGCCGGGACACTACCTCTATGAGTTGGGTGTAGAAATTGTATCTGTTTGCTGCCTTCCTTGGACGTAGAAGCTGTTCCTTTCCAGGCCTGAACCCTGATAACCTGTGTCCCATGATCACCAAGGCAATCACAGCATGTACCATCAATATATGATCCTGTCCTGTCTGATAGTGCAGATACTGAATGCCTCATCATCATTGTGTGAAGAGTTGAAATCGGCCAAAGGTTATATAGAGTCACTAATGCAGCTACGGAGCATATATTAGTCTTGCACTGATAAATGCATGCATAAAGAGAGGTCATTGCTCATCAACATGTATTATACCTAGAATTACCACAGTCTTCCAAGCAACAGATAATAAAATTGAAAGAACTACAACCAATTTAATGAGCCATTCATAGTTTCACTGTACCAATGGTATATTTATACATGCATGGTGTTGTCTTTAAGTCTTTAAAGTCTTTAACTCATATGCCATATGACAAGATCAAGTAGAATCAATAGAAAGCAGTGTACAAATCCCTGACCAACATTTGCATCTACATGAGTCTTCAGGCCTGCAAGGGCTGGATGAACATGGTGATCTTGCAGGCAGGGGCAGCCATCGGGAAAAACAGCGGATGAAAACAATTTCATGGGACCTTCCGTCCACTAATCCAGAGGAAGGTAACTAGTCTTCCTCTGAAAGCAGAATGCAGCACACGTAGAAAAAGCAAAAACGAGGAGAAGGAAAAGTTTTTTTCCTCGTTGTGCCACTCTAACGCCACCCCTGGGGTGGCATTTGTTTTTGACACTGCCTCAGATTTGCGCTTTCTCGTAAATATGAGGCAGTGTCAAAAGCAATGGGTGTTGAGTGGAAACGCCCACAGCAACACTCATTGCACTCCCCTCTGCCGCAGAAAACTGCGTCAGGGGCCCCATATTTACAAGGCGGTGTTAAGCCAGGCAAAGTGGCTTAGCGCTGCCTTGTAAATGTAGAAATGGGCACAGCTCCACTGGAGCGTCATTGAAAGTGACGCTCTGGTGGTGCTAAGGGCTTGTAAATAAGCCCCAAAGTACATAAACATTATAAAACATTCTACAGATGTTTTATCCAGTTACTAAAATACTGCTCATATGCTCTGTGAACCCAACACATTCCTGAAAGCAATTGGGTTTCTGGTTGAGAGGGGTGCTTCCCTACTCAAACAAGAACCAGAGTCCTTGTCAGGGTGCAGTCACATGTAACCCTCAATTAACTTGTGCTCAGGATTTCAGTAAAAATAGTGCCAAAAAGCACAAAGTGTCAACTGTGGATTTCTGGTCATGCAGGACAGGCACAGAGTCACAAGTTTTGGACAACCGAAATGGAGCGCGGGCACACTACAGGGACCCAGTTAGGCCCACTGAACAACAGCAACTTAAGTCCTGGCTGTGGAGTATCGCAAGGTCCGCACCAAGGATGTGTTGAACAGCTAAGCCAATTATCGGTTCAGAGGTTCTGTGGAGCTGCATTGTGAGGTCCTGCGTCATCGAGAATTGCATGACAACGGCTTGCTGTGCAAAATCCGGCATCGAGGATGCATTGTTCAGTCGATGCAATGCATCGGTTCTGAGGAGCTGTGAGGCTGCGATGCGAGCACATTGTCATTGAGGCTACAGTTGGCAAGAGATTTGTAATGAGAGGGCCTGCATCAGGAAAGCTGCCCAAAGGTGGCAGTTCCAACACAGGCTGCGAGGTCAGTGCAGAGTCCTTGCATCAGGAGAACCCTGGCACCATAGGCAATGCATCAGTTGTGCTCAGGGTTACACCACATAGCAGAGGAAATGTATTGGTTCCGCTGGATCCACAGATGGGCTGGCAGAGCACTTTTAGGCCCACTTCCAAAGGCCCAGGGCTGGGGTGACATGTCTTGGCAGGGTATGACTCACAGATTGCAGAGTCCAGGTGCCGAGTTCATGGTCGGTAGAGCCTTCTGTCCCTGAAGCTCTAGTCAGGAGGCCAGCCAACTAGCCCTTGGAGTCACTCTGGAGTCTTGGGTTCAATATATGCAGGTCCAGTCCTTTTCTCTCAGGTAAGAGAGCAGCAGGCAGTATTAACCGTGGAGCACCCTTATTGATCATTTCTACATTGTTGTGTACAAATTAATGAGTTTGAATCAATCATAAATTGCTATGTTTTTTCATTTTTACCTCCCCTGTGTCTGTGTGTAGGAAGTAATCAATTACCTTTCAACGTATACAAAATTAATCCAACAGAACCATTATTTGTGTATTATCATATGCTTCCCAGTTTCCGAGGAACACAGGGTTATTTTGTAGTTGATAACAGGCTGCACCACAATGCAGTAGTCCTGCTGGACAGCAGTCCAACAGAGTGGCAGTCTTTTCAGCATCAGTCTATCCCCAGGTCCAGAAGTGTACTGAAGAGGCGGTGTCTGAAGTCCAATATTTATACCTTATGCACTTCGTCATGAAGGTGGGAAAAGGTTCTGGAGGTTTCACTTTGAAGTACACAGGAATCATAACTATAGGGAGTATTCAGCCCTTGGTGTGGGGGCAATTCACAGACTATTCAAGTGTACGTAAGGCTGTTCCCAGCCCCAGACTTTCATGCTGCCATTGATTTCCACTTGAGATACACCTAAGCTTTCTATTGTGTATGGCTGCCTAGGAGGAATACACAGAGCCCAGATGTCAGCTACACCCAGTCATATGACCCAGGGACAGGCTACCAGCACTAAATGGCTAAGGCAGGTAAATGCCAACTTTCTAAGAGTGGCATTTTCAAACAAATTGTAATTTTAAATCACAGTTTACCATAATTGATGATTTTTCATTACAACTCCAATGACACCAAACATGAACTGGTTACCTGTCACATTTGAAAATGACAGCTTATAAAATGTGATAAGGTAACTCCAATGGTAGAGGTAGGCCTTGCAGTAGTGAAAAACAACGTTAAGAGTTTTTCACTACCAGAACATATACATTATAACATTACATGCCCTACATTTTATTTATACTGTGTCCTGCCCTCTGGGCTGTCCAGGGCCTACCCTAGGGGTGACTGATCTGTAAAATACTTTTTTGCTAGGTGAACTGGCAGTTTAACACTGCACATACAGGCCACAATGGATGACCGGAGACATGTTTAAAGGCTACTTAAGTGGGTGGCACAATCAGTGCTGCAGGCCTATGAGAAGAATTTAATTTAAAGGCCCTGGGCACATGTAGTACCACTTTACTAGGGACTTATAGGTAAATTAAATATGCCAACTGGGGTAAGCCAATGTTACCATGTAAAGAACAAGAGTAGGAACATGCATTTCAGCACTGGCTAGCAGTGGTAAAGTTCACATAGTCCTAAGGCAACCAAAAACGAAATCAGCAAAAGTTGCGGAGGAAGGCAAAAATATTGGGTGGAAGACCACCCTAAGACTGAGAGGTCTAACACTCCCCTTCTGTGTGACCCCATTTAATGTGGTTTGCCTATTGTCGGTACCACAGGCATGCTACATGGGAGTGCATGTCTACAGTAATCTGACGTTCATGGCTCGCGGACCATTTGTGCAATACACCATCAATCTATAAGGGCTTTTCTCTTCTTAAAACTGCTTTCCAAAATTGCTGTGGTATCTGTACTCTTCATAGCCCTCCGATGTAGTAACTCCAAACCTAGGGTCAAATTCACAAAAAGGTAAAAATGCACCCATAAAGTTATGTCTATGCGAGAGTGCAGATATACCACTTTTTGGTATTCACTGATATTCAGAATACTATGCCTGGACAGTTGTACCAGGTCAGCTTCCAGACATACTACTGGGAATGTCAGGTGACTCTTCCCAAGAGGCGTATGCCTACTGTGCATAGCTCCTCGTAGCATATTAGCAACACAGCAAAAATGGAGCTCATAAATGCTTTTTTGAACTGCCCCCTCAATCTTAAATTTGACTTGGCATGAAGGGTCTGATTTAGAGTTGGTGGCCTCTGAAAGAAAATAGTTCTTGTTTTGATGAATAATCCATTGGTGGAATTTCCTCTATCATAGGAAACTTAGCCCATATTTATACTTTTTTAGCGCCGCATTTGGGTCGTTTTTTGACGCAAAATCGGCGCAAACTTGCAAAATATCATTGTATTTTGTAAGTTTGCGCCGATTTTGCGTCAAAAAACGACGCAAATGCGGCGCTAAAAAACTATAAATATGGGCCATATATTTTAACACTTCTTTCAGAAACTTTATAATGATATAGTAGAGCACAATTATAAATCAAGCTGTAATTGCTGAGGCAGTCCATCAGTCTGCCAGTAAAATAGCATAAACACATACCGTTAGACTAACAGTCATACCATCTAATGTGCAGTGTACTGTAAATTCTTCAACATTATTCTTATTAATAGCAATAGTCAAAAACCAACAAGTGGTATGCGATGACCTATAAGATGTCCCTTCACCCTCTTTTAACACCACATGCCCTAATGGAGCAGTAAGTGTCATGCATGTAGGTTTCACAAGATACTTTGTTGTGCAGCTAGCTCATTAAAATTAAGGTGCTGCTGGGAGGTGTGGCTCTCGCTCCTTCAGTCTCAGACAATTACACCAGCTACCATCGAAGCCTGGAACAGAAGGACTGAACTAAGGGTTCAGCCCTTAACAGGGGGAAGTGGTAATAGACGCAGATGGCCCCCGGGCTAAGCTAATGGTGTGTGCTGGACGCAATAGAATGAATAATGGATTGATGGTTTAATTGGAACACAACAAACACGCCAGGTTGAAAGTTGAGCTTGAGTGTATCAGAGGTAAACGAATTGCAATCTGTTTAATTTCTAACTGTGTTTCTTACAGTGGAACCTGTCTGTTCAATGTTTTCATAGGTGATGTCTGCATTATAGACTAATCTTAGCCAATTAAATTAAAATGTATTCTCAGGAACTGCATATTAGCAGTCAGATGGTTGTGGATACCGTGATAAGTTGCGGGCATTGATTATTTCTCACCTACAGGTATATTGTTTGATAAATGTCGAGTAATTTCCTCAGTCACTCAGTGCTTAATCACAAACTTTGGATTTGCAGAATTACTATGATTGGTATTATGTTCCTATTCTATAGAATATGACATTCTTTCCATGGCTGTCAATAAGGACATCTTAGACCGAGCACGAGGCAGTAAATGTAGCCTAGAATACACAAATGTCTACAGTCAGAGGACAATGGGCTCTATGGGTTACGACTGATGCCATTTATCATGGTGTGCCAGGGCCTCAGGCACTACTAAATTCCAATTGGATGGATGAGTCTTTTCCCTTAAATGATTCAAGGTTTGCTTCTCAGGCACAGAGAAAAACACTTTTGATTGGATTATGACTCTAAGGGCCAGATGTATGACCTTTTGGTTTCCATTTGGGAATCACAAATTGTGATTGGCAAAACAAAATGTACAACAGTGTTAAGTGCACTGCTTGTGATTCCCAATGGGATCACAAATGACCTACCTAATCAATATGTATGAGATAGGTCATAATTTGCGACCCCATTGGGAATGGCCGCAAGCACAGGAATGGTGACCTGCTGAGGACAGCAGACCACAATGTCTGAGTGCTTTATAAATAAAGCATTTTTTTTAAATTGCAGTTCATTTTCCTTAAATGAAAATGGGATGCATTTCAAACAAAAAAAGTTTTCTTTTAATTTTTTCAGAGTAGGCACTGGTCTGTGGGACCACTACCTGTTCTGAAAAAATATTTGTGCTTCCATTCACAAAGGAGAAGGGGTTCCTTGCAAATGGATTAACACTAATTTGAAATTGGTATTAACTGCGATTGTTTTGCACCCTAAATACGCCCCTTCTAAATACCAAATCGCAAAACCCAAAGTTTGATTCAACCACAAATTACTGAATCGCAGTTTGGGCTTTGTACATCCCAATAAACATTTTTATAGTGCAAATGGGCCGATTCTGCGAATTGGTCCGTTTGTGACTAGAAAAATTGTACATGTGGCCCTAAATCACGTGTGCTAGTCAGTGCATCGCTTATGCTAGTCCGTAAATCACATATGCTAGCCCATGCATCCCTTGTACTAGCTCATGTAACTCTCATACTGGTCCATGCTAGTCCAGGAGGTTGCAATTCATTCTAGAGAGTGTTTTTTTCCTAGATGTACAGACCCATAAGTTTAGAATATGGAAAAGATGTCATAAACATACAGGAAAATAGTTGGCTTTAAATCATTATGCACTATGGCCCGTATTTATACTTTTCGACGCTAAACTGCGCTAACGCAGTTTAGCGTCAAAAAGTTTTGCGCCGGCTAACGCCATTCTGAAGCGCCATGCGGGCGCCGTATTTATTGAATGGCGTTAGCCGGCGCTAGCAGACCGGCGCTGCCTGGTGTGCGTGGAAAAAAAACACGTACACCAGGCAGCGCCGGCGTAGGGAAAAATGGCGTTAGGGCGTCTTAAAAATGGTGCAAGTCAGGTTGATGCAAAAAAATCGCCTCCACCCGATTTGCGCCATTTTTAACGACGCCCAGACGCCATTTACATGACTCCTGTCTTAGTAAAGACAGGAGTCATGCCCCCTTGCCCAATGGCCATGCCCAGGGGACTTCTGTCCCCTGGGCATGGTCATTGGGCATTGTGGCATGTAGGGGGGCACAAATCAGGCCCCCCTATGCCAAAAAAAAAAAAAAAATTTTTTTTTTATACTTACCTGAACTTACCTGAATGTCCCTGGGATGGGTCCCTCCATCCTTGGGTGTCCTCCTGGGGTGGGCAAGGGTGGCAGGGGGGGGTCCCTGGGGGCATGGGAGGGCAGCCCTGACCCAGGCGTTAAAAAGAGGCGCAAATGCGGGGTTTTTTGCCCCGCCCACTCCCGGGCGTGATTTTTGCCCGGGAGTATAAATACAACGCATTTGCGTCGCAGTCATTTTTTTAGACGGGAACGCCTACCTTGCATCTCATTAACGCAAGGAAGGCGTTCACGCAAAAAAAATGACGCTCTTTCCTCATACTTTGGCGCTAGACGCGTCTAACGCCAAAGTATAAATATGGCGTTAGTTTTGCGCCGAATTTGCGTCGAAAACAACGACGCAAATTTGGCGCAAACGGAGTATAAATATGCCCCTATGTACCTCTCTTGAAATGCAATTTTTAAACTATGTAGTAGTGGTCCACTATAAATAAATATTTGCTCATATCTCTGTGCATTGCACATTATGCATATTTTTCTGATTTGCATATGCACGGGCTAGTAGGAGGATGTCACTTCGTAAATGAGATATTTATGAATGCACACACCTTAAATGTGTAGGTCATTGTGTAACTGCCCTCAGAAGGCCCAATAAATAATTAAAATGCTGGCATGTGACAACACTCTCAGGAGTAAATCAATACAAAGCAGGATTGGATACGTTGTTTTTAAAGGAGTAAATGATATATGTTCGGTGCTTCAAAATAAGCTGCAAGGACTGTCTCAGATGCCTCAATTGCTTCTTTGTTAACAAACATTTTAAAGTTTTGAAATGCTGATTTTCAATTCTGCGACTGAAATCCAAAATATATTGAATTCTTGAGTAAGCCCCTTGAAATGGCTTCTGAAAGTGTTTTTACCCACAAAGTGATGAGTAAAAAGATTTCAAATAGTACGAGGATAACAAAGTCAAGTATAATGATTCATGGATAGGTTTTATTCAATGATCTATAATCTATCCCTAGTAGAGAAGAAATCTACTTTACTGATACTGTTATGTATCCATTTCTCCTTGGGTTATGGGGTGAACCCTACTACTAAACTCTTTGCAATAAGACCTCTTTTACTCTTGAACTTTTTTTAACTCAATTCTCTTGGTATCATGAAATTAAGCATTCACCCGTTTAGCACTACCACTCAAGCTGTGCTCGCCACTTCTCTTCCTTCTTTCTTCCCAACTCCAAGCCTCCTAGGTCTTGGAGGTGGGCAGGAGTGTTTTTCATGCCTTTAGGATCCTCACTAGTTCATGCCATTCTCTTCCTGTTTCTTTCGCCTTTGAATTTCACTTTATGGGCCAGATTTACAAGGAGTTTGCGCAGCCATTGGGCCTTTTTTTTGGCACAACGATGATGCAAACCCAGCGTCATATTTAAAAAGTGGCACAAGACATTTCTAGCACCACTTTTTCAAGGCTTGCGTCATTTTTTAGGAGTGCTGCCTCACCTTGCGCCATTTACCGAAAATAATATGCAAGGTAGGCGTTCTGTCATAAAAAATGATGCTAGCCTGCTAACGTCAGAATTACAAGCCTCTTGAAAAAAGATGCACTAAGAAAAAATTACCCCGAATTAGCGTCAAAACTTTAACACCTGGTCACACCAGGCTTTAAAATGATGCACAGGTACAGGTATAAAAGGAGAACACTTACAAAACATCCTGCCAATCCACAAGATACCATGGACCTGCTGTTGCTTCAACTTGGAAACTGCAGGCAACACCAGCGATGACACTAGCCACCACCAGCACCACTGTATCACTTACCATCACCACCATAGCAACGAGAAAGGCAGCGCAGGGGGAGGGAGCGCACAGATCGCCAAAGAATATTTTTTTTTATATTACCGTTTAAAGCAGGAGTCAATCATCCGCCTGCTCCAAGAAATTGCACCCACTATTACAACAAGAGCAGTAAGGCAACCAACATTCCACCCCTCATAAAGCTGCACATGCTGGCCTCTGCGTCCTTCCAAACAACTGCAACACATTGTGTGAAATATCCCAATCTTCCTTCTCGCAGTTCCTGCATACTGTACTGGATGACATTATCTGCCTACCTCTCTACCACATCCTCTCCCCAACACCCAACAACTCCAGCAGGAAATCAAATAAGGGTTCTACACCATTGCTGGGTTTCCTCACATTTTGGGTGCCATGGACTGCACACATGTGCAACTTGTCTGTCCTGCTGCTACGGAACACCTGAACCGCAACATGAAACATATACGTTCCATAAACGTGCAGGCCAATGTGGACCATTGGGGCCGCTTCACAAATGTACTAGTGAAATTTCCTGGAAGTGTTCATGAAGCCTTCATCTTCAGGCACTCAATCATCAATCAACATTTCCAGGATGGACAATATGGAAATGTCCTGCTCGTAGGTAAGCCAGCAGACACTACATAACATATACAATTCATAAGACACATGGGCCAAACAATGCACACAACACACTCTGCACACATTGATAGTCACTCATAGATGACCGCTCATCAACACATATGCAACATGCATCACTCCACATATCCAATGTACAAAACCCACACTTAGGGCCCTATTTACAAGACCCTTGTACCACTATAGCATAACTTTTACTGATGCTTTGGTGGAGAAATGCTCACTCTGCATTAACAAGGCGGTGTCAAGCCACTTTTGTGTCTTAATGCTATCTTGTAAATGGTGAACCTTTACACACATCATTTAGGGGCACATATACATGCACCTTAGTGTCATGTCTATGATGCTAAGATGGCATTAAGGTGGAGACTCACCTGTGTCATGTAACAAGGTAGCGATATGCATGCATTGTGCCACCTTGCATACTTCTGTGCCATATCAAGGCTGCGTCTGGCACAGTGTATGCAAGGGGGGCATTCCCACGCAGGGATGCTTGAAAAAAATGGCACACTGAAAATCGGAAGATTTGACTGTGCTATAGTTTTACCTTAGTTCAAAGGCCAGCTCAGGGAAGGCAAACAAAGTGATGCTCCTTTCATAATCTATGGGTCTCTCTGACCTTTGCTGCACTAGCATCCAAATCATTTTCTCACTAGTCCACCTAAAGCAACATAACTGCATGAAACATTCTGACTCGGTTCTGTCTTGGTAATGACAGCCATGTTGCACCATATAGTAAATTTTGCACAACCATGGGGTATTTAGGAGGGGTAAGAGGAATGCTTGAAAACATGTGCATTGAGAGCAATGCACCATGTCCTAATGATATGGCCCTTAGGGGCTCATATACGAGCCCATAGCACCATTGTAGCGTCACTTTTTGTGAAACTCTGGTGGCGTTGTGCACTGTGCCATATTTATAAGGCAGCATCAAACTACTTTTGTGGCTTAACGCCACCTTGTAAATACGGCCCCTTCGTATGCAGCACTTTGCCTGGAAGGGGCGTGCAATCGGTGTTGCTGTGGTTGTTCAATCCACAACACCCATTGAATTTTTGCACTGCCCCCCATTCATGGAAAAATGGTAACATAATGCAGCATCTAAAATGTATATTCTACCCTAAGGGTGGCATTACCATGGTGCAAGCAGGAAAAATCCCTGATTTCACTGAAGTAATATCCATCTTCCCATGTCTGATGCTTTCTGCAGCACACATAGGAATACTACATATACATGATTAATTGGTCATGTGCAGAAAGCAACATCTCCCTGCACATAATCACACAGGCATCTGTGCACCCTGGTGCTATGGTACCCATTTGCAGCTTGACACCTGCTTCTGTGCCAATGCAGGGGCTCAGGACAGAAATGCACTGTATCTGGTGGATTTGGTTCATTGATGTCCTTTCACAGTGGTGCAGGGTAGAGCAGTGACACATTTCATGCCCTGCCCTGTGCAACAGGGCCATGTAAATCAGTCCCAGACTTCACAATAGATCTGAAACCACTATGCCACACTTTGCTTGATTTTTACGCATACACAATCATGTCTGCCAGAAAATATGAAAAACAGCTCTGTGTGCAAAGGAGGCGTACAATGTCCATGGGGGTGTGGTTGGGGACATGCAACACACAGGGCACAACACCTGTCTCATGGCCCACATAACACAAACTAGCAGCCACAATGTCACTCCTTGTGAGGAATGTTATCCAGAAGTCATCCCCTGGTAGGACAAGAGCAGTCAGTGCCCACAACAGTAGGTCAATGTCAGTAATGTGACAACACTATGGCCCTTGTTATGACATTGGCAGTAAATCCCACTTACCGCCATGGTGACTGCCGCCAACATACCGCTGTGGCGGCAGAAATCCGTTCACCATAATATGACACATACCTGTCCGTCACTACTCAGGTATAGACACAAGTCCGCCACACCAAAGGTCAGTGATAAACTGCCGGTATCCAAACCCACACCGTTACGCCAACAGAACAACGCCCATCACATTATGACCCACAAATCACCACGGTGGACATTCAATGGCGGTACACAATTGGCGGTACATACCGCCATGCTCAAAATACACACACTCAAACAAAACAGCACCACATCGGACAATCCAAACAACACACACCTGACAACCATACACACACCACACCCACAAACCCACACCACTATAAAAGACACACCCACAGTACCCACAACCCTTTATGAATACAAACCATTGGCACAAGTCAGACACCACGACCACAGACAAGACCAGAGCCTGACACCACCATCACCTATACACCACCCACGCACTTTACATCACACACCCCAACACATCACCCTCACCCACACTACTCACACAACACCCATGGCACCTCAAAGACACCCCCGATTCTCAGAGGAGGAGCTAAGGGTCATAGTGGAGGAAATCATCAGGGTAGAGCCACAGCTATTTGGAGCACAGGTGCAGCAGATAGCTAGGAAGATGGAGCTATGACGGAGGTCCGTGGACAGGGTCAACACCGTGGCACAGCACCCCAGAACAAGGGACAACATCAGGAAGAGGTGGAATGACCTACGGGTGAAGGTACATTCCATTGCAGCAAGACACCAACTCGCTGTACGTAGGACTGGCGGTTGACCCCCACCTCCTCCCCCACAACTAACAAAATGGGAGGAGCAGGTCTTGGCAATCATGCATCCTGAGGGCCTGGCCGGAGTAGTAGGAGGACTGGACTCTGGTAAGTCAACACTATACTATTCTCACCCCCCTACTTGCATGCCATCACATACCCCCAGCCCACCCCACCCTCACTCCCATCACTCCACCACCTCCCTCACCCCTCACCATCACATATTACCCATCCCGATGACAAGCCCTGCATGTACCACCTATGCATGGACCTCACTCACAGCCCTGCATGGACACCTATCACTAAAGCACGCACACTAGAGACAATCAGATAGCCCACCACATACCAACTCACACAAGTGAAAGCTGCCAGGGCAAATCCAACCAAAGAGGGCAACCCACAGATGCACAATATATAAATCAATAACACTGCATTTACATCCCCACAGGTACCCCAGCCAATGTCAGCCGCGAAGAGGTGCCACCACTATCGAGTCCGCCCACAGAAGAGGGCCACAGTGATGACAGCGACTCTGGTCGCCTGGATCTGAATGACCAACTTGGCTCATCAGGGACCTCCAGACAGTCGGTTACCCAGGCACAGCCACACACCACCACAGAGCCTCCCCCATCTGGAAACACCACCACAGCACCCACCCAGCGTACTCATACCTCTGTTCCCAGGACACGTCAATCAGCAGTGTATCCACCACTACAGGGACCCCAGGGCACACCTCACCCCCAGGACAATCAGGGACCTGGGGTCAGTGGCAGTGGGCACACGGTTCAGGGGACAGAGGCATAGGACAACAGGGAAACTGAGAGGAGTGCTGTATGCCAGGGGGACGACAGGCCCAGGAAACCAACTCTCCAGGAGGCACTCACAGAGATCCTGGGAGCATACCAACATTCCCAGGATACGCTGGGCCAGATCCTGGCCAATGTGCAGGAGAACAGGTGGCTGCAGGAGGGACAGTACCAGGGGATAAGGGAGGACTTGCAGGCCATTAACACCACCCTGGTCTCCATAGCAGGGGTGCTGGCAGACATGGCCAACATTTATGAGGGAGGCAGTCTTATAACAGCGGGCCCCTGCCACTAGCCAGACATCTGAACTGCCTTCCTCCTCCGCTGCCGCTAGTGGACAGGAGGACCCACCACAGGACCAACAGGCCACCAGCACCCCTCCCCCTGCAGAAGGAGAACCACCCCTCAAAAGTTGCCTGCGATCCAGGCAGAAGCCAGAGACTATTGCCAAGAGCCCCACCAGGAAATGAGACTCTCCTGATTGTCACCCTTGTGTCCCACTCTATCACCCTATCCACCTTGAACTGCCATTGATCCCATTCCTATGTCCCCTTGGACAATGCACCTGTGCTACAAATAGACTGGAACTCTACCTTGGACTTTCCACCGTCATCACCCCATTCGAATGCACTTGGCCCACTCCTCCTTATCAATTCAATAAATACCCTTTGAACAAATACAAATATGGAGTATGTCAAATGATTTAAGTATGTATTTGTTTAACCAGGTTCAAAAATTGCAATTCAACTGTACAGTAATGTTCACATAGGATAGACCTGTAGTTGGCTGCAGTGGTCACACCACGAGCGATAGTGGGGCACCAACATCTGCAAAAAGAGTTGCCAAAGGGTACAGTGAGTAGGCATAGAAGTGTGAAATAACAGGCTGCCAGTGACAAAGTGAAACAAAAAAAATTCAATGAAATGTGAAGTAACACTGTCTTACCTGTGTGTCATTTGAAGTATTGTCGAATCACTGCAGTTCTGTTGTCCTCATCCTCATTGTCTGCCTCCTCATCATCACTGTCTACAGGGTCCACTGCTGCCACACGGCCATCTCCAGCCTCCTTCTCCTGCAGAAAATGCACATGGTGTCTCAAGGCAAGGTTGTGCAACATACAGCATGTCACGATTATCTGGCAGACCTTCTTGGGTGAGTAGCACAGGGATCCACCTGTTAGATGGAGGCACCGAAACCTGGCCTTCAGGAGACCAAAGGTACATCCAATAACCCTTCTTGTTCGCACATGTGCCTCATTGTAACATTCCTCTGCCCTTGTCCTGGGATTCCTCACAGGGGTCAGTAGCCATGATAGGTTGGGGTAACCAGAGTCACCTACAAACATCGAGAGACAACATTTAGCCACACACTATCCCATATGGTCCACACCATACCCATACACCAACATCCACGGGGTGGGAACCAGGGCTCACCTATTAGCCACACCCTGTGCCTCTGTAGTTGGGTCATCACATTTGGAGGCACACCATCTGGACATTCATGGAGTGAAAACTCTTTCGATTTCTGAACACCTGTTCATTTTGACAGGGGGGGACAAATGTAATATGTGTTACATTAATTCCCCAATTATGTTAGGGATATGTCCCATTGCATAGAAGTCAGCCTTCACAGTGGCCAAATCCTCCACCTGGGGGAAAACAATGTATCTGCACATCTGTTTAATCAGTGCAGACAACACTCTGGTCAGCACTATTGAGGGCATTGGCTGTGACATTCCTGCTGCCAAGCCCACTGTCACTTGGAAAGAACCTGTCGCCAGGAAATGGAGCACTGATAGCACTTTCACAAAAGGGGGGATCCCAGTGGGGTGACGGATAGCAGATATCAGGTCAGGCTCCAATTGAGCACACAGCTCTGTGATTGTGGCCCTGTCAAGTCTATAGGTGAGGATGATGTGCCTGTCCTCCATTGTTGCCAAGTCCACCAGGGGTCTCTACACGGGGGTATGTCTCCATCTCCTATTCATCCACAGCGGTAGCAATCTAAGGGACAAAAGAGTGAGGAGCCGGTCACAAATCGTAGCCTCAACAGTACAATGCATGATGTCCATATGAAATGTATATGTGGCATTTGTTCTGTGTGTCCAGTTGTTTACTGTAACGCAGTTATAATCCAGGGCCTTCTCCCCCTGAAATGGCGCCCGCCTATCCTGTGTGGAGGGACAGGTGGAAGTGAGGTAATTCCGCTGACGTTGTGCGCCGTTGCGGCAGGCGGTCGGAACTGCCGTGCAACTCCTCATTGGATAATATTGGCACCTATGGGGTACAGTGACCAATGGTGATATTGTCAGAGTCACCAGATCCTCGGGGTCCGTGCACGTTCCCAACACTTCCACCACAAGACAGCTCCAATACTCTGATTAGATTTATCACAGAGTCTAAGAGAGTCCAAGTGGGGAAAAGGGGATTCGGACGGGAACAGCTGGGAAGGAGACCTGTAGGAAGCAAAAGGTTAAAACACAACATCAAAATTACATCTCATGAAATCAGTACCATGCTACAACTCTAAGCTTCGTCTTTTCCGAAAAAACATGAACAACCCTAGAATAATCCTAAAACTGACTAGGCTTTAGATGACCGAATACCTGAGGAGGAAACAGGAAAAGTTAAATAGGACTTTCAGATTCAAGTACTTTCTTTAGCATGAGAATCAGGAAACACTCTGAGCAATTTCTAAACAACCCTATGAATCTCCTTTTAGGAATACATATCAGGAACACACAGCATTACATCTAGAACTCTGGTATTGTTGTGTTCATCTCAGAAGAAACATTGGGAAGTAAATTGTGCACATTGCAGATTTTTATATGAGTATTAAACACCATAAAGGTTTGTGCACCATGAAATCACACAACGTAGATTCAAGGAATAAATCACGCGTCGTGTCAACTTGAAATGCTACCAAGAAAATGTCTTAGAATGGTAGCGCACAGTAACTTACATTATTTATACATGAGGAAAGAATTGCGCGTCTTGCCGATTCAAATGCCACCATACAAAAGCCAAGAAATGGTAGCGCACAATGAATAACATGAAAAAACACTCAAGGAAAGAATTGCGCGTGTTGCCGATTTGAATGCCACCATGTAAATGCCAGAAAATGGTAGTGCACAATGAACAGCATGAATTACACACGAGAAGTGAATCGCGCGTTTTGCCGATTTGAATGTCACCATGTAAATGTCAAGAAAAGGTAGCGCGCAATGAACAACAAAGTTAAATGCTCATGAAACGAGTTGCACGTCTTGCCAACTTGTAAAACATCATGTAAATGTCAAGAAATATCAGCGCGCAGTGAACAATAATGTAATAACGAAGTCAAATCTTTATGGAATAAATTGCGCGTCCTCCCTATTTGCAAACCACCATACAAATGTAAAAAAATGGCAGCGCACAAGTAATCTGTTATTCATTAAAGAATTAAAATCAAGAATATGAAGATTCTCAATTACGGTGTTGGGAAATGTCCAAACACCGTCTTACCGCCTGGAAACAGTGATCACCAATGAGAGATGAGTGCAGAAGACTGGAAAATCCAAATAGGCCGCCGGGACAGGAGCTCAGGAAGAAGCTGCTGCTCTGCACCGGGACCTCTGAATAGTGAGCACTGGAAGTTGGGCTGACTCTCTTTTATAGAGTCTTGGCCCAGCCTAGAACCACGCCCAGGCATGTTGCAGGGAAAGTCTCCAGAAGGCCCTGGAAAGGGACCACACCCTAACACACTCTGAATGTCTGCAGCAATATATTGTAAATGTACAGTATTTATAAGCACCTTAAAAATGAATCTTTTGGATGGAATTCTGCAATGCAAAAGGTTAAACAATAACATATCATCACAATGCATAAATTACTTTATCTTGCGAGTGTTGGGTTTTTGCATTCTAGATGCCCGTAAGGGGGGCGCACTGTCCTGGTGTTGACAGATATAGTCGACGGTGACAGTATGCACCGCCGCTGACGTAACCAACATTTTCTATCTGATCACTCACTTGCTACCTGACCTTCAACAGGAGAGGACCTCCACTGCATGTGCTGCTGTGGCCTGTGTCTGGAACCTACCATGGCTTGTGTGACTGGGGAAATGGCCCCTGCCTTCACCTCAGCAGAGTTGGAGCAACTGGTGGATGAGGTCCTACCCCAGTACCGACTGCTGATTGGGCCTCCAGACCAACAGGTGTGTACACTGTGAGCACGATGCATGGGGTATGAATGCATGGAGTGGTGTCTGTGAAGGCCCCGTGCAGGGGGGGTGGTGGATGGCCCCTGGGCAGCGGACAGGTTGTGTGCTGGGCCCTGAGTGTGCAAATGGCGATGGGAATGGGTATGGTGGGCCATGAGTGTAACAGACAGGACGGTCTGACTCATACCTTTACCTGTGTGTATTTCTCTGCAGGTCAGCGCCCATCAAAAGAAGGGAATATGGCGTGCCATCGCCAAGGAGGTGCAGGTACCTATCCGGAGCTGGATGGGCACTTGAAGGCATCACAGCAGCCACAAGGGGGTGAGTACAGTTCCCATCATTGCAACTTATGCATGGTAGGGGGGTACTCAGGTGGAGGATGTGTGTCAGTGGGTGCCCTTAGGCCAGGCCTGATATTGAAGAGTGGGTCCCATGTTGGGCAGGGTTCAGAAGTGATAATCCTGCTACCTAGCTTGTGGGCATCCACTTGTGGTCAGGGCTGTGTGGGTCCCAGGTGTGCTGCAGTTGGCGGTATGTGTCCATGCCCATGCCCTGGTGGCTAGCATTATTACTGGTAGTGCATTGCATAGTGCGTAAGCCTGTACCCTGTGTGTGAGCGTGCTGTGTACGCCAACAGTGGTGTTGGTGCAGCCATAGACCAAGTGTATCCTTTGTCCCCCCCCTTTTTGTTTTGCTTTAGCATCATCTAGCGGATGAGCAGAGGCACAGTCGACTGAGGGAGCTGCAGGACCCAGGAGGCGGAGTCCACCAATGCTGAGGGCACCAGTGGGACGGAGGGTGAGGGGAGCACCATGGCGGAGACTGGGGGGGACACAGATACCTCCTCCGATGGGAGCTCCCTGGTAGTGGTGGACACTTCTGTGACCACCCCAGCTACAGGTACAGCCGCCACCCCTGTACCAGCACTGCCCTCCCAGCAGCCCCTCAGCGAGTTGCCCGTGCCCGCTCACCCAGGAGGGTGGGCATCTCCTTTGCCCCAGACAACACAGGCCCTGCCCCAGTGAGCCCTGCTGCCCTGAGTGAGGAGGCTATTGACCTCCTGCGATCCATCTCTGTAGGGCTGTCAACCATTGTGAATGCCATCCAGGGGCTGGCAGCCTAAATGCAACAGACAAATGCATTTCTGGAGGGCATTCACACTGGCTTGGCAGCCCAACAGAGATCAATCCAGGCTCTGGCCTCCTCTCTGATGGCAGCCATTGTCCATGTGGCCACCCTCCCCCCTCCAACTTCCTCTTCCCAGTCCAATTCTCCTCAATCCCAACCTATCCCAAGCACATAGGCAGACGTGCATGCACACAGGACAACACACAAGAGTGGCACAGGCAAACATAAGCACCACACATCATCCCACAGGCACTCACACAAACACCATCCAGATGCAGACATACCAACATCCACAATTTCCACTGTCTTCCCTCCTCCTCCTCCTCCCTTCCAGTTGAGTCTACACTCACACCTGCATGCACTACATCCTCATCCATTACCAGCATCACCACCACAGCTAGCAGAACACACACCTCACTTGCAGACACCACTACAACAGCCATGCACACGTCCCCTGTGTCTTCTCCCGCTGTGTCTGTCCCCCCTCCCAAGGTACACAAGCGCAAGTACTCAGACACCCAGCAGCTATGCAGCTCACATCAGTATCCAGCCCATGCACCTGCACCCAAAATCAGCAGACCGACACCTCCTACACCATTCCCTCTTCCTCCACTCCCAAACCTCCTCCCTCTTCCCATCCCAGTGTCCCTAAGAAGCTTTTCCTCTCCACCATTGACTCTCTTCCCTACCCCCCCTCGTCCTTCACGTCTGGCCAGGGCAAGCACCTCAGCCACCCAGTCCACGGGCCCAGTAGTCTCCACACCCACCCATGGTGGGAAAGGATCCAGGGCACCAGCCAGCCTCAAAGAAAGTGTGCCTGCCCCACCTGCTGCCAGGAAGGGCAAGGAGCCTGCCACAAGTGCTGCCAGGAAGGTCAAGGAGCCTGCTTCAGTGCTGCCAGGAAGGGGCTTGCACCAGTAGGCAGGAAGGACAAGGGGCCTGGTGCAGGGACTCAGTCAGAGCCCACAGCACCAACCATGGTTGTGCAGCCATCCGAGGCTGCAGGGGATGGGCTGGAGCCTCCCCCTACCATTACCAGCAGCAGCACCACCACCACCACCACCAGCAGTGGGCAGCAGTCTGAGGCTGCAGGGGATGGGCTGGAGCCTCCCCACACCACTACCAGCAGCAGCAGCACCACCACCACCACCATCAGCAGTGGGCAGCTGTCCAAAGCTGCTGGGGATGGGCTGGAAGGGCTGGAGCCTCCCCCCACCAGCGGCTGCAGCATCAGCAGCACCACCACTGATCAGCCGTCACAGCCGGCGGACGGTCTGTAGTCCTGCCTCCATGGGCTGTTGTGCAGCCTGCCCTCTGCAAATCCTGTGGGGATGAAACTTAGCTGAGAGACTGTGACCTTGCACTCCCCAGGATCAGAAGCACAGGGCACAAAGCCCCCTTCAGAACCAGTGTGTATGGCACTCACTCACCCCATCCTCAGCAGGATCTAAAGCACAGGGCACAATGTCCCCTCCACAACCAGTGGGTATGGCACCCACTCACCCCATCTTCAGCAGGATCAGAAGCACAGGACACAATGCCCCCTCCAGAACCAGTGGGTATGGCACCCACTCACCCCATCCTCACCAGGATCAGAAGCACGAGGCACAATGCCCCCTCCAGAACCAGTGGGTATGGCACCCACTCACCCCATCCTCACCAGGATCCAAAGCACAGGACACAATGCCCCCTCCAGAGCATGTGGGCAAGTCACCCACTTGAGAGACTGTGGCCTTGCACTCCCAAGGACCAAGCACAGGGCATGTTGACCCCTGAGGACCAGTGGTGTTGTTCCATCTTCCGGCTGAGGTGCCCCCCCGTTCCCTGTCCCCCTGAGGTGCCTGCCTATTTTCCAACTGATGCCCCTTGGACTTTGTCATGTGGCCCTGTGGCCCACGTGCATTGAGGACTGGGCTGTGTCCCTTGAACTGTACATATGTATGTACCATTAGATTGTATTTTCTTATTACTAGTATATTTATATTATTACACTCACTTTCATCTATTACTGTTATCCTTGCATTATTCCTGGGGGGCACGGGGTGAATATGTTTTCTTACTGCATCTGATTGTGTGTATGGTGTTAAGTGTTGGGGTGTGTGTGCTGCGTGTGTGTGTGTCACTGTCTTTTTCCTCCCCCCTCCTTTGTGTGCTAGGCGGCTGTACTCACCGTCGTCGTCTTCGCTGTCATTGGTGTACGTGGTGGAGCAGGATGTAGAAGATCATTGGAAAGATCTGCAGCTTGGACTCCATGGCAGCGTGGTTGTTCACGTGTCTCCAATGGTGAGTCCTTTCCCTTCTGTACAGTGTTTCCACAAGGCTTTTGATGTCATTGGTACTGCCCCGGAAAAGGTGGCATATTGGGTTGTATTAATATGGCGGAAAATTGGCTTCCATCAGGCTGATGGCGGCTACCGCCGTGGTGGCTGTTGTTTCCTCCTTGGCGGTCGGTGTGGTAAAGTGGCTGTGTATCTGAGTTCTCAACCCCATGGTCATAATTTGGCATTTATTACCGCCAGCCTGTTGCCGGTATTACCGCCACTTTATCACCGACTGCCAGGGTTGTAATGAGGGCCTATGTCTTCATGTCTCAAGCACAGGTGGAAACGTCGTAATATATCTTTCAGTGATCCACACATGCATGACAAATAGTGTTTGACATACCAGTATGTCTAGGCCTGTCCTACTCAAATCAATCGACACTCAATGTGCATCTCACAAAGGATGTTGGAAGCTGCTCAGTGTGAGTGCCCATGTTAAACACACACACATTGAAGGGCAGCTGAGACACTCCTCTACTAAACTGACACAGCCACTTTGTGGCGGTCACTTAGGGCCTCATTACGAGTTTTGTGGTCTGACGGTAAGACCGCCGCAGTTGCTGCCGGCAAAAGACCGCCATGTTGGAGGTCATCGGACCACTGTATTAAAACATACACAGCACAGACCACCAGAGAACATCCAATTTCTCAAAACTGCCAGGAAACTGGCGGACGGAAAATAGGCAGTCAGACCATCAGTACTGCTGGCCCGACAAGAATCAACCGATCGAATTACGATCCACAAATCACGACAGCATTTCTTCCACGGCGGAAAACCATTGGCAGTGTGGAGGTGGCTCACATCAGTCAGAACACTACATCACATTGAATAATTCGAATTCCCCACACCTAACACACATTCACACACCTGACACACCTACACACTGCACTATAAAACACACACCTAAACAACCCACAATCGTTTGCAACAGAACGCCACTCACAGCCACACACTAGCCAAAATTAAGATAACTAGCCAAACAGACAATAGGCACCCTTCCACATTATGCTCAGCACACTTCCCACATTTGCACGACATACACAACACACAAATTAGAAAAACACACAATACACAACAACCGTCACCCACTCACATCACAGCACCCACACCTCATCACAAATAATTTACATCCTTTCATTCACAACCTCACCGTCTTTACCACCACTACCCTGTCCTCACGTTTCACTGATGATGAGTTGAGAGTCATGGTGGATGAAATTGTCAGAGTAGAGCCATATCTATTCAGAGCACAGGTCCAGCAAACATCAGTAGCCAGGAAAATGGAGTTCTGCCAAAGAATAGTCAACAGGGCAAATGCAGTAGGTAATTACCCATGTACAAGGGGGAACATCAGGAAGAGTTGTGGAACAACCTCAGGTGGAAGGTTCATTCCATGGCATCCAGGCACCAGCTGGCGGTTCTCAAGTCTGGTGGTGGGCCTCCACCTCCTCCTCCACAGTTCACATCATGGGAGGAGAAGGTCCCGGACATCCTGTGTCCTGAGGGGCTGACAGGAATACCTGAGGGAGTGGAGTAGGATAAGTCACAACAACATTCATGTCACCAAATAGTTTTGTCTTGCATGCTCCCTCATCACCTTTCCTCATCCCAATGACCAAATCACCCACCACCCCCAGTCCAAATCTCCAACTACCCCTTATATGTGAAGTAAACTCACCTTAGGCCACAGTATTTGGGAAGGGTATGTAAAGTCCTAGGCAGTGACAGCACTACAACCCCCAGAAGCCACTGTTCCAACATTTAAAAAAAACAGAACCGTGCACCAAATTTGAAATGCCTTGCATGTGAAACTAACAGTCAAAGTACATCAACCTGAATGGTCACCATTTAACACTTCATGGCAATGACAGCCATGCAATGGCCCACCACAAGTACCATGCTAATCACAGCTACAGCTGTGACCCATACCAAACTGGACTCTGAGAAAACCGCCCTAATAATGTCATATACTCACCTAGGGGGGATACCTAAATGGCAAACTGGATGTATTTGCAGTACAACCAGACAGAGGCCCAGGGGAAATTGTAACAATAATTTTGTGTGCTAACTCTGACACCGTTGTGCATTGTACAGATTCTAGTTGGCTCAACTATGCCATACACCTTACTAGGAGAGAAATGTACATTGTCATGTCTTCACTCAGGCAAGATATGAGGGTATTTACAGCCATTTAAACACCAACATACTCCAAGAGCATGGAGCATGCTGTATGCAATTGCAAATCTCTGTGCCCCACATTGCACTAACCCAAAATAGGTAGCAGCTGTCATTGCCATGTCAGGGGATCATGTAAAGACAGTATGTGCATCTAACATACCATGTTTAGTTGTCTAATTAATAAATCACTTGTTGCATCACTTACAATAACTGTGTGTTCCACTTTTCCTACAGGCAACCTTGCCATCCCCAAAATGGAGAGGTTACCAGAAACAGACACTGTCCCTCTGGATGAAGACCCCAGGGAGGACAACAGCCCTGAATGCCTGGACACTGAGGACAAGGCTGGCCCATCAGCGACACCTGGTCAGTCAACAGCTGTCAGCCTCACCTTTGCCACAACAACTCCTAGCCCTGTAGCATCAACATCACAGGCAACCATTTGCCCCAAACCTGTGTCCCAAAGATAGTCTCTTCTATCATGTGCCCCCCAGTACAGGTACCTGAGTCTCCTGATGTCACCCCTGCCAATGATGGTCCTGCCACCAGTGGGAGTGGGCACACTGTGCCAGGCGCACAGGTATGTGGGAAAGGGTGCGTGGGAGAGATGTTGTGGGGCAGAGGATGTGAGTTCCAAAGGACACTACTGACCAGGAAACCATCTCCCAAGTCTTGGGAGCGTACCAAATTTCCCAAGGCATGATGGGTCAGCTATTGACCATGATGGGGGAGATCAGGCAGCTGCAAGGGACAACCATCAGGAAGCCATGCAGCAGTGGCAGGCACAAAATGCCATCCTGACTTTCATTGATGGGATGTTGAGGGACTTCAACACTACCCTGAGTAGCTTTGGCACCTAACATCAGGCATCATCCACTAGCCCGGAGACAGCAGGTCTCTCTACATCTGTAGCTGCTAGTTAAATAGAGGCCTTGCCAGGTAAAGGAAATGCCTCAGGCACCCCACCCTTTGTAGCAGAAGAACCCCCTTCTCCGCAAATGTGGACATCCACCCAGACATCCAGGAGGAGCAGATGCCAAAAGCAAACCTACTGCCAGGACGTGAACCTCTCCTGATTGGTTCTCCCTGTGTGTGACGGACACACTCTGTTGATTGCTCTGATATCTAACTCCATTTTCTTATGGTGCAAGGACACTGGACTTGTGTTGCCCAATGGTGTAGCAGCTACCCTGATGATTTCATCCACCATGACTGAACCCGTCACTGTTAATTTCATTTTATTCTTATTTCAATTCACTCATTTTGTTGTTAACTCCCCAATAAGTACTACCTAATCACAGATCCTGTGTAAGTGTGATGTATCAGCTATTAACAACTGACATGTTTGACAACTATTGTACCAAAATGTTCCTCTCCATTGTTATACCTCTGTTATGTTTATTCCCATATGTACTGGACAAACAGGATATATATTGCATTGTGATTGTAACATTCACATGACACAAGTCACCTGTATTGTACATCTCCACATATGTATTTGGAAAATGGCAAACAGCACATGGTAAAGTCATGCTATGGACTGCAGTGTTTCAGCTTGGATGTCATTCACTGCCAACCGACAGAATACAAAAGTTAGGGACATGTCACTCTATCACCATCGCAAGAGGCAGGCATGCACAAGTTAGGTTAAATACAACACAAACCATAATGATGATAGAGTGTCTCGACACCACATTATGACATGTGTCAGACACAAATGGTCACACACATGCACCATTTGAGCCACCTCCAATACCAAACAGTTCTATATTGTTTGAAAAGGACACTTCCAAACCACTGTCCTGACAGTCTGAGCATAGAATTCACACACCACAAATCTCATGCAAAAAAGTACCTGGTCTAATCCATGTCCAGTTATCATGTCAGTCTGCAATTCCCATCTGCATGTGACACTGTCTGACAATGCCAAATGAGGATGAGCCAAATACCCAATCTGAAAATAAGGTACAGGCCAGAGTAGAACACAAACATCACATTGTCTATTCATAACTACAAATGTGACTTTGATTGTGCATTTTCTAAACAATAGAATATGGGCCTCATTACGACCCCGGCAGCCGGCGATAAGCTGGCGGTAACACCGCCAGCTATTATGACCGTGGTGCAATAACTACGGCCATACTGCCGGCCCCTCCACTATACCGCTCCAGAGCAGCGGTGCTTGCACCGCTGCCCTGGGGATTATGAGTCCCCACCCGCCAGCCTGGCCACGGTGGTAAACACTGCCATGGAAAGGCTGGTGGTAAGGGGGACTTGAGGTGCCCCTGGGAGCCCCCGCACTGCCCATACACTTGACATGGGCATTGCAGGGGCCCCAGGCATAGCCCCATCGCACATTTCAGTGCCCGAATTTCGGGCAGTGAAATGCGCGACGGGTGCTACTACACCCGCTGCACATCAGCATTGCCGCCGGCTCTATTACAAGCCAGCAGCAATGTTGATGTGATTTTTCCGCTGGGCCAGCGGACAGTAACACTGTCACCGTCTGCTGGCCCAGCGGAAAAGTCTAAATAGGGAGCCAGAAATACCAGCAGCACTGGCGATATTCTGGTGCCTGCAGCCGACTGCTGAGGTTGTAATGAGGGCCTATGTTCATTACGGTTCTGTACACAACTTGAAGGGACATTCAGCATGCACATCTGAGTCATGGGCTTTGGGGCCACTTAAAACCACACTGATGGTGGTAAAAAGAACACTACATGGAATGCATAACCTCAACAATACCCCATGGAATCTCTATTGTAACATCACATCACATACCTTGGGTCAGTTGAAGTATTGATTGATGACATCTGCCCTGATGTCTCCAGCTTCATCCTCATCATGCTTATCCTCACTTGGCACATCAGCATTTCTACCCACAGGATGTGCTGGCTTCCCCTCATTTGGTATGAATGGTATCTGACGTCTCAGGGCAAGGTTGTGGAAGATGCAGCAGGCAAAAATTATTTGACATAACTTGTAGGGCAGTAGTTGCCACACTTTTTTGACCTGTGGCTCCCTTGACCACTTGGCCATTGCCTGTGGCTCCCCATTACATTGCGTGTTTTGCTGGGGAAGGGGAGAGTGGTGGGGGGATTGTAAGCCTGGCCTCCACAGTACTTTCTATTTCAACCCTGAAAATAATTGAGATGATGGTATGAAGAATAGTGTATGCAATGCAAGGATATGTCTACTCTCCCTTCTCATATATTTGTGTGCCGTCGGGTCATACAGTGCATCTGTTTGATGTTCATTCACGCTCAGCCCGGAGCTGGACATACGCAACCACAACCAGCCAGGGCCACCGGGTGCTGCGGTGCACAGTTTGGGAACTACTGCCTCAGCCTAAGCAATGCTTATTAATCATGCATTAGATTCCATACAAACACAAGGCACTTAATTACCTTTACAGACATCTTCAATCGTGGAACGGGTCTCAGATACAGTAACCCCACCTCATTTATCAAAGCAAAGTAATGTAATGTTTAAAAGGTGATGTCTTTTCATGCAGTAACATAAAAGCACTCAAAATGTAAAATATGTTCATGTGTTGTATTCCCACAAGTAAAATACATTCTTGATTGTTGTATCAGATATCTTTCTTCAAAAATATTGTCTTAATTTTAGAAATGTAGGCAGCATTGTTTGAGGGCAAAAATGGTTCAAACTACAGTGCTGGGTTTATTTAACAACATTATCACACAAGAGGATTTATCCTGCATGTATAATGATGAAAGCACAAAAATTTGGTAGAATTCTCTACTGTTTGTTTCATTTTAGTCCACACTTTCATAGTAGAAAAAGATTCACCTATCATAAATGTGATTACAGGTAATCCTTTTCCACAAAACATTTGACATGAGGATATGTAGATCAGACAATGTAGCTGCCAAGATGCCAAAGCGTGACAACATTCGAACTAGACAGAGATGTTGCGGTTTTTAAATTCGCTCACTCGTTCATGATATATATATTTCCCAGGAAAGGACATAGACTTCCTCCTTGGTGGACACTGAAATGGGCTTCTGCACAAAGCATTTGCGATATTAATTACAGGCCCCTTTTCACCTGTTTAAAAAACATGAACCACCTTAACAAACAAATAGAAAACAGGAGTCATACAGTTTTTTAAAGTTTAGTTCTATAAAGTGCATTTTAGACAATATAGAAGATATATTTTGTAAATAACCAAATTTAACGTACCCTTTTCATTCCCTTGTTATTGTATTTCATTTTCATTTTTATGTTTGAGTCTTGATGTTTGCTGCTCAGACATGTGAGTCTTTTGTAGCTTAGGGAGCAAGCATTCTGATAAGAATACATACTAACAGAAAAGACAAAATTAGCTTACAGGCCAAAGTTTCTAGAAGATGAAACATGAAGTTTATAATAGACTGGCCCTCTGCATAGTGCAGCTCAGTGCTCATTGGTCCAGTACCAAGTGAAACCATATGGCCAGCTGCGTATATGTTAATGATGATTCATGTGTTGGGAGAAATTCTATCCACCTCCTTCACACAGAAGAAAACAACATTGAAGCTACTAGAAAACAAATACCCCCAATTCTTTCAGTCTAGCGTGTTGTTTATCAACAGTTTGTCTTATCCTTCGGGCCATTCCTCGTTTATCCTTCATGGTATAAGGTTCTATTCGGTCATGTGACTGTGCATTTTCCACAGAAAAACTTCCTGCGTTAGCACAGATAAACCTTTAAGTCAGGCATTGCTACGCTTTGTAAAAAAACAAACATGGAGGATGCACAGGTGCACTGGAGCCTGCAGCCAGGCATGATATTCCCTCTGGAGCAGCAAGTGCACCACCTTGTAGGGGCCAGAAGCAATGCATCCAATCTGCACTCCAGTTCCCAGTGTATTTTATAATGGATTCTGCTCAGCTACTGTGAACGCTGCGCCCCAGGCTGGTTTTGGTGGCGCACCAGGGTGCTGCTGTCCACAGTTTGGGAACCACTGTTGTAGGGTGAGTAGAGGAGGGCTCTTCCAGATTTGTCTATGCAGCAAAATCTTACCTCCAGGAGCCCAACAGTCCACTTAACGACACACCTTGTCCTTCTGTGGGCCTCATTGAAGCGGGCTTCCCCTGGCGTGGTTGGGTACCTCACTGGTGCAATAACCAAGGATGGTTTGGGTAGCTAGAGTCCTCTGTAAGGTATAGTTACACTAATGCATACCTTAGTCTTGTACATTCAATCAATCAATCAATCAATCAATTTGTAAAGCACGCTGCATACCCGTGAGGGTTTCAAGACGCTGGGGTGCGGGGGGGGGGAGTGTGCTGCTACTGCTCGAAGAGCCAGGTCTTGAGGAGTTTTCTGAAGGAAAGAAGGTCCTGGGCTGTCGCAGATCCGACGGGAAGGTGTTCCAGGTCTTGGCGGCGAGGTACGAGAATGATCTGCCGCCGGAGGATTTGTGCCGGATGCGGGGGATGGAGGCGAGGGCGAGGTTGGCGGAGCGGAGTTGCCGGGTGTAGAAGCTGAGTCTGTTGTTCAGGTGTGTTGGTCCGGTGTTGTGGAGTGCCTTGTGTGCGTGGGTGAGGAGCTTGAAGGTGATCCTCTTGTTGACGGGGAGCCAGTGAAGGTCTCTTAAGTGGGGGGTGATGTGGCAGTGGCGAGGGATGTTGAGGATGAGTAGGGCAGAGGCGTTTTGGATGCGTTGGAGGCGTTGTAGGAGTTTGGATGAGATACCGGTGTAGAGGGCGTTGCCGTAGTCGAGTCTGCTGCTGACGAGGGCCTGGGTTACTGTTTTTCTTGTTTCTGTTGGGATCCATTTGTAAACTCTGCAAAGCATGCGGAGGGTGTTGTAGCAGGAGGAGGAGATGGTGCTGACCTGCTTTGACATGGAGAGTGAGGAGTCGAGGGTGAAGCCGAGGTTTTTTGCGCTGTCGGTGGGTTTCGGTGGGGGACCCAGTGTGGTTGGCCACCATGTGTTGTCCCAGGCGGAGGGGGTGCGCCCAAGGATGAGGACTTCTGTTTTGTCCGTGTTCAGTTTTAGCCGGCTGTCTCTAATCCAGCCGGCGATGGCTTTTAGTCCCTCGTGGAGGTTGGTTTTGGCGGTGTGAGGGTCCTTGGTGAGGGAGAGGATGAGTTGGGTGTCGCCGGCGTAGGAGATGATGTTGAGGTTGTGCTGATGGGCCACTTGTGCGAGGGGGGCCATGTAGATGTTGAACAGCGTTGGGCTGAGGGATGAGCCCTGCGGTACGCCGGAGATGATGTTGAAGGCTTTGGATTGGTACGGGGGGGCGGACTCTTTGGGTTCTGCCGGGAGGAAGGATGCGGTCCATTCGAGGGCCTGGTCCTGGATTCCTGCTGCATGGAGGCGGGATTTTAGGGTGTGGTGACAGACGGTGTCAAATGCGGCTGATAGGTCTAGAAGGATGAGGGCTGATGTTTCTCCATTGTCGAGGTGGCTTCTGATGTCGTCTATGGCGGCGAAGAGGGCGGTTTCGGCGCTGTGGTTGCGTCTGAAGCCAGACTGGGAGGGGTCGAGGATGTTGTTGTCTTTGAGGTACCGGGTGAGCTGAGTTTTGACGATTTTCTCGATGACCTTTGCCGGGAAAGGGAGGAGAGAGATGGGCCGGAATTTTTCAGGTCCTTGGGGTCCGCCTTTGGTTTCTTGAGAAGGACGTTGATTTTGGCGTGTTTCCAGTTTCCGGGAATCTTGCAGTTTCGAAGGAGATGTTGTTGGCTCTCCGTAGGTGTGGTGCGATGGCTGTGTCTGCTTTGTTAAAGATGTAGTGTGGGCAGGGGTCTGATGGTGATCCGCAGTGGATGGAGTTCATGGTCTTGCGGGTTTCGTCATCACTGATGATGGCCGAGGAGGTCAGTCAGCTGGAGCGGGTGGAGTTCGTGGTGGGTGGGGTAGGAGCGCCCGGAGTGTGACATTCACATATATGTTAGCAGGAAAAAGATACTGACACACATACATGACTTACCAACCAGCCAGGGCCCTCTCTGTGTATAGTTGTGTCATCAGCAGTGGAACACTGCTGTTCCACATGATGAAGGAATCATTACCTTGCACAAACTTGTGATATGTAGAGGTCAGCACAACAGACCACTTGGACATTTATGGAGTGGAGTTTTTCCAGTTCATGTATACTTGTTCATTTTTACTTGAGGGAACCAAGACAATATGGGTGCCATCTATGCCTCCAACAAAATGTGGAATGTGTCCCAAAGCATAGAAATCTGCCTTCATATTGGCTAGATCCTCATGTTGGGGAAATCTGATGTAGCTGTTCAGGTGTTTTAACAATGCAGACAGTACAGGCTTCAAAACCAGTATTTTGTACACAACGCAATTATTAGACCAAACAGAACATGTCAGTAATATCCTGCTACCTTAGCAGTTATCAGAACGTTACACATTAGTTACTAAGCAGAACCAGCAGTAGTCACATATAACACACAGGTTACTTAATATTCTGCAACATAATCAGAAGTCAGGAATCACATTACTACGCCAATGCACTTGCCATAGAAATATCATGAACGCCCATATAAGGAACATTATAAAACATATGGCAAGTCATGAAAACATATTAGCATGTTATGCTCATAAAAGGAACATTAGCATACATATATGAAACATCATAAAACTACGCAAGTCAACATATACATCCATCATGTCCATACTAGGAACATTTGAATATAAGTCCTTTTAAAAGAACCTGGTCTGTGATGTAAAAGCACTCCTAGTGCCAAGAGGGAAAAATGGGGCCCCCGGTGCTCCATGCGCTCCTTCTGGGGGCCACTCTGATGAATAGGAGAGGAGGGGGGATGACACGCACCCCCTCTGGTTTTATAACGGGCCCCTCCTGGGGCCTATGATCTCTGGGGGTCCCCCGGGCCTCAATTGGCCCTCCAGAGGGGGGCCACAACAATGCCCCAAAAGCACAATAATGGGGCCCGGCGGCGTGGGGAGCCTACAATGAGTCTTCCACCCAGCCCGCTCTTCACCGTGCCCAGGGATCACTGGAGCCTCATTCTCCTGTGGCAGAGACCGGGGGAAGAGGGGTCTTTCCTTTACCTCCTTCGCATTCTGCTGTCCGGGGGAGACCTCCGATGAGGTCTTCCTCCCTCCTGGGGCAGTCACTGAGCACTGGCCCGCACCCAATCTGGTGCCCGAGTGTCTCTGCTCCCGGCTGGGTCGCAGCAGTGATTAGGCCTAAGTCTGGGCCTGCTGGTGCCCCGGGTGCTCTCCTCTGAGCAAACCTCGCCCCGGGGGCACCGATAGGACCACACTTGCTCCGGTTTCCTTTCTTTTGGGTTATCCTCATGCTCCGGGGGCACAGAAGCAGCGCGTCACTCGTGCTTTGAAGAAACCACCTGCCCCGGCTGTGGCGGGGCAGGTGCTTTACCTAGCACAATGCCCGGGCTGTGGCTGTGATTTAAAACATGCGCTTTACTAAGAGCAAGGTCCGGGTTACGGCAGTGAATCCTGGGGGCAGAAAGTGCTTTCAAGCGCTGAGGGCAGTTCCTTGGCCACTAGACCGCGCTGCCAGATCGCTCTATAGATCAAAAGATGAGCGCTCCTCCAGGCGCTAGATTTATGTGGCAGGGGTCCAGGGCCACGGCACCCAGCCCCTGGGGGACAACAGTAACAGAGGAAGGAGCACAGGTGGTAGGGCCCAGCAGCAGGCCAGCAAAAAGTTGGATGCAGGCAAGTTGCAGTTCCTCCAGGTGACCAAGCAGGTCACAGGTCAGCACAGCAGCAGAAGTCCATGGCGGTTCCTGGGTAGTCCCTCCAGCAGTCTGTGTCCAGTTCCAGGTAAGTTCCAAAGTGTCACCAAATTGTGGGGAAAACTCCTCTGTACTTATACTCAATTTTACAGTGTGTTTACAAAGAAACGGAGAGGATGTTCCAACCAGTTACCACTGGTTCTGAGAGTGCCCCCTCTCTCCTCCAGCACAGGCTCCAAACATCAGTGGGGGGGTAAACAACCCTATTGTGTGAGGCCAGGGCACAGCCTTTTCAAATGCAGGTGTGCCCCATCTCTCCTTTCTCTCAGCCCAGGAAGACTATTCAGTATGCAGATGCACCTCTGTGACACCTCCAACCTCCCTGTGTACAGGCTGTCTGAAAAGTATGCACGAAGCCCAACTGTCACTCTGCCCAGACGTGGATTGGAGTCAAGCTGCAAAACACCAGAATCATAAGCACAGAGAAATGCTCACTTTCTAGAAGTGGCATTTCTGTAATAGTTATGAAAAATCCACCTACACTAGTAAGCAGCATTTCTCATCACCATTACAACCATACCAAACATGCCTACCCTACCCCTCATAAATACCCCCTACACATAAGGTTGGGCATTTCCAATGCAATCCGATGAGATGGCAGCACTCAGCAGTGAGACACCAAGCTAGGCTGTTTGTCACTACCAGGACAGGCCACACAACCAGGCACATGTCCTGCCTCCTACATACATAACTCCCTGCCCATAGAGCTAGCTAAGGCGTACCTTAGGGGTGACTTAGATGTAGTAAAAGGGGAGTTCTGGGCCTGGAAAGAAAATGTGGATGCCAGGTCCCTGTGGCAGAAAACTGTGTACACAGGCCCTGCACTAGCAGGCCTGAGACAGGTTTGAAAGGCTACGTCAGTGGGTTGGGCAAGCAGCGCTGCAGGCCACCAGTAGCATTTAATTTACAAGCCCTGGGTATAGAGATACCACTGTACAAGGGACTCACAGGTAAATTGAATATGCCAATTAGGTATAAGCCAATCATACCAACTTCAGAAGAGAGAGCACCTGCACTTTAGCACGGATCAAAATGAGTGCTCAGAGTCAGAGTCCTAGAGCCAACAGCGAGAGGTCAGAAAAAATAGGAGGAAGGAGGCAAAAAGTCAGGGGATGAACCTGCCACAAGGGCCAGGTCCAACAGCTGTCTTTGGTGGACTTGGGCCAGTGGTGATGTACGCCGGCAGTGACTGTTCTGTTTGTGCAGATGTAACCACCATCTCTTGCACAATCCCTCAGTTGACTCCTGACACTGCTGCCACAAGACCCCCATTACCTGAGCTGCTGTGTACTGCCTCTGGAAGCAATCACGCCTTCTCCCCACAAGAGCTGGCCAAGCTTGTAGAGGAGGTCGTACCCCTGTATGGAAGTTATATGGTGCACCAGATGAGCAGGTGAGTCAAATGCAATACTAATGGGTGAAAGGTAGGGTATGTGAGGAGGTAGATGAAATGTGCATCAATGAAGGGTTGGGCTATCATGTGTGGGTAGATGGTCATGTGCATAGGATGACTGTTACCCCTGAGACATAGTAGGTGGTGTGTGATGTATGTATCCTTATCCATATATGTACATTACAACATTTTCATCAATCTTGGAGTGACAAACAGTTGCAGAGATGTACTATTTTAAGGACATAATTGTGGTGTGGTCCTATGTTTCTAGCTAAAACCTGGTACTGGGTATGCATGTTTTATGCCTGATTCCACTTCACACATGGCCTGACTGCAGAGGGTGACTTGTGTGAGGAATGGTATGTTTTGTAACTTACACTAACTTGATTTTGTACCCTACTTCTTTTGGAATGGAGCACGTGGACATGAGTTTCTCCTCTTGTCTGTCAGCCATGCAGGTCAACGCCCATCAGAAAAAGGGGATCAGGCGTGCCATCAGCAACAAAGTGTGGACCCTGGGGGTCCACAGCCATGGAGCACCCACTATCGAAAGTGGTGGGAGGACCTGAGAAGCAGGGCCCATAAGATGGCTGAGGCCGAGCTGGGGATGTCCTCCCAACCACGAAGGGGTGCCTGTCGGACCTTGATCCCCCTAATGGCCCACATATTGGTGGTGGCCTACCCTGAGTGGATGGGCATTTGTGGACAGCACAGCAGCCACAAGGGAGTGAGCACTGACTAAACCCATTTGCATTTCTCTGCAAGGTCAGTGTCTGCAAGGTCAGTGTATGATGTGAAAGACTCTAAGCTGTGACAATGTGGTGACCGCAAAAGGTTAAATGTATCCTAGGAAAACCTATAAGTGGAGTTCTCAACATTGATACAGAGGTGTACGCATTGTATTGTGTATAAGGACATATTACTCGCTTATGTCATCCCTCCTGTACAGTAGCAATTGATACACATGTGACTGTGTCATATTTGCACCATTATACTGCTCTTAGGCCCATATTTATACTTTTTGACGCTAAACTGCGCTAACGCAGTTTAGCGTCAAAAAATTTAGCGCCGTCTAACGCCATTCTGAAGCGCCATGCGGGCGCCGTATTTATGAATGGCGTTAGCCGGCGCTAGCAGACCGGCGCTGCCTGGTGTGCGTGGAAAAAAAACACGTAGACCAGGCAGCGCCGGTGTAGGGGGAAAATGGCGTTAGGGCGTCTTAAAATGGGGCAAGTCAGGTTGAGGCAAAAAAATCGCCTCAACCCGATTTGCGACATTTTTTTCGACGCCCAGACGCCATTTAAATGACTCCTGTCTTAGTAAAGACAGGAGTCATGCCCCCTTGCCCAATGGCCATGCCCAGGGGACTTATGTCCCCTGGGCATGGTCATTGGGCATAGTGGCATGTAGGGGGGCACAAATAAGGCCCCCCTATGCCACCAAAAAAAATAAAAAAATATAAAAAATTATACTTACCTGAACTTACCTGAATGTCCCTGGGGTGGGTCCCTCCATCCTTGGGTGTCCTCCTGGGGTGGGCAGGGGTGGCCCCTGGGGGCAGGGGAGGGCACCTGTGGGCTCATTTTGAGCCCACAGGCCCCTTAACGCCTACCCTGACCCAGGCGTTAAAAAGTGGCGCAAATGCGGGGTTTTTTGACCCGACCACTCCCGGGCGTGATTTTTGCCCGGGAGTATAAATACGACGCATTTGCGTCGCCGTCATTTTTTTAGACGGGAACGCCTTCCTTGCATCTCATTAACGCAAGGAAGGCGTTCACGCAAAAAAATGACGCTATTTGCCCATACTTTGGCGCTAGACGCGTCTAACGCCAAAGTATAAATATGGCGTTAGTTTTGCGCCGAATTTGCGTAAAAAAAAAACACGCTAATTCGGCGCAAACGGAGTATAAATACGGGCCCTAGTACCCTGCTGGTTGTTCCTTGCCACCTACAGATCCATACTCCCAATATCCAGATGGTAAGTTGTCCTGGTCTTTGCCCTCTGTCCATTCAGTTTCCCGTTGATCCATGTCTATGTGCAACATTGAGTCTGACAAGTTAAGTAGATGCCTAATATTCCTGAGGTTTCCAATGAGTGTAAACTTATTGTGAGGCTGGGATTTCAATGTGACATTTCACATCCACACTTGCTGCTCTTACTCAGATCTGTTAGGTGGTATCCCGTTGGTAAGTAAGAACTATACATTGGCACGTGTGATGTTTCCTCAGAGTGGACATCCTGCATTTACTAAACTGTGGCGGTAAAACTAGACTCTTAGTGCAAGCCATGTAATTGATATGAGAGCTGAGAATATTAGTATTATGTACATGTTCTTTGGATGCTACGTGGCTACACAACAATTTATTTTTCCAATGTGTTGTGGGCATGCTAAATAGACCACTACATCTTGGTAATTGGTACAATCTGAACTTGTTTTTGGCAACATCATGTGTACATTGTTAGGTTTAGACATATATCAACATTGTGATGCAACTTCAACATTTTTACTTTTGTTATTGTGGATCTGTTTTGATGGCTTTTGGTATGGAATGCTATAATTAGTACTGACTGAATTGTGTTGAAGATGTATTTCACCTTCACATGTTGTTGGAATGGTATGTGTAGACAGTATATTGGCTTGCCTCACGTTGTATGTCTCCATCATGTTAAGCTCAGAAGTGTGTTGTGGTATCGTAATGGTAAGATGTAAGATTGCTCATGTCTGAACTGTGGATAGTGATGTTGCCACTTGAATAAGGGCTATTGATGTTGGCAATCATCATCATTAGTTGTACTGTATGTGGCTTTCATGGACACGACCGGTGTACATTGTATTTCAGGTGATAGTATGGCACCTGGCCTTGTCTGTGGGTAAATCCTGTGGGCTAAGTTGGCCCCTATAAATGTACATGACTGTTCACAGGTGGAGAAAGATTTAGATGAGTAGCTCACCAAAGTTTGTATCATTCTTTCCCAAATGACTATTGGGCCATGTGTTGCTGACATGTGTTTAGGCTCTATCTTACTCCAATTATTGGAAAGGCAGGCATAGTTGATGCATATTTGCATATGTCAATAATGAGGGTTGTGGACTCTGTGAAATTATTTTGGCTTATATGCATCATTCTGTTTTTTCTTTGGCACATGATGTGGTTCCCTTCCTGGTACGTGACCTCAGCTACAAATGTAGGCATGTGTAGATTTTGTGTCTGTGATGTGTTGAAATTAATGTTAGCACTATTTCCCATTGCTTGGTTGTTCTTTGACTATGTTGCTGTGGATAGGGACTGAGATTCATATTACCAAGTCAGTTTGTTATGGAATGGTCATTGTGATTACTCTACTGATATGATGGTATAGTAGGTGTGTGATTTGTGACTTAGCTGGTGTGTGACATTGTTGTAATGTAGCGGTGTCTAGTTGTGACATTATGTTGGCACTAACCTGGTTGTACATGGGGGTGTAGTACAAGTGGTTGTAATGTGAGCGATGTCTACAGTGTGATGAAAGTGTTTGAAAATAACATGATGACCTTACCTCTCTTTGTGTTTTCCAGTATCAGCATCGGCCGGTGAAGAAGACGGGGCATAGCCGACATGAGGGACTCAGTTCCCTGGAAGGCGAGGGGAGTGCCACGGGGGAGCTAGTTCTTCATCACTGGAATCCTCCTTCAGTTGACACTCCCTAGCGGCAGCAAACCCATCTGGGACCACCCCAGAACCATCTCTGTCCACCACTCCCCTTTCTACCACCGCCCTCCCTGTAGCTCCCCACCCAGTTGGCCACGCCCGCTCAACCAAATGGGTGGGCATTTCCTTTGCCAAAGGCACCTCTGGCTCAGCCATTGTTAGCCCTGCTGCCCTCAGTGATGAGGCTATTCACCTCCTGATGTCCACCTCTGTGGGTCAGTCGACCATTGTGAATGTCATCCAGGGACTGGCAACTCAAATCCAACAGAGTAATGGGTTCCTGAAGAGCATTTACAGTGCCTGGCCTACAGAGTTTCTTTCAGGCTCTGGCCTCCACACTGACGGCAGCCAGTCACCCTTTGTCTACCATCCCCCCTCCACCTTCCTCTTCCCAATCCCAACCCCTCTTCCCAGACCCAGCCAAGGCACACAAGCTGATAGGCATGCATCCACCTCAACATCCAAGGGTAGCTCAGACAGATATAAGCACCACAAGACACACCACTGTCATGCACACAAGCAGCATTCAGAAACACACACGGCAACAGTCACAACTTGCCCTGACACCCCCACCACCCCCAGCATCACAGACAGCACACCTGACACACCTGCAGACACGACTCCAACGTTCAAAGATCCAGCCACTACACCTATCCTACCCACAGACATCAGGCTCTCAGACATCCATCCCATCACTATACCCGCAGACACCACAACCAGACACTCCTGCCTGCAGCACATCCACCATACCTGCAATCACCAACCCAACAGACAGTCACCCACCCACCACGGCATCCCCTAGCACCTCCACCCCCTCATCCCAAGACACACAAACGCCCTCGCTCACCCACCCAACAGACACCCGCACCCACAAGCATACCTAGCACAAACATGCACCCAGGACATCCACAACAACACCTCTTACAACCACTCCCTCTCCCTCCACACCCAAACCCTTTTGCTATGACCATCCCCGTGTGTCAAAAAAGCCTTCCTTTCAGAGTTTTCCCTTTTTCCCTACTCCTCTCTCCCGTGAGACCCCTAAACATTTTGCTTTCCTCCCCAAGTCCGTCCCTTCCTCCTCCAAGGACTCCCCTGCACCCTGCAAGTACCCATGTCCCCGACAAGAAGTCTGCACCTCTCAAAAAAATTCCAACCTTCCCCTAAGCCTAAACCTAAATTCCCCCCTTCCAAGCCGCATCCCAAAGGCCCCCTTCCCAAACCTAAGCCCAAACTTCCCCTCCTGCACCATTCCCCCTGATAATCCCTGAGGTGCCTGCCTGCCCCCTTGATGCCCTTACCTATGGAGGTTACATGGCAGTCAGGAGTCAACACATATGTGCACTGTGTGCATTGTATTCTGTACATACAGGACTGGCCTATGGCCTAAGATTTTCCAATTTAATATTTTATAAAATATATTACAACCAACCTGTTGTTGGTGTTGTGGTTACATCTTCGTCATGCTTTTCTTTTCCTAGTATAAAGTTGTTCCTGGCTGACATTGGTTGTGGCTTTGTGTGTTTTGACAGTGTGCATGTTTAGTGTTTGGTATGATAGTTACGATATGCTGTGTGTGATGTGTTTGTCGATTGGTAAGTTGTTTGGTTGTGTGGTTGTGTGTGTTCGTTGCCTGTCGATTGTAGGTTGTGTTGAATGTGTGATGTGTCCCTGGATAGTGTCTATAGTGAGTGCTTGCCAACGGATTGAAGATGGTGTGGTTGTGGTGTTGTTGTGATGTGTTGTGTTTTTGTGTGTTATTGTATGTAACTGGGCCTGTACTGTGTTTCCATGTGCGAGTGTGTGTTTTTGACAGGTGTGTGTTGGCCATAGTGTGTGTACTGTGTATATGTGGAGGTGTGCGTGGCTGTATGTGAGTGTACATGTCAGTGTGTAGTAGCATGTGGTTGTCGCCCTCACATCCTCCTTCCCAATGGTGGATTGTGTATGTGTACAGACATTGACAATATACAACAGTTACAGGTGAGTGGTGTAATCTATGCCAGTGAAGATACTGTTGTCTTTGTGCGAGCAGGAGCAGGTGGTTGACGTGTAGTTCTGGTTCCATGGCGGCTCCGGATGCGTATAGCTTCCTGGAGGACAGTGTTTCCTTTTATGGCGTTCGTTTCCGCTTGGGTTTCCGTGGTGGTGCGACCGCAGCGAAAATGCTGGCAGTGTGCTACCTCGTAATCCTTCTGGCGGTAACAGGGTATCCGCTGGCCTGCAGGTGCCTTCGTCATCTGTTGCAGTCTGACCGCAGTGGCGGTGCCGGCGGGGTTTTGTCTGTATTCTGTTGGGAATACAGCCATGGTCGTAATTTGGCGGTCTTCCCCACCAGCCTGTTGGCGGTACAACCACCACCACCAACATAGCAGTTCTGAGACTGCCAAACACATAAAGAGACCCTTAGAGACTACACAAGTGCTGTGTCGGGAGTACAGAGATGTATGGATGTCAGTCTTCCATCCTGCATTCAATGGACATGAGTGCCAAATACCAACTGTCCAAACACTGCCAGCAGGGTGGCAATTGAGGCCTACATTACACCATCTGGCTTATATAGGTGGGTATGTCTAAACAATTCCATCATATTAATCTACAATACAACGTTGTACATATGTATGACCATAAACATAAACACACACATTGGGGGTCATTCTGACCCTGGCAGTCATGGACCGCCAGGGCGCAGAATGACGGAAGCACCGCCAACAGGCTGGCAGTGCTTCCAAGGTTTCCTGCCGTTTTTGCCCCGGCTGGGCGAATCCGCCAGGGCAGCGCTGCAAGCAGCGCTGCCCTGGGGATTCTGACCCCCTTACCGCCAGCCTGTTTCTGGCGGTTTTCATCACCAGGAAGAGGCTGGCGGTAAGGGGTGTCCTGGGGCCCCTGGGGGCCCCTGCACTGCCCATGCCACTGGCATGGGCAGTGCAGGGGTCCCCTAACAGGGCCCCGGCCAGCTTTTCACTGTCTGCCTAGCAGACAGTGAAAAGCGCGACGGGTGCAACTGCACCCTTCGCACGGCCGCAACACCGCCGGCTCCATTCGGAGCCGGCTTCTGTGTTGCGGCCTCATTCCCGCTGGGCCGGCAGGCGCTAACTTGGTTAGCGCCCATCGGGAATGTTGGAATGCCGGCAGCGGTCTTTTGGCCGCATGGCGGCCGATTGGCGGTTCCCGCCTGGAGGGCGGCGGTAGTTGGAATCAGGGCCATTGGGGTTATTACAACTTTGGAGGTGATGTTAATCCGTCCCAAAAGTGACGGTAAAGTGACGGATATACCACCAGCCGTATTACGAGTCCATTATATCCTATGGAACTCGTAATATGGCTGGTGGTATATCCGTCACTTTACCGTCACTTTTGGGACGGATTAACACCTCCTCCAAAGTTGTAATAACCCCCATTGTGTTGGCCACTTGGCACAGTCACACTGTCAGCAAGTCCACCTGTATGTTTGCCCAGCACAAACTAGTATAAGTGATGCATGTGTAAACTGAAAATATATGTACACTGGGTCTTCCGACACTTCCTTGTCCCACTATCTACCAATGGAGTGCCAAAACATTGAAGGATCATGCACAATTCCTAATCACATACTCCTGTTGTTCCCAGTAGATAAGAGTCCAAGGCTGACAGAAATCTCCTGTAAGTCCCTAGTAGATGGGAGGGCAAGGCTGACAAAAATACCCTGTAAGTCCCTAGTAGATAATACAGCAAGGCTGACAGAAATCCCCTGTAAGTCCCTAGTAGTTAATAGGGCAAGGCTGACAGATATCCTTTGTAGGCCCCTAGTAGATAATAGGGCAAGGCTGACATTAACATCCTGAAAGACCCTCGTACATAATAGGGCAGGGGAGTGTAGATGTGCATTTGGAAGCCTGCACCTGAGTGTGCACTGATGTGTAGCCTGCCATCTCTGCCTGATTGCTACTCTGCCATGCACAGTGTGTGCTAGAAGGGAATTATGTGCAAACCTCTGTGGTGCGGAATTGTACTGTCAAAGTGTATGTGGAAAAAACATTGTCACAAAATGCAACCTTAATGTTCTCCCTAGGTGCCCCAGGCTCTGTGTGGCCCACAATTGTGAGCATGGGCAAATTCTCAATCATAGCTCCTGGTGTTTGGGGAAACCATCTCTTAACACTAACAAACAGTAGCAATGTATCTACTGAGTGTAACATGTTAGTCTCTGAAATGAGCAAAGATATTGTTCTGAAGGAGCGCTATGGCCAAAGAATGGATCATCAAGATTGTTAAACTGATATGCCTGACATACCACTGTACTAGGCAGAAGAAAACATACATGAAGAATGCAAACCAACAACATGCATGCCATGACAATCACATTCATGGCACATGTCTGTCCTAAACATTACAACAGTTGCCGGCATGGGGACTGTAAGTTGTCCATCTTGCATAACAGCCTGATGTCTACTCGATTGAATGCACATTAGACTGACACACAAATGCACTGTCATGGGGTGGGTCAGGTGGCCACAATCTAGGGAAAATCTAGTGTATTCCAGGAAAAAAAACACTTAGCAAGGGTATCATGTGAGTGAATATGTCTAAAACATGGGTTATCTATCCTAAGCTGTGTGGCTACACAAATAGTGTTAATGTCCTATCTGTGTAGTCAGATTCCAAAAAAGCATGTACCTCTACATATGTATACTTACAGAAAACATTTTGTACACCTGGGAAGACAGGAAGGGTGAAATGGTGAAGCTCGGGTCAAGGAAGTGGCTTGACAATTACATATTCACACTCGCAATCCCGATTCAATTTAAACACCACCACCCCTTGCGTGACAGCCTGCTGTCTGAACACTGGGACAATACAAAAATTGTCTGACATGTGCACAGTCCTACATGTGGGTGTATGGGCCAAATTCCATGGTCAGTCCGTGACAACCCTGGGTGTGAACTGATCAATGGTCTAAGGTGACTACACATAGGGGCATATTCCCAAGTATCAGATGCATTGGATATGATGAGAAACTTCTAAAGGATTGTCATGTGACCCCCTAACGACACAATGGTAGCACTGAATTCCCAGTACAGTACTCCATGGCACTATTTAGCACAGTGAAAAAAAAAAAAAATTGCCGCAGTTGTAGCACGTTGCTGGACTGTCACCAAACATTTTGCACTAGGCTATGAAAGCTGATGCACGAGCATCAGTCTAAGGACTGCTGTGGTTATTCACTGCAAAATAAGGCAAGAATGGTACAAAGACATCTAGTTACTTTCACAGTGCCATAGCTATTTTGGTCTTCTATCTTGCACACATCATATCTTGCACAGGTATGATGTGTTGCAATGAGTTTACAAAGTGGCACAATTCCAGTATTGTGCCACTTGAAACATATATGGCGCATAGTGACGCCCTGTTTAATGCCACTGTAGTGTAACTTTGTATGACACTATGGAGGCACAAATGTGTGCAAGTGCATTTTAAATATGTCCCATTGGTGGCACATAAGCCTTCCCAGATAAGCTCACACTGACATGACTCATGGGAAATGTGGCCTAGGTATTGTCTGGTCCTTGTAAGGCATGTACCATCACACATGTGCACTTACAAGGCATAACTTAAACCCATGTAAATTGAGCAGGATGTTGACCTGACATATACACAAGTAACACAATACTACACATCACAGTTAAAATATAAATATACATTTTGCCTAGGACACCATACATTTTAGTATTTTTTACATGCTTTGCGACAAAGAAATGTATGCATTGTTACCATGTGTGTTATTTCATGGCATTGTGTATACCAAAAATGAAACTTACCATGCGATGCATTAGAGCTGTCTAATGTTGCCTTGTCATGCGACATAAAGAATCACGCAGAGGTGTGTAGCGTCAATAAAAACCTGCATCCTCAAAAATGTGATGCATCATCACAGAACATGAGGTGATGGATGTACAATGCATACTAGGAACTGCAAAGTTACTTGTTTACAGTCAGTCTTTTTATCTGTCTTGGTGAGAGGAGGTGTTATGAAGATCTGTGTGAGAGAGTGGTGTTTGAGGTGTAATTTTCTGCTGTCTGCTGTCCAATTTTTGTCCCTGACCTCTGTATTGTCCTGTCCATTAGTCTTCTATATCGTGTTGGCATAGTCTGTCTGACTCTGGGTGTCTGTCTCTGGGTTAGCATAGTTTTTTAGGTTTCTTGGGGGTTGTTTGGGTTATATTAGTTGGGGTTTAGAATACGGAGGGTGTGTCTGACACATTGTCTGGAAGAGAAAGGGCATGTCACCTCAGCGCTGAGGAGTTAGGTGGTTTCATTTGGCTTGTGTTCCATTACCTGCCCAAGACGGTGTCCATCGGTGGGCAAGTGATCCAGGGTTACAGGAACAAGGCGAGGAAGCTGCGTCTGGAAAGGTTCTCTCCCAGATGAACCAGACCTTCAAGTTGGAACAGACTGATCGGCAACTGAAGCATGCCTGGGAAGACATAGGGGGTCATTCTGACCCTGGCGGTCGGCGGTGAAGCGGCGGTAAGACCGCCAACAGGCTGTCAGGCCATGGTCAGCCGCCGCTTCACCGTTCCGACCGCCACGGCGGTAACGACCGCCAGGCTGGAGACCTGGGTCTCCAGGCCGGCGGTCGTCACATACCGCCGGCGGTATTCCAACCCGCCTGAACCCGGCTTACCGCCATGGATTTCATGCGGTTGGGGACCGCCATGCAATCCATGGCGGTAAGCACTATCAGTGCCAGGGAATCCCTTCCCTGGCACTGATAGGGGTCTCCCCCACCCCCAACCCCCACCCCGACTCCCTCCCCTACCCCCCCACCACCCCTGCCACCCCCAAAAGGTTGCAGGACCCCCATCCCCCACCCCGATCCCCAACATATACACACACATACACACATACAGGCACGCATCCATGCACATACACACACCCCCCCGCATTCATGCACGCATCCATGCACATACACACCCCCCCGGCATTCATGCACGCATCCATGCACATACACACACACCCCCGCATTCATGCACGCATTCACACGCCCCCTCAATATACACATACGCACACCCCCATGCACGCACACAACTCACAACACCCTCCCACCCCCCTTCCCTAGCGGACGATCACCTTACCTGTTCCTGGTGATCCTCCGGGAGGGAACGGGCAGCTCCGCCGACACCGACACGCCAACAGAACACCGCCACAGCGAATCACAGGTCGTGATTCGCTGGGCGGTGTTCTGTTGGCGTGGCGGTGGAGGTGGAGCTACCTCCACTTCCCCGCCTGCCACCAGTATGGCTGTTGGCGGCTCTTCGTCCGGAAACGGGCGGAGCGCTGCCAACAGTCAGAATGGCCCATGCGGAAGACCGCCAGCACTGGCGGTCTTCCGTACGGCGGTCCCTCGGCGGTCTATTGAAAAGACCGCCGAGGTCGGAATGACCCCCATAGTCAGCAGGGAGCAGGACCTTCTGGAACACATATTGATTGAGGTCGGAGGAACTGTTGGTGAGAACATAAAGCTGTGATTGACTATTGCTTTAGAATTTGCAGGTACACGTCTGTTGACCATAGGGCCAACTTTGCAAGTTAAGGCAAAGGGCATGGTTGAAAGTACAGTTGGTGCAAAAGAGAGCAACCATCCCAATGGCAACACTGCACCATTAAGGAGACAAAGTGATTGGCCCTGTCTTGTCCACTGGGGCTTGCCACTTAATTCTGTTGTACATCAATGTCGACACAACTGTGTCATGGTTGAAGAGTACATGGTTACCAGGAACATGTGTCCATATCCACTAAGTGCTTAGCTACTGTTGTATGTTGCATAGTCATGTACAACTGATGTCTCAGTCACTAGCGCTGCCAGTGCATCACTTTTTATATGGGTATAAAGTGACGCACCTGCGGCGCAAGGGGCTTGTACATATGCTTCTTGACATGGCCAAATTTCAGCCACCATTGTGGTGTGATGCCCCATTATCAGAGTCGTAGTTTGCAACATTTCTAACCTATGTCAAGCTCACATGTCTTGTCATGTATGTTTGGCCAGAGGGATATCCATATTACATTGTCAATTGAAATGCCATGAACCACAGCATTATCTACTTGTGATGATACAGATATTGTCCAAGATCTGATGTAAAAACAAATGACACACAATGTACAGCATTAGCCTGTGCTGTACCAAGATCCCTGTGCAGAAGTGGTGTGGGACATGAATACACCCACAAATGAGGTGGTGGTGCTGAGTGCCACTATGCAACACCCTGAACATAGTTTGGGATACATTAATGACCAATGGCTAGTGTTGTGTGAGGAAACAAGCCACACAGAGACTATGCATCAAGTCATGCCACAGCTCACCTGGCACTGACCTGTGTCAATATGAGAGTGAAGGCATCATCCTCTGTGTGACATGAATGACTGCACCACCCTACAATTTCACATATGATGTCTGGCACAATCAGTTTACCAGTTAGCAATGTGTCCTGACATCTCTACTTGCCATATGTTGTCCTGTTGTGAGGCCACATTGTACTTGCAGAACTTCCTCAGATGAATTAGTTAAATGTCAACGGATCTGAGGTCACTTGCGCAAACATGAGGTACATTGATGAACAAACCACCATGATGACTATGAAGCTGCATGGTCAATTTCAATGCTTTCCCAAAATGTTCAAAGTAATCATGCAATAATAGCCAGCCTCAATACCTTGTACATGGGCAATGTGTATTTTGTGGTTGGTGTGCAGATGTATGTCCCCCTGCCCTTCAGAATGTTATGTTGATTAGTGCTGGACAACGTGCTATAACTGCAGATGGTGTATCCATTGCATGTGTGTAGTTCATTTGGCAAAATGTACAGTTGACTGACTCGTCTACTTCATGTTGCAGCTGCAAACATGAATGCCTCCCATAGAATTGAATTTGCAAAGAGGCCATAGAGGTGCTACCACATCAGACAAGTTGCCAGGGGGTACAGAAGGAGGCAAAGGAGGTACAATCAGGAGCATGCCTTGGGGGCCTGTAAGGCCTTCCCTCAAGCGTGGCCAGCAAAACAGCCATCCACCACCACTACCCATGCTGCAGCAAGGCCTGTGGCTATAGACAGTGCCAATTCTCCTGGGGCAGGACCATCAATCTCGGCTCTATCAACTGGTCCTGCAACATCAACAACTGCAGCACATACCTACGTGGAGCCCCCTATGTGCAGGAGTTTCATACGGAGTGGGCCAACCAGAAATACTGTATTGCCCGGTTGGAGCACCAGAATAGGCGCCAACTGCTTGGAGAACTGAAAGCACATATGATGAAGCTCTGAGAGGACACAGGGACACTAACTCAGCACGTCCCTCCCATTTTGTAACGTGCATGTATATATTTGGCGTATGTAGTTAAATAGGGTTTGTTCAGTTAGTATAGTGTAGGTTAATTTGTAGTACTTAGTGATAGTTTATCTTTGGGCTGGCAGGTGTGGGGTATCTTTTCTTTTTTTGGGTTGGGGAGGGGGTGATGTTTGGGTATATGTAAAAAGATATATATATTTTTTAATGTACAAACACATATATTGGTTTTTAGGCCATATGTTTAGTTAGTCAATGTTTAGTTTTAGTCCTTGCCATTAGATATATCTTAAGGTGGGTGGGGGGGTGATATTTATCATATGGCATCATATGTTTAGAATAAGTAGTGATAAGTTACGTTTTAGTATAAGTTAGGTTAAGATAGTGTAGTTTAGGTAATTTAATTAGCTTAGGAGTTTTAGGCTTAGTTTCATAGTTCAATAAATGTAGGTGGTAGAATGTATGCATAGGTCATGTTAGGCGCATGCTTTTGCAAGTTATAGTTAGTTTACATGTGTGACTACGTGTATCCCCTATTGTCAAGTTCCTTTTAGGTTGGCAATGGTGTCTCATCTGCAACTCCAGACATATTTAAGCAATCAATCAATCAATCAATCATTCGCATTTATAAAGCGCGCTACTCACCCATAAAGGGTCTCAAGGCGCTGGAGGGGGGGGGGGGGTCAGTGCTCGAAGAGCCAGGTCTTGAGCTGCCTTCTGAAGGAGAGGTGATCAGGTATGGTGCGAAGGTGGCTGGGCAGAGAGTTCCAGGTCTTCGCTGCCAGGAAAGAGAAGGATCTTCCTCCGGCGGTGGCTTTGCGGATGCGGGGTATGGCTGCCAGGGCCTGTCCGGTAGAGCGTAGGGTGCGCGGAGGAGTGTAGAAGGAGACGCGGTTGTTGATGAGTTTGGGTCCGAGGTTGTGAAGGGCTTTGTGTGCGTGGGTGAGGAGTCTGAAGGTGATTCTTTTGTTGACAGGGAGCCAATGGAGTCTCTTCAGGTGTCCGGAGATGTAGTGGTGGCGGGGTATGTCCAGGATGAGTCGTGCGGCAGCGTTCTGGATCCGTTGAAGTTTCCTCTGCAGCTTGGAGGTGATGCCGGCGTACAGAGTGGAACCGTAGTCCAAGCGGCTGGTGACGAGGGCGTGGGTGACGGTCTTCCTGGTGTCGGTGGGGATCCAGCGGAAGATTTTGCGGAGCATGCGGAGGGTGTTGAAGCATGCCGAGGTCACAGAGTTGACCTGTCTGGTCATGGAGAGGGATGAGTCCAGGATGAAGCCGAGGTTGCGTGCGTGGTCGGTGGGTTGGGGAGTGCTGCCAAGAGCGGGGGGCCACCAGGAGTCGTTCCATGCAGTGGGAGTGGGGCCGAGGATGAGGACCTCCGTCTTATCTGTGTTCAGTTTCAGCTGGCTGTCTGTCATCCAGTTCGCTACTTCCTTCATGCCGTCATGTAGTCTGGTCCTTGCTGAGGTGGGGTCGTTGGTGAGGGATAAGATGAGCTGGGTGTCGTCGGCGTAGGATATGAGGTCGAGTCCGTGTTTGCGTGCGATGTTCGCCAGGGGGGTCATGTAGACGTTGAAGAGAGTGGGGCTGAGGGAGGATCCTTGGGGTACGCCGCAGATGATCTCCGTGGCTGTGAATCTGAAGGGGGGCAGGCGGACTCTCTGCGTCCTTCCGGAGAGGAAGGAGACGATCCATTCCAGGGCCTTGTCTCTGATGCCGGCGTTGCTGAGGCGGCATATCAGGGTGCGGTGGCAGACCGTGTCGAAGGCTGCAGAGAGGTCCAGGAGTATGAGGGCCACGGTTTCTCCCTTGTCGGTCAGGGCTCGGATGTCGTCCGTGGCTGCGATGAGGGCGGTTTCGGTGCTGTGGTTGGCCCTGAAACCGAACTGTGTGGGGTCGAGGGAGTCGTTGGTTTCCAGGGCGGTGGTGAGTTGAGCGTTGACGATTTTCTCAATCACTTTGGCGGGGAACGGTAGGAGAGAGATGGGCCGGAAGTTTTTGAGTTCGGTGGGGTCGGCTGTGGGTTTCTTTAAGAGGGCGTTGAGCTCTGCGTGTTTCCAGCTTTCCGGGAAGGTGGCGGTGGTGAGGGAGGCGTTGATGACGTCTCGGAGGTGTGGTGCAATGATGTTGTCGGCCTTGTTGAAGATGTGGTGCGGGCAGGGGTCTGATGGGGATCCGGAGTGGATCGAGTTCATGACACGGGTGGTCTCCTCAGTGGTGGTAGGGTTCCAGGTGAGGATGGTGGTGGTGTCGGGTTCCGGGTGGGGGTTGGCGTTGGTGGTCGGGAAGCTGTTGTATATGTCGATGATCTTGTGGTGGAAAAAGGTTGCGAGGGAGTCGCAGAGGTCTTGTGATGGAGGGATGGAGTTGTTTTCTGCGTCCGGGTTGGAGAGCTCTTTGACGATGTCAAATAGTTCCTTGCTGTTGTGGGCGTTGTTGTTAAGTCTGTTCCGGAAGGCTGTTTTTCGGGCAGCGCGGAGGTGTTGGTGGTGTTGGCGGGTGGCGTCCTTGAGAGCTGACATGTTCTCTTCGGTCTGGTTGAGGCGCCACGTCTTTTCGCGGGTGCGGCATTCTTTCTTGGAGTCCTTGAGGTCGGGGGTGAACCAGGAGTTTTTCTTGTGGTTGTTGGTGATAGCTTGAGTCTTCAGGGGGGCCAGGAGGTTGACGCAGTTGGAGATCCAGTTTGTCAGGTTGTTGGCGGCTTCGTTGGGGTCGGTGGTGCTGGTGGGTTGGTTCTGGGAGAGGGTTGATGCGAGCTGTTCGGTGGTGATACGATTCCAGTGTCTTCTTGGTGGTTGCTGGGTGTGGTGGTGTACGGTGGTCTTCTTGAAGCTGAAGTGGACACAGCTGTGGTCCGACCAGGTGAGTTCGGTGGTGTGGCAAAAGGTGATGTGTTTGCTGGAGGAGAAGATGGGATCGAGCGTGTGTCCGGCGTAGTGGGTAGGTGTGTTGACTAGCTGTTTCAGTCCCAGGTTGGCGAGGTTGTCCAGTAGGGCGGTGGAGTTGTTGTCGGTGTGGTTCTCTAGGTGAAAGTTGAGGTCTCCTAGGAGGATGTAGTCGGTGGACTAGAGTGCGTGAGGGTTGATGAAGTCTGCGATGTCTTCGCTGAACTTGGTGCGGGGTCCTGGTGGTCTGTACATGAGGGTGCCTCTGAGGGTGGTCTTGGGGTCGCTGTGGATTGTGAAGTGGAGATGTTCGGCGTCGAGGAGTGAGTCGTCGGTGTGGGTCGAGATGCGGATGGAGTTTTTGTGTGCGATGGCGATGCCTCCTCCGATGCGGTTGGTGCGGTCTTTCCGGATGATTTTGTAGCCGTTGGGGGGTTGGCTATGGCGATGTCGGGTGCCGAGGAGGGGTTCATCCAGGTCTCGGTGAGGAAGGCGATGTCTGGGTTCGTTGAGCTGATGAGGTTCCACAGTTCGATGGCGTGCCTGTGGATGGACCGGGTGTTGACCAGGATGTAGTGGAGGTTGCTTCCGGGGGAGTCGTTCTTGACGGGAGCGGTGTTGGTCCATAGGCAGGTGAAGCGACAGTTGCTGCAGGTGAAGGGTCCGTGGGTTCGTTTCGGGGTGGCGCGGTAGCAGCCATGCGTGCGGCCGGGGTTGAGGTTGGTGAGGGTGGCGGAGTCGTAGGTCAGGCAGGGGGCGCGGGGGCCAGGGGTTCGGGCGCTGGGCGCGGTCCAGGCGCGGACGGGTGCAGACGGGCTTGCCTTAGGCGCGCCTTCGGCGCGCCAGCGGCGTGCCCGCTGCGCGGCCTCGCAGCGGCCGCCATTTAAGGGTTAGCCGGGGAGGCGGGGTCAGCTGGGAGGCGGGAGGAGGGCGGGTAGGGGGGAAAAAGGCGGTAAAAGCGGTGGTGGGCCTCGGAAGGGCGAGGAGGCCTGTAAAAAACGAGGAGAGCGAAGAAAACGAAGAAAAGTACCTAAAAGGTACAAAACGAGAAAAAACGGGCAGAAAGGTGGCGGAGGGACGAGGGGGACGGCGGGGGCACAGAGAGCAGCAGGCACTCGGGATACACGGAAAAAGAGAGGGGGAGCGCGATCACATCAGGCGAGCAAGCATTCAGGGGTACAGAAAACAAAAAGGGGAGCGCAATCACACGGGCAGAGACACAGTCACTCAGGGGTACAGGCAACACACAGACACGGCGAAGGCAGGCACAGAGGATCTGGTGGTGCTGTGACGGCAGGGGAGCGACCTACCCTGGGGTCAAGGGTCGCTACCACTGCCTCGCAGCGGCCGCCATTTAAGGGTTAGCCGGGGAGGCGGGGTCAGCTGGGAGGCGGGAGGAGGGCGGGTAGGGGGGAAAAAGGCGGTAAAAGCGGTGGTGGGCCTCGGAAGGGCGAGGAGGCCTGTAAAAAACGAGGAGAGCGAAGAAAACGAAGAAAAATACCTAAAAGGTACAAAACAAGAAAAAACGGGCAGAAAGGTGGCGGAGGGACGAGGGGGACGGCGGGGGCACAGAGAGCAGCAGGCACTCGGGATACACGGAAAAAGAGAGGGGGAGCGCGATCACATCAGGCGAGCAAGCATTCAGGGGTACAGAAAACAAAAAGGGGAGCGCAATCACACGGGCAGAGACACAGTCACTCAGGGGTACAGGCAACACACAGACACGGCGAAGGCAGGCACAGAGGATCTGGTGGTGCTGTGAGGGCAGAGGAGCGACCTACCCTGCGGTCAAGGGTCGCTACCACTGCCTCGCAGCGGCCGCCATTTAAGGGTTAGCCGGGGAGGCGGGGTCAGCTGGGAGGCGGGAGGAGGGCGGGTAGGGGGGAAAAAGGCGGTAAAAGCAGTGGTGGGCCTCGGAAGGGCGAGGAGGCCTGTAAAAAACGAGGAGAGCGAAGAAAACGAAGAAAAGTACCTAAAAGGTACAAAATGAGAAAAAACGGGCAGAAAGGTGGCGGAGGGACGAGGGGGACGGCGGGGGCACAGAGAGCAGCAGGCACTCGGGATACACGGAAAAAGAGAGGGGGAGCGCGATCACATCAGGCGAGCAAGCATTCAGGGGTACAGAAAACAAAAAGGGGAGCGCAATCACACGGGCAGAGACACAGTCACTCAGGGGTACAGGCAACACACAGACACGGCGAAGGCAGGCACAGAGGATCTGGTGGTGCTGTGAGGGCAGGGGAGCGACCTACCCTGGGGTCAAGGGTCGCTACCACTGTCTCGCAGCGGCCGCCATTTAAGGGTTAGCCGGGGAGGCGGGGTCAGCTGGGAGGCGGGAGGAGGGCGGGTAGGGGGGAAAAAGGCGGTAAAAGCGGTGGTGGGCCTCGGAAGGGCGAGGAGGCCTATAAAAAACGAGGAGAGCGAAGAAAACGAATAAAAATACCTAAAAGGTACAAAACGAGAAAAAACGGGCAGAAAGGTGGCAGAGGGACGAGGGGGACTGCGGGGGCACAGAGAGCAGCAGGCACTCGGGATACACGGAAAAAGAGAGGGGGAGCGCGATCACATCAGGCGAGCAAGCATTCAGGGGTACAGAAAACAAAAAGGGGAGCGCAATCACACGGGCAGAGACACAGTCACTCAGGGGTACAGGCAACACACAGACACGGCGAAGGCAGGCACAGAGGATCTGGTGGTGCTGTGAGGGCAGGGGAGCGACCTACCCTGCGGTCAAGGGTCTCTACCACTGCCTTGCAGCGGCCGCCATTTAAGGGTTAGCCGGGGAGGCGGGGTCAGCTGGGAGGCGGGAGGAGGGCGGGTAGGGGGGAAAAAGGCGGTAAAAGCAGTGGTGGGCCTCGGAAGGGCGAGGAGGCCTGTAAAAAACGAGGAGAGCGAAGAAAACGAAGAAAAGTACCTAAAAGGTACAAAACGAGAAAAAACTGGCAGAAAGGTGGCGGAGGGACGAGGGGGACGGCGGGGGCACAGAGAGCAGCAGGCACTCGGGATACACGGAAAAAGAGAGGGGGAGCGCGATCACATCAGGCGAGCAAGCATTCAGGGGTACAGAAAACAAAAAGGGGAGCGCAATCACACGGGCAGAGACACAGTCACTCAGGGGTACAGGCAACACACAGACACGGCGAAGGCAGGCACAGAGGATCTGGTGGTGCTGTGAGGGCAGGGGAGCGACCTACCCTGGGGTACTCTGGATGATCATGGATGATCATGGCTACACATACCAGAACAGGGATTCAAACAGCATGTCTCTGTATTTTTCACTAATGTGAGTTGCATTGTCATCATGTTGTAATTGCTCTCCCCCTACATCTAGATTTTGTGAATGAGCCACTCATGACTGTCCCTTACATTCTTACACATGCATCATTTATCTGTAATGTCAATGGTTTTCCTGTTGTTGCCATCCTTGCTAGGCCCAGTCACTTGTTGTGATTGCTGTCAGCTATCACATTACATGCATGCTAACTGTCAAATGCCATGCTTGGGAAACACAGGTTCAACTTGCTTGTTCACATAGCTATCAGTACCCTCCCTCATTTTGCAGTCAGTGTGTGTGTGTGACTTTGTGTATGTCACAAATCCACATATATCCCTTAGGCAAGTACTCAGGGGCATGATGACAAGCCCCCAGTACCAACAGAGCTTCTCTTTTTGTGTTACTCCAGTGGCACTGTGCCCTTTCACGACTTTTTAGCCACTTTGGTTGCCTTAACACCTTACTGTATACATGGCTCCCACCCAATGCAGATTTCTGTGGCAGAGGGACATGCAATGGGTGTTGCTGTGGGCTTATCCATGCAACATCCATTGCAATTGGTACTGCCTCAGAGTTAGAATGGAATGTATACCTGAGTCAGTGCCAAAACTAAGATGTCAGCCCAAGGGTGTGGGTTGCATGGGATAACAAGAAGCCAAATCTTTAGGCTGTTTTCTCTTATTGTTTGTGTGCTGCATTTTGCCACTTACATAGTGGGAGCAAGGAGCTTTCACTGTTGTATATGTGCAGGGAGGAAGACGTCCTGCTCATAAACATCCAATCCCTGCAACACAGACACAGTTGCTATATAGTGCAAGAGTGTCTGCATTGGCCCTAGACAGCTGCAAGCTGGAGACAGCTCCAAGACAATTGATGTTTAGAGGAAATGTATTAGTATGTGAAATTATGTTATTGGTTGTACTGTATATTACACAGGAGACTAACCTCATTAGAGATCCCAAATCATTAGAAGTCCAGGCAGAGCCTGTGGGGGGGGGGTGCGGAGGCAGGGGGAGTGGCAGTGCATGTCATGAGACGTGTACGAGAGGAGTGCATCAGTGAGGGGTGATCACAGTGTCAAAAGGTAGGATCTGGCCAGGATAACAGTTCACATGTGTGATTGGTCAACAGTGGGAGAGTGAAGAGCGGACGTTGATAATTGCTGTAACACTGGCACGATCTTCAGCACAGAGCAAAAGAGAAACTGTCCATGTGCCACAGTCTGTAGCTACTGGGTGTTTTTTTGTGTGAATGAGGTTCTTTCCACAACTTCATCCTTGGATGTATGCGGTGCCTCCTGTGCCATGTGTGATGGTGGTGTGGATTCAAAGGTCCCGGCAGCAGAGCTGTCATCTGTTAAAATATGAAAGGCATCACTGAAGCAAGGAAGTACTTCTGGTTTTGCATCACAGCTGCAACGTCACAGTGGTAGGCAGCCAGGTTGTCACTAAGGGAGCCCAGAATCTGCTGCATGGACTCCAGGATAGTTTGGATAGCCCTCAGCCTGTTGTCAATAATGCTGGCGCCACTGTGAGAGGGCAATTGTTCAAACTTCACCCTCTGGACACCAGCTATGTCAGCCAAGGGCGGCTGGAGTCCACGTAGTGGAGAGCGGGAGCCTCTGATGGCACCAGAGTTATCCTTATTCAGACTGTGGCACCTATGGACTCCCACTAGGCTCCCCGCCATGATCTCCATCCCCACTGGCACATACTGTGCCAGCTCCCACTGGACTCCTTCCGCTGTATTTTGGAATATGATGTCTGGGTCCTGGGAGTCCAGGGCTGTGGATGAGTGAGGTGGCAGGTGGTGTGTGTTGGGTGGTTCATTTGTAGACTCTGCAACACTCAGGGGGTGATTCCAAGCTTGGTGGGCGGCGGGAGCCGCCCGCCAAGCGGGAACCGCAAGAAGACCGTACCGCGGTCAAAAGACCGCGGCGGTCATTCTGGGTTTCCCACTGGGCTGGCGGGCGACCGCCAAAAGGCCGCCCGCCAGCCCAGCGGGAAACACCCTTCCACGAGGAAGCCGGCTCCTAATGCTAAGCAGACACTGAAATTCTAAGTGGGGCCCCCAGGGGCCCCACAACACCCCATACCGCCATCCTGTTCCTGGCGGCCAAAACCGCCAGGAACAGGATGGCGGTATGGGGGTTGGAATCCCCATGGCGGCGCAGCAAGCTGCGCCGCCATGGAGGATTCCCCTGGGCAGCGGAAAGCCGGCGGTACACCGCCGACTTTCCGTTTCTGGCCACGGCTGTACCGCCGCGGTCAGAATGCCCAAAGGAGCACCGCCAGCCTGTTGGCGGTGCTCCTGCGGACCACGGCCCTGGCGGTTTTTACCGCCAGGGTCAGAATGACCGCCTCAGTGTCCTCCTTGCGACAGGAGATGGGGTATGGATGGCACCCAGAATCTCCTGGAGAGTGTTGGTTTTGATGCTTTGGGGCTGGTTATCACCATCATCAGAGAAACCCAGGACATGCAGCTGGTCGTGATATACTGCCTCATCCTCTGCACAGAGATGTAAATATGTCAATGTCGATCTGTGTTAGCTGTTGGCATGAGTCTTTATGTTGTTAACCATGGCACATCACTTACATGGCACAGAGCCGCGCAAAAGGTCCCTCATTTATGGGCTCCTAGCGGCACAATGTGCCACCAGGGTGTTAATTTTTGGAACACACTGTTGGCACATTATGGCAGTCCACATTTCCTAGTCCACTATAAGACATCTTGTGTTTTTTTTTTTTTTTTTAGTACTGCTTCTAGACCCTTTTCTTGCATTACACTGCATGACAGTTGCATGGCATGTGTGTTCCTTGGAGGGTTTCCTTGCAACACCCATGGAAATGTACAGAATCTATTGCATTGCCAGATCTGTAACTTTTAATGTGGGTCACAAATCTTCTACCAACCCATGTGTGTTGTAAGAGTGATGTAACTTGAACAACTGTCAACATGCATTCTCCTTCTCACCTCTTATCATGTGAGATAATAAGATGCAACCACCTCTTGTGTGTGTGATTGTACAGGAAGGTGTCCCTTCCTGCATAACAACACTCATCCCTGCAATACAGGCCTCCTTGCAGCATTGGTGCACGGGATCTTGTGTTGCAGGGCTGAGTGTTATTCTGCATGAAGGGACACCTTCCTGTACAATCCCATACATGAGAGGTGTTTGCATCTTACTATGGATGGTTCAGGATATAGCACACATGATAAGAGGTGAGAAGGCAAATACCAGTGGACTATTGTCCCCCTTACATTACTGTTACCATACACATGGGTTGGCATATGGAGTTGACACATTATAAAACATGTCAATGTGTGAATGCATCAGGTAGCAACACCGCCTGAGGGGTGGCATTGTGATTGTGTAATATATGACTGACATTGTTGCTGGCCCTTTGATTACATCTTTCAATGTGTGTTGCAATTGGCAACAGACATTGGCAGTCGAAGACTGCATGCCTGATTGTTGATGTTGCAGAATGTGTCCCTTCCTACACATGTGCATTCATGCTGTATCACAGGCACTCCTACACCATGCTCAATGTGTGCCAGTGTTGGTGTTCGGCAGTAATTTGAGCCCCATGACCACGGTTAGTACAGGGATGCATTGCATGTTAGTGACAAGTACACATCCCATCACATTCAAGATGCTGCAGCACATCAGGCTGGGCTGCTGTACTGTGCTGCACGACTTAATCATGCATGGTTAACAATGGGCCTCATTACCCAGAGACTGACTGCACACTGCCGTACCAGGGTATACTTTTAGGTCACACTCCAGTGAGGCAGAGTACCAGTCCATATTTCCTAGGCAAAGGAGGATACCTTGTATGGCTTTAGATGGCCTGGTATTATGTGCCCCTTTCATACCTCACACTGCATGTAGGTGTTATTCCATGTGTGTTGCTGGGCTTGTTCCCACAGAACAAACATGTAAACCACCCAACTTCTGACACCTTGCCAGATATTCACGCCTGGGAATGCTGAGTTTCATACACCATCTAAGGGTTTGCATAGTTAAGACAAGTAGGTGGTCATTACAACCCTAGCGGTCGGTGTTAAATGGCGGTAAGACCGCCAAGAGGCCGGCGGTAAAAAAAATGGAATTTCGACCGTGGTGGAAACCGCCAACATAGACAGCCACTTCAACACTCCGACCGCCACGGCGGTACAAACAAACACAGCGGCTGTCACCGCCAACAGACAGGCGGAGGACAATGTACCGCCCACAGAATTACAACCCACCAAACCGCCACCTTTTCCGGGGCGGATTCACCGCAAACAAAAACACAGCGGAAACAGGACTTCGAAGGGAAAACGCTCACCTCTGCACACCCCACGAGGAACCAGGACTCCATGGAACCAGAGCTCCAGATTTTTCCAGCCTTTATCTTCCTGCTCCTCTACCAGGAGCACGAACGCGGGCGGTAAAGACCACGGTGAGTACTGCACCTACGACACAGGGAAAGGGGAGGGAAAAAACAGTGACACACACACGCAACACCCCCACCCCACCCTCACCCACTACAACACACATGCTAATACATCATGATACATCACAGTTACATCCCTCAACCCCCCTTGAAAGAATGTAAGGACAAAAGGAAATGAGTCAAATGATTGTGATAAATTCAATTACATACATCCAAAATATTTACAAATATATACATTTAAACTATATACAATTAAATACACCAAGAACACAAGTCCAAGGGAGTCCACCATCATAGTCCTTGGATCACTGGGCACAAAAGGCATGGGCGAAGCCCACACAAGATACCCAAACAAGACGGAGAGAACACTGCAGGGGCATCAGATAGAAATAAAACAGGCACCTCAGGGTGAAGGGAAAGGGTGGGCACCTTAGCCGGTTGAGTGCATGATGCCAAATCCACGAGGGGGCCCCAGGCCCACTGTTCAATCCTTGGGAGTTCAAAGCCACAGTCTCTCAAGTCTCTACACTGGGTGGTTTGCCCTCTGCCATATCCTGAGGAGTGCAAAGCCACAGTCTCTCAAGTCTCTTCAGTGGGTGGTTTGCCCACTGCTATATCCTGGGGAGTGCAAAGCCACAGTCTCTCAAGTCTCTACAGTGGATGGTTTGCCCACTGCCATAGCCTGGGGAGTGCAAAGCCACAGTCTCTCAAGTCTCTCCAGTGGGTGGGTTGCCCACTGCCATATCCTGGGGAGTGCAAAGCCCCAGTCTCTCAAGTCTCCACAGTGGCTGGTTTGCCCACTGCTATATCCTGGGGAGTGCAAAGCCACAGTCTCTCAAGTGGATGTCAATCTCCACTGGTTCTGGAGGGGGCTTTGTGCCCAGAGTGCTTCATCCTCCCAAGGACTGAGGTAGTGGATGTATTTCTCCACTGGTTCTGGAGGGGGCCTGGTGCCCAGAGTGCTTCATCCTCCCAAGGACTGAGGTAGTGGATGTCAATCTCCACTGGTTCTGGAGGGGGCTTTGTGCCCAGAGTGCTTCATCCTGCCAAGGACTGAGGTAGTGGATGTCAATCTCCACTGGTTCTGGAGGGGGCGTTGTGCCCAGAGTGCTTCATCCTGCCAAGGACAGAGGTAGTGGATAACGGTCTCCACTGGTTCTGGAGGGGGCTTTGTGCCCAGAGTGCTTCATCCTGCCAAGGACTGAGTTAGTGGATGTCAATCTCCACTGGTTCTGGAGGGGGCTTTGTGCCCAGAGTGCTTCATCCTGCCAAGGACAGAGGTAGTGCATAACGGTCTCCACTGGTTCTGGAGGGGGGCTTTGTGCCCAGAGTGCTTCATCCTGCTCGTGGCGGCCTCAGTATCGTCAGAGCTTTTGGCGCTCATTGGCCTGCGGTGCTTGTGGCGGCAGTGTCCTTGGCAGCGGTGCTTGTGGCGGCATTGTCCTTGGCAGCAGTGCTTGTGGTGGCAGTGTCTTTGGCAGCGGTGCTTGTGGCGGCGGTGTCCTTGGCAGCGGTGCTTGTGGCGACGGTGTCTTTCGCAGCGGTGCTTGTGGTGGCAGTGTCCTTGGCAGCGGGGCTGCTGGCGGTCGCCTCCTGGGCAACGGGGCTGCTGCTGGCGGTCCTGTCTGGGGCAGTGTGTCTGCTGGCGATCGCCTCCTGGGCAGCGGGGCTGCTGCTGGCAGTCCTGTCTGGGGCAGTGGGGCTTCTGGTGGTCGCCTCCTGGGCAGCGGGCTGCTGCTGGCGGTCCTGTCTGGGGCAGTGGGGCTGCTGGCAGTCGCCTCCTGGGCAGCGGGGCTGATGGCGGTGCCTGTGGGATGTGTGGTGCTTATGTTTGCCTGATCTTCCTTTTTGTGTTGAGGTGTGTGCATGCTGATGGTGTGCTTGGGATAGCCTTGGGTACAGGGGTGTGGGTCTGGGTGGAGGAAGTTGGAGGGGGGAGGCTAGAGAGAGGGACAATGGCTGCCATCAATACTGAGGCCAGAGTCTGAAAAGCTCGCTGAAGGGCTGACCTGAATGAATGCCCTCCAGGAATGCATTGGTTTGTTGCAACTGCCTCGCTGGCATTCAAAATGGTAGACTGCCCAACAGTGAAGGACCTGAGGAGGTCACTGGCCTCCTCACTGAGGGCAGCAGGGGTAACAGGGGCAGGGGCTGAGGTGCCTGGGGCGAAGGTGATGCCCACCCTCCTGGGTGAGTGAGCACGGGGCAAAGGCTGAGGGGCTGCTGGGAGGATGGTGCTGGAGGGGGGGTGGCGGCTGTATCTGTAGATGCGGGGGGCACAGATGGGCCAGCCACCGCAAGGGAGCTCCCATCAGAGGAGGAGTCCGTATCGCTAGTGTCAGCTCCTGTCCCCGCCCTGGAGCTCCCCTCGCCCTCCATCCCACTGGTGAATTCGGAGTCCGTAGTCTCGCCCTCCAGGGCCATGTGGGATGCAGCTCCCTCCTGCTCCGGTGCCACTGCTCCTCTGCCTGATGATGCTAATGCACACAAGTACAGGGAGACCACAAAAAGAGGGGGGGGAGACAGAAGAAAGACATGTTGAGTGCATGCAATACCGCTACCGTTGGCGGGCACGACAGACACAGAAGCCCCCTGCACTATGCCGCGCACTTGGGGTCTACTATTCAATCCCTGGGACATGGCTTACAAGGCTATGGCCGATTTCTTCACACATGGATGTCACAGGAACCTGACTAGGTGTAGTTGGCATTGTACCCAGGTGGGGTGGGGTGCCACAGGGTCTGCCTGAAAAAGGGGACTTAACTAGCAAACTCGCCCTGGCCTAGGGGAATCCACAGCCCACCTCCCCCACCCAGACACCTACAATACACGCTGAATCAGCTGAATGAGAGTGTACTCACCTCCTTGTTGCTGCTGTGATGCCCTCAAGCGCCCATCCAACTCTGGGTACGCCAGGATCCTGAACATCAGGGGGGCTCACGGTGCGACGGGCACCCCTCCCACGTTGGGAGGCCATCCCCAGCTGGGCCTCTGCCGTCTTCTTGCTCCAGCAGCGAATGTCCTCCCATCTTTTCCGGCAGTGGGTGCTCTGTCTGTGGTAGACCCCCAAGGTCCGGACGTCCTTGGTGATGGCAGGCCAAATATCCTTCTTCTGGTGGGTGCTGACGTACAGGAATTGTACAGGGGAAAAAGAGAAGTTATTACCAACTGCACCGTCAGAGTCATTGGCCTGCATCCCTACCCTTGCCATGTGGCACATGCACTCACCGTCTTTTCATGCACGCCTCATTCTCCCCCCCTCTTTCTTTCATCCACACCACTCCATACAGGCATTGCCCATACAGCATGCTCCCAGTGTACTTACCTGTTTGTCTGGAGGACCGTAGAGTAGCGTGTACTGGGGGAGGACCCCATCCACGAGTTTCTCCAACTCCTCCGTGCTGAAGGCAGGGGCCCTTTCCCCAGACGCACAAGCCATTGTCTCTTCCAGACTGAGATCACAGCAGCACTTGCAGTGTAGGTCCTCTCCTGTCGAAGATCAGGTATCGAGTGATTGAACAGATAGAAAATGGCGGTCACGTCCGCGGCGGTGCATACCGTCACTGCCGGCGTACATTCTCATTGGCTCCTGGGACCCATAGGGTCCAATGATAACCAATGCAGAATTGCGCTGCGGTCTTCGAGCGCCTACCGTGACGGTGTACAACGCCAGCACAGTTACCTCATATCCCATTGTCCCACTTTACAGGTCAGGCAGCTGCCATTTCAGGGGCCCACATAGCTTTATTTTTAACTGCGTCACACATACCTAGGCCTTGGCTCAACACTCATACAGGCAAATTTCGGTTTCTGAATAGTTTTCTGAGTAAGCTGTGTTTACGTACCTCAGAGTTGGTTGACTCTGTGCTCGCTGTTCTCCTCCATAGGCACTGTCCGCTGGGGCATGTGAGGAGATGGCGGCATCCTCCGGTGTACAGACCGCTGGTGGACCTGTCGACAATGGAGGAAAGACATGTGATCATCACCTACAGGCTTGATCATGCCACAATCCTGGAACTGTGTGCCCAGTTGGAGCCAGACCTTATGTCAGCTATCCGCCATCCCACAGGACTCCCCGCTCAAGTGCAGGTGCTGTCAGTACTCCATTTCCTTGCAAGTGGGTCATTTCAAACAACAGTGGCCATAGCATCAGGGATGTCCCAGCTTATGTTTTCCAACGTGTTGTCCAGAGTTTTGTCTGCCCTGCTGACACACATGCAGAGCTACATCGTTTTCCCTCAGGTGGAGGATTTGCCTACAGTGAAAGGTGATTTCTATGCCCTGGGACATATCCCCAACATCATAGGTGCCATTGATGGGACACATGTGGCCTTGGTCCCCCCACCCGCAGGAGTGAACAGGTGTACAGAAACCGGAAGAGTTACCATTCAATGAATGTGCAGATGGTGTGTTTGGCAGACCAGTACATCTCCCATGTTAATGCCAAATTCCCTGGCTCAGTGCATGACGCTTACATCCTGTGGAATAGCAGCATCCCTTATGTGATGGGGCAACTCCAGAGGCCCCATGTGTGGCTATTAGGTGAGCACCTGGAACAAAATCAGTGGGAATAGTTGTCTAGGTCTGGGGATATCCCTAAGAGTTAGTGTGTGTCTAACAGTTGTCCCTCGCCATTTGCAGGTGACTCTGGTTACCCCAACCTGTCATGGCTACTGACCACAGTGAGGAATCCCAGGATAGGGCAGAGGAACGCTACAATGAGGCCCATGGGTGAAATAGTAGGATTATAGAGACAACCTTTGACCTCCTGAAGGCCAGGTTCCGGTGCCTACATATGACAGGTGGTTCCCTATTCTACTCACCAAAGAAGGTGTGCCAGATCATCGTGGCCTGCTGTATGCTTCACAACTTGGCTTTGCGATGACAGGTGCCTTTTCTGCAGGAGGATGGTCCAGATGGAGGTGTTGTGGCAGCTGTGGAGCCTGTGGACAGTGAAGACGAGGAAGCAGAAGAAGAGGACATCGACAACAGGAATTCGGTGATCCTGCAATACTTCCAGTGAGACACAGGTAAGAAGACAAACCTGCCTGCTACATATACTTTAACAATACTACCTTTCTACTGTCCGTCCTTTTCACCCAGTGTATGGTCACTGAGTTTTCACTTTCCCTTACGATTTCACAGATGTGGGTCCCACTGTGTGACATCTGCTTTGTTTCCTCATGGACTAGAGCTGTGTGACATAGGTATGTTGACATTACATTTGAAAGAGCATTTTGTCACTGTAATTGCTAATATACTAATTCGAAATCACAGACAGACTCCAGATTGTTTTGTGCTTTAAGGGTGTTTATTTAAGTGCTCAATATTGGAGGGGGTTGTAAAATGGTGAGGGGTGATGGTGGAGGAATGTCCATGGCAGAGTCCAGTCTATTAGTCTCACAGGTGCATTGTCCAAAGGGGCATAGGAAGTGGAGCTGGGGCAGTTTGAGGATGGGCAGGGTGACAAGGTGGGACAAAAGGATGACAATCAGGGTGGTCTCATTTCTTGACGGGGGTCTTGGCATCGTTCTCTGTCTTTGTCCTGGATCTCAGGGACCGTTTGCGGGGTGGTTCTCCATCTGCAGGGGGTGGGGTGCTGGTGTGGTGGTCCTGTGGGCCTCGTGGAGAGTGGAATCCCTGGGCCTGTCCTCCCCCTGTCGCACAGCAGCCCTCCCAGTTCCCCTGTTTCCCTGGACCTCTGTCCCCTGAACTGTGTGCCCACTGCCCCCAGGTCCCTGTTGTTGTTGGGGTGGTGGGTTAGCCTGGGTTCCCTGTAGTGGTGGACACACTGCTGATTGACGTGTCCTGGGGACAGAGGTATGGGCCCACTGGGTGGGTGCTGTGCTGCTGTTTCCAGAGGGGGGAAGCTCTGTGGTGGCCTGTGACTGTGTGAGGGGAACCGACTGTCCCGAGGTCCCAGATGGCCCGGGCTGGTCGTCTAGATCCAGGTGGACAGAGCTGCTGTCATCACTGTGGGCCTCTTCTGTTGGTGGTGTGGACATGTCTGGACCCTCCTGTCCGGTGACGTTGGGTAGGGGTCCTGCAGGGGTGTAAAAGCATGATTATTGCATCTGTGTGCACCATGGTGTGCAATGGGTGGGTGACCGTGTACCCCAGTGCTTGCATTCCTGTGTGGGACCTTGTGTGATGATGGTTTAGGGTGGTGTATGGGTATGTGCAGTGGCCATGCTTTGGTGATGGGTGTCCATGCTTTGTTTTGCATGCAGGGCTTGGTGTTGGGATGGGTGGTTTGTGATATTGGGACATTTGTGAGGAGTTGGAGTGATGGGGGTGAGGGCGAAGGTGGGGGTATGTGATGGCATGTAGGTAGTGTGGGGGATATAGTATTAAGGATTTGACTTACCAGAGTCCATTCCTCCAGCTACTCCTGCGACGCCCTCGGGATGCAGAATAGCCAAGACTTGCTCCTCCCATGTTGTTAGTTGTGGGGGAGGAGGTGGGGGTTTGCCGCCAGTCCTATGAACCGCAAGGTGGTGTCTTGAGACCACGGAACGCACCTTCCCCGTAGGTCGTTCCACCTCTTCCTGATGTCATCCCTATTTCTTGGGTGCTGTCCCACTGCGTTGACCATGTCCACTATTCTTCGCCATAGCTCCATCTTCCTAGCTATGGAAGTGTGCTGCACCTGTGCTCCGAATAGCTGTGGCTCTACCCAGATGATTTCCTCCACCGTGACCCTGAGCTCCTCCTCAGAAAACCTGGGGCGTCTTTGCCATGCCATAGGGTGGTGTGAGTGATGTGTGGGTTGGTGTGTGTTGTGATGTGTGGGGTGATATTTAGTGGTGTGCTGTGTGAGGTGCGTGGATGTTATGTGGGTGATGGTGTAGAGTGCCTGTGGATGCTTGTTTGTAGATTGTGGTGTCTCTCTCTGGCCTTCTTTTGGAATTTTTGGTAGTAGGGGTTTGTGGGTGATGTGGGTGTGTGTTTTATATTGTATTGGGTGTGTGGGAGTGGTGTGTGTATGAGTATGAGGTGTGTGTATTTTGAATTGTCCAATGTGGTAGTGTTTTGTAAATGTGTGTGTATTTTGAGTGCAGCGGTGTGTACCACCAATGGAATACCGCAGTTGAAAGACCAACGTGTGGATTTGTGGGTCGTGATAGTGTGGGCGTATTCCTGTTGGCGTGACGGTGGAGGTTTTGTTTTCACCAGTTTATCACTGACCTTTGGTGTGGCGGACTTGTGTGGGTGTCTAAATTTTGGCGGATTCCGAGCTGTGGGTCATAATGACCGTGACGGAATTCCGCTGCCGCAGCGGTGTGTTGGCAGTCTTCTGCACGCCGGTAAACGGCTTTTACCACCAATGTTGTAATGACCCCCATAGTTAGACAGTGACACCACTTGTGCTTGATGGTATCCAGGAAGGTCTCGCTTGACAGCAGTCATCCCAAAATCACAGGCACCCTTGTAGCATGGTGCAGGTGTGCATGTGGAGGCACATGGTAGCAACATTTTCACCACAACAGACTATAATGACAGAAATGCCTGCATGCTGTGTGTACATCACATTAGCACCCTATCCCAGTGGTGAAGGAAGGTGCATCCCTGCCCTTGGATGGCCCACCTTGCGCTACAGGCCTGGTTTACGGTGACCAATGAAAGTTACGCATGGCCAGATGGTTCAGTTGATACAGTGAACGGAGTGTTGTGATGGTTGTGAAGTTGTCTGTGCATATGGGGGGGGGGCAGTGCACATTATATATGTTTGGTGTGTCGCCATAATTGTGCCCCATGCGACCGTTTCACATGCATAGAGTGCCTTCCCCTTGTGCCTTTAGTTATCAAACACATTCCCTCCCACTGCAACTTACCAAGTGTTTGTTGTTGCTCATCATGTGCCACAGATCCTGTCCCTGGACTCCGCTGACCAACTTCTTCTGGATGACTACTGCAACTATCTCCTCCAGGTCATCCAGCTCCTCCTGGAGTGCTGCACTTCCACCTCTGGTCTGCAGTGCTGCCTTTCAGTTGCTGGCCAGTTTCCCTTTTGTTCTGCACTTGCAACAGCACCAGCGCTTCTTACAATCGGTCACAAATGCATACAGCCACAAGGAGCTCTTCACCGTCGTGAAGGAAGTTTCCAACCCCAGCTCCAACGCCAATGACATCCTGCCATCCCAAGACCTCTGAGACTCCCTAGCCTCCTACTTCCACTGCAAGATTGCAGACATCCATGACAGCTTCAGCACCCAGACCCCCTGGCAACCACCAACACCAGAGATTCACCTCTGACCAACCTCCTGCTATCCTGGACCCCCGTCAATGACAGCGACACCATCAAAATCATAAACACCATCCACTCTGGCTCTCCATCTGACCCCTGCCCTCACCACATCCTCAACAAAGCAAGCTCCATCATTGCACCCCAACTATGGAAGATCATCAACAGCTCCTTCGAGTACGCCACCTTCCCGGAGAGCTGGAAACACACCGAGATCAATGCCCTCCTCAAAAAACCCAAGACGGACCGAAAGGACCTCAAGAACTTCCGGCCTATCTCCCTGCTCTTCTTCCCAGCAAAAGTTATTGAGAAGGCTGTCAACAGACAAATAACCAGGTTCCTCGAGGAGAACTGCACACTGGACCCTTCCCAATCCGGACTCTTCAGCAGCCACAGTACCAAAACCGCCCTCATCCCCGCCACCGACGACATCAGAACCTACTGGACAATGGTGAAATCACGGCCCTCATCCTCCTGAACCTCTCGGCTGCGTTCAACACCGTCTGCCAGCACACCCTGCCCTCACGCCTCAGCAATGCAGGAATCGGTGACAGAGCCCTGGACTGGGTCACCTCCTTTCTCACTGGCAGAACCCAGAGAGTACGCCTCCCCCATTCCACTCGGAGGCCACCAAAATCATCTGCGGCATACCCCAGGGTTCGTCCCTCAGCCTGACCCTCTTGAACGTCTACATGGCCCCGCTCGCTAACATCGCCCGATCCCACATCCTCAACATCACCTCACACGCCGACGATACCCAGCTGATCCTCTCCCTCACAAAGGACTGCACCAAGACTAACTTACACGAAGGAATGAAGGCCATCGCTGAATGGATGAAGAGCAGCTACCTCAAACTCAATTCCGACAAGTCGGAAGTCCTCATCTTCGGCTCCAAACCCTCCGCATGGGATGACTCCTGGTGACCCGCCACTCTCGGAGCCGCTCCGACTCCCACCGACCATGCACGCAACCTAGGAGTCATCTTGGACTCCTCATGATCCAGCAAGTCAACACCATCTCCTCCTCCTGCTTCAACACTCTCCAAGCAAGTCAACACCATCTCCTCCTCCTGCTTCAACACTCTCCGCATGCCCTGAAAGATCTACAAATGGATACCCACCGAAACCAGAAGAAGAGTCACCCAAGCCCTTGTAAGCAGCAGGCTGGACTACGGCAGTGCCCTCTACACAGGAACCACGGCCAAACTCCAGAAGAAACTGCAACGCATCCAGAATGTCTCCACACGCCTCATCCTGGACATCCCCCGTCACTGCCACATCACAGACCACATGGGCAACCTGCAGTGGCTTCCAGTCAACAAGAGAATCACCTTCAAACTCCTCACCCATGCTCACAAAGCACTGCACAGCACCGGACCAGAATACCTCAACAGACGGCTCTCCTTCTACACCCCGACCCGGTATCTCCGCTCCACCGACCTCACCCTTGCAACCGTCCCACACGTCCGCAGAACCACAACTGGCAGTAGATCATTTTCGCACCTCAACGCCAAAACGTGCAACACTCTTCCCACCCACCTGTGCCAGACCAAAGACCTCCTTACCTTCGGGAAACTTCTCAAGACCTGGCTGTTCGAGCAGTAGCAGCACCTCCCCCCCTTCCTCAGCGCCTTGAAACCTGAGTAGTGCACTTTACAAATTCCTGATTGATTGATTGATTGAATCCTCTTCATCTCTGCCACACTGTTGACTGTATCAACTATGGAGTGACATATTCCCTCCTTCCTACTTATTGGCACTTTAGAGGTGACAAACAGTTGGTGTCAGTGCTTCGTCAACTCTGTGATCAGGATGACTGAAGCAACACTTCCTCTTCCTTTTCCCCTTCTCCTGGGACTTTGTCTGTCCATCCTGGCTTACACTGGGCTGATTGGGGTCTCTCTGGGGTCTCTCCTGTCCTGATTTCTCAATGTTTCTACCTTTTGGCTTCTATTTGTAATTTTTGCAGGTTTTTCTAGACTCTTTTAGGGAAAAGGTGACACTAGCACGTCATGCAAATTGTGCTACAGCCAATTTTTCAGCACTAGTGTCATTTTTTTCGCGACATGTTGCAAAGGTTAGCATTACCTTTTTTTACGCTAACCATTTCTTACCACCATGCTGCGTTGTTTTATTAATACAGCACAACCATGGTTGATGTTAGCCAGCATTGAATATTTTGACGCACAACTACGCTAGCGCAGTACGTGTGCCATTTCTTGTAAATATGGGCCAATGTCTTTTATCTGTCCTGTCTCTATATCATATTTAGTTGTCTACTGGCTCCAAGGCACTTTCTTTTTCTATTGTCTGTTTGTTCACCTTGGCTTTGTATGCCCAAGGTAAGCATCCAGATCATAAGAAGTCACCACAAACCTGTAGCTCTGAATGTTGATTCAGGATTGCTATGGAACCAGCCGTATTTTAGTTATACTGCTCATCTTCTCAGATGTAGGTTCTCTCATATTTTCTGTGGTCTTTCTTTTTACAATTAACAGAACACAAGTCTATTGCTAATGTCTGCTCCTACATCAACTTAAAATATGCATAGTTTATTTTTTAATTTACATCGATTTTACTTGAATGGTTATATTTCACATGAAATGAGAAATACAGAAGCTTCATGCTAGTAACTGATGCACTGTGATAAACATTCAACATATTAATAGAACTGTACCTTTATCTTGTTACAATCAAAAGAATCATCATGGAACTGGTCTTGTTTTGATGTCCTATTGCAGTTATTAATGTTCCACAACTTGAGACATGAATTAGCAACAAAGATTCACATGGAAATTGCCTATACTGCAGATGCCTAATAAACAGTTGTTACAGTTACAGCACAACTTTGAGGCCACAGCAAAATTCCAGAAAGTAGGTCCAACGGACAATACAGGGGCCCAACAGAAGTTCCATAAACATTTCAAGTAATATCTAACTCTCCCTAGCTATTTCAAGTCCAAGCCCGCTGAAGAAAGCAGTTGGACATGTCTAATAACTCCAAGGATGCCAGGAAAGTCTTTAAGGTGATGTTACAGAACCTATTAACAGAAGTGCCACAAACAAGGAAGATGTTTCCCTGTATGGCTTGAAGATAATCTCAACTGGAGCCCAAGGAACACAAATGAGGTGCTTCAACCCACAGCCACTCTGGTTATGACTCTAAAGTGTTCACCCTTCACAGGGGAGGATTTAGCATTTAACACAATAATCTGTTTAGCAAGGTAGTGGTGGACATCCCATGTGCCATCCTGATCTGCCATTTTCTATCAAATTTAACAATACCTGCTGGCCCTGTAATCATCTCTACACATTGAAGGGACAGCAGTCATGTTGGTTCCTTTGAATTAGCTAAAATTGTGATGGACTTCCTAAATCAGTTTTGACAGACATTCACCAAGGTTTTAACACTTTTTGTATTTTTCAGAAACATGCTCACTCTCACAGTGGATGTTTGCTACAGAGAACATAAAATTAATGACACCTCCACACAATGCAAAAAGAACATTCTTCCCGGGAATTATATTTTTTGTGTCCCTAACAGATTTGTTTTTCCTGACGCTGATGGGCAGGGGAAAAAGACATTACACTGTCCACCCTAAATAGGACAGGTAGTGTAATGTCCTTTCTCTGACAGCCTCATATCCATTGAGCCTTTAGAGGAAGATTTAAATCAATGGAGCCACAGGGGCTCTTTTGGAGGAAAAATCGAGGTAGGCCCATCTCAAAATGAGGCAGATCAGTGAAGGGTTTGGTGGATTTTTAGCATCTCTGCCATATCTCTGTCTTAGTTGCCCTCCAAACTCCCTGGTCACACGTATTGTGTTTTTCAGGCTATTTCCTCTTCCACATTGTTATGGCAACTTTTCTGGTTTTCAACACCAGAGCAAATCAAGAGAAGCAAATGGACACTGGGATATTTAGCAGGATTCTGCAGTGTTGTATGATACATAGGGGGTCATTCTGACCCTGGCGGTAAATACCGCCAGGGCGGAGGTTGGCGGTAGCACCGCCAACAGGCTGGCGGTGCACCGCCGGGCATTCTGACCGCGGCGGTACAGCCGCGGGCAGAAGCGGAAAGCCGGCGGTGTACCGCCGACTTTCCGCTGCCCATGGGATTCCGCCATGGCGGCGCAGCTTGCTGCGCCGCCATGGGGATTCTGACACCGCATACCGCCATCCTGTTCCTGGCGGTTCGCCCGCCAGGAACAGGATGGCGGTATGGGGTGCCGTGGGGCCCCTGGGGGCCCCTGCAGTGCACTGCAGGGGCCCCCATAAGAGGGCCCCACAAAGAATTTCAGTGTCTGCTGTGCAGACACTGAAATTCGCGACGGGTGCAACTGCACCCGTCGCACCTTCCCACTCCGCCGGCTCCATTCTGAGCCGGCGTCCTCGTGGGAAGGGTGTTTCCCGCTGGGCTGGCGGGCGGACTTTCGGCCAAGCTTAGAATCACCCCCATAATTGGATATAACAACATTGTAGTATTTTATATCATTTGTCCGTGGATTACCCCAGCTTTGTTTACCTATTTTTAAAATGAAATTAGCCGTGTATCAGGAAGTGCATGAATGATTTATTCTTCTGTAAAATAATAATAATTGAATACTATTATGATTTTTGTAATGCCTCTATTTAAAAAAAAAAAACTAAAGTTCTTTCAACTTTATCAGCGGATCTACAATGTCAACGAGGCATGGCTCAAGGTGGGACAATCCGAATTGTAACTCTTTAATAATCCTTGAACAAAAAAGGAAAGGTGTCACATTGAGGAATTAAATTTACATAAACATTAAGAAAGTGCATATTTTTATGTGTGAAAGCAAACGTGTTGGTTCACAACCAGAGATCTACATATGAAGATCACCACACAGGTTTCTGCCAATGCCTTGGGGCAGATCACCACATAGATGATATGCATGAATTTTGTGTGAACATCTCTTCCATTTCAATAGTGTTATGAGTCTATAACACCTCACAGGAATGGCATTTACATCACAATTTAGGAAATCACATATTTTATGTCTGTAAACAATGGCGCTGATTTATAAATGAAAATCTATATTTGGTGATCCCTGCACCTATAGATTTCTGCTGATGCACACCACAGAAGAGGAACTGAGGAGGAGACAGTCTTTGTAGTTGCTTTTGGTGTTGATTGTTAAAGAAGCATTTTCATTCCCACTCCAGTCTATGCAACAGTAAGGAAAGCTTTGCACTTTGGAGGGGTTAAATTTCCTATTTCCGCCCCAATCTGTGCAACAGTAGGGAAAGTGTTGGACTTCGGAGGGGTTACACTTACTATAATGTGTGCAACAGTAGGGAAAGCATTGGCCTTCATAGGGATTAAGGCCCATATTTATGCTTTTTGACACCGTTTTGGGTCAAAAAGTATAGCACTGGCTTGCGTCATTCCAGAGCGCCAGCTGGGCGCCACATTTATGAAATGCCACAAGCCAGCGCAAAGGGTGGGCTAGCGTAAAAAAAAATGACGTTAGCCGGGTGGGGGTGGCGGTATGGGAGAAGGGTTTTTGCACCAAAAAATGACCAGCCTAGTGTCATTTTCTGACGCAAACCATGCATACCACGTGACTCCTGTCTTAGGAAAGACAGGAGTCATGCCCACCATCCCAATGGCTAGCACAGGGGACCAGTGTCCCCTGGGCATGGCCATTGCACCCTGTGCCATGCAAGGGGCCCCAAGTTAGGCCCCCAATGGCACTTTAATTAGAAAGAAAATACTTACCTATACTTACCCTACTTACCTTGGATGGGGGTCCCCCATCCTCCGGTGTCCCTCTAGTGTGGGTGGGGGTGTTCCTGGTGCTTGAGGAGGGCACCTGTGGACCCATTCCATGGTGTTCAACCATGGAAATGGGTCCACAGGTCCCCTAACGCCTGGTCTGACTCAGGCATAAATAATGGTGCAAAGCAAGCTTTGCACCATTATTTAGCCCCTCCTCCCATCGTGCATCATTTCAGCATGGGAGGTTAAATATGGGTCTATGAGGTTAGCCCCATTTCTCAAATGGGAACGCAGACCTTGCATCTCATTGACGCAAGGTAGGTACATGCATCTAAAAAATGGCGCAAACTCGAATATTTTGACTTTAGACGGGTCTAACATCAAAATATAACTATGGAGTTAGTTTTGCGCCGAATATGCGTCAAAAAATGATGCACATTTGGCACAAAATTTACTATTCCAACTCCAGTCTGTGCAACAGTAGGGAAAGGGTTGGACTCCAGAGGGGTTCAATTTACTATTCCTACTGCAGTCTATGCAACAGTAGGGAAGCGTTGGACTTTGGACAGGTTCAATATCATATTCCCACTCCAGTCTGTGCAACAGTAGAAAAAGTGTTGGTCTCTGGAGGGGTAATATTTACTATTCCCACTCCAGTCTGTGCAGCAGTAGTGAATGTGCTTCACTTCAAACACATAACATATTTTAATAACCCTATTAGTTGACCAGAAATATAAAACTCTTATTAGGATTATTATATATAAAAAATGAAAAACAATTAAACAATTTATATGATAAAAAAAAAAAAAATGATTAAGAATTTAAAATGTAAATAATTTATTATTTAATTAGGTCCCCACACTATACTCCCACAAACCAAGCAGCCCACAGTTAAAATCTAACAAAAATAAATAACACAAATAACATATTCAATAATCAATTACGTAACAATTAAGTGAATAATTGATTGTGAATTAGTTATTACTTAAATAAATTCCCACCCAATGCCCCTACAAACACAACAATCTGGAACTAATATATAACTAACAAATATAATAACTACACCATTTAAATAACTAATAATCAATAGCATAATTAATAATTAATTACTAATTAATTGCTACTTAATTATACTGAATTACCTTCCCATTCTGTACCCCTATGTACCTCCCAACTTGCTGCAACACTGTAAATTACCTTTAGCACTTAAGCTAAAATGTAAAAATCACATACATTTACAAACTATATTTATTTATATTGCTAACAATGATATAAACAATATTTACCATAGAATATTGATATCCCCCCCCCCAGCGCCTTGAGACCCTCACAGGTGAGTAGCGCGCTCTACAAATGTTTTGATTGATTGATTGATACATAAATAAAAACACACACATAAAGATAATTAAAAAAATATATTTTTACAACTATATTACTGAAAACAATAGTAACAACACAGATATTCTTGAAAACTATATTACCTACCTAAAAAAAAGCAATATTCTTGTCAACAATAGTTCGGCATCACAATATTTTTGTATCACAATATTTTTTCTAATATTTCTGCATCGCAATACTTAAAACTCAATATTCTGTCCAAATATGTTTGAAGTGGAGAGAAGCTTCTCGAAGTTTTCCTTTGTAGTACCAAGGCATCCTAGCTTACTTGTCCTGGCTCCAGACTAACTATAGGGTGTGTGCAGCCTTTTGTGTGGAGGCAGGACAGAACTATGTACACGCTGCAAGCACTAACTGGCTAAGGCAGGAAAATGCCTACTTTCTAAATGTGGCATTTTCAAAATTGTAATTTAAAATCCCACTTCACCCTGGGTTAGGATTTTTCATTACATTCCCAAAGACACCACACATGAACTGTTTACCTGCTTCCATTTGGAAATTACAGCTTATTCAATGTAATGAGGTAACTCCAATGTTATTCTATGGAAGAGGTAGACCCTGAAGCAGTGAAAAACAAATTTAACATTCTTTCCCTACCAAGATGGGTAACGCGTAAAATTAGATGTCCCAATTTTTAAAGACACTGCACCTTACCATCTGTGCTGCCAAGGACCTACCTTAGGAGTGGATTGTATGTATCAAAAAGTAAGGTTTGGACCTGTCAAAGGCTTTATTTTGCCAGCTTGATATGACAGTTAAAAACTGCACACACAGGCTGCAATGGCAGGCCTCAGACATGTTTAAAGGGCTATGTATGTGAGTGGCACAATCAATGCTGCTGGCTCACTAGTAGCTTTTAAATGCAGGCCCTGGGCACATGCAGTGTCACTTTACTAAGGTCTTGCAAGTCAACTAAATATGACAATTAGGAGTAAGCCAACTTTACCATGTTTTTAGGAGTGAGCACATGCACTTTGGCTCTGATTAAAAGGGGTAAAATGTGCAGAGTCCTAAGGCCAGCCAAAATAAGATCAGGTAATGGAGGAGAAGGTATAAATAGTACTGAGAGTTTGAGTGGTGCAAACACAAGGACTGAATGTTAAAGGGCCATATTTGTGTTCTGCTTTCCGACTGCGGGCCCCGTGTTTTTTTTAGGTATGCCTGGATAATTAAATGTCTTGATATTAACATGTCCAGCTTTGTTATTTTATTTTACAACTGCTGCAATTACTGTATAATTACTATAATTCTGATGCATACAGTATTTGTACGAGTTATTATTAATTAACCTATTTTTGCAAAATACCAACAACTATTTGTTCTAGAAGCCACACTTGTGGTCTCTATCAACAAACAATACAGTCCTTGCATATGACAGTTACTCTAACAGGGTTGTTTGACTGTGAGCATTCCTTCTAATAATGAGCGTAACTAATTGATGTAGGAGTGATAACATCTGCCTGTTCTCCTTAACTCTGAAGAGGGAATGCTACACATTATTCCTCTAACCGCTTAGGTTCTTCCCCTTTCAAAAAATGGGGTTCATAGCAGTATGATTTTTTTTTTTAACCATTAACACTGCTATGACTGTGTATTATATATTTAGGTGACATGCACTTAATATATACTTAACGTTTTATAAACCATGTGTTTATAATAAGAATTGTTTATATGTGTTTCTATCCATTTAAAAAGATTATGGGCCTCATTATGACTTTGGCGGTCTTTAAAAAGACCACCGAAGCTGTGGGAGCCAACAGCACACTCCGTTTCCGTCCGCTGGCCCAGGGGAAAAGTCACATCAACATTGCAGCAGGCTCATAATAGAGCCGACGGCAATGTTGAAGTGCAGCGGGTGCAACAGCACCCGTCGCACATTTCACTGCCCGAAATTCAGGCAGCAAAATGCGCGATGGGGCTGTGCCTGGGGGCCCCTGCACTGCCCATGCCAAGTGCTTACCGCCATGGACAGGCTGGCGGTTGGGGACTCATAATCCCCAGGGCAGTGGTGCTTGCACCGCTGCCCTGGGGAATATGACCACCTGGCGATAGCCTGGCGGTCAGTTGGAGGGGCAGGCGGTATGGCAGTGGCTAATGCGCGACGGTCATAATTAACTACTGGTACACCACCAGCATATTGGCGGTGTTACAACCAGTGTAACGCCAGCCGCCAGGGCCATAATCAGGCCCTATATGTGGAAAGATTTATGGCAATGGATTTCAAAATTCTTTTTGCACCTGATGAAACTGCTTCTCTCACTTTATCAGCTCTTTCACTCCCCTTGCTCTCACACATTTTTGCCTCTGTTTTACCACGCTCTCCTAATTCTGATGACTTTTTGCCTCTTTTTTTGCTTCTTTTTGTCCTACTGCTTTCACTCTGTATCCGCCACTTACACTTTTCCCCTTCTTTTTCCTTTTTGAGAACGTTACTGGTTTTTTAGCCCCCCTTTGTTCCACTTTAGACACTCTTTTTTTCTGCCACTTTGCCACTTGCCGCAGCTTTTTCCTTCTGTGGAGCCACCAGGCCGCTCTCTTACTTGCTCCTTCCCACTGCTGCCTCCAGCATTTCTCTGGCCCTGCCCAGTGATGCCCATTACCCCAGGATCCTCTCCCCTTCCAACTCCTTAATGGTGGTCATTGTGCCCTCACCCAATCTGGCAACTATGACAAACTGTGATACCTGGCATTCAGACTTAGCATCTCCGAAACACTGCCCTCGGAGGACCCCAGCTCTACTGATCACCATGGCCAAGAGCCTGATTCGGAGACTCTGTTGCAGACACCATGCCTAGCCCCCCCTTTACTCAACTCCTATTCCTTCATCCTGCATGGGAGTTTCAATCTCCACTTAGTTTACCTCATTGACTCAAACACACTAACCTCCTGGACAACCTCTACACACTCAGACTGCTAGGACTTATCTTTACTAACTTTGACAACATCTTAGTGGACCAACCAATCCCTTTCACTTGGACCGACCATTCGCTCATCTGCTCCGACCTATAGTTCAACCATCTATGAAGAACCCACAGCCACCTGAGATAACCCACTTCAATTGGAAAACTATTTCTGAAGAATCCTGTTTTACAGAACTGGGAAACCCCGCCTACCCCATCCAGACAACCACAACAGTTCTATTGACAACTTCAATCACTATCTGTGCAGATTCCCTGGCACCTAACAAACCAAGACTACTGTGAGGACCAGGCCAAAAGCAAGTTGGTACAATGATTATCTTTGATGCACCAAACACCACTTTAAGCAGCATGAGTGGACATGGAGACTCACTCACAAATACAGTGACAGAAAATCTCACAGATTAGCACTTCAGCAATACCACCAACAATATAAAGCCATCAAGCACGCAGCCCTACCAGAGTGGATAAATCACATTACCAATGGTACAAAGGAACTGTTCTCCATTGCGAAATAATTCGCCACTCCCCACCAGCTACACTACCATTGCCCCCAATCAGGAGCTTTAATCCCAATTTATGCTTTTCTTCTGAAACAACATAAGCGGTATCCACGACACTCAGGATTCTAGGAACCACTCTGACCTGTTGGCCCACCATCACCCACAAGGAAACCGACACTGCCATAAGATCCATCCACTCAGAAGCCCCATCTGACCCTTGCCAGCACTTCATGCACTGCCCTTACCTCTTAATGACTCCCTAGCCATTCCTAACTTCCAGGATGATTCGAATACACCATCATTCTCCCACTACTAGAGTGGCTCACTCTGGACTAATCCCAACCAGCTAACTACAGACTAATCTCACTGTCACACTACCCAATGAAAGTCTTGAAGAAACGTATTGACCATGAGTAATCAAAATACTAGCAAACCACCTGGATCACAACCACCTCCTGGGCCCATCCCAATCAGGCTTCAGAACAAATCACAGCACTGGAACTGCCCTCATTGTTGTAACTGATGACATTCAGATCATAATGGACCTAAGATGACACCACAGCCCTCCTCCTCCTTGACCTCTCAGCAGCTTTCAATGCGGTCCCCCACCCAATCCTCATCTAATCCACTAGACAGGAAATCACGAAACAACGTTTCAGTGGATAGGCTTCTTATTCACAGGACTCACACAGAAGGTCAGCGCACTCCCAATACTTCCAAACCCACCAACCTGGTCTGTGGATTGCCCCAGGAATCATCAGCCCCATGCTGTTCAATAGCAACATGGCCTTATTCACCAGCATTGTGCAAACCTTTGAAATCAAAATCATCTTACACACTGACAAACAACACATCCTCTTCCTCTTCAATGACATCTCCAACAAGCAAAGATCATCTAGTGCATGTCACAAGTCAATGTTGTCTGGATGGTGCACTTTTAAAACGTGAACCCTACGGGGCATATTTATACTCCGTTTGCGCCGGAATTGCTTCGTTTTTTTTTACGCAATTTCGACGCAAAACTAACTCCATATTTATACTTTGGCGTTAGACGCGTCTAGCGCCAAAGTCCATGGAGTTAGCGTCATTTTTTTCAGCGTGGACACCTACTTTGCGTTAATTATATGCAAGGTAGGCGTTCCCGTCTAAAAAATCGACTCCGAGGCATGTGCGTCGGATTTATACTCCCGGGAGTGGGCGGGTCAAAAAAAATGACATACGGCCGCATTTGCGCCGTTTTTTAGTGCCTGCAAAAGGCAGGCGTTAAGGTACCTGTGGGCTCTGAAGGAGCCCAGAGGTGCCCTCCCATGCCCCCAGGGACACCCCCTGTCAACCTTGGCCACCCCAGGAGGACACCCAAGGATGGAGGGACCCATCCCAGGGACATTAAGGTAAGTTCAGGTAAGTCTTTTTTTTTTGTGGCATAGGGGGGCCTGATTTGTGCCCCCCTACATGCCACTATGCCCAATGACCATGCCCAGGGGACAGAAGTCCCCTGGGCATGGCCATTGGGCAGGGGGGCATGACTCCTGTCTTTGCTAAGACAGGAGTCATTTTTATGGGGGTTGGGAGTGAAAAAAAATGGCGCAAATCGGGTTGAGGCGAAAAAATTGCCTCAACCTGACTTGCCCCATTTCTTGACGCCCAAGCCCCATATCCCCCTACGCCAGCGCTGCCTGGTGTACGTCGTTTTTTTTAACGCACACCAGACGGCGCCGTGGCTAACGCCGGCTAACGTCATTCAATAAATACGGCGCCCGCATGGCGCTTCAGAATGGCGTTAGCCGGCGCTAATTTTTTTTACGCAAAACCGCGTTAGCGCAGTTTTGCGTCAAAAAGTATAAATATGGGCCTACATGTCTAAATAACTCTTTTTTACAAGAGAAAACCTCCCTCCTAAATATTAGTAAATCACTCCTATGTAGGCTTTGTATCCCTTATGGCCTACTAAGGATATTTAAATGTGGGTTATGTAGAATTGTAATATTAATATGTACCTACAGTGACTAGACCCCAAAAGCTATTTTTACTGTAGGAAAGCTGTCTGGCCAAGAGAGGACCACTGACACACCTAAATATTAGTTCTACTTTCTCAGACTTGTAACCAGCTAGAATGATTCAATCACTGTCTTTATTATTTATTAAAAGCCCAGATCAATAGTGAAGGATTTCAATAAACATTAGGAAAAGAAAGATGTTCATAAATGGACCTATTCACTGTCTGAAACTCTTGCAGTCTAATTTGCATTAGCACGCTAGCTATCATCCAGCTAATGAACAAAACTGATGAGGTGTTAAAACTGCCAATGGTAGTGTGTGGTGAAATTGTTTTGTTTTCCTGGCAGGAAGACCAATAGGGCTGGTCCCTAGAACTTAATTCACTTCAAAAGGGCCTCCCTGTCACAAGCAGATGTTAAATGACACCTGAACAGTCCCTTGATTTGTCCTCCTAGTCAAGTAGGTACAAAATCCATTGGGGCGAGAGCTTCTCCCAGGACTGGTTTGAAGTGACCACAGAGGAGCGGCTGTGAGTTCCCTGGCCACACCTCTGGGTGGACACAGTCCCTCTGCACAATGGGAAACAGGTTTTTTCATCTTGAATTTAGTGAGCAAGGGGCACTGTGGGAATGTTTACAGTAGGGCACACAGGAACTGTTGTCGGAATGGGTAAAGTTACCCCTGAAAAACATTTATCCTATTGGTTTAGTGGAGACCGGGAGTCATCCCCACCCACAAACTGGTGCCAGGCATAAATGTGGCACCCAAAGACACCTTCTTCAGAACACTACTAGACTTGTGAAAAACAAGAAGAGGGACTACTCCTTCTGTTGAAGACCTGTGGAGAAACATGAAGGACTGGACCTGCTCCCATTATAACTATGATAAATATGGTTGCAGCAATCCTAGACCACAACAAGCTGCAAGACACATTTTTCTGAGGATCTGAGCTGACCAGTACTTATTGCAGCTGGTCATGACCCTGCTTGTGGCCTCTGCTGGAGTTACTATTGATACTAAATGCTATCCCTGAGGTCCTAGGATCCTTGGCTGTGGCTAACTGGACTTCTCCTAAAACCTGAAAAACCTAGGACTTAGAACTTTTTGGGGGATCAAGACATCCAGAAGACCAGACAAACCTGCTAAGCTGAGCCACTCAAGGTATATTGTTGCTGGGCTGAAGAAACAATTTTCTTCCACTCTGACCTTCTCCTCAGCAGCAAATCCATTTCAGCAAAACCTCAGTGAGAAGTTATCCAGCCTTGTGAATCCCTCCTCATACCTAGCGCTGCTTGCCCAGCTGGAGTATTTCAAGCTCTGAAAGGACACTCACAGCCCTATTACGAGCCTAGTGGCCTCAAGATTGCCAGAGTTGGTGGTCGGACCACTGCGGCTGTGGCGGTCAGACCTCCACATTATGGCCCTGGTGGTCAGACCCCCAAAAGACCACCATGTCCGCCACGATCTTTCATCCCGACAGAATGACAGCAGTTATGGTTGTAAACAGCCATGGCAGTGCTGAAGTCCGTGACGCCGCACTGATTACAACCATGTTCTCTGCCAACCTTTTCATGATGGTTCAACCGCCATGAAAAGGTTGGTGGAGAACAAGTGCTGGGGGCCACAGGGGCGCCCCTGCACTGCCGCCAACATTGTCGTCTAAAGTGCAGAGGCCCCCCCTCTACAGCACCATCATAATGCACACCATCTGCTTAGCAGACAGTGTGCATTCTGAAGGTACTAGGGGTGCCCCCTGTGTGATGGCATTGGACTCGGCTCCAAGCGGAGCCAAATCCGATGCCGCAAGACGTTTTCCACTGGGCTGACAGTGGAAACCTTGGTTTCCGCTAGTCAGCCCAGTGGAAAACTCCTAATGGGGCTGGTGGGGAGTCCACCGGCACTGTGGCGGTTTCCACATCGGGAGTTTGGCGGTGGAGGTTTTCCAACCACCAAACTCGTAATCAGCCCCTACGTTTCTGATTTAGATTTCGACTGACGGGTTACACCATCACAACGGTGTCAGATATCCCGTCCGCCAAAATATAAATCCCATAGGAAACAATGGGATTTCTGTTTCTCTGGACAGGATATCGTCACCAATGTGACAGAGTAACCCGTTCGCTGAAATCGAAATCAGGCCATAAGTCCAAAGCCTGAATTCTTGACCATCTGAAAGCGCCAAACCTATCTGGCCAGCAAGAGGACTTACCTGTAAGTGAAATTTGAATTTCTCCCTGTCAGTCCTTTCCCACCAAAACCAACAGCTTCACAGGGACCTTGTTCAACACATCACTGAAATCATGGTTCGCTCCACAGATTCAGCCTTTTGCCTTGCCTTGCTGAAGGACTTTGAGTTCCAGAGATAAGACTAATGGCATGATTTAGAGTTTGGTGGAAAGGATACTCCATCACAAATATGACTGATATCCCGTCTGTCATATTACAAGTGCTATCGAACATAATGCACTTTTAATGCAGTAGACAGGATATATAACATGTGAGTGATCGAGTAGCCCATCCGCTGAACTCGAAATCAGGCCTAAGGCAGAAGGTAAAACCACTGGCTGGGTCGAACTTGGTTGGTATATTTGACCCACGCTCCATCATGTTCTGTCTGAAACTGCACCTACATCTTGGTTTACGGTGACTATTGATTACAATTAATACTTTGTGCTTTTTGGTGCTATTTTTTATTTAAAAAGATCAAAATTCATACCTCTGGTTCCCTTTATTGGGTGTTTTTGTCTTTTTGGTACAATTTTGCTCATGTTCCTATTCTCTATTTTTCTGAATTGGAGTGGGATTTTTATTGGGTTTTGTTTTTAACAGCTGTTTTAGTATTACTAAACACTTTACACATTTACTCTAAGTTAAGGCTGTCTGCTCTTGTGCCATAGCTACCAAGGCTTGATCTCAGGTTTAATCCACCTCAATTAATAATTCAGTGTCTAACATGACGTGAAAGTATTTTAACATGCTCAGGAATGGTCTGAGAGCTGGACGTAGGTGAAGTGAACTATTGCTCCCAGTCTACAAGTATGTTAAGGATCACATGCCAAAGATGTTGTTCCTCTGTAAATCCTCTCGTTCCTCCAGAAGCAAATATTGTTCAAAACAAGGGGCAAACCAACAAAGATAATCACTGACATGATGTACCAAGATGTATTTTATGATGTACCAAGATGTATTTTATGTGGGTAATCTGTGTGTGATTTACTAATGTTGCAATTATTTTCTCTTGTTGATAGGTGTGGAGGAGTTCTGACTGTTAACTCCCTCCTCTACTGGAGTATCATAGGTGTTGCATGTGTTTGAAGACTAGTTGGGATATATGTTTTACATTACCAATGTAAAGGAAATACTGCTTATTTTTCTAAAATTATGTTAATAATAAATGCTACAACTCACTTCTTATATGTTCAAAAACATATTTTAAAATTGATTTTCCTATTTTTTTCTGTATGTAGAGTTAGTGTCATTCATTGCTTTTAGTGATTTCTATGAAGCCATGGCTGAAGTAAATTTGAACATATTTTGTTAGACGTAGATGTAGGGGTAGCATATATGAATAATAATGTTTTCACTCTTTAGTGGGTGTGTTTTTGCATTTGCATGTGCCCTCATTAACCCCTTCTTACAGTTCCCTTAACCCCACCCATTTAGTAGTACATATTCTCATCTTCCAGTAACTGCCCTATGCCCCACCCATGTTTAGTACACAAATATATTTCTCAATGTGTACTTTCAGTGCAGTGATTGTTGGACACAAGAGGTAAGACAGGCATAGGCAGCGGTCGATGTTTGCGAGTAGCACTTGTGAATGCTCAAAAATGCTTTTGTGACCAAGCCCCTCATTGCTGAATTTTGCAAGGGCACTGTTTAGCTTCATGAATTAAGAAAAAAACAACTGCCTTGAAAGTAGTTTTCAGTATAGGTTTTGTTTATGATGTGTACTATACTATTGTAAGAAATGAGTACATTTTTTCTGTACTACTTATAAAAATCATGGTAGGTTTGCACTCATTTGTTTGACGAAAGGTAATAGACTAAGGGAATGTTGTTGTGCTATTGTGCATATGTAGTGTAGATGTGATAAAAGAAGGGCGGACAAAATTACTGGACAATTTGTCTTGCTTCAAAGAGACAACTCCTCCAAATCATTAGTATACCTGAATATGTGGTCAACCCTCTACCTTCCAACCTTGCTTAAGAGTTGTTCCAGTCATACGATATTGAGCTAACCTGATTGTTAAAAAGTGGGTCAAACCTTTTCTTCTAAAACATGATATTAAAGAAGTAACCCAAGAGTTGGTCCTATTCTGACTTAACTATGGAAATGCTATTCTCACAAGCTTTTTAAAAACGCATTTTATCCCTGTCAAAGTCTAAGATCAGCCACTCCTGAGAATTTCCCTTAGCTTCCCATTGGTTGTTAACAAATCCTACAACAGTTGGTTAAGCACACAAATACTGACTTCAGATACCCACAACTATTTCCTAAAATGTTTAACATCCCACTAGCAAACTAAAGATTTGCTTTCTATGAATGAATCTATTCCACATATTCTCTGCAAAGCAAATGTTACTGTATCACTTTTTCCATTTGCGATATGAAGCAACAGTGCCCCAAAGCCATGTTGATTGGTATCTGTAACCACAACACCACCATCATGTGCATCAAAAAAGTTTGAGAAATGTGTCACACCAAATCTCCACTTTCATCTTTGAAAATCCTTTATTACACAATTAATATAGCCTTAGAACCCGCCGTAGCGGGCTCTACCGGCTATTAAAGGCCCGCTCCCGCGTTAAATGCCCGAGCCGAAGGCGAGGGCATTTAACAAGGGAAAGGGCCTTTAATAGCCGGTAGAGCCCGTTACGGCAGGTTCTAAGGCTATTAGAACATTCTGCCACTCAGGGCAGAATGTTCTATTAAAAAAAACAAATTGCTCACGGAGCCCGAGGGGATTAAAATCCTCTCGGGCTCCGTGAGGCTTTGTTCACAGCTCCTGCTGTGAACAAAGAGAACATTGGAATGTTGGCGCTGCGGACATTTACCGGCCAGTAAAAGCCCGCAGCACTCCATTGTTTTCAATGGAGCTGCCAACTTCCAATGTTCTAATCTTAGATAAGCATGTTCACTTTCTTAAGTAAATAAGCTAAAGTGTATTCTTTCTCACCACATTTTTGGAAAGAACTGAGCAAAAAAATTCAGTCCAAACTGGGGTGATGTGGCAAGCAAAATAGCAATGGATTAAACCCAGATCTGTGAGTGGGTTGAGTGTGAAAAAGTTTTAACACTCTATACATCATTTTATTTTGTGGCATTGCAGGGGCCGGCATCCACCAAACTGCATACAATGCCCTTTAAGGCTTCTTTAGTCTGCTAATTTCCATACAAGATGCACCACCAACACTCTGATTAGTCTATATGTCTGTTTTCTCCTTCACATCGTGGGATTATTATGTACATAACGCTTTACAGATATATATAAGTGAACAGAAATTGAAGTGCTGTAGTGTCACCAATTATATCAATCCCCTATCATTCTGCAGCAGTGTAGACTCTACTTACAGCCTCATTCTGAGGCTGTTGGCATTATTGGGTGGTCAAAATGGGTGGGCAAAAATACTGTGATCACGTGGTCCTGGTATTTTTACCCCTGAGTCTCAGTTTACTAGGCTGGAATGTGGATTAACATGTTTTTTTCCTAATGTACTGAATAGTAAAGCAACACTACCTGTTTTCCATGCGCTAGTTTCTCCTGGTTATACCAATGTGAGCTGATCCATGGGATCTTAAATACATCCCAGTCTCCAGCTTTCTTGCTACTGAAATGTTGTTTGAAAAGTCAAATGAACCAATTTGTTAACAACAGTGAGGGCTCAAAATATGAAATTAGACCCAACCGTGTTTCTGCTTTATTTTTCATTCACTGCTGGGCTCGGGGTCAGCCTTTTAGGATATAAATCTGATTTAGTTTCCACGCATTTAAAATACCTTATATATAAATTTATAGATAATAGTTTTTAGGCAATGAAGGACGTAAAGGCCATCTGCTTACTCTATGAGGTACTTCCTAGGGCAACATCACAGATCTTGTTTTATCTCAAGGTGTGATATACGCAAGGGGCATCGGTTTCATACACCAAGCTTTTGGACTTCTCAGAACTGTTCAGTAGTGTCTCAAATTTCCTTATCTTGATTTATATCCTTCTAAATATTGATGATCCTCTTTCTGGGAGAGTCCTCTCTAGAGTGTGTTATTCAGAGTGATAAAATCGTCTTGTCAACCCCGAGCCACTGACATTACTTTTTGATCGTTCAAGGTGATGTCAGCTGCTTTCGGGCACGTGTGACTGACAAGCTGCAAATTTGCACTGCAAAAAGGAGGCTTGCGTATTGTTTTTCAGACGTAATTGCCCGATTCTTTTAGTTGTTTACTTTAAATATTGATCTATAACTGTGCTCAGGTTTTTTAACCAAAACATAAAACTTTAATTTGCCATGGTCTATTTTATCTATCTCGGGGCTCCAGTTAGGTAGTTAGTGTTCCAAGACACAAATTCTTTGAGTTTCTTTTCGGCTTCTTTCTGTGGATGTTTGTCCTAGGCACCCATTAGACTCTTTAATTCACACTCCTCGTTAGTTAGTGAAAGGAGATGCATTGCTGTCTACAATGATCAACTCTATTTCCTGTGTTGTGTTAGTCAGACCATCTGTAGACAGGAGGTGATGCAATATTTTAAGTTGCTATGCTGACACATCCGCCTGCTCCTAACTTACACTCTATTGAACGCACATATTCTTACCTGATTACAATCAGTAAGGTTCAGGTACAGATAATGCAGAAAAGAATGTGCAGAAAACCTTCCTTTTTTCATGTATGCCAACCCATTTTCATTTGTTTCTGCCGAAGTCAGAACCTGCAACTACCAAGGTCCCATCTTGTGGCACAATTGTTGCATGCCTGATGCTTGACTGTGAATCACAATATTAAAACAACTTGCCTTACATCTAGGCTGAAGTGTCTCCAACACGATCTCCAACTCAGTACATGTAATTTTTTATGTGTTCATTTTATTTTTTGTGTTCTTTTCCATAAACCTAAACATGTTGACTTGTGACCAATTTAGAAAAAATGTGTGGTAAACCTGCTATATTTGAAGGTTTGCATCTTGCCACTCACCTAATTAAACCCCTCAAAAACGCTGTATCTGGCTTGGGTGAAGACACTTTGAGAGACAATGCTAATGTGAAAAATCCAATAACAGGTGGTCGAATTTCCATCACCAAATGTGGGGACTGGGAACCCAGACAGATCATACACTTTCAATGTCCCAGATCTAGTCTATTTAACAAGTATGCAGATTTTTTGAAGCATGTGTGGGACTTTGAAGCAGTTGACCCCAGAGAACTTGAGGATCGAAGAGCCTCTCTAGTTCAAGCAAAAATACTTTATTGAGAAGATTAGCAGATTCTTTAGCTTAGCCTAATGAGTTATCATTGGCAGTATCTGTACCGTCTGCCATAGTCTTACTAGAAGAACTGTACTGCTAGACAGGTGAACAGAGCATCTACTATATTCTGTGGATGCCACATTACCACCTACCTCTAAAAATGGTTAAAAAAAACATTCCGATGTTTTATTTCTGCTACTGGAGGACTAAACGTACACCCTTTTACAAGTTTTGGGTAATTTGTCATTCAGATAGCAACAGGAGTTATCGGACATATTGAGATTTAAGGTTTTTAGGGTACACCTTAGTTCCAAAATCCCTGTCTCCTTTCATCAGGAAAAACCTGATAAACTGTCTGAGGGGAAAAGTGCCTAGAATAAGGCAAATGCAAAAAGAACAGATAATGGGCGGAATGCGGAACAAATCAAACATTCACCCACAGTGAATGAGGCAGACACTGATTCTCATGGTTATTCTTCCATCAGAGAACAACTGAAGTGATAATTCTCCCCAAAATTACTGTTTTCTCTGGGATTCCTAATTCTTCGTGCAATATTAACAATGTGGGCTTAGTAGAGATGGGTAGGGTATGTATGTTAAGGTATTGATGGATTGCTAAATTAGCTGTAAACCGTATAAGTGGTGAATTTGAGCTAGTGGTTTCCGGTGCTCAGTGCCACCACTTAATTGCCAACACCTGCACCTATGACAGTCTACCACATGGTGGCCTTGTAAATATGGGCCCCTTTCACGCATAACCCTGTGTGAAAGGGGCATTCCCTGGGTGTTGCTTGGGGTGTTCACAAGAAACATCCATGGAACCTGAAGGAATCTGACGCATTTCCAGATTTACAAGTCTGGGAATGCGTCAGATTCCTTCACCACCGCAGGGGTGGCATAAGAGTGACGCAACAAAGAGAAATATCTTTATTTCTCCGTGTTTTTCCCCTTTCTATGTGTGCTGCATCTTGCAGCACACATAGAAAGTGGAAAATACCTCTTGTGATTGTTTTTGTGTAGGAAGGTGTCCTTTCCTCACAAAAACAATCAACCCTAGGCAGCTAGGGATCAATTTGTGCACCAACGCAGGGGGAGTGTGGTTCTAAAAATTCTGGACCCATGTAATTTACTTTGCCACAGCAGTACGATTTTAGTATCAAAAGACCGATAATGACTAGTACACTAAGCATGAGCATTTTCGCTCAATTCCAGCAGCGTTTTCACCTCGAAATCGCCATGTTCGTCCTGCACTCGTGGCTCCCATTTTATACACGGCAGCCATTTTAAAAGTTGCCCTCACATAGGCTTATAATACAGTCAGATTTGATTCCAAGGACACGTACACCTTGATTGACTTTTCTCTGACCTGGGCAAGCTGGAACCATTGCCTCAGGCCAAACCTGTTTGGTCAGTCCCTCTCCCAGTGGCCGAATCAGATAGCATCAAGGCACACCATGCCATAAAACCCTTATTATCGCTCACACACCCTGCCTAATCTTGCTCACACCTGCACCTGCTCTTTTCTTCTTCTTACTTTACGAGGGGGAGGTGCCCGTTTTTATTGGCGGTCCACACTTATCTGATGTAAAATACTAGGCCTTGCCGGGTAATTTATTATGGGTTGGATGACATGAAATATGAGGTTTCATCATGACACTGTTTTTTCCTTTGTAGTGAAAACATGTGAATGACCAACCAAAATGTCAAGAATGTTTGCCTGAAGCTTAAAAAACTGTATATAAGGAAACCTGACTTTGCATTGAAACACAGTCTCCTGAGAACATACAAATCGTGCTGTTGTACTTCTAGGACACTTGTCAATTGGTTGCAGCCAATAAATTCGATCTTTGACTTCACCTAGAAGACTCTGAGTTTCTGTAGTCTGAATCAGGAAAGTACCCGAGGTCTTTGGGTGTACCCTGGCACCGCTGGGTTACCGGATCAGTACCGGTTCTGAAAAACCCAGTACCTCAGTTGGCACCCAACGTGGGGCGATACCAGCGGTACCGGTCCAAGCCTGAGGTCCGTGGGGAGCTTCGTGTGAAAATTCTGGAGGAAGGCCGCCACTTCATCGACCCCTGCATGTCGACGTGGTCCGAAAGTCTTTGTTGCGAGGTTCCCCGCTTCCCGACGGCTATGAAGGACTGCTGCCCTGGCTATCGCCCTGATTTGGACCCTTGATTTTTGGTAGAGCGAAACGATAAGACGAGTCTTCTGGTGACGTCATTGATATTTTCAGTTAAGTATAAGTGGAGCGTCTCCCAGTCCTTAGTTGGACACTTGGTTTGGTCCTTAGTTGGACACTTGGTTTGGTCCTTAATTGAACATTTGGTTTGGTATCCCTTTGGGATCACTTTGATTTGGAAATTGCAAGTACCAAAGCCGAAGGACTCGTGTATTCACGAGACTATCGTAAACGATAATCCTTTGAAGTTTGAAGCTAGACTAGTGAGCGAAGATGCCTGGTCTTAGCAGACTTGGAAATTTGTTTTGTCTTGGTTGTAAAAGGGACTCCCGGTTGGAGGACTCATGTCCGGTTCCTCCGATTGGAACTCCAACCTATGAACTATATGTGAAGCACGGAGTGGGCCCCATCACGTTTAATAAAGTATGGGTCCGCTATTCTTGGAAATAATTGAGAAAAGTTTTTTTTTTTTTCTTGTAAATATGACTTACAACTAGGATCTGCAAACGGTTCTGTAAGTAAATTGCGACGGCGCTATTTATGAAAAATGGCTAAAGCGCGCTGTATTGTGTGTACTGAGTGTTTTCTGTTTATATCTGAAATGAGCTCAATGTGTGTTTGTGGGTCTTCTTGATGTTTACAGTTTGTTAAGTAAAATGTTGGTTAATTAATATTAAGTAGAAACTTAGAAAAAATCCAGAAATGAACCATGTGATGTGCTAACATAGCTATATGTTGCTCTTTAATTTATAGAATGAGCAATTGTGCACATATACAAAACTGCCGTTAAATGCTTAATAAATTAGAAAACACATTCAATAGATATAAATAGGGCCCCCCCAAAAAAAAACGAAATTATCTATTTTCAATTCAGCCAGCACTTTCCCAGTTAAACATGGGTGGAATTTTGCATAACCTTCCTTTTAAATGAAAGTGGCGCAAAAATGTGATGCATTTCAAGTTAGGCTTATGCGCTTAGGCTTGTGAGTTAATGTATCCCAAATAATAGGCAAGGGATGCAGCTTGCTTTTTTATGTGGAATTATCACAAAAAAAAGAATAATTGTTTTATTTATTTTTATTTTTTTTAAAGAAAATTATTAATTATGGAAAAATTATTAAAAAAATAAGTGCCTTTCAAAATCGTTTTTTAATATTTATAAAGCTTAATACCTATACTATGACCTCCTAACATTAAAATTGAATTTAAGTTATGTTGCACCGCTAAAATGACATTTGTATGTGCAATTTTCCCTTGGCGCAGGAGCAAACAAGCTCATTTCTATAAAGTATAAGTTAATATTTTCAATGGCTGACTCATGGATTGTGTAATAGACATTCTGGTAATGCATATTATGCAAGAAAATTGCAGGATATTGATTTTTTAATGCCTAAAATATCAAAGTCGATTTTGGGCAAAAGCACTTTTTAAACTGCATTTTCTTTCATTCACAGTACTTTTTAAAGTGTCTCAGGCTTCAGTAAATGCATACATTTAGGTTTGATATATATTTGCAGGTTGTGCCTTCTTATGATTCAATGAGTCAATGTGCCAGTACAAAGGCTTGTTTTAATCTCAAGGTTGAAGGTTCTAACTTCAGCTGGGCCTACTGAGACGTTCATTCATTCGAGGTTGATGAAATATGTACCATTGCATGGGATTGCAACAAGCATTTATTCTAACAACTGGTATGTGTGTTATTAAGGTTTGTGAATTATTCACAGTAAATGTAGTTTAATAATCTGGAAATAGAGATACATTTTTTTAGCGCCTAAAAAGGAATTTTTTTTTTTTTTAAATAGAGTGAATTATTGCAGGTTAGAAGGAAAATAGAAAGGCCTACTGTCTTTGACAGATTCAGAGTGGCAGAAGCTAGGAGAGCTACAGAGGCTGGCTCAAGTCATGCTGCTGAGATGCTATCTTTAGTTTTCCCATAAACAATGGAGGAGGCTGTCATGTTGACACTTGTGACCTTTTAAATTAGGGCCTTGTCTCTGTGAAATGCAGAATGACCCTACCGGGCCTCTAAAAGTGGGATTTCTGGTTTCTCCAGAAGAACATCAATACAATTAAAGAACTTAATTCCAAAGGGAAAATATAAAAAAAGGGGTTTCTTCGAAAGTCCCAACATCATGTTAAATGCTCTGCAGAACTGATACATTTGCGTCTCCGCTCTAAAAAAATAAAATTATGCCTGCTAGTTGCTTTTATTTGACAGAAAACGAAGTGTTGCATTAAGTCTTAGACAGAAAATAAGATGCAGCCCTTTTCTAAAATTTTGAAGGCTACATGCCTTAATGAGAACGATTTGCCAATTAAGACTTATTTTTCACAGTGGAAATTGTAGGTGCCAAATTAATATGGAGTGTCAGTGTAACAATTTTTACTTTTAGAAAGGTAAAACTAAGGTGGCTTGATGTTGCGAAGTAACTGACAAGAGGGTAACAGTTAAGTAATGGAAATTTATTTTCATGTATTTGGTCCTATCATGAATTGTTCTTGCTGGTCCTGTATGTTAGAAGAGAAACAGTAAAGTTATATTTGACAGCAGATTTCCATTGCCTGGTGATCTACTGTCAAAAGGAGGGTAAGGATTTTAAACCTGACAAATTAAACAGGCCCAAATATTGGGTTTTGGGCTGCAGGTTTACAGTGCATAAAGTACATGACATGGTGTTGTGTGTCACCGCTTATTCACACATGCTATTGTTTTGTCTATGCTTTTTGTGCTTGATACACAGCAAGTATATCTGATGGCTTGACGTTTTGTGCGGTTTTATTATTTTTTTTATTTGTTTTTTGCATGTTTGTTGCTGCTTTTGATACTATTACAAGCTCCCCTGTGTTGTGAGGGGATGGTCATGACGATGCCCATCGCTACGCAACAGTTGGTTGAACTTGTTCTGGTTACTAAATTCCACAGATAATGATATTTCATGCTGTGAACATAAAAGACAACACTTCACCAGTGAATGTCTATTTGGCTATAATGGTATTGAAGGAAAATAAAAAGAGATTTACAGGATCAAAGTGTGTCACCTGCAGTTAGTCACGTTACTGCCCCTTCCCTTAAAGGAACAGGCAGCCCTACATTTATGTATCCTTGATTGGACCTAAGGATGAAATTATAGATCTGTGACTCAAGGTGGCCTAATTTCTATATTACATTAGTTAATGATGTTCTGTTTCCTAAGTAGCATATGGCTTTCGTTCCTTAAAAGAAAACCAGGTTTTCATTTTTTCCTGAAGAAGGAACTGAAACATTAGCTAGGAGTACCGTATATGGTGTAGTCGCTAACGGTAGAGTTAAAATTTGTGTAACTTTGGCCTTTGTGTATCACCCGTACTCTTGGTGTTGTGTCACATGCCTGACTATCACCCAAATATTTTTTTTTGTTCTTTCTATAGATTTTTTCTTTGGTTACTTCCCCTGACCAATGTCGCACCATGCTTAGTTATTGAGATTTTAGCTATGTCCTAGTCCCATTTCTCTTTTTCGAATTCCTTTCACCAGTCAGCCCTTTTATTATTATTGATGTATTGTTCAGGTTCACATTTCCAGACTGCAGTGATGTACCAGGGACCCCCATGTTATGTATAATTCCCTTTGGTATGACCAGACTGGTTTTCAAGAATTTGCCTGCTTCAATGTTTTCCAGCCTGACTGTCAGGGTAGCGATAGACTGGTTAACTGACTCAATATTATAGTAAGACAAGTTTTCCATCTCAATAGGAGATATCTTATGTTTACCTTTTTGAACATGATGAATTTTCAATGTCTATTTTAATTTGGTTTTCGGTTCCCTTCTGTTCCTGCTACTTTAATTTTTTGTGGGATCAGATGTGTCCTAATCATGCAAATATCAGGACCCTCTAGTTCTTGTCTTTTTGTTTGCACATTTGACTATTAGCCTGTGTATTGCATAGTGCACCTGATGCACAGTTTTTAAAGGAAGGTTTCAACATGTCCCTGATAATCGGTATCATGTGATTTCTCTATTGAGATGTTCTAAGGTAAGGAGGAACACCTAGACTTAATCATTGAGGCAAATATGTGTTTACCCCATTAGACAATGCCACTGTGTGAGGAAATCCATTCAGATAGAATTCTCATGTAGCTATAGATGGCAGAGAATAATGGAGAGAACTGAATTAAAGATGCTACAGACCCTGTTTTGCCCTTCTGCCTTTGTCTTTGTATTTTATGCCCATGGTGTATGGCTACTCCTTTGAAGATTGCAGACCACCTGCTTGCAGTCCCCTTGTTAAAAACCATGAACTGTTTTTGTACTAAATTGAAGGAAACTAACAGCTGTGGCACACTTCCTACGTCACTAGATTCTGCGGGTATCAAGTCATAATAACCTGCAGGACATTGATTTAAGCCTAATTCCCATCAGTGACAGCTACAGATGAAAGACGGACGTCTTGGCCCTACAGTCTCAGCACCCAGGAAGTAGCAAAGCTGGACAGCGATCGCCAGCGCATGGTATCGTACTTGCTCCATCAGACGGCGTTGGACATCACAAAACCAAAGTTTCAGTGTAAAAGAGCTAAAGAGAAGGATTCCTGTTGTTGATGGCAGAGCTGTTTTGAGGTTTCATTTCTCTACCTGTCATGTGCTGGTAACCTCTGACAGTGTGCAATCCCTTGAGCCCCTTGGCCTGAGTTTTGGCCACACACCCCCTTTTCTTTGCTCCAACGGAAGAAGGGCAGTGCACCGGAGATTTCAAGTTTGGAAAAAGGCACTATATTTTTGTGCCCATGAAAGAGCAGCTTGAGCGTCCTCTGACACTAAATAATGATTGTTGGAGTCTGAAAGTGCTGCTGAGCTTGAGCTATTTCCCAATTAATGGTGCTTGGGTCTGCACGAGATGATTTGTGCCCTTGATCAATGAAGAGCACATTGTTTGTAGTATCTGCCACAGAGGAGAGACACTGGTGCATTGCTTTAAGACATTGAGACTTTCGAGTGAGCTGTGGGTGTTTGCCAGGAGGGCACTCCAACTAAGCAGTACTTTTCTCACGAAGAGGCCTGAATTGAGAGGCCCATGCGAAAGAAAACAACAAAAGAAAATTTGATGGACAATAGAAGCCTGCCAGAGAGGCTTTTTGAACGGACTCTGGGCATAGTTGGTTTCACAAGAGGTTTCCGTGTGATTGTATAGACTAGGTGTTAGGAGACTGATGGTTTTGCTGGCATTGTTTTAAAGTACTATTCTGTTTAGTAAAAGCAGAATAAAGTCCATTTTCTGTGATAAGAGTACCCCCTTTTCACCTTAGAGCATTGATGAGAGTCACCACTGTTCCACCTGAACATACAAAAATTACTGAAATGCAGAGGAGCCCTAAAAATGTTACTAGATAATTTTAGGATTTGCTTTTTGGTTAGGGTTGTGAAAAATTATTATTTCATTTGTAAATAGTGGTCACTACTTTCTCCCGTTGTCTATATGTTCTTAATAACGTGTTTTCTAGTGTCTTTTAAACATGACGTTGTCATTTATGGGTGGGATTGTTTTTCTCTACTCAATTGACTTCTGCACCCACTTCCCAACCTATGTCTTTTCCTACTATTGTTTCTTTGCACTCTTTTCACCCTTTTCCTGAACATGAGCAGGTTAGAAGATCAGAATTTGTAAGCAATTCTTTTGTACAGCTTCTGCATCAACACTAGTTAGTAGTGAACATCATTAATTGTTGGGTGTGTGATCTTATGCCACCTACTGCAGATAGAGGTGTTCCTTATTTTGTCCTGCCATATGTGGCCTTTTGTGCTACTTCATGTTCGAGGGGACCTGTCCAGAGAGAGTTACCAAGTACTAGAATTTTGCTCCAGCAACATCTCCATGGCCTTATAAACATAGACCTGGACTCAGATTAGCATGAGAATAGGTTTATTGCCTATGTAAGGGCAAAAGGAGGGTTTGTGGTTCTAAAAATTCTGGACCCATGTAATTTACTTTGCCACAGCAGTACGATTTTAGTATCAAAAGACCGATAATGACTAGTACACTAAGCACGAGCATTTTCGCTCAATTCCAGCAGCGTTTTCACCTCGAAATCGCCATTTTCGTCCTGCACTCGTGGCTCCCATTTTATACACGGCAGCCATTTTAAAAGTTGCCCTCACATAGGCTTATAATACAGTCAGATTTGATTCCAAGGACACGTACACCTTGATTGACTTTTCTCTGACCTGGGCAAGCTGGAACCATTGCCTCAGGCCAAACCTGTTTGGTCAGTCCCTCTCCCAGTGGCCGAATCAGATAGCATCAAGGCACACCATGCCATAAAACCCTTATTATCGCTCACACACCCTGCCTAATCTTGCTCACACCTGCACCTGCTCTTTTCTTCTTCTTACTTTATGAGGGGGAGGTGCCCGTTTTTATTGGGGGTCCACACTTATCTGATGTAAAATACTAGGCCTTGCCGGGTAATTTATTATGGGTTGGATGACATGAAATATGAGGTTTCATCATGACACTGTTTTTTCCTTTGTAGTGAAAACATGTGAATGACCAACCAAAATGTCAAGAATGTTTGCCTGAAGCTTAAAAAACTGTATATAAGGAAACCTGACTTTGCATTGAAACACAGTCTCCTGAGAACATACAAATCGTGCTGTTGTACTTCTAGGACACTTGTCAATTGGTTGCAGCCAATAAATTCGATCTTTGACTTCACCTAGAAGACTCTGAGTTTCTGTAGTCTGAATCAGGAAAGTACCCGAGGTCTTTGGGTGTACCCTGGCACCACTGGGTTACCGGATCAGTACCGGTTCTGAAAAACCCAGTACCTCAGTTGGCACCCAACGTGGGGCGATACCAGCGGTACCGGTCCAAGCCTGAGGTCCGTGGGGAGCTTCGTGTGAAAATTCTGGAGGAAGGCCGCCACTTCATCGACCCCTGCATGTCGACGTGGTCTGAAAGTCTTTGTTGCGAGGTTCCCCGCTTCCCGACGGCTATGAAGGACTGCTGCCCTGGCTATCGCCCTGATTTGGACCCTTGATTTTTGGTAGAGCGAAACGATAAGACGAGTCTTCTGGTGACGTCATTGATATTTTCAGTTAAGTATAAGTGGAGCGTCTCCCAGTCCTTAGTTGGACACTTGGTTTGGTCCTTAGTTGGACACTTGGTTTGGTCCTTAATTGAACATTTGGTTTGGTATCCCTTTGGGATCACTTTGATTTGGAACTTGCAAGTACCAAAGCCGAAGGACTCGTGTATTCACGAGACTATCGTAAACGATAATCCTTTGAAGTTTGAAGCTAGACTAGTGAGCGAAGATGCCTGGTCTTAGCAGACTTGGAAATTTGTTTTGTCTTGGTTGTAAAAGGGACTCCCGGTTGGAGGACTCATGTCCGGTTCCTCCGATTGGAACTCCAACCTATGAACTATATGTGAAGCACGGAGTGGGCCCCATCACGTTTAATAAAGTATGGGTCCGCTATTCTTGGAAATAATTGAGAAAAGTTTTTTTTTTTTTCTTGTAAATATGACTTACAACTAGGATCTGCAAATGGTTCTGTAAGTAAATTGCGACAGCGCTATTTATGAAAAATGGCTAAAGCGCGCTGTATTGTGTGTACTGAGTGTTTTCTGTTTATATCTGAAATGAGCTCAATGTGTGTTTGTGGGTCACTTGTCAATTGGTTGCAGCCAATAAATTCGATCTTTGACTTCACCTAGAAGACTCTGAGTTTCTGTAGTCTGAATCAGGAAAGTACCCGAGGTCTTTGGGTGTACCCTGGCACCGCTGGGTTACCGGATCAGTACCGGTTCTGAAAAACCCAGTACCTCAGGAGAGGACAAAAATTCTCCATATCTTGTAGATACAGCACATTTCTGCCCTTTCTCAGTGGTGGAGGGTGGTGCAGCAAGGCACTTGATGTGCTGCCCTGGGCCACAGGCCTCATAAATGAGGCCCAAAGTGAGAACTGAAAGTGCACATTTAAGATGGGTATCTATCACTCTTTTGAGCTCACTGCTGTCTAAAATAGATGAAACGTTGGACTTGAGGGTCAAAAAAACAATCCAGGTGCAATGCAGGCCTTTCCCAAAGTGATTTTATCAGGTATACAGGTATACATAAAATATTGTTTGTTCTTCCCAGATCCGATAAATAGGGGTACAGGAACAACAGCCCATTCATGTAGACTATATAATTCATTTAGAAGATTATCCGGGCCAGGCGCCTTTCCTTTCTTCAAATTCTTAATTGCTTCATACACCTCTCTTTCCTCTATCTTACTGCCTAGCTGCTGCTGTGCAGACTCATCCAAACCAGGGAGGTGAATTCCCTTCAAAATCTCTCTAACCTGCTCTTCTGATGCCCCCAGATCATCAGTATAAAGTGCTTGAAAAAAGGAGGTGAAAGCTTCTTCTGCCTCTGATTTCTCTGTGAAAAGATGACCCGTGGCCCCCGATCTAATCGATGGAATATAGTTATTTGAGCAGTCTGTCTTAGTTTTCCAAGCTAAAAGCTTACTACACCCTTCCCCGTATTCATAATGCGTGTACCGCCTACTGTCCCATTTCTCCTGTTTTGTTTTTTCTAAAACAGTTCCAAATCTAGATTTGCTTTCTCAAGTTAAGCTTCCAAGCATCCCAATTGACGTTTATTCTCATCCCGATGAATATTATGCATTGATGTCTGCAGACTGGCTAAAACAAATCCTAAACTCTTCAGTTGCTCCCTCTCCTCCTGATACCAATAAACTGCCAAATTAATAAGTCTGCCCCTAATATATGCTTTATACGCATCCCACACAGTCTGTAAAGTAGCTGACCAATAATTTAAGGTGAAATACTCTTTAGTATCACTCCTTAAGCCCTCAATTATCGGCTCATTTAGAAATGAAGCATGATTTACATTACACCTAAATTTAGAAGGCTGTGTCTAAAAACCAAAATGTAATTTTACCGCTGAATGATTTGAAAGATGGGCGGGAGCATGCCCCAAATAATTTACATTTCCGCACAAGCTTTTGTGTACTAAGAAAAAGTCTATGCAAGAGCGATGACCATATTTCTTGTTATTAAATGTGAATCTAGGGCCTTCTTCCCCTTCCAACACCAAATATCAAGAAGACCAAGGTCTGCCATGGCCTGCTTCACCCAAGATCGTGTTTTGGGAGAGTTAGCCGTTCCTCTGGAGTAGATTTATCCAAAACAGGATCTAACCATATACTAAAATCTCCTCCCAACAGAACTGGCTATTTAGCTAACAGTAAATGGTTATATAAACTCTGAAAGGGTGCCGGATGGTCTGTATTGGGACCATAATATTCTGCTATCGTAAACCAAAATCCAAGCAGGCCCACTTCCACAATCAACCCTCTGCCTTTCGTATCTGTAATTACATTGCCCACCTTTGCCCTTGTAGACTTTTTAAGAATTGCCACACCTTTGTTAACGCGTCCCGACCTAGGTGCTTTGCTTACACGGGGACTCATTTTATGTCAATGAATCTTTTGACCCTGATTGGAGACACCTTAAGACGAGATAGCTATTCCGCATTTCAATCACTAGATAAATAACCTCATCAATATTTACAATAACAAATCAATCAAATTAGTTAATTGCATTAATAAGAATTGAAACATAACATGACCTTTCAGCCATGAATAACCACACTCGATTTTAGTAAGATTTATGAGATTTATTCCCTATTCGTTACACTCTACTAGCAAGTTTCTTAGTCTCAATACCAGAAAACACATTAACAATGTCACAATGTGGCAACTTGAATATGACTTAAGCAGAGCAAAGATCATGAACATTAGAACAAAGCACGTCGTCAACATGAATCAACTTTAGCAGAGTAGCATTAACACGTTATTCAACAAAGCAAAGATCCAGTCATTTGTCTAATTGCACTCAATCTCAGTGAACTCCTTAACTAACCTCAAATTAGCATCAGCATGTTGGGCTTCATGCAAAACAATTTTGCAAAACAAATTTAGAAAAACATCTAACTATGGTCTCTAACAAAAGAGCAGTTGGTACCTAGAAAGGAAAGGCAAACAGACAATTACAATTTCATCCCTCCGTAATGGGTCAGCATACAGAATCAGTCTTCGTCCTCAGGACAGCAGTCGATTCGCCATCAGTCAGGACAGTGCAGCAAAGCCTTGACAAGATAGGGCAGTAAGGAACACTTCCCTCATAAGGAGAGGAAGTACGTTGCGGAGGGCAAAGGGAAGATGAGGATGGTTTAGGATATCAGGCAACAAAGTCCCAAGCAGGGCAGAGTGGAGGGATAAAAGGCACGCAATGGCTCGCAGAAAGATTGGCTGATTTCTCCTTGTGACACGTTGTTAAATTGAATTCGCCAGACAAGTCTCTAATTTCCAATTGGTCAAGCACAATGACTATAACCTCTACAAAAAGTCAACATGTTTCGCACCTAAAAATTGTCCAAAAAGGATCCACTGGCGCTTCATCAGGACTAGAACAATAATCTTTCTCCAGAACGTCAAAGATATAAATGCAATCTGTTCATTCAAAAAATCGAAAATAAGATGAGAGTAAAATGGATTTTTTTTACTCACTACAGGTCTGTGTCTATTAGCACAAGACTACTGGTCACAGGCCATGGTTAAAAGAAGAACTACTTCCAAGGAGAACATATGTCCAGAATCCTTCTGGATATTGAAACGCCATATTAATCACCAGCGTAACATAGTTCATGACTGAGTTCTCGAACATCGGGTCCCCGCTCGTCTATTAAATATATTTTTACACTGAGGAGGTACCCGAGTCAATTTTATTTTATATTTCTCCAGCTGTTTCTTAGTAACCGAAGACTTTTGGTACTAAGATATACACATTTTTAAATGGCTAGATGGTCCCATGCAGGACCCCATCAGACATTGCAGCGACAGTCTGACATGGAGCAGAACCTGATGATGATGCATGAGAGCTACTGCTTGCTAATACATGTGTGCCATTGAGAGGTGTTTCAATACCCTCCACTTTCTGGAACAGTGCACTCATTAATTGTCTTACACTTCATTAAAGGAAGACAACTTCAGGAACTTACCCATGACATTTTGGGTGCTGAAGACTTGGCACTGCAGGAGGGGGCTCCGCTTGCGGTCTTGACTTTTGATGCAGCTAAGGCATTTGATCTGGTTAATTGGACCTTTTTTGCAGATTATAATGGAATCTTACAGGTTTGGGGAAACCTTTATTAGGGCAATTAAGGTGTCCGACAGCCAGAATATTGATTAATGATAAGCTCTCACAAGAGTTTAGGACTGGACGAGGAACTCGTCAGGGGTGCCCATTATCCCCTCTCCTTTTTAATCTGTATATTGAACCTTTGGCAATACTACTTAGGGCAAACTGTAATATTCTTGCCCTTCAAAGCAGTGGGTGGGAAAGGAAAGTTGCACTGTATGCAGATGACCTTATGATATACACTAGAGATGTGTCTGGCTCCCTACCCAGCATAACTTCGCTAATAGAGGAATTTGGTAGGATGTCCGGTTATTCTGTAAATCCTGAGATGACAGATATTTACTGCTATTCCGATGGAATTTAAAGAATGCTGGTTGAAAACATTACTGGGGGCCCTATGTGCATTCGTATGGTCATCTAAGAGAGTACGAATAGCATGAAAAAATGCTATGTAAAAAGAAAGGACACAGGGGGATCGCAATACCAGATTTCTACAAATACTATCTTGCCTTTCAGTTAAAGAATATAAGAATCCTTTTGAACAACAGGTCAGAGAATACATCTCTTTGAAAGATTTTGACTTTACACATTTCAGAAGAGGGCGATACATTTTCATATAAATTTGGCCATCCGAAATATTTTAAGAAGGTCCGTCTGAAGATTCTTAAGGATGCATGTAAAATCTGGTCACAGATTCGGGGCATTTTAGGGATAGCTTATTATAGAAGTTTGGCTCCCATCTGGGATTCACCAGGTACCCCTGAGCGTCTTTTGGATAAGTTATAATTTCCGCTGAAGATTAAAATGGGGGAAAACTATAGAGGACTTTAAGCTGGTACCTTGGTCCACATTTATTGAACAAGCACGTAATACAATCTCTAAGTTTAAATATTATCAATTGGTTAGTTGGGTGAATTCTCTTCAGAAAGATGAAACTGGGAAGAGTCCTTGGGAGGAGAAACTATTACAGAAATGTATCTACAAAGAAGTCGCCTTGTGGTATCATGCGCTTTTGAAGGTGGCGGGAGAAGGTCTGTCTCTTCCGGTGATGAAGGGGGGAAGGTCTTTCCAGCCTTAGAAATTGTCAATCTCTGGGAAACATCATGGTCTAGACTTTGGTTTACTATTAAATCTGCCTCTATGAAGAAAAACCACTTGTTTACACTGCATAGGGTATACTTGTCCCTGGGGAAACTGACAGCCTTAGGAAAGACTAAAAAAGGCTGTCCTCGCTCTGGGACAGTGCAGATGACCTTCATATGTTTTGGCAGTGCTCGAAGCTGGGGAAGTTTTGGGAAGGTATTGAAAAAATTCTGAAGGAAATATTCAGTTCAGAAGTGGAGATAAGTTCTTCGATGATAATCTTTGGGTTACTTAATGAAGAGACCCAGGGCAAGAAATTCCCCAGGCAATACGAGTATTTGTTGTTTGTATTGATGCTTCTGGCCAGGCTTGAAATTTGTCTTAAATGGGTTCGGCCATTACCCCCTACAGTTCAGGAGTGGGTGATGTCGATTCATCGGATGTTCAACTTGGAACAAATTTGTCCCACTAGTAAAAGAGATGAATTTTGGTTTATTTGGGAAAATGGTTGTAAAGCAATGAATTCCTTTGGGTTAAATGAGTTTGACTGACAGAATCCGATGATTAAACTCTCCTCTATCCACAAGGCTCTGTCCCAGCACAAGACTATTTGACAAGCGTGTAAGGCTTGTTGGCCGCCAATTAATTTGTCAAAGGCTCAACGGGGAGTGAGGGGGGTGGTGTGTGTCGAACAGGTGGTGTAGCCCGTTGCCACTGAGGGGTCTTCACCCAGAGATACAAACCTATGACTTCTCCCGTCGGAGTGGAGTATTATTATGAGGACCAAAAAAAAAACAGTCCACTCATGATTCCGTACTCAAATTGTGCTCCACTCAACTCATGCGTCAAAGTCTAGCCAAAGACCATATGTACAAGGCCATGAAAAGCCACTCAAGGTGGCTTTGCTTGGCCTTGTAAATATGGACTAGCACCCTGCACCACCGGAGAGTTAAAAAAAAAATGACACTCCGATGGCGCAGTGTGCCGCTAGGGCCTCATAAATGAGGACCTTGGGCCTCATTTACAAGAATCTGATGCATCAGGTCAAATGCGTCAGATTTCTTATGCTTCCCTAAGGTTTCCTAACGATGCCATGGATGCACTGTATTTACAATACAGAGCTCCATGGTGCATGTTTCCACAGATGCATCAGAAATTCTGACTCATCTGTGGCGCTAAACTGACGCATTGCTGGTCTAGTGTAAAACAAATGACACTTTTCCACCAGTGCTAGGAAGGTTGCTATGGGAAAAGACCTGCGTCAGTTTAATGACTGCTCTGAGCAGGTGCTAGAATTCTGATACAGTGAAGTCACAGAATGACACAGTGAAATGTAAATTTCACTGGGTCAGTTCTCCATGGCTTTTCCTGAGGGAACGCATAACTTGCATACATTATATCTGGTGCAAGTACAATGTGTTGAAAGGCTTTACAAATGTGTAAATGTGGAGCAGTGTAAGCACTGCTTGCGCCACCGTTGCATCAAAATAAATGATGCAATGGTGGCGCAAAGGCCTTGTAAACGAGGCCCTTAGTGTTATGGCCCAGATGTTTATTGCTACCTAGCTCAATGGTACTTATTTTATTGACCCTAGAAGAATAAAAGGCTAAACGAATCGAACATTTGACCATGTGGAAAAACAAAGATCAACTGAGGTGATGTATTAATCCACTAACCTCCCAGTTACGGCTCAAAAAACATAATGATGGTAACATGGTGAAACTTTAACTCTCTCGAAATTGTGAATTTATTTTAAAAAGTTTGTACACTCTATAAACTGAAAAGAGAATGATTTTCTAGGAGGACAATAATTGCATAAAGAATTTTGGAGGGAAAGTTGCTAATGAAAAGATGTTAATGTGGGAAGCTGCGCAACCAGGCTTGTCGCTAATTGCAAACAAAGACGTACTTTGCACACCATTTATTAAAGAGTTAGAGGCCCATATTTATCAACACTTCACACAAGGCAGCAAGCCACCTTCTTGTGCAGTGTGAATGGGAGTGGGTCGCAATGTGCCCTAATTATCTTTATATGGTGCATTCTTGCTCTGTGCCTGCACTGGCTCACAAACTGCTTTCTAGCCCCAACGCAGGCACAGGATTGCTATTCCCTCTTTCTAACTATGCTGAGAATGCAGCACACTTAGAAAGAGGAATCAAACAAGGAGAAATAAAGGTATTTTTCATTGTTGCACCTCTGGTGGGGATGTGTACAATTCTGATTCATTCCCAGGTCTACCAGTGCTTGTAAAACTGAGAATGTGTGGGAATACATGGGTAGATGCAGGGGAACACCCAAGCTCCACCTTTGAAAAGCCCCAATGCCGTAGAGTAACGTAAAGCAGTAATTTGCACAGCCTTGCCTTCCTCTAGATTCATTAAGACACACAAGGTGGCCTTGCATGGCTTGGCAAATCTCATTTAGGTTTTATATCTCCCTTGTATCCCCTTGCGTGGTGCAAGGACAGCGCAAATCCTTGATAAATATGGGCCTAAGTTTTTGTGGACCACTCTTTTGAGAATTTTGCGTTGAATGGACCATTCAGCCTAGGAGGCCTGAGACCACTCAGGCTACCAAAGGCCCTGTTCTTATAATGAATCTCTAGTATGGCCCCCAGAGGCTCTGTTTAACTCTTGTTGACAAACACTTAATTGTTGACAAACGCTTAGTTACCAAAGCTGCATTTACACCATTCCCTTTCAACTGGTAATTAAATTATTACCAGATTCATGGGCACCTTTAATGCTGCACAATATATTTTTATTGTCAGTGTAATGGCCAAGTCATTGTCGTAACATAAGCATTCGGGATATTTCCATGGCAGATGGTGGCCCATATATCTAAGCTCTTCTTGTGCATGCAGGTTCAGTGTAATCGTCGTGCTGACTCTGCTTGTAGAATTCGGAAGGACAGCAGCTGAGCAGCGGCAGAGCACTGACTGAAGGAGACTGGGCCCTGCATCCTGCCAGAGCTGATGTGATCTGGATACAGATATCCTCATTCCAATGTCATTCAGGGGTTTAAATCCTGTTAGCTTGTTTCCCTGGGTTGCAGCACATATAGGCAAAGAAGCGCATATGCATTGGCCAAAGAGAGCCACCAACATATCCAGGCACACAAAAAAGCATACATACCATGCATACACAAATAAAATAAAAAGACCCTCAAACTGACCCTAGCACATCTACCAACACACATGGGCAAAACATCTGTGGTTTAAGATAGACTGTAATAGATGCATGTAGCACACTTCTTGACTGAAAAACGATTACATCTTCACCCTCCCAAATGATCTCTTCGATCTAAGGGTTTGTACATCTTCACAATATTTACAAAAATATCTGGGACCTGCATTATTTTGGAACAGCTTTTGTTCGACCCTTGAAATACATTTTATAAAAACGTAGGTCTGCATTGTGTATCTCCAAGGTTTTGTTTTCCTGTATTTACTATTTTGTGTCAGGACCAGGAAATCGACTATTGACAGTGCGCTTCATACATGGATATATAAAATAACTTGCCATAAAAAGGAGAAAAGGAAATTGATGAATGCATGAGTGTCTGGCTGAATTATCTTACAGAAGAGTATACATGAATGGCTCCATGAGGGCGAGTTCATGCATGGGGCTATTCAGGGTTAGATACAAGGAAGGATGCAAGGGTTTTGCTGGAAAGCTGGATAAATGATACAATGCATGTTGGAGATGGATGAATGCATGAATGAAGAGATGGGCGAATAAATGTAAGGATGGAAACAAAAGAGTGAAAAGATGAATTCAGGGCTTGAATGGGTGGCAAATGCCTCAAAACGGGTTTAGGGAGAGATGAGAGTGTTTGTGAGATGTTGGGTGTGAAAGCATCAGTATATACATCGGTGAGAGTAAAGCAAGAGATGAGTTTGGAGAAGAAATAAATGCACTGGCATAGTGTGAAACGTTATTACAGACATGTGAATGGATATTCACATCCATTAGTCAGACTCGATTGATGGATAATTTCGTATATATGTTAGAATAAATGAATGTGGCTGAATTGATAGATGCATCTATGGATGTAGTTAAATATATAAATCCCCATGCAAGGGTGGTGATGGATGGATGGATGGCGGGAGGTGAGTGGGTGGGTGAATATAGAAGTGGTGAAGTAGATGGACATATGTGTGAGGGTAAATAAATGGATGAAGTTAATGTTTGAAAGGAGTGGTGGAAGCATGTGCATATAATGGAATGAATGACTGTGAGTGGATGTATGGAATGATGGAAAAGTGAATGGGTAGATGAATGGGCAGAAGGACTGGTGGCTGGGTGGATGGATAAGTGAATAGACGGATGAATGTGGATTGCTGTGGCTGTATGGATGAACAGGTGGATGGATGGAATAGTGGGTCAGAAGTGGATGGTTTGACAGATGGATAGCAGGGGTAGACAGACTAATGAATGCATGAGTTTGACTGACCAGTTGGATGATTTCTAGAATGGAAGAAATCCACCTGGAAAATTGAGGGGGACAGAGGCTGCGGGCATAGGCCCTGATTCAGAATGACAACTTTTCTTTTGAGTAATTGTAATCTTTTGAGTAACTTTACTACTTTTCGGTAATCACAAACTGCACTTTTGTAGCAAGTCCAGCATTACACATGGCCAACACTGATACTGCAACCTCTTCCGCAGAAATAATACAGGGAGGGACCTGTTGCAAAAGCATGAGTCACTTCTAAAAATGTAACTTTCTCTAAAAGTGCGGTTTGAAAATACCAAAAAGTAGCAAGCATAATCAAATGTAAGTTACAACAAAAGTTCAGTTTGTGAATAGCAATTTGTAGTACATTTTGTAAAATAGTGTAAGCCCATGAGAGACCTAGCTTGCCACAATGAAAAACGACTTTGAAGATTTTCCACTACTAGACAAGTAATGAATATACCCTACTTTTAAATACTGTGCACTCTGCCCTATGGGCATTTAACACATACCTTAGGGATGACTTGTAAGTATTAAAAAGGTTGGTTTAGGCCTGGAAAAAGGTTTATTTCACCAGGTCGAAATGACAATTTACAACAGCACTACAGGCTGCAGTGGCAGGTCTGAGACATGTTTTGCAGTGTTACTTGTGTGGGTGGAGCAATAGGTGCTGCTGCCCATTGGTAGCATTTATTTTACAGGCCAAAATACTAGAGACTTACAAGTAAATTAAATGTGCCAAATCTGGCTATACCAATTGTAACATGTGTGAAAGGGAGAGCAGAAGATCTTTGCTACTGTGTAGTGGGGGTAAAGTATGTAGAGTCCTACGGTCAACAAAAATAGGCTCAGCAAAAGGAGAAAAAAATGTTCCACTTCTCTCAACCTGACACTTGGAAATTTGCCAGTAGCAGTGAAATAGGGCAGAGAGGTGTCCTAGCAAGCTTGAAGGTGCAACATCATGTGCAAAATCATGTAATGCCAGCAACTAGCTGGGTCCCTTATTGCTGCTTCTTGACCGTCTGAGTTTGGCCTATCAAGTCACTTTAACCATGGCTGGTCTTCTGAAATTGGGCAATAGTAGAAAAGAATGGAAGAGAACCACCTGTGCAACTTTGACAGCTTGAGGACACTTGGCCCATGATAAATGTAAATACTCCCTGCCCACATTCACTTTCTTGCCATTAAACTCACCGAAATCAACCAATCCGACAGAAAAAGCCCCTAGCAAACTCTGTCACATAATAGCATATGACTTGTCATCAAACAACCAAATCTCCTGAAGCTTCCAATTGTCTCAGTACCCACTTCAGTGAAATAGACCAATCCAACGGAATCAGGGCATACTAATACAGTGGAAAGCTCAGCAGCATGTGGCTACATGATCTGCTGACAGTCCAGCTACACCATTGATGTCTTAACCTTTCTTGATGCCCACCCACTGAACGTGGCCAGCTCAAAAGGGGCAGAAAAGTGCCCCAGCAAGATCCAAGGTGTGAGGCAATATGACCTATAGTTACCACAGCCTCTATTGACCTACATTCAGTTACTGGACACTGTTAGAAATGGGGTCTTTGGTTGACAGTCAGGTTACCCCCTGTTCAAGCAAGGACCCTCACTCTAGTCAGGGTAAAAGAGAATCACCCTCAGCTAACCCCTGCTTACCCCCTTGGTAGCTTGGCAGAGCAGTAGGCTTAACTTCAGAGTGCTAAGTGTAAAGTATTTGTACCAACACACACAGTAACTTAATGAAAACACTACAAAATGACACAACACCAGTTTAGAAAAATAGGAAATATTTATCTAAACAAAACAAGACCAAAACGACAAAAATCCACCATACACAAGTCAAGTTATCAATTAAAAATCAAAAAGAGTCTTTAAGGAGTTTTAAAAACACACTAGCGCTGCTAGAGTGAAAATGTACCTGGTGTGCGTCAAAAATAACCCCGCACGGGCGGGTGTGCGTCAAAAATAACTCCGCATGACGGTACTTGAGTCAAAAATCCAGCCGCACGATAATCCGAAAATCCCGCAGCGCAGGTTGTGATCTCCCAGCCTCCATCAGCGATGCTGCGTGTCGTTTCTCTTGCTCGGTGCATCGATTTTTCAGTCGCGTTTCCTGCGGGCGTCGTTTCTCAGCTGCGGAGCCGGCCGCGCATCGTTTTTTCAGCCGCAGATCGGATTCGGGTCAATATTTTCCCTGCACGGCGCTCTGTGCGTCGATTTTCTTGTCTTTAGGCTGCCAGCTTCTCCTTTCAGGGTCCCAGGAACTGGATGGGCACCACAGGGCAGAGTAGGAGTCTCTCCAGAGACTCCAGGTGCTGGCAGAGAGAAGTCTTTTCTGTCCCTGAGACTTCAAACAACAGGAGGCAAGCTCTAGATCAAGCCCTTGGAGATTTTTTCTCAAGATGGAAGGCACACAAAGTCCAGTCTTTGCCCTCTTACTCTGGCTTAAGCAGCAACTGCAGGATAGCTCCACAAAGCACAGTCACAGGCAGGGCAGCTCTTCTTCCTCAGCTATTCAGCTCTTCTCCAGGCAGAGGTTCCTCTTGGTTCCAGAAGTGTTTCTAAAGTCTGTAGATTTGGGTGCCCTCCTTATACCCATTTTAGTCTTTGAAGTCACCTTTCTTCAAAGGGGACTCACACCTACTTGTGAAATCCTGCCTTGCCCAGGCAAGGCCTCAGACACACACCAGGGGGTTGGAGTCTGCATTGTCAGAGGCAGGCACAGTCCTTTCAGATGAGAGTGACCACTCCACCCCTCCCTCCTAGCAGAGATGGCTAATTAGGAAATACAGGCTACACCCCAGCTCCCTTTGTGTCACTGTCTAGTGTGAGATGAAAAACAACCCAACTGTCAAACTGACCCAGACAGGGAATCCACAAACAAGGCAGAGTCACAGAATGGTTTAAGCAAGAAAATGCTCACTTTCTAAAAGTGTCATTTTCAAACACACAATCTCAAAACCAACTTTACTAAAAGATGTATTTTTAAATTGTGAGTTCAGGGACCCCAAACTCCACATGTCCATCTACTCTCTAGGGGAATCTACAATTTAATCATATTTAAAGGTATCCCCCATATTATCCTATGAGAGACACAGGCCTTGCAACAGTGAAAAACGAAATTGGCAGTATTTCACTGTCAGGACATATAAACCACATTACTATATGTCCTACCTTATCCATACACTGCACCCTGCCCTTGGGGCTACCTAGGGCCTACCTTTGGGGTGCCTTACATGTAAGAAAAGGGAAGGTTTAGGCCTGGCAAGTGGGTACAATTGCCAAGTCGAATTTACAGTGTAAAAATACACACAGAGACACTGCAGTGGCAGGTCTGAGACATGATTACAGGGTTACTTGTGTGGGTGGCACAACCAGTGCTGCAGGCCCACTAGTAACATTTGATTTACAGGCCCTGGGCACCTCTAGTGCACTTTACTAGGGACTTAACAGTAAAACAAATATGCCAATCATGGAGAACCAATTACATACACATTTTAAACAGGAGCACTTGCACTTTAGCACTGGTTAGCAGTGGTAAAGTGCCCAGAGTAATAAAAACAGCAAAATCAGAGCCCAGCACACATCAATAACCTGGGGAGCAGAGGCAAAAAGTTAAGGGAGACCACGCCAAGGATGAAAAGTCTAACATGTGTCCCCCCCAGCTAAAAGTGGGGAGCAACTACCCACCCTCATGGGAGTTCTCATCACTAAGGCGGAAGAATCTGGACAGACCATCAGCTTTGGCGTGTTCTGTACCAGGATGATGTTCCACCGTAAAGTCCATCCCCTGTAAGGAAATGGACCACCTCAACAGTTTTGGATTCTTACCCCTCATCTGCATTAACCATCTGAGGGGCCTGTGGTCGGTCTGAACTCGGAAGTGAGTCCCAAACAAGTAGGGTCTTAGCTTCTTCAGTGCCCAGACCACAGCAAACGCTTCGCGTTCTATGGCACTCCACCTACGTTCCCTGGGTAGTAACCTCCTGCTAATGAAGGCTACGGGTTGATCTAGGCCCTCTTCATTAAGCTGTGAGAGTACTGCTCCAATACCATGATCTGAGGTGTCTGTTTGCACAACAAACTCCTTGGAGTAGTCAGGTGCCTTCAGCACAGGTACTGTGCACATGGCAGCCTTCAGGGCATCAAAAGCGTTCTGGCAAGCCTCTGTCCAGATCACTTTCTTGGGTTGCTTCTTAGAAGTCAACTCAGTTAAGGGGGTAACAATGGTACCATATCTCTTAACAAACCTCCTGTAATATCCTGTGAGACCTAAAAAGGCTCTCACTTCAGTCTGGGTCTTGGGAGGCTCCCAAGCCAGAATTGTGTCAATCTTAGGCTGTAGGGGTGCCACCTGGCCACTCCCCCCCTGGTGTCCTAAGTACACCACAGAACCCTGCCCTATTTGGCACTTGCTCGCCTTAATAGTGAGGCCTGCCTTCTGCAGGGCCTCTAACACTCTCCAGAGGTGTTGCAGGTGTTCCTCCCATGTGGAACTAAACACAGCAATGTCATCCAGGTAGGCGGCACTGAACTCATCCAGTCCTGCCAACACCTGGTTGACCAACCTCTGAAAAGTGGCAGGGGCATTCTTCATCCCAAAGGGCATCACGTTGAAGTGGAAGTGCCCATCTGAGGTAGAGAATGCTGACCTCTTCTTTGCCCCCTCAGTTAAGGCAATCTGCCAGTACCCAGATGTTAAATCAAACGTACTGAGGTACTTGGCAGCTCCTAACTGATCAATGAGCTCATCAGCTCGGGGGATGGGGTGTGCGTCAGTTTTGCTGACCGCATTGAGACCCCGGTAGTCCACACAGAACCTAAGTTCCGGAGTGGCACCAGGAGCAGCAGCCTTTGGGACCAATACCACTGGGCTGGCCCAAGGGCTGCTGGAGTGCTCAATAACCCCTAGGGTTAACATTTTGAAGACTTCCTCCTTAATGCAAGCCCTGATCCTGTCAGTCACCCTGTAAACCTTATGTTTAACAGGTGTACTGTCCCCAGTGTCCATATCATGTGTGCACAGGTGTGTGACTCCTGGGATCAGGGAAAACAGCGAGACGAACTGTCCCAACACGTGGTGACAGTCCCTCTGCTGTTCCTCAGTCAGGGAGGGGGAGAGGATCACTCCCTCCACAGACCCATCTTTCTCTCCTGCAGACAGGAGGTCAGGAAGAGGCTCACTCTCTTCCTCCACCCCGTCATCTGTCGCTAGGAGCATGGATAGCTCAGTTCGCTCAAAGTGTGGTTTGAGGCAGTTGACATGTAGGACCCTCAAAGGGTTCCTGGGGGATTGCAAGTCTACCAGATAGGTGACCTCGCTCTTTCTTTCCACCACCTCAAAAGGCCCAGTCCACTTATCTTGGAGAGCCCTATGCTCCACTGGTGCCATGACCCACACTTTTTGTCCAGGCTGAAACTCAACCAGAGTGGCATTCTGGTCGTACCACGGTTTCATATCCTCCTGGCTTGCTTCCAGGTTCTCCTGAACGAGACTCCTGAAGCGGGCAGTCTGGTTTCTTAGTGCCAGCATGTAGCTAAATACATCCTGGGGTGGTTTACTAGGAGCTTTCTCCAAAACCTCCTTCACCAGACTGAGCAGTCCCCTCACAGGGTGGCCATAGATGAGCTCAAAGGGGCTAAAGCCAAGTCCCTTTTGAGGCACCTCCCTGTAAGCAAACAGAAGGCATGGCAAGAGGACGTCCCACTTACGCCTCAAGGGCTCTGACAGGCCCTGAATCATGCCTTTCAAGGTGCAGTTGAACCTCTCAAACAGACCATTACTTTGGGGGTGGTAAGGTGTGGTGAACTTGTAGGTTACCCCACACACCTTCCACAGAGACTTCATATAAGTGGATATGAAGTTTGTACCTCTATCAGATACCACTTCCTTGGGGAACCCCATGCGGGTAAAAACTCCCATCAAGGCACGTCCCACCACCGGGGCAGTGACCGTCCTTAGAGGAATGGCTTCTGGGTACCGTGTGGCATGGTCCACCAAGACCAGGATGAACCTGTTGCCCATGGCTGTCTTGGGGTCCAGAGGCCCCACAATGTCAATTCCTACCCGTTCAAAGGGGATACTGACTATAGGTAAAGGTTGGAGGGGAGCTTTGCATTTACCCCCACTCTTGCCACTTGCCTGACAAGTCTGACAAGACCTACAATAAGCAGTTGACTGCTTGTGCATCAAGGGCCAGTAAAAGTGGGAGACAAGCCTCTTATAGGTCTTGTCCTGCCCCAGATGTCCTGCCAAAGGCACATCATGAGCCAAACCCAGTAGGAAGGCCCTGAAGCACTGGGGTACCACCAGCATACGAGCTGACCCAGGCTCAGGAAACTTAGGCTCACTATACAGAAGGTCATCCTCCCAATATATCAGGTGAGTACCTGGCGCCTCACCAGCCGCCTGGGCTGCAGCCTGCTGCCGCAGCCCCTCAAGAGTAGGGCACTCCTGCTGCGCTGTGCAGAATGCTTCCCTGGTGGGTCCCCCTTCCTGCTGCCACTGTGACAGCTCAGGGACCTCCCCCCGTTCAGCCACCTGATCCCCTGTAGGTTCCGGGGCGTCACCCTAAGGCTCCGCCTCCTCCCGGACCGTGGGAACCTCTGGGGCCGGTTTCCCACGCCCCCTGCCCTTCCTCTTCTTGGTGGTCCCTTGGGCCACTGTTTCAGGCTCCAGGGGCTCTTGACTACCCTGATTGGCTGCCATAGACCGGGTGGATACGCATACCCACCCAGGCAGACCCAACATCTCCAAGTGAGACCTGTGTTCCACCTCCTTCCAAGGGAAATCCTCCAGGTCGTTGCCTAGCAAACAATCAACAGGCATGGTTGGACTCACAGCTACTTTCCAGGAACCTGAGACCCCCCCCCCATTCATAGGGAACCTGCGCCACTCTGCAGAGGCGCTCAGAGTTGTCTACCGCAACTACTTGGTGAAGTACCCGGGGATCAATCTGCTCTTCAGACACCAGGTGACTCCTCACTGTAGTCACACTGGCTCCTGTGTATCTCAGAGCCTCCACCCTCTGTCCATTGATGGTCACCCATTGCCTGTACTTCTTAGTGTTATCAGGCACTAGGTTTCTCTGGACCATCTCACTGTCCCCTAGTGAGACAAGGGTCATTTCTGCTGGTTCCCTCCCACCTGGAACCAACTCCTCCCCAAGCGCTACACAGGCCAAACCCTGGGACGGTGCACCAGTGGGTGCCGGTGTACTTTTGGGGCATTTGGGGTCCCCCCTCACATCACCCACCTGGTCACATGCATAAAACTTACGTGAGGGACCACCTGCCACTGGCTTCCCCTTGGAGAACCATGGCTTCTTTTCACTGGGGGGTTGGGAATCCTTACCCTGGGAATCAGTTTGGGGCCCTTTAGAGAACTCCCCCTGTTTGCCCTTACCCCCCCCCTTTCTTCTGAGAGGGACCCTGCCCACCGTTGGCGTGGTCTCCCCCATACCTCTTTTAGACCTTGGTGCTCTCCCAGCGGTCCGCTTCCTGCGCAAGCTTCCTGGGGTCAGTCAGCTTGCTGTCAATGAGGTGCTGGCGCAGCTCTGGAAAACATAAACTGTACAAGTGCTCCCAAGCAATTACATTGTAAAGCCCCTCATACGTGTTTACCTCACTGCCCTTCACCCAACCATCCAGTGACCTGCAAAAAGAATCAACACATTCCAACCATGTTTGGTATTCCTTTCTCTTGTAGGATCTAAACTTCTCCTTGTACTGCTCAGGGGTGAGACCATACGTGGTGAGTAAGGCCTCCTTCATGACAGGGTAGGTGAGACCCTGAGCATCCCCTAAGGCTGTCAGTTTGTTCCTCCCCTCTGCCTCAAAATGCTTCCACAGGGCTGCCCCCCAATGAGCTTCAGGGACCAGGTTCATGTTGAGAGCTGACTCATAACCCTTGAACCACAAGTAGATATCATCCTCCCTCTTATAATCCCTCACAAGGTCTATTGGGATGTGTACCCTTCTCTCAGGCTGCACTGTAGGATTGCTGCCACCATCCCTACTGGACTGACTCCTCTGATCTATCTGTTTTAAACTGAGCTCATGAGCCATTGCTAACTTCCTTTCCTCAATTGCCAGCCTTCTCTGTTCCATCTCTAGACTGAGCTTTTTCAGCTCCAATTGGTACTCCCTCTCTGCCTGTCTGTCCTGTAACTCTTCAGGTGTCAGACCCTTGGAGGACACACTGCTACCTGCCCTGGAGACTCTCTCCTGATACATAACAGGCCCACCCACTACATCAGTGTGAGTGACTTGCAACTCCTCCTCCCCCTCTGGCTCCTCATCTGTGTGCCCCTCAGCTTCTTTTTGCTGTCACCCAGGCCCTCAGCGCCTTTTGAAGCTCATCCTTCCTGTATGAGCTCTTAATGGGACAGCCAACATTACTACAAAGCTGCTTCAACTGAGCCACTGTGTAGCTCTCCAATTTCTCCAAATCAAAAGCAGCTCCAGCTAGGGCATCTCCAGACTGAGACATGATGAGAGGTTAAAAAAAAGTGCAAAGTTCCAAAAACAGAAAAGCAAGTTCTCCAATGAAGTTCCAGAAAAGTCAATCACAGGATCAGCGAAAAAAGAAACTGAATGCAGAGCAAAAACAGTCCAAATAGAAAAAAAACAAAAATCACAAGACTAGTAGTATGTGGTCACGTAGTGGTCTGAACTCAAACAGTATTGTACACTTAATTACTGTATGTCAAGTACAAATACAAGTCCAAATCCCAACCGCTGATCACCAATGTTAGAAATGGGGTCTTTGGTTGACAGTCAGGTTACTCCCTGTTCAAGCAAGGACCCTCACTCTAGTCAGGGTAAAAGAGAATCACCCTCAGCTAACCCCTGCTTACCCCCTTGGTAGCTTGGCAGAGCAGTGGGCTTAACTTCAGAGTGCTAGGTGTAAAGTATTTGTACCAACACACAAAGTAACTTAATGAAAACACTACAAACTGACACAACACCAGTTTAGAAAAATAGGAAATATTTATCTAAACAAAACAAGACCAGAACGACAAAAATCCACCATACACAAGTCAAGTTATCAATTAAAAATCAAAAAGAATCTTTAAGTAGTTTTAAAAACACACTAGTGCTGCTAGAGTGAAAATGTACCTGGTGTGCGTCAAAAATAACCCCGCACGGGCGGGTGTGCGACAAAAATAACTCTGCACGGCGGTACTTGAGTCAAAAATCCAGCCGCACGATAATCTGAAAATCCAGCAGTGCCTCCGTCAGCGATGCTGCGCGTCGTTTCTCCTGCTCCGTGCGTACATTTTTCGGTCGCATTTCCTGCGAGCGTCGTTTCTCAGCTGCAGAGCCGGCCGCGCGTCGTTTTTTCAGCCGCAGATCGGATTTGCGTCAATCTTTCCCCTGCACGGTGCTCTGTGCGTCGATTTTCTTGTCTTTAGGCTGCCAGCTTCTCCTTTCAGGGTCCCAGGAACTGGATGGGCACCACCGGGCAGTGTAGGAGTCTCTCCAGAGACTCCAGGTGCTGGCAGAGAGAAGTCTTTGCTGTCCCTGAGACTTCAAACAACAGGAGGCAAGCTCTAGATCAAGCCCTTGGAGATTTCTTCTCAAGATGGAAGGCACACAAAGTCCAGTCTTTGCCCTCTTACTCTGGCAGAAGCAGCAACTGCAGGATAGCTCCACAAAGCACAGTCACAGGCAGGGCAGCTCTTCTTCCTCAGCTATTCAGCTCTTCTCCAGGCAGAGGTTCCTCTTGGTTCCAGAAGTGTTTCTAAAGTCTTTAGATTTGGGTGCCCTTCTTATACCCATTTTAGTCTTTGAAGTCACCTTTCTTCAAAGGGGACTCACACCTACTTGTGAAATCCAGGCAAGGCCTCAGACACACACCAGGGGGTTGGAGTCTGCATTGTCAGAGGCAGGCACAGTCCTTTCAGATGAGAGTGACCACTACACCCCTCCCTCCTAGCAGAGATGGCTAATTAGGAAATGCAGGCTACACCCCAGCTCCCTTTGTGTCACTGTCTAGTGTGAGGTGAAAAACAACCCAACTGTCAAACTGACCCAGACAGGGAATCCACAAACAAGGCAGAGTCACAGAATGGTTTAAGCAAGAAAATGCTCACTTTCTAAAAGTGTCATTTTCAAACACACAATCTCAAAACCAACTTTACTAAAAGATGTATTTTTAAATTGTGAGTTCAGGGACCCCAAACTCCACATGTCCATCTACTCTCTAGGGGAATCTACACTTTAATCATATTTAAAGGTAGCCCCCATATTATCCTATGAGAGAGACAGGCCTTGCAACAGTGAAAAATGAAATTGGCAGTATTTCACTGTCAGGACATATAGGGGGTCATTCTGACCCTGGCGGCCGGTGACCGCCAGGGTCACCGACCACGGGAGCACCGCCAACAGGCTGGCGGTGCTCCCGAGGGCATTCTGACCGCGGCGGTTCAGCCGCGGTCAGAAAGGGTAAACCGGCGATCTCCCGCCGGTTTACCGCTGCCCCATTGAATCCTCCATGGCGGCGGAGCGTGCTCCGCCGCCATGGGGATTCAGACACCCCCTACCGCCATCCTGTTCATGGCGGGAAACCCGCCATGAACAGGATGGCGGTAGGGGGTGCCGCGGGGCCCCTGGGGGCCCCTGCAGTGCCCATGCCAATGGCATCGGCACTGCAGGGGCCCCCGTAAGAGGGCCCCGCAAAGTATTTCAGTGTCTGCTTTGCAGACACTGAAATACGCGACGGGTGCAACTGCACCCGTCGCACCCCTGCAACTACGCCGGCTCAATTCTGAGCCGGCGTCCTCGTTGCAGGGGCATTTCTGCTGGGCCGGCGGGCGCTCTTTTGGAGAGCGCCCGCCGGCCCAGCGGAAATGTCTGAATGGCCGCCGCGGTCTTCTGACCGCGGTGCGGTCATTCGGCGGCGGAACCTTGGCGGACGGCCTCCGCCGTCCGCCAAGGTCTGAATCACCCCCATAAACCACATTACTATACATCCTACCTTATCCATACAATGCACCCTGCCCTTGGGGCTACCTAGGGCCTACCTTAGGGGTGCCTTACATGTAAGAAAAGGGAAGGTTTAGGCCTGGCAAGTGGGTACACTTGCCAAGTCGAATTTACAGTGTAAAAATACACACACAGACACTGCAGTGGCAGGTCTGAGACATGATTACAGGGTTACTTGTGTGGGTGGCACAACCAGTGCAGTAGGCCCACTAGTAACATTTGATTTACAGGTCCTGGGCACCTCTAGTGCACTTTACTAGGGACTTAACAGTAAACCAAATATGCCAATCATGGAGAACCAATTACATACACATTTTAAACAGGAGCACTTGCACTTTAGCACTGGTTAGCAGTGGTAAAGTGCCCAGAGTAATACAAACAGCAAAATCAGAGTCCAGCACACATCAATAACCTGGGGAACAGAGGCAAAATGTTAAGGGAGACCACGCCAAGGATGAAAAGTCTAACAGACACCTACTATAAAAATTTGGCCAATGAAGCTGAAGTAAGGCACAGGAAGCCCTGAAGGATGTAATGATGGAACACACCAATCTCTGGCTGAAGAAGGAAACATCATTTCCCTAGGATGCAGATCAGTGAAAGGTTAGAAGACCTGTCAGCAATGTACACAAATCCCCTACTACAAACCCTTTTGTGGGGACTCTAATCATAGTCTTCTTCCGCTCATTTGGAATAACAACTTCTGAAATGGACATATTAAATAAATCAGATAAATCAGTACTAATGACTGGCGGCCGCCTTCCGAAGGAGTTAACTTTTGGGATGTCACAGTACTCATGGGAGTTTATGTAGTCATGATTGGTGTCAATGACAGGGACCTTAAAATCACTAGTAATTTTGTTATTTTTCTCATAGAAAATAATGGAATAATGAGGAAGCTAAATGAGCAGAGAGTTGAAGTTATTTTTTTTTGCACAGACACAAAGCAAGGTCAGTAGCTGTGGAAAAGACTTATGGACAGATGTACGTACCATTTTTCTTGTCGCAAACAGCCCTATTCGCAGAATCTGGCCGTTTGCGACAAGAAAAAAGCATTTTGGTATGTACAGACCCTACTTTCCGATTCGGTAATCTATTAACAGAATCGCAAAATAGCTTTGCGAGTCGCAATGAGGAAGGGGTGTTCCCTTCCTAACTGCGAGTCGCAGTGCAATGTATGATTGTTTTGTGACCGTGAATGCGGTCACAAAACAATCACATTTAGCACCAGTTACATATTGGTGCTAACCCACCCACAAACGGGAAGGGGTCCCCATGGGACCCCTTCCGCTTTGTGAATGGTAGCGAAAATATTTTTTCCGAGCAGGCACTGCCTGCTCTGAAAAAATGAAAAGAAAACTTTTCATTTTTGTTTTTGAAATGCACCCCTTCCCTTTTTCCTTTATGGAAAACGGGCTGCATTACAAACAAAAAAAAACTGCTTTATTTAAAAGCAGTCACAGACATGGTGGTCTGTTGTCCCCAGCAGGCCACCATCCCTGTGAGGGCGGCCATTTCCAATGGGGTTGCAAATTGCGACCCACCTCATGAATATTTATGAGGTAGATCATTTACAATCCCATTGGGAATTGTAAACAGTGTCAATGACACCATTGTACATCAGGTTTTGCAACTCGCAATTTGCGATTCGCAAAACCTAATATTCGTACATGTGGCCCTTAATGAACCAAAATAGAACAGTTATTGTATAGTATGTAGGACAGGCAACTCGGTTTTTGGGTTTTATAGTTATGCATTATCATGAAGAAGTTTATCTTCCTTGGCATGATTATGTCTACAAGCATTTTTTAAATGGTTGCAATTACTTGTAGCATTATTGAGTTTCGAATACCAGAGAACTGAAGGTCGCGTCCTGAAAAGCTGATGCGCCACTTTTCTGGCGCCCCCCCTCCCCTGCCGGCACCTAATGACAACATGGTTGCACCATATTTCTAATACGATGCACCATAGCGGTCGCTAGTACAATAGCGTCAAAATGTTTGACGCTATTGTGGCACTTTGCTACACTAGCATCAGAAATTTGACGCTAGTGCAGCAAAGTGCAAGGAGGCCCATGGGTTACTATGGGTGCGTCATTATAACGCCTCCTCTGAGCAGGTGTTCAAAATAATGACAAAAATGGCATAGTGACATCTTCTAAATTTCACTGCCCCATTTTTTCGGGCATCCTAGCACCAGAACGCCCCCTTGCATTCATTATGCCTGGTGCAGGCATAATGTGGCGCAAGTGGTTACAAAGTGGCGCAGTGCATGCATTGTGCCACTTTGTAAATCAGGTGTGGCAGAAAAGCCAATTTAGCGTTGCCTTGGCGTAAAAAAAAATTATGCTATGGCAGCACTAAGCTGTCCCTTCATTTTGAAGAGGACGAGAGTATCTGCTGGACAAGAAATCAACTGGTGCCTTATTATTACCAATGCAGAAGGAAGTACATAACTGCTCCATAAACTGCAGTGAGTCAATCAATGAGCCTGGATAGAAAGCAATAAAAGTAATTGCAGGTGAAGCACGTGTTGCAGCCAACAAAAATATGAATTGAAATAGAACTGCATAGTGATCGATCCAAACTATGACTACAGAAGGATTTTATGTAAGGAACTCAAAAAATGAAAATACTGCATGAAGAATGTGACCAGCCAGCCTGATGTGTGATCGTGACTCTCTGCATAGGACCGAGGGCCAGACGTATGAAGCAGTTTTGCCAGTCGCAATGAGCCCACCGGGCCGTCTGCGACCGGTAAAAGGCTTCTGAGCATATACTATCCCTATTTTGTGAGTTGGTAACTTGTGACCGATTTGCAAAATAGGGATTGCGAAGTGATATTAAGAAGGGTGTGCCAAGAGCGTCCCTTCCTAATAGTGAGTCGCGAGGCCATGTAAGAATGTTTTGTGACCAGGAATGCAGTTGCAAAACATTCTCAGTTGCCACCAACTTCAAGTTGGTGGTAACCCATTCACAAACGGGAAGGGGTCCCAAGGGGCACTTTCCCCTTTGCAAATGGGGCTGCATTCATTTTTGAAGACCAGGCAGTGGTCTACTCTTCAAAAATAAAAATTAAACTTTTCAGTTTTCTTTTTGTAAGGCATCCCGTTTTCCTTTAAGGAAAACGGGCAGCAGTACAAAAAGAAAGACTGCTTTATTTAAAAGCAATTACAGACGAGGTGGTCTGCTGACCCCAGCAGGCCACCATCCCTGTAATTGTGGCCATTCCCAAATGAGTCTGAAATTGCAACCTGCCTCATGAATATTAATGACACAGGCCACTTGCAACCCATTTGGGAATCGAAAACAGTGTCAAACACACTGTTCTACATCCCAGTTTGTGATTTTCTAATAGCAAATCACACATATTTGCTATTAGGGAATCGCAAACCACTTTTTAAATACATCTGGCCCCAAGTGTGGTACAATATGCAAGTAACTATGCCACACACGTCATTGAGGGGCAGTCCAACAGGAGTTTGAGGTCTTCAATCACCAGGAGATTAGACACCAGTGCTGCAATGGGAGAAAAATAATTGGTGAAGACTGTACCGGTGCTGGCACGTCAACCAAAGTGTGATAATGAATGTCTGGGGTAACTGCAACAGATGCTCTGTGAAGACAAACATTTTATAGAACTATGTTCCTATCAGGTAAGGTTTCTTTGAGTATAGACAGTGGGTCAGAAAAAAGGAGTACCCCACTACCACATAATACCATAAGGACTACCATGAGGGCATTTAGGCCCAGATTTATGTTGGCCTAGTGCCATTCCAATGCCACATTAACGTCATTTTTTTACACTAATGCGGCGCTGGAAGGCCAAAAAGGCCATGCCATATTTACAAAGTGGCGCAATGCTTGCATTGCGCCACTTTGTAACCCCTTGCGCCACATTATGCCTGCCCAGGCATAATGTATGAAAGGGGGGCGTTCCGGCGCTAGGGGAGCCGAAAAAATGGCGCAAAGAAATCTAAGGCGTTAAAAAGAGGCTCCCATTGTGTTCAATGGGCCTCTGGGTGCTTCGCAGGATTAGCGTCATAATTTTTGACACTAGTCCTGCAAAGCGCCAGACTAGCGTAAACAATTATGACGCTAATTCCCCTGACTACCACCATGTTGCGCAGTATTTTAAATATAGCGTACACATAGTGGGATTAGGAGGTGCGCTAAAGGCTGCAAGAAAAGTGGCGCTGCACTAAGTGCAGCACCTTTTTTAATAAATCTTCCCCTTAGTATGGTCAACAGGCAAAATGTTATATCCACTAGGAATTGCTGCTGCTAAATGTGCTAAATGTGGTCCTGACGCATGCAACCTCGGCCCAGATTTGGCCAAGGTTCACATTGTGAATTGCCACTTTTCTTGCACCCCCCTGATGCTACCATGTGTGTGCCGTATTTAAGATATGGCACACCATGGCGGTATTACGAACAATAGCCTCAAGATTGTTGACGCTATTGTGGCGCTTTCCTCCAATAGCATCAAAAATTCTGATGCTAGTGAGCAAAGTGCAAGGAGGTCCATTGATTCCAATGAGTGCGTCCTTTTAACGTCTGCTAAGATGATGCCAAAAATGGAGCAATGAAATCTTGTTGATTTAATGGCGTCATTTTTGCGGGCCTCTTTGTGCCAGAACGCCCCTTTTGCATACATTATGCATGATGCATGCATAATGTAGTGTAAAGGGTCACAAAGTGGAGCAATGCATGCACTGTGCCTCTGTCAATAAGGCGAGGGATTTTGCATGCCTAACGCCACAGTAGCGTAACAAAGTGACTAGTCAAAGTTGCTCTTCAAAATAAAATCATAAAATTCTCATTTGAGGTACAAACTGAACATTTAAGGGGCACCACAGAGCTTACTGATTGGAGGAATTTCACAATAAGAGAGAGGGAGAGAGGATAGGAAATTGGACGTCTGATCTCTCTTGAAGGACCCCATGCTACAATAGTCTCTGACCGCCAATAAAACATACTTTTATTTCCAGCGTAATAAGTTTGAGTTTGGGGTAGGTTTCCATGTAAAGTTTTGGTCAGAATAACATGCCCTGTCCCTCAACAGTGCAATGAAGAGCGCAAACAGGCTTGCATTTGGCATGCTTTTAGTGCACAATAGCACATGACCATCTTACATTAAAAGACTTGAGAGTCAAACTCAGCCATCCTAAGATGGAGGAAGATCTAATGACGGGGGAAGGCCCCTTACTTATATATTTCAAGAGCACCTTCCCCAACTACGGGTAAGAGTAGATACAATAATAATATTTTTATGCAACCCAAAAACTGGTAAGATTTTCAAAAAATAGCTCACAAGACAGAGAACCTAGACACCTTGTGGCACTGTGCTATGTGAAAGAGAGACACCAGGAATGGACCCTATCTATCAAGATACAATGTAGTCCTGCTGTCTCCTTATGCTGATGCACTTTTGGCTGCCTGGCGCCAACACAGGCACCCTTGCACCATTGAAAAATATGCCTCTAGATGAACACAGAACAGCACATGTAACAAGTGACAAGAGACAACAATCCAGTGTCTAGTTCAAATAGTGGCCAGCTGAATGATTGGGCAATCAGTATTTGAAATGGAGTTTCTGGATGGCTAGAGTATGCACCTAAGCCAAGCAGAACCCACTACCCTAGTCAGGGCAAGTAAGTTACACACAAAAGATAACCTATGCTCAATCCTTGTAGTCTGGCACAGAGCAGATCAGCCTACCTCAACCACAGACTCTCCTTCTACACTCCCGCCAGACAACTTTGCTCCGCTGACCAGGCCCTCGCCGAGGTCCCCCGCATCCAGAAAACCACAGCCGGAGGAAGATCCTTCTCCCACATCGGCGCCAAGACCTAGAACACCCTCCCCATCCACCTCAGGCAATCTCCCACTCTGTCTCAGTTCAGGAAGGACCTCAAGACCTGGCTCCTTGACTGATCCTCAGCAGCCCTCCCCGCCGTCCCCCAGGGCCTTGAGACCCTAACAGGTGAATAGCGGTGCTCTACAAATCCCTGATTGATTGATTGATTGATTGAGCAGTCAGGCTTATCCCCAGAGGCAATGTGTAAAGAGTTTACACAACACACTCACACCAGTGACACAATAAATATACCACAAAAAGAGACTTCCCACAGGGTTATAGAAAAATATGGTATATAGTATATAACATAGACCCAGAATGTCATTATTTATAAATACTGAGTCAGTACTCATTACCTTGGCTATGCATAAAAAAATGCCATACATCACAACATCAAGGCATGAGATGCAATCGCTTGGTTAGGAAACACAAAAACAATACCAAATACCATCACGAGTCCTTAAGTTACCCAGAATCATCACTAGTGTAGTATTAGTAATGAGTCCACATAGAGACAGGGACCCCTGTCCTCCTACTAGTGGAATTACGGCACTCTTAATAGAGCCTGGTGGAGAGAGGACAGAAGGGCCCAGTGGCACCTGGGCACCTACTACAGATAATACAGTAAATTCTCCTGCATGGTGTTTCTACCTCTGCAAGCTGTGATGGGGGCCTCCCTCGAGGACTTTTCCCATAATGTTCCACGAAACAAGTGCCCCGAGGTATGTCTCCATGGGTGGGGGTTACACACATGGCAGGACTGAGCAGAGAGACCTCATCTGGTCTCCTGTGTGTAAGGAATCCAAGGCAGCTACCTGCTGGCATGTGGAGCAGCTGCTACAGACACCAGCAATCGAAAGCTGGTCCTGGTGAAAGGATTCCTTCCTAGCTGTAGGAGTAGTAATGGGGGTCAGTGTCCCTCCCTTCCCTCAGAGTGTAGCTCGCTGACTGCAGTTTGAGTGCAGCGGGCTCGGCATGCTCCGGCAATGCAGGGTGGCCCCCTCCCCAAGAGCCAACCTCAGAATACTCCTCCCATTTTGGCCAAGGCAAAGTTCCCCAATGCACTTTCTCCCTCTACCAATGCTTAATCTTCGCTGCTGGAAAGGATTGTTATGGCCGGACTCACAAGTCCCATGGCTAATGCAGAGGTGATACATGGGCATCCTCTTGAGACCCTGAAATCCCCGACAAGAGCAGGGTGGGGAGTACTCCACTCATCCCTGGAGGGCACTGGGGGGCACAAGAGCAAAGGTCAGGCAGCAGGTTAGCACATAAGGCTCCTTGTAGCCAAGCAGGAGTCCTTCTTACTGCCCGGCAGGCAGCAGGACAGCACAACTAAGCAAGTAAGTGCAATGGCAGTTTCTCCTGGCAGCACAGTAATCCTCTGCCCATGTGCAGCATGTAGAGTCAGCAGCGCCTGCTTACAAGTTCACGCAGTGTCTAGTTAAACCACAGGCATGGAGCAGCTGGCAGCAGGGCAACAAGCAGAAAAGCAATCCAGTGAGTCCTTTAGATGACCAAGCAAGTAGTTGTCAGCAGGGCAACAACAGAAGAGCAGTCCAGGTGAGTTGTTTGACCAGTGCAGCAGTCCTTCGGACAGAGGTGCAGTCCAAATTTCAAAAGTTCTTCGAAAACACATGTTCAGAGCCCCTATATGTATTCTAAAAAATGTCTTTAATGTATGGGGTGACTTCAAAGGAACCCTTTCAAGGGCGACACAAACCCTTTCAACCCAGGCCTGGCTCCAGACATCAGCAGGAGGTAAATCAGCCCTTTGTGTGAGGGCAGGACATAATCCATTGACATGTAAGGTGTGAACGATCTCTCCCTCTCCCAGCCCAGGAAGACTACCAGTATGCAGATGGTTGCAGATGCCTCTCCTATCACATCCAGCCCCTCCAGTGTTGTGGCGGTCTGGAAAGTATGCGCAAAGTGTGGTTGTCACTGTGCTCTAGAAGTGGATTGGAGTCAGGCTGCAAAACACTAAAGTTGAGAAGCACAGAGAAATGCCCACTTTCTACAACTGACATTTATAAACATGTAAAATCCAACTAGTCCACTAAGCAGGAATTCTCATTAACATTCCAAACATGCCAACTCTAGTCCTTTCAAAACAGAAACTATCCTCTTAAATAGATATAAGGAGCAGCCCTCACAGAAGTGAAAAACGAAATAGGCTGTTTGTCACTACTAGGACATGCAAAACACAAGAGTACATGGCCTACCTTTAACCTACACAGCATCCTACCCATGGCCTATGTTAGAGGTGACTTAGGTCTAATAAAAGGAGAGTTTAAACCTTGACAAATAGTGTGAACTGCCAGGTCAAGGTGGCAGTAAACCGTGCATGCGGGCCCGCAGTGTCAGGCCTGGCAAACGTTTGAAAGGGTACTTCAGCTGCTGCCACAGTCAGCGCTGCAGGCCCACTAGTAGCATTTAATTTACAGGCCATGGGTATACGGGATACCACTTTGCAAGGGGCTTACAGGTAAATATGTCAGACAGGTGTAAGCCAATTATACCAAGTTTTAGGAGAGAGAGAGCTCATGCACTTTAGCTCTGATTAGCAGTGGTAAAGTGCCCAGATCCATAAAGCCAATAAAAAGAACGTCAGACAAACAGTAGGAGAAAGGCAAAAGGTTTGGGCATAACCCTGCAGAAAGGACCATTTCCAACTGTCAGCATACTGGGAACAAAAAGTGTTTTAAGAGGAATCATCCACCATCTCATATGTGGACAAACTTGCATATGCAGATCATCCACACACATCTAATTTTATCAACCCCATTCCCTCACCAATCAGTAATACTCATAACACACAGCACATATTACATTTGATGATCGTGGATCTCTGCACCACAATGTGCAAGCTCCCTTCTTTCAAACACCATCCCATCATACAAACAAAAACATCAAACTTGACACACCTTTAGTTTCCATATACTAAAAAAGAACAGTATCCAGCACATTACCTGGCCCTGCACCCTTCAAACAGAGTGCTTATTTAGGTCACTGGAGCTATGCATCTATGAGTTCCTGTTATCTACAAGACTCCTGGAGCCAGTACAAGCATCGGCAATAAGGTATCAGACGTCTTTACTACAGACTTCATTAAAATGTCTACCAACATCCTGAAGGTCATTGGAGCTAATCATCTATGAGTTCCTGCTATCTAGAGGTCTCCTGATGCCAGTACATGTATCAGCAATAGGTTATCAGACTTCTTGAATACATACTCTATGAATCTATGAAGGATGCACTAGTGAACCTACTGCACTTCAAAAGGTACGGTTTAATTCTAATCCACAAAAAGGAAACATCCCTCTTCTCGTCTTCTCCACCATGTCACCCCTCACCTGCCCTGCCACCCACCTGTATGCCTGAAAAGCAACTGAGTAATGTTCTCCTTTAATGCTGCCATCTAGCACAAATGAATCAATGCACAACACAATTAAATTAGCTATGATACTTAATAGGTCTTGAATATGTCACCAATGGCCAACAAATTGCTGGCTTGGCATGAAAAAAGGAATGCAAGTTGCAGCTGGCTGGAGGACGGCCTTGACAAGGATGGGAAACTGCAAAGAACTTGTGCTGCAATAGCAGACACCTTTGCCACATACTATGAGACAATCTGTATGTCGACGACAACCATAACAGAGGCTGACTGTATAGACTTTGTAAAAGATCTAAACTTCTTGTCGCTTACAGCGGAAGACCGGGAGACCTTCGAACAGGATTTCACATCAGCAGAGATAGCGTTGGCAATAAGAAGCCTCCAGTCAGACAATGTGACTCGATCCAAAGGTGTGCCAGTAGAGTTGGACAAAGGAATAGCAGATAAAATTGCAGATCATATGTTGGCTATTTTGTTTTGGAGGTGCATAAAGTGGGAAGCCACATACATGACCCTTAAAGGGTTCCTGGGAGTCCGCAAGTCCACAAGGTAGGTGACTTCACTCTTGCGCTCCACCACCTCAAATGGCCCATTCTACTTATCCTGGAGCGCCTTAGGCTGCACTGGTGCCATCACCCACACCTTTTGACCAGGTTGAAACTCGACCAGAGTGGCATTCTGGTCATATGAGCATTTCATGCCTTCCTAGCTTGCTTCTAGGTTCTCTTGTGCGAGAGCTCTGAAGTGGGCAGTCTGGTTTCTCCAAGCCAGCATGTAACTGAATACATCCTGGGGGGGTTTACTAAGGGCTTTCTCCAAAGCCTCCTTTACCAGACTCAAAGGTCCCCTCCCAGAGTGGCCATACAACAGCTCAAAAGGACTAAAGCCAAGCCCTTTTTGAGGCACCTCCCTGTAAGCAAACAGAAGACATGGCAAGAGGACATCCCACTTCTGCCTCAAGGGCTCTGACAGGCCCATAACCATGCCCTTCAAGGTGCGGTTGAATCTCTCAACCAGACCAACCCCACACACCCTCCACAGAAACTTCGTATAAGTTGATATGAAGTTGGTACCCCTATCAGTCACCACCTCCTTGGGGAAACCCATGCAGGTAAAGACCCCTATCAAGGCATGGCCCACCACAGGCGTAGTGATCGATCTTAAAGGAATGGCTTCTGGGTACCAGGTGGCATGGTCCACCAAGACTAGGATAAACGTGTTGCCCATGGCTGTCTTGGGATCCAGAGGACCCGCAATGTCAATACCAACCCTTTCAAAGTGAGTACTAACCACAGGGAAAGGTTGTAGGAGGGCCTTGCTTTTCCCCCCACTCTAGCCACTTGCCTGACAAGCTGGGCAAGACTTACAATGAGCATCCGAGTGCCTGCGCATTAGGGGGCAGTAAAAGTGGGTAACAAGCCATACAAAGGTCTTTCCCCGCCCCAAATGTTCAGCTAAAGGCACATCATGAGTCAGACCCAGTAGGAAGGCTCTGAAGCACTGGGGTACCACCAGCACACGGGCTGACCCAGGCTCAGGAACCTTAGGCTCGCTATATAGGAGGCCAGTAAATCAAATGTGATCCAGACTCATTGACAGACGCCTGATCTACAGCCTGCCGCCGCAAACCCTCCAGAGTAGGGCATGTTTTCTGTGCCTCACAGAATGCTTCCCTGGTGGGCCCCCCTTCCTGCTGCCACTGTGACAGCTGAGGGGCCTTGCCCATTTCAGCCACCTGTTCCCCTGTAGGCTCCTGGGCCTCCCCCTCAGGTTCAGCCTCCTCCTGTACTATGGAAACTTCTGGGGCCGGATTCCCGCACCCCTTGCCCTTCCTCCTTCTGGCAGATACCTGGGCCACTCTTTCAGGCTCCAGGGTCTCCTGATCACCCTGACGGGCTGCCATAGACCGGGTAGACACACACACCCAGGCAGACCCAGCATTGCCAAGTGTGACCGGCGTTCCACCTCTTACCAAGGGAAATCCTCCAGGTCATTGCCTAGCAAACAATCAACAGGTATGCCTCGACTCACAGCTACCTTCAAAGAACCTGTGACCCCCCCCCAGTCAAAGGGAATCTGCACCACTCTGCACAGGTGCTCTGAGTTGTCAACGGCAACTACTTGGTGAAGTACATGGGGATCTATCTGCTCTTCAGACACCAGGTGACTCCTCACTGTAGTCACACTGGCTCCTGTGTCTCTCGGAGCCTCCACCATCTGTCCATTGATGGTCACCCACTGCCTGTACTTCTTAGTGTTATCGGGCACGAGGGTCCTCTGGGCCATCTCACTGTCCCCTAGTGAGACAAGGGTAATCTCAGCTGGCTCCACCCACCTGAAACCAACTCCTCCCCAAACGCTATAATGGCCAAACCCTGTGTCTGAGCACCAGTGGGTGCCAGTGTCCACTTGGTACATTTGGGGTCCCCCCTCATGTGACTATCCTGGTCACATGCAAAGCACTTGTGGGGACCCTTCTCTGCAGGTTTCCCTGTTGAGACCCACGGTTTCTTTTCTACTGGAGGCTGGGATTCGTGACCCTGGGAACTAGGTTGTAGCCCTTTAGAGAACTCCCCCTGTTTACCCTTACCCCCCACTTCTTCTGATGGGGACCCTGCACATCCTTGGCATGGTCTCCCCCATACCTCTTTATAACCCTGGTCTTCTCCCAACAGTGTCAAAGCCCAGCTCACCTGAGTCCTTGTTCAGTTCTGATGGAGGTTGAAGACAATCCGACCCCACCCTGAAACTGCTTGTTCCAGCACACTAGTTTTTAAAACAGTGCACTAAGAACAGAAGCTCAAGGGAAGGGGGGACGTGGATAAAATAAAATAAAGAGACAACAGCGTTCTTGCGTTTCCACTGTTGAAGTGCTGCACAAATCTGCGGCCCTCTCTGACTTCTGTAGAAACTGGTGCCTAATGAAACATAAACAAAGAACAGATAAGTACATCCTATTCCTAACTGGGTTCCTGACTATCCCTTTATTTATTAGAAATTTTCTTCTAAAAGTACCTCTTGGATCCTGGTCTCTAGTTTCCAGGTTTGGAATGTGTTACTGCTCTGGGATGTGCTTTCTATTACTCTAAAGCTTCTAAAACATTAAACAAATACCGTTATCAGAATTACCAATATCAAACATTCATCTTAATATAACTAAAGCCTAAATTGCCAATAGCAGACTCACTTTTCCCATATTTCCAGAATCTTTTATAAAACAAATACTGTACTTTTACGTCAAAATACAGCATGTAATTTGTGCAAGTCCTTGATTTACTGTTTGCCTTGCTGTTAATGGTTTCCACGGTTCGATTCTTAAAAGTTCCATAAAAAAAATGTTTGCTTCACAAAGTTCCGCAAAGTATTCTTGTAACAAAGAGTTTGAATCACAATGTTCGTGGAAGGTATCTTGTTTCAAATTGTCTATACACGAATCCAGAAATTGTTGTCAAAGTTCTTTCAGGTAATAAAAGTTTTGCACTTACTTGTTGCTGGCAAGAGATACTGATCAGTCTAACCTTGTTTTCTTTCTCTTTTGCAGGTTGCTTGTAGGAGAGAGGCTGAGGCAAGGAGGAACCGGAAACCGGAAGAAGGAAGAGCCAGCAGTTGCGCCCATTGAAGCCAATGAAAGTCTGTAGAGAGCAGGAGTGCCAGCGCCGAGGGATCTGTCCTCAGGTAAGCGGAAGGTAGACGAGCACAAGCACTGGGTGAGGCTCGGGGGCTGCCTTTTATAGACAGGGCTGGGTGTGGTCCTCACATGCTGCACATGTTCTTGAAAGGTGTGCAGAGCTGGGTGTGGTTTGAAGAGCTGGGTGTGGTCCTCACATGCTGCACGTGTTCTTGAAAGGTGTGCAAAGTTTCAGTTATTATGCAAATGAGTTAAATTAACACATGGCCTAGAGAGGAGTGTTTTAAAGAAGCCTTGGTAAAAGCAAGGCCCAATGTGTAAACAAAACAGCACATTAAACAAGATACACAGAAGCCTAGGGGGGGGGGGGAAGGTGAGATAACAAGAAAGGCTTTCAATAGTAAGTTTAAAAGGGAGCTATTACAGAACCCACTAGTGCAGTGAGAGGGGACATGCTCTTTGCTGTGCACAAACCCTAACAAACAGTCCCCTTCCTGCGCAAGCTTCCTGGGGTCAGTCAGCTTGCTGTCAATTAGGTGCTGGCGCAGCTCTGGAAAACATAAACTGTGCAAGTGCTCACAAGCAATCAAATTGCAAAGCCCCTCATATGTTGTTAACTTACTGTCCTTTGCCCAACCATCCAGTGGCCTGCAAAAAGAATCAACATATTCCAACCATGTTTGGGATTCTTTCTTCTTATAAGAACTAAACTTGTCCTTATACTGATCAGGGGTGAGACCATACCTTGTGATCAGGGCGTCCTTCATGATAGGGTAGGTGAACCCCTGGGGATCCCCTAAGGATGTCAGAGTATCCATTTTCTCTACCTCAAAGTGCTTCCACAGACCCACCCCCCAATGAGCTTCATGGACCAGATTCATATGGAGAGCAGACTCATACCCCTGAACCACAACAGTATGTTATTCTCCCTTTTGTAATCCTTCAAAATGTCCTTAGGAATGTGCAACCTCCTCTCAGGCTGCACTGTGCTTCCCATGCCACTGGATTCAAGCTAGCCTGGCTGATGAGGGGTGAAACCCCGAAACCGGTCCCAGGATGCTTGTTTCCAGTCCAGGGAAGACCTGGCCTAGCAGTTCGGGCTGGACTGTTCCCATGGGGAACAGGGTCAAGACTGATTTGCATATGGCTGGGTCCAAACTGGAATGGCATGGGCAGCAAAAAAACGATGGATTTAGGCCCAGATCACTGTACTGGGGGTGAATGTTTGACAATGTTCAGCATTCCGTCCATCACTTGTTGTTTTTGCTTTGTCGCCCTAAGTGGGAAGGGTATGCCCAGACGTGGGTCCCGTGCTTCCCATGCCACTGGATTCAAGCTAGCCTGGCTGATGAGGGGTGAAACCCCGAAACCGGTCCCAGGATGCTTGTTTCCAGTCCAGGGAAGACCTGGCCTAGCAGTTCGGGCTCGACTGTTCCCATGGGGAACAGGGTCAAGACTGATTTGCATATGGCTGGGTCCAAACTGGAATGGCATGGCCAGCAAAAAAACGATGGATTTAGGCCCAGATCACTGTACTGGGGGTGAATGTTTGACAATGTTCAGCATTCCGTCCATCACTTGTTGTTTTTGCTTTGTCGCCCTAAGTGGGAAGGGTATGCCCAGACGTGGGTCCCGTGCTTCTCATGCCACTGGATTCAAGCTAGCCTGGCTAATGAGGGGTGAAACCCTGAAACCGGTCCCAGGATGCTTGTTTCCAGTCCAGGGAAGACCTGGCCTAGCAGTTCGGGCTGGACTGTTCCCATGGGGAACAGGGTCAAGACTGATTTGCATATGGCTGGGTCCAAACTGGAATGGCATGGGCAGCAAAAAAACGATGGATTTAGGCCCAGATCACTGTACTGGGGGTGAATGTTTGACAATGTTCAGTATTCCGTCCATCACTTGTTGTTTTTGCTTTGTCGCCCTAAGTGGGAAGGGTATGCCCAGACGTGGGTCCCGTGCTTCCCATGCCACTGGATTCAAGCTAGCCTGGCTGATGAGGGGTGAAACCCCGAAACCGGTCCCAGGATGCTTGTTTCCAGTCCAGGGAAGACCTAGCCTAGCAGTTCGGGCTGGACTGTTCCCATGGGGAACAGGGTCAAGACTGATTTGCATATGGCTGGGTCCAAACTGGAATGGCATGGGCAGCAAAAATACGATGGATTTAGACCCAGATCACTGTACTGGGGGTGAATGTTTGACAATGTTCAGCATTCCGTCCATCACTTGTTGTTTTTGCTTTGTCGCCCTAAGTGGGAAGGGTATGCCCAGACGTGGGTCCCGTGCTTCCCATGCCACTGGATTCAAGCTAGCCTGGCTGATGAGGGGTGAAACCCCGAAACCGGTCCCAGGATGCTTGTTTCCAGTCCAGGGAAGACCTGGTCTAGCAGTTCGGGCTGGACTGTTCCCATGGGGAACAGGGTCAAGACTGATTTGCATAGTGCTGGGTCCAAACTGGAATGGCATGGGCAGCAAAAAAACGATGGATTTAGGCCCAGATCACTGTACTGGGGGTGAATGTTTGACAATGTTCAGCATTCCGTCCATCACTTGTTGTTTTTACTTTGTCGCCCTAAGTGGGAAGGGTATGCCCAGACGTGGGTCCAGTGCTTCCCATGCCACTGGATTCAAGTTAGCCTGGCTGATGAGGGGTGAAACCCCAAAACCGGTCCCAGGATGCTTGTTTCCAGTCCAGGGAAGACCTGGCCTAGCAGTTCGGACTGGACTGTTCCCATGGGGAACAGGGTCAATACTGATTTGCATATGGCTGGGTCCAAACGGGAATGGCATGGGCAGCAAAAAAACGATGGATTTAGGCCCAGATCACTGTACTGGGGGTGAATGTTTGACAATGTTCAGCATTCCGTCCATCACTTGTTGTTTTTGCTTTGTCGCCCTAAGTGGGAAGGGTATGCCCAGACGTGGGTCCCGTGCTTCCCATGCCACTGGATTCAAGCTAGCCTGGCTGATGAGGGGTGAAACCCCGAAACCGGTCCCAGGATGCTTGTTTCCAGTCCAGGGAAGACCTGGCCTAGCAGTTCGGGCTGGACTGTTCCCATGGGGAACAGGGTCAAGACTGATTTGCATATGGCTGGGTCCAAACTGGAATGGCATGGGCAGCAAAAAAACGATGGATTTAGGCCCAGATCACTGTACTGGGGGTGAATGTTTGTCAATGTTCAGCATTCCGTCCATCACTTGTTGTTTTTGCATTGCTGCTACCATGCCTACTAAAATGGTGCCTCTGATCCAGCTCCCTCAAGCTGAGCTCATGAGCCAACAATAACTTTTTCTCTTCTATGGCCATTCTCATTTTCTCCAACTCCAACTGGTGATCCCTCTCTGCCTATCTGTCCTGCAACTCTTCAGGAGTCAGACCCTTGGATGACACACTACCACCTGCCCTTGAGACCATCCCCTTGTCATAACAGGCCCACCCAGTACACCACTGTGGATTGATTGCTCTTCGTCCTCCTCCTCCTCCTCCCTGTGCCCCTCAGCTTCCATGACTGTTACTCAGGCCCTCAGTGCCTTTTGCAGCTCCTCCTTCCTGGTGGAGCCCTTAATGGGACAAGCAAGGTTTTTACAGAACTGCCTCAACTGGGCAACTGTATATCTCTCCAGTTTCCCTCAAAAGCAGCTCCAGCTGATGCATCTCCATATTGAGATATGACAAAGAGTTAAAAGTGCAAAGTTCCAAAGGCAGAAAAACAAGTTCCCAAATGGAGTTCAAAAGTCAATCAAGGATTACCACAAAATGGAAGTAGGGAAAAATCCAAAAAAGAGAAAAAAGCAAAAATCACAAAGACAAGCAGTATGTGGTCAGGCAATGGTCTGCACTGAAAATAGTAGTGTACACTTAATCACTGTGGCCCGTATTTATACTCCGTTTGCGCCGAATTAGCGTCGTTTTTTTCGACGCAAATTCGGCGCAAAACTAACGCCATATTTATACTTTGGCGTTAGACGCGTCTAGCGCCAAAGTATGGGCAAAGAGCGTCATTTTTTTGCGTGAACGCCTTCCTTGCGTTAATGAGATGCAAGGAAGGCGTTCCCGTCTAAAAAAATGACGGCGACGCAAATGCGTCGTATTTATACTCCCGGGCAAAAATCACGCCCGGGAGGTGGCGGGTCAAAAAACCCCGCATTTGCGCCACTTTTTAACGCCTGGGTCAGGGTAGGCGTTAAGGGGCCTGTGGGCTCAAAATGAGCCCACAGGTGCCCTCCCCTGCCCCCAGGGACCCCCCCTGCCACCCCTGCCCACCCCAGGAGGACACCCAAGGATGGAGGGACCCACCCCAGGGACATTCAGGTAAGTTCACGTAAGTATAATTTTTTATATTTTTCAATTTTTTTTGGGTGGCATAGGGGGGCCTTATTTGTGCCCCCCTACATGCCACTATGCCCAATGACCATGCCCAGGGGACATAAGTCCCCTGGGCATGGCCATTGGGCAAGGGGGCATGACTCCTGTCTTTACTAAGACAGGAGTCATTTAAATGGCGTCTGGGCGTCGAAAAAATGGCGCAAATCGGGTTAAGACGATTTTTTAGCGTCAACCCGACTTGCGCCATTTTAAGACGCCCTAGCGCCATTTTCCCCCTACGCCGGCGCTGCCTGGTCTACGTGTTTTTTTTCCACGCACACCAGGCAGCGCCGGTCTGCTTGCGCCGGCTAACGCCATTCCATAAATACGGCGCCCGCATGGCGCTTCGGAATGGCGTTAGACGGCGCTAAATTTTTTGACGCTAACCTGCGTTAGCGCAGTTTAGCGTCAAAAAGTATAAATATGGGCCTGTATGTCAAGTACAAATACAAGTCCAATCCCAACCGCTGATCACCAATGTTAGAAATGGGGTCTTTGGTTGGCAGTCAGGTTACACCCTGTCCAAGAAAGAACCTTCACTCTAGTCAGGGTAAAGGAGAATCACCCTCAGTTAACCCCCACTCATCCCCTTGGTAGCTTGGCACAAGCAGGCAGGCTTAACTTCAGAAGCAAGGTGAAAAGTATTTGTATCAACACACAAGGTAAGTCAGTGAAAACACTACATAATGACACAACACAGGTTTAGAAAAATAGGTAATATTTATCTAAACAAAACAAGACCAAAATGACAATAATCCAACATGCACGAGTCAAATTATGAATTTAAAAAGCAAAAGAGTCTTAAATCCTTTAGAAAACAGTGAGAATGTTGTTAGCGTACAAAAGTACCTGGGTAGCATCAAAATAAAGCTGCAAGGGTGTGTGTGTGTTGGAAAAGGCCAGCGATGCGTCAATTTCTCACCGCAAGCAAGAAGGTGCGTCGTTCCTCCTCTGGTTGGGTCGGCATGTGCCGTTTCTTCTCTCCGGCAAGAGAGCACTGCTTCGATCCGGATGGGCACCTCGGTTTCAGGGAGACTTTGCGTTGATGTTGCACCAAAATCTGGTTGCATGGTGTCAAGAAACCGCGCTGCGTGGGGGCTTGCATTGTTAACAGCAGTCGCTGTGGGTGTGGGGCATCGTTTCTTCAGCTGCATTGAGTAAATCTTCCAGGTGTGATGCAGGTGGAGCTGGAAGATGTTTGCTGCGAGGCCGGCGGCGCATTGTTTTTCCGACGCAAGGCTGCTGGTGTTTCTAAAGTTTCCCCGCACAGCATTCTTTGCGTGGATTTCTGTCCTTTTCCACCAGCTGCACCTTTCCAGGGCCCAGAGACAGGTAAGGGCACCGCTTGACAGGCAGGACTCTCAGCAGAAAGCCCAAGTGTTGGCAGAGAGAAGTCTTTGATGTCCCTGAGACTTCAACAACAGGAGGCAAGCTCAGTTCAAGCCCTTGGAGATTCTTCACCAGTGGGAAGTCACACAAAAGTCAGTCTTTGTCCTCTCTTAGGTAGAAGCAGCTGCTACAGGCCAGCCCAGCAAAGCACAGTCACAGTCAAAGCGGAAGTACTCCTCCTCCAGCTTCCAGCTCTTCTCCTTGGCAGAGGCTCCTCTTGTTCTAGTAGCAATCTGATTTTCAGGGGTTTTTGGTGCACTTCTTATACCCATTTATGCGTTTGAAGTAGGCCTACTTCAAAGAGAAGTCTCTGTTATTTTCAAGATCCTGCCTTGTCCATGCCAGGCCTCAGACACACACCAGGGAGTTGGACACTGAGGGCCGTATTTATACTCCGTTTGCGCCGAATTTGCGTCGTTTTTTTCGACGCAAATTCGACGCTAAACTAACGCCAACTAACGCCATATTTATACTATGGCGTTAGAGGCGTATAGCGCCAAAGTTCCCGGAATGTGCGTCATTTTTTAGCGTGAACCCCTTCCTTGCGTTAATGATATGCAAGGGAGGCGTTCCCGTCTAAAAAATTACTCCCAGGCCTTTACGTGGTATTTATACTCCCGGGCAAAAGAGACGCCCGGGAGTGGGCGTGGCTAAAAACGGCGCATTTGCGCCGCTTTTTAACGCCTGGGTCAGGCATGGCGTTAAGGGACAAGTGGGCTCAAAATGAGCCCAGAGTGCCCTCCCCTGCCCCCAGGGACCCCCCCTGCCACCCTTACCTACCCCAGGAGGACACCCAAGGCTGGAGGGACCCACCCCAGGGACATTCAGGTAAGTTCAGGTAAGTATTTTTTTATTTTTTTTTAATAATTTTTTTTGGCATAGGGGGGCCTGATTTGTGCCCCCCTACATGCCACTATGCCCAATGACCATGCCCAGGGGACAGAAGTCCCCTGGGCATGGCCATTGGGCAAGGGGGCATGACTCCTATCTTTACAATGATAGGAGTCATGTTGATGGGGGATGGGCGTCGTTAAAAAATGGCGCAAGTCGGGTTAAGACGATTTTTTTGCCTCAACCTGACTTGCCCCATTTTAAGACGCCCTAACGTCATTTTTGCCCAACGCCGGCGCTGCCTGGTCTACGTGGTTTTTTTCCACGCACACCAGGCAGCGCCGGTCTGCTTGCGCCGTCTAACGCCATTCCATAAATACGGCGCCCGCATGGCGCTTCAGAATGGCGTTAGACGGCGCAAAATTTTTTGACGCTAAACTGCGTTAGCGCAGTTTAGCGTCAAAAAGTATAAATATGGGCCACATTGTCTGAGGGCAGGCACAGCCCTTTCAGGTGTAAGTGACCACTCCTCCCCTTCCCTCAGCCCCGATGGTCCATCAGGATATGAAGGCTACACCCCAGCTCCCTTTGTGTCAAGAGGAGAGGTGCAAACAGCCCAACTGTCAAACTGACCCAGACAGGGAATCCACAAACAAGTCACACAATGGTTTAAGCAAGAAAATGCCTACTTTCGAAAAGTGGCATTTTCAAACACACAATCTAAAAAACAACTTCACTAAAAGACGTATTTTTAAATTGTGAGTTCACAGACCCCAAACTCTGCATGTCGATCTGCTCCCAAAGGGAATCTGCTATTTAACAATATTGAAAGGCAGTCCCCATGTTAACCTATGAGAGAGATAGGCTGTGCAACAGTGAAAAACGAATTTAGCAGTAGTTCACTGTCAGGACATGTAAAACACATAAGTACATGTCCCAACTTTAACATACACTGCACCCTGCCCACGGGACTACCTAGGGCCTACCTTAGGGGTGCCTTACATGTATAAAAAGGGAAGGTTTAGGCCTTGCAAGTGGATACACTTGCCAAGTCGAATTGGCAGTTTAAAAGTGCCTACCCAGAGACTGCAGTGGCAGGTCTGAGCCATGTTTACAGGGCTACTAAAGTGGGTGGCACAACCAGTGCTGCAGGCCCACTAGTAGCATTTGATTAACAGGCCCTGTGCACTTCTAGGGCAATTTAATAGGGACCTACTAGTAAACTAATTATGCCAATCATGGATAAGCCAATGTACATATATAATTTATACAGGTAACACTTACACTTTAGCACTGGTCAGCAGTGGTAAAGTGTTGAGAGCAAAGAAAACGGTAAAAACAGAGTCTAGCACACAGAAACAACCTGGGAAGTAGAGGCAAAAAGTTAGGGGAGACCATGCCAATCATGGCAAGTCTAACACGTATTAACAGTTTACACTTATCCCTGATTGGCAGATGTTACATGTCCATGATGCTTATTCTTCCTAATGTGCTGTCTCTATTGCCGAACAATTCCCCTCGAATTAGACCAGTCCTTGCTACGGAAACTTGATTCAATATGCAGTAATTGTGAATGGCAGTATAAGAAGATTTGGCGAGCCTATACATATCTAAACCTTCCATGGGAGCTTGGTGCTGGGTGGCTCCTAATTTCCATTTTATTACTGGCCCGCCCAATTACAGCATATTTTCCGATTTTGTTTGCACCAGTTAGCTGTGGCTTAGTGGGGTGGAAGGGGGAAATGAGGATTCCTACTATATATGAGCTTGCCCTTGGGAGATAGGCGTAAGGTTACTTTTTATGCCAGGTGGAGCCAAGCTATTACAAGAAAGTGAGATTTTCATTTTTTGCTGCCACCTGGAGGATATGGCAGAAGCTATGAAAGTTAATGGGGCTCACATAGTTCAATCAATACAATCCCCATTGGCGCTCTTCCCTTTTCGCAGTAATATCTTACAACCCTTCTAGGCAGCAATGGAAGTCTACTGATCTCAATAAATTGGGAACTGTATTCTCATAATCAGTTACTAGCATTCACTGAGCTACAGCAAGACTATGGTTTAGGCAACGGAACGTTCTTTAAATATCTCCAACCTGAGAGATTTTATGGGGAAAGTTGGGCATGCTATTTTCTCATTGGAAAGAGCTCCTCTCTTAGACACTATTCAGCACCCAGGATGTAGGATATGGTAAATATATGGTATAGTACTATACACTGTTCCTGATGATATAAAGGCCCATATTTATACTTTTTGACGCTAAACTGCGCTAACGCAGTTTAGCGTCAAAAAGTTTTGCGCCGGCTAACGCCATTCTGAAGCGCCATGCGGGCGCCGTATTTATTGAATGGCGTTAGCCGGCGCAAGCAGACCGGCGCTGCCTGGTGTGCGCGAGAAAAACCACGTACACCAGGCAGCGCCGGCGTAGGGGGAAAATGGCGCATGGGCGTCTTAAAATGGGGCAAGTCAGGTTACGTCGAAAAAATCATCGTAACCCGACTTGCGCCATTTATTTTCGACGCCCATCCCCCATCAACATGACTCCTATCATTGTAAAGATAGGAGTCATGCCCCCTTGCCCAATGGCCATGCCCAGGGGACTTCTGTCCCCTGGGCATGGTCATTGGGCATAGTGGCATGTAGGGGGGCACAAATCAGGCCCCCCTATGCCACAAAAAAAAAAAAAAAAATACTTACCTGAACTTACCTTAATGTCCATGGGATGGGTCCCTCCGTCCTTGGGTGTCCTCCTGGGGTGGGCAAGGGTGGCAGGGGGGGTCCCTGGGGGCAGGGGAGGGCACTCTGGGCTCATTTTGAGCCCACTTGTCCCTTAACGCCATCCCTGACCCAGGCGTTAAAAAGCGGCGCAAAAGCGCCGTTTTTGGCCACGCCCACTCCCGGGCGTCATTTTTGCCCGGGAGTATAAATACCACGTAAAGGCCTGGGAGTCATTTTTTAAGACGGGAACGCCTCCCTTGCATATCATTAACGCAAGGAAGGGGTTCACGCAAAAAAATGACGCACACTCCGGGCACTTTGGCGCCCGAAGCGTCTAACGCCAGAGTATAAATATGGCGTTAGTTGGCGTTAGTTTAGCGTCGAATTTGCGTCGAAAAAAACGACGCAAATTCGGCGCAACCAGAGTATAAATACGGCCCAAAATGTCATGAGGGGTACTGGGCACGAAAGTTAGATGCGGAGGCGTTGACATATAGACATCCATTAATATAGGGGTAAAAATCATCCTTTCTTCTAACTTGAAGGTCCAGTATTACAAAACAATGTTTCGTTAATATTTTATGCCGGCTAAATTGTTTGCGTGGAGGAGTAGGCTGGATGATAAATGTCTCAGATGCGGGGAAGGGCCAGCGGACACTTTGCATATGTTTTACAGTTGTGAGAAATTGAAGGCATTGAAGGGTGGGCTAGAGTCTTTGTAGCAAGAGATCTTTGGGGTAAGCATCAATGTTACACCAGCTATGATGTTCCTTGGATATGGTCATAATCTGGGAGGCGATCTAGGCCAAGTGTATCTCATTTTTATCTCTATTACTGTGGCTCGCCTTCTTATGGAGACAATAAGGAAAAATATTGATCCCCCCATTTTTCAATAGTGGTTCAGGTGGATGTTGGCCATATACAATCTAGAGAGATCACTGTATAGTTGTAAAGAGAGAAAACCTAGAATTTGTGGTGAAAGGGTGTAGTCAGTTTTGAGTAACTGGCTTTCTAGCCATGCAGGGAACGATAATTGGCTAGCGGGAAAATAAACAATCTTTGGGACTTGTTTGATTTCAATTCAATATGTAGACTGGGTCAACATACCAGTATGAGCTATGTTTTCAAGAGAATCATGTGATGTTATTGTCACGTTCTTGTCACTATAACTTTTCAAATGATTAATGGCTAAAGCTGGAGGAATTATAGTGTGTCGCACTATAATTATGAAATGGATTACAGTCTGTCATGGTATATTTATTTGGGATGTCAAATAAATAAAAAATAATTATAAATGGGTCAAGAAGTCCAACATATCTGTCCCTTCTAGCTTTCCTGGCACCACCAACATCCAGTTATAGCCCAAACTGGAGTGATCTTCCAGGTTTATCAGTTTGCGTTGGAGATTCCAGGGTCTTGCTGCCAGTTAATGGAGTCTGTGATCTTCCCCTCAATTTGGTCAAGCCAGCCTGTAAAAGAATGAGGCGATGTCCTGACTAATGCTCTGCATGTCTGTAGGTGTTTTGGAGGTGGTTTCCGCACCCTCAGGGAGGGTGGTCTTCAGGGTGCCCAGTTCCCGCAGGATGACTTCCAGAGTGGAATCTGTTGAGAGGTCATTTTCTTTCCTGGACTTAGGCGATTCTCCTGTCACTGTCTTAATGAAAAGGAAGCTGCTTGATTGGTTTCTATATATCGAATAGGACAACAGAAAAAAACAGCGAGCATCACAAGCAATCCGTGTCTAGGAGTGTGACTGTCAAAAGTGAAGGCTCATATGGATGACCTGGGTCTGGGCTGTAAGGGGTGTAGCCGTGAAGGAGTTAGGAAGCCAGGAGCCTGGGTCAGGTACAAGGCTCCACCAGTGTTGCCAGTTAAGTATGGCAGGTGTGGCTCAGGGGGAGGGGGACCCATTTGTCACCACCAAAAGGAAAAGGTAGGCAGCCCACATTCCCCTGGCAGTCCAAGTATATGCCAAGACTCTAGGACAGGCAAGATCACCAGCTACACCAGGAAGAGGAAGCACACTTTTGAAAACTCCACAGCACACTCTAGAAGGAGGGGGGGATAAAGGAGTTCCTTACCCCGGTAGGCCAGGCAATCCAAGCAAGTAAACATTGGCAGGTATGGGCAGCCTCCAGTAGAGAATATCCAATAAGGGCAGGCTATGTCTTCTCACCTCCAAATGTGAGGAAGTTCTGAGAAGGCAATGATAAAGGCCAGTCTGAGAAGAGGAAACAGGCCCCTCCATCGTGTAGGTGGGACTCAGGAGAATCCCCTCCCAGGGGCCCCTCAGGGCCCTGGTTGTCTGTTGTGGTGGCCCGTGGTGAAAGGTGCCAGAGTCGTGTTGGTGTAGCACCCGTGCAGGCTGCAGCCTAAACCTCTATCAACATGGCTGCTCCCTCAGAGAACCAAGGCATGTGTAGAAGTGGGTTTGAAACCTTCCTAACCTGGCAGTCCATGTATGGGCAGAATGCAGCAGTGGTGGTGTAACGGGGAACAATGGGGGCCAGTAGTCACATCACTGGAGTCCCTGAGTCGAGGGCTTCACATTTCAGAATTTCAGCAGTGCTGACCAGCCCACAATTGGGTTGCAGCAGCTGCATTTTTGAGGTATGGAGACCCCATTAGATAGTGCTGGTAGGCCTCATGGGTGCGGGCATCCCAGGGACTCTGGCATCCATTTCTGTGCAGCAGCCCCCTCTCCACCTGAGAACCAGCGGAAGATAATCCACTTGTCATGTGACGGCGGGACCTCAAAGAATGAGCTACCATCTCACTCCAGCTTATAGCTCTGCCACTCACATGTATTTTATTTTATTTTTAAACTGAATTAGGAAAAAAGATCATACACAGTGGTAAACGTATTCCTTTTTCAAGTATTTTGCATTTAGATTTTACTACTATTCTTTGGTATTTATGTACTGGTCTGTGAGAAATTGGATTACTAGTTGACAGGGGTGTGAGCCCTGGGCAAGCGGCAAGCACAATTCTTGTCAGGGCAAGGCCCAAGGAAACCCCTAATTAATCTGTGCTCAACCTCTTGATAGCTTGACACAGAGCAGTCAGGCTTAACGTAGAGGCAATCCGTAATGTATTGGTGCAACACTTCAAACAGTAACATAGTGAAATCACTGCACAAAAGGATCCCACACCAAGTTAGAAACATAACGCTGAATGTAATAAATAAAACTAGACCAAAATGACAAAAATATAATCAGTAGAATAAGAGTTGTGAATTTTTAAAGAATCAAGTGAAAAATAGTACCTAAAAGCACAAAGCACCAACCATGGCTTTGGGGTCACACCGGACCAGGTCAAAGTCAAAAGATCAGTATGACCTTGATGGATCACAGGTCAGATACAGTCCCAGATTAGTCCAGATGTAGTTTAATCATCTCATGTTCTGTGCCAAAAGTCTTGTTCGAGTTGGAGAGGCTGCAAGGAGCAAGAATAGCATCTCAAGAGGCTATTAACATGGTGCAGAGAGCAGGCTAAGCATCATGGACAAGCAGGCTGGAGCTTCGCGTTGGCGATCCCCCATGAGCAGTTGATGATGCAGTGCGAATAGATGAGCTGGCGGTGGCTCATGGTGGTGGCTCAGTCTGGTTTCTGATGTAAGCTGTGCAGTCTTGGTGCAAACGAGCCCATTTGCGGTTGCAAAGAGTCCACAAACTCGATTTAGGCAACCTTGAGCAACACCAAGGATCTAGGACCTGAGAGGAACCACTTGATGGTCAGGAACTCCCTGCACCTGGCTCCAGGATCTGTTGGGGAGCACTTGATGTCCCTGAGGTTTAGACAGGAGGGCAGTAGACGAGCCTTTAGAATCACTCTGAGGTCCAGGGTTCAAGGTGAAGTTGTAGGTCCAGTTCTCCTTCCCCAGGCAAGAGTACAGGAGGCAGCAGGTCAGCACAGCCAGGCAGCAGTTCCTTTAGAGCAGCAGTCCAGTGGAGTGGCAGCCCTTGTAGCAGCACAGCAGTCCTTCTTCATGGCAGAGTATCCACAGGCCTAGAAGTGTACTAAAGAGTTGGTGCCTAAGGTCCTCTTTTATATACAGTTGTGCCTTTAAAGTGGGGGAAGTTTCTAGATGCATGATTTTGAAGTGCCCAGATGCTCTTCACTCCTGGCCCTGGTTCCACAGTAACTACAGGGGGTAAGTAGCCCTTTGAGTAGAGGCAGGAGACAGCCTATTCAAGTGTAAAAGGGGCCACGCCTTGTTCCTCCCTACCATCCTGCCAGTAATGGCCCATCCGGTCACACCTAATGTTCCCATTGTGTGTGGCTGTCTAGGAGGAAAAGAAAAAACTCAAATGTCAGCTATACCCAGTCATGTGACCAAGGTACAGGCTAAACAGTAAAGGAAGAAAAATGGATGCCATCCTCCCAGAGACTCCAAACATGTCTGCAATCGGGACCTATGTGAGGCTTTGGGGGATTGCCAGCCCCGCTTCTTCCCCTTTAATATTACTTAACATAATTGAGTATACTGTGACAAGATTGCCAATTAATTTCATCTCCAAATCCAGAATAGGTGCTGCCTTGTATTCATTTTCCATCTGCTTTAGCACGTTAGGCAAAACAGCAAGTGATGTTGTACCATGTTTTATAGCATATTTTGCAGCAAAGACTGTGCCCCAAGTGGCGCAGTTGTCAATAGTCGGAACCATTCCAAGTGGTAAGCACATGATGAGAATTCTATGTTTATCTTGGGGTCTAGTATGGAGAAACACTGCTTTAAGCTGATTTTTTTAGTGCAATCCTGAACGGAATGTCCTCCCATCTGGTGGGTATTTTACCCATAATAGCATTGATGGTTACAGAACTAATCGCATGCACAGCTAACTGGGTGGACAGCTTGAACAGCCCTTGCTCGGGCAGTTGTTATTGTAGACTTAACAAACTGAGTTAAATGCCTGCATAGTCTAATTAGGCCATAGTATAGTTGACACACATCATCAGCATGTAACTGCTGTGCATTTGGGTATGGTGAACAGCCAGCTAAGACAGGCCATGTTGCCCCGTCATTGCTGAGAGGACCCAGTCTAATATATTGTAGGACATGTGGTTGGGTGCCTTGGAACCAATTTCAATGTTTTTGATATGTTAGTGTTATTTCTAAATCATTAGACGCTCTATAATGGCCTGGCGTGGAAGCTTCAGTGTATGTGTGGAATGTCTGTGTGCCAGCATCCGCTGAAGGAAAAGTGACCCAGGAGTAAAACCCTTCAGTTTTATAACCTTTTTGAGCCTCAACCATGAAAGTAAGATTTCCACCGCCATTAGGTAGCCCATGTAATGTTAAATGTGCTGTAACAGTATGTCTGCTTTTAGCAGGAATGTAAATAACATTCGCCATTTTAATGAATGGAATTTAGAGAGCCTGAACAACCTGCAGATAAAAATAAGTACTATCACACTGAACGGGATTTATTCCTAACACTACTTACATTTCTGTTTTAAAGGTGAATAGTGGATCCTCTGTGCACACAAGAACTACTCAGGGAATCCATTAAATGAGCACCTAACCTATGAACATTGGTGGCACCATGTTATACGGTTCCGACTAAAAGGTAGGACTGCACTTTAGAAAACAAAATGCAGTGGCTGAGTTGATTGGCCCCATCATGAAATGTCAGCCCAATTCCTAGCTTGCTCACAATGCCTCACCTGAACACTTAACATTCCCAGGGTAACAGATGATTTTGGCAACCTCGAACATGACCTCCCTGATCCCCAAGAAACTGTGGAAACAGATCTTACCCTTTCTTGTTCACTCATGAATGCCCAGGGTAAACACAAGAAAGATATGAATAAAGGTTTTCAAACATTTGTTGAAATAATCGTATTCTTATAGAGAGAGAATGAGCTACAATTATTAGACAGATAAAACAAAGCATTCTAACCAGCATTACTAGTGTGGTGAACAGAATAAATAATTCAACTATGACAACCTTATTTCTATACATCCTTATTATTTCCTGTTCTCTGAGAGCATAGAGGATGTACCCTCTGCCAGATCTTGAAGGACAGTCTGAGTTCTACCCAAGGGAGTCCATCTCAGATAAAGCTGGCAATCCTTCTATGCAAATTGAAAAGGTCAGCAGAGCTACATATCGGACACAGGCTCTGTTCCAGGGCAGGGCACGATTTATATATTAAAAACTGCACTGCAGTAGAGGTGCAGCACTGATGCAATGATATGTATAGGATCCGGGAGCTGTCTCCAAACAGACAAAGCAAGTATTAGAATATCTTGTTCTATTTTCCACACTTTAAGTGTACAGATTACATAATGAGTAAGGCTTATTGAAAAGAAGCAGCATATACAGTGTATTCTCGCTGCGCAAGCATAAACATGTAAAATAGTATTGCTAAAGACGATGTCAGGCTTAAATATGTAAAAAGTGAAGCTAAAATGGAGAACCAAGATGAGCCTAAGAAGGCCTCATGGCAAGGTGGTTAGCCATTTGGATATTACACTTACAAAATGTAATAAGGTAATTAGTGAAAAACTAATTTAGGAATTTCTCACTACCACTAGATGTAAATTGCAAAAGACTATGGGGGTCATTACAGCCAGGGTTGTTGTGGCGGAGTTCACCACCAGCAGGCTGGTGGTGAAATCCTGTTGCACCGCCGGGACCGGCAGTTTCCCGCCACTTTAGTCCCGGCGGGAGTAATCCTCCAGGGCAGCGCTGCCTAGGGGATTACGAGTCCCCCTCCCGCCAGCCTTTTCATGGCGGTTTGCACCGCCATAAAAAGGCTGGCGGAAAGGGGAGTCACGGGGCCCCAGCCACTGGCCCGTGCAGCTTTTCACTGTCTGCTATGCAGTGAAAAGTGCGACGGGTGCAACTGCACCCGTCGCACAGCCGCAACACCACCGGCTCCATTTGCGGCCCAGTGGGGATCTCCTGATGGCCACGGCGGGAGTGCGGTCAGAGCCGCCCGCCAAGGTCCAAGATCGTAATGACCCCCTATATGCCTCATTTTTTAGATACACTGCAGCCTGCTTTAGGGCTGACCCTGGCCTGTCCTTTGGATGACTTATATTTATTAAAAAGGAATGTTTAGGCTTGGCAAAAGGTTTATTTTGCCAGGTCAAAATGGCAGTAAAACTGCAAGCACAGGCTGCAAAGGTAGGCCTGAGACATGTTTAAAAGGCTACTTAATTGGGTGACATAATCAGTCCTGCAGGCCTACTAGTAGCATTAGTGGAGAGGTGTGGCACAATGATTAGAGCAGCAGACCCTGATGCAGATATCTGGTCTGGGACCAGGGTTCAATTCCCACCTTGGTGGGTCTTGGGCTCCATTCCCTTGGACCAGGTCATTCTTGCCTTGGTGCCTAATCTAATTATTGGGTCCCACTCTAACTCTGGGCAATAGATTGCTTAATCTCCACAACGGCCCTCACAGCAGCTTCACCCTGGGGCTGTCCAGGAGGGGGCACCTCACAGGAAAAAGCCAGGAGGGGTTTCACAGCGGTATGCGTACAGCTCCTTTAGACCCTAACGGGTGAGTAGTGCGCTATACAAGTGCAAAGTTTACAGTTTTTAGCATTTACTTTACAGGCTTTGGGCACTTTAATAGGGACTTTAAGTTAATGAAATGTGCATAAGCCAATTCTACAATGTTTTAGGAAGAGAGCACAAGCATGTTAGCACTGAATAGCAGTGGTAAAGTTAGCAGAATCCTAAGGCCAAGAAAAATGAATTCAGCAAAAATAGGAGTGAAGGCAAAATGTGATGACCCTGCATAAAGGGCCAAGTCCAACAGTCCCACATTAGTATTAGTATGTTGATAATTGTGGTCATAACAAATTAGGATATTTGCTATAGATTTTAAATAATTCAGGCCCTGTGTACTTTGGTGGCTAACATTTTGTTCATGTATATTTTTTCTTTGGTTGGGTGATGGCCTGCTTTTACATTAAATCTTGACAACTGTGTTTTTTGGGAGTATTTCTGTAAGTTAGTGCTGGGTTGCGCCTTCCAAATATCTCTTGAAATTAATTCTGCCACATGTTCCAGTAGCTATACTGATTTTGTTAAAACTGCTCTCACAGAAATGTCACTATTCAATGTGGAATCCAGTTTGAGGTTTGTGCCTCGATCGCTGTAGACAACCAACTCATGTATCTGAAAAATAATCATGAATAGGGGATATTTTTTCTTTATTGTCTTTGGAAAAAAACACAATTCCACCTAACTTTTAGTGAAGGAAATCAGGTTAGGGATAATTGTTTTTTTTCATTGTCAATGTAAACTGACTTTTGCTTTTCTCTGATAAGAGTGCAGTTTCAGAGAAGGCATCAGATTGCCCCTTAAAGTGAAAATAGCACATTTGAATTTCAGTGTCTGAATATATTTTCGTGATTGTAGGGAACATTCGCCCATATTTATACTTTTTTAGGGCCGCATTTGCGTCGTTTTTTTACGCAAAAGCGGCGCAAACTTACAAAATACAATTATATTTTGACAGTTTGCGCCGCTTTTGCATCAGAAAATGACGCAAATGCGGCGCTATAAAAGTATAAATACGGGCCATGTTATTTTAGAACTATTTTTGTTAAGGGTACATATTATCTTGTTTGTGAATTAGGGATAATAAGTTGTATTTGTAGTGCTTTACTTGTTGGTGATGAGTCCAAAAATTGATGAAACGTTGTTGTTGTCGTACTGACTATGGACAGCATATAGTTCGTTAAAAGCTGGGGGACATGTTTTACATTTTGTTTGCTTTGTAAAAGGCAACAATATTACCAATCTTGTTCATTCCGGGTTCTGACCCCCTCATAGGGCTGAATCCACTCAGAATCCTTTCATTGATATAGCTGATAATGTCTCACCAGAAGTAGAAAGCGCTATATTATTACAATCTACGTCTCTGCCTAGGTCCTAGGGGCAAGGCAGCTCTCATTCTTTTTGACTTTATCTTAGTTTTAAACACTTCCTCTAGGACAGTCCTTCCGGGTGTTCAAGACACTGATTACCTCTGGCTGAAATTGATTCTATTCATTCACTCCTGGGATATTCACCTTCCTCTTTTTCGACCTTTTGACTGTCCATTACGGTGTAGAGGTCCTCAAAGTAGAGGTTGGTGCTTTATGCTTTTTGGTGCTAGTTTTACATTTAACCTTTTAAACTCAAAACTCCATTTTCCTTTAATGTTTTTTGCTATTTTGGTGTCATATTTCTAAATTGGTTTGCTATTTCTCTTGTTTTGACTTTATTACTATTTTGGTGCTGCATAAATACTTCAGACATTGCCTACTCTGCTCTGTGCCATTGATACCAGGGGTTGAGCTCAGGTTTAATTAGTTACTTTAGTTGTTCACCCTGACAAGATTATGATTGTTACTTGAGGTGGATACTCCACCTCAACTAATACTTCAATTTCGTACACATTCTGTGACAACATACCTGATACTTAATTCAAGTTTACAGACTGTATGTGTGCTGTTGCAGCATGGATTATCAGTAACTCCTTGAAACAATAAAACTGAAGTTCTCATCTTTGGTTTTAGCTCCCATTGCTAGAACTCTGACTGGTAATTATCTAAATTTGACTTCACCTTCATCCTTGTTGCCCCTCTTTGCATCTTATGTTATTTTTGTTCTGCTATTTCTTTTAAAAAGCAAAGTTAGAAAGCTACCAACACTTAGGGGCATATTTATACTCTGTTTGCGCCGGATTTGCGTAGTTTTTTTTTATGCAAATCCGACGCAAAGCTAACTTCAAATTTATACTTTGACGCTAGACCCGTCTAGCGTCAAAATTCTTGGAGTTTGCGTCATTTTTTAGCGTGGATACCTACCTTGCGTTAATGAGATGCAGGGTAGGCGTTTCCACGCTAAAAATGAATCTAAGGCCTTTGCGCCTTATTTAAACTCCCATGCAAAAATGACGCATGGGAGGGGGCTGGCCTTAAAAAATGACACGCAGCCGCATTTGCGTAATTTTTTAACGCCTGGTCAGGGCAGGCGTTAAGGGATCTGTGTGCTCGGAAGGAGCCCAGAGGTGCCCTCCCATGCCCCCAGGGACACCCCCTGCCACCCTCGCCCACCCCTGGAGGACACCCATGGATGGGGGGACCCACCTCAGGTAAGTACAGGTAAGTACAGGTAAGTATTTTTTTAAAAAAAATTAAGTGGCATAGGGGGGCCTAACTTGGCCCCCCCTACAAGCCACTGTGCCCAATGGCCATGCCCAGGGGACAGAAGTCCCCTGGGCATGGCCATTGGGCAGTGGGGCATGACTCCTGTCTTTGTTAAGACAGGAGTCATTTCCATGGTGGTTGTGCGTCATAAAATGACGCGAGTCAGGTTAGCGTCAACATTTTAGACTCTAACCTGACTTGCACCATTTTTTGATGCACAACCCCCATTATTCCCTACGCCAGCGCTGCCCGGTTCGTGTAATTTTTTTGGACGCTCACCAGGCAGCAGCGCCGGCTAGCTTCATTCCATAAATATGACGCCCGGCTGACGCGTTGGAATGGGGTTAGCCCGCGTTAAATATTTTGACGCAAAACTGCGTTAGCGCAGTTTTGCGTCAAAAAGTATAAATATGGCCCTTGTTTTTTTTCATATTTCCACTGCTTCACAAGGTATTCCACTTTCTCTCAGCCAAATATAAACAACAAGCTAGCTAGCCTCTCATTCTTACATATTTACATTGATGCCTATCTACTGCAACCTGTGCAGAACTGAGTGGCTCATAATATCCTTACGGCCATATTTATGGCAAAGTGACACAGCGTACCGGAGCACGTGACCTTGGTGCACTGCATCAGAGGGAAAGGTGAGGAATGCACCAAAGTTAAAATAATACTGTACATTCCTACCTTTATCCCTGCGCTGGTGCTGTTTTGGCATCCTAGCTCCATGGTGCAATGGCGCCTGCATTATACAAAGGATAGTTTTTGTGTGGGAGACACAGCTTCCTGCACAAAAACAATCCTCTAAGGCTTTTCCCTCTTTCTTTGTGTGCTGCAGAATGCAGCACACATAGAAAGAGGAACAAATGAGAAGAAACAAAGATACATTTTCCTCGTTATGCCTCACCTATGAAGGCGTAGCATTTTGGCACATTCCTTGGTCTATCAATTCCGGTAAATCCATGGATATTGTGTGGGAACACCCAGGGCTCATGGAACACCTCCCTGAGGCAGAGAAAAACAACTCAGCGATTTCCATTGTACTGATTTACTCTAGATTTATGAAGACACTCATGGCCACTCAAGTGGCCTTGCGTGGCTTGATAAATCTAATTCTTGAGTTGCATCATGCATGCACCATGTTGTGTTGTGCCCATGCAACTCAACTGGGCTTAGAAATATGGCCCTTAGTCTCTCTTCTTGCCCCTCCATTTCTTCTCGTCTTAATGATTTTAAATGACCCTTAGAACTCAAACAGACTCTTTTTGCGATGCTTTGCATATGAAACCATTATAAAACAGACACTCTCCATCGACAGGACCAATTACATTCTTTCACATAAGGCAGCTTGCTCCGTTCTATTGACTCCCTTCTTCTGAAACCCACCTACTACCTTTGCAGCAGGGTTCGGGAAACAGTCTTCTCTCATCTCATGCACAAGCTTTGGAATTTGCATTCTCTTCATATCTACTCCATTACCAATCATCATCCACTTCAGTTGTCACATAAAAACCTTTGTGTTCTAATGTTACATGAAGTACGGCTGAATCGTTCTTCTCTTATTTTCCCACAGTGCCAGACTAACTCTAGGCAAAAGCCTACTACAAAAAATGCAAAACAAAAAATGCGCCATTCGCAAACCAAATTAAAATTCATGCTGGGGTGAGGAGGAGATTATTTGATATAGTGAATATATTAATCTTATTACTGTTTACGGTATCATAAAAAATAAACTCATCACTGGTAAGGAGGAGGTCTGGTGATGTCAATGTTTGTGGATACTTGTTCTCTTGTTATCTGACTTTCTGTTCTCCTTTTTTAAATTAGTTCATATTATTATTATCAGTTTTGGGGTTGTCGGGGAGCTGACCTTTTACTTGTGAAGGTAGTCTATGAGTGTTTTCATTATATTTATCAATACTTTTACTGGGTCCTGTTGAGCTCATTGAGTCCTCTTTAATGTTGTGCATTATATTGCATACTTCAGTCTCTGCCATGGAGGGAGCATGGTTATGATTTCTAACATTTTCCATTGCACTATAAATAGTGAACTATGGTGGCCTTCCTATAACGTGTTGGAGTGATATGTGGTGCACTTATCAGCTGGTGTGCTCATTTGTGGTGTGTCCATTAATACAAGTATATCCCTAATATGTTAAAAAAGGTGTTTCTTTTTGAGAAGTGGTACAGGTTGGGTCTGTAAACATTTTCTGAGACGTGAGTGATGTAAATGAAGTAAAAATATGTTTTTTGTTATTGGTATTGAGCATTATGAGAACATGTATGTTTTTGTACTGTTTGGAGTTAAAACATTTATTTACACGTATGTGTAGTTCCTTTTTGATAGAAATGGGGTCTTTGGTTGGCAGTCAGGTTACCCCTTGTCCAAGCAAAGACACTCACTCTAGTCAGGGTAAAGGAGAATCACCCTCAGTTAACCCCCCCTCACCCCGTTGGTAGTTTGGCACGAGCAGACAGGCTTAACTTCATAAGCAATGTGTCACATATTTATACCAACACACACAGGCGGTCATTCTGACCGCGGCGGGCGGCGGTCGCCGCCCGCCATGCGGTTACCGCCGAATGACCGCCCCGCGGTCAAAAGACCGCGGCGGTCATTCCAACTTTCCCGCTGGGCCGGCGGGCGACCGCCAAAAGGCCGTCCGCCGGCCCAGCGGGAAAGCCCCTGCAACGAGGAAGCCGGCTCCGAATGGAGCCAGCGGAGTTGCAGGGGTGCGACGGGTGCAGTGGCACCCGTCGCGATTTTCACTGTCTGCTAATCAGACAGTGAAAATCTGTATGGGGCCCTGTGAGGGGGCCCCTGCACTGCCCATGCCAGTGGCATGGGCAGTGCAGGGGCCCCCAGGGGCCCCATGACACCTGTTCCCGCCATCCTGGTTCTGGCGGTAAAGACCGCCAGAAACAGGCTGGCGGGAAGGGGGTCGGAATCCCAGTGGCGGCGCTGCAATCAGCGCCGCCATGGAGGATTCCCTGGGCCAGGGGAAAACCGCCGGTTCCCCTTTTCTGACCGCGGCTTTACCGCCGCGGTCAGAATAGCCCAGGAAGCACCGCCAGCCTGTTGGCGGTGCTTCCGCTGCCCTCCGCCCTGGTGGTCATGGACCGCCAGGGTCGGAATGACCCCCACAGTAACACAGTGAAGGCACTACAAAATGTACACCACACCAGTTTAGAAAAATAGTAAATATTTATCTAAATCAAACAAGCCCAAAACGACAATAATACAACATACACAAGGCAAGTTATGAATTTTAAAAAGAATAAGAGTCTTGGGGCCTTATTTATACTTTTTGGTGCAAAACTGCACTAACAAAGTTTTGCACCAAAATGTTTTGCTCCGGCTTGCACCATTTTTTAGCACCAGCTAGGCACCATATTTATGGAATGGTGCAAGCCGGTGCAAAGGGTAGGCTAGCTTAAAAAAAAAATGACGTTAGGCAGGTTTGAGTCAAAATAAATGATTCTGACCAGATAGCATCATTTTTTGACACTAAGGGGCATATTTAAACTCTGTTTGCACGGAATTAGCGTAATTTTTTTTTACTCTAAATTAGTGCAAAACTAACTCCATATTTATACTTTGGTGCATATTTATACTTTGGTGCTAGACCTCCGCACTCAACCCATCCCTCGTCCACAGTGGAACAAAATCCCCGAAGAACAGCTCTTCTCCGCGCTCACCATCAACCCACCCACCCTCCCCCACCGACGACCCCAACGACGCAGCCCTCAGCCTCACGAACTGGATCACCAACTGCGCAGACAACCTTGCACCCCTCAGACGCACGCATCGACAGGCCAACACCAAAAAACCTCTCTGGTTCTCTGACACCCTTAAGGAATCGAAGAAAACCTGTCGCGCCCTCGAGAGAACCTGGCGCAAGGACCACACCGCTGACAACATGACCGCCCTCAAGAACGCGACCCGCGAATACCACCACCTGATCCGCGCAGCCAAAAGGAATTTCTTCACCGACAGACTGGGCAAAAACAGCCACAACAGCAGAGAACTTTTCAGCATCGTTAAAGAGTTCTCCACCCCCAATGCCAACGCCAACGCCGTCACGCCCTCACAAGACCTGTGCAACTCCCTCGCCACCTTCTTCCATCGCAAGATCACCGACCTGCACGACAGCTTCGGACACCAGACCCAACCAAGCATCACCGAACCCACACCCCCGGCCATCACCCTCAACGCCTGGACCCACATCAACACTGAAGAAACCAAAACCACCATGAACTCTATCCACTCCGGTGCCCCATCGGACCCCTGCCCTCACTTCATCTTCAATAAAGCCGACGACATCATCTCCCCGCACCTCCAGGCCATCATCAACTCTTCATTTTCTTCAGCTACCTTCCCCGAAAGCTGGAAACACGCCGAAGTCAACGCCCTACTAAAGAAACCTACGGCTGACCCAAGCGACCTGAAAAACTTCCACCCCATCTCGCTCCTCCCCTTCCCTGCCAAGGTAATAGAGAAGACCGTCAACAAACAGCTTACCAACTTCCTGGAAGACAACAACCTTCTCGACCCTTCACAAACCGGATTCCGAACCAACCACAGCACTGAAATCGCCCTCATCTCAGTCACAGACGACATCAGAACCCTGATGGACAACGGTGAAACAGTCGCCCTCATCCTCCTCGACCTCTCGGCTGCCTTCGACACCGTCTGTCACCGCACCCTAATAACCCGCCTCCGCTCCACCGGGATCCAAGGCCAGGCCCTGGACTGGATCGCCTCCTTCCTCTCAAACCGCTCTCAAAGAGTTTAACTCCCATCTTTTCGCTCAGAGCCCACTGAGATCATCTGCGGCGTACCTCAAGGCTCCTCGCTCAGCCCTACACTCTTCAATGTCTACATGAGCCACCTCGCCGACATCGTACGCAAGCACAACATCATCATCACCTCCTACGCCGACGACACCCAACTTATACTCTCCCTCACACAGGACCCCGCCAGCGCTAAGACCAACCTACAAGACGGCATGAAGGACGTCGCAGATTGGATGAGGCTCAGCCGCCTAAAGCTGAACTCGGACAAAACGGAAGTCCTCATCCTCGGCAACACCCCGACCACATGGGACGATTCCTGGTGGCCCACGGCCCTTGGCACCGCACCGACCCCCTCAGACCACGCCCGCAACCTCGGCTTCATCTTGGACCCTCTTCTCACCATGACCAAACAAGTCAACGCCGTGTCCTCCGCCTGCTTCCTCACCCTCCACATGCTCCGCAAGATCTTCCGCTGGATCCCCGCCGACACCAGAAAAACCGTGACCCACGCCCTCGTCACGAGCCGCCTGGACTACGGCAACACCCTCTATGCTGGGACCACCGCTAAACTCCAAAAACGCCTGCAACGTATTCAAAACGCCTCGGCCCGCCTCATCCTCGACGTACCCCGCAACAGCCACAACTCTGCACACCTGAGACACCTGCATTGGCTCCCAGTCAGCAAAAGGATCACCTTCCGACTTCTCACCCACGCACACAAAGCCCTCCACAACAAGGGACCGGAATACCTCAACCGTCGCCTCAGCTTCTATGCCCCCACCCGTCTCCTCCGTTCCTCTGGCCTCGCGCTCGCTGCCGTCCCTCGCATCCACCGCTCCACGGCGGGTGGGAGGTCCTTCTCCTACCTGGCAGCCAAGACCTGGAACACCCTCCCCACCAGCCTCAGGACCACCCAGGACCACTCCGCATTCCGGAGACTCCTCAAGACCTGGCTTTTCGAGCAGCAGTAACCCCCCCTCCCCCCTAGCGCCTTGAGACCCGCACGGGTGAGTAGCGCGCTCTATAAATGTTAATGATTTGATTTTTTTTTAAATGACGTTAGGCAGGTTTGAGTCAAAGTAAATGATTCTGACCAGATTAGCATCATTTTTTGACACTAAGGGGCATATTTAAACTCTGTTTGCACTGAATTAGCGTCATTTTTTTAAACTCTAAATTAGTGCAAAACTAACTCCATATTTATACTTTGGTGCTAGACCCGTCTAGCGCCACATTTATGGAGTTAAAGTCATTTTTTGGAAGTGGAAACCTAACTGCCTTAATGAGATGCACGGTAGGTGTTCCCGTGCAAAAAATTACTCTATGGCCTTAACGCCATATTTATACTCCCATGCAAAAATGGTGCAAGAGAGGGAGGAGGGGTCAAAAAATGGGGCAAAGCTTTTTAAGACCTGGGTCAGGGCAGGAGTTAGGGGACCTGTGGGCCTATTTCCATGGTGGAACACCATGGAATAAGCCCAAAGGTGCCCCCCCAGGCCCCAAGGGCACCCCCACCCACACTAGAGGGACTGCGAGGATGGGGGACCCCATCCCAGGTAAGTACAGGTAAGATTACATTTACATGGCACAGGGTGCAATGGCCATGCCCAGGGGACCCCTGTCCTCTGTGCTGCCCATTGGAGTGGTGGGCATGACTCCTGCCTTTTCTAAGGCAGGAGTCATGTGCATGGTAGGTTTAGCACCATAAAATGATGCTAATCTGGTTAGAGTCATTTTTTTTTTACTCTAACCTGCCTAAAGCCATTTTTTGGTGCTAAACCCTCTTCTTCTATACTGCCAGCCCTACCCGACTAAAGTCATTTTTTTAACTCTAGCTTACCCTTTGCACCGGCTTGCACCATTCCATAAATATGGTGCCCGGCTGGTGCACAGAAATGGTGCAAGCCGGTGCTAAACTTTTTGGTGCAAAACTGAGTTAGTGCAGTTTTGCAGCAAAAAGTATAAATAGGGGCCAATATTTTGTAAGTTTGCGTCAGTTTTGCGTAAAAAAATTACGTTAATGCAGCGCAAAAAAAGTATAAATCAGGGCCTTGGTGCTAGATGGGTCAAGCACCAAAGTATAAATATGGAGTTAGATTTGCACTGAATTAGAGTAAAAAAAATGACGCTAATTCGGTGCAAACAGAGTTTAAATATGCCACAGAGTATAAATATGCCCCTAAATATGGCGTTAAGGCCACAGAGTCATTTTTTGCACGGGGACGCCTACCTTGCATCTCATTAAGGCAAGGTAGGTCTCCACTTTCAAAAAATGACTTTAACTCCATAAATTTGGTGCTAGAGTGGTCTAGCACCAAAGTATAAATATGGAGTTAGTTTTGCACCGAATTAGAGTAAAAAAAATGACACTAATTCGGTGCAAACAGAGTATAAATATGCCCCTTAATCCTTAACAAATTGTGAGAATGTTAAGGACCAAGGTTTGGTTCCCCAGGATGGATGAGAAAGTGTAAGCGCTAGTGTGTTCCTGTGAGTGGTGCGAAGCCTATGGGGAGCCCAGCTAGCCTGCCCCAGGTGGAGACAGAAGACGGACTACGCCAACCGTGGAACTCTGCCAGTTTGGATTTTGGGATCCTCCCCGATGGGAGACACACCATGGTAGTAATAGACGATTACTCAAAGTACCCCGAAGTGGTGGTCATATCTTCTCTGACAGCTGAGGATGTAATAGCCAAAATCGAGAAAATCCTGGTCACCCATGGTCTGAAATCCAAGTTGAAGACAGACAACGGGCCTCCTTTTCAAAGTAATGACTTGGCATCCTACTTCAAGGTGACAGGGATACGACATAGGAAGATCATTCCATGCTGGCTTCAAGCAAATGGGGAGGTGGAGCGATTCATGTGAACTTTGAATACATTTCTCCAAACAGCCTCCGCTTGCAGACAGGCCCCTCCCTGAGCTAGCCATGTGCTCATTTTTGAGAGACTACTGCCAGATCCTGCACTCCACTAAAGCCCAGCTCCTGGTCACCTCTCCATGGGGCGCGTAGGGCAGACTCCATCCCCCACCATCACCTCTGGAAGCCTGATCCAGTGAATGATCGACAGGAGCACCTGAAATGATTAGACGTGAACCTGAAAACCAGTCGCCGCGCCTACGCACCAGAGCCTCTGATCTACACTTCTGAGACTGGGTACTCCTCAAGGTCCAATCCCCGGGGAGCAAGTTCTGGTTGCCATCTGAAGGGCATCCCTGGACCATTGTTCGCCAGTGTGGCACCATGATTGTTGCCCGGAGAGGAACATCCACCATATCTATGTTAAGACAGTTCTACAGCATCTGTTGCCCCCCAAGGCCAGATCCTGACTTTTGCTTTCCTGACTCATTGTCTGACACCAGCGACGTTCTGCCTATGCCACCCTCATCTCCTTTGTAGGAATCCTGCCCTGGGAGCAATGGATGTCCAGAACGCTCCAGCGGACGGCAGGTAGACGATTTAACTGATCGGTCCACACGCACCAAGGGGCATATTTATGAGCCCCTAGTGCCACCGGAGCGGCACCTTGTAAATAGGACCCCTTTACACGCAGCCCTTTTGCGTGGAAGGGGCGTGCAATGGGTGGGTGTGTCACAGCAACACCCATTGCATTTTGACACTGCCATAAATTTACAAGTTTTCGTAAATTTTAGGCAGCGCCAAAATCTAACGCCACCCCAGGAGGGGGAATACTTTTATTCCGCCTCGTTTTTTGCCTTTTCTATGTATGCTGCATTCTGCTGCACGCATAGAAAGAGCAAAATGCCATAAATTATTGTTTATGTGGGGGAAGGTGTCCCTTCCTGCACATAAACAATCATCTGAAAATGATGCTTTGGCCCTTAGAGAAATGCCATATCACCATTAGTGATTGTTTAAGTGCAGGAAGGGACACCTTCCCGCATATAAACAACCGCACCCATTTAAGTCCGTGGAACACTGGGCCCACACTGCATGGTCGACGTCCACACAAGGTACCCGAACATGACAGAGAGAACACTGCAGGGGCATCAGATAGAAATAAAACAGGCACCTCAGGGGGAAGGGAAAGGGGGGGCACCTCAGCCGGTTGAGTGTACGACGCCAAATCCACGAGGGGGCCACATGCCCACTGTTCAATCCTGGGGAGTGCAAAGCCACAGTCTCTACAGTGGGTGGTTTGCCCACTGTTCAATCCTGGGGAGTGCAAAGCCACAGTCTCTCAAGTCTCTACAGTGGGTAGGTTGCCCACTGTTCAATCCTGGGAAGTGCAAAGCCACAGTCTCTCAAGTCTCTACAGTAGGTGGTTTGCTCACAGTTCAATCCTGGGGAGTGCAAAGCCACAGTCTCCCAAGTCTCTACAGTGGGTGGGTTGCCCACTGTTCAATCCTGGGGAGTGCAAAGCCACAGTCTCTCAAGTCTCTACAGTGGGTGGGTTGCCCACTGTTCAATCCTGGGGAGTGCAAAGCCACAGTCTCTCAAGTGGATAACAGTCTCCACTGGTTCTGGAGGGGGCTGTGTGCCCAGAGTGCTTCATCCTGCCAAGGACTGAGGTTGTGGATGCCTTTCTCCACTGGTTCTGGAGGGGGCTTTGTGCCAAGAGTGTTTCATCCTGCCAAGGACTGAGGTTGGGGAAGCCTTTCTCCACTGGTTCTAGAGGGGGCTTTGTGCCCAGAGTGCATCATCCTGCCAAGGACTGAGGTAGTGGATATAAATCTCCACTGGTTCTGGAGGGGGCTTTGTGCCCAGAGTGCTTTATCCTGCCAAGGACTGAGGTAGTGGATGTGATACTCCACTGGTTCTGGAGGGGGCTTTGTGCCCAGAGTGCTTCATCCTGCCAAGGACTGAGGTTGTGGATGCCTTTCTCCACTGGTTCTGGAGGGGGCTTTGTGCCCAGAGTGCTTCATCCTGCCAAGGACTGAGGTAGTGGATGTAAATCCCCACTGGTTCTGGAGGGGGCATTGTGCCCAGAGTGCTTCGTCCTGCCAAGGACTGAGGTAGTGGATGTAAATCTCCACTGGTTCTGGAGGGGGCTTTGTGCCCAAAGTGCTTCATCCTGCCAAGGACTGAGGTAGTGGATGTGATACTCCACTAGTTCTGGAGGGGGCTTTGTGCCCAGGCTGCTTCATCCTGCCAAGGACTGAGGTAGTGGATGTAAATCTCCACTGGTTCTGGAGGGGGCTTGGTGCCCAGAGTGCTTCATCTTACTCGTGGCGGACTCAGTAGCGTCAGTGCTCTTGGCGCTCATGGGCCAGCGGAGCTTGTGGTGGCGGTGTCCTGTTCAGCGGTGCTTGTGGCGGCGGTGTCCTTTGCAGCGGTGCTTGTGGCGGCGGTGTCCTTTGCAGCGTTGCTTGTGGCGGCGCTGTCCTTGGCAGCAGTGCTTGTGGCGGCGGTGTCCTTTGCAGCGGTGCTTGTGGCGGCGGTGTCCTTGGCAGCGACTCAGCTGCTGGTGGTCCTGTCTGGGCCTGCGGGGCTGCTGCTGGCGGTCGCCTCCTGGCCAGCGGGGCTGGTGCTGGCGGTCCTGTCTGGGCCTGCGGGGCTGCTGCTGGCGGTCCTGTCTGGGCCAGCGGGGCTGCTGCTGGCGGTGCTGATGGCGGTCGTCTCCTGGGCAGCGGGGCTGATGGTGGTCACCTCCTGGGCAGCGGGGCTGATGGCGGTTGCCTCCTGTGCAGCGGGGCTGATGGCGGTCGCCTCCTGGGCAGCAGGGCTGATGGCGGTCTTCTCCCGGGCAGCGGGGCTGATGGCGGTCTTCTCCGCCGTGACGATCTTCCCAGACTTGCCGGGTTTCTTGTGCCCCTTCCCCACCTTGGAAGGTGTCGCAGCTGACTCCACACTCCCACCTGTACCCATGGGAGCGGCTTTGGTGGATGGTGTCTTCCCCCTCTCCCGCCGGGCACTGGCCAACTTTTGATGCTTGACAGGTGGGGTACTGTCCGTGCTGTGGCTCCTTGCCACACTGTCTGCCCTGCTGCCTGGTGCACTCCAGAATCCGGTGACTACTGGCACCACTGATCCAGCCGATGTCGTGGCTGAGGTGTTAGGTTGGGACCTGGAGAGTCGGGCCCTAGGAGACTGACAGGGTTGGGGAGGTGAGGGAAAGAGGTCAAGGGTGGACAGGAAAAGTTTCTTGGGAACACTGGGACGGGTAGCTGGAGGGGGTTTGGGAGTGGAGGAAGAGGTTGTGGTTGTAGGAGGTTTACGTTTGGTGAATTTGGGTGAAGGTGCATGCGCTGGAGGCTGTCGTGAGGTGGATGGCTGTTGGGTGGGTGTATGCCTGCGTTTGTGTACCTTGGGATGTGGCGTCACAGACACACTGGGAGAGGATACTAGGCATGTGTGAATGGTAGTGGGTGTGGTGACTGCACGTGAGCAGGGTGTGGTGGTGTGTGTGCTGGTGATGGAAGTAGTGGCTGTAGATGTAGTGCATGCAGGTGTGAGTGGAGACGAGACTGGGAGGGAGGAGGGAGACGAGGAGGAGGGGGACACAGTGGAGGCAGTGGATGTTGCTATGTCTGCATGTGTGTGATGTTTGCGTGAGTGCCTGTGGGATGTGTGGTACTTATGTTTGCCTGAGCTTCCTTTGTGTGTTGGGGTATGTGCATGCTGGTCTGATGGTGTGCTTGGGGTAGGCTGAGGTACAGGGGTTTGGGTCTGGGTGGAGGAAGTTGGAGGGGGGAGGCTAGAGACAGGGACAATGGCTGCCATCAGTGTTGAGGCCAGAGTCTGAAAAGCTCGCTGAAGGGCTACCTGACCAGAATGAATGCCCTCCAGGAATGCATTGGTTTGTTGCAACTGCCTCTCTACACCCTGGATGGCATTCAAAATGGTAGACTGCCCAACAGTGAGGGACATGAGGAGGTCAATGGCCTCCTCACTGAGGGCAGCACGGGTGACTGGGGCAGGGCCTGAGATGCCTGGGGCGAAGGAGATGCCCACCCTCCTGGGTGAGCGGGCACGGGGCAACGGCTGAGGGGCTGCTTGGAGGGCAGTGCTGGAAGGGGGGGTGGCAGCTGTACCTGTAGATGGGGGGGGCACAGATGGGCCTGCCACCACAAGGGAGCTCCCATCAGAGGACGAGTCCGTATCACTGGTGTCAGCTCCTGTCCCCGCCGTGGAGCTCCCCTCGCCCTCTGTCCCACTGGTGAAATCAGACTTGGTAGTGTCGCCCTCCAGGGCCATGTGGGATGCAGCTCCCTCCTGCTCCGGTGCCACTTCTCCTCCGCCTGATGATGCTAATGCACACAAGAACAGGGAGACCACAAAAAAGGGGGGGCGACAGAAAAAAGACATGTTGAGTGCATGTATTCCCGCTACTGTTGGCGGACACGACAGACAGAGAAACCCCCTGCACTACACCGCACACTTGGGTCCACTATGCAATCCCTGGGACATGGCCTACAAGGCTATGACTGACATCTGCACACATGGATGTCACAATAGCCTGACTAGGTGTAGTTGGCACTGTACCCAGGTGGGGTGGGGTGCCACAGGGCCTGCCTGAAAAAGGGGACCTAACTAGCACACTCGCCCTAGCCTAGGGGAACCCACAGTCCACCTCCCCCACCCAGACACCTCCACTGCGCGCTGAATCAGCAGAATGAGAGTGTACTCACCCCCTTGTTGCTGCTGTGATGCCCTCAAGCGCCCATCCAACTCCAGGTACGCCACCCCCAGGATCCTGAACATCATGGGGGTCATGGTGCGACGGGCACCCCTCCCACGTTGGGAGGCCATCCCCAGCTTGGCCTCCGCTGTCTTCTTGCTCCAGCGGCAAATGTCCTCCCATCTCTTACGGCAGTGGGTGCTCAATCTGTGATAGACCCCTGAAGAACCAGAACCTTATGGGCCTGGCGGCGCAGGGTACGCCTGAAATCTCCTTGGATTCACCTGCCTCAACTAACAGAGACACGGGACACTCTGTCAGGCGTAAAAGATCAGATTTATTAGCTGCAGCTAGTACAGTTGTCCAAGAAGTACACAAGGTATGTTCTCAGGAGACTGCCACTTTACTTTGTGGCGCACAATCTTATATACCGTATAAAAACATTTATTAACTACATACACTCCCAGAACACATAGAAAGGAGCCAGTAAGAATAACGTAAAGATAGAACAGAGTCAATAGAAATGTCGGAAAACAAGACAGAACAAAGTATCAAGTGACTTAAGGTTGCCTCCCCTCCAGCTGTGTTTGTCACCCCTCCCTTGAACTAATTCATTAACCGATCCACAACGAAGTTGCATGTGGTGCGATAAGTTTGTGTGCGTTTGGAGGACAGTTGTGAAATGAGAGAATACTAGCAAAGGACAGCGAAGGCCAGACGATAAGATAAGATCGGCGGAGAATAGTGTGAGCCTACAGATAGTTGAAACAAGGATTAGAAAACCAGACAGGGATTAGTGTACTCGGTCAGACCTTAATACCAGCCTTGTAAAGATAGAGGCAGAAGGCTGTTTTGAACACCATGTTGCAGAATAAGCAGAAAAGGCAGAATGGACTTCGTTCGCTGTGCTGCCTGAGTGAAGGCAACATAAAATGGCGGCGGGCCACAAAATGGCGGGTCGATACGATCGTATTAAAAAATCGAATTTCCTCAGACCCTCCTTTTGCCAGAACTCAGGCAAGATACACAAACTCATGTAGTCTGAGTCGATGTCTATGGCCATGAGGTCATCAAGCTGTTGCTGTACCATCATTTTGATATTCTCTGCTCTTTGTGACTTGGGTTTGGGAATACATGCAGTAGCACATAGGTTGCAGATGGCAGGACCGCAGTGCATACAAAGACAACAAGAGAATATAAAAGCTAAAATTACTCCAAAGAATGTCAATACCTTCCAACCCCATTTGGACAGTAATCCCCAAAACCACTCTGAAAAGGACCAATCTCCTTCGTCCTGATGAATCGACTCGGAGATTATGTGTAACTTAGAGATAGCTTGGTATACTGTCGGAGCGTCATTAGGTATGAAAATACAGCAACTTGATCCGATCAATTTGCATACTCCACCACGGTCCGCAAGAACAAAGTCTAAGGCAACACGGTTCTGCAAGGTCATAAGACGATCAGCCTGTAGTTCAGCTGTAATGTTACTTAAAGCTCCTACAGTGATGTCTATGGTGGTTTCTACGACACGAACCAATTGCCTTATATTTCTGCTGTTGGCCATTGGACCCCAGAAGGGAAGAAATCCTTTGAGGAAATCTCCTCCCTCTTGTCCTGCTGTGTCTTTCGAATCCACAATCCCTCTGCCATATCTATTTTTATGATGATTCGCAGGAGCGGTGTATGTAGGGGGAAGAAGAAAGGCTATATAACAAGTACCAGAGAAATCAGCTGGCAACCATGTATAAGCCCTATCGTGGCAAACGAAGTATGTACCTTGAGATGGTACTAACGGCGGTGAATTCAGGGCTGAATAAACATATGTATGGGAACATAAACTTTCTCTTTGTCCGGTGTTTGGAGTTCTACCATTTATTTGCAGACAGAAATTTCCTTGTTGGGGTATGACCCGTATCGGAGGAGATTTTCCTTGCTTAACCTTATCATTGAGGCTGGAAATGTAATTAGTTATGTTCCAATTGGTATATGCTTTTCTTTCATCTATGGAAGCTTCACCTTTTTCCATGATTTTAGCCATAGCTACCATTCCCTTTATCAATAAACTATGACTGAAATCTGAACCAACACTATGTGAACTGACAGGTTGTTTAATTTTACTTTGATATGCATTATTGAAAATGACAAAATAAGCCCAAGCGGAACCTTCATAGGAGAATGGAAGAACTAAATATGGCATTCCTTTTTCTACCGTATGTGGTATGAGTCCACACACCCAACAGTCAGTTGTATTGATCACTAACTGATGTTGATGTAACAACTGGACGAGGGAATTGTTAAAGTATTCAGTTCTTCTGATGAGTTCATGCTGGGGAAGAGTGTGAAATAGGTGCGGAGAGATAGTAGAAGAAGATGTAGAGGTAGGAGAAGAGACAACTTTTTGCTGCAGAGTAATAATGATCCAGTTTACAGATGCCAAAAGAATACACGACAATATAATGACGCATAGAGCAATACTACAACGACTATATATTTCTTTACAATTATTCTTTACATTTTTACTTTCTCTTTTATTTAATGTAGCCTCCATCTTTCTAAGTGGATGCTCACGGCAATCTTCCTCAATCACTGTAGTCACGATTATCTACCGTCCTATGACACTGTGAGGTCCTGCAGGCCTATTGCCACTTACTCAGGTCGTGACTAAGACTCCTACCGTGACCCTGCAACCGGGATAGAGTACTACATAGGAGAGAAAGTTACAAGTTCTTTGGTCTTGGTCTCAAATTATAGCGTTCCTGTCCAGAGGCAGTCTGGTTTTGAAACAATGTTCCTGGATTTGTCGTGTTCAAGCGACGATGCGATGGTATTGCTTCTTGAAGGATGTCGTCGTCCTCTTTCTCAGAAAGTGTTCCAATTAGACGCGCATCACTGAATGGTACAAATTGCGGAACTTTCTCACTTTCAGAGTCACTAATGCCTCTACGGACCCACTGATCGAAAGGCAAGGGCAAAGGCACTTTCTTGCAGTGCACGGCATGCACCCAGTTTTTCTTTCCTTCGACTTTAACTGCTGTTCTTGTGGTCAAAAGAATCAGGCGTGGCTCTCTCCATCTGGGCTCCAAATTTCTCTGTCGTTGGAAATTTTTCGTGCAGACCCAGTCACCTGGTCGGATGGAATGACCTGGGTCTGTGGAAGCCTCTGGTAGAGCACTCTGAACCTGTTGATGAAGAACACGCAATTTAGTTGTAAGGTCATGCAAGTAGTCAATCAACATCGGGTATGGCAAGTCTGAGTATTTCTTAGGGCGAGGAACTCCCCATACATTAGCTGGGCGACCAAATATCACTTCGTAAGGGCTAAGCCCCAAACGAGAGTGTACTGCTGTTCTGGTGGACAGAAGAGCCAATGGTAAAGCATCAGGCCAATTAAGTCCTGTGCTAGCTTGCACCTTAGCAATTTTAAGCTTCAAGGTTCCATTGTAGCATTCTACTAAACCAGCCGACTGTGGGTGATTCGCCGCGTGGAACTTCTGTTTTATGCCAAGACCTGCACAAACTTTTTGCATGACTTGACCCACAAATTCGCTCCCATTGTCACTCCAGACAATGCGCGGCAAACCAAACCTAGGGAAGAATTCTTTCAAAAGTATTTTGGCAGTTGATAAAGCAGTATTGTCCTTCAGAGGGTAGGCTTCTACCCATCTAGAAAAAGCACATACTACCACCAGAACATATTTGAGGTTGTTGCATCGTTCCATGTGAATATAATCGATCTGCAACACCTCAAATGGATATGTTGGAGGAGCAAAATGACCTGTTGGAGTTGGGGTTCCCTTTCCCGGATTGTACATCAAGCAAACAATACAATGTTTTACTACATTATTTGCACACTTTGGGATCCCCTCATTTTGCCACACTGGAGCCAGAAGTTTACATATTCCTTTTGCACTTAGGTGAGCTGGACCATGTGCCATAGTAACTACAGGTAGTACATAAGCATCTGGTAACAGCCAACGTTGATGTTCTGATAATTCAACCCAACATCCCATCTCATCTAACATTCCTGTACTTTCCTTCCACTTTCTCAACTCATTCTCCGTAGCCTCTCCTTGAATTGATTTCACACTCTCTACTGTATCTTCACACATTCCCTTTTCTCTTACGCAGTTTGCGGGACCTGCAACATACATTCGACTTGTGTTGTCTCTGGCTGTCTTTTTCGCTACCTCATCTGCAAATGCATTTCCTCGACCAACATCGTCCACAATCTTTTTGTGTGCACTACACTTCACGATCGCTATCTGAGCAGGCATTGTAAGTGACTCAAGAAGTTCAGTCACTAATTGACCATGTTGTATCTTAGTATCATGGGAAGTAAAGAATCCTCTTTCCTTCCATAAACGCCCAAAGTTAAACGCTACACCAAAAGCGTATTGGCTATCAGTGTACACGTTTACTCTTTTTCCTTCGGATAACACACACGCTCTAGTTAAGGCTATCAATTCAGCTGCCTGAGCTGAATTATGTCTAATGCGTGCTGTCTCCACAATCGTATGCAAAGTAGTAATAGCGTAGGCTGAAACTGTATCTCCATTCGGGAGCTTGAAACAAGAACCATCTACCCATAGTGTTCCATCTGGATTCACCAATGGCGTGTCTTTTAGGTCAATTCTACCCTTAGTCTCTTCTTCAGTATGGAGAAAACAATCATGCTGTTCAGAGACATCTCTCTCTTCTGGAAGAGGCAACAAAGTAGCTGGATTCAGGGTATTACATCGTTTGATGTGTATATGACTAGCCAAAAGCGTCAGCTCATATCCGGACAACCGAGCACTCGTAAGATGCTGCGTTTTTGTCCTATTTAGTAAAATATCCACTGCATGTGGCACCATAACAATGAGAGTATTATCTAGCACTACTCCAGCAGACTGTCGAATAGAAATTGCTGCTGCCGCTGTCGCCTTAAGACAACTAGGCAATGCTTTAGCTACTGGATCTAACGTAGCTGAGAAATATGCGCATGGTCGCTGTTGATCTCCAAAACGCTGCGTTAAGACTGACAATGCACAACCCTCTCTTTCGTGGACATAGAGCGTAAAGGGCTTACTGTAATCAGGAGTACCCAATACAGGAGCAGAACACAAAGCAATACGCAAATCAGTAAAACTCTTCTGACACTCGTCAGTCCACGGAAGAGGCTGAGGCGTATCTTTTAAAGTTAGCGCCAACAGCGGTTTAGCCAATAAAGAGAAACTCGGAATCCACTGTCTACAATAAGAAGTAATGCCCAAAAAGGCACGTACCTCTCTTTGTGTGGATGGCACTGACATTTGTGCAATTGCCTGAATTCGTTCGGGGGTCAATCGTCGTCCCTCCTTTGACAAGAGATGACCCAAATAAGTCACCTCGCGACAGACATATTGTAATTTAGAAGGAGAAACCTTGTGATTCAGATCAAACAAATGACGCAACAGTGCAACGGTCACGTTTTTGCAAATCTCCTCTGAATCAGCTGCAACTAATAAGTCATCCATGTACTGAATGAGAGCGGCACCGGACGGTAAGGAAAAGGCATCAAGATGACATTTTAGAGCTTGACTGTAAACAGAGGGACTTTCACAATAACCTTGAGGTGCGCGTTTAAACCGGAAGCTTCGGCCTCCGAGGGAAAAACCAAAAATATCTCTACTCTCTTCGGCGATGGGAATACTAAAGAAAGCATTCTTTAAATCGATAACTGAAAACCAAGTCGCTGTAGAAGGTATCATCGTCAACAGAGCAGTGATATCTGGGACTACAGGAAACTGCGGTACGACAATCTTGTTTACCTCCCGAAGATCAATTACAAAACGATAAACAGGAGGCTGAGAAGGATCAGTGCGTTTAAGAACCGGAAGAACAGGACTGTTACATGTATTTCCTCTCGTTTCCTCAACCACACCCTTCTGAATCAAATCATGGACAATTTCCAGAAGTGCTTTCTCACCTTCAGTAGAGATTCTGTATTGCGGAATACGTGGCATTTCAGCATTGGGCTTAAGAGTAACAACATAAGGTGGGATCTCAAGACAACCAACGTCATTCGGACCCGTAGCCCAAAGCGTTTCGGGAAGAGAAAGCAATTCAGGTGGGAATTGATCTTTTGATAAGTACATTGGACTAGTCATTTTCTGTCCTAGAGTGAGGTATACACCAGAAGGTGAACAATATATCGTAGCATGCATTCTTTTTAATAGATCTAAACCCAACAGATTTTCACCACAACCATTCGTCAGAAGAAGCGGAGCTTCTAAATCATAAGGGCCTATTGAAACAGGCAAAGGGCAAGAAACTGGATTGCGAACAGGGGCGCCAGAAAATCCTACAGATACATTCGTTAAGCCAGACAAAGGTGCGCCAGGGAGTTTAGAATGAATGATAGAGCTTCTCATGGCACCAGTATCTAAAAGAAATGGCTCTGAAACACCCATTGTAGTGACATTAACATAAGGTCCATTCTGATCCACTGGAATTGACGTAACCCCCTTACTTTGTCCATGGCTGTCCTATTCAAAATGAAGACTTTCATTCCCTCCTTCAATATACTGATCCTCACTGTAATACTGTGTAGACCTAACATTTTGCTGGTCAAAGTAATTTCCGGAATTTGGAGGAACAAAAGAACGCTGCCCTTGGGTTAACACACCTCGACCTCTACCTCTATTTGCTGACTGAAGACCACCACGACCTCGTGAAGCAGATGTTGCTCCATTACGCTGCAACAATGCCGGACAACTGTTCTTAAAATGACCTTCCTCCCTACAATAAGCACATTGATTGGGACCTAGCAAAGGTCTTGGAATGAATGGTTCAGGCTTTTGATACAACCTCTGAAACTGCGGAGGCTGTTGAAACTGAGGCTGAACATAACGAGGAGGATAAGCCTGTTGCAAGAGAACTTTAGTTTTTAATTCTTTCGTCTTTTTCTCTTGTTTTTTCCTTTCTTCTTTGTCTCTATTTTCATAATATTGTGCAGTAGCCAATATCTGGGCGGAAGAAGAAACTGCCCATGAACTCTCGGAGTCTTTTAGCTTGTGTGATAGTTCAGGAAGCAAGTTATATACGAACTTATCCACAAATAATCGCTGTCCCCCTTCTGTAGCCATATCTTGACCACTGTGATCAATGAATGTCTCCTCGAATCGGGTAAAGAAATCGGAAACACTTTCATCTTTCTTTTGTTTACATGCTGCTAGCTTATCCCAATTAACTCTCAAAGCAGGCATCATTGTTTTCATTAATGTAATAATCCTACCAGGGAGTTCTGAGATCAAAGCGTCGGGCTTTGCACCACCTACTTGACCTCTATCTGCGGCAATAATAGCGTTCCAATCGCCGCCTAATTCTTGAGCGTGATCCTCTCTACGAATTTTAGCCCATATTGTCTGTGGAACTACATTTCCCATCAACATGTCAATATCTGCTAGATTCATAGTACATGCATCAACTGTTTGCGACAACTCTTTATAGTAACCAGCAGGATTTTTGCGTGAATCTGGTAGTGACTGTTTAAGTGCTAAAACTTGAGACCTTTTCCAGGGGACATGTATCCATATGCGCTGAAAATGCGCAGGAATAGCTGGATTAGCACCTGCTGCTGCAACTTCTTCCTTCCATATTGGAGAAACCTCTCTCATGGGATAGTTTTTCAGTGCTGTCCTAACTGAAGGATCAGAATCAGGAAAAGTCTGTGAGAACAATAGGGATCTGAAAGAAATAAGTGTTCTGACAGCGTTTTCAACCTTAGGACCCACAATAAGTCCTTTGTCAAAGTCAGCCTGAACATCTAACAGATCCTTTGGGACCGAACCCAAATTCATATCCTCCCATTCTTTAGCGAGAGTATCGCACATAACTTTAAAAACATATCTCTGCGTAGGTGCATTCCATTGCAGAAAGGTGGACATAATATCAGACGTACTATATTGAGGACCCTTCTTGATCCATCTACAAGCAAGTGAGTCCAATTTTTCTCGCTCTTCGGAGTCTGGGAATTGACTACGAGACTGTCTTCGAGAAAAAGCTGGAGACACGTTTAAAGCTTCAAAGAAAGGTGATAAGAGACCAGAGACAGTATCGGTAAATCGCTTACGCATAGATGGAGAATTTGACATAAGGATAGGGGACAAGGTATTAGGTGAATTAACTAAAGGAGCATTAGGAATTGCCAAAGGAGCAGAAGGCAAAGGAGTTAAAGGCAAAGCTGGCATAGGCAATACTTGAGGAGGCAATTGTGGAAAAGCTGGAGCAGGCGGAAGCACAACTGGCGGCTGAACAGGCTGTAACATCGGGGGTGCATTAGCACCTTGTACATAGGGCGGAGGCAATTTCAATAAGTGGGACATTAAGGAATCTTCCTCAAAATCTTTTCTTTTATCAAGGGAAGAGATAGGCAACGTCGGATAGCATTTATCTATTGCCATTCGATGCTGTCTGTCTGAAATTTCCATTGCATTATCTATTTCATCATCTTTGAATTGCTGAGCAGCCTGTATAATCGTCATTCCCTGTGTTTTCCTATCTCGTTTCGCTTGTTTAATCTCTCTCTGTTTGGCTTCCTTACGCCAAAGGCGAAAAGAGTCAAACATTGCCGGCCGGGCTTTTCTTTTAAATAACGTTGCTTCTAAATTATCTAGCACATCAGTTTCGAAACTACCATTTTCTGGCCATTTTAAAACACCATCTTTCTTTGTATATCGGGTCCATGTCTTATTAAAGGCAATAGGACCAACACCATGTTTAGAATAGAGCTCATATGTGGGAGTTCCAACCGAAGGAATCGGACAGGAGTCCTCAAGCTGGGAGTCCCTATTACAACCAAAGCAACAAAGTTTTCCAAACTTAGTCAGACCAGACATCTCACGATTTTACTGGCTGTTCACAAACATCAAGGGGGTAAAACTTTCAGTTTACACAGCACAAATGCACTTACCCTCGGCTTTGGCCACTGCAATGGCCAAATCTAAGGACCTAAGGACAAAACAAAGACCAAAATTTGTGGGCGCGACCCACCAAATACTTAACTAAGGATGTCTTCTTACACCAACAGAGGCCCGTCTATCGTCTCGCTTTACCATACATCATCAAAGAAAGGGCCAAGGCAGGGCGGCAGTCAGGGCAGCAGTCGTCAGTAGCCGTCAGGAAGGAGTAACCGCGCTGAAAAAGACCTTCGGACCACTTCGACATACAGGGGTCGCTTGACGTGGCTCGCGATTCCTCCAGAATTTTCTTGCGGGGTTCCTCACGACCTTCAGGCAGAACCGGTACCGCTGAAGCCGCCCCACGTTGGGCGCCAGTTGAAGAACCAGAACCTTATGGGCCTGGCGGCGCAGGGTACGCCTGAAATCTCCTTGGATTCACCTGCCTCAACTAACAGAGACACGGGACACTATGTCAGGCGTAAAAGATCAGATTTATTAGCTGCAGCTAGTACAGTTGTCCAAGAAGTACACAAGGTATGTTCTCAGGAGACTGCCACTTTACTTTGTGGCGCACAATCTTATATACCGTATAAAAACATTTATTAACTACATACACTCCCAGAACACATAGAAAGGAGCCAGTAAGAATAACGTAAAGATAGAACAGAGTCAATAGAAATGTCGGAAAACAAGACAGAACAAAGTATCAAGTGACTTAAGGTTGCCTCCCCTCCAGCTGTGTTTGTCACCCCTCCCTTGAACTAATTCATTAACCGATCCACAACGAAGTTGCATGTGGTGCGATAAGTTTGTGTGCGTTTGGAGGACAGTTGTGAAATGAGAGAATACTAGCAAAGGACAGCGAAGGCCAGACGATAAGATAAGATCGGCGGAGAATAGTGTGAGCCTACAGATAGTTGAAACAAGGATTAGAAAACCAGACAGGGATTAGTGTACTCGGTCAGACCTTAATACCAGCCTTGTAAAGATAGAGGCAGAAGGCTGTTTTGAACACCATGTTGCAGAATAAGCAGAAAAGGCAGAATGGACTTCGTTCGCTGTGCTGCCTGAGTGAAGGCAACATAAAATGGCGGCGGGCCACAAAATGGCGGGTCGATACGATCGTATTAAAAAATCGAATTTCCTCACCCCCAGGGTCCAGACGTCCTTCGTGATGGCACGCCAAATATCCTTCTTCTTGTGGGCGCTGACCTACAGGAATTGTACAGGGAAAAAAGAGAAGTTATTACCAACTGCACCGTCACAGTCATTGGCCCGCATCTCTACCCTTGCCATGTGGCACATGCACTCACTGTCGTTTCATGCACGCCTTATTCTCCTCCCCACCCCCTATCTTTCATCCACCCCACTCCACACAGGCATAGCCCATACAGCATGCTCCCAGTGTAATTACCTGTTTGTCTGGAGAACCGTAGAGTAGCGTGTACTGGGGGAGGACCCCATCCACGAGTTTCTCCAACTCCTCCGATGTGAAGGCAGGAGCCCTTTCCCCAGACGCACTAGCCATTGCCTCTTCCAGACTGAGGTCACAGCAGCACTTGCAGTGTAGGTCCTCTCCTGTCAAAGATCAGGTATCGAGTGATTGAACAGATAGAAAATGGCGGTCACGTCCACGGCGGTGCGTACCGTCACCGCCGGCGTACATCGTCATTGGCTCCTGGGACCCATAGGGTCCAATGTTAACCAATGCAGAATTGCGCCGCGGTCTTCGACCGCCTACCGCGACGGTGTACAAAGCCAGCGCAGTTACCTCATATCCCATTGTCCCACTTTACAGGTCAGGCAGCTGCCATTTCAAGGGGCCCACATGGCTCTATATTTAACTGCGTCACACATACCTAGGCCTTGCCTCAACACTCATACATGCTAATTTCGGATTATGTATCGTGTTCTGTGTAAGCTAAGTGTACGTACCTCTGAGTTGGTTGACTCTGTGCTCGCTGTTGTCCTTCATAGGCACCGTCCGCTGGGACATGTGAGGAGATGGCGGCATCCTCCGGTGTACAGACCGCTGGTGGACCTGTCGACAATGGAGGAAAGACATGTAGTCATTACCTACAGGCTTGATCGCACCACAATCCTGGAACTGTGTGCCCAGTTGGAGCCAGACCTGATGTCAGCTATCCGCCATCCCACAGGAATCCCCCCTCAAGTGCAGGTGCTGTCAGTACTCCATTTCCTAGCAAGTGGGTCTTTTCAAACTACAGTAGCCATGACATCAGGGATGGCCCAGCCTATGTTTTCCAACGTGTTGTCCAGAGTGTTGTCTGCCCTGCTGAAACACCTGCGGAGCTACATCGTTTTCCCTCAGGTGGAGGATTTGCCTACAGTGAAAGGTGACTTCTATGGGTGCCATTGATGGGACACATGTGGCCTTGGTCCCCCCTGCAGGAGTGAACAGGTGTACAGAAATGGGAAGAGTTATCATTCGATGAATCTGCAGATGGTGTGTTTGGCAGACCAGTACATCTTCCATGTTAATGCAAAATTCCCTGGCTCAGTGCATGACGCTTACATCCTGTGGAATAGCAGCATCCCTTATGTGATGGGGCAACTCCAGAGGCACTGTGTGTGGCTATTAGGTGAGCACCTGGAACAAAATCAGTGGGAATAGTTGTCTGGGTCTGGGGATATCCCTACAGGTTAGTGTGTGTCTAACTGTTGTCCCTCTACATTTGCAGGTGACTCTGGGTACCCCAACCTGTCATGGCTACTGACCCCAGTGAGGAATCCCAGGACAAGGGCAGAGGAATGCTACAATGAGGCCCATGGGCAAACTAGGGGGATTATAGAGAGGACCTGCGGCCTCCTGAAGGCCAAGTTCAGGTGCCTCCATATGACTGGTGGTTCCCTATTCTACTCACCAAAGAAGGTATGCCAGATCATCGTGGCCTGCTGTATGCTTCACAACTTAGCTTTGCGACGACAGGTGCCTTTTCTGCAGGAGGATGGTCCAGATGGAGGTGTTGTGGCAGCTGTGGAGCCTGTGGACAGTGAAGACGAGGAAGCAGAAGAAGAGGACATCGACATCAGGAACTCGGTTATCCTGCAATACTTCCAGTGAGACACAGGTAAGAAGACAAACCTGCCTACTACATGTAATTTAACACTACTACCTGTCTACTGTCTGTCCTTTTCACCCAGTGTATGGTCACTGAGTTTTCACTTTCCCTTATGATTTCACAGATGTGGGTCCCACTGTGTGACATCTGCTTTGTTTCCTCATGGACTAGAGCTGTGTGACATAGGTATGTTGACATTACAATTGAAAGAGCATTTTGTCACTGTAATTGCTAATGCACTATTTCAAAATCACAGACAGACTCCAGATTGTTTTGTGATTTGAGGGTGTTTATTTTGGTGCTCAATATTGGAGAATGCTGTAAAATGGTGAGGGGTGATGGTGGAGGAATGTCCATGGCAGAGTGCAGTCTATTTGTTTCACAGGTGCATTGTCCAAAGTGGAATAGGAAGTGGAGCTGGGACAGTTTGAGGATGGACAGGGTGACAAGGTGGGACAAAAGGATGACATTCAGGGCGGTCTCATTTCTTGGCGGGGGTCTTGGCATCGTTCTCTGTCTTTGTCCTGGACCTCAGGGACCGTTTGCAGGGTGGTTCTCCATCTGCAGGGGGTGGGGTGCTGGTGTGGTGGTCCTGTGGTGGTGCCTCCTGTCCACTAGCGCCGGCAGAGGTGGTGGGCAGTTCATCGTCCAGGCTAGTGTCAGGGGCCCCTTGTTGTGCCACAGTGTCCCTCCTGGTGTTGAGGACTTCCTTCAGCACCCCTACGATGGTGCCCAGGGTGGAATTGATGGATCTGAGTTCCTCCCTGAAGCCCAAATACTGTTCCTCCTGCAGCCGCTGGGCCTCCTGAAACTTGGCCAGTACCGTTGCAATTGTCTCCTGGGAATTATGGTATGCTCCCATGATGTTGGAGAGGGCCTTGTGGAGAGTGGGTTCCCTGGGCCTGTCCTCCCCCTGTCGCACAGCAGCCCTCTCAGTTCCCCTGTGTTCCTGGGCCTCTGTCCCCTGAACGGTGTGCCCACTACCACTGCTCCCAGGTCCCTGTTGTTGTTGGGGTGGTGGGTTAACCTGGGTTCCCTGTAGTGGTGGACACACTGCTGATTGACGTGTCCTGGGGACAGAGGTATGGGCCCCGCTGGGTGGGTGCTCCGCTGGTGTTTCCAGAGGGGAAGCTCTGTGGTGGCCTGTGACTGTGAGAGGGGAACCGACTGTCCCGAGGTCCCAGATGGGCCGGGCTGGTCATCTAGATCCAGTTGGACAGAGCTGCCGTCATCACTGTGGGCCTCTTCTGTTGGTGGTGTGGACATGTGTGGACCCTCCTGTGCGGTGACGATGGGTAGGGGTCATGCAGGGGCGTAAAAGCATAATTACTGCATCTGTGTGTACCATGGTGTGCAATGGGTGGGTGACCGTGTACCACAGTGCTTGCATTCCTGTGTGGGACCTTGTGTGATGATGGTTTAGGGGGGTGTATGGGTATGTGCCGTGGCCATGCATTGGTGATGGGTGTCCATGCTTTGGTGTTGCATGCAGGGCTTGGTGTTGGGATGTGTGGTTTGTGATAGTGGGACATGTGTGAGGAGTTGGAGTGATGGGGGTGAGGGCGAGGGTGGGGGTATGTGATAGCAGGTAGGGTGGGGGATAAGGTAGTTAAGGTTTGACTTACCAGAGTCCATTCCTCCAGCTACTCCTTCGAGGCTCTCAGGATGCAGAATCGCCAAGACCTGCTCCTCCCATGTTATTAGTTGTGGGGGAGGAGGTGGGGGTCCACCGCCAGTCCTCTGTACCGCGATGTGGTGTCTTGAGACCAAGGAACGCACCTTCCCCCGTAGGTCGTTCCACCTCTTCCTGATGTCATCCCTATTTCTTTGGTGCTGTCCCACTGCGTTGACCCTGTCCACTATTCTGCGCCATAGCTCCATCTTCCTAGCAATGGAGGTGTGCTGCACCTGTGATCCGATTAGCTGTGGCTCTACCCGGATGATTTCCTCCACCATGACCCTGAGCTACTCCTCAGAGATCCTGGGGTGTCTCTGCCGTGCCATGGGGGAATGTGATGTGTGGGGAAAGTGTGTTGTGATATGTGGGGTGATATTTAATGGTGTGTTGTGTGGGGTGCGTGGATGTTATGTGGGTGATGGTGTTGTGTGCCTGTGGATGCTTATTTGTAGATTGCAGTGTCTCTCTCTCTGGCCGTCTTTCGGGATTTTGGTCGTAGGGGTTTGTGGGTGTGTGTTTTATATTGTATTGGGTGTGTGGGAGTGGTGTGTGTATGTGTATCAGGTGTGTGTATTTGGAATTGTCCAATGTGGTAGTGTTTTGTAAATGTGTGTGTATTTTGAGCACGGCGGTGTGTACAGCCAATGGAGTACCGCGGTTGAAAGACTGCCGTGTGGATTCGTGGGTCATGATAGTGTGGGCGTATTCCTGTTGCCGTGACGGTGGAGGTTTTGTTATCACCAGTTTATCACTGACCTTTGGTGGGGCGGACTTGTGTGGGTGTCTGGATTTTGGCGGATTCTGAGCTGTGGGTCATAATGACCGTGGCGGTATGTTGGCGGTCTTCTGCACGCCGGTAAGCGGCTTTTACCACCAATGTTGTAATGACCCCCTATGTGTGTTTGTATGTCATCTATACCTGTTTTATTCTTGTTTCATTTGTTTTGGGTGGGGGGGAAATGTAGTGTCGTCCAGTGACGTAACTGGTCGCGGGCACTTCCATCTGAAAAAGTATGTAGTTAAGGGGTGGCTAGCCAGCCTTCCCCTTTTGCACAGTGTTGTAGACCCAGAGTCACATGGAGTAAAGTGATAAAGGCGGCCAGCAGGCAGGGTCAGAATGGGGCTCCCGGGCGGGAGCAAGAAGGTTGCCCTGCCGGTGGGCCCAGTGAATTAATCAATCTACTGTGTCAGGTGTGTTTATTTATTAAACCCACCCCCCTGATCAGGCAGCCAACTTTACACTCCCTACATCTCTGGGTAAAGAAATGAATAACTACAATGGACATTCTACTTTTTTAGCGCCGCATTTGCGCCGCTTTTTGACGCAATAGCGGCGCAAACTTAAAAGATACAAATGCATTTTGTAAGTTTGCGCCGTTTTTGCGTCAAAAAGCGGCGCAAATGCGGCGCTAAAAAAGTATAAATATGGACCTTTAGGCTTTGGATAAACGAAATTGCCAACCACAGAATGGAAAGCACCCCTTACCTAGCCATCTTAAATCACTGTATTGAGACAACGCAGGACCAAGAAGAAGCGGTTTCCTAGTTGTAAAATAATATCTCCTGTCCCTTTAAAACACTTTCGACAAGTGTCCCCGCCTGCAAGGTTAAGTTCCTGGGTTCAGAGCATAATTGAGTGTTTAAACACACCGCTGCCTTTGGAGTTGTTTTGACTTCATAGCTAAATGGCTTCCGGAAAGGAAATATTGCCAACCGGCCCCGAGTAGTGCTTGGCAATATTAACACACGGTTCAATTGAATTATCACGAGGACAAAGGAACTCTCTCTTATCCACCTTATTAAATGAGCATTATCTGTTGCACACGAGGCGGGCACTCGTTCCATTAACCCCCATCTGCCTCTGCTAAACGCGTATCTACACTTCAAGAAAACAGAGCCGCCCGAGGCCGGGACAGAGACACCGAGACTCGCTGCCTCCTGGAGCACGCGCAGGAAACTAATAATGCCGAATTTAAATATAAACATCAGCAAGAAGGCGCCTCGCTCGAAATCGGAGGTTGCGTTTTTTTATCGCCTGCAACAAGGTGCCGGAGCGGATATTTTTATTGCTCATGTTATACAAAGAACCAATGTTAATTAAGTGCAATCTTTTTTTAAATAGACAATTGTTTTGCATAAATGCATTAATTTTGCATAAATACATTGTTTTCTTGAGATGTACACTGCGTGACTGCAAACATGTTTTTATAACGATATAATGTTTGTAGATTCAGTTCTCTGTTTTTTTGTTTTTATATGTTATTTATTGTTTATAATGTGTAAGGTTTCAGATGACACATTGTTCTAGTTCTAGATTCATGGTCTGACTGGCCTATAAGGCAATCTGGGGTGCCCAGATGGGCTACTATGATATACCACTGTTTGGGCCTGCTGTTGCTGGTTTGTGAGCTTGTTTTGTGGACTGCTGGGGCGGATTTCACTATCGATTTCCCTGATATTACTGCAAACTTTGCCTGCAGCAGGCACTCATGCATGCAGTCTCCCACACTTAGCAACACATCTGCTTGTCTTCATAACTTCAAAACTGTCCTGATTTGCAAATCTAGTACGCTTTTTAGTTCTTTGATCATGCCCTATGCAACCCTCATCATGCTGAGATGCCTTATCAATGGCCCTCAGTATTACTATGTATTGCACAATTTTGATTTCAGTTCCTCAAGATAAATGTCCTTAGGCTGTAGGTGATAAAATAGGTTCACTCACTTAAGAGCAATTACAAGTTTCTTAGAAATCTTAGAATGTCTAGGATTGTCCATTTATTGTTTACTGCATCCCAGCATGGAATAGGAGGCAGGACCATAATTACACGTCTTCTCAAGCCTCTTTTATGGTCCATTGCTTAGAAATATGTTTGTTCCTAAAGTAGTCCTACCCACCAACAGATACTCAGTCAGCTATCTAGCACAAGGACTCTATAGCTCAACTCCAAGCCTTCTTAGTAAAGGATGAAGTATCTAGTTCCACTCTCACCCATCTATGCTCCCTTTCCAACAAAGTGGTCATTTTTTTAATGATACATAGAAAGGTGTACCCTCACCAAACTATAATTACACAACAATGCTTTCATATTTCGATTAATAATATATAGCGATGTAACAACCTGCTACTGGAATACAACTAATATGTAGAGTTTAAATTGCTGAGGAGGTTGCAGTCGCAAACGATTGATATCTACAGTACTGACTGCAATTAGGAGGTGATGACCTTTATATGCCCTTTCTTAATTGTGGTTTGATATGGGATCCTTAACCTATTTTGTAAGTCAGAAATGCTTTTCCGACTAACAATTAAGTATGGTATTGATCAAAATGTCAGTTTTGAGGTTGCCAAATGTGTGATTTTGTGTATGAATGTTTTATGTCTTGCGAAGATGAATCTAGTATCCCATCGACAGTCTGTTATAAGTACCTCTTTCTAGGTACATGTATATTTGCCTAGCTCACATTGTTTCAGGGACAGCACCCCTCCTCCTGTACACATTGTTTAACGGTTACATTAGCTCATGCCTAACAGCTACATTTTAAGCATCATTCCTCCATGTAGGAGGAAGCTCACTGTCTCAGTTCCTTTACCAAAAGGTCCCTTGAACTAGTTTTCAAAGTGGTAAATAGGTCTAAGTGAACTGGGCTTACATGGTCTCCTAGGGTGTGTTGTCCTTTGGCAGCCACAACACTTTGTCTGTCTTTTGGTGGAAAAAAAAGAGACTAAGTTCCACTTTTCTCCAACTGGCTTTGAAGTTGCCCCGCTCACCTCCTGTCTTTATTTCCACTTTCTAGACATCAGGGCTCATATTTGTCAAAGAACTGCATATCTCTTGCACCACGCAAGGTGGTGCAACAGCAACACAACTCTTAAGGCAGATTTATCAAGTCAGGCAAGGCCACCTTATATGCCTTTGATTGGCCTGTTAAATCTAGAGTAACACAACGCAGTGCAAATTACTGCGTTGCGTTACTCTGTCCGTGAAAGGCATTCCATAGGTGGAGTGCGTGTGTTCCCACGCATCCACCTATGGAATTTGGCACATTCCTAGATTTATCTGATAGACCTGGGAATGCATCAAAAACATATGCCTCACTAGGTGTGGCGTAACGAGGAGAAATATCTTTATTTTTGTGTGTTACGTCCTCTTTCTATATGTGCTGCATTGTGCAGCACACATCAAAAAAGGAATATGTTTCACGGGATTGTTTTTGTGCAGGAAGATGTCCCTTTCTATACAAAAACCATCCTGCTCACAATGCAGGCATTAGGCAGCACATAGTGCGCCAGTGCAGGGAAATGACAGGAATGCACTGTACAATGTTAAACGTACAATGCGCTGCATTCTTGACCTTTCTCTAGGAATCAGTGAAGAGCAGAGCAGCAAGGTGACTTGTGCTACGTGATATATTGATAAATATGCCCCCAATCTCGCTCTAGCCAGGGCTTCTATCACTCCAGTGGCCACCTCGACCCTCTTCTAGTGAGTGGACTTTGTGCTTTTTATTTCCATGAAAAAGTCAAAGAATAGGTCAACCTCTTGATCTTTGGAGTGCAGTAGCAAACTTAGGATCCCAGCAGTAGACACTAGTTTTTGGGCATCTTCTAGTTTTCAGGCATAGTCTTCTTTCTAGAAAGTGTTTTCTTCCCAGAACCAGGAGAGTTCTGAGGAGGTGGTGGTAAGGTGCCTGTAGTATTAATAATGCTATCTACTCTTCTTCATCCTCTCTGAGTTCCATGATGAGGTAGGGATAAATCTATAGGGCTTTTTTACTAGATAGGGTTGTGTGCCAATAAACAATGGATGGTTGCAATGGGAGCCCCATATACCCATGGAATGCCCCCTTAAAGCTAATGTACGTTTACATGAAGGAATTTATTGAGCAAATGGCTACCCAAAAGAGTGTCCTGGCCCTTTGTGGTGAAGTGCACAAAAGACAGAATGGAAGCTGGCTAGTGAACAAAGAGCCATGTATTGAGCTTTTTCCTAAATAATCATTCATCATCTCTCTGGGGCAGATCTAGGGGAAAGTTGTTAGAGCCCGTAAGCTACAAAAAGGAGAAGGAATTCCCACCGGCTTTAGCAAGACGAACCCTTGGAATTGTGGTGATGGTCGGCGATCCTGGAGGATAAGTAAACCAGGCCCAAGCCCAACTTATGAAGTGGTATGTGCGCTAACAGAGAGGTCTTGAATAAAATCTGCTTGTTCACGGAAAGAGCAAAGTGCTGCTTTGTGTTACTTTCATGCGACTTTCTAGTGCATGACAAACATTGCACTGGAAAGTAAATTAATAAACATTTTACAATGAGTTGCCTCACCTTTATGGCACAAACCCAGCATAAAATATTAGCAAATATATTCCTAAGTGTGAAATAATGTTTAATCCCTGCTCTACAATTTTTCCAATATAAAATAATTATTTAATTCACAGCTAATTGTGTTTATTAGTTCGTTCGCAGGTGTGCCTGCTCGTTGAAAATGTTGCGTACCTACCCAATAAAAAAAAACTTTTGAACAAGTATTCACTTGTGAGGACATATCATTTGCAATGTGTATTATGCCACATGTTTAAATGTCAAGCACCTAGCTCTGTGCACACCCTTTAGGGGTGAATTTTTATAGACCTAAAAATAGGAGTTCCGTCCATGAAATGCAAGACCTGACACATTGGTTAATAGTACGAGTTTCAGTAACATGACACCAACATTGTCTTTACTATGGTGCATCTACAACTATTAGAGAACTCTAAAACCAGTGGTTAATTTGTGCTTGTTGTTTCCGGTGCTGAGCATCGGCAGTTATTTTTGAGGGCCGTGGCTTATACTTCTGCCTCAAGCATTTGCTGCGAACAAAAGCCACATACGGGAAAGACAGAGGAAGAGAAAAACGAAAACGCGTCACAAAGGGAGAAAGTAGAAAGCTGAAAGAGTGAGTTGAAGGGGCAGTGAGTGGCTTTATATGGATTGAAGAGGCCTGCAATGGTTTCAGGAGTACCCCGCCTCAATATTCCGTGTTCACACATTGGATTGGAGCTGCTGCATGTTTAAGAGGGAGGCTTTGGGCACCAGCACCTTTTTATTTACAAATTAAGCACTGTCTAAAACCTTACTGACAAAGCAAGATTCAACATTCTGTGGGCGTTGTTCTATGACTAATGTAAAGGAAAGAATAACTAGAAGAGTGTACTTTTAAGCACAGACAGATTTTTAACAATTGTTCACAGGAGTGCCTAGTATTCCCAATGTGTAGAATGCCATACTTTAATATTTTAAACACCCAGTCCATTAGGTGTGCAGGACACACTTTACGAGTGAAATTTTATATGCCTAACAATATGTTTCCCTAACTGGCACAGGCACTTTTCTTTACCATATCTTATTGCAGTGCTTTCAAACTACAGCCCTGCCAGAGCACAATGATGCTCCCTGAAGTCATACATATTTATCATGTGAAAATAGTCCTCACACCAGGGAAATTAGTGGCTATAAAAAGGCAAAAATCTGAGGTGACCATGCACAAATGGCAGATTTGTCATATATACCATTGCTCCTAGTTAAAATACTTCTGAGAGTGTACCCAGGCTAAATATTACCCTACCTGTAGGCCGCTGTGTGGAAATATGTTGATTGGATAACAACAACAAGCTTTATTCGGTCCATTGACCTTCAAAGCAATGGTCAGCAATACAAATATTCTTATTCAGATACAACATCAATATATAAATAATAAAAGAAGATAAAAGCATAAAATACATAAGATCATAAAACAACATCTGATTGCACTTGGTAATTAGTTATTTTTGATTAAAAAACAGCGACGTATGTGCCAAGCTGCTACTAGGAATTTGCTAACTGCAAGTATTGAATCATTAGATCTGTGGGTTTTTAAAATCCTTAATGAGTGGTTGCAGTTATTTAAACCTAGATCTCGTCATGTTTTGCAGATCCACTTTGTGCGTGGGGTGGAATAAGCAGGACAAAAAAACATAAAATGCTCAATAGACTTAGTCGCTCCACCACACGGAGGGCACATATCCGTGCTGGTCAACTGCCCCCATTTACTGGTCAAAGACAATAGAGGCAGAACTCCAAATCGAAATCTTGCATATAAACTTTTACCCAGTAGATTTGGTATAATATCTAGATATGGCTCATACTGCGGAAACCACTTAAGATTAAGAAAGCAATCCGTTAGACGACCATAGGATTTACAGGTTATATAATTGGTCCTAATGTAGGACCAGTAAACTGTCTTTAAGACATTTTTGTGGCGTCTTTCTAAATTATGGGGGTTTTCCCAGTAATCAGCCAGACCCAGTAGTCGAAACCAGTAAGAAACAGGTCTGATCCAGGGGATTGTTGCTGCGTTCTGTCTTTTCAATAAATCAACTAATGATACTTTAAAAGTGGTCAATTCAGGGGTGGTCCACAACCTTATCCAATAGATTAAAGGTCTGAAGGTGATTAAGTCGGCTACTCATTTTAACCCTAAATCTAAAAAAAGCGGAATCAGAGGTGTGCTGCGCGGGCACGCAATCAAGGCCCTGGCAAATGTATTTTCTCCCACTGTTATTTTATTACAAGTGCTGGATCCCCATATTTCTGCACCATATAGGGCTGCTCCCTGTGCCTTGGCTGTATAAATTTTAATCGCTGGGAGTACTGCTTTAGTGGTGGAGCTTTGGTAAAAGCGGAGTATAGATGCAGCTCTATGTTGTAGGAGCCCAGCACTCTTCAGAATCTGATCTTCCCAGGATAATTTACTGGATAGTCTGACACCCAAGTAATCTATGGAATTGGCCTTATTTAACGGGACTCCGTTGATATTAATGGAGCAACTTTTGCTAGGGCCTGTATGGAGAACCATTAGTTTCGTTTTGCTTACATTTACCTCCAGTCCATGTTCTCTACAGAAATGATTAAATCTATCAACAAGAGTTTGCAGCCCCATTGGAGTTTTTGAAATAAGAAGCGAATCATCTGCAAAGAGAAGAATGGGGATTTTTTGTGCATCCATGGAGGGGGCGTCATTTTGGCAAAAGATCATGTACTTCACTACCTCATTTATAAATAAAGTGAATAATAAGGGGGCTAGCACACAACCTTGGCGAACTCCCCTCTCGGTTGGAATTTTTTCAGTCAGTTCGCCTTGGTTCCCCCATCTCACTTGCTCGTAAGTATTTTCATGGAGTCTCTTTATCAAATGTAATATTTCAGCTGGAACCCCCAATTTGCGCAACACTTCCCACAACTTGGCTGTAGGAACCAGATCAAAGGCAGATCTCAAGTCAATAAATACTACATACAGGTCAATTTGGCAAGAACTACGTATTTCCAGTACAATACTGCCAGCCTGAAGAATATTTTGCATTAATTATGCGTACCCAGTTACTGAATAGTAATAAGAAAGCTGGAGCTGCAGGATCAATGACTTCTTTATTAGGCAAGAATTAATCAATTAAGTCTTTGCCTTACCTGAGAGATCTGTAGATCAGAATGAAGGTAGCATTCTGAGTTGTTGAAAGTGGTAAATGGCATATCAGCAGCTCCATAGAGTTGAGTGTTACTTGCGTACCTAGATGCAAGACTAGGAGGACTTATGAGTGACAGCAATGTCTCTACCGTTCTTATGTGTGTGGTCCACATAATGTATGCTGTAGTCTGTGGGATGGAGGATATCTGTCATGTGTCAGGATGTGAGGTGAACCATGTTTTTGTGATGAACAGGGCATAAAGCTTCTGAAAGGTGATGAGGTTGTTGAAGTCTGGTGCAGGAGTAATGCAGAATGATCATTAATGAGCAAGAATTAGAATGTGTGTTTTGAAGTTTGAGAGAGTGTGCTAGTTAGTGTCATGTGTACACCTTTGGGTCTATGTGTTTTATCATTAATATATGAGTGTTTGAATCATCTAGGTCTGGGTGTGTTAGTGGGGATTGGCAGTATGGGGGCTGGGTGAGACACATGATTATAGTTTAGTTTGTCAGTTTCAGTAGTACACATGTTTTGGCTCAAACCCCTTCTTGCCCTACAGGCCTGAACAGGCAGTGCTCTTGTCTGTGTCTGCTGTTTGCTGGGGTCACTGTAGTGACGGCTAAAGTAGGAAGAAGGCAGGAAGTGATATTACTTCCTGTGCAGATGGATAATGGGAATTTAAGTCCTCTTTTCTCCCATTCTTCTTTTAAAGATGGCATTGGTGAGAAATCCCTAATGTCATTTGTGTGCAGATGGTTTATGGGGAATCCATTGAGGTCCTGGCCTAATGATTATGAGTATGTTTTACATCAGATAGTTAAGTGACCAAGTATGAAGAGGTAAGGAAGCTGTAATGTGATCTTGTAGACACAGCAAATGCACAATTGTGTGGTGGCAGTCTGAAATAAGGAGACATGAAGGTCTAAAATAAAGATGTAGTGGAATACTGGACAGAGATTTGCATTCTGGAGCATAAGGTTCCAATGGATTTTGTAAATAGTGTAACTTTGTGTGTGATAGCAACTCACCATCCAGCCATCTTTTTGAGGCGTTGTCACATATAGAATTTAAGCCAATTTATGGCTTGGTCATGTTTCAGTGATAAAATGCAGGTAAGGTTTGGACCATCAATCGATCATTGATGTTCATGTAATTCTTATTGAAAGAACTTGCATGTGGGATGAGAAAAGAAAGTAGCTGGGATGACTTACATAGTAAACTATGGTTTGTAGAGGTGGGTAAGTTGATTGGGAGTGTCATGAAAGGAACCCAAGACTGGGCCTTCTTTTTAATTTAACGGGACCAGAGTAGAAACAGTATGGGATTGGAAGATGAAGAAGAGGGGACAGGGCAAAGAGATGAATGATTTGTTGGAGTTGGGCAGATGTTTGAGGGAGAATGAGGCAAAGTGAAATCAAAGGTGAAAGAACAAAGTTTAGTAGATGAAGGAGGTGAACTAAAAAATGCCCTGGGGCTGAAGGGAAACAGAGGGTGGACATTAGAATAATGGTAAATGTTGTGTTAGAAATGGGGTCACTAGTTACCAGAGGTATGCATCTTGTGAAAGTAGGAACCACAGTCATAGCCAGGGTAAGTCAGACACCCCCCCCCAAATTAACATGTGCTCACCCCGTGGCAGCTTGGCACAGAACAATCTGGCTTAATTTAAGAGGCAATGTGTAAAGTGTTTGTGCAACTCTTAATTACAGTAACACAGTGAAGGAAACACAGAAAACTCCACAATACTTTGTTAAAATAGAGAACATTTATCTGAATAAATTAAGACCAAAACAACAACAATCTAATCAGTAGTAATATTATTTTTTAAAGATTAAATGTGAAATTGTGCTTATAAGTCGCTAGCAGTCAAAGTTTTCTTGAGGTCATGAGGGACTGGTGCAAATCCAAAGTTCAGTCAGGTCAACCACGATGGAGGGTAGGTCTAATACAGAACCCAGGCAGGGACTGCTGAAACAGTACCTTTGATGGAGCAAAGTGTTGACATTGAGGGCATGATGTGGGTTTTTGCAGAAATCAGCTTAAGAACCCCCTTCTGAGGCCCAGGACTGGAAGGGGACTCCTCACGCAAGGGTAGGTCTTAAGGATGGCAGAGTACAGCAGCACTAGGAGAGTTGCAGGCAGTCTTTGATTTACCTGAGATGGTGGCAAACAGGGGACAAGGCAACAAGCCCTTGCAGAAACTTCAGTTCAATGGATCCAGTCGTTTCACTCCAGACAAGAAGCTGCATGCAGCAGGCCAACACAGCAAAGCAAGTAGCTAAGTGGCAGTGCCTCCTACAGCACAACACACAGTAAGCAAGAGGCCAACACAGCAATGCAGTTGCAAAGTTGCAGTCCTTTCTGGCAGCACAGCAGTCCTTCTTCCTGGCAGTGTCCTTAGTTCCAGTAGAGTTCTGATGTGGTGCGTTTTAGGGTCCAGTACTTATAGCCAAATGTGCCTGTGAAATGGGGGAGACTTAAAAAGGCCTTTGAAGATCAAAGGTTCCCTGTCCTTCCTTCGCTGGCTCCAGACATTCTTCTAGGGGTTATGCAGGCCCTTGTGTGGGGAGAGGCACAGCTCTAATTAGAAGTCCCAGGGGGAGATCACGGAGTTCTACTCTGTGGAGTTCTGCAGGGTTGGTTAAAAACTCTGTGGAATTTTGCAGAGTTCCACGTGCGGCATTGTACCACCTAGCTAGCAGTACCATCCTAGCTTATGCGCCCAATCGTGGGAGCGCTAAGCAGGGTGTGGCTGCCCGACCCTGCTTATCACTTCGGAGATCAGGCGCAAGTCTCCACTTGTCCTGCACACTCCCTTGTACCAACTGCCCTCCTTTCGGAAACTTGCTACGGAGGGCCAAGCACGCCCCCTGTCTTTCACCAGCCTTGCAATCGCTTCCTCTGCACTTACACACAGCCTCAGACAACCCTTTCTTGAGGGCCCAGCACTAGCAGCAGCAAACCAGCTCTCCATCAGTAGCCTGGTATTTTCACAAAGTGCCTAGCCTTGTTAGCTACTGGGATGTAAGGCACTCTCTCAAGCTACACACATCTGCCGGGAGCTGCTGGACTACACTCAACAGCTGATGCTCCCCTGGTTTCTAGCTCTCCCTGCTGGCCCCAGCACCGTAACCCATAATACCACTTCCTTTCCCTGGGACTTTGAGGAGAAAGGTTCTTTTCAAGTGGAGCTCTGACTGTATGTTTCCTTTTTTTCAACCACAGCCCCCCCCCTCATATGCAGGTACTGTCCATGCCCAATGCTGGCACCCGTGTGCACACAGAAGAGGAAACATAATGAGGCAGGTCTTAACTGGGTCAAATGCAGTCTGGGTCCAGGGTCCCCGTTGCCAGCGGCCTGGCTCTCTGCCTCTCTGCCTGCCTCTGCCCCGTGCTGTTGGTGGCAGTCTAAGGAGGGAGGCCTGGATCCTCAGCTGGTGCTCGTGCAGCCCCTCAGCAGCAGCTCGACGCCAACCAGGCAGAGTAACGTGCAGCCCAGTTATGGGCCACACAGCGTAAGCACAGATTATCTGCGCTTGCATAGTGTGGCCCTTAACTAGGCTGCAGACTAGTTATGGGCCACACAGCACAAGCGCAATTTGCGCTTGCGCTGCGCAGTCCATAACACTAGTGCAATGAGCTCTACTCTGGGGTTAGCAGAGTTTGTAGCCAAACTCTGCGCTTCAAGTGGAGCGCAGCGTGCCCAAAACTCCATTGGCTCTACCAGCGGAGCAGAGCTCACTGCTCACCCTTACTATTTAGCTGTAAGTGAGGCAGTGCTATGCTCTGCCTTCCATCAAAGCAGTTAATTGCCCATTAAGGCCCATTAAGTCACACATAAGTTTCCATTGTGTGTGACTGACTAGAGGGAATGCAGAAAGCCCAGCTGTCACCAACCCCAGATGTGTATTCAGAGACAGGGAGAGGCAGATAATGGTTAAAGTAAGAAAATGCCAACTTTCTACAAGTGGCATTTTCAGACTTAAAATTTTAAATCTGACTTCACCATAAGCTGTGATTTTAAATTGAGAGTGAGAGACACCAAACTCCAATTTTCTATTATTTCACAATTAGAAGTTACACTTAAAGGCTGCTTCAAGTTAACCCCAATGTTAACCTATGAGAGAGATAGGCCTTGCTGTAGTGAAAAACAAATTTAATCATTCTTCATTACCAGGACATGTTAAACTAAGGAGTACATGCCCACCTTTTTAAATACACTGCACCCTGCTTTGGGGCTATCTAGGGCCTACTTTAGGGGTGGCTTATATATAATAAAAAGATAGTTTTGGGCTGCGTAATTGGGTGCACTTGCCAGGTCGAAATGGCAGTTTAAAACTGCACATACAGGCCCTGCAGTGGCAGGCCTAAGACATGTTTGAAAGGCAACTGTAGTGGGTGGCACAATCAGTGCTGCAGGCCCACTAGGTGGCATTTAATTCACAGACCCAGGGCACATATAGTGCACTTTGCTAGGGACTTACAAGTAAATTAAATATGCCAGTTGTGGACACACCAATGTTACCATGTTTGAAGCAGAGAGCACATGCACTTTAGCACTGGTTAGCTGTTGTAAAGTGCCCAGAGTCCTATAGCTAACAAAAACAAGGTCATAAAACAAGGAGAAAGTCAAAAAGCCTGGGGATGACCCTGCAGAAAGGGTCATTTCAAACATCATGCAAGATCCTTTTCTGCTTCACCCCAGTAGAGAAAGTGTGTATCCCGCCATCACAACTACTTTTTACGCCGTGTGACATTTTTTGCTCCTGCCTGGCAAGTGTACACATGTGGCTCCGCTCACACTCCAGTACTGTTTTACTCTGTGTCTCTGTACATTCTTGTGCCTAGTCACAGCTAAATGGGAGTTACTGTTGACAGTTAACTGCATTCATTTAGTATGGCATTTCCTCTTATACTATAAGTTCACAAGCACAAATGCGCATTCATAACTTTGCAGTCATTTAAGTGTGGCATGCCTCACATTATATGAACTTAAAACAATGGTTAGAATTTGGTGGTTGGGATATCCTTTCAAAAGTGTGGTGCATGTACTTTCCACTGTATTACAAATGAATTAAAACCTGTGGCACTTTTAATAGGATGGATGGGATATCTGCCATATTTTTACGGAGTATCCCATCAGCCAAGCTCTAAATAATGCTATTAGTGTGCTGGATTCTTTTGACTCTACGTTCTAGGATGCTGCAAAAAAACCTCTCAATACATATTCTCTGCTAACTAAATATAGAGACTAAGGGGGTCATTCTGACCCTGGCGGTCATGGACCGCCAGGGCCAGCGACCGCGGAAGCACCGCCAACAGGCTGGCGGTGCTTCTGGGGGCATTCTGACCGCGGCGGTAAAGCCGCGGTCAGAAAAGGGAAGCCGGCGGTTTCCCGGGAGCTTCCCGCTGCCCCAGGGAATCCTCCACGGCGGCGCTGCAAGCAGCGCCGCCATGGGGATTCCGACCCCCTTCCCGTCAGCCTGGTTCTGGCGGTTTTCACTGCCAGAACCTGGCTGGCGGGAACGGGTGTCGTAGGGCCCCTGGGGGCCCCTGCAGTGCCCATGCCACTGGCATGGGCAGTGCAGGGGCCCCCTAACAGGGCCCCACATAGATTTTCAGTGTCTGCGTGGCAGACACTGAAAATCGCGACGGGTGCAACTGCACCCGTCGCACCCCTTCCACTCCGCCGGCTCCATTCGGAGCCGGCATCCTCGTGGAAGGGGGTTTCCCGCTGGGCGGGCGGGCGGCCTTCTGGCGGTCGCCCGCCAGCCCAACGGGAAACTCAGAATGACCGCCGCGGTCTTTTGACCGCGGTACGGTCTTCTGGCGGTTCCCGCCAGGCCGGCGGCATCCGCCGCCGGCGGGGGTCAGAATGACCCCCTAACTGTGTAAGCCTAAAAGGCAGACCTAACCTTCGAGGACCAGGGTCATTTGAGTAGAATTAGCATGGTAGCATAAAAACAGATGTCACATGTGAGCTGCAGTGTGGATCTGGAGCACTCACATACATGATTTCAAAAACATAACAACAGGACCACTGCTACAGTGTGATCTGCTGGTGGCCGAAAGCGACAGCAATCACTTGTGGGAACAAAGCCATTTGACATGTAAAAACCTGCTTCTAACATTAATCAGGTTATGTTTAAAATGTGCCTTTTAGAAGACAACACCTAGATGCACAGCGATTAAGACATGTCAAATATGAGTGTAATAGGTGGCAATTCAAGGGGGCTACCTTTCCGCAGATGTTGAAGCATCCTTTCTCATTTTTAACTCCCTTTTTATAGAATAAATTACACATTATGCTAACTGGGATTAGGGACAGATAGAAACTCCACATTCATTACACAATATTATATAATAAATACATAGGGGGTCATTTCAACGCTGGCGGTACAGGACCGCCAGGGCTGAAATGACAGAAGCACCGCCAAAAGGCTGGCGGTGCTTCCGAGGTCATTACGACCGCGGCGCGCACCGCCGGGGCCGGCGGTTTCCCAACACATTTGCCCCGGCGGTGATAATCCGCCTGGGCAGCGCTGCTAGCAGCGCTGCCCAGGGGATTACGAGTCCCCGACCGCCAGCCTTTTCCTAGCGGTTTTAACTGCCAGGAAAAGGCTGGCGGTACGGGGAGTCGTGGGGCCCCTGGGGGCCCCTGCACTGCCCATGCCACTGGCATGCAGGGATGTTAAAATGGGCACCGCGGGAGTGCGGCCGCATTGGCGGCTGCACAGCGGTTACAACCTGCCTGGCGGCGGTTGCCGCCCGCCAAAGTTGTAATGAGGCCCATAATGTATTAGTTAATTTAGATATTTTATAAGAATGACATAAGGATTTCCATGAGCTAGGGCTTTTGTGTGCTTTGAGCCTACTAGACGTTTCCCTCCTGCAGTGGCAATAATCAGATTTCTGCAGTCCAGAACTGATTGATTAAGATTAGGTGTAAGCTATAATCATCATGTCTTGCCTGAAGAACAAATGACTAGCTGGACCAACTGCCTTGATGGAAAATTCCTGTCAGAAAAGTAGGTGATGTTAATTACAACAACACCATCTAGCTTTTATCTATTCTAAGGAAAGAGAAAGAAAAAGCAGGTAAGATTCCCTTTCGGGTTTTACTCAGAGATGTTTTTCCTCAAGACACAAACGTTTGGCAAGGCCTCACTTGAGGCCTGCACTTTCAGTCTTGCCCCACTTGAGGATTTCAAGCTTCAAAAAAGTGACTAATCCTGAACGTAGAACTAGAAAGTGGGCAAAGGCAGCAAGGTGACCCAGCAATCAAAATTCTTTTGATGGACTTTTTGCATTTGGCAAAAAAAAAACAAATGCATCAGTGGGACCATGAATTACATGTACCCACCCGTAAACACCTCTCACTGGTCACATAATTCTTCATTGCCGTACCGGAGGCTTTTGTCGCCCATTGTAGCGACTAACGCTGAAGGTAAAACTGTTACTTGGATGAAATACAGTAATAGATTTTACCGGGTTCATGCTCCATTGCAGTTAGTCCAGAAGGGCTCCTGAGACCCAGTGACCAACCATCCGCTGATAAAGATTTGCTTTGGCTTCGTCTGACATTTTTTCTGGAATCTTTTTGCTTTCACAACTCCTGATTCTCTTTTCTATTTTTTTATGCCTTTTCAATGATTAGATTATTATTCTGTTGCCTAAATTTATCTTTTTAAATATCTCGACCTTAACATGCCCATCTGGTGATGGATGTCGTAATGGGTATCAAACTCAAGCAAACATCATCAAGTAAAGGAAGATGTTTGCAAGACTGTTGTGTCTGACGGTTAGAGATGCTAGACACAGTGCAGCACCACTTTTTTTGCGCCCCTTAGCGCCCCCCCTAATGCCACAATGTCTGTGCCATATTAAAACTGGCAGTAGTTAAGGAACTAGCATCGGAATTTTTTACACAGGTCTGGTGCTTTGCAGGATTAGCGTCAAATATTCTGATGCTAATCCTGCAAAGCACCCAGAGGCCCACTGTAAGCAATGGAAGCCTCCTTTTAACTCCTGCTCTGAGCAGGCGTTAAAAGTGGCAAAAAAAATGGCGCAAGGAAATCACATTTTTTGGACCTCCCTAATAGGGGAATGCCCCCTTTGCATATAGTATGCCTGGCGCAGGCATAATATAGCGCAAACGGTTACAAAGTGGTGCAATGCATGTGTTGCACCACTTTGTAAATTTGGCGTGCATTTTTGGCCTTTCTAACGCCACATCAGTGTAAAAAAATAATGCTAATGTGGTGTTGGAATGGCGCTAGGGGCTCGTAAATGTGCCCCTTAATGTTGTGGGTGATGCTAAGGTGGGTGGGTGGCATAAGCCATAGTTTTTGGGGCATCACTTTGTTGGAAAGATGAGATATTGATGGGATCTTGCTCACCCCCTAGTTTACCAATGTTTTTGTAGGCTCTTTCCACCTCAACACAATATTACTCAGGCAGAGGTTTTTTGTTTATTTATATGTATGATATTTGCATATCACGAGCCAGAGAGCCAACATGTTGTTGTCTTTGACAGTTTATATGACTCATCAGGTGGCACTGTTTTATCTTCTACCTTTTATATATACAGAACACAACTGTGTGCTTTTTGTGCCGTAATAGTCTGTGCCTGTCCTTAAGGCAAACATCACTTGCAAAACTGCAAACACTAATACCAGATGGACGCTGAATTCTTCTGATCCATTTGAGCTTGTGGTAACTTGAAATACTCACACAAAATGCAGAATAAATCCATCTTAGTATGAAAGCAGCATGATGTCCTGCAGAAGCCACTGTAAGATATGTACCAGTCACTAGGACATCTTGTCCTGTTGGAGGCTTGAAATTGCCATGTATTTGCCATTGCTTAGACGTGATGGAGATCAAGTGCACCAAGGGATGCTCTACGATCATATGCTATTTAACTGTCATCACAGAAAGATTCAATATAAAGTGGCATAGAAATCATAAATTCCTATTGGCAAGATACTCCCCAAACAGCACCTCATAGGCATTTCATCAAGGGTGTACTGTAAGTATGCACATTCTCATCATGATTAAACTTCAAGGTTACAAAGAAAGCAACACTTTCAAATATGGCAGACACATGTTAAATGTGGCAGTGGAACCTCCGTTTTCATTGGTAATTAATTTAGGGAAAAGAGTGCCCACATAAGTGCAGGCTTTTTTTAGGAATGTTTTCAGATCAAAATAGATTTGAATTGAACTTGTATTGCTGGCTGCAACGAACAGCAAAAATATATAATTTGCCTGATCTTCTGCCCTAGGAATAGCCATAGTCCATAAACAAACACTGGCATAGCCAATAGGTCTCACCTTTGGGACTTTATAAGTATTTAGCCATGCAGGACATTATCCAGGGTGCTACAACATCTACTGTTACTTTGCGTGCCACTGGTGAATAGCCACACACAACCAAGGTTGGGCTTCTGTGCTATTTAATAAATGCTGGAAATGCAATTTATGCCCAGATAGGGCAAGTATAAAACCTAAAGAAATTTAAACAATGAGCAAAAATAATGTTATTCAAATAATCCCTTTACGAACTGCACCTTATTTCCCAATGGGTGTATGGGGCAAGGAACCTGTTAGAAATGGGGTTTCTGGTTGGCAGTCAGGTTACCCTCTGTCCAAGCAAAAGCCCTCACTCTAGTCAGGGTAAGTCACACACTATCCAAGATTATCCTGTGCCCACCCTCTGGTAGCTTGGCACGAGCAGTCAGGCTTAACTTAGAAGGCAATGTGTAAAGTATTTGTGCAATAAATCATACAATACCACCATATAGCACCACAAAAATACACCACACAGTGTTTAGAAAAATATATAATATTTATCAGGATAATTGTAGGTCAAAAAGAATAAAGTTGCAATGGAAAATTGTAGAAATATCACAGTACAGTGATATAAAGTGTCTTAAGTCTTTAGAATGTAAACAAAGTCTCTTTTAAGCACAAGTACCTGGTTGGGAGTGGAAAAATCTCCTCAGAGGGCCACAAGAGAAGAGGTGCGTGGAAAAAGGGTGTGTGCGTCGATTTCTCCCCAGCACACACGGACTTGCGTCGTTATTTTCCACGCGGGGAAGTCGGCGTCGTTTTCCGGCGCTCGGACAGTCTCTTTCTGTGGATCGCGGGGATTACCAGATGTCCCGGGTCTGTGCGTGGATTTTCCTGCTTGTTCTCCGGCTGCGCGTCGGTCTGCGGGGCTGCGCGTCGAAATTACGATCTCACGGCAGGCGTTGCGTCGATTTCTCCTCTGGATGTCGATCTGCGGGGCTGCGCGTTGAAATTACGATCTCACGGCAGGCGTCGCGTTGATTTCTCCTCTAGAGGTCGGGCGGCGTTGTCCTTGCGAGGCCGTGCGTCGGATTTTCGATCGTCCCAAGAGCGTCGCGTTGATCAGCGTCGGTGTGCGGCGTTTTTCTCGCCGCGGAACCAGCGGTGCGTTGAAATTTTCAGCGCACGGAGCGTCCAAGTAAAAGAGAGAAGTCTTTTTGGTCCTGAGACTTCAGGGAACAGGAGGCAAGCTCTATCCAAGCCCTTGGAGAGCACTTTCACAGCCAGACAAGAGTTCAACAAGGCAGCAGGGCAACAGCAAGGCAGCAGTCCTTTGTAGAAAGCAGACAGGTGAGTCCTTTGAGCAGCCAGGCAGTTCTTCTTGGCAGGATGTAGTTTCTGGTTCAGGTTTCTTCTCCAGCAAGTGTCTGATGAGGTAGGGCAGAGGCCCTGTTTTATACCCAAATGTGCCTTTGAAGTGGGGGAGACTTCAAAGAGTGGCTAAGAATTGCACCAGGTCCCCTTTCAGTTTAATCCTGTCTGCCAGGGTCCCAGTAGGGGGTGTGGCAGTCCTTTGTGTGAGAGCAGGCCCTCCACCCTCCCAGCCCAGGAAGACCCATTCAAAATGCAGATGTATGCAAGTGAGGCTGAGTACCCTGTGTTTGGGGTGTGTCTGAGTGAATGCACAAGGAGCTGTCAACCAAGCCCAGCCAGACGTGGATTGTAAGGCACAGAAGGATTTAAGTGCAAAGAAATGCTCACTTTCTAAAAGTGGCATTTCTAGAATAGTAATATTAAATCCGACTTCACCAGTCAGTAGGACTTTGTATTACCATTCTGGCCATACTAAATATGACCTTCCTGCTCCTTTCAGATCAGCAGCTGCCACTTCAACAGTGTATGAGGGCAGCCCTAATGTTAGCCTATGAAGGGAGCAGGCCTCACAGTAGTGTGAAAACGAATTTAGGAGTTTTACACTACCAGGACATATAACTACACAGGTACATGTCCTGCCTTTTACCTACACAGCACCCTGCCCTAGGGGTTACCTAGGGCACACATTAAGGGTGACTTATATGTAGAAAAAGGGGAGTTCTAGGCTTGGCAAGTACTTTTAAATGCCAAGTCGAGGTGGCAGTGAAACTGCACACACAGGCCTTGCAATGGCAGGCCTGAGACAAGAAAAAGGGGCTACTTAAGTGGGTGGCACAACCAGTGCTGCAGGCCCACTAGTAGCATTTAATTTACCAGCCCTATGCACATAAAGTGCACCTTATTAGGGACTTATAAGTAAATTAATAGTCCAATCAGGTATGATTCAAGGTTACCATGTTTTAAGGGAGAGAGCATATGCACTTTAGCACTGGTTAGCAGTGGTAAAGTGCGCCGAGTCTATAAACCAGCAAAAACAGTGTCCAAAAAGTGGAGGGAGGCAGGCAAAAAGTTAGGGGTGACTACCCTAAGGCTGTCAGGTCTAACAGAACCAATAGGCAGATTTCCCTGCACTCCTTAGCTCCCCCCTACCGCCACCATGTGTGCGTCGTATTTAAAATACGACACACCATGGCGCAGGGTAGGGGGCAATAGTATAATTTCTCATGATGCTATTGATGTACTCTGCAGTAATATTGGCACTACTCCTGCAGAGTACAAAAGGCCCCATTCTCAAGAATGGAAGCCCCGTTGTAACGCCTCTTGAGCAGCCATTAAAAGTGCCATAAAAAATGGCGCAAGGATATCCCATAGGTAAATTATGCCTGGCGCAGGTATAACGTAGCGCAAAGGGTTACAGAGTGGCGCAATACATGCATTGCGCCACACTGTAAATACGGCGCTGGGATTTGGGCCTCGTTGGGCCACATTAACATAAAAAATAAAGTTAATGTGGCGCAAGGTGGCGCTAGGGCATTATGAATATGCCTCTAAGTACGCGTGAGGCATACAATTTTGATTGCCTCATTAGCATGTCTGCCTACTTATATCCGCAAAGAGGCCCGCATTCATATTTTTAACACTTTAAACTTAAGCTAACAGTTTCATACCTCACAGCCTGCACATGACTGGAAGCAAATGTGCAAGTTGACTATGCATATTCAAAATACCATAAAAGGACTTAAAGAGCTGCTCGAAGCAGTCAGCGCATTGAAAACCATGAATTGGTCACTTTTCTCTCACACCTCTTAATTCTCAGTACTACTAAGTGCTGCATCTGGTGGCACAATAACTTCAGTTGATGGTCATCATGCCCCACTTGGAACCACTTTCCTCATCCATGACACGTAAATACTCAAAACACAGGATCAAAAACAAATAGAACATCCTTACAACCACGCACCAGATGTGGCATAGCATGCTACACATGCAGGCAAGCGCTTCGATGCTCTACCTAGGAGCAGCAGTAAACGCTATATATGAATGTTACAATAGAATACACTGTGTCATTGCTTATGGTGCAAGAGTGCTAATGTGTGGCCAACATTCCTCTGCCATCCTTCTGTCGTCTTATCTAAAGGAATAGAACAGGGGGTGAGTCCTACAGTACATTGTTAGCCACCCATACGGTCTGCAAAAAAAAAAAGATTTTTTTTTTTTTTTTAAAGCAGCGTCAGTGCCTTCAACATTACCTCTCCTAATCCATACACTAGTGCCATAACACGATTCCAGCCTGCAGCCTCTGGCATGATGCAAAGAATATCAGGAGTGCAAAACCCAAAGAACGCATGAAGTTTATGTACATAACTTCACAAAAAGGTGTACAACTTCATCCTAAACAAGAAAGAGTTTTGAACATGTTCCAGGAGTTCCGAAGCAGTGTATAGGAACTCTTTACATCTCCCTGAGGAAGCTTCAGCAGTTTATGCGCGTCTGCTGGCACACAGCATCTCCTTCCTCTGCCCGTGCCAGTGGCCCATTTGCCTGTCCCAACAGATGGCCTCACGTATCCACTAGAGTGGCAACCACCAAAACTTAAAAATGCAGAAGGCAGCAGTGGAGGCATTGTTCTCTCGAATACAGGCTGGCAGGCTCCCTTTCAGTGGCAGTGCCACCAGCTGACAGTGCGAGGCGGCGGCACAACAACACATTCACAGCATGGGGATGAATTAAACAAAGAACACGAGGCAACAACAACACAGAAATCATGAAATCACACTGTGCATAAAAATTAATGTGAAATTATGTAATATAATGAATACTCATGTAAAGAGCTGTGATACCTTCGAGTCAGGTCGAGTTTGCGCTACATAAACCAGTGTGTAAACTAAATAATGTCAGCGTAAACATGTTTCTTTGCATTCTGATACCTGTAAGCAAGGGGATACAATGTAATGTAACGGCTGAACCTGTCTACTTTGGAGATGAGGAACCAGGTTGCAGTCTCTGCGCTGGCTTAACATCCAATGGTTCTGGGCTATATTTTTCCATGCCTACACAAGCAAGCGCTTATTTACCGCACACAGAAAGGGAGGGGGGGAGGGACAGCTGAAGCAGTGAAGCAGAGGTGGTTTATGGGACAGGGGAGATCATTTCACTGTGAAGTCAGAGAAAGAAAATTAAAGCAGCCCCTCGAAATCAGGTCTGATATTCTATGTAAGGAGATGAGAACAAGAATTACAAGGGCACAGCCACAGAATACATTGAGCACTCATGTGAAATGTTTTTAGGAAAGAGAAATGTAGTCCCTAAACAGATGCTAATATTAGAACAAGTGGAAGGCTACAAATAATGCGGCACTGCTCCCTGCGAGTATATACGTTTTGTGCTTCTAGTCTGCCCACTGCTTTTCACTTGTTTGTTTAAGTGCCCTTTAAAATCCTTAATCTTTCCGATTTGTCCCTCTATTTCCCATGGATTTAGCTAGTTGGCGACATTTTCAACTATCCTAGTTTGGCAGGATTGCAGCTGTTAAAATGACTGTCCTCCCAAAGATCCTATTCATCTTCCAATCCCTATCACTGATGCCTCCTAAACACAGACTTCCATTCTTACAACTAGGAATTGATAACTTTATCTGGAATTGGAAAAAGACATGACTCCATAGGCAGCTCTTTTGCAGTCCAATACTTGATGGCGGAGTAGATGTCCTGATGATTACAAGATATTACCAAGCAACCAGCTCCACTTCATGGTGGAATGGGGCTGACCAGCCAAGGAAAAGCATTGGTGCTTTGTGCCTCAGGTGGTGGCTGGAACTCACATCTGAAGGTATTCCTGGCTACCCCGCACACATAGGGGACTAGCCCTATACCCATCATTGGTGACTAGGCCAGCCTTCAAGGTGTGGGACGACATGGCACTCTGGTCTAAGCTGACTTCCATCCCTTCCCCAATTACCCCCATAGTCGCCAACCCTGACTTCTTGTCAGGCAAGCGGGATGAAGGTTGTGTTCCACAGATGGCAGGGGGGGGCTGCAAGCGCATTGTTTGCCTGTTTGACACCCATGGGATTATCCCATGTGGCCATATGAAGATGGATTATGGGCTGGAGGAGGCAACTCATATCCAGTAATTTCTGTTAAACCGCCGGCTGAGTGGCCCTCACGTCCTTTGAGAGATGGCTATTCTTTAAGCGAGATGATAGGCGTCCCATTACGGAGATTTATGTGCTGTTAGATCAAGTGTCCACACAAGATAAAACGGCAGGGGAGAAAAGATAAAAGGTAGAACAGGGCTGGCATTCACACCCAAAGAAAGGGAAGACATCTATTACTGAATGAAGCACATAGCGCACAACATAGCCAGTACAGAAGCGGCATACAAAATCATTCGTACTGGTACCTAACTCTTGCCCGCATCCTGAAATGGAGTCCGGAGTGAATTAGAGAATGCTGGAGGGGCTGTGATGGGACAGGTACCCAATTGCACTTAATTTGTCAATGTCCAAAGCTGGTCCGTCTTTGGGGGAGAATACTTGATGATATTGATAGGTCATTTAACAACAACTACTGAGGTTCCTGCATACTCCATATTTGGGCTTCCTAATACTTTGACTTTTCCTTTGAAATTGATGAAGGAATGACAGATTGCCCTAGCCCATGGTGCTGCTCATCAGGTCTTACTTTCCCAATTATAAACAGTAGAGTCTAAGCAAGACAATTAGCAAGAACTCTGGCTGCCTGTTATTAACAGTCTCTTTACTGAATTCAACAAGCTGACTTGCCCGACCTACCTTAATATACTATACTTGATCCCACCATTGCTACCATTCTCTAAGATGACCTCTGGCGCAAGAACTAGGGTGCAAAGCCCAGGACATACTCTACCAGTAGCCTTGGTTGGGTTGGTGGACTGCTAGATGGCACGCAAGTAGCTGTGCATTGTCTCTTTGCAGGAGTGACAGGAGGAGAGAGGGGGAGTTTTATGAGGTAAAAGTTGGGTTTTGTTCTTTGCTTACATTTTCATTATGTTGCTTGCCTGTGTGTTGTAGGCGGTCAGCTGTGTATGAAAACTGCCTTAGCCTATGTTTAACCCTAATAAACATAACTGATCTATAAAGTTTCACTGTAAACTATTCACCTCCCAAATATTTGATTCTGTTGGGAAAATCACTGCACATCTGTCAATTCCTAGAACTAACTCAGATAGAGTCTTACATGCAGTTTATTAATTCACTGCTGAAAATCTGTTGAGCCTATTGTGATGTGGTCCATAGAGGAATTGCCATGGAACCTATTGGCATTGTAAAATATACCAAACAGAAAGCTGCAAGAGTGACAAGAAATGCTACACTAAAATGCAACATCATGTCCCTAGTTCTGTGCACAAGACATAAAGTATTCTAGAGTAAGGGTCCTGGGTAGACAGATGGATGGTCCATAGAGTGTGCTGCATCAATGGAATCTGCATTAAAATAAAACTCTAACCACCTGCCAGTCAACATTCAAATGGCTGAAATATAGCAGCATATAGCTCAGAGTAAGTGGTGCAAAACTATAGAACATCCGAAATATTCAGGAAACTAATGAAATCACAACTATTCAGTTGAGCATATTGTTAAGGATGGAGACACCAGGTAAATACTATAAGGAAATACATCATTTTCATTGTTTTCCCTCTACCTTTTCCTGAGAGAGCTTGTTGACTTTAGGAATCTGTGCACTATATCACTGCTAAATTGTGGCAAATGGGTGTGCTTTCACCCTACGTAATGTACTGTACAACAGTTTCACCTACCTGACTCATTTGACTTTCCTTTAAGGACATGGTGCTAAGGCCATGGGGCCTGCCTAAACCTTTGGATTTCATCCTCAACAGGAGGAAATACCATTTCTAGTCCTGATGGAATGGAAGACACCACATGGGAACTGGGGATGGATACAGGAAAAACTGGAGCTCTTCTAGATGGATAATAGGGAGAGCCATGTTGGGGATGTGATTCTGGGTAGGTGTATGATAAACAAGGAGAGAAAGTGCTGATAAAGGTGGTAGGAGATTCTGTGAAAGAATAGTTAGGATTAGGTGTAGGGAATTACAGGAAGACAATCCTCTGCAGTGGGACCTTATGTAGAAGGTATCAGGCATAGAGGAGACCTCTTTGGCTGCACTCTAGAGCTCTGCCCTGCTGGAGGAATCCAAGCTCTGCAAAGTGACTAAGTTTGATTGAAGAAATCATGACCTGGGCATATAATTTGAACTTTACCACTCTGAGCTTTCCCTCCAAGGCCCAATTGCTTCACTGGAACAGTACGCAACAGCCTTGTGGAGCCCTCTTTAGAAACAGCCTGCTTTTACTCTTTACCTTGCACTGATGAAGATTTCAGACTTCCATTGTTGAGTTTAAGTCCCAAGGTAAAACCTCCAACCAGATCAAACTTGTGGCCAAATTTATTAATGAGTCATGCACTGCAGCAAGACAACTTGCTGTGCTGTGGTATGTGGCAGGGAAAAGGCAGGAATGAATTATATAAATTGACATATGACACATTTCTGCTCTCTCTCAGTGCTGGTGGACTTTTGGCTGCCAAGTGCCAATGCAAGGACCCTTGCACAATGGTGTAACAGTGCATGCCTTAAAGGGAAGGATTGTTTTTATGAAGGGAGGGACACCTTCCTGCACAAAAACAATCCTCTGAGGAATTTTGTGCTTTCTACATTTGATGCAGAATTCAGCTTACATAGAAGGAGAAATAAAACGAGGAGAAATTAAAATATTTCTCCTCAGGATTCCTCATCTTGGAAGTGATCACATTTTGACACATTCCCAGGTTTACTAGTGTTGGTAAATCTGGGAATGTGCCAAAAACAATGGCTGGATGTGTTGAAACACCCATGCTCCATCCTGGTAGACCTGACAGCCTTAAGTTGGTCACCCTCAATTTTTTGCCTGCCTCCCTCCACTTTTTGACACTGTTTTTGCTGGTTTTAAGATGCTGTGAACTTTACCACTGCTAACCAGTGCTAAAGTGCATATGCTCTCTCCCTTAAAACATGGTGACATTGGCTCATACCCAATAGGCATATTTTAATCTACTTGTAATTTCCTATTAAGGTGCACTACTTGTGAGCAGGGCCTGTAAATTAAATCTAATAGTGGGCCTGCAGAACTGGTTATGCCACCCACATAAGTAACCCCTTAACCATATCTCAGGCCTGTCATTGAAAGGCCTGTGTGTGCACACTGCCACTTCTACTTGCCATTTAAAAGTACTTGCCAAGCCTTAAACACCCCTTTCTCTACATATGTCACCCCTAAGGTAGGCCCTAGGTAGGCCAAAGGGCAGGGTGCAGTGTAGGTAAAAGGCAGGACATATATCTGTGTGTTTTATATGTCCTGGTAGTAAAAAACTCCTAAATTTGTTTTCCACTGCTGTGACGCCTGCTCCTTTCATAGGCTAACATTAGGGCTACCCTCATGAACTGTTTGAGAGGTAGATTCGGATTAGAAAGGGGTAAACAGGTCATATTTAGTATGGCCAGAATGGTAATACAAAACCCTGCTGACTGGTGAGGTTGGATTTTATATTACTATTTTAGAAATGCTACTTTTAAAAAGTGAGCATTTCTCTGCACTTGAATCCTTCTGTGCCTTACAGCCTGTCTCCAATCCACGTCTGGGCTGGGCTGGTTGATATCTCCTTTGTGCATTTCACCCAGACAACTACAAACACCGGATGCTCAGTCACACCTGCACACATCTGCATACTGAATGGGTCTTCCTGGGCTCGAAGGGTGGAGGACCTGACACTTGCATTTCAAACGATAGTGGCCTGCCCTCACACAAAGGACTGCCAAACCCCCTACTTGGACCCTGGCAGACAGGGTTGTACTGAAAGGGGACCATGTGCACTTCAAAATCACCCTTTGACGTCTCACCCACTTCAAAGGCACATTTGGGTATTCAAACTGGGTTCCAGACCCTACCAACTCAGACTCTTCCTGGGAAAGACACTCTACACCAGAACCAGCAACCTGCCAGGAGAAGATGCCTGGCTGCCCAAAGGACTCACATGGACTGCTTTGCTGTAAAGGACTGGTGCCCTGATGTTACCCGGCAGCCTTGCTGCCTCTGGCTTTGCTGAGAAGTGCTCTCCAAGATCTTGGATTGAGCTTGCCTCCTGTTCCTGAAGTCTCAGGACCAAGAAGACTTCATCTCTGCAAAGAAACTCCTTGTGCGGTGAACATCGACGCACAGCCTGCCGGAATCGACGCACAGCCTGCCCAGCAGTGAGAAAATCACTGCATTGCTGAACCTGAATGACGCAGCCCGTCTCCCGAGTGGAGATCCATGCAACAATGAACTTTCGATGCACAGCTCACCGGATCGACACATGGCTGAGCCAGAACGATGCAGCCCGACTTCCTGTGTGAGGAATCAACGCAGCACCTACCGCACGACAGAAACTCTGACTGACGCTTCGTCCACCGGATCGATGCAGCACCTGTGACTTCGTCCCGCAGGCCCAGGATTTCCACACATTGTCCCTGGGGGTCAAAAGACCCCACATCACAAAGAAGGATTCAAGCCTGCGCACCAGAATTCGAAGCAAAGTCCTTGCCGCATGGAAAAGAATCGTCGCATCATCTGTGTGCTCCCGGATATCCGATGCACACCCTTCGTTTTCCACGCATCTCCTCCTCTGCGGTCTTCGTGCGTGTAATTTTGATGCAAACCAGGTACTTTGTGCTTACACGAGACAATTGTTGCTTTTAAAAACTAAAGACTCTTCTTATCATTACAAAAGTGATATTTCAACTTGTGATTATCAAGTATTGATCGCTTTGACCTTAATTTAATCCGATAAGTATCCTATATTTTTCTAAATCTGTGTGGTGTCCTTCTACGTTAAGCCTAACTGCTTAGGGCCAAGCTACCAGAGGGTGGGCACAGGATAATGTGGATTGTGTGTGACTTACCCTGACTAGGATTGTGATCCCTATTTGGACAAAGGTCTATACCTCTGCCAACTAGACACACCATGGAACAGCTTCCCATCACAGAGTAATGCAGTATTTCCACCAAGGATGGCTGGCCTTGCAGTCCAGTCTCTCCAGTATGCAGATGACACAATAACCCTTGATCAGACACCGATAGGCCCACAGAGACTCTTCAACGCACTTGCCATTTATTGCAAAGCTAATAATTTGAAGATTAACATAGCAAAAGCGATGGTCATTATCATCACATGCAGACTAAAGAAAGGGGAGCCTGGGTTATTTGAGGGCAATGTGATTGAAATTGTGGACACGTACAAATACTTGGGGGTATGGTTGGATAGTAGAGATCACACCGCATCCACACTCATCAGGTGGCAGCAAGTTCTCTAATATGGGCTTTTTATAACTTACCGAACTCAATGATGAATCCAGATTTACGGCCCCTCCTAAAGTTGATAGGCTGCACACTTCTACTCACCATTGCTTATGGAGCAACCATATTCATAGACAAACTCGTAAATTGGCTAGATAGAACACAATCCACTCCTTATAGAAGACATTTTGCCTTACCAGACTATAACTCACACGCTTAAATTCAGCTATATTTTTGCCTATCTTCACAGCACTTGATACTGAAGGCAAAAGCTTTAGCTCATTGTCTTAAAGCCAAGGAAGCGAAGGATGATATTCTATTACGTGCACTCTGGGAAGTAATAAGCAACCCCCGGACGAGTGTGCATAGCACTTTAACACCATATTGGATGTCTTGGAGACTTGAAGAGATATGGTCATGTGACTTCCCCTCTGCTCCAGTATCAAAGCTGTAGGCTAAAGAAGCAAAAGTAACATCGGGATAGCAGGTTGTGCAGGATCTGAAGAAACAGGCACACAGAACTTGGCCAGTAACAATGTATGATGAGTGGCTCCCCTGATCAATCTCTCAGTACCCCATGGCAAGGGTATGAGAAAACAGCTGATGAGCTTAAGAGTCAGTTTAATTCTCTTAAAAGCCTGTTGGTGTGACCGGAGGGGTTTCTATGTTTCCAATAGGCAATGCCTATTTCATACAAAGGGGGAAGAATCCCTGTCCCACAACCCCTGCTTCTGTGAAAAACTGCTCCCACTAAGAGAGCTTTGACTGTGTCCATTGTGGCATATCCTAAACATCAGGACTTGCCAAGACACCGTGCAAGCATGTTCGAAAGGTGAATCATCCCTGCTTGATTTCTGAAATTTCTCAAATGTGCCTTAGTACCTCTGTAAATGTCATGGACACTGCTGAAGGCAAGACAATAGTAGCGCTGCTGTAGTCCTCCGCATAAATATGCCACCTTTATGTTCAGTACTTTATCCGGGCATTGCAATTGGTGACCTATTGAGAGCTAATTGGAATCCAACTAAAAGTAAAGGTGGGATTTTAGGTACTTGGAAGAATGGAATATAGCACTTTTTGGTCTTTGGAAGTGGAGGGGAAGGTCTTGGTTTTTTGTATTGTTTTAAAGTCATTTCCACTCTAATTGTTGCTCTTTTAACTGCTTTGATGAATCAGTTAACACTTAAGCTGATATATTACTTGTAGAAGAACCTGGGGCACTATTGTAAGGATTTTAATTAATCGTTCAACTAAGAATCTATCTATCTATCTATCTATCTATCTATCTATCTATCTATCTATCTATCTATCTATCTATCTATCTATCTATCTATCTATCTATCTAACTATCTATCTATCTATCTATCTAACTGTGCTGCCTTGCGTTATAAATCTGACGTAAGGGCTCGAGTCTCCTTGTGTCACATTGCATGCGGTAACTACGATGCAACCGCTTAGTTCATGTGGGACCCAGTCTCTGTATGCAAGTCGTGCTTCAATTGCAGTTGGTCACAAATCACACCTACGTCTCATTCTATCACTATCAGCTTAATGCTTTTTGGCATTATATTTTTTTGAAAGTTTGAAAGTTCATACCTCCAGTTCTCCTTACTGGATTTTTGTTGTTTTGGTGTCCTTTTATTGATTGAAGTGTAATCCATGATTGTAAATTAGCTGCGGATTTTTCTTATGCTATGTTTTGATTATATCAGTGTTAGACTTTTCATCCTTGGCGTGGTCTCCCTTAACTTTTTGCCTCTGTTCCCCAGGTTGTTGATGTGTGCTGGACTCTGATTTTGCTGTTTTTGTTACTCTGGGCACTTTACCACTGCTAACCAGTGCTAAAGTGCAAGTGCTCCTGTTTAAATTGTATGTAAGTGGTTCATCCATGATTGGCATATTTGAATTACTAGTAAGTCCCTAGTAATGTGCACTAGAGGTGCCAGGGCCTGTAAATCAAATGCTACTAGTGGGCCTGCAGCACTGGTTGTGCCACCCACATAAGTAGCTCTGTAATCATGTCTCAGACCTGCCCCTGCAGTGTCTGTATGTGTATTTTTACACTGTAAATTCGACTTGGCAAGTGTACCCACTTGCCAGGCCTAAACCTTCCCTTTCCTTACATGTAAGGCACCCCTAAGGTAGGCCCTAGGTAGCCCCAAGGGCAGGGTGCAGTGTATGGATAAGGTAGGACATATAGTAATGTGGTTTATATGTCCTGACAGTGAAATACTGCCAATTTCGTTTTCACTGTTGCAAGGTCTGTCTCTCTCTCATAGGACAATATGGGGGCTACCTTTAAATATGATTAAAGTGTAGATTCCCCTAGAGAATAGATGGACAGGTGGAGTTTGGGATCCCTGAACTCACAATTTAAAAATGCATCTTTTAGTAAAGTTGATTTTGAGATTGTGCGTTTGAAAATGCCACTTTTAGAAAGTGAGCATTTTCTTGCTTAAACCATTCTGTGACTCTGCCTTGTTTGTGGATTCCCTGTCTGGGTCAGTTTGACAGTTGGGTTGTTTTTCACCTCACACCAGACAGTGACACAAAGGGAGCTGGGGTGTGATCTGCATTTCCTGATTAGCCATCTCTGCTAGGAGGGAGGGGTGGAGTGGTCACTCTCATCTGAAAGGACTGTGCCTGCCTCTGACAATGCTGTCTCCAGCCCCCTGGTGTGTGTCTGAGGCCTTGCCTGGGCAAGGCAGGATTTCACAAGAAGGTGTGAGTCCCCTTTGAAGAAAGGTGACTTCAAAGACTAAAATGGGTATAAGAAGGGCACCCAAACTTACAAACTGTAGAAACACTTCTGGAATCAAGAGGAACCTCTGCCTGGAGAAGAGCTGATCGCTGAGGAACAAGTGCTGCCCTGCCTGTGACTGTGCTTTGTGGAGCTTTCCTGCAGTGCTGCTTCTGCCAGAGTAAGAGGGCAAAGACTGGACTTTGTGTGCCTTCCATCTTGAAGAAGAAATCTCCAAGGGCTTGATGTAGAGCTTGCCTCCTGTTGTTGAAGTCTCAGGGATAGCAAAGACTTCTTCCTGCCAGCACCTGGAGTCTCTGGAGAGACCCCTACTCTGCTCTGTGGTGCCCTTCCAGTTCCTGGGACCCTGAAAGGAGAGGCTGGCAGCCTAAGGACAAAAATACACGCACCGAGCGCCGTGCGGAGAAAAGATCGACGCGAATCCGATCGCGGCTGAGAAAACGACGCGACGCGGTTCCGCAGCTGAGAAACGACGCCGCAGGAGACGCGACCGAAAAACCGACGCCCGGAGCAGGAGAAATGACGCGCAGCATCGCTGACGGAGGCTGAGAGATCGCACCCTGCGCCGCGGGACTTTCGGATCGTCGTGTGGCTGGCTTTGTCAACGCGCACCGCCGTGCCGAGTTGTTTTCGACGCACACAGCCGTGCAGGGTTACTTTCGACGCACACGCCCGTGCGGGGTTATTTTTGACGCAAACCAGGTACATTTTTCACGCTAGCAGCGCTAGTGTTGTGTTACAACTACCTAAAGACTCTTTTTATTTTAAACCTTTTAAAAATCATAACTTGACTTGTGTATGTTGGATTTTTGTCGTTTTGGTCTTGTTTTGTTTAGATAAATATTTCCTATTTTTCTAAACCTGTGTTGTGTCATTTTGTAGTGTTTTCATTGAGTTACTGTGTGTGTTGGTACAAATACTTTACGCCCAGCACTCTGAGGTTAAGCCTACTGCTCTGCCAAGCTACCAAGGGGGTAAGCAGGGGTTAGCTGAGGGTGATTCTCTTTTATCCTAACTAGAGTGAGGGTCCTTGCTTGAACAGGGGGTAACCTGACTGTCAACCAAAGACCCCATTTCTAACATTGGTGACCAGCGGTCGGGATGTGGACTTGTATTTGTACTTGACATACAGTAATTAAGTGTACACTACTGTTTTGATCTCAGACCACTACGTGACCACATACTACTAGTCTTGTGATTTTTGTTTTTTACTTGGACTGTTTTTCTCTGCATTCAGTTTCTTTTTTTTTCGCTGATCCCGTGATTGACTTTGCTGAAACTTCATTTGAGAACTTGCTTTTCTGTTTTTGGAACTGTGCATATTTTTTTTTAACCTCTCATCATGTCTCAGTCTGGAGATGCCCTAGCTGAAGCTGCTTTTGACTTGGAGAAATTGGAGAGCTACAAAGTGGCTCAGTTGAAGCAGTTTTGTAGTAATGTTGGCTGTCCCATTAAGAGCTCATCCAAGAAGGATGAGCTGCAAAAGGCGCTGAGGGCCTGGGTGACAGCCAAAGCAGCTGAGGGGCACACAGATGAGGAGCCAGAGGGGGAAGAGGAGTTGCAAGTCACTCACACTGATGTAGTGGGTGGGCCTGCTATGTCTCAGGGGAGAATCTCCAGGGCAGGTAGCAGTGTGTCCTCCAAGAGTCTGACACCTGGAGAGTTATAGGACAGACAGGCAGAGAGGGAGTACCAGTTGGAGCTGAAAAAGCTCAGTCTAGAGGGGGAACAGAGAAAGCTGGCCCGTGAGGTGGAACAGAGAAAGCTGGACCTTGAGGAAAGGAAGATAAACATGGCTCATGAGCTCAGTTTAAAAGAGATAGATCAGAGGAGTCAGTCCAGTAGGGATGGTGGCAGCAATTCTACAGTGCAGCCTGAGAGAAGGGTACACATCCCAAAAGACCTTGTGAGGGATTATAAGAGAGAGGAAGATATCTACTTGTGGTTCAAGGGTTATGAGTCAGCTCTCCACATGAACCTGGTCCCTGAAGCTCATTGGGGGGCAGCCCTGTGGAAGCATTTTGAGGCAGAGGGGAGGGACACACTGACGGCCTTAGGGGATGCTCAGAGTCTCACCTACCCTGCCATGAAGGAGGCCTTACTTACCAGGTATGGTCTCACCCCTGAGCAGTACAAGGAGAAGTTTAGATCCTACAAGAGAAAGGAATCCCAAACATGGTTGGAATGTGTTGATTCTTGTTGCAGGTCACTGGATGGTTGGGTGAAGGGCAGTAAGGTAAACACGTATGAGGGGCTTTACAATTTAATTGCTTGGGAGCACTTGTACAGTTTATGTTTTCCAGAGCTGCGCCAGCACCTCATTGACAGCAAGCTGACTGACCCCAGGAAGCTTGCACAGGAAGCGGACCGCTGGGAGAGCACCAGGGTCCAAAGGAGGTATGGGGGAGACCACGCCAAGGGTGGGCAGGGTCCCTCTCAGACGAAAGGGGGGGGTAAGGGCAAACAGGATGAGTTCTCTAAAGGGCCCCAAACTGATTCCCAGGGTAAGGATTCCCAACCCCCCAGTGAAAAGAAGCCATGGTTCTCCAAAGGGAAGCCAATGGCAGGTGGTCCCCTACGTAAGTGCTATTCATGTAACCAGGTGGGTCATGTGAGGGGGGACCCCAAATGCCCCAAAAGTACACCGGCACCCACTGGTGCACCGTCCCAGGGTTTGGCCAGTGTAGCGCTTGGGGAGGAGTTGGTTTCAGGTGGGTGGGAACCAGCAGAAATGACCCTTGTCTCACTAGGGGACAGTGAGATGGTCCAGAGAAACCTAGTGCCTGATAACACTAAGAAGTACAGGCAATGGGTGACCATCAATGGACAGAGGGTGGAGGCTCTAAGAGACACTGGAGCCAGTGTGACTACAGTGAGGAGTCACCTGGTGTCTGAAGAGCAGATTGATCCCCGGGTACTTCACCAAGTAGTTGCAGTAGACAATTCTGAGCGCCTCTGCAGAGTGGCGCAGGTTCCCTTTGAATGGGGGGGGGTCTCAGGTTCCTGGAAAGTAGCTGTGAGTCCAACCATGCCTGTTGATTGTTTGCTAGGCAACGACCTGGAAGATTCCCCTTGGAAGGAGGTGGAACACAGGTCTCACTTGGAGATGTTGGGTCTGCCTGGGTGGGTATGCGTATCCACCCGGTCTATGGCAGCCAATCAGGGTAGTCAAGAGCCCCTGGAGCCTGAAACAGTGGCCCAGGGGACCGCCAAGAAGAGGAGAGGCAGGAGGCGCGGGAAACCCGCCCCAGAAGTTCCCACGGTCCGGGAGGAGGCAGAGCCTGAGGGTGATGCCCCGGAACCTACAGGGGAACAGGTGGCTGAACTGGGGGAGGTCCCCGAGCTGTCGCAGTGGCAGCAGGAAGGGGGACCCACCAGGGAAGTATTCTGCACAGCGCAGAAGGAGTGCCCTACTCTTGAGGGACTGCGGCAGCAGGCTGCAGCCCAGGCGGCTGGCGGGGCGCCAGGTACTCACCTGATTTATTGGGAGGATGGCCTCCTGTATAGTGAGCCTAAGGTTCCTGAGCCGGGGTCAGCTCGTATGCTGGTGGTACCCCAGGGCTTCAGGACCTTCCTACTGGGTTTGGCTCATGATGTGCCTTTGGCAGGACATCTAGGGCAGGACAAGACCTATAAGAGGCTTGTCTCCCACTTTTACTGGCCCTTGATGAACAAGCAGTCAGCTGCTTATTGTAGATCTTGTCAGACTTGTCAGGCAAGTGGCAAGAGTGGGGGGAAATGCAAAGCTCCCCTCTAACCTTTACCGGTAGTCAGTACTCCCTTTGAAAGGGTAGGAATTGACATTGTGGGGCCTCTGGATCCCAAGACAGCCATGGGCAACAGGTTCATCCTGGTCTTGGTGGACCATGCCACACGGTACCCAGAAGCTATTCCTCTAAGGACGGTCACCGCCCCCGTGGTGGGACGGGCCTTGATGGGGGTTTTTACCCGCATGGGGTTCCCCAAGGAGGTAGTATCTGATAGGGGTACAAACTTCATATCCACTTATATGAAGTCTCTGTGGAAGGTGTGTGGGGTAACCTACAAGTTCACCACCCCTTACCACCCCCAAAGTAATGGTCTGGTTGAGAGATTCAACCGCACCTTGAAAGGCATGATTCAGGGCCTGTCAGAGCCCTTGAGGCGTAAGTGGGACGTCCTCTTGCCATGCCTTCTGTTCGCTTACAGGGAGGTGCCTCAAAAGGGACTTGGCTTTAGCCCCTTTGAGCTCATCTATGGCCACCCTGTGAGGGGACCGCTCAGTCTGGTGAAGGAGGCTTTGGAGAAAGCTCCTAGTAAACCACCCCAGGATGTATTTAGCTACATGCTGGCACTAAGAAACCAGACTGCCCGCTTCAGGAGTCTCGCTCAGGAGAACCTGGAAGCAAGCCAGGAGGACATGAAACGGTGGTACGACCAGAATGCCACTCTGGTTGAGTTTCAGCCTGGACAAAAAGTGTGGGTCATGGCACCAGTGGAGCCTAGGGCTCTCCAAGATAAGTGGACTGGGCCTTTTGAGGTGGTGGAAAGAAAGAGCGAGGTCACCTATCTGGTAGACTTGCAATCCCCCAGGAACCCCTTGAGGGTCCTACATGTCAACCGCCTCAAACCACACTTTGAGCGAACTGAGCTATCCATGCTCCTAGCGACAGATGACGGGGTGGAGGAAGAGAGTGAGCCTCTTCCTGACCTCCTGTCTGCAGGAGAGAAAGATGGGTCTGTGGAGGGAGTGATCCTCTCCCCCTCCCTGACTGAGGAACAGCAGAGGGACTGTCGCCACGTGCTGGGACAGTTCGCCTCACTGTTTTCCCTGATCCCAGGAGTCACACACCTGTGCACACATGATGTGGACACTGGGGACAGTACACCTGTTAAACATAAGGTTTACAGGGTGACTGACAGGGTGAGGGCTTGCATTAAGGAGGAAGTCTCCAAAATGTTAGCCCTAAGGGTTATTGAGCACTCCAGCAGTCCTTGGGCCAGCCCAGTGGTCTTGGTCCCAAAGGCTACTGCTCCTGGTGCCACTCCAGAACTTAGGTTCTGTGTGGACTACCGGGGTCTCAATGCGGTCAGCAAGACTGACGCACACCCCATCCCCCGAGCTGATGAGCTCATTGATCGGTTAGGAGCTGCCAAGTACCTCAGTACGTTTGATTTAACCTCTGGGTACTGGCAGATTGCCTTAACTGAAGGGGCAAAGGAGAGGTCAGCATTCTCTACCCCCGATGGGCACTTCCACTTCAATGTGATGCCCTTTGGGATGAAGAATGCCCCTGCCACCTTTCAGAGGTTGGTCAACCAGGTGTTGGCAGGACTGGATGAGTTCAGTGCCGCCTACCTGGATGACATTGCTGTGTTTAGTTCCACATGGGAGGAACACCTGCAACACCTCTGGAGAGTGTTAGAGGCCCTGCAGAAGGCAGGCCTCACTATTAAGGCGAGCAAGTGCCAAATAGGGCAGGGTTCTGTTGTGTACTTAGGACACCAGGTGGGGAGTGGCCAGGTGGCACCCCTACAGCCTAAGATTGACACGATTCTGGCTTGGGAGCCTCCCAAGACCCAGACTGAAGTGAGAGCCTTTTTAGGTCTCACAGGATACTATCGGAGGTTCGTTAAGGGATATGGTACCATTGTTACCCCCTTAACTGAGTTGACTTCTAAGAAGCAACCCAAGAAAGTGATCTGGACAGAGGCTTGCCAGAACGCTTTTGATGCCCTGAAGGCTGCCATGTGCACAGCACCTGTGCTGAAGGCACCTGACTACTCCACGGAGTTTGTTGTACAGACAGACGCCTCAGAGCATGGTATTGGAGCAGTACTCTCACAGCTGAATGAAGAGGGCCTAGATCAACCCGTAGCCTTCATTAGCAGGAGGTTACTACCCAGGGAACGTAGGTGGAGTGCCATAGAACGTGAAGCGTTTGCTGTGGTCTGGGCACTGAAGAAGCTAAGACCCTACTTGTTTGGGACTCACTTCCGAGTTCAGACCGACCACAGACCCCTCAGATGGTTAATGCAGATGAGGGGTGAGAACCCAAAACTGTTGAGGTGGTCCATTTCCCTACAGGGGATGGACTTTACGGTGGAACATCGACCCGGTACAGAGCACGCCAATGCTGATGGTCTGTCCAGGTTCTTCCGCCTTAGTGATGAGAACCCCCATGAGGTTGGGTAGTTGCTCCCCACTTTTAGCTGGGGGGGACACGTGTTAGACTTTTCATCCTTGGCGTGGTCTCCCTTAACTTTTTGCCTCTGTTCCCCAGGTTGTTGATGTGTGCTGGACTCTGATTTTGCTGTTTTTGTTACTCTGGGCACTTTACCACTGCTAACCAGTGCTAAAGTGCAAGTGCTCCTGTTTAAATTGTATGTAAGTGGTTCATCCATGATTGGCATATTTGAATTACTAGTAAGTCCCTAGTAATGTGCACTAGAGGTGCCAGGGCCTGTAAATCAAATGCTACTAGTGGGCCTGCAGCACTGGTTGTGCCACCCACATAAGTAGCTCTGTAATCATGTCTCAGACCTGCCCCTGCAGTGTCTGTATGTGTATTTTTACACTGTAAATTCGACTTGGCAAGTGTACCCACTTGCCAGGCCTAAACCTTCCCTTTCCTTACATGTAAGGCACCCCTAAGGTAGGCCCTAGGTAGCCCCAAGGGCAGGGTGCAGTGTATGGATAAGTTAGGACATATAGTAATGTGGTTTATATGTCCTGACAGTGAAATACTGCCAATTTCGTTTTCACTGTTGCAAGGTCTGTCTCTCTCTCATAGGACAATATGGGGGCTACCTTTAAATATGATTAAAGTGTAGATTCCCCTAGAGAATAGATGGACAGGTGGAGTTTGGGATCCCTGAACTCACAATTTAAAAATGCATCTTTTAGTAAAGTTGATTTTGAGATTGTGCGTTTGAAAATGCCACTTTTAGAAAGTGAGCATTTTCTTGCTTAAACCATTCTGTGACTCTGCCTTGTTTGTGGATTCCCTGTCTGGGTCAGTTTGACAGTTGGGTTGTTTTTCACCTCACACCAGACAGTGACACAAAGGGAGCTGGGGTGTGATCTGCATTTCCTGATTAGCCATCTCTGCTAGGAGGGAGGGGTGGAGTGGTCACTCTCATCTGAAAGGACTGTGCCTGCCTCTGACAATGCTGTCTCCAGCCCCCTGGTGTGTGTCTGAGGCCTTGCCTGGGCAAGGCAGGATTTCACAAGAAGGTGTGAGTCCCCTTTGAAGAAAGGTGACTTCAAAGACTAAAATGGGTATAAGAAGGGCACCCAAACTTACAAACTGTAGAAACACTTCTGGAATCAAGAGGAACCTCTGCCTGGAGAAGAGCTGATCGCTGAGGAACAAGTGCTGCCCTGCCTGTGACTGTGCTTTGTGGAGCTTTCCTGCAGTGCTGCTTCTGCCAGAGTAAGAGGGCAAAGACTGGACTTTGTGTGCCTTCCATCTTGAAGAAGAAATCTCCAAGGGCTTGATGTAGAGCTTGCCTCCTGTTGTTGAAGTCTCAGGGATAGCAAAGACTTCTTCCTGCCAGCACCTGGAGTCTCTGGAGAGACCCCTACTCTGCTCTGTGGTGCCCTTCCAGTTCCTGGGACCCTGAAAGGAGAGGCTGGCAGCCTAAGGACAAAAATACACGCACCGAGCGCCGTGCGGAGAAAAGATCAACGCGAATCCGATCGCGGCTGAGAAAACGACGCGACGCCGGTTCCGCAGCTGAGAAACGACGCCGCAGGAGACGCGACCGAAAAACCGACGCCCGGAGCAGGAGAAACGACGCGCAGCATCGCTGACGGAGGCTGAGAGATCGCACCCTGCGCCGCGGGACTTTCGGATCGTCGTGTGGCTGGCTTTGTCAACGCGCACCGCCGTGCCGAGTTGTTTTCGACGCACACAGCCGTGCAGGGTTACTTTCGACGCACACGCCCGTGCGGGGTTATTTTTGACGCAAACCAGGTACATTTTTCACGCTAGCAGCGCTAGTGTGGTGTTACAACTACCTAAAGACTCTTTTTATTTTAAACCTTTTAAAAATCATAACTTGACTTGTGTATGTTAGATTTTTGTCGTTTTGGTCTTGTTTTGTTTAGATAAATATTTCCTATTTTTCTAAACCTGTGTTGTGTCATTTTGTAGTGTTTTCATTGAGTTACTGTGTGTGTTGGTACAAATACTTTACGCCCAGCACTCTGAGGTTAAGCCTACTGCTCTGCCAAGCTACCAAGGGGGTAAGCAGGGGTTAGCTGAGGGTGATTCTCTTTTATCCTAACTAGAGTGAGGGTCCTTGCTTGAACAGGGGGTAACCTGACTGTCAACCAAAGACCCCATTTCTAACAATCAGCATTTTGTTATGCAGAAATATTTTACACATTGCCTCTGAGTTATGCTTGCCTGCTGTGTACTATAGCCAGGGCCAGTGGAATTATGGGGTAAGGGAGCATCAAATTTTGAGGAAAGTGACAGCAAATTATGCGGCATAATGCAGCACATTTTTTGATAGTATTACTTCATTTTCATTATTGTAATTTAAACATATTGTAATTCTGTCTGGGAAAAGAGTTGACTTCATTAGTACCAGTTTACCTACCAAATACGTAAAAAACAACACAAAGATGATGACATAACCTTTTCAAAAGTCCTTCCACTGCACAGGAAGTCACACTGCTACTTTTCTAGTAACTTTTGGTTTAAGCGAGAGACATTTTTTTGGTTAAACTCTGCAGATTATGCAGATGCTGATGGATTATGTAGCCAATGAAACAAACCCATGATTATGCAAAAAAAGCAAGCGTCACATAATTCCAGTGGCCCTGGCTATGGCTAACAAGGGGTTGAGCTCAGTTTAATTTAGTGACTTTAGTGGACCCCTGACAAGAAATGTGATGATTACTTCAGGCTGGAAGATAGCTCCATTATATAATAACTCAAATTCTGACACATGCCATTTATGTTGCTGCTTTGGATGATTCAGCCAACACATATTTATCCCTTTGTACCGGTGAGCCTAAATCTTTCTCAAGGCTGAAAGGTGCCATAGAAGTATGTCCGTTTTATAAAGAAAGTATATACAGAGTTATTTTGTCCAATTTGTGCCACATAATTCACAAAAACGGCATGCAGTGAGCTTTGAAAACAGTGAGGAGTTTGCGCATTTACGAAACAGAGGGGATCGCATACAGTGCTTAATTCGTGCTTATTTCTCCGGTGCTGAGCACCGGCACTTATTTTTGAGGGCCAGCGCTTATTTTTCTGCCTCAAGCATTTACTGCGAGCAAAAGACACATATGGGAAAGACGGAGGAAGAGAAAAATGAAAAAGCGTCACAAAGAGAGAAAGTAGGAAGCTGCAAGAGTGAGCTGAAGGGGACAGGGAGTGGCTGTAAGTGGATTGAAGAGGTCCGAGACGGCTTCAGGATTACAGTGCCTCAATATTCCGTGTTCGCACATTTAATTGCAACTGCGTGTTTAAGAGAAGGGCTTTGGGCACCGGCACCTTTTTATTTACAAATTAAGCACTGATCGCATACCTCTAATTTTAAGTGATGTGCGTGGGTTTCACTGCACTGAGTTGTCTGTTGGTGCACATAGAGATATATTCATCCAGGTCCTGATGGTACCTGACAACGCTACATGCCTGAGATGCATAAAAAAGGAAGAACCCACCAGACGGACAACCCAAAGCTCATTCCAGATCAACATGTTAGTTAGACCACAACAGGGAAAGAAGTTAATATCAGTCTTTTTCCACACACATGATACACAATTTCCCAAAGTAAAGGTGGAGGGCTATTTATGAAACACAATGACAACATTGGAAGTGAAGTCACAGAAAGTATCAACACAACTTATTAAAAACAAATATGAGACTTAATTAAAAACAAAATTGGTCGAGTTTGCACTGTTTAAAACTGCAAAAAAATAGAAAATGCACAATGAGATCACACTCAAAGTGATGTCATAAGAAATGGCAGTCCCGGCACACCCTTGGTCCGGGTATGTTGAAAGTAGGTGTATTTTGTAGAATATTTATATATTTACCTAGAAAGCACCATGTCTATTCACCTTATAGGAATATGCTTATACACTTCATATATTTTTTTCTTGATAAACTACAATCAGGCATGTGACTTCTGTTAAAATAAAAAATATTACATATTTTGATTCTGGCCCTGACTGCTCACACATGCATCAGACAACTACTGGCTGAGATGAGTAATCCAATTTTTATTCAAAACTGTTCACTCTAAAATGCTTTGAAGGAAAGAGCTGTCCACATAAAGCAGTATAATTGTATTATTACTACTAGAAATATTTGAGTGGCTCACTTTGCTTTGAAACTATCAAGTTTGGGGCCATGCAGGTGTAAGACATTTTAGGGCCATGCAGGTGTAACCAATTGGATTACTGGTTTGGGGGGGAGGGAGGGCGGTGAAACCTTTCACAAGCCTAAATGAACCTATGTTCAGCCCCTTGGTAGATTGGGAGGATTCAATTAGAGGCAATGCATGTTTTTTTTTAGTTCAGTCAAGTACATTACTCAAAAGTGAATCCCTGAGAGAAACATCCGGGATAAATGGGAAATTACAAAGGAATTTGATGCTGCGATCCCGGTTTCCTCTGTCAAATTATCATTTGGCAGGGGACTCTCATGGAACAACTAGTAATCCACAGTAACGCCCCACCCTAACACTTCTAGGGCGCTTTATCGTAGCATTTGTAATGATGCGGTTTGAGGCCAGAATAGCTCTAAATTCTCTCTTGCGACATTAAAGAGCTACGGAATCCCTGACGATGAATGTTGGTGGGATGAGAGAGGTAAAAAGCGCCAAGTGACTCCTCGGTGAACGTGTAATGAGGTGCTACAGTGAGTATAGATGCAAAGTGATGTGCAATGCTACCTCACTCACCATCATAGAACACTAGCACATCTTCCTCTGCCTCTGCCTCAGAATAGAGGGGTTGGCTTTACCCCTCCCCCACGTAACCAGTGATGGGATTCCGTCCACTCCCATCCGCCCTCCACTGGTGCCCTGCCAAGATGTACACCTTGAATTCCGTGGTTGCAGAAAAATGCATAACGGAAGAGGCAAAGGGATGCCAGAAAGCGATCGTGAGGTACCGTGTAAAATGCAAAGATTTGATCTCAGGAGAAGACAAATAGCAGCCCTGAAACAGTCCGAAGGAAATCAGGATTTGACAAAACAAAGGCTTCGGTGGAAAAAGCATGGCGGCTGTTCCTGTTCCCGTGAAATATTAACAAGAGACAGAAAGACCTGTGCGCGAGGGAGTTTACGAGGATGCCCAGGGGAGGGAATGATGGAGGATAAAAGGGAAGATTGCAATCGTTAGAAGGCCGCTCCGCCTTATAAATGGCCCCTTTAAAGGAAAGGATGCAATTGCTAAAAACATTGACAGGCTGAGGTGCCGAAAGCCCAGCGCTGGCTTTTTTTCTGCTTTCCTCCAGAGACACAGATCCGCTAATTGCGCCGCAGAATCAATCCCTAAAAGGAGATGTTGGTTCCTTCGCTTTCCCTCGTGGAGGAGGGACGTTCGCCAATCATTCTCTTTAATGACAGATTGAGTAAAAAAGTCTTTAATGACAGATTGAGTAAAAAAGTCATTTGAATTCAGGGATTGTGTCGATTTTGCTATATTTATGCAAACAACGCAGATGATTTTTCAATCCCTGCTTCACTCACCCAAGTACAACTCTATATGCAGAAGACCTAGCTTGGTAGGTGAAAGTGCATGGTGCAGCGACCTGTATCCACTGCTCAGATCACCTCTCATCAACCTCTTCACTCACTGAAGTAGAACCCTATATACAGAACACCTGGGACCTCATCTATAAGGAAATGGCACAGCACGGTGCGGCAAACAATCTTGCTGCGCCGAGTTGTGTAGTTTCCAAAATGCAGGAATAAGGTGCATCGCTGTGTTTCCCCCGGCTCTAAATTAGCTGCCTAGTGCCAACACAGCCACGCTTCTGTGGTGGTGCGAGGATAGCTGTGCTGCGGGAGGGGATTGTTTTTGTGCAGGAAGGGACTCCTTCCTGCACAAAAACAACTTTAATGGCTAGTTGCTCCTTCTATGTGTGGTGCATAATGCAGCACACATAAAAGGAGCAATAGCCATTAAAGGTCTCTCCTGCACAAAAACAACCTTTAATGGCTAATTGCTCCTTCTATGTGTGCTGCATAATGCAGCACACACAAAAAGAACAAAAAACGAGGAGAAATGAAAGTAGGGAGGCATTAGGTTTTGCCACTGCCTCACATTTATGAGTTCAAGGCAGGATCAAATAGCAATGGGTGTTGCATGGCGAACGCTCAGTCTTTCGAAGGCTTACATATGAATGAAGAGTGCATTGGAATTGACTGGTGACCTGATGTATGGGGGCAAATGGCATTTTAGAATTAGATTTTATCCCCTCATAAATAGACAAGGGAAAAAAAAGTGGAGGAGTCAGAGGACATATTAAGGGACCCCCATCGTACTAGTCCTGATGAAGACCCATTGTGGAGGTGTGATGTGGCCCAAGATATAGAGGGGTCGAAACATCGATGGGTATATCATAGTTTGGATTGGTTTCTGCATAGAACCTGTGGAGGATTGAAGGAATTGATTTAGACTCTTTGAGGATCTGGAATGGAGTCAATGCAGCAAAAAAGAACCAACCGACTGTTTTTAATGTTTTTTGTATAGGTGTTTTGATCTATTTGAATATGTATTATTCTTCTTTCTATTTATCACGAGCACTTTTTCTCACACTATCTTTCCTTCGGTGTGTTGTTTTTTAGATGGGTTGTCCGTATAATATACTAAATTGATATTTATGTAAACGAAATGAATGGATATATTTATATTTATATGAATAAATAGTGTTTCTGTTTTCACCTATGTTGTTTTATGATGTATAAATAACTTGTTATTTTCCCGTTTGGGCATTGTTGTATGTAATGATTACTTTCTACCCAGCCCGGTCGGGTTTTTGGGTTACCCTCTGTGGTGTATAAGTACAGACCTGGCCTAAATTGAGGCCAGGGCCGTAGGCAGTGAAAGATGCTGTTTTAGTCCTTGTTTGTGCACCATTATGCCCAAACAATGACAACCAAAGACACGGGGAGTTACCTGGGTCTTCCTGGGGGTCCACCTCTCCTCATTGTCCAACGACAACGAGCCCTCTTCTTCTGCGGCTATCTCCCTCCTCTGCTCCGGTTCGCTCTGCAGCCCAGTTATTGACTGTACAGCACATATGTCTGCGCATGTGCTGTGCAGCCCAAACTGGGTTGCAGAGCGCCCCGGGTGAGCTCCGCTCTGCTGGCGGGGCTAGTGGAGTTTTTGGACTAACTCCACACTCCAAGTGCAGCACAGAGTTAAAAAAAACTCCGTTAGCTCTGCCAGTGGAGCAGAGCTCCCCGCACACACCTATTCTTAGATAAATAAAAGAGGCACCAGTGCATAATGTAGGTGCACTTTGCTATCAGTGCTTTCAGGATTAGTGCCTTAGTATCACTTTGAAGCACTCACAGAGTCGGGTGGTTTCCAACCTTCGTTTTGAGGGTGTCTTTACAAATCCAAGGCTCATATAGTTTGTGAGCCTCTGTCATTCAGATTCTGTTCGGCGTTCAGCTACTGTTTCGAGTTTGTGTGTCTTGATAGTGACTTGCTGTGCTACACCAGAGGTATTTCAAAATCAATAGGAGCTGTCCAGGTTATTTGGCATGCACATTGCACAACTTCTAATATGTGGGTGTAGTAGAGAATGCAGTAATTAAAGGTAGTGTGTCCTGTTGAGAAATTTTGATAGCCATCTTCTGGCCAATATTCGCTATACTGGGTAAGATCTTGGTGTCCAGTCTGATATGTACTGCTGTAACTTGGTATAATGTGTTGAGAATGTAAATGTTCTGAGCATGGCTGTAGCACATTTGTACCTGTTTGTACTGCGATCTATGTGTACTGATACATTATATATATATATATATATATATATATATATATATATATATATATATATATATATATATACATGTATATATATATATATATATATATATATATATATACACACACACATATATAAATATATATACACACACACATATATATATATACACACACACACACACACACACGCTCACATTTTAAATGTACGAAACACCAAAGAAATTCACCAGTTATAGTGAGAGTTACCTCAAGTAACTATAACTCGTGCCCTAAGGTAACTATAACTCATGTCCCCGGTGTGCAGTTTTTTTTCTGTCAAAAGTTTACTGCAAATATAATATTGATATTATCAATAATGTTATCAAAGATGTCATGAGTGCCCTAATATGTTGGGTAATTAGCAGTGCATGACTAGGCGCAAGTTATAGTTACTTGAGGTAACTCTATAACTGTGAATTTCTATGGTTTTGTTCTTTTAAAATGTGAGCCTAACTATAACATCCCCCAATTAAGATATTAAGGGCCTGATTTAAGAAAAGTGGTGCTGCATCCAATGTAGCGCCACTTTTCTTGAACCTCTTAGCGCCCCCTAATGCCACCATTGCAAATCAGCACCCTGGTAAGAAATGTGTCATATCAACTGTGTCTTCTCTAAGCAATCTGCTGCTACATTCTACAGCAAGATCTGAAATCTCCTGTTCAGTCATTGGTGCTTCCCAGAAATCAACTACCGTAACTCTGTCTTGACTCATCTCCCCAAGACCTATCTCACCCCTTTTAAATCAGTTCTACATTGGCAACACATTACACCTATGGGGCAAAAAGGAATTACCATATCTCACTTATGCTGGTCAATCTCTGCTGGCTGACCATCAAAGCCAGGACCATATAAAAGACGACCTATATCACTCATACAGCCCTTTAAACATTGACTCTGTGTTATCTGGCCGCCAAACAAAATATCTGGAAGAACAAGACCATCACAAAATGCCAAAGCTCTGTTGCTAAAATCTCCAACCTTTAATAAGGAACAACTCATGAGACAGTCCTTCTCAGGAAACATGACCACAATATGAAACTCTTTACCTCTGAGACTATATATACGACTACCTCAAAGGTAATTTCCAAAATGGAGCTGAAGGCCGTTCTCCTTCAAAGATATTTTAGTTAATGACATCTCAGCTAAACTCTCCCTTGGGAATGTACATCTCACTTCTATGGGCTAGCCCCTGGCCATTGCTCTAAGATTAACTGCCCTACCTCCATTTCATTAGCCTTTATCATTTGACAATTTGTTCTCTGCCTCAATTTATATTATCTACGCCTTTGAACAATTGTAATTCTGTGCCTTATGTAATGATCTGCTGATTTATAATTTTGGACCTTATGTAACAACCTATGTTTTACTGTAAAGTGCCTTATTTAATGGCCTTATGTAAAAACCTTTTTACCAATGGATATTTTGTGATTTTGGACCTTATGTAACAATCTACTTTTTATTGTAAAGCACCCTAGCATCTTTGGGTAATGACCGTGCTTTATAAAAATGCATAAATAAATACATAAATGGGGTAACATGAAGTAGCAGGCCTATGCATCACACAGGATACCTATAAATTCCACAGGTTTAGGCTCCACACATCGTAGCTAAAAGCAGCTTTACTTAGCATTGGTACCTGTCAGGTTGCTCAGAGCCTTCTGAGTTTAGATCTTAGGCAGAAAGTTATACCACAAGTTTTATAATTTTTTCGGCAGGCTCAGACCTCACCAAGCAAAGCTAGTCATCCAGAACCTTCAAAACCTAATGTCTGTGGGGGTGTAGTCACATGTTACAGCAAGAGAGCCCAGCGGAGCGGTCCAGAGCCACATGGTGTCATTATGGCCTGATAAGGCTGCAGCCATCTCGACAGGTGGTACACTGCATAGGGCGTTTTGCCAGTGGTCCTCACTCAGGATGGCACACCACAAATCATAGCTGCCTCACGCTATTGTGGCCTACTCTGCCTATCCCCTGCACTCGCCATGGCCAGGTGAGTGCCCTGGGATCAAGGGCCCTCCTCCTCTACCCCTACACATGCTGTGCTGTGGCTAGAGCATGCTGTCAGTGGTTGACTGCCTCCAGCATGACAGGAAATTAGGTATGTCCCTGAACAGAACCTTTTCATCAACCCAGGAAGCGGGACCCAGTGACTTGCTCCACTGCCTGCATTCAGGGGGTTGACCATTAGGAACTGAATGCTGCCCCCCGCACAGGAGAGGACAATGCATCAATCAGGTGTTTAACCTGGGGACACCAGGCCTTGCGATGGCCAGCTGACTGCACCAAGGCCTCCTCCCCTCAATGGCCCTCCTGTAGAGTGGGGTGCTCCTCCAGACTTGTGTCTCCACCCCGCTGCTCCCTGTGAGGGGGATGCCATAGATCAATGGTTCCTTCCCTCTTGGAGTCATCCTCTGTACCACACAGATTTGCCCGCTGCACCCGACTGAGGTGACCCAATCCTGATCTGACCCCCGCAGTCTTGGGAGACGCTGGGCAGATCTGGAACTTGCCCCCCAGACTAGTATCTACTGGGGGCACTATTTCTTGTTTCCTGGGAGCCTGATGCTGCTTAGGGAGCTACCTGTTCCTCCCCAGCCCTACAGGGTGCCCCATGGGCATCCACACCTCTTGGCCTCTCACTCTTGGATTCTTGTCCTGTAGATGCCTTTCAGTAAGTCCTCTGGCAAACCCCCCCTTCAGCTGCTCTTCTTGAGGGCCATCTCCCAGCACCATCCTATGGCTTCCCCACAGGGAACACCCAGTGCTGGGTCAAAATCAGCACCAGCCCCTTACTACACGCAACAGGATGGTCTCCATTATGGAGACCATCCTGCAGGAGGTCACAGTGGTCGGCCACTGCCTGGAAGAAATTGACTCCAAAAACTCAGAATTAACGACCAAGACCAAATGTTTCCTTGCTGAGATTTCGGACTTCCAGTACAGAGTGGAGGGGATGGAGCAGTGGCTCATGGCCGTGGAGGGCCACCTCAGCACCATACTGGATAGGGATCAGTAACTCTAGGTGCGGACATCAGGGAATTCCTCAAGAGTGTCCTTCCCATTCTCACAGGCCTCACCTACTCTCCTCCCCTGGAGATCCAGTGGGTGCACCACAATGGCCCACTGACCCAGGAACCATTGGGATGACCGTGCACACTAACAGCCTGCTTCCTCCGTCATAAACAGCTGCAACAGTTCCTAACTGCAGCCTGCTCACATGGCTCATATGACTTTGAGGGGCATGAGGTCTGCGTAGCCGCCAATTTTTTGCGGGAGACCAACAAGAGGAGGAAGGCATTCCTGACCCTTTGGCCCCATCTCCGAATACTGAACATCAAGTTTGGCCTGTTTTGAGTCTGCACATATGTGGATCACGAAAGATGGCAAGTCCAAAGACTGTCTCGACCCAGATGCCCTGTGCTTTTTTCTGGACAAACCCACTAATCATGCTATGGAGCATGCCCCACTGGACCAGCAGTGACTCCAGCTCCATGGCCCTCTGTTAGAAATGGGGTTTCTTGTTTCGCTAGGTTATGCACCTAAGCCAGGCAGAACACACCCACTCTAGTCAGGGCAAGTGAGTTATACGTCCAAGATAACCCCTGCTCACCCCCTTGGTAGCTTGGCACGAGCAGTCAGGCCTATCCCAGAGGCAATGTGTAAAGCATTTGCACAAAACACACAACACACATGACACACTATCCCTACCACAAAGGAAACACAACACCAAGTTATATGAAAATGTTCTGTATTGTACACAGCACAATTATTAGACCAAACACAACATGACAGTAATATCCTGCTACCTTAGCAGTTGTCAGAACGTTACACAATAGTTACTCTGCAGAACTAGCAGTAGTCACATATAACACACAGGTTACTTAATATTCTGCAACATAAGCAGTAGTCAGGAATCACATTATTACACCAATGCACGTATCATAGAAGTATCATAAACGCCCATATCAGGAACATTATAAAACATATGGTAAGTCAGAAAAACATATTAGCATGTTATTCCCATAAAAGGAACATTAGCATACATATATGCAACACTTCATCAGAAGTCCAGGAAAACATATCAGCCTACAATGTCCTATCAGGAACATTTAGAAAGTATATAGTTATGCCAACTACCTGTAGTCCTGATGAAACCGGCACTCCGTGTGCCAAGAAGATCCCAAAAAAAGACGGTCCCCGGCCCTCCTCTATGCCAAATGGGGCCTTGCGCTCCTTTGGGGGGAGGCGGTCGACCTGCACCCCCTCTAGTTTATATAACCGGCCCCTCCTGAGGCCTGAGATCTCTGGGGGCTGCCCCGGACCTCCACTGGCCCTCCAACCGGGGTGGGGGGCAAAACACTGCCCACAAAACAACAGGGGCCAGAAAACACTCCAGGAGCATTCACGCGCCAAACGCGGTGACCAGGGGGGAGACACCCACCCTCACTCCCCCCGTGTCCTGCTTCTCTGGGGCCCAAAGTACTATGGGCATGATCGTCCTGCCGGGCAGGACCTCTGAGGAGGTTTTCCGGCCGCCCAACAGGAGAGGAGAGGCTCCGGCTGCCTCTTGTGCACTGGAGGTAACACGTCTCCTCCCAGTGCGTCCTTGCCACGTCGTGGGCCCTGGGAAGGCCAGGGGGTAAAGGGGACTTCCAATGAGGCCTCCCTCTCTCCTGGGGCAGTCCGCCCACTCTCGCCCCCACCTAACATGGTGCGCGAGTGCTCCTCCTAGTTCAGCGGTGACTTGACTCCAGGAAGGGCTGGTTGGTGGCCCGGGGGCGCTCCTCAGAACGTGTTTCACCCAAGTTGTTTTTCTTCATGCCCCAGGGGCACCAGGGACAGTGCGCCTTCAGCGCAGTGAAAATCTATAGCGCCCGGGTCGCGCCGGTGAGATCCGGCGGCAGAACAAGGTGCTTTCAATCGCTAGGGGCACTCAAAATAAAGCACTTTCAAGGCACTTGAGGGCATAATAGCAAAAGTGCCCTCCAGGCACAATGTGCGAAATTAAGCACTCCTTGTGCTTAAAGTGGTTGCAGGGGTCAGGGGCCAAAGCACTCTGCCCTTGGGGAACAAAGTTAATGAAAAAGGAGCACAGGCGGCAGTGCCCAGCAGCAGGCCAGCGCAAGGGAGATGCATGCTGTTCCTTACAGTGATCAAGTAGGTCACAGGCCAGCACAGCAGCAGCAGTTCATGGTGGTTCCTGGTGAGTCCTTCCAGCATTCTGTAGGTCGCTCCCCCTGCCGCTGCAGCTCCTCCAGCTCCTCCAGGTTCCTGAGTTCCTGACACCCACCTAACAGTAAGTACCCCCCACCTCCCAGCCCCTCGCTCTGCCCCGCGCTACTCACCCTCTCTCCTGCTCCTGCTTCTTTTCTTCTTTTCTTCTTCTCTGCTCTTCCTCCTCGCTCCTCGTCTGTAATCTTCTGCTGTACTCTTCTTTTCCCCGTCTTCTCTCTTCTTCTCTTCTTCCTCATCTTCTTCTGTGGTCTTCTGCCTTCTGTTCTTCGTTTTCTGTATCTTCTTCTGTGTTCTTCTGTGTTCTTCTGTGTTCTTCCGGTCTTCTGCTCCCTGTTCTTCCGGTCTTCTGTTCTTCTGTTCTTCTGTTCTTCCGGTCTTCTGCCTTCGGCTCTTCTGCCTCCTCCGTCTTCTTCTCCCCGCGCCTGCCCTCCTGCTCCTACCTCATCCCCCTCCCTCACTCGCATCCCCCTCTCTATCTCCCCTATCTAACCCGTTCACTATCTACCTCCCTCACTCCTCCTATCTACCTATCTCTCTATCTCTCTATCCCACTATCTAATCTCCCTCACTGTCCACCTCCTCCTATCTTCCTATCTCTCTATCTATTTCCCTATCTATCGATTTCTCTATTTTCTCTATCTACTTCTCTATCTTCCCCCCCTTCCCGCCACCCCCTCTATTACCTATCTTCCTATCCTCTCACTCTACCTCTCACCCTCACCCACCTCTACAACCCCCCCTCCCCTATCTTCACAACCCTACTCCTATCTTTCTCCCTAATATCCTAAACCTCCTAACACTCACCCCCCTCCACCCTTAAACCCCCCTCCCCCAGCTCTTCTCACTCTACCTGTCCCCCCCCTCCCTCGCGCATTCCCGCCGCGACCTCCTGCATGCCCCCGCCCCCCAGCTGACCCCTCCCCCCCCCTCCTACCTCATATGGCGGCCGCTGCGCGACAGTGGTAGCGACCCTTGACCCAAGGGTAGGTCGCTCCCCCTGCCGCTGCAGCTCCTCCAGCTCCTCCAGGTTCCTGAGTTCCTGAGACCCACCTAAAAGTAAGTACCCCCCACCTCCCAGCCCCTCGCTCTGCCCCACGCTACTCACCCTCTCTCCTGCTCCTGCTTCTTTTCTTCTTTTCTTCTTCTCTGCTCTTCCTCCTCGCTCCTCGTCTGTAATCTTCTGCTGTACTCTTCTTTTCCCCGTCTTCTCTCTTCTTCTCTTCTTCCTCATCTTCTTCTGTGGTCTTCTGCCTTCTGTTCTTCGTTTTCTGTATCTTCTTCTGTGTTCTTCCGGTCTTCTGCTCCCTGTTCTTCCGGTCTTCTGTTCTTCTGTTCTTCCGGTCTTCTGCCTTCGGCTCTTCTGCCTCCTCCGTCTTCTTCTCCCCGCGCCTGCCCTCCTGCTCCTACCTCATCCCCCTCCCTCACTCGCATCCCCCTCTCTATCTCCCCTATCTAACCCGTTCACTATCTACCTCCCTCACTCCTCCTATCTACCTATCTCTCTATCTCTCTATCCCACTATCTAATCTCCCTCACTCTCCACCTCCTCCTATCTTCCTATCTCTCTATCTATTTCCCTATCTATCGATTTCTCTATCTATTTTCTCTATCTACTTCTCTATCTTTCCCCCCCTTCCCACCACCCCCTCTATTACCTATCTTCCTATCCTCTCACTCTACCTCTCACCCTCACCCACCTCTACAACCCCCCCTCCCCTATCTTCACAACCCTACTCCTATCTTTCTCCCTAATCTCCTAAACCTCCTAACACTCACCCCCCTCCACCCTTAAACCCCCCTCCCCCAGCTCTTCTCACTCTACCTGTCCCCCCCCTCCCTCGCGCATTCCCGCCGCGACCTCCTGCACGCCCCCGCCCCCCAGCTCCCATTCGCCCTCAGCTGACCCCTCTCCCCCCTCCTACCTCATATGGCGCCCGCTGCGCGACAGTGGTAGCGACCCTTGACCCAAGGGTAGGTCGCTCCCCCTGCCGCTGCAGCTCCTCCAGCTCCTCCAGGTTCCTGAGTTCCTGAGACCCACCTAACAGTAAGTACCCCCCACCTTCCAGCCCCTCGCTCTGCCCCGCGCTACTCACCCTCTCTCCTGCTCCTGCTTCTTTTCTTCTTTTCTTCTTCTCTGCTCTTCCTCCTCGCTCCTCGTCTGTAATCTTCTGCTGTACTCTTCTTTTCCCCGTCTTCTCTCTTCTTCTCTTCTTCCTTATCTTCTTCTGTGGTCTTCTGCCTTCTGTTCTTCGTTTTCTGTATCTTCTTCTGTGTTCTTCTGTGTTCTTCCGGTATTCTGCTCCCTGTTCTTCCGGTCTTCTGTTCTTCTGTTCTTCTGTTCTTCCGGTCTTCTGCCTTCGGCTCTTCTGCCTCCTCCGTCTTCTTCTCCCTGCGCCTGCCCTCCTGCTCCTACCTCATCCCCCTCCCTCACTCGCATCCCCCTCTCTATCTCCCCTATCTAACCCGTTCACTATCTACCTCCCTCACTCCTCCTATCTACCTATCTCTCTATCTCTCTGTCCCACTATCTAATCTCCCTCACTCTCCACCTCCTCCTATCTTCCTATCTCTCTATCTATTTCCCTATCTATCGATTTCTCTATCTATTTTCTCTATCTACTTCTCTATCTTTCCCCCCCTTCCCGCCACCCCCTCTATTACCTATCTTCCTATCCTCTCACTCTACCTCTCACCCTCACCCACCTCTACAACCCCCCTCCCCTATCTTCACAACCCTACTCCTATCTTTCTCCCTAATCTCCTAAACCTCCTAACACTCACCCCCCTCCACCCTTAAACCCCCCTCCCCCAGCTCTTCTCACTCTACCTGTCCCCCCTCCCTCGCGCTTTCCCGCCGCGACCTCCTGCACGCCCCCGCCCCCCAGCTCCCATTCGCCCCCAGCTGACCCCTCCCCCCCTCCTACCTCATATTGCGGCCGCGCAGCGGGCGCGCCAGAGGCAAGCCCGTCTGCGCCCGTCCGCGCCTGGCCCGCGCCCAGCGCCACGACCCCTGGTCCCAAGCTCTCCCAAGCCCCGCTGATCCGCTACGACCCCACTACTCTCCACGCCCTCAACCCAGGACGCTCCAACACCTGCTTCCAAGCTCACCCCAAACGCACCCATGGACCCTTCGCCTGCAACTCCTGCAAACAAATCTTCCACCACGCAACTACCATGACCACAAGCCCACGCGCCATCAACCACCTCAAGTGCATCCTAGTCAACGCTCGCTCCGTCCACAAACACGCCGTCGCACTCTGGGACCTCCTGGATTCCACAGCACCGGACGTCGCCTTCATCACGGAGACCTGGATGAACGCCTCCTCTGCGCCAGACATCGCCACCGCCATCCCCGAAGGCTACAAGATCTCCAGGAAAGACCGCACCAACCAAGCAGGAGGAGGTATCGCCATCGTCTTCAAAGACTCTATCAGCGTCACCACCTCCACCGAAGACACCCCTCTCGCCGCTGAACACCTGCATTTTCAGATTCGCACCGACCCGAGGACCACCCTCAGAGGATCCCTCGTCTACCGTCCTCCCGGACCACGCGCCCCTTTCAGCGACGCCATCGCCGACTTCATCTCCCCGCACGCCCTCGCCTCACCGGACTACATCCTCCTAGGCGACCTCAACTTCCATCTGGAACAAAACAACGACCCCAACACCACCACCCTGCTCGACAACCTCGCCAACCTCGGCCTCAAACAACTGGTGAATACCGCCACCCACATCGCCGGACACACGCTCGACCCTATCTTCTCCGCCAGCAAACACGTGTTTTTCAGCCACACCTCCGCCCTACACTGGACCGACCACAGCTGCGTCCACTTCACATTCCGACGCAAGACCCGCCACCTCCACACTCAACCCATCCTTCATCGACAGTGGAACAAGATCCCTGAAGAGCAACTCTTCTCCGCACTAGCCGCCAACCAACCCACCCTCACCACCGACCCCAACGACGCAGCCCTCAAACTCACAAACTGGATCTCCAACTGCGCAGACAACCTTGCTCCCCTCAAACGCACGCATCGACAGACCAACACCTAAAAACCTCTCTGGTTCTCTGACACCCTCAAAGAATCAAAGAAAACTTGTCGAGCCCTTGAGAAAGCCTGGCGCAAGGACCACACCGCTGACAACATGAACGCCCTCAAGAACTCTACCCGCGAACACCACCACCTGATCCGCGCTGCCAAAAGGAACTTCTTCACCGACAGACTGGACAAAAACAGCCACAGCAGCAGAGAACTCTTCAGCATCGTCAAGGAGTTCTCCAACCCCAGCGCCAACGCCGTCACGCCCTCACAGGATCTGTGCGAATCCCTCGCCACTTTCTTCGATCGCAAGATCAGCGACCTCCACGACAGCTTCGGACACCAGACCCAACCAAACACCACCGAACCCGCACCCCCGGCCATCACCCTCAACAACTGGACCCACATCAACACGGAAGAAACCAAATCCATCATGAACTCTATCCACTCCGGCGCCCCTTCGGACCCTTGCCCGCACTTCATCTTTAACAAAGCCGATGACATCATCGCCCTGCACCTCCAGACCGTCATCAACTCTTCTTTTTCTTCTGCTACCTTCCCCGAATGCTGGAAACACGCCGAAGTCAACGCCCTACTGAAGAAACCTACGGCTGACCCGAGCGACCTGAAAAACTTCCGCCCCATCTCTCTTCTGCCTTTCCCAGCCAAAGTAATAGAGAAGACCGTCAACAAACAGCTGACCACCTTCCTGGAAGACAACAACCTGCTCGACCCCTCACAAACCGGATTCCGAACCAACCACAGCACTGAAACCGCCCTCATCTCAGTCACAGACGACATCAGAACCCTGATGGACAACGGTGAAACAGTCGCCCTCATTCTCCTCGACCTCTCGGCTGCCTTTGACACCGTCTGTCACCGCACCCTAATCACCCGCCTCCGCTCCACCGGGATCCAAGGCCAGGCCCTGGACTGGATCGCCTCCTTCCTCGCAAACCGTTCACAAAGAGTTTACCTCCCTCCGTTTCGCTCAGAACCCACCGAGATCATCTGCGGCGTACCTCAAGGCTCATCACTCAGCCCGACACTCTTCAATGTCTACATGAGCCCCCTCGCCAACATCGTACGCAAGCACGACATCATCATCACCTCCTACGCCGACGACACCCAACTTATACTCTCCCTCACCAAGGACCCCGCCAGCGCCAAGACCAACCTACAAGAGGGTATGAAGGACGTCGCAGATTGGATGAGGCTCAGCCGCCTAAAGCTGAACTCTGAAAAAACGGAAGTCCTCATCCTCGGCAACACCCCGTCCGCCTGGGACGACTCCTGGTGGCCCACGGCCCTCGGCACCGCACCGACCCCCACAGACCACGCCCGCAACCTCGGCTTCATCTTGGACCCTCTTCTCACCATGACTAAGCAAATCAACGCCGTGTCCTCCGCCTGCTTCCTCACCCTCCGCATGCTCCGTAAGATCTTCCGCTGGATCCCCGCCGACACCAGAAAAACCGTGACCCACGCCCTAGTCACGAGTCGCCTGGACTACGGCAACACCCTCTATGCCGGGACCACAGCCAAACTCCAAAATCGCCTGCAACGCATTCAAAACGCCTCGGCCCGCCTCATCCTAGACGTACCCCGCAACAGCCACATCTCCGCACACCTGAGACACCTGCATTGGCTCCCAGTTAGCAAAAGGATTACCTTCCGACTTCTCACCCACGCACACAAAGCCCTCCACGACAAGGGACCGGAATACCTCAACAGACGCCTCAGCTTCTACGTCCCCACCCGCCACCTGCGCTCCTCTGGCCTCGCACTAGCTGCTGTCCCTCGCATCCGCCGCTCCACGGCGGGTGGGAGATCTTTCTCCTTCCTGGCGGCCAAGACCTGGAACTCCCTCCCCACCAGCCTCAGGACCACCCAGGACCACTCCGCTTTCCGGAGACTCCTAAAGACCTGGCTGTTCGAGCAGCGTTAACCCCCCCTTTCTTTTCCCCTAGCGCCACACGGGTGAGTAGCGCGCTTTATAAATGTTAATGATTTGATTTGATTTGTGTCCAGTTCCAAAATGTCACCCAATTGTGGGAAAAACTCCCCTGTACTTATGCTCAGTTTTACAGTGTGTCCACAAAGGAGGGGGGGGTTCCAACCAGTTCCAACTGGTTCTGGGAGTGCCCCCTCTCTCCTCCAGCACAGGCTCCAAACATCAGTTGGGGTTAAACGACCCTATTGTGTGAGGCCAGGGCACAGCCTTTACAAATGCAGGTATGCCCGCTCTCCCCTCTCTCAGACCAGGAAGACTATTCAGTATGCAGATGCACCTCTGTGACACCTCCTTCCTCCCTGGGTAGAGGCTGTCTGAAAAGTATGCACAAAGCCCAAATGCCACTCTGCCTAGACGCGATTGGAGTCAAGCTGCAAAACACCAGAGTTATAAGCACAGAGAAATGCTCACTTTCTAGAAGTGGCTTTTCTGTAATAGTAATAAAAAGTCCACTTACATCAGTAAGCAGCATTTCTTACCACCATTACAACCATACCAAACATGCCTTGGCTACCCCTCATAAATCAGAGAATACCCCCTAAACATAAGGCAGGGCATTTCTAAAGCAATCCTATGAGAAGGAAGCACTCACATCAGTGAAACACCGAGTTAGGCTGTTTGTAACTACCAAGACAGGCCACGCAACCTGGCACATGTCCTGCCTTCTACATACATAGCACCCTGCCCATAGGGCTAGCTAGGGCCTACCTTAGGGGGACTTACATGTAGTAAAAGGGGAGTTTGGGGCCTGGCAAGTATATTTAGATGCCAGGTCCCTGTGGCAGAAAACTGCGCACACAGGCTCTGCGCTAGCGGACCTGAGACAGGTTTGAAAGGCTACTTCAGTTGGTGGTGCAAGCAGCGCTGCAGGCCCAATAGTAGCATTTAATTTACAGGCCCTGGGTATAGAGATACCACTGTACAAGCGACTTACAGATAAATTAAATATGCCAAATAGGCATAAGCCAATCATACCAACTTTAGATGGGAGAGCACCTGCACTTTAGCACTGATCAGCAGTGATAAAGTGCTCAGAGTCCTAGAGCCAACAGCAGGAGGTCAGAAAAAATAGGAGGAAGGAGTCAAAAAGTCAAGGAATGAACCTGCTACATGGGCCAGATCCAACACCCTCCCTCCCCCTCCTGCCACCCTGATGCCCCCTGGGCTTAAGAGGGGACGGCAACTAGGTCAGAGACCTGGAGCAGCCTCCCAGTGTCTAGGATAACAGGGATCTGGCCCTTAAGTTAGGGGCTGCTATCACTGAGGACCAGGGCTGTGACAAATTCCAGTCTCCATTGAAGCCCTCCCATCCTAAAGGCTGAGACTTGCTTTCAGTTGCCAGCATCGCTGCCTCCCTGTATTGACTGTAGCATGCTGTGATTGTCAGCCTTCCAACAACGGATGGGTGAGTATACTGCTTGCACCTGCATGTCTCTCTTCAAGCTACCTATGTTGTCATTTGTTACTGAATGTTTTTCAGTGACTGTAATGTGACATGTTCTGTGTTGTATTGTTTTCTCTTGCTGTATGCCTGCATGCCTCTGTATTGCTCTGCGATATGGTATTCTTTGATGTTTAACGACACTGGGGCTGTTCATGTTGAATTTGTTGTGCCCCCAGGTAGGTGGAACCACCAGTCTGGGGGATAACCTCAGTGCCACGGGCCTACTCCCTCCCTGTAGCTTCTCATTGGACCTTGCGTCTACTCCTACCCATCACCACCGCCCATTCCCCACTTCCTCTTACCCGTAGTTTCAATGGTGCATCAGTCCAACACCTGCTCCCTCCCTGACTCTGGCAGAGCCCCCCAGGTCCCTCTCCATGCCCACCCCAAGATGTTGAGATCACATGGGGACGTAATTCGACTTGATGCTAGCCAACCCCTAGCATCCTAGTCCTCCAGTGAGCATACTTCCCCTCTCCCTGCTCCTCTCAGTGGCCACCCCTGCGTGTTGACGCCAAAAGCTTAGACCCACGATTAATAATCTCCGACACTCCCTCAGGCTTATCCTTAGCTTAGAGCAGGTTCAGATTTCCCCCTTTCTTCCCCTCCTTGCCCCCACTGTAATTGGCATCTTGGCCCAAACTGCGGCCAAGGACTTCCTATGCCAAACCCCTATCCCCATTTTTCTTTCTTTCCTCTTCCCCCTCTTTTTCTCTCTCCTGTTCGTCCCTCCTTCCCTACCCCTCCTTACCTCATACTCCCTCTCTCCTCACTCCCATGCCGCCCACACTTGCATTGGGATCACCATTCCCCTCTGCCATCTGCCTGCCAGTACGCTGCCCTGATGATGGCCCCTACTCTATCCTTTCCCTGGCATGCCATCTCCTGGAATGTAAATGGCCTAACGCATTACATTAAGCACAAGAAGGTGCTGTCCTACTTACAGTCCAAACGAGTGGATGGAGCCCTATTATAGGAGACCCACCTCTCACATCAGCGACTGAAAAACTGCAGCGAGACTGGGTGGAATGAGTGGTCCACAGTAGCTGCCCAGAGACAACAACGTCTGGTTCCGGCCCCTCAATGAAATGCAGAGTCATGATCCTCATAGGCAGATCCTTGCCGGTCACCATCCTCAAGTCCTGATCTGACCCGGACGGTTTGTGTCAGCTGGGTCTATGCCCCATTGGACTCTAAGTGTCTCTTCTTTCTTCAACTCAACCACCTCATCACAGAAATCGTCTCCTACCAATTCCTAATCGGGGGTGACTGGAACCTAGCGCGGGATGTGGTGCTGGATCGCAGTGGAACCCCAGACACAGATAATAATGCAGACAGAGCCCTCCTGGGGGATGTGCTGTCTGATCACAGCTTGACAGACCATTGGCGACTGTCACACCTGGTAGACAGGTAGTATACCTTCTTATCATCATCCCATGGTTACCAATCAAGGCTGGTCTCTTTCCTGGTTTCTCACAGAGTGGTGGCCCTCATCCGGGACTCCCATATTGTGGAGGCGATGCTTTCTAACCACTTCCCAGTCTTGCTTTCCGTGGACCTAGGCCTTGCCTCCCCAATCCACAAACCTTGGCACCTGAATGCAGCATGCTATTGTACCCCCCAGGGCAAATCCAAACTCCGCTCCCAAGTCTCTGCATAGCTAGATGAAAACAGGGGCTCAGTTTCCTCCCATAGGGTTCTGTGGGAAGCTGTGAATGTTACCATTGTGGCCAGCTCATAAGAGATGCTGCCCTGACCAATACGCAACAGGCAGCTCGGCAGAAAGACCTGGAGGATGAGATTGTGAACCTTCCAAGTCTCTACAATGCAAAACCATACTCCCCTGTCCACTGCCACCTGGAGAAGGCTTGGATGGACCTTAACACCCTGTTCACGCACTTCAGAGGCTTACAAGTAGCCACTATGAACAGGGCGAGAAGGCAGGCCACCAATTAGCAGCCCAGCAGCACCAACATGAGGCTGCACTTGCTATGCCTGACATACAATCCGCGGATGGCTCAGTCCTTACCCGCCGGCTAGACATAGCCAACAAATTTGCTAACTTCTACTGGATGCTCTACACATTGGAGACAGCAGGGGATCCTCCAGACTTCCTTGTCACAAAGCCCGGGGGAAGATATCTTCCCCATGGAGTTCTATAAGTGGGCAGGCAGGGATGTGGTCGATTCCCTCTATGATGGCTTCTGTGATGGCTCCATCTCCAATAGAGTGGTGATAGCAGTCCTCCCAAAGCATGGGAAGGAACCTGATCCACCATTTTTCGCAAGCCACTCCTCTAGAAACCACCTCCATACCTTCGCTCATACATTATGTGTGGTCAAAGACCTCCTGGATGAGACTCTTGCCCTCTCCTTGGATGCAGAGAAGGTGTCCAATAGGATTGAGTGGGGATATGTTTTTTGCAACCCTGAGATGGTTTGGCCTATAGGAAGGATTTATAGCTAAGATCTACTGGCTCTATGACTCTCCCACAATTGAGGGTAATTGTGGTGGCTTCTTGTCGGACCCATTACTGATTATCCGCAAAACCCGGAATGGCTGCCCACTGTCAGCCCTTCTGTTCCTCCTACCAGTGGAACCCCTCACAGCCTCCCTCCACAAACACCTGCCCTCCTCTAGCATCACTATTCCAGGTGGAACATCCTTTGTATGTCTCTATGTGGATGATATACTTACTACCTGTTGGACATCATCTCTGACTTTGCTGCACACTCTGGATATCGAGTGACCTGGGACAAGAGAGAAGTGCTGCCTCTCTCATGCGTGACTACTAGTGAGGTGATATCTGACTACCCCTTGCGAAGGAAAATGTCACGCCTAAAGTACTTGGGGTTCTATGTCAACAGGGGTATGGAAAACATGCAAGCAGACAACATCGATCCCCTGATAGCCTGCATAAAACTAGACTTTGACAATGGTCCCATCTTGGACCACCCATGTGGGGGAGAGTACAGGCAGTAAGAATGGTGTTGCTGCTGTGGTTCACCTACGTTCTCGGCCTGCTTCCCCTGCTGGCCCTACTGATTATGCTATGCTCCATAGATGCCATCATGTGCTCATTTGTCTGGTGGTCATCTCGCTCCCGTTTGGCCCAGGCCAAACTCCTAGCACATCACTCTGGTTTGGTGACATGGGCCTCTCCACGGTCAAGCACTATGCCTTGGCCCTCCATCTCTCCCAGCTGGCTCACGTGCTTCCCAGTACACCTACCCCGCCTTTCAGGATTACGCCTGAGTGTTCGCTTTTGTCCTGGTGGCAAGGGTATATCCACTCTATAGGGGTGGCATGCCCCACAGGGTTCAGCCAATCAGATCTTGCAGACCATGTTGAAATTCTGGCACCGAGCCCATCGCCTTTTGCGTGGATCCATTCCATCAGAAGCACATGCTGTTAATGGGGCCACTGAAGCCTATGCATCGGTAGAGAGGACCTGGAACGGGAAGTGTGGCAGATAGTGGACATCCACAGCCTGCACCAGGTTATTGATGGAGGCACCCTCAAATCATTTGTAGCTCTCTGGCAGGAATCTGGCCTATCTCCCCAACAGTTGTGGAGTTATCGCCAATTACAGCATGACCTTAAATCCTTCCATCCACTCCAGTAGTCTCCTACCTCAGGACGTGGGGTCGCGCTGCAGAGTAATGTCTGGTTTCTACAGCCCACAAAAGTGTCACCTTTTCTACCATCCCCTTCTAAACAACCTCCGAGTCAAATGGAAGGCTCGGTTGCAGACGGAATATGAGGTGGAGGACAGGGCTTAGGTCTTTGAGGCACGCGACCACGGGACGAGGGAGGCCCGTTTGAAGTTCTGCCTCTTCAAGGCTCTGCATGAGTAGCACTGGACCCCCATGAGATTGTGAATGGCGGGCCTGTCGCCTCCCGCAACTTACTGTCATTGTCTAATAGCCTGCTGCGATCTACACCATGTCGTCTTTGACTGCCCCTCGATTCAGCCATTTTGGGATGCGGTTGGGTCCACATTGTGTTTAGTCCTGCTGATCAAGACCCCCCTCCCCCACCACTTGATCTTTTTTCATGAGCCAGTGCACTCTCCAGACCTTTGCCACCTTGCACATGACTCTTGCCACTGCCAAAATCTTATCCTTCATCACTGGTATCCCCCCACACCTCTGGTCACGAGGTCTGGCTCACGGCGATGTACCAGACGACCTCCCACAAGTGAATCATCTACATCCTCCAGGCGGGGTGGTATCATTTTTCCAGACGTGGATGCTCTTCCTCCAGGAACCAGTGCATTAGCCCTTGATCCCGCACAGAAGCCCCACCCTCCCCCCTGACCCCCATCTGACGTCTGCACCCCAACCTGCGCCTTGGTCCTGCATGAGTGGACCCCCTTTCGCGTCCTCCCATCCCTGCAACTATCTTTGCCCTCCTCCTCACCCACTCCCAATGCTCCCCGCTCCCCCGCTACCTTCTGCGTGACGTGCCCAGAATTGTCTGCTCTACTTGCACTAGTGGAGCTTTATGTATTTTCTCTCCATTGTTGATATACAATAACCATGTTGTAGTCATATGTCTCACTTTCTCCCCACACTCCTTCCCCCTTCTTCTGTATTGTTCCACTTTGATTTCTCAATAAAGAAATGTGAAAGAAAAAAAACAAATGACTATGCAAGAGACTGCAGCATTATCAAACGGACCAGGGGCAGCTCCTCTACAATAACGAAGGACCGTCGCCCCATCGCTAAAAGTTAGGAGCTGTAATATAAAACAATAGGTAACTATAATTTTATTTTTCATTTGCTGGCTCACTCAGCAGTGCAGGGAGGGGTGGGGCTGGGCCACAGGAGAGGGGAGGAGGAGGAGGAGAGAGTGCACCTAAGTGTGCATGTGTGTTCGGCTGGCCGTCTCCGGCTGGCGAAACTCACATGCGTGCTTAGGTTTCTCCAACCTGGCTGTGTTGAACCGCTGGCTGGAGAAACTGCACAGACCCCACGGCAGTGTTTGATCAGCAATCGAAGCTGCTCAGACCAATCCTGATATTGCCTTCATGCTAGGTTTAGCATGAAAGCAGAGTCAGAATTGCTGGGGAGCCTGTGCTGGTGTCCCAGTGAATGCTGGGACACCAGAAGAGGAGCGAGGCGGCAGGAGGCGAGCATGTTAAGTATTTTTACTTTTAGTTGTTTCCCTTGTCCCCGTCATCCTCCCCGCTTTACATTTGTGGCGGCAGCAACTATGTAAAATTCACATCTTTGGTACTCAGAAAAAAGATCTATACCAAGTTCATATCTCAGATAGCAAAGCTATCTCATATTCTCGCATCAGAAAGATAGGGAGGAATAAATAACAAATGAAAGACCACCAATTCCATGAGATTAGCCAAGGGGAGAATAGTATTTCCCCACCTTCATGTATAACACAATTTGTACCATGCAGTCTATTGATTTTCTCCCTTATAGAACAAGAAAATCAAACTGCATAGACTGTAAAGGATTAATTTATCTTTCCGGGACGCGGAGCAGGGGTAGGTTATCCACCCAGTGGCCTTACGAGCGGGTTGACTATACAAGCCTGGACCACTGATGCTTATCGCTATCCCGATGGGGCCCATCCTTTAATACAAGGAGGGTTTTTGTGGTACGAAGAAATCCCGTATTGGGTTATAACGTGGATTAGGTACATTTTTTGGTCCTGACGAATCGCAGCAATCTTAACAGACACGTTTTGGGAGAAACATGTTGACCCCTATGATAGAAGTATAGTTAGTTCTGTACTCTAGCTCTCCACATTCCTCCAATTCAGGGACTGACAGTTTTTTTGTTTCTGAGGGAGGGCTAGACACTACTTCTAATCCTTACCCACACTCTGTTTTTAATCATGACAGGGGTCTGGGTTGATTAAATACGATATTTCCAGACCTCTAGCCATTTTTATTTTCACATACCCATATACCAATCCCACATACTAGCACTCAGCTACCGGCATTCTTTACACTCAAAAGATCTCTGGCAAAGAGCCCCCACGAGGGGCCCGTCAGGCATTGCAGTGCCGGCCTGACGAGGAGCAAAAGCCTGATGATGAAGCATGTCACCATTTGGTGAGTGAGGGCTCTTATTCTAATAAGAGCAGACTCATAGACTCTATTGCTTACTGTATACATTTGTACTATTCTTTTGGCTGGAACTGTGTACTTTTTTTTGGGGGGTATTAGTTTATCACACCTCTCCATATTTAAATTAATCTATTTTAGGTGTCTGCTTTCCCTGACTTTGTTGTCACAACACTCAATTTTTATCCTGCAAACGATCCATTGTTAATGTATTCCGGTACATATTTTTGTTCCCAACACTCACGTCTAAGTCCAACCAACCATATTTGGCTCCCAACGTGCGGCCCAACCCTTGGGCAAGCTGTTTGTTGTATGGATCATTTCCTTCTAACCATAGTTTGGACATTGGTCCAAAATGAACACATTTCATTTAGAAGACAGATTTGAATTACATATTGTTGGAGTTTAACTTGAAATCTAAGCAGAATTCTCTTTGACCGCTGATACCCTGAAGAAGCGCCAGGTGGTGGAAAGAAACTTGTTTACTATTCTAAAATCGTCTCTAAATTACATGTGAATACAGAAGATACCACGAAAAGTCTGTACTATTGGACTTTTAATTTGAATTAAAGGACTATTTTTGAGTTTACACGTCAGAATACATTGCTTCAGTAGAAGTGGGAGTTTGTCTTTCAAAGATGTAATCAAAAATAGAACAGGATCAAAGACTTCTAAGATGTCTAGACAGAAAACTGAACTAATGTTCCATGGCATATGTTTTTCAGTTTCTACATCTATTCTCTAATAGTTCCATTTAATACGCTGCATCATCACTGGCATTAAGACAAAAACACTTCTCAGCTTCCTGAAGCAACGTTTTGGAAACCTTAATTAATGGTAATTGAATATCAGTTGTCATTAAATGTTTATAAGATGCAAGATTTATTTTCAAATGTAGGGTCATATATTGGAGTGCGGCACCTGAAAACATTTGCTGGAGACAAGAGGCTCAGAGCAACACAAACAGCATCAAACACTGAAAAATTCAAGAAATGTGTTGAATGTGGCCAACAGCTTGGGTGTTAAGTGCCCCCAATAAAACCCCTGTTCATCTAGGTAGTCAACCATGAGACCCACAGACACGGGCTCTTCACAACGCAGCGCACATGTAATAGACATCAGATCTCTGCATGTAGTCATTGCAGTGCTTAATTTGTGTTTGTTGTTTCCGGTGCTGAGCACCGGCACTTATTTGTGAGGGCCGGGCCTTATTCCTATGCCTCAAGCATTTGATGTGAGCAAAAGACACATATGAGAAAGACGGAAGAAGGAAAAACTAAAAAGCGTCATAAAGGGAGAAAGTAGAAAGCTGCAGGATGAGCTGAAGGGGGAGGGGTGGCCGTAAATGTATTGAAGAGGCCCGAGATGGCTTCAGGATTAAGCTGCCTCAGTATTCAGTGCTGGAAGATTTAATTACAGCAGTCTCGTGCTTAAGGGAAGGGCTTTGAGCACCGGCATCTCTTTATTTACAAATTAAGCACTGAGTCATTGGGAGGCTAAACTAAGCACCAGAAGCCCAAGTGGGTCAGCTGAGCGATTACAGCAGTGTGTGAAACGTAGCAGTCGGCCAAAAGGCCCATTTAAACAAGCGTGATGAAATTTAGGGTCAGATACATCAAGTCATTTTGTATTTGCAAACGGCTCGATTTTCAGAATCGGGCAGTTTGCAACCACCAAAAGCTATTGGGTATTTGGGTAACACATTACCGAATTGCAACATGGGTGTGCAAGTAAGGGGCTGATTTAAGAGCCCCGAGCGCTAACCTAACAATGCATTAGTGCCATTGTTTTGACGCTAATGTAGCGTTAGATGGCCAAAAACGCTGCGCCATGTTTACAAAGTGGCGGAATGCATGCAAAAAGGGCACAAGGAAATCTAAGAGATTTCGTTGCACCATTTTTTTCAGCACTTGTAACGCCTGCTCCGAGTAGACGTTAAAAGAGGGCATGCTTTTAAATACAATGGCTCACTATGTATTCTTCAGGAGTAGCGCCAAAATTTGGCGCTACTCCTCGAGAGTATATCAATAGCGTTAAAAATAATGATGCTATTGCCCCCTACCCTGCGCCATGGTGCACTGTATTTTAAATACGACACACACATGGTGATGGTAGGGGGGAACTTAGGGTGCAAGGAAAGTGACGCTGCACTGGGTGAGGTACCGCTTTCCTTAAATCAGCCCCTAAGTACCAAACCAGTATTTGGAAAAGGTGTGTAAAGTGCGTCCCTTCCAAGTACCGAATCTCAGTAAGACATATTAATGTTTTATCATATGAATGCAATGTTTGACATATGCCATATTTTATCATTGTTTTGAAAGAATGTTTCTGTTATAGCATTTTAGAAACATTATTCTTTATAATAATTTTATATTTTGAAATAAGAATAGAATTCATTTAACCTGAAAAGTGTATTTGTGTCTGTTAGACCTGGCATCCTTGGCACGGACCCCCCTGTCATTTTTGCCTCTGCTTCCTATGTTTTGACTGGGTGCTGTACTTTTCTTTTGCTGGTTTTGGTACTTTGGGCACTTTACCACTACTGACCAGTGCTAAAGTGCAAGTGCTCTCTGTGTAAATTGTATGTGTATTTGGCTTTTCCATGATTGGCATATTTGGTTTACTAGTACGTCCCTACTAAAGTGCACCACTGATTGTGCCACCCATGAGTAGCCCTGTAAACATGGCTCAGACCTGCCATTGCAGTGTCTGTTTGTGCAGTTTTAAACTGCCGATTCGACCTGGCAAGTGTATCCATACGTATCTGCAGGAGCAAATGATCAGGATGCCCGCTTTCCCAACACTTTTCCTTTTAGAACTGAAACCGTTGGCTGTGGCCATTAGATTCCACCATCTTATCTGGGGGATACCAAAAAGAGTGGGCACAATTAATTCTTTCTTTTATGCAGATGATATTTTGTTAACCGTGATGGACCCTCGGAGCTTCCTGCCTGCCTTACTCTCTCTATTGGGTACCTTCTCCTTGTTTCCCGACTACAAGGTTAAGTGGGTACAAGGAGGTGGTGTGATGCCTTGTATCCACATGTCTAAACGTTATGCTGGTATTGGGGTGGGTGGTCTCCACCTCCTCATATAGAGGGCCTATCATCTGGCCAATCACTTGTCCCAGATTGTGTCAAGGACCCTCTGAGATGGATTCAGATTGAAAAGTAAATATTGGCCTGTGAGAACACTTTTGCAGCTCTCTATTCCTCGCAGCCTAATGATCGGTCATCAGTCAACCTGATAATCTGCCAGACACTGAACGTTTGAAAATGAGCACCTGCACTACTGCATATGCACCCATCACTCCATTAATCAATCCTCTTTGGGCTCAAAATGGGTATCAAAATAGGTGGTCTGCCTGTAGACTGGCCTGGGTACAAAGAACAGGGTATATGGTGTGTGGACCAGCTACTATCGCAGTGTGCACTGGTATTGTTTGAGGACCCATGTATAGGGTATAGCCTCAAACAGAAGTACTGGTAGCAGTACGCTCAGATGCAACACATTGTCAGGGCTTAGATGAAGGAGGGTACTCTCTTGTTGCTTCCCTCCCCAATTTAGTCCTACATTGAGACAAACGGCCAAAGATCCATTATCAGGGATTTACAGACTTTTAAAATTCTCTACTCTTAAAACACCTCACCTCTACTGGCAGCCTGCTGTACACCACACATACTCTCCTAAGGCTTGGGAAGTGTTGATGTGTGACCACAACACCCTACTCCACGAGGCCAGAATGAAGTTTCAAAACTTCAGACTTTTACATAGCTGGTATTGGTCCTCTGATAAATTGTGCAGGGCAGGACTGTTACTGTCTGCCTGCTAGTGCTGTGGGAAGTGTTGGTATGCAGTGTGCACATCCTGTGGGGCTGCTCACAACTGTCCGGATGCTGGAACGAGGTCTGGAGTGTCTTGGGTGAGAAGGATGATGTTGTGATATGTTGGTCTGTGCCTCATGGCCTACTCCATGATATAGGTGGCTCTGCCGTTCTCGCCATGCACAGGAAGCATTGGCTGGCAACTGGACTGGCAAGGGCTAAACTGTGCATCCTACACCATTTGAGGCAGCCAGCTATCCTTACTGGCATGGAATGGCTTACAGAATTTTTGAAACTTGCGGATGGTGAGCGCATAACTTAGTGACTGAATTACCAAATATACCTCTATTTTGTGATGTGGGAAGCACTTTGATGGCAGGAGAATCAGGTCTAAAAAGACCCCCCAACCTAGGGGACAGGAAAGGGGTAGATATTATCCCGATGTCTATGAGCTGCAACCCTACTTTGGCCTGCTGCGATGATGGGTGTCGCAGGAGCTCTGGGTCGCTGCCTGACCCTTAAAGGGAGTGCTGGCCAGACTACTGGGACTTGGAATTAGGGTCTACCACCTACACAACTGACCAAGGATCAGTTAAACTATATAGATGAGCCCTCTTTGACCAAGGGCTGTTGCCTTACTTGCTTATCCCTTTGGCTGCACCCTGCTGGGACACAGGGGTGAGGGGGTGGCATGGGAGGGTGGTGGGAGGGAGGATGTGTTTTTTGAGTATTACAATTTTAAAGGAGGCCATTAGGCCTTCGTTAGGACCTCCTGAGAAGTTGTTTCCCCTTGTATTGACCTTCATGATTTTTCTGGGGTTGAGGAGATTGTGTTGTAATCCTATGCCTAGGACTTCTCTCCTAGATGTATGATGGGCTCGTGCACTGTTCTGGTTATACCCTGTTGGTATTGTGTAAAACCCAAAAAGAAACAGCAATATATTAGTGGTGCTGGTATGTAGAAACATTATGACATTGTGTTTGAGGTTGACAATGGATCTACAGAAACGTAGATGTAAGGATGGCAGTGGAGGGTGTAGGAACATTGGACTAAACAGCATATTGCACAGTCGTTTCCATCTTTCACTCTTCATAAAGTGCATCAGTAAGATCGGACATTGCAGTATCATGTATTTCTTTGAGAATAGTGCTGTTGTTCCTCTTTAAGATAGATAGTCTTGTGCACTGGGATGCATTTATTTAAATCATCTAGAAGTGAACTGGGTCAATTCAAAAACAAAATAATGCCAAAGGAAAATTGAAACTCTATTTTGCCAAAGAAAAATATGACCCAGAGAAAACGTCAAAAGGTAATCAGTGACTTTTTTAAAATTATTTATCATGATGTATATTATTCTGCCTGTTGCTTACTGCTCCCTGCATGAGATATAAAACATGTAGTCATGTAGCAGAAGGAAAAAATGATTTATAAATAAAATGATTTCTATGGCCCTCATTATGACCCTTGCGGTGAGTAATAAAGTGGCGGTAATACCGCCAGCAGGCTGGCGGTAACTACAGCCAAATTATGAATATGGTAGTGATAACTCTCATAGACAGCCAATGTACCACACCAACCGCCAGGGCGGAAGCAACACTCACCACGGCGGTAGCCATCAACAGCCAGACGCAAAACAAAATACTGCCCACCATATTAAGACACATCAATCCGCCACGTTTGCCGGGCGGTACCAATGCCATCAAAAGCCTTGTGGAAACGCATCACAGAAGAGAAAAGACTCACCATCGGAGACACAGGGAAGAACAACGCCGCCATGGAACCCGAATTGCAAGTCTTTCCGACGCTCTTCTACGTTATCCTCCACCTGGAACACCAACGCCGACGAAGACGACAATGGTAAGTACAGCCGCTTAGCACACAAGGGAGGGAGGGAGGAAAACGAGAGTGACACACACACAAGCACGACACACACCCGACACACACACACAATACACACAACCAGCTGCACAAGAAAAACAATTTGCACCCGATACACGGCAGAATAATGCAAGGACAACAAAAATGCACTAAGGTAAATGTATTGATATCAACAGCTAATAAATAATCGAATTGTCCGTGAAACAGATATGTACAAATTTACACAAAGGGCCATAGCCCAGTCCAATGTACTAATGGCCCACATGGCCACAGGGCACAGGCAAAAGACCCAACTCGAATCCTGACCTTATCCAGATAGAACTCTGCAGGGGCATCAGTTTGCAGTGGGCAGGCACCTCAGGGAGATGGGGGTGGGGGCACCTCAGCTGAATATGAGAAAAAGCCCACTGCTTCTGGAGGGGGCTCCATGCCCATTTCTCTGTCCTGGGGAGTGCAAGGCCACACTCTCCCAGGTGGGTGACTTTCCCACTGCTTCTGGAGGGGGCTCCATGCCCATTTCTCTCTGCTGGGGAGTGCAAGGCCACAGTCTCTCTGGTGGGTGACTTGCCAACTGGCTCTGGAGGGGGCTCCATGCCCATTTCTTTGTCCTGGGAAGTGCAAGGACACAGTCTCCCAGGTAGGTGACTTTCCCACTGCTTCTGGAGGGGGCTCCATGCCCATTTCCCTGTCCTGGGGAGTGCAAGGCCACAGTCTCTCAGGTGGGTGACTTTCCCACTGCTTCTGGAGGGGGCTCCATGCCCATTTCTTTCTGTTGGGGAGTGCAAGGTCACAGTCTCTCAGGTGGGTGACTTGCCCACTGGTTCTGGAGTGGGCTCCATGCCAATGTTTCTGTCCTGGGGAGTGCAAGGTCACAGTTTCTAATGTGGGAGAGTTTCTCACTGCTTCTGGGTTGGCCCCTCATACAGCAGCCCCTGGAGGGTGGCCTACAGAGCTTCTACTGGTGGTGATTGCTGCACATTGGTGGGAGACGGAGGTGCCTCCCGGGCAGCCTCTGCTGGTGGTGAGGGCTGCACTGTGGTGGCAGATGGAGGTGCCTTCTGGGCAGCCTTTGCTGGTGATGATGGCTGCACTGTGGTGGCAGATGGAGGTGCCTCCTGGGCAGCCTTTGCTGGTGGTAAGGAATGCACTTCCTCAGCTGGCGGTGGGGGCCCTGTGACCACTGGTGGTGGTGGAGGTGTCACCCTGACAGCCTCCGTTGGAGTTGAGGGCTTGTTCCCCTTCATGGCATGAGGCGTGGAATCCTTTCCCTTCCTGGCAGGGGTTGAGGGATTCTTCCCCCCCTTCATGGCAGGTTGTACGTGTTCCTTAGCCTTCTGGGCAGGAGTTGAGGGCTTCTTCTCCTTCAAAGCAGGAGGTGCAGGCTCCTTCCCCTTCATGTCAGGAGGTGCAGGCTCCTTCCCCTTCATGGCAGGAGGTGCAGGATCCTTCCCCTCCTTGGCTGGTGGAGTGGGATCCTTCACTGATTTGCCACCACGACTACGTGGTGCCACCACTGTTTGCATGGACTGTTTGGCTGAGGTGCTGGGCTGGGTCATTGGGACCCTGCTCTTTCAGGCAGGACGGGGGGGAGACGGGAGGTAAGAGGTCAAGTTGGGCAAGGAAAAGCCTCTTAGGGACGGTGGGGTGGGAGGAGGGATGGGAGTGGATGGATGTTGGGTGTGTGAGTGCTTGCGTTTGTGTCCTTTGGGGGGGTCAGACAGAGTGGGAGAGGAAACACAGGAAGCATGCATGGATGTTGTGGAGGTGTCTGCCAGTGAGGTGTGTGTGCTGCTTGGTGTGGTGATGCTGGTGGTGGATGTTGCTGCAGTGCATGCAGGGGTGAGTGTGGATATGACTGGGAGGGAGGTGGGGGAGGAGGAGTAGGGGGAGACAGTGGAAGCAATGGATGTGGTTGTGTCTGCCACTGTCTGGTGTTTGCATGAGTTCTTGTGGGATGAAGTGTGGTGCCTCTGTTTGCCTGTGCCACTCTTGGGTGTTGTCTTGTATGCACGCTCGTCAGTATGTGTGCTTGGGATGGGTTGGGGTTGAGGAGACTAGGCTTGGGAAGTGGTAGTTGGAGGGGGGACGTTAGGGACAGGGACAATGGCTGCCTTCAGAGAGGAGGCCAGAGCCTGAATAGATCTCTGTTGGGCCGCCAATTCACTGTGGATGCCTTCCAGGAATGCATTGCATTGCTGCATCTGGGATGCCAGCCCCTGGATGTCATTCACAATAGTTGACTGCCCTACAGAGATGGATCTCAGGAGGTCAAAAGCCTCCTCACTCAGGGCAGCAGGGCTCACTGCGCAGGGCCTGAGGTGCCTGGGGTGAAGGAGATGCCCACCCTTCTGGGTGAGCGGGCCCAGGCAACTTGCTGAGGGGCTACTGGGAGAGCAGTGCTGGTACAGGGGGTGGCGGCTGTACCTGCAGCTGGGGTGGTCACAGAGGTGTCCACCTCCACCAGGGAGCTTCCATCAGAGGAGGCATCAGAGTCTGCGTTGTCACCTCCTGTCTCCGCCATGGTGCTCCCTTCGCCCTCCGTTCCACTTGTTCCCTTGGCGTCGGTGGACTCTGCCTCCAGGGTCTTGTGGGATGCATCTCCCTCTGTTGCCGGTGCCCCTGCTCCTCTGCCAGATGATGCTAATGCACACATGGACAGGATGACAGAAGAAAAAAGGGGGGGGGAGAGAAAAAGGAAATGCTGGGTCAATTACTGCACCAACACCACATTTGGCATACAAAGCACCGACACATACAGGGATCAGGCTTGAGCACTATACATTGCACTGCGAGTGATTTGGCTAGATGCTACGGCAAGATGAGGGACACACACCGCCAACTGCACCCCTCCTGGTACCCACAAAGCCCTGACAGAAATAGAATGCTAACAACCTTGGTTCCCTGCATTTGCCATACACCCATTACCTTAGAGCTGACGCATGCTGCAATGTCTGGCCTGGCCTTAGGGGCACCCACTAACTCACATCCACCTCCCAGATCCCACCCTACCTGCCAAATTATTGAATAATACCACAGTTGGCGGAATGACCTCACTTCGACTGTCCCTGCATACAGGACAGGTGGGTGCCATTTCATGGGGAGGACAACGGTCATATCGACATTAACTGCGTCACAGCCTAGATTAGCACATACCTCGCCATTCCCACTGTCCCATAACATAAACGCATTATGTACACTGAAGTTGTACCATTGTTCAAATTGTGACAGCCTACTCACTCTTGTGTCCCTTAGATACCTTCCGCTGTGGATGAACAGGAGGCGGAGACATTCCCCCGTGTACAGACCCCTTGTGGACTTGACTACACTGGAGGACAGGCACATTAACCCCACCTATAGACTGGACAGCGCCACAATAACTGAGCTGTGTGCCCAATTGGAGCCAGACCTGATATCTGCTATCTGTCATCCCACTGGGATCCCCCCTCTTGTGCAAGTGCTGTCAGTGCTCCATTTCTTGGCAACTGGTTCTTTCCAAGTGACAGTGGGCTTGGCAGCAGGAATATCACAGCCAATGTTCTCAATCCTGCAGGCAAGAGTGTTGTCTGCCCTAGTAAAACAGATGTAGCTACATTTCTTTTCCCCAAGTGGAAGATTTGGCCACTGTGAAGGCCGGGTTCTATGCAATGGGACATAACCCCAATATTATTGGGGTGAATGATGAGACACATATTGCGTTTCTCCCCCTGCCAGAATGAACAGGTGTTTAGGAATTGTAAGAGTTTCCACTCACTGAATGTGCAAATGGTGTGCATGACAGACCAGTACATCTCCCACGTCAATGCTAAGTATCCTGGGTCAGTGCATGATGCCTTTGTTCTGCAGCATCCCAAATGTGATGGCCCAACTTGAGGGACATGGTGTGGCTAATAGGTGAGCCTTGGCCCTCACCCACTGTATATTAGTGTATGCCTTCAGGTGTCATCCCCAAATCATTGTGTGAGGCTAAATGCGATCCCTCAATACTTGCAGTTGACTCTGGCTACCCAAACCTATTGTGGTTGCTGACCCCTGTGAGGAATGCCAGGACAGGGGCTGAGGAACATTATACTGAGGCACATGGGTGAACCAGATGGATCATGGAGAGGACCTGAGTGCAACTGACCATTTCTATGACTATTGGTGTATTCTACGTGGCTGTAGAATGATGGCATTAACTTCCATTGCATCTCAACTTACTTTCACCTATGGCTTGTCATTTTACAGGTGTTGGTGAAATAACAACTGTGTACTGATAAGCTGACTACAGACAGCTACAGGTCCTTATTTCTATGCTCTCATAGTGTTCAGATCATTTGCACAAGATGTGACTTTTTCCATAAATGCACATTTTCAAAACATGAAATACTAGTAGTCTAGTTGTGTTCAAGAGTGTTTATTGTAGTGCTATGAATTGGAGAGAAAAGTGCAATGGAATAGGGTGATGCTGAAGGAAGGTCTAGGGTATTGTTCCAGTCTGTTTGTAGCACAGGTCCAGTGTCCAAGGGGCATAGGAAGGGGAGCAAAGGAAGTTCAAAGTGGACAAGGTGGGACACATGGGGGACAATCAGGAGAGTCTCATTTCCTGGCGGTGGAATTGGCAAGTGTCTCTGGCTTCTGACTGGGTTGCAGGGAACATTTGCGGGGTTGTTCACCTTCTGTGGGGGGGGGGGTGCTGGTGCCTGTGGGTCCTCTGGCGGGGCCTCCTTCCCACTAGCTGCAGCAGAAGTGGAGGGCTGGTCAATGGTCTGGCTAGTGGTAGGGGCCCGCTGGTGTGCTGTTGCTTCCCTCATGATGTTGGCCATGTCTGCCAGCACCCCTGCTATGGAGATCAGGGTGGTGTTAATGGCTGCAAGTCCTCCCTGATCCCCTGATACTGTCCTTCCTGCAGCGCCTGTTCTCCTGCACGTTGTCAAGGATCTGGCCCATCATGTCTTTGGAATGTTTGTATGCTCCCAGGATCTCGGAGAGTGCGTCCTGGAGAGTAGGCTAGCTGGTCCTGTCCTTCCCCTGGCACACAGCACTCCTCACAGTGTCCCTGTTGGCCTGTGCCTCTGTCCCCTGAATGTTGTGCCCACTGCCACTGACCCCAGGTCCCTGATTGTCTTGGGGGCGAGGTGTGGACTGGGGTCCCTGTACAGGTGTGGACACTGCTGATTGACGTGTCCTGGGAACAGAGGTGTTGGTACGCTGGGTGGGTGCTGTGGTGCTGGATACTGATGGAAGAGGCTCTGTGGTGGACTGTGAGTGGGCTTGGGTGACAGGCTGTCCAGTGGTCCCGGATGGGCCTTGTTGTTGGTCCAGATCCTCAAGTCCAGAGTTACTGTCATCACTGTGGCCATCTTCTGTTGGGGGAATGGTTTGTCATGGCACCTTCTCTCCACTGACATTGGATGGGGCACTTGTGGGGTTGTAAGTGATGTATGATGCTTCATGTCTGTGACATATTGTACATCCCTGTCTTCCCCCTATCGTTGGTGTTGCCCTGCTACCTTTTGCTTGTGTATAGTGATGCATTGTGTGATTGTTCCCCTATGCTGTGCATGCTTTTGTGATGGATGTCCATGCAGAGCTGGGAGGGCTGTCCATGCATTGGTATAGCATGCAGGGCTTGGCATTGGGGTTAGTCATATGTGTAGGTGCAGTGTGTGGGATGTAGTGGAGTGATGGGAGTGAAGATGAAGGGGTGTGATGGCATGCAGGTATGGGGGGTGATAAGTAGTAAAAATTGACTTACCAGTGTCCAGTCCTCCGGCTACTCCAGCGAGGCCCTCAGGATGCAGTATTGCTGTGAGCTGTGGGGGAGGAGGTGGAGGTCCACCGCCAGTCCTCTGTATGGCGAGCTGTTGCCTTGCTGCAATGGAACGTACCACCTCTTACTGATGTCATCCCTTGTTCTTGGATGCTGTCCCATGGCGTTGACCCTGTCCACGATTCTCGGCCATTGCTCCATCTTCCTTGTAAAGGATATTTGCTGTACCTATGCTCCAAACAGCTGTGGCTCTACCCTGACAATTTTCTCCACCCTGACCCTTAACCTAACTCTTAACTTCTCATCAGTGAAACGGGGGTGCCTTTGTGGGGACATGGGTGTTGTGTGGTGTGTATTGAGTAATGTGATGGGGTGTGTGAGGTTCGTATGGATGTAAGTGCTGTGTGTGTCTAGTTGTCTCTGTGCTGTTCGTGTCAATCTCCTGGCAGTAATTGTTGTTTGTAAAGGGTTGTGGGTAATGTGGGTGTGTGTTTTATAGTGCTGTGGATGGGTGGGTGTGGTGGGTGTATGAGTGTCAGGTGTGTGTTTTTGGTATTGGCCAATGTAGTGTTGTTTTGTATCTGGGTGTCCATTCTGAGCGCGGCGCTATGTACTGTCAATGGTTTACCACAGTTGAATGTCCGCCATGGTGATTTGTGGGTCATTAATGTGATGGCGTTGTTTTGTTGGCGTAATGGTATTGGGTGTTGGTACTGCCACTTTAGCACTGACCTTTGGGCTGGAGGATTTGTGTATGTGGCTGTATTCTGTAGGATTTGTGTGTGTGTGTCATAATATGGCGAACGGATATTCGCCACCGCAATAGTATGTTGGCAGCCGTCACCGCGGGATTTACCGCCAATGTCGTAATGAGGGCCTGTGTGTTTTATCTTAATAATATTGTGGAAAGGTTCCTTCTGCTGAAGAGACTGCATTAACAGTAAGTTAGATTAAGAGGCATATTTATGAGCCCAGTGGCGCTATACAGTGATCCATATTTAGAAGGTGGCGTTAAGCCACTTTTTGCCTCTTCGTTTGCATGTTGTGATAATGCATACATAGCTTACTATTGCATAGTAAATACATTTTGCAATGGGCCAGTAATTTTGATTTGGGTTTAGATTTAGGTCTAAGAAGGCCTAGTTAGCAGACCTATTTATTTTGTGGTTTTAATCCAACATAAATGGCAGCTGACTAAAACAAACTCTGCAGGGTGATTGGTGAATAACACAGTGGGGCACATTTACAAAGATTTTGCATCGGGCTGCGTTACTTTTATGGTGAAGCCCCGACTCAAAATTATTCATAGCCGGACAAAGCCACTTTGAGTTACTTTGTGTTGTGGAAGCATTTCATGGATGGAGCATGGGCATTCCCATGCATCCACCTATGTATTTTCACACATTCCAAGATTTACAAAGACTGGGAATGTGTTAAAATACTACTCCTCTCTGAAAGAGGTGTAATAAGGAGAAATATCTTTAATTCTCCTCCATACTTCCTCTTTCCATATGAGCTGCATTCTGCAGCACATATAGGAAGAGGAAAATTCCTTTAAGGATTGTTTTGTGCAGGATGGTATCCTTTCCTGCACACAACAATCCTGCCTTTAACACAGCCAACAGTTGTGGCTCGCAGGTGTTACAGGGGGTGGGGCGGCACGGGCGGAGCGGACGGCGAGGTTTAAAAAAATAAACGAAAAAATTAATAAAGCTTAACGCACCACTAGTCCTCCGTCTCCTCACAGGAACAGGCTCCCAGCCTGCCCTGCGGCCAATCCTGACGCTGCTCAGAGCACCCACCCAGCCAGAGTGCTCCCAGGCAGACTGCTCTCTCCAGCCCTGTAACACAGTGCCGGGATGGAGAGAGCCTTGTGCACATGTGTGTTTGGCCGGTCCGAGACGGCTGGCCAAACATACATGCGCACTGAGAGGAGTGCACAGTGCACTCCCCTCCGCCCCTTTAGCAATGAAAGGATAATAAACTTAGTTTATTATCCTTTCATTGCTAAAGGATTTGCAGCGGTTGTTGCTGGTGGGGGGGTGACGCTCCTCCGCAATAGCAGAGGAGCCACCACTGACAGTGAACCCTGCAGCTTGGTGCAAGGGGTCTGCTTTGGAGCCAGGCAGCCACAAGTGCACCATCACAGAGAGAGAGCTGAAGAGTTCCATATCTTAATAGATATGGCACTTTTCACCTCTCCCATTAGTGCAGTGCAACACAGCAATTTGCCGTACTGTGCTGCATTGCGTCAATTGTTAGTAAATATCACCCTATATCTTTATGAGAGGCTAAGACATGCACTTCATAAATACAAAAGTAATAAGTCAGCAATTAAAATTCAGTGTGAGAAAAGCAAATACATCAAAGAACACAACCTCTCAATTAAGAGCTATACACAATGTCACCAAAACCAATGCAACACGAGTGGCACAATGTACCATCCACAAAATACCATAGTCTTGATGGACGGCCTATTTCAGTGATGACAAACTACGACAAATACATGGAAGCCAATGAGTAAAGGCGACTGACCCAAAACCCACCTATTTTCCGCACATGTTTTTGTACACGTTTATAGGACTGATGTCATGAGGTCTCTAAACAGCAAGTATTGTTGCTTGTTAGACCTACAAATGTACATTTACTCCAATAGTAATGAATTGTGCTTAATATTAAAGTGATTAATCTGGACCCAAAAATAACATGCACCCAACATAACATGTCATGATGTGATAAATAACAGAATATAAAAAGACACATCTCACAACAAACACAAAAGTGTCTGATCTGTGCCTCCACGTTTATGTCCTTGCCTACGTTCAATAAGAATGCTCAAGTAACACATTTAAAGTTCTGAAAGTCCTGTGAACTGATCCCTGAAGAACCCTGGCGTGTTGGAGACGCTAAGCACTGCATTAAGATGTCTCGGCAGTCTCAATATAGTGTGGAAGATGTTAATTCACAGTCAAGCTTCACCCTCTCTCTCCATTTGGGTACCTTGAGAATTATCTGCAAACATTTCAGATTGCAGGCGCTCGGCAAGAGTCATTCTATCTGCCAAAACAGCAAGGGCTGAGTTGTCAGCAGTTAAAGAAAATAGGAGATGAGATGGAAAAAATTAATAACAGTTGAAAGCAATAGCTCTTACGGTGTTTGATCCTTCATTCATGTGTACACAGCTGCTGAAGGCGAGGGAACAGAAAATAACTTCAGTAAAACAGTGAGGAGAATGGCAATCAGAAGTCTGTGGTTTAATCATCCCGAGTGATGCTCAAAAAAGGATTCTGCGGTACCCACTGAAGTTCTTAGTTTGAATTATGAATGGATGTGACAGGATGGTCAGGCAAAATCCTCTTCTAGATTTTAAAAATATTGTCAATCTGATAGGCCATGCCTGTTTTCCATAACTAGACGTAATCACTAAGAGTATATTGTTAGGTATATGAGAACCTTAAAAACTGCATCAAGCGCAGACATTGAACTTTCATATTTATAATTGCGTTTCATGGACTTCTCCAACACAGATTCGATCATTCAAAACCACGTAATTATTTGTGTTTTTATTTTATTTGCAAGCCCCTTGCGCCACTGTTGCATATTATTTTTGACACAGAGGTGATGCAAAGCAGTCTTGTTAGACTTTTCATCCTTGGCGTGGTCTCCCTTAACTTTTTGCCTCTGTTCGCCAGGTTGTTGATGTGTGCTGTAGTCTTATTTAGCTGTTTTTGTTACTCTGGGCACTTTACCACTGCTAACCAGTGCTAAAGTGCAAGTGCTCCTTTACAAAATGTGTATGTAATTGCCTTATCCATGATTGGCATATTTGATTTACTAGTAAGTCCCTAGTAAAGTGCACTAGAGGTGCCAGGGCCCATAAATCAAATGCTACTAGTGGGGCTGCAGCACTGGTTGTGCCACCCACACAAGTAACCCTGTAATCATGTCTCAGACCTGCCACTGCAGTGTCTGTGTGTGCAGTTTTACCTGTAAATTCGACTTGGCAAGTGTACCCACTTGCCAGGCCTAAACCTTCCCTTTTATTACATGTCAGACACCCCTAAGGTAGGCCCTAGGTAGCCCCAAGGGCAGGGTGCAGTGTATGGTTAAGATAGGACATATAGGGGGTCATTCTGACCCTGGCGGTCTTGGACCGCCAGGGCAAGAATGACGGAAGCACCGCCAACAGGCTGGTACCGCCGCGGTCGCACCGCCGGGGCCGGCGGTTTCCCGCCGATTTTCCCCCGGCAGTGATAATCCGCCAGGGCAGCGCTGCAAGCAGCGCTGCCCTGGGGATTATGACCCCCTTACCGCCAGCCTGTTTCTGGTGGTTTACACCACTGGCATGGGCAGTGCAGGGGCCCCCTAACAGGGCCCCGGCCTGCTTTTCACTGTCTGCATGGCAGACAGTGAAAAGCGCGACGGGTGCAACTGCACCCGTCGCACGGCCGCAACACCGCCGGCTCCATTAGGAGCCGGCTCCTGTGTTGCGGCCTCATTCCCGCTGGGCCGGCGGGCGCTAACATGGTTAGCGCCCGCCGGCCCAGCGGGAATGTTGGAACGGGGGCCGTGTTATTGCGGCCGCATGGCGGGCGGCGGTAGCAGCCCGCCAAGGTTGGAATCACCCCCATAGTAATGTGTTTTATATGTCCTGACAGCGAAATATTGCTAAATCAGTTTTTCACAGTTGCAAGGCCTGTCCCTCTCATAGGTTAACATGGGGGCTACCTGTAAATCTGATTTAACTGTAGATTCCCTTTGGGAGCGGATGGACATGTAGAGTTTGGGGTCTTTGAGCTCACAATTAAAAATACATCTTTTAGTAAAGTTGATTTTAAGATTGTGTGTTTTAAAATGCCACTTTTAGAAAGTGGGCATTTTCTTGCTTATACCATTTCTGTAACTCTGTCTGTGGATTCCCTGTCTGGGTCAGTTTGACAGTTGGGCTGGTTTCACCTCACACTAGACAGTGACACAAAGGGAGCTGGGGTGTAGTCTGCATTTCCTGATGAACCTTCTGTGCTAGGAGAGAGGGGAGGAGTGGTCACTCACACCTGAAAGGGCTGTACCTGACACAATGCAGTCTCCAAACCCCTGGTGAGTGTCTGGGGCCTGGCCTGGGCAAGGCAGGATTTCACATTCAAAAGCGACTTTACTTTGAAGTAGGCCTACTTCAAAGGAGAAATTGGGTATAAGAAGGGCACCCAAAACCACAGACTTTAGAGAAACACTTCTGGAACCAATAGGAACCTCTGCCTGGAGAAGAGCTGAATAGCTGAGGAAGAAGAGCTACCCTGCCTGTGGATGTGCTTTGTGGAGCTATCCTGCAGTTGCTGCTTCTGCTAGAGTAAGAGGGCAAAGACTGGACTTTGTGTGTCTTCCATCTTGAGAAGAACTCTCCAAGGGCTTGATTTAGAACTTGCCTCCTGTTGTTTAAAGTCTCAGGGACAGCAAAGTCTTCTCTCTGCCAGCACCTGGAGTCTCTGGAGAGACTCTTACTCTGCCTTGTGGTGCCCATCCAGTTCCTGGGACCCTGAAAGGAGAAGCTGGCAGCCTAAGAGGAAGACATCCACGCACAGAATGCCGTGCAGGGAAAAGATCGACACAACTCCGATCCGCAGCTGAAAGATCGACACGCCGCCGGCTTTGGGGCTGAAAATCGACACTCATCTGTAACGCGACTGTAGAATTGATGCACAGAGCTGGAGAAACGACGTGCAGCATCGCTGACAGAGGTTGGTGAGATCGCAATCCGCTCTGAGTGGTTTCGGATCATCGTGCAGCTGGATTTCCAATGCAAGTACTGCTGGGCGTGGAAAAACAACGCAAGGCCTGCCCCGGATCAGAGAGTGCTGACCGGATCGACGCATCACTCTCCTGCGGAGAGAAGAAATGACACGCCCGACCCAACAAAAGGAGAAATGACACAAGGTCTCGCTTGTGACTGAAATCGAAGCATCGCAAGCCCTTTTGGATGCACACTCACCTGTGCAGGGTTATTTTTGATGCACACAAGGTACATTTTCATGGTAACAGTGTTAGTGTGTGTTTTAAACTACATAAAGACTCTTTTTGCTTTTTAATTGATAACTTGACATGTGTATTGTGGATTTATGTTGTTTTGGTCTTGTTTTGTTTAGATAAATATTTCCTATTTTTTCTAAACCTATGTTGTGTCATTTTGTAGTGATTGCATTAAGTTACTATGGGGGTCATTATGACCCTGGCGGAAGGCGGAGAAGCGGTGGTAAGACCGCCAACAGGCTGGCGGTCTTACTTTGTGGAATTATGACCATGGCGGTTACCGCCATGGTCATACGCCGGATCTCCGTTCCACCCGCCGGGCTGGAGACCTGGGTCTCCAGCCCGGCGGCTGTCACTATACCGCTGGCGGTATTTTGACCCGGCTTACCGCCGTGGATTTCCTGCGGTTGGAACCGCCATGAAATCCATGGCGGTAAGCACTATCAGTGCCAGGTAATTCCTTCCCTGGCACTGATAGGGGTCTCCCCCACCGCCCACCCCCACCCCGACACCCTCCCCTACCCCCACCACCACCCCTGCCACCCCCAAAGGTTGCAGGACCCCCCTCCCCACCCCGACCCCCAACATAACATCTCTCATACACACACGACACGCACGCAGGCACCACCAACACACATACACGCACACACACCGACATACATGCAAACATCCACACACAGAGTCAGACACGCACATCCACATTCAAACATACACGCACACATCCATACAGACATACCTACAGACATACACGCCCTCATTCCCAAACACACAACACCCCGCAAGCATACACGCACTCACACACCCCCTCTACATACACACACGCACACCCCCACGCACGCACACAACACACAACACCCCCACCCCCCTCCCCTCACGGACGATCGACTTACCTGGTCCGACGATCCTCCGAAAGGGGACGGGAGCCATGGGGGCTGCTCCGCCGACACCACACCGCCAACAGAACAACGCCACGCCGAATCACAGGACGTGATTCGCTGTGCGGGGTTCTGTTGGTGTGGCGGTGGAGGTGGAGCAACCTCCATTTTCCCGCCACCCTCCAGTATGGCTGTTGGCCGCTCTCCATCCGTAAAAGGATGGAGAGCTGCCAACGGTCATAATAGGCCGAGAGGGAAACTGCCACCACTGGCGGTCTTCCGCACGGCGGTCCCTCGGCGGTCTTGAAAAAAGACTGCTGAGGTCAAAATGACCCCCTATGTATGTTGGTACAAATACTTTACACCTAGCACTCTGTAGTTAAGCCTACTGCTCTGCCAAGCTGCCAAGGGGGTAAGCAGGGGTTAGCTGAGAGTGATTCTCTTTTACCCTGACTAGAGTGAGGGTCCTTGCTTGAACAGGGGGTAACCTGACTGTCAACCAAAGACCCCATTTCTAACAGGTCTCCTACAGTGTGTCACATTTACAAACTGATGCAATTTGACCAGCGCAACAGTTTGTAAAGGCTTGTACCACATTATACCTGCGCCTGGTACAATGCATGCAAGGTAGGCTTTTCCTTGTTAACAACCACGTAAAAATGGCGCAGCACCATTCTGACCCTACACCTAATTCCTTGTGCACTGAGAAAGTGGGGGTGAATTGTGGGAGGCATAGTAGCTGCTGTAAAAAACTTAGTTTCCACCACTTGCAACTCAGCGTGGTTAACATGTCCCAAAATTTCACTCCCATAGGTAACATTTAGCTCTGTAAATCTGCAAGAGGACCCTGCGAGGTCTGACGGGTCTGTTGCCCAACCTTGAGTCAAAACTAAAAGCTGCAGCATTAGCACATATTTTTTTCTATGAATTAAAGGATGCTCACTTAATGCTGAGTCAAACAGTAGACCCAAATATGGAAATACTTCGGTCTTGGGGAGGGCGCAAGATTCTAAGTTAAACCTTGAAGACTTGGTAGCACGGGACTGACTGTCATCACAAAGGATTTCCGCTTGTTAATCGATAAGTTCAGCTCTTCCATAAGCTTAGCACCTGAGTGCAACAGGGCCTGCAAGCCTTTGGCAGTTTTAGCCATTAGGACTGCATCATCCGCGTATAATAAAACTGGTAAACTACGCAAAACCATTAGCGGACAATCTTTTTCCACATCCACCAGGACCTGCTCTAAACAGTTAGTATATAAGTGAAACAAAACAGGAGCCAAAATACAACCCTGTTGCACTCCTCTATTAATACAAAAAAACTATGGGAATTGTCAGGAATAAGGCTGTGCGCGGTCCAGGTCCCACTCGAAACTCAGCTGCGCAGATTTGCGGTGCTTTATGCGCACCTCTTGTCATCCCCGCTTGTTCCAAAAGTGGCCATCAGCGTCGTTTGCCCTGTGGTAAATCTCATGTAGCTGCAGGTTCAGGACATTGGTGGACAAGATGCACTTATCAGTGTTATCCTATGAAGGGACTACAATTCCCATGTTTTTAGAGGCAGCAGCCATCTTGGGGTGTGGCAGGCCTATAAAGCCCAGCCACACCCAATCACGTTGCTCACTATTTTGAAGACTTCAGTGCAGCCAGACCTCGTGGGGGTTTCTCTGGAAAAGAGCAGAGGTCCTGAATGGCAGAGTGACATCCAACCGAAGTATCCTTGTTTCCATGGTGCATTAAAAAACGAGTAGGTCATACTCATAGCGGTAAGGCCTTGCTGAATCCAAGTTTGAAGGAAGTTGTTACTTCTAAAAGGTGAAGCGCCCCTTAGCATACCGAGAAAAGCGTTTCAGGCCACACTGGTAAAGTGCCCGGGCACAACATTTAAAGCCCTTCAGTTCACAGGAAGTAAAGCGTCCTTCGCACATCAATCAAAGCGCTTCAGTTCACAGGAGTAAAGCGCACTTGGCATGGTATTCAAAGCGCTTCAGTTCACAGAAGTAAAGTGCACTTGACATGGTATTTAAAGCGGTTCAGTTCACAGAAGTAAAGCGCACTTGGCATAGTATTCAAAGCGCTTCCGTTCACAGGAGTAAAGCACACTTGGCACGACATTCAAAGCGCTTCAGTTCACAGGAAGTAAAGCGCCCTTCGCACAGCAATCAAAGCGCTTCAGTTCATAGGAGTAAATCGCACTTGGCATGGTATTCAAAGCGCTTTAGTTCACAGGAGTAAAGCGCACTTGGCATGGTATTCAAAGCGCTTCAGTTCACAGGAGTAAAGCGCTCTTGGCACGACATTCAAAGCGCTTTAGTTCACAGGAAGTAAAGCGCCCTTCGCACAACAATTACAGTGTTTCAGTTCACAGGAGTAAAGCGCTCTTGTCATGGTATTCAAAGCGCAACAGTTCACAGGAGTAAAGCGCACTTGGCACGGCATTCAAAGCACTTCAGTTCACAGGAGTAAAGCGCCCTTGGCACAGCAATCAACGCGCTTCAGTTCACAGGAGTAAAGCGCCCTTGGCACAGCATTCAAAGCGCTTCAGTTCAATTGGAGCCTTTTCCTTCCCATATCGGCCCCCTAAGATAATGCTTTCAGTCAGGTCGATGTGAGGCAAACAGCAAGGCAACAAGGCAAGCAGGTATATAGCACAAAAGGCAAAAGAGGTTAAAAGCCAATATTAAGAAATAGGAAATAGGAAATAAGAGGACTACTGCCGGAAGTAACAGCTACACTCACAATCTGGCCCCCAGTCAGAAGCCTTCTGGACCCACCGCCACCATGCAGCATTGTCAGGCTGATGATGTCAACAAACATGTTTCCTCCTCTCCGTCAGATCATCTAGCCAAGATGGGGCTCTGAAAGGCTTTGCCCAGGCACAGACCGCATGCACCCCATGCAGCGGGGCACCCAAATGCATTATATAGAGCTCCTCAAGTAAAGTCAGGTGTGCTGGTAAAAAGCTGCCTCTCAGCCTCACAGCCAGCTGGAAACTGGAGTCCGCCTTGTCCCAGGGCTACCAGCAGCACAACAAAGTAAAGTAAGCTGACTTGCAGCTTTATGTGACCCTCAATTCAGAGCCCTCCCTGACAGACCTCTTATCTGAGGTGGTGGATGTACAGCCTCACACAATTTATTTGCTGCAGGATGTCCTATCTGGGATGTTCTGCATCAGGAAATCACCACACCTGGAAGGCCTGGAAGGATAAACTTCACCTCAAGTAAGGTTTGGAAACTTCGGATTCATAAAGTGTGGTGTTTCCTAATTCTGTCCAACTTTGTGAGTGAAGTTTTAATTTAACTTGGCACTAATTTAAAATAATTTTACAGAAGGCTTCCAGCATATCTATCAAAACATTTTGGTAAATTAGTAGTGAACAGTATGTTTTAAATATTTTAGGGATGCAACAATAGGAAAAACTAAATAGAGTTTAAATGCCATTTTGCAGGGAAAGTTGGGATGATCCCACAATGAATTTCATTGTAAAGTTGTGACAAAAGATGGATAGTTGAACTACTTTTCATCAAAAGCACCAGCCAAAATTGCATGGATAGGCTCCGACGTTGTCCTTATAGTTACAGGCAGGTTGTGCGGAAGATTTTGACGAAAGGCAACCTTTATTAGACATCAACCAGCAAGACAGGTAGGCATGGTAAAGTATAGGTAATTGTATGAGCCCAATTGAGGCCTGTGGCCTGGCTGAGGTCACTAGCAGCTGTACTGCCTCTAATGCTCAGAGTGACAGTTTCATAGTTTGCATCTAGGATCCTTCTTTGTGATAACCTTTTTCTTTCATGGTGCCTACAGTAGATGGTACCTCCCATTTAGATGCTACAGGGTCCTCCACTTCCAGAATTATGGGAATTCTCTACTATTTCACATGCAGTAGGCTCCTAGCATGGGACCCTGCACATTTCTGAGTGATGAATGTAGAAAGCATAGCTGCCTGCCATGTGTACTAGAAATGTAACATATTTACTTGCATTGCTACGGGTGCAGATAAATGTCAAGCTTCATGTTACGTAACAGTTAAGAAACTGCCAAATTTAAATGTACACCTGAAAGCTAAGTGTTTTCCTTAATAGAACTTTAACTTCTCAGCAAGTAATCTGTACTTTCCAGCAAATGTAGACATGGCTGATGTGCAATAAAAGAGAATTCATCAACACTTCTCACCAAGAGCATATAGCCGCAAATAAAAAGGGGATACCACTTTTTAAAAGACAATGTGTATCAAGTAACAATGGTTATACCTTATTAGTATTTTAAAGAGGATTAGTGGATCTTACACTAAGATCTCTTTTAGAAAATAAAGTACATCATTATGCTTGGAAATCAAAGTGGGCCAGGTGTATTGGCCAAAACATGAAAAGCTATAAATTATACTTAATATCTGGAGTAATCCTTTCTCTACATGTACCTAGCTCTCATTTTGCTCCTTTAGGCTCTCTCGTAATTTCTCCTTTTACTCCCAACCTCCAATCTCTGACCCCATTGCCTCCCTACACCATTTTGGTACTATCCCCTTCTGTTAGGCTCTCTTGTACTTTTCTCTATTTACTCCAAACATCCAATCTCTGCTCTCAACGTTTTCCATACTATCCCTTTTTGTTTGCTGCTGCATCTATCTTCCCATTCCTGTCTCTCCTGCTCTTGTTTTAATTTCCTATTGACTTTCCTTTCTTTCTCTTACTCTTATGTTCTTTTCTAGATCCTTTTCTCTCTATCTTCTTTGTACTTTTCAATATTTCATTTCTCTCTCTGACAACTGAAACTTACTCTTGGCGAGGCACGACTATTAGCAGCACCTGCCACCTTTCTTTGACCATTTTTTGTTGTTTCTCAGTCCCAGAAGCCTACAATCCTGGGGGGGGGGGTGTCCTGGAACTGGAAACGTCCCCTACAATCATGGAACAAAGAAGTTAATGCAATGTGGCCATCATATCCCTGCAAATTGTTGTCAATTCCTGTTGGACATGATATACGACTGCATGGATTTGGTGTGCTTTTACTGTTTTAGGGCAAAGAACGAACTACTGATGTCCATGACACTACTTTTACAGCATGATGGACTTCAATGATTACCCACAGTACTTGAAAAGAACATATTTCTGGTAAAAACATCAACAACATGTTATTTTCCATAATCAAAGTTAGTAAGTGGGGGACATACTTCCCAATAGTCTGAAGTTTAATTTTTTGTTTTGCTGTGTTGCACTACACACTATTCTTACTGACGTTACACAGCAAGACAAAGTGAAAGCAGATCACACAAACAAAACTGCAAGAAACAAGTGTTTACAATTCTCCCAATCCCAGTAGCATACCACTTGTGTGACAGGGCTATCACAAATGAAAGGAAAGGCTCCCTAAGATCCCAATGACACAAAGATCAAAATGTTGCCATGCAAATTGCCTAATAATTGCAATGTGGGTAGCTGAGGTATTTAGGCCAGAGCTTGGTCAGCACCTAGGGAAATCTTCCAGGCCCAGACAGTTTTCTGAAAACAAGATACTTAAGGAAGTCTGTGGGGGTATAGTTTGCATCAATGCCTAATAATTTTGTTAGCCAGAATGTATTGCAAACACCAAACTGTGGCTAAATCACTGATTTTCCTTATATTTCTGTGAAGGAAAATTCCAGAATCTGAGACGATCCATTGAAATCTTAACACTCAGCATTCACACAAAAACTGCCCCAAATTTTCACCATTATGCATTTATTACATAGGACTTCATAAAAGCAATATATCTGCTTTGACCATACATAAGATAAAGCAGATGTTCAAAGGAGAAAATACATTTCAAAAAGCAGATTCATACTACAAAGATCATAAATTGATATATACAAAAATCAGGACCTGTTTTTTGGTGGTGTCTGGACAGGGCAACTGTAGTACAAATGGTACTCAGATGGCCTGATTATGGCTTCCACAATGTTTGGTTCAAGGTGAAAAATTCTCAGTTTGTTGACTTTGGCAGGGTTATCTGGATATTAAAACATTTTTGAAGTATAGTCTGTTATTGCAGCCCTTTGTTTGATGACAGGCTATATTGGGTTATTTCAAATGTAAACTAGGTTATTTACATCCCTCTGTAAAAGGTACATCAACCTAACAAAGTATCTACCTTCTTCAAACAAAATAATGATTTGTAGAAGCAGATATATTATCTCACCAGGCCATATTTCACAACAGGCAAGTGCAGACTAGAGCAATGTCAGTCAAATTTAAGTCATACGTGACTTGTGATAACGCTGCCCTGGGACATTAGGATAATTCGAGCACCATGACATATCGGAACCTGGAGGTCCCTGATTGAGCATTACTTCTGAATGACTGGTAGGTTTGGGTAGTTGCAACCACTTACATATCAGGAATAGGCAATGTCATAAAAGTTTCTGTCTTAAGAACAACATGACTAAATGTACTGTACAGTTTTGCAATCACTACACACAGCATATTTTTGTTTGACCTACCATATGCAAAAAGTGAGAAGGGAGTCCAGCTGATTCCCATTGAATTCTTGGCCTCTCAGCTGGGATGCGAACTGGTGCTGATACTAACTTTCACATAAGCTCCTCACACACTACACTGTGGCATTCCACAGGGGTCCATTATATCCCCTGTTCTCTTCAACATCTACCTAACCTCCTTACCAAAGGTGATTAAATCATTCAATCTCACCTGTTACAACTATCTAGTTAATGCCAAAATCTGTTTAAAAAACTGGGTGGTCTGAAAGACCTCTACAATTTAAAACCTGATAAATGCTCTCGCCCATAAACACATGGATGATGAATAAACATCTAAAGCTAAATACTGCAAAGACAGAGATTATGACCTGCAGACAGTGAAAAAAATACCAGCCTACGTCCATGTGGCCTAAGGAACTTGAGACCCATCCAACAGTATCAAGAGAAGTCAGAAACCTAGGGGTAACCATGAATTTATACCTAAATTTGATACCACATGTTAACAACTTAAAACATAGTGGCTTCTACACAATGGAAACACCACATTGCTCCTCCCATACCCTGTACAACAAAAGGAGCTGCAAACTATCCTCACACTCGTCATCTCCACGCTTGGCTATGCTAACAACTTATACCTTGGTGTGCCAACATTCATATTATGCAAAATGCAACTTATCCAAAATACTGCTGCAAGATTTCTTCTTGTCCTTCACCCAAGATACCTCCAGTCTTGCAATCATTCCAGTGGCCAGCTATATTAAGAAGGACAAGGACAATGTTCAAGTCACTTTGCATTGTTCACAGAGCCTCGAAGGAAAAAGACTGCTATCCCTGTAAGCTAAATTCAAACAATCAAAACAAATCAGGACACTGCACTCCAGGCCTCCATCTCTTATCATATACCACCTTACAATAAAAAATACGTAGGAGGCACTGCTTTATCAGTACAACCAAAAGCTCTGGAACACACTACTAGTTGGCATTTGGAGCATCCAGTAGCTCATACACTTTAGAAGATAGTTCAAACATGGTTTTTCAAAGACCAAGACAACGTTACCACAAACCATCCTGGCAACAGAACCTGGAAGGACAGTTGTACCCTCAAGCTCTTTAGTTTACAATCCACACACTGAATGCAACCCAACAACCAAACTACTTCTGATATGCTAGTGAGTTAAGGAGAGCTGACCTCTGCTTCACTGAGATATTATATTGGTATGTCAGTTCATACATAACATTTCTGTCCCACACTAATACTAATACAAAAAAATGCTCAGCTGTTATCAGCCAACTGTAACTTAACCTCTTACATTGAATTAAGGCATATATGCTACCAGGGTTGTCCATCATCAATACTTTGCAGCCAATGGACCAGCTAACATTAAATGAATAGGCATGGAATAACTGAAGAGATCTGTCACACACTCCGGGTCATTCGAAGGACTTCAATTTAGTCCATGACCGCAGGTCCCAAATATCTATACACATTGGCAGCTTATTATCATGTCACAGCGGCTTCAAATATGAGATGATAGTAGCAATGTACATCCCAGCAGATCTCTCCACTTCTCTCTCCCTCCAACAATGCCAGATATGGCCCACATCTATACACTGGGGGCAGATGTACTAGGATTTTGCATCAAGATTGCATCACTTTTGTGGCACAGCCCAGACACAAAATTATTTTTGGTATTTACTAAGCCATGCTAAGGCATCTGCAGGGATTTGAGTAGTTTAGAAATTACAAACTAATGCAAGACAAAGGCAGTGGATATCATTGCCTTGGGTTGGGAAGGTGTTCCCTGGGTATAGCATAGGCATTCTCATGCATCCACCCATGAATGTTGGTGCTTTCCAGATCTACTAAAGTTAGTAAACCTGGGAAAATGCTACACCTTCTCCAGTGAGGCGTAACAAGAAGATATCTTTCTTTCTCCTTGTTACTTCCTCATTTTGTGTGTGCTACATTGTGCAACACACATAGAAAGAGGAATAAGCCTCTAAGGATTGATTTTGTTAAGGAAGTTGTCAATTCCTGCACAAAAATAATCCTGCCTGTAACACAGACACCCTTGCAGCATGGCACATAGGTGCTTGCATTGGGGCTAGTTACCACACAGTGTACCAATTCTAGTAGACAACATGAAATGTGCTATACGTTTGTAAATATGATACACTTCTGCTGTCTTCCTCTCACGCAATGCAGTGCTTTGCTGCATTGTGTGAAATGTAAGTAAATTTGCCCCAAAATTGCTGAGTAGGCAACCCAGTGCAGTAGCCAGCAAAGCAGACTATAATCATAAGAAATGCCATTTTGGGATCTGGAGAGGTGTACACTGCGCATTTGTGTCTCTCACACCTCATCATCCTCCACATGGCTGTGCACTGTGTCTCATAACACTATAACCATACCTAAGTGGTCATCAAGCACAGTGGTTTCCACATTGGCTCACAGAACAAAGATAACATCCTGGTAACCACACACTACCCTATATGGTGTAGATTGCTATCCATGTAGGTAAGCGCTTCAGTGCCACACATAGGGGTAGTAAGTGTTATACAAATTTCAATACAATAGAATACAACATTTATCATTTGTGCATCACCAAGATTTGTTTAGATCTCATTAAAATCTTTGTTTTCATCAAAATTCAGAATTATACAAAATGTGTTTTTTTTGTGCTTTGTGGTATGTCATGTTGAAATTTTTGCACAGCTCATATACAGGTATTTTACTTTTTTCGAATTCGTAACAAATTGACATCCTACAGCAATTAGTTGTGTACTCCCTGTACACATGGCCATTGGATTTATGTGATTCTGTTGTTGTGGAATTGTTTGATTCTGTGGTCACGGCATTTTCCGCATAATTATGAATTTACCACATTTGACAAATAATCCATCATCTGCATAATCTGCAGATTTCTAACACAAAAATTGTGTTGCTAGCTCAAACAGATCAAAATTACTAAAAATGCTGTAACAAGTTCTCCCATTCACAGGAAGGCTGTTCGTAAAGGTGACTGGTCACCTTTCAGTTACTTACAGCTGTATTTGGCTATGGAACTGGTCTTAATGAATTGAAACCTTTTCCCATGCAGTGCTAACATGTGCAAAAAGTACAAAATAATGATGTGATACTATTAGAAAATATGCTGCACTAAACCACATAATTTGTGTTTTCTTTCCACATAATTTAGTCAACATTGCCACATGATTTAGGCCTCCCCTGCCGCCTAATTCAAGTGGCCCTGCCTGTACCACAGAGATTGTCATATAGTTCACTTTACAAAATCCTCTCACTTTGCAGTCAAGAGAAGAAAAGTAAATAACAGCTCCACATTAATAAAATCAGCAGTAATTCTTTAGAAGACATAGCATCGCATTTAACCTGCCTTGGGACACGCAGCAAATGCAACAGCATAGAACGCCACTTAAAGGCATTTTTATTGCTCATTCACTGTATGAACTCCTAAACTTCTATAGTGTGCTGGGTGCCTCTGTCGTTTGGGGGTCCCAAAGATAATTATGGGCTGACCTGGCCCTCAAATGCACCCCTGTGGCTACGGCCATGCTGCTGCCCTTGTGCGACAGTCTTTTTTCGCCCCACCTCCATGATCTCCTCCTCCACAATTACCCTCCCTACCACCCTCCGGCAGTGCACCTCACCTCTCCATAGCCCCTCTCTGGCATACAGTTCATATTTCAATAACTCTACTCATAGTACACTCACACTCTGTTCTGTGATCTCCATTGTACACAGTATTTGCAGCAGGCACATTAACTCTGCACTACTTTATAATGAGTCAGAACTGCACCTAGACAACAATCTGATCTCTCACCAGTAGGAACAATAAGCACCAGAGTTATCTTAACATTTTAATTGTTGCCTAAAAAACTGCTGGAAGCACAAGGAAGTTCACTGCTTTTAAACTAACACTTATTTTGAAACACAGAGAGTCCCCACCAAAGTCAGCATCAGCTGTGGCTGCACCAGTTGTACCACCCTAAAGATGGCCCTGATAGTTCTGGATCTGGAAATAATAAGTCATGGACGTCATCTTATGTTGTTTGCTAGACAAGTAGTGATGGATAATTAGAGTGGAGAGTGCAGTTAGAGCACCCAAGTGCTGGGCTGAACACTGTTCCCGCTCATCCCAGGTCTGACAAAGCAAACCCCGTACTCAGAACACTCAGAATTTGGATATGGAATGGAATGGCACCACCAATCTTCCTAAAGTAACTCTACGTATCCAGAATGATGCTTGAATTTCTCTCCAACATCTCAGGAATTAATTTTGGGCTTTGTGGTTGATTGTCATGAAAAAATTGATGTTTGGCCAACAGAAAGAACTGACTCTGAGGTTTACATTTAGCCCTAATTCTAACTCTTGTTATACAACCTGAAGCTGGATTTTTTTTCCCTTGGTCCTCCATCCTACTATAGCCCCACCCCTTTTACCCTACTCCCTGTGCATTCAATATTAATACCAAAATTGGAAAAAAAAGTGTACGAAAAAAGAAATCTCTAGTGAATTTATGGCAAAGTCAGCACACAGCACACAGTGTAGTGGCTTCCAGCACACCAAGAGTCAGATTAGTATAAGTACTGCTTTTTACCTACTTCAAATGTCCAGTGATGTGTGCCCTTGTGGCTTGATATGGAGTAGATTTACCACTACAGTCTGAATCAGAACCTCAACAGCCTACCAACTTCCTAATAAAACTCTCTGTGTGAGACAAGGGACAAAGGATCGGGTGGGTCGAAGGAGGGTGTGGCACCTTAAGTCCATTACTTCCGAAGCCTTGCAAGTGCTTCTGAGGGGGTTGACTATCGAGGTAGGAGGCGGGGCCTTGGACAGGTCACTGACCGTGAGCCACAGCAACCCATAACACCTCCAACAAACAATATGAATGATGCAGATGATGTCCTGAGGAGGTTGTAAAACCTCAATGGGCATCAGATGTGTTCAGCCTTGAACACAAAGCTTGCTCGCTGCAGGAGTTTCTAGCTCCCATTGTCCACCACTTTGTATTTTCAGTTCCTCACCAGGTGCCCTGGGAAATGAGCCAAAATCGTGTGACTTACAGTTGCACCATGTGTTTTGGCAGGTCTGCCTCAAGTTAACTCCATCAGATGCACTGTTTCCCACACAACTCTTATGGTTGTGTTGGAAATTGGGTAATTGATTTATGGAAGTTAAAGCCCTTCTCAAGCAACAACCACAATTCTTCTCAGGGTGAATCACAAATATAACTATACCAACCTGTGCTTAACCCTCAAATAACTTGGCACAAAAGCACCCAGGCGTAACTTAGAGGCAATGTGCAAAGTATTTATGGAGCCCAAATCAGTAAAAAAGTGAAAATACTTCACAAGAAAAATCTCAACCCAACCAGGAAAAATAGAGTACATCTTAATAAATAAAATGATACCAGAATGACAAGAATCCAATCAATAGGACCGTAGAAATGCAGCTTCAAATTTTTAAATGAATATAGCATTTGAAAGCAGAAAATGCCACTTACTGTCATCTGGACTAGCTAGAACTAGGAATGTCACAAGTTCAGTCCGACCGTGCTGGAGCATTGGCTAGATAGAGAGGCCAGGTTTCTCCTGCTGAAAAGTTACCTTCTTAAAGTCCAGGATGAACAGTCCAGTTCTCAGTGGAGGAGGCTGCAAGGAACAGGGAGAGTGTCACTGATGGTCGTCGCTGTAGCATGCAGGTGTGGCATTGGGGACGTTCATTGCTGTAGTGTGAAGATCCGTTTGGATGTTGCAGATGATCATGGCTGGAGCTTTGTGTTCCCAGACATCACAGGCGGTCAATGCTGTATCGTGAATTGAAGACCTTGGGGGTGATTCTAACCCTGGCGGTCGGTGATAAAGCGGCGGCCAACCCGCCAACAGGCTGGCGGTCCAAAAAATGGAATTCTGACCCTGGCGGGAACCGCCAACACAGCCCGCCACATTAACACTCCGACCGCCACGGCGGGACCGACAAACAGCGCGGCGGTCACCGCCAACAGCCAGGCGGCAGACAATGTACCGCCCACACTATCATGACCCACCAATCCGCCACCTTTTCCGGGGCGGGAGCCCCGCCGATAAAAACACGGCGGAAACAGACTACGAATGTGAAAACGCTCACCTCTACGCACTCCACGAGTACGGAGGACAGCATGGAACCCGAATTGAACATCATACCTGCTCTCGTCTACCTGCTCATCTACCACGAGTACGAACTCCGGCGCAGACGTCAACGGTGAGTACAGCACCTACGACACACGGGAGGGGGGAGGACGAAATGTTACGGGCACACACATATGCAACCCCCCCCCCAATATGTACACACCAATGCAGAGCAACAAGTCACAGTGACACCAACCAAACCCCCGTAAAAAATGCAATGACATTTCAAAATTGACAATAAATATTTATGTCCAAAATAGCCTCCGATAAGTATTGGTCAACTAGCCAGAATATTTACATATAAAAAGTCTATATACACAGCAGTGGACAACTGAAGAAATCAGTCCTGCACATTTTACGTATTAACGATTTGTCCGTGGGCCAAAGTGTAGCAACACAAGGGCAAAGCCCACACACGAGACCTGAGTCCTTTGGAGAGAACACTGCAGGGGCATCTGATAACAAAACTACAGGCACCTCAGGGGGAAGGGAAGGGGGGGCACCTCAGCCACATGAGTCCACGACGCCAGACCCACGAAGGGGCCACCATGCCCACTGCCATATCCTGGGGAGTGCAAAGCCACAGTCTCTCAATGTCTCTACAGTGGTTGGATTGCCCACTGCCATATCCTGGGGAGTGCAAAGCCACAGTCTCTCAATGTCTCTACAGTGGTTGGATTGCCCACTGCCATATCCTGGGGAGTGCAAAGCCACAGTCTCTCAATGTCTCTACAGTGGTTGGATTGCCCACTGCCATATCCTGGGGAGTGCAAAGCCACAGTCCATCAGGTGGAGGAATTGCTCCACTGGTCAAGGAGGATGCATGATGGCCACAGTGAACCGTGAACTGTGTTTGCAGGAATGGCCCAGCGGAGCGGTGCTTGAGACGGCGGGGCCCAGCGGAGCGGTGCTTGACAGGAAGGGCCCAGCAGAGTGGAGCATGAGACGGCGGGGCCCAGCGGAGCGGTGCTTGACAGGAAGGGCCCAGCGGAGCGGTGCATGAGACGGCGGGGCCCAGCGGAGCGGTGCTTGACAGGAAGGGCCCAGCGGAGCGGTGCATGAGACGGCGGGGCCCAGCGGAGCAGTGCTTGACAGTAAGGGCCCAGCAGAGCGGTGCTTGAGACGGCGGGGCCCACGGAGCGGTACTTGAGACGGCGGGGCCCAGTGGAGCGGTGCTTGACAGGAAGGGCCCAGCGGAGCGGTGCTTGACTGGAAGGGCCAACAGGCCAACAGCTCTAGGGACAACAGACGCGCACATGGGTGATGCAGGACCATGGATAGCTGTACTTGGCACCCTACAGAGGTGGGGGGCGGGGCACAGGGCCATGTCTAAGGGAGGCGACTACACTACAGAAAGCGCCCTGGCCTAGTGTCACCCACGGCCCTCCTCCCCCACCCAGACGCCTCAACTGCGCTTAAGGATAGCAGAATGTGCAGGTACTCACCCCCTTGTGTCTGCTGTGATGTCCTCAAGCGCCCATCCAAATCAGGGTAGGCCACCGCCAGGATCCGGGACATCAGGGGGGTCAGGGTACGACTGGCACCCCTCCTAGGTCGGGAGGCCATCCCCAGCAGTGACTCGGCGGTCTTTCGGGTTCCGCGCCGGATGTCCTCCCACCTCTTGCGGCAGTGGGTGCCCCGTCTGGTGTAGACCCCCAGGGCCCGGACTTCCTTGGCGATGGCACGCCAAATGTCGATTTTCTGATGGGTGCTCACCTGTTAGACATGTACAGGGTGGGAAAGAGAAAACGTGAAATTTCGGCATGTTTGGAGTACATGCCCCCCCCTCCCCAACCTTGCCATGTGGCCCATTCTCTCATCTGTCGTGCGTTGCACTCCTCATTTTCTCCCCACCCCAACAACTTACATCCACCCCACTCCACACAGGCATAACCCATTCAATGTGCACTCAGTGTACTCACCTGTTGGTCTGGAGGACCGTAGAGTAGCGCATACTGGGGGAGGACCCCATCCACTAGTTTCTCCAACTCTTCAGACGTGAAGGCAGGGGCCCTTTCCCCAGTCGCAGCAGCCATTGTCACTTCCAGACCGAGGTCACAGCAGCACTTGCAGTATAGGTCCTCTCCTGTGGATGATCAGGTCTCAAGTGATTAGGCAGATAGAAAATGGCGGTCACGGCGGCTGCGGTGCGTACTGCGGCGGTGCGTACCGCGACCGCCGGCGCACATCGTCATTGGCTCCTGAATCCCATAGGGTTCAATGTTAACCAATGCGGCTTCGTATAGCGGTCTTCGACCGCCTACCGCCACGGTGTGCCACGCCAGCGCATTGACCTCACATCCCATTGTCCCACTTCACCGGTCAGGCAGCCGCCATTTCAAGGGCCCACATGGCTTAATTTCAACTGCGTCACACAGGCCTAGGCCTTGCATTGCCACACATCCAAACATAGCCATCCATACCTTTTCGTGTACTGTGCATGCAGTGGTGAACGTACCTGTGACTTGCTTGACTCTGTGCTCCATGTTGTCCTTCCTAGGCACCGTCCGCTGGGACTTGCGAGGAGAAGGATGAATCCTCGCGTGTACCGCCCGCTGGTGGACCTGTCGACAATGGAAGAACGCCACATCATACTACGATACCGACTTGACCGAGCCACTATACATGAACTGTGTGCCCAGCTGGAGCCAGCCCTGATGTCCCCCATCCGCCAACCCACAGGAATTCCCCCTCTAGTGCAGGTTCTGTCAGTCCTCCATTTTCTGGCAAGAGGCTCATTCCAGACAACAGTGGCCATGTCATCTGGAATGTCTCAGCCTATGTTTTCAAAGATCTTGTCTAGAGTGTTGTCTGCCCTGACGAAACACATGCGGCGCTACATTGTATTCCCTGAGGAGGTCGATTTGGCCACTGTGAAGGGTGATTTTTATGCCCTTGGACATATTCCCAACATAATTGGTGCCATTGATGGGACCCATGTGGCTTTAGTACCCCCAAAAGACGATGAGCAGGTGTACAGAAACAGTAAAAGTTACCATTCGATGAACGTTCAGGTGGTCTGTTTGGCTGACCAGTACATCTCCCATGTGAATGCCATGTTCCCTGGGTCAGTGCATGACGCGTATGTGATGCGAAATAGCAGCATCCCTTATGTGATGGAACAGCTACAGAGACAACGTGTGTGGCTAATTGGTGACTCTGGTTACCCCAACCTGCCTTGGCTATTGACCCCAGTGAGGAATCCCCGGACCAGGGCAGAGGAACGGTACAATGAGGCCCATGGGCGAAGTAGGAGGATCATTGAAAGAACCTTTGGCCTCCTGAAGGCCAGGTTTAGGTGCCTACATATGACAGGGGGATCCCTGATGTACTCACCAAAGAAGGTGTGCCAGATCATCGTGGCCTGCTGCATGCTTCACAATCTGGCATTGCGACGTCAGGTGCCCTTCCTGCAGGAGGATGGTCCAGATGGTGGTGTTGAAGCAGCTGTGGAGCCTGCGGAGAGTGAAGAGGAGGAAGACGAAGAGGACGACCCAGACAACAGGGACAGAGTTATCCATCAGTATTTTCAGTAGCACACAGGTAGGAATCACCCACGCCATTTACCATTTACTGAATGCCCCCTGCATCTTTACTTTGTGTATTTCCCCCCAGTTCTTTTAAACTGAAGTTTACTTTTCCCTTCCCTTTCCAGTGCTGTATGACCCACTGCGTGACTTCTGCTTGGTTAGCCCATGGACTAATGCTTATTGACATTGGTATGTTGTCCACACATAAATAACAGAACATTATTGATAAGTAATGTGTTATACATTTGTAAATAATACAGGCTGACTCCAGAATGATTTCTGTGCAATGAGTGATTTATTTTTAGTGCTATATTTTGGTACATGATATTAAAACGGTGAAGGGTGAGGGTGGAGTTATGTCCATGGCAGAGTCCAGTTCTCGGTCGCACAGGTGCATTGTTCATATGGCTGTGGAAGGATGGAGCAGGGGCAGTTCAAGGTTGGACAGGGTGACACTGTGGGACAGTGGAATGACATCCGGGGGGATATTAGACTGGCGGGGGTCTTGGCATCCTACTCTGTCTTCCTTTGAGATCTCAGGTTCCTCTTGCGGGGTGGTTGTTCTTCAGCAGGAGGTGGGGTTCTGGTGGCCCGTCGTTCTGTGGGGGCCTCCTGACCACTAGCGCCGGCGGCGGTGGTAGGCTGTTCCTGGCTAGTGACAGGGGCCCTTTGCGGTGCCACACGCTCCCGCAATGTGGTTTCTATCCGGTTGAGGGCCTGGACTATGGTCACCATTGCGGTAGCGATGTCCCGGAGTTCATTGCTGAACCCCATGTACCGTTCCTCCTGCTGTGCCTGGATCTCGGTGAACCTGGCCAGTACCGTCGCCATCGTCTCCTGGGTGTGATGGTATGCTCCCATGATGGTGGTGAGGGCCTCTTGGAGAGTCGGTTCCCTGGGCCTGTCCTCCCTCCCCTGTCGCACAGCAGCCCTCCCAGTTGCCCTGTTTCCCCGGGCCTCTGTCCCCTGGACGGTGTGCCCACTACCACTGCCCCCAGGTCCCTGTTGTTGTTGGGGTGTTGGGTCAGCCTGGGTGCCCTGTAGTGGCGGACACACTGCTGATTGACGCGTCCGCGGGACAGAGGCATGGGCCCGCTGGGTGGGAGCTGTGCTGGTGTTCCCAGAGGGGTTTGGGTCTGCTGTGGCCTGTGTCTGTGTGTGGGGAACCGACTGTCCAGAGGTCCCCGATGGTCCGGGCTGGTCGTCAGGTTCGAGGTCGACAGAGCTGCTGTCCTCGCTGGGGGCCTGTTCCGGGGGTGGGATGGACATCTCTGGACCCTCCGTGGCGGTGTGTTGGCGTTCGGGCCCTGCAGGGGTGAAGGAGTATGGTTATTGTTTCTGTGTGTGCCATGGCGTGCATTTTGGGTGCCCTTGTCCCCCAGTGCTGGCATTCCCTTGTGGGAGGTGTTGTGAGGGTTTGGGGGGGGGGGGTGTATGGGTATGTGCAATGGTCATGCTTTGGTGGTGGCTGTCTATGGTTTGTGTTGGCATTCAGGGGTTGGTGTTGTTTAGGGTGGGTTGTGCTGGTGAGACATTGGCAGGGAGGTTATGTGCTGGGGGGTGATATTGGGGGGGGGGTTGGCATGCTGGTGGTTGGGGGGGGGTGAAGTAGTTGAGATTCGACTTACCAGGGTCCATTCCTCCGTGTACTCCAGCGAGGCCATCAGGATGCAGGATGTTTACCACCTCTTGCTCCCATGCTGTGAATTGGGGTGGGGTGGGTGGGGGTCCGCCGCCAGTCTTCTGCACAGCGATGTTGTGCCTGGAGATCATCGAGCGCACCTTCCCCCGTAGGTCGTTCCATCGCTTTCTGATATCTTCCCGATTTCTGGGATGCTGTCCCACAGCGTTGACCCTGTCTACGATCCTTTGCCATAGCTCAGCCTTCCTTGCTATGGTGGTGTGCTGCACCTGTGTGCCGAAGAGCTGGGGCTCAACCCTCATGATTTCCTCCACCATGACCCGGAGTTCTTGGTCCGAAAACCGTGGGTGTCTTTGGGGTGCCATGGGGTGGTGTGGATGAGGTGTGGGGTGGTGCTTGTGGTGATGTGCGTGGTGATATGTGGTGATGTGTGCGTAGATGTGGTGTGGGTGATGAAGTTGTGTTCCTGTGTGTGTTGGGGTTTTCTAATGCTGTGCTCGCTATCTCTATCTCTCTCGCTCTCGCCTTCGCTCCGATTTCCAACTAGTGGGGGTTTGTGGGTGATGCGGGTGTGTGTTTTATAGTTGATTGGATGTGTGGGAGCGTTGTTTGTATGTGTCTCAGGTGTGCGTATTTCAAAATGTCCAATGTGGCAGTGTTTTGTAGATGTGTGTGTATTTTGACCGCGGCGGTGTGTACCGCCAATGGAATACCACGGTTGAAAGACCGCTGCGTGGATTCGTGGGTCAGAATGGCATGGGCGTGTTTGTGTTGGCGTGACGGTGGAGGTTTGGTCATCTCCAGTTTTCCGCGGCCCGCTGATGTGGCGGCCTTCCTTGGATGTCGGATTTTTGGCGGGTTCACAGTTGGTGGTCAGAATGACCGTGGCGGTCTACCGCGGCCGTGGCGGTAGTATGGCGGACTTCTGACCGGCGGTAAGGGCCTTTTACCGCTGAGGTCAGAATGACCCCCCTTGTGTTTACGGTCTTCACTAGCGAATGCTGTACAGCAAAGAGTCAGGTTCACCAGAGTTTCACATTGGCAGTTGTCGCCAGCAGCAGAGTCTTGGAACAAATGGCCAAAAACTTTGCCAAAAACTTTAGGATTACTCCTTTCTTCACAGAGGAGTGCACTCTGATGCATGCCACGTACACAGGACCTGGGGAGGCACCTCTTGGAGTCTCACTTTAGCAGAGTTCAACAGGGCTCAGGCAGGTACTGTGGAACAGGTCAGCTAGGAAGTTGCAGGTAGGCCTCTGGAGCTTGTTATGTCCCAGTAGCTGAGAGCAGGAGGTCAGTCATATGACCTTGGAATCACTCAGATTAGCCTGGGTTGAAGGAAGCCTGTCCAGTCTTTCTTCACAGATAACAGAACAGACCTCATGCAGCAAGGCAGTCCTCTGGAGAACAAGGCAAGCCTGAAGCAGCAGGGCAGTTGTCCAGTAGTGCAAGGCAGTCCTCTGGGGAACAAGTCAGTCTTTCTTTAGTAATCCACAGGTCCAAAAAAGGTCTATCTTGCCAGGTCAAACTAGCAGTTTAAATCTGCACCACAGGTTTCAGTGGAAGGCTTGTAGACATGTTTTAAAGGGTTAAATAAGTGGTGGCACAATACAGCCTGCATTCCCGCTAGTAGCATTTCATTTAGAGGCCCTGGGCACATGTAGTACCACTCTGCTAAGCACCAATAAGTAAATTAAATATGAAGTATAGGCCAATTGTACCATTTTTTCAGGCGAAAGCACAGGCATTTTAGCACTGATTAGCAGTGTTGATAATAAGCACAGTCCTAATGCTGACAAAAACGAAATTCAGAAAGGAAGAGGGGTGAAGGCAAAACGCCTGGGGGAAGATTACACCAGGGATGTCAGGTCTAAGAGCCTTCACGCTGATCTATTTATATAAAATGTGCAACATTCAGTTTTCACTTTAGGGTAAGACTTAGCACAGCAAGGCGTTCTAAAAATTCATGGGAAAAAGTACTCAGTACATATGCCACGTTTCAATATTCGTGCATGATGTACACTTCTGCCATAACATGAATTGTAGCTTCAGGAGTCAACATTTATCACTTAGGATTGCATTTTAATATACGCCTTTACCTCCCTGTTGAGCTGACAACTAATGTCTTTGCATTTCCTGAATGGGGATCCTGCACCAGCCCCGTAATGCAACACTTAGTGATTCAACAATCTGTCCATATGATTCACACATGGAGTGATGACATGTCTGGGAATAGACTGAGTATTGTAGGGTAATTGATGAAGCACCCTCCTGTAGAGAGTACTGAAACCACATCTGATTTTCCATTGCTTGAATACGTCTGCTTAAATAGGTCCTCTCCTCAGTTAATTCATTCCATGTGCACTGGCAAACGTGTGTGTTACATTTCGCCATATAGCAGATGATTGGATGACATTATGTGCAATGCTGATGCTGTGTGTTTCCCAGTACTGGAATAGCAGGGGTGATGCTCCAGGACAGGATCGAGGTACCTTGAAACAGCAGGATCTAAACAAGTTGACTCAGGCACATTGTCAGAGCATTGTGTTATCACTGTTGGTACATCACTGTGCAGCACAGTAAACTTTCAGTGCAGAATGGTATTTGTACAGATGATGCAGGGTAGGACTCAGGTTCTTCAGCATCGCTGTGCTCTCACCGGAATAGTAAGTAAGATCAGATGTGCACAGGCAGACCTGTATTGTTCTCACTAGAGTATTATCAATGTTTGCTGCTAGTAAGAGCTGTGGTGTTCTCGGTGCTTAATTTAACCCAGTGGTTTCCAGGGCGGGGCACCGGCACTTATCTTTGAGGGCCGCCACTTATTTTTCAGCTTCAGGTATTTACTGCGAGCAAAAGACTCATGGGAAAAACGGAGGAAGAAAAAAACGAAAAAGCTTCATGACGGGAGAAAGCAAAAAGCTACAAAAGGAAGCTGAAGGGACAGGGAGAGGCTGTAAATGGATTAAAGAGGCCTGAGATTGGTTCAGGATTACCCTGCCTCAGTATTCCATGCTTGTGCATTTAGGCCCATATTTATGGTTGGTTTGCGCCTCGTTTGTGTCATTTTTTAAACTAAAATAGTGCAAACTTAACTCCATATATTTATATTTTGACACTAGACCTTTCTAGTGTCAAAATATAGGAGTTAGCGTCATGTTGTGGATGTGGCAAACTACCTTGAGCTAATTAGATGCAAGGTCGGTGTTTCCGTCCATGACATGACGCTAACCGCCTAGAGCAATATTTATACTCCGGCACAGAAATTACGAGCACGGAGTAGGCAGACCCAAATAATGGCACTAAGCCTGCTTAGCGCCATTATTTAACATCTGGGTCAGACCAGGCGTTAGGGAACCTGTGGACTCATTTCCATGGCCAACACCATAGAATGAACCCACAGGTGCCCACTGCAAGCCCCAGAAACACCCCCATCTACACCAGAGGGACACCATGGAATGGGGCACCCCATCGTGGGTAAGTATGGTTAAGTATTTTAATGTTTTTTAACTTCATTTTCTAATGTTATTTTTATTTAACATATTTTGTTTTAATATGCCATTGGGGGCCCCTTACATGGGGCCACCTTTCTGACACTGGGTCTAAAGGCCACACCCAGGGGACACTGGTCTCCTGTGTTGGCCATTGTGGTGGTGGGAATAACTCCTGTCTTTACTAAGATAGGAATCATTTTTGTGTGCAAGTGCGTTAGAAAATGATGCAAGGTTGGTTATCGGCATATTTATTGCCGCTAACCAGCGTAGCGTCATTTCTGACCCATTAGTGCCTTTTGCTCTACCGCCACCCCACCGGTTAGTGTCTTTCTTTTAGATGCTAGCCTACTCTTAGCGCCGGCGTGCGCCATTTCATAGATATGGCACATGGCTGCCGCTATGGAATGGCGCTGGGATAAAACCATAAATATGCCCCTTAATTGCAGCAACTGCTTGTTTCAGAGGAAAGCTTTGGGCACCGGCATGTTTTTATTTACAAATTGGGCACTGGGTGTACTGATGTTTCAGTAGTGCCTTATGAGAAAGGCAATGTGCAGAGGGGTAGCCTGCACAGAATAAAAAGGCACACAGGCAGACATAACAATTTTTATTTAATTGTGTGGTGTGGCACTGAACGTTTGATGTGGCCCTAAAGGACTGCTTAATTTCAACTTGGGTTACTAGAATTGTGACAGAGGAGGACCAATATATGTGGCAACATTGACCAATTTATGCTGCAAGAAAACGCAAATTATGCAGAGTAATGTGGCAAGTGTTTTGATAGCATTTCTTAATTATTTTGTTGTTTTTACTCATGTTATGACTAGGTATGTGTTTTACCTCATTTGTACCAGTTCAATGCTCAGCTTCAGCAATAAGCTACTGAAAGGTGGCCAAGCTCTGCGTGGCAACACATGTATCCTCATTTTAAGTAACATTTACTCTATGTAAGCTAGAAATATCTTTTTGCTAAAATCTTTCGATTGTGAAGCAGATGATGAATTATGTGGTAAATGCAAACAATTCATAATTATGTGGGCAACTCCACGGTCACAGAATTGCATTATTCCTATAGCTCTGATAGCTCTGATTTCATGTAGCACAATAGGTGGGGATGCTGCTTGGGAAAGACTGAGATGCTCCTATATGGAGGTCTTGTGTGGGTGATATTGTATGGCGGGGCTCCTTCCATTACTTTATACAATTGTAAGACGGACACAATTTAATAAAAGAAAATGTGGGCATGCAAGATAGCCATTGGGCTGCTTATTATATGATCAGACAGTACGTTTTAAGGTGTAAAAATGTCTCTGCTGCAGAGAAATAATTCTCCTGGGTAGTGTGAATAGTAATGAATATTACATTACCGTCTATTCCCAAGTGCCTTATTTTTGGAAAATCAACTGCAAAATGTACCATTGAGAATTGTCATTTTACCCTCCCATTTGGACAGCCCAGGCTTGCTCGATCACTGCACAATAAAAGTGTTTTTGTTCAGTCGGTTTAAAAAGATAATAGCCACTACGGATGTTCTCCCCCTTGCCACAATCTCCCATGCATTTTACTATAATTGTAGACAGAACAAATGGACACTCTTTCCAGGTTCCAGTGTAAGTCTCTGACTCAGTAAAGTAAAAAAAAAAAAAACACCTGTGCATCCCTTTCCCTGACCTAACCCACCGTGAGTTTCGACCCTTAACTATGAGTAAAAATAATTTTTCATCGGTGCCAATAATTTTCAGAGTTTTTCTTTTGAATTCGCACCAAGGTATTTCACCAGTCGGTTGCCAAGTTTTTTGTAGGTATGTCTCCTCCTTTGTCTCCAAAGATGTGATAAAGATGTATCCTGCCTTTTGTAGTTTACATCGTCTTTTTAAGCTGGCTGAGCATTTGGCTCTAAGGGATGTGCACAAAAGGCCTTTGCAATGCGAGTTTTACAAGAGCAGCTTTACCTGCTTTGCGGATGCAGTTAGCCACAACAGCCCATGTTTTAAGCTTGGTTCTGCTTCCTTCACCAACTCCCTTTTCCTCCTATTTATGACTGTAATTTACACAATACTTCCTCTCTAATGTACCCAGACCTCCCGCTTCTAGAACGTGCTCCAGAAGGTGAACATCTAACCATCAAGTTCTGGTGATGGTGGGAGAGGTGGCATGGGCCCTCCCCACTCCACCGACGGTGGAGTCCCTCTGATAATCGGCTCCTCAAGCCCAAGACCCACTCTTGGCTGCCTGGCAAAAACGAGGGCAACACATCATCCTCCAGCCACAAGATTCCTGCATGGAGAGGTCTGGAGTGTGCATCTCCGGTGCCAAAAACTGTGGGGGAAACTTGCACAACAGCCTGGAGGTGCAGTTAGTCAGCCAGGTTTAATTTCTTGCACCTAAATGATCCACCTCTGTACCAACGATATTAATACGGCAGTCTGGTGGTCGGGAGCCATGCAGAAGTGAAAGCTTCTCAAAGGCTAAGAACTGCAGCATTTTAAACATTGTTTCTCATTATGAGGAATGTGGTAATATCGCACCCGAAGGGTACAGAACAAGGGAGTAGCAGAAAAGCAAAATACCACCACTTTGAACCAAAACTCTTGTGGTACCAAGCAACCGAAACAAATCCTCATGCCTCCTCCCCAAAAGTTCTCTTTTGTTGCTTCCATCCAACCATCTATCCATTCATCCATTCATCCTTCCGTCCACCTGATGTCCACCGTTCAACCTATACATTCTGTCATCCATCCATTCATTCTTTCATTCTTTCATCCATCATTCAGTCTTTCAACCATTTCATCCAAATACCCATCCATATCCACACTTTCCCTCATCCATCTCTCCATACTCCCTTTCACTCCATCCGTCCACCCTTACACTCATCCATTCAACCAACCTTTCACTTCATCCACCCATCCACCCTTTCACTCCATCCATCCATCCATAGATCCATGGATCCATAGATCCACCCATTCATCCATTCATTCTCCCTTTCACTCATCCATGCATCCACCCCTTTACTCCATCCATCCATCCATTATTTCCTTCACTCATCTATTCACCCATCCATCCATCTACCCATCAACCCACCCTTTTCACTTAGCCACCCACCCATTCACCCATCCATCCACATTTCCACCCATCCATCCACGTATCCATCCAATTACTCTTAAACTCATCCAGTCATCTTTTGATTCACTCATGCGTCCATCCATTTACCCTCCCTTTCCATCAACTCTTTCAGTCGTCCATCCACCACACTTTCATGATCAATCCACCCTTTTCCTCATCCATTCGCACTTTTATTCGTCCACTCACACTCTCATTCCTCATTCACCATCCATCCCACCATCGATCCATTCTCTCACTCATCCATTCATTGTTTTGCTTATACATCCACCCTTTCAGTCCAGCATCCATCCATCCATCTTCCATTTCACTCATCCATCTTTCTTTTACGCATCCATCTTGTAGGAGGCTGGCCAGGTTTGTAGTGGGCACCAAAGGTACCTACACCTTACACCAGGTGCAGTTATCCCTTATTAGTGTATGTAGTCAGTGTCTAGAAGCCAGGCTCAACAGTGGTAGTGTGGACGAGCAGCCAAGGCCTAACTAGGAGACATGCAAAGCTCATGCAATATCACTACACTCATACAGTACTTACACACATGAAAGAAAATACTCAGTGGTACAAAAATAAAGGTACTTTATTTTGGTGACACACTTTCCAAAACTACCATAGTGACTATACTCCCTTAGGAGATAAGTAAAATACACAATATATACACTAGTATCCGAAAACAGGTAAGTAAACAGTTAGAAAGCAGTGCAAATAGTGAAAATCACAATCGTTAGAAACGGGTCTGGGGGAACACAATCATATACTAAAAAAGTGGAATGCAAATGTCGGTTTCCCAAGTAGGCAAGTGTAGTGTGTAGAAAACACCAAAGGTCAGTAATAGAACCCACACAAGAGCCCAGGAAAGTAGGAGTAAATCACAGGAACGTTCCTAGCACACACAGGAAAACAAAAAAGAAGATATTGCAGGAACCAGGAGAGACTGCAAGACACCAACATTGGATTCTTGGACCTAAAAACCTGCAGAAGAAGGGAATCAAGTCCAAGAAGCACAGAGGAGTACAGGAAGAACAGAAGCCCCTGCTAACATGGATGAAGGTGCACAAGAAGAACCACTGGTGAAGAACAACAGTCAATACTGCACCCAAGAAGACGGATGCGGGTTCCTGGTTGGTGCAGATGATGTCCCACGCCTGATAGATGATTGCAGTCTGGTTGGCGTCCCGCCAACAAGCCTTGGTTAATACAAAACTCGCGGTTATCAGTAAATGGCGCTGCCCGGGCCCAGGAAGGACCAGGTCAACTCTACCTAGGAGGACGGGTCAGAGGATGCTCCCAGCATTCTGGAGTGCCCACAGAAGACCAGGCAGCATGCACAGGAGTCCCACACATGGGGACAAAGAAGGTGCAAATGGAGGGCCACGCAGCATGACATAAAGGGATCCCACGCTGCTGGAGAACAACTCAGAAAGCTGTGCGTCGCAGGAAGGAGTGTTGGGGGCCAGAGCTGTGTTGTGCATAAAGAACTTCAGGAGTGACTTCACACACAGGTACTCTGCACCTAGCCTTCAGGGCTGGAAGGCCTGACATATAGGTGACTTATAAGTGACCTGGTGCAGTGTAAATGGCAGTGAAAGGGTGCATGCACCATTTCACACCGGCTTCAATGGCAGTCCTGTAAAAGCCTTTGCCTGGGCTCCCTCAGGGTGGCAAAAGAAATGCCTGCAGCCCATAGGGATCCCCTGGGAACCCAATGCCCTGGGTACCTAGGTACCTTATATTAGGAACTTGTAAGGGGTGACCAGTGTACCAATTTTGGGTGAAATACTAGGTTACAAGTATGCAGTGACAACATTTAGGGGAGAGAGAGCATCCTGAATAGAAGGATAGCAGTGACAAACAGGCCAAAACTGGGGGTAACCATGCTACAAAGAGGCTACTTTCCTACACATCTATCCATCCTTTTTTCACATCTATCCATCCTTTTTCTCATCATACACCCTTTCACTCATCCATTTTTTCACCTCTCCATCCACCTTTTCATCCATCGGGCCACCCTCCCATTCACTCATCCATCCATTCTTTCAATCAGCCATCATTACATCTATTCTTTCACTCATTCATCTATTGCCCTACCCATTCATCCTTTCACTCACCCATCCATCCTTTCACTCACACATCCATCCATTCATCCTCATCTACTCACTCACCTTTGTCTGCCAAGTTGCAGACAGAGAAGGCCAATCATGAACATCACCCCTGCTCTAGCTGCTAATGCTGGGGTTTACGATGTCCCTGCATCCATACTTTCACTCCTCTATACATCATTTTGCTCATCCATCTATCCACCCTTTTACTCTGTCCATCCATCCACCCTTTCTGTCCAGCCATCCACTCATCCATCCACACTTTCCTTCATTATACAGCGACCATTTCACTCATCCATCCTTTCATTTATCCATCCACACTCACTTTCACTCATTCATCCATTCTTTCACTCGTCCATCCTTACATACATCCTTTTCACTCACACATTCATCCATGTACCTATCCACCATTTCTCTCACCCATCCATCCAACCTTTCACTCTCTCAATTTACCAATTTCTCAATCATTATTTATGAGCCTAGGCCTGCCACGTTGCAGACAGAAGAGGCCCATCAAGAACTCCACCCCTGCTGTAGCTGGGTAGAAGATGTGGTGGTTCCCGACTCTCCTGGTACAGTATGAGTGGTGCTATTACTACACCACTAGAAGGCCCATATTTATACTTTTTGACGCAAAACTGCGCTAACGCAGTTTTGCATCAAAAAAATTAGCGCCGGCTAACGCCATTCTGAAGCGCCATGCGGGCGCCGTATTTATTGAATGACGTTAGCCGGCGTTAGCCGCCGGCGCCGTCTGGTGTGCGTTAAAAAAAACGACGTACACCAGGCAGCGCCGACGTAGGGGGATATGGGGCTTGGGCGTCAAGAAATGGGGCAAGTCAGGTTGAGGCAATTTTTTCGCCTCAACCCGATTTGCGCCATTTTTTTTCACTCCCAACCCCCATAGAAATGACTCATGCCTTAGCAAAGACAGGAGTCATGCCCCCTTGCCCAATGGCCATGCCCAGGGGACTTCTGTCCCCTGGGCATGGTCATTGGGCATAGTGGCATGTAGGGGGGCACAAATCAGGCCCCCCTATGCCACAAAAAAAAAAAAAAACACTTACCTGAACTTACCTTAATGTCCCTGGGATGGGTCCCTCCAGCCTTGGGTGTCCTCCTGGGGTGGGCAAGGGTGACAGGGGGGGTCCCTGGGGGCATGGGAGGGCACCTCTGGGCTCCTTCAGAGCCCACAGGTCCCTTAACGCCTGCCTTTTGCAGGCGCTAAAAAACGGCGCAAAAGCGGCCGTACGTCATTTTTTTTGACCCGCCCACTCCCGGGCGTGAATTTTGCCCGGGAGTATAAATCCAACGCACATGCCTCGGAGTCGATTTTTTAGACGGGAACGCCTACCTTGCATATAATTAACGCAAAGTAGGTGTCCACGCCAAAAAATGACGCTAACTCCATGGACTTTGGCGCTAGACGCGTCTAACGCCAAAGTATAAATATGGAGTTAGTTTTGCGTCGGAATTGCGTAAAAAAAAACGACGCAATTCCGTCGCAAACGGAGTATAAATATGCCCCGAAGTGTTTCAGAAGAGGGCTTTATTCCCAGGCCAAATTCTGACTGCTTTTAACATGCGAAATGCCTTCTGGGAAAAAGTCAAAGGTGTGAGGTTTACGCTATTGTACAGAAAATGATAATGGAGTTCCAAGCGTCTGTTCTTTTATGAGCATCTGAAGGTAAGCAGTGGCCACTTTTAAACATTGCAACAAGAAAGAGAAGGTATATTAATTGTGAGGTGAAATAATTATATACATTTAGAAACGGCTTTGGTGAAGGATTGTGTATTGCGATCCCTTCAAAGTTAGTAGGTTATTTAGTCAAATCTGAAGTCGAATCTTTAAACTTAGGGGCATATTTATACTCCGTTTGTGCCGGAATTGCGTCGTTTTTTTTTACGCAATTCCGATGCAAAACTAACTCCATATTTATACTTTGGCGTTAGACGCATCTAGCGCCAAAGTCCATGGAGTTAGCGTCATTTTTTAGCGTGGACACCTACTTTGCGTTAATTATATGCAAGGTAGGCGTTCCCGTCTAAAAAATCGACTCCGAGGCATGTGTGTCGGATTTATACTCCCGGGTAAAATTCACGCCCGGGAGTGGGCGGGTCAAAAAAATGACATACTGGCGCTTTTGCGCCGTTTTTTACCGCCTGCAAAAGGCAGGCGTTAAGGGACCTGTGGGCTCTGAAGGAGCCCAGAGGTGCCCTCCCATGCCCCCAGGCACCCCCCCTGTCACCCTTGCCCACCCCAGGAGGACACCCAAGGCTGGAGGGACCCATCCCAGGGACATTAAGGTAAGTTCAGGTAAGTGTTTTTTTTTATTTTTTTTGTGGCATAGGGGGGCCTGATTTGTGCCCCCCTACATGCCACTATGCCCAATGACCATGCCCAGGGGACAGAAGTCCCCTGGGCATGGCCATTGGGCAAGGGGGCATGACTCCTGTCTTTGCTAAGACAGGAGTCATTTCTATGGGGGTTGGGAGTGAAAAAAAACGGCGCAAATCGGGTTGAGGCGGAAAAATTGCCTCAACCTGACTTGCCCCATTTCTTGACGCCCAAGCCCCATATCCCCCTACGCCGGCGCTGCCTGGTGTACGTCGTTTTTTTTAACGCACACCAGACGGCGCCGGCAGCTAACGCCGGCTAACGTCATTCAATAAATACGGCGCCCGCATGGCGCTTCAGAATGGCGTTAGCCGGCGCAAAATTTTTTGACGCAAAACTGCGTTAGCGCAGTTTTGCGTCAAAAAGTATAAATATGGGCCTTAATATTCAAGGATTTATAACATTTGACTTAAAGTTCAATGCGCCACCCTGACTGCTGTCTCATCCATACAGAGAGTGAATTTCAAATGAAAAGGGGAAATTTGCAACATTAAGGGGCAGATTTATGAAAAGTCACGCTGCGTCTAGTGCAGCGCCACTTTTCTTACGCCCCTTGGAGCTCCCCCCAAACGCCACTATGTCTGCTGCATATTTAAGATATGGCACACCCATGGTGGTAGTTAGGGAACTAGCATCAACATTTTTTGATGCTAGTTTGGTGCTTTGCAGGATTAGTATTAGCACATTGAGGCCCTATAAATAATGGAGTGCCCTCCTTTTAATGCCTGGTCTGTGCAGGTGTTAAAAATGCTGCAAAAAATGAAGCAAATAAATCTTTTAGATTTGTTTGCACTATTTTTTCGGCACCCTTAACAGGGAATACTCCCCCTGCATACATTATGCTTGGCGTAAGCCTAATGTGGTGCAAGGGGTTACAAAGTGGCACTTTGTAAATATGGGTCAGCATTTTTGGCCTTCTGACGCCACATTAGCGTAAAAAAAAATGACATTAATGTGGCATTGGAATGGCGCTAGGCCCTCTTAAATATAATCTGAGAAATGCCAGCAAGTGTAGTAGCATTCATTGCAACAGAAAAAAGTTTAAGGAGAAGACTGGCATGCTGTCCTGGGAGTCAGGGAAATCTCTTGTATTAAGCATCACATATTTAATTTGTCATTTATAAATCTGGTGGGAGGTATATCTTCAAAACAAGAAACCTGCAAGCATATGCAACTTCTCTGGTGCACTGCTGTACCTTTCTTTAACGTCTGAACGTTGTGTACCCCTCCCCCTAAGGAGCACAACAGCAGCCCATCAGGATGTAATACCCAGACAAATGCACAAGATGCAAAATTTAATGACTAGGGAAATGGCTCTGCTTTTCTATCCCAAAAGGTGAGATCTATTTTGACGCCCATTGTGCATGTTGTAAACAGCAGCTCAATGGGGGAGAAGAGGAGCAGACTCCATTACAAAGGGCAGCACACACGCAGAAGAAAGATGCACACATTTCATCTCAGCAGCATCAAAGCTTCAATTAAATGCACTTAGCCGGCATCCAGCATGAAAAGAGAGCTGCAAATGGATTGTCGCCATCGCGCCTCACTGACACAGTAGTTTCAGTTTATTGGACACAAAAAGGACAAGCTTTCAGATAAAGCTGTCTATGCAGACTGTCAAATCTTCAGCACTCTTGTCACAAAAGCGACATGAATAGATAACAGTCTTGCAAAGAAAGTAAATTAACTGGCTAAAATTGGTATTTCGTGAATACATACTGGCAATGAGAAAATACTAGCCAGATGATATCTGGCATATTTTGATGAATGGTCATAGGATTTAAAGGCGTCTTTGTTCACTTTTGAGTCACCTATGGAAAACATATTCTGAAAATATTACAGAAATGTCTGAAGAGTACTAATATAAATATTCACAACATGTAAATTTTAGAGGATAACTGGCAGGAGGGGGTACCCATATCCACTTAATAAATCAAATATGATTAATTAATCCTGAGGTCTGCGAATCTTACATTTAAGAATACAACAAAATAAAATTCCAAACCAAATTTTAGAAAAAATAAAAAAGCAAGAACAAACGAGCAGAAAGGGATAAAAACACAAAAAAATGAATAAGGGGAACTAGAGAAATGCTTTTTCAAAATGTTTGGGGTAAAATCACTGAGAAAACTGAAATCACCAATCGAATGTCACAGTGTACACGTGACTGAGACCCATGCTCGATTTCTGGCTAATGTGAAGGGATGAGGGTTGGATAAACCAGTCAGATCACATTGGCCAAAGCCAGTTTACCTCAGATCTTTATATATTTTTCAGGTATCAAAGTCATCGAGATGGACAAAGTAGGAGACTGGTGCTGGTGAGGATCCCTCGAAAGTGGATCCATCTCTGTTGGTCTTCTCCTGAAGCCTTCAGTCTTGGTATCAAAAACTCAGAGTGGGACTGTTGAACTAGGCCATTTCTGCAGGTTTATCCACTACCTTTTTGCCTTTAGATCTACATTGTGTGGCTGAATTGTTTTTTGTTGGCCTTAGGGCTTTGGACACTTTACACTGCTAACCAGGGCTCACATGCATGTGCTCTGTGCTTAAAACATGGTAACACTGGCTTATACTAAATTGGCATACCTAATTTACTTGTAAGTCCCTAGTAAAGCAGCATTACATGTGCCCAGCACTTGTAAATTAAATGCTGATAGTGGGCCTGCAGCAATAGTATGGCCACCAACTTAAATATCACTTTAAACATCTCTTAAGCCTGCCATTGCTAAGCCTGTGTGTGCAGTTTTCAAACTGCCAATTTGACCTTACAAAATAGGCCATATGCTGGGCCCAAACCTTCCCTTTTAAAGCATATAAATCACCCTGGACAGCCCAGAGGGCAGGGTGCAGTGTATTTTAAAAGTTGGATATGTACGTTTATGTTTTACATGTCATTGGTAGGAAAAAACTCTTAAATTCATTTTTCACTATGGCAAGTCCAATCTCCCATAGGATAACATTGCTGCCTTAATACATTTTATAAGTGGTATTTCCAAATGGGAAGAGATAACCAGTTCATGTCTGGTGTCTCTGAAATACTAACTTTAAATCCTAACTTATGGTGAAGTCGAATTTTGAATTACAATTTTGGAAATGTCACTTTCAGAAAGTTGGCGTTGTCTTGCCATTTTGTGCCTGCAGCCTGTCTCTGTGTCACATGAATGGGTTTGGGTCACAGTTGGGCTTTGTGTACTCCTACTGCACAGTCACAAACAGTGGATTTTGGGTGTGACTGAAGGGGCCATCACTGGCAAGATGGGAGGGAGGAGGTGGGCACAGCCCCACTTACATTTGAATAGGCTGTGTCCTGCCTCCACACAAAGTGCAGCATATCATAGTAGTTAGTCTCGAGCCAGGGCCAGAAAGGCAGGGAATCTGTGCACTTTAAAGGCATGCCTCCTAGAAGCCTCCCTCCACTTCAAAGTCACAACTGGGCATAAATGAAGGACTTCAGACACCAACTCTACAGTATGCGTCTGGGCCTGTGGATACAAAATGAACTTTATCTTGGTCCTATAACTATTACAGCCCATCGGATTCTTTGCTCTTCCATGTTTTTATTTCATGGATGGAGAACACAGGGTTATCAAATTACTTTTGGGCAGTTTTTTTACACACACACACACACACAAACACACACAGACACACACACACACTAGGTGATGGGAACTTTGGTCAGGTATACATCACTAGAACATACAAAAGGAGATAGGGAGGTTTCATTATAAATAGATTGTTTTATTCTGATTATTTTTCAGTTGCCTCATTGGATACAGTTAGGTAGATGACACAGCTCATGGAGGCCAGTAAAATACACAGAACGTTTATTTGCAATAACCTGTTATTTTATCCTTTCTTTGATGAGTCTTCCCACCATATGATACACACTGATGCACATCTTTGTTTATTGAATGTACTCATTTGCCCAACAGAAACAATTGCATAACAGTAGTAACTGTCAAATTTAATTATTACAGTATGAGCACAACATCAGTTATACGCCAGCAGCCATTATGAACAAAGAATGCTATACACATGCATGTGGGAGGTGTGTCCTCAATGAGACGTAGGTTAAAGTGTGATGAAAATAATATGTTTGAAAGTTATTTACAGGATTTTAGGATTACAAGGCTGATGTGCCTTTCACATTGTTTTGTAACGCTAGTCATGTATATCATGATCCATTTCCTGTTCAGGATTCCTCGTTATTCTACAATCCTACAGTCTGTTTTCTATATCTATTTCACACCCAAATTGATGTCTGTTTCGCGCTACATGGTGGTTATTTTTGAATGACCATACGAGCTCCTGACAGAGCTCACTTCATCACAAATTGCTAAAATGTTGTTTGTGTTTTTTTTAAATATTTGGTTAATGTTCATATATGCTAATTGTATGATTATATAGTATATGAGTGCATTATAACACATCTGTCAATTCATAAGGTTCATTTTGTGAGGTCGAAATGGCAATTTAAAACTGCACAGATGTGCTGCAATGGCACTCCGGAGACATGTTTCAAGAGCCAGTTAAGTGGGAGGCACAAAATATATTGTAGGCACACTAATAGCATTTAATTTACAGGCCTTGGATACAGAGAGTACCAATCTACTGCAGACTTATAAGCAAAGTAAATGTGCCAGCTGGGGATAAGCAAAAGTTGCCATGTATTAAGGAGCGAGCGCATTCTCCTTAGTACTGGTTAGCAGTGGTAGAGTCCACAGAGTCCTATGGCCAACAAAAACAAGATCAGACAAATATGGAGGAGCAAGGCAAAACCACCCTGAGGCTGGCGGGTGTGCAACAGCAGAAATACAGAACCGCTAAGGCTACCATCTAGCAGAGTAGTGAACACGGCAGAGTAGTAATGTGAAGCCAGCAATATTTGGGTTGATGGAAAAAAATAGTAAAAGTTGTAGCACTGGGTAATTAATACTTGCTTTGGTCGATTTTGTTCCAGAAACAAATTATGAGTCCACTGCGTATTAAACTGGCCATGCATAGATTCGACAGCACGTGTGATTATTGATGATTAAAAGTGCAATATGTTATGAATTAATATACTTCCTTTTTACTAAGGTCAAACTATAGTGATAATTTCATCTACTGAGCCATCCTAAAATTGTACATTATGCAATGTAAATAATTTAGCTATGTGATAACATTTAAAAGTCACCTGTGTGAGTTTGTGTGATTGGAAATACCTCACATTGCAATCCAGTTTGAAAACTTTTTTCCCCAATGATTCCATCGCTGCCATTGAAACTGCATTTCACGACTGTGTCGCTGGGATTTCTTTGCTCATTTCTTTCAGTCTTTTACAACATGATGCAAGAACTGCATCTTGGAGAACCTTGGCTGAGTCTCATTACATTTCGATGCAGATGCTACTGTAATCGTCTTGAATTGGCGGGGAATGTAGTCATCTCAGTATACATAGGCATATTCCACCACAAGCAAGCAAAGAAAATACTATTAAAGGGTAATTCTTCAAGAAACACTGCAATTGATGTCAATTTTAGTTTCACTGGAACCATAATGTTGCTTACTCCTTTGATGGCCACTTTTATGAACACTCTTAATGGCTTGTATTATTTCACTAGAAATGTAATTTAGTGGTTTTGCAACCATAATTGCTTTAAGTAAATGTACAGTTTTCTGAATAACTGAGCATTATGTATGTTTGTGGTACTTATTCTTTCACATTCTTTATTTTATATGATCTGGCCGAAAGGTTTCTAGTCTAAACCCTTAATAAAAAAAAGTACTTCGACTGAATAAATTGCAATAATGACTACTTAGAAACTAGCAACACATATTACATCGATTAAAACATACCAACTTGAACATTTTTATTGTGCTGCTCTTCTCAGATTTATAAATATAATATAGCAACAGAAATGTTTGTAAATATGCCCAATGTAAGGCCTATTTAAATCCCATCATGTGGTTAACCACATTTACTCGCACACTGAAGTGCCTGATTGACAATGTGTCTCATGAGCCATGGAGGTACAGGTCCTGTTGACACCGGCTGGTCCCTGCAGCTCCTCTAGGGGGCAGGAGTGCATTTTCTGACTTAGTGCTCTTGCAGAGAAAGGTCAAGTATTAGAGGTCCTTATGTTTTGTGGTAGCAAACCCCGAAAAACAAAGGGTTTTCAACCATAAAACAGCTTTGTACAATATAGGAAAGCCATTTCAAGACATGGAAACATCTTATTGGCTTGTAAAAGCATCCTTGATTTATTACACATTCATAAAATGTATGTGGCATGATAGAGGCATTATCTTCCAGTCTGGGAGTCATGGCAATTTGGGGGCAGATTTAAGAAAAGTGACGCTAAAACCAATGCAGTGCCACTTTTCTTATGCCCCTTAGTGCCCCCCCACACGCCACTATTTGTGTACCATATTTAAGATACAGTGCACCATGGCGGTAGTTAGGGAACTAGCGTCAGCATTTTTTAAGCTAGTATGGCGCTTTGCAGGAATAGCATAAAAAATGATGACGTTAACCCTGCAAAGCACATTGAGGCCCATTATAAATAATGGTGTGCCCTCCTTTTAATGCCTGCTCTGTGCAGGCATTACAAATGATAAAAACATTATTTTAGATTTCTTTGTGCCATTCTTTGGCCCCCCTTACGGGGGAATGCCCTCCTTGCACACATTATTTCTGACATAGGCATAATGTGGCGCAAGGGGTTACAAGGTGACGCAATGCACGTATTGCGTCACTTTTGTAAATCTGGTGCAGTGAGTTTGGCCTTGTTGGGCCACATTAGCTTAAACAAAAATGACGCTAATGTGGCACAAGGAAGCGCTAGGCCGTCTTAAATCTGGGCTCTAATGTAATCATGCTTTGTGATTGCATTTGTTGTTTCAACCCATTGATCAAATACCAACACCACCAAGTGGCGTAACAAAGGCCCCTGCATCCCCCTGCGGTGCAGGGGGCCCCTAGCTCCAGGGAGCCCCCTCAGCACAGTACACTGTGCAAAGGTGGCAGGTCCCTGACTGGGTCCAGGTGTGTCCCCCTTCAGGTACTTTGCAGAGGGCCCCCACAAGTTTTGTTACACCACTGACACCACCTATTCACTAAGCATAATATTCTTCTACATTTTGCCTCAAACAAAGAAGTAAACGTGGTATGATTATTTGTAGCAGCAATGTAGTATTCACCAATGACCAAGCTTACTCATACAGACAAGGCTATAAAAACACAGCTCTTACTGGCTGGCCTACAATTACAAGGATATTATGCCATAATATAATTGTTTACACTGAAACCAAGTATTCCCAATGGAATTGAGCCTCCATCATTCCAGCTTTAATAGGACCACACTGATGTCTTGGTCATTCTAGGGTTTAACAGATGACCAGAAATCTGTTATATCCCTTTCACATTTTGCGTAAAGAGGTAATCAGACATCACCAGAGACCTTAGGAAAACAAAGCCTAACTAGATGACCTCTCTTTTCCATTAGGACTGTTATGACCTAAATTTATTTGGGCTACATTTTCAGATTCCTATATATTCTATTTCATCAATGGTACCCAAAATGCAATCAATGTGTTAAAATGCTGCAGTTTTTATATTGGGTTATAACTGATTTGTGACAAGACAAGACAATTGCAATAATCCAATTTGGAAGTGAGCTGCTGAAATCTGGTTTCTCTGCCGGGTATGAATGATTTGTGATGTAACCTCAAATATTACTTTGAGGATTCAGAGTGAGACAAAATGGGAAATGACATTGGGAGGGAAGACAGTAGGGATGGTTTCTTGATTTAGGGCTCTGGGGCTTAGTGCCTATGACATTCTTACATCTTTCTGCAAAAAATGTTAAGTACACCAATTTATTTAGCGATATCAGATCAGAACATATCTCTAAATAAATTGATGTATTTAAACCTTGGCTGCCTCTTCCAGGCTGACTGCCCCATCTCACTCTGAACAAGAAGCCGGAAGCAAGGCAGCAAATCAACTTTCTGCATGAGATGTGATGCATGATGCAGGGCTTACCTTTCTTAAGCCCTTCTGTGCCACTGGAGTCTATGGTGATATCCACTGTAGATCAGTGATGCTGCTGGCATCATGGTTTTGGGTGTTGCAGGCTGCATCCTTTCATGAGGCCAGACGTCATTCACTTGCTTAGATCCCCCACTTTCCCATTCGTCACAGTTTAGGATTGGGTGTGAGCGTGGTAAGTGAGATTTAAAGCCTTGTCCTCGTAATGGCAGGTGTTAATGCTAAACTTTTATTAGGAATATTTTGCTGAGACTCGGGGTTAATGCTGACCTTCCCCCACTGTGACACCAGGCCAATGCTCCTTAAGAAATGGAGCTGTTATATATAGCAAAATCGATCCAAAAGTCATACGGGGCTTTTGCTGCCTGGTAAAGTTGATCCAAATATCTTTAGCTTTTGAAGTAGTCAAAGGAAAAGAGAGAACTATGTGAAAATAGGGGCATATTTATAAGCCCCTAGCGCCACATTAGCCAAAATCTTGCGCTATATTTACAAAGTGGTGCAATGCATGCATTGCGCCAGTTTGTAACCCTTTGCGCTACATTATGCCTGCGCCAGACATAATGTATGCAAAGGGGGCGTTAACCCGTCAGGGGGGCTGAAAAATGGTGCACGAAAATCTAACAGATTTCCTTTTGTCATTTTTTACAGCACTTTTAATGCCAGCTCAGAGCAGGTATTAAAGTGGGGCTTCCATTATTAATGATGGGCCCCTATGTACTCTGCAGGAGGAGCGGCAATATTTTGGCACTACTCCTGCAGAGTACATCGATAGCGTCAATAAAAAAGACGCTATTGCCCCCTACCCTGCAACATGGTGGACTGTATCGTAGATACGGCGCACACATGGTGGCGGTAGCGGGGCTGTAAGGGGCGCAAGGAAAGTGGCGCTGCAACTGGTGCAGTGCAACTTTTCTTAAATATGCCCCATAGTGTCCTGATGTGGAATACCAGAAAACTTAAAAAAGACATTAAATGCTATTATTATGCATGCCTACCAAATGGACTGCATACTAGGTGATTATTAAGATCTTGAGTTGTTCACATTGATTGGTGCAATAGCTCCAGAATAAACGCACTCTGCAAATGTTTTGATTTTAAAGACAGTTTGATGCTGTAGTATGCTAGATGTTTGTAGTTGCGTAACTCTGTGGATCTGGCTGTGCCATATGGCATTAAAACAACAAAAGTTAAAATTGCTACTGTAATGCATGTCAGCAATTTAGTTCCTGTATCTATTTCACTTGCTTTATTAATCACGTCTTCTCTAAGTGTTTCAGTGATTCCATCATGTTGTGTGCATGTGCTTTATTTCATTAATCTTATTTCTCTAATATAGTGGATACTTTGAACTGAGTTACGTCAGTTATTTAGGACTGGTTACGATTGAGATTGCTGGCGCTGAAGATGAAGGCAGTGCAAGCTTTTGCGTTTGTCAGTGGGTTGGCATCTCTGGAGAGAACGCAAAGCAATGGAAACATATTCCAGTTACAATTTAAATTCTGTGTAAATGTGTGTGAAGGAGGTACACAGCAGTCAAAATATTGACATGGAGAAAGTAAAAGAAAATAAAGTCCCCACATGTGAGCGAGTACCGTATATTTTAGGGGAGGTGAAGTGGAGAAGATGCGAAGAAGTGCGTTCAGGAAAGAGTGAAAAGAAGATACTGAAAAGAAAAGGGATTAAGTTTAAAAAATACAGAAGGACATGATGCAGAGAGAAAAAGGGCATTCAGGTCTAAAGATAAAGTGCGCATAACTGAAGACCAATGGTCCTTGCACAATAATATTTAATTTACAGTCTCACAAGTTCAGAGTTGAAAAATTTTCAATCTCAATTATTTACAACAAAATCATTGTTATTACTCATTTATCTTAAACTCTTAAACAACTAACAACCACTGACAGAGCCAATAGTCCTGGCCAGTTCTAGGTGTGGGTGTATGGCAGCCGTTGTGTTGTATATCTGCACGCAGCAACAAAAAGCAGTTTGGGTGGCACACTATGCGAATTACAGGAATTTGGTTTACACGTTGAAGCCACACCCCTTTTAGAGACCCCTACTTTTTTCATGCCACTTAAAGCCCTGCCTCCACATATTTCTATATGACTGATTGCAGCCAGCAGCTATGGTTGCTTCTCCAAGCTTGGTTAAAGCTTTTTGTTTCAAATCTGATGCAGCATAGCGTGCAAGACACTGGGCAAGCACACTCTTTACAGTGTCTGAAGTTGTTGTATAGTACAATTTGCACATTACAAAAACATTTGAAGATTATTAATGCAGTAAAATATGGGGCAGTTTTTAATGTTTTTATATATTTCAAAACTATACGTTCACCATTGCTCTGTAAACCTTGCTTTCTCACAGGATTCTTTATTAAAATTTTCTTTAAATTGACCATTTGCCAATCTTTTTAGTTTTTTTTCCTGAGGGTGACCACCCCATTAAACCCCACATTTGCCCATTGTGCTCGTTTGCTACCCTCACTACATGAAAGTCCAGCCGCCGCCACTGGAAGACATTTCTAACTCATACGTGTAAAGTCAGAAGTGATGTGAACTAGAAGGTTTTAGTTTTGGAATTCACTTATAACAGACTTTAAGACCTTTTAAAGGTGGTGGAGCTGGAATGCAGCACACCTCTGCACCATATTACAAACCAGTGCTTCCCAAACATTTTAGAGCCACAACCCAATTTTTAGAAGAACAAACTTTCGCAACCCACCTACCTTTAATGGACATGAAACAGGGCAATTTTTTAATATAACTAAAGCTTCATGTGGTGGCACGTTGTCATTTACAGACATCACATTTTCCAAAGAAATGGCCACTAATTTTACACAAATACACACTTTTACTGATAAAATCATATAGCACACAAATGATAATGTGTGGAGATCAAATTTCTGTGAATTTGTATCATTTATGCATCACCAAGTAAAATGTCTTGATTTGTTTGGATCCTTTCAAAATCTCTGTTTCCAGCACACTTCAGAATTATAAAAAAAAGTGTGCTTTATTTTTAGATTTCCTAACTGCTGACTGCATACAGTTCATATAAAGGTATGTACATTGTGTTGTGTATTGCACAATATAATATCTTACAGCCTTCCTTTCCCACTCCCTGGACTCCAGCAAGTTTGTCACATAATTCACTGTCAAAAAACTCCTCTCATTTTGCAGTCACAGAAAGTAAAGTAAACATCAAGCCACATGTTAAAAGAATAAACAGCAATTTGCCAGAAGTCATGGCCTGACATTAGACCTCTTCCTTTGAAACATAGGGAAATGTGACAAGATAAACACAGAATTTAAAGGCATCTTCATGTATTGCTCAAACTTTCCTGACTCACCAAAAATCGGCTTGTGACCCACCAGTGGGTCTCGACCCACACTTTGGGAAATAGTGATCTAACCGGTTCACTTGCTATATTTTAGGAGAGGCTCCCCACCTCTAAAGGCCCCCACCCTCAAACTAGGCTTTTCACAACAGTTGTACATAGACTTGCAAACCCCACCAGAGGAGCAGTAAAAGAGGTGTTCATCAGGCAATCTTTAAAAATTAAACAAAATGATGTTACCGGGGTGGTGGTGGCGGTATGGGAGAAGGGGGTTCTGCACCAACAAATGATGTTAGGCTGGTTAGAGGCAAAAAATGCCTCTAACCAGCCTAGTGTCATTTTCTGATGCAAAACCATCCATACCACATGAGTCCTGTCTTAGAAAAGAAAGGAGTCATGCCCACCACCCCAATGGCTAGCACAGGGGACCAGGGTCCCCTGGACGTGGCCATTGCACCCTGTGCCTTGCAGGGGGCCCCAAGTTGGGCCCTGATGGCACTTTATTTAAAAAAATAAAATACTTATACTTACCCTACTTACAGGTGATGGGGACTCCCATCCTCCGGTGTCCCTCTGGTGTGGGTAGGGGTGTTCCTGGGGCTTAAGGAGGGCACCTGTGGACCCATTTCATGGTGTTAAACCACTGGAATTGGTCCACAGGTCCCCTAATGCCTTGTCTGACCAAGGCATTAAATAATGGTGCAAAGCTAGCTTTGCACCATTATTTAGCCCCTCCTCTCACCCATGCGTCATTTTTGCACGGGGTAAATATGGGGCTATGGGGTTAGCACCATTTTTTAGATGGGAACACCCACCTTGCATCTCATTGACGCAAGGTGTAGGAGGCTGACCTGGCTGATAGTGAGTACCTTGTGGTACTAACACCTTGTGCCAGGTCCAGTTATCCCTTATTAGTAGATTAGAGGTGTTCTAGCAGCTTAGGCTGATAGAGGTAGCTATAGCAGAGCAGCTTAGGCTGAACTAGGAGACATGCAAAGCCCTACTATACCACTTATATCACTTAGCACTATATCATAAGAAAACACAATACTCAGAGTTACTAAAAAAAACAGTACTTTATTTTAGTGACAATATGCCAAAAGTATCCCTTAGGAGGTAAGTAATATACATAAAATATACACACACACACCAAAATCAGGTAAGTAACAGTTAGAAAAGAAGTGCAAACACTCTAGAACACAATAGAATGCAATAGGGAGAAATAGGCCTAGGGCAACACAAACCATATACTCCAAAAGTGGAATGCGAACCACAAATGGACCCCAGGCCTAGTGCAGTGTGTAGAGGGTCGCTGGGAGTGTAAGAAAACACTAAGGGTGTCCAAGATACCCCACCCCAAGACCCTAAAAAGTAGGAGTAAAGTTACCCTACTACCCCAGAAAGACAGTAAAGTCGAGATATGGGATTCTGCAAGGACAACAACTGACTGCAAAACACTGAAGATGGATTCCTGGACCTGAGGACCTGTAGAGGAAGGGGACCAAGTCCAAGAGTCATGCAAGTGTCCAGGGGGGGCAGGAGCCCACTAAACCCCGGATGAAGGTGCAAAAGGGCTGCCTCGGGGTGCAAGCCAAAGATTCTGCAACAACGGAAGGTGCCAGGAACTTCTCATTTGGTCAGAAGATGTGCCACGGCGTGCTGGAGGATGCAGAGTTGTTTCCATACAAAAAGACTGCAAACAAGCCTTGCTAGCTGCAAGAGTCGTGGTTGAGGATTTTGGGTGCTGCCAGGGCCCAGGAAAGACCAGGAGGTCGCCCCTTGGAGAAGGAGATAGAAGGGGCGCTCAGCAATATGGAGAGCCCACGCAAAAGCAGGCAGCACCCGCAGAAGCACCTGAACAGGCACTTGGAAGATCTGAGGACAGCGGTAGACTCAGAGTCACAAAGGAGGGTCCCACAACGTCAGAGTCCAACTCAGCGAGTTGGGCAATGCAGGATGGAGTGCTTGGGACCTGGGCTAGGCTGTGCACGCAGGAAATATTGCAAAAGTGCACAGAAGCCCGAGCAGCTGCAGTTCACGCAGTACACAGGATTACTGTCTGGAGTGGGGAGGCAAGGACTTACCTCCACCAAATTTGGACAGAAGGGCCACTGGACTGTCGAAGACACTTGGACCCAGCTCCTGTGTTCAGGGACCACGCTCGTCAGGATGACAGGGGACCCAGAGGACCAGTGATGCAGAAGTTTGGTGCCTGCGTTGGCAGGGGGAAGATTCCGTCGACCCACAGGAGATTTCTTCTTGGCTTCCAGTGCAGGGTGAAGGCAGACAGCCCTCAGAGCATGCACCACCAGGAAACAGTTGAGAAAGCCGGCAGGAAGAGGCGCTACAATGTTGCTGGTAGTCTTCTTGCTACTTTGTTTGGCGGTTATGCAGGCGTCCTTGAGCAGTCAGCGGTCGATCCTTGGCAGAAGTCGAAGAGGGAAGTGCAGAGGAACTCTGGTGAGCTCTTGTCTTCGTTATCTGGTGAGATACCCACAGGAGAGACCCTAAATAGCCCACAGAGGAGGATTGGCTACTGGGAAAGGTAAGCATCTATCAGGAGGGTTCTCTGACGTCATCTGCTGGTACTGGCCACTCAGAGCTGTCCATTGTGCCCTCACACCTCTGCATCCAAGATGGCAGAGGTCTGACACACATTTGAGGAGCTCTGGGCACCTCCCCTGGGAGGTGCTGGTCAAGGGAGTGGTCACTCCCCTTTCCTTTGTCCAGTTTCACGCCAGAGCAGGGCTGGAGGGATCCCTGAACTGGTGTAGACTGGCTTATGCAGAGAGGGCACCATCTGTGCCCTTCAAAGCATTTCCAGAGGTCAGGAGGGGCTACTCCTCCCAGGCCCTTTACACCTATTTCTAAAGGGAGAGGGTGTAACACTCTCTCTCAGAGGAAATCCTTTGTTCTGCCTTCCTGGGACCAGGCTACCCAGGCCAAGGGGGGCAGAAACCTGTTTGAGGGGTTGGCAGCAGCAGTAGCTGCAGTGGAGACCCCAGAAAGTTAGTTTGGCAGTACCCGTGCTCTATGCTGGAGACCCGGGGATGCATGGAATTGTCACCCCAATACCAGAATGGTATTGGGGTGACAATTCCTTGATCCTAGACATGTTACATGGCCATGTTCGGAGTTAACATGGTGATGCTACATATAGGTATTGACCTATATGTAGTGCACGTGTGTAATGGTGTCCCCGCACTCACAAAGTCCGGGGAAATTGCCCTGAACAATGTGGGGGCACCTTGGCTAGTGCCAGGGTACCCTCACACTAAGTAACTTTGCACCTAACCTTCACTAAGTGAGGGTTAGACATATAGCTGACTTATAAGTTACTTAAGTGCAGTGTAAAATGGCTGTGAAATAACATGGACGTTATTTCACTCTGGCTGCAGTGGCAGTCCTGTGTAAGAATTTGTCTGGGTGGCAAAAGAAATGCTGCAGCCCATAGGGATCTCCTGTAACTCCAATTCCCTGGGTACCTAGGTACCATATACAAGGGAATTATAAGGGTGTACCAGTGTGCCAATGAGAATTGGTAAACTTAGTCACTAGCCTGCAGTGACAATTTTAAAAGCAGAGAGAGCATAAACACTGAGATTCTGTTTAGCAGGGCCTCAGTGATACAGTAAGGCACCACACAGGGATACAGGGCATACTTTATGAGCACTGGGGTCCTGACTAGCAGGATCCCAGTGACACCTAGGCAAAAACAAACATACATACAGTACAAATGGGGGTAACATGCCAGGCAAGATGGTACTTTCCTACACAAGGTAGGTTCACGCATCTAAAAAATGGTGCAAACTCCAATATTTTTATGTTAGGTGTGTCTGGCATCAAAATATAAATATGGAGTTAGTTTTGCGCTGAATTTGCGTAAAAAAAGTTACGCAAATGCAGCGCAAATGGAGTATAAGTATGCCCCTCTGTTCTGTGTTCTGCATTGTACACATTCTTTGCAGCAGGCACATTATTCCTCTGTGCTCCTTTATGATGAGTCAAAATTGCCACCAGAGAAAATCCAACCTCTCACCAGTAGGAACATTACTCACCAAAGTTACTTGCCATTTTTGTTGTTGTCTGAAAATTGCAGGATGCACTAGGGAGTTCTTCGGAACTTCTTTTAAACCAATAGTTATTTTTAAACACAGCACCCCCCACCAAAGTCAGCGCCAGGTGCGGTTGCATTGGTTGCACCACCCTAAAGCCGGCCCTGCGCCACCCACCACACAAAGGAGATGATTTTTTTAGTCACCTGAACCAACACAGGATGTACCACAGGGGTAGAACATGTGCTACACATACAGCCAGTGCAGTGTAAAGTCCCCTCCTTTCTCATCACCAGTGTTATACCATTTTCCCTTTACATACCACTGATACAAATCGTTGGCAAAGGCAAAATCTCTGGCTTTGGCAGGTGGTGCAATGGTAATTTATCATTTTTTTATTGGCAGTACATGACTTTAAAATAAAAACAATAACATGCTGCTACCTAAATGTGATTGCTATATGCTTTCAATAAAAAACTTTAAGTTTAAAAAATACAGATGGGTGGACTTGGCTAAATACAACACACTCATCCAGTCATATCATACTCTAGACATCAGTCGCTGAAAGCATAACTAGATTGAACCACAGAAATAAAGATGGCAACCTGACAATGGCAGCCTTGTTCAATAGACGAGGCAGCTTCCATGTCTCAATTACCACGCTGTCCATATTCTAGTGCGCTGTGGCATATGAAAGAAAAACATTGAATCAGAGTGAGGAGTGACAACGGTGAGGACTGAGACAGGACAGGAAGAAACAAGCATTTGCAATGCAATAGATCTTGCATTTGAGAGAGTTTGAGATGTTGGCATTGTAAATGACAATGACAATCTCGCCTTTGGGGCCTTATAAATATTTAGCCATGCAGTACTTTAAACCTTTATCAGAAATACGCTGCGTTTGTGCATTCCTTCATACACTTGGCATTAGACTGTAATGGTCCGAACTGCCCCTACAGAGTACCACAGTAAAAATAGTATTTGAAGAAAGATGGTCATGCAACCATTTAGTCAGCCCATAGAGGGCATAATCACGTAAAAAAAGAATGACAAAGTACATTGCAGTGTAACCATATAATCAGCCCCTTGAGGGCATAGTGTATTGCACATTTTCAGGCCTAGCAGTCCTTTTAAATATAAATTAACTGTGGAGTCAGTGGCACAAGGGTGCAGTGCAGCAGGTCGTTACTAGCAGAAGGTGCAGTACCCCTGGTCATGGCTAGATATCCCTGTAGAGTCAATAGCAAAAGGTGCAGTACCACAGGTTGTGGCGAGATGTCCCTGTAGAGTCAACAGCAGAAGGTGCAGTACCACTGGTAGTGGCTAGATTTCCCTGTAGATAGAGCCAACCGCAGAAGGTGCAGTACCACTGGTTGATTGAGTTAGTGGTGCCTCGGGCAGTTATCATCCTTCACCCTCTACAAAGCATAGTCCATTACACATATGCAGGCTAAGCAGGGCTTTAAGACTATTATTACAAAGAAGGCCCTTACAACACAAACTCCTCTAAGCTGTAAAAACAAAATTTCCAACCAGAAGAGAGTTTAAATTTAAAAAAACAAATCTCTGATGTGGCTGTTTTACGTCAGATGTTATTTCACTAACAAGCTTTTCAGTTATGGCATGTATTATAATAATAATAATAATAATAATAATAATAATTAAGCTGTGACTCTTTATGGGTTCACATGTCATCTAATAGGTAATAACAGCAAAATATTATTATTATCATTATTACTACTACTAATAATAATAGTAACAACAAAAACCACAACAAAATAACAACAACAATAATAATAAAAAACAACAATACTAATAATAATAATAACAATAATAATAATAATAATAATTATTATAATAATAATAATAATAATAATGTTGTCATTATTATTACCTATTATATGAAATGTGAATGCATAAAGAGCTAGGAAACACAAAAAAATGCCAGGAAGCTACAAAGTTAAAATGACACTTACACAATTTTAAAAAGGAGAAGAAAAATAAATCAGCCAAAGTGCATGCAAAATAAATTGCAGATATTTAAGGATAGAAAATTAATTAAAAAGGTGACTTTTTGACCCCACTTTATGACTTCTAAGAAAGGAAATGTTTTTATGTGGATGTGATCAATGTGCACAGGCTTTCTGCTGTCAGTCTATGTGAAGGGAGCCAATAGGTAAACTAAGCTGACCTATTGCCCTTATGCGGTGGGAGGAAGCACCATGTGAATGACAGTTTCAAAGACCAATAGATGAACTATGTTGACCAAAAAACTCTCTGTATATGTACATTATCAATGAATGTTTTAGAAAAACAATTGCTTGGCCAGACCAATTAAAACATGGACCTCCATGTCATTCATGGCAGCTGGGAGTGGGTGATGTGGGCAGCCCACCCTGTTGACCAACCTGGCGATGGAGGCTCAGAATATCTCTGTATTTTGATGGCTTTCTTCCTAGTAAGTGTATTCTTCAGTTTTAATTCTGTCTCTGAATACTGCTCGTGTAGTGCACAGCCCTGTCTGGAGATGTTCTTGATCTTATTAGCACAACTGCAAGTCTTGTCTTTGTCTATCACTGCTCCTGTCTTTCTTAAGACTATCCTTTTTGTCTCTACAGCAGCCCCGAGGTCGGCAAACCAAGTATAGTGATCCTAACAGAAAGAACAATGAAAGGAAAGATCGTTCTTGTTTACTTAGGACTGTGCTTAGGTATTTGTCTCAGCATAAAAACTGCAAGTTGCTATGGGTCAGATGTATCAACACTTTATGCTGGTGCAAAGTCATCAATAGCGTTAGACCTGGCATCCTTGGTGTGGCTTCCCCCTGTCTTTTTGCCTCTGCCTCCTGTACTTTTGACTGTGTGCTGGATTTAGTTTTTGCTGGGTTTGATACACTAGGTAGTTTACCTCTGCTTACCAGCGCTAAAGTGCAAGTGCTCCTGAGTAAATTGAGATTATTATTGGTTATCTATGAGTGACATTCTTGATTTAATAGTAAGCCCATAGAATAGTGCACCCTGTGTGCGAGGGCCTGTAAATCAAATCCTACTAGTGGGCCTGCAGCACTGATTGTGCCACTCACATGAGTAGCCCTGAAAACATGTCTCATACCTGCCATTGCAGTGTCTGTGTGTGCAGTTAACCTACCATGTCAACCTGACAGGTCCAAACCTTCCCTTTTAACCCCATAAGTGAGGGCGTCGGCCACTGGCCGACGCCCGCACAACCTCCCTGGTGCGGGTCACGACCAGTGGCTGACACCAGGGAGGGGGTTAAAAATCCTCCAGTGCAATGCACCGGAGTTTTTTTTTTTTGTACCATTGGAGACGTGGAACAACTTCCGCGTCTCCCCCCCCGCCCCTTTGTGACGTCAGTGCGCCGCGAGGCGTGCTGACCTCACATTTTTCCCCACCGGAGCATCAGAGGAGCAGGTAAGTGTCCTCTTCCTACTCCAGTGGGGAAAAAAAAGGCCAAAACGGCCTCCCCAGATGCCAGGGAGGCATCGATGGAAAGGGGAGACTCTCCCCTTTCCATCGATGCCCCCCTGCGATCCGATCCATTGCCAGGAAAAGCCCCTAGACACCAGGGATCTTCTTTGGGGGGGTCAGCCCCCTTGTTAAAGGACTGCCCCGTGGGGACACCATTTTAAAAAAATAACAGTTTGCCCTTGTTTTGGGGGGTGATCGCGCCCCCCCAGAGAAAAAAAAAAAAACTTAAAAAAATATAATACAAAATGGCAGGGTCGGCCCTCCGAACACAGGCCAACCCCTGGGGGATAAAAAAAGAATCTAGTTTTCCCTGGGGGGCCCGATCGCCCCCCCCCCAGGGAAAACTAGATTCTATTAAAAAATAAAAATTAGAAAATGTTGGGGGTCAGCCCTTAGGGTGAACCTCTATGGGGCCATTTTTTTTTTTATACATGAGTGCTTTGCCAAGGGAAAGCACACATGTATGAAAAAAAAAGTTATGTAGAGAGTTAGGCGGTTGGGGACCGCGGGAGCACCGCCAACAGGCTGGCGGTGCTCCCATGGGCATTCTGACCGCGGCAGTACAGCCGCGGTCAGTGACGGAAAACCGGTGGTGTACCGCCCGTTTTCCGCTGCCCTGGGGAATCCTCCATGGCGCCGCAGCTTGCTGCCCTGCCATGGGGATTCCGACCCCCATGGGGATTCCGACCCCCATACCGCCATCCATGGGGTGTCGTGTGGCCCCTGGGGGCCCCTGCAGTGCCCATGCCAATGGCATGGGCACTGCAGGGGCCCCCTAACAGGGCCCCAATAAGATTTTCAGTGTCTGCCATGCAGACACTGAAAATCTTGACGGGTGCAACTGCACCCGTCGCACCCCTTCCACTCCGCCGGCTCCATTCGGAGCCGGCATTCTCGTGGAAGGGTGTTTCCCGCTGGGCTGGCGGGCGGCCTTCTGGCGGTCGCCCGCCAGCCCAGCGGGAAACCCAGAATGACCGCGGCGGTCTTCTGACCGCGCAGCGGTATTCTGGCGGCTCCCGCCGGCCCTGCGGTTACCGCGGCCGGCAGGAGTCAGAATGACCCCCTTAGTGTCTTGCTTTTTCTCTCTCTCTCTCTCTCTCTCTCTCTCTATATATATATATATATATATATATATATATGTATATATACATGTATATATATATATTTTTTTTTTCTTTTGTGTGTTGTTTTCCGGGAGCCACAATTGGCCCCCCAGGGAAACCACACATATAAATAAAAATCATATCTATATACATATGCAACACAAATTGGTCAAAAGATTGTTGTACGGCGCACTCCACTGCCGGTGCTCGGTGACGGAGGAGACCAACCTCGAAAATATTTTGTGAACAAGAATCTCACCGCATTCCACAAGGTTCAAATTGACATGTTTTATTGCAAGTATAAAAAATGAAAGAAAAGAGGGACTCATTTACCGTGATCAAGACTCCTTGAGAGTCGAAACGCGTAGGTGGCTGTTGCTTGCAATAAAACATGTCAATTTGAACCTCGTGGAGTGCGGTGAGATTCTTGTTCACAAAATATATATATATGCATGCATGTATGTCTTTTCTCTGGTGGCAGTTGCCATAAAGTAGAGCAGATGGTTTATTGTCCTTCTGCAAAGGATATACATTTAAATGTATTTAGCTGAGTGGATTAGTAAAGGCAAGCATTACCTGCGCTTTAAAACAAATGTTATGCGAGGGGGACTATTGAGATATGAGTGGCACTTTTGCTGGGTGGTACTAAGGGAATTAGAAGAGGATCTAATGCGAGGCAGAGCACCAAAAATGTCTGTTGCACCGGGTGCCACCAGTGCTGAAGGCTGTGATGATGGGTATGTGGTAAGGTGAAGTAATACATTATTTTTTGTTTTTTTCAGTGTTTTCAAAGAATCTGCCGAATTGGAGAAGAAGCGAAGGTAAGGTGACGACATTTCCTATTGTACACATCAAACATACCCACGAGCAATTTTGTGTCTATCTGCCTTCTACGTAGGCTAGTAATTTAGAAGGACAGTTTAGCCAGTAGCAGAGATGGTGTCTCGTTGGATGACTGCTGATCGAGCCCTAACTCGGATTATGGAGGACAGTTCTGATGTAGGCTCAGAGACTGAGACAGCAGATACTGAGACAGCATCTGAGGGAGAGAACAATGGGGCAGAATCTGGGAGTGATTTTTCAGTCGGCGGAGTCCAGTGAGTTTAAAGGAGACAATGACGACAGCCGTGCTGTCCCTTCGCAAGCACATTCTGTGCAGCGGGACAACATTGGGTTAGCCGAACCCAGAGAGCAGGTGCTTGCGGCCGCAAGCACAGAGAGAGTGCTCTCTTGGCAGCCCCCCTGTTTAGTTCAGCCCCAAATTCCACCTTTTACTGGTGACGCTGGATGTAAAGTCGATACAGCTAACTTTTTGCCAGTCGACTACAACCATCTATTTTTGGATGTTGACTTCCTTCAGAAAATTGTGCAGCAAACAAATTTGCGTGCAGACCAATTTCTGAGGGATCGTGGAGGCACTCGAGGGCACGCCAGTGGACTTCCACTTCACTGGCGGAGTTGAAGATACTTTTGAGCCTTACGCTCAAAATGGGGTTAGTGCAGAAACCCACCTTGCAGTCCTAATGGACGACTCGCACGGTTTGGGTAACTCCCATCTTCGCACCATACATGAGCAGAGATCGTTTTTTGGTACTGCAGTGCATGCTGCATTTCAATGACAATTCTGCTGCATTGCCCTGGGACCATCCAGACCATGACAGTTTGTTCAAAATTCGGCCTGTCCTGGAACATTTGTCTGCCAGGTTTCCAGAGATCTATACTCCGGGAAAGAATATAGCAGTCGATGAGTCCTTGATCCTGTACAAAGGACGGCTGCTTTTCAGACAGTACATTGCGAGCATAAGAGCTTGCTATGGCATAAAGCTGTTCATGCTGTGTGAGAGCTTTTCTTTCTATGTGTACAGCTTAAGAGTGTATACAGGGAAGGATTCTACCCTAAACCCTGTAGGTTGCCCTCCCGTGTTAGAGGTCACAGGTAAGATTGTATGGGAACGTGTCCAGCCACTTCCTTACAAAGGTTATAACCTTTATGTGGACAATTTCTATACAGGAGTAGAGCTGTTCAGTGAGCTCTACAAAGCTGGCACTGTGGCCTGCGGTACAGTTCGTTATAACCGCAAAGAATTCCCGCAGGAGCTTGTTTGAAAGATGCTCCAGAAATCAGAGAGTACTGCATTGCGTTCTAACGCACTGCTTGCAGTCAAGTTCTGTGGCGTGTGAATGTGATGGGCCCTTGTCTGGCAGCAGTAAGTTAATGTGAGTGCAGTGATTGGTTGGATTGGGCCTGTGGCCGGCGGTATGAAAGGGTTGTTTGTTGTGCGTGAATGGCGTGTGAATGGACCATAAAGAGGTTGGTGCCTGAACGCGGCTTTATGGCCCACCTTCAGAAGGCTTGGTTTCAATATTCAGATACTTTGATAAGTATTCATGCTTTGAAACCATTATTTCTAGAGGTGCTAAAACCAGCAAGTGTGAGTGGTGGGTTAACTATAACAAACTAGTACCAGGGGAGTCCAAGGGTGCAGGACTTGCGTGGCTCTCACCAGTTTTCATTCACCCAGAATCCCCTTGAAATCACAAAATGTGCTTAATAAACACATTTGCCTTGCATTCCAATGAGCAGACGTCCAGGGATCTGCAGGGAGCCACAACTTCCACTTAGTCTCCAGCATTAAACTGCCTCACTTTAGTGAGTGGGCAAGTGACCACAACAGGGAAGTACCCAAAATGGATTGTGGAGACATTAAAATTACCTACCACAAAACAGCCTCGATTTTTAAGACAGTCACCTAAGTATTTCGTCCTGGGCTCGCCAGCCATATAGGGAAACCTACCAAACGCAAACATTTCTGAAACCTAGACACCCCAGGCAGCCGACGTAAATGTGGCGTCTTTGGATTTAACAAAATTTTCTTACCCAGAATACCCTGCAAAAGTGAAACGTTGATTAAAACCACTATTTTTCCTTTCTTTTTTATCACAGAAACTACAGGAATGTGCAGGGATCCTCAAAATTCCTACCACCCAGTGTTTCCCCACTGAAACACCTGCGCCTAGTACCTGCTTCAGCAATGGATCACTCCAGGGTTAACATTAGCCCTCATGCAAGGACTACCATTGACCCTTGTGTGATCCATTCCTGTCGCGGGCACTAGGCCTACCCACACAAGTGAGGTACCATTTTTATCGGGACACTTGGGGAACGCTGGGTGGAAGGAAATTTGTGGCTCCTCTCAGATTCCAGAACTCTCTGTCACCGAAATGTGAGGAAAAAGTGTTTTTTTAGCCAAATTTTGAGGTTTGCAAAGGATTCTGGGTAATAGTACCTGGTGAGAGCCCCACAAGTCACCTCTTCTTGGATTCCCCTAGGTCTCTAGTATTAAAAAATGCACTAGTTTGGTAGGTTTCCGTAGGTTTCGGCTGAGCAAGAGGCCAAAATCCACAGGTAGGCACTTTGCAAAATACACTTTAGTTTTCTTCGAGAAAATGTGATATGTCCACTTTGTGTTTTGGGGCATTTGAAGTTTTCCTAGCTCAAAGGCAAAAATGAGTATAAGTATTGGACCCAAAACTCCAGATTTTTAGAACACTTCTCGATCAAGAGGTGTCTCTGCCAAGGGGAAGAGCAGAAGAGCTGTGAGGAGGAGTACTGCTCTTTCGCTGTGTATGCTTTGCTGTGTTGGCCTGATGTTGCTGCTTCTGCTTTGGAGAGGACAAAGACTAGACTTTTCTGTGTATCCTTCTTGTGAAGTTTCTCCAAGGGCTTGGACTGAGCTTGCCTCCTGTTAGGAAGTCTCAGGGACATCAAAGACCTCACCTGCCAGCCCCTTGGTTCTCTTGCTGAAGACCCTGACTTGCCAAGAGATGTCCACTCATGTTCCTAGTCCCTTGGGAGTGAATTCTGGCATAAAGAAGAAGAAACAGGCACATGACTCAGGACGACTCCAGAACTGGTGCCGCTGCCCACCTCCTCACCACTGCCTGCACCCAAGGCCATGGTCCCCACTGAAGTATGACAACCGCGACCAACACGGTAGGCCCACCGCAGTGCCTTTGAAGTGCCGGAACACAGTGAGTCCTGAGTGCCATGTCACCAAAGTCAGTGGTGCCTGTATTGTGACTTCAACCCCACGAGGTCGCACCATCTCATCTTGACCGACAGAACTAATTGACCTGCCGGATCGTAAGGAACTGCCGCCTTGCCGGTGCCACACCTCACCTCTGCTGCCTTTGAAAGGAACTGACGCCTCACCTCCCCTGTGTAGCAGTAGGGAACAGACGCCTCACCTCCTGAGTAGGAGTACAGAACTGATGCCGCACCAGATCCACGGGTGCCTCACCTCCCCGATATGTGATACGTCTTTGACTCTGACTCTTTTCTAAGGTCCTGTACCTTCAGTCCATGTGACTCAGTGACCAACGCTGCCCCTTGCAAGTGGTGTCGGACTGTTGGGAACATCTCTGTCATGACTGTGTGATAGCACCAGTTGTAGCTATTATGTTTCTGATTGCTTTATTGGGATTTCATCTTTAAAAAGTCATATCTTTGCTTGTGTATGTTGCATTTTTGTCCTTTTGTTCTTGTTTTACTTAGATAAATATTTGCTATTTTTCTACACTAGTGCGGAGTACGTTTGTAGTGTTTTCATTGTGTTACTGCGTGTGATCATACAAATACTTTACACATTGCATCTGAGATAAACCTGATTGCTAGTGCCAAACTACCATGGGGTGACCAGGGGCTATATTAGGAATGTGACTCCTTTACCCTGACTAGAGTGAGGGTGCCTACTTGGACAGGGTGTAAGCCAACTGCCAACTAGAGACCCCATTTCTAACAAATGATGACATAAACCTGCGATGAAATATGGAGACTGTGTTGCATTATTTTGCTTCACACGGGTCTCCCCACACTATCACTCATGGTTTTTGATTCAAAGCTTATCTACTAACATTTGTGGTCAGGGCTTTGCACCAAAAAATGCCTCCATGAGTTGGGTGCAAGATAGGAGAAAAGTTTTTATTTCTCCCAAACCTTTCGAAATGTTCATTGTTAGGGCACACATGCAAACTGAGAAAAGCTTCAACATTAGTCTAAGCATAGTGGTTGCACAGAAAGTCTACCTTTCCAGTACAACCCCATGCTAGACATCACACACTGAACTTTTCTGTATGATGCAAAGGTGTGCGTAGTGTAAGGCATCCAAGTCGTGCACCAGTAATTATTCCTCAGTCAGCGCTCTTCCTTTCACACAATGCAGATGAGCATCTCTGATGGCTGTGCTACTTTGTATGAACTAAAGAACAATGTGTAAATGGCACACAAATGTCTACTGGCAAAAGGCGCCAGGGACAGATTTTATTCCTGCAATTATTTATATGAAAATAAATGTGTATATGTGTGCAATGGTTCCACAAACCATTGTTTTTTCATTATGCCAGAAGAAAAATCGATTTTGGCCGTGGGCTGCGGCAAAATCTGTGTGCCGCGTTCAGTATCAGACAATCTTCTAAAGTAGTGCAGATAAATATGTGCTGTATTTGTGGACACCTGTGTAAAAGTCTGCTCCCTGACGAGCAGGAGCACCGCATTGCAACAGATACTGCACAATTAATTCTCTCTTCTTTTTTAGAATTTCTAATGGGATGACAGATGTCTGCATGATAATGTTAATGATGCCATATGCAGTGCCACTCCTGCTGTCACTAATAAAGGCACACATGCTAGCTTACCAATGTATAGCAGACATGCATGCCAACTCTCCCAATTCAGACGGGAGGCTAATCTCCCACATCCTGATTCCTCCATGCAAAAACCTGATCCCTTTGCAGGAGTCAGCTGACAGGGACTGGTTTTGTGTGCGGCTGAGTATGCATTCCTAGTAATCTGCTGAGTATGCACTGCTAGTAATCTGCTCCTACATATCCGTGCACAGCACTTTTGACATGTTCTCTCTGTCTACCATAGCGCTTTCTCCCTGCTCCTGACAGCTAAGTGGAAGACCATATATTTGTAAGTGAAAGATCATATATTTGCATTTCTGATATCTGATCCTGCATCAGCACACTTTCAAGTTCCATAAATGCCAATAGACCTAATTCAGGCTCAGCAGAAGGCAAATGTAGACATACGTTCCTCGATTATCTCTTAAAATATCCCACTTTATTCTTCTAAAATGTTGGCATGTGTGAACAGAGTTTAACAGTAGCCTCAACTTTATTTCAAAGCATGTCCTTACTTCCGGTATTAATGCACGCACGTGCGCACCCCGCAAGCGCGTGCCCGAGCGTCTGCACATTAATACCGCTGTGGGAAATGAAGCTTCGCGGGTGATAGGAAGATGGCGGCGAAATGCAGACAAATGCTGTTGACCTTTCCAAAGGAAAACAACCGCGATGAGAAAATACTGCCCTTGCACGCAGGAGACGACAGCACGGGATATTTATACTCGCTCATGTGTGCCACAATATTGCCTCATGCTGCAGTTTATTTTGACAGCATCTGTTACTTGTCGTGGCCCAGAGGGTGTCGATCTCAGCTCACATTTGAAAATGCTAATTTTACGGCTCCCTCAGAGATCCAGGTTTTCACATTGCACCTGACACTATGGAAACACCGCCTGGCCGATATTCCCTAGTCCCCGTGTCTGCCTTGTCCCGGCGCCTCACCATCCCTCGATGACAAGCTGTTCGAATAGCTTTCATTTACAAAGCGGGGATTTTGTGAATACAAAGGTTTTCAGATTCATGGCTGCAAGAAGTGCATTTCTGTTGAGACTGAGGGGGTTGATACTCCATCACATCTCTTTTCCTGCACGTTTTTAAGCTTTCTCTCATTTTCAGTACACTCTAAAATTACACCTACAGTTAATTAATGTCACATGCCGAGCACTTGATAGTCGTGCCTGAACACAGAAAACACTGACATAAACAAATCGCATGAATAATAAGCAAAGAATGATGACTGAACATTAGGGGCTGTATTAAATGGAACATGCATACACATATAATATTAAGATGGCCCATTCATACATGTTGTTTAGAACAACTCTACTAATGAACACACATTACTACGGTGCAAAGGTCAAATTCGAGTTTACTACCAAGTTACAGAAAATCTGACACAAGGAAAGTACGTTTAACTGCCTCTCAGATCCCAAACCACAATTGCTTTACACAGCAGTTGCTCTTAGGTCCATATTTATACTTTTTTGCGCCGCTTTTTCACGCAAAACGGCGCAAATTTACAAAATACAATTGTGGGGCATATTTATACTCCGTTTGCGCCGGAATTGCGTCATTTTTTTGACACAATTTTGACGCAAAACGAACTCCATATTTATACTTTGGCATTAGACGCGTCTAGCGCCAAAGTCCATGGAGTTAGCGTAATTTTTTAGCGTGGACACCTACTTTGCGTTAATTATATGCAAGGTAGGCGTTCCCGTCTAAAAAATCGACTCCGAGGCATGTGCGTCGGATTTATACTCCCGGGCAAAATTCACGCCCGGGAGTGGGCGGGTCAAAAAAAATGACGTACGGCCGCTTTTGCGCCGTTTTTTAGCACCTGCAAAAGGCAGGCGTTAAGGGACCTGTGGGCTCTGAAGGAGCCCAGAGGTGCCCTCCCATGCCCCCAGGAACACCCCCTGTCACCGTTGCCCACCCCAGGAGGACACCCAAGGCTGGAGGGACCCATCCCAGGGACATTAAGGTAAGTTCAGGTAAGTGTTTTTTTTTTTTTTTTTGTGGCATAGGGGGGCCTGATTTGTGCCCCCCTACATGCCACTATGCCCAATGGCCATGCCCAGGGGACATAAGTCCCCTGGGCATGGCCATTGGGCAAGGGGTCATGACTCCTGTGTTTGCTAAGACAGGAGTCATTTCTATGGGGGTTGGGAGTGAAAAAAAATGGCGCAAATCGGGTTGAGACGAAAAAATGGCCTCAACCTGACTTGCCCCATTTCTTGACGCCCAAGCCCCATATCCCCCTACGCCGGCGCTGCCTGGTGTATGTCGTTTTTTTTAACGCACACCAGACGGCGACGGCGGCTAACGCCGGCTAACGCCGGCTAACGTCATTTAATAAATACGGCGCCCGCATGGCGCTTCAGAATGGCGTTAGCCGGCGCTAATTTTTTTGACACAAAACTGCGTTAGCGCAGTTTTGCGTCAAAAAGTATAAATATGGGCCTGTATTTTGTAAATTTGTGCCGCTTTTTCGCCAAAAATGACGCAAATGCGGTGCTAAAAAAGTATAAATATGGGCCTTAAGGCTTACCAGTTCTGTTAAATGGGATTTAACTTTACTACACACATTTAACATGGTTTTGGTTAAAAACCTGTTGTTAAAACAAATATGCATGAAAATGCCTCGCCTACACCGTTTTTTGCAGCTGCACAGACTTGTTGCCATTGTTGAGGGAGATGAGAGGTTTCATGAGTCACTAGTCTCAAGAGACTATGGGCCTGATTCTTACCTTGGCGGTCGGCGGAGAGGCGGCGGTCGGACCGCGAACAGACCGGCGGTCCAAAAAATGGCATTCTGACCGCGGCGGTCACCGCCGCGATCGACCGCCACTTCCCCACTCCGACCGCCACGGCGGTCATGACCGACGGGCTGGAGTTCGCACACTCCGGCCCGGCGGTCGACCCAAGACCGCCAACCGTATCATGACCCTGCTTACCGCCGCGGTTTTTGGCAGTCGGGAACCGCCATGCGAACCATGGCGGTAGGCACTATCGGGGCCAGGGAATTCCTTCCCTGGCACTGATAGGGGTCTCCCCCACCCCCCACTGCCCCCCACGAGTCCTCCCCCCACACCCTCCACCCCCCTGCCACCCCCCAGAGGTGGTACGAACCCCCTGCCCCCCCCACCCCGACATGCACATACACGCACCCCGACATGCACGCACCCCCAACATGCACATATGCACACCCCCTACACACACACATACACATACACATACACAACGGGGGCACATACCCGCACACATACATGCCGACATGCGCACCCGCCGAACTACACACATTGCCCAAAGGCACAGCAGCACCCCCCGCCCGCATGCACGCACTCACACACCCCCTCTACACACCCCCATGCACGCACACATCACACAACACCCCCCCACCCCCTCCCCTCACGGACGATCAACTTACCTTGTGCGTTGGTCCTCCGGGAGGCGACGGGAGCCATAGGGACTTGACCGCCAACAGAAGACCGCCAACAGAAGACCGCCACACAGAAATGTGGGTCGTAATTCTGGGGGCGGTTTTCTGCTGGCGTGGCGGTGGAGGTTGACCAGTCTCCACTTTCCCGCCGACCGCCAGTGTGGCTGCTGGCGGGATTCCGGCGGAACGCTCCCAGCGGTCGGAATACGCGCAGCGGCATACCGCCGCGGTCGGCGGTCTTTGCCACGGCGGTAACTCGGCGGTCTTGCGAAAAGACCGCCAAGGTCAGAATCAGGCCCTATATATCCTTCTATATTTATTTAACATTTTATTTAATTTCTGTTCTCTCAGGTTTAGCGTACAACACCTAATGGCAACCCTTCTGACCTCTACCGGAAGGCACAGTTTTGAAAGTGCCAAGTGGAAGCTATACCCACAAGTAAAAATATAATTTTGAGATGACTTTATTGCTGATTGGCCAATTGTTTTGTATTCTTCACAAGATTTTCATTCACATCAATCAAATGTGTATGGAGTAGAACACACACATTGCATTATGTAATGTTTAATTTAAAGTCTTTGTTGGTGGCAACCTGGCCTGGGAGCATTGGAGTGATATACATGCTTGAGCAGAAACACGTGGTTGATGATGAGTTTGACAGAATAATTATGAGTTTATAGCAAATTCACAGATGAAATTGTAGTAGACATATACAATGCAATACTGGGGAATACATGGTAATATCAGGCGTATCACCAGCTAAAACAATTAAATGGATGCATGAAGAGTAAGAAGGAATGTTTGCACTAAGGAGTCACACATATGTATTAATCGTTTTTATGTTTTCCATTTTCACGCAAGAGTTTATTCTCCAAAAAGTAGATCAGTCTAAATAACTTTGTAATTCTTGCTGCACTCTGGCAGACTGACCACCAAAGATAACATCTCAGTTACCTAAATAATAGTTCACATTTCCATAATTAGTTAGTTTTTACGTAACATTTGCACCTGCTCTGTCTGTTCAAAGAGTTACTAATAGATAGGAATTCCAGCTTCAGCTGATGATGTAGAACATTGGTGGGCTGCCTGAATATCAAGCAGAAGATTGGACTCATCCAACATGTAAGCAGGCCCTGGATATTTAGAATGAATATTAGAACCAAAAATATCATGGAACATAATATTGTGTCAAGAATATTGAAGACTAAAAAATGGTGAAGATAAGTTTCTATAGGTAAGAACTGATTTACTATATATAACTCCACATATATGTACCTTGACAATATATATATCTTCAAGGTACGTAGATGTGAAGTTAAGGATAGTAAATCTATACTTACCTACTTGCTCTTACCTTCTTGATATTTTGGTCCTCAATACTTTTGGCACAATATGTCAACCCAATATTTTGTTTCTGATATTCTGTCAGTGATTCCAGCCCCTGTGAATAAAAGGCAGTATTATTTACTCGGGGATACTGGCACCCAAAAAATTGATCTACCATATTGCCATATGCCAACAGGTGGGCTTTACTTGTTCTGGTGAATCACGCAAGAGGGGAGATAAAAGAGTTTACAAAGGCCAAATACTCTTTCAAAGTGCCCAGTAATCTAAACTCCAAATAATCTAAAGTCAAAGCCTCCTGTTACTGTACCGCAGACACAAGAAATTATTTGTTATTTTTTATTCCAATGTTTAGCTATTCTCATTCCTTATTTGCAAATTACATAGATTTGGTAAAAAGGACTGTCACAGAAGGGTTTCTGTGGCATGCTTATTTATATAGTCCTTATCCAGTGAAAGTAATAGCTCTGGATAGGCTTAATGTCTTCTGAGGGAGCTCTAGATTTTCTGATCTGTGGGGCCTTATTGAAAACAAGTTAAAATTACCTTGTGTTTTAATTATGGATTCTCTGGTAAGGTATAAAATGTACAAAAAGTACAAATTGTCGCTTGGAGATATTGAAGAGCTCTAGAGTCACTGCATCTGATCTACATGTCACAGCCATCACCCATCAACTTGGTCAATCAGTCCTTAAATGTTTGTGTTCCTTAATTCTCTATATGTGCCACTCAGTGCTCATTGATCCAGAGAACTTGCAGGGTGTGACGGGTCAAGATCTGGGATGATGAGCAGGTTTTGCATCAGTAATAGTTCTCTTTAACTCTTAATTTTCTTATGCTGTTTAATTGATATGTGTAATACAGTCTCCATTTTTTCTAATGGCCGCTTGGGGTATAAAGCCTAGTAGTGAGTTGGTGAGTCACCAAAACATGACAACGAATAAAAAGTGACATTGCATAACCTTTGTCCTGTTGATAGATTGCAACGTGACCCATTTCTCCCACCCTTAGCCTCTCAATAGCCACTGATTTGCTGCTGACTGTGTACAGGGGAGAACAAGGAATGGCAAAGATGAAGCAAGCCTCGTGAAGTGTTTTCCAATTATTCATGCTGCTTTCAGATGCTGAATAGTAAGGACAGGGCCAGAGGTACCCAAGGGTAGGCGAAGAGTAGCACCTATTATCCATGGCTTTTGTTAATTGAAATCTTTTGTTCTTCCTTTGAGTAGTGGATTTTAGGTCCCTGATCCTCATCACTTACTCTGAGTTTAACTATTTCAGTTGTGTTGCCTGACCCTGAGAGTGTCTGTCACTGTTAGTCAAGTATGTGATCTTGCTAATTTTTTTTTAGCTTTTCTGTGCGCATGTGCAGTCCAGCTGACTCCTGCTCTTAGCCACCCTGTGTCTTATCCTCTAATTGTGGATTATCAAGACACGCCCACGCGGGGGATGTTCTTGTGACATACCCGAGCCCGTGTGAGCATTCAGAGAAGGATGCATTTTAGGCCAATGGTTTTTATTGTCGCATGTGGCGTCCATGTAAGTGTGTTGGTTCCTATGTGACACTGCATAACAAACTTTGTTGCAGGAACTTCCCTAGTATCATGCTTGCGATTGTTGGCAACGGACAGCGTCTTCCAACTTCCTTGCTGTGGTTGGGACTGTAGAGAGCCATCTGGGCTCTCCCCAACAATGTATCCTGTTCTGGGCGTCCGGGCGGAGCGCAGAACAGAGGTGATAAATAAAGACGGGAGCTGCGCTGACGCAGTTCCGACTGGATACTTAAACTGTGTGGTCTCCATCATAGCGCTCAACAGGTTGTGGGCCATGCACGCTACATTGGCGACGAGGCGGGTATTGAGCAATCCCGCGTCGCAAGCACAAGTGGAGCTAGAGGACATCACTAAGTAAACGTCAGCGGAGATAGCGACCAGCACCGTGCCCCGCGACGTGTCGGCTTCCACAGAGGCGAGGAACTGGGCGGCGCGTAGAAGAAAGGAAAAAAAATCAAGCAAGCCGTGTAGAAAAAGGAAAAGGGACGGCGCGCGCGCCTTACCCCTAAGGTGAGCCCCGCGTCTGCTCCAGCGAGTGGCCTGCGGTGAACTGTGTGGCCGCGTACCTGTAGGCGCCCTGCACCCGGCCTCGGGTGGTTCCCCGAGGCGGCCCAGAAGAAGGAAGAGGTGCGGCCAGCGCTCTCTAGCGCGCGCGCCTCTGGGCCGCAAACGCCACGTGAAAGAGGTTGCCGCGTGCACTCGCGCTGTGCTCCCTAGGAAAGGGGAACACAGCGTAAAGAGCCGGAGGGGCAGGAGCCCCGGAAAAGAAAAAAATAATAATCAACAACCACATAAGGAAAGAAATAAAGGGGTAAAGAAACCCCTAAGCGAAAAAAAAGAAAGATAGAAGAGAAAAAAAAAAACAAGCGACACAGGAGCCAAGCACAGGGGCACGTGGGTGGAGCCCCCCCTCCTCCCAGAGAGACAGAGAGAAAATAAATAACAATATATGTATATATAAAAGAGAAAGAAAGGGTTCTCAAGAAAAGTAAGTAGAAACACACAGAAGTGAAAAAAAAAATTTGTTTTCTTTCTCAACAATAAAGGACATTCTCAAGAAAGAATTCTGCAAGAGCAGCAAGGTGCTCACATAACTAAAAGCACAATGAGCGCCCCTCAACAAGAAAACCCCCAAGTGCCCGTGCAGGCGGGCACCAGTACTCTTTCTTCAGTCACTGCGTTGCCCCCATTCAGCCAACTGATTGACCCGGCCACGGCAGCGCTGAGATGGCGCCTGTGGTTAAATTGTCTAGAGAACTACTTCTGCGCCACAAGGGAGACAGATGGGGCGGTACGCAGATCGCTCATGCTGCTGATTGGAGGAGACGAGCTGCAAGAACTGTTTGATTCGCTCCCAGGTACTGGTGACAAATCAGACTTTAACGCGGCAGTGGAATCCCTAAATAAACATTTTGACCCACAGTTAAACTCAGACTTTGAACGTTTCAAACTCCGGCAGGCGCAACAAACGGACGTTGAGTCCATGGATATGTTCTATGCACGCTTAAGGAAATTGGCAAGTTCGTGTGTAGGTCTGAATCAACAAGAAGAGATTAGGGCACAGATAATTCAGGGATACCGGTCAAACGCACTACGGAAGCTAATTCTACGCCAGCAAGGCATGTCACTTGACGACATCTTGGTTCTGGCACGTTCCCATGAACTATCGACGAGCTGGGCAGTTGCCATGGCGGCGGTGAGGGGACAGTCGCTGGCCGCTGCCTCTAACACATGTCCAGTTCAGGTGAAAGAAGAGCAAGTAGAGGCCATACAAACTCGTCAACCGCTAGGGCGCAGACCGAACTCTGTCAGACAAGGAACACGTGCCTGCGGAAGCTGCGGGTACGAACACAAAACGACAATGGGATGCCCGGCGAAAGATAAAACATGCAACAAATGTGGCAAAGACAACCACTTTGCGAGGGTGTGCAGGTCAGGGAGAGGCTGGCAAGGAAATCAGAAAGGAAAAGACGTCAAAGTTAGGAGTATAACCAACGACGTTGACGAGTCCAGAACAACCACAGACCAAAGAGACCCAGTCTTTGAAGAAGACGAGGATGAGGAGATTTTCGTGATCTCATTCACTGGTGAGGGAAAGCAGAAAAAGCGACCACCACCCATGAGCAACATTCAGATTAACGGCAAATCAGCGACCGTCCTCATAGACACAGGAGCATCTGTAAACGTAATGGATGACACCCTGTTCAAGCAATTGACTCCAAAGCCATTGCTGACCCCAACCACCACCAAAATATACAACTACGGGAGCCGAGAACCCCTTCCTCTAAAAGGCACTGTGGAAGTGGCAGTGTGCAGTGGGCAAATAGCAACACAAGCAAAATTTTATGTGTTGACCTGAGACCGAGGTACCTTGCTGGGATGTCACACCGCGGAAGAGCTGGAGTTGGTATTCTTTGCGCAACAGGTATATGACTCCCATGCTGAGCGCCTGATCAATGAATTTCCGCAGCTTTTTGAAGGGTTGGGCCGGCTCAAAGATGAAAGGATCAAACTCCACATAGATCCGAGAATCACGCCCGTTGCCCTAAGACACCGACGTGTACCGTTCCACTTGCGGCCTGCAGTGGAAAAAGAGTTACAACTGCTCGAAGACCAAGGAGTGATCGAGAAGGTGGAGGGTCCAACACCATGGGTCTCACAGTTGGTGATAGCGCCGAAGCCCAAACAACCTGGGGCAATCCGTCTGTGTGTTGATATGTGCATTCCCAACAAGGCCATCAAGAGGGAGAGGCACATAACACCTACGATGGATGACATCATAGCTGATCTGAATGGGGCACAGTGGTTCTCGAAATTGGATCTCAATGCCGGGTATCACCAGCTGGAGCTGGATCCGGATAGTAGGAACATTACAACGTTCTCCACTCACGTCGGACTCCGGCGGTACAAGAGACTAAGCTTTGGGGTATCCTCAGCAGCCGAAGTTTTCCAAAACGTGATAAGAGAGATATTGTCAGGGTTGCCGGGAGTGATCAATTTGAGTGATGACATCCTCATATCCTCCAAGACTAGAGAGGAACATCACCGACACCTCAGGGCCACACTGCAGAGGCTAGTGGAGGTGGGACTAACACTCCACAAAAAGAAATGCGAGTTCTACCGAACATCGGTGGAGTTCTTTGGATATGTCTTCTCAAAAGAAGGGCTACAGGTGGACCCGCGGAAAGCTGATGCCATTCGCCAAGCACCGGTTCCCAAGAACCCCACTGAAGTAAGAAGTTTCTTGGGTATGGAGACATACTGCAGGAGGTTCATTCCACAACTTGCGACGATGACAGAGCCCGTCCGGCAGCTCACAAAAGGAGGGCATCGGTGGGAATGGAGCCCAGCGGCTGACAAGGCGTTCATGAACATTAAAGCAGCCTTACTAGACAAGGCGACAATGGCTTACTTTAACCCCCACAGACGCACAGAGGTGGTAGTAGATGCCAGTCCGGTAGGCCTGGGCGCCGTCCTCCTTCAGGAACAAAACCCTCAAGAGTGGGTTTCAGTTGCGTATGCCAGTAGGGCATTGTCATCCGTTGAAACACGATACGCACAGATAGAGCGTGAAGCATTGGCGATTCGTTGGGCATGCAAGCATTTCCACCTATATCTGTATGGGCAAGAGTTTCAAGTGGTAACAGACCACAAGCCTTTAGTTGCACTCTTTGCAGGATGCCTTCGTCTGGCGCCCCCACGGATAGAGCGGTGGACCGTTCTCCTGCAACCATACCGGTTTACCGTTACCTATCGACCGGGAGTGAATAACCCTGCAGACTATTTGTCTCGCCACCCCTCTCCAATGACGGCTGACTACTCTCAAGAGAGCGATGAGGAGAGCACCGAAGTGTTTGTAAACATGATCGTGCAATCAGCCTGTCCCAAGGCCCTTAGTGTAGTAGATATTGTGGACGCTACTAAGGAAGATATGGTATTAAACCAGGTCAAGGAAGCATTGGACCACAGAAAATGGAAGCTCTTCCTGGAAAAGATACAAGTGCCCAATCATGAGTGCAAGGTATGTGGAGGGTGCGCGATGAGATATCGACGGATGGTCAAGGGTTGGTTCTTCGAGGAAGGAGAATTGTGCTGCCGCAAAGTTTATGGGCCCGTGTGGTGGAGTTAGCACATCAGGGTCATCAAGGCGCTGCGAAGACCAAGGCGAGGTTACGAGCAAAGGTGTGGTTCCCCGGTATGGACAGTCAGGTAGATGACTTGGTAGGAAGATGTCACTCATGCGTCATCACATCAGGGGACCCACCTAGTTGCCCAGTCATCACTGAACCAGCAAGCCAGAAGCCATGGGCGAAGCTGAGCATGGACTTTGGGAGTTTCCCAGATGGGCGGTTGACAGCCATCCTCATTGATTCGTGCACAAAATTCCCTGTTGTTGATGTAGTATCGTCAACGGCATTTGAGAATGTTCGGCCAGTGCTCCAGAAGGCATTTGCTATGTTTGGGCTCCCCGATGAGATCCAGACAGACAATGGGCCACCATTCCATGGGCAGGAATTTCGGTCTTACCTGGAGGACCTTGCCATACATCATCGTAGGGTCATGCCCTATTGGCAAGAGGCTAACGGAGATGTTGAGAGGTTTATGCGGACTCTAAACCGAGCGCTCAGAATAGGTGTTGAACAAAGAGAAGACAGTGAACAATGTATGCAACAGTTTTTGAGTGCTTGTCGTCAGACACCTCACAGCACTACAGGGTGTGCGCCTGCTGCACTGATGTTCAAAGTCCCGCCTCGGGACTGCATCCCATCAGGCCCTCGTTGGGTATCCCCAGAGTTAGATGTCGAAGCCACCCAGAAGCGCCGAGAGCGCACGAACCAGAAGGCCACTGAAAGAAGGAGAGGTCAGTTCAGAGACTTGCAGGAAGGGGACCGAGTGGTAGTGAAGAGTCGCCGGTCAGGGGGGAAATTCCAAACTCTGTTTGAGCCTGAACCCTGGCAGGTCATCAGTGTAAGAGGCTCCATGATAACAGCCGCTAGAGGTAGGCGGAGAGTCACCAGAAACATATCACATTTCAGGAAAGCAGGAGTGTCGTGCACGCCTGTGGAGGAAGAAGAGGTTGACAAATCGATAGACGAATCACTGGATGAGGAAGTCGGAACAGAGCAGACTCCGGTAGCCATGCCCAACATAAGGTACCCACTAGGAGAGAGCGCTGGTCAGGAAGAATTAAGTGTTAGGGGTGGACGGTATCACCTGCGGCCCAACCCGGTGCCCAACAGTCAACTCAGAGATTTTGTCTGTACCCTTGGCTGATGGGAATCCAAGCTTGAGGTCGTATCGCCAGCTGGAGTATCCTTTGGGTCCATTGAAATTTTTCTGTTTTGTTCTTATTTTTGGTTCTTCTCATGTTCTTACGTTTCTGTTTTCTCTTTTATTTGCGTGCTTCTGTTTCCCCATTTCGGTATGACTTTTGCGGTTGGTTATAGCTTAAGTGTACTCCTTTCCTCTTCTGTGTGAAGTAAAACATGGGAGGAATGTAGAGAGCCATCCGGGCTCTCCCCAACAATGGATCCTGTTCTGCGCGTCCAGGCGAAGCGCAGAACAGAGGTGATAAATAAAGACGGGAGCTGCGCTGACGCAGTTCCGACTGGAGACTTAAACTGTGTGGTCTCCATCATTGCGCTCAACAGGGTGTGGGCCATGCACACTACAGGGACCACTTCTCACTTGGGTGCTAGGAGGGACTGAGCCCAACTAAGGCCTTATACTGAGAGGACCCGACTTGTCTGAAGGTGTGGGCATGCATCTTTTCTCCTTGGCCCTTGGTCTGCGGTATTGTCATGCACGTATTTGCCTGGGTGATGGTTTGTGACTTGCAGTCAACTCATGCAAGTGTGCCAACAGTTTAGAAAGATATCTCTGGCATTCAACGGTGTGAACATCTGACGAACTGAACCAAAATCACGGAGCGCAGATAACGATTGTTCGTAAAAGGAACACAACAGGACAGAATTTGGAAAGAGCAGATAGTACCACCTGCTGTGCTTGAAAAAACAAGTACATTCGAGGGCCTGACCGCGGGTGTGGTCACAGTTATAAGGGGTTTATTGTGCCCAGATTTTGGAGGGCTAAGAAGCCATATCTAAATGTTATGCCCCGCTTTAGGCCAAAACTCGAGGAAATTATTGTAGCCAAGCAATTCTGAACAACACAGCGTGTCATTTTATCGGATGCAATATTTATCCAATTTGACTTTGGCGCTTTCACAGATAGGCGCTGAAAGAATGAGAAGGTAGTGCAAAAGTGCAATAGGAAAGAGCAAAAGAGGGAAACAAATACTGGAGGGAAGAAAAGAGGGAGGCAATTTAAAGATGGGAGTAGAAGTAGCATAGGAAGTCAAAGTAAAAATAAAAGGGAGCAGACAATATGCTAATCTATAGGTGTAAAGCATGAGGTTTACAGTGCCAGGGAGGAGTACAGATTTAAGGAGGAAATGTGGGAATAGTTAATGGTCAGCCGAAAGGCAAACGTGATGGAAATAGTCAAAATTGAAGGGAAGAACGTGCGTAGATGAAAGAGAAAACATGAGGCAGTGAAGGGAGGAAGGACATGCAGAGGCATTAACAGGCTGGCTGGAGTTGGTTGTACTTCAAGTGAGGCACTCACTGCTGACATCTTTATAAGATCTATCAGTGACATTAGATTCCTGCAGTGATACTTGCCAATTTTTTTGTTCACAGCTGACACATTTCTTTTGGTCACCGAGCTGTCTAGGTATTTTTTTGCTGCTAAGGTGGCGCTTAAGTGGCTTTTCTGCTGTGCCATATTTACACTTTGTAACACTTTGTATCCGCTCGCGCCACATTATACCTGCACCAGGCATAATGTATGCAAGGGGGGCATTCCGGCACTAGAGGCACACAAACATGGTGCAGTGAAATTTAAAAGATGTCACTGCGCCATTTTTGGCATCATTTTTGGCGCCTGCTCGGACCAGGAGTTAAAATGACGCTCCAAGGACGCTCTAAGGGCCTCCTTGCACTCTGCTGCACTAACGTCAACATTCTTGACTCTAGTGTAGCAAAATGCCACAGCAGCGTCAAAAATGTTGATGCTGTTGTGCTAAGGACCGCCAGGGTGGGCTGTATTATAAATATGGCGCAACCATGGCGTTGTTAGGTGCCGGTAAAGGGGGGGCAAGAAAAGTGGCACATAGTAGCTGATGCGCCACTTTTTCTTATATATGGGCCTAAGTCGAGCAGCGGCTGGCACCTCTTAGTCTACCCCCACACAGAACTTATTGATTTGTATGTGTTAGGCTTTCATTACGCACCACCTAAAACCGGTTATCCAGGCAAGGTATCCTTTTGTTCGGTGTGTCACATGCAGAAAAAAGTGTATGAGAAGATGTCCTTACTATCATGATCTGGTGAGAAATGTAGTGTGAGAATCTATAGTGGAAATTCGCTCATTGGAATGACTTACTAATATATTTGTGGCATATTAATATATCTTAAGAATATACTATTGTTCAAAAAAATACTATTAATAAGCAATGCAAGGCCTTAATAAAATGTAACAACTATACCTAAACAAAGATCATACTACAGAAGTTGGGCCCGTTGGACAGAGGTCATACAAGCCTAAGACCTGACATAGTAGGACATAAGAATGTGCACAAAACAGCAGGGCTCGCTCAGTGCTTCATACTTCAAGCTCAAGCAAGTTAGTAACCGTGGTACCAGGTATCTCTTACTCAAAAAGAGTCTTCAAATTGTAGCTATCCACAATTTCATTTTTGGTTTATTACACTTTCGAAGGGAGCAATTCGCCTTTGTATGACCTTTCCCTGCTTTGTGGTTGAGTGTTTGGTTTGATGTGTGTGATTAGTGGCGTCTCACTTTTATCTCATTCCAGGCTGGTTTCCTGAACCCTCCTGTTTGCGACAGCAGACCCAGGAGGAGTGCCAGCACCTTGTTCCCATGGCAGTGTACACAGAAGAAGAAGAACATTTTACCTATAGAGCCTCACTCTTGCGTGAGCTGCAGTTTTACAGACCTAGAAAAGTGGCCACCGCACTCCCCCCCTCAAATGGTCCAACCTCCTGCTCTCTCCCTCAAATGGTCCAATTAATTCCAGGCAGAAAGCTACATAAGGAGATAAATGTATGCATGCACCAGTACAAATAACTCATACCTAACACTTATTGGATCTGAATTTATTGCAACAATAGTACATTTACATAATAATCTATATCAGTGTACAACTGCTGCTCGGATGCCATTTTTCTCTGCAGTGCTTCCAAGATGAATGTGCACTGCTGGGTCCCCTTGGGAACTGCCGAGCATTGATCATGAGTCTGGATATTGCATAAACTAATTTAATTTCCGTAAAGTGGAATTTTTATGCGTGAACCGCTCTGGTGTTTTCTCTGGAAATCACGTGCTATGTGTTTTCGCGGAACAGGTTCAGAAACATAAGAAGAGCAAGAGAACCATGAAAGAATTGTTAGTTCATTTATTATAATTTTATTTTCCATCCTCCCTTCCTCAACAGAGTTTCAGGACGGGGCGGGGCCACTGCTGCTGAGAGGCAGCAGTGAGCTGTGCACTTAACTTTAAAGAGCACTATCTTTTTGGCCGGCTCTCTTGCGACAGTCAGCCAGACATGCGCACATTGCATTTCTCTAACCCAGCTGTTTTTAGACATCTGGGTTAGAGAAGGCTCTGGCCTCCAGTGCTCTCTGTGGGTGCTAAGGAAGACCGCTTCCTTCCTGGGTACCAGCATGAAAGCAGTGCCAAGATTGTTTCAGGGTATTTGCTGGAGCCAGAGAGGAGACCGGAGCGTGGAGGACTCGGACATTGTGCAATAAGCAAGGTAAGTGTTTTTTTCCCCTCGTATTTACACCACTCATCTTGCCTCCATCTACGCACACTGCAACACCACATTTGTGCGCCCCCCAACTCTACCTACATGCCAGCCACCTCTGGAATTGTAGCAGCATTATAGCCACGAATTTGGTGTGTACATCTAGGTTTGTGCTTCACCGCTACCACACAGGCAGTGAGAGCATGGAGAGAGAGAGTTGTTAATGGGGAGCTAGTGAAAAGATGAAGTACAGAAAAGAGGAAGGGAGGAGCTATTTGGTAAACAGGAAGGGGCAGAGAAGTCCCAAGTCACAGATAGAATTTTATTGACAATAATCCTACATGCTGCCCGCCACGTTAGTTTGCAAAACTTGGTAACACCAGTTGGCTTACATTAAAGGGGTTACCATTGCCTCTGCTCTTTACCGTTGACCAGTAATTAAAGGGACTATACAACTTTTGGTCCACGTTCTACTCCTAAACATATCCTAAAAAAGATCATATAAGTTTTAGGCCTGGGATTTTACAATGCGGCAGTCTAACACACCCACTTATAACCATTTTATTACATATAAACTATGACGAGATGCACTTGTCACATTGCATGCTTTGACTACAGGAAATGGCTCTAGGCAACTTCCTTTGAACCTTGGATGGAACTTTCCTTGAAAACTAATTAAACAGGAACTTACCCAATTAGAAAGACCTGCAATCACTCAATGAAAAGAATGTGTTAAGGAGTTTATGGTACAGTGCATTGTGAAAGCCTAATCGTGTTGTGTTGTATATTCCTATGCATTACTGTGTTGCATATGTATATATATAGATATTGAGCTGCCTCAAACGTAACTCGGAAAAGACAGGTATCCTCATCCTCAGCTCCAACTGCTCTGCATGGGATGACTCCTGGTGGCCAGCCATCCTAGAAACCGCACCTACACCCACCACCCACACACGCAATCTAGGCTTCATCCTGGACTCATCACTCACCATGACCCATCAAGTCAACGCCGTTTCATCTTCCTGCTTCAACACCCTCCGCATGCTTCGCAAGATCTTCAGATGGATCCCCATCGAAACAAGAAGGACTGTCACCCACGCCCTCGTCAGCAGCAGGCTGGACCACGGCAATGCGCTCTATGCAGGAACCACAGCCAAGCTCCAGAAGAAACGCCAACGCATCCAGAATGCCTCCGCACGCCTCATCCTCAACACCCCACGCCGCGACCACATCTCAGCCCACCTCAGAGACCTACACTGGCTTCCAGTCACCAAGAGGATCACCTTCAAACTCCTCATCCACGCCCACAAAGCTCTTCACAACACGGACCCTGCCTACCTCAAGGAGCGACTCACCTTTCATGCTCCCACCTGCCAGCTCCGCTCCGCCAAGCTTGCCCTCGCCGCCGTTCCTCACATCCATCGAACTACAGCTGGCGGCAGATCCTTTTCCCACCTCGCCGCCAAGACCTGGAACACCCTCTGCGTCTACCTATGACAGACCCAGGACCTCCTGACCTTCAGGAAACGCCTCAAGACCTGGCTATTCGAGCAGTAGCACATCCTCCCTCCTCCCCCCCCTTTTCAGCGCCTTGAGACTCTAGCAGGTGAGTAGCGCGCTTCATCCAATATCATATGAATCCAGTCAAAGCATTCACGAATCCTGGCAGTTTCCAATATCCTGCACAATGCGTTATGGACACCTTGAACTACGACTTACCATGGTTGTAGCTTTATATTGAACAAGAGCATACCATTAGCTCTATTTATACTACTCGCACAGGACTCTTTTTGTCCAGGATATTGGAAACTGCCAGAATTTGTGAAATTGGCTCATTACTTGTACTTTGGCCTTGAGAAAGTCATATTGACAAAACGCGTGTCGGCTGTTATGTCATTGGACTGGCTGTTGCTTTGATTGGATTCATATGATACTGGATGAATAAAATCCTCATGACGTACGACACACTCTTGTTGTGCTTTGAGTGATCCAGCACATCAAGGATTGGACTTTTTGGACTCTCATGGTGTGCCCTGGTACATATCTCTTGACTGACTGATGCTGGTTATTATTCAACCAACACAATTGCACCTGAAGTGGTTGGGTGTGGTACCGGTTTGGCACCCTTGGCAGGACTATTCGTAAAAAAATAAACATTACCCTTACACGCATACATAGGAGGTGCAAACCATTAGCATAGCCACTACTGTATTTGTATTATATTAAGTTAGACAATGGGGATAGGTGCTGGCAGGATGGACCATCTCTGACCTTGCAGGGGGAGCTGTCACCTACCACACTTGCACATCACAAAAGCTTTGCCTCAACACACTCAAGGGTTTCACACTATTCTTTTGTGCCTTCAGACAAGCTGGAGAGAGGGCAGAGAGTCAGGAAATTCCAGAGATTTCTGTAGGAGGAGGGCTTTAGAAGCTTCTCTCACTTCAAAGTGGGCTCATGGTATGAATAGTGGACCCTCAGTCCCACCTCCTCAGTACACATCTGGACCTGTGGAAGACACAGAAGAAGGACTGCTGTGCTGCTACGCTGCAGGAAGGGTTGTTACTTGCTGTCCTGATGCCCTGCTGCCTTGCTACCTAATTGAAGAGGACCAGCAAAGTCACTCCAATAGATAGTTGGCTGGCCTACTGATCTGAGCGTCAGGGACAGAAAAGACTCCAGCCACCTTGAACCCTGTACCTGGAGTCTGCCTGCTCTGAGTCTTGCCCCAAGTGGTGCCACCCCAGCCCTGGACCCTTAGTAATGGGGCTGAAGGTGCTGTGCCAGCTCGGCTTTGGTCCTTGTGGCAGAACCAAAGCAGCTCAATGCATTTCCTCACAGCTTTGCATTGGAATCTCCGCTGTATGAAGTATCCTCAATGCAGGACCCTGCAGCTCATCAGAACCGCTGCTGCATGATGCATTCTCAATGTGGGATCTCGCAAAAATCCTCAACCAGGAAATAAGGTACTATGTTCAGCAGACCTAACTTGGTCTCTGTATCCTACCTGTGCTCTATCGTGGTAGGACTGAACTTGTGACTTTGACCCAGTCTGGCGCAACCAGATAACCACAGCTGGCACTTTTTGCTTTTAATCACTATTTCTACTGAAATATGTAACATTGCATATCTCCGGTTCTACTGATTGGATTTTTGTCATTTTGGTGTCAAATAATTTATTAAATTCTACTTTATTTTTCTATATTGGTCTGGATATCTTCTTGTGTTGTGTTTTCAGTTTATTACTGTTTGAAGTGCTGCATGAATACTTTGCACATTGCCTCTAAGTTTGGCCTGACTGCATTTGAACCAAGCTACCAGAGGGTGAAGCATAGGAAAATTTAGGGTTTACGTTGGTTTCACCCTCACAAGAATTGTACCTTAGTAGGGTTTCACGCCCCTCAACCACTTACAACATTTCTCACACCAGGCCTAAACAATCTTTTTTAATACATATAAGTCTCCCCTAGTGTAGGACCTAAATAGTCAGTAGAGCAGGCTGCATTGTATTTAAATGGTTAGACATGTACTTTTAAGTGTTACCTGTCCAGATAGTGAAAAACTCTCAAATTAGTTTTTCAGTATTTCAAGACCTACCCCTCCTGTAGGATAACATTGGGTTACCTTATTACATTTAATAAGTGATAATATTTGTTTGGGAGCAGGTGGGACTGTCATGTTTGATGTCTGAGGATTTGTAATTTAAAACCATCTTTAATGGTAAAGTTGGAGTTTAAGTCACAAGCCAAAGAACAGGAAGCAGCTGCTTACGGTGTGGAAATATGAGGATTTTCAGATTGCAGCAAAATATTGGTTGGTGAAAATAATTTTGCCAGAGCCCTCGTTGCTTGCCCAAAGAGTACCCCGCTAAAACCTTTGTTTCTAGATCTGGGTTTCAAACGTATAATGGATCTGATTATCCTAAAACCGCTACTATATTGTGTGAGAATTTGGACGGTACCAGAACTTGCCATATATAGAGATTCCTTCCGTGACCTTTTGAAGAGACCAAATGTGACTTCCATTCCATCTGTCAAACACTTGTCCAAATGGTTACACATTTTGGGATTGACAAGTTTTTGGGAAAATCCCCAGGGTCTGGAGAAGTCACACAGTTCTATTTTGAAAACTTCTTATTGGTCTTACATAAAGAATGAACTAACCCATAGCAATTTAGATGGCCGTTTGACTGTCTCATTCTTGGACTTTAAATCGATCCCTCACTTTGAACCTTATTTGGACCTTATTCCTGACTTGCAGGGGAAGGGGCTGTATGCTCGTTTTCGATTTAGGAGCCTTCCACTGTCATCCCTGACCAGTAAATGGGGATCTGTTCCCTTGTCTGATCTGTGCCCCGCTTGTTCTGGTAGTCCAGAAACCGAGGAGCACTTTTTAGTTTTTTTAGTCCAGTCTATTCTGCTCCTCGATCCAAATGGATTTGCACCATTTGTCGTGCTTTAGTGGTGACCCAATATTGGGTAGCGATGAGAATTTTAAGGAGTAATACATCTAAACCCTTGCTTGTCTCAGTGAGCAAGTTCCTTGTGGCTGCATGGCATATAAGAAAGAGTTTTGTTAAACAGTAGCTTTTATGAATTCCCACCTCATGCATAGTATCTTAACGTTTTATTAACATATTTATATTTTATACTTGTAATAGTAAGTTCTTATGACAGTATGGCACATAAGAAGAGTTTTCTAAATGGTAGCTTTTCATGAATTAGTATTATGTGTATAGTATCTTAAACTTTTACTTATATGCTTATATTTTTGTATTTCTATATTATTCTTTTACCATGCTCTTATAATATTTTGACAGTATTTATGCTTTGATGGTCTAGTAACCGAATAAAGCTGTGCTGTTGTTGTTAAGTCTCAATTCTAAAAAATGTCATGTTTAGAAATTGGCATTTTCTTGTCCTAACCATTTGGGCCATGCAGACTGTTTCATGAGTCACATGACAGGGTGTACTTGCCAGTTGGCCATTGTGTATTCCCTCAGACAGTATTAAAATAGAGGGTCTGGGTGTTGGCAGGATGGGCCATCCTGACTTGATGAGAGGGGTAGAGCTGTCATCTGTCACACTTGCTGTTACCTGTCACACTTGCACTTCAAAAACACTGTTGACAGAAGTGGACCTGGGCCAGGAGGCAGGGAATTCCAGACCCTTCTGTGAGGAGAATACTCCATAAATGTTTTCCACGTCAAAGTGGGTGGCAGGTATAACAAGGGTACCCTTAGACACAGTCTCAGTATAATCCTGGACTTGTGGATATTACAGAAGAAGGAATGCCCTGCTACCAGAGGCCTACCCTTCTACATGCAGCCTACCCAGATGCCTGAGAAGGGAGACTGGACCTGCACCCTTCATCCCAAGCTGAAGTGACTCCATGCATCAGTGGTCTGACCTCCTGTTTGGAGTTACAGAGATACAACAAGCTCCAAAGGCTTCCCTGCAACTGCACAGATGACCTGCTGTACTGGACCTGCAACTGGACCTACCTGAAACCTACTAGCATCTGATGGAGTGAGTTCCTGATCCCCAATAGGCGCCTCTCAGATCCTTTGCCCTTGGTGTGGCACTGGTTGAGTTCCTTCCAGAAGGAAAGGAGAAATCTTCAAGTTTTGGGCTTCTCATCACTGAGACTGGGCCGTTTGTGCCAAGATCAAGATGAAGCCCCAGTGAACCTGACTCTTCATGCTACAGCGAGCTCCAGTTATGATCAGAAACTCAACATATGCACTTCACACTACATTGTCAATAGCCCACAATGACCGCCAGTGCAAAACTCTAGCAAAGACAGTCCACGACTGATGGCAGGATCTTCACTCTACAGCGATGACCATCCATGATGCCTGTCCTGCACATCGTGCTATAGCAACAACCATCCTCGATGCTCTACCTGTGGCTCACGACCTTCCCCACTGCAAACTGGACACTTCACGCTAGACTTCAGAAGGTACGTTTTTCAGTGAGACTGACCTGCTCAGTGTATCCAGCCCACGTTCCATCATTGTCAAACTGAACTTGTGGCTTTCACTAGACTTTGCTTGACCATATGACAATGAGTGGCACTTTTTGCTATTAGGTGCTAGACTTATCTTAAATTTTAAAAATTGCACATCACCGGTTCTCAATCAATCATTCAATCAAACAATCAATCAATCAATCAGAAGAGAGGATGAGGTCCGTAGGAGAAGGAGGAAGTCATTCTTGGATTTTGCCGCAAGGTAGGAGAAAGAGCATCCTCCACTGATGCTTCAGTGGATGCAGGGGCTGTGCATGAGGGAGAGGGAAGCAGAGTGCATGTGTCTGGAGGGTTGGTAGAAGTTCAGGCAGTGGTCGATGTTTGTTAGTCCTTGCTTGTGAAGAGCCTTGTAAGTGTGTATCAGCATCTTGAAATTACATCTCTTCTGAAAGAAATGGAACTGATTGGATTTTTGTTGTGTTGGTGTCAAATAATTTATTAAATTTAACTCTAGTGTTCTAAATTGGTGTGTGATTTTCTTTGTGTTGCGTTTTCACTTTACTGCTGTTGGTGAGCTTCATAAATACTTTACACATTGCTTCTATATTAAGCCTGACTGCTTTTCTGTCAATCTACCAGAGGGTTAAGCACAGGTTAATTTAGTGACTTTTATAGTTCACCCTGACAAGGACGGTGCCTGTTGCTTGAAAAGGGCTCACACTCCCCTCAACTCAATTTCTCACCAGTACCACAGTGTTTGTGCATGTCTGTGTTTGCATACTTTACCACATTCAAGCTAGGCCTTTTGGCATTGCCATACTTGTGCAAGATTCAGGCACAGTAAATATGCTGGAGAGTGAAATATTAACTAAATTGCGTAACCTATTTTTTCAGATGTACCATAGACAAAGAGCTAATTTACAGATGGGTGATAATGGGACAATAAAAAAAAGGTGGACATTTATTCAGCTAACTTTCTTGTTTCCTATGAGGAACTACTGACTGCTTTGCGTGGGGATGATCATCAATGCAGCCATGATGCTGGCTGTAGTAGTGACAGGCCAGTCACTCATTTTAACATGCCTAGCACACCAAAATTACTAATGACATCATGTTATTGACTATTGCCACATGAAACATTCACATCGTTCATAGAACTGTTGAGTGAAGTCCAAGGGCATCAGTAATATTTTAACAGTGATTACTAGAAATGTATTGTTTCCTAAAGTGCACAATTGCAGGATGCAAATCGTTGTGGAGGGTGACATGGCTGTCAGGAAAAAGAACACAAATAATTATGAAGGCTACAATATGGCCGTAAGTGGTAAAATGATGTGGGGGTGGGTCCTGGTAGCAAAATCATGGTAAATCCAGCTGACTGATTCTCAGCATCTTGTCACCCTCTGGTGCTTCCACCATGGTGGAAGGATGTATAGTCCTCCGTTCACAGGTCTGCTGAAATTCTGGGGTTGTTTCGGATAGGCTGGTACCGTGAAGATTTGTGAAGGAAGGATTCACCATGATGTAGCACTCTCATTATTACTTAACTTTCATGTACATGTTTAGCTATATGGTGAGGCTGCTTGGTTTCTGCGCATATACATATATGTAGAAGCACTATCTCTGCAGGCTCCACACTCACCCACTTCACTTTGACTGATGATGGGAGCCTGCAATATACTGGTCAATCAACATGGAACTTCGAGGTAAACTGGTTGGTGATTGGCGAATATATTGTTAGCGTGTGTTATCAGTCAGCCTCCTAGTATGTAAGCAACCCAGGCCGGTCAGTGGAACACGCTAATATTCCTTTTCTTCTGCCAGGATGCTCACTGTTGAGGTGGCAATACTGTAAGGCAGTGGTTCCCAACCTTTTGACTTCTGTAGACCCCTACTCTCTCAATACGGGGACCCCCACTAAATAATCTTTGGAATCTAGGGACCCCCCGATTAGTCATTACTGAAAGCTGGGGACCTAATCTGTCAATGTTATATAATTTTCTAACTACTTACGGACCCCATGAGGAGGCTTCACGGACCTCCAGTGGTCCCTGGAGCACAGGTTGGGAACCACTGCTGTAAGGTGGATTGAAGGAGAGGACATGAGCAGTCAGCACTGACTTTGGAGGATACATTTTCCTGAACAGTAGAATAGCATGTTGGAGTTGGGAGTGCAGGTGTGGTCATATCCCAGCTGAAAAAAGTAATTTTATGAATCAATTTTGTATTTTAAAAGAGGCACATGTTCAGCAATCTGCTAACTCTGCTGAGTTTGGCGCTGCTTGTTTCTATTCCTGGACCATGGTGGTTTGCAGACAATACAAATAGCAGTTAAGGATGGAAGAGCTAGGGACTGAACACTACAACTGTGAATGACAGCCCTGAAATGTCAACCCAACGGTTGTTTACTGCCACTCTCGGAACCACTTCAACTCCCACCGACCACGCACGCAACCTAGGATTCATCTTGGACCCCTCACTATCCATGACCCAGCAAGTCAATGCCATCTTCTCCTCCTGCTTCAACACCCTCCGCATGCTCCGAAAGATCTACAAATAGATACCCACCGAAACCAGAAGAACAGTCACCCAAGCCCTCGTAAGCAGCGAGTTGGACTACGGCAATGCCCTCTACGCAGGAACCACGGCCAAACTCCAGAAGAGGCTGCAACGCATCCAGAATGCCTCTGCACGCCTCATCCTGGACATCCCCCACCACTGCCACATCACAGACTACCTGAAAAACCTGCACTAGCTCCCAGTCAACAAGAGAATCACCTTCAAACTCCTCACCCACCCTCACAAAGCACTACACAACACTGGACCAGAATACCTCAACAGACGACGTTCCTTCTACACCCCAACCCAGCATCGCCTCTCCGCCGACATTGCCCTCACAACCTTCTCTCGCGTCCACAGAACTACAACCGGCGGTAGATCATTCTGGCACCTTGCCGCCAAAACGTGGAACACTCTTCCCACACACCTGCACCAAACCAAAGACCTCCTTACCTTCAGAAAACTTCTCAAGACCTGGCTGTTCGAGCAGTAGCAGCACCCCCCTTTTCCCTCCCCCTTCCCTCCTCAGTGCCTTGAGACCCACACGGGTTAGTAGTATGCTTTACAAAATCCTGATTGATTGATTGAAGGAAGAGACTTCTTTGACAAAAAGGATAATGCTGCTTCCTATCAGTAGGACTCTGTGATTCTACAATGCAGTGGATACTCCTGACAGCTTCATAAACTGCCTTGGTTTTCATGGACTGAAGCAGGTGGTCCTCACTCTGCAGTGTGAGTATCTAGGCATCTTTGTAAGCAGGGGCATTTTCTTCTCCTGTGTTGTGCTTCCCTTTGACTTGGCCTGCTTTTCCCTCTACTGACCTCGAAGCAAATTCAGGTGTTCATGTGGGACAGAGGGAATACATCGAGGTCTCATCCATGAGCAATTCATCTTTGGAAACGTGTAGCCTTGCACACTGCATTTTGGGTAACCACATGCAGATCACATTTGATGAGTGTCCTCCAGGCCTGTTTTAAGGGTGGTGCTCGCTGAACCTATATTGTTCTGAATTCAGAGTTGAATTGTAAAATTTCCAAAAGAATAAAAAGTATAAGCATTTTTTATATCCTGAAGAAGCTGCACAGTCACCCTGCTGTGCACCGTGAAGAACTACTAGCCGCAACAATCAAACAATTTGTCATAACATATTCACACAAAGATGAGACACCAAGGTGGGAACATTATGTTGTTTGTGCTGATTAACAGATAGCAAGCACAAACATTGCGTGGTGTGAGCTTCTTCTCCTCATAACTGATAAGTGCCTTTTTATAAAATAGTGTTAGCAATTTAAATGGATCTAATATTACCATTTTTAAAAAAAACACTTTTAGAAAGTTGTCTGTTTCCTACCTAAAACCTATGGCTTTCCTGACAGTGTCAAGCGGTCACCTGACCCTGATGGCTCCCTTGTTGTGATATACTTATTGCTCCTATACAGTGGGCAAAGGACTCTAGGTGTGGGGAAGGGGGGGCTCTTCCCTTGACAGGAAGGCCTGAAGGAAGACTGTTCCTACTTTTATTCAACCCAGGACCTTAGATGTGATTCAAGGGACAGTTGGCTGACATCCTATTTGAGCTACAGGGACAAAACACGCTTCCTGGCAACCTCTTTCGGTTCCAAGGACCACGTTCGTCAAGATGAGAGGGGACCCAGAGGACCGGTGATGCAGAGGTTTGGTGCCTGCGTTAGCAAGGGGAAGATTCCGTCGACCCACGGGAGATTTCTTCTTGGCTTCCGGTGCAGGGTGAAGGAAGACAGCCCTCAGAGCATGCACCACCAGGAAACAGTCGAGAAAGCTGGCAGGATTAGGTGCTTCAATGTTGCTGGTAGTCGTCTTGCTACTTTGTTGCAGTTTTGCAGGCGTCCTGGAGCAGTCAGCGGTCGATCCTTGGCAGAAGTTGAAGAGAGAGATGCAGAGGAACTCTGGTGAACTCTTGCATTCGTTATCTGAAGAGAAACCCACAGGGGAGACCCTAAATAGCCCTAAGAGGAGGATTGGCCACCTAACCAGGTAAGCACCTATCAGGAGGGATCTCTGACGTCACCTGCTGGCACTGGCTACTCAGAGGCCTCCACTGTGCCCTCACACCTCTGCATTCATGATGGCAGAGGTCTGGAACACACTGGAGAAGCTCTGGCCACCACCCCTGGGGTGGTGATGGACAGGGGAGTGGTCACTCCCCTTTCCTTTGTCCAATTTCACACCAGAGCAGGGGCTGGGGGATCCCTGAACCGGTGTAGACTGGTTTATGCAAGGAGGGCACCATCTGTGCCCTTCAAAGCATTCTTAGAGGCCAGGAGAGGCTACTCCTCTCAGGCCCTTAACACCTATTTTCAAATGGAGAGGGTTGGCAGCAGCGGTAGCTGCAGTGAAAACCCCAGAGAGCTAGTTTGGCAGTACCCGGGGTCCATGCTGCAGCCCCGGGGATGCATGGGATTGACACCCCAATACCAGAGTTGGCATGTGGGACAATTCCATGATCTTAGACATGTTACATGGCCATGTTCGGAGTTACCATTGTGAAGCTACATATAGGTATTGACCTATATGTAGTGCACGCGTGTAATGGTGTCCCTGCTCTCACAAAGTCCAGAGAAATTGCCCTTAACAATGTGGGGGCACCTTGGCTAGTGCCAGGGTGCCCTCACACTTAGTAACTTTGCACCTAACCTTCACTAAGTGAGGGTTAGACATATAGGTGACTTATAAGTTACTTCAGTGCAGTGTTAAATGGCTGTGAAATAACGTGGACGTTATTTCACTCAGGCTGCAGTGGCAGTCCTGTGTAAGACTTGTCTAAGCTCTCTATGGGTGGCAAAATAAATGTTGCAGCCCATAGGGATCTCCTGGAACCCCAATACCCTGGGTACCTCGGTACCATATACTAAGGAATTATAATGGTGTTCCAGTGTGCCAATCAGAATTGGTAAAAATGGTCACTAGCCTGCAGTGAAGATTTTAAAAGCAGAGAGAGCATAAACACTGAGGTTCTGGTTAGCAGAGCCTCAGTGATACAGTTAGGCACCACACAGGGAACACATTTCGGCCACAAACTATGAGCACTGGAGTCCTGGCTAGCAGGATCCCAGTGAGACAGGCAAAAACAAACTGACACACAAGTAAAAGTGGGGTTAACATGCCAGGCAAGATGGTACTTTCCTACAGGGCTTTTGTGCACATTTCCAAGAAATCCTGCATGCACAGTCAACCCTAGGTCCCCAGCACTCCGTCTTGTGATGCTCAGCTTCCTGAGTTGACCTCCGGTGTTGTGGGACCTCTCTTTGCAGTGTTGAGACGCCCGCCATGTTCAGTCTTCTTGAACCCATGTTCAAGGACTCCTGCGGGTGCTTCCCTTCATCCAGTGGGCTCTCTACGTTGCTGAGGGCCCCCTCTGTCTCCTCTCCTGAGTAGCGACATCCTGGTCCTTCCTGGGCCTGGGCAGCACCCTTTTTCTTTAACCACGACCCTTGCAGGGTAGCAAGGCTTGTTTGTGGTATTTGGCAGAGGAAACAACTCTGCGTCTACCAGCACACCATGGGACACTTTCTACAGAAAGCAGAACCTCCTACCTCCTTTTGTTGGTGCAAAACCAGCATCTTCTTCCAACCGGAGGCAGTCTTTTTGCACCTTCATACGGGGTTTAGTGGGCTCCTGCCCCCCTTGGACACTTTGGCGACTCTTGGACTTGGTCCCCTTCCTTTACAGGTCTTCAGATCCAGGAATCCATCTTCAGTGCTTAGCAGTCTGTTGTGATCCTTGCAAAATCCTTTATCACGACTTTAGTGTGTTTTGGGGGAAATAGTAGTACTTTACTCCTGCTCTCCTGGGTCCTGGGATGGGGTCTCCTTTACTGCCTGCTTACACTCCCAGCGACCCTCTACACACTACACTTGCCTAGGGGTGCATTCATGGTTCGCATTCCACTTACTTAGTATATGGTTTGTGTTGATCCAAGGCCTATTGCATTCTATTGTGTTTTACAGTGTATGCACTACTTTCTGACTGTTTTACTTACCTGATTTGGTTATTTGTGTATATTCTGTGTATGTTACTTACCTCCTAAGTGAGTATGTCCACTGAGATATTTTTAGCACATTGTCACTAACATAAAGTACCTTTATTTTTGGTAACTATGAGTATTGTCTTTCTTATGATATAGTACCTATATTATATAGTGGTATTGCAGGAGCTTTGCATGTCTCCTAGTTCAGCCTTGGCTGCTCTGCTATAGCTACCTCTATCAGCCTAAGCTGCTAGAACACTACTACACAATACTAATAAGGGATAACTGGACCTGGTTTGAGGTGTAAGTACCATTGGTACCCACTACAAGCCAGGCCAGCCTCCTACATTATTGCAGTCCAATGAATGCTTTATCATGCAGTAAAGAATGGGTGTGAGACTCACTTACTCAGTCCTTCTAATGAACATTCTAAAAAGCCCATTGACATCATCAGAGTTATGAATCCACGATTTTGGTCTAAACTCCTTCAATTTTCACTCCTGGATAGTCTTGTCTCTGATATGCCTGATGTTTCGGGACTGACCATTAGCTTACCTTAGGCGTCATTAGGAGACAAGAAGCAGAAGGGCCAAGAACAGGATTTCAAAAGACCCCTCTGTTTGGAGAGATGAATGCAAAAATAGGTCTCTCCCAAGATCATATTTCACTCATTCCTTTTTTTGGCACTCTGCTTTAGAGATTAAAAAGTCCATGGGGACAGAAGAAGAAACAATGAAATGCCAATTGTGAAGTTCACAGAGTATCTGGTGAGTGGGGGTACAAGCTCTGATAAACTGTACTGTTCAACTTCTGAAACTAGTAGGTTTTGTTGTCTTAAGGATAAAGCAAGGGTTATCAATGTAAAGGTTTTTAGTTGATTGGGGATAGATGAGGGGAGTCAGTGGATGAAGGATGAAGAACATGTGACCCCTAATACAGCAAGATGGCTATTGTTCCCAAGAAGAGACAAAAGCATTCTATGTGGTTGTTCATAACCAAGGAAGGGTGTGCTCAACAGAGAACAGGTACAGGAAAGACAGCTGTGTGGCCAGAGGTCATAACCTAAAGAGTGGACTTTTTTCTGGAGGAAATGAGGGACTGTATGAAACCTGTAAGACTGCATACCAGCTAAAAGAAGACAGGAGCATACCTGGCCGTGAAGAAGCTGGATCTCTCTATGAGGAGAAATTCCATCTATTTCTGTCCTGGGGAATAGACTAAGAACAAGCAACTGCAAGTAAGTAAAACCAGGAACGACTCATGTGTGGAAAATGTACCCTAAGTTCCATGAATGCTTCTGGTTATGAACCTCATCAAGATGTCTGCAAACATCAGGTGTGATTGGCAGTCTGCCATACCTGGGAGACTGGTGCTGCTGCTAAGGTCGTTAAGTTATCTAGCAAGTTCTAAGTGAGGCCTTAGCCACAACTTCAGCATCTCAAGAGCTGCCACCGCAGGAGCAAGAAAGTGATTCTGCACCAACGTGTACTGCAAAAAGAGCAGACAGTCACTGTGCAGAGCTTGAGAAATGTTTCAAAATGACAGTCTGAGTCACATACAAAGGTCTGCAAAAAATCTAAGACTTTGAGTAAATAACCACAAAGAGGTGAACGTGAACTGGATTGTTGAATGAATGTCAACTGAATTAATGGGCTCATAAATGCTTTGGGGTGATTTCAGAATACTTTAACTGTGCCTAATCAGTGCCTTGTCCCAAATTATACATTAGGGATTACATGCACTGGGGAGAGTACTGAAAGTTGTAGCACATCAAGATTACAAACAGGATTTGAGCCCTCTGTCTGATTCTGCTAATTGTGCTGTGCAGTATTATTTTATTTTGAGAGATTAAAGTGCTTTATTTAATTCAAAAGGATAAACAACACATTACTGTGTCAGTTGATTGCTGAGCTCTGCGTTGTTGTTCCTCAGATTACCTCCCTTATAAGCCTTGAATTATTTGCCCTCTTTACCCTGAGACACAAGTGCTGAAAAGTTGTACTTACTCACTTTACAGAGTCATAGTAGGACAGACCCCAGAAAACCTTTGGTAAACAGCCTCCCTTTGCCTCCAAATGGTCTAGCACCATGTGTTAAAATTGTACAGTTCTGCACTGATAATTGACAACAGCATACAGAGGCTGTGTAGTTTCATGATGTTAGACCTGGTATCCTTGGCATGGTTTCCCCTAACTTTTTTACCTTCAGACCTCCTTTTCTGCTGACCTCATATTTGCTGACTTTGGGAATCAGGGCACTTTACCACTGCTGACCTGTGCTACAGTGCATGTGTTCTCTGCTTAAAACATAGTAACATTGTCTTATTCACAATTGGCATATTTAATTTACTTATAAGACCTAGTAAGGTGCATTACCTGTGCCCAGGGCCTTTGCATGAAATGCTACTAGTGAGTTTGCTGCACAGAGGACAAACTGCAGTGTATTTAAAAAGTAGGACATGTATATTTACATTTCAGAGGTCCTAGTAGTGAAAAACTCTTAAATGTGTTTTTCACTACTGTAAGGCCTATCTCTCTCATAGGATAACATTGGGATTGCCTTGTAACATTTCATATGTGTAATTTCCAGTTGGAACGAGTTGGGACCCCCAAGTTTGGAATACCTGGAATCAGAATTTAAAATCCCAATGTATGGCGAAGTTGGATTTTATATTGTAATTCGGAAAAATCCACTTTTGAAAAGTTAGCATTTTAGTACTTTAGCCATTTGGTGCCTATTGCCTTCTTCAATACTTATCTGGGGTCGGTGACAGCTGGGCTTCTGCATTTCCTGTAGACTGCCACACACAAAAGGAGCTTAGGTGTTACTGATGGGCCATCCACAGCCTGAAGGGGCATCCTGGGAGGGAGGGGCTGACATATCTGGCACTGTCCTGTCCACACACAAAGGACTGCATACACCCCCCCGCCCCCCCAATTGCGAGTCTGGAGCCAGGGCAGGAAGGGCATGGATTCTGTGTGCTTCAAAGGCTTCTCTTTGAAGTCTCTCTCACTTCAAAGGTACAGCTGGGCATAAGCACTGGACCTCAGGCACAACCAAATCAGTACACTGCTGGACCTATGGATTTTCTGCCAGGAAAATGGTGTCAGGCTTGTTAATTTCCACAGGAGTGAAATGGGCAAAACGTAGTTCCCAACTTCCCTATGAACCTTGACCAGGACCAGACCAGATTTCCACCTTGCGATGTTGAGTGTCTTTTCAGTACTTAAAACTCTGACATTGATTCCTTCCCAATGTTATGTAACCCACGTTTAACCCCCTCGGTGCCTTGGATGAGCTGGTCTCGTCCAGGCACATGGTGCTAGTGTGTCCTGGATGAGACCAGCTTGTTATGCACCCGACCCGGCTAGCGCTCCCCCCATGGGACTCCCATCCATACCCCCAAGTCGAGGATGGAAGGGGAATCCCTTCCCCATCCACCCCGACCACCCCCGTCGGCAATCTGATGACGTCAGCGCACTCACAGTGCGCCAATGTCATCAGAAGCTGCTGAGGACACGCTGGAAGCCATTTGCTTCCAGCGCAGGGGGAGAGAAGACTTGAAAAGGTAAGTCTCTCTCTTTTGGGGGTTGTGGGGGGAGGAAACAGAAATGGGGAAGGGAAAGAGTTTTTCCTTTCCCCCTGTGCCTGTTTTCAGTGGATTCCTGGTCCACCAGGAATCCCCACTAGGCACCAGGGATTTATTTTCACATTTATTTTTGGGAGCGACCCCTTGGGCAAGGGTCGCTCCATGGGGGGCTATTATTTATCCATTCCGGCCCCCCCTGGGGACAGATTGGCTGTTTTTTTGGCCGATCTGCCCCCAGGGGGATCGAAAACCAATAGACCACCAGGAATTTTATTCTTCTTATGCTTTTGGTCGCTGCCCCCGGGGCAATCATTTTTTATATGTTTCGGGCCCCCTGGAGCTAGATCGGCCATGGTTTTGGCCGATCACGCCCCCAGGGGGGTCGAAACCCACTAGGCGCCAGGGATTGTGTGGTTTGTGTGTGTGTTGTGTGTGTTTGGGGGTGCCCTTTGGGCAAGGATAACACCCCAAAGGGGGGAAAATTAGTATTGGCCATTTCTGCTCCACTTGGGGGCAGATGGGCCTATTTTTTTAGGCCCATCTGCCCAAAAGGAGGGCAGAAACCACCAATATGCCAGGGATTTGGTTTTTTCCCCCTTTTTTTGTTTTGTGCTGGGGGTGCCTCCTTTTTCCCCCTTTGGCAAGGGTTGCCCCCTAAAGGGGACACAGAGCTGTTGGCCATTTCTGCCCCCTAATGGGGCAGATCGGCCAATTTCTCTATGCCCATCTGCCCCCAAGGGGGACAGAATCCACTTAGGCACCAGGGATCCTGTGTGTGTGTTTTGTGGGGGGGGCAGTACCTTTGGCAAGGGTCGCCCCCAAAGGGGGCACGTTACTGTTGGTCATTTATGCCCACCTTGGAGGCAGATCGGCCTATTTTTTTAGGCCCATCTGCCCCCAAGGGGGGGCAGAAGGCACCAAGATGTCAGCGATTTTTTTTTTGGTTCCCTTTGTTTTTTTGTGTGCTGGGGGTGCCCCCTTTGACAAGGGTCACCCCCCGAAGCCGGGGCACAGAGCTGTTGGCCATTTCTGTGGGGCCCATTTTTTTTAGGCCCATCTGCCCCCAAGGGGGTCAGAAGCCACTTAGGCACCAGGGACAATTTCTAAGTTCTTGGTAGCGGGGTGTTTGTCAACTGGCAAAGTATTTGTATTTGTGATTATAACAGTTTATTTCTTCTTTTTGTTCCAGTTCAAAGCTTTTGCTTCCTTTGCTGTGGATCCTTGCGGTTTTGGCAGCAGTTGTCCTGCGGTTTGCATAGTTGCATGTTTTAGTTAAGTGAAAGCAATTACTCCAAAGGAGTATTGTTGACATGCATGAATTACATGTTTGTAGGTGGTGTACTAAATGCAGTATTGTGTGTGAAATTGTCCTTAGATTTGAGCACAATGATATTTGCGTTTTCATATGTCTAATTTTCTTTTTTCTTTTTAGTGGGATTTCATTGGTGATTGCTGTGTCTGTGCAGAGTAGTTGCTGGTGAGTAGCATTTTCAGGCAAATGAGTGCTATAATTTGTTAGTACATAACTCTTTGTGATAAAGCTACACTTCGTTTATTACTTATTTTAGTGCTGGTTGTTGTTGGCAATCCATTTGTTGTTAGTGAGGATCATGGCAAGCCGCAGAGTGACCGCTCAGCAGGTTGTTGGCATGCTTTTTGAGTCGTCTTCAGACCATGATTACGAGACTGACTCTACATATGAGGCAGAGGAGGAAGTGAGAGATTCTGGCAGTGAGTTTTCTGTCCGAGAGGATTCTTCTGATGAGGAAGCCATTCTCAGTGCAGATGAAGGGCCTGTTTTAGAGGAGGATATTGATGTGCCAAGAGTGCAGTAGCCTGGGGCTGAAGGGTTTCCCATTAGAAGACCTGACACCTGGATTGCCCCAAACATGGAGCAGCCACAGTTACCTGCATTTACTGGTCTCCCAGGGTGTAGAGTCAATACGGAAAACTTTTTGCCTGTCAATTTCTTTCACTTGTTTATGGACAATGTATTTTTGGAAGAGATTGTAGAGCAGACTAATGTGTATGCGGAGCAATATTTGAGGGACAACGCTGCCAGATTTAGGCCTCAGTCTAGAGCTCCTCAGAGGGATCCCACATATCTGGAAGAGATGAAAAAGTTTTTAGGTTTGACTTTTTTGATGGGGTTGATAAGGAAGCCGTCACTGTTGGTCTACTAGTCCCTTAATGGCAACAGCTATATTTCATGCAACTATGACTCGTAATCGCTTTTTGCTTCTTCTTCTTCGTATGCTGCATTTTGTAGACAATGCTTTAGCCTTGCCACGAGATCACCCTGATTGTGACCATCTTTTTAAGATTAGGACTGTCCTTGATCATTTTGTAGATGAGTTTTCAGAGGTCTATGTTCCAGGCAAAGAGATAAGTGTGGACAAGTCTTCGGTCCTTTTCAAGGGGTGTTTAGTTTTTAAGCAGTACATTCCTAGTAAGAGGGCACGGTATGGGATTAAATTGTATATGCTGTCAGAAAGCAGTGCAGGATACGTGTATAATTACCGGGTCTACACTGGTAGGGATTCCAGTATTGACCCTCCTGGTTGTCCGGCCACTTTTGGAGTTAGCGAAACAATTGTGTGGGAACTTGGTAGACGACTGTTTAACAATGGCCACCATTTCTACGTAGATCATTTCTACACTGAAGTGCAGTTGTCAAGGAGTTGTTTAGAGTGGACACTGTTGCTTGTGGCACAATCTGTTCTAACCGGAAAGGCTATCCAAGGGAGCTTGTCTGTAAAAAACTTGAGAGGGGACAGTGCAGTGCCTTGCGGACTAATGAACTGTTAGCTCTGAAATTTTCAGACAGGAGGGATGTGTACATGCTATCTACCATCCATGATGAGAGTACTTCCCCTGTGACTGTTTGGGGTCAGGTTGCTGAAGTGCGCAAACCGGTGTGCATTTTGGACTACAATAGGCACATGGGTGGTGTTTATAGAGTAGATCAGAGGTTGGAACCTTACATTGCTCTTTGTAAGTCTTACGTGTGGTATAAAAAGTTGGCCCTACATTTATTTCATTTGGCAACTTTTAGTGCTTTTTTGTGTTCAAGGATTGTTAACCTGAGTCAAGGATGACATTTGTTAAATTTCAGGAGTCAGTGATAGAGAGCCTTATTGTGGTGGAACAGGCAAGAGTTCCTAGAGTAGCAGTGGTGGAGGATGTGGCTAGACTGAAAGATCGCCACTTTTCAGATCACATTCCTCCCACTCCCAAAAAAGACTTACCCACTAAGAAATGTAGAGTATGTGCCCGAAGAGGTATCTGGAGGGAGAGCCATATGTACTGCCCCGATTGCCCTTCAAAGCCTGGGCTGTGTGTGCCCGTCTGTTTCAGAAATTACCACACAAAGAAAAGTTTTGGAGAAATACTGTGAGCGGAAACTGCCTATTTTATATTTTCATATGTTCAGTTTCACGATTGGCATTACTGTCATGTATTTAGTTAGAGCTTTTGTGTTTGTAGTTTGGTACTTATTTTATAATTAGTTAGTGGTTTCTTTGTTGTTTATAAACAAAAACAAAAGTGATGGCGGTGTGCGTGGGGTGGCGCTTGGCTGGCGGTGTGTGTGGGGTGGCGCTTGCCTGGCGGTGTGCTTGGGGTGGTGCTTGGCTGGCGGTGTGCGTGGGGTGGCGCTTGGCTGGCGATGTGTGTGGGGTGGCATTTGGCTGGTGGTGTGCTTGGGGTGGCGCTTTGCTGGAGGTGTGCGTGGGGTGGCGCTTGGCTGGTGGTGTGCTTGGGGTGGCGCTTGGTTGGCGATGTGCGTGGGGTGGCACTTGGTTGGAGGTGTGCGTGGGGTGGCGCTTGGCTTGCGGCGTGCGTGGGGTGGCGCTTGGCTGGGGGTGTGCTTGGGGTGGCTCTTTGTTGCCAGTGTGCATGGGGTGGCGCTTGGCTGGCGGTGCCAGCCAAACGTCTGTCCACACACCCCCATCAGTGAGTGTGACTGCTGTATCAGGTATGTGGGTGTATGTAAGTGATGGGCCCTTGAGTGGCACTGTCTGTCGATGCGAGTGTTGTAATGTGCTGGGCCCGTGGCTGGCGGTGTGAATGGTCTTGTGCATGTCATGTATGAAAGGTGTGTGAATGGACTGCAAAACGGTTGGTGCCTTGACGCGGCTTTACAGCTCATGAGCTGTGAGTCATTGGTTCAGTTTTTTGGCCTTTCAGTTATTAAAAGTGCATTTCACTTTTGTGAAATCTCTTGTTCATAAAATTTGATCTACTGAACCATCACTCACCCTCGTGCCAAATCCAACCAGTATGTGTGGTACAAATGACAAAACCTGCTCTGCTGTAATCAGGCGTCGCAGCACACTTCTGACACGCTAGGTGTCTCAGGTGGCACCCCGATGATGAAGCATGCCACCAACTTGGTTGGTTGGTGAGGGGTCTTTTTCACATAACCTAAGTGCGTTTCTTTTCACAATTTTAGTGTTTGGCACATCACGGACCCACGTGGACACATCAAAATGATATATTGCAACACTACCTGTGTTTGGGGGGGAGGGGGCACCTATGTTTTTGGTCGAGGGTGCGGCCTTCATCTAGGGAAACCTACCAAACCCGGACATTTTTTAAAACTAGACACCCCAAGGAGTCTAGGGAGGTGTGGCTTGCGTGGATCCCCCAACATTTTCTTACCCAGACTCCTCTGCAAACCTCAAAATGTACTTAAAAAAGCATATATTCCTGACTTTTCTTAATAGGATCGCTGCTCCAGCACAAAATTCCTACTCCCCAGCGTTCCCCTCAGTCTCCCAAGTAAAATGACACCTCACTTGTGTGGGTCCCCAAAGCAGAGTCAGCCTTAAGATGTATAAAAGAATATGTCCTAATCAACTCACTGTATATCCCCTCTATCTCTACAAGTTTTTGACCTTTTTCTGTTGCAGACACCTGGCCCACCCATACAAGTGAGGTACCATTGGGGGGACGCTGCTTGGAAGGAAATATGAGACTCCTCTCAGATTCCAGAACTCTCTGTCACCGAAATGTGAGTATTTTGGTTTATTTTTTTAGCCAAATTTTGAGGTTTGCAAAGGATTCTGGGTAACAGAACCTGGTGAGAGCCCCACAAGTCACCCCGTCTTGGTTCCCCTAGGTCTCTAGTTTTCAAAAATGCACAGGTTTGGTAGGTTTCCCTAGGTGCCGGCTGAGCTAGAGGCCAAAACCACAGGTAGGCATTTTGCAAAAAACACCTCTGTTTTCTTTGAGAAAATGGGATGTGTCCACTTTGTGTTTTGGGGCATTTCCTGTCGCAGGCACTAGGCCTACCCACACAAGTGAGGTGCCATTTTTATCGGGAGACTTGGGGAAACGCTGGGTGGAAGGAAATTTGTGGCTCCTCTCAGATTCCCGAACTTTCTGTCTCCAAAATGTGAGGAAAAAGTGTTTTTTAGCCACATTTTGAGGTTTGCAAAGGATTCTGGGTAACAGAACCTGGTGAGAGCCCCACAAGTCACCCCGTCTTGGATTCCCATAGGTCTCTAGTTTAAAAAAATGCACAGGTGTGGTAGGTTTCCCTAGGTGCCGGCTGAGCTAGAGGCCAAAATCCACAGGTAGGCACTTTGTAAAAAAACACCTCTGTTTTCATTGAGAAAATGTGATGTGTCCACTTTGTGTTTTGGGGCATTTCCTGTCGCGGGCACTAGGCCTACCCACACAAGTGAGGTACCATTTTTATCTGGAGACTTCAGGGAAGATAGAATAGCAAAATAAATGTTATTGCCCCTTGTCTTTCTCTACATTTTTTCCTTCCAAATATCAGACAGTGTGTAAAAAAGATGTCTATTTGAGAAATGCCCTGTAATTCACATGCTAGTATGGGCACGCCAGCATTCAGGGATGTGCAAATAACCACTGCTCTCCAACACCGTATCTTGTGCCCATTTTGGAAATACAAAGGTTTTCTTGATACCTATTTTTGAGTCTTTATATTTCAGCAAATGAATTGCTGTATACCAGGTATAGAATGAAAACCCACTGCAAGGTGCAGCTTATTTATTGGCTCTGGGTACCTAGGGTTCTTGATGAACCTACAAGCCCTATATATTCCCGGAACCAGAAGAGTCCAGCAGACGTAATGGTATATTGCTTTCAAAAATCTGACATTGCAGGAAAACGTTACAGAGTAAAACGGAGACAAAAATTGCATTTTTTTCACCTCAATTTCAATATTTTTTTATTTCAGTTGTTATTTTCTGTATGAAACCCTTGTAGGATTTGCACAAATTACCCATTGCTGAATTCAGAATTGTGTCGGAAATGTTTAGGTTTCTGGTATTCAGCATTGGTTTCACACCCATTTCTGTCACTGACTGGAAGGAGGCTGAAAGCAGAAAAAAATCTTAAAAATGGGGTATGTCCCTGTAAAATGCCAAAATTGTGTTGAAAAATTGGGTTTTCTGATACAAGTCTGCCTGTTCCTGGAAGCTGGTGATTTTAGCACCACAAACCTTTTGTTGATGCCATTTTCAGGGAAAAAACCACAAGCCTTCTCTGCAGCCCTTTTTCCCCATTTTTTTTTTAAAATACATTTTCACTGTATTTTGGCTAATTTCTCGGTCTCCTTCATGGGAACCCACAAAGTCTGGGTACCTCTAGAATCCCTAGGATGTTGGAAAAAAGGACGCAAATTTGGCGTGGGTAGCTTATGTGGACAAAAAGTTATGATGGCCTAAGCACGCCCTGTGCCAAATAGCCAAAAAAAGACCTGGCACCTGAGAGGGAAAAGGCCTGGGAGCGAAGGGGTTAATTACCTATTGTCCCTTCTCCTTTTTTAGGTACTGGTTCCGGTAGACTGAAGTTCGCTATGTAATACTACTAGAAGACAAACTAAAGACAATTATATCCACAGGTAATAGTCACACATACATGTAGACATATGACAGTTCGCACTAACACCTACCTAACTGCTTTATGAACATAGATCAATAAACATTAGTCCATTTATAGTGAATCAAGGTTGAAATAATGGTTCCCATGATAAATTGGCTTTCATCTCCTGAAATCATAAATACTCATCAGTATCATTAATCTAGCTATGAGTCACTCTGCAATGAGTAATGTCATATGCATGCATTAAAGTAAACAACTCTAAGATGAGACTTTGATGACAAAAACGGTGCTAAAAAATAATAAATGTCTTTTCTTCCCTCTAGGAGAACAACAACAACAAAAAAGTTGACTTCACCAGTCCTTTCAACAGGATTCCATCAGATAAGCATTTCTGTCTAGCCTTTAGTACAATTCATAAAAGTTTATAGATTGCTGCTTAATGTCTAATGAATAATGTCTTTTGATTGTCTTTTGCAGGTTACCAGCAGATTGCGGAGAAATGAAGCAGGGAAACCGGCAACCTGATAGGGAAGAGGAAACTGCCGCACCAGGAAACATGAAGAAAATGAGGACTGAGCCTCAAACACAGGTGAGTACGGGGAGGGGAACTGACTATGGGCAGTCGTCATAGTGCCGCACATAGCCTTAAAGGCTATGTGCTCCGCCCTTAAAGGGGTCACCCACCAATATGCGTTCTAGCACCAGTACTCAGATCAGGCAGGAGGGCTTTGATCAGTAATCTGAGTAGGAGAAGGCAGTCATTAAAGTGATTGTGTTGTGTATTGGGGTATGCCGATAGAGAATGTTTTTTAGTATAATAATGATGTAGCAGTATTTTGCAGTTCTGCTGAAAAAAGGTTTTATGAATTGAGTGTAGCTTTGAAGATGCTGGTTGTTAGAAATGGGGTCTTTGATTAGCAGTCAGATTACCCCCTGTCCAAGCAAGGACCCTCACTCCAGTCAGAATAAAGGAGATTCACCCTCAGTTAATCCCCGCTCACCCCCTTGGTAGCTTCGCACGAGCAGACAGGCTTAACTTCAGAAGCAAAGTGTAAAGAATTTGTACCAACACACTCAGGGGGTTATTCTAACTTTGGAGGAGGTGTTAATCCGTCCCAAAAGTGACGGAAAAGTGACGGATTTACCACCAGCCATATTACGAGTCCATTATATCCTATGGAACTCGTAATACGGCTGGTGGTATATCCGTCACTTTACCGTCACTTTTGGGACGGATTAACACTCCTCCAAAGTTAGAATAACCCCCTCAGTAACTCAGTGAAAACACTACAAAATGACACATCACAGGTTTAGAAAAAATAGATAATATTTATCTAAACAAAACAAGACCAAAAGGAGAAAAAGCCAACACACATGTCAAGTTATGAATTTTTAAAGAATAAGAGTCTTAAATCCTTTAGAAAACATTGAGAACACTGTTAGTGTGCAAAAGTACCTGGGTAGCATCAAAAAAACAGAACACAGGTGAGTGTGCATCGGAAAAGGCCAGCGATGCGTCGATTTCTCACTTGCAAGCGAAACCAAGCTTCGTTCCTCCTCCGGTTGGGGAGGCGTGCGTTGTTTTTCCTCTTCCGCAAGAAAGCATTGCGTTGATCCGCCACAGGTACCTCAGGTCTGGGCAGGCTTTGCATTGTTTTTCCGCGTCCAATAATGTTGCGTTGAAAATCTGGTTGCACGGTATCACAAAACCGCTCTGCGTGGGGTTTGCATCGTTATCACCCTCTGTTAGTGGGTGTTGCGCATCGTTTCTCCAGGCGCCATGCGTTGATCTTCCAGCCACGATGCAGGTGGAGTGTTGATTTCAGTTGCAAAGCCAGTGGTGTGTCATTTATCAGCTGCATAGGTCACCACTTGATAGGGCAGGAGTCTCAGCAGAGTGTCCAGGTGCTGGCAGAGGAAGTCGCTGATGGCCCTGAGACTTCAACAACAGGAGGCAAGCTCAGTTCAAGCCCTTGGAGATTCTTCACCAGCAGGAATGCACAAGAAAGTCCAGTCTTTGTTCCCTTTCACAGGCAGAAGCAGCAACTGCAGGATAGCTCCACAAAGCACAGTCACAGTCAGGGAGCACTTCTCCTCAGCTCTCCAGCTCTTCTCCTTGGCAGAAGTTCGTCTTGAGTCCAGAAGTGATCTAATTTTCAGGGGTTTGGGTGCTCTTCTTATACCCCTTTTTGCCTTTGAAGTAGGCCTACTTCAATGGAAAGTCTCCCTTGTTTGTGAGATCCTGTCTTGCCCACGCCAGGCCCCATTCACATACCAAGGGTTTGGAGACTGCATTGTGTGAGGGCAGGCACAGCCCTGTCAGGTGTGAGTGACCACTCCTCCCCTCCCTCCTAGCACAGATGGCTCATCAGGATATGCAAACTACACCCCAGCTCCCTTTGTGTCATTCTCTAGAGAGAGGTGCAAACAGGCCAACTGTCAAACTAACCCAGACATGGAATCCATAAACACACAAAGTCACAGAATGGTTTAAGAAAGAAAATGCCTACTTTCTAAAAGTGGCATTTTCAAACACACAGAGGGTCATTCTGACCCTGGCGGCCGGTGGCCGCCAGGGCCACCGACCACGGGAGCACCGCCAACAGGCTGGCGGTGCTCCAATGAGCATTCTGACCGCGGCGGTTCAGCCGCGGTCAGAAGCGGAAAGTCAGCGGTCTCCCGCTGACTTTCCGCTGCTCATTGGAATCCTCCATGGCTGCGGAGCGCGCTCCGCAGCCATGAGGATTCTGACCCCCCCTACCGCCATCCAGTTCATGGCGGGAAAGCGATGATTACAGGGCTACTCATATGGTTGGCACAACCAGTGCTGCAGACCCACTAGTAGCATCTGATTTACAGGTCCTGGGCACCTCTAGTGAACTGTACTAGGGACTTACCAGTAAATCAAATATGCCAATCATGGAAATCCAATTACACATACATTTTACTTAGGATCACATGCACTTTAGCACTAGATAGCAGTGGTAAAGTGCCCAGAGTAACAAAAACAGCAAAAACAGAGCCAAGCACACATCAACAATCTGGGAAACAGAGGGAAAAAGTTAGGGGAGACGACACCAATGATGCCAAGTCTAACACGTGTCCCCCCCAGCTGAAAGTGGGGAGTAACTACCCAATCTAATGGGAGTTCTCATCACTAAGGCAGAAGAATCTGGACAGACCATCAGCATTGGCGTGTTCCGTGGCAGGGCGGTGTTCCACTGTAAAGTCCATCCCCTGTAGGGAAATGGACCACCTCAGCAGTTGGATTCTCACCCCTCATCTGCATTAACCATCTGAGGGGCCTGTGATCGGTCTGAACCCGTAAGTGAGTCCCAAACAATTAGGGTCTCAGCTTCTTCAGCACCCAGACCACAGCAAAAGCCTCATGCTCTTTGGCACTCCACCTACATTCCCTTGGAAGTAACCTCCTGCTAATGAAGGCTACAGGTTGATCTAGGCCCCCTTCATTAAGCTGTGAGAGTACTGCTCCTATACCATGCACTGCTGTGTCTGTTTGTACAACAAACTCCTTGGAGTAGTCAGATGCCTTCAGCACTGGTGCTTTGCACATGGCAGCCTTCAGGGCATCAAAAGCGGTCTGGCAACCCTCGGTCCAGACCACCTTCCTTGGTTGTTTCTTGGAAGTCAACTCAGTCAAGGGGGTAACAATGGTGCCATACCCCTTGACAAACCTCCTGTGATAGCCAGTGAGCCCTAAAAAGGCTCTCACCTCAGTCTGGGTCTTGAGGCATTTAATAGGAACCCAAAGTTGAGGGTCACAATGACTTCAGCCACATTTATAGAAAGTGGGACAGATGATAGGTCCTACTGTGGTGTTGGACACTACGGAATCCAAGGCTACAATGCCTCCTGTAAGCTAACAAGTCTAAGATCATTAAATGGGGACTTGTGGTGCCCCAGAAGAAATCTTTGATACCTTTGTTTATAGATTTGCCATCATACACAAGGAATCCATTCAATGCACACCACAATGGACCACACCACCCCACTCTACCTCAACACCCTTGCCTACTGCCTCTCAGGACCAGGACCAAGCTTCTGCAACTTCAGCTCCAACTTCATAACTCCTCTTGCCATTGAGTCAAGCAACTACATATTCCTCAGTGATTTCAACTTCTATCTCAACAAGTACAACAACAGTAAGACCACTGTTAGAAATGGGGTCTCTAGTTGGCAGTCAGTTAACCCCCGTCCAGGAAGGGACCCTCACTCTTGTCAGGGCAAGGGAGGTACACAGCTCAGATAACCCCTTCTCACCCAGTTTGTAGCTTGGCACAAGCAGTCAGGCTTATCTCAGAGGCAATGGGTAAAGTATTTGTACAAACACACACAGTAACACAGTGAAAACACAACAAAAGGACTCCATACCAGTTCAGAACAATAACCAATATGTATTTAAATCAAACAAGACCAAAACGACAAAAATCCAACACACACAAGGAAAGATATAAAAAAAGTGTCTTAATACATAAGAATCAATGGAGGCATTGTTTTAGCACAAAGTACATGGTATGCATCAAAAATAAGGCCTCAGCATGATGTGTACGTCATTAAGAAAGGAATAATATTGACTGTTTAGAAATACTATGCACATGTAGAATTGAATATTAGTGGACCATACTAACGTGTTAACGAAATGTATTTGCATAATTTTACTACGCCTAGAGTAATTGTGAAATTATGGGCCTAGTCGACAAGGCCTCATGTTAAGCTGTCTGGCATAAATAATTGTTCGTAAATGTTTTCTGTCTCAAGAAGAATTTACATTTGTTCTTTGTTCACACAGTGCTGACCAAATGGATTTGTAACGTTGCAATGTTAAACTAACTGATGTCTTAAACTTTCTTGTGATAACTGTCTGCTGTAATGCGATGTACTAGCTAGGCTTACATTTGTATCTTTGGTGCGTGAGACGCTAATGTTCCCAGGACATGACAATGGCTTCACTGACTGGAGTTTTCACTGCAACTAAAAAGTTACCTGACGAAAACTGGTGATGCAAAGGGGAGAAGAGGAGCCAATCATTGACTTGTGAAAGACTGTCTGACTATATTGGAGATTTAAGAATTGCTGTTTATTGGTTCTACTGCGAACACCCGATGTTCTGACCAATGACGGTTCAAGAAATTATGTTGTGGATTTGACTTGCCCCGACTGCTCTTACCAGGAGCAGCGCAGTTCCAAATCCCCGTTCTTCCTAGCCTTTAGCCCTATCGCGTAATTACAGCTATTATTGATTGTTAATGCTATTGATAATGATTCCTTAGCTAGATGCCTTTTCTAAGTTGGTTCAGTTAACTTAGAGCCTTATCCTGGGGGAGCCAATCTCCTTCCCTTTTCCCTTGCCAACTCTGACCAGACGGATGTCCATTTGACGAAGAAGTATCCACTTGCTGAATCCATTTCGGAGAGGTATAACAAAAATAAATTGTCTCTGTTATAGATTTTTGGTCTATTCTTTTAGGTACCAACCGCTATTTTGTTAGAGCCCTAGCCAGATGTTTTCCAAATGTAACTGTTGTCTAATTTTCTTTTTGCATGAAAGCCAAACATGCCATTCGAATTAGAGGATTCGTTAGTGTGCCAAGGCTCAAACCAATGTTATTATTCATAAAGGATTGATTGTAGTCATCTGTTGAGATTAGATGTATGCAATTTCTACTGTTCATTTATTGTTGTTATTAATTTGTATGGTGACCCTTGAACGTTTAATGATAAATGCTTTGGTTAGATTGAGATTCTTCTGCCGCTTTATTCAACCTGTGTTGTGTTGTTCATACTGTATATGGTTATCATTTGGTTTCAAGATTGATTTATGAGATATTATCATTGTTAACGTATTGAAAAAAACGTTCTAACTTTACCGCAGGTGTGGTTATTTATGGTCACATGGGCCATGTTGTATAAAGTTTACTGACTCAAAGTTTCTCAAGATGATTTGTCAAACAAGTTGTAAATTTGCTGCTTATGTCAGGTCCATCGAACCTCTAATGCAGCCCCTTATAATTAAATGATCAAAGACCAAATAAGGCCAGACGTGCTCACAGTTTTTTGGTAGCAGAAACGGATGGTTACGTCTCCTTAAGAGGCCACCATGACTTCCCAGTTAAGATACGAAACGGATGGTTACATCTCCTTAAGAGCCCACCATGACTTCCCAGTGATAGATAAGAAGTGGATGGTTACGCCTCCTTAAGATGCCGCCATGGTTTCCCAGTTATAGTGGTCTCCAGTTTTGGTAGTTTTGTCACCAGGCGGTCAGTTACATCTCCTTAAGAGGTTGACATGGTTTTTCAGTTCTAGGTACACAGTTGTTGGTAGCAGTTAAGAGGTAGCCATGGTAAATCAGTTCTAGGTGAGAAAATGAATGGTCACATCTCTTTGAGAGAGTGCCAGGGTCTCACAGTTTGCTGACAGAATTGCTCCTTAAGTAGTACCCATTTCTAATTGCAGAAACACAAGGTTATGTTCCCTAAAGATATTACTGTGCCTTTAATGTAGAGGTTTGCCAGTGCTTGTTTGAAGATGTTGTCAGCATTCCCAGTGTGATTTATGAATGAAATTATGGTTTTGTGCTTGCACTGCTTAAGCGAATTGCAGGTGAATTGTGATGTTTGTGAGTAACAGCGAGTTTGTGTACTCCAATAAAGTTGTTTAGGGAGTGTGCGTACTCTAAAGGTTGTATGTAGGGAAGTCGTCAAACTTTACTTGTGCGTGGTGCTTTATGCTAAAAAATTGCCCATGTGATTGTTGGTATACAGACACTGCGTGGTCTAAGACTCCGGAGTATTGAGTATTGGTTATTGTTTAAGTGTAGAAGACACTTGGTTGATGTTGTAATTTGTCTGTTTAATAGGTCATTCGGGCATGGTTGCCAAACTCATAGAGTGTGTGTTAGAAGGAAGTGTTCGTTTTGACAAAGATTTGGTGATTCCTAAGCGCACCCGAAGGATCTATTGATCAGTCAAGGGTAGAATTTGCTGGTCTAATTTTGCTTGCGAATCAGGGAAACTGAGATCAAAGGAGTCTCTGTTAGGCCTAAAAGCTGCAGTCAAAAATTCAGTAAGGTTTCTGAAGCGATTGTGTTTCCTACCTGTAGTAAATAGGATTTGTTTTTAGTGCTCACAATATCTGCAATTAGTTTGGCATAGATCTGATTTGAGGAAGAGAAGGTGGAGGGCTTTGTCATCCACTGTACATGTGAGTGTGACGTCACTAGGTCTGTGCTGGGATAGGTTGGTTGGTGAGGAAAGCCGTAAACGGATTGGTGGACAACCCTGAAGTGTTATTGGTTGAGAAAGGGAAGCGAAAAGGATTTTGGGATAGAAATGTACTTTCTGATTTGATAGAAGTGTAGCTTACATCTGAAAATTAAAATTTTCAAAGCATGAAAGAGTGCCCTAAGGGGAGATGCGTTCATTCCAGTTAGAATAGGAGAAATTACACCGCCAGAAAGCACACCCCAATATATTGTATTTGAAGAATAAGGTGCTGCGCAATGTCTTTGGTTAAAGCAATGGTGCAAAGATACAGAAAAGGAAGGAAGCTTAGTGTTTCCTGCCCACTGAACTTTTAATTTGAGACTCTTAGAGAACTTGAGGAGAGTACTGTATGATTAAAAACTTCTGACGAGACTTGCACAATTGAAGCATTAGCTATTTGGGAGTTAGTGGCAAGACAGCAACAGCAACAGAAATTTGAGAGGAGAATGAGAAAAGCTGGGAAAACTTTAGCTGTGTCAAGATGGCATAATCAGCATAAACTTTAGATAACTGAGACTTTACAGGGAATTAAGATGTGTCCTGCAACTACACAAGTTAACGAGAGCAATACCAAACTGAATCCCCAAAAGAATGGTTTATATCCCTCTGAGGAAAAGGAGCAGAAATCAAAAGAGTCTAGAAATTCTTTGACCTATGATGAAGACTCAGATGATGGTGAGTTTGTTTTACAACTATTGAGAAGTCGTACCCTACCATATACAGCACATGAGACAGGTCCAAGTATTAATGCCAATCCTACTGTTCCAGTACCCAGTGAAGCTACTCAAAGACAGGGACAGGTTAGCTATACTGTCCCTACCACCTCCACAATTCAGACAGCTATGCCGCAGGTTGATTAGCACATCAAGAGAGTCAAATGGAGGAACTCCATTAAATTTGACTAGGCTTAAATTAGAAGTAGAGGAATTAATTAACGGAACGATTGAATTAAACCGAATTGACTCATATAGTGATGATGAATTGTGCTTCTTGTGCAAAATAATTACCAACAAAGCAGGGTTGGAAGATCAGAGATTAGCAGACCTGGCAGAGAATGTGATGGAGAATTAAGTGGAGATCGAAGACAGAAAAGAAAACGAGTTGCAAATGTGATTTTTTTTTTATTTTGGTTTGATTGTAAAATTCCAGGTCAATACTTTGGCACGTGAAGTTTGTCCATGAACTGAACATTGAGAAAGATTCTGTGAAACTGAGAGAAGGAAAGAGATATTAAGGATAACCTGACAAGACTTTGAAATAAACTGAGTTGACAAGCTGCTAAACTCATTTTTGACAACAGTTACTGATTTCTGACAGAAGCTCTGGAGAAGAGACTAAGGGGGTCATTCTAATCTTGGCGGGCGGCGGGAGCCGCCCGCCAAGCGGGAACCGCCAGAAAACCGTACCGCGGTCAAAAGACCCTTCCACGGGGATGCCGGCTCCGAATGGAGCCGGCGGAGTGGAAAGGGTGCGACGGGTGCAGTTGCACCCGTCGCGATTTTCAGTGTCTGCTATGCAGACACTGAAAATCTTTGTGGGGCCCTGTTAGGGGGCCCCTGCAGTGCCCATGCCATTGGCATGGGCACTGCAGGGCCCCCCAGGGGCCCCACGACACCCGTTCCCGCCAGCCAGGTTCTGGCGGTCACAACCGCCAGAACCAGGCTGGCGGGAAGGGGGTCGGAATCCCCATGGCGGCGCTGCCTGCAGCGCCGCCATAGAGGATTCTTCAGGCCAGGGGAAAACCGGCAGGAAACCGCCGGTTTCCCTTTTCTGACCGCGGCTTTACCGCCGCGGTCAGAATTGGCCTGGATGCACCGCCAGCCTGTTGGCGGTGCATCCGCGGTCCCCGGCCCTGGCGGTCGGAATGACCCCCTAAAAGCTGTAATTAACTGCAAGGAAGATTGAAGATGTTTTTCTGATTTTGCTGCATAGTTGTAATTTTTCTTCTACTTTCTGATTCCTTATAGATCATGGATAATCAAAACAAGCAGGTTAGAAACAATCAGTGCTGTAAAGATATTGGTATTGGCTTAGCAATTGTATGCACAAAAGTCTGTTTGCTATTGATTGGGAGCATAAGCTTTCTCAATAAAGCTGGAACTAATCACAACTTTTCTTTAGAAATTACTGCACTTACAGAGTTAGACAAGTTTAAACTGGATGAGAAATATTTGCACATAGGTAATCCACAAGGAGATAGTTCCTCAAATGTTTCTATTGCTTGCTGTATGAATATGTTGAGACAACGAATGTGAGAGAATGTTATGTTTGCACACAAATTCTTTCATCAGTGGAAGAAGGAATAACTTACCATAGCCCGCCATTAACTTATGGAATTAGTTGCAGTCTTTTATTAACAAGATTTTGTAATCAAGAACACATGCAGTATTTTTACTCAAATCATAATTTAGGGCCAGATGTAGCAAAGGTTTGCGACTCGCAAACGGGCCGAATCGCAATTTGCGACAGTGCAAAATCGGAAATGGGATGCAAAAAGCCCATTTCCGACTCGCAAAAAGCGATGGGACCCGTTTGCGAGTCGCATCCCTTGCGACCCGCAAATAGCAAGTCGCAATTTGCGAGTCGCAAACCTTATGCAATTGCAACTCGCAAATTGCGACTAGTCGCAAAAAGCCCAGTTTGCATGTCCCATTTACCACTAACTCAGAGCAGGTGGTAACCATTACCAAATTATAAAAGGGGACCCAGAAGCCATCTGGGTTACTCAAGATGGCGGAGATATACCTGATAGCAGTGAGGAGGAGAGTCTACGCAGCCCAGCAGAGGAGGAGGAGGGGCCACAGACAGGAGAAGATATATAGAACCAGGCAGACTCTTTTTCAGCAAACTGAAGAGGAGATCTATGACAAATACCGCCTTAGCAGCGCAGCCATTCTAGAATTAATAGATTTACTCAAACCACAGCTAGAACACCAGACTCTGCGTGGCTGCGCCATTCCTACGCATGTGCAAGTACTATGCTCACTGCACCTCTTGGCCTCAGGGAGCTATCAGGGGGTCATTGCTGTGGCAGGTGGGGTATCCCAAAGTGCAGTGTCAAGGTTCCTCAGGGCCTTCCTAGATGCCTTAGTCATGCACATGTCTCACTTCATATACTTACCAAGGAATGAGGCAGAAATGAACAGCACCAAGCTGTACTTTTACCGCATTGCCCACTTTCCCCATGTCATAGGGTGTGTAGATGGGACACACATTCAAATATGCCCCACTGCAAATCTGGAACACATTTTCCGCAACAGGAAGTGTACCCACTCACTCAACATACAGGTTGTGTGCGATGCCCATTATGTCATCACGGACATCGTAGCTAAGTTTCCAGGCAGTACCCATGACTCATACATTTTTAGGCATAGTGGGATACATCAACGCCTGGAACGTGGGGAATTTGGAGACGGTTACCTCCTAGGTAGAGCCACAGACACTTGCAGACATACACACAGGTCACTGTGCACGACTATCTGGACTTCCTAACAGTGTACTTTTGTGCCCAACAGGTGACAGTGCCTATGCTCTCAGGCCTTGGATCATGACTCCGTTTTTAACACCCAGAACTGAATCTGAGAGGCAATACAACAGTTCGCATAAGAGGACCAGGAACCTGATAGAGCGCACCTTCGGACTCCTGAAGGCAAGATTCAGATGCCTCCACCGCAGTGGAGGCGCCCTCCAATACACCCCCATTACCGCATTCAAAACTGTGGTCGCATGCGCCATCCTCCACAACATAGCCACCCGACGTGGGCTACCTCTCACCCCTGCAGACCCAAATCCTGATGATGAAGAGCAAGAACAACCACATCGCCATCATGGGGATAGGAGTCTAGCTAATCAAGGCAGACTGAGACGGGAACACATTGCAACACAATATTTTGGACGGTACGTGTCAACTCCCACCATACTCACCTATTAACCAAAAGATCCATTTGTTAAGTGGAACAAAAATAACAGTTTTATTACTGTAATTAAGAACTATATACAAGTAGAAATTGTCCATGGGCAGGAAAATGCCAACCAGTCATGTGGCACATTAACGCCATGTGCCACAGTTAATGGTCCTGGGTGTTATCTATGTTCTCCTGCCCCTCCTGCCAGCCTGGCTGGTCCCTGCTGCGTCCATGGTGCTCTGCCTACCACTCCTCAGCACCCTGCTGTCAGTGGCAGAGACACTGCTCACTGTTGAGCCCTCTTCACTGTCTTGGGGTGTTTCCCCTGTGGCCCTTGACATTTCCCGTGTCTCCATAAGTTCTATTATGTGGGTGAGACGTCCCAGGCCCCTGGCAACATCCCCAGCAAAATGGCCCATCTCTATTTGCAGCCCATCTGTCCTCCTCGACAGGCCTGTTGTATTAATGGCGAGCCTGCCGATCGATGTGGCCATCCTGTCCAGTCGTTGCATTATTTGGCGATCTCTGCGCCGCCCAGCCTCTGCCTGGGCCAGCAGTCCTCCCGCCAGTTCCCTAATGGCAAGGGCAATGTCCCCAGTGTTCTGGCACATCATGTCCATGCGTCTGTTGAGGTGCTGCATGCTTGCATGGTTGGTTCTCACAAAGCGGTGCAGCACACCACTAATCCTGCCCAAAATTCTGTTCTGCAGGCGCTGACCCCACAGCAGATGTGCCTCACTGTTGGTTGGAGGAAGTCTCCTGGATGCAGACAGCAGCCCAGATGGTCTTGCCCTGCGACACCTGCGCAGCGGTGGCTGCCCTGTGCTCCCACCTGTGTCCTCCCTGCCTGATGCTGGGGCAGCTTCTGGCGTGAAAGTTGCAGCAGGTGTTACTACTGCAGGGATGCTGCTGATGGTGCAGGTGGGGGTGCTGGCGGGTCCTGGGGTGTCCTCCTGGGCCTGGGTGCTTGGGGTGTTGGGGGTGTCTTGCTGGAGACCTGTGGGACATGGAGAACAGACTGTCAGTGTCTACTATCTATTGCACACATCCTATTAAACATTTGTCTATGAACTGCCTATTTGACTACATTTCCCATAATGCATCATTCTGGCAATTTCTACCCTGAAATGGAGCTATTTTGGTTGTGCATGCACCTGTGTACATGGTGGGTGGGGGTTGACATTGATAGGGGTACAGGCTTATCACATGGTACTCACCGGTTGATGTGCTGGGCTCTGAGGTGTCCAGGTCCCCAAATCCACACACTGCCTCCTGGTCCAATGTTTCTTCCACCCTTTCTTCCAGGTGTGTGGGTGGTGGCACAGATGATGGTCCCCCTCCAGTGCCTCTCATCTCCCGGAGCCTTTCAGCCACCCTCTCCTTGGTCCGGGAGCGGAGGTCATACCACCTCTTCTTAATGTCCTCGATTGTCCTGTGGCTCACACCCAGGGAATTGATTTTATCTTGGATGTCCTGCCAGAGTTTTTTTTTGGTGGCCTCAGGAACATTGAGGGCTGCTCTCCCAAAAAGCTCATCATGGTGCTGACAGCATTCCTCTGTCAGCACCTCCAGCTCCCTCTCAGAAAATTTGAGTTTTCTTTTTCGTGGGGTTCCCTCCATGGCAGCTGCTGTTTGTTCTGTGTGAAGACTGGCAGTTATAAAAGGGTGTGGTCCTCCCTCCTCCCAGGTGTATTAGTAAACTTCCTGGCTGTGATGTCATCATCATGTGCCAGGAAGTGTTTCTAGAGTGTTCTGGTGTGCTTTCTGGAGTGTTCTGCTGCACCTGCAAGCAATTTTCGAGGTAATCGCAATTTGCAACATCTACTCGCTAATTGCGAGTTCGTTTTTTGCACACTCGCAAAAAGCGACCTCGCAATCTGCGGACTCGCACAATGCATTGCGAGTCGCAAAATCGGATCGTTTTTTTTTCTGGCATTCCAAATTGCGTCTCGCATTTTGCGAGTCGCATCAACTCGCAAAATGCGAGTCGCAATTTTTATTTTTGCTACATCTGGCCCTTAGTGTTTTCTGTTGTTCTTATTATCAAATCCTTAAGTAGCCTAGATAGGGAAAAGAATATAAAAGTAGTGAGAGGCTTCTTTGAACCTGCACTAGCGTTTAGCACAGTTTACGCACACAGGAATAACCTCACATGCTTCAGTAAAAAAGAGTTTTCTAGATCAAACTGATGACAGGAGAAAGGCATTGAAGGAGAAAATAGATAAAGGGTTACTGAAAAGGACATTTAGAAATGACCACAAAAAACTAAAACACAAGGGAAATTAGCTTTAGATGCTCAACATGTAGACAAGCTTTGTATGTATAGGCCACAATCCAGAACTGACACTTTATTTGTGGGGACGAGTGAGTGCAGACATGTTTCTTTACCAGAGTAAATGGACCTTTATGCTAAATGGACAAGACCCAGCGATTCCTGGGGTTTACTATATCTGTGGACAGAATTCCTACTGCCGTCTTCCAAGAGGACGGTGTGGAACATGTTATTAGGGAATTGGTTTCCCAAGGATTTATCAACTTGAGAAACTAAACAAGACACCCACGCTGAAGAACTACACTTTGCTAGACCAAAGAGAGAATCTTATTCTGACATAATTGGCGATATATTTAGAGCAATTATTCCCTCAGTGAGAGTTATTCTAAACTTTTTGAAGATTCGAAAATTATCGACTATTATGTATAACATGTTGAATAGTTTTTCTGAAGCCATGGTCTTAATGGACAGTGAAATGGCTGCAGTACGTTCTTTGACTCTTCAGAATCGCCTTGCACTAGACATCCTTCTAGCAAAGGAGGGTGGAGTCTGTAAAATGCTGAAATCGCTACATTGTTGCAGGTACATTCCTGATAACAGTAGAGAAGTTAAAAGCTTTATTAACAATCTGACTAACAACAACTCTGACTTAAATGTTCTAAACCGCCTTGGGTTTGGGAAATGGTTGGCAAAGGTTTTACTACTGTAGGAAATGGGTTGGGCAAGCTAGGGAAAGGTTTAATTGGGAAGAAATTACAGTCAATGTTGATTATTATGATTTGTATCATTTGCATAATGGGAGTTTACAAATTGTACTCTGAAATTAAAAGACAAATGATGATAAATAGAGGAGGGAGAACATCAAATTGGAAACATTGAGAAACAGATATTTTGATAAAATTTGGAGAAGGAGGGAAATTGTCAGACGTTATGAAGAAACAAAATTTTAGATTAACAAAGATTTGTGTTGTGTGATGTAAGGTGTGATGACCTATTAAGTCATCAGAGGAGGGATTGTGAGAGCTGAACTAATTAATAATAAATCTGCATAGATTAGTAGCTAAGAATTTACATGAATTATGCTGCTATAGAGAAATCAAGTGTTACGAAAAGTGTGCCCACCAAGGTGGCAACCATGCTATGTACCACTTTTAAAGAAATAATATTAACTGTTTAGAAATACTATGCACATGCAGAACTAAGGGCCAGATGTATCAAAGTACAGATTTGCATTTTTTAAATGGCAAATTTTTAAGAAATAGTTTTTTGAGAAATGCCAAATAGTATGCAAGAAATTAGTGAATCTCTAACAGCGATTTCTCAAAATTCACAGTCGCAATTAGGGAATCGCCATTAAGGAATGGGACTCCATTCATCCCTATGGGCCCATAGGTCCATAGGTGCAAATGGTTTTGGATTTCCTAATTTGCGAAATCCTTTTAGAAATTCGCAAATTGGGTAATGCAAATCCAAGGGTGCTGGGGGCCTAAGACCCCCTTTGATACAGCCCAACCAAAAAAAAGATTGCGCACATGTAATGCGCACATATGGCCTAGGGGCATGTGTGTGCTACATGGCACTTTTAAAAATGCATTTTTTATGCATATTTAAAATTGCACATGGTCACCACAAAATTGGATTTGGTGGTAATTGCATTTCCTAAATGCCCAGTTTGCATTTAGGAAAAGCATGATACATGTGCATAAGAAAACGCGAATAGGAATTCTCTATTTAGAGAATCACAATTTGCGGTTCCCTGTTCGGAGTTGCAATTTTAGGGAATCGCTAAAAATTACGATTCCCTAAAATTGCACTGCAATGCCTTTCATACATTGTGAAAGGCGATTTTAAATTTGCAAACGGTGGAATCTTGCGATTCGCACCGTTTGCAAATGCAAAATATTTTGATATATCTGGCGCTAAATATATTAGTGGACCATACTAACGTGTTATTGAAATGTATTTGCTAAATTTTACTAGGCATTGAAATTATGGACTTAGTCGACAAGGCCTCGTGTTAAGCTTCATGGCAAAAATAATTTTTTTGTAAATGTTTTCTGTCACAAGCAGAATTTACACTTGTTGTTTGTTCACACAGTGCTGACCAAATAGATTTGTAACGTTGCAAATGTTAAACTAGTTGATGTCTTAAACTTTCTTGTGAGAACTGTCTGCTGTAATGCGATGTACTAGCTATCATTTGTATCTTTGGTGCGTGAGAAGCTAACATTCCCAGGATATAAAAATGGCTTCAATGACTGGAGTTATGATTGCAACTAAAAAGTTACTTGACGAAAACTAGTGATGGGAAGGGAAGAAGAGCCAATCATCGACGTGTGAAAGACTGTCTGACTATATCACAGATTTAAGAATTCATGTTTATTGGTTTTACTGCCAACACCTGATGTTCTGACCAATGAAGGTTCAAGGAATTATTTTGTGGATTTGACTTATCCCAACTGCTCTTGCTAGGAGCAGCGCAGCTCCAGATACCCTTTCTTCCTAGCTTTTTGCCTTATTGCATAATTACAGCTATTATTCATTGTTAATTCTACTGATGCTGATTCCTTAGCTTGATACCTTTTCTAAGTTGGTTCCGTTAACTTAGAGTCTAACCGTTGCTGAGCCAGGGCCCTTCTTTTTTTCCTTGCCAACGCTGACCAGACAGATGTCCATCTCAACAAGAAGTCTCTACTCGCTGATCCATTTAGGAGAGGTATGACAAAAAGAAATGGTCTCTGTTATGGATTTTTGTTCTTTTGTTTTAGGTGCCAACTGCTATTTTGTTAGAGCCCTAGCCAGATGTTTTCCAAATTTAACTGTTGTCTAATTTTCTTTGTGCATGAAAGCCAAACATGCCATTCGAATTAGAGGGTTAGTTAGTGTGTCCAGGTTCAAACAAATGTTATTAATAAAGGATTGGTTTTATTCACCTGGTGTGACTAGATGTATGCCATTTCTAATGTTCAATTATTGTTGTAATTAATTTGTATGGTGACCCTTGAATCTTTAGTGATAAATGCTTTGGTTCGATTGAGATTTTTTTGCCGCTTTGGTCAACCTGTGTTGTTCGTATATGTTTATCATTTTGTTGTAAGATTGATTTACGTGATATTAGCATTGCTAATCTAGGAAAAATAAATGTTATAATTTTACCATAGGTGTGGTTATTCCTGGTCACATGGACCATGTTGTGTAAAGTTTACTGGCTCAATGTTTCTGATAATGATTTGTTAAACAAGTAAATTTGCTGGTTAGGACGAGTACATTTTGTGTCATGGTGGAACACCCTTGGCGGAGTCAAACGGTCCATCGAACCTAAAATGCATCCCCTTAAAATTGAATTATCAAAGACCAAATAAGGCCAGACATGCTCACAGGGGTGAATGTTCATCAGAAGAGCAAGCGATGCGTCAATTCCTTGCTGGCAAGTAAGGATGTACACTGATTCTTTCCTTACCGAGTAAGTGATGCGTCAATTGTTTCATCACAGGGACGGGATGCGTCAGTTTGCATATAAGCAGCCTAGTGTCTGTGTGGTGATGTTGAAGATTTTGACACCCTTGGATGATGCATGGAAAATTCAGACGTATGGCAACGGTGAAGTCATGCTGAGCTGGTGATGAGTTGAGTTCTGCAGCTGCGAGGCAGATGCTGCATGGATTTTATAGCCAAAGGCGGATGCTGCGTAGATTTTTCGGCTCCTGTGCGTGGATCTTCACTCAGGTTCTGTCTGCTTCTCCCTCCAGGGACTCAGTGTGGCACCATTTGGCAAGTCTGGGGGTATCAGCAAGAGAGCCCAGGTGCTGGCAGTTGAAGTCTTTGATGTCCCTGAGACTTCTAAACAGGAGACAAGCACAGTCCAAGCCCTCCACAAGCAAGATACACCAGAAAGTCTGATATTTGCCCTCTTTAAGGCAGAAGGAGCATCTGCAGACCAACCCAGTAAAGCACACACAGCAAAGGGGCAGTACTCCTTCTCACAGTTCTTCAGTTCTTCGCCTTGTCAGAGGATCCTCTTGATCCAGGAGTGTTCTAAAGTTGTGCGGTCAGCAGTCCAATACTTATACTCATGTCTGCCTTTGAAATAGGCAAACCTCAAAAGAAAGTCACCTTTTTGCATCTTCTTTTAAGTGCACTTTCCAATTGGGAGCAGATTGAGTTTGGGGTCTCTGAATTCACAATTTAAAAATACATCTTTTGGTAAAGTTGTATTTTAAATTGTGAGTTTAAAAATGCCACCTTTAGAAAGTGGGCATTTCCTTGCTTAACCATTCTGTGCCTCTTCTTGACTGCTGAATCCCGTCTGGTCAGACTGACAGGTTGGCTGTTTAGGAATGCTCTCTAGGCAGTGGCCACAGGGAGTTGAGAATTGTCCTGCATACCCTGATGAGTCTCCTGGGTTAGAGTGGGGAGCTGACACACCTGAAAGGACTGTGCCTGTCGTCCCACAGTACAGACTCCAACCCCCTGGAGTGTGTCTGGGGCCAGATCTGGGCAGGGCAGGATCCTGTGAACAACAGAGACTTTCCTTTGAAGTTTTCCTACTTCAGAGGCAGAAAGCAGTATAAGTAGTGGACCCAAAACCCAAAATTTCAGATTACTTCTGGATCAAGAGGCACTTCTGCCAAGGAGAAGAGCTTGATGCTTGAGCAGGACTTGACACTCTGCCTGTTGCTTTGCTGTGCTGGCCTGCTGCTGCTGCTTCTGCCTGAAAAAGAAAATAACTTTGCCTTCTGAAATCCTGCTTGTGAAGTTTCTCCAAGGGCTTGTACTGAGATTTCCCCCTGTTCTGGAGAATTGGGACATCAAAGACTTCATCTTCCACTGAGAGTCTGCTCCCAATGGTAAACTGCACGTAACAGATATTTAAAGGCAATCCCCATGTTAATCTATGGGAGAGATAGTCGTTGCAGTAGTGAAAACCGAATTTGGCAGTATTTCACTACCGGGGCACGTAAAATACCCAAACACATGTCCTGCCTTTTAAATGCACTGCACCCTGCCCAGAGGCTACCTAGGGCCTACATGTGACTTACATGTAGTAAAAGGGAAGGTTTGGGCTTGGCAAGTGGGTATACTTGTCAGGTCAAAGTGGCAGTTTAAAACTGCATACACAGACACAGCCGTGGCAGGTCTGAGACATGTTTACAGGGCTACTCATGTGGGTGGCACAATCAGTGCTGCAGGCCCACTAGAAGCATTGGGTGTACAGGCCCTGGGCACCTCTAGTGCACTTTACTAGGAAGGTATTAGTAAATCAAATATGCCAATCATATAACCAATATAATCACAATTTACACAGGAAGCACTTGCACTGGTCAGCAGTGGTAAAGTGCCCAGAGTACCAAAACCAGCAAAAACTCAATCCAGCATACAGCCAAAATAAAGGAAGCAGAGGCAAAAAGACAGGGAACACCATGCCAAGGACGTCAGGTCTAACTACCACCAACCTCCTCGTCAGCATGAACAGCACCAGCCTTACCCAATTCATACATGACCACACGCACATTGCAGGCCACACACTAGATCCCCTGAGGGACAAAACAGGTGTGCCTAGTCATTGTTACCATTTTTCCTTGTCTTGGAGACTCTAGAATCAGCTGTCTGACAATCCGTTGCAATTGTGGGGTTTTCCACACTGGCAGGAGCTTTAAAAATACTAATATACATGGATGAATTACTACTCACACTGACAGACCTGAGCCACTGCTTCCCACACCTTGTCTATTATTACAGAACTCTCTCAGGTCTTGTGTTACAAAGTTAATTGGGACACTGCCCATGTCCCAATGTACAATACGGAATTCAGGTGATAATTGGATGAGCCAGAAAAATAAGCGGCGGCCCTCAAAAATAAGTGCCGGTGCTCAGCACCGGAAACAACAAGCACAAATTAAGCACTGCCCCCATGTTAGCCAAGATGTGGTGTAGGCACCACTCGCATTCCTGGTGTAACTCACTGGTAAGGAATGCTAGGGGAAGTATTGCAGGAATGCCTCTGGTCGCGTCATGTACACAGCGGGCATCTGCTGCGTTCTAAATTAGGCCCAAAGGTTCCTGCCTCCTGTCAGAGAAAGGTGCGTGTCCCTTCTAAGATGACACTATCCAAAATTAAAAGGATGGAAGACTGTGATATCAAAAAGAAATCTTTCCTTGATTGGAATCCATGAACAGTTGAAAAAATGAATATTTTCATTCAAGGTGATGTAAGAGTCGCCATATGTCTATGAGGGCCTGGTCTTCCATTTCAGCTCTCATGCAGGCCCTGTCTCTGATATTAACCACATTTATGAAACCTGTGCAGTCCAGTAATGCATTAAGGGCAAGATAAGAAGTAGGGAAAGAGTTGGGTGAGAATGTTGGTGATTTTTCTTCCCAGCCCACCCAGGATGCACTCCAGGGCTTGCATATTTCATCAGCGGCTGTTAATGGTAAGCACTCGATGATCCTAAGCTGGCCATGGAGCAGAGTAAGTGAGAAAAAGACTGGGATAAGAGAAGGAACAGAGGCGCGGTGAAGAGATGGAGAGAGTGGCTGAAGAAGGAGGTGAGGAGGAAAGAGAGGCAGGGGGACGGTAGAGGGATGGAAGTGAGGGGGAAGAGAGGGCCTGCAGAGATAAAAGTGTGCCAAAATGGCTGATTTTCAGTGTAGCCCTTGTCCAAATCTACTGACTGCAAGAGTGCTCTGTAGAGGATTACGAGTGTCTGACTTCTTCCATATACATTAAGGGCTTCAGCGATGATCTAGACTTATCACAGTGGTTATTCTGTATCATTTTCTCTACAATTCGAATTGCTCTGTCTCTCTCTCTTTGCCTGTTATCAAAATGGTTGATCTCAATAGCCTGCTGGCCTAGTGTGTGGAGCACCATCCGGCAAAATGAGATGTTCCTGGCCTTAAGGAAACATGAGGTGGCATCTATGATTGGGTCGCCCAGAGTCGGATCATCAGGGTCATAGAAGTCCTTTCATTTGCCATTCATTATGACACACATTGTAGCAGGTTCAAGGGTGCTACATTAAATGTCCCAATGGTCGCAGCGTTTTAGTGTTGGCTGAGAAATCTGCTGCGATCTGGATTTTATGGCCCTGTAAATCATACAGTGCATGTTTGTGTGCCTGTAGGAAAATACCATCTTGCCTGGCATGTAACCCCCATTTTTACTTGTGTGTCTGTTTGTTTTTGCCTGTGTCACTGGGATTCTGCTAGTCAAGACCCCAGTGCTCATAGTTTGTGGCCTATATGTGTTCCCTGAGTGGTGCATAATTGTATCACTGAGGGTCTGCTAACCAGAACCTCAGTGTTTATGCTCTCTCTGCTTTTAAAATTGTCACTGCAGGCTAGTGACTATTTTCACCAATTCTGATTGGCACACTGGAACACCCTTATAATTTCCTAGTATATGGTACCTAGGTACCCAGGCTATTGGGGTTCCAGGAGATCCCTATGGGCGGCAGCATTTCTTTTGCCACCCATAGGGAGCTCAGACAATTCTTACACAGGACTGCCACTGCAGCCTGAGTGAAATAACATCCACGTTATTTCACAGCCATTTTACACTGCACTTAAGTAACTTATAAGTCACCTATATGTCTAACCCTCACTTGGTGAAGGTTAGGTGCAAAGTTACTAAGTGTGAGGGCACCCTGGCACTAGCCAAGGTGCCCCCACCTTGTTCAGGGCAATTTCCCCAGTCTTTGTGAGTGCAGGGACACCATTACACGTGTGAACTACATATAGGTCAATACCTATATGTAGCTTCACAATGGTAACTCCGAACATGGCCATGTGACATGTCTAAGATCATGGAATTGTCCCCCCAAGCTAAACCTGGTATTGGGGTGCCAATCCCATGCATCCCCGGGGCTCCAGCATGGACCCCGGGTACTGCCAAACTAGCTGTCTGGGGTTTTCTCTGCAGCTACCGCTGCTGCCAACCCTCAGACAGGTTTCTGTCCCCCTGGGGCCTGGGCAGCCTGGTCCCAGGAAGGCAGAACAAAGGATTTCCTCTGGGAGAGGGTGTTGCACCCTCTCCCTTTGGAAATAGGTGTTAAGGGCCTGAGAGGAGTAGCCTTTCCTGGCCTCTGGAAATGCTTTGAAGGGCACAGATGGTGCCCTCCTTGCATAAACCAGTTCACACCGGTTCAGGGATCCCCCAGCCCCTGCTCTGGCGTGAAATTGGACAAAGGAAAGGGGAGTGACCACTCCCCTGTCCATCACCACCCCAGCGGTGGTGCCCAGAGCTCCTCAAGTGTGTCCCAGACCTCTTCCATCTTGAATGCAGAGGTGTGAGGGCACAATGGAGACCTCTGAGTGGCCAGTGCCACCAGGTGACGTCAGAGACCCCTCCTGATAGGCTCTTACCTGGTTAGGTAGCCAATCCTCCACTGAGGGCTATTTAGGGTCTCTCCTGTGGGTTTCTCTTCAGATAACAAATGCAAGAGCTCACCAGAGTTCCTCTGCACTTCTCTCTTCAACTTCTGCCAAGGATCGACCGCTGACTGCTCCAGGACGCCTGCAAAACCGCAACAAAGTAGCAAGACGACCAGCATCATTGTTGCGCCTAATCCTGACGGCTTTCTTGACTGTTTCCTGGTGGTGCATGCTCTGAGGGCTGTCCTCTTTCACCCTGCACTGGAAGCCAAGAAGAAATCTCCCGTGAGTCGACAGAATCTTCCCCCTGTTAGCGTAGGCACCAAACTTCTGCATCACCAGTCCTCTGGGTCCCCTCTCATCGTGACGAGCGTGGTCTCTGGAACACAGGAGCTGGATCCAAGTGACCTCGACAGTCCAGTGGTCCTTCTGTCCAAATTTGGTGGAGGTAAGTCCTTGCCTCCCCACACCAGACAGTAATCCTGTGTACTGTGTGATCTGCAGCTGCTAGGGCTTCTGTGCACTTTTGTAGGACGTCCTTCGTTGACCTCCGGCTTGATGGGACCCTCTTTTGTTGTATTGAGACGACCGCCGTGCTCAGATTTCTTGTATGCCTGTTCAAGTACTTCTGCGGGTGCTGCCTGCTTCTGCATGTGCTCTCTCTGTTGCTGAGCGCCCCTCTGTCTCCTCCTCCAAGGGCCGATCCCCTGGTCCTTCATGGGCCCTGGCAGCACCCATAATATTCAACTGCGACTCTTGCCACTAGCAAGTGTTGTTTTGTGGTCTTTCTGCGTGGAAACAACTCTGCATCCTCCAGAACGCCGTGGGACATCTTCTGACCAAAGGAGAAGTTCCTGGCACCCTCCGTTGTTGCAGAATCTTCGGCTTCTTCCACTCGGAGGCAGCCCTTTTGCACCTTCATCCGGGGTTTAGTGGGCTCCTGCCCCCCCCCGGACACTTGTGTGACTCTTGGACTTGGTCCCCTTCCTTTGCAGGTCCTCAGGTCCAGGGATCCGTCTCAGTGCTTTGACGTCAGTTGTTGTCTTTGTAGAATCCCCTATCTCGACTTTACTGTCTTTGTGGGGTAGTAGGGTATATTTACTCCTACTTTTCAGGGGCTTGGGGTGGGGTATCTTAGACACCCTTAGGCCCATATTTATACTTTTTGACGCAAAACTGCGCTAACGCAGTTTTGCGTCAAAACAATTAGCGCCGGCTAACGCCATTCTGAAGCGCCATGCGGGCGCCGTATTTATTGAATGACGTTAGCCGGCGTTAGCCGCCGGCGCCGTCTGGTGTGCGTTAAAAAAAACGACGTACACCAGGCAGCGCCGGCGTAGGGGAAAATGGAGCTTGGGCATCAAGAAATGGGGCAAGTCAGGTTGAGGCAATTTTTGCGCCTCAACCCGATTTGCGCCATTTTTTTTTCACTCCCAACCCCCATAGAAATGACTCCTGTCTTAGCAAAGACAGGAGTCATGCCCCCTTGCCCAATGGCCATGCCCAGGGGACTTCTGTCCCCTGGGTATGGTCATTGGGCATAGTGGCATGTAGGGGGGCACAAATCAGGCCCCCCTATGCCACAAAAAAAAATAAAAAAAATACTTACCTGAACTTGCCTTAATGTCCCTGGGATGGGTCCCTCCAGCCTTGGGTGTCCTCCTGGGGTGGGCAAGGGTGACAGGGGGGGTCCCTGGGGGCATGGGAGGGCACCTCTGGGCTCCTTCAGAGCCCACAGGTCCCTTAACGCCTGCCGTTTGCAGGCGCTAAAAAACGGCGCAAAAGCGGCCGTACGTCATTTTTTTTGACCCACCCACTCCCGGGCGTGATTTTTGCCCGGGAGTGTAAATACGGCGCACATGCCTCGGAGTCGATTTTTTAGACGGGAACGCCTACCTTGCATCTCATTAACGCAAAGTAGGTGTCCACGCTAAAAAATGATGCTAACTCCATGGACTTTGGCGCTAGACGCGTCTAACGCCAAAGTATAAATATGGAGTTAGTTTTGCGTCAAAATTGCGTAAAAAAAAACCACGCAATTCCGGCGCAAACGGAGTATAAATATGCCCCTTAGTGTTTTCTTACACTCCCAGCGACCCTCTACACACTACACTAGGCCTGGGATCCATTCGTGGTTCACATTCCACTTTTGGAGTATCTGGTTTGTGTTGCCCCTAGGCCTATTGTCTCCTATTGTATTCTATTGTGTTCTACAGTGTTTGCACTACTTTTCTAAGTGTTTTACTTACCTGATTTTGGTTTGTGAGTATATTTTGTGTAGTTTACTTACTTCCTAAGGGAGTATATCCTCTGAGATACTTTTGGCATATTGGCCCTCATTACAACCCTGGCGGTCGGTGTTAAAGTGGCAGTAATACCGCCAACAGGTTGGCGGAAAAAAAATGGAATCATGACCATGGCGGAAACCGCCAACATAAACAGCCACTTTAACACTCCGAAATCCACGGCGGTAGAAACAAACACCGCGGTGGTAACAGACAGGCGGAGGACAAAGTACCGCCCACCCTATCACAACAGGCCTATACGCCACCTTTTCCGGGGCGGAACCAACACTGTCAAAAGCACGGCTGAAACAGTACACAGAAGGGAAAACACTCACTTCTCGACACCCAACGAGGAACCAGGACGGCATGGAGCCCAAACTACAGGTGTTACCAATGCTGCTCTTCCTCCTGCTCTATCAGGAGCAGGACAGACTCCGTCGACGACCACAGTGAGTACTGCAAGTACAACACAGGGGAGGTGGGGAGTGAAAAGAGAGTGACACACACACGCAACACACAATACCTCCACAACACCCCACCCCACCCTCACCCACAACACCATACACACAAATACATGCAGCAACATTACATATACACCCCATCACCCCCTGGAAGAACGCAAGGACAACATTAAATGATTGTAACTATTGTAATCATGAAAAATCTGATAGTCAAAATTCAAAATTCAGTATATACAAATATGTACACCAACTACACAAGTCCGGATAGTGTACCAATCATTGTCCGTGGACCACTGGTCCCAAAATGCATGGGCGAAGCCCACACAAGATACCTGGCTGGAAACGGAGAGAACACTGCTGGGGCATCAGATCGAAAATAAACAGGCACCTCAGGGGGAGGGGGTGGGAGAGGGGGCACTCAGCCAAATGAACGCACGACGCCACTGCTGCACGAGGGGGCTCCATGCCCATTGTTGTATCCTGGGGAGTGCAAAGCCACAGTCTCTCAAGTCTATCCAGTGGGTGATTTGGCCACTGCTTTATCCTGGGGAGTGCAAAGCCACAGTCTCTCAAGTCTCTCCAGTGGGTGGTTTGCCCACTGCTTTATCTTGGGGAGTGCAAAGCCACAGTCTCTCAAGTGGATGTCATTCTCCACTGGTTCTGGTGGGGGCCTGGTGCTGAGAGTGCTTCATCCTGCCAAGGACTGAGGTAGTGGATGTATGTCTCCACTGGTTCTGGAGGGGGCCTGGTGCCCAGAGTGCTTCATCCTGCCAAGGACTGAGGTAGTGGATGTATGTCTTCACTGGTTCTGGAGGAGGCCTGGTGCCCAGAGTGCTCCACGTGCAGTGTGGCGGGTACCATTCCCTCACCTGGATGTGTGTGCCACGAGATTGCCGAGGAGCATGTAGCATGATACACCATGGAGGCAGCGACATACCCCACACTGCTGCGGCTTCGCCTTCCACCTGCAGGTGCAAACAGTGATGGAAGTCATGCCTCATGGAAGCTGGCCAGGGTCCAGGAACTCTCCTCCAGCCTCGGACGACTGACCACTGGGGAAGGTAGCCATGTCAGCGGTGGTGCCACTGTCCGAGCACGTCGCAGGGCTAGTGGTGGTGCCTGCGGCGGTGTCTGTGGCGGCGGTGCTGGCGGTGGTGCATGGGTCAGCACCTGCTGAGGGACACAGTCTCCTGCAGCCTTGGACAGCTGACCACTGGGGAAGATGCTGGGGACTGTCGCTGAGGCTGTAGACGTGCCAGTAGCTGTGCAGCTGGTGGTGCAGGTGGCGGTACTGGTGGTGGGGCAGCTTGCGGTGTTCGCCGCCTTACATGTTGGTGTTGTCGTGGACAGAAGGGGTGACACTGGTCCCTCAGTCAGTGCCACCGTGCCCTGGCCTTTTGTATTTGCAGAGCCCTTGGTGGCTGGTAGGTGCGGCTTTTCCCTTTGGGATGTGGGCACCTTCTTCACCTTGGCAGGTGGCGGAATGTCCTTGCCCTCACTACGTGACACACTGGCAGCCCTGATGGGTGGCGCACTCGATGACCCCGCAGTTGCTGGCACCACTGTGTCTGGGGATTTGGTGGCTGAGGTGCTGGGCTGGGACCTGGAAAGCCTGGCCCTAGGGGAAGGGTGGGGGGGAGGTGAAGGGAAGATGTCAAAGGTTGCCAGGAAAAGTGTTTTGGACACACTGGGATGGGAAGATGGGGTGGGTTTGGGAGTGTAGGAAGAGGTAGTGGTTTTAGGAGGTGTACGTCTGCAGAATTTGGGTGAAGGTGCATGGGCCGGAGGCTGTTGTGAGGTGGATGGCTGTTGGGTGGGTGTGTGCCTGCGTTTGTGTACTTTGGGAGGAGGGCTCACAGACACACTGGGAGAGGACACAGGGGATGTGTGAATGGTAGTGGGGGTGGTGAGTGCACATGAGCGGTGTGTGGTGGTGGGTGTGCTGGTGATGGAGGTAGTGGCTGAGGATGTAGTGCATGGAGGTGTGAGTGGAGATGAGACAGGGAGTGAGGAGAAGGACGTGGAGGAGGGGGACACAGTGGAGGCAGTGGCTGTTGCTCTGTCTGCATGGGGATGGTGCTTGTGGGATGTGTGGTGCTTATGTTTGCCATGTCCACTCTTGTGTGTTGATGAGTGTGCATGCTGGTCTGATGGTGTGCTTGGGATAGGCTGAGGTACAGGGGATTGGGTGTGGGTAGTGGAAGTTGGAGGGGGTAGGCTGGACACAGGGACAATGGCTGCCATCAGTGCTGAAGCCAGAGCCTGAATTCTCTGTTGGCCCGCCTGCCCAGAATGAATGCCCTCCAGGTATGCATTTGTTTGTTGCAAATGCCTCTCAACACCCTGGATGGCATTCAAAACGGTAGATTGCCCAACAGTGAGGGATCTCAGAAGGTCAATAGCCTCCTCACTGAGGGCAGCAGGGCTTACTGGGGCAGGGCCTGAGGTGCTGGGAGTGCGGTGCTGGTAGGGGGGTGATGGCTGTACCTGTTGATGCGGTGGGCACAGCGGTGCCCGCCACCGCAAGGGAGCTCCCATCAGAGGAGGAGTCGCTGTCACTGGTGTATGCTCCTGTTCCTGTCGTGGAGCTCCCCTTGCCCTCCGTCCCACTGGTGGCTTCAGACTCCGTTGCTTCCCCCTCCAGGGCCAAGTGGGTTGCAGCTCCTTCCTGCTCCGGTGCCACTGCTCCTCCGCCTGATGATGCTATTGCACTCATGAACAGGGAGACAACAAAATGGGGGGGAAGACAGAAGAAAAACATGTTCAATGCATGCAACACCACTACCGTTGGCGGACACAACACACAGGGAGCAGCCCTCAGCACTACGCCATGCACTAACAGTTCCTAGAAAATTCACATGCCCATGGGGTACGAGGCCTAAGCCCAATTGATGCTCACCTGGAAGCCTGACTAGGTGTAGATGGCTCTTACCACTAGTGGGGTTGGGGTGCCACATAGCCTGCCTCACAAGGGACCTTGCCTACCAAGTTCGTACTGGCCTAGGGGAACACCCTGCCCACCTCCCCCACCCAGACACCTCGTAATGCGCGCAGAGTCAGCTCAATGACAGTGTACTCACCCCCTTGTGGCTGCTGTGATGCCCTCAAGGGCCCATCCAACTCCGGATAGGCAACCGCCAGGAGGGGGGTCATGGTGCGATGGGCACCCCTTCCACATTGGGAGGCCAGCTGGGCCTCCGCCGTGTTCTTGCTCCAGCGGCGCAGGTCCTCCGATCTTTTACGGCAGTGGGGGCTCCGTCTGTGGTAGACCCCCAGGGTCCGGACATCCTTGGTGATGGCACGCTAAATACCCTTCTTCTGGTGGGTGCTGACCTAGAGGAATGGTACAGGGGGAAAGGAATTTACTCACCCGTCTGGACCGTCATACACTCACCATCCGCACATGCAGGCCTCAGCCCCCCCATGTGTCTTCCATCCACACCACTCAAAACAGGCATTGCCCATGCAGCATGCTCACAGTGTACTCACCTGTTGGTCTGGAGGACCGTACAGTTGCGTGGACTGGGGGAGGACCCCATCCACTAGTTTCTCCAACTCCTCCGAAGTGAAGGCAGGGGCCTTTTCCCCAGACGCTGTAGCCATTGTCGCTTCCAGACACAGGTCACAGCAGCACTTGCAGAGTAGGTCCTCTCCTGTTGAAGGTCAGGTATCAAGTGAGTGAACAGACAGAAAATGGCAGTCATGTCCGCGGCGGTGCGTACCGTCACCGCCTGCATACATCGTCATTGGCTCCTGGGACCCATAGGGCCCAATGTTAACCAATGCAGAATTGCGCAGTGGTCTTCAACCGCCCACCGCGACGGTGTATAACACCAGCGCAGTTACCTCATTTCCCCTTGTCCCACCTTACAGATCAGGCAGCCGCCATTTCAGGGGGGCACATGGGATGGATAAAAACTGCGTTACACATATCTAGGCCGGGAATACAGACAGATACCGGCACATTGCGGATTACAAACGTTTCTGAAAATAACACATTGTGATACCTCAGTGTTGGATGACTCTCTGTCGTTTGTTCTCCTCCATAGGGCACGTCTGCTGGGGCAGGTGATGAGATAGCGGCATCCTCCGGTGTACAGACCCCTGGTGGACCTGTCAACAATGGAAGAGAGACACATCATAATCACATACAGACTTGATCGTGCAACAATCCTGTAACTGTGTGCCCAGTTGGAGCCAGACCTCCCACAGGAATACCCCCTCTAGTGCAGGTCCTGTCTGTACTCCATTTTCTGGCCAGTGGGTCTTTTCAAACAACAGTGGCCATGGCATCAGGGATGTCCCAGCCAATGTTCTCTAACATGTTGTCCAGAGTGTTATCTGCCCTGCTGAAACACATGTGCAGCTACATCGTTTTCCCTCAGGTGGAGGATTTGCCCACAGTGAAAGGTGACTTCTATGCCCTGGGACATATCCCCAACATCATTGGTGCCATTGATGGTACACATGTGGGATTTGTACCCCCCCACAGGAATGAACAGGTGTACAGAAACTGGAAAAGCTACCATTCGATGAATGTGCAGAAGGTGTGTTTGGCAGACCAGTACATCTCCCATGTGAATGCCAAGTATCCTGGCTCAGTTCATGACGCTTACATTTTGAGGAATAGCAACATCCCTTATGTGATGGGGCAACTCCTGAGGCTCCGTGTGTGGCTAATAGGTGAGGCCAAGGTCCCAATACAGTTGACAAAGGTGTCTGGGTACGGGGTTGTCCCTAAGGGTTAGTGTGTGTCTAACAGTTGTCCCTCAACATTTGCAGGTGACTCTGGTTACCCAAGCCTGTCATGGTCACTGACCCCAGTGAGGAATCCCAGGACAAGGGCAGAGGAACGCTACAATGAGGCACATGGGCGAACTAGGAGGATTATAGAACACACCTTCGGCCTCCTGAAGGCCAGATTCCGGTGCCTCCATCTGACAGGTGGATCCCTATACCACTCACCGAAGAAGGTGTGCCAGATAATCGTGGCCTGCTGTATGCTGCACAACCTGGCTTTGTGACGCCAGGTGCCTTTTCTGCAGGAGGATGGGCCAGATGGTGGTCTTGTGGCAGCTGTGGAGCCTATGGACAGTGAAGAAGAGGAGGCAGAAGAAGAGGATATCGATAACCGAAAGAACATCATCATGCAATACTTCCAGTGAGACACAAGTAAGAAGATGTAACTGCTTCCCGCATCTCATACAATTGTTGGATCTAGCATAAGTCTCTCATTTTCACTCAGTGTATGGACACTGACTTGTCACTTTGACTTTCCATTTCACAGATCTGGGTCCCACTTTGTGCCCTCTGCTATGCTTACTGCTGGCCTACAGCTGTGTTACATTGGTATGTGAACAAGTAAATTGACATTGCTATATTCCATAGATATTGCAATTACACATTTGTGAAAGCACAGACTGACTCCAGATTGTTTTGTGATTGAAGTGTGTTTATTTCTGTGCAAATAAGTGGAGGGGGTTGTAACATGGGCTGGGGTGATGGTGGAGGAATGTCCAGTCTATTTGTTTCACAGGTGCATTGTCCAAAGGGGCATAGGAAGTGGAGCAATGGCAGTTTAAGGTGGACAGGGTGACATAGTGGGACAGAAGGGTGACATTCAGGGGGGTCTTATTTCCTGGCTGGGGTCTTGGCAATGTTCTCCATCTTGTTCCTGGATCTCAGGGATTGTTTGCGGGGTGGTTCTCCATCTGCAGGGGGTGGGGTGCTGGTGTCCTGTTGTTCCTGTGGCGGTGCCTCCTGTCCACTAGCGCCGGTGGAGGTGGAGGGCTGTTCATCATCCAGGCCAGTTTCAGGGGCCCGTTGGTGTGCCACTGTGTCCCTCATGGTGTTGACAAGGTCTGCCAGCACCCCTGCAATGGTGACCAAGGTGGTGTTGATGGACTTAAAGTCCTCCCTGATCCCCAGATAGTGTTCCTCCTGCAGCCGCTGGGTCTCCTGAAACTTGGCCAGTACCGTGCCCATCGTCTCCTGGGAATGGTGGTAAACTCCCATGATGTTGGAGAGTGCCTTGTGGAGAGTGGGTTCCCTGGACCTGTCCTCCCCCTGTCGCACAGCAGTCCTCCCAGCTTCCCTGTTATCCTGTGCCTCTGTCCCCTGAACCATGTGCCCACTGCCACTGCCCCCAGGTCCCTGATTGTCCTGTGTTAGTGGGGTTGCCTGGGTTCCCTGTAGTGGTGGACGCACAGCTGATTGACGTGTCCTGGGGACAGAGGGATGGGCCCGCTGGGTGGGTGCTGTGGTGGTGTTTCCTGAGGGGGGAGGTTCAGTGGTGGTTTGTTACTGTGTCAGGGGAACCGACTGTCCCGAGGTCCCTGATGGGCCAGGCTGGTCATCTTGATCCAGGCGTGCAGAGCTGCTGTCGTCACTGTGGGCCTCTTCTGTGGGGGGACTGGATATGTCTGGCACCTCCTGTCCGGTGACGTTGGGTATGGGTCCTGCTGGGGTGTAAATGCATAGTTATTGTATCTGTGTGTGCCATCTTGTGCAATGGGTGAGTGACCCTCTACTCCTGTGCTTGCATTATTGCAGTGGCCCGTGTATGATTGGTGATTTTGGGGCATGAGTGAGTCTCTCTATTGGACATGCTTTGGTGATGGGTGTCCATGCATTGGTGTTACATGCAGGGCTTGGTTTTGGGATGTGTGGGTTGTGGTAGTGGGGTATCTGTGGGTTGTTGGGTGATGGGTGTGAGGGTAAGGGTGGCGGTATGTGATGGCATTTGCCTTACCAGAGTCCAGTCCTCCTACTACTCCTGAGAGGCCCTCAGGGTGCATGATCACCAAGACTTGCTCCTCCCATGTTGTTAGTTGTGGGGGAGGAGGTGGGCGTCCACCGCCAGTCCTCTGTACAGCAATCTGGTGTCTGGATACCGCGGAACGTACCTTCCCCCTTAGGTCGTTCCACCTCTTCCTGATGTCATCCCGTGTTCTTGGATGCTGTCCCACTGCGTTAACCCTGTCAACAATTCTGCGCCATAGCTCCATCTTCCTTGCAATGGATGTCTGCTGCACCTGTGATCCGAATAGCTGTGGCTCTACCCAGACGATTTCCTCCACCATGACCCTGAGCTCCTCCTCAGAGAACCTGGGGTGTCTTTGAGGTGCCATGATGTGGTGTGGGTGATGTGTGAGGTGGTGTCAGTTGTGAGGGGATGTGTTGGTGTGTGTTGTTTTAGGTGCGTGGATGTTGTGTAAGTGATGGTGTTGTGTGTCTGTGGATACTGGTGTTGTTTTAGGTAGTCTCTCTCTCTGGCCTTCTTTCAAATTTTTGGTTGTAAGTGTTTGTGGGTGATGTGGGTGTGTGCTTTATATTGGATTGGGTGTGTGGGTGTGGTGTGTGTATATGTATTAGGTGTGTGTATTTGGAATTGTCCAATGTGGTTGTGTTTTGTTAGTGTGTGTGTATTTTGACCCCGGCGGTATGTACCGCTAATGGTTTACCGCGGTTGAATGACCGCCGCGTTGATTCGTGGGTCGTGGTAGTGTGGGCGTATTCTTGTTGGCGTGATGGTGTAGGTTTTGGTATCGCCAGTTTATCACTAACCTTTGGTGTGGCGGGCTTGTTTGGGTGTCTGTATTGTGCCGGATTCCGAGCTGTGGGTCGTAATAACTGTAGTGGAATTCCGCGGCCGCAGTGGTATGCTGGCGGTCTTCTGCACGGTGGAAAGCGGGATTTACCGCCAGGGTTGTAATGAGGGCCATAGTCACTAAAATAAAGTACTTTTATTTTTAGTAACTCTGAGTGTTGTGTTTCTTATGATATAGTGCTATATGATATAAGTGGTATAGTATGAGCTTTGCATGTCTCCTAGTTCAGCCTAAGCTGCTCTGCTACAGCTACCTCTATCAGCCTAAGCTGCTAGAACACTATTAATCTACTAATAAGGGATAACTGGACCTGGCACAAGGTGTAAGTACCATCTGGTACCCAATATAAGCCAGGCCAGCCTCCTACATTGGTGGTGCAGCGGTGGGATAAGTACTTGTAACTGCTTTACCACTTTGTCATTGGTGCTTTTCATAAGAAAAACATATACCAAATACTTCAGAATATACACAGTAACCTAAACAGGTAACTTTCCTTCTCTAAAACCTTCTAAAAAGTTTCTGAAAAGTTTGAAAACGTTTTCCTCTCTTCTTTAAAAAGTTCCAAAAACGGTTTTCTCTCTCTGTCCTAAACCTTTTCTATCATGTCTGCAGTAGGGCTTACTCCCACAGTTGTCCAGGCAACCTATGGGAATCTAAACTTTAAAGGTTTGAGGGGTCTCTGCATTGAAAGAGGTTTAGCAATTGGTAAGAATCCTGCAAACGATCTTCTCCTTAACCTTCTCCTAGAAAGTGACCAGAACAAGTCTGGCCCATCCCAGGATCAGGAGGTAGAGGAGGGGGGTACCCAGCCAGACTCAGAGGAGTCCCCCCGAGGATGCTGGGGAGGGTTCTTCCAAGGACCTGCCAGCTAGCAGGCCACCTAGTGACACTGGTAGTGGGAGGGATTCACACACTAGTAGGGCACCTTTCACTCCTAAAGGCCAGGTTACTAGGGTCCAGCCAGCTAGGGACAGGTCCAACTCTGCCAATTCCCACATTTCTTCTGTGTCTCACAATTCCCAAGCCTCCCACCGTGAGGATAACTTAATGGAAAGGGAACTCAGAAAGCTGAGGTTGGAAGAGTCCAGGCTGAAGCTTAAACAGCAGCAGCTGGCCTTAGACAGGGAATCTCTGGATGTGGAAAGGGAAAGGCAGAGGTTGGGGTTAGTTCCCCATGGTGGCAGCAGCAGTGTATTTGATAGCAATCCTGTTAGAGAGCAAGATTTCAGAAACCTGCATAAGATAGTCCCCCCTTACAAGGAGGGGGATGACATTAACAAGTGGTTTGCTGCACTTGAGAGGGCCTATATGGTACAGTTGGTCCCTCAAAGGCAGTGGGCTGCTATCTTGTGGGTATCTTTCACTGGTAAGGGTAGGGATAGGCTCCTTACTGTCAGAGAAAGTGATGCTAACAATTACAAAGTTTTGAAGGATGCACTCTTAGATGGATTTGGCTTAACCACTGAACAATACAGGATTAAGTTCAGAGACACCAGAAAAGAGTCCTCTCAAGACTGGACAGACTTTGTAGACTGACTATGAAAGCCTGTATAATCTAATCCTGAGAGAGCATATTTTGAAGAATTGTATGTCTGATTTGTTGCACCAGTACTTGGTAGACTCCGATCTGACCTCTCCCCAAGAATTGGGAAAGAAGGCAGACAAATGGGTCAGAACAAGAGTGAACAGAAAAGTTCATACAGAGGGTGACAAGGATGGCAAGAAGAAGGATGGTACGTCTTCTGACAAGGGTGGGGACAAAAATAAAAAAACATTCTGAGTCTTCATCAGGCCCACAAAAATCTTCTGGGGGTGGTGGGTCCAAATCCTCTTCTCACAATCAGAAAAAGTCATGGTGCTATTTATGTAAAGTAAAAGTCCATTGGGCAAGTGATGCCACAGGTCCAAAGAAAAAAACCAAGGCTCCCACTACCACAACCCCAACTGCAACCTCTAGTGACCCTAGTAATAGCAGAGGTGGTGGGAAGTCTACTACAAATAGCCAATCCAAGGGTGTAGCTGGGCTCACAATTGGAAGTGTAGTTGGGGTTGGTCTTGTTAGGGAGACCACAGAGGCTGTTTTAGTCTCTGATGGTGGCATTGACTTTGCCACCTTGGTTGCTTGTCCCCTTAATATGGGTAATTACAAGCAACTACCCCTAATTAATGGTGTTGATGTTGAGGCCTACAGGGACACAGGAGCCAGAGTAACTATGGTTATAGAGAAACTGGTTCACCCTGATCAACACCTACTTGGTCACAATAAAACACTTAGCCACCCCATGGCTGTTGTAAATCTCAACTGGGGGATTTACTGGTCCAATGGAAGTTGTGGTGACCACTGAATTACCTTACTAGGTAATGATTTGGAGACATCAGCTTGGGCTGAAGTGGAGTTGGAGGCTCATGCAGCAATGCTGGGCATTCCTGGGCATATTTTGTCTTTAACAAGGGCTCAGGCCAAATAGCAAAAAGGACAGGGAAACTTGGATCCTGGAACAATGGACCAAGTGCTCCCAAAAGCTAGGGGTAGGAAGGGTAAATCCTTGCCCACTATCCCTCCCTCACCAGAAGATTCCCCTTTTGAGGAAGAGGAATCCTCTCCCTGTGCATAACCTACACCAGAGGAGCTGGCAGCAGACACTGATGAGCTTTTGGGTGCAGGGGGGCCTGCTAGGGTAGAGCTGAGTGTGGCACAGCAGACTTGTCCCACACCAGATGGTTTGAGACAGCAAGCTCTCAAACAGCAGAATGGGGATGTCAGTGCTAGCCATAAGGTGTATTGGGAAGACAGCCTCCTATATACTGAGTCAAGGGTCACTAAACCTGGAGCTGCCAGGAGATTGGTCATCCCTTTGCAGGATAGGGAGTTTCTTCTTACCTTGGCACATGACATTCCTTTGGCTGGGCATTTGGGCCAGAGTAAAACTTGGGACAGACTTGATCCCTTCTTTCACTGGCCTCATATGTCAGAGGATAATAAAGAGTTTTGTCGCTCTTGTGTGACCTGCCCAGCCAGTGGCAAGACTGGTGGCACACCAAAGGCCCCCTTAATTCCACTTCCTGTGGTTGCGGTGCCCTTTGAAAGGGTAGGGGTTGACATAGTTGTCCCCCTTGACCCTCCTACAACTTCAGGCAATAGGTTTATCCTGGTGGTAGTGGACCATGCCACTAGGTATCCTGAAGCAATTCCCTTAATGACCACTACAGCTCCTGCAGTGGCAAAGGCCCTCATGGGAATCTTTTCCAGAGTAGACTTTCCTAAGGAAGTGGTGTCAGACAGAGGTAGCAACTTCATGTCTGCATACCTCAAAGCAATGTGGAAGGAGTGTGGTGTAACATACAAGTTCACTACTCCTTATCATCCACACACAAATGGTCTGGTTGAGAGGTTTAATAAAACTCTCACAGGTATGATAATGGGACTCCCTGAAAAAGTCAGAAGGAGATGGATGTACTGTTACCTTGCCTCATTTTTGCTTACAGGGAAGTACCCCATAAAGGAGTGGGCTTTAGCCCCTTTGAGCTCCTCTTTGGGCACCCTGTGAGAGATCCCCTTGTACTTGTTAATGAAGGTTGGGAACAACCTTTAAAAGCTCCTAAACAGGACATTGTGGACTATGTACTTGGCCTAAGATCAAGAATGGCTGAGTACATGAAAAGGCCCTTAAAAATCTTCAGGCCAGCCAGGAGCTGCAAAAGCAATGGTATGACCAGAAGGCTGTCCTGACTCAGTACCACCCAGGACAGAAGATGTGGGTATTGGAGCCTGTGGACCCAAGAGCACTCCAGGACAAATGGAGTGGACCCCATCTAATTTTTAAGAAAAAGAGTAAGGTTACCTACTTGGTAGACCTGGGCACTGCCAGGAGTCCCCTTAGGGTGCTCCATGTCAACCGCCTAAAACCCTACTATGACAGGGCTGATCTCACCCTGCTCATGGCAACTGATGAGGGACAGGAAGAAGAGAGTGACCCTCTCCTTGATCTCCTTCCGCCACTGAAGCTGATGGCTTAATGGAGGGAGTAGTACTTGCAGATTGTCTCACTGCAGAGCAGAAGGACAACTATGTAAATCTCTTAAGTCAGTTTTCTGAACTCTTCTCACTGATACCAGGTACATATACTTGGTGTGAGCATACAATCAATACTGGAGACAGTTTACCTGTCAAAAGTAAGATTTATAGGCAGCCTGACCATGTCAGGGACTGCATAAAACAAGAGGTTCAGAAAATGTGAGACTTAGGAGTGATTGAGCCTTCAGAAAACCCATGGGCTAGCCCCGTGGTGCTGGTTCCAAAACCTCACAGTAAGGATGGTAAAAGAGAGATGAGGTTTTGTGATGACTATAGAGGGCTCAACCAAGTAACGAAGACAGATGCTCACCCTATACCCAGAGCAGATGAGCTCATAGATACACTGGCTTCTGCCAAGTATCTAAGCACGTTTGATTTAACTGCAGGGTATTTGCAGATTAAATTATCAGAAGTTGCTAAACCCAAGACTGCATTTTCAACCATTGGAGGGAACTATCAATTCACTGTGATGCCCTTTGGTCTGAAAAGTGCACCTGCCACTTTTCAAAGGTTGGTGAACACAGTCCTGCAAGGGTTGGAAGCTTTTACTGCAGCATATCTGGATGATATAGCTGTCTTTAGCTCCACCTAGAATGATCATCTGGTCCACCTGTGGAATGTTTTGGAGGCCTTGCAAAAGGCAGGTCTCACTATCAAGGCCTCAAAGTGCCAGATAGGGCAGGGGAAAGTGGTTTATCTGGGCCACCTTGTAGGTGGGGAACAGATTGCACCACTACAGGGGAAGATCCAGACCATTATGGAATGGGCTCCCCTTACAACTCAAACCCATGTGAGAGCCTTTCTAGGCCTCACCGGGTACTATAGGAGGGTCATTAAGAATTATGGCTCCGTTGCAGCTCCTCTTAATTACCTCACTAGTAGGAAGATGCCTAAAAAGGTATTGTGGACAGCTAGCTCTCAAAAAGCTTTTGATGAGCTCAAACAGGCTATGTGCTCTGCACCTGTCCTAAAAAGCCCTTGCTACTCCAAAAAGTTCATAGTCCAGACTGATGCTTCTGAATTGGGGGTTGGGGCAGTGCTATCACAGCTTAATACTGACGGCCAGGATCAACCTGTTGCTTTTATCAGGAGGCGGTTGACCCCTAAAGAAAATCGTTGGTCTGCCATAGAGAGGGAGGCCTTTGCTGTGGTCTGGGCACTGAAAAAGTTGAGACCATACCCGTTTGGTACTCACTTTATTGTTCAGACAGACCACAAACCTCTACTTTGGCTAAAACAAATGAAAAGTGAAAACCCTAAATTGTTGAGGTGGTCCATCTCCCTACAGGGAATGGACTATATAGTAGAACATAGACCTGGGAGTACCCACTCCAATCCAGATGGACTCTCCAGATATTTCCACTTAGACAATGAAGGCTCATCTGGGCAAGGTTAGCCTTATTGTCCCTCGTTTGGGGGTGGGGGTTGTGTAGGAAAGTACCATCTTGCCTGGCATGTTACCCCCATTTTTACTTGTGTGTTTGTTTGTTTTTGCCTGTGTCACTGGAATCCTGCTAGCCAGGACCCCAGTGCTCATAGTTTGTGGCCTATATGTGTTCCCTGTGTGGTGCCTAACTGTATCCCTGAGGCTCTGCTAACCAGAACCTCAGTGTTTATGCTCTCTCTGCTTTTAAAATTGTCACTGCAGGCTAGTGACTATTTTCACCAATTCTGATTGGCACCCTGGAACACCCTTATATTTCCCTAGTACATGGTACATAGGTACCCAGGGTATTGGGGTTCCAGGAGATCCGTATGGGCTGCAGCATTTCTTTTGCCACCCATAGGGAGCTCAGACAATTCTTACACAGGACTGCCACTGCAGCCTGAGTGAAATAACGTCCACGTTATTTCACAGCCATTTTACACTGCACTTAAGTAAGTTATAAGCCACCTATATGTCTAACCCTCACTTGGTGAAGGTTAGGTGCAAAGTTACTAAGTGTGAGGGCACCCTGGCACTAGCCAAGGTGCCCCCACATTGTTCAGGGCAATTTCCCCGGACTTTGTGAGTGCGGGGACACCATTACAAGTGTAGACTACATATAGGTCAGTACCTATATGTAGCTTCACAATGGCAACTCTGAACATGGCCATGTAACATGTCTAAGATCATGGAATTGTCCCCCAAGCCAAATCTGGTGTTGGAGTGCCAATCCCATGCATCCCCGGGGCTCCAGTATGGACCCTGGATACTGCCAAACTAGCTCTCTGGGGTTTTCTCTTCAGCTACCGCTGCTGCCAACCCTCAGACAGGTTTCTGCCCTCCTGGGGTCTGGGCAGCCCAGTCTCAGGAAGGCAGAACAAAGGATTTCCTCTGAGAGAGGGTATTACACCCTCTCCCTTTGGAAATAGGTGTTAAGGGCCTGAGAGGAGTAGCCTCTCCTCGCCTCTAGGAATGCCTTGAAGGGCACAGATGGTGCCCTCCTTGCATAAACCAGTCTATAGCAGTTCAGGGATCCCCCAGCCCCTGCTCTGGCGCGCAACTGGACAAAGGAAAGGGGAGTGACCACTCCCCTGTCCATCACCACCCCAGGGGTGGTGCCAAGAGCTCCTCCAGTGTTTTCCAGACCTCTGCCATCTTGAATGCAGAGGTGTGAGGGCACAGTGGAGGCCTCTGAGTGGCAAGTGCAAACAGGTGACGTCAGAGACCCCTCCTGATAGGTGCTTACCTGGTTAGGTGGCCAATCCTTCTCTGAGGGCTATTTAGCGTCTCTCCTGTGGGTTTCTCTTCAGATAACGAATGCAAGAGCTCATCAGAGTTCCTCTGCACTTCTCTCTTCAACTTCTGCCAAGGATCGACCGCTGACTGCTCCAGGACGCCTGCAAAACTCCAACAAAGTAGCAAGACGACTACCAGCAACATTGTAGCGCCTAATCCTGCCGGCTTTCTGGACTGTTTCCTGGTGGTGCATGCTCTGAGGGCTGTCTGCCTTCACCCTGCACTGCAAGCCAAGAAGAAATCTCCCGTGGGTCGACGGAATCTTCCCCCTGCTGACGCAGGTACCAAACTTCTGCATCACCGGTCCTCTGGGGCCCCTCTCATCGTGATGAGCATGGTCCCTGGAACACAGGAGCTGGATCCAAGTGACCCCGACAGTCCAGTGGTCCTTCTGTCCAAATTTGGTGGAGATAAGTCCTTGCCTCCCCACCCCAGACAGTAATCCTGTGTACTGCGTGATCTGCAGCTGCTAGGGCTTCTGTGCACTTTTGCAAGATTTCCTTCGTGCACAGCACAGCCCAGCCCAGGTCCTCAGCACTCCGTCCTGCATTGCCCAACTTGCTGAGCTGACCTCCGGCTTCGTGGGACCGTCTTTTGTTGTGTTGAGACAACCGTCATGCTCAGATTTCTTGTATGCCAGTTCAAGTGCTTCTGCGGGTGCTGCCTGCTTCTGCGTGGGCTCTCTCTGTTGCTGAGCACCCCCTCTGTCTCCTCCTCCAAGGGGCGATCTCCTGGTCCTTCCTGGGCCCTGGCAGCACCCATAACCTTCAACCGCAACTCTTACAGCTAGCAAAGCTTGTTTGCTGTCTTTTTGCATGGAAACAACTCTGCATACTCTAGCACGCCGTGGGACATCTTCTGACCAAAGGAGAAGTTCCTGGCACCTTCTGTTGTTGCAGAATCTTCAGCTTCTTCCACCCGGAGGCAGCCCTTTAGCACCTTCATCCGGAGTTTAGTGGGCTCCTGCCCCCCCGGACACTTGCGTGACTCTTGGACTTGGTCCCCTTCCTTTGTCAGTCCTCAGATCCAGGGATCCGTCTTCAGTGCTTTGCAGTCAGTTGTCTTTGCAGAATCCCCTATCTCAACTGTCTTTCTGGGGTAGTAGGGTAACTTTACTCCTACTTTTCAGGGTCTTGGGGTGGGGTATCTTAGAACTCCTTAGTGTTTTCTTACACTCCCAGTGACCCTCTACACACTAGACTAGGCCTGGGGTCCATTCGTGGTTCGCATTCCACTTTTGGAGTATATGGTTTGTGTTGCCCCTAGGCCTATTGTCTCCTATTGCATTCTATTGTGTTCTACAGTGTTTGCAATATTTTTTCTAAGTGTTTTACTTACCTGATTTTGGTTTGTGAGTATATTTTGTGTATTTTACTAACCTCCTAAGGGAGTATATCCTCTGAGATACTTTTGGCATATTGTCACTAAAATAAAGTACCTTTATTTTTAGTAACTCTGAGTATTGTGTTTCCTATGGTATAGTGCTATATAAGTGGTATAGTAGGAGCTTTGCATGTCTCCTAGTTCAGCCTAAGCTGCTCTGCTACAGCTACCTTTATCAGCCTAAGCTGCTAGAACACTACTAATCTACTAATAAGGGATAACTGAACCTGGCATAAGGTGTAAGTACCATCTGGTACCCACTATAAGCCAGGCCAGCCTCCTACAGTGCCCCTGTGAGTACTTGTATCTGTTAGGGTTTGTACACAGCAAAGAGCATGTCCCCTCTCACTGCACTAGTGGGTTCTGTAATAGCTCCCTTTTAAACTTACTATTGAAAGCCTTTCTTGTTATCTCACCTTCCCCCCCCCAGGCTTCTGTCTATGCTGTTTAATGTGCTGTTTTGTTTACACATTGGGCCTTGCTTTTACCAAGGCTTCTTTAAAATACTCCTCCCTAGGCCATGTGTTAATCCAATTCATTTGTATAATAACTGAAACTCTGCACACCTTTCAAGAACATGTGCAGCATGTGAGGACCACACCCAGCTCTTCAAACCACACCCAGCTCTGCACACCTTCCAAGAACATGTGCAGCATGTGAGGACCACACCCAGCTCTTCAAACCACACCCAGCCCTGTCTATAAAAGGCATCCCCCGAGCCTCACCCAGTGCTTGTGCTCGTCTACCTCCCGCTTACCTGAGAACAGATCCCTCGGCGCTGGCACTCCTGCTCTTTACAGACTTTCATTGACTTCAATGGGCGCAGCTTCTGGCTCTTCCTTCTTCCGGTTTCCGGTTCCTCCTTGCTTCAGCCTCTCTCCTATGAGTAACCTGCAAAAGAGAAAGAAGACAAGGTTAGACTGATCAGTATCTCTTGCCAGCAACAAGTAAGTGCAAAACCTTTTATTACCTGAAAGAACTTTGACAACAATTTCTGGATTCGTGTATAGACAATTTGAAACGAAATACCTTCCACGAACATTCTGATTCAAACTCTTTGTTACAAGAATATTTTGCAGAACTTTGTGAAGCAAACATTGTTTTTTCTCATGGAACTTTTAAGAATCGAACAGTGGAAACCATTAACAGCAAGGCAAACAGTAAATCAAGGACTTGCACAAATTACATGCTGTATTTTGATGTAAAAGTACAGTATTTGTTTTATAAAAGATTCTGGAAATATGGGAAAAGTGAGTCTGCTATTGGGAATTTAGGCTTTAGTTATATTATGATGAATGTTTGATATTGGTAATTCTGATAACGGTATTTGTTTAATGTTTTAGAAGCTTTACAGTAATAGAAAACACATCCCAGAGCAGTAACACATTCCAAACCTGGAAACTAGAGACCAGGATCCAAGAGGTACTTTTAGAAGAGAATTTCTAATAAATAAAGGGATAGTCAGGAACCCATTTAGGAATAGGTTGCACTTATCTGTTCTTTGTTTATGTTTCATTAGGCACCAGTTTCTACAGAAGTCAGAAAGGGCTGCAGATTTGTGCAGCACTTCAACAGTGGAAACGCAAGAACGGTGTTGTCTCTCTTTTTTATTTTATCCACTTCCCCCCTTCCCTTGAGCTTCTGTTCTTAGTGCACTGTTTTAAAAACTAGTGTGCTGGAACAAGCAGTTTCAGGGTGGGGTCGGATTGTTTTCAACCTCCATCAGAACTGAACAAGAACTCAGGTGAGCTGGGCTTTGACAGAAGCACAAGCCTTAAAAAATTTCAGTTCTGGTGGACGATGAATACCGGGGAAGAAATAGAGGGCATTGACGTCACGGATATGGCGCAGGCCCTAAATGAGGACTTGGCTCATAATGAATCAGTGTCTGGCATCTTGCAACATATGCAAGAGGAAATAGAGAGATTAAAGATGGAGAATACCTCTTTAAAACAGGGTTTAAGCAGGTATAAATTTAGGGGATCTCAGTGGAACACAGCTTCTACGCCTTTGTTTAAAACCTCCTCAGAGACAGGGGCGCCATCAAAACATACAACTTTGCCTTCCCCAGTTGAGGTTACTGTTAATGTTCCTAATGTTGTGCCCTTAGCAGCACCTGAACGTTTTCATGGAGATAGTAACAAATTCCATGTTTTTATCAATCAATGTCAATTACACTTCATTTGTAAGCCACAACAGTTCCCTACTGATGATACGAAAGTGGCATTCGTCTTGTCTTATTTGGGTGGCACAGCAGCCAATTGGTCAATTCCTTTCGTGGATAGAGATGATCCCATCCTCCATAATTGGAATCAATTTAAACGTACCATGACCAGCCTTTTTGCAAAACACACTTTCATGCAGGCAAGTGATAATGAGCTTTTAAATCTTAAACAAGGTAACAAGGATTTATTGACCTATCTCACTAGTTTTAATCGTTTACTCACCGAGACACAGTGGCCAGAAGAAAAGCGTGTCTCCCTTTTTTATAAAGGTTTGAGAGACAAGTTAAAAGACGCGCTGGCTCATATCGTTGATTTGCCAAAAGACTATTCGGACTTTGTAGATTTAGTTGTGAAATTAGAACATAGACTAGGAGAAAGAAAGGGAGATAAATACAAACTGGAATCACGGTTAACTTTTATTAGACACGAGAAGAAAGACACAGATAATAAACTCCCTGAACCAGAGCCTATGCAAATAGGGACACTCAGAGGTCCACTCACATCAGAGGAAAAAGAAAGAAGGAGAAAATGTCAATTATGTTTATATTGTGGCAGGGCAGGTCACTTTGCCAGAGAATGTCCAGTAAAGCCTAAAACTCCACGAAAGGGTGCTGTTTCCTCCATCTCCTCAACTGAATCGGGAAACGATTAAGCTCGACAAGGGGAGAGGTTACTTGTTCGAGGAAACATCTTAATCAAACCTCTAATGCTGCAGCCTTCAGGGTACCGCACATACCTAGACATTTCATAATTCAGGTTGTTTTAATTGTTACTACCCAAGTGAGGCATTCTCTCCCTGTCCTACTGGACTCAGGCGCGACAGGAAATTTTGTGGATAATAAGTTAGCTGAAATCTTAGGACTTCCTATGTGCCTAAAGCCTTGTCCAGAAGCAGTATGTGCAGTGGATGGGTCAGAATTGACCTCTGGATTAATCACAAAACAAACAAGTCCACTTGTTATGGTCTGTCAGAACGGGCACACAGAGGTGATTAGCTTTGATCTGATAGATACTCCTAATTTTGGTTTGATTCTCGGGGTACCCTGGTTAACAACTCATAACCCAAAAATTGATTGGGTGAATAGAACTGTTACTTTGGATTCCTCTTTCTGTAGAACCAATTGCTATCAAGAAGCAGGTACAGAACAGAGCACAGTATTACACTGTGCTAGTGTTACACAAGATGAACCAAGTCTCCCTCCTGAATATTCTGACTTTAAAGACGTCTTTGATCCAGTAAAGGCTAGTGTGCTGCCCCCACATCGGTCATATGACTGCCGTATAGATCTTATCCCAGGGGCCCCTTTACCTAATAACAGAGTATATGCTTTGACTGACGAAGAAACCAAATACTTAAGAACCTACCTAGATGACCTACTACAGTCTGGGTTCATCCGTCATTCCACATCTCCGGTGTCATCTCCACTCTTTTTTATCCCGAAGCCGGATAAATCCCTGCGCGCGTGTATCGATTATAGAGGACTAAATAAGGCTACAATAAAGAATAAATATCCTCTTCCTCTAATACCTGTGTTGTTGGATCAATTAAGACATTCTACTGTATACACTAAACTAGATCTGCGGGGAGCTTACCACCTGGTCCGAGTAAAAGAGGGGGATGAGTGGAAGACAGCTTTCAAAACAAAGTTTGGTTTATTTGAGTACACAGTAATGCCCTTTGGGTTATGTAATGCCCCTGCGGCCTTTCAGTTCTTTATAAATGAGGTTCTACACGAATTCCTGGACGTTTGTGTCATAGTATACATAGACGACATCCTCATTTACTCTAAGAACTCAGAAGAACATACCCAACATGTTCGTGCAGTATTATCAAAGTTAAAAGAAAATCATCTTTTTGATAAGTTAGAAAAGTTTACTTTTAATGTCAACAAGGTGGACTTTTTAGGATACTGCCTGTCACCTCAAGGAATAACTATGGATGTAAAGAAAATCAGTGCTATTGCTGATTGGCCAGAACCATCCTCTGTAAAAGATATTCAGAAATTTCTGGGTTTCGCCAATTTTTATAGGAGGTTTATTGCACATTTTGCAGACATTGCGGCCCCAATAACTACCTTGTTGCGGAAAGGACAACAATTTCTTTGGACTGATGAGGCGGCACACGCCTTTCAACTCCTAAAACAAAAGTTCACTTCAGCCCCAATTCTGAAACATCCTGATCCCGACTTGCCTTTTTTTGTTGAAGCAGATGCTTCACAAGTAGCTTTAGGAGGAGTTCTCTCTCAACGAGATGCAGTAGATGGCCAGTTATATCCTATAGCCTTCTATTCTAAAATGTTATTGCCAGCTGAACAAAATTACACTGTGGCTGAAAGGGAACTATTAGCTATCAAAGTAGCCTTTTCAGAATGGAGGCACCATTTAATGGGAGCCAAGTACCCAGTTACAATCTTTTCTGACCATAAGAACCTACAGTTTTTTGGATCTCTTAAAGCACTAACACCACGTCAGATGCGCTGGTTAAATTTTTTTTGCACATTTGACTTTGTTATAACCTATAGACCAGGTGCACAACAAATTCAATCTGATGTGTTATCTAGATATGGACATACCTCAGACATGAAACAAGATAAAATAGGAGAACCCATTATTCCTCCCCAAAAGTTGTTGGCACCAGTACAACAGAAGGATTTCATCACAGATCTATATAATGCACACATGCAAATAGCACCTCAGGATTGGTTAAAGGATTCCCATAACACAATACAACGAGGTTTATTGTATCACGACAACATGCTGTTAGTGCCCACCTCTGAATTACAAACACAGGTGATAATTTGGCATCACGCCTCACCGTTGGCAGGTCATCCTGGTTGGGTAAAAACCCTGGAAAATGTGCAAAAACACTTTTGGTGGGACACTATAAGAAAGGACATTAAGCAATTTGTCACTACCTGTCCAATTTGTGCAAGACATAAATCTTCTCATAAGGCTCCTGACGGCTTGTTAATACCAATGCCAACACCCAAACAACCTTGGCACACTGTGAGCGTAGACTTTATTGTAGGTTTACCACCTGTAAAATCCTTCACAACAGTGTTGGTTATAGTGGATTTTTTATCTAAAATGGCACATTTTGTACCATTACAGAAATTACCCACGGCGGCAGAATTTGCCGATATTTTTATAAGGGAAATTGTGCGTTTACATGGTTTGCCAAGCAAAGTGGTGTCAGACCGAGGGAGCCAGTTCAACTCCAGATTTTGGAAAAAATTATGTGAAAAACTGAAAATAGATGTGGCCTTATCCACTGCTTTCCACCCAGAGACAGATGGACAGACTGAACGACTGAACCAAACCTTACTTCAAACGCTACGTTGTTTATTGGCTAATTATTCTAGTGAATGGTTGGAAGCTCTCCCTGTAGCAGAGTTTGTTTATAATAATACTGAGCATTCAGCTCTACTTTGCTCACCATTCTATTTCTTGCAGGGGTATCATCCAAGAGCTATACCCATTTTGTTAGAAGATTCCCTGTTGCCTACAGTAACGGATAGACTAACGAGGTTAGGTGACATACAAGACAAAGCCAGGAAACATTTATTAAAGTACAAGGAAAGCATGAAAAGACAAGCAGACAAACACAGGTCTGAGGCCCCAATGTATAAAATTGGTGACAAGGTATGGCTCTCCACAAAGAACCTAAACATAGAGGGATCCCGAAAGCTGCAACCACGTTTCATTGGACCCTTTAGTATAACTGCCATAGTAAACCCGGTAACAGTAAAATTAGATTTACCAAAAGAATATCCAGTACATACTACATTCCATGTGTCCTTGCTTAAGCCGTACAACTCAAAAACCCGACCTGAACCACCACCTCCACCCATACCAATTAAGGGAAATCTGGAATATGAAGTGAAAAGCATAAAAGACTCAAAAAGAATTAGTGGACGTCTGTTTTATTTAGTAGAATGGAAAGGATATGATGAATCTGAGAATTCATGGGAACCAGCATCATATGTACATGCCCCACAGCTGATTAGACGGTTTTATTTAAAAAATCCAGGAAAACCCCGTCCTGTAGGAGGGCCTTTGAGGGGAGCAACTGTTAGGGTTTGTACACAGCAAAGAGCATGTCCCCTCTCACTACACTAGTGGGTTCTGTAATAGCTCCCTTTTAAACTTATTATTGAAAGCCTTTCTTGTTATCTCACCTTCCCCCCCCCTAGGCTTCTGTGTATGTTGTTTAATGTGCTGTTTTGTTTACACATTGGGCCTTGCTTTTACCAAGGCTTCTTTAAAATACTCCTCCCTAGGCCATGTGTTAATCCAATTCATTTGTATAATAACTGAAACTCTGCACACCTTTCAAGAACATGTGCAGCATGTGAGGACCACACCCAGCTCTTCAAACCACACCCAGCTCTGCACACCTTCCAAGAACATGTGCAGCATGTGAGGACCACACCCAGCTCTTCAAACCACACCCAGCCCTGTCTATAAAAGGCATCCCCGAGCCTCACCCAGTGCTTGTGCTCGTCTACCTCCCGCTTACCTGAGAACAGATCCCTCGGCGCTGGCACTCCTGCTCTTTACAGACTTTCATTGACTTCAATGGGCGCAGCTTCTGGCTCTTCCTTCTTCCGGTTTCCGGTTCCTCCTTGCTTCAGCCTCTCTCCTATGAGTAACCTGCAAAAGAGAAAGAAGACAAGGTTAGACTGATCAGTATCTCTTGCCAGCAACAAGTAAGTGCAAAACCTTTTATTACCTGAAAGAACTTTGACAACAATTTCTGGATTCGTGTATAGACAATTTGAAACGAAATACCTTCCACGAACATTCTGATTCAAACTCTTTGTTACAAGAATATTTTGCAGAACTTTGTGAAGCAAACATTGTTTTTTCTCATGGAACTTTTAAGAATCGAACAGTGGAAACCATTAACAGCAAGGCAAACAGTAAATCAAGGACTTGCACAAATTACATGCTGTATTTTGATGTAAAAGTACAGTATTTGTTTTATAAAAGATTCTGGAAATATGGGAAAAGTGAGTCTGCTATTGGGAATTTAGGCTTTAGTTATATTATGATGAATGATTGATATTGGTAATTCTGATAACGGTATTTGTTTAATGTTTTAGAAGCTTTACAGTAATAGAAAACACATCCCAGAGCAGTAACACATCCCAAACCTGGAAACTAGAGACCAGGATCCTAGAGGTACTTTTAGAAGAGAATTTCTAATAAATAAAGGGATAGTCAGGAACCCATTTAGGAATAGGTTGCACTTATCTGTTCTTTGTTTATGTTTCATTAGGCACCAGTTTCTACAGAAGTCAGAAAGGGACGCAGATTTGTGCAGCACTTCAACAGTGGAAACGCAAGAACGGTGTTGTCTCTCTTTTTTATTTTATCCACTTCCCCCCTTCCCTTGAGCTTCTGTTCTTAGTGCACTGTTTTAAAAACTAGTGTGCTGGAACAAGCAGTTTCAGGATGGGGTCGGATTGTCTTCAACCTCCATCAGAACTGAACAAGAACTCAGGTGAGCTGGGCTTTGACAGTATCCTCTGTTTGTGACGCAGAAAACAGGCAATTGTTGGTCTTGACCTTTCCATTGTATCAGTGGGGGAGGGGAGTAGGGACCTTATTCTACATAATTTCTGAAAGGCTAAGGGCAGGGTAAAAGTGAGCCTAATGAGCAGAGGAAGGAGCTAAGCTCAGAACTGCATATATTATATTTTTCCAGCTTTTAGGGGATCCCATAAAAGGGCTTTGACACATCTTGCTTAGTCCTCTAGGTTAGTCACTTTCATATTGAGATGACAAATGTCAGAGGTCCATCACTTTGTCCGTTCAGGATGACTTTCCAGACTGTTCTATTTTCCAGTCCCTCCGTTCTTTTATGGAAGAATCCCAAGTGGGTCCCTATTGCAGTGATTCATTTAGGTATGGCCTCTGGTGCTGCCTCAACCAGAATTGTCATCTCGGGTTACCTTACCACTTCTGTACATAGAAGTTGTTACTGGCTCCTCCCTGTTGTGCCTTCAGAGCTTCACTCAAGTGAGGATTTCTTAGTCCACGTCCAGAGTGTGCCTCAATCCTATGAATTTTTTAAGGGAATGTAGCTGTGGCTCACTAAGCATTAATTCTGCTGTCTTGAAAAATTACCAAGCAATAATTTTGCTGTCTTCAAAAATCCCACCATGCAGTACAGGGGGTGAATCAGGAGTTGAGGGATGATATTGCATTTTTGAATTGAGTACAGACGTCCATCTTCTTGAACTCTACAAATCCACTTTTAAACCTTGTACAATGGAAAAACTCTGAAAAGCACTGTAACCTGCTGAAGATATGGACAGATTTACACATTTATTTAGAGAGTTTTCTGAAACGTAAACATAGGTATCCGAGCACTGTACAGACCAAAACCATGATCCGTTACATAAGAATACGTGTTGGAAATGGCCTTTCTGCAGGGTCACCCCCAAACTTTTTGCCTTCCTCCTCTTCTTTCTCTGACCTCATTTTTGCTGGCTTTAGGAATCTGGACACTTTACCAGTGTTAAAGTGCATGTGCTCACTCCATAAAAATATGGAAACATTGGCTTATACCCAATTGGCATGTTTAATTTACTTGTAAGTCCCCAGTAAACTACATTACATCTACTACTAGTGGGCCTGCAGCACTGATTGTGCCACCCACCTACGTAGCCCTTTAATCATGTCTCAGGGCTGCCATTGACATTTAAACGTACTTGCCAAGCCTTAAACTCCAATTTTTCTACAATATTAGTTACTCCTAAGATAGGCTCTAGGTAACCTATAGGGCAAGGTGCTATGCAGGTAAAAGGCAGGATATATACCTGTGTGTTTTATATCTCCTGGTAGTGGAAAACCCCTAAATAGGTTTTCCACTACTGTGAGGCCTGCTCCTTTCATAGGATAGCATTAGGACTACCCTCATATACTGTTTGAGTGGTAGATTGTGATCAGAAAGGGGTAACCAGGTCATATTTAGTATGGCCAGAATGCTAATAGGAAATCCTGTTTATTGGTGAAGTTGAATTTTATATTACTATTTTAAAAATGCCACTTCTAGAAAGTGAGCATTTCTCTGCCTTCAAAATCCATCTGTGCCTTACAGCCTGTCTCCAATCAACGTCTGGGCTAGGGTGGTTGACAGCTCCCTTGTACATTTCACCCAGACAACCACAAACACAGGATACTCAGTCACACTTGCCCTCATCTCCATACTGAATGGGTCTTCCTGGACCTTTAGGGTGGATGGCCTGACGCTTACATTTCAAAGGCTAGTGGCCTGCCCTCACTCAATGGACTGCCAAACCTCCTACTGGGACCCTGGCAGACAGACCTGTACTGAAAGAGGACCTTGTGCAGTTGAAAACCACTCTTTGAAGTCTCCATCACCTCAAAGGCATTTTGGGGTATATAAACTGGGTCCCTGACCCCACCAAATCAGACACTTCTGGACCTGAACTTGCAACCTGTCAAGAAGAACTCCCTGGCTACCCAAAGGACTCATCTGGACTGCTTTGCTGAGAAGGACTGCTCTTACCTGCTGTTACCCTGCCTTGCTGCCCTCTGACTTTGCTGAGAAGTGCTCTCCAAGGGCTTGGATTGAGCTTGCCTTCTGTTTTCTGAAGTCTCAGGCCCGCCGCCCGCCACGCGGTTACCGCCATATGGCCGCTCCGCGGTCAAAAGACCGCAGCAGCCATTCTGGTTTTCCCGCTAGGCCGGCGGGCGACCGCCAAAAGAGCGCCCGCCGGCCCAGCGGGAAAGGCCCTGCAACAAGGAAGCCGGCTCCGAATGGAGTTGCACCCGTCGCGATTTTCACTGTCTGCTAGGCAGACAGTGAAAATCTTTATGGGGCCCTGTTAGGGGGCCCCTGCACTGCCCATGCCAGTGGCATGGGAAGTGCAGGGGCCCCAGGGGCCCCACGACACCCGTTCCCGCCATCCTGTTCCTGGCGGTAAAAAACGCCAGAAACAGGATGGTGGGAAGGGGGTCGGAATCTCCATGGCGGCGCTGCTTGCAGCGCCGCCATGGAGATTCAGCCCATGCAGGGGAAATCCGGCGGGAAATCCGGCGGGAAACCGCCAGATCCCCTTTTCTGACCGCGGCTTTACCGACGCGGTCAGAATGGGCTGGGAAGCACCGCCAGCCTGTTGGCGGTGCTTCCGTGGTCCCCGGCCCTGGCGGTCTTGGACCACCAGGGTTGGAATTACCCCCTTAATCTCTTCAGGAAACTCCTTTTGTGCCGAAAATCGACACACATCCTGCCGGAAACGATGCACAGCTTGCCTTGCGACGAGAAAATCGCCGCACAGCCGAACCGGAATGACGCAGCCTGACTTCTTCAGTGAAGAATTAATGCAGTGCATGCCTTGCAACAGAAAATATGACACATAGCCATACCGGATCAACGCATGCCCAGGATTTCCACGCATTGCCCCTAGGCATTAAAAAGATCCTCGCATTGCAATGAGGAATCCAGACTGCACACCTTAAATCGACGTAAAGCCCCTTTGCTGCATGGGAAGAAACGACGCATCGCCTGTGCCGCATTCGAAAATCAGAAGCAAACCCTACTTTTCCTTGCATCTCCTCCCCTGCGGTTATTATTTTGACGCATAACAGGTACTTTGTGCAAACAAGAGACAACTGTTGATTTCTACAATTTAAGACTCTTTTTAATCTTGCAAAAGTGATATCTCAACTTGTGGTTATTGAATCTTTATCGTTTTGACCTTAATTTAACGAGATAATTAGCCTATATTTTTCTAAACCTGTGTGGGGTATTTTTGTGGTGTTTTCACTGTGTTACTGTATGATTTATTGCACAAATACTTTATACATTTCCTTTTAAGTTAAGCCTGACTGCTCAGTGCCGAGCTTCCAGAGGGTGGGCACAGGATAATTTGGATTGTTTGTGATTTAACCTGAATAGGACTGTGGTCCCTGTTTGGACAAAGGTGAATACCTCTGCTAACTAGAGACTCCATTTCTAGCAATACATTATCAATTACCGGAAAAATCAAAGAGCGAAACAAAAACAGAGGGTCTGTCCAAGGAAAACCATAACCTGTTCCCTGAACTATATTATACCATGGCAGGGGAGCAAAATCCACTCTCAAAAAGTTTGTTGTTCATGATTGCACTTCCAGGGTGCAACAGTTCGGCACAGCCTACTGTAGCAATGTTAACTGTAGCTCATACAGAGTGTGTCAGGTGACCCTGGCAGTGCCTTTGACCATATTGAAGAAAGCTGTTTTGTAAAATGTTTACCACCTCTTTCTTGAAGGATCTGGTCTATGGGTTTGTTCAAATGTCCGATGGCAGAGAGTTCCAGATATATGGGGCAGCTCTGGAGAAGGTTTGAGTGTAAGTCTTCATTTTTTTAAAATGTGTGAGGTTCCAGCAGGACATTGTTTCCACTCTACAGAGATCGGCTCCCTCCTGAGATCGACTAAGATACATTGGTGAGTCATAGTGTATGGCTTTGTGCATCAGGCACTCTATCTTCAGGTGGATCCTGGCTTCAAATGGTAGCTGGTGGAGAGACTTGAGATAAGGTGTGATATGGTCGTAACTTCCTTATGCTGTAATCACTCTTGCTGCTGCATTTGCAGTTGCCTTGAGTGATGTTCATAATTTTGTTACTACCATTAGGATCGCACTGACATAATCAATTCTCAATATGGCTAAGAACTTAACTGCGGTTTTGAAGTCTGGAGGTGGATGAATGGTTTTACCTTCTGGAGGAGGTTGAGTTGTAGAACTGGACTTCAAGTGGTTCAGCAGATCTGATCTTGCATGTTAAGGTTTTGTCCAGGGTTATCCCCAGGGATTTCATTGACTCAATGATTACGGATTTGCAGTTGAGAGCATCTAGGTGTTCGATCCATGCCAGTATATGGAGGAGCTGTTGGGTGGGGATATATGTATGAATTTGTTTTTTAGGGAGTTCAGTTTAAGTTCATTTTGTGACAGATAGGTTTGGGTTTTCACTAAAGTGTTATTAGGTCAGATGATATTGTCCAGGGACAAGATCTTTAAATAAAGCTGGGTGTCATTTGAATACATACACTATCCAAGGTTCAGTCAGGCGAAGAAGGTGGCGGATGCCAGAGAGTGCTTGCACATCTGCAAAGCGTATGCCAATAGTGAAATCCGAGCAAAGTCATAAAATTTAAACAATATGGTGTTGGGTGCCAGGCTAGCCCTAACACCTGCCACCACAGGTGTCGGAGGGCCACACACTGAAGAGTGGGTGGTTGCCTAAATATTGAAAGAAGAGTGGCCAGGGCACACCAATAGCATGAATCCTGATCCTGATAATGTTCAAGAATAAGTAGAAAGTTCGTTCTTGGAAGATGATGTGTAGATATTTATTATAAGTGCAGGTAGAAAGTAGAAATCTCAATCAAAAACACTCACCTCCATATATTTCATACACTAAGATGTATTTTTTTTTTAATGTGTCCAGCTATAACTTCTGTTCTCTATATTAGTAAGTTCTCTGACATACAAGATGAATCTGTAACCCACTCATCTTGGTCTTGTATCATGCTTATTGTTGTGTATACTTATACATTGTTTGACGGTAGTTCAGACCACCTTTTGTGTATTATGCCTTACCTTGTGACAATGGGACTTCTAACAAACTACAGTTATATTATATTTATTATATACACTTTTCTGCATGACTCTTACGTTTGATCTCCACACCCCTCTCCTTTTCTGAATGCCTCCATTGCTCGTAGCACTAGTCTCTATATGGACTCACTCCGTTTCAAAATGGCCCCCACCTTGGGCTGCTCAAACTGCTCGCCGTCTCAATTAGAGTCCCTTTTTTATTTTGACTCTCTTTTGCCTGAACCGATCAACCTATAAAAAGAGGCGGACACACACATGGGCCAAACACTCTGCCAAAACCCCGACGCGCACGGCACGGGTTTATTCGCTCCACAAATACTTGAGGTAAGGTACTGCCAGCGTTGCTGGCTTGTCTCACTACTTTCTCCCACTTACGGGGAACTCAAGGCAGCCAGGCGAGGAAAGCTTCACTAATCTGTGTCGGCTAGAAAAAATAAATATGTGACAAAAGCATACCACGTTGTGTGAATAGAATAGCCTTTCAATTTCTGTAGAAGTCTGGTAGTGCACAGCATGCTCCGATTGTGTGTCTTAACATGGCATGAATTAAAGTTATAACACAGACAGAGACTAAGTGATAAAACGTTCTCTAGTTTTAGAATGACGTTTTTTATGATCGAGATTTTTGTTTTTATAAGCGGTTAAAGTGGTATTAGGGGGCATGGCATGGGCATAAAAAGACTAAGGAAAACGTTCCTTTAGAATTTTTAATTGCGTTTTGAGAAAACCTTTCTAATTTGATAGGCTCCGTCTTCACTTTTCAAGTTTTTCTAGAATTTGAAAAGATTATTACACATGTAAAATCACAGCAACCTTGGTAAAGCTAGTGACGGGGCAACGCTCCAGTGACATTATAGACCTTGGCATACCAGATTATTTACTCCGTATGTAGCTTTAAAATCAAGTAGCTTTCTGCATAACACCTGCTTTACATTAAATTGTATTTTTTGTTGTTTTATACCCCAGGCTTATCATGGCCAACATTTGCCTATACTATTTGATTTCTCCCAAGGACTCATGACTATCAGCAGCTTGATCTATGTACCTTTCGTGTTTACACATAGGGGGTGATTCTGAGACTGGCGGGCGGCGGAGGCCGCCCGCCAGCCTTCCCCTGACAAAATACCGCTCCGCGGTCGCAAGACCGCTGAGGGTATTTTGAGATTTGCCCTGGGCTGGCGGGCGGCCGCCAAAAGGCCGCCCGCCAGCCCAGGGCAAATCTACCTTCCCACGAGGACGCCGGCTCCGAATGGAGCCGGCGTAGTGGGAAGGTGCGACGGGTGCTGTTGCACCCGTCGCGTATTTCAGTGTCTTCTTTGCAGACACTGAAATACTTTGTGGGGCCCTCTTACGGGGACCCTGCAGTGCCCATGCCATTGGCATGGGCACTGCAGGGGCCCCCAGGGGCCCCGCGGCACCCCCTACCGCCATCCTGTTCCTGGCGGGAGACCCGCCAGGAACAGGATGGCGGTAGGGGGTGTCAGAATCCCCATGGCTGCGGAGCGCGCTCCGCAGCCATGGAGGATTCTCCCGAGCAGCGGAAAGTCGGCGGGAGACCGCCGACTTTCCGTTTCTGACCGCGGCTGAACCGCCGCGGTCAGAATGCTCGACGGGGCACCGCCAGCCTGTTGGCGGTGCTCCCGTGGTCGGTGACCCTGGCGGTCACCGACCGCCAGGGTCAGAATGACCCCCATAATGCTTTATATACATCTGAAGGTACCTTACCCCATTTCAATTACTTCTTACTTCTTTCTTTACTCTTTTTTCTTCACACTATTTATAGATCTTCTATCCACATCACAACACACTTCGCATCCCCCCTTGTTTCTTCACCACTAAGATTCAATGTTTTCAAAAAATATTTAAAGCACATGTACTGTATCACACTGTGTAGACACGTTTATGACAATCTCACCTCACATGATGTTGCCGTTTTATTCCACTCTAGACTGACTTGTTTGCCTTTTTCTTCTGGAACGTGATTCAATTAGTCACCTATAAGACCTATTGAGGCATTCACACTACATTCTGGTCGTCACATTAACGATACGCATCCTTGCACTTAATTCACACAATTCTATTGCACCTTCGCTCGGATTGTTCTCTTTACCTCTCTACAAAGAATTTTAGACGTTGTGAAGTCACCTTGCGCAATTATACTATACCGATATGTATGTATTTTTCATCTATGTTTCCACAGCCTTGACAAAGTCTTGAAGACGAAACACGTGTTGGCTGTTTTGCTGTATGGACTTATTGTTACATTTGAACATCCTATTGTAACTTTGACCATTCATCACCATCTGGCTGCTCTGGATACATTGTCATTTTGTACAACACAGTCTTTTGATTGAGATTTCTACTTTCTACTTGCACTTATAATAAATATCTACACATCATCTTCCAAGAACGAACTTTCTACTTATTCTTGAACATTATCAGGATCAGGATTCATGCTATTGGTGTGCCCTGGCCACTCTTCTTTCACTATCCAAGGTTCGCTTGATTATGAATCTCGCTTAGCAGTTCCATGTATAGTTTAAGGAGTGTGGAGGAGACGGTGGATCCTTGAGGGACACCCAGTCTAACAAAGGACGCGTCACACAGAGAGCCATCACATTTGAAACATTGTAAACAATTTTGAAAAAAGAGATCATAATTTTTAGTATGTTTCCTAACAGCCCCATGCAGCATTCAAGTATGTAAGAGACTATTATGATTGATCATATCTAACGCTGACGATAGGTCAAGGAGAATGATTAGAAGAGTATTCAGTTTGGTCAAGGATTTTTAAGTGTGTCATCCAAGATGTGAACAATGGCTGTTTCAGTCCCTTGTCTGAACCCACTTAGGAGATTGTCGAGTAATTTGAACTGTTCAACGTGCTGACAGAGCTGGTTGTGACACGTTTTTCCAACAGTTTTGCAAGGTTGAAATGTTTGACACTGGTCAAAAATTATTTAGGGCAGTCGGGTCAGCGACTACTTTTTTCAGGAGCAGTGTCACCTGCCCTATCTTCAAGTAGTCTGATATTGTGCCATGAGGTAGGGATGCATTAACCTTCATAGTGCATAGTGGGCAGAAATGTTCACTGAGGTCTTTTGTGATTGCAGAGGGGACTGGGTTACTGAAATGTGAGGAACGTTTAAGTGATGCTATGATTTTAAGGGTCTTCTCTTCCTTGAGGGTTTGGAATGTGCTCCATGTTGCTTCATTTTTGGTCTTAGTGTGATGGTAGAAATTTTGATCCTTCTCTATAGTTTTCATTTGTCATTGGAAGGAAATATATTGATACTTGGGCTGTCTGCTCTCATGTCAATGCCATTTACTATAGAGTGCTCAATATTGTCTCCTGGAAGTCCTAGAAGGAATTCTCTGTCAGATGGACCGTAAGGGAAAGAATACTCTGGTTTTGTACAAACTTGGAATCTGTTCTACCTGTGTCTCCATTGCCAGTGGCACTGGTGTATCTAATTTCTCTGTGGGACAATAGAGAGTGGATTTGCTGGAGGCCCTGAAGGTGAGGCTTCCCCTTGAACTTCTGTGCACTGTTCCTGTAGAGGGTACCATTGTAGGGGGACACCCTGACCCCAGGCACCCTGCAAATGGCCATATGGCTTTGGTACCTGGGAGAGCAGGCAGGAAGTGTAAACTACCTTAGGAGCCACATGGAGCTGCTAAGTAAGACCCCTGGCTGAGGAGATTTCCAAGAATCCAGATAGAAGAGCAGGTCCTCTGTGCTGCAAATAAGTCTTAGCAAGAAGGCTATGAAGAGCTAAACGTACCTAGGCACAGGCCCTGAGCTCTCCCTCACTAGCAGGAGATCATTTAGACTGGAAACCATTGGCGAATCGAGGCAGTACAGCCAGAAAAAGCAGTGTTTTTTCTGGCCTCCCTTGTACTTCCTGCCTAGTGGGTGCCTAGTGCTGCATAGTGAAGAAAATCCTAATAGCTCCAGTGGTTACAATCTAAGCTCCCTCAGAGAGAATCAGGGTCTCCCACAATTAGTGCATAGTATCCTTCCCTGGGGAAGACCAATGTGCTAGTGGTTTTGATGCATCTGAAAGCTCTCTTGTGCTCTACCTATCTGGGCCTTCTTGGACAGTGAGGGTCCCAGGAGCACTCCTGGGTCCTTCCCCATGCCACATGCCATGCAGGGAGTACCTAGCAGTCCACCTTCTCTGTAGGAGCAAGACCAGCTGATCTTCACCACCTCCATGCTAGTGAAAAGGAGAAGGCAGGAAGGAACAATGGACAGATCAGCTAGCACCTCCACCAACACACCAGAGTGTGCAGGGCAGAGAGCACAGATGACTTGGCTGCACAGGTGTGGGGCTCGCACATAGCCCAGGACAATGAATGGGGTGCTCCATAGGATGGACAAGAGTACCCATAATGAAAATACAGAAATATGGTATATGCGGTGATGGGTGCATTCAACAAAAGAAAATTAAAGCCAAAATGAAAGGTTTTCTCTGGTAGTATAATGAAGTGCTTACCAGGGGTACTGAGATTCAAATCACCACTGTATAAGGCTCTGCAAGCCTCTACAAGGGCTTAATAGCTTTGACAACATTAACAAGTGTGTTTGCTTTCAGGGCCATGGAAAGTGTGACCCCAGGAAAGTTTTGCTTCATTTCCATCATTTTTGAAGCTGGGTCTTTAGTTTTATTGCTCTTGTTTGAATTATATTAGGTCCTGTCAATGGGTGAATGGGTATTAGGTCCTGTAATTGCTTTGCACCCTGGTTAAAGGTAGAAGAAAGACTTTTTGTGATGCTTCAGTGGCACAATGCCCTGCGCCATATTTACAAGGTGCCATTAAGCCACTTGTTTATGTGTAGGAAAGGACACCTTCCCACACATAAACAATCAAACCCCTCAACGCAGACATCCTTGCACAATGGTTCAAGGATGCTTGCATTGGTGTTAGGCAGCTCACTTTAGCACCAGCGCAGGGGACAACATAGGGGTGCGCCATATTCAAGTACATACAGTGCATCCTTGCATTGTGAAAATGATGGAGCGTGGCGCTGCCAATTGTGGTGCAGCGTCGTGCTCTGTCATTTTCCTTCAAATATGGGCCTGAAAATTTTATTGATATGCGTAGTATTGAAAGTGAATGACTATATATATAGTTTAATATCATGTAAAAAATTGCAGCATCCTCAAATGTTTTATTAGAGATTTCAGTTGTTTTGAGATCATATTTTGGCTTTAATTCTTGTGGTGACAACCTGACAAAGACAGTAGGCCTGACCTTTAGGATAACCCTCAGGTCATGTTAGACCCATGAGGCTATTGAGTTTTTAAGGTTTGGGGCTTGCTGATGCACAGACTATTAAATGTACCTTCAGCACTAGGGGGTCTCCAGAGTATCAGACCAGTGGGACAATTCCTTAGTGTGAGCCCCTGTTGGGTGTAGTGTCTTTGATATCATGTGCTAGGGCCCTTAAGGTCCTGGGTGGACTCTCAACTGGAATTATGTAATTGGATGTGAGGTGTTAAGGTGTTATTGTAAAAGTAATGATGCAATGCATGGGAAGCACGCAATATTATGTTGAGGGATAAAGATGTCTATTACAGAGATCTTTGTGTGGTGCGTTCGTTTACATGCTCGCGGCCTGGGGAGGACGATACGTTCGGTACAAGGACCTTTAAATGATTTCACCAGAGGTATTCCTCCCTGCCATTTTGCAAATATCTGTTAATTTGTGCATAGTGTTTAGTAGTGAAATAATGTACTTTTGCTTTTTGTAAGAAGCATTGACTGGACAGCAATTCATTAGTATTGGTTGTTGTGTTGTTGAGTCCAGAGTCTCTAGCGGGCCAGGGTGTAATTTAAATTATGCTGGTGTTCTTGCTGGGCAAAAATTCCCAAACTGCAATGTAGGCCACTTAGTGCATGCACAGGAACAAACAAATGTAAGTGGCTGCTGTTTGGGGTTCTTTCGTTAAAGGCTTCCTTAATCCCTAATTTGATGCATGGACACATTTAGTGCTAAAATATAGTACAACATGGCAGATTTGGGTATATATATATATATGCCATTTTCTGTAATTTTGATGTGATTTTGCATAATTACGTGAAAGCAAACTATGTGAATTTTGTACAACCGTAGTCTGTAGACCTTAGCACCTCCCCATTAGAAAGCCTTGGACTGCTCTGACTTGCTGCCTTGAGAGTCAAGTTGCCATTAGAGCGTTGAAGAGTATGAGGGCCACAGAAAACTAGTGGCCAAAGACCGAGTTGTTGCCCAGTACCCTTTGTCTGCCCTAGGAATCTCCAGCCCTGATTCCTTACACGGTTATTAGGTTTTGCAGCATGCCTCTGACTTAAGCAAACCTTTTTCAATTCAGAAAGAAGAAGGAGCTGACGACCCAAAACTTCATCGATCACATCATCGGTACAAAATAGGATTAACCACTGACGAAAGCCTGTTTCACTGTAAACAATCCTGACACGGAACTTCTGGCTCCCACACTTAATGAGCATTATGTTGCAATAGGCTTGCGCTCTACAAATAGATACAGATACATGCAAATGCACTCACAGGCCTGACCCCTTCCCTCCTGCACTTATCCGAAAAAGGGGAAACACAGGACAACATAGTGAATATATGGTAGTGTTTTTTTTATTTCTCAAAGAGAACTGCAGAATATTCAACGGTATGCTGTTCTCCATGAAATTAGAAGTCTTTCTACGACCTCCATCCCTTATCCTTTCTTTCTCTATTGGCCAGGTCATTCACACCATGGGTTTTTTTCTTTCCCGGCTTCTTTGGTAACTTGTTGCTTTGTGGAATGATTGTAGCTCAGAAGTCGCTAACATGCAGACTTGCATGCTAACGACCTTATTTTGGGTTGTATGTCAGAACTGTGTCCTAAATGTTTACTTTACCTCCAGTGGGTGGTATTTTTGTAGACAATATTTAGGGAGCAATATTCACTTTGGTCATTACTCACTTCTGGTACCACACCATTATTTTGCATCCTTAGCCTGATAAAGATACAAAAGCACTCTTGTGACAGTGATCACAAAATAGTTTGAGCCCTCTTGAAATAAATGAATACATGTTACTCAACAATGTACAGTCATCAAGAGACAGTTTTATCATATAGCCCTAAAGTGGATAAAGGATCCCCAAAGGATGAAAGCAATCAGTACAATTGTGCCTCAAATCAATACCTGCACTCTAATCTTAACCAGGCCCATTCAGCTGATGAACCATTGGCAATAATGTCTTTGTGTTCAAATTGCTTTTTTGACATTGAGGGGCTCTAGCAGAATGGGGTCAGTGAAGATAACATTGCCATTCTTTCCTCAAGTAGCAAATCTTTCTATCTAAGCTGTGTCCTGTGACAAACGTGGAGTAATAATGCAGGTTTCATTTGTAGTTAAAAGGAGTTTCAAGTTAAACTAATTTTAATTTAACCTGATAAACACAGGTGATCTTCATTATGTTGTAAATAGATTTGTATTATAGCTCTATGGGCCAGATTTGCAAGAAAGTGGCACATCAGTCCCTATGCGCCACTTTTCCTGCATGCCCCTACCACCACCTAGCGGCACCATGGTTACAATATGGCACACCATGGCTCACGTTAGGACAATAACATCAAAAGTTTAAACGCTATTGTGGCGCTTTACTCTGTTAGTGTCAAAAAATCGGACGCTAGTGGCGAAAAGTGCAAGGAGGCTCTTTGAGCAGTGTTAGAAATGGGGTCTTTGTTTGGCAGTCAGGTTACCCCCTGTCCAGGCAAGTACCCTCACTCTAGTCAGGGTAAATCACACAAAATCCAAATTATCCTGTGCCCACCCTCTGGTAGCTTGGCACTGAGCAGTCAGGCTTAACTTAGAAGGCAATGTGTAAAGTATTTGTGCAATAAATCATGCAATAACACAGTAGAACACCGCAAAAATACACCACACAGTGTTTAGGAAAATATATAGGGGGTCATTACAACCCTGGCGGATGGTGTTAAAGCGGTGGTAAGACCGCCAACAGGCCGGCGGTAAAAAAAATTGAATTCCGACCGTGGCGGAAACCGCCAACAAAGACAGCCACTTTAACACTCCGACCGCAACGGCAGTACAAACAAACAGCGTGGCGGTCACCGGCAACAGACAGGCGGAAGACAAAGTACAGCCCACTGTATCAAAACCTACCAATCCGCCACCTTTTCCGGGGTGGATTCACCGCGGACAAAAACATGGCAGAAACAGGACTTCGAAGGGAAAACGCTCACCTCTACACACCCCACGAGGAACTCGGACGCCATGGAACCAGAGCTGCAGATCCTGCCAGCCCTTATCTTCTTGCTTCTCTACCAGGAGCACGAACGCTGGCAGCGAGGACAACGGTGAGTACTGCACCTACGACACAGGGGAGGGGGGAGGGGAAAAACAGGGACACACACACGCAACACACAACACCCCCACCCTCACCCACTACAACACACACACCAATACAGAATGATACATTACAGTTACACCCCCTAACCACCCCCAGAAGAATGCAAAGACAAAAGGAAATGAGTGTAACCATTGTAATATATTAAAATCAAGTACGCAAAAATATTTATATACACTATAAACAACATATACACCAAGCTTAGTAGTCCAGGCAGTGCTCCAATGAAGTCTGTGGAACACTGGGCCCACACGGTATGGGTGAGGCCCAGACAAGATCCCCCACCATGAAGAAGAGAACACTGCAGGGGCATCAGAGAGCAAGAAAACAGGCACTTCAGGGGGAGGGAAAGGGGGGGCACCTCAGCCGGTTGAGTGCACAACGCCAAATCCACGACAGGGCCACACGCCCACTGTTCCATCCTGGGGAGTGCAAAGTCACAGTCTCTCAAGTCTCTCCAGTGGGTGGGTTGACCACTGTTCCATCCTGGGGAGTGCAAAGCCACAGTCTCTCAAGCCTCTCCAGTGGGTGGGTTGCCCACTGTTCCATCCTGGGGAGTGCAAAGCCACAGTCTCTCAAGTCTATGCAGTGGGTGGGTTGCCCACTGTTCCATCCTGGGGAGTGCAAAGCCACAGTCTCTCAAGTGGATAACAGTCTCAACTGGTTCTGGAGGGGGCATTGTGCCCAGAGTGCTACATCCTGATAAGGACAGAGGTAGTGGATGACAGTCTCCACTGGTTCTGGAGGGGGCATTGTGCCCAGAGTGCTTCATCCTGCTAAGGACAGAGGTAGTGGATGTGAATCTCCACTGGTTCTGGAGGGTGCATTGTGCCCAGAGTGCTTCATCCTGCTAAGGACAGAGGTAGTGGATGTGAATCTCGACTGGTTCTGGAGGGGGCATTGTGCCCAGAGTGCTTCATCCTGCTCGTGACGGACTCAGTTGCGTCAGTGCCCTTGGCGCTCATGGGCCAGCGGTGCTTGAGGCAGCGGTGCCCTGTTCAGCTGTGCTTGAGGCGGCGGTGCCCTGTTCAGCGGTGCTTGAGGCGGCGGTGCCCTGTTCAGCAGTTCTTGCGGCGGCGATGCCCTGTTCAGCAGTGCTTGTAGCGGCGGTGCCCTGTTCAGCGGTGCTTGAGGTGGCGCTGCCCTGTTCAGCGGTACTTGAGGCGGCGGTGCCCTGTTCAGCGTTGCCTGTGGCGGCGGGCTCCTTTGCAGTGACTCACCTGCTGGCGGTCCTCTCTGGCCCAGCGGGGCTTGTGCTGGCGGTCCTCTCTGGCCCAGCGTGGCTTGTGCTGGCGGTTCTCTCTGGCCCAGCGGGGCTTGTGCTGGCGGTCCTCTCTAGCTCAGCGGGGCTTGTGCTGGCGGTCCTCTCTGGCCCAGCAGGCTTGTGCTGGTGGTCCTCTCTGGCCCAGCGTGGCTTGTGCTGGCAGTCCTCTCTGGCCCAGCAGGGCTTGAGCTGGCGGTCCTCTCTTCCCCAGTGGGGCTTGTGCTGGCGGTCCTCTCTGGCCCAGCGGGGCTTGTACTAGCGGTCCTCTCTGGCCCAGCGGGGCTTGTGCTGGCGGTCCTCTCTAGCCCAGCGGGGCTTGTGCTGGCGGTCCTCTCTGGCCCAGCGTGGCTTGTGCTGGCAGTCCTCTCTAGCCCAGCGGGGTTTGTGCTGGTGGGTCCTCTCTAGCCCAGCGGGGCTTGGTCTGGCGGTGGCCTCCTGGGCAGCAGGGCAGGTGCTGGCAGTGGCCTCTTGGGCAGCAGGGCAGGTGTTGGTCTCCTGGGCAGCGGGGATGATGGGGGTGGCCTCCTTGGCAGCAGGGCAGGTGCTGGCGGTGGGCTCTTGGGCAGCAGGGCAGGTGCTGGCGGTGGCCTCCTGGGCAGTGGGGATGATGGCAGTGGCCTCCTGGGCAGCGGGGATGATGGCGGTCTTCTCCGCGGTGCTGCTCTTCCCAGACTTGCCGGGTTTCTTGTGGCCCTTCCCCACCTTGGAAGGTGTCGCAGCTGACTCCACACTCCCACCAGTACCCCTGGGAGCGGATTTGGTGGCTTGAGTCTTCCCCCTCTCCCGCCGGGCACTGACCAACTTTTGATGTTTGACAGGTGGGGGACTGTCCGTGCTGTGGCTCCGTGCCACACTGGCTGCCCTGGTGGCCAGTGCACTCCAGATTCCGGTGACTACAGGCACCACTGGTCCCGAAGATGTTGTGGCTGAGGTGCTAGGTTGGGACCTGGAAAGTCGGGCCCTAGGAGACGGACGGGGTGGGGGAGGTGTGGGAAAGAGGTCAAGGTTGGACAGGAAAAGTTTTTGGGCAACACTGGGACGGGTAGCTGGAGGGGGTTTGGGAGTGGAGGAAGAGGTTGTGGTTGTAGGAGGTGTTAGTTTGGTGACTTTGGGTGAAGGTGCATGCGCTGGAGGCTGTCGTGAGGTGGATGGCTGTTGGGTGGGTGTGTGCCTGCGTTTGTGTATCTTGGGAGGTGGCGTCACAGGCACACTGGGAGAGGACACAGGGGACGTGTGAATGGTAGTGGGGGTGGTGACTGCACGTGAGCGGGGTGTGGTGGTGTGTGTGCTGGTGATGGCAGTAGTCACTGTAGATGTAGTGCATGCAGGTGTGAGTGGAGACAAGACTGGGAGGGAGGAGGGAGACGTGGAGGAGGGGGACACAGTGATGGCAGTGGATGTTGATGTGTCTGCATGTGTGTGATGCTTGCGTGAGTGCCTGTGGGATGTGTGGTGCTTATGTTTGCCAGAGCTTCCCTTGTGTGTTGAAGTGTGTGCATGCTGGTCTGATGGTGTGCTTGTGATAGGCTGGGGTACAGGGGATTGGGTCTGGGTGGAGGAAGTTGGAGGGGGGAGGCTAGAGACGGGGACAATGGCTGCCATCAGTGCTGAGGCCAGAGTCTGAAAAAGCTCGCTGAAGGGCCGCCTGACCAGAATGAATGCCCACCAGGAATGCATTTGTTTGTTGCAACTGCCTTTCTACACCCTGGATGGCATTAAAAATGGTAGACTGCCCAACAGTGAGGGACCTGTGGAGGTCAATGGCCTCCTCACTGAGGGCAGCTGGGGTGACTGGGGCAGGGCCTGAGGTGCCTGGTGCAAAGGTGATGCCCACCCTCCTGGGTGAGTGGGCACGGGGCAAAGGCTGAGGGGCTGCTGGGAGGGCGGTGCTGGAAGGGGGGGGTGGCGGCTGTACCTGTAGATGCGGGGGGCACAGATGTTGCTGCCACCACAAGGGAGCTCCCATCAGAGGACGAGTCCGTGTCACTGGTCTCAGCTCCTGTCCCCGCTGTGGAGCTCCCCTCGCCCTCCGTCCCACTGGTGAACTCCGAGTCCTTAGGGTCGCCCTCCAGGGCCATGTGGGATGCAGCTCCCTCCGGCTCCGGTGCCACTGCTCCTCCGCCTGAGGATGCTAATGCACACAAGAACAGGGAGACCACAAAAAGAGGGGGGGAGACGACAGAAGAAAGACATGTTGAGTGCATGCATTACCGCTACCGTTGGCGGACACGACAAACACAGAAGCCCCCTGCACTACCCTGCGCTCTTGGGCTCCACTGTTCAATCCCTGGGACATGGCCTACAAGGCTATGGACGACATCTGCACACATGGATGACACAGGGGCATGACTAGGTGTACTTGGCACTCTACAGAGGTGGGGTGCCACCTGGCCTGCCTTACGGTGGAACTTGCCTACTAAACTCGCCCTGGCCTAGGGAATCCCACAGCCGAACTCCCCCACCCAGACACCTCCACTGCGTGCAAAATCAGCAGGATGAGAGTGTACTCACCCCCTTGTGGCTACTGTGATGCCCTCAAGAGCCCATCCAACTCCGGGTACGCCACCGCCAGGATCCAGATCATCAGGGGGGTCATGGTGCGACGGGCACCCCTCCCACGTTGGGAGGCCATCCCCAGCTGAGCCTCCGCCGTCTTCTTGCTCCAGCGGCGAATGTCCTCTCATATTTTCCGGCAGTGGGTGCTCCGTTTGTGGTAGACCCCCATGGTCCGGACGTCCTTGGCGATGGCACGCCAAATATATTTTTTCTGGTGGGCGCTGACCTACATGAATTGCACAGGGGGAAGAGAAATTTTATTACCAACTGCACCGTCACAGTAATTGGCCCCCATCCCTACCCTTGCCATGTGGCACATGCATTCATCGTCATTTCATGCACGCCTCATTCTCCCCCCCCCATCTTTCATCCACCCCACTCCACACAGGCATAGCCCATACAGCATGCTCCCAGTGTACTTACCTGTTTGTCTGGAGGACCGTAGAGTAGCGTGTACTGGGGGAGGACCCCATCCACGAGTTTCTCCAACTCCTCCGAAGTGAAGGTAGTGGCCTTTTCCCCAGACACTCGAGCCATTGTCTCTTCCAGACCGAGGTCACAGCAGCACTTGCAGTGTAGGTCCTCTCCTGTTGAAGATCAGGTATCGAGTGATTGAACAGATAGAAAATGGCAGTCACGTCTGTGGCGGAGCGTACCGTCACCGCGGGCGTACATCGTCATTGGCTCCTGGGACCCATAGGGTCCAATGTTAACCAATGCAGCATTGCGCCGCGGTCTTCGACCGCCTACCGCGACGGTGTACAATGCCAGGGCAGTTACCTCACATCCCATTGTCCCACTTTACAGGTCAGACAGCCGCCATTTCAGGGGCCCACATGGCTTAATTTTTAACTGCGTCACACATACCTAGGCCTAGCCTCAACACACATACAGGCCACTTTTCGGATTAGGATTCGTGTTCTGTGTAAGCTGTGGGTACGTACCTCTGAGTTGGTTGACTTTGTGCTCGTTGTTGTCCTTCATAGGCACCGTCCACTGGGACATGTGAGGAGATGGCGGCATCCTCCTTTGTACAGACCGCTGGTGAACCTGTCGACAATGGAGGAAAGACATGTGATCATCACCTACAGGCTTGACTGTGCCACAATCCATGAACTGTGTACCCAGCTGGAGCCAGACCTGATGTCAGCTATCCGCCATCCCACAGGAATCCCCCACAAGTGCAGGTGCTGTCAGTACTCCATTTCCTTGCAGGTGGGTCATTTCAAACAACAGTGGCCATAGCATCAGGGATGCCCCAGCCTATGTTTTCCAGCGTGTTGTCCAGACTGTTGTCTGCCCTGCTGAAACACATGCGGAGCTACATCGTTTTCCCTCAGGTGGAGGATTTGCCCACAGTGAAAGGTGACTTCTATGCCCTGGGACATATCACCAACATCATAGGTGCCATTGATGGGACACATGTGGCTTTGGTCCCCCCCGCAGGAGTGAACAGGTGCACAGAAACCGGAAGAGTTATAATTCCATGAATGCGCAGATGGTGTGTTCGGCCGACCAGTACATCTCCCATGTGAATGCCAAGTTTCCTGGCTCAGTGCATGACGCCTACATCCTGCGGAATAGCAGCATCCCTTATGTGATGGGTCAACTCCAGAGGCACCGTGTGTGGCTATTAGGTGAGCACCTGGAAGCAAGACAGTGGGAATGGTTGTCTGGGTCTAGGGATTTCCCTACAAGTTAGTGTGTGTCTAACAATTGTCCCTCGCCATTTGCAGGTGACTCTGGTTACCCCAACCTGTCATGGCTACTGACCCCAGTAAGGAATCCCAGGACAAGGGCAGAGGAACGCTACAATGAGGCCCATGGGCGAACTCGGCAGATTAAAGAATGGACCTTCAGCATCCTGAAGGCCACGTTCAGGTGCCTCCTTATGACACCAAAGAAGGTGTGCCAGATCATCGTCGCCTGCAGTATGCTTCACAACTTGGCTTTGCGACTACAGGTGCTTTTTCTGCAGGAGGATGGTCCAGATGGCGGTGTTGTTGCAGCTGTGGAGCCTGTGGACAGTGAAGATGAGGAAGCAGAAGAAGAGGACATGTACAACAGGAACTCAGTGATCCTGCAATATTTCAAGTGAGACACAGGTAAGAGTACAGACCTGCCTACTACATGTATTTTAACACTACTACCTCTCTACTGTCTGTCGTTTTCAACCAGTGTATGGTCACTGAGTTGTCACTTTCCCTTACGATTTCACTGATGTGGGTCCCACTGTGTGACATCTGCTTTGTTTCCTCAAGGACTAGAGCTGTGTGACATAGGTATGTTGACATTACAATTGAAAGAGCATTTTGTCACTGTAATTGCTAATACACCATTTCAAAATCACAGACTGACTCCAGATTGTTTTGTGGTTTAAGGGTGTTTATTTAAGTGCTCAATATTGGAGGGGGTTGTAAAATGGTGAGGGGTGACGGTGGAGGAATGTCCATGGCAGAGTCCAGTCTATTAGTCTCACAGGTGCATTGCCCAAATGGGCATAGGAAGTGGAGCTGGGGCAGTTTGAGGATGGACAGGGTGACAAAGTGGGACAGAAAGATGACATTCAGGGTGGTCTCATTTCTTGGCGGGGGTCTTGGCATCATTCTCTGTCTTTGTCCTGGATCTCAGGGACCGTTTGCGGGGTGGTTCTCCCTCTGCAGGGGGTGGGGTGATGGTGTGGTGGTCCTGTGGCGGGGCATCCTGTACACTAGCGCTGGCGGAGGTGGTGGGCCGTTCATCGTTCATGCTAGTGTCAGGCGCCCCTTGTTGTGTCCCAGTGTCCCTCCTGGTGTTGAGTACTTCCTTCAGCACCCCTACGATGGTGCCCAGGGTGGAATTGATGGTTCTGAGTTCCTCCCTGAAGCCCAAATACTGTTCCTCCTGCAGGCGCTGGGTCTCCTGAAACTTGGCCAGTACCGTTGCCATCGTCTCGTGGGAGTGGTGCTAGGCTCCCATGATGGAGGAGAGGGCCTCATGGAGAGTGGGTTCCCTTGGCCTGTCCTCCCCCTGTCGCACAGCAGCCCTCCCAGTTCCCCTGTGTTCCTGGGCCTCTGTCCCCTGGACCGTGTGCCCACTACCACTGCCCCAAGGTCCCTGTTGTTGTTGGGGTGGTGGGTTAGCCTGGGTTCCCTGTAGTGGTGGACACACTGCTGCTTGACGTGTCCTGGGGACAGAGGTATGGGCCCGCTGGGTGGGTGCTGTGCTGGTGTTTCCAGAGGGAGGAAGCTCTGTAGTGGCCTGTGACTTGGTGAGGGGAACCGACTGTCCAGAGGTCCCTGATGGGCCAGGCTGGTCATCTAGATCCAGTTGGACAGAGGTGCTGTCATCACTGTGGGCCTCTTCTTTTGGTGGTGTGGACATGTGTGGACCTTCCTGTCCGGTGACGTTGGATAGGGGTCCTGCAGGGGCATAAAAGGATGTTTATTACATCTGTGTGTGGCATGGTGTGCAATGGGTGGGTGACCGTGTACCCCAGTGCTTGCATTCCTGTGTGGGACCTTGTGTGATGATGGTTTAGGGGGGTGTATGGGTATGTGCAGTTGGCAGGCTTTGGTGATGGGTGTCCATGCTTTTTTGTTGCATGCAGGGCTTGGTGTTGGGATGGGTGGTTTGTGATATTGGGACATTTGTGAGGAGTTTGAGTGATGGGGGTGAGTGTGAGGGTGGGGGTATGTGTTGGCATGCAGGTAGGGTGGGGGATTTAATAGTGAAGCTTTGACTTACCAGTGTCCATTCCTCCATCTACTCCTGCGAGGCCCTCAGGATGCAGAATCGCCAAGACCTGCTCCTCCCATGTTGTTAGTTGTGGGGGAGGAGGTGGGGGTCCGCCACCAGTCCGCTGAACCGCAAGGTGGTGTCTTGAGACCACGGAACCCAACTTCCCCCGTAGGTCATTCCACCTCTTCCTGATTTCTTGGGTGCTGTCCCACTGCGTTGACCCTGTCTACTATTCTTCGCCATAGCTCCATCTTTCTAGCTATGGAGGTGTGCTGCACCTGTGATCCGAATAGCTGTGGCTCTACCCGGACGATTTCCTCCACCATGACCCTGAGCTCCTCCTCCGAGAACCTGGGGTGTCTTTGCCGTGCCATGGGGTGGTGTGGGTGATGTGTGGGGTGGTGTGTGTGGTGATAAGTGTGCTGATATGTAGTGGTGTGTTGTGTGAGGTGCGTGGAAGTTCTGTTGGTGATGGTATTTTGTGCCTGTGGATGCTTGGTAGTAGTTTGTGGTGTCTCTCTCTGGCCTTCTCTCTGTAATTGTGGTCGTAGGGGTTTGTGGGTGATGTGGGTGTGTGTTTTATATTGTAGTGGGTGTGTGGGAGTGGTTTGTATGTGTATCAGGTGTGTGTAGTTTGAATTGTCCAATGTGGCTGTGTTTTGTAAGAGTGTGTGTATTTTGAGCGCAGCGGTGTGTACCGCCAATGGAATACCGCCGCATAGATTCATTTGTCGTGATAGTGTGGGCGTATTTCTGTTGGCGTGACAGTGGAGGTTTTGTTTTCACCAGTTTATCACTGACCTTTGGTGTGGCGGACTTCTATGGGTGTCTGAATTTTGGTGGATTCCGTGCTGTGGGTCATAATAGCTGTGGTGGATTTCCGCAGCGGTGTGTTGGCGGTCTTCTGCACGGCGGTAAGCGGCTTTTACCGCCAATGATGTAATGACCGCCATAATATTTATCTGATAAGATGCAGGTTAAAATGATTAAAATGCAATAAGTATATGTTGAGATATCACTGCAAAAATGATGTAAAGTGTCTTTTGTCTCTTGTAAGCACAAAGTACCTGGTTTGTGTTCAAAATCTCCGCAAAGGACCGCAGAAGAGGAGATGCATGGAAAACAGGGAGATGTGCGTTGATTTCTTGAGCCGCACACAGTGATGAGTTGTTTATTTTTCATGCAGGGAAGACTTTGCGTTGATTTCTGGGGCTCTGTCTTGGATCCTCTTCAGGTTGTGTGGTTTTCAGACTCCCCGGGGTTCCGGCGCTGACAGTACAAAGTCACAGGGGCTGCGTCGATCGGTTGGGCATTGCGTGGAAATTTCTACCGTACGGCAGGCGCAGCGTCGATTGCTCTCTGGAAGTCGGGCTGAGTCATTCCGGCTAGGCTGTGCGTCGATCCAGTGGGCCGTGCATTGAATTTCCGATTGCTACGCTGGCGCTACATCAACCTTCTCGTAATGAAGTCAGGCATGCAGTGAATTTGTCACCACGATGCAGGCTGTGCGTCGTTTCTGGCAGGCTTTTCTCGATTTTCGCCTCACAAGGAGTCCTTTTTGTAGAGATGAAGTCTTTTTGGTCCTGAGACTTCAGGGAACAGGAGGCAAGCTCTACCCACGCCCTTGGAGCACAGTCAGAGAGCAGCAAGGCAGCAGGGCAACAGCAATGCAGCAGTCCTTCACAGAAGGCAGTCAGGTGAGTCATTTGGGTAGCCAGGCAGTTCTTCTTGGCAGGTTGCAGGTTCTGATTCAGGTTCTCTTCTCTAGGAAGTGTCTGAGTTGGTAGGGGCAGAGGCCCTGTTTAAATACCCAAATGCAGTCCTTTGTGTCAGGGCATGCTACTGTCCTTTGACATGTAAGTGTCAGGACCTCCACCCTCCCAGCCCAGGAAGACCCATTCAAAATGTAGATGTATGCAAGTGAGGCTGAGCATCATGTGTTTGGGGTTTGTCTGAGTGAATGCTCAAAGGTCAACTGAACCCAGCCAGATGTGGATTGTAAGACACAAAGGCGGTCATTCTGACCCTGGCGGGCGGCAGTAGCCGCCCGCCAGGCGGGAACCGCCATTTGGCCGCTACGCGGCCAAAAGACCGCTGACGGCATTACAACCTTCCCGCTGGTGGTAAGGGGGTCAGAATCCCCATGGCAGCGCTGCTTGCAGCGCTGCCATGGCGGATTCGCCCAGCCGGGGCAAAAACGGCGGGAAACCGCCGGCCCCGGTTTTCTGACCGTGGCTTTACCGCCGCGGTCAGAATGGGTAATGAAGCACCGCCAGCCTGTTGGCGGTGCTTCCGTCATCCGTGACCCTGGCGGTCAAATGATTTAAGTGCAGAGAAATGCTCACTTTCTAAAAGTGTCATTTCTAAAATAGTAATATTAAATCCAACTTCACCAATCAGCAGGATTTTGTATTACCATTCTGGCCATACTAAATATGACCTTCCTACTCCTTTCACATCAGCAGCTGCCACTCAAATAGTATATGAGGGTAGCCCCAATGTTAGCCTATGAAAAGAGCAAGCCTCACAGCAGTGTAAAAACAAATTTAGACCCTTTACACTTCCGGTACATGTAAACTACACAGATACATGTCCTGCCTTTTGCTTACACAGCACCCTGCCCTATGGGTTACCCAGGGCCTACCTTAGGGGTGACCTATATGTAGAAGAAGGGGAGTTTTAGGCTTGACAAGTACTCTTAAATGCCAAGTCAAATTGGCAGTGAAACTGCACACACAGGCCTTGCAATGGCAGGCCTGAGACATGGTTAAGGAGCCTCTTCAGTGGGTGGCACAATCAGTGCTGCAGACCCACTAGTAGCATTTAATCTACAGGCCCTGGGCACATATAGTGCACTTTACTAGGGACTTATAAGTAAATTAAATAATCCAATTGGGTATGATCCAACGTCAGCATGTTTAAAGGGAGAAAGCATATGCACTTTAGCACTAGTTAGGAGCGGTAAAACCAGCAAAAACAGCATCCAAAAAGTGGATGGAGGCAGGCAAAAAGTTAGGGGTGACCACCCTAGGGCTGTCAGGTCTAACAAGCAGGTATTGAAAATGATCCAAAAATGAGGCAATGAAATCTTGTAGATTTCATTGCGCCATTTTTGCCAGCCTCCTAACTCCTGAATGCTCCCCACGCATACATTATGCCTAATGCAGGCATACTGTGCTGCAAAGGGTCGCAAAGTGGTGCAATGCAAGCACTGTGCCATATTGTAAATATGGTGCTGCGATTTTTGCCTCGTTGAGCCACATTAGTGTAAAAAAATGACTCTAACATGGTGCAGGAAGGCACTAGGCCTTGTAAATCAGGCCCTGTATGTTGGGGCGAGATACACAAAGTATTTCTACGGCCACAAGGCCTCCAAATCTAAGTTTGCAACCACAAAAATGTTTTAAACGTTTTAATCATATATTAGTGCTTGGTAAATTTTTACTGACTTCTAAAGTGGGATTATTAGCCTATAATAATTCACAAAAAAGAAGGAGCATGTTGTGGATGTCCCTTCCAAAAACCTGTCCAGTGTGCAATGTAGCAATGTTTTGTGTTGGAAATCAATTTGCAAAACACTGAGAAGTTAGAGTACCGTGGTAACCTATTCACAAAAACAAAAGGCCTTCTTGCAACCCTTCCCCCTTTGTGAATGTTAAAAAAAGTTTATTGAGAAGAAGGCAGTGGACCAGTGGACCACGGCCTCTCAAAAAACACTATAAGTGTACATTTTCTTTTCTGAATATAGCAATTTTTCCTTAAGGCCCCAGCAGCCACCATAACCTGTGATGGCCAGTAGTTGGTGTGAGTTGCAATTTGCGGCCTACCTCTTTAATATTTATTATTGCTATGACCAACTCTGAAATTGAATTTTATGTATCAACCTATTAGTGCAAATTAGGACCAGGTTTTTGCAACCAGTATATAGCTCCTAATATCACATTAAACATAATTCTTAGGTAGCAGACACTAACAACAAGCATGTTCTTCAAAGGTTACTGTGGAAAGGATGATGTCACTTCTCAGAGGCATGCATCAGGGGCACATAAATAGGTGAAACGCAAGCACTTGCAAGCACTTAAGGGAGTGCAGGTAGTACCTTGAAATCTCAGGAAACGTGTCCTGCCACAGGATATATAACCACATCCGATGTCCTAGGTTCAAATCTAGGCCTCTATGCTTCAGTTACCACAAGATTATGGCCCTCATTATGACATTGGTGATAAATCCCACTTACCGCCATGCTGACTGCCACCAACATACCGCCACAGCGGCAGATATCCGCTTATTATATTATGACACACACACCATTCCGTCACTATACAGCCACACACACAAATCTGCCAGCCCAAAGGTCAGTGATAAACTGGCGGTATCAAAACCCACACAGTTACGTCAACAGAACAACGCCCACAACATTATGACCCATGAATCACCACAGCAGGCATTCAATGGTGGTAAAACATTGGCGGTACATACCGCCACGCTCAAAATACACACTCAAACAAAACACCACATTGGGCAATTCAAACTACACACACCTGACACACACCACACACACACCACTATAAAACACACACCCACACTACCCACAGCCCTTTATGACTACAATTGCCACCAGAGAGAGACAGCAAGACCACAGACAAGACCAGAGACACACACCACTATCACCTATACACCACCCACACCTTACATTACACACCCCAACACATCACCATACACACCCACACCCACACCACTCACACTACACCCATGGCACCACAACGACACCCCAGATTCTATGAGGACGTGCTAAGGGTCATGGTGGAGGAAATCATCTGGGTAGAGCCACAGCTATTTGGATCACAGGTGCAGCAGATATCCATTGCTAGGAAGATGGAGCTATGGCAGAGGATCGTGGACAGGGTCAATGCCGTGGGACAGCACCCCAAAACAAAGGACGACATCAGGAAGAGGTGGAACAACCTACGGGGGAAGATACGTTCCATAGCAGCGAGACACCAGCTCACAATACAGAGGACTGGCGGTGGACCACCTCATCCTCCCCCACAACCAACAGCATGGGAGGACCAACTCTTGGCTACATGCATCCTGAGGGCCTGGCAGGAGTAGGAGGACTGGACTCTGGTAAGTCAAATCTATACTACTATCACCCTCCTACCTGCATGCCATCACATACCCCCACCCTCACCCTCACTCCCATCACTTCACCACCTCCCACACACTCCACCATCACAACCCACCCATCCCAATGCCAAGCCCTGCATGCACCACCAATGCATGGACACCACCCACAGACCTGCATCAACACCTATCACTAAAGCATGCACATTAGAGCCCACCAAATAACAACTCACACAAGGCAAAGCTGGCAGGGCAATAACAACCATAGAGGGCAACCCACCCATGCATAATATGTCACACACCGAAACAATGACACTGCATTTATATCCCCGCAGGTATCCCAGCCATTGTCAGCGGAGAAGAGGTGCCAGCACTATCCAGTCCCTACATAGAAGAGGCCCACAGTGATGACAGCAGCTCTGGTCGCCTGGATCTGGATGACCAACCTGGCCCATCAGAGGCCTCCGGACAGCCTGTAACCCAGGCACAGTCTCACACCACCGCAGAGCCTCCCTCCTCAGGAAACACCACCATAGCACCCATCTAGCGGGCCCATACCTCTGTCCCCTGGACATGTCAATCAGCAGTGTGTCCACCACTACAGGGACCCCAGGTCACCCCACAAACCCAGGACAATCAGGGACCTGGGGTCAGTGGCAGTGGGCACACGGTTCAGGGGACAGAGGCACAGGACAACAGGAAAGCTGGGAAGACTGCTGTGTGCCAGGCAGAGGACAGGCCCAGGGAACCGACTCTTCAGGAGGCACTCACCACGATCCTGGGAGCATACCAACATTCCCAGGATAAGCTGGGCCAGATCCTGGACAAGATGCAAGAGAACATGCGGCTGTAGGAGGGGCAGTACCTGAGGATCAAGGAGGACTTGAAGTCCATTAACACCACCCTGGTCTCCATTGCAGGGTGCTGGCAGACATGGCCAACAGTATGAGGGAGGAAGTGGCACAACAGCGGGCCCCTACCACTAGCCAGACTATTGAATGGCCCTCCACCTCCGCTGCCGCTACAGGACCAACAGCCCACCAGCAACCCTCCCCCTGCAGAAGGAGAACCACCACGCAATTGTTCCCTGCAATCCAGACAGAAGCCAGAGACTTTTGCCAAGACCCCCGCTAGGAAATGAGACTCTCCTGATTGTCACCTTTGTGTCCCACTCTGTCACCCTGTCCACCTTGAACTGCCATTGCTCCCCTTCCTATGCCCCCTTGGACAATGCACCTGTGCTACAAATAGACTGGACTGTAACCTGGACTTTCCTCCATCATCACCCCAGTTCATTGCACTACCCCATTTTCGTCAGAGCACTGCAATAAACACATTTTGAAACAATACAAGTATAAAGTATGTCAAATGATTTAAGTATGTATTCGTTTAACAAGGTTTAAACATTGCAAATCAACTGTACAGTAATGTTTAAATACGAAAGACCTGTAGTTGGCTGCAGTGTACACACCAGGAGCAATATTGGGGCACCAACATCTGCAAAAAGAGATGCCAAAGAGTACAGTGAGTCAGCATAGAAGTAGGAGTACACAGCCTACCAGTGACAATGTCAAACATTAAACTGTCAATGAAATGTGAAATAACACTGTCTTACCTGTGTGTCATTGGAAGTATTGTCTAATCACTGCAGTTCTGTTGTCCTCATCCTCATCCTCTGCCTCCTCATCTTCACTGTCCACGGGGTCCACTGCTGCCACACGGCCATCTCCAGCCTCCTCCTCCTGCAGAAAAGGCACATGGCGTCTCAAGTCAAGGTTGTGCAACATACAGTATGCCACTATGATCTGGCAGACCTTCTTGGGTGAGTAGCGCAGGGATCCACCTGTTAGATGGAGGTACTGAAACCTGGCCTTCAGGAGGCCAAAGGTACGTTCAATAATCCTACTTGTTTGCCCATGTGCCTCATTGTAATGTTCCTCTGCCCTTGTCCAGGCGTTCCTCACAGGGGTCAGTAGCCATGATAGGTTTGGGTAACCTGAGTCACCTTCAAATATCGAGGGACAACTGTTAGCCACACACTAACCCTTATGGCCCACACCATACTCATACACCAACATCCACTGGGTGGGAACAAGGGCTCATCTGTTAGCCACACCCTGTCCCTCTGGAGTTGAGCCATCACATTAGGAATGCTGCTATTCCTCAGGATAAAAGCATCATGCACCTAGCCTGGATACTTAGCATTGACATGGGAGATGTACTGGTCCACCAAAAATACCATCTGCACATTCATTGAGTGAAAATGTTTTTGATTTCTGAAGACCTATTTATTTTGCTGGGGGAACAAATGCAATATGTGTTCCATCAATCACCCCAATGATGTTGGGGATATGTCCCATTACATAGAAGTCAGCCTTCACTGTGGCCAAATCCCCCACTTGGGGGAAAACAATGTAGCTGCACATGTTTTTAATCAGGGCAGACAACACTCTGCACTATTGAGAACATTGGCTGTGACATTCCTGCTGCCAAGCCCACTGTCACTTGGAAATAACCTGTTGCCAAGAAATGGAGCACTGATAGCACTTGCACCAGAGGGGGGATCCCAGTGGGGTGACAAAGAGCAGGTCAGGCTCCAATTGGGCACACAGCTCTGTGACTGTGGCCCTGTCAAGTCTGTAGGTGAGGATGATGTCCCTGTCCTCCATTGTTGCCAAGTCCACCAGGGGTCTGTAACCGGGGGGATGTCTTCACCTCCTATTCATCCACAGCAGTTGCAATCTATAGGGCAAAAGAGTGAGCAGCTGGTCATAATCTGTACATTGTAACCACTACATTTCAATGCATATTGTGATTTATACAATTTATTGGTGGCATGTGTCCAGAATGTGATATTGTGAACTGTGATGCAGTTAGGATCCATGGCCTTCCCCCCCCCTTAAATGGCGTCCGCCTGTCCTGTATGGAGGGACAGGTGGAAATGAGGTAATTCCACTGACGTGCTCCGTTGCGGGAGGGGATCGGTGACCGCCGTGCAACTCCTTATTAGTTATCATTGGGCCCTCGGGGGTACAGTGGCCAATGGTGATGTACGCTGGCGGTGACGGTATGCACCACTGCAGACATCACTGTCATTTTCTATCTGTTCACTCACTTACTACCTGACCTTCAGCAAGAGAGGACCTACACTGCATGTGCTGCTGTGACCTGTGTCTGGAACCTACCATGACTCATGTGACTGGGGAAAGGGGCCCTGCCTTCCCCTCGGCTGAGTTGTAGAGACTGGTCGATGGGGTCCTACCCCAGTACCGAGTGCTGTATGGGCCTCCAGACCAACAGGTGAGTACACTGTGAACACGATGCATGGGGCATGAATGCATTGAGTGGTGTGTGTGAAGGCCTCATGGGGGGGTTGGTGGATAGGCCCTGGGCAGCGTACAGCATGTATGCTGGCCATGTCTGTACGTAAGGGGATGGGAAGGGCTATGGTGGGATGGTCTGACTAATACTTGTCCCTGTGTATATTTCCTTTGCAGGTCAGCACCCATCAAAAGAAGGGTATATGGCGTGCCATTGCCAAGAACGTGAAGACCCTGGTGGTCTACGGCAGGCGGAGCACCCATTGTCGGAAACAGTGGGAGGACCTGAGACGCTGGGCATGGAAGACAGTGGAGGCCCAGCTGGGGATGGCCTCCCAACGAGGAAGGGGTGCCCATCAAACCCTGACCCCCTTGATGGCCTGCATACTGGTGGTGTCCTATCCAGAGCTGGATAGGTGCTTGGGGGCATCACAGCAGCAATAAGGGGGTGAGTACAGTGCCCATCATTACTTCTTACGCCTGGTGGGGTGGTATCTGGGTGGGGGATGTGTGCTTGTGGGTGCCCCTAGGCTAGGCCTTACATTGCAGAGTAGGTCCCATGTCGGGGAAGGTTCTGTTGTGAAATGGCTCCAACCTAGCTTTTAGGCATCCACTACTGGGTATAGGTGTGTGGGTACCAGGTATGCTGGAGTTGGTGGTATGTGTCCCTCCCCATGCCCTGGTGACTAGCATTGTTACTGGTAGTGCATTGCATTGTGTGTAGGGCTGTTGTGAGGGTGCTGTTTACGCCAACAGTGGTGTTGGTGCAGCCATTGACCAAGTGTATCCTTTGTCTCTCCCCCTTTTTGTTTTGTCACACTGTCCTTATGTGCATTAACATCATCTGGTGGTGGAGCAGAGGCACCGGCGACGGAGGGAGCTGCATCCCACAAGCTCCCTGGTGGTGGCAGACACCTCTGTGTCCACCCCATCTACAGGTACAGTCGCCACAGCCATACCAACACTGCCTTCCCAGCAGCCCCTCAGCGAGTTGTCCGTGCCCGCTCACCCAGGATGTTGGGCATCTCCTTCACCCCAGGCCCCGCAGGCCCTGCCCCAGTTAGCCCTGCTGCCCTCCATGAGGAAGCTATTGACCTCCTGAGATCCATCTCTGTTGGGCAGTCAACCATTGTGAATGCCATCCAGGGGCTGGCAGCCCAAATGCAACAGTTCAATGCACTTCTGGAGGGCATTCACACTGGCTTGGCGGCCCAGCAGAGATCAATACAGGCTCTGGCCTCCTCTCTGATGGGAGCCCTTGTCCCTGTTTCTACCGTCCCCCCTATAACTTCCTCTACCCAATCCCATTCCCCTCAACCCCAACCTTTCCCAAGCACACAGGCAGACGAGCATGCACACAGGACAACACAAAAGGGTGTCACAGGCAAACACAAGCACCACACTTCATCCAACAGGCACTCACACAAACACCATCCAGATGCAGACATACCAACATCCACTGCCTCCACTGTGTCCCCCTCCTCCTTGTCGTCCAACTTCCTCCCAGTTGCATCTACACTCACACCTGCATGCACTACATCCTCATCCACTTCCTTCATCACTTGCACAACTATCATAACACACACCCCACTGGCAGTCACCACCCCAACAGCCATGCACACGTCCCCTGTGTCCTCTCCCACTGTATCTGTGCCCCCTCCTCCCAAAGTACACAAACGCCAGCACTCAGACACCCAACAGTCATCCAACTCACAACAGCATCCAGCCCATGCACCTGCACCAAAACACAGCAGACCTCCTACAACCACTCCCTCTTCCTCCACTCCCAAACCTACTCCCTCTTCCCGCCCCAATGTCCCTAAGAAGCTTTTCCTCTCCACCATTGACCTCTTCCCTCCCCCTCCTCCCACCGTCCTTCATGTCAGGCCAGGGTGGTTAAAACCCAGGCAAGCACCTCAGCCACCCAGTCCACGGGCACAGTAGTGTCCCCAGCAACTCCAGGTGGGAAAGGATCCTGGGCAGCAGGCAGCCAGACGGAAAGGGTGCCTGCCCCAAGTGCTGCAAGGAAGGGCAAGGAGCCACCCCCAGCTGCTGCAAGGAAGGGCAAGGAACCAACCCCAGCTGCTGCAAGGAAGGGCAAGGAGCCACCACCAGCTACTGCAAGGAAGGGCAAGGAGCCACCCCCAGCTGCTGCAAGGAAGGGCAAGGAGCCACCCCCAGCTGCTGCCAAAAGGAGCAAGGAGCCATCCCCAGCTGGTGCCTCAAGGAGCAAGGAGCCATCACCCAGCTGCTGGCAGGAATGGCAAGGGGCCTGCACCAGCAGGAAGAAAGGACAAGGGGCCTGGTGCTGGGAGTCTGTCGGAGCCCACACCACCAACCATGGTGGTGCAGCCATCTGAGGTTGCAGGGGATGGGCAGGAGCTTCCCCCCCCCCACCACCAGCACCACCACCACCACCAGCAGCAGCAGCACCAGTGGGCAGCCGTCAGAGGCTGCAGGGGATGGGCTGGAGCTTCCCCCCCACAACTACCACCAGCAGCAGAAGCACCACCACCACCAGCAGCAGCAGCACCAGTGGGCAGCCGTCCGAGGCTGCAGGGGATGGGCTGGCGCTTCCCCCCACAACTACCACCAGCAGCACCACCAGCACCACCACTGAAAAGCCGTCACCGCCGGCGGACATTGTGTAGTCCTGCCTCCATGGGCTGTTGTCCAGCCTGCCCCCTGCAGATCCTGTGGGATTGACACCCAGCTGAGAGTCTGTGACCCTGCACTCCCCAAGATCTGCATCACAGGGTGTGATGCCCCCTCCAGAACCAGTGGAGAGGCTATCCACTCACCCCATCTTTCCCAGGATGAAGATCACAGGGCACGATGCCCCCTCCAGAACCAGTGGAGAAGCTATCCACTCACCCCATCCTCCCCAGGATGAAGTTCACAGGGCACAATGCCCAATCCAGAACCAGTAGAGAAGCCATCACTCACCCCATCCTCCCCAGGATGAAGATCACAGGACACAATGCCCCCTCCAGATCCAATGGAGAAACCATCCACTTGAGTGACTGTGGCCTTGCACTCCCCAGGACAGAGTAATGGGCATGTTGCCCCCTCCAGAACCAGTGGGCAAGTCACCCACTTAAGAGACTGTGGCCTTGCACTCCCTAGGACAGAGTAATGGGCATGTTGCCCCCTCCAGAACCAGTGGGCAAGTCACCCACTTGAGAGACTGTGGCCTTGCACTCCCCAGGACAGATTAATGGGCATGTTGCCCCCTCCAGGACCAGTGGCGTTGTTCTATCTGCCGGCTGAGGTGCCCCCCGTTCCCCATCCCCCTGAGGTGCCTGCCTATTTTCGACCTGATGCCCCTGCAGTGTTCTCTCCTTGTTGTTGCAGGAGTCAAGTGGGGCCTTTGACTTTGTAATGTGGCCCTGTGGCCCACGAACATTGAGTACTGGGCAGTGTCACTTCATTTGTAAATATGTATATACTTTTTTATTTGGATGCTCGTATTGCTACTATATTTATCTTATTACACTCACTTTGATCTATTGGTGTTGTCCTTGCATTATTCCTGAGGGGTACAGGGTCAATATGTTATGTTATTGCATCTGCTTGTGTGTATGGTGTTGGGGGTGGGGGTGTTATGTGTTGCATGTGTGCGTCACTCTCCTTTTCCTCCCTCCCTCCCCTGTGTGCTAGGTGGCTGTACTCACTGTGGTTGTCTTCGCCATCATTGGTGTTCGTGTTGGAGCAGGACATAAAACAACATTGGAATATATGCAGCTTGGGCTCCATGACGGCATGGTTCTTCCCTGAGTCTCCACAGGTGAGTCCTTTGACTTCTGAGCTCTGTTTCCGCCAGGCTTTTGATGTCAGTGGTACCGCCCCAGAAAAGGTGGCAGATTGGACTGTCATAATACAGGGGGCGGAACATTGGCTTTCGCCTGGCTGTAGGGGGTTACCGCCGTGGTGCCTGTTGATTCTGCCCTGGCGGTCAGTGTGTTAAAATGGCTGTCTATCTGAGCTCTTTCCGCCACGGTCATATTTTTGTTGGCGGTATTACCGCCACTTTATCCCTAACCGCCAGGGTTGTGTTGAGGGTCCATGTGTTTATGGACAAATCACTTAGGGGGTCATTACGACCCCTGAGCTCGGTGTTATAGTGGCGGTAGTAACGCCATATTATGACATTGGCGGTTTGGCATAGCCAAACCGCCAATGTCCTACACCAACCGCCTTGGCGGTAATGACCGCCAGGCTGTAGACTACAGTCTCTATCCCGGCGGCCGTCACTAGGCCGCCCACAGTAATATGACCCCGCCCACTGTCATGGTTTGCGTGGTTTCTGTACTGCCACGGAAACCATGGCGGTGGGTGCTATCAGTGCCAGGGATTTCCTTCCCTGGCCCTGATAAAAGGCCAAACCCCACCTCGCTCCCCCTCCCCTGAGTCCTCCCCAACCCACACCCTTCCATCCCCCCAACATAAACACACAGACATACTCATGCAGACACACATGCATACCCACATTCACCCACGCATGCATGCATCCATGCACACCCACACCCACACACACTGACATACATACCAGCAGACACGCATTCACCCATCACAACATACACGCACACTCACATTCATTCATGCGCACACGCATTACACATGCCGCACACCTGCATGCATGCACACAGACACAAACACACACACACCCACACACACACACAACACCCTCCACCCCCCTCTCCTGTCGGAGCACCTGACTTACCTGCTTGCAGGGGGTCCACCGGCAGGAGACGGAACGCAGAGCTGCTGCCAGCAGCAGCGTCCTCCAGCAGAATACCACCAAACCGTATCATGTATCATGATACGGTCCACAGAGGACTACTGCTGTGGTGCGGCTGCTGGCAGCAGCCCCATCTTCCCGCCGTCCGCCGTCATGACCGTAGCCGGAATTCCGCCAGCCTTCTGGCAAAATTCAGGCTACGGTCATAATATGGTGGACGGTAGGTAGCCACGGCTACGGTGTGTTGTAGGCGTCGCCGTGCCGGTAGGCGCCAATTGCCGCCATTATCATAATTAGGGCCTTAATCTCCTCGTGCCTCGAAATTGCTAAATGCAGTATAATTGTGTAACTCAGACTTAATATACACGATCTCCCACCATCTCACATAATGCATAGTACTCCCATGCTCCCTAGCCAGGTATGGGATATTTAAATACCATGTACATGTAAACATCCATTTCCCCCCTCCTTCCATGCATCAGTAGCACCACTGTAACCTTAACTGTTCCACCCGCTGAACTTAGGGCCAGACTGGGAACCCAAAGCAGCCCTGGTAATTTTGTCAGACCAGCCCCCTCCCCGGTTGTGGTTGGTGCAAGTGCAGAGCACTGCTGCAAAACCAGCCCCCAGTAACAAAACCAGCCCCTTCCGCTGCAAAACCGTCCCCCACCCTTCCAGCCTTCTGGGGAAATGCCCGATGCCTGCTGTAGCCAGTCCGGCCCTGTCAACACTGTGTTAGAACCAGTGGGATATAAGCAGATGCAGTGTTTGCTCTGACTATTAGAGCAGCCACAGGAGTAGAGGCCTCTGGGAAAGGGGGATGAGTGAAACTGATTTGGTCCACACAAATAAGACCGTAGAAGCTTAACCATTCTGCAGATATGAGGAATGCAATAAACCCGGGATGCTCAGCATTACAGAGAATGGGTGCAGAACATTTCTAGCAAGACCGACAACCATCGCTACATTCTCTGGACAGGGGCATGTCTGCCGGATGTAAGAGTGGCACAAGCGTTCATATTCCCTATGTGCCTGGACAGAAACATTCAGGGGCATATTTATACTCCGTTTGCGCCGAATTTGCGTCGTTTTTTTCGACGCAAATTCGACGCAAAACTAACTCCATATTTATACTTTGGCGTTAGACGCGTCTAGCGCCAAAGTTCATGGAGTTAGCGTCATTTTTTGGCGTGAACACCTTCCTTGCGTTAATGAGATGCAAGGTAGGCGTTCCCGTCTTAAAAAATGACTCCCAGGCATGTGCGTGGTATTTATACTCCCGGGCAAAAATGACGCCCGGGAGTGGGTGGGGCAAAAAAACCCGCATTTGCGCCTCTTTTTAACGCCTGGGTCAGGGCAGGCGTTAAGGGACCTGTGGGCTCAGAATGAGCCCAGAGGTGCCCTCCCCTGCCCATAGGGACACCCCCTGCCGCCCTTGCTCACCCCAGGAGGACACCCAAGGATGGAGGGACCCATCCCAGGGAAGAAAAGGTAAGTTGTGGTAAGTATTTATTTTTTTTTTTTTTTTGTGGCATAGGGGGGCCTGATTTGTGCCCCCCTACATGCCACTATGCCCAATGACCATGCCCAGGGGACAGAAGTCCCCTGGGCATGGCCATTGGGCAAGGGGGCATGACTCCTGTCTTTGCTATGACAGGAGTCATGTTAATGGCGTCTGGGTGCCAAAAAAAAATGGCGCAAATCGGGTTAAGACGCTTTTTTTGCCTCAGCCTGACTTGCCCCATTTTTGGACGCCCAAACGCCATTTTTCCCTACGCCGGCGCTGCCTGGTGTACGTGGTTTTTTTTCACGCACACCAGGCAGCGCCGGTCGGCTAACGCCATTCAATAAATACTGCGCCCGCATGGCGCTTCAGAATGGCGTTAGCCGGCGCTAATTTTTTGGGCGCAAAACTGCGTTAGCGCAGTTTTGCGTCAAAAAGTATAAATATGGCCCTCAGCTCTTGCATGGCATTACATAGTTCGATCCACGTTTTTGTTGTACAGGCCCCACTCAGAATGTAAATGGGGTCTCTCCAATATTCATAAGTGAGAATATTAGGACAGCTAAAAATATCTATTACTCAAATCTGCTTAGTCCGAAATCAAGTACACGGCAATGCCTGAATCAGTGTAAGGAGATTGTGTAATTAAACAAAGGGACAACCATTGGTGGGTTGGAGATACAGGGCAAAGACAATTTAGCATGCCAAATTCTCTGCTATGAAAAGTCTGTATTCTTGAGGTTCTACAACTAGGAAGGTAACCAACCAACCCACAACAGTTTTCCAGGGGATCAAAGGGCCAGATGTAGCAAATGTTTTTACCCATTCTGGTCTATGGGCAAAAGTGTTCGTACATATGGCCCATAGTTCTCAAATATCAGTTGGAGATGGTAAATAAGTAAAACGTGTTCATTTCAGTATACTTGAAAAGGAACACAGCTTCACCGACATCATCATGTTTTGATTTCGAAATTCTTCATGCTTGGTAATTTGGCCAATTTCTGAAAGGCTACTCGTTTCCAACCGAATATTTTAAGCAGCAGAATCAAGCCTGATTACTTGCTCTCTGCAATCTATTTGTGGGTCAAACAAATGGAGAGCGTAGTACAAACATTATGTATTAGTTCTGCCAATTGTTTTTCATTCTTTTGTATATGGTATTTAAGGTTTGCTCTGATGGTTCCATAATTTCTTCTCCACTCACTCGGGACCCCTCGGGACGTTCGTCACACTTTGCAAACCCACAAAAATAAATGTGTAGATATGCAAAGTAGATTTGGCCAGAGCCAATATGACTCATCCAGCCCGAACTGCCACACTTTGATCTCTCTGTACAGAAACATAAGTGACTACAGGGACGTTTGGTCTTCTCTCACCTCACTTGTGATGTGCAGTTTGAATCAAGTGCACCCTTACCAAGGCTTTACATAATTTTAACAACTACTAATTCCCATAAGTTGTTCTATATGTGACGACATGCACACCCATTCAGCAACCATAGTTCTGTAATCAAACTATTTTTCAATGTCATCTTAAAAAGAGATGATAGTTCAGTTTGCAATCTGGAGTCAAACTTCTCAAAGTTTTATTCTATTGAGTTATTAGGATTCCATTAGAGATCACCCACGCACGTTGGAAGAGCTGATGCCAGAAACACTACCCTCGCTTCACCAGTCATAGTGGGAGGACTATGCCACACGACCAGTGCTTGTGTGCATTATTACGTGCAGTATTCAGAAATAATTTATTAAGAGGGATATTTGAATGAGAAAAACATTTTGCACAATTAAGAATACATTTGGACCAGTGGTTCTTTGTAGAGAAAATCACCCTAATTTTATTTAAAAAAAAATACATGTCAGCCATGCATCATTTTTTTTCGGCCACAGATACAGTAACATGGACAGACGTAGGGCCTCACTTAGATTTTGTTGGACGGAATACTCCTTTGAAGTGTCACAGATATCCCGTCCAATGTATCGCAGTGGCTACGGGCTATATTGGAATTGCAATATAGGGTATGGGACGTCCACCACGTTTGTGATGCACTATTCTGTCCGTCAAACTCAAAATAAGGCTCTTAGATATTATGACCATAGTCATGTTTTAGCACTCCCCTAGATAGAGGGTGAATTAAGTTAATGCCCCTTTTCTTTGTTGTGGTCACCAAACTAGACAGCTGATATATCTCTTTTGGTTCAACCCGCTTATTCGGAGGGTTGCAAGCATGGGATTATTGACAATGAAGTTTATACCCTGAAGAATTTGTTTTCTTTTGTACTCAAAGCATTTTTCAGGGAGCTATATTCTTCTCATAGAACATAGTGGCAAAATGGGGCAGGAGGGGAGATTGGTGCAGATAGAACAAGAGATTGCTATCGACCTCAAAGATACCAAAGTTTAGATTTATTTGAACTGCAAAAGGAGGTTAGGCACACTAGAACCAAGAAGAAAACAGACACTTTCTAAAGTGTATTCCAAAAGGTTTTTTGAACAAAACAAAATGATCAGTAAAACGATGGCATGGGGAGTAAATTAGACATTATCCAGAATTAGATAAAGATATGGGAGAAGTAGTGCAGGTCCCTTATCTGGTAAGTCAACATTTTCTAATAGTCTTTTAATGTTTACATACTGAAGATAATCACCTGAGAGCTGAACATTTTTCCATGTACTGATTGAGACAAAGCTAAGCAAGATATATGGAGAAGACATACAGGATTGTCAGCTCGTATTACTATTACGGAACTGTAACCAGTGCTTAATTTGTTCTTGTTGTTTCCGGTGCGGAGCACCTGCGCTTATTTTTGAGGGCCGGCGCTTATTCTTCTGCCTTAAGCATTTCATGCGAGCAAAAGACACATATGGGAAAGACGAGGAAGACAAAAACGAAAAAGCGTCACAAAGGTAAGGGGCAAGGAGTGGTTGCAAATGGATTAAAGAGGCCCCAGATGGCTTCAGGATTACGCTGCCTTAGTATTTCTTGCCCCCACATTTAAATGGAGCAGCCACATGTTTAAGAGGAGAGCTTTGGGCACCTACACGTTTTTATTTACAAATTAAGCACTGACTGTAACTATCAATAAAGTCACTGCACTGTACCCAAATGAAGATGATTTTTCTTGTCTTTGACCTTGAGGTTTTACCCCAAGACGACAGCTTGGTTCATTTCATTTATATGTGGGGAAGAGGTTCCCAGGTCGATTTATCATGGGAATTCTTGTAATTCAAGAAGGGCCAATAGCTTTGTGGATTATAATGGCCAATTACCTTATTGAATTCAGATTCTACAATTTTCATAGGAACTTTATCATTCAGAATGCCAGGATTCATCCTCAAAATTGTACCAACATGGGCATATCCACAGTTGTTTTTTCAATTCTACTATACATTGGCGTCTGTAAGGTACAGATTCTGGTGATAACACAAAATCCCCATTGGCAATCTTATTTTTAGATATTGTGAAGGCTTTGACAAAATGAACTGGGAATATTAGCTAGCAGTATTAAAAGAAAGTAAATTCCTGCTACTCTTCACTAAATTTAATTGGGATTTTTAGGGGAAAGCTACTCCATTGCTTCTTAATGACGAAGGTGTGATATGAAATGGGCACTGGATGCCTCCCTAAGTGTTACATTAGCAATCAAAATGTGTTTGTATACTAATGGTATGTTCATTTTTAGAATTGTAATATCGAAACAGGACTTGACGAAATTACTTTATGCTGTGAGATTTCTATGTACTTTATTACTAAATTCAAGGCTGGATTTACGTTATATAATTCCAAAGCACAGGCCTTGTCAATGGACCTCCTGAACGACTACTAGAAAACACCTAGTAGAAAATAGGTTTACAAGGAAAATATAAGATCAACAGAATAAATGAATGTTTACTCATGCAAACTAAAGGCCAGAGTCATGTTATGGTGCTATACATCTCGCTCATTGGCGAACTGAAGAAACATAATCATTGATGACTGTCATTGCAGGGTGTTTCATGTTTTCAGATACTCCCTTCTTACCTTAGAAAACCTTTCTTCAATAACTGGAAAATTACACATAATAACCACGACAAAGTTGAAACATGGTGAGTGGACTATATCTGACGTTTGTGTCCTTAAATGCAAGCTATCAGTTTCTGCCAGTGTTAAACAAGAAAATATTTGAAAAGTTATTATTTGTTTCCTTGCCTCTAAGTTCATAGACTCGCCCTATTTCAAAAACCTCCGGCCTGAGAAAATGTAGCTCAAAGTGCAATTGCACGTTTTTTCATTTTCTTTGTGGGCAAACCTCTTTTCCTCGTGTCTTCTTTTCTCTACCACTTTGCAACCTGGAAGGGTAGTTACCAGGGACCTTTGCTGGAATAAAACACTGCAGGGTAGTAAATAGTTGAGTCGAGTTTTGAATTCACAAGTTAGTTGGCATTCAAAAATTCAATGCAAAACATGTTTTGATCCACCCACTAAGATTTCTAAACTTGTGGTGAACAAATGTAGTAATGAAATGTATGCCTGTGAGTAGTCCTCTTATAAATCTGTTGCAGATTTAATTGGAGCTATTTACAGCCACAACCAATCGTTTAAAGACCGAATGACCCTGGAAATCGGGCCCTCTGACTTTTTACTTATGTGTTTACTTCACAAAATTGCATACTTGTATTCCGCCTAACAAGGAGAATTTGAACTTTGTATTCAATATTATGAATGTTCATTATTCTTTGACAATTTCATGAAGGCACAGTTTGGGTTTATGCATAAATGCCCAATGTTTGCCGGTCTGAGGAACCTTTGCTTATTAACAGTCAAGAACTCTTCCAAAGAAATCCTGAGAGAAGCCGCATAATTAAGACAAGTTCTCCCCTATCAACATCCATCAGCCGTCGAATTAATCTTCATCTTCCCTCTCAATACATATCCGTCTTGCAATATTATTTTAATACGATACATTAGGAATATTTAATAGTCAATTTTAATGCTGATGCAAATGTGCTTTAAAAAAGTGACCCTTGAGTTTAAACCGCCTTAGAAAGTTGAATTCATTATTCATGCAATTCTTGAGTTCACCTTGATGTTTACTACTGTAGCGGTTTTTGTCACATACTTAAAGTTTATATGCCACTTAACAAAAATATGAAGGCAAGTAGATTAATGTGTGCATGATGGAAAAGAAACTACAGTGGCAACTAAAACTGCACAATATTTTAGAGTGCAAGGAAAAATGGGCGTGGATGAGGAGTGGAATTGACTATGAGCACCTTTCAACTCCATGATGATGTCACAAAGTAGATCTCTTTCCACCCATACCGATGAGACTCCAACCAGTGTACTGCTGGTGGATAAAGGGAAGGGTGAAGCCTACAGACAGCAAACATCGTTTCCACTTCCTGTTTCTGCTCCTGCTTGAACTACCATTAATTCCACGGGTAGTAAGGGCCCAGGGATAACAAAGGGCTTCTCATTGGTAGCAATTATGTAAGAAGCAGAGTTAAGGAAGAACACTTTTGTTTAAGGCTAAAGTATTATAAAATAAGATATTTCTGTAGGCGCTAAAGACAGGTTAATTAGTGGTAGGCACAGAGAAAAAACATACAAAAGGGTGACAGATCTAAACACATATTCCATTCCACGAGTGAAACTTACTATATGTGTACTGTACGTGATCGGTTCGAATGCAAGAAGGGCCAACTCAGCCTTGTAATCTACAGAGGTCCCCATGAAGTACCATGAAGGGCGGTAGGTAGTCACCCGTTTGCCAGTTCATAAAGCCATTTATGGTCATAAACATATGACTACAGAAGAGAATTCCTCCATTTTTGCCTGACAGGTAGCCACAAAGATTTTCCCCTAATGTGTAAATGGTTATTCCATCTGGCAGTGCACCCTCTTGGATCTACCCGCTTGTTCCCTCTCCACTGAGATGCCCCATGTTACTGGAAAAAATAAGTTCTCTGACTCTCTCTGGGGGTCTATAGATTAAGAGGTGAATACTCGAAGCCTTGGGGGTGTCTTCTGACAGCTTATTTCTATTTGGAATTCTAGAACCAAGAGCACCCTAAAGGTTTATGAGAGACAATAGGAAAGTTTCTCTAGGAGGTGTTCCCAGGGGCCTGTCCGTCGCTTGTGAGAGACAAAGGGGCATATTTATACTCCGTTTGCGCCGGATTTGCGTCGTTTTTTTTAACGCAAATTCGACGCAAAATGAACTCCATATTTATACTCTGGCGTTAGACGCGTCTAGCGCCAAAGTCCATGGAGTTTGCGTCGTATTTACACTCCCGGGCAAAAATCACGCCCGGGAGTGGGCGGGTCAAAAAAAATGACATCCAGACGCTTTTGCGTCGTTTTTTAACGCCTGGTCAGGGCAGGCGTTAAGGGACCTGTGGGCTCGGAAGGAGCCCAGAGGTGCCCTCCCATGCCCCCAGGGACCCCCCCTGTCACCCTTGCCCACCCCAGGAGGACGCCTAAGGATGGGGGGACCCATCCCAGGGAACATAAGGTAAGTTCAGGTAAGTAATTTTTTTTTTTTTGTGTGGCATAGGGGGGCCTGATTTGTGCCCCCCTACATGCCACTATGCCCAATGACCATGCCCAGGGGACAGAAGTCCCCTGGGCATGGCCATTGGGCAAGGGGGCATGACTCCTGTCTTTGCTAAGACAGGAGTCATTTCAATGGGGGTTGGGAGTCCAAAAAAATGGCGCAAATCGGGTTGAGGCGAAAATTTTGCCTCAGCCTGACTTGCCCCATTTTTTGGCGCCCAAGCTCCATATTCCCCTACGCCGGCGCTGCCTGGTGTACGTCATTTATTTTCACGCACACCAGGCAGCTCCGCCGGCTAACGCCGGCTAATGTCATTGAATAAATACGGCACCCGCATGGCGCTTCAGAATGGCGTTAGATTTTTTGACGCACAACTGCGTTGGCGCAGTTGTGCGTCGAAAAGTGTAAATATGGCCCAAAGAGTATTGGAGTTCCTTGGGGACAGTTTTCTCCGTGGCATGGCTGTGTTTACTCTCCATTGCCAATAGGTCACAAAAACGTTCCCAGTTCAATCTTGTGGCTTCTTGCCTATTGGAAAGCTTCTATCTCAAAAGACCAGTGGTCTACTCCTCTGTCTCTTCTTGAGACTTGCTCTTTGAATCAAATTGTCTTCAACAATTCTCATTTGAATGATTTCCATTGGTGTCCTTGAAGATTTTTACTTTAAAGGTATTCTTTCTTGTCGCCATATATTCAGGCTGAAGGGCAGGTTCCCTTTTTTATTATGAAATTCTTTCATAATTAAGTTGTCCTAAGACCTGACCTGTCCTTTTCACCTAGGGTATCTACTTCCTCTTATCTCCCTAAAGATATGATCTTTCCGGCCATGTTCCCTGTACCGTCCACAGAGTGGGACGTTTTATGGCACTCTTGGATTTTCTTAGGGCTTTCACCAAATATTTGGGTAGAACAGCTTCACGTAAAAAAATGAATTTTTCATAGGTCACCTTTGGGTTGAGCAATAATGCCAGCATCCTACAGTTTCCACTTTAATTCGATGGTTTAGGATGGAAGTGTCAGTATTGTATCAAAATGCTGGACTTTCTCTTCTGGATAACATCAAGATGTGCCCCATTAAAGCAATGTCATCCTTTTGGACAGCTTTCAAGGGCAGCAACATGACCTCCTCATGCCTTCATTACCCATTTACAATTGAGAACTGGAGATTTTGTTTTCTTCTTCATTTGGTTCTGCTGTCCTTTCTGCAGTTCATGAACAACACTGTGGGAATACCATTTAATTATGTAAATAAATTCACTTGGTGTAGCATTGACTCAGTCGTGTAAGCAATTTATTTCATAATATGCTTTCGTATATATTCATTTAGTAAGAAATTGGGTCAGGAAGATGGACGAGGTAAGTAATGACTTGGTTACTCACTGCTAATCTTAATTACTCTGAGTCATAATTTTCGTTGCTACAGTCCTAACTACCCTTACTGCTGCCAGTGGGAGGGGGATTGGTATTGTATTCTTTATTGCTTGTTTTTTTTCGAAAAAACACTAATTGTAGGCACCACCTGTATGGTTGATGAACTATTCACTACCTGTGGTTGCCATTTAAGTTAGGTCGTGGAAATATTGGCCCGTATTTATACTTTTTTTGCGCCGCATTCGTGTCGTTTTTTGACGCAAAAACGGCGCAAACTTGCAAAATGCCATTGTATTTTGTAGGTTTGCGCTGTTTTGCATCAAAAAGCGGCGCAAATGCGGCGCTAAAAAAAGTATAAATACGGGCCATTGTTTTCAATTTCTGTGGGTGAAGGCTGTGCATGAGACATAGAGTACTCTATTACTAAGGAACGAGGCTAGGAAAGTGTAAAAGGTAGGTAATGATTACTATAGAACATTTAAAAACAAATACACATGAACATAAAAATTGAGACTTCCAGACACTTTTATGTGCCTATCTATTTAGGCATTTTGTTAATCACCAGGTGTCACCTTGTAGTTAATATGTATTGCTTATGCCATCATTTCTCATACATACAGGGGCGCATCCGCCAGCACTAACAGCTTCAAAACTTTTACAAGAAAATTATGATAAATTATGTTTATTCTTGTTTTCTTGTAAAAGGGGCGGGGCCACGGGCGATGACAGGCACAGAGTTGGAGTGCACTCTCCCTCAGTGCGCATGTATGTTTGGCCGGCCGTCTCGGGCCGGCCAAACACACACGCACTAGGCTCTCTCCCAGCAGACAGAGACTCTGGCTCTGCATCGGAGCGCCGTGGCTGCCAGCAGCATGACAGCAGCGTTCAGGCTGGACGCAGGGCAGGCTGGCAGCCTATGTCTGCAGTGGAGGACAGAGGAGTGGATCAGAGCGGCGTCGCGAGAAAGGTACTTTAAAAAAAAAGTTATTATACATTTTTTTGGGCGCCATCTCGCCGCTTTTTCCTCCCATGATCCGCCACTGCATACATATATATCGTAGGTTTAGAAATGAGTTTCTATAGTTGTGGACTATCTTGTTTGCACTCTTATGAATTCTAAGATTAAATGCTAAATGTTACCTAAATTATCATAATTAGATTAACACCCCAGTAGACTCAGTTTAACCTTTATTGCAATTGCCATGTAAAATGCTGACACCCATGCAATCTCACCCCATTTCTTACCAGATATTTGGCCTGATAAATTCTGACAGGTTAAAACTGCCGAACTTTTCTTCATGACAAGACCCAGTAATTATCAGGACATGAAGATTTAAGAGCAGTAAGCACCAAAGTCTAACTGACCAAAATCTACATGTTAATGCCTATTTGGAGGGCAAAACACAGAATTGCTTTAATATCACATCTGATAAATAACGATTGATGGGGTATCATTATCAATGGGATTTGAAAATATCAATGTATTTGCTCCGGACTCATGATTGAGGCCTTAGTAGTTTAACTTAAAAATATTGCAAGTTTCTCAGTTTTGCTTCTTGACGAAGTCTGTGAAATTGAGTGAAACCTTGCAAGTGAGGTATTAGACCTGGCATCCTTGGCATGATCTCCCCTGCCTTTTTTGCCTCTGCTTCCATGTTTTGACTGTGTCCTGGACTCTGTATTTGCTGCTTTTGTTACGCTGGGCACTTTACCACTGCTGACCAGTGCTAAAGTGCAAGTTCTCCCTGTATAAAATATATGTGTAATTGGCTTTTCCATGATTGACACATTTGATTTACTAGTAAGTCCCTAGTAAAGTGCACTAGAGGTGCCCAGGGCCTGTAAATCAAATGCTGCTAGTGGGCCTGCAGCACTGGTTGTGCCACCCACATGAGTAGTCCTGTAAACATGGCTCAGACTTGCCACTGCAGTGTCTGTGAGTGCAGTTTTAAACTGCCAATTTGACTTCACAAGTGTACCCACTTGCCAGGCCCATACCTTCTCTTTTCATACATGTAAGGCACCTGTAACGTAGGCCCTAGGTAGCCCCATGGGCAGGGTGCAGTGTATGTTAAACATAGGACATGTACTGATGTGTTTTACATGTCCTGGCAGTGAAATACTGACAAATTCAGTTTTCACTGTTGCAAGGCCTATCTCCCTCATAGGTTAACATGAGGGCTACCTTAAAATAACTTTTAAGTGCAATTTCCCCTTTGGGAACAGATAGAGATGTGGAGTTTGGGGTCTCTGAACTTACAATTTAAAAATACATCTTTTGGTAAAGTTGGTTTTTAAATTGTCAGTTTGAAAAGGCCACTTTTAGAAAGTGGGCATTTTCTTGCTTACACTATGCTGTGACTCTGCTGCTTGTGTTTTCCGAGTCTGGGTCAGACTGACAGTTGGGCGGTTTGGGAATCTCCACAAGACAGGGACACAAAGGGAGCTGGGGTGTAGCCTGCATATCCTGTTGGGACATCTGGGCTAGAATGGAGGGAGGATTGATCACTTACACCTGAAAGGGCTTTGCCTGTCCTCACACATTACAGTCCCCAACCCCCTGGTGTGTGTCTGTAGCCAGGCCTGGCAAGGCAGGATCTTGTCAACGACAGAGACTTTTGTTTGAAGTTTGTCTACTTCAAGGGCAGAAAGCAGTATAAGTAGTGGACCCAAAACCCCAGATTTTCAGATTACTTCTGGAACCAAGAAGAACCTCGGCCAAGGAGAAGAGCTGATGAGCTGGAGGAGGAGTACTGCCCCTTTGGCTGTGAATGTGCTTTGCTGGGTTGGCCTGCAGTTGCTGCTTCTGCCTGAAAGAGGACAAAAACTGGACTTTTTGGTGTATTTCTGCTTGAGAAGTGTCTCCAAGGGCTTGGATTGAGCTTGCCTCCTGTTTTGAAGTCTCTGGGCCTTTAAAGACTTCATCTGCCAGCCCCTGGACTCTCTGCTGAGACTCTTACCCTGCCAAGTGGTACACTATCCGGTCCTGGGCCCTTGAAAGGTGAATATCCACACACAGGAGCCGTGCGTGGAAAATTTCAATGCACCACCTGCAGCATGGCTTTAAAAAGAACGTGTCACCCACCTAGTGGATGAAATTGAAGTATCATCTGCATTGCAGCTGGGAAATTGATGAATCACCTGCATCTCGGCTGGAGAAACTACGCAACACCAGCTTGTAGCTACTACAATTGACGCAACCCCCATGCAGAGCAGTTTTCCATCACCATTTGGCCGGATTTCTCACACATCATCTCTGGGCTTCAAAATCAATATGAACCTACATGAATCCGAGGTGCCCTGTCTGGAAATCAACGCATCGCTCTCTTGCGGGAGAGAAAAATGACGCATCGCCTACCCGACCGGAGAAGAAACGATGCATGGCCTCACTTGCGAATAAGGAATCGACGAAACGCTGACTTTTCCAACACACGCTCGCCTGGGCAGCTTTATTTTTTACGCAAGCCAGGTACTTTGTGTAACAGCAACGTTTCCATTCTTTTCTATAGAGTAAGATTCTATTATTTAAAAAATGTATTACTTTACTTGAGTATGTTGGATTTTTGTCAGTTTGGTCTTGTTTAATTTAGATAAATATTGGCTATTTTTCTAAACTGGTGTGGTGTCCTTTTTGTAGTGTTTTCACTATTACTGTGTGTTTTGGTACAAATACTTTGCACATTAACTCTTGAGATGAGCCTGACTGCATGTGCCAAACTGCCAAGGGGGTGAGCAGGGGTTTTCTTAAGTGTGTATCTCCATTGGCCTGATTAGAGGGAGGGTCCCTGCTTTCCCTGTTCAGACAGAGTGCAACCTGACTGCAAACCAGATACCCCATTTCTAACATAAGGGAAGAGACCTGAGTGCTCCACTGCTGCCAGTGTTTTAAACTTTGTATGAAACAATTAAGGAGAAAAAGAAGGACAGCAGTGCCGTCATACACTTTATTATTAAAGATGTGAATTTGTGGTGATTATATTTAAAGATGTGAACTTGTGGTGATTTGTGTTGGATATCCTCAAGAACCGATTCTGAGACCTGTAATTTAACAGGATGAAGAGTGCAAAACCCTAAAGTGTCGATTAATCCATGCTCTTCAGATTAATAGCAGTATTATAGATTAAACCTATGGCTAGATTTAAGAAGCCCCTTGCGCCACCTTGCTTCACATTAGCGTCATTTTTCTTACGCTAATGTGGCGTTAGGTTGGCAAAAACATCGTGCCATATTTATAAAGTGATCAACTGTACGCATTGCTCCACTTTTGAAACGTTTGTGCCACATTATGTCTATGAGATTCCACAGTGCCTTTCTTAGCAATACCTTTAATGCCTGGCTAGCGCGTGCATTAAAATTAGGCTCCCAATATTTTCAATGGGCCTCCTTTCTCTTTTCAGTATTAGCGTCAAACTTTTTGGCACTAAACCTGCAGAGCGCCAAACTAGCGTAAACCATTTTAGATGCTAGTTCCCTAATGTGTGCCATGGTGTGCTGTATCCTAAATACGGAGCAAACATGGTGGCGTTAGGGGACCGCAATGGGGCACAAGAAAAGTGGCGCATCATGACATGACGCGCCACTTTCCATAACTATAGGCCGTAGTGACTGACTAAATTACCTCCAAATGAGATAAACTGGAGTTCAAACGTAAATAAGGTACTGTAGCATAGAGCTTACAGGTTGCCCAAGCAGCCCAGTCTGTTTCTTTAGAACTCTTCTAGCCTCTCCCGTTCCAATCAGTTCGGAGCCAATGCATCCTTGAAGAAGAGTGTCTTCTTTTTTGAAAGACAGTATGAGACTTTGGGTGTGCATCTAGTGGGCTGTCATCTCTGAATATACCAGTGTCCTTTGTGTGCTTGTATGGCTTGTGGATGGTTCACATTATTTTAAATATAATTCTCCACTCCTTTGAGAGCTAGTACTGTGATTTTAGGGTGTTGGAAATGAAGTTTCTACAGCTCTCTTTCACTTAGGTCGATCGAGATGAAGTCAGAGAAGTAAGAGCTGAAACATGCTGCACACTGCTGAGCTCCAACCATGTCTGGACTGGAACAAAGGGAAAAACTGCTTATATGAAAGTTGGACCCTTTAATACACTAGAGGGGTAAAGGAAAGTGTGCACTTTCTTACTCAGCAAACTAAGGTGCAGTACTGAACACTGCCTCTGAAATCCTATTGAGTGTCTGCTTGTGCCCATCTAAATTAGGAAGTCTGCTTCTGCCTTATATAGAACACTCTATGATATTGACCAGGTTCTAACATCAATTTAACTCTTCAGTCGAAGATGACTGTCGGTGTCATTCTGATATATCTGAAACTAAAAATGTTATTGGGCTGTTGTTGTTTCGACTAAAGTTCTCATGTGAACGTTGAGTAGTGGCAATATATAAGATCCTCAGTTCACAATTCGTGCAAAGTGTTTTTTGTTTTGTGATATGTACATTCAAACCTATTATGAGGAAATGGTGGGATTATTCTGGGTGAACACTACATATCCTATCAAACATTTCTGCAGATAGTCATGCAGAGTCTAGCTGTCAACATTATCAATGCTAGCCAGGTGGTTCACATCAACCAATTCCCAAGGCTAGTGACTGGTGATCTTTTCGGATGTCAGACAGGATGTCCCAAAGTCAGGACTCAATGCAATTGGTGATAATGGAGAACATTTTGGCCTTCATAGATGTCTAGCATTGCTTGACTTCCCAGTCAAAGATGGTACTGTGCAATAAAGGCTGAGAAGGATGTAGCTTGTGCCCTTCTCATGAACATTAGTTCACTGGGAGTGAGGCTAATGTTGAAGAAGGATGGACTATCCCTGTTGTTGGAAGACATGGAACAACCCTTTTCAAGGGAAAATGATCTTCAGTAGATTGTTAGGGCTACTGTTGGGCACAAAACGACTGAGCAACTTTTAATCATTTTCTTCATGCTCTCACCTGGGTAAGAGATAGGCAAAATATAGTTTAAGACTTACAGCTACAAGTTGTAGCATGTTTAGTGCATGTGAGAAAATAACTTTACATATGAATTAATTCAGTGAACTCAATGGCCCTCATTACAACCCTGGCGGTAAATGCCACCTACCACCGTGCTGACGGCCGCCAACATACTGTGACCGCGGCGGTATTCCGCTACGGGTATTATGACCCACACTAAGAAATCCGCCACTATACAGACACCCACAGAAGTCCGCCAGACCAAAGGTCAGTGATAAATTGGCGGTAGCAAAACCCACACCGTTATGCGAACAGGAATACGCCCACAGTATCAGGACCCACGAATCACATCACCCCACACATCACCCCACACATCCTCACACCTATCACTCACACCACATCCATGGCACCCCAAAGACACCCCAGGTTTTCAGAGGTGGAGGAAATCATCTGGGTAGAGCCACAGCTATTCGGATCACAGGCGCAGCAGACGTCCATTGCTAGGGAGATGGAGCTATGGTGGAGAATCGTAGACAGGGTCAACGCCGTGGGACAGCACCCCAGACATCAGGAAGAGGTGGAACGACCTATGGGGGAAGGTGTGTTCCGTGGTTGCAAGACACCAGGTAGCTGTACAGAGGACTGGCGGTAGACCCCCACCTCCTCCCCACAACTAACAACATGGTCTTGTCAATAATGCATCCTGAGGGCCTCGCAGGAGTAGCAGGAGAACTGGACTCTGGTAAGTCAAATCTTTACTATTATATCTCCCACCCTACCTGCATGCCATCACAAACTCCTACCCATACCCTCACCACTCCACCACCTCACATATACCCCACTATCACAACCCACCCATCCCAAAACCAAGCACTGCATGTAACACCAATCCATGGACCCCATCACAGAACAGTATGGACACCCATCACCACAGCATGCCATTAGAGAGAATCACCTAGCCCACAAAATCACCACGCACACAAGGCAAAGCTGACAGGGCAATCACAACTATACAGGGAAACACACCCATGCACAAGATGCCACGTGCAGATACAGTAACACTGCATTCTCATCCCCACAGGGCCCCTAATCAACGTCACTGGAGAGGAGTTGCCACAACATCCAGTCCCCCCCCAGAGGAGGCCCACAGTGATGACAGCAGCTCTGCACGCCTGGATCACAATGACCAACCTGGCCCATCAGGGACCTCTGGACAGTCGGTTATCCTGCCACAGTCCAAACCCACCACAGAGCTCCCCCCCTCAGGAAACACCAGCACAGCACCCACCCAGCGGGCCCATGCCACTGTCCCCAGGACACGTCAATCAGCAGTGTGTCCACCACTACAGGGACCCCAGGCAACCCCACAAACACAGGACGATCAGGGACCTGTGGTCAGTGGCAGTGGGCACACGGTTCAGGGGACAGAGGCACAGGACAACAGGGAAACTGGGTGGACTGCTGTGCAACTGGGGGAGGACAGGCCCAGGGAACCGACTCTCCAGGAAGCACTCACCAATTTAGGCCCATATATTGAGCTGAGACCCTGACTCCTTCTTTTATTAAACAGTGCATTATAATTCCCTCCATAGCTAGTCTTCATCATGGGCTCACACCTTTATAACTGTGTACACTATGTAGCCTAGTTTTACTAAGGCCTACACTGGTGTTCGTGCGATGCTACGCAACTATGTGCTGTGCCCTCATCAATGGTCAGTAAATGGATGCAATGCTTTGCATCATACGAACTCCCATACAAAACCTTAGTAAGTAACTCCTTGGGAGTCTCTGTGTTGGTTCTTCATATTCAGTGACTAATTTATCATACCATATATATTTTTTAAGTCAGCAGTATTTTATGTTTTTTGCAAGCAGCTTCATTACTCTGTGTCAAGTGCATTTTGGGATTTCTTTTTGCACAACATACTTTTTAGGTCAACCTTAATTCTTTAAGAGAAACATTTTCTTATTTCAAAAGTAATTATTTATTATATTTCAAAGGTTTTGAGCTGTCCTGTTAATTTCTAATTTATACTGTCTTTTATTTGAAAATCGAGCATTTCTACTAGAAATGCTGTACATAGCGCCATTTTACTACATTTGCTCACAGATAAACTAGTTGTGGACGTCTATGGAACAAAACTTTGGGCATACATTGCAAGTCATTTATATATATCCATTTCTATTTTAGGAAAAATTGACCTTTTGAATATTATACTTCGGGTGTACCTTTGCTTTCAAGGTCCTAGATCGTTGCCATATTTACACCTCTGGATACTTAGGGCCATACTTATGGCCTGGTTTGCAACATAGTGCAAGAGTGACACAATCTTTAAGCAACATATATGAAACCACAAGAAGCCCCCTTTCTGGTCCTGTATGGCTTCATAAATCTTGAGTAATGTAACAAATTACTGTGTTACATTACTATGCGCCAGGGAAGTGTTTCTATGTGTGTTCCGTTGGTGTTCCCTTGTAACATCCATGGATTTTGGCACATTTCCAGATTTACAAGAGCTTGTGAACCTGGGAATCTGCCGAAAAATATATGCCCCCCTAGGAGAGGGGTAACAAAGAGAACTATGTTTATTTCTCCTCGTTTTTACTTGTTCTGTGTGTGCTGCATTATGCAGCACACAAACGGCTTGATTTAAGAAAAGTGGCGCTGCATCCAATGCAGTGCCACTTTTCCTGTGCCCCTTAGCACCGCCCTAAAGCCACCATGTGTGCGCCGTATTTAAGATACAGCACACCATGGCGGTAGTTAGGGAACTAGCGTCAAAGGTTTTAATACCGGTTTGGCGCTTTACAGGATTAGCGTAAAAAATGTTGACCCTAATTCTGCAAAGCACATTGAGGCCCATTGAAAACAATGGTGTGCCTCCTTTTATTGCATTGAAAATTCCACTAAAAATGGTGCAAAGAAATATCTTTAATTGCACCAATTTTTTTCAGCCCCCTGACGGGGGAGTACCCCCTTGCATGCATTATGCCTGGCGTAGGCATAATGTGGCACAAGGAGTTACAAAGTGGCACAATACATGCATTGCGCCACTTTGTAAATATGGTGCATCTATTTAGGCCTTGTTGGGCCACATTAGAGTAAAACAATGATGCTAATGTGGCACAAGGAGGCTCTAGCCTCTTAAATTTGGGCAATAGAAAGAGGGAAAAGCCTTTTAGGGTAAGGTTTGTGCAGGATGGTGTCCCTTCCTGCACAAATCAATCCTGCATGCTACACATGCACCCTTGCACTATGGAACAAGAGAGTCTGCATTGGCGATAGGCTGCCAAAAGGGCACCAGCACAGGGAGAAAGGACAGGAATGTGCTATATTTTATAAATATAGCGCATTGTTGCCCTTTTCTGTGACACAGGACAGCGCAGCAAGCTAACTTGCTGCAGTGCCTGGCCCACAAAGCCCATAAATACGGGCCTTGGTGTCTTCTAGACTCCTCCCAGTGCATTTTTGCTAAAAACTACGACATTGTTATTAATTGTCTGTCTCTAATTGACATATTTGCCATTTAGCTGAAGCCACATGGAAACGCTGCTAGCTTAGTTTAAATCCAGTGACACATGTCAGTTATTGGAGAAGGAAACTGTTGGAGAAGGAAACTGTTGACAAAGAAGAGTCTGCCTATCTATGTACTGAGGACTGTTCCTGTGCCCCCTGTATCTTGGACTGTGAAAGGCTACTTTGAGGACTAGGTGAGGAACCTACTGGAAACAAAAAAGGACAAAAGTGGATTCAGTACTATGTCTTATGTCTTACTCAGTGCTTAATTTGTGAGCCCAAAGCTCTCTTCTGAAACATGCGGCAGCTGCAATTAAATGTGCAAGCGCGGAATACTGAGGCAGCATAATCCTAAATCTATCTGGGGCCTCTTTAAGCCATTTACAGCCACTACCTGCCCCTTCAGCTCACTCTTGCAGCTTTCTGCTTTCTCCTTTTGTGATGCTTTTTCATTTTTCTGTTCCTCCATCTTTCCCATGTGTATCTTTTGCGCAGAGTAAATACTTGAGGCACAAAAAAAAGTGCCAACCTTCAAAAATAGGTGCCGGTGCCTCGTATCAGTTCAAATTAGGCACTGGTCTTGCTAGAACTGGACAAGGGCACCAGGAACCAAGGGGCACATTTACAAGAAAGTGGTACATCATAGATGATGTGTCACTTTTCTTGCGCCCCCCTTCCGGCACGTAACAACACTATGGTTGTACTCTATTTACAATCCAGCGCACCATGGCGGCCGTTGTTGTGCCATTTTGCTACACTAGTGTCAAAAAGTTTGACGCAAGTTTATCAAAGCACAGGGAGGCCCATTCTATAATGAGTGTGTTATTTAATGGATCAAATCTGTTTATTGTTTTGAAAGTATAAACATACAAAATACAGCTCATCGCAGGACATGTGATCAAATGTATCAGCACAGTACCAATTCCAAATCTTCATACAAAGGTCCCTCCCATAAATCCCAAGACCATGCCCAAAGGGACCTCCCAGCCAGTCCTCTCCTTGCTGATCCATGTGCCAACTGACAGCGTCCAATAGTCTTTCAGGGTGCCAGTCCCGCAGATGAGAACCACACAAACATGTAAATGAAAACACACCAACAATGCCTCCCTACGAGAAATAATGTCATCCTCCTGTCTCTCCACTCCTCTAACCCTTGCCTCGTCCAAGCTCAGCTCCCCCCCTGCAACCTCCCCCACAGCACTCTGACCAGGAATTCAAATCAGCCTCAAAACTCTCAGGTAGGTCGGGCATGTCAGCTCAGTAAATTCTGCGGAGAGGATCCGAAGCAACGGCTTTCACAACACACTCAGATCCCCTATCCGCTGCTGGGAGGCTAGTGTGAGCTTCTCCATGGCAAGGATAAACCACAGCTTCTAGAGCCATGAGATACGCGTCGGAACCCTATCTGTACCCCAGAGAGCTAGAACCAGCTGCAGCGCTGCGTTAAGTGCCAGGGCCATCTGCCTCCCTTTTAGAGATCTTAAAGGAAAGGTTAGGGGATTGGGCAGCCCCAATAAAATATACGATGGGAATCTCGGAATCTTAACCTGTAACGCTGTATCAATATCATCTATAATGTTTTCCCAGTAACAATGTATCTTGGGGCAATGCCAAAGCAAATGCACAAGTGTGCCTGTAGCTCCACACCCCCTCCAGCAAAGGTCCGACTTATCATGGTCCCATGCATGTATCTGTGCTGGAGTGTAATACCAGTATGAAGCAACTTTATATGATGTCTCTGTCCCTGCTGCATTATATGCTTTGTGGTGTATTCTATGGAATATACTGTCCCATTCCTCATCTGAAAATTCTCTCTCCAGCTCCCTCTCCCATCTCAACTGTCCCCTTGACTTAGGCGGGCGGTTCTCCCCTTGCAGAAGCCGATAAAGTTCTGAAATGATTCTTTTATCATCCTTCTTTAGGAACAGCCATTTCTCAAATGGGGTAAGAGGCCTCTCTATTTGTGCTCTGTTCGCCGGCAAGAGAGCCCAGTGCCGAACCTGATAATACATCAGCCTATCCGCCTCCACCAGGCCATAGGCCTCTCTCATCTGTTCATCAAAAAGACTTCCTACCCTCCTGCAGCCCCCTTCGTACCAACGTCTCAGGCCTTCCAAACGGAGTCCAGGCTCGAAGTCAGGGTTCGCACCTATTGGGGTCATCGGAGACGGGAAAGAAGTCAGCCCTAAACGGCAAGGCACTGTGTCTCATACGCGTGCCGTTGTTCCCGTAATCGGGGAAGAATAAAGACCTCCAGCCCGCTGCCGAATCGGAAGCCAATGCTCCTTCCATATATGAGAGCCCGCCACCGCCTGGTCCATAAAACACCAGTGTTTCTCCGTGAGTGGGCGACTCCACTCCAAAAAGAAAGCGCAGCTGCGTTGCCTGGAAATATCTCAGAAGACACAGAATCGCCAGCCCCCCCCTGCTTGATATAAGACCTGTCGCGGGATACGCACCGGCTGACCCTCCCATATAAATCTCAGGATCGCCAATTGTAGAGTGGCAATCGTCCGGGGAGGTGGGGTTAATGGGAGCGCCTGAAACATATACAGTATCAGCGGCAAGACTGTCATCTTGACCGCAGCCACCCTACCCAGCCAAGACAGCTTATGTCTCCCCCACAACTCCAGGTCCCGCTGTATATATCGCGAACCAACTTCGTGTAGTACAGGCTCGCCGTTTTTGCAGCAGACTTCGCCAACTCAACCCCAAGATAGGAAAGACACAAAGACAACCAAATAAAGGAGTATCAAGCCCTCAAATCCTCCTCGTGATCAGAGCTCACTGACAGACTAAGGACCTGAGACTTCTGCATGTTCACCTTAAATCCCGAAACCTGCCTGAACTCGACTAGTATTTCCATGAGCGCAGACAGCGAGGTCGCGGGCTCCGCAAGTGTAAGGATCACGTCATCTGCATAGAGGGTAATAAGATGGTGGTCTCCACTGAATTTCACACCGGAAACCAAGGGGCTATCCCGCAAGCGCTGCGCGAGGGGCTCCATATATAGCTCAAACAAAAGGGGGGAAAGCGGGCATCCCTGTCTGGTCCCACACCCGACCGGGAACGGCATAGAGAGCACACCATTAACTCGAACCGCCGCCCTAGGGGCCCGATAGGTGGATTGGATCCAAGACCTAAAACCCGGGCCCAGACCGAAGTGCTCCAGAACCCGGAAGAGGTATGACCAGTGAACCCTATTGAACGCCTTTTCGGCGTCAATAGAGAGGAAAAGCGCCTCTCTACAAGATCTGTCAATTTTATCTAGCAGATGCAGAAGCCGCTTCGTGTTGTCGTCACATTGTCGGTTTGGAATAAAACCTGACTGATCCGGATCAATAAAACCCGGCATATGAGAATTAAGGCAGTAAGCAAGAATCCCCGTGAATAGTTTGGCATCTATATTCAGAAGCGAAATCGGCCCATATGAAGCACACTCCTCTAGGTTCTTGCCCGGTTTATGTATAACAGCAATGGTAGCATCTAGCATACTCGGCGTCAGGGTTCCCGACGTCAGAAAGGAATTAAAAAGCCTCACGAGAAGGTCTTATAAAACAATGCCGTGAACCTGTCAGGGCCGGGGGACTTCCCACCTTTTAGGCGGGAAATCGCCGATATAACTTCTTCTGACCTTATCTGCTGGTCTAGCAGGGACGCCTCCCTCTCACCAAGAGGAGTGATTGCTATGCCCTCTAAATAAGAATCCAGGACCGCGTTGTCCCGCTCATCCGCTGCGTATGAACCCCGATAAAACTCCACAAATACCTCAGCAATCTGATCACTCGTGCGTGCCTCTTCACCGGAAGGAGAACGAATCAATTTGACCACTGACGTCGCACGCTGCGCTCGCAACCGGTGCACCAAAAGCTTTCCGCATCTAATATAGTATTTATGCTTAAGTCGCACTACCGCATACTCCGCCCTATCCCAGTCCAGTCGCTTTAGCTGTTGCCTTGCCTTCTCTAATTCCCACCAAATTTTAGGCACGCAATTGAATTTATGGGAACGCTCCAGGACAGCTACCCTCTGCTCTAACTCCTCCCTTACCTCCCTCCTTGCCTTATTATCTCTCGCAGACAGTGCCATCACCTCTCCCTGCACTACTACTTTCAACGCCTGCCACACAGTCTCCACGGAAGTCCTGCCATCATCATTGAAGCTAATATAATCCATAATCGCACGCCGGAGCGACTCCACCGCTATCTCACTCTGGAGCAAGGAATCCCTAAAGCGCCAGCTCGGAGTGCCAACTCGACCCATCTCAATGGCGAGCTCAACAGTAATTGGGGCATGATCAGTCAAGGCTCTGGGTTCAATCGTAGCCTGCCTGACTTGGGACATAACTCTTGTGAGGCCAGAAAAAGATCAAGCCGTGCATAAGTCTTGGTCGCCGCTGAATAGAAGGAGTAATCTCGGAGCGTGGGATGTGACTTCCTCCACACATCCTCCAGCCCACACTCAGCCAGCCACTGACGCCCCATCTCCGACAATGCCTCAGTTTGCCCAAAGCGTTGGTCCGAGCGGTCAAGCTTGTTGTTCATCACCAGGTTAAAATCTCCACCTACCAAAATGGAACTATCTGGCGAGCTAAGTATAGGGGAAACCGTCTGTCTCAGGAAGGCCTCCTGCTGGGAATTCGGAGCATAAAGGGAAGCAATGGTGAAAGAGAAGGCCCTGAGCCTTATTCTAATAGTCAGGAACCTGCCTGGCACTTCGTGCACCTTCCCAACTATCTCCCCAGCAAAAGTCCTCGAAAGCAATATTGCCACCCCCCCATGCTTCGTAGTTGCTGAGGACCAGAGCTGTCTAGGGAACCATCTTCAGCGCATGCGAAACGTATCTCTATGCAACAAGTGGGTCTCTTGTAATAGACAGATATGACTCCCGGATTTCTCTAGACCTGACAAAATCACTAACTGCTTCGTCGGGCTGTTAAGCCCACGGACATTCAAACTTAAACACTTAACTGTCATACCATTGCAAGGAGAAAATCGCTCAGGGGGGGAGAGGATCCACGGAGGGACCACGACCCAGAACAGCACCTCAGCCGCTCCAAGTCACATGGCCAACCCATTATGGCCCGTAATGACCAGACTCGCAGGGAAGCATACCAACATATATCTATAACGCACAACAGGTGCTCATAACGAAGAAGTCCTCTCACACACATCCCAAAGAGGAAAAGTCTCAACAGGGCCGTAGAACCACATAAGTTCGCCCGTTAAGTCCATCCACTCCGACGCCCAGGCCCGCTCAGACGGGCACAGGCCTGCAACCAGCGACCCCTTCCTGTCCAACAGCACTCCGTCTTTCTCGCCTAGGCACTTGTCCCAGCCGCCACACTGCTCACTGCCAACTGACGTTCCGAGATCTGCTCCGACACAGTAGGGCGCTGCTGTTTCCTCCTTCTCTCCTTCCTCCTCCAGTGCGGGCGGTCTCCTCCGGCCGGACCCAGATTGAAGTCCGGACCCTGAATATCCCCCTCCAGGCCCAGGATTCGGTTAGCCTCAGATAGTGACTTCACCTGCGAAGCTGGTCCTCCCAGCGAAAAACAAGGTGGAACGGATGGCCCCATGAGTAGGACACACCATGCGCACGCAAATGCTCTGTGATAGGTTTAAACTCCCCCCGTCGTTGCAAGGTCTGAACCGAAAGGTCCTGGTATAATTGCAGTTGATGGCCTCTAAAGTGGACCCGCAGGAGCTTGCGTGCCTGTTGCAAAATGCTTTCTTTCAGCCCGTAATTGTGGACCCATGCCAAAATATCCGGCGGTCGGTCCCCGGCTCCGCCCGATCGGCCCACACGATGTACTCTATCCAGGACGATCTCCTGGGACTCCTCCAGGTCAAGGACTGAGTGGAACAATGCCACCACAAAGTCTCCAATGTCCTCCGTCTCAGCTCCAATTGGCGCTCCTCTAATGCGGATATTGTGCCTGCATGAGCGGTTCTCCAGGTCCTCCACCGTCATCTGAAGGAGATCCTGCTGCTCCCACAAGCGTATAACCTCCTGCTGTAGGACCGCCACCTCCTCGCCGCGGGCAGCTTCCCCATCCTGAACCTGGGTTATCCGCTCACCCAGGGACGTAAGCTCAACCCTCAACTCCTTCACCTCGTGAGATATATCTTTGCGGAGTTCCTGCAGGTCACCGCGGAGCGATTCAAACAAGGAGGTGAGGAAGCCCTTCGTGACTGGGGCCGCCTCATCCTCTGTTATCTCCCTCCTTGCCTCAGGGGACCTCGCGGCAGGCGGTTCTTCAGGCCCCCCCCGGCACCGGGCGTCCACCCGTCAGCATATCTCTTACCGTCCGGTCTCGCTTGGGCTTGGAGGTCACCATCTCCTCTGCCCTCTGACAGCTACAGCTCAGGTATCTCAGACGGACCTCTACGCGTCAGCACCGGGAGCCGTATTCTCCTAGGCGCACCCTCTCACCAGCAGCAGTCGGCCTCTCCTCTGCAGGGCACTCCGCGGGGCCACTCCTCAAGACAGCTCGTCTTTGCGCCAAATAAAGGCCGCCGCCCGCACCGCCGACCGGCGACCCAGTCTCACCGCAGCACTACCGGCTCCTCCACAGCAGGGCACAGCTGCTCAGGCGCGTCCTCGCCCCTCCGCTGTCTTCTCTGGGGTCTCTCCCCGTAGGGCCTAGCCAGCGGGCCCTGCTGTCTCTCCGCCCCAGCACCAAGCTCGCCAATGGGCCCCTGTCACAGGCCGCCTCACCAGGGAGTCGCGGCCCCTGTTAAGGGTGCCGCCGCACCCCGGCGGTCACCCAGCAGGTCTCCAGGCTCCAGGCCCGCGGGCACAGCAGATCGGCCGAGGCGTCCTCAAGGTTCGGGCCCCAGGTGCCTCACAACTCCAGGCATCCCGACCGGGCCTCACAGACCCTCCCGATCGGGGTCGGGAAGCGAATCCAGGGCCTAGGCGGCGGAGCTCGGACCAACGCGTCCGCTCACGCCGCCATCTTGGCCACACCCCCCCAAGAGCGTGTTATTTTAACACCTGCTTTAAGCAGGAATTAAAAATTATGGAAAAAATGGCACAGTATAATGTAAATTTCACTGTGCCCTTTTTTCTGGCCTCCGTATGGCGGAACGTTCTTCTTTCATAAATTATGCCTGACACAGGCATAATGTGGCACAAGGGGTAGCAAAGTGGACATAATGTGGCACAAGGGGTAGCAAAGTGGAACAATGTAAGCATTGTGTCACTTTATAAATATGGCGAGGTAGAAAAGCCACCTTAGCGCCACTTTAGTGTAAAAAAAATGCTATGGCTGTTCTAGGGTGGTGCAAGCGGCTTGTGTCCTGGCCTGCCTTGAAGAATATTGGCAGATCTATTTCAACTGCACGATGGCTATGGGTCTCAAGAAAGTGTTTAAGAAGCCTGTCTTTCACTGAAAGCTTTATATCCCAAGAGGATTCTGTGAAATGAGTTACATTTGGAGCACTAGGAATGAATTATAGAATTTTCAGCACAGGTCCTGGGCATTTAGAAACAAGTGTTGGGCACTACTGTTGAAAATATCGAGTACGACTGTCTTTCAGGACTAAAAGCATTTGTTGTTTTCTGTTACAAGACTACTCGTTAGGGTGGAGGGAAATGGTTCAGTGCAATAATCAATGTAATGCTACCTCATGGTGGTCGTTTGAAAAGCAAAACCCCATAGAATAACATGGAATTGAATCTTAAACTCCCATTCTTTTCTTTAGACTCTGTTTTAATTACGAGTAAAATCCTGGGAAATGTATCTTTATTGTTTAAATGTAATGTTGTTTTAGTGCTGCTACAATAATGTATATTACATTTTCTCTAAACGAAACCTTTTTGCTTAAGGCACAGATACCAGTGCTTAGCCCTGGAATACTCCTTAAATCTGCTTTTTCTCACCAGACACTACTTTACTTAACTTTAGAGAAGCTCATCCACTGCTCTCCCCAGTTAAAAACCCAGCTTCCTGCACTTATATCAGCCGTAGCTGCAGTTGCAGGTACAGGTGATGAAGTGATTTGAACAGAATCAGTTTAAGAATCAAAGCCAGAGTGAAAGTCCCTATCCCTATGACTAAACGACTACACTTCTCCAGTTTGTGTGTGGTGGAGGTGTGTGTAGAAGAGGGGTTAGGGGGCTTGGGTGCCGCACACTGTTATCGCAAAAACTGGGGCAGACTACAGCTGACATCCGATTAGCAAAAACAAGTACTTTCTCTAAACCATGAACTGATTGTCTTAGTTCATTAATTTTAACCAGCAGAGTCAAATTGTATGCATGCTTTTAGCCACCTTGATTTAAGATCAACAGTATTTTATGGATACAAACAACTCATATGTGCTTATTTATTTCCAGGGGCCTGATTCACAAAGGTAAACTTAGACCAAAAGTATGAGTTTAGACCAAAGGTCTAAGTTTAGATCTAAAGTCTAACTTTACTCTTAGGTCTTTTTTGGTCTAAATTTAGACTTTTGGTCTAAGTTTAGACTTCTGGGCTAAACATAGACCAAAGGTCTAAATTTACTATGAGTAAAATTCTGATGCTTGTTCCCTAACTATCACCATGGTGCGCTGTATCTTAAATACGATGCACATATAGTAGCGTTAGGTGGGCATTAAGGGGCACAAGACTTTTCATAAGCATGCCCCTTAGACTTTTGGTGTCAGTGTACCTTTGTGAATAGGGCCCCAGATGTTTATGTTTGTCAGTCATGGTATTTTTCTCAGCTGTATAGTTGCATCAAATTATTGAAATAATGTTAAGTAAATTATAAATTATAAAGGTTCCTCAACTTATATATTTCAAATTGTGTCACACTTTAAAAATAAAAATATGTAGTTTTCCTGCGTGTCTCATTCCTTGCAGCAGATGATAGAGGTCTGTGAATCTGTAATTGAAGACTCACTTGGGGCCAGATTTAATGGAAAATGACAGTGCCTAGCGCTGCAGCAAATTTGGCAGCATCGTGCACCGTCATTTTCAAAACGCAGGGATGCACTGTATTTACTAGAATACGGTGTTTCCCCCTGCGTCAGTGCTAAATTTCCTGCCGTGCACCAGCGCAGCCACCCTTGTACCATAGTGCAAGGATGGCTGCGTTGAGGGGGAGACTGTTTTTGTGCAGGAAGGAACACATTCCAGCACAAAAACAATCTTAAATGACGATTTGCTCGCTCTTTGTGCAAAATGCAACACATATAGAGAGAGCAATAAACGAGGAGAAATGAAAGCATTTGTCTTTGTTGTGCCACTCTAGCCTTAACCCACGGGTGGCGTTAGATTTTGGAGCTGCCTCAGGTTTACGAAAACTCGTAAATCTGAGGCATTGTCAAAATACAATGGGTGTTGCTGTGTGTTGGACTTTTGCTTTTGCAGGGTCATCCCCAGACTTTTTTGCCTCCTGCCTCCTATATTTTTCTGACATGTTGCTGTTGGCTTTTCAACTCTGAGCACTTTACCACTGCTAACCAGTGCTAAAGTGCATATGCTCTCCTGTTTAAATTGTATGTAAGTGGTTTATCCATGATTGGCATATTTGATTTACTAGTAAGTCCCTAGTAAGGTGCACTAGAGGTGCCAGGGCCTGTAAATCAAATGCTACTAGTGGGCCTGCAGCACTGGTTGTGCCACCCACATAAGTAGCTCTGTAATCATGTCTCAGACCTGCCACTGCAGTGTCTGTATGTGTATTTTTACACTGTAAATTCGACTTGGCAAGTGTACCCACTTGCCAGGCCTAAACCTTCCCTTTCCTTACATGTAAGGCACCCCTAAGGTAGACCCTAGGTAGCCCCAAGGGCAGGGTGCAGTGTATGGATAAGGTAGGACATATAGTAATGTGGTTTATATGTCCTGACAGTGAAATACTGCCAATTTCGTTTTCACTGTTGCAAGGTCTGTCTCTCTCTCATAGGATAATATGGGGGCTACCTTTAAATATGATTAAAGTGTAGATTCCCCTAGAGAGTAGATGGACAGGTGGAGTTTGGGATCCCTGAACTCACAATTTAAAAATACATCTTTTAGTAAAGTTGATTTTGAGATTGTGCGTTTGAAAATGCCACTTTTAGAAAGTGAGCATTTTCTTGCTTAAACCATTCTGTGACTCTGCCTTGTTTGTGGACTCCCTGTCTGGGTCAGTTTGACGGTTGGGTTGTTTTTCACCTCACACCAGACAGTGACACAAAGGGAGCTGGGGTGTGATCTGCATTTCCTGATTAGCCATCTCTGCTAGGAGGGAGGGGTGGAGTGGTCACTCTCATCTGAAAGGACTGTGCCTGCCTCTGACAATGCTGTCTCCAGCCCCCTGGTGTGTGTCTGAGGCCTTGCCTGGGCAAGGCAGGATTTCGCAAGAAGGTGTGAGTCCCCTTTGAAGGAAGGTGACTTCAAAGACTAAAATGGGTATAAGAAGGGCACCCAAACTTACAAACTTTAGAAACACTTCTGGAATCAAGGGGAACCTCTGCCTGGAGAAGAGCTGATCGCTGAGGAACAAGTGCTGCCCTGCCTGTGACTGTGCTTTGTGGAGCTTTCCTGCAGTGCTGCTTCTGCCAGAGTAAGAGGGCAAAGACTGGACTTTGTGTGCCTTCCATCTTGAAGAAGAAATCTCCAAGGGCTTGATGTAGAGCTTGCCTCCTGTTATTGAAGTCTCAGGGATAGCAAAGACTTCTTCCTGCCAGCACCTGGAGTCTCTGGAGAGACCCCTACTCTGCTCTGTGGTGCCCTTCCAGTTCCTGGGACCCTGAAAGGAGAGGCTGGCAGCCTAAGGACAAAAATACACGCACCGAGCGCCGTGCGGAGAAAAGATCGACGCGAATCCGATCGCGGCTGAGAAAACGACGCGACGCCGGTTCCGCAGCTGAGAAACGACGCCGCAGGAAACGCGACCGGAGAATCGACGCCCGGAGCAGGAGAAACGACGCGCAGCATCGCTGACGGAGGCTGAGAGATCGCACCCTGCGCCGCGGGTCTTTCGGATCGTCGTGTGGCTGGCTTTTTCAACGCGCACCGCCGTGCCGAGTTGTTTTCGACGCACACAGCCGTGCAGGGTTACTTTCGACGCACACCGCCCGTGCGGGGTTATTTTTGACGCAAACCAGGTACATTTTTCACGCTAGCAGCGCTAGTGTGTTGTTACAACTACCTAAAGACTCTTTTTATTTTAAACCTTTTAAAAATCATAACTTGACTTGTGTATGTTGGATTTTTGTCGTTTTGGTCTTGTTTTGCCTAGATAAATATTTCCTATTTTTCTAAACTGGTGTTGTGTCATTTTGTAGTGTTTTCATTAAGTTACTGTGTGTGTTGGTACAAATACTTTACGCCCAGCACTCTGAGGTTAAGCCTACTGCTCTGCCAAGCTACCAAGGGGGTAAGCAGGGGTTAGCTGAGGGTGATTCTCTTTTATCCTAACTAGAGTGAGGGTCCTTGCTTGAACAGGGGGTAACCTGACTGTCAACCAAAGACCCCATTTCTAACATTGGTGACCAGCGGTCGGGATTTGGACTTGTATTTGTACTTGACATACAGTAATTAAGTGTACACTACTGTTTTGATCTCAGACCACTACGTGACCACATACTACTTGTCTTGTGATTCTGCTTTTTGTTCTCTGATGTCCTCCTGGAAGTATTGATAATATTTTTGGACTTTGTTTTTGGGTTGTGAAGCCTTTGCAGAATGGAAGTCAATTTCTGGCACCTATTTATGTATAAAAAGTGGCAGCTTAAAGCATTCTGCATGGAAAGGGGACTGGCTGTGAACAGGAAATCCAGAAGGGAGGATCTTGAGTCAGCCCTGTTTCAATATGAATTGAAACGTTGTCAGGCAACACCACCAAATGAGTCTGAGGAGGATAACTACTCTGAGGAGGAGGATAACTACTCTGAGGAGGAGGAAACAGAAAGAGATGAGTGGCTCCTAGCTCGAATCCGGAGTCTGGAAGAGCTAGATGCAGAGCTTGAGAGGGCTGAGGAGGAGAGAGCCTTAGTCCTAGAAAAAGAAAGGATTGCAGCTCAAGAGCTGAGCTGTGAAGAGCTGAAGCTGGAGGCCATGAGGGCTGAGTCCAGTTCAGATGGTGGCAGCAAAAATCTTGTATCCAGTACTGCTGAAGAAGTGCACATGCCCAGAGATGTGGTGCCCTACTTGAAGGAGGGAGTTAACACACGCCAGGAGGTTCAGGGGTATGAGGTAGCTCCAGTGATGCACAGGGTCCCTGAGGTGGATTGGGGAACTGGCATGGGGAGTCATATTCCTACTGGTGGGAGGGACACTCTACTGACTCTAGGTGAGAGTGACAGGGAGAGGGGTTCCCCCCAAGTAGAAGTCCTGGTTATGGAGTGTGAAGACATCCCAGAAGAGTGTGGGTTGAGTGTCAGGGACAGTCAGGTACTGTCTCACCAGTCTCAGGAGGGTGATGTGGGGTGCTTTTTCAAAGCAGAGTCACTGGATGGTTGGGTGAAGGGTACTTTGGTTAATTCATGTGAGGGGCTGAGTGATGTAATTGCTGGAGAGCATATGTCTAGTCCTTATTTTCCCGAGCTATGCCAACACCAGGTGGAGTGTGAGTTCTCTGACCCCAGGGAGCTTACAATGGAGGCAGACTTCTGGGTGAGTACCAGAGAGTCTGAAGAGGCATTTGGGGGTGCTCCTGAGAGGAGTGGTCTAGGTAGTTCCCAACCAGGTGAGGTAGGGAAGGATTGTAGTGTCCCAGGTAGGTCCCAGTGTAGTGGGATGGGTGAGGGACCCCATGTCCAGTCTCAGAGGAGAGGGAATGGGGATGGGTTGAGGCCCAAGGTGCCCGAGATCCGGTCCCAGGTCCTGGAGGGTTCCCTGCGGGAACCCCAGGAGGGGAGCCTAGCCTGTACCATAGGGCCATCTGTTGAGGGAGACCCCACAGTGTCAGGAGAACTTGGGGGGGCGGCTGTAGCCAGCGTCCCACCAGTTCTGGTGTCTGGCAGTACCACTCCTAGTGAGGGGTTGCAGAAGTCCAGACAGAGGGTTGAGAGGGGGTTGCGGACCCCAGTGGAGAACCTGGAGGGTCAGGGGTCAGCTCTGAGTGCAGAGCCCCCCAGGAATGACCTTGGTGAGACCATTTCTGGGCTGGGGGGAATCCAGACTCTGTCAGATGGGCAGAGGTCAGGAGACCTGCGCCAGCCAGACTCTTGTATGGCCCTTGGGGAAAGTGTTTCCCTTGTGGGGGGTAGGTGTGCCCCCCAGGAAGTCCTGGTGCGCCAGGCAATGATTCAACCGCAGGATGGTGACTCTGGGTTGAATAATCAGGTTCAGGGGGTAAACTCTGACCTGATGGGGGGTAAGTGTGCTCCCAAGGAAGTCCTGGTGTGCCAGGCAGTGGTTCAACCGCAGGGTGGTGACCCTGGGTTGGATGACCAGGTTCAGAGGGTAAACTCTGACCTGGTAGGGGGTAGGTATGCCCCCCAGGAAGTCCTGGGTTGCCAGGCAGTGATCCAGTCTGTGGGTACAGACCCTGGATTGGGAGGCCAGGTTAAGGGTGTCCCCCCTGACCTGGAGGAAGGGGCTACTGCTAACAGTACCCCTACCATGTTGTCTTCTGGGGGGGCCGCTCCTAGTTGGGTGGTTCAGGACCCCAGAAGAGAGGGCAGGGGGAGGGAAGCCTCACCCCTGGCCCTAGTCCAACCTGAAGGTACAGACCCCAGGTTGGAGGATCAGTTGCAGGTTAACATCCCTGCACTGATGGAAGAATTGTGCAGGACTGCTTCTACAAGCACCCTGACAGTTTTGGACTCTGGGGGTGCCGCTTCTGCAGGGAGGGTACAGAGCCCCAGAGGGGAGGACCAGAGTCAGGTTGTCATCCCTGACCTGGTGGAAGAGAGAATGGTCAAAGGGTGCCAGGCACCTGGGGCTACCGCCCCCCACTCTCCACAGTCACAGTGGTTAGAGAGGCCTGAGGTCGGGCTCTCATCCCTGACAGTTGTCTGGGGCCACTGTGGCTTGCTGTCCTGGTGGACAGAGTTGCCCCTGGGGGGGGGAGGACGAGAGTCACACCCCGGGGGTGGAGTGGGCAACACCACTGTGTTGGCCCTGGTGGTACTATCTGCCCATTGCAATACATCTGTGAGCAAAGTAAAGTTAGGTGTTGCACAGATGGTGTCGGTAGATGTGGAGAAGGGTTCCCCATGGGTTAGCTTAGTGGGCCCTGAGAGTATGGACAGAGGGATCCAACTGGAGTCAGGAAGGCGTAGAACTGGAGCATGCCCCTGCTGTTGTGGGCCTGGGTCCCTGTTCTATCGCCCCAATCAGGGAAGTACATCAAGGTATTGATTGTTCTCCCCTGGCTTTAGGCTGGTAGGGGGTCGTGTTGGACTTTTGCTTTTGCAGGGTCATCCCCAGACTTTTTTGCCTCCTGCCTCCTATATTTTTCTGACATGTTGCTGTTGGCTTTTCAACTCTGAGCACTTTACCACTGCTAACCAGTGCTAAAGTGCATATGCTCTCCTGTTTAAATTGTATGTAAGTGGTTTATCCATGATTGGCATATTTGATTTACTAGTAAGTCCCTAGTAAGGTGCACTAGAGGTGCCAGGGCCTGTAAATCAAATGCTACTAGTGGGCCTGCAGCACTGGTTGTGCCACCCACATAAGTAGCTCTGTAATCATGTCTCAGACCTGCCACTGCAGTGTCTGTATGTGTATTTTTACACTGTAAATTCGACTTGGCAAGTGTACCCACTTGCCAGGCCTAAACCTTCCCTTTCCTTACATGTAAGGCACCCCTAAGGTAGGCCCTAGGTAGCCCCAAGGGCAGGGTGCAGTGTATGGATAAGGTAGGACATATAGTAATGTGGTTTATATGTCCTGACAGTGAAATACTGCCAATTTCGTTTTCACTGTTGCAAGGTCTGTCTCTCTCTCATAGGATAATATGGGGGCTACCTTTAAATATGATTAAAGTGTAGATTCCCCTAGAGAGTAGATGGACAGGTGGAGTTTGGGATCCCTGAACTCACAATTTAAAAATACATCTTTTAGTAAAGTTGATTTTGAGATTGTGCGTTTGAAAATGCCACTTTTAGAAAGTGAGCATTTTCTTGCTTAAACCATTCTGTGACTCTGCCTTGTTTGTGGATTCCCTGTCTGGGTCAGTTTGACGGTTGGGTTGTTTTTCACCTCACACCAGACAGTGACACAAAGGGAGCTGGGGTGTGATCTGCATTTCCTGATTAGCCATCTCTGCTAGGAGGGAGGGGTGGAGTGGTCACTCTCATCTGAAAGGACTGTGCCTGCCTCTGACAATGCTGTCTCCAGCCCCCTGGTGTGTGTCTGAGGCCTTGCCTGGGCAAGGCAGGATTTCGCAAGAAGGTGTGAGTCCCCTTTGAAGGAAGGTGACTTCAAAGACTAAAATGGGTATAAGAAGGGCACCCAAACTTACAAACTTTAGAAACACTTCTGGAATCAAGGGGAACCTCTGCCTGGAGAAGAGCTGATCGCTGAGGAACAAGTGCTGCCCTGCCTGTGACTGTGCTTTGTGGAGCTTTCCTGCAGTGCTGCTTCTGCCAGAGTAAGAGGGCAAAGACTGGACTTTGTGTGCCTTCCATCTTGAAGAAGAAATCTCCAAGGGCTTGATGTAGAGCTTGCCTCCTGTTATTGAAGTCTCAGGGATAGCAAAGACTTCTTCCTGCCAGCACCTGGAGTCTCTGGAGAGACCCCTACTCTGCTCTGTGGTGCCCTTCCAGTTCCTGGGACCCTGAAAGGAGAGGCTGGCAGCCTAAGGACAAAAATACACGCACCGAGCGCCGTGCGGAGAAAAGATCGACGCGAATCCGATCGCGGCTGAGAAAACGACGCGACACCGGTTCCGCAGCTGAGAAACGACGCCGCAGGAAACGCGACCGGAGAATCGACGCCCGGAGCAGGAGAAACGACGCGCAGCATCGCTGACGGAGGCTGAGAGATCGCACCCTGCGCCGCGGGTCTTTCGGATCGTCGTGTGGCTGGCTTTTTCAACGCGCACCGCCGTGCCGAGTTGTTTTCGACGCACACAGCCGTGCAGGGTTACTTTCGACGCACACCGCCCGTGCGGGGTTATTTTTGACGCAAACCAGGTACATTTTTCACGCTAGCAGCGCTAGTGTGTTGTTACAACTACCTAAAGACTCTTTTTATTTTAAACCTTTTAAAAATCATAACTTGACTTGTGTATGTTGGATTTTTGTCGTTTTGGTCTTGTTTTGCCTAGATAAATATTTCCTATTTTTCTAAACTGGTGTGTCATTTTGTAGTGTTTTCATTAAGTTACTGTGTGTGTTGGTACAAATACTTTACGCCCAGCACTCTGAGGTTAAGCCTACTGCTCTGCCAAGCTACCAAGGGGGTAAGCAGGGGTTAGCTGAGGGTGATTCTCTTTTATCCTAACTAGAGTGAGGGTCCTTGCTTGAACAGGGGGTAACCTGACTGTCAACCAAAGACCCCATTTCTAACACTGTGTCATGCCGACAGCAACACCCATTGCACGTCCCTTCCACTAAAAGTGGCTTAACCCCACCTTGTAAATATGGGGCAGGGCATAGGGCCACGGGCGCATCATAAAAAGTGACGTTCCAGTGGTGCTAGGGACTCTTAAATATGCCCCTTGGTTTTTTATTATGGCCGTACGCATAGATCGCAGAGTTTACCTGCTTGTCTATTCTACGCCCTGGTGTTTTTCTCTACAAACTAATTGGTGCTAACAATGAATGTGCCATTGTTCCAGGAGTTAAATATGTTTTCCTTTCAATCTTGAAACTGGATGGATGTTGGCAATCTTCTTTAACGGGGGAAATAAACTCCTGGACCCTTATATAGAGTTTGATGGAATGGAAGAACTGCAAATGTATCCCCTGCCAAGCTCATGATTCTCTTGCTCCATTTATAGATGGTGAAATCAGGTCAAGTTCTAGCACTGGTGGTGCCCAGTGCAACAATCTTTGTTGGTGCCCCCCCTCCCCCAGACCGCCTTCTCCACGAATTCCCTTACTAACACTCTCCACTAGTGCCATTCATCTCTCCATGGCCTTTCTCTAACATGCATTTAATTTGTTCTTTAGTGCTGCTCTTACCAGTGCAGGGTGTCAGAGCATGTTACATCACACCCTACATTATACAGAGCCAATTAATCATATGTGTGCAAATCAGTCTATAGGAAATATTGCATATGACAATAAGGATTACAAAGGGTAGGAGTCACATGTCATCCTTACTGGTAGGCAGTATGATTTAAGAGTGTTCGGTCTGGAGAAGCACAAACTCAGGATTTAAAATGTACAGCAGTGATTGGGGGTGGCTTTACCATTATGAATATGTTACTACCCAAATTAACCCTTTTTACCAACATTAGGATAATGAAAGACTGAGGAAAACACACACCATTCCAACCTATACCTTAACGTTTGCATGCAGCTCTTTGACGACAGTTCATAGGTCACTGTTCTATATTAGGATTGTAAATTATGAACTACAAGTAATAAAAGGTTCTCTGTAACAAAAGTAGTAACCTACTGAGCGATCCACTTTAAATACAGTTTGGTGATTTGTGTGGTACACGTTCTTTTCTTTGCAGCAGGCATATTATCCCTCTGTGCTACTTTATTATGAGTGGAAACTGACACTAGACAAAACTCCAATCTCTCTCCATCAGGAACATTAATCACCAGAGTTATCTTAACATGTTTATTGTTGCTTGAAAACTGCTGCATACACAAGGAACACTGCACCAAGTACTTTTTAAACCTGTGTTAATTCTAAACACACCCCCTCCCCCTTCCTTGACACCAAGGTCAGTGCCAGATGCAACTGCACTGGCTGCACTAGCCTAGAGCAGAGGCCCTGAGGTAAAATACTGGGTTTCCGGCAGAGATGCCTGAGCCAGTTCTGCTGTCTGTACTGCTTGATGTGACATACTGTGCACTGTAATGACCTACTTAGGGTGTGGCCCATGACTGTTATGCGATACATGCTGCTGCCAGTCAAGGAAATTGCTCAATGGTCTTCATGCTGATGGAGAAAAATTCCTGTTCATTATTGCCATTATATTTTTTGTATTTTCCTGGAATAAACACCTTGTTTGAATAACAAATAAGTTTTCAAGTGCCCTGCAGGTAGTAATTATTGTATTCATGACATGGAAAACAGCTTTTTACTTGATTCAGCAGTCCGTGGCAGCCTTGCAGGGCAGTTTCTGTGCTGTGGTTTGTGTGTAACCCTGATTTGGAGGTGTCCAGAAGATTGTGGTTCTCAAGGTCCTCTGTGAAAGGAGGATGATGGCTTTCTCAAGGACCGTGGCTCAGAAGGGTAGCAGAGAAATGGGGTGGTAGTCTGAGTTTGCTGGGGTCTGCAGATTTTTTTTTGAGCAGGGGCTTTACTTCTGCATGCTTCCATTCCTCAGGGAAGGTGGCTGTGGTGATCGATGCTTTGAAGATGGAGATGAGCTCACTTGAGTGGTGAACTGGTCCCAGGTGGTGAGAAGGTAGTCTTGTTCTTCAAATGTGGGGTCGAGCTGGCTCAGCAGGCTGGTAAGTTGAGTTCAAAGTTCCTGTAGATTATGGCGATCTTGTTGTGGAAGAAGTCTGCCAGGGAGCAGCAGAGTTCTTGTGAGGAGGTGATGTTGTTTCCAGTGGCGGATGGGCTGGAGAACTCTTTGACAATGTTTAAGAGTTCCTTGCTGTGGTTGGAGTTGCTTTGATGCGGTCGTGGCTTCTTTTTATCCTTTTCAAGAGTTGGTGGTATTGGTTGAGGGTGGTTTTGAAGGTGGTTCGGTTTGTGGGATCTTTGCTTGTATGTCATTTTCTTTTAAGTTGTTTGCAGGGGTGCTTTGAGATTCTTTTCCTCGGTTGTGTACCAACTGGCCTGTTTGGGAGTTTTTTTTGGTTTTGGTGGGCTTGTGGGGGGCAACTGTGTTGATGCAGTTTTTGAGAGCTTGTTTGAGGTTTGCTGCATTGCGTGGGTGGGAGGTTTTGAGGGTGTAAGTCCATTGGCCCTCTGGGATCTTCTTCCAGCTGCTATGTGACGTGGTGGGTGGTTTGGAGGTGATGCCAGGGCATCCTGCGATGGTGAAATTAACCATGGCATGGTCTGTCCAAGTAAGCTCAGTGACATGGCTGTATTTGATTCTTTCTCTAGCCAAGAAGATTGGATTGAGTGTGTGTCCGACGATGTGGGTGGGGCCAGTGACCAGTTGGGTGAGGCCGATGTTGTTCATGCTTTTGAGGAGGTTGGCAGAGTTGGTGTCATTAGGGTCACTGAGGTAGAAGTTTAGGTCTCTGAGGAAGTTGTCGGACTCTACTGCGAGTGGGGCGTTAAAATCATGGATATGATTGCAGAAGCTGGGGCGGGATTCTAGGGGGCCTGTAGCTGTGGGTGCCTCTGATGGTGGTATTGTTGTCTGTTTGGAATTGGAAGATGAGGTGTTCCATTACTGGGGAGGCGTCAACTGTGGTTATGGTGCAGTGGATTTTTTCCTTATGAATTATGGTGTTTCCACCTCTGTGCTTGTTGATGTGGTCTCATTGAATGACTCTGTAGCCATCCGGTGTGGTGGTTGCTATGTCAGGTGTGGAGGATGGGTTAAAGCCAGGTTTCAATGAGAAAAATGATGTCCGGGTTGAGGGTGGTGATGGTGTCCCAGATTTTGGTGGTGTGTTTCCATAGCGATCATACGTTGAGCAGGAGACAGTAGAGCTGGGCTGTAGCAGTCGTGGTTAGCATAAAGGTGATCCTGGTGCATGCTGACGTTGCAGAAGAAGTAGCAGTGCCCGCAGGTAAGGGGTCCATCTGTGGAGTGGGGGGAGGTCCTGCAGCAATAGTTCTTGCGGAGCCCTGGGCTGAGGGCTTTGAGCTCAGCATTAGTGTATCGCGAGGGGTGGTGCTGAGGCAGTTGTTATTGCATTGTCCTTGGCAGAGGGCTTTGAGCTCAGCAGTAGTCTATCATCAGGGGGTGGTTAGTCCAGTGGTCCTGTTGATGGGCATGGTCCAGGCGTGGACAAGCGCAAATGGGCTTACGTTTGGCACACCCACCGCTCACATCTGCACTGTGGCCTCCATACGTAGTCCTGGGATGTGGGAGGCAGCTGGCTTTTGGCACGATGCAATGGTGGAAAAGAAAAGGCCGGAGAAGTAAGAACGGCAAAACAGGTAAAAAAGGAAAGTACCAAAGAATTGTAAGTGGTCACCAATACACTAAACAAGCACAATGAATGCTGAGTATGCACAAAATGAACATGCAGAGCGAACAGGCACTCAAGCAGAGAAAGCTCTGTGTCAGCGGGGGTAAGGGTGCCAGGCAGATCGAGTACCTGAGTGGAGGGAGTGCTGCTGGGCAGTGTGCAGCGGTGCGCTGGCTGGAGGTCAGAGACTGTTGAGTTGCAAATATTTGTAAGTCTAGGATTTGTGAAGCAACATATTTGGTGGACAGGTCTGCAAACAACGTAATGCGTTCATGGTCTCAGATGTCCCTCAGACTGGTGGTACCACATGCAATATTTGCAGGGAATGCATTAGGACTGGAGGTCTTTCCTGGCTGAGTGGCACCCAGAACCTCCAGTATCTTCTTTATGAAGAAGTCTGCACCCAGCTCATCATTTTCAGACTATCCATTATCGTTGTGATGGAGTAACCCATCCCCCAAATCTAAATCAGACCCTAAGTCTATGCATCGGAAGGTATCAAAAAAATTCCTGAAAGCCCCTTTCTGCTGACAAATAATAATTTGAGGGGCCTAGTAACCATGATGTGATGTTCATCCTAAATCTGCTAACAACCAGTACAGCATCTTCCCAACCTTGTCACTCTACTCATGTCTCCAATGCTATTAAGTCAACTGAGTCATTGGGCTGCATTTTCCTCAGTCTTCATCAAGAACTTGTGCTTAATTTAAATCTACAGGAGTAAAATGTCCTGACCACTGCTGGCGTATTGTTGTTCAGGTCTAGAAGTGCTGATTCCACGTCAGTCATGGCTGCTCCGTACCTCACTTTGTCTTGTTGAAGGCTTCCCAAAGAACACACCGGGACTATAGGAGCTCTTCTTTTATAGAAAAGTATTGTTTAGGGAGTTCCTTCAGAAATTCAGTAAACATGCCATCACCCAGCCACTGTTTGTACATTTAAACTACTCCCTTCCATTCCCCTCATCTACAAACCAACAGTTAGGGCCTCATTTACGAGGCTGTAGCGGCACACTGCACCATTGTTTTATGCTCTGGTGGTGCATTGTGCCAGCCCATATTTACAAGGCCACGCAAAGCCACATTGTGTGACGTTTCATGGCCATGTGAATACGGAACTCTTTCACGCATAGCACCGCGGGAAAGAGATGTTCTATGGGTTTTTCTGTGGGTGTTCCCATTCAATGCCCATGGAACTCAAAGGAATCTGATGCATTCCCATATTTGCAAGTCTGGAAATGTGTCAGATTCCTACACCACCTCAGGGGTGGTGTTAGAATCATGCAACAGGGAGAAATATCTTTATTTCTTCACATTTCTTCCTCTTTCTATGTGTGCTGCATTCTTCAAGATATTCTGGAAAATCTAGGCTGTGACTTACAAATTACAAAACAAATCCCAAATCCCGACAGGGCTAACATTTTTTAAATGGACAGTCCACCTTTGATATTGAAAACCAAGGACAACATTTGTTAAATGGACAGTCCAATAAACAAAGACACTGTCACCACTCAATAGCCGAACTGGGCCCTTTTTCTTTGCCTCCAGTGTCATGCCCCAGCCATTAAATTACTTTTGCCTGCAATCTATTGTGCAACATTGACAATTTCATTCCAGCAGGCACACATTGTTTTAGCAGCTGTGAAATCATTACATAGCTATTGTACCATGCATTTTAACTAATGGGCTCTCTGGTAAATAAGTGTTGCAAAGTAGTTCAAGGAAGCATTGTAGCACTGTAGTAAACCGCTGAATATACAGGATAAAGTACACCCTGCTGTACAGCTTAAGGATATAGCAAATTCTCTGAGAAGTTCAATAACCATATAGAGGAACGAGGCCGAAGGATGTGTTCCTTTATGAGGTTATGGAACTCCAAGGGGACTTGCTGGATCCTTATCATGTATGCCCAGGTGGTACTTTATCCCATGTAATATATGGTCACAGCACCACTTTCCCCACAAACCGCTTAAAATCTTGGTGCACAGCTCTTTCATATAAAAGGGTAAGTATGTTTGCAAGCATGAGAATAAAAAAAAAACCTTTACTGCAAAATTAAACACATCAAAAACATGTTACATATTTGTTGCAGATGGATATAAGAAAGAGTTCATTACAAGCCAGTTTTTCTTTAAGAAAAAAAAAGTTGCACTAGCTCGGAATGTGTAGAAACGTGCATTAAGATTCTAGCTTTTCTAAACCTGGGAGCAGAAAAAATAAAGATGTTCTCTCAGCTTGTCATTCTAAGTTAGAAAAATAGAGCAGAAGAAAGAAAGCAATGTTCCATTTTCTTTGCTTCAAACAGCTACTTCAATTATGCTCCAGGATCTGACCTGCCTTTTACCTCAGCTGCTGGCTGTGGCAGAAGACATTTTGAGGTCAGACCTCGACTCCAATAACTTATAATAGACGAGTTCTGCCATCTTTTCTTTATAATCAGCGACTCAGTGCATGACAAGTCACGATTATAAAGAGATTAGAGATGGGCACTTATACAGAGATAACATCCCATGCATTATAATGAATATATGGATGTGTCAGCACTGCTCTTGTTTAAAGGTTTGCATTATCAGTACCACCCCACATTTCTATCTTTCTGCCAGATCATAAAGTTACTGAAATGGTGCTGGCACCTGCAGCTCCCAGAGCAGCAACATTGCTCTCATGAGTATATGCAAAAGACCTAATTCAGATTCTACATCCTCTCTTGATACAGCCATGTATACTGCACAGTTCTCCACTGCTTTGTAGCTTGATTTGTATGTAGCAATGTCATACAAAAGGCTTGTGGTAAGACTGTTCACATAAATCCAATTCATAGAACTAGGGGCATATCTTCATCGGGCGGAGTGTCAGACCCTCCAAACATACGCATCATTGAATTAGTGGTCGGTTTCCTGAGCTGCTACTCAGTAGTATCACGGATGGTGTCTGGTATCCACAAAGCCTAGGATGGAGCAGATAACTAGACTATCTCCGCAGCCCGATGGCCTTGGAAGAGATGGACAAGTGAACAAATTAACAGTGAGAGCTGAGCCCTGAAAATCTCTGACATGTTAATCTTGCAACAAACATCATGTTAGAATATGATATGATGTCTTTAAAAAAGCATAGATCTTTAACACTCTGAAGGGTTTCACCTTAGTACAACCAGTTATATCTCTGCATGGAGAAATAAGTATTAAAAGTTTATAGTTTTTAAACAGAAATTGAGAAATATTCTTGCCCCTTCTGTGATGACAATGCTATTAGCAAACTAGTAGGCAAGTCAGTTGTCATGTGTACTGTGCATGTGATCTAGTTTCCTGTTACATACAGAGCAACATTATATCTCAATAAATCAGTTACAAGAGAGGTTTTTGTACAGCCCAAATCCTGTACTCAAATATTTGAAGGTGCTCTCAAGTGTGATAATGAACAAAAAGGATGCTCAGTGACATAGTATCACACAATGTTGGAAAGTAGGGAAGCCAGGATTGATCCCAGATTTACTCTGCACAATTCAGCTGCTAGATTGTAAAGATCCACATAATGGCAATAAAGATAAGACATGTTTATTCAACAACAGCTCTGTACACAGGTTCCTCTTCAGATTTCCACCTCTTCAATGCCGTTCCCACCTCCAGAATTCCCTCACATTCCACACTCCACATTCCACTACCCTTCACTTTCTAATTTATACAGGTCCAACATATAACACACTTTCCCTCTTTCAACAAAAACAACTTTTGAATAAACATACAGAAAAATAGCAAATATATAAAAATATACATTAAAGGTCTTAAACAAAGTCTTTAAACTTGATGGACCAACATCTTGTTCTAGCATTGGATTTCACCTGTGATGCAACAGAACTATTATTCATAGTGATATGATCATCATTGCCCACCAACCATGTCTGCCTGTTCATGATCCACACCTTCCTCCATACATTCAACAGACCGCAAACCCTTCTCACTAAAACCATTTCCAACCTTAACCAAAGACTCAGCACCACTTCCTTCATCTTGGTACCAACCATTTCTACCACACTTCGCCAATTTCCTCACATTCCACACTTTCCCATCCTGTGTAACCACACTTTTTCTACAAACTTTAGTCACTTTCAAAGGTCTTCCAAACCAAGGCGCACCCTTTTTCACAAACCCAGGCTTACGTATCCTAACCCAATCTCCAACAGCAAAGCCAGGTTCTTTCACCTTCCACTTGCCATCATACACCTCCTTGAATTTCTCCTGTTTTCTCCTCACCCTTTCTCTGACCTCTCCCATAGAAACATTCTCCCAATCCCTACCTTGTTTTTTCTTAAACAACCAAGGACACAACTTCGACACAGGATGTTTTCCCTTCAGCAATTTAAACAGACTCACCTCTGTAGTACACTGTGTAGTAATACGATAATAGCATAACTTTTCTCTTAACTTCTCCCTCCACAGCCCTCCAAATCCACATGCCTGAAATATACTATCTTTAAGAACCCGGTTGAATCTCTCTACTTGACCATTACCTTGCGGATCATAAAGTGGAGTGGTAACGTGTTTGATATTGCTGTATTTGAAAAAACTCTGCATTTCACTAGCAACTAACTGAACACCATTATCCAATATCAAAACCTTGGGATAACCTTCTCTAGCAAACACTTCCTTGAAAAACTCAATAATAGCAGTCGATTTCACATGGGAAACTAACTTCACCTGCGGACACTTAGAAAAATAGTCAATAAACACTAAGGCATAACGTGCATCTGCCAGAAGAGAGTAGAATAGACCAGAAATATCAAAACCCAACTTCTGCCAAGGAGAATTCAGCCAAGGAACAGGTACAAGAGGAGCAGGCACTGTTCTCAACATATTTTCAGCATTCACCCACACACAGCACCCCCTGACAACCCTGCCTGCCATTTTTTTTTTTTAAACATCTTTTTTATTGTTTTCTGCACATCAAACGTTAGCATCTACAGTTTGTTACAAAACTTTAGGATTGTTCCAGAATAACATATAACATGATTAACAATAACGATACCAATAACAACACAGGTCTTGTCTCCATCTATCTGGCATATTTTACATATTTACAGTTAAATCACTTGATCTCTCCATTGTCATTCTGAGCGGGTGGCGTATATTTTCTTATTTATACATGATTTTCTCAGATGCGTCGGGGGGCCCGGGATAGGTGTCACGTACTTATTTTGTGTCTGTTTGTTCCGCTAATACATGATGTGGCCCTGTGGAATATTTTTGCTTCATGTGTGTTTATATATGTTTTGTGTCCAATGTACTATTGCGAATCTCTGTAAATTTCTCATGGTGGGCGCTCATCGTTTTTTACCTCCAATTTGGCCACACATGTTTCCCAAGCTTCAGACCCGGTGTGTTTCTGGCCTTCATCGGACATCTTACGTAGTGCCTGATACTCTGCGCGTGCCCAGCTCAGTGTCAGGGCGCGCCATGCCTTTAAGTCCGGTGGTTTAGAGGCCTTCCAATTCATAGCAATTAACCTTTTATACATTACAAAAGCTAGATCTGCAAACCTGTGTGTGTGTTTATACTTTTTGTCCCTCTTCCTGACCCCAAGCAGACAGGAGCTAGGATCTAATGTAAATATAAGGTCTGTAAACTCTCAGATATGTCTGACGCCACCGCTTGCCATTCCAAATCCAGGGAGCCGCACCCCCAAACCATGTGGTAGAAATTAGCTGATGGGGAACCGCATCGGGGGAACTGGAAGTCCGTCCCAGGGAACATGCGTTTCAGCCACGCAGGCGCGAGATATGTTTGATGTGTATAATTGAATTGAGTGTATCTAAACTGGGGATTTCTTGACACATTACATGTATGGGTTAAAGCCTGAGACCACTCTTCAGCCGATAGTTGGTTCGGTAGTACACTGTTCCATCGAGTTCTGACATTTTCTAGTCCGTTTATGGGGAATGTATTTAAGGCTTTGTATGTGTTTGTTATAGCTTTATTCTGGTTGTCATATGTAAGCATGTGGTGTAATAAAGGGGATGTAGTGGGTTCTCGATCCCCTGACGACCATGCCTTTTTTATTAAGTGGCAGATAGAGTGATATGCTATAAATTGGCCTATTCCTACTGAAGTGAGTTCTCTCATAGCTTCAAATGACATTAGCTTTCCGTCCTCAAAACAGTCACCCACTGTTAAAATACCTGCCTCTGACCAAATCCCAGTGGAATACATGCCCGCTGTGTTCCCCTTCCCTGGGATTTGCCCCAAAGGGATAAGGGGGGAATTGGGTTTCCTTTTGGGCCCCTTTGTACCTATTTTGTCCAGCATTCGTGTGCGGCTATCATTAATAAATTACTGGTTGCCCCTTTCGTCTGGGCATTAAACAGCCACTCCAGCAGTAATTTGCCAAGCAGCTGCTTCAGGATGCATGTGGTTTCAGCCGATTCAGGTCTGTGTATCCAGTTTAGGATCCACTGTAGTTGCGCCGAGGCAAAGTACAGTTCAAATTTTGGGGCTCACAGTCCTCCCTCGTTTAATGGGTGCTGTAATGTGGTAAGGGCCACTCTTGCTCTACCAATCCCCCATATGAGTCTCAGTAGAACTGCATTTAACTCTCGAAATAATCTTTTGGGCACTAACACCAGTAATGCCGCGAAGAAGTATAAAAGTCGGGGGAGCAACAACATCTTTGCTATCGCCACTCTACCTAATGGTGATAATGGTAGTGCACACCAAAACCGCAGTGATCCCTTCATAGAATTCAATGCGCGTCCCAAGTTCCCATCTCTCAAGTCCTCAGGCTTATGATATATATGAATTCCCAAATACTTGAAGGTGTCAAAGCACCATCTCAAGTGCCCCTCTTGTATTAAATCCCTGTTTTCAATAGGCCATATAGTCAGTGGGAACACACATGATTTGTCCCAGTTTACCTTTAGTCCCGATATTGCGCCAAATTCCTCTAATAGAGATATCACCAACGGTATAGTTTAATTACACTTTCTCACATATATCAAGGCATCATCTGCATATAGCGAAATTATATGGCGAGTCCCTGCTGCTGTCACTCCCCATCGCTCCCCTTCATTGCGTAATCTAGTCGCCAATGGTTCCATCGCTATGGCAAACAGTAAAGGAGATAGTGGGCAACCCAGCCTAGTACCTCTTTCGATAGCAAAGCCATCAGAAATAATGCCCCCTGTCTTTACTCTGGCCCTGGGCTGTGCATGTAGTGTCTGTACCCAGCCTATGTAGTTGGGCCCAAATCCCATACTCTGCATTGTTGCAAATAAATAATTCCAACCTAGTGTGTTGAATGCTTTCTCGATGTCCAGTGATATTGCTACACTATCATGTGCCTCCGGTGCAGTATCTCCTAATATGCTCAGCAGTCTGTGAATGTTCAAGAATGTGTTACGTTTTGGGATAAACCCATTCTGATCTTCATGTACCAGGGTGTATATTATGGGGGCTAGTCTATTTGCCAGGATTTTACCTAATATCTTGCAGTACAGATTTAGGAGTGAGAGTGGTCTGTAAGACCTAACATCTGTGGGCTCACGTCCTTGTTTAGGCAGAACCACTATCAATGCTTCTCGCTGTGAGTATGGGAGTAAGTTATGTGTCCATGCTTCTTTGAACACCTCTAGTAAATGTGTTTTCAGATGTTTGGAGTATATATTATAATATTCTATTGGTAAGCCATCTATTCCGGGCGCTTTATTGCTAGCCATCTGTGCTATGGCTGTCTCTAGTTCTGCCAACAACAGAGGGGCTTCCAGCGCCTCAATATCCGGTCGTGACAGTTGTGTTAAGTTTACTCCCCTTAAAAAGGACCCAAGTTGTTGATTAGTGCATGATTCCAGTCCCCGGTAGATGCTTGTATAATAACTTTGAAATGCTTTGTTACTTTTTTCTTGGCTAGTGGCCATAGTGGCATCTGATTGTCGTATAGCCCCTATTGGAGCATGTTGTCGATCCTCACAAAGTAACCACGCCAATAGTCTCCCTGATCTATCCTCCTCCGTCTGCAGCTGTAGTAGATAATAGTTATAGTCATGGCGACAGAGTCTCAAATCCGCCTCATTGTATTTTAAGCGGGTGTTCGCTAATTCTTCCTGTGATACTTCATCCTGTGCCCTTGCATTTTCTAGCCTTCTCAGTTCCTTCTCTAGTGTGGTAACTTCAACGTGTAGTGAGTGCCTAACCCCCCAGCTAGCAGACAGACAGTGCCCCGAACAATAACTTTGTGAGCATCCCATTCCGTCGCTCTTGTGCCTGTGGAGCCCTTGTTAATTTCCCAATAATGTTTTATAGTTGTCTTTAGTTCTTCCCTAAAAGCCTGGTCGAGGAGGGCTTCCTTTGCAGGTGCCACGTGGGTATCATGGATCTTCTCCTTCCCAACGCAACGTTAGCAGCAATGGTGAGTGATCAGATAGCGTTTTAGCTAAGTATTCCACATCCTTGACCAGTGAGCATATTTCATGGGTGCCCCATATTATATCTATCCTAGTGTGCACTTTGTGGGGTATGGAATAAAACAAATATTCCCGCTGTGTTGGGTGGCTTTTACGCCAAATATCATATAGTCTCAATTCACTGGCCCATTCCACCAATGGGTCGGTGGCTGGTCTGTGTGTCAATCCCCCCCGGAGGCTAGGCGGAACGGTCGAGTGTTTTGTCCGGTGTGCTGTTAAAATCCCCACCCCACATCGCCGGTGCCTCAGTGTTAACCATTAGGGCCGGCGTAAGAGTACGCAGCAATTCAGACAATGCACTTTTAGGGGCATAGATTCCCACTAGTGTGAGTTGTTTACCGTCCAATCGCCCCTCCAGTACCACATATCTGCCCCCTTGATCTATTTTATGTGGATGCTGCACAAATGGTACTCCTTGGGCTATCCATATAAGTACCCCCTGGCGTAAGCCGAATACGTTGTGCCTATAATCTGTCCTCCCCAGCGCCCCCGTAGCCCTCCCAGGTCAGCCTCCAGTAAGTGTGTCTCCTGGAGTTTGGCAATGTGTATCCGTTGGCGCTTAAGATGGGCGTGCACCCGATATCTTTTACCCTGAGACGCCATTCCCCGCACATTCCACGTAATTATAATGTATTCATGCATGACACACTTTATGATTTATCTTTTACACTTTTAAATCATCTTGGTCCATGCACCCTGGCCCGGACCCCCATCTCATCCGCCCATGCTGCCACCCGCTCTATATTGGTAACGTCAACTGCTGGTTGTATCAAATCATTTAGCTGTTTGGAAAGACCTGTGAAACATAACTTCCTCCCGAGCCACCCCCTCCCACCCAACTAAGCCCCCACTGCAATCTTGAACTTGCATAAACAACATATGCATAACACTTCTAATAGTAAAAGGGTGTATCTATGCGGGTACGTTCTGGGGAGGCATAATAGCAATTGGAAGTGACCCTTATAGGGGGTCTCCACCTTTGGTCAAGATATAAATATTTAGTCAAAAACAAATTACAAATGTCGACGCCTCCGGTGCTCGCTGGCCCCAGCAGTGACCCAGAGCAATGGGGCTTCTTCTCTGGTTATCCGCCTTGCCAAAAAACCTCCTGTATCTTCCATGTTTGATCCATGTCTCAATTATATTGGCTTGAGCTTCCGCATCAATACCATATGAAAATCCAACTGTAGTCGATAAATGATGAGATCTCTTTAACCCCCCTTCCCAACCACCATCACAGTGCATCCGCTGATCTGGGGGTAACCTTCGGGCCCCTCAGTGCTTCCAATAGCATCGAGTCAGAACTTATTGAATCGGAATCTGTGTGATCACTTACGTTGGACCGCAATGCACGGAAGGAGTTTTGTGTGTGTAAGGACGTCTCTTGCAATACCTTAGCCCTCTCGGCCGCAGCCTGTTTCACAGAGGGTTGTGATTTAGATATTTTCCTGGCTTTCCTTTGATCCGCTGGTGTGGTCCATTCCTCCTCCTTTCCCGTCCCTTCATGGGGTTGTGCCAACCCCTTGGCATGCAGCCATGTCCACGCATCTTCGGGGGAGTGAAAAATATGTGTTTTGTCGTCTGATATTACTCGTAATTTAGCAGGGAACATTAGAGCATATTTAATGCTGTGTTCTCTAAGCCGTTGTTTAATCCTTAATAGGAGTTACGTTGTTTCTGCACTTCCTGGGTGAAATCCGGATAAGCAGTAATAGATGACCCTTCGTACTGGGCAAGGCCTTTATTACGTAAGTGTTGTAGTATAGCGTCTCTATCCCTATAATTCAGAAATCTTGCTATAAGTGGCCTAGGCTGCGCTCCTGGTGCTGGTTGTCTCCCCGGTACCCTATGCTCTCTCCACTGAGAAAAACTTCGATGGGTTACCCAGCATAACTTCGTTTATTAACCATTGTTCCAAAAATAGTTCAGAGTCTTGGCCCACTGATCTTTCAGGGAACCCCAGGAATCGTACGTTGTTGCGTCGAGATCTGCCCTCCGCCTCCTCCGCTCTGCACCATAGAACTTTCACTTCAGATTTCAAGCGAAGAATCTGCTTTTGATTTTCTTGTGCTACTGGATTTAGTTCACTCAGTATGCCTTCCGCTGCACCCACTCTTTCCACCAAGTTGCGATGATCCACTCTTAGTAGGTTAAGATCTTGGGATACTGTGTCAATTCTATTTTCTAGTGAGGATTTAGTGTCCAATATTGCCTGTAGGATTTTCTCAAATTGAGTTGAGTGAGCTTGAAGTGTGGATTCTAGAGAGGACAGGCTGAGCATTGTCTCCTGATCTATTGGTGTTGGTCCCAGCGTGGAGCGTTCTTGGGCTTTAGCAGATTTCGATTTCCCTGCCATAGTCCCTGTTTTATGATGTTTCTCTGTGTTTGATTAACTGGATTACTGCAGTCGCGGGGGGTCCACTTCCACGGGTTTGGTTAGAGGCACTTCCTGCGTAGATCTATTGGGTGGTCAGTTGGCAAAGTCCCTTTGGGTCTGTTGCAGCACTCACATTGGCCCGAGCTGTCTTCTCCTATTTACTCAATGCAGTAATGATCGCCAGAGCAGAGGTCTGGCGCACCAGCAGGTTATGTATTGGCACCATAAAAAAAAAAAAAGAGGGATGGGGGAAGGCCTCCACATGCCTAGCGTGAGCCCTTTTTAAGTGGTTTGGGCCATGATAAGCGACTTATGGCAGTGCTATTCCGCCCTCCTATTGTGCCTGGCCCTTTTGATGTTGAAAACCAGTTTTAGTATGCAAAGTTGCGCTGGGAGGCCTTCCTATGGTCTTTGGCCGGTCCAAGCGCTGTTAAGGATCCCACGTTGGCATGCCAGACCAGTGTTAATTAATCTCTAGAGGGCATGCAGCTCCTCCTGAAGCCGCGCGCGGATAATATGCTGCTGTAGCGGGAGCGGTGGGGGAGAGAAGGAAGCAAGTAATCCTCTGATAAAGGGGGGGGCCCGGTATAGTAGTGATGGCCCCCCCAAAAATTCTCTCTCCACACACCACCCCCTTCCAGGTGTCACGCGATGGGCCGGGGATCCCACTGTGTGGAGGCCTCGCGTGATACGCGAGCCTCCAGAAGCCGTTCTGCTCCTCCGGCGCTCCCCTTCAAATCACGCACCTGAGAGGGGCAGCGTCCACGGCGGGATGCCCCTTCCCAGTAAACGGCCAGCTCCAGCGCCATCAAGAATCACTCGCCGGCCTCTCAGGTTGGTCAGTCCGGTATGGACTGTTTTCCGGATTGCTCCCGATCGTTGAATTGTCTTGTGTTGGGGGAGGGGAAGAGGAGGGAGCAACGATCCAACAAAGGGGGCCGGTAAAAGAAATCTCGGCGGTCCCCCCGCAGAAACCCCCTCCTTACTCACCGCTCCCCCCAGGTGTCTCGCAGGGGCACGCCATCCCGGGCTCGGGTAGTCGAGCAGGTCAGCACTTCGTCTCCCTCCGCAACGCGAGGGCCAGGGATCCCATTACACAGAGGCCTCGCGCAAGCCCCCAAACACCGCCCAGCTCCTCCAACTCTCCTCTTCGAAGCGCCGCCGGGACCCCGAAGCTCATAGAGGCAGCTTCCGCCACTCCGCAGCGACACCGGAGGCGCCGATCAGGATATTAGGTGGGACCAAGACGGAGCCTATGTGTCAGGCATCCGTCGCGGTCGCCATCTTGGCCACTCCCCACCCTGCCTGCCATCTTATCTAACCCAGGCCACCATAAACATGTACGTATCAACCTTTTCATAGAAGACATTCCCGGATTACTGTCATGTGCTAGTTTCAAAATAGTCTCCTGCATACCTTTGGGAGGAATACACCTTTTCCAAAGGGTTCTGTCTCAGCTGAAATCCTATTCTTGTCCGGCCAACCATCCCTCACATACCTCTTTACATCTTGCAAAACCAAATCTTCCTTATCATAAATCATCCTCTTTTCATCTTCTATACTACAAAATTCTGCAGTCACATATCCCAACACAGCTGATACCACATCACTTCCCAACACATTATCAAGCACACCTTCCCCTTTTCCCTCACTTTGTGGAAGATGTGACAAACAATCTGCCACGGCATTACTCCTCCCAGGTACATACTCAATCTTAAAACAATACTCTTGCAATCTAGAAACAGGACTGGCAATCCGAGCAGTGGCATTCCAACCCCTGCCAGGAGACAGAATTCCCACCAACGTTTATGATCCGTCTGCTGGATAGAATTCAAGCCCCAAATGTAATTCCGAAAATGCTCAACAGCCCAAATACATGCCAACAATTCTTTCTCAATCACAGCATGCCTCCTCTCAGCATCAGTCAATGCACGAGAAGCAAAAGAAACATTCCACTTGTCTTTGCCACACCTTTGCGACAATACCCTCCTATTCCATACATGCTTGCATCAACAGTTACGATACACTGTGCCCCCACACTGAAAGGTTTCAAAGTAGGAGCTTCCATAATTTCTTTTTTGATCCTTTCAAATGCTCCACTTTGTTTTTCCGTCCATGAATACTGGATTCCTTTACGTGTAAGCTCTCTCAATGGCTCCATTTTTGTTGCAAAATGTTCAATAAATGTACTATAATATTCACAAAGACCAGTGAATGACAACAACTTTTCCTGATTGTCAGGAGCAGGAGCATTGACTATAGCTTCCACTAAAGATCGTTTCAGTATTACTCCCCCCGTGATATAGTATGACCTAATTATTCCACTGATTTAGAAAAAAAAACTGCACTTCTTTTCCTTTAAGGTCCGCCCACTCTTACTCAAAGCTTTACAAACATTCTCTACGTGCTCATTCTCATTTTTTAAGAAAATCAAAACATCATCTAGGAAACATTTTACATATTTATCCATGTCTTTGAACAGATGAAACATCGCTCTGTGGAAAACAGATGCCGCAGACGCTAATCCAAATTTAATCCTCTTAAATTGGAATAATCCTTGTGGGGTGATAAATGCCGTAAGATGTCTGGAGTCTTCCGTCAATTGAATCTGATGATACGCTGACCTTAAATCCAGTGCAGAGAAAATATTTGCCCCTTCCAACATGCTAATAACCTAATTTATATTGGGTAATGGATGGCAATTCACAATAATATTGGCATTCACAGCTCTCAAATCCACACACAATCTCAATGATTAGTCAGCTTTCCGGGCCAATACAATTGGAGAGACCCATTCTGAAGATTCAATCTCCTCTATCACACCCTCATCCACCATTTCTGACAATATCTGCTTCAACTCCTCTCTGACACTAATGGGAACATTCCAGAGTTTCTGTACTACAGGTTTAGCATTAGCCTTAACTCTAATTTTGTAACTATAATTTACCAACTTGCCCAACTTACTCGTAAAGACTTTTAGAAACTTAGAAGTAATCTATTCCCTAGTTTCACCATTCTACTCAACCAGCACAGGTTCACTACTTCTTGTATTTAAAATTATTCCCAATTTACCCTTGTCTCTCCATCCTAGGACATTAACACCTTTAGCTGCTACATACAACTTAATATTAGCACACCTCTCCTTAAAAACAATTCATGTCTCAACAAAGGTAATCACATCAATGGTTGTACCATCAAAACTCTCAGCTATTATGTCAGGTTCCTTTAAATCAGACATTTCCCAAATTCCCTCGAATTCCTGTTTAAAATAGCCCTGCGTAACAATTGTCCAAGGTGACCCTGGATCTGCCATCAGTTCCAATCTTTTTCCTGCAATTTGTACTTCACTTTTTGGTTGCTTATCCCTGCCATCCACCACTTCATCTCCATTCTTAAGTGACAACACCATACCCCCGCTCTCTACCACACCCTTGCCAGTCTTGCTCACTTTTCCCACTATTCACGCACGCCATCTTCCCTTTCATAACGTTGTTACTTTTCTTAAAATCTTTGCATACACGAGCAAAATGTCCAATCCTCCAACATTTCTTGCATTCTTTCCCAATCGCAGGACACTAGAACGATGATGCAAGATGGTTCAAACTACCAAAGCGAAACCATTTTATCGTGTCTCTCCCATTTCCTACCAATAGCACTGTTCTTGGTACTCAAGTTACTACTCGCATTACCACTTCCCATAGGACCCACCACCTCAGATTCTATACTTTTAATTTTATCAGAATCTTGTACTGATTTCATCCATTTCTTAGACTGCTCTAAAGCCTTCGCTGTAGACATTACATCTTGCAATTTATGATCTCCCATAACCCACAGTTGCTCTTGGATTTTCCTACTTTTCACATGCACTATGATCTGATCTCGTATCATCTCATCAGTCATATCACCAAAATTACAATGTACAGATAATCCTCGTAGCGCTGTCAGGAATTCATCAAATGTCTTTTCCGAATGCTGTATTCTAGTATAGAACTTGAATCTATTCAATAATATGCTTGCTGTAGGTTTGAACCTATTCTCTAGTCTCATCAACGCTTATTTAAAAACATCCACCTCTTCATCAGCCTGTCCTTGTATGACCACATGAGGTAAAGTCCTGAAAACCATTTGCCCCTCCGAACCCAAGCAATGCAGTAAAATATTTTTTTTCCTTTCTTGCGACATATCATCATCGTCAATAGCCCTCATGTAAGTTAAAAACTATTCTTTCCACCTAGTCCAAGGCATTGGTGGATCTCCTTTGTTCTGTAGAAATTTAGCTGGAGGTTCAAACTGCATCCTTACTTATCCTTTATCTCCTGTGCTTAAGAACCAGAATCAGTATGCACCAATATTAGCTGTGCAATGCTAAAAAAAATGAAGTGAAGTAGAAAGAAGCTATCTTTTGTTTATATAACGCCTCTTGTATTTTTATTAGTCCTTCCACATTGTCGATACTTTCTTTTTTTTTATTTTAAAATTCACCTCCTTATTTCACAAATCCTCCTCTGTTTATGATGTCTCTTAGTCCTACCTCATTGTCGATGCCAGGACTGAGAATAAGCAGTGATAGTCCTTTCTCAGTATCGATGTACCGGAACTGGAACTCCACCCAGCACAACACAGAGGAATCAGGAGGAAGCAAAGGTTAGGTGCTCCCACCGAAATGCCAAAAACAATCGTTGCTCTCCACCAACGCGCAACAGGTTTCAGCGCGTTGCTCTCCACCGAAGCGCAACAGGCTTCAGTGCGTTTCTCAATTGTAAAATACACCACACACGCTAGTTGAAACCCGCTCTGTGTTGCATCACCTTTGTCATGCGGCACGCAGCGTGTCCGACAATGGTGCGCGTGAAAACACCATTCATGCGAATCCTTCAACAGCATGTTGTGCATCGCAGCCTTTTATAAAACAATGCTGCGTGACCAGACCAACTTCAACAGGCAAAATAAAGGCAGACGAAAGAAAGGGAAAAAAAAGGAAAAACTTGAACAAAATCCCAATTTTCAATACCGTGCCTCCGTGCCTTCAGTACACCCTTCCTGTCTTTCTTCTCCTCAGAATCCGCACAATCCACCTGTGATCACGTTGTGTACCAACGAACGACACCGCTCCTGTGCTGTCTGCAAAGTCCAGTAACAGGTGTCAAAATGCCATCGCCACTGTAAAGATCCACATAACGGCAATAAAGATAAGATGTGTTTATTCAGCAACAGCACAGTACACAACTTTCTCTTCAGATCTCCACCTCTTCAATGCCGTTCCCACCTCCAGAATTCCCTCACGTTCCTCACTCCACATTCCACTACCCTTCACATTCTAATTTATACAGTGTCAACACATAACATAGATGTTTATCGCTTTCTGACATCAAAGATTAATGTTTCATCCTTAATTCTTGGAAGATGTGATTATAGGTTGGGTGACATGCAAAACCCACATTTTATTTCTGGCAGTTTCACATAGTGCAGTCTTACACAAGGGCATACAAGGTTCTCCCCCACTTCAAAGGCACAACTTGGTATAAATACTAGGCCTCTAACACCACTACTTCAGTACACTTGATCTGTGGATACTCTCTCAGGAAAAAGGACTGCTGTGCTACTGAAGGGCTATGATTCTGCTGGACTGCACTCTGCTGTACTACTGCTTTGCTGTGCCGATCTGCTGCCTGCTGCCCTGTTGAATTGGTGAGAAGGTCTGGGCCTGCATCTCTTGAACCCAGAGCCCAGAGTGACACCAAGGGCTAGTTTGCTTCAGGAACATAACAGACTTCCAACAACCTTGCACCTGTACATGGACCCTGCCATCTGTGAGTCTACCTTGCCCAGGTAGTGCCATCCCAGGCCTGGACCCTTGGAAAGGAGCTTAAGGTGCTTTGCCAGCCTTTGTGGATCCAGCACAACTGACATATCCCCTCTGCTGTATGGCGCAAACCTGAATAGAACCAATGTATCGCTGCTGTTGCATCAATTAGACCTGTTGCAACAACCTGTATCGCCTACGCAGCCCTATCAGAACCATCACTGTCTGATGCATCTTCGGTGCAGGCCCTCGCACCCCTCATCAATTGCAATACACCATACTCTGCAGTGAAGCCTCGCAGCCCTTCGGAAATGATGCATCGCTCCAACTGTAAGCCTCATCCTCGTTGCTGGACTTTACATTGCAAGCCCCCATTAACAGAATTCTCAAAGATGACACAGGCCCTTGCACTGCAGCCTCACTGCATCTCAGAACCAATGTATCACTTCGGCTGAGTGATGAGTCTTTGATGTGGAGCCTCTCAACGCTTCACAAACTAGTATTTAAGGTGTTTTATTTCAGGGGGCCTAACTGAGTCCCTGTAGGCAGCCCGTGCTCCATCACAATTGGCCTGAACATGTGTCTTTGTTCCAGTCTGGCACAACCAGCTATCCACAGTTGACACTTTTGTGTTTTTTTGGCACTATTTTCACCCAACTCTTTCAAATTGCATATCTCCAGTTGTACTGATTGGATGTTGTTGTTTTGTTCTTGTTTCATTTGCTAGAGAAAGTTTTATTTTTCCAACCTGGTGTGGGATCCTTTGCATGTAGTGTGTTCACATTATTAATGTTTGAAGTGTTGCACAAATACTTTACACATTGCCTCTAAGTTAAGCCTGACTGCTCTGCGCCAATCTACTAATGGGAATGTGCGCAGGTTCATTTGGGGCTGGCTCTGCCTTACCTCTATCAAAAGTGGACCACTCTACTGTATGCTATTCCACTTTATGCCACTCCACGTTACACCACTCCACTTGATGACGCAGAAAAAGAAGGACCAATATATATATATATATATCATGTAACCAAAATTGTATAATGTAGTGCGATGTTAGTAAAGAAAATAATGTACGAGGGAAATTGTGCCCTCGGAGTGGTTCGCCATTATTATAAATGAGCTTTATTAATCATGAAGAATTGAAAATGTAGTAATCCGTCATAATTGCAAATATGTGCTATGATTTCTTGTTGAAACTGTTTTATGCTTAGCTTAAATTTAGAAGAGGCTTTGGCCTAGTTGCCTGGTCTCAAATTTAACTGCGTGGTTTTCACTTGCATTATTTTATTTTATGGTTGTATTTTTCCAGTAGAGATGACTAATACATTTATCTCCAAGGTTTCGTGCTAGGCCGGTCTCATCCCCTTTGATACAAGGTCAGTCTCTGCAGGTGCGGACAATAAAAGTACTGATACCGAAATAATTGGCAAACTTTGTTGCAACTTGTGTTCCAAGGCTCCAAGGACAGTGTATGCATAAATGAGTACTAGGAGAAAGACACTATTCATTGGTCAATTTGAAGCCACCCTATGAACCCTCCAATGGAAGACCCTGCAGAATTTGGAATGTTTCTTACTTAAACCCACGGACAAAGAGAAGTCAGACATTTTTCCTTGATGCCATCTTTGAAGCCAAATGCCAGACGCAATCTTGGATGACATCTTGATGCCCTTTTCTCTATTCCAGAGAAAGAGACTTTAAGAATTCTCACCCTAGAGACTTTAACTTTAATTTGCCCCGTCTTGCCCATGCAGTAACTTTGCCCCATTCTCCTTGCTGCTGCAAGGAAACTTGCCCTTAACTTTGCCCCTTTGAAATCTGCTCCATGCTGATCGAACCGGTACCTGAAGGACGAAGCTTTCCTTGTATGCTGATTGTATTTGGTAATTATGAAAGGATAATTGTATTATGCATTGTGTTTTTCCTTTTAGGTACCAACTGCTATTTTGATAGGGCCCAAAGCTAGAAGTTTTCCCAATTTGTGTTGACTAAATTCGTTTTGCATAAAGCCCCACATGCCAATGCTAATTAGAGGTTAGTCGAGGTATGCACTTGACGCACCATGCTGAATTGAAATCTTGTATGCTGACCGATGTATGCAATTAGTCAAATTCAATTACTCATATTAGTGATTTGCATTGCCGTAACCGAGTGCATTATAATTCAGATTTTGCGTAGATTGTGTTTCTTCTGCCGTTATGGACAGCTAGTAATGTTCGTATACATATATCATTTGATTTTGAGACTCATATATATCGTTTTAGCTTTGTTAATATAGGGAAATAAACTCATTAACTTTTAATCAACTGGTGTGGTTATTCATGACTGAAAGGTCATGTTGCGTTGAAATACCAACTGTTATTGATTCCTAATGTGTTATTCTGATCTAGAAATAGAGTGTTGGGTACTGATTACAATAGTTATTGATTATTGGTTTAAGCAACCCGACTATTCTAAGAAGAGGAGAGCCCAACTCGGCTAAAAGGTTCACCGACCTCCAACGTGTCCAGGTACAGGTAATTTATAAGGTCTGGACGCGTTATCACACTCTACCCCCTCCACTATATGCCACTCTACTCTATTCCACTCCACTCTATGCCACTCCGGTCTATGCCACTACACTGTACACCACTCCACTGTATTTTACTACACTGTACCTCACTACACTGTATGCCACTCTAATGTATGTTACTCTACTGTACACCACTGGCCGTACGCTATTCCTCTCTATGCAACTCCACGCCACTCTACGTCACTCCATTCTACCCTAATCCAGTGTACACTATTCCACTGCATGCCACTCCATTGTGCGCCACTCCACTGTACACTAGTCAACACTAGAACACTCCACTGTATGCCACTGCGCTGTATTCTGCTCCACTCTGTTATTCCACTGTATGCCAATAAATACAAACACACTCAACTGTACACCACTGCACTGTACACCACTATACTGTATACCAATCCACTCTACACTATTCAACTGTACACAACTCCACTGTGTGATATGCCGCTCTATGTTGTTCCTCTTTATGCCAATCTTCTGTACGACACTCTACTGTACAACACTCTAATTGTTGGCAATCCATTTTACTTTACTCAACTGCACTGTATGGCACTCTAGTTTACCTCTCTGCACTTTATGCCACTCCACTCTATGCCACTCCACTCTTTGCCATTGCACTCAATGCCACTCCAGTCTAAGCCATTCCACTGTACTGCACTGCACTGTACAGCACTTCACTGTACACATTTCACTGTACACCACTCTGGTGTGTGCCATTTCACTGTACAACCACTTCACTGTACCACATTCCACCATACTCCACTCCATTATAATCTACAACAGTACACATTACAACACTCTCCTTTACTCTGCTGTACCACACTCCGCTTGATCACGCTCAACTTGATGACAGTAAATTTTACAGTATAACAAATATTGTATTAAAAATAAGAAACCATTATTTTTCTATAAAAAAAAAACAAGGTTAAGCTACTGTTATAGTAAGGAAACCTTTATTTATTCTGTCTGTGCAAACTAAACATAAAATACACACACATTACAAATTCTTTAGTAACGGTTATACCTTCAATTATTATTTACAGACCACTTTTACATTTATAAGGCTTTAGTTATTCTTTAGCCTCAAACAAAATTCAAAGTACACAAAAATTTGAATTTCTAAACGCATACCTTTCATTTATAATTTGTGCACCACCTTCAAATTATTAGAACTCACACATCTCCATACATTGTGTATTCCATTTGGTAGCCACTCTACATTAACTATAAATTGTGCCGTCTCCATGCCCTGCTTATATCCTTTTATATCAGTTACACTATAATAAATATGCCATTACAAATCATATCTTTTAAGACAATAAGCACACACACATAAATATTTGTTGCGTGACATCCAGCTGCAAACAATAAGCCACCAGACGCCGACACTACTTCACAATGCAGATAAAATCGAGATCTTGATGACATTAAAGGAAACACATGACATGAAACTCTTTTTACGTATTGGATCATACGTACACGCAATAGACACTGAAGATGTGACCAACTCGTAGTCTGTTTGCAATTTACAAGTATCACTTTTTTTAAAGAAATCATTTAAAAGAAAGTTCATTTTGAAATCACAATCACATAACCAAATCATTTAATGAATGCATTGATTCAATTCTTAAATTTGAAAACTTAAAAAAATTAATAAACAAACATGTGCGGTCATCCCTCTTGCCCTTCCACCATACTTGAGCGGGAACCGATCCGACCAATGCTCTTGCGTTCCTTCATATAAAGTGCTATATGTATTCCCATACTGACCAAACAACACACAAGCACTTTTCCAAGAGAACAAGCACTTTTACCATTGAATAATGGAGGGTAGGAGGTGTGCTCCATGCAAGAGAGGTGAAAACGCCACAAGTCTGTAGAAGGTCATTGCTTTTACCCACGGACTGAGTGTGAGTGGTGAAATGTAAACAATTAATTCAGCATATTGCAGCAGCGCAAGAAATGCACACGTGACATTTTAGTTGAGATTGCATACAAGTATCCCCACAAAGTTATCACGTCTTTAGTCAGTGATTTGACACAACAGGCAAAAAATGTAGCACACTATGGGCGATATTTATACTTTTTGACGCAAAACTGCGCTAACGCAGTTTTGCGTCAAAAAAATTAGCGCCGGCTAACGCCATTCTGAAGCGCCATGCGGGCGCCATATTTATTGAATGACGTTAGCCGGCGTTAGCCGCCGGCGCCGTCTGGTGTGCGTTAAAAAAAACGACGGACACCAGGCAGCGCCGGCGTAGGGGAAAATGGAGCTTGGGCGTCAAGAAATGGGGCAAGTCAGGCTGAGGCAATTTTTTCGCCTCAACCCGATTTGCGCCATTTTTTTTCACTCCCAACCCCCATAGAAATGACTCCTGTCTTAGCAAAGACCGGAGTCATGCCCCCTTGCCCAATGGCCATGCCCAGGGGACTTCTGTCCCCTGGGCATGGCCATTGGGCATAGTGGCATGTAGGGGGGCACAAATCAGGCCCCCCTATGCCACAAAAAAAAAATTAAAATACCTACCTGAACTTACCTTAATGTCCCTGGGATGGGTCCCTCCAGCCTTGGGTGTCCTCCTGGGGTGGGCAAGGGTGACAGGGGGTGTCCCTGGGGGCATGGGAGGGCACCTCTGGGCTCCTTCAGAGCCCACAGGTCCCTTAACGCCTGCCTTTTGCAGGCGCTAAAAAACGGCACAAAAGCGGCCGTACGTCATTTTTTTTGACCCGCCCACTCCCGGGCGTGATTTTTGCCCGGGAGTATAAATCCGACGCACATGCCTCGGAGTCGATTTTTTAGACGTGAACGCCTACCTTGCATCTCATTAATGCAAAGTAGGTGTCCACGCTAAAAAATGACGCTAACTCCATGGACTTTGGCGCTAGACGCGTCTAACGCCAAAGTATAAATATGGAGTTAGTTTTGCGTCGAAATTGCGTCAAAAAAAACGACGCAATTCCGGCGCAAACGGAGTATAAATATGCCCCTATGTAGCTATAGTTGTGAAAATTGAATCTTCACTCCACAATTGTGCCCCAGGGGGCAATAACTTCCAATATCTTACATATCTACTGCCATTCTTCAAATATTTAACCAACATTATTACTGATCCCACGAGCCTAGCCATCACTGGGTTCAGAAAAAAAGTAAAAGTAAAGTGAGAAAGAAAAAAAAGGAAAAAATGTTGTCCCACTGGGCTTGTCCTAACATGACTCCTCTTACATGATTTAAATACAATCATGCCATTATTTGTTTTTCTCATACATGATGGTATATTGAGCAGGGTGACAAATCATACAAAGATGGCACAAAAATTTACAAAAAATTTACAGTAAAAAGGTGAACGAATACAAACCTATATTGGATATACAAAAATAATTGTTTCCTTTAAAAACCCTCACACAGTGGGAAGAACCTAACCGTGAAATACTCATGCAAGAAGACCTAAACAAAACATCCTACAAATGTATTTATAATTCCTCATCCATGTATCCATGTTTGGATGATTCGGGCCTTAGTATCTAGCCGGAGAATGTATCTTGACTCAAGTCGTCTTAATTGCCTCTCCCTGTCCCCCTCTCTTTTTACTTCTTGGTATTGCATCAATAACCTAGTATGCCAAGTCAGAGACTGTACGGCCATGAACATCTGTAAAATGCCTTGCTACAGGGTAGGCTCTATCTTGGTGGCTTATCACCCTCATGTGTTGGAGAACACGTTTGTGCACAGGTTGTTTTGAACTACCTATATACTGGAGTCCACAGGGGCATTCCAGTATGTATATGAGAAACTCCATTTTGGATGTATAGGCCCCTTTATGTTTTTGCGGTGAGCCTTCTAAGTAAGAAAGGGAGACTTAAAGTGAGCCTTGTTTGTCCCACATTCACATACATTACAACCAGTGGATTCCTCTCCTCTTTTTCAACCAATCTTTCCTGGATTCTATGTGGTAGGTTTTAACCAATGCATCCCTCATGGATTTCGCCCTTTCAAAGGTGCAAACCTCATCCATGGGGAATCACTGGTTTTTTTTGCTTGCTGCCCCTAAACAGCACTAACTTCCTGTCAAATCTCTTAGCTTTGACAAATTAATATTGAATAACATTTTCTGTATAGCCTCTTTCTAGAAACCGTTGGACTAACCCCTCAAGGGCATATTCAGATTTAGAGTCCTCACTGCAGTTTCTATGGGTGCTGTGTTTTAGGTTTACTGGATGAGAACTATCAGCATGAAAAACAGCGTTACCCGCAACAGGCTTTTTGTACATTCTACTATGCAAGTTATGGTCATGTACGTAGAGTCCAAATCTGAAAACTTTGTAGGATGCTGGCCTGGCTTGTAGTGGGTACCAGAGGTACTTGCACCTTGTGCCAGGTCCAGTTAGCCCTTATTAGTGTAGAAGAGGTGTTTCTAGCAGCTTAGGCTGATAGAAGGTAGCTATGGCAAAGCAGCTTAGGCTGAACTAGGAGACATGTAAAGCTCCTACTATACCACTGGTGTCATATGCACAATATCATAAGAAAACACAATACACCGAGTTACTAAAAATAAAGGTACTTTATTTTTATGACAATATGCCAAAAGTATCTCAGTGAGTACCCTCAGCATGAGGATAAGTTATATACACAAGATATATGTACACAAACCAAAATTAGGTAAGTAATAGCAAGAAAAGTAATGCAAGCAGTGTAGAATTACAGTAGATTGCAATAGGAGCCCATAGGTATAGGGGCAACACAAACCATACACTCCAAAAGATGAATGCAAACCACGAATGGACCCCAAACCTATGTGAGCTTGTAGAGGGTCGCTGGGACTGTAAGAAAACAGTGAGGGTTAGAAAAATAGCCCACCCCAAGACCCTGAAAAGTAGGTGTAAAGTGCACCTACTACCCCCAGAGAGCACAGAAGTCGTGATAGGGGGATTCTGCAGGAAGAACAAACACCAGCAATGCAACAACAGTGGATTTACGGACCTGAGTACCTGTAAGACAAGGGGACCAAGTCCAATAGTCGCGACAGTGTCGAGAGTGGGCAGGAGCCCAGGAAATGCCAGCTGAGGGTGCAAGGAAGCTGCCACCAGATGGAAGAAGCTTAGAGTTCTGCAAGAAAGAAGAGAGCTAGGGACGTCTCCTTAGGAAGATGGATGTCCCACGTCACGATGAAGCTTGCAGAGGTGTTCCCACGCAGAAAGACCGCAAAGAAGCCTTGCTAGCTGCAAGAGTTGCGGTAGAGGTTTTTGGGTGCTGCTGTGGCCTAGGAGGGACCACAATGTCGCCACTTGGAGGAGGAGACAGAGGGGGCACCCAGCAACTCAGGGAGCCCTCACAAAAGCAGGCAGCACACGCAAACGTACCTGAACAGGCACTTGGAAGGAAAGTGAACCGGAGTCCATGTGAAGTCACAAAAGGGAGTCCCACGACGCCGGAGGACAACTCAGAAGGTTGTGCACTGCAGGAAGGAGTGTCGGGGACCCAGGCTTGGCTGTGCAAGAAGGAAATCCTGGAAGAGTGCACAGGAGCCGGAGCAGCTGCAAATCACGTGGTACCCAGCAATGCAGTTTAGCGTGGGGAGGCAAGGACTTGCCTCCACTAAACTTGGACTGAAGAGTCACTGGACTGTGGGAGTTACTTGGACAGAGTTGCTGAGTTTCAGGGACGATGCTCGTCAGGATGAGAGGGGACCCAGCGGACCAGTGTTGCAGTCTTTTGGTGCCTGCATTAGCAGGGGAAGATTACGTCCACCCACTGGAGATTTCTTCTGAGCTTCTGGTGCAGGGTGAAGGCAGGCTACCCCCAGGGCATGCACCACCTGGAAACAGTTGAGAAACCCGGAAGGATGAGGCGATACAAGGTTGCTAGTAGTCGTCTTGCTACTTTGTTGCGGTTTTGCAGGCATCCTGAGCAGTCGATCCTTTGGTAGAAGGTGAAGAGGGAGTGGCAGAGGAACTCTGATGAGCTCTTGCATTCGTTATCTAAAGAATTCCCCAAAGCAGAGACCCTAAATAGCCTGAGAAGGAGGTTTGGCTACCTAAGAAGGAGGATTGGCTACCAAGAGAGGTAAAAGCCTATCAAAAGGAGCATCTGACGTCACCTGCTGGCACTGGCCACTTAGTGCAGTCCAGTGTGCCCCCAACACCTCTGTTTCCAAGATGTGGAGGTTTTGGGGGACCTATTTGTAGGGGGGATGGGGCATGGTGAGGAGGGAGCTGGGAGGTCTACATGGAGATTTGGGGAGGAGGATAAGGGGTCAGTTTTCGGGCTTTGGGGGTGGGTACAGTTCTAGGGGCTTAGGGGGGTGGGTGAGGGTAGTAGCAAGGGGTGGCCTGGCATGTCACATACAGCTGACAGGAATGAGAATTCCTGTCACCCGTTTGCTTTCCGCCAGGGATTTTACCCCACCAGGAAATCCCTGGTGGAAATGGAAAATCATGATCCCACCGCCGGTCCCGCCTCCACCGCCGGGTGAAATGTGCCTACCGTAGGCCTGGCGGTCGATTCTGGCCTGGAGGTGGATGGTTGTGAACTAGCTGCTTTGCAGCCATTTCACTACTGTGCTCAGCAAATGGCGGTCTGGACTACCATGCCTTTGGCGGTAATGACAGCCACTGTTAGTGTGGCAGTCATTACCGCCATGTTCATAATGACCACCATAGTTTTTGAGAAAATGGTAATAACATTTTAAATAGTTACTTAGTTAATAAGACTATGATTTTTGTAAATAATTTAATATTTGTTAATAACTTGTTTGTTAATTGTATTAAATTTAGTTTTAATATTTTTTAGCTTTATTGTTGTTAATTAATGTGTTGTTTAAGTACTATTTTAATTTTTGTTTGTGGTAGGATAGTTTGTTGAAGACTCTTGCCCTAAGATTACTATAACTTGCCCCCCGCCATCTTGACATTAAAAATGTAGCTTCAAATGTTGCAGTGATGTTATCAATGATGTTATAGAACATGCCATGAGTGTTGTAATATGTGGGATAATTACCTGTGCATGGCTTGGGGAAGATTTATAGTTACCTTAGGTCATCATGAAAGATTTCACCTTACTTGTGGCCTCCTCCAACTTTATCACCCTCTTGCAGAACGTTTGCCACCATCTTTCTCAATTCTTCAGAAACAAATTCACTGGCATTTATAACAATTTCTACCCACAGTCAGACCCAACAGACTTCACCAAACATCTCCTGATGTTATCCAGAGAACCATTTCTAACCACATGACCTGCCATCACCCCAGAAGAAACTACAGCCACCATAATGTCCACCCACAAAGGGACCTTATAGGATCCCAGCCCCCATCACCCCTTCTCCAGAGGACTGCAACCTATCAGTGCCATGCTTACACCCATTCGGACCACTTCCACCTCTGACACAATGTTCTCAGATGCTTAGAAATAAACAACTGTCCTCCAATTGATGAAGAAACCCTCCAAGGACCCTTCAACAGTCACCAATTACAGACCTATGTCCTAACTACTATTCCCAGCCAAGGCTTTAGAGAGAATCATCAACAGAGGCCTCACTGAATTCCACAACCACCAACTCCTCAACACCACTCAGACTGGTGTCAGACCCAACCACAGCATAGAAACTGCCTCATTTCCACCACCTATGACATTTCTATGGCTTTGGCTGGAAAGGACATGGAGGCCATAATCCTCCTGTACCTCTCAGCAGCATTTGACATGGTCTCCCCACTACCCTTGCCCAATGCCCACAGGACATCGAAATCCAAGGACATGCACTCCAATTAATCTGCTGCTTCTTGACTGAAGGACCCAGTTATTCATCTTAGCTCTGTACACTGTCTGTTTGAAGAGTTTTGCAAGGATAATCCCTGAGGCCGACCCTCTTCAATAACTTACATGATCCCTCTATCCAGCTTCATCCAATCTTACAAAATCGATGTCCTCTCCTGCCCAATGACATGCAACCTATTTTCTCACTCAAGGCCAAGACGTCCAGCACACTGATCAAGTTCAGTGCCTGCATGACTGAAATCACCCACCAAATGAAGACAAGTTATATGAAGCTGGACAATAACGAGACCAAAAACAGAATCTTTTGGAAGTACTTCATCCTCTGCTAGACTACTCCTGTTTGACCAGAGATGCTCCTACTTCCTGCCCTGACTGTTTAGGTATATGGGCAATGCAGTTGCTCCAGTTGTTGCCTTACTCTTCCTCCTGTATGAACGTGAAGACCTGGCCAACAACACTTGTAAGAAAGTCATCCTTTTGGCATGCTCACGCCTATGTTTCTGACTGATACTGGTGGTAACTGACCCTGACTGTGCCCTGATCTCTACTAAACAGGCCCAAGGCCAGTGCTTCGAGTAAATGGTATATGGTAAAATAGTACAATTAAAATTGGCAATGACAGACCCCTGTAAGTCCCTATTTGACAATAGTGCAAGGGGAATTTCAAACTACCTATAAGCCTTTAGGAAATAATAGGGCAGTGAAATTTAGAGGCCCAGTAGATTTCTTGCACTGCAGTGTGCACTTCTGTGTTGCCTGCTGTCATTTGTAAAGGCAGCCCTGCCTTGTAAACTGTCTTTAAAAAGCAAAATGTGTGCAAATTTGGCTTTGGCATCAAAGGTACTTCTAAAGTTATAATCTACCTTATTGTTACATACATAACCCCTAAGGTCTCCCTTAGATGCCTGAGGGGTGGGGTGCCATATAACTATAAGCAGGGGCATTTTAAAATATGTTTTATATGTTTTGGTGAGGGAAAACTGAATCTTAAATTTTTCCTCATTGCAGCTACTTAGCTCCATAGGCTAACATGGGAATATTTTCCATAAGCATAAGTATTGCTTAGAAAGAGATAAATGTGACATGAAAGGACACAAAAGACTGGTAATGATAAATCCAACAACTTGCCACAGTTGAATTCACAATGACTCCCCACAAGCAACAGGTTAACAGAGGTTGCCTGCACCAACGTTCACAAAAGTTCCTAGTCTGGAATGTGTCCAGTGAACGTGTAAGGATTCGGCCAGGTGCATTGTAGGAACTGTGTTCCCAACATCCCAAGGACCATCTCAGAGCTTCTGGACCCTTGGATTGATGGTGTGCACAATGAAAGATCTCTGGCTGGAAGCAAGAAGAAGACAAAGACTGCCCTGCTGAACCCCTAGGCTGCACCAAGAAGGACTGCACTCACTAGGACTGCATCTGCTGCACATGCTGGGCTTCACAAAAGAGGACTTTGCCTGGCTTCTGAAGGATTCAGGAAGGGACTTTTGTAAGCAACAGGTATAAAGGAGCTACCAAGACGCACCTGCAGCAACTCCTGCCTCAGCCCAGCTACACAGCATTCAGAGGACATTTGGGAATTGTAGTCCCAGCGTCCAAAGGAGCCACTCAGAGATCCTGGAACCTTGGATTGGGGTTGTGGACCACTTCCCTACATCAGGAAATGTTTCTAGAAGTAATTGTTAAAGTGTTACATTGCAGACGGCTAGAACTATTGACTGTGTCCCAGTCCAGTGCAACCTTTTTTTTAAACCCTTTGAGTGCTCTTTGCTTCTAAGCCCTAGTTTTACTTTTAATCTTTGAAAGTTAATATCTCTGGCTCCCTATATTGGAATTCTGTTGTTTTGGTGTCATTTTAAGGATACAAATGTTTCCTATTTCTATACATTGGTGTGGGATTTTTATTATATGCTGTGTCTTCCTTGTTTACTGTATTAATGTATTTAAATGCTTTACATACCTGTCCTTTAAGTTAAGTCTACTTGCTGAATGCCAGGCTACCAGGGGTTGAGCCAAGGTACGATGTTTTGAGACCCTGACTCGACCTACATTGTCTGGGGGCATTATTGCTAGTGGTTTGTGTGTACTAAGCTCTACTAATATCAGGCATCCAACAACACTCACATTTGCCACAGCTCAAAAACAATGCAAAGAAAGCATTGCGAAACAAAGAAGTCAGCGGGAGGGGACAGTGGCTACCAGAGATCTGCAAGCATAATACAATAGATTTTCCATGGATAAAATTCCAGCATCATAGTCTGTTCTGCATTTAACATTTGTAGCACGAATAGAGGATTTTCCTTTGCCACCCAAACCATGAGGGTTTTGCACATAAAACTGGTGAAGATGGAGAACCAGAAGTGCTTCCGATGAGATTTTTCTGTGACTCCAACTATCTTGCAATAAAGCCATCTCAATATTTTTAGATAGTGCTGTGATCCCAGGAAAGGATAGTCCCTGTGATCCCAATAGGACTATTGACCTAGCACATTTATACTCAACTGAATCCCCATGATAAGTGAAATATCTATGCCAAAATGAATAACACTAATTGGACTAGCTCGAAGACAGACTGAGTTTACCAAGGTGGTGCCACGCGCTGAAATATGGAACTAATCTGGGCACTTCCTTCTGCTTAGTTCTAGTGATGTCCATTAAGCATGTGAATATTCTGCATATCTTCCGTCTTGATGATAAGCTGAAGCCGCAGCAGAGAATGCTGCAGTGTTTGATAATGACCATGTATCCAGAGCATCCCGTTGATTCATCAGTGAATTACCTCTTTTGGCTGAAGCTATAGAGGTGATAGGAGGCTGAATGTGACATGGGAGTTGAAGGAGAAGTCTATTCTCTTGTCTTGTAGAGGATGCCCATGTTCAACCAAAGACCAATAGAAAGTGTACACTACAGCTTGATTGAGCTTCAGACACGCACCAGACCCTCATTCTAAAACACATTTATGAATTAAGCAAAGAAAAAAAAGATTCACTTTCTTATAATAATTTAAAGTAAATTAGACTCATATTCAGCCCATGCTTTTGGAAAAAGAAGGCTCTCATTGTGTTGTCATTAATATTTTAGGAAGGCCAAGTGAGTGATAGAACAGATGTTTATATTGAATCTTAATTTCTCCTTGTTTTTCCCCTTTCTACATTTTGCAGCACATGTAGAAAGAGAAAAATGCTCTGAGAATTATTTTTGTGGAAGAAGGAGTGCCTTCCTGCAAAAAACAGTTCTTCCTAAAACACAGGAGCCCTGCACCATGATGCAAGGGTGCCTGCGTTGGTGTTAGGCAGCCAAAAGTGCACCAGCGCTAAGAAAGAACAGGAATGTGCCGTATAATGTTAATTATGGCACATTCCTGCCATGGACGTCAATTCACAGAAATGTCAATGATAGCGGAAGTGACATCACATGCCCTTCGACCTCCACTTTCACTTATAGACATACACACAAATTCACACTTACATACACTCTCACATAAATACTCTCACCCACAAGCATGCACACAATATACATTTAAAAGCATTGTTTACTTTCCTAACTTGCCATGGAAGGGCATATTCCAGTTAATTGTACTTTATTTTTTTACACTGATAGTGGATAACAAACTATTATTAACTGTTAGTGTAATAAAACATTGAGGGAAAACAAAGTGATGGGAGCCTTAACTGAGGTCCATAACGACGAACTGGCACAGTGTTCCTATCACAGGATTTGCCACCTCTGAGGCCAGGGGTCACAAAGGCAGTGCCAGGGGTAGCAAAGAGCAAGCCGACCCCTAAATGATGCCCCTGCTGTCACACAGTGGTGCGCAGTAAGGTGGCTTGCTGCAATGTGCTGCTTAAAAAAGAAATAAATATGGGCCTAGATGTATTAGAGATAAAGGCCCGCATTATGACATTGGAGGTAAATCCTGCTTACCGCCACAGTGACGGTCGACAACATCCGGCAGCGGTGGTGAATATCCGTTCCCCATATTATGAGATACACACACACCAATCCGAGAGAATACTGCCATATACACAAATCCGCTAGACCTAAGGTCAGTGCTAAAGTGGTGGTACCAACACCCATACCGTTATGCCAACAAAACAACGCCCACCACAATATGACCCACCAATCAACGGACATTCAATGGTGGTATGTATCGCCACGCTCAGTATGGACACCCACATTCAAAACAACACTACATTGGCCAAAACCAAAATCACACACTTGACACTCATACAACTCCCCCCCCCACAGCACCGTAAAACACACACCCATATTACCCACAACCCTTTACAAACAACAGTTACTGCCAGGAGATTGACATGAACAGCACAGAGACAACTAGACACACACCACATACTCTCATATATCCTTCGAACACCCCACATCACACACCCCACCACATTCCTCAACACACACCACACAACACCCATGTCCCCACAAAGGCACCCCCATTTCACAGATGAGGAGTTAAGGGTCATGGTGGAGGAAATTGTCAGGGTAGAGCCACAGCTGTTTGGAGCACAGGAACAGCAAATATCCATTGCCAGGAAGATGGAGCTATGTCGGAGAATCGTGGACAGGGTGAACGCTGTGGGACAGCACCCAAGAACAAGGGACGACATCAGGAAGAGGTTCAACGACCTACGGGGGAAGGAACGTTCTGTGGCAGCAAGACACCAGCTCGCCATACAGAGGACTGGCGTGGACCCCTCCCCCACAGCTCACAGCATGGGAGGAGCAAGTCTTCGTATTACTGCATCCTGAGGGACTCGCTGGAGTAGCCGGAAGACTGTACTCTGGTGAGTCAAGAATTACTACTTATCACCCCATACCTGCATGCCATCACACCCCCTCACCCTCACTCCCATCACTCCACTCCATCCCACACAGTGCACCTAAACATATGACTAACCTCAATGCCAAATCCTGCGTGCCATACCAATGCATGGACAGCCTTCCCAGCCCTGCATGAACACCAATCACTAAAGCATGCACAGCATAGGGAAACTAACAATCACACAATACATCACCATACACAAACAAAGGAGGCAGGGCAACAGCAACGATAGAGGGGAATCCAGAGATGTACAATATGCCACAGATATGAAGCATAAGGCATAGCTTACATCCCCACAGCTGCCCCAGCCAATCCCAGTGGTGAGGAGGTGCCACAACTACCCAGTCCCCCAACAGAAGATGCCCCCAGTGATGACAGTAACTCTGGACTTCAGGATCTGGACCCACAAACTGGCCCATCAGGGACCACTGGACAGTTAGTCACTCCAGCCCACTCACAGTCTACCACAGAGCCTCCCCCATCAGTATCAAACACCACAGCACCCACTCTGCATACCCACACCTCTGTCCCCAGGACACGTCAATCAGCAGTGTGCCCACTGTGCAGGGACCCCAGTCCACACCTCATGCCCAAGACAATCAGGGACCTGGGGTCAGTGGCAGTGGCCATATCGTTCAGGGGACAGATGCACAGGCCAACAAGGACACTGGGAGGACCACTGTGCGCCAGGGGAGGACAGGACCAGGGAACTGACTCTCCAGGAGGCACTCACCGATATCCTAGGAGCCTACCAACGTTCCCAGGACATGATGGGCCAGATCCTTGACAGCGTGTTTGAGAACAGGTGGCTGCAGGAGGAACAGGATCAGGGAGGGTTTGCAGGTCATCAACACCACCTTGATCTCCATAGCAGGGGTGCTGGCAGGCATGGCCAACATCATGAGGGAAGCAACAGCACATCAGCGGGCCCCTACCACTAGCTAGTCCATTGAGCAGCCCTTCACTTCTGCTGCAGCTAGTGTGTATGAGGCCCCGCCACAGGACCCACAGGCCACCAGCACCCCTCCCCCTGCCAAAGGCGAACCACCCCGCAAACGTTCCCTGTGACCCAGATAGAAGCCAGAGACACTTGCCAAGCCCACCGCCAGGAAATTAGACTGTCCTGATTGTCCCCCTTGTGTCCCACCCTGTCACTTTGTCCACTTTCTAACTGCCTTTGCTCACCTTCCCATGGCCCCTTGACTACTGACCTGTGCTACAAACAGACTGGAACAATATCCTGGACTTTCAACCATCATCACCCCATTCCATTGCACTTTTCCCTCAATTTCATAGCACTACAATAAACACCCTTGAACACAACTTGACTACTAGTATTTCATGTTTTGAAAATGTGCATTTATGGAAAAAGTCACATCTTGTGCAAATGATCTGGACACTATGAGAGCATAGAAATAAGGACGTGTAGCTGTCTGTAGTCAGTACACAGTTGTTATATCACCAACATCTGTAAAATGACAAGCCATGGGTGACAGTGTGTTGAGATGCAATGGAAGGTAATGCCATCACGCTATAGCCACACAGAAAACATCAATAGTCAGAGGAATGGTCAGTTGCACAGTCTCTCCTGTGTGTCATTGGAAGTATTGACATATAACTCATGTTCGGTTGTCCTCATCCTCACCCTCTGCCTCCTCATCCTCACTGCCTTCAGGGTCCACTGCTGCCACAGGGGCATCTCCATTCTCCTCCCCCTGCAGAAAAGGTACACGCCGTCTCAGGGCCAGGTTGTGCATCATGCAGCTTGCCTCTACTATCTGGCAGACCTTCCTGGGTGAGTAGCACAGGGATCCACCTGTCAGATGGAGGCACCTGAACCTGGCCTTCAGGAGCCTGAAGGTCCCCTTGATGTTCCTTCTGGTTCACCCATCTGCCTCATTATAAGGTTCATCAGCCCCTGTCCTGGCATTCCTCACAGGGGTCAGCAGCCATGATAGGTTTGGGTAGCCAGAGTCACCTACAAGTATTGAGGGACAACGTTTAGCCTCACACAATGCTATGGGGATGACACCTGAAGGCATACACTAACATACAGTGGGTGGGGACCATGGCTCACCTATTAGCCACAACCTGTGCCTCTGTAGTTGGGCCATCACATTTGGGATGCTGATACTTCTCAGAGCAAAGGCGTCATGCACCGACCCAGGATACTTAGCATTGACGTGGGAGATGTACTGGTCTACCAGGCACACCATTTGCACATTCAGTGAGTGGAACCCTTACGATTCCTGAACACCTGTTCATTCTGGCAGGAGGGGACTAACGCAATATGTGTCCCATCAATCGCCCCAACAATATTGGGTGTATGTCCCGTTGCATAGAATACGGCCTTCACAGTGGACAGATCTTCCACCTGGGGGAAAGCTATGTAGCTGCACATGTGTTTCACCAGGGCAGACAAAACTCTTGCAAGCACGATTGAGAACATTGTCTGTGACATTCCTGCTGCCAAGCCCACTGTCACTTGGAAAGAACCAGTTGCCAGGAAATGGAGCACTGCTAGCACTTGCACAAGATGGGAGATCCCAGTGGGATGACGGATAGCTGATACCAGGTCTGGCTCCAGTTGGGCACACAGCTATGTGCTTGTGGCCTTCTCCAGTCTATAGGTGAGAATAATGTGCCTGTCCTCCAGTGTAGTCCACAAGAGGTCTGTTCACGGGGGTTTGTCTCCTCCTCCTATTCATCCGCAGTGGTAGGTATCTAAGGGACACAAGAGTGAGTAGGCTGTCACAATTTGAACAATGGAACCACAACCTCAGTGTACATAGTGCATTTATGTGATGGAACAGTGGGAATGGTGAGATATGTGCTAATCTAGGCTGTGACGCAGTTTAGGTTGATATGACCATTGTCCGCCACCATGAAATGGCGACTGCCTGTCCTGTATTTAGGGACAGGTGGAACTGAAGTAACTCTGCTGGGGCTCTATGGAGTACAGTGGCCAATAGGGAGCAGTGCCGACGGTGAAGGTGTACACTGCCGCGGACGTGACCACCATTTTCTATCTGATTCCTCACTTGTTTCCTGACCTTCAACAGGAGAACACCTACACTGCGTGTGCTGCTGTGACCTGTGTCTGGAACCTACCATGGCCCGTGTGACCGGGGAAAAGGCCCCTGCCTTCACTTCAGAGGAGTTGGAGCGATTGGTGGAAGGGGTCCTACCCTAGTATGGACTGCTGTATGGGCCTCCAGACCAACAGGTGAGTATACCTTGAGCACGATGCATGTGAGAAGGATGCATGGAGATGTGTGTGCAAGCATCGTGTCATCAGGGGCATGTAAGGTGGTGGTGTACATGGTGTGTGCTGGCCGATGTGTGTGCCAATGGTGATGGAAACAGGATTGGTGGGCCATATGTGTGACAGGCTGGATTGTGTGTGTAATGGTGTCCTCCTGTCTGTATTACCTCTGCAGGTCAGCACCCATCAAAAGAAGGGATTATGGCGTGCCATTGCTAAGGACATGCGGACCCTGGGGGTCTATGGCAGGTGGAGCACCCACTGTCAGAAATGGTGGGAGGACCTGAGATGGTGGGCACGGAAGACCACAGAGGCCCAGCTGTGTATGGCCTCCCAACGAGGAAGGGGTGCCCGTTGGAACCTGACCCCCCTGATGTCCCTCATACTGGCGGTGGCCTACCCAGAGCTGGATGGGCACTTGAGGGTATCACAGCAGCCACAAGGGGGTGAGTATAGTGGGCATTACTACAATAATTGGCTGGCGGCATTGGATCCGGGTGGTGGGTGTGAGTTAGTGGGTGGCCTTAATGCCAGGCCAAACATTGCAGTATGATCCAGCTCAAGGGTACTGGGTGTATGGCAAAATTAGGTAACATAGCTTGTTGGCATTCCATGTCAGTCACAGCTTTGTGGGTACCAGGAGGGGTGCAGTTGGTAGTGTGTGGCCCTCATCTTGCCATGGCATCTAGCCAAATCACTGGCAGTGCAATGCATAGTGCTCAATCCTGATCCCTGTGTGTGACGGTGATGTGTATGCCAACTGTGGTGTTGGTGCAGTAATTGACCCAGTGTGTGCTTTCTCTCTCTCCCCCCTTTTTAGGTCAAGCATTCAAGACCTCTTGCATACTTTAGTATATACTTCTATTCTTCTTTGAGGGGTCTCTGCTTTTCCACTGGTTTCTTTCAGTGTCCTTAAAAAATCCTTGCTTGCTAGTGGTCAATCCTTGCTCTTTGTCCCACTTTTTCCACAGTTGTACACTCCCCTGGAGCATGGCCCTAGAACCTGTACCCTTCCACTTGTGCCTAAGTAGCATGTGCTTAGGGAGTACTTTGTTCAAAGGCTAATAGCATTTGACCAGAGCGCTGGATGCTTCAGTGGCCCCAGTCTGTTTCTGTTAACAGGGCTCTAGTCTATTACTTACTTTTCATCTGCAGTGATGTGTGACTTTGTTTATTCCATTCATTACTCTCCCTTGCACATTTTCTGTTCTTGTATTACAAATGCTTGTTCCTTTTGTCTGTCTCTGCGAGCTCTCAGCAGCGCTTTGAACCGGCTGCTTATGTCAACTGTTTTACTTTTTATTTTCAGTTTGTGGCAAGAAAACGCTAATAGCTGAAACTCGAGCGAACACGAGACCTATTGCAGTTCAAATGCTTGTTTTTTAATTGTTTCCTGCTCATTCGGTGCTCATCGCTGATCTCAGTCTCACAAATGAAAAGAAAACGCAGCGCGATTGTGCTATGTAAACCCCAGCACGATTGCGCTGCGTTTTTATTTTATTTTTATTAGTGTGGCAAGAAAAGTCCATTAGTTTTGCTGATTTACAATGGCTATGCTGCTCCAAAAAGAGTAAAACCCAAGCGACTTTTGACTTGTTTTGCTCAAACTGATATTTCTGCAGCGCTGTGGTTGATCTCCCCATGACAATACCTTTGGCTTTCTAGGATGTAACTTAGCAAAGTTTCTTGGAGGTACAGTTTTGGTGAATATTTACATTAACATGTTTTATTTTGGGGCTGCTTACCAAGCTCCATTGTGGTCTACAGCTGCACAGGGTTCTCGTTACTGGCATACTCAGAATGTTGTCTCAATTAAGTAAATTAGGGCCAGATGTAGCAAACTTCCAAATTGCGACTTGCAATTTGTGAGTCCCAGCGACTCGCAAATTGCAACTCGCAATTTGGAATGCAGAAAGGTGTCTCAGACACCTTCTGCGAGTCGCTATGGGGTCGCAAAGATCCACCTCATTAATATTAATGAGGTGGGTCGCAATTTGCGACACCATATCGATTCAGGGCACTCACAAGGGATGGTGGCCTGCTGGGAACAGCAGACCACGATGTCCGTGACTGCTTTTAAATAAAGCAGTTTATTTTTTTCAAAGTGCAACCCGTTTTCCTTAAAGGAAAACGAGCTGCACTTTGAAAAAAAAAAAAAAAACCTTTTGTTTCGGTATTTTTCAGGGCAGGTAGTGGTCCATTGGACCACTGCCTGCTCTGAAAAATTATTTTTTGTGCCAGACACAAAGGGGAACCCGTTTGCGTCTGGGTTACCATCCACTTCAAGTGGATGGTAACTGCGCTTTCATTTGGTACCGCAATCGCGGTCGCAAATGAAAATGCATACCATTGCGACTCGCAAATACGAAGGGAACACCCCTTCCTATTTGCGACTCGGAAATGCATTTTGTGAGTCGGTTCCGACTCGCAAAATGCATTTCAACATAGCAAAGACGCATTTGCGACTCGCAAACGGCGATTTTCGCCGTTTGCGAGTCGCAATGTCTTTGCTACATCTGGCCCTTAGTCCTTAACAACTTTATAAGATAATGAATGCCTAAAATATGTTTTTACACATTTAAAACCAATATATTGTGCCATTTTCGAATCATACCACTAAGAATTTTCACAAATTACACAATAATTCTGCTGCGTCTCCCACCATCTATGGGGTGCATCACAGCGATGGCTGGCCTGATAATGCCCGCAACTGCTTCATTCTTTAGTCAAACGTGTGCATGTGTGAATTAACTTGGTTGTGCATTTCTCTCAATCTCACACTGCCCCTACCCGCACACGTGGTTCGCAGCTGCTATTTACAATCACGTTTCCTTATTTTCTAGTGTAGCACTCCATAAGAGTGCATCGTTTTACGGACTGTTTCCTTCTATCCCATCTTACTAAGCTCAAAATGTTCTTAATATTGCTGCGCAAAATCATCCGAAGGGCATTGTAGCACTTTACATGAGTAACACCAGGTCAGTTTCATTTATTTATAAACTTAAAAATACTCCTTCGTTCTAACTCAGCTGAACTGTAACAGCCACAACTAACTATTGCAGTCACCCTACTGTAACGTTTCTCTGGTTTCATTTGCCAAACCCTTCTTTCCTGTGAGTCATCGGCCCAACTCACTCCCCCTCATCCCCTTCACCCTGTTCACAATTTTTTATATGGTGCAAAGTCAGCTCCATGGTATTGGAGCAATTTGCATAAGCACCGGATTACATAACACTAGGACACTTTCATATTGACTCTGAGGTGAAATTTAATAAAGAGATGTAATCTTTTCAAGATATCCATGGTTGTATTCATTTGATTGGACCTGTTTTGTTTATGGGAGGTGCCTGGTGAGAAAAGATTTTCTAGATGAGCTATTTTCGTATCATGCAAGCAGACCACTCTGCTCTAAAGTTCTTGGGAAACAAGAGAAAACGATTGCTCTTCCTGGTAACTTACCATGAGTAGTCCTTCTACGAAACACCATTCAAAGGTACGTCACTGACATTACACATATTTCCACTACACAACTTCACACCACACAAATCCACAAAAAACAATTCCAACCCAACACACCTCTCCCTCGCACTTCCAACAACCCTGTCAACTCTACCCCACACACCCATTCCCCTTTCGTCCCTCCATCACATTCCCTATCTCTTCTCTATACTGCCTGCTCACACATACTAAGTACAGTTTGTTTTCTGTACCTTTTCAAGGTCTCCGTCCCTCAAACTCACAATCTCCTCCTCTTCTTAGGGTGTCTTCTGGATACACAGGTCCTCCCTCTTTATGCATCTCCCCTTCTTTTTCTCTTTCTCACACACTCTTTCTGCTCCTCTGTCTCGATTTCATTCACCACTTCCTGCACAAACTGCCTATCCCTCTCTATCTTGGTTTCTGTCTATTCTGTGTAGCTCTCACCCCTATCTTTTCACCATGCCACTTAAGTTCACCACACAAATATACTTCACACAATTCCAACCCGCACAGTTCCACAATTGACAATTGCAATGCAATCCACATAATTCCACTCCACACCACATACATCCACTACACTCCGAACCAAAAACACCTAGGTAAACAATTGTCATTTACAATGGCAATAGTTCTAACTCTCACAAATGCAAGACCTATTGCATTGCAAATGCTTGTTTCTTCTGTCATCCTGTCCATGTGTGCATTAGCATCACCTGGCGGAGGAGCAGGGGCACGGGTGACAGAGGGAGCTGCATCCCACAGGACCCTAGAGGCAGAGTTCACCGACGCCGAGGGAACCAGTGGGACTGAGGGCAAGGGGAGCACCACAGCTGAGACAGGCTGCGACAACACAGACTCAGATACCTCTTCGATGGAAGCTCCCTGGTGGTGGCGGACACCTTGTGACCACCCCAGCCACAGCCGCCACCCCCTGTACCAACACCGCCCTTCCAGTAGCCCCTCAGTGAGTTGCCCTTGCTCGCTCACCCAGGAGGGTGGGCATCTCCTTCGCCCCAGGCACCTCAGGCCCTGACCCAGTGAGCCCCCCTGCCCTGAGTGAGGAGGCTATTGACCTCCTGAGATCCATCTCTGTAGGGCAGTCAACCATTGTGAATGACATCCAGGTGCTGACATCCCAGATGCAGCAATGCAATGCATTCCTGGAGGGCATCCACTGTGGATTGGTGGTCCAACAGAGATCAATTCAGGCTCTGGCCTCCTATCTGATGGCAGCCATTGTCCCTGTTCCTACCGTCCCCCCTCCAACTACCACTTCCCAGTCCTAGTCTCCTCAACCCCAAACCATCCCATGCACACATACAGATGAGCATGCACACAAGACAACACAGAAGAGTGGCACAGTCAAACACAGGCACCACACATCATCCTATAAGCACTCACGCAAACACCAGACAGTTGCAGATACATACAACCACATCCACTGCATCTACTGTCTTCCTTTCCTCCTCCACCTCCCTCACAGTCACATCCACACTCACACCTGCATGCACTGCATCAACATCCACCAACAGCATCACCACACGAAGCACCACACACACCTCACTAGCAGACACCTCCACAACATCCCTGCACATGTCCCCTGTGTCCTGTCCCACCCTGTCTGTCACCTCTTCCTAAAGGACACAAACGCAAGCACTCACACACCCATCAGCCATCCATCTCACCTGCACCCAAGTTCAGCAGACATACACCTCCACCAACCTCAACCTCCACTCCCATCTCTCCTCCCTCATCCCACCCCACCATCCCTAAAAGGCTTTTCCTTGCCCAACTTGACCTCTTCCCTCCCCCCACCCTGCACGTTAGAATAGGGTCTCAATGACCCAGCCCAGCACCTCAGCCAAACAGTCCATGCGGAATGTGGCAGCACCACCTAGTCGTGGTGGCAAATCAGTGAAGGATCCCTCTCCACCAGCCAGAAAGGATAAGGATCCCACACCTCCTGTCATGAAGGAGAAGGAGCCCTCAACTCCTGCCAGGAAGGCTAAGGAGCCAACATATATGCCATGAAGGGGAAGAAGCCCTCAAGCCCTCAAGCCCTGCCAGGAAGGGTAAGGATCCAATGCCTCCTGCCATGAAGGGGAAGAAGCCCTCGACTCCAGCGGAAGCTGTCAGAGTGACACCACCACCAGCAGTGGTCATGGGGACCTCACCTCCAGCTGAGGAAGTACAGCCTACTCCTCCTGCAGAGGCTGCCCAGGAGGCACCTTCACCTGCTGAGACAGTGCAGCACTAACCTCCAGCAGAGGCTGCCCAGGAGGCACCTTCACCTGCTAACACAGTGCAGCCCTCACCTCCAGCAGAGGCTGTCAGGGTGACACCACCACCGCCACCACCAGTGGTCACAGGGCCCTCACCGCCAGCTGTGGAAGTGCAGCCCAGGAGGCACCTTCACCTGCTGACCCAGTGCAGCCCACTCCTCCTGCAGAGGTATGGACATGGAGTCCCCTCCAGAACCAGTGGGAAAGTCACCCACCTGAGAGACTGTGGCCTTGCACTCCCCAGCAGAGAGATATGGGCATGGAGCCCCCTCCAGAACCAGTGGGAAAGTCACCCACTCCAGAGACTGTGGCCGTGCACTCCCCAACAGAGAGATCAATCAATCAATCAATCAAGGCATTTGTATAGCACGCTACTCACCCGTGAGGGTCTCAAGGCGCTAGGGGGGGGGGGGGTACTGCTGCTCAAAGAGCCAAGTCTTGAGGCTCCTCCTGAAGGCGAGGTGGTCCTGGGTGGTTCTTAGGTGAAAGGGAATGGAGTTCCATGTCTTGGCTGCCAGGTAGGAGAAGGATTTACCTCCAGCGGTGGATCTGCGGATACGAGGGATGGTGGCGAGAGCGAGGCTGGCTGAGCGAAGTTGACGGGTGGGCGTGTAGAACGAGAGGCGTCCCTTGAGGTATTCGGGGCCCTTTTTGTGGAGGGCTTTGTGTGCGTGGGTGAGGAGTCTGAAGGTGATCCTTTTGTGGACGGGGAGCCAGTGCAGGTGTTTCAGGTGGGCGGATATGTGGCTGTGGCGCGGTATGTCGACGATGAGGTGAGCGGAGGCGTTCTGTATGCGCTGAAGGCGATTCTGTAGCTTAGCGGTGGTTCCTGCGTATAGGGTGTTTCTGTAGTCCAGGCGGCTTGTGACGAGGGCGTGGGTAACAGTTTTTCTAGTTTCGACGGGGATCCAGCGGTAGATTTTTCGGAGCATGCGAAGGGTGTGGAAGCAAGAGGACGAGACGGCGTTGACTTGCTTGGTCATGGTGAGGAGGGGATCCAGGATGAATCCGAGGTTGCGTGCGTGGTCTGAAGGGGTTGATGCGGTGCCCAGGGCTGTGGGCCACCAAGAGTCGTTCCAGGCAGATGGGGAGTGTCCAACGATGAGGACCTCCGTCTTGTCAGAGTTCAGCTTTAGGCAGCTGAGCTTCATCCATTCTGTGACGTCTTTCATTCCATCCTGCAGGTTGGCTTTGGCGGTGGCTGGTTATTTGGTGAGGGAGAGTATCAGCTGGGTGTTGTCGGTGTAGGAGATGATGTTGATGTTGTGTTTGCGAGCGATGTTGGCGAGGGGGCTCATGTAGATATTGAAGAGGGTAGGGCTGAGCGAAGAGCCTTGTGGAACACCGCGGATGATCTTGGTGGGTTCTGAGCGGAAGGGCGGGAGGTAGACTCTTTGGGTTCGGTCAGAGAGGAACAAGATGATCCAGTTCAGGGCCTGTCCTTGGATTCCAGTGGAGCGGAGGCGGGTTATTAGGGTGCGGTGGCACACGGTGTCAAAGGCAGCCGAGAGGTCCAGGAGGATGAGAGCGGTTGTTTCTCCATTGTTCATCAGGGTTCTGATGTTGTCGGTGACTGCGATGAGGGAGGTTTCTGTGCTGTGGTTGGCCCGAAAACCTGATTGGGAGGGGTTGAGCAGGTTGTTATCTTCAAGGAAGGTGGTCAGTTGTTTGTTGGCGGCTTCTCGATGACCTTGGCCGGGAAGGGGAGAAGAGAGATGAGGCGGAAGTTCTTCAGGTCGTTGGGGTCAGCCGTGGGTTTTTTCAGGAGAGCGTTGACTTCCACGTGTTTCCAGTTCTCGGGGAAGGTGGCAGATGCGAACGAGCTGTTGATGATGCTCTGGAGATAGGGGACGATGATGGTGTCGGCTTTGTTGAAGATGTGGTGGGGGCACGGGTCCGAGGGGGAGCCGGAGTGGATGGTGTTCATGGTAATTCTGGTCTCTTCGGAGCTGATGGGGGTCCAGGCGTTGAGGGTAGCGGCTGGGGCTGTAGGTTCAGTGGTGGGCAGCGGGGTTTGGGGTCCGAAGCTGTCGTGTAGGTCGGTGATCTTTCGATGGAAGAAAGTAGCAAGGGAGTTGCAGAGTTCTTGTGAGGGTGTGATGGTGTTGGAGCTGGCGTTGGGGTTGGAGAGCTCTTTGACGATGTTTAAGAGTTCTTTGCTGTTGTGGGTGTTGTTGTCAAGTCTCTCTTTGAAAGATGTCCTTTTGGTGGAGCGGATCAGCTGGTGGTGTTTACGGGTGGCGATCTTGAGGCTGAAATGTTTTCTGCGGTGTGTTCTTTGTGCCAGGTTTTTTCGAGGGTACGGCAGGATTTCTTGGATTCTTTGAGGGCGTCCGTGAACCACAGGGGTTTCCTGATGTTGGTCTCTCTTGTGAGAGATATGGGCACGGAGCTCCCTCCAGAACCAGTGGGCTTGTTTCCGTATTCGGCTGCCCTGAGGTGCCTGCCCACTTGCAAACTGATGCCCCTGCAGAGCTCTATCCGGATGAAGTCAGGATTCAAGTTGGGCCTTGGACTGTGCCCTGTGGCCATGTGGGCCCTTAGTACTTTGGACTGGGCATCGGCCCTTTATGTACATTTGTACATATTTGTTTTTCGTACAATTGGTCCTTTTGATAGCTTTTTACAATCAATACATTCTCATTACTGCATTCTTGTTGTCCTTCTATTATTCTGCTGTGTATCGTGTGCCATTGTTTTTCATCTGCAGCTGGTTGTGTGTATGGTGTGTGTGTGTGTCGGGTGTGTGTTGTGCGTGTGTGTCACTCTTGTTTTCCTCCCTCCCTCCCTTGTGTGCTAGGCAGCTGCACTCACCGTCGTCATCTGCGTTAGTGTTCCAGGTGGAGGATGACGTAGATGAGCATCGGGAAGACTTGCAGTTCCGTTTCCATGACGGCATTGTTCTTCCCTGTGTCTCTGATGGTGGGTCTTTGGTCTTCTGTGTTCTGTTTCTGGCAGGCTTTTGATGGCGTTGGTACCGTCCCGGAAATCCTGGCGGATTGCATGGTCACAATATGGTGGGTGGTACTTTGTCTTCTGCCTGGTTGTTGACGGCTACCGCCGTGGTCAGTGGTGTTAACGCCCTGGCAGTTGGTGTGGTACATTGGCTGTCTATGGGAGTTATCACCGCCATGGTCATAATTTGACGGTAATTTCCCGCCAGCCTGTTGGTGGTATTGCTGCTACTCATCGCCAATGTCATACTGAGGGCCAAAGTTTGCAGCAAGATAATTAACCACCACATCAGTGGCACATCCCTGAGTGCCACGCAAGTTTAAAACCAACTTAGATTCGTGAAAAAATTGTTTTTTAGGCATCTCCGCCAGTGTGAAAAGTACAAAGAATTTTGTAAAGGAGACGCCAGAGCCATTGTTAGAAATGGGGTCTTTGGTTGGCAGTCAGGTTACCCCATGTCCAAGCAAGGACGCTCACTCTAGTCAGGGTAAGAGACACACAATCCAAATTGTCCTATGCCCACCCTCTGGTAGCTTGGCACTGAGCAGTCAGGCTTAACTTAGAAGGCAAGGTGTAAAGTATTTGTGCAATAAATCATGCAATAGCACAATATAGCACCACAAAAATACACCACACAGTGTTTAGAAAAATATAAAATATTTATCTGGTAAGATGCAGGCAAAACGATTAAATTGCAATAAGTATATGTTGAGATATCACTGTAAAAGTGATATAACGTGTCTTTAGTCTTTTAAAAGCAATAAATGTCTCTTTCAAGCACAAAGTACCTGGTTCGCGTGCAAAATCCCAGCAAAGAACCGCAGAGGAGGAGATGCGTGGAAACAAAGGGCGTGTGCGTCAATTTCTCGGGCCGCACACAGTGATGCGTCATTTAGTTTTCACGCAGGGATGGCTGTGCATCCATTTCCGGCACTCGGTCGTGGATCCTCTTCAGGTTGGAGGGCTTTCAGACACCCCAGGAATGATGCGTGGATTTCCTGCACTGACAGGACAAAGTCACAGGGGCTGCGCCAATTCGGTGGGCGTTGCGTGGAAATTTCTACTGCACGGCAGGCGCTGCATTGATTCCTTTCTAGAAGTCGGGCTGAGTTGTTCCGGCTTGGCTCGGCTGTGCGTTGATCCAGTGGGCCGTGCACTGAATTTTCGGTCGCTACGCTTGCGCTGCATCGATCTTCTCGTTGCAAAGTCAGGCTGCGTCATTCTGGTTTGGCGTGCAGTGAATATTTCACCGCGGTGCAGGCTGTGTGTCGTTTCTGGCAGGCTGTGCATCGATTTTCGCCGCACAAGGAGTCCTTCTTGTAGAGATGAAGCCTTTTTGGTTCTGAGACTTCAGAGAGAAGGAGGCAAGCTCTATCCAAGACCTTGGAGAGCACTTCTCACCACAACCAGATAGCAGCAAGGCAGCAGGGCAACAGTAAGGCAGCAGTCCTTCACAGAAAGCAGACAGGTGAGTTCTTTGGGCAGCTAGGCAGTTCTTCTTGGCAGGATGCAGGTTCTGGTTCAGGTTCTCTTCTCTCCAGGAAGTGTCTGAGTTGGTAGAGGCAGAGGCCCTGTTTAAATACCCAAATGTGCCTTTGAAGTGGGGGAGACTTCAAAGAGTGGCTTAGAAGTACACAAGGTCCCCTTTCAGTTCGCCATTCTGGCCATACTAAATATGACCTTCCTACTCCTGTCAGATCAGCAGCTACCACTCAAACAATATATGAGGGCAGCCCCAAAGTTAGCCTATGGAGGGAGCAGGCCTCACAACAGTGTAAAACAAATTTGGAGTTTTACACTACCAGGACATGTAATCTACACAGGTACATGTCCTGCCTTTTTCCTACAAAGCACCATGCCCTATGGATTACCTAGGGCATACCTTAGGGGTGATTTATATGTAGATAAAGGGGAGTTTTAGGCTTGGCAAGTACTTTTAAATGCAAGTCGAATAGGCAGTGAAACTGCACACACAGGCCTTGCAATGGCAGGCCTGAGACAAGGTTAAGGAGCTACTTTAGTGGGTGGCACAATCAGTGCTGTAGGCCCACTAGTAGCATTTAATCTACAGCCCTGGGCACCTATATTGCACTTTACTAGGGACTTATAAGTAAATTAAATAATCCAATTGGGTATGATCCAATGTTACCATGTTTAAAGGGAGAGAGCATATGCACTTTAGCACTGGTTAGCATTGGTAAAGTGTGCAGAGTCTTAAAACCAGCAAAAACAGTATCTAAAAAGTGGAGGGAGGCAGGCAAAAAGTTAGGGGTGACCACCCTAAGGCTGTCAGGTCTAACAGCCGTGATCCGACCTTGGTGCGAGTGAGGTATTTCTGCATGTTTTTATGCATTAATATCACTCCCTCCCATTACAAGCTTTTCCATGTGCAACTTTTTTTTAATTACATTTTACACTGCGTTAAAATTGCACTTGGTAAAAAACATATACCGCTCTTACATATTAAGAGCAAAGCCTCCCAGCTTGAGAAAGTAGCTCCTGAACTTACCACCTACGCAAAGCAGGTAAACACCAAATAGTGCTGTACAAAGTTATTACATGTTTTATTATGACTTTTTCTAAGATTGACTTGACTTTTTTATAAATCTTTCCTGAATTGGCTTCTCATAGCCTGCTTTAAATAGGTTGTACAAGTAAGTTGTGAGTCAGTTACTTACTGTTGTGTTATGGACCATTTTACAACATGTGCCTATGCTTCAGTAAAATTACTGTAACCATAACCTACCTGTAAAACATTGTGACATGCAGTGAAATAACACCATCAGCTTTTCCTCTTGATTTTTTCTGGGCAAAAAAATAGCATGTGAAAAAATATCAAAAGGTAAGGTTGGGTGAGATAAAATCACACATGGTAATACTGTAATCGAGCTATTTTTATAGTCCCTGAATGATTTTAGAACAGTAATAATGAAAATGAGTGCAATTTTACCACACCCGATTTACCACCCGACTTGTAATCATGGTCAATGCGTAAAAGCAAAACAATGTTTAATTCCACATTTTATGATTGAGGTTGCAACTCTTGCCTTTCCCCTCTAGAAGAGTTTTTCTCTTGGGAAGACTCAGGGCATCATTTACAAGTCCTGTGGTGCAGGGCGGCGTAGCAAATATCTTGCTCTGCCACCCTACACCACTGGGAAAGGGCTGAAATGCGCTGTACCTACAAGATACTGTGGGGGATATTTATAGTCCCCAAGCGCCACCTTGGCCCACATTAACATAATTATTTATGACGTTAATGTGGCCCGATGAGGCCTAAATCTTTGCACCATATTTACAGGGTGGCACAATGCACCCTTTAACCCTTTGCGCTACATTATGCCTGTGCCAGGCATAATGTATGCAAAGGGGGTGTTCCCCCGTCAGGGGAGCCTGAAAAATGGCGCACCACTTTCCATAAATCTGCCCCTGTGTATTTCTGTCCTCTCCCCCTGATCCAGTGCACAAATTGCTGCCTAGCTCCAAAGCAGGCTCCCAGGGTGCCTTTGTTGTTTGGATGATTGTTTGCGTGCAGGAAGGGGCACCTTCCTGCACAAAAACATTCACAAGAGGTGTTTTCCTTTTCCTATGTGTTCTGCAGAATGAAGCACACATAGAAAGAGGAAAATAACAGAGCAAAATAAAGATATTTCCCCCTTTTGCATCACTCTTATACCACCCCTGATTTATAAATCTGGAAATACGTCAGATTCCTTTGGGTTCCCTGGATATTGCATGGGAACACCCCAAGCAACATCTATGGAACGCCCCTTTCTTGCAGAGTTAGGTGTGAACGGGGTCCATATTTACAAAGCCATGAAATGCCACGCAAGGTGGCTTTGCGTGGCCTTGTAAATATTAGCGGACACACTGCGCCACCAAAGCGTCAAAAAAATTATGCTTCGTGGCGCAGTGTGCCACTAGGGCCTAGTAAATGAGGCCCTCAAATTTCTAATAATGACGATGAGAGAATGAACACATTAGAAGTGATTGTGAGAATGTGATGTTCCATTTTTGAATATTCATGAGTAGACCTCAAATCAATATTTTTGTCTTTCACAAAAGCTTCGCAAACCATCTTTGATTCTTCATTTCGGCTAAAATAGTGAAGAATTCTCAAAAACAGCGCACATTTTACATAATTTTAGACAACTGAGCCCATTGAAGAAAATAAATAAAAACCGGCCTCTTCCCAGACAGCATTGCATATTCTGAAACCTGCTCTTCTACCTTATTTACTGAAATCAGAAATGCCGCTTGACAGACTAAATATGGCCCTAAATAGAAGCCCTTTCCAAATACAATCTCGTGCTTGACTTGTGTCAAATGCCTCCACTCTGACAAATTGCTAACTGCTGTTTTTATTCCAGTACTGCTTTTGTGACAAGCCAATTATTGCCTGAGTGGTGCTGAGGTCTGAATGTTATGCAAATTAACCACGTCTGAGAAGAGCATTTTTACACGGGGGTGTATCCGTGTATATCACTGTTCATTTGCCTACAATTTGTCAGACTCACTTGAGGAAAACATTTGAAATGAACAACAATTGTTTATTTTATAGAACTGAACTAAAGAGGATATTTATAAATACTGTATGATACTCACTTTCTTCTTGTATTTTTTAATTTTTTTATATACCTCTGTGCCCATTACTACCTCCTCGTCTGCCTTACTCATCCCACCCTTACACGATGAGGTGACCCAACTCGAGGTAGGTGGCTGTATAATCAGATACTGAAACAAGCATTTGCAATGCAATAGGTCTCGTGTTTGCTCGAACTGGACTTTTCTTGCCACATTAATTGAAAATGAAATTAAAACAGTTGACATAAGCAAGCCGATTCAAAGTGCCATGGCTGCCATAGGCGTGAGCGCGAAGGAGAGTCACAAAAGAAAAAAGAAGTTTGCCTGCAGTCAAACGTATCAGCAATCGTGCAATTATCCGTGTAACAGGGTCGGTATCAAAGGCAGTATCTAAACCGCCCCAAGGAGGGACAAACGTAAAGCATTTACCAATGATAACAAATAATTTTTTAAAGGTAAGCCCACGAATGCCTGATAGTGGTGGGTATGCGGTGGGCATGGTTAAAAGCCCACAGTTACATTACAACAGGTCAGAGCGCTTGCACACTCAACCTAAAAATACTCCTCCTCCACAGTGACAAACAGTGGCAGGTTTCTAGCGTGCCTCCTTCCCTTCACCCCGCTGTCATGCAATATTGCCTCCTGGTTTTTGTCCCTTCTTTAACAAGTGTTCCTACTTTGATGCCTCTTCTTTAGAGTTTTGGTCTCTATTTGGTGGTTTTGTGCTGCTGTTCTTGAGAGGGAAGTCTCTGCACTGCAGCTCTTCCCAAAGGTTTTACCTTTGACAAGCCATTAGGGTCTTCTTCCATTTCTTCTCCTTCTGGTAGCCTTGTGAGTGGGCTTGAGGGGCATTTCTGGGACTAGCTTCTATGGTATTGGAGGACAGGCATAAGTAGCAGACTATCTGGCCTCAATATGATTCAATAAACAAATCAATAAAACAGGATTTGTAAAGCATGTCTAAACACCCAACAAGGTATCTAGGTGCTTGCAGATCCCAAAGGAAGCAGGCAAAACGAGGGAAAAGCAGGGAAAAGCCACTTGAAAAACAGGGGAAAAAGCAAGAAGAAACCAGTGAAAATGAGGGAAAAGCAAGGAGAAGCCACACAAAGAATGGAGGAAAAATGCAAGGATAAAGCAAAGAGAGGGCACACAAAACATGGGAGGGGAGAAGCAAGGAGAAAGCAGTGCAAGTGAGTGAAGAGCAAGGAGAAGACAGGAGCGAGAGTGATGCAGCAGCATGAGAAGAGGTGGGTGTGGGCCTGATTGATCATGAAAGAGCGCATTGTGCAGTAATTTGGCTGACAGGCACACTGCATATTAGGGCATCCAACTACAATAAATAGAGTTTTATTTTTCCCTTTTTATACGATAGTGCAATCAAAGTGTATGTAGGAACAGCAACATATATATGCATGTCAGATTCTGACCCTGAAGACTCCCTTTCTAAGTTCTCCAAGGGAGAACCTCAAGGTATGATACATCAGTGGCAACGGCTCTAACGGATAAAATGTCCCTGTCAAGTAGATCAAGACTCTACGGCTTATGTGTGTTTAGGATAGAAAATCGGAAGCAATAGTCACTGCCCACACGACGTTTTCAGCAGTATGGCGATCAATCTTCCATTTCTTTCCATCTATACAAGGCACTTCATACTATGTATGCCCAAATAATGGAGCGAGGTGGATAACTCATTTAATTCCTATTGATTTCTAATGACTTCCCTGTTTGCCACTATCGCATCACTTAAGTCCAGAATGCAGTTGTCTATACTTCATATTCAGCTTTAAACAGGCATGGTTGTACACCTTCATCTTGATGTATGTAATTGTAATCTGTTTACCGTACATTTGAATCCTTGGCTTTGTCAATCCCCAGTTTTCAAAATGCTTCCTCACCACTTGGTTTGATCATTAGACCAGGGCAAGTTCCCTTGAAAGGGGAACGAAACACATTGGCTGGCTTGAATGTTTTTGATATGTGAGTCAATAAAGAAACTGATTGAACCAGTTAAGGTTTGCATGCCATCTTTAGAGTAGAAGCCATTATGAACTGATACTATATTGAAGAAGACATAGGTCTTGAGGACACAAGACTTTGACTGCATTTAAATATGGGATGGAATATGTTTAGCAGCTTCACATTTCTCCAAGTCAAAATATGTCAGTAAACCCTGGTACATAAACAGAAAAACGTAACGCCTTTTAAAAGCAGGCGATAAACGGAGAAATGTTTTAATTTCTCTGTGCTTTTCAACTTTGCACGTGTGCAAAGTTGGAACTGTACAGCACACAAACAATGTAGGTACAGCTTTTAAACTTGTCTAGGTATAGTATTTTGTACAGTAAGGGTACCCTTCCAGTAGAAAACCTACGCTAGACACACGCACGCACCCTAGCTCTATGGTGCTAAGGTGTGTGCGTGGCTCTCAGCAGCACAAATCTGCGCCGGTGCTAAGGAGAGAGGAGGAGAGTGCCATATCTCTGTGAATTTGACGCTCTCCTGCTCTCTCCCTGTCATACTGTGTGGCGGAGCATCTTTGGTTGCTGTGCTGCATTGCCTGACAGCTTTGAGAATCTGGGACTTGGTATCTGCATTAGACTTGTCAGTAGCTAGAGGACGAAGAGCATATAAGTAAATGTTGAAAAGTAGGGCTGATTATTCAGTAAAACTGCTTACTTGTTACTGGCGCGCAAAGGTTCAAGGAAGAACATGACCTTTTCAAACTACAGCCTAGATTTGAGCGGGACAAGCGCCATTCTAACGACACAATAGCGTAATTTTTTTACGCTAATGTGTTGTTAGATGCCAAAAATGCTGCGCCATATTTACAAAGTGGCGCAATAGATGCATTGCACCACTTTGTAACCCTTTGCACCCCATTATGCCTGTGCCCGGCATAATGTATGCAAAGGGGGTGTTTCCCCAATAGGGGTGCCAAAAAAATGGCTCAAAGAAATCGAAGAGATTTCTTTGTATCATTTTTTTTGCACTTTTAATGCCTGCTCTGAGTTGGCAGTAAAAGGAGGCTCCCATTGGTTACAATGGGCCTCTGGGGGTGCTTTTATTGGATTGTTGATTGTACTGTGAAATTTCCAGTTGAGGATTTTTAAGATTTAACTGCATTCTTCATAACTATATTTTGTTTTAAATTGCATGATATCGAAATTTTAATTGTTATGGCCGGTTTGGCTGAAACAATAAAGATTGAAAGAAAGTTTTCTGTCCACACTTTACATCTCTGAATCCCACTGCAAACTTGCTAACATTCTTCCTCTCCACAAACTCTAAAGTGAGTACACTCCAAGCTAACTAATGGATTCTCATTAACATTAGCTTTAATTTGTCTCTGAAATATGGTCTCTTCAGACCCTCCTGTCTCTTAACACAGTGATAGCGTTTTTTAATATCCAATATAAAGACAACCTGCGAAAAGTGGAACACTATTGTGTAAATTCTGTGCAAGATTACTGGGTATAAAAAAAGAGGAATGTACACACTGTGCAGAGCTCATTTGTACTGCCTTCAATTAGTACAAATTACTGAAAAGGAACTTAGGGGCATATTTATACTCCGCCATTTTAGCGCCAATTTTTTGATGCTAAAATGGCACAAACTTAACTCCATATTTATATTTTGATGCTAGATATGCCTAGCGTCAAAATATTGGCGTTAGAACCATTTTGCAGATGCGTGAACCCATCTTGTGTCAATGAGATGCAAGGTAGGCATTCCCGTCCAAAACATAACTCTAAGCCTGTATCACCTATCTCTCTCATAGGTTAACATGGGGGCTGTCTTTAAATATTACAAAAGTTCAGATTCCGTTTGGGAGCAGATCGAAAATTTGTGTTTAGGGTCTCTGAACTTTCAATTTAAAAATACATCTTTTAGTAGATTGTGTGTTTGAAAATGCCACTTTTAGAAAGTAGGCATTTTCTTCTTTAAACCATTCTATGACTCTGCCTGTTTGACAGTTGGGCTGTTTGCATCTCCCCTCTAGATAGTGACACAAAGGGAGCTGGGGTGTAGCATGCATATCCTGATGAGCTGTCTGTGCTGGGAGGAAGGGGAGGAGTGATCACTCACACCTGAAAGGGTTGTGCCTGCCCTCACACAATGCAGTCTCCAACCCCCTAGTGTGTGTCTGGGGCCTGTCCTGGGCATGGCAGGATTTTACAAACCATAGAGACTTTTCTTTGAAGTTTGCCTACTTTAAAGGCAGAAAGGAGTATAAGTAGTGGATTCAAGAGGAACCTCTGCCAAGGAGAAGAGCTGAAGAATTGAGAAGTGCTTCCCCTGCCTGTGACTGCTTTGTTGGGTTAACCTGCAGTTGCTGCTTCTACCTGTGAAAGGGAACAAAGACTGGAATTTGCTGTGCATTCCTGTTTGAAAAGAATTTCCAAGGACTTGAACTAAGCTTGCCTCCTTTGTTGAAGTCTCAGGGCAATCAAAGACTTCCCCTGCCAGCACCTGGACTCTCTGCTGAGAGTCCTGCCCTGCAAGTGGTGCCCTATCCAGTCCCTGGGCCCTTGAGAGGTAAAGCTGACAGCCAAGAACTGAAAATCCATACACAAAATGCAGCGTGGGGAAATTAACGACGCACCTTCCACGGCGCAGCTGATAAAGGACGGGCCGCCAGCTTCGCAGCTGAAATCTATGCTCCACCTGCATCTCGGCCGGGAGATCGACGCTCGCAGCTGAAGAAATTACATGCAACACCCACTTACCGAGGCTGATAACAATGCAAACCCCACGCATTGCGGTTTCCTAATACCGTGCGACCCGATTCTCCATGCATCGTCCCTGGCCGTCCAAGTCAACCCGACTCTGCGCAGACCCGAGGTTCCCATCTGGAAATCGACGCATCACTCTCTTGCGAGGGAGAAAAATGGCACAACGCCGACCAGATCAGAGAAGGAAAAAATAACTGGCCTCACTTGCAAGTAAGGAATCGACACATCGCCTGTGCGGCTTTATTTTTTAGGCTAACCAGGAACTTTGCGTAACAACAGCATTCTCACCGTTTTCTAAGGATTGACTCTTATTAATTTTTAAAATAAATATCTTGACTTGTAGATGTTGGATTTTTGTCATTTTGGTCTTGTTTTGTTCAGATAAATATTACCTATTATTCTAAACCTGCGATGTGTCATTTTGTTGTGGTTCACTGCATTACTGTGTGTGCTGGTACAAATACTTTACACATTGCTTCTGAAGTTAAGCCTGCCTACTCGTGCCAAGCTACCAAGGGGGTGAGCAGGGGTTAACTAAATGTGTTTCTCCTTTACCCTGACCAGAGTGAGGGTCCTTGCTTGGACAAGGGGTAACCTGACTGCCAACCAAAGACCCCATTTCTAACACTCACAATATAAGATGCGCTAGACATAAAGTGCAAGAAAAATTAAAAAGAGACCAAAAGATATGACTGACATTCCAGAGTACGCAAACCATAAAGTGCTAGTACATTTTATCCATCCAACGATGGACCCAAATGCAGCTGCCACATAACATGATTTTAAAGAGTATTGGATGTAGAATACTGGTACGTTTACCAGCCCTCCAGCAGTCAGTCCAGCAGCAGCCACAGAATAAAACAAATTTTAACCCACCTCAGCCTTGAAACAACCACAGGGAGAGAGTGCTTTCGACAGTCAGGATCTACTTAATAATGCACCCTATGTGGATTACCAGTATTTAGAAGGCCATAGGTAATGTCTCAGGCAACCTATCGGTATCACTGGAGCAATGTCATCTTTTAATGCCTCATCAGGCTTGTTTCTTCTAGACCATAGAAAGATGTTAAGAAAGTGTGATGGTGCTAATCATTTGATGTTACAATCGTGCTAAGGTTGTTGATGGAAAAATGAGTTGGAGTTCGATTTTCAGACCACTAAAAAGAATTAATAGCCACCGATTTGCCAGCGCTGTATGTCTACATGCTGCATCTTGTGTGCTTCTGCCCCTTGTTTCCATGCTGCTTTGATGTAGAATGATACCTCCAGCACGTTGTCTCTGTCATCTGACCTCATACACAGAGACTCAGCCTCGTTGCAGTTTCTAACCCTGAACTTTAAGAAGAGTGGGCGTAGATATTGCTTAAGAAGGTAAAGCGTATGTTGACACAACAAGCGAAAGTGCAATAATGCTTCTCAGCTGCTCAGTCAACAGAAACAATAGTCCGACCCCTCATCAGAATTTAATGACCACCTTTTGATTACTGTAGCCACCGGCAATGTTCTCAAACACAATTTTAAATAAAGGGATCTTTTTTCTGCTTTGTAGATGTCGTCAATGAAAGCAATAGGGGCCCGCTCATGTTTTAGTGGCAAATATAATTTTAACAGATGACCTGGTTGGTTGTGCAGCACTTGATTTCCATGCTCCCAATATGCCTTTATGGCCATGTCAAGACTGTCCTTTGTTATTGTTTCAGCCTGAAGCCAGAAACCTTTTAGGCCGATATTAACTAAGACCTTTGACAAATGGACAAACCACAGTAGTGATAGACGTGTGACTTCATAATGTCTATTAGTGTGGATCTGTAAGACTGCCTTATACTACATACAATGTCTATTAGTGTGGATCTGTAAGTCTGCCTTAGACTACATACAATGTCTATTAGTGTGGATCTGTAAGACTGCCTTATACTACATACAATGTCTATTAGTGTGGATCTGTAAGTCTGCCTTAGACTACATACAATGTCTATTAGTGTGGATCTGTAAGTCTGCCTTAGACTACATACAATGTCTATTAGTGTGGATCTGTAAGACTGCCTTATACTACATGCAATGTCTATTAGTGTGGATCTGTAAGTCTGCCTTATACTACATGCAATGTCTATTAGTGTGGATCTGTAAGTCTGCCTTGGACTACATACAAAACCAGTATTTCAATGGTGCCAATGTGATGTAATCCTCGATTTTTGCAATGTCAAGATCTATTCCCACTGCATCCATTGGTGTTCCATGGCCCAGGCAAAATAACCATCTTATGAAGTTATGTTCAATGATTTTTAATACTGAAGTATTTTTGTGTCCCCAAATCTCAGCGCCATATTTACTTGCTGCCCATACTTTCATTTATAGGCCAGGATTGCTGACCTCACTGAATGATTGCCACAGGATGTTTGCTAATCTCAGCACTGCTCCAGCTTGCTGGACCAAGATAGTGTTGCTTTTGGATAACTGTGGAGACCATCAATGTTCACAGCCAACACGGGTGCCCAGATAGTTATATGTAGACATTTGTTAAAGAGATTTGCTATAATCCTTGAAAGTGGCTCACAGTTTCTGCTTTTGATTAAGAACCATATATGTTGTTTTCACAGTGTTGATGGTCAATCTTCTGGTAGTGCAAAAGGACTCAAACTATCCAGCAAATGGTGCATCGATATTTCTGTTCTGGCCAACAGCACTGCATCATCGATGCAAAACAATATTAGTATGCGTTCTTTGCTCAGCTTAGTCACATCACGATTGAGACCCTTCAAGATGTTCACGACATCGTTTATAAAGCAGTTGAAGAGGATCAGTGCTAAGACGCAACCTTGTTTGATACCTCACTGAATTTGGATCTCCATTGTGAATTTGCCTCCTAGTGCTGTATCTGACCCTAGTAGTGTTGCCGAAATGCAATTGGATTAGTAGCTTCAGAATCTTTTCTGGCACTTCTATTTCCCTTAAGATTTGCCACAGTGTGGCACTGTGGATGCTAATGAATGCTTTTTGGATATAAAAAAATACCAAATATAAAGACAACTTTTTAAACAGGCTATTTTGATCAGAATCACTGTAATCTAAATACTTGATCTACTGTACTCTGTCCTCTCTTGAAACCTGCTTCATACAGTGATATTAGATCTCTTTCTTCCAGCCACTGGTCCAAGCGGGATAGCAACAGTTTTCTAAATATTTTGCTCACATCGTACAGCAGTGAAATTGGCCAATAATTAGACACAAAGGGGCAGATTTAAGAGCCCCTCACGCAAACTAATGACACATTAGCGACATTTATACACTGATGTGGCGTTAGATGTACAAAAATGCTGTGCCAGATTTACAAAGTGGCACAATGCATGCATTGCCCCACTTTGTAACCGTTTGCGCTACATTATGCATGCACCTTGCATAATCTTTGCAAAGGGGGGAGATATCTTTGCGTCATTTTTTTCGGCACTTTTAATGACTGCTCAGTCTAGGCATTAAAAGGAGGCACACCGTTATTCCTAAAGGGCCTCAATGGACTTTGCAGGATGAGCATCAACATTTTTGATGATAATCCTGCAAAGCTCTGAACTAGCATCAAACATGTTGAAGCTAGTTCCCAAACTACCGCCATAGGGCACTGTATTTTAGATTAGGGGGGCAGTAAGGGGGGCAAGAAAAGTGGTGCTGCACTGGTGCAACGTCACTTTTCTTAAATCTGGCCCAATGTCCCTGGAACCTTTTTTCTGAAGTGGTACAATTATTGATTTTTTCCATGTTGGAGGAATGTCTTCTAGAGACCACATATTGTTGTGGTATCTAGTCAGTATTGGTAGCCATAATGGTAGCCATAATGTTAGATGGTTGTGAAAAACATCTGAAGGAATTTTGTCGGGGTCTGTGGCCTTATGGGGTTTTTGAGTCCTGAACGCTAAGGCAACTTCCTTTTCACTAAATTTGTAAGGTTGCTCCAAAGGCAAAGGAATGCAAAGATATATGGAAGCTGCGGCAGCAGGTATATGTTCTAGAAAGTACTGTTTTGAAACAACCTGCTAATTTATTGTTGGCTTTAAGCCTATTTTCCAGCTGCGATCTTCTGAATGAGGACTCTCAGTTGAGTTGAGATTACACCTGTCTACCTCCTGGTGTTGGGCTGATAAGTTGTTTACCTCATGTTGCAAGATATCACTATTCTTTGGTACAGGGTGGTAAAGTGATCTATCCAAAGTTGTGGATTAATATGCAGCTCCATGTTCTTTGGGGGACCTTCACAGTCCCATCTGATAATTTTGTGAATGAACTGCATCCCAGAGGTCTTGCCAGAGCTTATGCGAATTATGCTTTTTTTGTACTTTAATAACCGTTTATACTGCTTCCTGCAATCCAGGAATAATAACTGAGTTTTTTTTTAATGTCATGCATTCCTTGTCAAACCAGTCATGGCCCTCAAGTGAACTGTGTTTAGGGGCAGTGTTGGTCCTATTCTTATTCTTCCTTTCCACAGATGTCTGTGCCAGCAGCTCCTCAAACTCTTGTAACTGCTGCAGCTGCTGCGCCCCCCATTTACCAGTGGAGTAAGGAATGTGGTTTGTAGTTCTAATTAGTCATGGCTAGTCGTATATATATTTATATCACACTCATCATCAATCATGGTGATGTTTTTTTCTATTTTATTTTGAAGAAGTGTTAGGAGCCATATCTTTTTGACTGAAAGTTGACAGCTGGGAGCCTGAATATGGATGCTCCAAGACCAGAAGCAGTGGATCATGACCACTTTCGATCCTGCCAATTACGCCCATGTCGACGATGAGGTGCTATGCTTTGTTATTGATTACCATGTAGGCAATGACACTTTGCCTGCCACCCGCTCAGAAGGTGGATTTAGGGGGTTTGTCTGATTTAGTGTGCACATGCTTTCCACAACTAAGGCTTTGAAGATTAGTCCGGCCATTTTTGTACTCATACAACACTCTGTATGTGGTAGCGGAATGTTCCAAGCACTGTCTTCATTACTTATTTATTGATCCTACATTAGAGGATGCAGCTTGGTATTGAAGTTGCCACAAATCAATAGACAGTTATTTAAGGGCCAGATCAATCCTTCTGGCATAGTTTCGGGTAGGTGCTTCGGTAATTCACCCAATCTTTTCATCAAAAGATGTTCTTTGAGAAGCAAAATGTTCTGGTTGACTAGCGGCCAGCCACCTGGTGGGAGATATATTTAAATGATCTTGAGTGAACATGCATTACTTCTTAAGTTGGTTATTTGAATGCTCTTGTTTAGTATAGTATGAAATATTTCAGCACTTTCAAGCAAAAGCGTTCTTACCAAAATGGTCAGACCCCCTCATGGTCTGCCCTTTTGTTGTTTGATTGCAGGTAGGTGATATGTCAAGTAACCATCTAAATCATGTCTATATCAGGTTAAAGTAAAAAGGACATCCAATCCTTATACTCCATCTTAGACTTTAAACCTGCTTTGTTCCAGTTTATGCTTTTGAGATGGATTTTTGGCTAAGTTTCCAGTTTCCACTTTCAAATCTTTAAATGTATCTGCCTTCTTGGGTGACCAACGACAGTCTTAATGAAGACTGGAAAACTGGATTTTGTTTGGTTTGGAATACATTGTTTGCAATGCAAAATTTCAGATCAGTCAAGTTGGAGCACCTGGGGAACGGCTGACAAGACCTTGATGCGTCTTGAAGTACTGAGCCCAATTTTTTGTTTGCTCGAAAGTGTTTATACTTACTTGTATAAACATGCGGAGATGCAATCCTTTTTCGGGGGGGGCTATGTTAATGCCCCAAGCCTTCATTTGATTTTTGCAGTTGAAAATTTCAAGTTTTCAGTGAATTCAGAGATGTAAGCGTGGACTGAAACCAATATAGCAGTATTTCACTTGGAGCAGAGTTAGAGCACCACAAGATAAGTTGAACGGAGAAAGGACCTGCAAATGTATCAGCCCAGAAAAGCATTACACTATTTTCCTTTACCCTTAATTTGGCGATCAGACAGGCAAAAATGAGGAAGAGTGAGAGCTGACAAGTTGGTGGAACATTACAGAACCCAAATGTGTTAATCCTCCATGCTGAAAGAAGGCCTAAGTAAGTTGCAGAAAGTCAGAGACTTCTAGGCTTCAGTGCTACTTAAAGCTACAACCAGGGTTTCAGAAAAATGTTTACTGATAACAAGATAAAGAAAATAATTCTAGCTCCCACAGCTAACCTCTTGATTGAGTCCAAATGTATCCTTCCTCTATCCTGAAGCAGTAAGTGAGTAAGTTGTGCAGGTCACTGATTTTTAAGATGAAACAATGTATCAAGACATTAACACTAGTTTGCTGGGATTCTGTGCTTACAAAAGTTACTAAACATTAGGAAAGAAAAGTTTCAAAAGATGGAAGAATTGAACAATGGTGTATCTGAGAAGCAGGAATATACATGCTTTACATAGACTAAAAAATACAAAGCATAAAAGTTACGGTTCAGAGTTTTCTCAATGTACTTCTTGGTATATCATAGCTTAATGTACGTACATTTCGCTCTCTCAACCAGTGGACTCAGTCCTTTGCACAAATCGCTTGTTCCAAAGATTCATGAAATTACTGCATGAGAAATGAAACAGGTGTTGACATTTCGGTCTCCTGTGTCGAATGTATGTGAAACCATCCTCAGGACCATACATTTTGTAGGAGTTTCACAATGACCCGCAACAATAAAAAAAATAGCAGGTAATGTAGGCTTAGGGCCTCATTATGACTTTGGCGGTCTTTTCGCAAGACCGCTGCTGTGGTGGTGTAGACGGGTGCCGAAACACCCGGCTATTGACAATGGCGTCCTCCAGGCCGCCCGATACCCCGGGGGCACCGCGGGGGCAGAACAAGAGACCACTTCCCTCGGGATATCCGTAGTGAAAACAGAGGCAGGACGTCCGCAGAGGGAGGAAAAGGATGCGGAAGCAGAGGAGCCAGAAGGAGAGGACAACACGGGAAAAACGGTCCAGGACGACGCTGCAAGAGGGGAGAGATGGACCGAAGGACCATCCAAGGAGCGGAGCCGCCTGGAACAGCTGACTACCAGAGAAAGCCTCGAAAAAGGGCAAGGAAGCCCAGAAACACCGACACGCCACGTCCCAGGAGGGATGTGGCTCCAGCAGGTATGGTCCTGCCTTCAAAGCAGGATAATCGCGTTGGTGGGGAAGGAGGAGGGAGAGAGGGGGACGAAGAGGCTGAAAGAGGGGGAAGGAGAGAGAAGAGACTTAGGGCCTGATTACAACTTTGGAGGAGGGTGTTAATACGTCCCAAATGTGACGTATATACTACCCGCCGTATTACGAGTCCATTATCTCCTATGGAACTCGTAATACGGTGGGCAGGATATCCGTCACATTTGGGACGGATTAACACCCTCCTCCAAAGTTGTAATCAGGCCCTAAGTAGGGTATAACTGGCAGGACTTGCCATAACAATATATATATATTTTTTTTTATTGCTTTGCTTTGCTATTATTTTGATTTGCTTGAAGGACGGAAATACTATTTGCTAGCGTTTTTTTTTTCCTTTTTCCACTAACACCCACACTTACCTATAGGACATGGGTGATGTACCTTTGACATGTCCTTTGGAGGGATTTCGTTCTCTAAGGTGGTTGCACTACCAGGTTAAACTTTCGCCCAATCCACCCTTTTCCTTGCTAATTCACCACTCTCTCTCTCCCCTCACATCATAGTAAAACAGTCCAAGAGACAAAATACAGAGTTACGACTTACCTTACCTTCTTTCCTTTCCCGGCCTCCCTGACGACACGAGATCGTCGGCAAAACTCCAGAAGACCTGAAAGAGAGAAGAAGAAGGAAGAGTTCACTTCGCTGAGAGAGAGAAAAGAGAGACTCAAGGACTGATAGAAAGGACTTGTGAAGCATTAATAAAATACACATCTTTCCCAAACCTACAACCCGGGTTGTCTCGTATGTCCTTACTGCTACGCCACCGCTACAGTGGTGTCAGAAGTGGGATTTTGAAAATAGCGGTTGAGTACAGGAGGACATACCCCACACTGGGATACCATGGAGTTGAAGCCTACCATTGAAGACATGATCCAACAACTGGCGGAAGGACAATGCCATTTGCAAGTAGTGTGGGAAGCCCAACAAAGGGAGGCCAAAGCTGATAGAGAAGCCCTCCAAAACACCCTGAAGAGCCAAGCCACCATTATCGGGGATAATAAGTTGTTACATGAGTCGGCCTTATAAAAATTAACAGATACTATCACCGCCAGCAAGGTCCACCCCAAAGTCCCAAGCTCTGTCCTCCAAAAATATCAGGAGGGGGAGGATCGCGACGCGTTTTTCACAAACTTTGAATGAGTGGTTTCATCTGCCACATGGCCAGAGGAATGATGGGGTCAATATGTGGCTCCGTTACTAACCGGTACACTACAGACCGCCTATCAGGCCGCTCACCCAGATGGAACCACACCATATAACGAAATAAAGAAGAGCATACTAGAACGCGTGGGACATGATGCAGAACATTACCGAATGAGATTCCGGAAGACAAAGTGGTCACCCTCAGAGGATCCCAGGACTTTATATTACAGGCTAAAAGACCTAGGGCTTAAATGGTTAGGCCCGATTGGGACGGAACGGGAAGACATCATAAAAGCTATCCTTCTTGAACAGTATCTAGAGGCCATCCCTCCCCTCACCCGCAATTGGATCCGACAACATCCCAATGTGGACACCAACATGGCTATTGACCTGGCTTGTGCGTACCATCGTCAACCGAGTTTAAAACAGGACCTTCCAAGTTGCTGAGTACCACTAATCGAACCCCAAGTCTACCCTACCACCCTATGACGTGAAAGAATGCCGAAGAAGCCCTCCCTCCTCGGACAGTTGAAAAGCATCCTATGCAACAGCCTCAATGCTACAGTTGTGGTGAGTGGGGCCACATAGCCCGACTATGCCCCCACAAAGAACAAAAGGGCAAACCTATGGAGATCGGGATGACCCAAGGGCGCGTCCTATGTACCGGAAAGGATAACTCTAGATATACTCAGGAAATAACGGTTAATGGCCAGAGCATTAGGGCCTTAGTGGACTCTGGGCATAGCCAGTCTGTTATTAGGGCCGACTAGGTTGGGCACAACATCTCACATCCCGAAAAACTAGTCTCCATCTGTTGCATACATGGGGAAATGAAGGATTATCCCTTAGTTTCTGTCGAATGGGAAGGGAAACAAGATTCAGTTACAATGGGGGTTGTTGACCATCTGGTAGAGGAATGCATTGTGGGCACGGACTATGTACATTTCACCGACCTACTACAGAGTGTAGGGAAAAAGAATCAACTAGAGTCATGGTGGTCGGAGGCCCCCTTCTCGGAGACCCCGATAGAAACCGGGATCGTACTATATAGACCTAGCAAGAGGGGGAAAAGAGACAATAAAAAGCTTTATTTCGTGAAGGAAGAGAAGAAGGATCCAAGGAAAGTGCAGAGTGTAACCTTTCCCCCGCTACCTTCATTCTGCGGTAGCCAACGGAAGGACCCCTCTCTCCAGCAAGCGTGGGGAGTGGCTGAGTCAGAGATCACCGGTGAGGTGAGTCCTTATTTTTTTTATACAAAAGGGCCTCTTATATAGAATTACCAACCATAAAAGTTGTGAAAAACGGCAACTAGTTGTACCAGAGCCATATCGAGTACAAGTACTCCACCTTGCTCACAGTCAACCTGGAGGGGGGCATTATGGCAGGGATAAAACAGAAGAATATCTATTACGACGCTTTTACTGGCCGGGAGTCTATGCCCGAATACATTGTTTTTGTATGCAATGCCCTAAATGTCAAATGGTGGACCGGGACACCAAAAGAAAGCACAGTTACAACCATTACCTATAATAGACATCCCCTTTTCAAGGGTGGGAATGGATTTGGTGGGTCCCCTCCTTTCATCAACAAAAGGGTATACATATATTTTGGTCCTTGTAGATTATGCTACAAGATACCCTGAAGCTATACCCCTCTCCAGCATGACAACCAAGAATGTAGCTCATGCTATGATTGGTTTCTTTTCACGGGCGGGTTTCCTAAACAAAATACTGACTGACCAAGGGACTCCATTCATGTCAAACTTAATGGCCAATATCTGCCAAATCTTAGGAATTAAACAGCTTAAAACCTCAGTGTACCACCCACAAACAGACGGTCTTGTTGAGAGGTATAACCGTACTCTGAAGTCCCTATTGAGAAAAACTATCTCAGAATCAGGACGGGACTGGGATAAACAAATTACCTCTTGTTCTCTACGCAATAAGATCCCATATACAAGCCTCCACGGGCCATTGTCCCTTTGAATTGGTCTTTGGCCGCCAACACCGTACTCTTCTAGACATGGCTGCCGAATTATGGGAGGAGGAGGGGGGGGAAGACCCATACTAGAGTATACTCAACAACTCAAAACCCAGCTACACTGATTTTGGGAAGACGTCCGTTTCATATGGAAAGGGCACAGGAAAAACAAAAACTGTACTATGACCAGGGTACTAAATTGCGACAACTACAACCACACAATAAAGTTTTCCTTTTACTCCTGAGCTCAGATAATAAATTGCTAGCTAAATGGCAAGGCCCATACAGAGTAGTGAAAGCAATAACTCCTGTCACTTACCTGGTTGAGCTATCGCAAAACCCAAGGAAGACACAGATCTACCACATTAACCTTAAAAAAAAATCCGGAGCTGGGGTGACCTCAGTTCAGTCCCACACTACAAGACAAACAACAGCAACAACTTGACACTCTTCTAACTCAACATGCGAGGTTCTTTTCCTCCAAACCCGGGAGGACCTCATTAACACAGCACCAGATCAAAACCCCAGACGGCCAAATCTTACGCCTACACCCCTATCGTATCACAGAAGCTCGAAAACTTCTTGTAGAGCAGGAAGTAAAGAAAATGCTCCAAATGGGGGTTATTGAGCCATCCGTGAGTCCCTGGTGTTCCCCAATTGTACTAGTCCCAAAGCCAGATGGCTCGATTCGTTTCCGTATAGATTTTCGGTGACTAAACGCAATATCTCAATTTGATACCTACCCTATCCCTCGGGTTGACGAATTGCTAGACAGACTAGGTAAAGCCCAATATCTAACGACCCTTGATCTGACCAAGGAATATTGGCAAATACCGCTAGCCCCGGCAGATCGAGAAAAGACAGCTTTCTCTACGCCCTCAGGGCTCTACCACTTCACCGTGCTTCCCTTCGGATTGCATGCCGCCCCCGCTACCTTCCAAAGGTTAATGGACCAACTCTTAAGACCTCACTATAAATACTCAGAAGCTTTTTTAGACCATATAGTGGTCTATAGCGAATCTTGGGAAGACCATCCTAACCACCTAAATCAAATATTCCGATTGTTATATTCTGATGGCCTTACGGCCAACCCCACCAAGTGTCACCTGGCCTACAATAACATTGCGTATCTTGGGTACTTTATCGGTAAAGGGCAACTCCGACCGCAAAAGAGCAAACTAGAGGCCATACACCAAGTTCCAGTCCCAGCCACCAAGAGGGAACTTCGATCTTTCTTAGGCCTGGTAGGCTATTATAGGCGATTCACATCAAACTATTCCACTTTGGCAGCCCCTCTTACCGATCTATTAAGGAAAGGACAACCGTCAAAAATATCAAACTTTACCCCAGATCAACTATCTAGTTTTTACACCTTAAAAAACAGCCTTACCACCGAACCCGTCTTAAGTTGTCCAGATTTTACAAAAACATTCCATATGCAAACTGACACCTCAGACGTAGGGATAGGCGCCGTACTTTTCCAAACAGATGAAACAGGCCATAACCACCCTATGGTGTTTATTAGCCAGAAACTTCTGCCACATGAGCAACGTTATCCAATAATTGAGAGGGAGTGCGTAGCCATCAAATGGGCCATTGAGAATTTACAGTATTACCTTTTGGGTCATCCTTTTTTCTTATATACTGACCATGCTCCACTCACCTGGTTGTCTACAAACAAAAATACACCCCGTTTTTTGGTGGTACATGGAGCTCCAACCCTTTTCGTTTCAGGTCCGTGACATCCCAGGGGACCAACAATATACAGCAGATTACTTATCCCGCTACCCCTTGGACACCGAACTCTACCAGTCCCTTTCTAGGGAGGGGAGATGTAGGCGGGCACCGAAACACCCAGCCATTGACAATGGCGGCCTCCAGGCCGCCTGATACCACGGGGGCACCGCGGGCAGGACAAGAGGCCACTTCCCTCAGGAATCTGGATATCCGGATTCCCGTAGTGAAAACTGAGGCAGGACGTCCGCAGAGGGAGGAAAAGGACGTGGAAGCAGAGGAGCCGGAAGGAGAGGAAGGCACAGGAAAAACGGTGCAGGACGACGCTGCAAGAGGGGAGAGACGGACCGAAGGACTATCCAAGGAGGGGAGCCACCTGGAACAGCTGACTCCCGGAGAAAGCCTTGAAAAAGGGCAAGGAAGCCCAGAAACCCTGACACTCCGCCACGTCCCAGGAGGGGCGTGGTTCCAGCAGGTACGGTCCTGCCTTCAAAGCAGGATAAACACGTTGGTGGAGAAGGAGGTGGGAGAGAGGGGGAAGAAGAGGCTGAACGAGGGGGAAGGAGGGAGAGAAGAGACTAAGGGGGTCATTACAACATTAGCGGTAAAAGCTGCTTACCACCGTGCAGAAGACCGCCAACACACCACCGCGGCCGCGGAATTCCACCACGGTCATTATGACCCACTGCTCGGAATCCGCCAAAATTCAGACACCCACACAAGTCCGCCACACCAAAGGTCAGTGATAAACTGCCGAAAACAAAACCTCCACCGTCACGCTAACAGAAATTCGCCCACACTATCACGACACACGAATCCACGCGGCGGTCTTTCAACCGCCGTATTCCATTGGCGGTACACACCGCCGTGCTCAAAATACACACACCCTTACAAAACACATGCGTGCATGAAAGACGCTGGGTGCATGTGCCACATGGCAAGGGTAGGGATGGGGGCCACTCACTTTGACGGTGCAGTTGGTAATGACTTCTCTTCTTCCCCTGTACATTTCATGTAGGTCAGCGCCCACCAGAAGAAAGATATTTGGCGTGCCATCACCAAGGACGTCTGGACCCTGGGGGTCTACCACAAATGGAGCACCCACTGCCGGAAAAGATGGGAGGACATCCGCCGCTGGAGCAAGAAGACGGCGGAGACTCAGCTGGGGATGGCCTCCCAACGTGGGAGGGGTGCCCGTCGAACCATGACCCCCCTGATGTTCAGGATCCTGGCGGTGGTCTACCCGGAGTTGGATGGGCACTTGAGGGCATCACAGCAGACACAAGGGGGTGAGTACACTCTCATTCAGCTGACTTTGCGCGCAGTGGAGTCGTCTGGGTGGGGGAGGAAGTCTGTGGGTTTCCATAGGCCAGGGCGAGTTCCGTAGGCTAGGCCCCTCTGTAAGGCATGGCCCTGTGGCCCCCACCCCACCTCTGTAGAGTGCCAAGTACAGCTATTCATGCCCCTGTGTCATCTATGTGTGCAGATGTCGTCCATAGCCTTGTAGGCCATTTCCCAGGAAATGCACTGTAGAGCCCAAGAGTGCAGGGGGCTTCTGTGTCTGTCTTGTCCGCCAACGGTAGCGGTAATCCATGCACTCAACTTGTCTTTCTTCTGTTCCACCCCCCTTTTGTGGTCTCCCTGTTCTTGTGTGCATTAGCATCATCAGGCAGAGGAGCAGTGGCACCGGAGCACGAGTGAGCTGCATCCCACATGGCCATGGAGGGCCACACTACGGACTCAAAATTCACCAGTAGGATGGTGGGCGAGGGGAGCTCCACGGCGGGGACAGGAGCTGACACCAGCGACACGGACTCGTCCTCTGATGGGAGCTCCCTTGCAGTGGCGGCAACATCTGTGCCCGCCACATCTACAGGTACAGCCGCCACCCCCCCTACCAGCACCGCCCTCCCAGCAGCCCCTCAGCCTTCGCCCCGTGCCTGCTCACCCAGGAGGGTGGGCATCACCTTCGCCCCAGGCTCCTCAGGCCCTGCCCCAGTCACCCCTGCTGCCTTCAGTGAGGAGGCCATTGACCTCCTCAGGTCACTCACTGTTGGGCAGTCTACCATTTTGAATGCCATCCAGGGTGTAGAAAGGCAGTTGCAGCAAACAAATGCATTCCTGGAGGGCATTCATTCTGGTCAGGCGGCCCTTCACTGAGCCTTTCAAACTCTGGCCTCAGCACTGATGGCAGCTATTGTCCCTGTGTCTAGCCTCCCCCCTCCAACTTCCTCCACCCAGACCCAATCCCCTGTACCTCTGCCTATCCCAAGCACACCACCAGAGCACCCTGCACACACCTCACCACACAAGGAAAGCTCAGGCAAACATAAGCACCACACATCCCACAGGCACTCATGCAAGCATCACACACATGCAGACACACTAACATCCACTGCCTCCACTGTGTCCCCCTCCTCCTCTTCTCCCTCCTCCCTCCCAGTCTCGTCTACACACACACTTGCATGCACTACCTCTACAGCCACTACGTCCCTCACCAGCACACCCACCAGCACACCCCGCTCACGTGCAGTCACCACCCACACTACCATTCACACGTCCCCTGTGTCCTCTCCCAGTGTGTCTGTGACGCCCCTTCCCAAGATACACAAACGCAGGCACACACCCACCCAACAGCCACCCACCTCACAACAGCCTCCAGCGCATGCACCTGCCACCAAAGTCACCAAACGTACACCTCCTACTACCACCACCTCTTCCTCCACTCCCAAACCCCCTCCAGCTACCCATCCCAGTGTGTCCCAAAAACTTTTCCTGTCCAGCTTTGACCTTTTTCCCACACCACCCCCGTCCATCTCATAGGTCCAGAACTAACACCTCAGCCACAACATCTCCGGGACCAGAGGTGCCTGTAGTCACAGGTATGTGGAGTGCACCGGCCACCATGACAGCCAGTGTGGCACGGAGCCACAGCACAGCCAGTCCCCCCCAGTGAAGCACCAGAAGTTGGCCAGTGCCCGGCGGGAGAGGGGGAAGACTCCAGCCACCCAAGCCGCTCCCAGGGGTCCCGGTGGGAGTGTGGACTCAGCTGTGGCACCTCCTAAGGTGGGGAAGGGCCACAAGATACCCGACAAGTCTGGGAAGAGCAGCACGGCGGAGAAGACCGCCATCATCCCCGCTGCCCAGGAGGGCCCCGCCAGCCCCATCCCTGCTGCCCAGGAGGGCCCCGCCAGCCCCATCCCCGCTGCACAGGAGGCCACCGCCAGCCCCATCCCCGCTGCCCAGGAGGCCACCGCCAGCCCCATCCCCGCTGCCCAAGAGGCCACCGCCAGCCCCAGCACAGCTGCCCAGGAGGCCACTGCCAGCCCCAGCCCAGCTGCCCAGGAGGCCACCGCCAGCCCCAGCCCATCTGCCCAGGAGGGCCCCGCCAGCCCAGCTGCTCAGGAGGGCCCCGCCAGCCCCAGCCCAGCTGCCCAGGAGGGCCCCGCCAGCCACAGCCCAGCTGCCCAGGAGGGCCCGCCACACCCAGCCCAGCTGGGCCATGAAGGACCACCAGCACCAGACCCGCTGAGCCATGAAGGACCGCCAACTCAAGCACCGCTGGGCCATGAAGGACCGTCAACTCAAGCACCGCTGAACAGGGCACCACCAAAGCAACACCGCTGAACAGGGCACCGCCAACTCAAGCACCGCTGAACAGGGCACCGCCAACTCAAGCACCGCTGAACAGGGCACCGCCAAAGCAAGCACCGCTGAACAAGACACCGCCAAGTGAAGCACCGCTGAACAGAGCACCGCCAACTCAAGCACCGCTGAACAGGGCACCGCCAAATCAAGCACCGCTGAACAGGGCACCGCCAACTCAAGCACCGCTCGGCCATGAAGGACCGCCAACTCAAGCACCGCTGAACAGGGCACCGCCAAATCAAGCACCGCTAGCCCATTAGCGGCAGGGGCAATGACGCAACTGGGACCGTCACGGGGTGAGTGATGCACTCTGGGCACCAGACTCCCTCCAGAAGCAGTGGAGAGATCCATCCACTACCTCTGTCCTTTACAGGATGAAGCACTCTGGGCACAAGTCCCCCTCCAGAACCAGTGGAGACATGCATCCACTACCTCTGTCCTTCACAGGATGAAGCACTCTGGGCACCAGTTCCACCCCAGAACCAGTGGAGAGATCCATCCACTACCTCTGTCCTTCACAGGATGAAGCACTCTGGGCAGCAGCCCCCCTCCAGAACCAGTGGAGACATGCATCCACTACCTCTGTTCTTCACAGGATGAAGCACTCTGGGCACCAGTCCCCCTCCAAAACCAGTGGAGACATGCATCCACCACCTCTGTCCTTCACAGGATGAAGCACTCTGGGCACCAGTCCCCCTCCAGAACCAGTGGAGACTGTTATCCACTTGAGAGACTGTGGCTTTGCACTCCCCAGTATGCAGCAGTGGGCAAACCACCCACTGGAGAGACTTGAGAGACTGCGGCTTGGCACTCCCCAGGATGCAGCAGTGGGCAATCCACCCACTGGAGAGACTTGAGAGACTGTGGCTTTGCACTCCCCAGGATGCAGCTGTGGGCAAACCACCCACTGGAGAGACTTGAGAGACTGTGGCTTTGCACTCCCCAGGATAATGCAGTGGGCAAACCACCCACTGGAGAGATTTGAGAGACTGTGGCCTTGCACTCCCCAGGATAATGCAGTGGGCAAGCCACCCACTGTATAGACTTGAGAGACTGTGGCTTTGCACTCCCCAGGATACATCAATGGGCATGGAGCCCGCTCGTGGATCTGGCGTCGTGCACTCATCCGGCTGAGGTACCCTCTTCCCTTCCCCCTGAGGTGCCTGTTTTATTTCTATCTGATGCCCCTGCAGTGTTCTCTCTGTTTTGATCTGGTATCGAGTGTGGGCCTTGCCCATGCATTTTGGGCCCAGTGGTCCACGGACTATGAATTGTGCAATACCTGGACTACTATTCTTGGTGTATATTTTGTTAATAGTGTATATATGTATATTTTTGCGTACTGCATTTTAATATATTTCAATGGTTACACTCATTTCCTTTTGTCTTTGTATTCTTCCGGGGGCATTGTGGGGTGTAACTATAATGTATAGATATGTATTAGTGTGTGTGTTGTAGTGGGTGAGGGTGAGGGTGGGGGTGTTGCGTCTGTATGTCCCTGTTTTTTCCCTCCCCCCTCCCCTGTGTCGTAGGTGCAGTACTCACCGTGGTCTTCGCCGCCGGCGTTCGTGCTCCTGGTACAGGAGCAGGAAGACTATCGCAGGTAGGATTTGGAGTTCCGGGTCCATGGTGTCCTCCTTCCTCGTGGAGTGTGTAGAGGTGAGCGTTTTCCCTTCGAAATTCCTGTTTCAGTCGTGTTTTTATCTGCGGTGAATCCGCCCCGGAAAAGGTGGCGGATTGGCCTGTCATAATAGTGTGGGCGGTACATTGTCCTCCGCCTGTCTGTTGGCAGTGACCGCCGCGCTGTTTGTTTGCACCGTCGTGGCGGTCGGAGTGCTAAAGTGGCTGTCTTTGTTGGCGGTTTCTGCCACAGTCCTAATTCCAAATTTTTTACCGCCGGCCTGTTGGCGGTCTTACCGCCGCTTTAACACCGTCCGCCAGGGTTGTAATGACCACCTAAGTAGGGTATAACTGGCAGGACTTGCCATAACAATATATATTGTTTTCTTTTTTTGATTGCCTTGCTTTGCTATTATTTTGATTTGTTTGAAGGACAGAAAAACTATTTGCTAGCGTTTTTTATTTTTTTTCCTTTTTCCACTAAAACCCACACTTACCTTTAGGACACGGGTGATGTACCTTTGACGTGTCCTTCAGAGGGATTTCGTTCTCTAAGGTGTTTGCACTACTGGGTTAAAACCAGCCCTTCCCCCAATCCACCGTTTTCCTTGCTAATTCACCACTCTCTCTCTCTCCCCTCATATCATACTAAAGCAGTCCAAGAGACAAAGTACAGAGTTAGGACTTATCTTACCTTCTTTCCTTTCCCAGCTTCCCTGACGATGCCATTCCACCACAAGATCGTCTTCAAAACTCCAGAAGACCCGAAAGAGAGTAGAAGAAGGAAGAGTTCACTTCACTGAGAGAGAGAAAAGAGAGACTCAAGGTCTGATAGAAAGGACTTGTGAAGCATCAATAAAATACGAATCTTTCCCAAACCTCCAACCCGAGTTGTCTCGGATGTCCTTACTGCTACACCACCGCTACAGGTGGCAACTGAAAGATCGCCATGTTGGGGGTATTCTGACTGCCGCATTAAGAGTCAAATACTGAAGGCTGCCAAAAAATGGCCACAAATCGGACACCGCCAGGACACCTGAGGATGGGAAAGAGACAGTTCCACCACCAGCACTGACAGCCCAACAACCTTCCACCCACCAGATTACGACACACAAATCAGCACAGCGGTTCTTACATGGCAGAAAACCATTGGTGGTCCGAACCGCCGTGCTCAAAACTCACCTCAGACAGAACACATCACCACATTGGACAGTATGAAGATACCACACCTGACACACATACACACAACTGACACACCTACTCACTGCACTATATAACACACCCCACAATTCTTTGTGATAAAAAACACATACAGAGACAGCGAGGACCTACAAACTTATAACATAGGCACATATGCACTTCACACTCAGCACACACCACACAAATGCACGATCAACACTATACACACATCACTACTGCACACAAACACCACAGCCAACTAGCACACAAAACCAAACACCTCCACCCCACCAAGCAGCCTACACACACAACACCCCCTCCCACCCACAGCACAACCACCATGTCCCGTCAAAAGCACCCACATTTCAAAGATGATGAGTTGAGGGTCATGGTCGATGAAATCATCAGCGTAGAGCCACAACTGTTTGCAGCACAGGCACAGCAAACCTCCCATGCTAGGAACAGAGTTATGGCACAGAATTGTTGACGGGGTCAACTCAGTGGGCAACCATCCATGCACAAGGGAGGACATCAGGAAGAGGTGGAACAACCTACTCAGGAAGGTGCATTCCATGGGAACATGCCACTAAATTGCTGTGCTTAAGACTGGCGGTGGGCCCCCAACTCCTTCTCCAGAGTACACATCGTGGGAGGAGGAGGTCTTGGACATCCTGCATCCACGGGGCCTGACTGAAATACCCAGAGGACTGGACTCTGGTGAGTAACTAACACTCCCCTGTCACAATTCGTCCATTCCAACATGCTTCCACACAACCCAATAACTCACCTATTCACCCTATCTTCCACTGCACCTCCCACCTAATCACCCAATGCCCCTCCCCTGCATGCCACATGACCACCCAGCCCCAATGCCCACACAGTCCCTGCCAAGTGCACGGATAGCACTGCCAATCACAAGCACTACGACTCCCACAATGCACATGCGCATCACCATCAAAACCTACAATGTGCACATCACATCACACCTCTTGGATGCATGACCATTGTACCAGCTACACCAACTGGATACTTCGAGTGAGGAACACTACATGGCAATGACACCAATGCTATGGCACAACACAATGCCAAACAAGGCCAAGCACAGATACAGCACTGTCACCAAACCTAAGGGCCATCTATCCAGATCAACACCCCTGAAATGGACTGATCATGGGCATGAAAGTAAGAAGGTATACTCCATGCGCAACATGCAAAGACAGGACAAGCAATGCATGATATGCGCATAAAATGGCAGCCGCCTGTCCTGCATGCACTGGACAGATGGAATTGACCTAAGTAGCCGGCGTATGTCGTCATGGCGGCAGGCGGTCGCAACTGCTGTGCAACTTCTGATTGGTTAACATTGTTGCCTTTGGGGGACTGGGGCCAATAGCAATCACCGCTGGTGGTGACGGTCCTGTCACGGCAGGCGTGACCGTCATTTTCTGCAGCCTTGCTCACTTGACTCCTGACACTCTTGCAAGCAAGACCTCCACGATGTGAGCTGCTGTGTACTGTCTCTGGGAGTCATCATGTCACGACCTGCAGGTCATAGGGCCCCAGCTTTCACGAAAGGAGAGCTGGAGAAGCTGGTGAAAGGGGTCCTACCCCTGTATGGGCACCAGAGGAGCAGGTGAGCCCAATGCCATTGCCATGTGTGATAGGGATGTGTGAGGGTGAATGGCGTAAGTGTACCGGTCAGGGAGTACATGCATGCAGGGGGCATGGAGTTAAGGCGTGTGAACCGTCAAGATGGGCATTCATGGGCATTTGGTGAATATGATGTTAATACTCCACTGCTGTTGGTATGGTGCCAGTCTAAATTACTTTCTCCTTCTGTCTGTGTCACCCATGCAGGTAAACGCCCATCAGAAGAAGGGGATATTGCGTGCCATTGCCAAGCAAGTGCAGGCCTTAGGGGGTCCATAGCCGGTGGAGCACCCATTGTCGCAAGCAGTAGGGAGGACCTGAAACGCTGGGCACAGAAGACCGTGGAGGCCCAGCTGGGGATGTCCTCCCAACGATGGAGGTGTGCCCGTCAGACTCTGACCCCCTAATGGCCTGCATTTTCGTGGGGGGCTACCCTGAGGTGGATGGGCGTTTGGGTTCAGCACAGTAGCCACACGAGGGTGATTACTGACTGTATTCAGGGACTTGCCAGGCCATAAATGGGATTCAGTACCTCATTCATGCAAAGGGACATTTTCATTCATGCCACATGTTTCTCTACAATTTGAAATGGGTATTAAGGAACCTGGCAGAGTATCTGTTGTAGATGTGTGTCCATGCTTTACTGTCAGTGGATGTACAACTCTCATTTCCATTCCTCTCCATGTCTGTAATGTGGAGATGCATTAATGATATAGGAACATGTGTGACTCCATCCTGGCCATACAATGGATGTGAATGTTTGGATCACACGAAGCATTGTGTATGATCAGTTCCATCCATCTGCATTAGTGGGTATGAGGTGTCAGTCCATTCCCTTCTGTGTAGCCTACCTGTATATGCTACTGTGTGGCTCTCCTTTTATCACTGGGACTATATACATCATGTACTGTAGCTGGTATTGACAAATTGTGGGGCTGCCATTACAGTTCCACCTCATGAATGGCCTTCATGGGACAGGAGTATTGGCCTGATAGCTGACTAGGCATATTAAGGTGATATGCTGAATGTAGGGTATTTGTAGGTAGCCAACCTGGGATACTGATGCTTGTGGATTTTATGAGGCCTGATTTCACAGATGCAGCATTCTTAGGAGCTATACAGATGATGCATACTTAGGAGCTATACTTGTGGGGATGGGGCCTTTAAACATATGGGATAGTACTAGAGGTGGCAAGTGCCCTGGGAGATCCCTATTTTGTCACCATGGTGTGTACATGGCATGGATGACAAAGCCCTAGTAATTCTTCTCCTTGAATACTGAGTAACTGCCTACATCATGCCATTATGGAAATGTGTGGGCACATCTGATGCCCTATGACCATTACAGCTTGATTTGGGTAACACCCAGGGGCAGATTAGGAGTGGTTTTGGCCTAGTATGACACATGGCATGTAGATTTGATTCATGTTCTGTATTCAGTCTCCTCAGGTTGCTTTACGTGGTAGTGGGATGTGTAATTGGTGTACACCCAGTCGTGTTTGTCCCTGTGTGCCTTATGAATGCAAATATTTCCCCTCTGAGACTGTCTTGTCTGGGCTCAGTGGCAGGTTTTGCCATTTGTGGAATGGTGTGTGTGAGGTTGGAGTTGTCATGCTGCATAGTACAACCGGTGTACCTGCATGTATGGTGGCATTGGTAGTGGTCCATGATGTGATTCCAGAGGGACATCTGTTGTGACACTGTACTCAGTGGATGTGTGATACGTGGTTTCATGGCCCATTGTAGATGCACTTAGCAGTATGCTGGGTAATGATATATGTGTAGGGTCTCAGCTGCTCTGGCTTTGTGATACGGTCTGACTGATCACATGGCCATATCACAGATTCACATAGTAGACATCAGGGCCCATATTTATACTTTTTGACGCTAAACTGCGCTAACGCAGTTTAGCGTCAAAAAATTTAGCGCCGTCTAACGCCATTCCGAAGCGCCATGCGGGCGCCGTATTTATGGAATGGCGTTAGCCGGCGCAAGCAGACCGGCGCTGCCTGGTGTGCGTGGAAAAAAACCACGTAGACCAGGCAGCGCCGGCGTAGGGGGAAAATGGCGCTAGGGCGTCTTAAAATGGCGCAAGTCGGGTTGACGCTAAAAAATCGTCTTAACCCGATTTGCGCTATTTTTTCGACGCCCAGACGCCATTTAAATGACTCCTGTCTTAGTAAAGACAGGAGTCATGCCCCCTTGCCCAATGGCCATGCCCAGGGGACTTATGTCCCCTGGGCATGGTCATTGGGCATAGTGGCATGTAGGGGGGCACAAATAAGGCCCCCCTATGCCACCCAAAAAAAATTGAAAAATATAAAAAATTATACTTACGTGAACTTACCTGAATGTCCCTGGGGTGGGTCCCTCCATCCTTGGGTGTCCTCCTGGGGTGGGCAGGGGTGGCAGGGGGGGTCCCTGGGGGCAGGGGAGGGCACCTGTGGGCTCATTTTGAGCCCACAGGCCCCTTAACGCCTACCCTGACCCAGGCGTTAAAAAGTGGCGCAAATGCGGGGTTTTTTGACCCGCCACCTCCCGGGCGTGATTTTTGCCCGGGAGTATAAATACGACGCATTTGCGTCGCCGTCATTTTTTTAGACGGGAACGCCTTCCTTGCATCTCATTAACGCAAGGAAGGCGTTCACGCTAAAAAATGACGCTCTTTGCCCATACTTTGGCGCTAGACGCGTCTAACGCCAAAGTATAACTATGGCGTTAGTTTTGCGCCGAATTTGCGTCGAAAAAAACTACGCTAATTCGGCACAAACGGAGTATAAATACGGGCCCAGATGTGAACTGTTTGGGTGTCATACTTGTATTAGCTAAATCCAAGGTGTTCTCCATAATGGCATCACTGTGCTGAGTGGCCATCCACATAATATGACAGGTAGGTGCTGTGTGATCTGTGAGTAGAGTTGTCTTCACTGTAATAGACATATTGCAGAGGACATGGACTAATCAGGTGTTGTCACTGTAGAGGTCTGAAGTGTTGTGTTCAGTCAGCACATCCACTGGGTAAAAGGGGTATGGAGAGGTAAGATGTGCATTCAGGCATACTATTGATACAGCACCCAAGGCATGCTGTGCCAGCTAAATTGGCTTTGGGTGGCATCATGGGGATGACTCTAGTAATACAGTTCTACTTAGGTATTGATGTAGGTGTGAGGTTTGGCATACGGGTGTGGGTAGTGTTGACATGTAATGACATGGTGTAGGTAATGTGTATTGGCAAATGCAATTGTCTATCTATGATATGTATTGTCACAGATGAACATGTTTTGCTGTGTCTATGGGAGGAAAATATTGACCCTTTTCCCCCCATCTGTCTCTCTCTGTCCCTCCCTTTCTCTCTCTTTGTGTGCATCAGCATCGTCTGGCGAAGGAGAAGGGGCACAGGTAAGTGGAGAAGCAGCAGCCCTCGGGACCCAAGAAGCTGGAACCTGCGAGGCCGAGGGACCCAGTGGGACAGAGGGGAGTGCCGTGGGGGAGACCGAATCTACCACCTCTTCTTCGGAATCCTCCTCCGGAGGACACTCCCTGGCGATGGCGGACCCATCTGGGACCACCCCAGCACCATCTTTGTCAGCCACCCCCTTTACTACCACCACATTCCCTGTAGCTCCCCACCCAGTTGCCCGTGCCCACTCACCCAGGAGGGTGGGTGTCTCCTTCACCAAAGCCCTGCTGCCCTCAGTGAGGAGGTTATTGACCTCCTGAGATCCATATTTATGGGTCAGTCCACCATTGTGAATGCCATCCAGGGACTGGCATCTCAAGTACAACAGAGCAATACGTTCCTGGAGGGCATTCACTGTGCCATGGTTGGCCCACAGAGATCCTTCCAGGCTCTGGCCTCCACTCTGACTCTGTGTATGTATTTATAAAACATATATATATATATATATATATATATATATATATATATATATATATATATATATATATATATATATATATTATACACATATACATGTTACCAACCATTACTACTACCTAAATAGGATCAGGAAGAATGATGTCAATGTCACCAGTACCCCATAATGGCACTAAAGGACCATAGGAAGAATATTACCCATTATGTGTTTTTATATTACAATTTTATGTTCGGGTAGTTAGCCTGAAAGTATTTTCTCAAGCAGGGAAATATTCAGTGTTAATTGACACTAGTAAGTCAAATATTGTACTGTACTTCTTGGTTTTCTGTAGCAAACAAACAAACAAATGTTAACACTAGGAGAGCGAGTACTGAGCAGTTAAACATCCCAGTTGTTTTTATTTTTCAAACAGGTGGTTTTTGCATTTCTGTTCTGTCTGTGTACAATTGAGCAAGCTAAATTAGGACAATTGTTGTCTGACTTCACCTGGTGTTTGTGCACAGTGAACCCTGTCACAGGTGGGACTCAGAAGTACTTGATTATGGCCTATTTGGGCTTCATAATTCGCCTGACAATCCAAGAAAAAATGCCCTCCTTTTCCTGACTAAAGTATAAGTCTGTAGTACTCAACTATATTTACACCTTGGGTAACATATTGCTAAATATAACTTTGGATTGGATTCATGTAAAAGAAAAACATTGACATGACTTTTTCTATATATGTTCTTCTAACCTGAAGGCATATATATCAGTTTGGATCTATATGTAATCCTTTTTATTTCACAATTGGAAACCTTTCCCTGTGCCTGCCTTAATGAGATTTGGATTATGAACTACTCTGCATGCCAGCTGGCAGTTAAAATAATTCTGTCACATTCATACCATAAACTAAGTGAAATATCAGAGTTCATGCAGTTTTAGAAGGGGGACATCCTGTACACACCACTGTGCTGTTGCATGTTGTGCTATGCTGTTCAGAGGGGGCCTTCTCATTGCCCGTTTCACTACAGCACCTCCACTGGAGATCTGCAAAATCCAGACATAAGAATTTGCAGTTGGAAAGCATAGAGCTGGGCCAGTATTTAAGTTGGAAAAAAGTTGCCCCTAACTATCTGTCCAAGATCACATGCAGTATTTTCCCCCAGGTGTATAGGGCCCTTTCCTATTTGCCAAGATTAGTAGGGCAATATGTATTAGAGATGAAGTTGCCCTGTCACTGGAGAATCTACCCTCTATTCAATATTTCTAGGTTGAGAAAGATTGCCTTATTTACTGAGGTCGCACCTCTCCCTAGAACACCTGAGGACAAAACAAAGGGATATCTAGATTCTCTCTATGATACAGACCAATTTCAGTACCTGGTTGCTTGAAAGATTATGATGACATCTCTGACACAGTTCAAGTTAGGTAACAGGCATGAGGGCCTGGAGGTGCTGTGGAGCAGCTTGATGGAAACTGGGTCTGAAGGAAACACTAGACCGCTATCAGTGACTCACACATACTCACTGTGAGGGTTGGGTTCATTTCTATGGCAAGTGGGTAGAGCCCTCTTTAGATCCCAGATAAACAATGTGTTACGTGGTTGTTTTTGATTTACAATTCTCTTTAAAGTTCTCTCCAGTTTTGTGTTTCTTCACTCTTTGATGTTTTCCCCTTTCAGTTTGCTCAGTTCCCTTGGTTCCAGTTAGATACCTCTTCTCCTTTGTATAGTTGGTTGTGCTGTATCTTGCCTAATTTGTTTGTAAAGTGTTACTTGTGAGTGTTCATCAGCATACAGATCTCTTTGCTAGATTGTAGTTTGGCTCTTGGCTTGTCAAAGTGCCCTCCGTTGCTTGATCTGGTAAGCCTTGTTTCAGTTGTTGTTTATTTCTTCCTCCTCAGCTTATACAAATTACACATACAAACACTCTCTTTCAAATGGTTAGATTTACATATTGATGTATCATCCAGACTGAGTGGTGCTGCCCTTTGAAACTGACAAAACCTGGTGGATTCGGCTCCAATCAGGATCTTCTCTCTCTCACTCCCTTCGTTGTTTCTACCCCGATTTCTCTGTCTGGTGATATGCAAGGGTGGTTGAAACTCATGGAGTTTCACTCCATGGAATTCCACAGAGTTACAGAAAATGTCTGTGAGATTCTGTGGAATTCTGCCACAGGCAGGAAATATGCAGCTTGTACTGCAATTTAAGAACAAGTAGCACGAGCAGTGCTGAAAATCAGCGCAAGCGGCACCATGTGTTGGGCAAGAGCGTGCAGCAATTCGAGTTGATTTTGCTGTCGCTTGATTAGAACATCTACTTGAGTTGTAGCAAATCTACCCAACCAGCAGCTCTCTTACCGCAACTGATTGCAACTGCCAGTGACCGTCCACATTGGAATACCATGCAGGGGGATAACAAATCTTGCTTGCCCCACATGGGGATTGGCCGAATTTGGCCAGAACTCTGTGTTAAAAAGTAATGAAGGGTGGTCAGAATTCTGGCAATTCTGTGGGCAAAACAAAATATTTTGCCCCCCCCTTGTGATATGTTCATTCTTCTTCATCTGCACAGATAGTCAGGGATGGCAGGGACATTCAGCTAGTCTACAATATTGAACCCTGACAGTATCAGACAATTTCCTGGGAGCCAGAAGCCTTTGATCATCCCCCAAGATTAGTAACAGTATTCCACAAGACATTTCCTAATAAACCCAAAACCAAGAGGAGGGGAGACTATAGAGAGGGGGTACTTCTAGAATTACACATCAGAAAAGGCCTAGGAAACATCACTGTTGAAAATAACCAGCTTTCGCATGGTAATCCCCTAGATATTTTTCCTTCACTGCCCTATTTTTAGTTGAACCTATTTTTGTTGACGTTAAAACTCTTCACCTTTACTTCTGCTCCTCAGTGGTAAAGTGCATGTGCTGTCCTTTTAAACATATTAACATTGACATACACCCAATTAGGACATTTAGGCCCTCATTACGACCCTGGCGGTCAACAGTAATTTGGGGAAAGGTACTGCCAACAGGATGGCGGTACTTTTTCTCAAATTATGACATTGGCGGTTTGGCTCAAGCCAAACCGCCAATGTACCACTCCATCCGCTAGGGTGGGAACGGCAAGAGTCTTCGGGCTCCAGCCAGGTGGCCATCAAAATTTCACCCTTGGGATTCTGACCCCGTCTACCGCCATGGTTTTTTTGGCAAGGGTACCGCCACGTAAACCATGGTGGAAGGCACTATCAGTGCCAGGGAATTCCTTCCCTGGCACTGATAGGGGTCTCCCTGCCACCCTCCCCCACTCCCCCACTCCCCAGTGTCCTTCCCCACAAATTTACACACCCACACGCGCACACTTACACACTGATACACACACGCATACATACATCCACCCACACATGCACACATACATGCCCACACACCGCAACACACACCAACATACTTTTTCGCACACATGCATTCACAACACACAACATACACGTACACTCACATTCAGTCATTCACACACGCATTCAATGTGACACACACCCGCATGCATGCATACAAAAACAGACACACACACCCACACACACTCACACCACCCTCCTCCCTGTCAGAGAACCTGACTTACCTGCTTGCAGGGGGTCCTCCGGCAGGAGACGGGACGCAGCGCTGCTGTCGGTAGGCAGCAGTTACCGCCAAAGTTGTAATGAGGGCCTTAATGTACTTATAAGTCCCTAGTATATTATTGACATATAGCCAATTAGGACATTTAGGGGCATATTTATACTCTGTTTGCGCCGGAATTGCGTCGTTTTTTTTTACGCAAATCCGACGCAAAGCTAACTCCATATTTTTACTTTGGCGTTAGACCCGTCTAGCGCCAAAGATCTTGGAGTTTGCGTCATTTTTTAGCGTGGACACCTACCTTGCGTTAATGATATGCAAGGTAGGCGTTCCCGTCTAAAAAATGACTCCAAGGCATGTGCGCCTTATTTAAACTCCCGTGCAAAAATGACGCATGGGAGTGGGCGGGCCTGAAAAAATGACGTCCAGCCGCTTTTGTGTCATTTTTTAACGCCTGGTCAGGGCAGGCGTTAAGGGACCTGTGGGCTCGGAAGGAGCCCAGAGGTGCCCTCCCATGCCCCCAGGGACACCCCCTGCCACCCTTGCCCACCCCAGGAGGACGCCCAAGGATGGAGGGACCCATCCCAGGGAACTTAAGGTAAGTTCAGGTAAGTATTTATTTTTGTATTTTTTTGTGGCATAGGGGGGCCTGATTTGTGCCCCCCTACATGCCACTATGCCCAATGACCATGCCCAGGGGACATAAGTCCCCTGGGCATGGCCATTGGGCAAGGGGGCATGACTCCTGTCTGTGCTAATACAGGAGTCATTTCAATGGGGTTGGGAGCCAAAAGAAATGGCGCAAATCGGGTTGAGGACAATATTTTGCCCCATTTTTTTACGCCCAAGCTCCATTTTCCCCTACGCCGGCGCTGCCTGGTGTGGGTCATTTTTTTTTACGCACACCAGTCAGCTGCGCCGGCTAACGTCATTCCATAAATAAGACGCCCGCATGGCGCTTTGGAATGGCGTTAGCCGGCGTTAAAATTTTTGACGCACAACTGCGTTGGCGCAGTTGTGCGTCAAAAAGTATAAATATGGCCCTTAATTTACTGATAAGTCCCTAGTATATGGTACAACATGTACCCAGTACAACTGTCTGTAAACTAAATGCTACTACTGGGCTTCAGCGCTCATTTTGCATTCCACTACAAAAGCACCCTTAAACATGTCTGAAACCTTCTATTTCCCCCTACTGGGCCCTATGTACTCTTAGGGCAGGGAGCATGGCATTTAAAAAGTAGGACACATATATTTGAATTCTAGTATGTCCTTGCAGTGAAAAATCTCCAAACTCCTTATTCACTGTGGCAAGGCGGGCCTCCTTTAGACTAACGCTAGCTCACCATAATTCATTACATTAATACTTCTTCTACCTATTTTAATTGTAATTTTAAATCCTCTTTAATGGTGAGGTTTTCAATAGCTATTTTAAACATTTTTTTAGAAAGTTAGCATTTTCCTGCTTAAGCCAAATGTTCCTTTCTACCAGTGTCCAGGGTCACCTTATTGTTAATGGCTCTCCTGTGGTGTAAAGTGTATTCCTCCCAGATAGTGGAAAGAAGCCCTTGAATATGGGGTTGGGCCTTCCTTCCCTGAGCAGAATGGTCTGCTGGGTGTTGTACCCAACCCCTCCTCCTGACCTTTAAAAGGTAATGTTAGGGCTGCACCCAGCCCCTTCCTGACTTCAGAAGATGCTTACACTGTCACTGGCAAATGCAGCTCACACCTGGGCCTCCTTGACCTTTATTGCAGTAGAAGGACTGAGACCAAACTCAGGGGAAGGGGAAGAACATACCAGAACCAGTTTAAGAGTTAGATAAAGAAGTGTCCACACCCTCTTCAACGTATGACATAATTTCTTACCATCACTCACGGAGTAGATAGAAGACAGGGCAATGCAAATTAGAGGAGAATAGGGACTTTCAAAGTCACATCTGATACACACTGCTGCAGCCACTATAGGGCCGGTAGTTGACCCCTTATAAAAATCCCTAGACCAGTAGATGTAACTTTGGTATGCCTGGGTGAAATTTTCGTTATGCTAGCATAATTTGCATTACATTTCTTATATTTGAAATTTCTGAAAGGTTGCCATTACACCACTTTGCATAATTACACAGCATTCATGGCAAAGATTTACAGTGAACGTCTCATTTGCTGTAAGAATTTACTGTCAAAGCACTGGAAAAAAATAACACAAAAGGCAGATTACATTCATATAAATATATGTTTAGTTTCACAATTTTTCTGAATATTGCTATCATTATGCAAAGACAAATTTAGGGGCGCCCTAGTCTCTGGCAACAGAGGATGTTTCTATTACCTCACTTTTCGTATCTGTTCACACCGGTATTCGCTCCCTCACCTTTGTTGTTTTTCCCTATTTATTTTCCCTTATTAGTTCCTTAGTCGCAGTACCTTAACTGTCTTCCTGTGTTATACCTGTGTCTCCTTGTATTGACTTCATTCTAGAGATTTCATTTGTGAATGCAAATAGATCTCTGCTTCTCTGGTCCTGTGGAGGTTATCCCATCTTCAGGTTGCAGTTGATGTTCTAGGTTTGCAGGGGGTAGTTAGAGGGTGACTAATTGTTACAATGAATAAGTAGAAAATGTGTTTATGTACAACTTCATGCCTTGAGAGTTACTTTTTTGTGGCCTCACAATTTGTGCCATCTGTCTGATTCGACAGATGGCAGAAATTGTGAGCGTGTGTGAGCTGTGACTCTATGCCACCTGCAACCAAGAGAATTCAATCCATATCTTCTACCACCCAACCTTCTGTAAGAAGTGTTTTCCCTTTCTCTCCTCTCTCTCTTTCTGTCTCTCTCTTTCCTTCTCCTACCCCTTTTCCTTTCAAAACATGATTTTTTCCACTTCACTGGAGTCAAATAGTGTATGGGTTTTTGTAATAATATTTGCCTCAGCAAATTATGCAGTAATTTTGAAATAGCTTCATTAAAGAGCCATAATCCTTATGTTAGTTGGTAAACTTGCACCATGTCTTCATAATTCTGTCATGACCATTTTTATGTCTCTAGACGTTATTGGCCACAAGCAGTGTAGGTAACTGAGTCCAGTGGGGTGAAAATGGCTTCCATGCTACCCTCTGGGTAGCCTAACATTTTTGGTTGAGGAACATGAGAATGATTTCATTTTCCTTTAAAGGTTCACAGTGAAACATTTGCTCTTAGGAAGAGTTTGAAAACTCTGGTATATCATTTGTTTGATAAATATCTGCCATTTGTGCATGTTGCATATTGATGTTTTTGCTTGCATATAGCGTGCAGTGCATGCACTAACAAAAGTTGCACAATTTTTTTAAATGTATTTCATTGTGAACTCTTGTAAACCAGCACTTTCTCAGACCTCGATCACGCTGGTGTGCTGCTCTGTTTTTAAGGTTTAAAAGTGCTCTTACTGTAGGGGTACTAATTTGTAGGGAATTGAATCTGTTTCCATACTTTTGAAGTCATGCGGAAAGACTGAATTGACTCAGCGGGCCCTGAGGGACCAGTGGGAACCAGTTTTGGTTAGTTTGTACTTAAGGCATTAGTAAGCTAGAGGGGCCATCTTGGTAGGCGCTCTAGCTGTTTTCCTTACAGCCTCTATATAATGGCAGCTGTGGCGCAGATGTGTAGCTAACCAGCACGGTATCAGACCTCGATACTGCTGGTATGCTACTCTGTTCCATTTTTTTTTTTTAAATTTTAGAAGTGTTTTTAATCTGGGGTACTAATTTGATGGGATTTGAATCTGTTTCCATACTTTTGAATTGCTGCAAAAAGTATTGAATTGGCCAAAGGCAACCAACCGGGCTGATTTTGGCCCCAGGGGCCCCATCCCACAAGGCCTGCCAAGTATTTGTAGGGGAGGGTGTACGTACTCCCCTTCCCGGGCTATATTTATCCGTGGGGACCCCATCCCTTGGGGCCCATTGCTTAATTAATTAGGGAGGGGACACACAACCCCCTTGCTCTGGCCAATTTAAACCCTAGGAACCCCATCTCTTGGGACCCGGCTACATTGTACATAGGGAGGGTGGCACGATGCCTCCCCTCCCAGGCCGATTTCGGGCCCCATGGACCCCATCTGAGAGGGCCTGGCCATATTAACAAGGGATAGGGGGCTCACAGCCCCCTTCTCTTGGCCAATATTTGCCATAAGGACCGAAAGGGTTATATACTTATTGATTGGGTAGAGTGCTGTGCTGCTCCCCTCCACAAGGTAATTCCGGCCCAGGGACCCCATCGCCCCATGCAGGGCCACATTCTGAATGGGGAGGGGGACATGCAGCCTTGGTCTCTGGGCCAGTATTGGACCCGGGGACCCAATCCTGGGAGCCCTGCCAGCAAAGACTCAATGTCCTGGAGCCCACCTAGGACACCGACATTATTATTGTTGGGTACCACAGGGGAGCCACAATGCCCCTGCGGGAGCTGGAATTACTCCTGCCTGCAAGAATCAGCTTAAATTGGAGCATTTCCTCGCTTGGTGGGAGCTTCAAAATTGCTCCCACCAAGTGAGAACAAACAAAGGTATCCCTGCCCGCACCACTGGGGCGAGGGAAACCACTATTTCCTGGGGGTGGGCTAGGCCTGGGTAAAAATCTCTGCTCCCCGGTCAGAGTTTGCGGAATTAGGCAACTCCACGTTCCGCGGACAACGCAGAGTTACTGATAGACTGCGCACATCTACAAACGTAGCAGAGTTTTTTTCACGCTTGCTGTAATTTCTCACTTGCAAGATGTGAGACAAAAGACTTCTGCTCACAAACGAGATTCTTTACCCAACCACGAGAGTTATCACCACACCAGTGACTTCCGGTGCGTCTTTTTTTATGTAGGCGAGTGCGAGTGAGCACAATCGACTGCTGCTGCAACCTGGCTAAAATCTACTACAACTTCAAGTAAAAAATCTTCTCTAATTGACCGTTCACGTTGATATTGTTGTGCGAGGAGTACATTTCTTTTTTTTCATCAACAACAGGATGTGCCCCAGAGTCTCCAACTTCCTGTTCCTGTCTGGGAGGCTCCTCCCACTGCTTTGTCCATCTCCTGGTCATTTTTCACTTGGATTTTGAGCTGGAAGGATCACTTTTTTTGTCTAGTGGATAAATAATTAGATTTAAGGGCTGTTTTATTTTAGTTTTTACAAGAAAGTTAAAAACACTTGCATAGGGTGTTGTACAACTTGTTTGTTTGATAGGGGGCATGGCCCAGGATTTATCTGTACTTTTATTCATTTTTTTTTATTTATGTTGGTGTGTGGCCTGCATTTGAGGCCTGGTCATATTTTTACTTCTAATATGTGTTCTACAAAGGAAAATTTTTTAACATCGCACTGCATTTGATCCATGTTTTGTTGTGTCAATTTGCAATATTCATTAAATTGAATGTTAGGTGGCGTAGCCTGTTTTATGTAATAGGCCTTCCAGCTGTAGGCCCAGTACTAGTCATGGGTGCATGATGAAAAACAACTGTTTGTGGTGTCTGTGGAACTGAAACACTACGGATGACATTGGATTAAAGATAACAAAAGTCTGTTTTTCACATTTCTTTTCTGCAAACAGTGTATGCGGTGTTAATATAGTACTTGATGCCTTTGTATGATGTATGTTGTTGTTGTGAAAAACAATGTAGCCCCATTAATTTTAGTTTTTGGAATTAGTAATACTGACTTAATGCTTTTTTTCTCCTGGACCAGTGCCTTCTTTGTCTGGCCAGTGCGTGGGAGTATTTGTCATAGGCCACCATTTGTCTTTGTTCCTCATGCCATGTGGCCAGAGGCCCTTTTTGTATAGTCAAAATTGTAGTCCTATACCTATAACTGTTTTTTGTTTTCTATTCATCCTGCTTGTTGTTTGATGTGGCTGGTGGCCATTTTGTTTACGCAGCTAGAACTCCTGCATGTGTTCTTGTTTGTTGTGGTGGCCCTGCCTCCTTGCTGGTTGTTGGTTGACCATGTGGCTGGTGGCCATTTTGTGTAGGCAGCCAGTGTGCTTTCAAGCTGCATGTGTTCTTCTTTGTTGTGGTGGCCATGCCTCCTTGCTGGTTGTTATTTGACCATGTGGCTGGCGGCCATTTTGTGTAGACAGCCAATGTGTTTTCGGGCTGCATGTGTTCTTTTTTTGTTGTGGTGGCCATGCCTCCTTGCTGGTTGTTGTTTGACCATGTAGCTGGTGGCCATTTTGTGTATGCACTAGGCAGCCAATGTGCTTTTGGGCTGCATGTGTTCTTCTTTGTTGTGGTGGCCATGCCTCCTTGCTGGTTGTTGTTTGACCATGCGGCTGGCGACCACTTTGTGTAGGCAGCCAGTGTGCTTTAGGTCTGCATGTGTTCTTCTTTGTTATGGTGGCCATGCCTCCTTGCTGGTTGTTGTTTGACCATGTGCTGGAGGCCATTTTGTGTAGACAGCACGTGTGCTTTCGGGCAGCATGTGTTCTTGTTTGTGGTGGTTGCCATGCCTCCTTGCTGGTTGTTTTTTGACCATGTGGCTGGCGTCCTTTTTGTGTGTTTATTCAGGCCTAGTAGGTTAATGATGGTTACTACTACATGTACCGTATCAGCAGTTTTTGTAAATTTTATTATATACTTTTATTTTTGCATTTTTCACCTCCACCACTCCTTGCCTCCCAAATTCTTGTAGCTTTTCATGCTAGTCCTTGTCTCCTAGTACATCAACAATTGCAATCTATATTAGAACATTTTTATCCTTTTCTTCAAAAAATTTTTGCAAACTTTATTTTATGTAATTTTATAATAGTCTAATATTAATATGTCTTTTTTATTTTCAAAAAAGTCTTTCTTTTCGATTTTTTTTACATAATTTCTTTTTTCAGTTTTCCCTAATTAGCCATAGGCGTACAGTTGCACTACATTACATAACATTACATTATTCAAAGATTTTTATTATTCAGTTTGTCACTAGCACCTCCCTGAGTGCCCCATGCCAACTTGATGCAGACAGAGAAAGCCAACAGTTACCTTCTGTATGTCGCAGTTGTTGCTCTTTCTTATCCTTCATGACTGTACATTCTAATAAAAGTTAATGTTGGTGTGTTGTTTGTACAAATGGACAAGTGAGACAGTTAGGCATCACACAGGGAACACATACATATAGGTCACAAACTTATGAGCACTGGGGTCCTGGCTAGCAGGGTCCCAGTGACACATAACAAACATACTGAAAACATAGGGTTTTCACTATGAGCACCGGGCCCTGGCTAGCAGGATCCCAGTGAGACAGTGAAAACACCCTGACATACACTCACAAACAGGCCAAAAGTGGGGGTAACAAGGCTAGAAAGAGGCTACTTTCTCACATGGACCAGTTGCCAAGCCACGGATTATATGTGCATCACTGCACACTGGATCTCTCTTGTGGGCGTTGCGAAATTATATCTGAAGGTGTTGACACAACTGACATTTTTAATGGTGGTCGGAAGCATGCCACAGTAGCTATGTTTGCCATGGAGAAATCCCATACAGCTGCAAACATCTTGTATGACTTTAACAACAAGGTATTTGAATGGCTGTTCCCTAGAGGGCTTAACGCTGGATTTGTTGCCATGGACAATGGCAGCAATGTAGTTAAGGCCATATCAGATTGTGGCTATTTCAGGGTCCTGTGTTTGGTGCATTGCATAAACATCATTGTACAGGACTTCCTCAATAAAGAACCTCGAGTCAGTAACTTACTGTCCACATGCAGAAGAATCTGCACTCATTAAGCCATTCTTTTAAAGCCCGCAAGCTGTTGAGAATTATTCAGTGTGATAATGGAATGCCAGTTAAAACCCTCATATAGGAGGGGCAACACGTCGCAATCTACTTATTACATGTTACGTCTGTTTGAGAAGTACAGGCCGATCAATGAATATGTCATGCAAAGAGGAAATGCATTTGTGAAAGGCATGATCATTGAGATGGACCAATGGGGCCTGGTCAAATGCCTGACAGAGATGCTGCTTCTCTTTGACATTTTTACACAGGAAGTCAGCATGGAGGACTGTACCACGGGTCAAGCATTCCCACTGGTGCATATGCTACAGAAACAGGTAAAGGAGGTGTCTGAAACATATGCAGGTGTGGATGAAAATCCTTCAATTATCCATTAATACAAAGCTTCAAAGAGACATTGTGTCACCCAATCTTTACATCTGTGCCACAATTCTTGACCCACCGTCCAAACAATTAATGGCCACTTTCATTCCTTTTTCAGATGGGGATGTTTCAACCTACAAGCCATGGGCCCTCATTATGACATTGGCAGTAAGTCCTGCTTACCGCCATGCCGACTGCCGCCAACATACTGCCACGGCAGCGGTTTACCGATACCCATACTATGACCCACATATAGCAATCCGTCACTATACAGCCACACATACAAGTCCGCCAGTGCCAAAGGTCAGTGATAAAATGGCAGTACCAAAACCCACATCGTTCCACCCACAGCATTATGACCCACGAATCACCGTGGCGGACATTCAACCGCGGTAAACCATTGGTGGTACATACCGCTGCGCTCAAAATACACACACACTAACAAAACAACACTACATTGGACAATTCAAACTACTCCCACCTGACACACATACACATACCCACACACCCACAACACTATAAAACACATCCAATCACTACCCACAACCCTTTACAACTCAAATAAATTCACAACAGAGAATACGAGAGACACCAAGAGCACCCACAGAACCAGAGCCTCAGAACACCATCAGCCAGACACCATCCATGCACCTCACAACACACACCCCAACATATCACCCCACACACCCTCACATACACAACACACACTACACCCATGGCACCACAAAGACACCCCATGCTCTCAGAGGAGGAGCTAAGGGTCATGGTGGAGGTAATCATCCGGGTAGAGCCACAGCTATTTGGATCACAGGTGCAGCAGACATCTATTGCTAGGAAGATGGGGCTGTGGTGGAGAATCGTGGACAGGGTCAATGCCGTGGGACAGCACCCAAGAACAAGGGATGACATCGGGAAGAGGTGGAACGACCTACGGGGGAAGGTGTGTTCCCTGGTTGCAAGACACCAGATAGCTGTACAAAGGACTGGTGGTGGACCCCCACCTCCTTCCCCGCAACTAACAACATGAGAGGAACAAGTCTTGGCAATACTGCATCCTGAGGGCCTGGCAGGAGTAGCAGGAGGACTGGACTCTGGTAAGTCAAATCTCTATTACTGTCTCCCACCCTACATACATGCCATCACATACCCCACCCCTACCGTCACCCCCATCACCCCACCACCTCACATACACCCCACCATTACAACCCACCCATCCCAATACCAAGCTGTGCATGCAACAACAATGCATGGACGTCACTCACAGCCCTGCATGGACACCCATCACTAAAGCATGCACATTATAGAGAATCACCTAGCCCACAAAATCTCTACTCACACAAGGCAAAGCTGACAGGGCAATCACAACCATACAGGGCAACACGCCCATTCACAAGATGTCAAACGTAGAAACAATAACACTGCATTTATATCCCCACAGGTCCCCCACACAACGTCACCGGAGAAGAGGTGCCAGCAACATCCACTCCCCCCACAGAAGAGGCCCACAGTGATGACAGCAGCTCTGGATGCCTGGATCTGGATGACCAACCTGGCCCATCAGGGATCTCTGGATAGTTGGTTACCCAGGCACAGTCCCATACCACCACAGAGCCTCCCCCTCAGGAAACACCACCCAGTACCCACCTAGCTGGCCCATACCTCTGTCCCCAGGACATGTCAATCAACAGTGTGTCCACTATCACAGGGACCCCAGGCCACCCCACAAACACAGGATGATCAGGGACCTGGGGTCAGTGGCAGTGGGCACACGGTTCACTGACAGAGGCACAGGACAACAGGGAAGCTGGGAGGACCGCTGTGCGACAGGGGGAGGACAGGCCCAGGGAACCGGCTCTCCAGGAGGCACTCACCAGCATCCTGGGAGCATACCACCATTACCAGGAGACAATGGGCCAGATACTGGACAAGTTGGAGGAGACCCAGAGGCTACAGGAGGGACAGTACCTGGGAATCAGGGAGGACTTGAAGGACATCCACATCACCCTGGTCACCATTGCAGGGGTGCTGGCAGTCATGGCCAACACATGAGGGAGGCAGTAGCACACCACCAGGCCCCTGACACTAGCCAAACCGATGAACAGCCCTCCACCTCCACTGCCGCTAGTGGACAGGAGGCCCTGCCACAGGACCAACAGGCCAGCAGCACCCCTCCCCCTGCAGAAGGAGAACCACCCCACAAACGGTCCCTGCGATCCAGGCAGAAGCCAGAGAACATTGCCAAGACCCATGCCAGGAAATAAGACTCTCCTGAGTTTCACCCTTGTGTCCCACTCTGTCACCCTGTCTACCTTGAACTGCCATTGCTCCACTTCCTATGCCCCCTTGGACAATGCACCTGTGATACCAATAGACTGGACTCTATCCTGGACTTTACTCCACCATCAATCCAGCCCATTCCACTACCCGCTCTACTTCTTAGCACTTAAATAAACACCAAATAAAAATACAAGTATGGAGTCTGTCAAATGATTGAACAAAGTATTCGTTTAACAAGCTTCAAACACCGCTATACAACTGTATAGGAATAAATACATAGGAATGACGTGTAGTAGGCTGCAGTCAACACACAAGGTGCCAGAGTGGGGCACAGATATCTGAAAATAGAGATGCCAATGGCTACACTAGGTGGCCATAGAAATGGGAGAATCTGCCCGCCATGTACAATGTCAAATACAAAACTGTCAATGCAAAGTAAAGTTACCGTGTCTTACCCGTGTGTCACTGGAAGTACTGTTGTATAATAGCTGTTCTGTTGTCCTCATCCTCTGCCTCCTCATATTCACTGTGCACAGAGTCCACTGCTGTCACATGTCCATCTCCAGCCTCGTCCTCCTGCAGAAAAGGGACCTGGCGTCTCAAGGCAAGGTTCTGCAACGTGCAGCATGCCATGATGATCTGGCACACCCTCTAGGGTGAGTAGTACAGGGATCCACGTGTTAGATGGAGGCAATGAATCCTGGCCTACAGGAGGCTGAATGTCCTCTCTATTATTATTTTTGTTCGCCCATGTGCCTTATTGTAACGTTCCTCTGCCCTCGTCCTGGGATTCCTCACAGGGGTCAGCAGCCATGAGAGGTTGGGGTAAACAGAGTCACCTGCAAATATCGAGGGATACCTGTAGCCAAGCACTAACCCTTATGGCCAACACCATACCCATACACCAACATATACTGGGTGGGAATCATAGGCTTACCTATTCGACACCCCTGGTGCCTCTGGAGTTGAGCCATCACACATGGGATGCTGCTATTTCTCAGGGTAAAGCATCATGCACAGACCCAGGATACCTTGCACTGATATGGGAGATCTACTGGTCTGCCAGCCACACTATCTGCACATTCATCGAGTGAAAGCTCTTTCGATTTCTGAACACCTGTTCATTTCTCTGGGGAGGGGAGAAATGCAATATGTGTACCAGCAATAGCCCCAATAATGTTGGGGATATGTCCCATTGCATAGAAGTCAGCTTTTACTGTGACCAAATCATCCACCTGGGGGAAAACAATGTAGCTGCGCATGTTTTTAATAAGGGCAGACAACCATCTGGTCAGCACTATTGAGAACATTGGCTGAGACATTCCTGTTGCCAAGCCCACTGGATCCCAGTGGGATGACGGATATCAGATATCAGGTCAGGCTCCAATTGGGCTCACAGCTCTGTGAATGTGGCCCTGTCTAGTCTATAGGTGAGGATAATGTGCCTGTCCTCCATTGTTGCAAAGTCCACCAGGGGTCTGTACACAGGGAGATGTCTCCATCTCCTATTCATCCACAGCAGTTGTAATCTAGGGGGCAAAACGGTGAGCAGCTGGTCAGTTTTTCACATTTCCAAACACTACACTGCATTGCATGTTGTGACTATATCAGTATGTTGTTGGATAGGCCCAAATGGTGCCTATGTGTACTGTGATGCAGTTAGGTGCCATAGCCTGCCCCCCCCCGAAATGGCATCTGCCTGTCCTGTGTGGATGGACATGTGGAAATGAGGTAATGCCGCTAATGTTGTGCGCCGTTGCGGGAGACAGTCGAGTACCACTGTGCAACTCCTCATTGGTTGTCATTGGGCCCTATGGGTTACAGTGGCCAATGGTGATGTACACCGGCGGTGACGGTACCCACCGCTGCGGACGTGACCGCCATTTTATATCTGTTCACTCAGTTGCTACCTGACCTTCAACAGGGGAGGACCTACACCGCAAGTGCTGCTGTGACCTGTGTCTGGAACCGACCATGGCTCGTGTCACTGTGGAAAGGGTCCCTGCCTTCACCGCTGCATAGTTGGAGAGACTGGTGGATGGGGTCCTACCCCAGTACCGAATGCTGTATGGTCCTCCAGACCAACCGGTGAAGTACACTGTGAGCACGATGCATGGGGCATGAGTGCATGGAGTGCTGTATGTGAGGGCCACGTGTGGGGGGGGGTTGTTGGAAGGGTTCTGAGCAGTGTGATGCATGTATGGTGGGCGATGTCTGTGTGTAAGGGGATGTGAGGGCTATGGTGGGCCATGAGTGTAACAGGCCGGACAGTATGACTGATACCTTTTTCTATGTTTCTTTTTCTTCAGGTCAGCGGCCATCAGAAAAAGGGTATATGGTGTGCCATTGTGAAGGACGTGTGGACCTTGGGGGTCTACGGCAGGCGAAGCACCCAATGTCAGAAACGGTTGGAGGACCTGAGAAGCTGGGCAAGGAAGATGGCGGAGGCCCAGCTGGGGATGGCCTCCCAACGACGAAGGGGTGCCCGTCAAACCCTGACTCCCCTGATAGCCCATGTACTGGCAGTGGCCTATAGGGAGCTAGATGGCTGCTTAAGGGCATCACAGCAGCCACAAGGGAGTGAGTACAGTTTCCCAATATACTACTTGCGCGTGGTGGGGTGGTCACCAGGTGGGGTATGTGGGCCTGTGGTTGCCGCTAGGACATTGCAGGGTAGATCCCATGTTGGGCATGGTTCTGATGTAAAATACCTCCAACCAAGTTAGTAGGCATCCACTACTGGGCAGGAGTCTATGGGTCTCAGGTATGCTGCTTTTGGCGTTAGGTATTCCTGTCCATGGGGTGGTGACTAGCATTGTGACTGCTAGTGCATTGCCTAGTGTGTAGGGCTGTTCCCTGTGTGTGTGTCCTGTACGCCAACGGTGGTGTTGTTGCTGCCATTGACCAAGTGTATAATTTGTCTCCCCCCCTTTTTGTTTTGTCACCCTGTCCTTATGTGCATTAGCATCATCTGACGGAGGAGCAGAGGAACCGGTGACGGAGGGAGCTGCATCCCACAGGGCCCAGGAGGCCGAATCCACCAACGGTGATGGTACCAGTGGGATGGAGGGTGAGGGGAGCACCACAGAAGAGACAGGTGGGGACAGTTCGGACAGTGATACCTCCTCTAATGGAAGGTCCCTGGTGGTGGTGGACACCTCTGTGCTCACCCCAACTACAGGTACAGCCGCCACCACGTACCAGCTCCACCCTCCCTGCAGCCCCTCAGTGAGTTTCACTTGCCTGCTCACCCAGGAGGGTGGGCATCTCCTTCGCCCCGGGCACCTCAGGCCCCGCCCCAGTTAACCCTGCTGCCCTGAGTGAGGAGGCTATTGACCTCCTGCGATCTATATCTGTTGGGCAGTCAACAGTAGTAAATGCCATCCAGGGGCTGGCAGGCCATTTGCAACAAACAAATGCATTTCTGGAGGGCATTCACTCTGGCATAGCGGCACAACAGAGATCAATCCAGGCTCTGGCCTCCTCCCTGGTGGCAGCCATTGTCCCTCTCTCTAGCCTCCCCCTTCCAACTTCCTCTACCCAATCCCATTCCCCTCAACCCCAACCTATCCCAAGCACACATTCAGACCAGCATGCACCCATGACAACACACAGGAGTGGCTCAGGCAAACACAAACACCACACATCATCCCACAGGCACTCACACAAACATCGTCCAGATGGAGACATAACAACATCCACTGCCTCCACTGTGTCCTCCTCCTCGTCCTCCACCACCCTCCAAGTAGCGTCTCCACTCACACCTGCAAGTACTACATCCTCATCCACTACCCCATCACGCCTATCACTACACACCCCTCACTGGTAGTCACCACCCCAACATCCATGCACACGTCCCCTGTGTCCTCTCCCACTGTGTCTGTGCCCCATCCTCCCAAAGTACACAAGCGCAAGCACTTAGACTCCCAACAGCCATCCACCTCACAGAAGCATCTAGCCCATGCACCTGCACCCAAACAAAGCAGGCAGACACCTCCTACAACCACTCCCTCTTCCTCCACTCCCAAACCTTCCCCCTCTTCCTGCCCCAGTATCCCTAAGAAGCTTTTCCTCTCCGCCATTGACCTCTTCCCTCCCCCGTCCTTCACTTCAGGCCAGGGTGGTCAGAACCCAGGCGAGCACTTCAGCCACCCAGTCCACGGCCACAGTAGTGTGGGCAGCCACTGCAGTTGGGAGAGGCTCCAGGGAACCAGCCATCAGCACTGACAGTGTGCCTGCACCAGCTGCCAAAGGGAAGGGCAAGGAGGAGCCACCAGCTGCCAAGGGGAAGGGCAAGGAGACACCACCAGCTGCCAAGGGGAAGGGCAAGGAGGCACCACCAGCTGCCAAGGGGAAGGTCAAGGGGCCTGCAGGCAGGAAGGACAGAAGGCCTGGTGTTGCGACTGATTCTGAGCCCTTACCACCAACCATGGTAGTACAGCTGTCCGAGGCTGCAGGGGGAGGGCTGGAGCCTCCCCCCATCACTGGCATCCCCGAAACCAGCACAGCCACCAGCACCGCTACCAGCACCGCCAGCAGCACCACAACCAGCAGCAGCAGCCCCAGTGGGCAGCCGTCCAAGGCTGCAGGGGAAGGGCTGGAGCGCCCCCCACCACTGGCATCCCCGACACCAGCACCACACCAGCACCATCACCAGCACCACTGCCAGCAGCAGCAGCCCCAGTGGGCAGCCGCACAAGGCTGCAGAGGAAGGGCTGGAGCCTCCCCCCACCACTGGCATCCCCCACACCAGCACCGCCACTGCCACTACTGAGCAGCCATCACCGCCGGCTGGCAGTGTGTAGTCCTGCCTCCATGGGCTGTAGTGCGTCCTGGACCCTGCAAATCCCATAGGTGTGACACCCAGGTGAGAGACTGTGACCTTGCCATCCCCAAGGGCTGCATCACAGGTATAAGGCCCCCTCCAGAACCAGTGGAAGAAGCCATCCACTCACCGCATCCTTGCCAGGATGAAGTACACTGTGCACAAGGCCCCCTTCAGAACCAGTGGAAGAAGCCATCCACTCACCCCCTCCTTGCCAGGATGAAGCACACTGGGCACAAGGCCCCCTCCAAAACCAGTGGAAGAAGTCATCCACTCACCGCATCCTTGCCAGGATGAAGCACACTGGGCACAAGGCCCCCTCCAGAACCAGTGGGCAAACCACCCACTTGAGAGACTGTGGCTTTGCACTCCCCAGGACCAAGCAGTGGGCAAACCACCCACTTGGGAGACTGTGGCTTTGCACTCCCCAGGACTAAGCAGTGGGCAAACCACCCACTAGAGAGATTGTGGACTTGCACTCCCCAGGACCAAGCAGTGTGCACACCACCCACTTGAGAGACTGTGGCTTTGCACTCCCAGGACATTGCACAGGGCATGGTGCCGCCTCCAGGACCAGTGTTGTTTTACCATCTTCCGGCTGAGGTGCCCCCCGTTCCCTGTCCTCCTGAGGTGGCTCTGTATTTTCGACCTGATGCCACTACAGTATTCTCTCCGTGTTGTTGCAGGAGTCAAGTGGGGCATTTGGCCTATGTGCAGTGGCCCTGTGGCCCATGGACATTGAGGACTGGGCATTGCTGTTCATAATGCATGAAGAGGTATACAATCATGGGGAAGATGTGCAATTTGGGATCCATGGTGTCGTGGTTGTTCCCTGAGTCAACAGAGGTGAGTCCTTTGCCTTCTGTGTACTGTTTCTGCTGTGCTTTAGATGTCATTTGAACCGCCCCTGTAAAGGTGACAAATGGGCCTGTTGTAATAGTGTGGGCGGTACATTGTCCTCCACCTGGCTGTTGGCGGTTACCGCTGCGGTGCTTGTTGCTACCGCCGTGGCAGTCGATGTGTTAAAGTGGCTGTCTGTTTCCGCCGTGATCATTATTCCATTTTCTTTACCGCCGGCATGTTGGTGGTATTACTGCCACTTTTTCAGCGACCGCCAGGCTTGTAATGAGGGCCATGGATTGCCGAGCGAGCCAGAGAACTAAAAAAAAGAATGGCTTGAAATTAGAGGACCACTCACGGGCAGAAGTTCTGTGATGCAGCCTACAACTTCCATAGAGCCTGCGGACAGTGCTGTTGTCTCACAGCAGCCAAAATCAACACCAGCAAAAACAACAGTAACAGAAGCAGCAGCTCCAAAATCTGTATTTGACTGGTTTCTAAAGGCAAGGCTTAGGTCCACTGCAGAGGCGAAGGCAACAGAGCTCAAGCAAGGTGGAGCACCAATGACTATTGAGCGGATGGTCCGGGCCTACCTGGATGACCCAACAGAGGTCTATGTGGATCAAAACCCATTGGTATATTGGTATGGGAAGAGACGCCGATGGACAGTGCCCAGCAGGCTGGCAATAAAGTATCTGGCTTGCCGTGTAGCCAATTTGTCTGCTGAGTGTGTGTTCAGTGCAACTGGTACATTTGTGACAGTAAGAAGGACCAGTCTCTCACCCCAAAATGTTGACAGATTGGCCAAGATCAAAATGAATCAACACTTTACACCACTAAATTGTAGCTTACCTAAAGTACAACAAAAGGTGGATAAGGGTGATGATTGGTTGGACTTAGGTCATGGTAGTGTGTTAGCTGACCAAGTTCTGTGTTAACTACCTGAGTTTGAGGTTGAACTCTATTTCTCGGACTAGACCTGGGGCACCATCGGGCTTTCTGCTTTCTGATTTCTACTATGAGCAGCTTTGAGGAAAAAAGTAGCTAACTGCAGGACTCTTATTCTTGTATAATGTTTGTTTCTGTCTAAATGACTGATTAACCACAACTGTTTTAGGCACATGTATGGCTGAATTGTAGTTGGAACTGTGTGCATTGAAGAAGCCCCCAAACCCATCAAAATCACTTCAAGGAGATTTGACAGACAATGTCTGCCTCAATTCTGTGCTTATCCTTCCTTTTTTACTCTAGCAGGACTGCCCCAGATATTTGATTTACAACTTACTGGCCAATTTGTGTTTCAGTTCCTGAATCAAAGAGGATCAGTAATGTGCCACTATATTTGACTGGAACCGGTAAGTAATGCTATATATGCCTCAATGATTGATATGAGGGATACTTGTTTCAGTGTTGAGAACTGAAATGGTTTGCGTGGCACATCATGTCTAGTGGTGGCAGATAGTGATAGTGGGTGTTTGTATTGTTTAAATATATTACGCTGTCTTGTGTTTATGTTGTGATTGATTTACAATGTTGGTGGCATAGAAAGAATAATTGATGATAATTTTAGCTTGAAGATGAGTTTTTGCCCCTTCCACTTTCACACTTACAGAAAATCTTTTGCCAGTGTATTCACACTGCTTTGTTTTCTGGTGCTCTGCTTTCCGTTTCACATTTGTCAAAGAAGACCAACCAGTCCATTTAGCTAACAAAGAAAATTCTACTCCAGAAAATAAAAAATCCTCAATGTTTCTCTTGTTGTTAAACAGTAACAGGTCGCTCTATCTCAATTTGGTTGTGAGACTGTGACTCTCAGGAGCAGTTGGTATGGAGTTGGACATAATAATCTTTAATCAGAGTCTGGTCTGGAGTATGATGGAAGGAATCAGAGCGTGATTTGACAACTTAAACAACTGCCAGAAGAAGGAAGTTATCAACTTCATGTAAATCAATAGGGGTGATGTGAGGATGAGTCTAAGAAGCCTACTCCAATCTGTGGAATGGTGGTGAGAGGTGTATCAATTTCTTGATTTGTGAAATGCAATGTTGCTGTGTGTGTCTGCTGGCTGGCTCAAACTTAAATGTGGTTGGGTGGGGCGGCTGTTGTAGGAAACTGGAGGAGACAGACATGTGATGGATGATAATGTCACATTATGCAGTGCTCTAGGCTAAATGTTAGGATAAGCATGACAGTTCTAAGTTAGATCATCCTGATACATGCAGACACGTGTCTGTGATTGTTGGTGGATGATCACAAAGGTCTTTGCTCTTCCTCTGCCACCTTTGAGTCTTCTTGGTACACTACTTCTCATGAAGCTTACCTTCCATTCTATACTTCTTTATTCTACAATATCATGATGATAATAATTTCTGTTTTGCAATCCACAGGCCTTCTCTTCTCCTGCACCATAATACTCATGCTTGCCTTACTGAATCACTTGTGGCAGGCATCCAAGAAGATTGACGGGGCAATCCCAGAAGATTGAAGATACACCACCCATTTTGGCAATACAGACTAATATCATTTTTCTTTCAATATTTTTTTTTTTTTAGAACTGTGTGTGTTATCACCCCAAGATTGATTATTACATGTTCTATTTTGCAAACGTAGCTGAACAAACCTTTTTAGATATATAGTGGGTCTGACAGAATGTTAAGTTATCTGTGTCATACATATTCATGTGTTTCTATTCCTCCCACAACAGGCTGACGATCATTTCCCAGGTGAATATATTGTGTTTGTGTTGTGTTTGTTTTTTCTCACACCTTTCCCAAAATCCCTTTCCCATCCATTCATCAAATCTCTAAACCTCTTCCCCCGGGCTGTGCGATTGATTGATGTATGACTTCATAAATTACACCATTGATTAATCTCACACTTGGTGGGGTGGATGTGGTAGAAGAAACCTCAACTCAGTGTGCAGGATCTTCATTTTAGTTCATCTTGGCGGAGTGGGACCTCGCTTCCGATACCTTCACTGTTAGTGCACTAGCATGCTACTACTACACAACCATGGTACCTTGAGAAACCATGCAGCCCTCGCTTCACCCATTCAGGTAAGATCATTATGGACCATTGTTGTGCCTTTAGATCAGGAAATGTAATTAGCAATTGCAAATCTCTCCAACCCACTCGTAAGGGTCAAATATTGAAGAATGCACTGCAGAGACTAGAAGAGTATTGGGACATACCTGCATAAATATTTGTTATACACTGTCAGCAGATTTGTAAAACATGCTGTGCTAAAAGGAGTACACTATCAGTAGATTTAGAAAACACACTGCATAAAGGTAGCAGTGTGAAGTAAAACACCCCAAAAAAAGATTGGGGATAAAGAACTGTAAATGACTATTTATTTAACCCTGTTCCAAACTAAAATAATAAACACCCAACCTTTCCACCCACAACATGCCCACCTCTATCCCCAAACAAATGACCCTTGCTTAAACAATGTTCAAAACTGAAAAAGTCCAATTGTCCAATGTAAAAAAATAAAAATAAATAACAGTCCTTCATTCATCAAATTGCATGAGGAAAAGACATTTTGGTATCCCCCTTTTTCTCAGCTCCTGCTTGACAAGTAACCCCAAAACTTTCAAGAGAGCACCTGTTCAGCACTGCACCGCAGGACTGGTGACAGGACTTGGCCTCAGCATTTGGTCATGCTCAGTGGGGGATTGGACGCATGGCCTAGCCTCAGCCCAACACCTGCAGTGCATGACATTCAGTAGCCTGCAGCAAGAGTTGGATGCTGGTCCTGGTCTCTCTCCAGGCCCTGCACACAACACTCCTTGGAAGGCAATCCCTGCTGTACATGGGATGTGACCTCTAGGCCTTTGGCTGTGTGGCCAGGGCTGTTTGGCCAGGGCTAGACCCCACTCCTCTGTAGGATCCCAAGACCCAGGTGCACAGCCTTAAATTGTGAGCCTGTGGCCGCAGGCTGTTCACAGAGGAGTTTGTCTGCTGATGTCCGGCCAAGCCCTGAAGCTAATATTTTATGGGTACTCAACTCAAGCTGTGCATGAAATTCAGTGATACACTAGGGGTCGCAAGCACTGGCCTCAATGCAAGCCTTACACCAAAACCCTCAGGAGGCAGCTAGTCCCCACAGCATACAGCCATTTGCTGGACACAGAGTGGTTTGCAACCCATCTTGGCCTCGAGCCAGGCCCTCACCCAACCCTCTACCGGGTGCCAAATCCCAATGCTCACAGTTTTTGGCCATGTGCAGCAGGGTTGACTACAAGGTGCTGCGTCAGGCCAGCTCTGCATCCAACTCTCTGTGGACATCCAAACCCACAGCTCATAGCCTTCAGCTGTGTGCAGTGGGGGTTTACCACATGGTCTGTCCTCCAACTTTGCATGGGTTGCAAATACTTGCCAACCCCTGCTGTGAATATCAATAGGCCTTTAGCAGCGGGATTGACCACAGGACTTATGGCCCTGCTCTGCAACCAACTCTCGACAGACAGCCGCCTTTGCTATGTATGACTACTAAACATTCACAGCAGGCGTTTTAGGGCTGGGCCTGGTCTCCGTGGACTACATACCCCTGCTGCAAAAGATCTTCAGCCATGTACAGTAGGGCTAGTCATATGACATGGTTATGGCCAAGCTCTGCTTCCTACATTCAAGGACGGCCAACTCCTGCTGCACACAGACTTCGGCAATGAGATGGTGTACGTTATCTGCAGAGATTGGACTGCAGCCAGGCTGTGCTCCAATCCCACCATGCTCAGACAAACCCCATGTATGGCTGTAGGCTAAGCACAGCATAAGTGCACTAATTGATTTATTATTTTTCAATTTATTGCAGCATATGCTAGTCCTATTTTCGATCTGTGAATAGTGAGGCTCTGGAAGTTCCCCAGGGTTTGGAATTTGCAAACCCAGCATAGGATCTGTGAATCCCATGACTAAAAAAATAATTTTCATCTTAAACATAAGGTGGTTCCCTTTGGGCCCCCCAAATGGTCTGGGGGTCAAGGTAGCTTTAGCCTGCACCCTTATGCCAATTTTATTTTTCACAACACATTGCTCACTGAACGTGGTGGATAATGATGAATGCAACTACAATGTTTCTCTGGTGGCCAGCCAAACAGATCGCGATGCAGCCATGAACTTGGAGCTGGATTTACAAATGTGCATTGAAAAAAGGGAGAAAAAGTCCTCTAGCCCAAAGGGTTGCTTTTATTTTTTTCAAATGGAGTTGCAAATCTTCAGTGTATTTGTCAATCTGTGGGGTTTCCGTGAATTAACAGTCCAGATATTTCTAAGATGTAACCTCTTTTTTTCCAAACTTTTTAAATGTTTATTCCTCAAAACCTACCCAAAGATTTACATTTAAAAAAAACTGCAATCCATAAGTAAAGTTTTTTCTTTTAATCAAATGTCTAATTATGTTCAGCCATTTTTTAAGCAAAGAATACTATCAGAATTGAAATGGGAAATGGGACTTTGCAACCCCCATTTTTTCTTATCCCCATTTGATGGATTTTCATGAAACTTGCTTTGAAGAATGCAAAGTTGATGAGCTGTTTTTTTGGAATGACAAAAAAGTTATTAAGAAAACAAAAAGTGTGCGTTTTCTATGAAACCTCTAATGTACCCACAATTACACCGACACCCCCTGCAAAGATATTTGTAGGTCTGACCTTATGTTGAAAATCCACTGGACTACCCTGAGGGCATGGTGTAGTATATTCAAAATGTTTTAGTTTTATGTGTCCTGGTACTGAAGTATGTCAACATTGGAGTTATCCTAATACATCCGATTGTAGCAAGTATCCAGTTCATTTTTGGTGTCTTTGGAAAAATCCTCTCTCATGTTAAAGTTACATTAAATTAAAATTTGAAATGGCATTTTGCTGCGTTAGCTATTTAGGGCCATATTTTTGGCCAAGTGGCGCAGCACAGCAAGACACTTTGCTGCGCTACGTCACAGGGAAAGAGCAGGAATGCATCATATTTATCCCAGTATGGCACATTCCTGTCCTTTCTGTAATGCTGGTGCACAATGGGCTGCCCAGCATCAATGCAGGTAGCCTTGTACCATGGTGCTAGGGTACCTCCATGTGATGTAGGACTATTTTTATGCAGGAAGGAGCACCTTCCTACACGAAAACAGTACTCTGAGGCATCACCCTGGCATTTTTCTCTGTGTTGCTTTACTCAAGGTTTATGAAGCCACTCTGGTCCACGAAGGTGGTCTTGCATGGCTTCATAAATCTCATTTATGAGTTTGGTCGCACATGCACCACTTTGCGTGGTGCAAGTGCAATGCTGCTGGGTTATAAATATGACCCTTAGTGCCTGCAGCCTGTATCTGTGTCACATGACTGGCTGTAGCTGACAGTTGGGCTTTGTGCATTCCTCCTAGACAGCCACACACAATAGAGGGCTGAAGTGTGCATGGATGGGTCATCACTGGCAGAATGGGAGGGTGGAGCTCTGGACAGCCCGACTTACACTTGAATAGGCTGTGTCCTGCCTCCATACAAAGGGCTAAATACCCCTTGTAATTACTAGTTAGCCTGGAGCCAGGACATGGAAAAAAGGACACCTGGGGACTTGAAAGGGAAACCTCTAGAAATTTCTCTAACTACAAAGGAAGGCCCAGGTATACATATTGGACCCCAGACACCAACTTTTCAGTATATTGCAGGTCCTGGGGGTACTCTGCCAGGAAAGGGAACTGCTGTGTTGCTGAAAGGGCTGCCATTTTGCTGCACTGCTGCTCTAAAGAAGTGCTGCTTTGCTATGTTGATCTGCTACCCTCTTATCTTGGTGACAAGGACAGGAACTGCATCTGTTGATTACAGGACCCCAAAGTGACTCCAAGGGATAGTTGCCTGGCATTCTGACTAAAGCCTCAGGGCCAGAAGGCTCTAGCAACCTTGAACCCAGCACCTAGAGTCTACCATTTGTGCATCCTACCCTGCCAAATGGTGCCACCCCAGTCATGGACCCTTGGCAGTGGACCTGAAGCTGCGCTGCCAACCCATCTGTGGATCCAGCAGAACTCTTCTGCTGAGTGGTGGAATCCCAAGCAGAACCAACACATTGCCTCTGCTGAAAGGATTCTCCCAGTTCAAGGACTCTACATCAACCTTGCATCCCACATTGTAACCACAGCTGTGCAAAGCTTCACTGATGTAGGTCCTCCTATAACAAATCTATTGTCGATGGCAGCCTGATGACAACACACGTTCTTGCATCATAGCCTTCCAAATGATGCATTGCCTCAACTATGTGACTCATCCTTTATACTGGACTACTCATCGCAAGCACTCATTGTCAGGATCCTCAAAGATGATGCAGGACCTTGTATCACGGCTCCACAGCTCCTCAGAACCAAAGCATTGCATTGGCTCTGTGACACATCCATGACACAGAACCTAACACCGATTGGCAAACAGGACTTAAGGTACTCTTGTTCAGCAGGACTACACCCAGGTCTCAGTAGCCAGCCTGCACTCCACCATGGTCAGCCTGAACTTGTGACTTTGTCATGGTCTGAGGCAACCAGATATCCACTGTTGGCATTTTGTTCTTTTTGTCACTATATTTAGTGACGTCTTTAATACTGAATAACCCTGATTCTACTGATTGGATTTTTGTCATTTTGGTCTTTTATTTATTAAATATAACTCTATGTTTCTAAATTAGTGTGGGAATTTTCTGGTGTTCTGTTTTTACTTTAATACTGTTTTATGTGCTGCATAAATAAATTGCATGTTTCTTCTAAGTAAAGCCTGGCTTATCTGTGCCAAGCTACCACAGTGCTAAGCACAGGTTAATTTGGAGTTTGCTTGTACCTCACACTGACAAGGATTGTTGTTGCTGCTTGAAGGAGATTTCACCCCCTCCCATTAGTAATCCAATTTCTCACACACACCTACTGCAGATTGTGGGATTTCTTTTCTGTCTTTGTTACATCATTTGGAGGTGCCAGGCTCAATCGCGTCCTTTACTCTCTCCTGAAGTGGTGATATTTTGTTGTATGTGTCATATGTTGTATGTTTAGCACATTTCTTAATTTTAGTTTGCAATACGATCCACAGAGTATGTGCCAGGCTGTTTTTGATTTGGCCTACTTATTTTTCTCTTCGTGCTCAGGCAGCTCTCCATTTTTCTGTAGGCCATGCTTCTACACACATTGGTTTATTTCAGGAATGCTGCAGCTGTAGCAAAATCCATCCAAATGCGAACCTGATTGTACCCGGACATGCCCAGACCACACCTGGTACTGCAAATGCTACTTGTCACATACATAGGCCCTCATTATTTCCCTGGCGATCTTCAGACCGCCAGGGTTAAAGTGGCGGTATTACCGCTAATAGGCTGGTGGTACATACTGCCACATTATGAGAGAGGCAGGTTGGCTGCAGCCAATCCACCACTTCTCCACTAATACCGCCATGGCATTATGAGCCACCGGGCCGGAGATGTCTATCCCCAGCCCAGTGGCTGACATAGTACCACCCATGGCATTATGAGCCGGCCTACCAACATGGTTTTCATGGCATTAGCAATGCCACGAAAACCATGGTGGTAGGCCCTACCGGTGACAGGGAATTCCTTCCCTGTCACAGGTAGGAGGCTCCCACACCCCCCAGCACTCAACTGCCACCCCCACCTCCCATCCAAATTCCCCCCACCCACCCAATACACAAACTATACCCCCACTCCCATAGATGCATGCACCCACAGACACGCACACACCACGCAACTGACCACAGTAGACCTTAGTAAGCTATGATTCACCACACATGTTTGTTGAGAAGGCTTTTGTTTTCTTGCTCATGCTCAAACAGTTAAAGTGTTACATTATCATTCATTTATACAGTATACCAGCAGTTTCCATGACAATACAGCATGGCAAGAAGGTATGGGGTCCTATTGCATTTGGCAACCAAGACCATTTGTCCTTCATTGACCAAATTCTTCCACCCCTTCATTGTGCTTCAATGGCTCAGAGTCATCAGAGCTCTGCCCCTCTATTACGAAACGATTTTGGTTGGCTTGACAGCCTGGCTTTTTTCACATTGTCAACCAACAAAATGACTAAAGTGATAGTCTTGATAAAAGATGCTGGCAACTTAACTGTAGTGAGGTACTGTGGTTGTATTTTGTAAAAAAGGAAATGATAAAGGGAGGCGTTTCTGGCATCTAAAATGCGTAATATTTTTCTAGCCACACAGACCACCAGTGCCAGGGCCAGCGGCAGCGCTGGTGCTCCAGACGAGGCAGAGGAGGTAGTTAGATGGGGAGTCCAAGCTGTGGCGGGGACACTTGGTGATAAGTCACATTTCTTGCTTATCAACAAATTAAGTAGACTCACTGTATTTGTTAACCGAGGCAGATATCCCACCCATCATCATTCATCACCTCTCTGTCCAGGGCATTTCACCACCCGTGACCTAACTGCAACATGGTTCAATTTGGCACTGCAGTGTTAGCTGAGCAATGTGCGCCTGCTTAAGTTAACATTACATTTTTTAAGTTTTCAATGCACTGCAAATCGAAAACAAGGTGTGTTTCTCAGTAAGCCCTCAGTCACATCCTAGTGCTTCACTCCTTTATTATTTCCTAACTTCTGTCTCAGTCTACCCAAAAAAATAAAAAATCCACATTTTTCTGGCTAAGTGATTTATGTACATATATTTCATGGCTTCCATAATTGATTTATGTATGTTCAAATCTTTCCCTTTTGACATTCGTCAACTACAGTGATTGACAAGCCAAATTTAGCCAATGATGATCAGTAACACCTCACTATTCTATACCAAAGCCTGTAGCTACCTGGCCTAATCCCTCTAACTTATCCTGCAGTAGAGTAAGTTATGATTCCTTATTGCCAAGCGAAGGTATTGGTTGAAAATAATTTGTGGTGGAGGGAAAGGCCATGGAGTAAAGTGGGACTAAGTGCCTGATTTGGAGTTTAGCAGATGGGATACTCTGTGACGCACTTGACAAATAAAATCTATATCCTGTTCCTTTCCGTGTGTATCGTTTTTCCCCACTGTTTACTTGCAGCAGACAGCATATCCACGTTTTATACATGACGTGTGTAACATAGTATTATTATTATTCATCTGCCTCTTTGGAGTCAGGGTAGAATTGAAAAGCAGTCAGAAAAGAGCAGCACTGGAATGAAAGTAAGATAATTGTCCATTGCAGGTGCCCCAGCTGCATTCTGAAGAGAGTAGCACATTACCTGAAGTTCTAGCATGGCTTCATTAATTTAGTACAACAACAATACTTGTGCTGCATAGTACATAATGCCTTACTTATTGATGAGAGGTAATTTATTTTTCTTTTTACACACAATTTGTCTGTTTTGAATATTTATCTAATGGTATTCTGGGTAAACTTGGTCCTGTGAGCAATTACATCATAATTTCCAGATGCCCAAGGGACCAGAAATGAAATGCCACTGAGCCACTATGTAAACTGCGGCACTGAATAGAGGCCATCCAGACTGAATATCATCAACTGGTGCCTTTGGAGGAGGAGAAGGTGGAGGCATCTGCCACTGCCCCAGTTCCTCAAGGCAGCAACGAGGGGCTCCATCCTGGCCACATCGTCAGCGCTGCCAGAAGCTGGGAAATATGCCAAGAGGTGGCAAGCCTTCGCCAGGAGTTGGGAAACCTTCGGTCCTGAATAGATGATGCCCTCTGAAGACCTTTGTTTTTTGCTTTGGTGGGAGGGACTTTTGTTGTTGGTGAAGAGGGTGAGAATTGGGAAGGGAACGGGTCTTTGTGTTGGACTTTTCTTTGGACATTTTGGACATTGGTTGAGGAGAGGGTGATTGGTCTGGGGAAAGGGCAAGGCCTGTTTTTATGTATATTGTTAAGAACAAATAAAGGGAAAACGTACTCTGCTGCTTTATGCCTCAAATCGTGTTTTACTTTGCATTGTTGCCTTTTCGCGCAGCCTGTATTTTTTAATCTGCTTAATAAAGTGTATACCACTCTTACTATCCCCTGTAACTATATAAGGGGTATGCTGCCATTGCCTATGCCTATATTGCTTACAACAACCTAGGTAAACAACATCTTATTCTTAATCTTCAGTAGAAGATAGTTACTAACTAAGCTAGTTTGCTTTACTCCACAGTTCTCTTACCTGAAGAAATGAAGTAATGGCTGCTACCTCTCTCAGTCTTCCAAACCTTACTGCAGGGTTTCCCAAGGTGCTTTCTTAATGGTGGTGGCAGTAGTAGCTGGCTAGTGCCGTAACACGGAAAGCATCACAAGTGAGGTCCCATTCTATTCCCACCAAGGTGAACTCCAAATGTAGGATTAATCAAAAGTATTAGCCATCACAGGCAATTAGACTGAAAGAAAATTCTGAGTTACTGGGTTATATTTATATCATAACTTTACACAGACTACCACCATGACACGAAGAACTTGTATTATAACATAAACTAGCAAAAGTAACTTCTGATGAGCAATGGGGAGATAGCATTAGAACTAAACTTATTAAATCGTCTAGTCAGGAGAAGTGGAGGCAGAGTTAGGAGTGGACACGGTTAAGCGTTTACGCAAACCAAGGCCTGAATGATGATGTTGACAAATGATGTTATATATCTAAATTATGGATCTCTTTGATGTGTGAGCGGGTAAGTGGGGCTGGTGTGGGTTATTGCCACACCACCACAACATAATATTTCCTTTCCAGTCAGGATAACAACATACAGATGTAACGGATTACTTAAGGTGCATCTAAGGGGAGACACTGGATGGCTGGATGCTTTGTGGCATAAAGTAGTTGAAGAAAGACACTGCCACATGCAATGTTATTTCACAATGTTTTATTTAAATGCACTCCGGGCTTTCCATTAGTGTTTCAAGCATTTCTAATGTTGGAACTTTTGTTTACAGCTGGGGATGGAGGAGCCTCTTGTTGTTGGCACCCATGGCTAGATGTTTTGTGGCCGAAAGTGGTAAAAGAAAGACACAGACACACCTAATGTTATTTAACAATGATTCATCTAAATGTGTATTGCTGACAGTGGCACATGCCACACGTTGCTATGCTTTATTGCTAATAAGGATTGCATGTCGACCATAACTACTGATTTAAGTGATAAATAGAGGTTTTATTACATGTGGTAACACTGACAAAGTCAATTGGCCTCCTTTATTTAAGGTGACATTCTCCTATATAGTAATGTGGAATATGGTACAAGAGCGGGTACTGCGGTTTATGGGGGTCATGACCCATTAGGGTTCACATGTAACTTCAGTTGTCACCAAAGGTATTTCCACAAACTGTGAATTGTGATTACTGGCCCACACCACCTCTCCTGAGTGGGCCTTGGACTGCTCTGCTTCACGACCCTGAAAGAGTCAAGTGACACACTGGGGTGTTTGGTTCCCACTTAAGAGATAATTGTGGTCAAATTACTTGTGCAGGCTTCACATCTTGCACAACTATTAGCCCGGTTTCCTTACATTCACTAAACTACACCTATTTAATATCAATGATTTTTCTAAAAAGTGAATTTCTGTGTTCTTTTAACATAAGTTAAAAATAATATTACCATACCTAATTATAATGTCAGTTTAGCTTTAGCTTTTTTTTTCCAGTGAATATGTGTGTGTGTGTGTATCAGTAGATGTCATTCAATGCACAGGCACAACACTCACATGTATCATTCGTTATTATGTATCATACTTATACTTGTTATCACCTGCTATACATCATTGATACGTTTTACTCTTACCGAGTTCGTACTGCTTTGATAGCAGGAAAGACATGCTCCACACTCTAAAATACACAAAGAAACACAAAACTGAACAAGCAATTAAATGGGCGAACAAATAAATAGTGCTGATAACACTGCGAATAGCTTGTTTAGTAATATGTATATCCTAGTTGACACAGCATATGTACAGATCCGTACATCGTGTCTATCTTTGTCAGCCAGGGCAGCCATCAGGGTAATTCATTAGCAGCTGCCCCCTAAGCATTGAAGTGACCCCAGAGTACAGTGTCTCTGGTGATCATAATCACTTCTGATAGGCTGGCAAATTGCTTTCTCTTTCCAGCTAATTTTATCACTCAAACTCCTGCTGAGCTGGGAGGCAGTAAAACAGTGGGTCTGGGAGAGCTTGTTAGACAGACACATTCTTCAGAGGTTATGCCTGGTTTCTGTCCGTGTGTCTGGTGTGCAGGACAGAGCAGGTCAAAGATTACCCTCCTAAAGCAGACAGTGTGCTCCATCATAACAAGTTGCCTTAATTCGTCTAAACTGCAATTATGGACACAGAAGCCCAGGACATAAGTGCTTTTTCTTTCCTTTAGGAAAGAAGCACAGTGCATCCATCCTGTTTATGATGGGTAGGGAGTGTCGAGTAGTCAGGGTATAGAATCAATGTGCCTGGGGAGGGGTGAGAATGGAGATACAGGGGAAATGCAATAATAGTGCAAACTTTGTTATGGTGGAGAAAGCACACTATCCCCAAGTCATATGTCTGAGCTTAATGAGACAACAAAAGGCTGAAAAAATAGAACAAAAGCATATTTGCACCATAAATGTTCCATGTATAATGAAGCAATCTCAGTCCACATTAAATAATAGATTTTTCCAGAGTGCTAAACCACAACAACTATATAAGACATATCTAAGGTATATAGGGCCAGATATACAAGGCCCTTGCACCTCCATGTACTACATTAACATCATTTTTTATGCTAATGTGGCGTTAGGTGACTTTTGACGTGACATATTTACAGTGGCGATATGCTACTTTGTTACCCCTTGCGCCACATTATGCCTGCGCCAGGCATAATGTATTTTAGGGGGCGTTCCTCCACAGTATGGCGTATTTGACTGCGTCACCTTTTCTGTCATTTTTAATGCCTGCACATTGCAGGTGTTAAAGTGACAGGCCCATAATAACCTACGGACCTCCCTAGTGCCTTGCTGGACTAGCGCTATAATTAATGGTGCTAATCCAACAAAGCACCACAATAGCATAATAAATTCTGGCGCTATTGTGCCAGCGTGCGCCATGGTGCGCTGTATTGAAAATACAGCACTACTATGGTGACGTTAGGGGGACAAAGGGGGGAGCAACAAAAGTGGCGCATCAGGACTGATGCACCACTTTCTTGTAGATCTGGCCATTATCTTTATTTAATTTTTAACAATGCTGATAGCCACTGGCGGCCGGTGACCTTTGTAAGTGGAGGGGTTTAAGTCACCATGCAAGCTTCACTTTACATAACTCCACATTATTTCAACATTTCATTTGTGGAGATGGATTGTGCACGTGCAAAAACTCATACATATCAACACCAGTCATGCGCCCAATTCCCTGTGGCAGGCCCTGTTCTTGTTTCGTTTGTTTTCTAGAGCGCAAACCCGGCCTGAAGGTATAGGATCACCTTGTATGTGCACAGGTTACATTACACAAGAGTACATTCATTTTTAGGTAGGAGAGATTGAGTGATTTGCCTATAATCACAGAATGTTGAGCCAATGCAGAGACTGCAGCAGCAAGGAGCGCAGTGCCAAAGATAACACTGTTTAGTGTTACCTTGTTGCACTCAGTGTTACAATCATCGCGGGAAAGAGAACCTGTTCTGCCGGCGGGAACTAGATAGCTGACTAGTGCGGAGCACTGTGGTAGGACAGTTTGATGGACGTAAGAAGTAAGAAGTGACTCTGCATTGCAGCAAGGATACAACTATCAGCCGCAGCCCGTCCTTTAGGGCAGAGGGGTCATGCCCCCCCACCTTTTGCCCCTCATGAAGAGTGGGTGTCAGGCTGAGCAAAGGTCAGCCTGACAGACACTCTTCATGTTCAGCTCAGGCAGCCAGGAGCGAGACATGCGCCATTTGCACAGACTCCTAGCTGCCTGAGCTGAACTTTGCTGGGCTGAAGAGGTCACAGCTCCTATGGGCGTGACCACCTCAGCTCAGCAAATGTGCCTCAAGGCCCTCCCCCTCGGTGATGAGGGGAAGCATCACCCATTGACTCCGAACCTGGGCGCTTCTGGTTTAAGCCCTGAAGCGCCCATGGCGAGTGTCAATCAGTGACACCTCGTCACAGAGTGGGGTGGGGTCAAAAGCCTCACTGACCCCATCCCACTCTATGACGAGGTTGGGACTGCTGCCTTCCCTCATTGGCTGACCTAAGTGTGTGTTTTTTTAATGAATGTTTGGTGCATGCGTGTATGTTTGAATGTTGATGAGTATTTTGAATGTATGTGTGTGCGTTTGTGAATGAATGAGTGTGAGTGTGCTTCCCGCCCGCCCCCTCCCTCCTAAAATTACCGGCCGCCACTGTAAACTATATCACCGCATGAGCGAGGAATGTACAAGAACCACAGTTTGGCTTTTCTATTGACTCCTCTCTCCCAATCACTGATGAAAACATAAGGGTGTGAGAAGCCAATTACCATAAGACACCCACTCCTACCTGACTCACCCAGTCTCTCCTGACCCAGCTCTTGATTCTCAACTGAACTTTGCTGACACGCCCTGAACCAGATAAGTGTGCACCCCGAGACAATCAAGATTGAAGTGGCTAAAACAAGGCCCCGCCTCACAACTGACATATTTACCATCGCTTGTGCCGAAAGGGTGACAGAGACCCTCTGCTGGCACATGTGTAGTTGCTCCCACAAGGCAACAGTAAAAAAAAAAAACCTTGACACTAATTTAAATTAAACAGGCAGACCTTGTGCTGCTGAGCTGCTTCTGTATTCCTACCTCTCTTCTTTCTCCCTTGGCCTCACCCCTGAGTACAGCACCCGTAGCTGCTGGTAACTGAATTTGCACCATGTGCTCTCTAGGTTTCGCCTAACGGCAGCGTGCATGGACTGTCATGTTGGCCATGGTCTCTTGTGTTACTATTCTTTGGCTGCCTTATTACTTGTCTTTGTAGCCTTCTAATTTGGCAGATTATGTGAGGCATCACTTCCTTTTGTTTGCAAGCACATGGACCAAGTACAGATTAATTAATATCAATTAGGATTCACCTGCTGATCGCGCTGTAATTGAGGTACTAATTCTCCTTTTGGCATTTCTTAAGCACAAACTCAAAGGTATCATTGCATTTCCAGCGCACCAGTTACACTGCACAACTTTGCATTTTTTTTAGTGCTTCAAATAAGCACCAATTGCATTCCTCAATTCACATTCTTTATTTTTTTAAGGAAAGGGAGATTAACTAATTTGCTCAGAATCACAGTATGTTAGGCCAACACTGAGATTTGAATCTGGTTCCCTAGCTCCAAGGATGGCAGCTCTCCACATAGCACCACATCCTTCTTCATCCTCCCATTCAGTAACCTGCAACCCTCATTGCTTTTAGCCATGTTTCATAGCAGCACTGCTGTATAACAAGGCTAAAAAACACATTGACAAAGCCATCATCTCTCACGTAGGTGAAACCTATTATTGGCTTTGCCAATGCTTGTTTTGACTTGAAACTAGCGAGGGGTATATGAAATCATACACTTCAGATATATACTACAAAGCGCAGCTTCAAAAGCTCCTACTACCATTATATGTACAAAACATAGATATCTCAATACAAACATGTCAATATGGACCTGAGGTCACTATCAATCATTTTCTCACCACAAACAAGCTTTGACAAGAACATAAAGATTACTCTCAGTCCTACAAATTGTGGAAGTGAGTTTGGCTAGAACTAGAAATGTAAAAGAAGTTATAATTTGTTTATGGAGATGTGCGCAAGGACCATTTTGTGCAGGGAATCTTAAAACAATACCCATTAGAGTACTCCTGCACTTTGGTTTGGATGTACGATTCTTCATGTTCACATAGCATGATCTCTGTGAGCGAATTGTAACTTTTTTAATTAAAGTACTAGGTAAATCGTGTGATTTCTTAAAATGTTTCTATTTCCTGATTCTGTTATTATGCTCAGGGTGGATATGCACATACAGCAAAAGAAGCCCTGATGTATAATTGCATTTCTTTTTCACAGATAAAACACACTTTCCTGAGGAGAGAGCCTTGCACTAACATCCCCACAATGTTTTGGGGGTGTTCCGTTGCCTGCCTTGGAATGGCATGTACGCCATCTCTATGCTGGATCAAATTGCAGGCAATTTCCAATGGTAGAGAGTGTTCAAGAGGACTTAATGAATATATGCAAATTCATAGGTTTGTGGTGTTCACAAACTCTGAGGATTATCTTGATCTGCTGATTTCCCACCCCTTGCTTGATGTTTGATCTGAATATCTGTATGCAGTTGTGGCAGTCAGGTACACTGTATTAACTGCAATTATGCCTGCTATGAATTCTTTTGTGGATACCTGTCTTGTAAACCCAGGTTTGCTCCAGAATGGTTCATCTACAAGACAGAGTTGTAACAAGGTGAAGTATCTTTATTTCTCTTAATTACTTCTTTCCATGTGTGCAGCATTCTTGAGTATGCCTCTAAGGATTGTTTTTGTGCAGGAAGGTATCTATTCCTGCAGAAGAACAATCCTGATGGTGGGAGAGAACATTTCTGTTTTCTTCCTTTCACGCAATGCAGAAAGTTTCCTTACTGCGTTGCACAAAAGAAAAGCAAATCTGGGCCTAATTTTCAATAAAGTCTTTGCAAAGGTTTTCAAAGGTTTTTAACATGGAACTGAGTCATGAACACAAAGCTAGGCACATTCCTGCTTCAGCCTTGAGGGGTTAACCCACCTGAACAACACTATTACCTTACATCCTGAACACAGTCAGGATCTCTGTAAGACTTTCTGCTGGAGGTTGTGTATAGCTGAGTGTGTTCTGTGGTTCATACTTACCGTAACATTTACTAATTTGAAAAAATATAATTTTTATGTATGGCTGTCACTGAAAGCCACAAGCATGAATACTAGATTCTAAATCTGGTTATTCTCTGCTATGACATAGCATCATTTGGAAACTAAAGTTTGTTCCCACTGTTGGTACAAAATAAAGAAATTCCAGACCATGCTAATCAGACTCCCAGAGAGCCTGTTAGTGCTGCACTGCAACTCTGTTGCGATGAAGAGCTTTGCATGCAGAGGGTGAAAGAAGGCATATGGGTTGGCATGCTTAGTGATTGCAGACCAGGTAATAGATTTATATACTTGGGCAAGGAAGGGGTGGCTTGATGAGTGGGTGGTGTGCCCGGGTGACAGGACTGCAGATATGATTTTTTGAATAGGCAGAGGGAGCAGGGGAATACAAATGCAGAGGAGCTGGGCTGGATGCAGGTGGCCAGGTATGTATTTTTATATTTGAACAGGGAAGCCGAGCAGAGAGGGTGATGTGTGTGGGTGGCAGGACACCAGTTCTTTTTTCAGATTGCATGATTAGAGGAAATGCAGAGGTTGTTGAGGGCGGGTGGCAGGTCATCGTGTGTCTATATTTCTTTCAATATTTTAGTAAGGGGAGGAGGGTGATTTTTACAGCAGTGTGACGGAGTGGTTGTTATGCCAGGTACCATTTCTCAAATTTTGGTGGTGGACAAAAAGAATGACAAAGTGGTAGGGGGGAGTGAAAAGACTCTTGTTCTGGTGCAGGAACAGGCACATGTTATGTATGACTTCCCCAACACTACTCTGTCCCTTCACCACTGATGGCAGTAGTGGTAAATTAAATGAAAGGTCATACATAAATTACAGATGAAGATGGGAGTTGGACTTTCTGAAGGGTCGTTGCCTTCCTCCTCCGTTTTTGCTGATCTCATTTTTGCAAATGTTGCAAATGTACTGTTTTCTTGTCCTGATAGTGAAAAACTATTACATTTGTTTTTCACTTTTGCAAGGCTTAGCTCTCAATAGGGCAACATTGGGGTTACCTCATTACATTTAATAATGATAACATCCAATTGGGAACTGTTAGAAATTGTAGTTCCTGGTTGGCAGGGGTATGTACCCTATCCAAGTAGGAACCACAATCCTAATCAGGGTAAATCACAAGCACATCCTTAATTAACCTGCGCTCACCCTCTGGTATCTTGTAATAGAGCAGTAAGGCTTAACTGAAGTGGCAGTGTGTAAAATATTTGTGCAACAGTTCAAACAGTAAAACAGCAATAACATCACCCAAGATGCCATCCCTGGTTAGAAAAAAAAGAGCTTAATTTACTAACTGAAACAAGACCAAAACAACAAACATTCAATAAGTTTTAAAGAATAAACTGTAAAAAAGCACTTACAAGGGATATCTGGTCACAGCGGACTGGAACAAAGTCAAGAGTTCAGGCCAACCACAATGAAGCATTGACTGGATGCAGGGACACTCTTAGGCCTGCTGAACAAAAGGAGGCCCGGGCGTAGAATTCTGCTCTGCCAGTGGAGTTTGTGGAATTCGGGCACTTCGCACTACACGGAGTTCCAGAAGTCCATAATCCGGCGCGGAGCAGAGTTCGTTCACGCATGAGATTTGGTTTTGGCACTCTCTTGCGGGTGCCATAATATTCTGGGGCTGCTAGCGAGACTGCGTTCATGCGCACTGACTTCATGTTTACCCTCGCTGCTTCCAGCTGTGATGGTGGCCAAAACAGTCCCACTCATGAGTGCAAATGCACCTGAAGTAGATTTTCTTCTTAAGATGTACCTAAAAGAGACTTTTAAGTGGATTTTCGTCTTCAACTTACCCTTCAAGTTGTTTTTTTATTGTGAGAAGCCTTTGTTTTGTTTTTCAAACAAGAAGGACATGCCTTAAAGACTCCAATTTCCTGTTCCTGTCCAGCAGGCTCCTCCCGTTGCTTTGTCCATCTTCTAGTCACTTTCCACTTGTTTTTTGAGGTGGAAGGATCACTCTGTTTGTCTCCTGAATCTACCTTTGGATTTAAGGGCTTTCGTTTAGTGAAATCACACAAGTACAGTTCAAAACCTATTGAATAAGGGTGTTGTTTGTTTACTTGGGCATGCACCAGTATTTCTTTGTACTTTAATTTGATTTTAAAATGTTATATTGGTAGGTGACCTGAAGTTTAAGTATCGGCCTAGTAATTATTTATTTTGCAATTCATTGATTTTTCATCTTTTGTAATGAAGAATTGTTGCTAAGCTCAGTACCTTTTCTACATGTTGTTAACATTTTGCAATATTATTTTGCTAAGTGGCCTAGATTTTCAAAGAGCCAGCTAGCCAGTGGGCCCAGTAATAGCAGTCATCAGTGCATGAAATACATGTTTCAGTGGTATATGTTGTTAATACTTCATTTAGGGCAGGGATGGCATTGGATTAAATAAAAAATATTGGCTATTGTTTGCATTTAATTTTTTGTTTGTAAAAAGTGTAAGAGTGTATATGTTATGGGGTAATATTTGATGGCATAGGAGGTTGTGTACTGTTGTTGTGAACATTTTATAGCTCAGTTAAATTTCATGTGTTGCATTACTGAATTAATGTTAGTGTTTTCTTCAGTGTTACCATCATGCCTCCTTATGGCCAGTGTTTGTGTGTTTATCATCATCCACCATTTGTCTTTGTTCTCCATGTTGTGTGGCCAGTAGCCACTTTGTGCAGTCTACGTCCATAGGCTTGCATGTCTTCTTTGTTCTCTATGCCTCCTTGTTCACAGTTGTTTGATCATATGACTGGAGGCCATGTTGTGCATCCAGCCGGTGTGTCGTTGCCATAGGCTTGCATGTGTTCCTTGTTCTCCTTGCTCCCTGTTGTTGTTGTTTGACCATTGGGCTGGTGGATGTTTTGAGGATCCAGCCATTGTCCTTTTGCTATAGACCTGCATGTGTTTTATGTTCTCCATTCCTCCTTGCTCCTTGTTGGTTTTGACTGTCTGGCTGGCAGGCATTTTGTGCATCAAGCCAGTGTGTCTTTGCCGTAGGCTTGCATGTGTTCTTTGTTCTATATCCCTCCTTTCTCCTTGTTGTTGTTGTTTGACCATGTGTCTGGCAGCCATTTTGTGCATCCAGCCAGTGTCCCTCTGTCATAGGCTTGCATGTGTTCTTTGTTTCCCATGCCTCCTTGCCCTTTGTTGTTGTTTGACCGTGTGGCAGGCGACCATTTTGTGCATCCAGCCATTGTGTCTTGAATGTGTTCTTTGTTCCCCATGCCTCCTTGCTCCTTGTTGTTGTTGTTTGACAGTGTGTCTGGTGGTCATTTTGTGCCTTTGCCAGAGGCTTGCATACATACATCAGCAATTAATAATAATTTGTTTATTTTAAGAGTATATATAAATTTTTTATTTTACTTTTTTATCTTAATTTATTATTTTATTTTATTTATTTTTTGGATTAATTTTTTATTTTAATTGTTAATTATTTTTAATTTACATTTTAAAATGTTTTATTTTACACGTTTATTTTAATTGTTTCACATTTCCTGGTTTTTAATTTTAATTTTTAATTTTAGTTTTATTTAAAAAAAATATTTCATTATATTTAATTCTACATTTTGCCTTAATCCATCCATCCGTTCCTCCATCCTTCATCGTCCAAAGGCGCACAGCCATGCTACAGCATTCGGTTTCTTTGGTTGTATAATAATTCAATTTCCTCCTAAACACCCTGGCCATGGTGCATTGCAGACACATCAGCAGCATTAATAGTTTTTTTTAATGATTATTCCATTTCCCCTTGACCACCTTGCCGCCACAGGTTTTTTAAGTATTATCCCGTTTACTCATGCACCTCTCTCTGACTACCACAGGTGTCTCGTTTACAGATGGAGACAAAGCAAAGAGCTATACCTGCATGTTGTACTGCCTGATTTGAAATGAAATTTTATGGGGTGGTGGTGTGGTTTGACTTTGCAATGTTTGATTAAATCGGTATTTATTACATAAATAACAAATCATACTAATAGTGAATTTGTCTGTACTATTTCAACCTACATCAATGCTGCATTTCACCTATTACATGTTTTTCTTGCTTGGTTGCGTTTAGGTGCACAAGAGAAGACACGTCACATCACCTGCAGTACTGCCAAAGAGAAGACCTGCAAAGTTAGCCCTCCAATCTCTTCTGCTTGTGCAGCTTAGTGCCACTGCCAATTCAGAACTTTAAGAAGGCCCCAAAGAAAGTTGGTCCCAAGAAAGTGGTCATTGAGAAGAAGCAGCTTTCCACCAGTGGCATGCCAACTGCAACCGTTTCCATGAGATGTGTGCCTGCCACACCATACTTTGGGGAGGAACATGGGACCAGCACTCCCACATCAACAGCACCAACCCAACCTAAGACAATACCATGTCTGTTAGTGAGGCAGTCATTGCATTCATGGCAATGCCGATGAGCAGTGATGCTGAATTTGATTTACCCCTTTCGCAAAGTAGTACCCAATCATTTCAAGATACAGAGTTGGATCAGAACAAGAGGTTTAGCTTTCTGCCAAGCAAGAACCTCCTCTTTTAAAATCAATGGCTCCCAGATCTCCAGCAAGAATAAAGAAGGGTACTACTCCAACATCTTCTCCATGCCTCACTCATGATGACGATGATTGGGACATGGAGTGGACCCTGGCAGACCCCTGGAGATGTCAGGAGAGGCAGGAGAAAAATAAAGTTCTAAAAAACCTTAGAATCATGAAAGGGGATGATGGTGAGGAGGATAACGATGGTGAGCCAGTCATTGTGAAAGCTGGCACTGAGCAGTCCAACATTACTATCCAACCTGCTCTGAGGAATGTGGAACAGGAAGCACCGCCAGCTCTCATATTTGTAAAGCCCCAGCAGAGACCTGCAACAATCCCTACCTCAGTAGAAGTATGCACTTCAGAGAGGCAATTGACACACACACACCTACCTCCATTTCATCTTCAGGCATTGGCAGTGGCCCAATAAGAAAATACTTCTCTCCAGTTTGGGACTTACGATAAGCGAACAGAAGGAGAACATAGCAATATGCTCCATTTGCAAGTGTTTGTCGAGGTAAGCCTATTTCACATTATGGCACTGGAGGCCAGAAGACCCAGATGATAAAACATCACACAATCAGGTGGGAGGAGCACCTTAAAAAATTGTGGGAAGTTGTTACGGTGGTGAAGGTGAGGGGAGCTGGAAATAATCTGCGGCAACTGGTCAAATCCCAGTAAAGGTGAGGAAGAAGTGGGTGACACCCTCACTCAAAGCAGCCCATTTCCCCAGCAGCGTGCCAGAATCACCCTCTCAGGGACCTCACACTGGCACAGGAAGACTCAGAATCAGATAGAGACACCACAGCATGCAGTGACTGCACCACAGCACACATTGAGTCTACGGCAAGCTACATATCAAAAGTCTCCTGTGTCTGTAGCCCCACAAAAGAAGAATATTCAGGCTACGATTACGGGCATGCTTAGGCTGGAGGGGCCCCATGACCACAAACACCCAATGGCAAGTTTTTCATTGGGAAGATGGCAGAAATGTTTCGCTGGACATCCTCCCTTTTTTTTTTTGTGGAAGGATTGGAATTCTTAGATTTTGTGGCAGTCATCTGACCGAAATGGAAGGTTCCAAGTCAGAACCGGAGTTGCTGTACAGCTCCATCACAATGTGCTGCAATTGGTTGGACGAGCTTTGCAGCAAAGTTTTTTACACACTATCCACCTGATGACAGACATGTGGAGCAGTTGTCAGGCTACTGATTACGTGTGCATCAATGCACACTAGCTCCCTTTTGTGGCGGTAAAGCAAAAGCTATCCACAGGTCTTGGCCCGAAGAAATTTAAAGAGCATTCAGTGGCATGCAACAGTAGCCATGTTCACCATGGAGAAATCACATACAGCTGCAAACATCTTCGATGAGTTTAATAGCAAGGTGTCTGATTGGCTGCGACCCAGAGGTCTCCAAATTGGATTTGTAGACACAGACAATGGCAGTAACATAGTCAAGGCCATGGTAAATAGTGGCTATTTCAGGGAACTGTGTTTGGCACTTTGCATCAACCTGGTTGTACAAGACATTCTCAAAAAAGAAGACATAGGCAGCAACATACTGACCCCCTGCAGATGAATCTGCACTTATTTCAGCCATTCCTTTAAAACCCGGAAGCAGTTGCGGCTTATTCAGCGTGGTAACAGAGTACCAGTTAATTCCCTGATATAGGAGGTGCCAACATACTGGAACTCAATCTATTATATGTTGTAACGTCTCTTTGAGCAGTACAGGCAGATTAATGGCTATGTCATTCTAAGAGGAGGGGATGCAATTGAGAAAGCTATGACCATAGACGCAGACAAATGGGGCCTAGTCAAATACCTGACACAGATGCTGTTCCCTTTTGAGGGTTTCACCATTGTTGCACCTGCTACAGGAGCAGCTAAAGAAGGTGTCTCAAAGGTTTGCACTAGGAGGTGTGAATGAAAACTCAGAAGTGCATGCCTTGGTTGACAGCCTAAGTAATCCCTTAACTTGTAATGCAAGGCTACAAAATGACATTATCTCACCTAAAGAGTAGATCTGTGCCACCCTCCTTGATCCACACTACAAAAAAATTCATCCTACTTTCATTCCTTTTTCTGAAGGGGATGTTTCAAAATATAAGAGATAGGTTGTTGAGCAAGCCGTAGAACTAGAAGAAGAACGGCTGAAACTTAGAGTCTTGCTCCGCAGTTCTGGAATGCCGCCATCAACTCCCAGAGAGGGCAGTCTTCTCCCATAGCAGCCAACACCAGCAACAGAGCTCCGGCAACATCAGCATCAGAAGAATCGGACCCAAACTCTGCATTGACTTTGTTTCAAGTGGCAGGTATTTCAGTCCAGTGCAGAGGCAAAGGCAAAAGAGGTCAAGCAAGTGGCAGCACCGATGACACTTCAGAAGATGCTCCAGGAATATCTGGATGACCCAAAAGAGGTGTATGTGGATCATAACCCATTGGTGTATTGGTATGGGAAGTTACGTCAATGGCCAGAACTCAGCAGCCTGGCAATAAAGTATTAGGCTTGTCCTGTAGCCATCATGTCTGCTGAACATGTGTCCCATGCAACTTGTGCAGTTGTTAAAATTGAGAAGGACCAGACTCTTTCCTCACAACTTGGTAAGATTAGCCATGATCAAAATGAACCAGCATTTTATACCACCTGATTACACTGTTGCTGAAACACCACAGGAGAAGGAAGAGGATGATTAGTCTGAATCAAGTGTGTTTGGTGATCAACTTCTGGGTGAACCACCTGCGTTTGAGGATGAGCTCTACTTCCTGTACTGAGAATGCCAGTGCAACCATTGAACGTTTAAATTATTTCTCGTCAAACTTCCTTTTTTATTTCTTTGCAAAAGAGCAAAATTAGCTTGTGTCGAATTTATGCTGCCCCACCATTTAATAATCACATATATGGCTGGATTGGAGTTGGACCCGTGTGCAGGGCAGAATCCCCCACATTCCCTTCAGGACATTTGAGACAATGCCTGATAACCTCATATGCCATTGCCTATCTGTAGGAAAGTGCCACTGGTGGAATGGTTACCCCACCACTTTTTGCCTACTGTTGATGCCAACTTTCATTGAAAGTGTGCTGGGACCCCACTAACCAGGCCCCAGCACCAGTGTTCTTTCCCTAAAACTGTACATTTGTTTCCACAACTGACACAGCCCTGGCACACAGTTAAGTCCCCTGTAAAAGGTACCCCTGGTACCGAGGGCCCTGTGGCCAGGGAAGGTCTCTAAGGGCTGCAGCATGTATTATGCCACCCGAGGGGACCCCTTACTCAGCATATGCACACTGCCTTGCAGCTTGTGTGTGCTGGTGAGGAGAAAAAGACAAAGTCAACATGGCAGCCCTCTCAGGGTGCAATGCCAGGAAACCACTGCCTGTGGCATTGGTAAGTCACCCCTCTAGCAGGCATTACAGCCCTAAGGCAGGGTGTACTATACCACAGGTGAAGGCATAGCTGCATGAGCAATATGCCCGTACAGTGTCTAAGTCCATTCTTAGAAATTATGGCCCATATTTATACTTTTTTAACGCTGCATTTGTGCTGCTTTTTGAAGCAAATGAAATGCAAACTTACAAAATACAATTGTATTTGGTAAGTTTGCGCTGTTTTTGCGTCAAAAAATGACGCAAATGCAGCGCTAAAAAGTATAAATATGGGCCTATGTGTGCAGGGTAGCCATATTGAGTATATTGTCTGGGAGTTTGTCATTACGAACTCCACAGCACCATAATGGCTTCACTGAATACTGGGAAGTTTGGTATCAAACTTCTCAGCACAATAAAACCACACTGATGCCAGTGTGATATTTACTGAAAAATGCACACAGAGGGCACCTTAGAGATGTCCCCTGTATGTTAGCCAAACTGCTAGTGTAAGGCTGACCGGTCTGTGCGAGCCTGCCACTTTCAGACAAGTTTCTGACCACATGTGGTGAGTGCCTTAGTGCACTCTGTGGTCAGAAACAAAGCCGGTCCTCGTGGAGGTGCTTCACATCTCACCCCTACAGGAACTCTAACACTTGGCGGTGAGCCTCAAAGGCTCAATCCTCAAGGCTCAATCCTCGGGTTACAGTGCCCCAGGGCAGTCCAGCTAGTAGGGATGCCGGCCCCCATGGACAAAGCCCCACTTTTGGTGGCAAGTCTGGCGGGAAAATTTGGGAAAACAGGGAGAAGTGACCACTCCAGCCAGGACCACCCCAAGGTGTCCAGAGCTGAGGTGACCCCCTCCTTGCAGAATCCACCATCTTGGTTTGGAAGACAGGGACCAATAGGGATACGAATGTGCCTCCCTCTCCAAAGGGAGTGGGCACAAGGAGGGTGTAGCCACCCTCAAGGACAGTAGCCATTAGCTGCTGCCCTCTGACCCCTGAAACACCCTTACATCTAGGATTTAAGGGCCTCCCTGAACCCAGCTCACCAGATTCCTGGTGACCTACAAGAAGAAGAAGGACTGCTAAGCTGAAACCCCCAGCAGAGAAGAAGGAAGACAACAACTGCTTTGGCCCCAGCCTTGCCGGCATATCTCCTGCTTCAAAGAACCTGCAAAAAGACCAGCGATGCATCCAGTTGGCCCAGCGACCTCTGCCAACTCCAGTGGACTGCCCTGCAAGCAAAAGGACCAAGAACTCAAGAGCACAGCGTCTCTGTCTGAAGAAACCTACAACCAAGGACTCCCACCTCACTCCTGGTGTGTGAGTCTTGACCCCTGTGCACCCGACTCCCACGGCCCGTGTCCAGATGGTCCACCTAGCAAGAGAAGGTTCCCCAGGCGACTGTGAGCAAGTGCCCACCCTAGGTTGACCTCTCCACCCCTGCACTACGACGCCTGCAGAGGGAATCCCGAGAACCCCCCTGACCACGAAGCGCTGGACAAAGATATCCAACTCCTAAGAACACACTGCACCCACAGCCCCCAGGCCTTGGAGAAACTGACCCCCGGTGCCTCAACACTCAGCAGGCGGCCCTTCTCCCTGTTCGACCAGTGGTGTGCCCGAGATCCCACCCGGACCTCGCCTGCAGCCTCTGAGTGACCCCCTGGGTCTCCTCATAGACCAGCATTGGAAACCCGACATCCTGTTTGTACCCTGCACCCACCCGCCCCTGTGCTGCTGAGGGCGTGTGTTTGGTGTCTACATGTGGCACCTCTAGTGCTCTTCTAATGCCCCTTGATCTGCCCTCCGAGTCGTGATTACTTACCTGCCGGCTGTCCGGATTCTGGGTACCCTCTATAGGAGCCCAATTAAAATTTTCTCAACTTTGACCTCTGCACCCAACTGGCCCCGTGTTGCTAGTGGTGGGTGTTTGAGGTTAACTTGAACCCCAACCGATGGACTTCCTAAAAGCCAGAGACTGAAACTGTAAGTGTTATACTTACCTGTAAACTGACCTAACATTTCTTCCCTCCAGGGACTGTTTGGAAATTCCATTTTTATAATAGCTTATTGCCAATAATTCAAAAAACTGTATAAAGTGCTGTTGATACCTGTGTGAAATATGAAACCTTTAAGGTTGCCTGTAATTTGAGTCTGGTGGTTCTAAAACTAATGTAAGAAAATATATATTTTCAATATAAAGCCATTGGTCTGGAGTTAAATCATTGAGTGTGTTCTTCCTCTATTTTCTGTGTATGTACAACGAATGCTTTGCACTACCCTCTGATGAGCCTAACTGTTCGACCACACTACCACAAAAGAAAGCGCTAGTATTATCTACTTAAGCCTCTGTTAAGCCTCTGGGGAACCCCTGGACTCTGTGCACACCATATCTAACTTTGATATAGTATATACAGAGCCAGCTTCCTACACTAACTTTTTTTTTATTTTTACCTCATCTAGCCAGGCTGCCCAGAAGATCATTGATAAAAAGACTGCCAGTGCCAATGCCAAATTCCAATGTGTTGATACCATCAAAGAGGAGATAATATTTTGTACCACCCACCGTGCTTGGATTGGAAAAGGTAACCACTAACTATTGCACCAAAGAGTGGTGATATATTGAGTGATTGTTAGTTATGATTGATGATGTAAGTGGTGACTGACAGTGAGGGAGGGATTGATGTGTGATAATTTTTCCTGAGAGTGATTGGGCTTTTACAGTTAGCGAAATTTACCTGCAGGCTGCAATCCTTTTTCTTGGTTCTTCAGGGACCAAAGCTGTCACTTTAGTTACCAAACGCAAATCTAAACAAAAGACTGCAATTCTGTTTATTTATTCTTCAACAACAATGCACTACACAGGTCTACCTCGCTTGGTTTGGGATTGAGACGTAGTACGCAGTCAGGAGGAAGAGGGAGATGGAAGGACTCAGGGAGGGACTACCTCAGTAGCTAGAAGGGGAAAGTTATCGACTTCAAAGAGAAACCATGATGATGGGGAAGACTCTGAGGCCTAGTACTCACTCAGCTCTGTGAACTGGAGAGAGGTGTGTTGATTTGGGAAATGCTCCTGAGTGTGTGTTTGCTAGATTGCTGACTCAATTAGGAAACTCCTCCTTATGTTCTTGCTCTACCTCTGAGTCTTCTTGGTACATTCCTGACTCCTCAGGAAACTCTCCTGCGTCCTTTTGTCCTTCTCATTTACTCTATAATACAGTTACTGTTTTTCAATATGCAGGCCTTCTCCTAGTCATCTCTTGCATAAACTAAACTTGGTGAATGCTCAACACTCCAGCTTACCTACTGGACAGGTTCAACCAGGCACCTATGAGTGACGGACATTCTGAGAAGAATGGAGATGCACTGCCCAATTTGGCAATACAGTACCATGTTCTTTTTAACAATCATAATTTTTAGAACTGGGTGGGTTAACTTCAATCCTCCATAATTTCTACTTTTCAAACCTAGAAGACAATATTTACAGATATACTATCTTGGGCCTCTCTGGGGCTGAAGGACTGTTTACAATGCATTTAACTGAACTGTGTCATACGTATGCCTTCATCATTTCCTTCCACAACAGATTGATGATGGTGTGCTGCTCAGCGCCCCGATGAATATTGTTGTTGTTTCTTTTGTGCAGTGTTTGTCTTTGTCACACCATTCCCCAAATCCCCTTTCCCAACCCTTCATCGACCCCCTAACCCTCTTCCCCTGGGCTGAGTGATTTATTGAGGTGTGACTTAATTTTATACCATAAATAGACACTTGCTGGGGCGGATGTAGTTAAAGTGACACCAACTCATTGCATGAGCTTCTATTACCTGAGCAATATTCCACACCGGTCCATCAACATAATCATTCAGGCCTTGTGTTCTGTGTTGCATAACGGCTTAACCTTCACCAACCAGTCTGAGCCCATCTTTCCTGATTCGAGCCTTCCATTTCCTAAGTTTAGTTTTCATTAAATAACAGCTCCCCATCACTCAGAAGAAGTTGATATTGCTTGTTTTTATTATCATATCAGGTCATCTTTGTTGTGATTCAAATACTGTCATCATGGTAGTCTGGTCCCTGTCTTTCTAGAGCAATGATATAATATATAAAATGCACTAATTCTCTCTTTTCTTTCAATCTAGTTGACAGTGATGGATAACCCTTTGATTAATCCTACAGTTGGAGTACACATAGATGCGAATGACACCTTGTGCCTTCTCTGTTAGTGTGGTAGCCTGCTACTTCTACTACCCCATTAAGTTCAGATAAAATGCCACCTTGGGAAAATACTGCAGTCAGAAGAATGAGGTATAAGCCCACACTTCATCTATTCAGGTAAGAAAAGAACTATGGATTGAAGTGAACTTGTTTAGTTAGTAATTACCTTCTATGGAAGAGATGTTTTTGTGTGTTTTTATAGGCACAACAGGCAATGCAGTCATCCCCTAGTGGTCAACATAGTTACAGAGGGCAGTAGAGCAAGGCTATAAGTAAATGATATACACTTTTTTAGCAGATTTAAAAAAAAACAGGCTATATTAAAACACCAAATTAAAGATATGAGGCATAAATGAAGTAAAATAAATTATCCCCTTTTATTTTTTACAAATAGAAAACCTACCCTTTCCACCCATAACAGGCCCACCCCTCTACCCAAAAAATGACACCGTCCCCTAAAGTCCACTGAAAGTCCACAACAAAAGAAACAAAAGTTCACAACCAAAGTCCAAAGTGCAAAAAACCCAGCTCCCAACTCCCTTTTCCACCCTCTCTACCCACAACAAGTGTCTCTCCTATCAAAACGAAAAAATAAAAAAAACTGTCAGAAAAGGGCATTCTCCACGTGGGTCCGAGATCTAGCAGTCCAGGTAGTCTAGGTGGTCCAGGCACACAAAATGTTGCAGGATGCTGTATGGAAATTGCAGTCCTAGTGTGAGGGGGCAGCAGTGGTGGAACAGGGATAGACTGATGCCATCTGGCAGCAATGCTGATGGTGCTGCTGGGAGCTGGAGGGACTGGCAGCCGGTTACAGGAGTTAGGACCGGTGGAAATGTTGGCTGCTGCTTGGGCTTCATCCTCCTTCTCCTGAAGGGCCACCAGCCATTCATTGTGGATGTCCTTTAGCCACTGACGCTGCAGCTGGGCTGCTATCTCCTGGTGAGTTGGATGTCTCTCAGGAGTACCTGTAGCAGGAAAAAAAAAAGGAAAATGACAAATTAAAACAATGCTTTTTTAAAAAGTAGAGTGGCACAGTAGCAGTAAATTGCTGGTCCTCTAGAGCCACTGGAATTTGATGTGGCTGATTACAACGATTTACAGAGCCACTTTTTTTTACCCACACATGCCTCACTGTAGTTGACAAATGTCAAAAGGGTAAAATTTGAACTGTCATGGGTCCGTTAAGGAATCTATGAAATATTAATCAGTTGTACATAAATGTGGCAACTGCCAAATGGGATTTTGAATTTTTTTTTGGGTGGCTAGGACAGAACTTTGGAAAGCATAAAGAACTGAAGTACTAGGAGATGACAGAGTGGACACTTGGAGGGAAGGGAAACATACCTCTTAAGTTTGCAATGGATTGACAACTTTGTAAATGCTGCATAACTTAAGCAGATGCACAGACAACTCTACTGTACTTCTGCATTGAACCACGCTGCAGCCACGAAATAGTAGCATGGGTGACTAATGGGTAGGGAGATATGATGATGGGTGGAAGGATACATATCTGCCTTGCTTCAACAAGAGCTAATTGATGAAGAAGACAGAAAATTAAAATACCCCCTTTGATAACTATGCATACCAAGCAAAGTAGGTAAACAGACACGCCCCTTTCTAGAAGAGCTTCATATTTCTTTATCCAAGCAATTATACATTCATCTTTTCTTTCATCCATTCTAAACACTATTTAAGCTTTACACTCTCTCATCCAGTATTTCACCATTCCAGTACAGCCCTTCACATATCCACCTGTCCAGCCATGCACTCACCTATCCAGTATCCACCCTTTCAAACACCCTGCTTTCACCTATCTATCCATTTACCCATGCATAGTTAATTACCATTGTTCTTTACCATCCACCCATTCAACAGCCAAGCATCCTTTTACCCATCCACCCTTCGCCCTATGATGCATCCTTTCAGCCTTTTTACCCCTTTCATCCATCCCTTTACCCACCCATGCATCTCCTATCACTTATCTATGTATCCTTTCTTTTCATCCACACATCCTTTCACTCACAAACCATTTCACCCATTCTTTCTTTTAGCCGTCCATTCCTTCATTCGCTTTTCCATCAAGCCATCATTTATAGTACCTATTCATTATGAGCTTTTGTCTGCTGATTTGCAGGGAGAAGAGGCCATTAAGAACTCAACCCTGTTGTAGCTGCTAAACCAGGGGCTTCACAAGTAACACCCTTGCAATGAGTATACCAGTAATTGTCAATGAGCAAGAGCAATATGACTTACCAATGTCCGTCCCTGCTGCCTCCTGTTCTACCGCTCCGACCACTGATGCATCCGGTGCACTTGTGCTGCTGCCAGCCCCTGCACTGGTGGTCGGTGCGGCTAGAAAACCATTACACATTTTAGATTCCCAAAAAATACAACCTCAACAGATCCATACAGTTCTATCTGAAAAGTCAGGTAGACAAACTAACACAAAAGTTTCATAATGAAGGGGAACAGCTAAGTCACTGAAGTGCAATAAAGGGATGGAATACTTTGGTCAATCCAGGAAAACCTATGGTGAGGTCTTGGTTGGCAAATAATATGGACATGAGCATGGCAAAGAAAACCTTCACATACATGAGTAGAAAAGATGACTTGGGCATGTAAACTTGCTGGTAGAGTACCTGTCCTAAAATCTGTACTCTTAGTATTAAATTACCAGACTGCAAGCTATGTGATGGGAGAAGGGAAAGCTAAACTTACTCACAAATCAGAAGAAAGCTAGAACAGACCGGAAAATGTCAGGTTCAGAAACATGAAAAACAGATAAATGCAGGGATAACAATAATTTAACAAAGCTTAGATAGACTGAAAATAAGTAACAAAAGGTAGACAGGCATAGTAAAAATAAAAGAAAAATTATTTATAATGAGGAGAGGTGAAAATTAGGGAAATAATAATAATAATATATCAGTAAGACTTACTGGAGCCAGTAGATCTGCCACTGCACTGGTGGGGGCACTGCCATCCTCATCTCCTCCTGGACCCACCTTGGCTGCTACCCTCTTCTTACCCTTGGGTGCTGAGGTAAGAAATAAAGAAGATTTAAAAAAAAGATTTGTGGTAGAGCTAATCTCCTAAAAAATATTAGACCTATTAATTTTACTTTCCTAATTTCTACACCTTAGCCCTACTCCAAATTTCCTAAACCACGGGCTATGTATACAAACTTTTGACATAGGGCAAAGCTGCAAGCCTTCTTGCTGCGTTGCCCTCCATCAAAAGAAAAGGGCTGGAATGTGCCATATCTATAAAATATGGCACATTCCTTTTATTTTTCCTATGAGCTGGCGCACAACACAATGGGCTGTCATGCACCAATGCACCAATGGTGCGAAAGTACCTGCATTGCGAGAATGATTGTTTTGTGCAGGAAGGGACACCTTTCTGCAAAAAACAATCACAAGACGAAATTTACTTTTTCTATGTGTGTTTCAGCAAAAGGAAAAAAACAGGAGTAATAGAGGTATTTCTCCTCATTGCGTTTCCCTTACAACTCCCCTGGGGAATTGTAGGCTTTTGACGACTTCCCAGGTTTACAAAACCTTGTAAATCTGGGAATGTGTCAAATGCTATGGGTGTTACATGGGAACACCCACCATAACAACCATGTTACACCTCCCTGTTGCATGGTGAGTCAACGCAGCGACATGCATCGCATTGACTCAGTCTATATTTACAAGACCATGAAAATCCACAAAGGGTGGCTTTATGTGGCCCTATAAATATGGCTCTGCAGTGTGTGCTGCCGGACTGTCACTAAACGTACTAACTAATGTTCCAGCGGCGCAAAGGGCCTTGTAATATGGCCCAGGATTTACAAATAAGTACCACTAACAATGCATTTATATTCCATTTGATTATTTAATGCATATATGCATATGTTCTATGATGATATCATTCTTCACATCACCGGGAGATTGAAATTGGGAGGGACTCCATAAGCTACATAAAAAAAGGCACAGAGAAGGAAATGCTGATTCACTGATATTACTTGTTACTACTATGACTATCTTATTCTTGGTGACAGGAGGATTATCTGTATGCATGGCTTCTTAAGAAATCAGTCCAAACACGCACTGATGAGTAAAATTAGGAAGCGTTGACTGAGCACTTGCCTAGCTCAAACTGGATCACATAATAAATATTCATTGGAACGTAAACTTAACTTACCCCTGAGAGTCAGCACTGCTATTAGAAAAAGAATTAGCACTGTGGAACATACACAAGAAACAAAATAAGTTTTCCTCACCTAGCCCAACACCTCGGCTCCTAGCAGGTCAAGCAGGTCCTTTTCACAGTTGATTATGTCTGCCCAATGGTGCATCAACTGCTGCTAGGTGCCCTGGACCTCAGTGTGCTGACGAATGAACTGGGACACCCTCCCCCACAGCAGTCGACGCTCCCAAAGGGAGTAACCGCTCGCAGGCATGCCACCTGCTGCCGGCATGGAGGGAAAAAGGTTCTGCAAGAAAAAGACAAATGCTGCCACCTCCACCTCAGTGAAAATGGGGTAGGGAGTCGCTGATGCCCTCAAAGTAAGAGGCTATCTGCCGCTGTTAGAAATGGGGACTCTGGTTGGCAGTCAGTTTGTGCTCTGCCCAAGCAGGGACCCTCACTCTAGTCAGGGCAATGGAGATACACACTTAGATAACCCCTGCTCGCCCCCTTGGTAGCTTGGCACAAGCAGTCAGGCTTATCTCAAAGGCAATGTGAAAAGTATTTGTACCAACACACACAGTAATACAGTGAAGACACTACAAAATGGACACCACACCAGTTTAGAAAAATAATAAATATTTATCTAAGTCAAACAAGACCAAAATGGCAAAAACCCAGCATACAAGTCAAGATATGAATTTCTTATTCCATAGAAAACAATGGAAACGTTGATTTTACACAAAGTACCTAGTTTGCATAAAAAATAAGCCACACGGGCGAGCGTGTATCTAAAAAAGTCAGCTATTCATTGATTCCTTACTTACAATTGAGGTTGTGAGTCATTTCTTCTCCCGTCTGGTAGGCGAGGCATCATTTTTAATCCCGCAAGAGAGCAATGCGACAATTTCTGGACAGGCACCTTGGATCTGCGCAGGCTTGGGATGATTTTTGACGCCCAGCGATGATGAGTTAGAAATCTGGCTGCACGGTGTTATAAAATGACACTGCGTGCAGTTTGCATCATTATCAGCTGCCGCAAGCGGGTGTTGCGTCTTTTCTCCAGCCGCAATGTGATAATCTCCCAGCCGTGATGCAGGTGGAGCGTCTACATTTTTCATGCTCAGTGTTCTGTGCGTGGATTTCAGTCCTTGTTCTGCCAGCTTCATCTCTCAAGGGCCCAGGGACTGGATAGGGCATCACATGACAGGGCAGGAGTCTCAGCAAAGAGGCCAGGTGCTGTCAGAGGAAGTCTTTGATGGCCCTGAGACTTCAAAACAGGAGGCAAGCTCAATCCAAGCACTTGGAGATTCTTCTCAGCCAGGAATATATCACAAAGTCCAGTCTTTGTCCCCTTTCACAGGCAGAAGCAGCAACTGCATGATAGCCCAACAATGCACAGTCACAGGCAGGGTCAGCACTTCTCCTCAGCACTTTAGCTCTTCTCCTTGGCAGAGGATCCTCTTGGTTCCAGAAGCAAATCTAAAAATCTAGGGTTTTGGGTCCACTACGTATACCCCTTTCTGCCTTTGAAGTTGGTAAACTTCAAAGGGAGTCTCTGTTTTTCACAAGATCCTGCCTTGCCCAGGCCTGGCCCCAGACACACACCAGGGGGTTGGAGACTGCATTGTGAGAGAGCAGGCACAGCCCATTCAGGTGTAAGCGACCACTCCTCCCTCTACTCTAGCACAGATGGCTCATCAGGATATGCAGGATACACCCCATGTCCCTTTGGCTCACTGTCTAGAGGGGATTTCACAAATAGACCAACTGTCAAACTGACCCAGCCAGGGAATCCACAAACAGGCAGTGTCACAGAATGGTTAAAGCAAGAAAATGCCTACTTTCTAAAAGTGGCATTTCAAACTAACAATCTAAAAACCAACTTCACTAAAAGATGTAGTTTTAAATTATGAGTTCAGAGACACCAAACTCCACATTTCTATCTGCTCCTAAAGGGAGTCTACACTTTAAGGTTATCTAAAGGCAGCCCCCATGTTAACATATGAGACAGATAGGCCTAGGAACAGTGAAAATTGTATTTAGCAGTATTTCTCTGTTAGGACATGTAAAACACATCAGTACATAGTCCACTTTTAACATACACTGTACCCTGCCCATGGGGCTACCTAGGGCCTACCTTAGGGGTAAAAAGGGAAATGTTTAGGCCTAGCAAGTGGGTACACTTGAGAGGTCGAACTGGCAGTGCAAGACTGCACACACAGACACTGCAGTGGCAGGTCTGAGCCATGTTTAGAGGGTTACTAATGTGGGTGGCACAACCAGTGCTGCAGGCCCACTAGTATCATTGATTTACAGGGCCTGGGCACCTCTAGTGCACTTTACTAGGGACTTAATAGTAAATCAAATATGCCAATCATGGTAAAGCCAATCACCAATTCAATTTAAACAGAGAGCATATGCACTTTCTCACTGTTTAACAGTGCTGAAGTGACCAGAGTCCTAAGGCCAACAAAAACTGGTCAGAAAAATTAGGAGGAAGGAGGTAAAAAGATTAGGGATGTCCCTGCAAAAAGGGCCAGGTCCAACAATGACATTCAAAATATTGCCAGCATTGTGAGAGGGTGCCATTTTTAGCAATTCGAGATTTACCCTGCCCATGTTATTTCCGAAGTTTGTTTGTTTAAGTGGTCTAATTCTTATGCCCTCCTCACCATTTAAATTTATTTTGCTGACAAAGAGTGGTCTAAACGTCTTCACACAAATTACGCACTGCAAACTCTTGCAGACGATAGCGAACAGTCACCCTTCAGGTTCTCAAAATGACCCTGTCCCAGCACAGCATGTAAAGCCATTCTTTTTATCCACATTGTGTGGTGATGATACTTAGCTTATCCTTAACGGACACAGGGCCTCATTTACAAGCTTTTGGAGCAGGACAGCGGCACAAGCATTCTTCCTGCGCTGCCCTGCCTCAAAAGAAAAGGGCAGGAATGTGCTGTATCTACAAAAAATGGCGCATTCCTGTCCTTGTCCCCTGCGCTGGTGCACACATTGCTGCCATTTGCCAACCGCAGGCACCCTTCCACCACGGTGCAAGGATGCCTGTGTTGCTGGGATTATTGTTTTTATGCAGGAGGGGCACCTTCCTGCACAAAAACAATCAGAAGACTTTCCTCCTTCTATGTGTTCTGCAGAATGCAGCACACATAGAAAGAGAAAAAAACTAGGAGAAATAATGTTATGTCTCCCGTTGTGTCACCCTTCCACCAACCCTGGAGAGGTATAGGCTTTTGACGCATTCCTAGGTGTACAAAAGCTTGTAAATCTGGGAATGAGTCAAAATCCATGAGTGTTGCTTGGAAACACCCACTGCAACACGCAAGGAACGCCTTCCTGACACAAAGTAAAGCAACACAGCGACTTGTGCTACATTGCCTTACTCCATATCTACAAGGCCTTGTAAAGCCACACAGGGTGGCTTTGCGTGGCCTTGTAGACATGGGTCAGCAGCATGTGCTGCCAGTGTGTCACAAAAAGTGAAGCACTTGCAGCGCAAGTCGCTTGTTAATAAGCCCCACAGTGTGTCAGAGCCCCCAATCAAAAAACAAGAACTTTAAAGGAGGGCCTTACCATCATTAGAAGATGGATAGCCAACAGCATCCTGAAAATTAACTCAACCAAAGCCAAGATCTGAAGCACCTCTACTTCATCGATAGCCGAATGAGACGTAACCTCATGGCCAGAGATAGAGGACAGACCACAAGATCCTTCAGTAGTGGTACAGAACTTTGGATTTCTTTCAGACAGCACCTTGTTCTTGGAAGCACAATCAGTAGCTGTGGCCTCACATGTGTGACAAACGTTCACATCCTAAAAAAATTCTCCCCTTCATTGATCCTTCTTTGCATACAACGGTAGTGAATATCATTCAGTCTCGTCTTGACTACTCCACTGCAGTCTAACAAGATTGTGTATGTTGCCAGAACTGCAACGCTACACTGGCTTCCCATTCAGTCACAAGAAACCTTTCAAGCTTTATCAATTTTCCATAAAGCCATGCACCTAAGATCACTCTCATTTCCGGCCAGTACATTTTGGGCCACCAATTCTTGCTTTTCTACCTCTTGTGGAGGCGAAGGTTGTGTCTGCAGCAGCAGGCAAACTGTGGAACTCTCTTCCTTCGACAAATCTTCTCTGTTTTAGATGCCAGCTGAATTCGTGGCTTTTTAATAATTCAGTGCTTTCACATCGGCACGGTTAAGTTTTAAGTTATGTCTTCATAAAGCACCAAGAAACCTCTCTACAAATAAATTATAACAATAAACGTGTGTGAATTAAAATTATTTATAGACTTTTCACGCATCTTGCAGGGATCTTGAATAGGGTATGGCCAGTAACGAAAAGAGTAACTCTGATGTAATACATTTTCCACTTGGTAATACAATTGGCCCAACATGAGTAAAAACAGAGAAATAAATATTGTTGTCATGGTTTATGGAGCTTTTGACAAAATAAAAGGAGTTGCAGTTCACATGCAGGGACATTCAATTTTCAGCCATCTGGAAGAGCTAGCACTTTTGAGCGCCTAGTATGTACAAATATTTTCAGATGAATGGTAAACTTTGTAAAACTATGCTAATGGCTGCACATAATTTTCAGTCGTGAATCAGAACGGCTGCTCTAATTGATTTGGGAATTCAAATTTCTGTGTTTTTTTTCATTCTAGGACTATTTCAAGAGTGTTTGTTGCCCTGCAGCGAGCTTTAAAAGGGGGACCCGCAGGCTGTATTAAACATATTGGTCGACGATGACACATCTTTTGAACTAGTGTCTGAAAAAAAATCATTGTGTTTGGCCAAGAGAAATATATTGCTATGGAGGTGAGAAAAAGTTGGAGGTGGGACACGGGTGGTGACATAATAAGACAAGTTAAAGACTGGGCGGTTTGCAAACGTCACCAGATCCCTAAGGAGATAATGTAGAACATATCCCGTCATCTAAGGCTTGTTTGTTGTGTAAAATTGTGTCATGTATACAAAACAGTTTTTGTTACTTGATTTGCCTGCATGGACCGATAGCTGATAAATCACGCATTTTCTGTGGACACTCCTCTGCTCTGATTTGATGGAGTGTGTCAGCTTGCAGCAAATTCCATCAGCAGTTGCATGTGATCTCATGGATAAATAGTTTCACAGATTACCTATTTGTGTGCAGTGATAAGTACAACGGATGAGGAGACGGTATTCGCCTTCTTTTTGTTAGAGTCAACACTGGTGCCGTGAAACTTAAGCTGTGATAAAACCCCTATATCTTGTGGAATGAGGTAGATATTATTTTTTCAACTAATGGACATCCTAAGCATATACACAATGTTGTCACATATTTCTACTAAGGGTATGCAAAGTTGCATAGATTTTTCCTTTTAAATTATACAACACTCCTGAAACCCTTGTAAATCACTACAGGGTGATTCACTGTTAAAATCAGGACTTTTCTGAACCTCTTTGACACAAGTGTTATTTGGGTTGAGTCTCTCGTGAGGAAAAGCAATACAAGATATGCACTTGAAACGAAAATGTGGAACAGTTACAAGCATATCATAGTTTCAGAATACTCGTGACAAAAATATATGCAAGCTATGCACTCACACTCAGAATGGTTGCACGTTTTCGGTAACATCTTTTGTAGTATTGTCCAGAAAAACTAAGGGATGCGCTAGCAGATAAAGATGCTCATGATTTACCAGCGACCAGCAATCCCTCACAACAGAAAGCCATGAGAAGGAAACTGTGAAAGGCACAGGTCCACCAATATTCAGGCATGCTGCAATACAAAAGTTGCGGCATATTTATAAAAAGTGACGCATCATTGCATTGCTGCATCGATGCGTCAAAAAAGTTGCACTGCATCAGAATTCAGTGAGATGGATGCACCACATCAAGCTCCCAAGGTGCATCACAAATTCGGAAGCTTCTGTGGGAAGGATGGCGCAAAGCATCTACCCCAAAAGTCAAACACTGCTGAAGTTGGGCTTGCAACAAGTGCAACTTCAGCAATGCATCACAAAACAGAGGCGATTAATCGGTTCTGACTGAAGCAACTAGCCTAATGTGTGGATACTGATGTAATAGAGTGAAATGGTGGAAAACTCACTGTAGACACTTTTCTATTGGTCCTGGGTGTATAGCATACAAATGTGAAGTATTGTCATGTGTCACATTACAGTGGGTATAGTCTACTTATGTGTGCAAAAGTACCTCAATATGTGTTACATATTCAGTGAAACTTGAATGTGAGTGGATACAAGTAATCAATGTAATGTGGTGAGGCAGTTCCTGTCTTCCCTACCTTACGTGTGTACTTACCTTGTGGTTTGCAGTAGACTTGGCTGGACTACGGGACCCATTCTTATATGGATATGTGGCAATCTTGTTCTGTCTCTTACATGGAGTACACAGCGTCTCATTGAATTGCTACGGTGGATGGTAATATATTAGGAGCCATGAACCCAGGTTGCTCCAGGGGCCTGACAACCAGATTGATACATGTGCAGGCCTACTATCAGTTGAAGGGATGTGATTTACTTGCTTACTACAGTGCTTTAAGTGACTTTAGCTGGTCAGATTCCTCTACCACAACACTGCATAATTTCCTATGCCTGGGTTACTGGGGCATAGGAATTATGATGCATTTCAGGCTCTGCCTGCCGCTTACCGACAATGTGTCACTTTTTCAGAAAACTATAAATACCACTGCGTTAGTTTTCCATTAGAATTTATAAGGGATCTCCTGTCCTGTATATTTTAAGATCTGTGTGGCACAGCCGGTTGTGGTGCAGGTATTTTCCGATGCAGGAATAGAAAAACTGACGTATTGGCCCAAATGTATCGCCTTCTAAATATTGAGTACTGACTGCGCAACGGCAGACCAAACAGCTCGTTAATATACCCCTTTATATTTATAATATCCGAATATCAAGATCATAATACCACCAGACAGAAATATTGTGTCCAAAATCTCATTTAACAAAAATAAATGCCTAATGTGTGTTAATAATAAAAAACAAACCTAACAGAAAACTCTTTTTGTACACAATATATAGGGCACATTATTCCTTTCAAACAATATTTTTTGCTAACAATAAATACATCCAGGACTATAGTGCAGCAAATCATGGGTCAGGGCCTGATTTGAAGGCATGGGGAGATTAAATGGTTTTCCCAGAATAACAGGATGGTGAGCCGACGCCGAGACTTGAGCCTGGTTCCCCAGCTCTGAAGTCGGCAGTTCAGGCCTGGTTCCCCAGCTCTGAAGTCGGCAGCTCAGGCCTGGTTCCGCCAGCTCTGAAGTCGGCAGCTCAGGCCTTCACGCCTCATCCTCTCCCCAATAATGTTCTGCCGTGCAACTATGTTCATGTAATAAAAACTTTGTACAGCCCAACTTTGCACTATCGCTGATGCGATTGTCTAAAGGTGAGTTGCATACCTTGGAAATGTGAAGCGTATGTTAGCCAGCTAAGGAAAAAAACTACATTTTACAGTGACATTAATTTCCTAGCTGATTGCAAGAATGACATTATAATTTAAAAAAGAAAATCAAGATCTATAATCCTCTCACAATACATTGAATATTGACCAGCCATTCTGGAAAATATTTAAAAAACTGTTAATTCAACAGCCCTGTGCAGGTGTTAAAAATGCCTCTAAAAATGACACAGTAGACTCTCATAGATTCCACTGCACCATTATTAAGGGCCCCCTAATGGGGGAACAACCCCTCTTGCATACATTATGCCTGGCACAGGCATCATGTGGCACAAGGGGTTAGAAAGTGGTGTAACGCATGCATTGTGCCACTTTGTAAGTCTAGCAAGGCGATTTTGGCATCATTGATCCACAGCATTGAAAAAAAAGACGCTGATGTGGCGCGGGGAGGCGCTAGGCCCTCTTAAATCTGGGCCCATAAATCTAAGCACATATCCCAGAATACTGATGAAATATGAAGAACTGCCAGTAGAACTGGTTTAACAGTGTTCAGAATGGAAGGGATTGTAACTAGTCTCTGGGCTACCAGGATTCAAGACAGGAACCGAGAGAGACTCTGCCACAGTTCAGAATGGAAGGGATTGTAACTAGTCTCCGGGCTACCAGGAGTCAAGACAGGAACCGAGAGAGACTCTGCCACAGTTCAGAATGGAAGGGATTGTAACTAGTCTCTGGGCTACCAGGATTCAAGACAGGAACCGAGAGAGACTCTGCCACAGTTGAAGGTATGCCAGATAGTAGTATGACTTCTACAGGAGAGCATAATGGCGGGAAAGCAGTGCTCAGTATCTAAGGATGAAAAACACTTTCAGTTTCATGTATACACAGGAGAGGGAATAAAACAACGGTTAGGGATTTTAAATGGTATGAACTAGTCGTACTGGAGCGCAGAGCTCACCATCTCTAGCCGGGCAAAGTGCACTGTTTAAACTGGGTCCCTCTTGACCCACATGTTCTAGCTTTGCTCTCGCTCTTTTGACCTTGCACACAGAAGTACTGATGTTATGTATTCCCCTGTGGCACCGTCCTCTTGATTCACTAGAAGTCTGTGAGCAAATTGCCTAATTTTTAGCGAATCCATTGAATGCATTCTGGCCCTTAATCACTCCACGTGGAACAAAATCTGGCTCTCTTGAACGTGCTGTAATGCCCTGGGTCCAATTTTGCACCTCACAAAACTGCAAAAAAAGTTATTCTTAAACAGATAATCAAACTCAAGCCAGGTAATATCTATGAATGCCTTCAGCATCTACTCTCAAACCATCCATGACTAGGTTATAGTCTATGCTAACAAAGACACAAAAACTGGTATAATCAATTCTCCTTAAAATACAAAAACCTTAACACCTGTTGGCTTAGGTTGGGTCTGGGTATATTAGTTCAATCGTAAATACTTTAAAAGTGAACACACTGGCTTTACGCCGATAGACTGGTAGATAGATGGAAGAGATGAGAAGTGAACAATCCCTTGATACATGAGGGGATAAGGGCCTTCCAGAGATTACTTCAGGAAGAAAGCGTGAGCCTTCTGGTTGTGGTGACCAAGGATCTCATGAAATGTATCCAATTAAGTGACAATTTCCAAACAATCAAATATATTTATGATAAAAGATCGTAAAGGATGCACATGTACCACTGCAGCTGGCAAATATATGTTATTTCTAACCTGGAGACGCATGTTTAACAGAGAACAGTGGAATAATAGCGTGCCTGTGATGCATGATGTTAGAATCAATCAATCAATCAATCAATAAATTTATAAAGCGCGCTATGTACGCGTTAGGGTTTCGAGGCGCTAGGGGGGGTAGCTGCTATCGGTCGAAGAGCCATGTCTTGAGGAGTCTCCTGAAGGTGAGGAGGTCCTGGGTCTGGCGTAGGGAGGTCGGGAGTGAGTTCCAGGTCTTGGCGGCGAGGTAGGAGAAGGATCTGCCGCCGGAGGTCTTGTGCTTGATTCGGGGAATGATGGCGAGGTATAGGTTGGCAGAGCGGAGTTGGTGGGAGGGAGCGTAGAAGTTGAGTCTGTTGTTCAGGTAGGTGGGTCCGGCGTCGTGTAGTGCCTTGTGCGCGTGGGTCAGGAGTTTAAAGGTGATCCTCTTGTCCACGGGGAGCCAGTGGAGGTCCTTCAGGTGGTGGGAGATGTGGCATCGGCGGGGTATGTCGAGGATCAGGCGGGCGGATACTTTCTGGATGCGTTGGAGTCGTTGGATGTCTTTTGTTAGGATGCCTGTGTAGAGTGCGTTGCCGTAGTCAAGTCTGCTACTGACGAGGGCTTGGGTCACCGTCTTTCTGGTTTCCGTCGGAATCCACTTGAAGATTCTGCCGAGCATGCGGAGGGTGTTGAAACAGGAGGAGGAGACTGCGTTGACCTGTTTGGACATGGTGAGAGTGGAGTCGAGGATGAAGCTGAGGTTGCGTGCGTGGTTGGCTGGAGTGGGTGGGGGGCCCAGATCGGTGGGCCACCATGAGTCGTCCCAGGCCAAGGGGGAGCGACCGAGGATGAGGACTTCCGTCTTGTCGGAGTTTAGTTTCATGGATGGAAATGAGAATGGAATGAGTTCCAAGCCATCGCCTGAAGAGGTTGCTTCAAACTTTCCTTTCATCCCTTTATACCTTTATGGTAAAAGGGTGGCATTTTTACAATTCAGCACAATAGAGTGCTCGGAGACAAACCTATATTTCATAGACGGTACCACATGGCTAATTAAAAATGGTTGGTGCAATACATCAACAGGCAGAATCACAAATCCACACAATACTGACAAAGAGTTGAGCCTCTAAACGATCTCTGGAGTTGAGTCAGCCCGTCAGTTCCTAGTGAAAGTGAAAATATTGTGAGATAACAAGGCTCCTCAGGCTCATCATGCGTTTTGCAGAACAGAAGCAAACAACAGAGAAAGGGGAAATACGGAATGGCTGCCTCTGATTGTTACAAATTCTGCGCAGTTAACATTGATATTGATTTTTAAGGTTCTACAACCAATATTGAGCTGAGAGACTGAACGAAAAATCATTTTCAGGGAATCCTCATTACTAGGCTACAACCTAAAAGGCAAATTTTTCAGATATTATTACTATCTGAAAATGACAACTGGAGAAGGAAAAATACAACATAGAAAATGTATGAGCAATGTGAGCAGATGTAAAACCCAGTGGCAGATCTGAAACATTCATTACCCCAATTCTGAACACATACAAATGGATAAGACATTATGACATTCATTGCAAATTTCAGGTTTTCCTCGCATGTAACCAAAAGAAAATGCAAAAAAATCAGTTTAAACGGATGCTGTGCAAACAGTTTGGAAATGTGTTCTTCCTTGCAAAAGAAATGTTTGGCAATGAGCTTTATGAATAGTTCCACAGATTTACAGGGATTACAGATAATTAGGGCCTGAGTTAGAGTTTGATGGTCAGGCTACTCTGTCACAATTGTGATGGAGTACGCTGTCTGACAATCACTTGGTCCCATATTTATATTTTTTTATCGCCGTATTTGCGCCGCTTTTTGATGCAAAAACGGTGCAAACTTACAAAATACAATTGTATTTTGCTAGTTTGTGCCGTTTTTGCGTAAAAACATTACGCAAATGCAGAGCTAAAAAAGTATAAATATGGGTCTTGGTCTGTTCGGTCTAATTTGAGTTGTACAAACCATCAGTTTTCTAATGCGGTTTCCCTGCTGGCTCTATTGTTGAAAAACTAAGTCCAGTGGACTGGCAGATTTGAGGCTGTTGGAGTAAGCAATTAGACCAAATGTCCAATTTGAGTTTTTTTCTGCCATAAGTCGAATAAAAAATAATGACACTCCCTCCGACAAACACACACCCTGAAAGAAAACACCTAGATTGTGGGGGGACCCTTGGAGTTTGTTCTTCTGAAGCAAACACAAGAGGTGATGTGAAGATGATTCCAATAAGTTTAACCACTGGCAATTGCTCGGGTAGCATTCTGGTCCATCGAAACAGCCATATACAAATCAGTCTTGATCCTGCTCCAATAGGAGGAGTTCAGACTGAATTGCCAGGCCAGGTCATCACCAAACTGGAACACAAGTAACTCAAGACTGGTTTCACCACAATTGAGACGCTTCAGTCGGGTTTAGCTTGGTTGTAGTCTCACAGTGAGCAAGGGTCCCATATCTGGGCATACCCATGGTCACTTAGGGTGCTACATAAAAAAACAAAAAAAAACATGCTTGCAATAACTAACCCCTGGCAATCGCTGGGGTAGCATTCCAGCTCATTGTTCTTTTGTCCACCAGCCACCTCAGTTTGGACCCATCCACATGCAAATGAGTCTTGACCCTGCTCGAATAGGGACAGTTCAGCCCAAACTGCCAGACAAAGTGCTCCCTAAACCAGAAAGTAAGCAACTCAAGAATGGTTTCACCATGATTATGGCTTTTCTGTCGGGTGTAGCTTGATTACTGGCAGTATGGGCTGGAGTGCAATTATATTGCACCAAGACCTTCATAGAAATATGGACACAAAAATTCTAGTGCGCTAAGGGTAAGCAGCCATCTTCATGGTGGAAGATACAATGTATCTTCCCCGTGTAGTGTATGCTATTGTGCTCATCTATGGGTGATTCCTGGTTGCATTACCCATTGAAGGAAATGCGCAGTGAGAGTGGTATGAGATTTTTGGAAATGGGTCTCTAGTTGGCAGTCAGTTTACTCCCTGTCCACGTAGAGACCCTCACTTCAGTCAGGGTAAGGGAGTAAAACTCCTAAGATAACCCCTGCTCACACCCTTGGTATCTTGGCACAAGCAGGCAGGCTTATTTCAGAGGAAATGTGTTAAGTATTTGTACCCACACAAAGTAACTCAGTGAAAACACTACAAATGGACACCACGCCAGCTTAGTAAAATAGCCAATATTTCTTTAAGTAAAACAAGACCAAAATGACAAAATTCTAACATATAAAACAAAAATATGATTTTTTTAAAGATTAAAGCACAAGAAAGTGCTTAGAAACACAATAGCGCCAACTGGGGATATCAGAATGTCATGAACGGAGTCATTCTCACCAGTCCAATGCTACTTGGGAGGAAGTGCAGTACCGGTCATGGAGTCAATGGGTCTCAGGTAGAGTACCTGTGAAAATGATGAGAAAGCAAAGACGTTTCACTGAGTCGGGGAGGTGAGGCGTTGCTGGAGCCAGTGCAACGTGGGTTCCTTACTGCTACCAGGAAGGTGAGGCATCAGTTCTTTACTGTGAGGTAGGGGAGGTTAGGCATCAGTTCCTTGCAGTTGCAGGGGAGGTGATGCGGCAACAGTGGTAAGGCATGGGTTCCTTACAGTCTGGCGTAGTCGATGAATCCAACGTCGGTAACCCTGCACTCAGGACTTCAGAGGCGTTGTGGCGGCTTTGGGACAGTGCACAGGGCTTGCAATATTGGTCGCGGTCGTTGCACTTCAGTGGGTACCATGGCTTCAGGTGCAGGCAGCAGCACGGAGTCAGGCAGCGGTGCCGATTCTGGAGTCGGCCGGAGTCTATGTGCCTGGTTCTTCATGTTTTTAGGACAGCTTTCACTCTAAAGGCCTGAGGACTGGAGTGGGCACCTCGTGAGGAATCAGGGTCCTCAGCAAGAGAACCCAGATGCTGGCAGGTGAAACCTTTAGGCCCATATTTATACTTTTTTTGCTCCGCATTTGCGCCGCTTTTTGACGCAAAATCGGCACAAATTTACAAAATACAATTGCAAATGCGGCGCAAATAAAAAGTCGATGGGTCTCAGGTAGAGTACCTGTGAAAATGATGAGAAAGCATCATTTTTTTGCGCCGCTTTTTGACGCAAAATCGGCGCAAACTTACAAAGTACAATTGTTAAAAAGTCTCAGGGACATTAAGGCCCATATTTATACTTTTTTTTTCCGCCGCATTTGCGCCACTTTTTGATGCAAAATCGGCGCAAACTTACAAAATACAATTGTATTTTGTAAGTTTGCGCCGATTTGCGTAAAAAAGCGGCGCAAATGCGGCGCAAAAAAAAAGTATAAGTATGGGCCTTAATGTCCCTGAGACTTTTTAACAGGAGGCAAGCCCTTGGAGAAACCTCACAAGCAGGTTACACAGCAACGTCCAGTCTTTGTCCTCTCCAAAGCAGAAGCAGCAACTGCAGGCCAACCCAGCAAAGCACACACAGCAAAGGGGCAGTCCTCTTCCTCAAAGCTCTTCAGCTCTTCTCCTTGGCAGAGTCTCCTCCTCATCCAGAAGTGTTCTAAAGTTGTGGGGTCAGCAGTCCAATAATTATACTCATTTCTGCCTTTGAATTAGTCAAACTTCAAAGGAAAGTCTTTGTAGTGCACAAACCCTGCATGTCTTGCTCTGGTCCCTGACACACTCTATGGGGTTGGAGATTGCATTGTTTAAGGACATGCACAGCCCTATTCAGGTGCAAGTGTCAGCTCCAACCACCACTCTAGCCCATGAAGACCCTTCAGGATATACAGGGCACACCTCATCTCCCTTTGTGTTACTGTCTAGAGTGAATTTACAAACAGCCCAACTGTCATCCTGACCCGGACACGTATGCCAGCAGACAGGCAGAGGCACAGAATGGTTAAGCAAGAAAATGTCCACTTTCTAAAAGTGGCATTTTCAAACTTACAATCTAAAAACCAACTTCATCAAAAGATGTATTGTTAGATTGTGAGTTCAGAGACCCCAAACTCTGGGGCATATTTATACTCCGTTTGCGCCGAATTTGCGTCGTTTTTTTCGACGCAAATTCGACTCAAAACTAACTCCATATTTATACTAATCTATCTAGCGCCAAAGTTCATGGGGGGGCGTGGCCGGGCCACGAAATGGGGGCGTGGCCGGGCCACGAAGGGGGCGTGGCCGGGCCACGAAACAAGATGGCCGCTTAGAGCGAGAGCTCCGCGCCGAGGCGGTCCCGGAGGGGCGACGGGGGCGAGAAGACAGCCGGACAACACACCGGGTTCGGTGCCCCTCCACCCCTACAACAGCGGCGACACGGAACCATGTCCGGGGACCCCGTAGGAGCGGGACGCAAGGCAGGAAACTCGCGACTCGCCCCAGGCCGATAAGGCCTGGAAAAAGGGGGCGGAGTCGCGTCTTCGGAAGACCGCGGATGGCATGCCCGTAGCAGCAAGGAGCAAGCTGAACAGGCCGCAGGGACTGCGGGAGTCGTGACGACCCGCATCCATCTCCCTACAACGCCAACAAACACCCGTGGACCTTCCCCCCCCCCTACAGGGAGACGGGAAGACACAGCAAAGGGGTGCGGCCCCTTCGACAGCCGGGAGAGAAACCCAAAGAGAGGTAGGATCGAATCTCTTCAAAATAAGAACGGCATCGCCGGAGGCAGAGGCACGACTTCTCTCCTCTTTTCCATCACAGAGGGACAACAAAAACCCTCCCGCTGAGATAATAAACTTTCTCCCCCCCCCCCCTCCAGACAACTAATACTGAGGAGGGCAGAGGGGCACGACGGGAGGCACGTGGAGGCGAGGGGACGAGAGGGGTGAGCGACTGGGGGGGCACCGGGGATGAGGAGAGCCAAGAGAATAGAGATACAGGAGAAGGGAGTGGACTGACACCAGTGTAAGCCACCGAACATCTATATCCTTATCGGAATCTACGGAGGGAATCTCGGGCCCCACGTGGTCAGACTCTGTAGACAATTGAGGCGATGCCCGGCAACAAACCGAACCATAAACCTGTCAGCAAGCCTGCACGACAACTATTATTCTCAGAAGCGCTACAACACAAACGCCTAACCCCCACGAAGATAAACCCTCAAACATCGCCACCTTTAAACGAGTTCACCACGATGCCTGATAAAGATCAATCCACGACTATGGACAGGATACTACAAGAGATCACCACCGTCAGCCGCCGCATAGAGGGGATGGACGCCTCTATAACTTCATTGACACTAGAAACCAAATCCATGCGATCTGACATTGCCGGCTTTCAATCTAGAGTGACAGGGCTAGAACAACGCATGGGATCACTAGAGACGCAGATTAACGCGTCTCAGGTGCGAGAACAAGACTTCATCTACCTCAGGAGCAAACTAACGGACATGGAGGACAGGAGCCGGAGAGACAATATCCGCGTACTTGGGATCCCGGAAAACGAAGAAGGCTCGGATATGCAGACTTTTCTGACCTCCACTCTTCCAAAAATGATTCCATTGGACTTTGACCCGCCGCTAGAATTCCAACGGGCACACAGGATAGGCCGAAAACGCTCTGACAACTCCTCAAGGCCCCGCCCAATCATCGCATGCTTGCTGCGGCATAATCAAACCCGACAAATACTCCAAGTAGCACGCAACCACGGCCCTTTCCGAATAGACCAGCACGAGATCCGAATAACCGCCGATTACTCCAAGGAAACCAACGAACGTAGAAAGGCTTTCCTAGCCCTACGACCCCGGCTTCGCAAACTAGAGATGAAGTACGGTCTCTTTGACCCTGCAAGAATGTGGGTTACAAAAAATGGAGTATCCAAGGACTTTTATAACCCCGACGAATTGAGACTCTTCCTTGACTCTTTCCAATCACAGCCTATGGACTCTTACAACACAGACAGTGAGCATGACATTGCAGGAGGCAGTGATAGGGCCGAAACCCCCCACTTGGGAATAGAACAGGTGAAGACGGCTCTACACGACACCGGAGCCAGTCATAGAGGTAGAGACATGGAGAGACTAACTAGATCATATGATGACAGGGGTCAGATTCTACACGCAGTAGTAACCCACACCCAATTATCGGAAAGAGACAAATCCCGCTCCCCTTTAAAGCCTACAACTGGGTCTTCTTGAGAAGGTAACGCGACAAGACGACTTATGGGACTATCGCCAGAGAGTCGAAAATAACAACTATAGACTCCGCGGAAGGATGAGTACCTTTCCAGATCATATGTGTATTACTATTGTAATTGTCTAAGACTGCTAGTATCAATGTTAAAACCAGATACATGAAAAATATATGCTCTTTATGACTAGAGCCGAGGCCCTATAATGGAAACTACCAGTACATCGTTATTTGCCCTCAGTACACAACAGATGACGATTACTAGAACAGGGATCAGACCCCACCAACTCACTGTATGTTGAATAAGGGCCCGGTCCCGACCCTATAACCCTATAACAAGGTAACAAGGTAACAGGGGCATTAAACAGATAACAAAAAATAAACACTAATTAACTATCATGGAACTTACCTTACATTCCACACACTACAAAGTATCTCATGGTAGTAAACAACAAAGTATGTGAAACTTTCCTAATACACACCACACTCGACCAGCGCCGACATTAGACCCGTTTAGCCCCCATTATCACCCCAAGGGATGGGACTAGACAACGTAAAGATAAATTAATTCCAATACAGGGACAAACAATACGATATAACCTGAAACATATCAAAGCTCCCACTACTTGACTTTACCTTATTCTACAATAAGAAACTGGGGGAAAAAAAATAGAACACGAGGACATAATACAACATAATACCGCATAACAAAGCGAAATATTAGGACATTCTACACTGCCACTCCACACCACATTATAACATCACAATGTAAATTATAAACTATTAGCTATTCTTTTCCCCAGATGTTCGCACCTACCCCCATCCTAATTATTATTACTATCTTAAACTATCACCAACAACAGAACGACTATGATGGTGGCACATACCAAGCAAGACCTTAGTAGGTCAGTATTATGATGTAATAATACACGGCAAGGAGTTAGTAATAGGATGAGATACGCACTATCCTCGCGTAACCCGGGGCTCAGCTACACTCATTACCTATCCTACGATTAATAGAGAGACGTTTGGCATAATGGCTCCTAACATGATAATGTGATAAGATGCCAGGATATGTTATGTTGATCAACCTAATATGTCATTGAACAGTTGTAAGGCGAGATGAGACGAGGCAGTGTTATAGTTGAAAAGAAATGCTCAGGAAGTATTATATTATACTGTATATTGGTATCTTTATGTACCCATGCATACGCGAGAACTATAATACTCTGTTTGAGCTCTCTCCCCCCCCCCTCCTCTGCCCTGCCCCCCCCCCCCTCCCCTCGCCAGCCGGTCTCGGTCTTTCTGTCTGCCCAGTCCCTACTTTAATCTACGACCCTATCTTATGAACTCCTAAACACCCTACGATACCATACAACATCAAGTACTAGGCACAACATCCTAAACACCATACCCCATCAACACCCGACACCCCCTCCCTCCTCTCCAGCGCCGCTCAGGTACTATAGTTATTAACCGATCATTACTTCTGCCAATATACACTTTAGTTATATAACTAATACACTAGCCACTAACCACCGATGAACAGACCCACTTCCCGATACATAAACATAAGCACTGCTGTGTGCCCCCCCCCCCCCCACCCCTCCTTATCACCGACATATCGATAACTGGCTGTCTGCTGTTTCCCCCCTTCGCCCCCCCGATCGAGATCGCCCGACGGCACAAGAGCTCCGAGAGAAATCGGTCCCGCCGTTTACAGACCTAACGAACGAAGGAGGTTGGACTCCTAACCTCCCTCATCCCTACCCTTCTCCACTTCTTCCCCCAAATTGCACGCTCTCTTGCTATACTCTCAATCTCAACTTCAGCACACGCATCCATCCCTTCCCCCCCTTCTCCCTCTTTTCTTCTCCCTCTCAGTTCTCCTTGCCTTCTTTTTCCCTCATATTTCCCCTCCATCTGGCTCTCGTCCTACTTATATTACCTCTCTTCCTTCACCCTCTCCTCTCTCTTCTCTTTCTTCTCCAGAGGATTCCCTTGGCCTCCACCAGCTCCTAACCCTCGTATAAAATAAAATAAAATAAAACACCGTATCATATCGAAACACAACTCCCACTCTAACTACTAAGTCAATATCTCCCACAGGGTGCTTACTTACTCACAATTATCCAATATGTCGAAGCCCCACCCTCAAGCGACGCGACCATTACGCATACTCTCTTGGAATGTACACGGCATGACGAGCTATGTTAAGCGGAAAAAGATACTGTCCTATTTTCAATCCAAAAAAACAGATATAGCCCTGATTCAAGAGACACACCTTGACACTCTGGAATCCAGTAAACTTAAACGGGATTGGGTAGGGAGGGTTGCCTTCAGCTGCCGTCCAACGAGTCAGGAATCTGGAAGTAACGGACCCCGCAAATGTGGAGTGGCGATACTAGTGCGTAAATCCCTCCCGGTCACTATCATTAAAACCTGGAATGATACGGAAGGAAGGTATATATTTGCTAAATTAAAACTAGGGGACACTGTTTTATGCGTGGGATCCGTTTACGCACCAACCGGCCCAAAACGCCCATTCCTTCTACAGCTAAATCGCCTCCTGACAGAAATCGGAACTACTCGATACATAATCGGGGGAGATTGGAATCTCGTCCAAGACGCCATAATGGATAGGACAGGCCCTGTCGATGTATGTAACAATCACGACAGAGCGCTTCTGACAGACCTGACCACTGACGTCGGTCTGGTGGACTGCTGGAGAATACAACACCCGAAAGATAAGGAATATACTTTCTTATCCACCGTCCATGGCACCCAATCGCGTCTGGATTATTTCTTAGTATCACACACTGTAATCCCTCATATACAAGACACCTGTATCCTAGACAGTGGGCTCTCAGATCACTCCCCAATACTAATCCGGATCCAGGTGGGACTCTCCTTCTCTGGTCGTAAACCATGGCGATTGGCTGTACACAGATATCGCTCTCCTCAAGGGAAGGAACAATTAAAAGCTCATGTAACCACATACATGGCCGAGAATTCAGGCACTGTATCCTCAAAAAGGATCCTATGGGCGGCAGCAAAAGCAACCCTAAGAGGGAATATGATGCGAGATGCAGCACTGGCCAACAAAGACAGAATAGCCCGCCAAACCACCTTAGAGACCATGATACGGGACCTCACTAAACAATATACCGCCCAACCATCCCCTAGGCTGCGACACGCCTTAGAACAGGCCCGCATGGCACACAATGAACTCTATACATCTCAGGCGGAATACGCACTGCAAAAATTGCGAGGCCGCCATTACGAACAAGGGGAAAAAGCAGGTCGCCTCCTAGCGGCACAGCTCCGACAAAGAGAGGCAGCCTCTGCCATTGCGGCCATAACATCTTCTTCAGGAGCAGTGCTAACTCGCCCACAAGACATTGTAAACGAGTTCGCCAAGTACTACCGACATTTGTACACTCCTGAAACAACGACAGATCAAACACAAATGGAGACATTCCTTGCCGCGGCCAATCTACCCCGTCTGTCTGAGGCAGGCAGGGCCCTCTTGGACGGTAACATAAGCAAAGAAGAGATAACCCAAGTTATAACAAGCCTCCCCTACCATAAATCACCAGGAGAGGACGGATTCCCTGCGGAATTCTATAAATGGGCTGGGGAGGAGGCAATAACCGCAGTACATGAAGCACTGACGGAAGCATGTCAAGAAGGCTCCCTGGGCGCTCTATCCAATAAAGCCACGATTGTCATCTTGCCTAAGCCAGGGAGGGACCCCCTTCTTTGCGGCAGTTACCGTCCTATCTCCCTTTTGAATGGGGATGTCAAACTCCTAGCCAGTGTTCTAGCAGCGCGGCTCCGCAAGGTGATACCATCGTTGATTCACAATACCCAAGTAGGATTTGTACCAGGCCGTACCTCCAGAAATCATATGCGAACTCTTTGCCATACACTGTTAGAATCCATACAATTACCTGACGAAGCCCTAGCCCTGTCCCTAGACGCGGAGAAAGCATTCGACCGCATTGAGTGGCCCTACCTATTCACAACCATGAAGCATTTTGGCCTGGGGGAACAATTTATCTCCAAAGTACGTTTATTATATGACCACCCCACAGCACAGGTTAACTGTGGGGGCATCATGTCAGACCCATTCCCTATCGGAAGGGGCACACGCCAGGGATGCCCCTTGTCGCCACTTCTATTTTTATTGGCCATGGAACCCCTAGCTGCCACCATACGAAATTCTCACCAAATAAAAGGGATCCATATCACCGGGGGCATATCCAAAATATATCTCTACGCAGACGACATTCTGTTAACAATGTCCGATCTAGAAACCTCGCTCCCAGCACTACTTTCCACTATAGAAGACTTTGCATCCCTATCCGGATATCGGGTAAACTGGGATAAAAGTGAGGCACTACCATTATCCCGCATAACGACGAGGGCAGCGATACATGGCCTTCAATTCAAATGGACCCCGACCCGCCTTAAATATTTAGGAACGTTTATTAACAGAGGTCTAGAACATATGGTCAGGGACAACATAGACCCCCTTATATCTAAAATGAAACAAGACTTTGCCAAATGGTCCCTACTAGGCCTGTCCATGTGGGGCAGGACACAGGCGGTCAGAATGGTCACCTTACCACGCTTCACATACGTGTTAGGCATGCTTCCCCTACAGATACCTCTTTCCTCACTCCGATTAATAGACGCATCCATAAGGGCCTTCGTCTGGGGCTCCTCACGCCCAAGACTGAAACCTGCAATAATACTGGCACGACGGCTCTACGGAGGATTAGGACTACCCTCGGTAGAACAATACTCTCTGGCCCTCCAACTCTCACAGCTAATATATACGCTTCCGGATATAGCCGATCCACCGCAATGGGTGATCACAGAGAAACTCCTATATGGACAGTATACGGAGATGGGAGGAACATACGCCGACCACGTTCCTTTAACTAACCCCATCCTCAAGGCTACAAACACAGCGTGGTGCAGAGCCCATCGACTACTAGGAGTACACCCCTCCCTGCATACTCAGGCTCCCATAGCAGGGAATAAAAGCATTAAAATAGGAGGGACTATTCTCAGATGGCCCCAATGGTCCGACGCAGGTATTCACAATATATCTCACATAATAGATGGAGATAGCTTCCGCACATTCGCCTCCCTCCAGGAAGAATTCGGTATCCAAAGTAACCAGGAGTGGCGATATCTACAGCTCAAACACTGTATGCGGAGAACATTAGGAACCCCCCCGTGGCTGCTCAAAACCTCACCCATCGTCACCTATCTTCAGAAATGGGGCCGACAAAAAGGCGTCTTGGCTGGCCTCTATGCCGAATTAACTAACCACCTTTACTCTCAGCCTTTACTTGAACGACTACGCTTAAAGTGGCAGGACATACTAGAGATAACCTACACGGACGAAGAATGGCCAGACATACTAGAAGCCCTCGACAGGGGCGTACGTGAAGCACGCCTGAAATTTTGCCTATTTAAAATTCTTCAGGGATGGTACTGGACCCCCGTTAAACTTTTCAGGGCAGGGTTGATACCTCACGCGAACTGTTGGAGATGCACAGAGCCATATTGCGACCAACTTCATATCTTATGCCACTGCCCCACGGTACAGTCACTATGGGACGCGGTACGCCTCGCCTTATCGGACTTCATACAGATACCAAAACCGACCCCACCAGCATTTATCATTCTACATGACATTCGCCCGTATCCCTCCCTATCGCGGGCACATAAACGATTAATCCATACGGCGCTAGCCACGGCCAAAATATGCATACTCCGGCACTGGAGATCTAGCATTGCCCCCACACCCATGGAATGGATGACGGCCATGTATCAAACGGCTACCCATGAACGAGTGATTTATAACCTACAGGACCAAGCAGAACAGTTTGAGGAGGTCTGGCGCCCATTCTTGAAGAGACCATGAAGCGGCTGGTGGATGACCAACGGATGATCAATGTTCAATGATTAGGGAATATTAATTACCAATCACCCTCTGAGAATCCTAGACTCCGGAAACACATTTAATCTCCTATTGCCCCCTCTCTCTCTCCCCATCTACGCTATCCTCTCTTCTCTCTCTCTTTTTTCTCTCTCTTTATCAATCCACAGGCCTCTAATTTTGTCACATGCCCGAGACCCTGAACTACCCAACATAGTAATACAAGTCGCTTCCTAACACAAACAAGGACTGAGAAATCAACTCATATAAGATGTAGACACTCTCTAACCGACCTTACCATACCTATCATGCATATTATCTACCCCTAGATAATAACTTGCTACAGACGGAGAAGTACAGAACGATCTACTCTTAGGCCTGAACAAGCTAGTCTCAGGATACAAAGACCCCCTGTCTACCTCGAGTCTCTTCATTCTACATTCCCCCGCGATTACCTTTCCTCTTTCTCCCTCTTTCTTTCCCTTCCCTCCCCCTCCCCATTTCATATGACTATTTTGCCTCTCCCCTATACCAAGACCAACCCCTCCTACACAACTCTATCCTCGCTCCCCCTCCCTTTACCACCCCCCTCACCTGTTTTCCACTCTTCTTCAAAATAAGGGTATACAACTCAACTATGCCACTGGGAATTTTTACTTACCTGACAGTACATGTATATATGCTTACAATGGAAATAATTGTGGTAAACGAACAAAAACAATGTTTTGAAAGCTAAACAGTTTGTTTATATGCTGTATGTACCGCCTTATATATTCTTAATAAAACTTTTGAAACAAAAAAAAAAAAAAAAAAAAAAAAAAAAAAAAAAAAAAACAAAGTTCATGGAGTTAGCGTCATTTTTTTGCGTGAACACCTTCCTTGCGTTAATGATATGCAAGGTAGGCGTTCCCGTCTTAAAAAATGACTGCGATGCATATGCGTCGTATTTATACTCCCGGGCAAAAATGACGCCCGGGAGTGGGCGGGACTAAAAAACCCGCATTTGCGCCGGATTTTAGCGCCTGGGTCAGGGCAGGCGTTAAGGGACCTGTGGGCTCAGAATGAGCCCAGAGGTGCCCTCCCCTGCCCCCAGGGACCCCCCCTGCCACTCTTGCCCACCCCAGGAGGACACCCAAGGATGGAGGGACCCACCCCAGGGACATTAAGGTAAGTCCAGGTAAGTTTTTTTTTTTTTTTTGTGGCATAGGGGGGCCTGATTTGTGCCCCCCTACATGCCACTATGCCCAATGACCATGCCCAGGGGACAGAAGTCCCCTGGGCATGGCCATTGGGCAAGGGGGCATGACTCCTGTCTTTGCTAAGACAGGAGTCATTTCAATGGGGGATGGGCGTCGTAAAAAAATGGCGCAAATCGGGTTGTGGCGATTTTTTTGCCTCAGCCTGACTTGCACCATTTCTGGACGCCCATACGCCATTTTCCCCCTACGCCGGCGCTGCCTGGTATACGTCGTTTTTTTTAACGCACACCAGACAGCGCCGGCGGCTAACGCCGGCTAACGTCATTCAATAAATACGGCGCCCGCATGGCGCTTCAGAATGGCGTTAGCCGGCGCAAATTTTTTTGACGCAAAACTGCGTTGCCGCAGTTTTGCGTCAAAAAGTATAAATATGGGCCTCTGTATCTCCATCTTCTCCCAATGGGAAATTACCCTTAAAAGATATTTCAAGGCAATCCCCATGTTAACCTAAAGGAGAGATACAATAGTGAAAAACAAATTTAGCAGTATTTCACTATCAGGACATGTAAAACACACCAATGCATGTCCTACCTTTTAAATACCCTGCACACTGCCCATGGGGCTACCTTGGACCTACCTTAAGGGTGCCTTACACGCACTAAAAGTGAAGGGTTAGGTAAGTGGGTGCACTTGCCAGGCCAGCATGGCAGTTTAAAACTGCACACACAGTCACTGCATTGGCAGGTCTGAGATATATTTGGAGGGCTATTCCTGGGGCTGGCACAATCAGTGCTGCAGCCCCGATAGTAGCAGCCCCAATAGGCCCTTGGCTAACATGGTGCACTTTACTAGGGACTTACTAGTAAATCAAAAATGCCAATCATGGATAACCAATCATAAAATACACAAGGAGCGCTGGCGGTCTAGCACTGACCAGAAGTGGTAAAGTGCCCAGAATACCAAAACCACCAAAAATGAAATCCAGCACACAGACAAAAATACAGGAGGCGGAGGCAAATAAATAGGGGAAACCACGGCAAGTATGCCGGGTCTGACAGAGATGAATCAATTAGATTCTGAAACTCCCTAGTTCAATTCCCATCACTAGATTTATATTAGTTGTATACTTACTCATGTTTTAAAGCAAATTATGGGGGTCATTACAACATTGGCGGTGAATGCTGCTTTCCGCCGTGCAGAAGACCGCCAACACACCGCCGCGGAATTCCGCCACAGCTATTACGACCCACAGCTCGGAATCCGCCAAAATCCAGGCACCCACACAAGTCCGCCACGCCAAAGGTCAGTGATAAACTGGCCATGACGAAACCTCCACCATCATGCCAACAGGAATACGCCAACACTATCACGACCCATGAATCCACGCAGCAGTCTTTCAACCGCGGTATTCCATTGGCGGTACACACCGCCGCGCTCAATTTACAAAACGCTACCACATTGGACAATTACAAATACACACACCTGATACACATACACACACCACTCCCACACACTCAATACAATATAAAACACACACCCACATCACCTGCAAACCCTTACGACCAGAAATTTAGACGAAGGCCAGAGAGACAGCACAGCAAAGACAACCCCACCATACAGAGGCACACAACACCATCACACATACACATTCACACACAAAACACCACACCCCCTAAACATCACCCCACACATCACAACACACACCACCTCACACATCACCCACACCACCCCATGGCACTGCAAAGACACCCTAGGTTTTCTGAGGAGGAGCTCAGGGTCATGGTGGAGGAAATCATCCAGGTAGAGCCACAGCTATTCGGATCACAGGTGCAGCACACCACCATAGCTAGAAAGATGGAGCTATGGCGCTCGGGGGAAGGTACTTTCCGTGGTCTCAAGACACCACATCGCGGTTCAGAGGACTGGCGGCGGACCCCCGCCTACTCCCCCACAACTAACAACATGGGAGGAGCAGGTCTTGGCTATACTGCATCCTGAGGGCCTTGCAGAAGTAGCTGGAGGAATGGACTCTGGTAAGTCAAATCTTTAACTACTTCATCCCCCACCATACCTGCATGCTATCACATACACCCACCCTCGCCCTCACCCCCATCACTCCAACTCCTCACATATGTCCCACTATCACAAACCACCCATCCCAACACCAAGCCCTGCATGCAACACCAAAGCATGGACACCCATCACCAATGCATGGCCACTGCTCATACCCACACACACCCCTAACCAATTAGCACACAAGGTCCTACACAAGAATGCAAGCACTGGGGTACAGGGTCACCCACCCATTGCACACCATGGCACACACAGATGCAATAATTATGCCTACACCCCTGCAGGACCCCTACACAACGTCACCGGACAGGAGGTTCCAGACATGTCCACCCGCCCATACAGAAGAGGCCCACAGTGATGACAGCAGCTCTGTCCAACTGGATCTAGATGACCAGCCCGGCCCATCTGGGACCTCGGGACAGTCGGTTCCCCTCACACTGGCACAAGCCACAACAGAGCTTTCCCCCTCTGGAAACACCAGCACAGCACCCACCCAGCGGGCCCATACCTCTGTCCCCAGGACATGTCAAGCAGCAGTGTGTCCACCACTACAAGGAACCCAGGCTAACCCACCAACCCAACAACAGCAGGGACCTGGGGGCACAGTGGAACTGGGAGGGCTGCTGTGCGACAGGGGGAGGACAGACCCAGGGAACCCACTCTCCACGAGGCCCTCTCCAACATCATGGGAGCCTACCACCATTCCCAGGAGACGATGGCAACGGTACTGGCCAAGTTTCAGGAGACCCAGCGGCTGCAGGAGGAACAGTATTTGGGGTTCAGGGAGGAACTCAAAGCCATCAATACCACCCTGGGCACCATTGTAGGGGTGCTGAAGGAACTCGTGAACACTAGGAGGGACACTGTGGCACAACAAGGGGCCCCTGACACTAGCCTGGACGATGAACTGCCCACCACCTCCACTAGTGGACAGGAGGCACCGCCACAGGACCACGACACCAGCACCCCATCCGCTGCAGATGGAGAACCACGCCGCAAGCGGTCCCTGAGATCCAGGACAAAGACAGAGAACAATGCCAAGACCCCGCCAAGAAATGAGACCACCCTGATTGTCATCCTTTTGTCCCACTTTGTCACCCTTTCCATCCATCAACTGCCCCAGCTCCACTTCCTATGCCCCTTTCGACAATGCACCTGTGAGACTAATAGACTGGACTCTGCCATGGACATTCCTCCACCATCACCCCTGACCATTTTACAACCCCCTCCACTATTTAGCACTTAAATAAACACCCTTAAATCACAAAACTATCTGGGGTCAGTCTGTGCTTTCGAAAATGTGTATTTGCAATAACTGAGGCAAAATGCAATATCCATTGTATTGTCAACATACCTATGTCACACAGCTCTACTCCATGAGGAAACAAAGCAGATGTCACACAGTGGGACCCACATCTATGAAATCGAAAGGGAAAGTGACAACTCATGGTCCATACACGGGGTGAAAGTGACAGACATATGAGAGGTAGAACAAGTGTATCAGATGTAGCAGGCAGTGATGTCTTCTTACCTGTGTCTCACTGGAAGTATTGATGAATCACATGTTTCTGTTGTCGATATCCTCTTCTTTTGCTTCCTCGTCTTCACTGTCCACAGGCTCCACAGCTGCCACAATACCTCCATCTGGACCATCCTCCTGCAGAAAAGGCACCTGTCATCGCAAAGCCAAGTTGTGAAGCATATAGCAGGCCACGATGATCTGGCACACCTTCTTTGGTGAGTAGAATAGGGAACCACCTGTCATATGGAGGCACTTGAACCTGGCCTTCAGGAGGCCGAAGGTCCTCTCTATAACCCTCCTAGTTTGCCCATGGGCCTCATTGTAGCATTCCTCTGCCCTTGTCCTGGGATTTCTCACTGGGGTCAGAAGCCATGACAGATTGGGGTACCCAGAGTCACCTGCAAATGTCGAGGGACAACTGTTAGACACACACTAACCCTTAGGGACAACCCCAGACCCAGACACCTAGTCACACTGTACAGGGTCCATGTCCTCACCTAATAGCCACACACGGTGCCTCTGGAGTTGCCCCATCACATAAGGGATGCTGCTATTCCTCAGAATGTAAGCGTCATGCACTGAGCCAGGAAACTTGGCATTCACATGGGAGATGTACTGGTCGTCCAAACACACCATCTGCACATTCATAGAATGGTAACTCTTCCGGTTTCTGTACACCTGTTCACTCCTGCGGGGGGGACCAAGGCCACATGTGTCCCATCAATGGCACCAATGATGTTGGGGATATGTCCCAGGGCTTAGAAGTCACCTTTCACTGTAGGCAAATCCTCCACCTGAGGGAAAACTATGTAGCTGCGCATGTGTTTCATCAGGGCAGACAACACTCTGGACAACACGTTGGAGAACATAGGCTGGGTCATGCTTGATGCTGTGGCCACTGTCATCTGAAAAGACCCACTTGCCAGGAAATGGAGTACTGACAGCACCTGCACTAGATGGGGGATACCTGTGGGATGGCGGATAGCTGACATGAGGTTCGGCTCCAACTGGGCACACAGTTCCTGGATTGTGGCACAGTCCAGTCTGTAGGTGACAATTACATGTCGCTCTTCCATTGTCGACAGGTCCACCAGCGGCCTGTACACCGGAGGATGCCACCATCTCCTCACCTGCCCCAGCGGACGTGCTCTATGGAGGAGAACAGCGAGCAGAGGGTCAGCCAACTCTGAGGTACGAAAACACAACTTTATTGCACACATTTTTCAATCTGCTATGTCCCTGTCTTAATGTGTATGCAAGGCCTAGATATGTGTGACACATTTAAAAATAATGCCATGTGGCCCCCTGAAATGGCAGCTGCCTGACCTGTAATATGGGACAAGGGGATATGAGGTAACTGCGCTGGCGTTGTACACCGTCGCGGTAGGCGGTCGAAGACTGCAGCGCAATTCTGCATTGGTTAACATTGGACCCTATGGGTCCCAGGATCCAATGAAGATTTACGCTGGCGGTGACGGTACGCACCGCCACGGACGTGACCGCCATTTTCTATCTGTTCACTCAATTGATACCTGATTTTCAACAGTAGAGGACATACACTGCAAGTTCTGCTGTGACCTCAGTCTGGAAGAGACAATGGCTCATGTGTGTGGGGAAAGGGCCCCTGCCTTCACTACGGAGGAGTTGGAGAAACTAGTGGATGGGGTCCTCCCTCAGTACACGCTACTCTATGGTCCTCCAGACAAACAGGTAAGTACACTGTGAGCATGCTGTATGGGAAATGCCTGTGTGGAGTGGTGTGGATGGAAGATAGGAGGGGGAGAATGAGGCATGCATGAAATGACGGTGAGTGCATGCGTGTCATGGCAAGGGTAGGAACGCGGGCCAATGACTGTGACGGTCCGGGCGGTTATATCTTCTCCTTTTCCCCTGTACTATTCCTGTAGGTCAGCGCCCACCAGAAGAAGGATATTTGGTGTGCCATCGCCAAGGACGTCCGGACCCTGAGGGGTCCACCACAGACGGAGCACCCACTGCCGGAAAAGATGGGAGGACATTCGCCGCTGGAGCAAGAAGATGGCGGAGGCCCAGCTGGGGATGGCCTCCCAACGTGGGAGGGGTGCCTGTCGCACCATGACCCCCCTGATGTTCCGGATCCTGTCGTTGGCGTATCCGGAGTTGGATGGGCGCTTGAGAGCATCACAGCAGCCACAAGGGGGTGAGTACACTCTCATTCAGCTGAATCAGTGAACATTACGAGGTGTCTGGGTGGGGGAGGTGGGCTGTGGGTTCGCCTTGGCCAGGGCGAGTTTAGTAGGCAAGCTCCCTTCGTAAGGCAGGCCATGTGGCACCCCTCCCCACCAGTGTTCAGAGCCAACTACACCTAGTCAGGCTCGTGTGACTTCCATGTGTGCAGCAATCGGGCATAGGCCTTGTACCCCATGTCCCTGTGATTAATTAGGGAACTCTAAGTGCACAGCGTAGTGCAGAGGTCTTCTGTGTCTGTAGTGTCCGCCAATGGTAGGGGTATTGCATGCACTCAACATGTCTTTCTTCTGTCTTTCCCCCCCTTTTTTTGGTCTCCCTGTTCTTGTGTGCAATAGCATCATCAGGCAGAGGAGCAGTGGCACAGGAGCACGAGGGAGCTGCATCCCACATGGCCCTGGAGGGCGAGACAACGGAGTCTGAAGCCACCAGTGGGACGGAGGGCGAGGGGACTCCACGGCGGGGACAGGAGCTGTGACCAGCGACACAGACTCCTCCTCTGATGGGAGCTCCCTTGCAGTGGCGGTCCCCTCTGTGCCCCCCGCATCTACAGGTGCAGCCGTCACCCCCCTACCAGCACTGCCCTCCCAGCAGCCCCTCAGCGTGTGGCCCGTGCCCGCTCACCCAGGAGGGTGGCATCTCCTTTGCCCCAGGCACCTCAGCCCCTGCCCCTGTCAGCCCTGCTGCCCTCAGTGAGGAAGCCATTGACCTCCTCAGATCCCTCACTGTTGGGCAGTCTACCATTCTGAATGCCATTCAGGGTGTAGAGAGGCAGTTGCAACAGACCAATGCTTACTTGGAAGGCATTCATTCTGGTCAGGCAGCCCAACAGCGAGCTTTTCAGACTCTGGCCTCAGCACTGATGTCAGCCACTGTCCCTGTGTCCAGCCTCCCCCTCCAACTTCCTCCACCCAGACCCAAACCCCTGTACCTCAGCCTATCCCAAGCACACCATCAGACCAGCATGCACACACCTCAACACACAAGGGAAGCTCTGGCAAACATAAGCACCACACATCCCACAAGCAGTCACAGAAGCATCATACCCATGCAGACATACCAACAGCCACTGCCTCCACTGTGTCCCCCTCCTCCTCACTCACCACCCCCACTACCATTCACACATCCATTGTGTCCTCTCCCAGTGTGCCTGTGAGCCCACCTCCCAAGGTACACAAACACAGTCACACACCCACCCAACAGCCATCCACCTCACGACAACCTCCAGCCCATGCACCTTCACCCAAAGTCAGCAAACATACACCTCCTACAACCACTACCTCTTCCTCCGCTCCCAACCCCCCTCCATCTACCCATCCCAGTGTGTCTAAAAAACTTTTCCTGTCCAACCTTGACCTCTTCCCCTCGCCTCCCCTACCCCTTCAGTCCCCTAGGGCACGCCTGTCCAGGTCCCAACCAAGCACCTCAGCCACCACATCAGCGGGAACAGTGGTGCCAGCAGTAACCGGCTTCTGGAGTGCGCCAAGCAGCAGGGCAGCCAGTGTGCCAAGGAGTCAGACCACGGACAGTCCCCCACCTCAGAAGCATAAGAAGTTGGCCACTGCCCGGAGGGAGAAAGGAAAAACACCTGCCACCAAGGGCTCTCCCAGGACTAAAGTTGGGAGTGGGAAGACAGCTGCGCCACCTTCCAAGGTGGGGAAGGGGCACAGAATGAAAGGGAAGTCACCGCCAACCTGCATGGCGGACAAGACCGCCACCAGCACCGCTGCCCAGGACACTCTCACCACCAGCACCACTACCCATGACACCGCCGACACCAGCACCGCTGCCCAGGACACCTGCGCCACCAGGACCGCTGCCAAGGACACCGCCGCCACCAGCACCGCTGCCCAGGACACTGCCGCCACCAGCATCGCTGCCCAGGACACCGCCGCCAGCAGCACGCTCACTGAGCCACCCACCAGCACCGCAGGCCAATGAGCGCCGCAAGCACCGCCGCTACTGAGGCCGCCACAAGCTGGATGAAGCACTCTGGGCACAAAGCCCCCTCCAGAACCAGTGGAGAAAGGCATCCACTACCTCTGTCCTTGGCAGGATTAAGCACTCTGGGCACAAAGCCCCCTCCAGAACCAGTAGAGAAAGGCATCCGCTACCTCTGTCCTTGGCAGGATTAAGCACTCTGGGCACAAAGCCCCCTCCAGAACCAGTGGAGAAAGGCATCCACTACCTCTGTCCTTGGCATGCTGAAGCACTCTGGGCACAAAGCCCCCTCCAGAACCAGTGGAGACTGTTATCCACTTGTGAGACTATGGCTTTGCACTCCCCAGGATGAAGCAGTGGGCAACCCACCCACTGGAGTGACTTGGGAGACTGTGGCTTTGCACTCCCCAAGATAAAGCAGTGGGCAAACCACCCACTGGAGAGACTTGAGAGACTGTGACTTTGCACTCCCCAGGATAAAGCAGTGGGCAACCCACCCACTGGAGAGACTTGAGAGACTGTGGCTTTGCACTCCCCAGGATACAGCAGTGGGCAGGGAGCCCCATCGTGGATCTGGCGTCGTGCACTCATCCGGCTGAGGTGCCCCCCCTTCCCTTCCCCCTGAGGTGCCTGTTGTATTTCTATCTGATGCCCCTGCAGTGTTCTCTCTGTTTTGATCGGGTATCTTGTGTGGGCTTCGCCCATGCATTTTGGGCCCAGTGGTCCACGGACTATCAATGGTGCAGTACCTGGACTTGTATTCTTGGTGTATATATTTGTTAATAGAGTATATATATTTTAGAGTACTGGATTTTAATTGATTACAATTGTTACAATCATTTCCTTTTGTCTTTGCATTTTTCCGGGGGAGTTGGGGTTGTAACTGTAATGTATCAATATGTATTAGTGTGTGTGTTGTAGTGGGTGAGGGTGGGGGTGTTGCGTGTTGCGTGTGTGTGCCACTCTCTTTTCCCTCGCCCCTCCCCTGTGTCATAGGTGCAGTACTCACTGTGGTCTTCGCCGCCAACGTTCGTGCTCCTGGTAGAGGAGTAGGAGGACAAAGGCTAGTAGAATATGGAGTTCTGGCTCCACGGCGTCCTGGTTCCTCGTGGGGTGTGTTGAGGTGAGCGTTTTCCCTTCCAAGTCCTGTTTCCGCTGTGTTTTTGTTCGTGGTGAATCCGCCCCGGAAAAGGTGGCGGATTGGCCTGTTGTAATACTGTGGGCGGTACATTGTCTTCCACCTGTCTTTTGGCAGTTACCTCCGCTGTGTTTGTTTGTACCGCCGTGGCGGTCGGAGTGTTAAAGTGGCTGTCTATGTTGGGGGTTTCCGCCATGGTCGTGATTCCATTTTTTTTCCACCGACCTGTTGGCGGTCTTACCGCCACTTTAACACCGACTGCCAGGGTTGTAATGAGGGCCTATATGTGTAAACAATGCATACAAAATGAAAACAGACCACAGGATTAATCACGGATGAGTGTTTATTGTTTCATACTCACCTTCTCTTTCAAACTACACATCTCAATTGAGTCAAGATTTTGCACCCATCAGACAAGCATTTTGGAACTTGTTGCAAAGTATACATTGAGGGATAGGATAGAAACTGGTTCTTGTGTCTGCCGAAGGGTGAGTTTATTCCCCCATTTTACGTATTTCATGGGTCTTTAATACAATAAGCTATGGACTTACATGTGTGTATTCCATACAGGGCATCTACTGGAGCCACAATCATGAGGTGGTGGTGACTGTATGGAGGTCATTTAACTATTTTCAGATCCCTTCACTTTAAAAAAAAACTTGGTAAGTGCCCAGTCCCCAGTTACTATACAATAAATATTTCATGATCACACATAAAATATAGCTCACATGTATATACTTTCACCACACAGAGGCCCAGATTTAAGAGGGCCTAGCACCTCCTTGTGTCACATTAGCGTCATTTATTTTACCCTAATGTGGCCCAACAAGGCCAAAATTGCTGCACCCTATTTTTAAAGTGCTGCAATACATACATCGGACAACTTTGTAACCCCTTGCGCCACATTGTGCCTGCTCCAGACATAATGTATGCAAGGGGGGAGTTTTCCCATTAGAGGAGCCGAAAAAATGATACAAAGAAATCTAAAAGATGTCTTTGCACCATTTTTTTGTGGCATTTTTAACGCCTGCTCAGAGCAGGCGTTAAAAGGGGGCACACTATTATTTATAATGGGCCTCTATTTACTGTTCAAGGTTAGCGCCAATTTGGCCACTAAGTCTGAACAGTACATCATTATTGTCAAAAATTCTGATGCTATCGCACCCTACCCTGTGCCATGGAGCACCATATTTTAAAAAGGGCACACACATGGTGGTGGTAGGGGCACTAAAGGGACACATGAAAAGTGGCACTGCAATGGGTGCACTGCCACTTTTCTTAAATCTGCCCCCAGAGTGTCTCCAAATGTTGTTCTAAGAAAGACCTTGATTGATCAAGCTTCACACTCTATTCCTGGGATCAAAACATTGACACAACAAACTGTCTGTACCACAAAGGTGGATTGGTTATCATTAAGGAACTATGAAGGCACACAGTCCAATGTAATGAAGAATTCTTGATGAACAGACCTAAACAACTAAATATCAATTGATAAGTATTGTATATGTGCACTCACTGTTATCACCAGCACTCTTCTACTCTGCACAGAGCCTCCTATATTGTTATATTGCTTATGTAGTGACGTTGAACAATATGGGACAGTATGGCCCAAATTTAAGAGAGTCTAGAGCCATCTATCATCACATTAGCATCAATATATTTTACGGTAATGGGGCAATAGTGTGGCAAAAAAGCTGTGCCATATTAAAAAAGTGGCACAACACTTGCTTTGGGGAAGTTTGTAAACCCTTGTGCCACATTATGCCAGTGCCAGACATAATCTATGTAAGATGGGTGTTCCCCTGTTAGTGGGCCCGCAAAAATAGCACAGTAGAATCTATGAGATTCGACTGTGCCATATTTTGCTGCATTTTTTAACGCCTGCACAGAGCAGATGTTCAAAGGAGGCATACTATTATTTACAGTGGGCCTCAATGTACTAAGCAGGATTAGCACCTACATTGTTGGGGCTAATCTTGCAATGTACAACAGTAGTGTAAAAAATTATGACTCTATTGTCGCTAACCTGCGCCACGGTGCACTGTATGTTAAATACGGCACACAGATGGTAGCTTTAGGGGGAAGCAATGGGCTGCAAGAAAAGTGGTGCTTCATTATATGAAATGCCACTTTTCCTAAATCTGGGCTTATATCTTTTTCACATCAATGGATAATGTTTGGAATGGTTCGAGTGTATTCAATTTTCTTGCTAGAAGGAATAACTTTAAAGGAGGATTAGTTTTATACTTATCCTCTCCAAAATATCAAATTGAACAGAACTATTTCCGAAAGAACCATTACTTGTTTCTTGTATTGTTCTGACCTAGGGCCTGAGGAAGAACGTCATATACTAAGACGTGCCTATTCGCATCACAGCATGTGCCATCACATGAGAAAATAAGTCCATAAAACTTTAGGGAAGTCTGATCAAAATGTAATTTGTCCTTATTCAAAGTCAGATTGGTGTACTGTAAACTCTAACAAGGGTTAGGTAGTGTGCCTTCTTTGATAACTCAAATATAAGAATGTTATCACTTGAATCAAGGCTGTCGGTGTGCTTGGGTGACACAGAAGATGTCTCCTCTGAAAACCACTGGTGCCAAGCAATCTCTGAATCTGAGGTGTTTGTATTTGTAAAGGATGAAACTCGTGGCAACCAAGTTGATGTATCTGGGATGTTTCTCAACAAGTAACCTTTATTTAGGTCTAGATTTGCAAAGGATCTTGCACCATTGAGGTGTATCATGTCCTGAATACTGGCTGCTAAATGTCTCTCACTGAATTATAGGATTTGCAAGACAGATAGAAATGTTGTAATCAGCATGAAGTTTAGGGAATGAGAATGATAGGAGACACTCAGTGTCAGGACCATTCAGTGTTTCAATAATGGTCTTCCATAGGAGATAATTGAGTTCATACTAAACCTAATTTTGGATATTGAATGCTATTATCATTAAAATAGTACACTTCAGGTTCTACTGACTCATTGAAATGCCGGCAGATGAATCGGCCTTTGAATTTACCAATTCCTTGTAACAGTTCAGGAAAATGTTGACGGGCATCTATGATCACTCCTTCTTTAATCACCCTGGCAACCAGTTTCTGTAGGACTTGCAAGAGGCACATTTTGACCACAGACTTAAAAGTGAGAATGCAACTGGTTCCATCAGCTGCGTCCACCATATAAATGTTAATGTTGATATAAGAAGGGAAATGAGCAGCCCCTCAGACCATGACAGCCAGGCCACGGCACCTGCCCGGCCCACGCCTCCAGCCCTCATCATAGGCCTCAGAAGCCCTAGCAAACAGGCACTAGGGCAATGCCTTGAGCCAGCAGAGTCTCTCAGCCATACCTGAGGGACTTGAATTCCGCTGTCCAGTGCTGTTGGGCTGGCCAAGATTGTCACGGATGGCCGACACTTGACGAAGACTGGTTAAGCCTGGTCCACCGTCTTTGCATGCAAAGCCATGTCCAGAGTTTAAAAAGTAGTGTCTGTCACTGCATTTATCCTGTTGTGGGTGTCTGCTAAAAATGGGACTTGTACCCCTTGTACCTCAATGTTCAAAGCCACTGAGACAGTTCATCAATGTTGTTCATAAGAGCACTGTCTTGGATGGAAAAGTCCTTGGCAAGCTTTAGTGTCTTTGTTTCAGGGAATGAGGATATACATGAAAAGTCCCAACTACCCCCCTATTTTCCTCTTACAACACCTTCCTTGCTGATAGTATTTTTATTTTTATTTTTCAGCTTCTCCTACTAGCTTTACAATGCCACATAAATTCCTTCACTTTTCACAACCGCTTCCCCTACCTTGAATTTGCATTTCTGGCTGTCTCACCACTATCCGACATAAAATTGCTTTTATGTACCTCATGTTGGATTCCAGATATAAGGTCTTTTCAGTTTCCCGCCTTCTCTGCACCACTCTGCTTTCTTCTGGGCATCTTAACTTTCTGTTCCTCTGCAGAAACCTCGGATTCTTCTTAGGCCTTCTTTAGATAATGACCCGTTTACCACTGTCAAAGCAGCAAGCAACCAGGCACAAGCCACAAATTTGTGGAACCTTAGTGTCGCCTTAGCACCATTTATTTTGGCGCTAAACAGCACTAACCTAACTCCATATTTATATTTTGACACTAGACCCATCTAGCGTCAAAATATTGGAGTTAGTGCCAAGTTTAGGATGGGTGAACCCACCTTGCGTCAATGAGATGCAAGGTAAGCATTCCCATCCTAAACATGATGCTAGCCCCCCAGCGCCATATTTACCTCCCAGCGCAGAAATGACACGCAGGTGGGAGGTGAACTTAAATAATGGTGCTAAGCTCGCTACCTGCACTCTAACGCTTGGGTCAGACCAGGTGATAGAGCGCAGGTCGGCCCATTTCCATGGGGAAACACCACGGAATGGGCACAAAGGTGCCCACCCCAAGCCCCAGCAATACCACCATTCACTCCACAGGGACACTACAGGAGGAGGGAGCCCATCCCAGGTAAGTTGAAGGTAAGTGTTTGTGTATGTGTGTGGTGTGCCATTGGGGGCCCCTTACATGGGACCCCTGCCTGGCACTGGGTATGTATGGCTTGCCCAGGGGACATTGGTTCCCTGAGGTGGGCATTGGGGCGGTGGGCATCAGTCCTGGACTCATTTTTGGGCTGCTTGTGTATCAGAAAATGATGATAGGCTGACTAGCGGCAGATTTTTGCTACTAACCAGCCTAATGTCATTTCTGACCTACTAGTGTCATTTCCCCTAATGCCACCCACCCCCGGCTTGCATCTTCTTTTTTATGCTAGCCATTCCTTAGCATCATTGTGTGTCATTTAATAAATATGGTGCACGGATGGCATTAGGGAATGGCATTCGCTCGTGTTAAGAAAAAAGACACACAACTGCTTTTTTCATTAATATGGACCAACATACAATAAAAATAAGCCCATATTAGTGATGTCACACTGCTGAGGCACTAATTAACTCACTAGCACTTAGTAAATTAGATGACTGAAACAGCCTGCTCGTGGGGCTCTCATTACTCCTTGTCCCAGCTGGGTTAGGTTCTCATTTTGCTGCTAGAATCTGATTTAACTTGCAAAGGCAAAGAGCGACCGCTGCCTTCTGCCAGGAGGCTGCCTTGTTCTCAGATTGATAATGGGTTCTCATCAAGACATTTTTGATGGAAACGACATGCCCCACTGTCCCAAATAAATAAACAAGTTTGCAGAACACATGCGGTAGAAGGTATAAGAAATGGAAGGAAGGATGGAGTGGGGAAAAAGAAGATGAAAATTTAAGCTTGGAAAATAAAAACAAAATAAGGCATGAAAGTGGTCGGTGGTAGGTAAACCAGCATATGAAATGCAATGGGTCTTGCATTTTCTCAAATTAGAGTTATTAGCAGCCGCGGGCCGTCCTTTAGGGCGGAGGGGCCACGCACCCTCACCACGCACCCCCACCTTTTGTCCCTCATGAAGAGTGCTTTTCAGGCAGCCAGGAGCAAGACATGCACGATTTGCGCAGACTCCTGGCTGCCTGAGCTGAACTTTGCTGGGCTGAAGAGGTCACAGCCCCTATGGATGCAAGGGTGCCTCAAGGCCCTCCCCCTCGGTGACGAGGGGAAGCGTCACCCATTGACTCTGACCTGGGCGCTTCAGGTTTAAGCCCGGAAATGCCAAGGGTGAATGTCAATCAGCGGCACCTCGTCACAGAGTGGGATGGGATCAGAAGTCCCACTGACCCCATCCCACTCTGTGACGAAGTTGGGACTGCTGCCTTCCCTCATTGACTGACCTACGGTCAGCCAGTGAGGGAAGGCAGCAGTCCCAACCATCCAGGGACCTCCGAGGCGGAAGGTAAGTGTGTGTGTGTGTGTGTGTGTGTGTTTTAAATGAATGTTTGGTGTGTGGGTCTTTGTTTGAATGTTGGTGAGTGTTGTGAATGGATGTGCGCGTGTGTGTGAATGAATGAGTGTAAGTGTGCTTCCTGCCCGCCCCACCTCCTAAAATTACCAGCCTCCACTGGTTATTAGTGTTGTAAACTCCTAACCGGACTTTTCTTGTCACATAAATTGACAATGAAAAGTAAAACAGTTTCACATAAGGGAGTCGATTTTCAGCACCAGGGCCGCCATGAGCATCAGCGTGAAGAGACACAAAAGTTCGCTTGCAGTCAAATTTATCGGCAAAAGGGAATTCAACCCAGTAACAGGGGCGATGGCCAAGACGGTAACAAAACCTCCCCAACGAGGGACAAACGTAAACCATTTACCAATGTCATCAAAGGATTTTTGAAGGACAAGCCAAGGAGCGAGTGGTAGTGGTGGCCGTGAGGTGGGCGTTGTTAAAAACCCAGATACATGCCAACAAGTCGGGAAAGCAGTGCTTGTGCGCTGCTGCGCTCGACCTAAAAAGCAAGGCGTAAAAAGTTGTGAGGATGGAAATGATTGGTCCTTGATTCACAAATAGATGGAAACCGACTAGATGGATGCTAAGAGCAAACATAGGCAACAATATGGAGGCGAGGCAAAATGCTGATTGGAAGAGAATAGAGGGGGCGCAGGGTAGGAGAGATGAATGGCCGTCTGGAGACACAGTGCATATTATCAGAGTGCATTGTTCCAGCTGCCTTGTGCTGTTTATTCCGACCTTTCTTGAGCGATGCGGAATATGGAAAGCAGAGGCGCGGTATCATTATTATGTTGAGCACATGCTGAAATTTGGAATATAATGGCTGATTTATAGGCAGGAAAGTATTTAGAGCCCATACAAATTCCCCCCGGGGTACATGTGTACCAACAATGATATTTGCATCATTAACTGGAGCACTTTACTTAATCGTATTTAGCATCCTGGGCCTTGTCATTTAAATCAAGGCTTGGAGCATTCAATGAAGGCGCAGTGTACAAGGAAAACATCCCTTTATTCGTACAAACGCCCGAAGAATCACTGTATGCTCTGTTTGTGCTCTACTTTATGGAAAACGCTGGTGCGGTGGCTCAGCTGCTTAAGGCTCTATTCAACAGAGAATATCAAATTCTCCTGCAACATTGAAAATGTAAATGCCATGTTCTTAAATAGCCCACATCTGTAGATGGCAATTCTATGTGGCTTTCATGGGCAGATTGAACAAATGTGGCAGGTTTTTCGGCAAGTGGCAATTTTCTCCGCGTTAACTGCATTTATGAAACCTCACAGCAGTGCCTTACTTTCTGATCTGTGATTTCTGTTCCCACAAGGAGCTAACGCTTTAAAGTTCCACCTTTTCCTCCCCTACTAGCCATACCTGGCTTTGATAACAGCACGCCAGCCCTGATCCTTGGTGGAGGAGCTTAAATTCTTGCAGTTTTTGGCGTGTGTCTCTAGTACAGAGTTGGGTGGTAATATTGCCATTTTCCTGCAGAAAATGCAAACTCTGAAGTGAAAGCAAGTAACTGAGCTTCCTCTGCTGCCTTCTTCCTATAGTGGAAGAGGATAATTTTGTATTTATGTCAGATACTGTGTGGTCTAGAAACTGCTCGATTCCAGCCATTCCGGGGTGTGTGGTTCCTGATTTGACCAGTTAAATGGTAATTACAAAAAATTTAGAAGTTCTGCGTATCACAGTTGTTTTCATCTTGACATTTCACATGCTAAAAGCAGGCCAAATATCTAGCTAAAAGCTGGCCCAAGTATACTGATTTTAGAATGTTGTTCCCAATTTACTAATGGGCAATCTGTACTGCACTGGAATTCCTGCATCCCAAACACACCAATATTGTGGCATTCTGGAAGTACACTGATGTATAAGAAAATACCAATACTGGACTCTCACATACGCCCAAAACTAACGAGATTTTGGTGAAGGGCAACACTGCAAGTCATCTTGCTCTGCTGACCTGCATCAAAGTGAAAGGGCAGGAATGCGTCCTATTTAAGCAATACGGCACATTCCTGTCCTTTCCTCCTGTGCTAATGCCATTTTGGCTGCCTATCGCCAACACAGGAACCATTGCAACATGGTGCAAAGGTGCCTGCGTTGCATGCAGGATTGTTATTGTGCAGGAAAGTGCACCTTACTGCACAAAAACAATCCTTTTTTTCCTCTCTATATGTGTACTGCAGAATGCAGCACACAAAGATAGAGGAGAAATAATGATATTTATCCCCGTTGTGCCTCCCCTGGGGATGCGTAAGGTTTTGGCAGATCCCCAGGTTTACGAGGTCTTGTAAATCTGGGTGTTAGGAATGGGGTCCCTAGTTGGCAGTGGTTTGCACCCTGTCCAAGTAGGGATCCTCACTCTAGTCAGGTTAAGGGAGTCACACACCTCTGAAAATCCCTGCTTATCCACTTGGTAGCTTGGCTTGAGCAGTCAGTCTTATCTCAGAGGCAAGGCGTAAAGTATTTGCACCAATACACGGTAAAACAGTGAAAAATAAACAATATTTATCTAAATAAAACAAGATCAAAACAACAAAAATTCAACATTACACAAGCAAAGATACATTTTTTAATAGATTAAACGTCAGTATAGCGCTTAGAAACACATTAGCTCCAACTGGGCCTATCATGACGATGTTGATGGAGTCGTTTCCAACAGTCCAATGCCACTCTTGAGGGAGTGTGCCAATGTTCATGGAGTTGCACGGAACCCAGGTACAATACCTTAGAAACAAGGCAGAGTCAAGGACATGGCAAGGAGTTGGGAAGGTGAGGCATCGCTGAAGCCGGTACGGCATTGATTCTGTGCTGCTACGCAGGAGGTGACGCATTGGTTCCTTACTGCTACGCAAGGGAGGTGAGGCATACGTTCTTTATAGAGGCAACGGAGGTGAGGATGCAAAGGTAATGAGGAGTCGGTTCCTTATGACCCGGCGGGGTTGATGATTCCAGCGGGTCAAGACGAGATGGGGCAACCTCTCAGGGTCATGGTCACACTACTGGGCTACAGGCACCATGGCGAAGTCGGATGTCACAGACGTCAGTGAGATGGCACTCGGGACTCAGGATGTCGTGGGACTTCAGCCGTGCTACATCATCATCAGGCCTGCGGTGTCGGTCGTTGCAATTCATTGGGGACCACAGCTTGGGGTGCAGGCAGCGATGCGGAGTAAGGCAGCGATGCCGGTTCTCGAGTTGTCCGGAGTCAGTGTGCTTGGTTATCTTGTTTTTATGCCAGATTTTACTCTCAAGGGCCCAGGAAATGGAGTGGGCATGACTTGGCAAGTCAGGGTCCTCAGCAAGAAAACCCAAGGGCTAGCAGGTTTAAGTCTTTGATGTTCCGGAGACTTCTTAACAGGAGGCAAGCTCAGTCCAAGCCCTTGGAGAAACTTTACAAGCAGGATACACAGCAAAGTCCGGTCTTTGTCCTTGCCAAAGCAGAAGCAACAACTACAGGCCAGCTCAGCAAAGCACACACAGCAAAGGGGCAGTACTAATCCTCACAGCTCTTCAGCTCTTCTCCTTGGCAGAATGTCCTCTTGGTCCAGAAGTGTTCTAAAGTTGTGGAGTGAGCAGACCAATACTAAACTCATTTCTGCCTTTGAAGTGGGCAAACTTCAAAGGAAAGTATTTGTAGTGCACAAGATCCTGCCTTTCCTGCCCTGACTTCAAAAACAATCTAGGGGGTTGTAGTCTGCACTGTTTACGGATAGGCACAGCCCTATTCAAGTGCAAGTGTCCGCTCCTCCCACCATTCTAGCCCAGGAAGATCCATCAGGATATGTAGGGCACACCTCAGCTCCCTTTTTGTTATTGTAAAGAGTGAATCCACAAACAGCCCCGCTGTCATCCTAACACAGACATAAATTCCACAGATAGGCAGAGGCACAGAATGGATATGAAAGAAAATGCTCACTTTCTAAAAGTGGCATTTATTTAAATTACAATTTAAAAACCAACTTCACGAGAAGATGTGTTTTTAAATTGTGAGTTCAGGGACCCTAAACTCAACAACTCAATCTGCCCTCAATGGGAAATTACACTTAAAAGATATTTCAAGGCAATCTCCATGTTTACCCATGGAAGCGATAGGCAGTGCAATAGTGAAAAACGAAATTAGCAGTATTTCACTATTAGACATATAAAACACACCAGTGCATGTCCTACCTTTTAAATACACTGCACACTGCCCATGGGTCTACCTTGGGCCTGCCTTAGGGGTGACATACATATAGTAAAAGGGAAGCTTTGGGCCTAGCAAGTGGGTGCACTTGCCTGGTCGAAATGGCTATCTGAAACCTCCCACACAGACACTTCAGTGGCAGGTGTGAGACATGTTTACAGGGCTACTCATGTGGTTGGCACAATCAGTGCTGCTGGCCCACTGGTAGCATTTGATTTATAGGTGCACTACACTAGGGACTTACTAATACATTGAAAATGCCAATCATGGATAAACCAGTAACAAATACAATTTAGACAGCAAGCACTTGCACTTCAGCACTGGTCAGCAGTTGAAAAGTGCACAGAGTCCTAAAACGAACAAAAACAAAATTCAGCACATGAATCAAAAACAGGTCAGAAGCAAAAAGACAGCGGAAGCCCTGCAAAAAAGGCCATTTCGAACAGTGACTTTGTGTTGTCTAATAGATTTGATTGAGATAACCGATCCACCAGAGCGTCATGGAAATAGACACTCCAGCAGCGCAGACCTCTTGTACATGAGGACCACAGTGGCTTCACAGGTCTTAACATGTGTAACTTTGAGTGTTGTATTGCACATGTGCCATGTAGCATGGTGCAAGTATGAGGCCTACACCTGCACTGTCTTATTCACCTAACAAAAATATGGCTATTTTATCCAACATTATTTACTGTCATGAGGTCAGTCATGTGCTTGGGATGTACTTACCAACCAGTAGGCCATTTTCATATCTCTCATTCTGGAATGTCTGAAGATATATACATCTTGAGCACTCCCAGGGTGCTTTGCCAGCACAGTGATGAACATCCCCAGATGGTCCACTATTGCCTGCACGGTGATGGAATATGTGTGTTTCTGATTGCAGTACAGATGGGATGTAGCAGCAGGGGACACCTGATGCACATGGGTGCAGGCAATCGCCCCCAGCAATCAATCAATCAATCAATCAAAGAGACTTATAGAGCGCGCTACTCACCCGTGAGGGTCTCAAGGTTCTGGGGGGAAGGAGAATCAGTGTTCGAAAAGCGATTGGGAAAGCATGTGGGAATCCAGCAATGGCATGGAAGCTCTGCTTGTTTTCAAGTTGTTTCTGCTGTGTTTTGGGCAACATGAGGTACTGGTGTATGAGGCTTTTGATGGCACGAGGATGGAGGGGAGGAATGAGGAAAAGGATGGCTGAGATATTCCTGCCACTCTGTCTGTGGTGTATACTGAAAAAGAGGTTCACCCAACAAACCCTACCTGACCTGGGTAAGAGTACAATTTGAAATATAAAAATTGGTCCAAAGGCCAGGATTAATTACTGTATTTTCTGCAAAGAGAAGTGATAAATACTCTCTTCGGGAACTAATTTATTTCCAAGATTTATTCACCATCAATCAAGCAAGACATAGAAAAACAAGCAAAAAAATAGAATGTCCCGACACAGTTGGAAAATAACGCCCCAAATCTATTTACACAGTGTCAACCATTAAAAAACATATGTTTAAGTATATTTAAATCACATAGCATCACAAAAAATACATTGTCTGGAAATTGTCCCAACTCAATTTCGTCCGTTGGAGGTAGTGGTACATCAATCACTTAAACTTGTAATCCATTCATAGGCAATGGTTGTGGATAGCTATAGCCACAAGTGCTAGACCCTGATACATTTCTTCTTAGGGCACTTTACACTGTGTGATGTAATTCTGGAAGGTCTAATGTGCTTTTTACCTAACCTCACCACTGATGACGCAGAAAAGGAAGGACCAACATATATTCATATATCATGTAACCAAAATCGTATAATGTAGTGCGATTTTAGTAAAGAAAATAATGTATGTGGGAAATTGTGCCCTCGGAGTAGTTCGCCATTATTATAAACGAGCTTTATTAATCATGAAGAATTGAAAATTGTAGTAATCCGTCATAATTGCAATTATGTGCTATGATTTCTTGTTGAAACTGTTTTATGCTTAGCTTAAATTTAGTAGAGGCTTTGGCCTAGTTTCCTGGTCTCAAATTCTAACTGCATGGCTTTTACTTGAATTAACAAAACGTATATTTTACTTTAAGGTTGTATTTTTCCAGTAGAGATTACTAAAACACTTATCTTCAAGGTTTCGTGCTAGGCTGGTTTCATCCCCTTTGATACAAGGTCAGTCTCTGCAGGTGTGGACAATAAAAGTACTGATACCGAAATAATTGGCAAACTTTCTTGCAACTTGTGTTCTAAGGCACCAAGGACAATGTATACATAAATGAGTACTAGGAGAAAGACACTTTTCATTCGTCAAATTGAAGCCACCCTATGAACCCTCCAATGGAAGACCTTGCAGAATTTGGAATGTTTATTACTTAAACCCACCGGACAAAGAGAAGTCAACAATTTTTCCTTGATGCCATCTTTGAAGCCAAATGCCTGACGCCATCTTAGACGACATCCCGATGCCCTTTCTCTATTCCAGAGAAAGAGACTTTAAGAATTCTCACCCTAGAGACTTTAACTTTGATTTGCCCCGTCTTGCCCATGCAGTAACTTTGTCCCATTCTCCTTGCTGCTGCAAGGAAACTTGCCCTTAACTTTGCCCCTTTAAACCTGCCCCATGCTGATCGAACCGGTACCTGAGGGATGAAGACTTTCTTGAATGCTGATTGTATTTGGTAATTATGAAAGGATAATTGTATTATGCATTGTGTTTTTCCTTTTAGGTACCAACTGCTATTTTGATAGGGCCCAAGCTACAAGTTTTCCAAATTTGTGTTGACTAAATTCGTTTTGCATGAAGCCCCACATGCCAATGCTAATTAGAGGTTAGTTGAGGGTTTTCATCCGATGCACCATGCCAAATTGAAAGCTTGTTATGCTGACCGATGTATGCAATTAGTCAAATTCAGTTACTCATATTAGTGATTTGCATTGCTATAACCGAGTGCATAACAATTCAGATTTTGCATGGATTGCGTTTCTTCCGCCGTTATGGACAGCTAGTAATGTTCGTATACATATATCATTTGGTTTTAAGACTTATATACATTGTGCTAGCTTTGTTAATATAGGGAAATAAACTGGTGTGGTTATTCATGACTGAAAGGTCATGGTGCGTCGAAATACCAACTGTTATTGATTTCTAATGTGTCAAAATGATCTATTAATTGAGTGTTGGGTATTGATTACAATAGTTATTGATTATTGATTTAAGTGACACGACTATTCTAGGATGAGGAGAGTCCAACTCGGCTAAAAGGTTCACCGACCTCCAACGTGTCCAGGTACATGTAATTTATAAGGGCTGGACACGTTATCACCACAATCCACTCTGTGGTGGTTTGGAATCAACCAGATGCCAGCATGTGTAGTACTGCCATCAGCTTGTATTGCAGAGGGATGTTGGTGCACCTCTGGGATGTTGTCTGCAGCCTTGGTGCAATCAGGTGCAGGAGCTGGACAATGGACTCCCTCCTTAGCCTGTAATAGGTAGTGACCTCCTCCTCCTCTTTGAAGTCAGTGAGAGTAGTCCTCTGCCAGTATGTCCGCTCCCTTCTCCAGCACTGCCTCTGTGGTAGTGGTGGTTTTCTCAGTACTCCTAGCTGCAACATGAGTAGTTGAGCTTGCTAAAGTGCTTTGGGTATGTTCTGTTTAGGTATCACTGTCAATGCATCATTTGTATGCCTGGGTTACTGAGGCACAGGAGTTTTGATGCATGTTTAACTCTGTGTGTCATTTGCCCACAATGTGTCACTTGTCCATAAAGTTGTAGGTATAGATTTGTCTGTTCTGCATGGGAATTTAAGGAGGAACACATACCTTGCACATGATTTCAAGTTACCTGATCCAGCCAATTGTAGCACAAGTAAAAAATGACGCAGAACAGATAAAAGTGATGCACTATGACTAATGCATCACTTTGCTAATATAGAGCACTGAAACCACTGCCACTGCATTGTAAAAACAATATGCAGCGGTGGCGCAAGCTACTTGTAAGATACCCCCTGGGTCTGTGGTTGACAAGGGTATACACCCAGTCGCCATAGGGACCACAAACCTAGTCAGTGTAAGTCAGTTACACACCATACACTAACTAGGCAAAGCATGCAGGCTTAACTTAGAAGGCAATGTGTAAAGTATTTGTGCAACACTTGAAACAGTAACACAGTGAAAACACAACAAAAATACTCCACACCAACTTAGACAGAGAGATTATATTTTTATGAGAAAACAAGACCAAAACAGCAAAAATCCAATAAGTAGAGGTTCAAGATATTCATTTAAAGAATATCCACAAATACAGTGCTTTGAAGCTTAAAGCACCAACTGCAGCTATCTGGTCATGCTAGACTGGGGTAAATCCAAAAGTCCAGGCCAATCGCGATGGAGCGCAGGACGGCTACAAGGACCAACCCTGTCGCACTGTAAAAGTACCTTGTATGGAGGGTTGCATCAATGTAAAAAATCTGATGGGGCGAGCATAGGGAACGATGCAGTGGCGATGCGTCAGTTCTGATATGTTCAGTCAGGGATGCATCATGATTGAGCTGTGCTGTCATCAATGCAATATCCTCAAGCAGTGGTGTGGTGTCCACCCCTTTACGATGAAGGTGATGTGTCGTCATCAAGCTGTGCAGCCGACAATGCGAAGGCGATGCGTCTGGACTGAGGTCGATGCACCAGTTCCAAGCTGCGCAGTTGGTGCTGTGATGTTTTTGTCATCAGCAGCAGTGGCGATGCATTGGTGTCAAGAGAGATGCAGTGGTTCCTATCCATGCAGCTATGACAATGCATGGATTTTTGTCCTTGTTGTCCTTGTTGCCCCTGAGACTTCAGTGCAGAAGGCAAGCCAGCAAGCCCTTGGAGTCACTTTGGTTTTGGGGATGTAGAGATGCAGATCACTCCCAGGTAAGGGGGAAGCAAGCAGCAGGGCAGGCACAGCAAAGTAGGAGACCAACAAAGTCCAGCAGAGATCCACCAGAGTGACAGTCTCTTCAGCAACACAGCAGTGCTACATCCTGCCAGAATGTCCTCAGGTCCAGAAGTGTCCAGAATCATGAACTTGGCTTTCTCCTACTTTTGCCCAGCACCCAGGATACATGCTGTGCTACACGCCCATGCCTGCCTGTTTGCTTGCCATCACTGGCGGCACATTTGGAGCTTGTTTGCCGCCCTTGCTGGATTACCTGACCTTGGGACCTGCTGGAGACGTGGCGGAATTGGGGCTGGAGTGTTCGCTGCTATGCTGGGTTCAGGAGGTTTATTGTAATATTGGGGAAACCAGAGGACCTACAAATTGGGCCCCATTTGAAACATTGCATTCTGTTGGTGGTGGTCTGCTTGTTCTCTGTACATCACGATGGCAAGAGTTGTTTAGGAGTTTTCTCCTAGGGGCTGGGCTCAGCTTTCTGTGATTCTGTCCGTGATACCGCCTATATGCTAATTGTTTAGCCTCCCTGTAAGCTAAAGGCTCCAGAATGTGTAGTAATTGAAAAGTGCCCTGGGTGTTCACTGGCACTCGGTCCCCAAGCTTTTAGTTCCCAATGCTGGACAAGGAACTTAGAAGGGGTTAGTGGCAGCAAGCAGCTGGCTTTGGATAAAGGCGGCGGTGCAGCAGCACGAGTCCAGTGTCTGTTTTGGGTGCGGCAAGAGGAGGTAAGTGAATTTAGTTATTTTTCCTTTTGTTGGTTGGAAACTTCCTTGCGCTTGGTGCTAAGGTTGGCTAGTTATGCCGCCATCTAGGAAAAAGGGTTTCAAGCCCTTGATGGCTAGAAAAAGCAAAAGGAATGGTGGAGTGACAGTCAACATTTCTGGAACCAGGGTCTCACAAGACCCCAAGTCTACTGTCCCACTTCGCCATGAGAAGGTATCCCAGATGTGTGAGGATTGTTCTTTGGCAGTAGGACATTTTTGGCTACAATTGTGCGTGGGGAAAGCACTTTAAGCCATTTGGAACACACAGCTCTGCAAAAGGGGGTCACACGGCCTCCTTAGTAGGAGGGTCATTGGTGTTACTTGATTCTCAGGAAAATGAGATTTTGAATTAAAGTGGTAACATTGGAACAAGGAACAGATATACCCACATCTTTCTTCCTCTCCCTGTTTGTTCCGACCATCTGAACTGAGCTTTGCGAGCTCTGAAGAGGGGCCCGGGGAACTGGGGGGTGCAGAGGAGAGTATAAGTAACAGGGAAGGTCCTGATAATGGTCAACCCCAGAGGGAGCTGACGGTAATGCCTTACATGGCTGGTGGGCTGCATTATAATGGTGTTCATGGGACACTGGCCTCTTCAATGGCGAACATTGATTCTTCAGTAATTGCTAACTCACCAATGATAGATGTGCTCCTACTTATACACAAAACCCTACATAGCCTTTTAGAATCCTCCCTAGCTACAAATGGGTCTCTGAAATTGGAGGCCGGTACGCTAAAAGAGATTCTGAATTAGCTAAAATCTGACAATTCCTGTATGCCTTTGCTCATGAGACTGGTAGCCTTGAACACTTTGAAGCTTGGTGAGGAGGGACACGAGCAAGGGGGAGCACAGGGTAACACTGCAGAGTATGGGGCGGTGTGGCCGACAACATGGCGGGCTAGACGTATCCGGGATGAGCTCTGGACAGACCTGTTAATATCCTGCAGTAATCCTTGCCTTCGACACAAAAGATGTGACCCTGACCGAAGGCCCTGTATTTGGCAACCTGTGGGAGAAAGCGAAGGACTGGCAGTGCAGGTGTGGGAGCCGGGGACGGAGGCACCTGTGAAGCCACAGTCCCAGGAGGAAAATGGCAGTGAGACCCGGGAATGCTTTAAGGGTCTGGAATGAGCCAGCCTACCAGGAGAGTAAAACCGTGGAGCGTCACCAGGGACTGAATGCTGGGAGGCGAGGGAGGCCAGGAGGCAGTCGACTGGCTGGGAAGGTGAGAGATCACGGACCAGACAAGAGCGGAGGAGCTGCACAGCTGGGCCGTCATTTGCACTGCCTTGAGCAGTCACCACAGGCTCGGACTGGTGCCGTTGGCAGGTGAGACTGTGGGGGGCGAGTGACTGGAGCCCTGAGCAGGGAGTGCTGGAAACTCCTGGGGTAGAGAGACGGAGGAGCGGAACGGCCTCTGAGATGGAGGAGGAGGCTTTTGCCTGTCCTAATCGGGAGCGGCGAGAGCGGAAAACGGAGGCAGGAGATTGAAGGCGGCAAACAGAGCACAAAGGGAGGACAACAGTGAACGAGATCCAGAACTTGGATCTAGGTTCCAGTAAGGAAGCGAAGCAGCAGTGGGGGGCAGGGGTGTGAGAGCTGCACACCATTGGAGGAGGCACCTGCGCCCATGGTGGTCCATAGGAGGTCTGACTTGCCACATTTGGGGGAGGTCATCAGGAGATGAACATGAAATCCTAGAGCGCAAGGAGACGGCGATCCCTGAGAGAGGCACTGTTCAACTTGAGGTGGACCTGACACAACGGCGGCGACCCCCCTTCATATGCCACAATGTAATATGGTCAAAGACAAGGAGCTGAAACCACTCACTTCAGGGAAGCACATAGCAGATAATCTATCCTCAGGAACAGACACTGATGTTAAGGGGGGGCCGCCACCCTGTCCTTGGGATGGCCGCTGAACCCTCCAGATCCAGGAAGAAAGAAGCTGTGAAACGGATCTGGAAGTAGATGAGCACCCTTCCAGAAAGGAGATGCACCTACCATGTACTGCACAGAATACTGCAAAGTCAACTAAAGAGATAAATGGAGATGCTGAATAGAGAAGATGGACAAGGCAACCCATTGTATAATTGGAAGGGCTCCGCTGGGGCTCTGAGTTGTGGAAGGCCGGCTGGAGAAATTGCCTTGTCCGTGTGCTCCTTCCTCCCCCGCTTACCCCTTCTTTCTCCTCCACTTGGTTCTTAGTGTGTGTCCCGCCTAATCTTCACCTCAAAATCACATTTTCTTTCATTCCTCCCCTTTCGTATACCATTTTCCCACTCCTCCCCCCTTTTTTTCCCTATCTCTTTGCCCCCTCCTTCCTTTCTCTTTCCTTCAAGGCATGTATATATGAATGCGGTGCATGCTTGTTGAGACAAAAAGAGATACAGGACAGTGGGCACTGGCTATAAACAACCAATGCTATGAGACACTGTTGAAAGTGAGGATTGAGTGGAGTGACAGTATTTGTTCAAATTAACCTGTTTAACCAGAGGGTATCGTTGGGAAGGGGTGGTCTACAGGCCTCTTGTTACTGGTTTAACAAAAAGTTGGGAGTCGCATTGCTGTGCATAAGATGCACTGAGATGTTGTGGGGACATGTGAAATGAGGTTACATCTGCTGCTATGATCATTCATAATGCGAAGATAGATGCAAGAGCTGTGCTTAAAAGGAATGTTAATGGGTTGGGAAATATAGTTAAGAGAGGATTAGTAACAACCTTTATAAAGCGGCAGAAACCAGACTTAGTTCTCCTGCAGGAGACCCATCTCCGCTGAAACCATTGCCACTTCCTGGCCTGCGGCACGTACATACTGCTAACACATGCAAGGATTGCCTCGGATGCAGGAAGTGTGCCCATTCTAGCCCGCAAAAATGTACCTTTCAAGGTCACTAAACAATGACTGGACCCCAATGGGACATATGCAGCGGTGCAGGGGCTATGGGGTAAAGAGGTGATCACTGTTATTAGTGTCTATGCACCACCCTGCCTACAGCAGTATATACACACGGCTACAGCAGACATTTTACTAGAAACAGTACCCACACTGCATATAGTGAGGGGTGACTTCAATGATGTACTGGCACCTGCACTGGACAGAAGAACAGTAGGCACAGCCACAGCAATGGCTAGAACAACACCACTGTAGCAACTAGCAGATACGCTGGGGTTGACAGATATATGGAGGTGCCATAACCCCAGTGTAAGAGGCTACTCCTATTTTTCTGGAGGCCATAAAGTCTTTTCCATATTAGATTATATTTTCACTTTGGCAGGAGAAGTGAGAACGATACAAAGAGCAGAGTACCTACCAAGGGGCTTACCTAACCATTCCCTTCAGTGGGTTACTATGGGCCGACATAGGAAGCAGGGCTCTAGGTGGAGGCTGAATGCCTGGGAGCTACAGGATGCCGCAATCCTCTGGGGAAATCAGAACTGAAAACAAAACTGTACTTTAAAGAAAACCAAACTACTGTTAGCTCGGCAGCAACATTGTGGGAAGCAAATAAGGCAGTAATGAGAGGTAGAACGCAGAAAATGTTAGCCTGTGAAAAGAGGTCAAAGCTTGAGGTACAAAAATATATAGAGGATAGATTAGCAGTCCTAGAGGCAGTAAATTACCCCATCCCCTTGACGATAAGGCAAATGGAGGCCTTCAAGGCAGAGTATAAGACGTTAGCCACTGATGAAATCAAATCCTGCTTCCTGGCCACTCAGCACTGACTGTACGAAGCGGGAGATAAGGCAGGGAAATTACTGGCATGGTTAAGCTGCAGAGAGGTCAAGGCTTGATGGGTGGTGCAGATAGAAGGTATGGAGGGGTCACATGGGACATGAATGAGGGTGTGGCAAGGGAGTTTGCACACTTCTATACTGCTCTTTACAGGGGGAGACCGTTAACCACTCGATCCCAGATAGACACATACCTTAATGCCATAGATATGCTGGTACTCTTGGCGGAAGATGCAAAATCTTTAGATGAGGATCTAACCCTTAAGGAGGTCATACCCAAGCCAGGAAGACCCCCCATGAGCTGTGGATCATATCGTCCAATATCATTGCTTAATGTGGAGACAAACATTTTGCCCATGATACTTGTGACTAGACTCACAAAGTTAATAACACCCATGGTACACAATGACCAAATAGGGTTTATGCCAGGGCGTTCAACTAGATGAAACTTGTGACACCTCCTTAACTCGATGGAGATGGTGGCTTCCCACCCTGACTTTTCCGTCTTTGTCTCATTGGAAGCAGAAAAGGCATTTGACACGGTTCATTGGCCTTACATGGTGGGTGTCCTATGTCGAATGGGACTTGGACCTGGATTTATGGAATGTGTGACCCTGCTTTACACAGAGCCCTGCGCAGCAGTTTGGGTTAATAGGAAATTATCAGAGGAATTCCCCATAGGTAAAGGCACATGGCAGGGCTGTCCTCTTTCCCCTCTCTTATTTTTCCTTGTGCTGGAACCATCAGCCTGTATGGTCCATAAAAACCCTGACATTGAAGGTTTTAGAGCCACCAGTTAACTACTGGGAGAGGAAAAGATTTCTTTATATGCTGATGAAATACCTTTGTACCTCACCCGCCCTGCTAGGTCACTTCCAGCCACGCTACAGACCTTTGAGGCATATGGCACACATTTGGGATACACCATAAACTGGACAAAATCTATTCTTTATGCACCCCATCAGACTGCAGCAGATAATATCACTCTCCGTGAGTTGGTGGGGCAACTAAAAGTTACGACTGATGGTTTCAAGTATTTAGGGGTTTATGCAACTAGCAACCCGGACCAAAGCCTAGCAGAAAATATAGGCAAGAATCGAAAAGTTCCAGGCAGATACAAAAAGATGGAAAGCGCTCCCCCTTACGCTTATGGGCAGAGGGGCCCAGTTTAAGATGATTAACCTTGCCTAGTTCCTATATATTCTGCAAAATGTATACTATAAACTATCGAATGATCTGTTTAATACAGTGGACAGAGAACTTTGTCTGCTGTTATAGAATGGGAAACATCCCAGAATAAGTCTGAAAACATGACAGCGAAACTGCTACGATGGGGGACTGGCACTACTAGACCTCAGGGCATACTACTGGGCTAGTCATCTAATGGTCATTAATGACTGGGGATGGGTGGTGGGAATTAACCCCACCTCCGCACTGGAAAGAACACAATTTGAGAAGCTTTCTTATCTACACTATCTCTATGTAGGGGCAGGAGTAAGAAGGCTACTACCAGCCACGCAAGTGGCAATAGAGGAGCGACGTAGAGCGAATGAGCGGATAGGATGCGCAAATAAAACAACAATAGAAACCCTGTTGTCGGAGGGCAGGAAATTAAGGGAAATCGGGAAACTACATGGCTTCACTGAGTGGAATACCATAGGAATATCTAATATAGGAGACAGTTGGGAAGGGGTGACCTTAGAACCTTTCAATCGCTCCAACAAGAAAACCAACTCCTCGACACACAATTCTTTAAATGCATACAATTACAGCACACATGGGGAGCAGAAACACTACCGGAGCACTCTACCCTCAAAAGTAGACTACTGATGGGGGAAATACCTGAAAAAGCAGTTTCCACTATATAATAAAACCCTCACTAACAGTAGGCCTGACACCCTGCAGAAACTCAGACGACATTGGGAGAGGGATGTGGGTGAGTTGGAGGAAGTTGACTGGACGCCAGCACTAATGTTCCCTAGAGAAGTAGCAATCAAAGTCTGACTCCGCTTCATTCGGTTCAATATACTTTATAGAATTTACTATGATAGAGTGCGTTTGCGTAGAATTGGAAGGACGTCCTTCCCACAGTGCCTGCAGTGTTCCTCACAGGAGGGGAGCTTCTATCACACCCTCTGGGGATGCCCGGTGATACGTGTATACTGGACAACCATGCTGACCGAAATGGGCAAAATACTTGAGGTAGAGATCCCGGAGGACCCAGGTATGTGCTACTGGGCATCCCTAATGTTGTAGACTTGCTGTGGAAGAAACTCATATTGTGTAACCTTTGACTGGCAATAGCCAAAAGGGATCTGGCGAGGCACGGGGAGCACTTGAGGTACCAACCATGAGGGGGTGGAAATGAGAGAAGGCTTGTGTATGGTGGCAGACAAAATGGTATAAAGTAGCCGGGCTGCCCGTGTAAATTTCAGAAAATATAGAATGCCTGGATTACTTACTATAAACTTGATCCAAGCCTGGATTCCTGACTGTGCCAGAAAGACCAGTGTACAATTATATGCTGCAGAACAGTGTGTAAGGTTAAGCAACTGTGTATTATGTTGACATACTTGAATGAACGCACTGCCCCTCATTGAAATGTTGATTGTGAAGCAACATGTATGCTCTCCCTGGTTGACAAGTTGAAATGTTGTACATGTGATAGAAGTTTTGTTGTAATTCTACTTAAATACATTAAATTAAAAAAAACACTACAGAGTATGTGTCAAGAAGGCCTATGTTACTGGGAAGATGGAACCATAGGAGTTTCGAGGACTGGCAGTTACATTGCCATATCCTGAGGAAAGGTAGGGGTAAGGGGAAAAAGTGAAGACATCCTCCTTCAGAAGCCTAGGCTAGTGGTAGACCAAGAGATCCACTCTCACTCTGTAAATAATCAATGTAAGAAAAGGCGAATATACATAGGGCGAATGTGTGTGACAAAAATAGTTAAGGGTTGTGTAAAGGAGGTTACCCCTAAGCTTCAGTTACATCCAAGGTCCCTAAGCAGAGGATGTAGTATTCAAGGCATTAAAAGGGAACCAAGGACTTCAAAGAATCTGGGAACCTGGTTCATATTGCTATGGATAATCCCTCTCTGTATGTAGACAGGAGCCCTAAGGTTAAGAGGTACCAAGAATCCCCAGTTGTTCTGCACATAGACTAATGAACTGCCTGTAGTCAGGCCGAAATCCCCCATAGGGAGCCAAGAGTAAAGTTCTTCTAAATGGACATGACCCAGAAGTGGAAAAAAGCAAGCAAATGGAAGCCATTAAATAGGTAAAATTTGTTAAGAGCTTTCTCGGCCTGTAAAGAATTAGAGGAGTTTACCACAAGGGATGTAGATCAAGTGGCCTTTAGAGTGACCAAAGAAGGAAGAGAAATTACAAAAGTTACTTTTTATTCCACAGTGTGTGTGGGTTTGGTTCTGGGCACCAGGGGGGAGCTTAATAAACTTGGCCTATGAACTGTGCCCGTAACAGAGGTTGAAAATATCCATCTTGAGCTGTCCTTATTGGCCAACCACGCTGGTCTCAATGCAGTGCAATTAAATATGGTTATTAGACCAGAAATAAACTTACCTCCCTCGTGTTTGGTGGGTTATAACAGGTGCTCCCCTTGAGCTAATTGTCCCTTCCCACTCTAGACAAGTATTATTAGACCCAATCTCACTTCGCAATGTATTTGAGCATTGATAGGGAGAACATTGGATCATGGAAGGGTGGGCTAGGTAGTTGTCCCACCCGCCACATGGGGAGTTGCCTCCTGAAATGTTCATGGCTTCCGAAATTTGATTAGAGTAGCTGGTCTCACTAGAATATGGGAGGAAAATATAGGCCCATATTTATACTTTTTGACGCTAAACTGCGCTAACGCATTGATTGAGGCAAAAAAATCGCCTCAACCCGATTTGCGCCGTTTTTTACGACGCCCAGACGCCTTTTCATGACTCCTGTCTTAGTAAAGACAGGAGTCATGCCCCCTTGCCCAATGGCCATGCCCAGGGGACTTGTGTCCCCTGGGCATGGTCATTGGGCATAGTGGCATGTAGGGGGGCACAAATAAGGCCCCCCTATGCCACCCCAAAAAAATAAAAAAATATAAAAAATTATACTTACCTGAACTTACCTGAATGTCCCTGGGGTGGGTCCCTCCATCCTTGGGTGTCCTCCTGGGGTGGGCAGGGGTGGCAGGGGGGGTCCCTGGTGGCAGGGGAGGGCACCTGTGGGCTCATTTTGAGCCCACAGGCCCCTTAACGCCTACCCTGACCCAGGCGTTAAATAGTGGCGCAAATGCGGGGTTTTTTGACCCACCACCTCCCAGGCGTGATTTTTGCCCGGGAGTATAAATACGACGCATTTGCGTCGCCGTCATTTTTTTAGACGGGAACGCCTTCCTTGCATCTCATTAGCGCAAGGAAGGCGTTCACGCAAAAAAATGACGCTATTTGCCCATACTTTGGCGCTAGACGCGTCTAACGCCATAGTATAAATATGGCGTTAGTTTTGCGCCGAATTTGCGTCGAAAAAAACGACGCTAATTCGGCGCAAACGGAGTATAAATACGGGCCATAATATTTCTACAGGAGACCTGGATGGTGGGTGAGCAAATTCACTTGAATGGGTTAACGCAGTTTGTGAAAGGGGAAACAAAAGCTGGGCCTGGGCAGGTAAAAGGTGGGGTAATAACGCTGCTATCAACCAAATGCATTAGAGGAGCTGGAGTGATATAGACAAGCAGCAAATGGTTCCTGGCTTGCTATTTGGATTTATATGTTGAAAACAATACTCTTAATAGTTTTATAATTGTTAACATCAGAATAAGACCTGATAGGAGTTGTGGGAGGACTTCCAGAAGAATTTGACAGCTTTGATGGCAACCCCAGGAGCTCCCCCGATTCTCCTATTAGGGGACTTTACTCATCGCTTAGTTCCAGCTCAGGTAGAGGTTGATTCGTACAACATGCTTTAAGGCTATGGAATTCCATATGCAACCTTATCCCATTGTAATCAATCCAAGTATGATCTGCAATTCATAAGATTCCTGTCTGCATTAGGTTTTGTGTGCCTAAATTGAAGATTTAGGGAGGGCATACTGGCGGCTCATACATTTCAGTATGGGAAGCAAACCTGCCTTGTAGACTATGGGTGTCATTACTACCCTGGCGTTTTTCAGACTGCCAGGGTGGCGGTGGCAGTCTGATCACTGCCAAAGCAGGATGGACTGGCGATACTGGCGGTCTGAATCTGCCAGGGCAGCTCTGCAAGCAGTGCTGCCCTGGAGTTTACGACTCCCATCTCCACCAGCTTTTACATGGTGGTAGCACTGCCATGTAAAAGCTGGTGGAGACGGAGCACTTGACATGGGCAGTGCAGGGGCCCCCTTGGCCAGTCCCATCATGCTGTTCACTGTCTGCTGTCAGTGAACAGCGTGACGGTTATTGGTGCATCCTACGCACCGCAGCATTGTCGCCAGCTCAATTATGAGCCAGCGTCAATGTTGTGGGCTCTTTTCCGCAGGACCAGCATGAGGAAACAACATTTCTGCCTGGTGACCCAGTGGGAAACTCCTAAAGGGGCCAGACAGCCGCACTGTCAGACCCTGCCCACAGGAGTTAGGCGGATGGCCTTTTCCATCCACCAAACTCATAATGACCGCCTTTAAGTTTATCCAGGCATCTTTTTTGACATTTGTAGAAACTTGCAGGTGTTAAGATTGAGGGGTAGTGATCATTGGGGCTTCAAAACTGCCCTATGTGTAGCTCCCTACTGAAGAGAATGTGTGATACCGATGGAAGTAGCCTATTCTAAGCGCTTAACAGCAAGAATCAATGATAGATATATGTCCCAACTAATGCAATTTCAAATGTCAAATGATTTGGCCCTTGGGGAGGTACAGGGGCTGAACATTCTAGCATGGGATTCAGACTCTATAGAAGAGGCAGTAAACAAATTGACTCCTTTAGTCAGAACATGTAACCAGGAGGCTAAAAGGGATAATCCCAGTCATCCTTTGGAACAGTTGTGGCTTGATAAAGAGTATTTAATTAATTGCCAGGAAGAAGTTAAGGAACCACGGAGCATGTGGCGTTCTAACGTGAACTCAAGTGGAAGGGAGGGTTATTTTGATTTGAAGAAGGAGTATGAGGCCCTGATTAAGGCTAAAAAGCAGACTTTATATCAATCTAACTGGTAGCTCATGATCAGTACTCTCCAGAATAACAATATCATTATTTTATGGCAGCTACTCCAGATACCCCTTAAGGTGCACAGTCCCTAAAAATGCATGGGTGATCTTCCTAAGTAACATCTATAAGGCAAGTGTATCTATTGTGAGAGTTGTTGGCCTCAATGGGAAGTGGGTACTCTGGACTCTTTTACGATCCAGGCTATAGCTAAACTGATACCCTCCCTAATTTCAGCTAAAGCAGCGGGGACAGACAACCTGTCTTCAGTTATATTAAAGTCAAATCCCATGTGGTGGGCAGCTTTCATTTCCAAAGTCTTTGTAGCAATAACAAAGTGTGGAGTATTCCAACTGAGCTGGAAGGGTGCAATATTTAAGCTGATTCATAAAAAAAGGGAGACAGATGTCCCAAGTAAGTTTTGCTTGATAATCCTTCTTGATGTGAGTGCTAAATTGTACTCAAAGCTAATCCTCATTTCTCTTTAAGAACTGGATTGGATTGAAGAAGGCTAGGGTCCCTTTGGAGCAAGTCAGCTTCTGACAAGGGCACTCTATGGACAATCATTGTTTCAGCTTGTGGGTCTTGGGGCAAAAGGTGATGGAAACGTCAGGGAACTTGTACTGTTGTTTCCTCGACTTTACCTCTGACTTCGATTTGGTTGACCGAAGAATCCTGAGGGACAAGCTGCTGCAACTGAAAATATTTCTATTTTACTAATCTGTCAGGAATTGCACTCTCAGAACTGGGATCAGGTAGAACTCGACTTAAACGGGGCCCTATAGAAAAGAATACCTTTAGAAAATGGGCTAAGGCAGGGGTGCGTTCTGGCAACTACGCTGTTTTCCTTGTTCCTTGCTGACCTTCCGGGAGGACTTGCTTCCACCAACTTCTTTTCTCAGAAAACTGGCGGTCGGCATTTCGGCTGCCGTCTGATTTGGCTATTTTGGACTTGACCCCAGTAGGTTTACAGCATAAATTGACTAGATTTTGAAGTTATTGGAAAGATAATAAACTTAAGGTAAATATGGAAATAAACTAAATATTAGCCTTTGAGAAAAATACAATTCAAGATCCCACAAATGGTGTCTGGGGAATAAGAGAGTGGAGGTGGTAATCTAGAATAGATATCTAGCATGATGTTTACTAAGAAGTTGAACTGGACTCTTCATAAAGAGTCAGTGGAGATGTGAATATCCTTTACAATAGGTGGCTTAATAAGTTTCAATAATAGCTTTGTAGGCCCCCTTGTGGAGACCCCTTTTAACTGCTTACAATGCTATAGTAGCCGCACAATGTCTATATGGGGCTGAGTTACTGACCGTTAGTATGGAGGCAAACTGGGAGCCAGGCTGTAAGGCACAGATTGTTTTAATTGTAGAGAAATGCTCACTTTCTAAAAGTACAATTCTAAAATAGTAATATTAAATCCAACCTCAACAATAAGCAGGATTTTTTATTACCATTCTGGCCATACTAAATATGACCTGGTTACCCCTTTGAGATCAGAATCTACCATTCATAAAGTATATGAGGGCAGTCCTAATGCTAGTCAATGAAAGGAGCAGGCCTCACAGTAGTGGAAAACAAATGTGGGAGTTTTTCACTTCCAGGACATATACAACACATATACACATGTTCTGCCTTTTACCTACATAACACCCTGCCCAATGGGTTACCTAGGGCCTTTCTTCGGAGTGACTTATTTGTAGAAAAAGGGGAGTTTAAATGCCAAGTCAAAGTGAAACTGCAATAGCAAGCCTGCTACATGTTTAAGGGGCTACTTATGTGGGTGGCACAATCAGTGCTGCAGGCCCATTAGTAGCATTTAATTTATAGGCACTGGGCACATGTAGTGCACTTTACTAGGGACTTATAGGTAAATCAAGTATGCCAACTAGGGATGAACCTCTGTTTAAGGGAGAGAGCATATGCACTTTGACACTGGTTAGCAGTGATAAAGTGCACAGAGTCCTAAAACCAGCCAAAACTGTGTCAAAAAAGTGGAGGGAGGCAGGCAAAAAGTTGGGGGATTACCACCCTAAGGCTGTCAGGTCTAACAGTGTTTGACTGTGAAATGAATCACAGTGATTGACAATTTGTCAATTTTTGCATAGGAGGACATTCACAAATGCAACGAAGGCCCTTTCTCTCTGTCTCACTTGCTTTATAGTGAGCAGTAGTGAAGTGGAGTTGGACAGCAGGACTGGGGGAAGAGAATAATATCTTTGGCTGCCTTGTTAGCAGCAGAATCCACAACCATAATGACTGAGGTGGAGAAGGAGTCTGCACATATTTTAGTGTTCCTCTAGAAAGCATCTCAAAGAAGAGGGAGCACAACAGAGAATGGATGTGTTCCTCCTGGCCAGGAACAACTTGTTCAAGCATCAGAATATCCAATTTCACAGGCAACCTATGATAGGCTGCCAAATCATGCAGCATTGCTCTTCTCCCCTTTCTCTCTCTTCCCTCAGACTGTGTCTGGCCAACTCTCCACCAATGGTGATGAGGCGATCTTGCTCCATACACCATCATGTGTCCCTCCTGTACCCCTTTGTGGTACCAGAGCCAATGCAGTTCAGCCTTCTTGCCATTCAACTTTCCAGTTTGCCCTTTGAAGATTGTTTTGCTGACACTTCAATTTAAATGTGTATTTCAGGACCGAATTTTTTTCTGCTTGGACATCTTGGAATTGTGTAACATCCACCTGCAAGTTGCTCATCCCTCTCTAGACTCAGGCAGTAGTTTTGTTAGTATAATACTTTTATGTTAACCCCTCCCACGTCACAACATGTTCAAAATTCTGAGGCCCTCTATCATTCCACCTCCTACTAATATTTTGCAATATTAAAATCAACAATGCAGCCAAATGGGCCAGATTCTTCCATCAGTGAAATACCTCATTTTCAAGAACCACTTGAAAAGAGTGTTTCATGCCCTGGTTATCTCTACACTTTATTTCAGCAACTCAAACCTAACTGGAGCTCCACAATCTTTCTTAGCACTTTTGAAAAACATCTGAAGCCAGGTAGGTTACCACATCTGTAAAATATTCAGACATAGCTTCCCCTTCCATGGCTGTTCCTCTAGCTACTGTTGAAGTCATGGATCACCTTCAAATCCTGATCCATTTTGTATAATGCAATTAATATTAAGAATCCACTCTACCTTCCCTTCTTGAAACCTTTCCTAACTCAGAGAACATTAAAAGCTAGCATTTGTTGTGGATCAAATCCCCCTTGGCCCAGAATAACCCCCTCCTCAAGAGTGCAAATTTCAGTACAGAAGTCTCTCATACTAACCATAAGAACTCCACATTACCTCATCAGCTTTGGAAAATAGGCAAAGGTACATCTGTTATTTTTTTTCGAGTTCTAATCTAAATACTGCAAACTTAGGGCCTGATTTATACTTTTTGTGCACAACTGTGCAAACATAGTTTAGCAGCAGAAATTGTAGCTCTGGGTTGCACCATTCAACAGTGCCAGCCGGGCGCCATATTAAAGGAATGACACAAGCCGGTGCTAAACTTGGGCTAGTGTCTTCAAAAAAGACGCTAGCTGGGTGGGGGTGGCGGTAGGGAAGGAGGGGTTTGTGCATCAAAAAATGGCGCTAGCCTGGTTAGAGGCAAAAACAAATGGCTCTAATCAGACTAGAGTCCTTTCCTGGTGCACAACCACCAAAAACACGACTCCTGTCCTTAGAAAAGACAGGAGTTGTGCCCCCCACCCCAATGGTAAGCACAGGGAGCAAGTGTCCCCTGTGCATGGACATTGCACCCTGTGCCATGCAGGGGGCCCCGATGGCACTATAAATATAAGTTAAAAAATATTTACCAATACTTTCCCTGCTTACCTGAGATGGGGTCCTCCATCATCTGGTGTCCCTCTGGTGTGGGTGTTCCTGGGGCTTGGGTGGGGGTCTTCCTGGGAGCACCACGGTGTTCCTGGGAGCACCACAGGTCCCCTAACACCTGATCTGACCCAGGTGTTAAATAATGGTGCAAAGCAAGCTTTGCACCAATATTTATACCCTCCTCCCACCCGTGCATCATTTTAGCATGGGGGATTAATATAGGGCTATGGGGAAAGCACCGTTTTTTAGATGAGAATGTCGACCTTGCATCACATTGACGCAAGGTAAGTTCACGCATCCATAAAATGGTGCAAACTCCAATATTTTGTCTAGCGTCAAAATGTAAAAATGGAGATAAGTTTGTGCCGAATGTGCATAAAAAAATGTACACAAATACGGCGCAAACAGGGTATAAATATGCCCCTTACAATCTCTGATACTCCTCCACTACTGTGCCCTTACCCAGAGCCTTTTAAGCCATGTCCGACTGCCGACTTTTGCTCTTGCAATGGTTCCTTGGGCCTTCACTTTCACATTTGTAGGTGCTCCTTGTTGTACTGTGTACTGTCCATTTTGTATGTCTCCTATGTACTCTGCTCTGTCTCATGACTCTCTTATGCATGTTTGTTTGCTAACTCATGTATATTAAGACGCTGTGGCACATTGTTTCTGCCTCTGTTAGTCGTTCATGTTACCTGTTATATGTAACATACTCATGTGACCAGCATCCAGTTGTGAGCAGGTACTAACATATTTAGGAATGTTAAATAAATAGATCCATACCAACTATAATTGATGCTTCCAATACTAATTGCAACATTGTTTTTTCCTACCTTGTATGCACCCTGCATGAAAATGTTTACTTATTTTATCTATGACAGTGTATTATTTATTTGGATTTGGATATGTCCAGACATTCTTCATACATTATCAAACATCTATAGAGGCAAGGGCACATGATATAATGGACAGTGCATAGATCTGTGCAATCAATTTTAATACACAGTGCTGGTAAGTAGCAAGACATAGCTACATGTTTGTAAAAGTGCCCATACAGGACCGGGTGGGTTAAAGTTCAGCTTGTAGTGCCTTGCAGTCATGTGTGATGGCCTTCAAATGATGGACGTTTCCATCCATGTCCATGTTTATGTCCCTGGATATGCAACACATTGCATAGAATAGGTTGTGCACTGGCAAAGGACTGGTATGACTTTGAGGAAATCTACAGATACTTGTTGTGCACCATCTGTAACAGAGGTATGACTACTTCATGATGGGCTCATCAGGAAGCAGCTATTTATGGCTAAATGAGCTGCAGAACATCATTTTGCTACCTTGTTGGGGCGGAAAAGTCCCCAGCATGGTGAAAAACGTACACCACTACTATGAATGCCCAGTTACATGGATATCTGGACCCTTGGTACTGATTTTTGGTCATAGATAAACATAGATCTTGTGTGTGCTCCAAGAATTAAGTCTTGTTAGGTCAGGAGTAATCCCCCCAGCACTAACCTTTTAGTGGTAGATGACTACAGTGCTTGCCAGGAGTTCAGTGACAGGAGTGCAGAGAAGGAAGCATACCTGTTTTGTGTTGTATGTGAATCAGTAGGGTAAACAAGCCTTGTTACCTGCATCACAGGAGTGGTGCCTTCCAGCCCACTCATGTAAACTTCAGCAGGTGTTTACTTAACTTACCCTTGGCCTACAAGTTGTTCTTTTTGTAGAGCTGCGCAGCGCTAGATTCTTCCATTTGCGTGATGGGATGTATGTGTGTCTCTGGACTATATGTGACATGGAGACTCACAATAGAGGAAGGGGAGTGGAGATTCCTTTGTGCACATTATAGGTCTGTTTAGGAAGAGTTACTAGTCAGTGGTGCCTGGACTCATTGTCAGGAAAGATAGTGTGTCTGATAAGGTTGACACCGGAAAATCATGATAGAAATGACGACTTAGACCTCTGAAACCTTGTGAGGCATATTTCAGTGAAGACTGAAAGCCAGGTGTGATCTCCAGCCTCTACTATGGCTAGTTGTGGCAGACTGTTCCTTTGACAAAGGAAAGAACAGAGAAGAGGGCACTTCAAAGGAGTTGACACCCACAACATGAACTTCAAAGGACTAGACAGTAAGAGCCTGATTTAGATGTTTGCAGACAGGTTACTCCGTCACAATGGTGATGGATATCCGGTCTGCCAAAATTTAAATCCCATAGGAAATAATGGAATTTAGATTTTGGTGGACAAGATATCCCCCACCATTGTGATGGAGTAACCCATCCACCAACCTCTAAATCAGTCCCTAAATCACATCCATATCTGAATATCGAACTATAAAGGTGGGTGTGTGGGTCCAACAAATTGTTCAATAGCACTGCCCATCAGCTTGGAAGATGAGCACAAGGATTCCAACTGCTATAACCAGGACTAGGGACCACGGTCTTCTAGTCTCCTTGCTTGGTGAGGGGCCATCCATCACAAAGGATGACAAGACCACTTGCAAGAGCCTGTACCACCGGTCTTCTGCCTGTCCACTATGACCAGCGGACCCTGTGAGGAGGAGGAAAGAGCCTTGTGGGAGGGAAGCCTAGTGGGGATCCTGTAGAGTGCCTACAGGTGACTGAAATGTAAGATGGTTGTTCCATTCGGGACTGTTGCAAGAGTGGCATATGAGGATCGCCAACTTTCTCTCCATCTAGTGGAATTTGTTGACCCCATATGCCAAGTGGGGGCCACTGTGAAATTAGTATCATTGTGGCCCCTGTATCCCAGGTGGGGTCCATCATGAAGACAGGGCCCTCACCATGGAACATTGTGTAAAGAGGATGCCAGCAGGCACAAGACTTACTGAGCACCGAGGAAGGTGTGGCGAAAATGTTAGACCTCAACGCAAGCTGTCTTCTTACTGTGGTGGGCCTGACGTGTTATCTGCAAGAGTCAATGGTCCTCCAGCGTTGATGCTATGAAGTCCACAAAGATGTACCCCTGTTCTCCTGCACTGGCTGGATGCCATTGGATCATTTAAAAGTATTCTAGAATGCCAGGCCTCCAATGGACTTACAGCTTTTTACCCTGTTGAAGTTGATTCTTAAGGTCCAACTCAGACTTTGTCACATGGTGACTAGTGTATGCCACATCTGGAAGTCACCTCCATTATAGAATGGAGAATAACCAGCCTGTGAGAAATTGGGTTTCTCAATCAAAGTTCTTATCAGGGTGACCACTGCTATCCAGAACACTGCCTGATAATAGTGTTAAAAGTTGCATGCCAGTAGCTGGATCATGCTGAGTAGAGTCAGACACCCCCTTGTCTTTCGCTGCTTTATGTGCTTCTGTGATGGTGCCCTGCAAGAGTACTGTGTCCCCTCCCAGAAATGCAGTAGCCTCTTCACCGCAGTGGAATGGCATCCCTTGGCTCAGTGTCCCAAGGTGCAGTGAATGAGAGGTTAGCTATTGTTGGTCCATGCACTTTTTATAAGATAGAGTTGAGAATAAACTGCTACTGACATACATGGCATCGTGTGTCTTTGGTAGTACATGAGTCAGTAACACAGACAACTTCAACACACAGTCTGAGGTATTGGATGCACGCTGCTTGAACTGAGCCCAAGATTATTAGGACTATCTCTTACTTCACACTACGGCAGATGTGTGAGCAGCCTTGATTTGCCAGCAGCTCTATTACTGTGGAGCCGTTGGGTTGGTGACATGAAGACTTGGAAGCTCAGCTACCACACACACAATGAAGACGTATATTAGTCAGTAGGTGCGTTGCAGCATTTGACATTGTTGTGAGAACATCTGCTATGGACACATGATGTAGGTTTCTACATAATCCTGACCCATGTCTAAAATATTAAACATGTTTGACTAACATTCTGTTAATATTGAAATGCAGATTGTCACCCAGTTGCTTGTGCTGGGTCATCAAACATATCTGAGTGACAGATAACAGACTGCTGCTGTCCTGATTGCAGAGTGGCCTTGACCCAACATGATGGGTAGGTTGTATTATTGCAAACAAGAGACATTGAGCATGTGCTGCTTTCAACAGATGCAGTATGTGGCCTGCTATTCGTACAGATTCATGTATGAGATGGGATTGTAAACAACACATGAGTCTTGGTTATGTACCTTAAATATGTCCTGGATACTCTGAGTAATACATTGAAAGTGTCCATTTGCTTGTTTTTTGGGAAGTGGCACCCTGCACTGGTGCTTTGGGTGACACAACACTGTCAGGTTCAGCAGCATATACATTGACATCTTAATCAATGAGAAATAGATAACTGTTGACCATTCTTACTCATAAGACTTCCAATTCTGTTAATCCTTATCCTGTTAGGCCTTTTCCCTCTCAGTGCTGAGCCCTATTTTACTAGTTGGGGTAGTTCACGCTTAGGCCTCCATAACTATTAGTTCACAGTAGCTGTCCATGCCAAATTTGTGTCCTTTGTTACTATCAGGAGATTCTAAAGGTGCCCAGGGTTTCTGGATTCCAGTGGAGGGGACTAAGAAAATAGGCAAAATATAGCAGAATTTTGAGGTTTTTGAGAAAGACAGGGGAAAAGTGCTCCAGATAAAAGTGTCTGTTATTTCCCCTAAAAATGGCATCCACAAACTGCTGTAATAAAGACATCATCTTGCCAGCTTTCAGGAACATGCAGAGGTGAATCAAAAAGCAATTTTTTACCATAGTTTTAGCACTTTTCTAAGAAGTGTATATTTCCCCTATGTTTTGTGCTTTTAACCTACTTCCAGTTTGTGGTGGAAACCAGTGTGAGACCAATGAATGATCCAGAAAATCTATAGATTTCTGAAAGGTAGACAAAATTCCAATTCAGCAAAGGATCATATGTGTTGATCCCTCAAAGCCTTTCCAAGGAAAAATAACTGTTGAGAAAAAATTATGAGTAGGAAAAAATGGGCATTAGTGACAACATTTTCATTTTTAACATCGTGTCATGATGGCAGATTGAGAAAAGCAATATACCATTACATCGGCTATACCCTTTTGATTGCAAGTATATTTAGGGTTTGCAGGATCTGCAAGAACCTAAGGTTCCCAGAGCAAACAACTGAGCTGCACCGTACAACGATTTTTCATTGAGTGCAAAGTATAGAGCAATTCCTACAGTGAAATAGCAGAGTGAAAAAGGGATATTAAACGTATGCATTTCTGAAATGGGCACAAGATATAGAGTTTAGAAGCAGTGGTTATTTCCACATCTCTGAATTTGTTGGTACCTGTATTAGCGTATGATTTGGAGGGCAATTTTCAAAATGTCTTCCTTCTTATATGGTGGCTTACATTTGAAAGGCACAAATGCAGCAAAATCTTATTGCAAATAACAAATGTTCTACTATTCTATGCTCCCACAAGTCTCTGATAAAAACTGTGCCTCGCTTGTCTGGGTAGGCCTAGTGCCTTCAAAAGAAAATAGACCAAAAAGGAACATAGATGCATCACATTTTTCCACTCAAAACTGACCCTCTTCTTACAATGTGGGTTGCTCTACATTTTGGCACCTAAGGGAAACCTAGCCAACTCCTACACCTGGGGGTATCCAGAGTAGGCTGCCATGCATGACACTTGCCACACTTTTTTCCCAGAATGCCTTGTAAACCTCAAACTCTGACTAAAAAATGCATTTTCCTCATATTCCTGTGATGAAAAGTTCAGGAACCTGCGGAAAGCCAAAAACTTCCTTTCACCCGGAATTTCACAAGTCTCCCAATAAAAATGGTACCTGTTCGAAATGGGGTCTTTGGTTGGCAGTCAGGTTACCCCCCTGTCCAAGCAAGGACTCTCACTCTAGTCAGGGTAAAGGAGAATCACCCTCAGCTAAACCCCGTTCACCCCCTTGGTAGCTTGGCACAAGCAGGCAGGCTTAACTTCAGAAGCAGTGTGTAAAGTATTTGTTCCAACACACACAGTAACTCAGTGAAATCACTACAAAATGACACAACACGAGTTTAGAAAAATAGGGAATATTTATCTAAACAAAACAAGACCAAAACAACAAAAATCCAACATACACAAGCCAAGATATATATTTTCAAAGAATAAGAGTCTTAGGCCCATATTTATACTTTTTGACGCTAAACTGCGCTAACGCAGTTTAGCGTCAAAAAGTTTTGCGCCGTCTAACGCCATTCTGAAGCGCCATGCGGGCGCCGTATTTATGGAATGGCGTTAGACGGCGCAATCAGACCGGCGCTGCCTGGTTTGCGTGGGAAAAAACCACGTAGACCAGACAGCGCCGACGTAGGGGGAAAATGGCGCATGGGCGTCTTAAAATGGGGCAAGTCAGGTTACGTCGAAAAAATCGTCTTAACCCGACTTGCGCCATTTTTTAACGACGCCCATCCCCCATCAACATGACTCCTATCATTGTAAAGATAGGAGTCATGCCCCCTTGCCCAATGGCCATGCCCAGGGGACTTCTGTCCCCTGGGCATGGTCATTGGGCATAGTGGCATGTAGGGGGGCACAAATAAGGCCCCCCTATGCCACCAAAAAAAAATATAAAAAATAAAAAATTATACTTACCTGAACTTACCTGAATGTCCCTGGGGTGGGTCCCTCCATCCTTGGGGGTCCTCCTGGGGTGGGCAAGGGTGGCAGGGGGGGTCCCTGGGGGCATGGGAGGGCACCTGTGGGCTCATTTTGAGCCCACAGGCCCCTTAACGCCTGCCCTGAGCAGGCGTTAAAAAGTGGCGCAAATGCGCCGTTTTTTGCCACGCCAACTCCCGGGCGTCTCTTTTGCCCGGGAGTATAAATACCACGTAAAGGCCTGGGAGTCATTTTTTAGACGGGAACGCCTCCCTTGCATATCATTAACGCAAGGAAGGGGTTCACGCTAAAAAATGACGCACATTCCGGGAACTTTGGCGCTATTCGCCTCTAACGCCATAGTATAAATATGGCGTTAGTTGGCGTTAGTTTTGCGTCGAAATTGCGTCAAAAAAAACGACGCAATTTCAGCGCAAACGGAGTATAAATATGGCCCTTAATCCTTAGAAAACAGTGAGAATGCTGTCAGTGCACAAAAGAACCTGGGTAGTGTCAAAATAACACCGCGCTGGTGAGTGTCCATAGGAAAAAGCCAGGGATGCGTTAATTTCTCACTCGCAAGTAAGACCATGCGTTGTTCCTCCTCCGGTCGGTTCAGAGTGCCTTGTTTCTTCTCTCCTGCAAGAAAGGGATGCGCTGATATGGACGGACACCTCGGGTCTGGGCACGCTTTGCGTTTGATAACGCGTCCTTTTATGTTAATTTATTACACATTAGGACTCGTTTTAGGCCAATGAATCTTTTGACCCAGTTGAGAGACACCGTAGGACGAGATAGCTGATCAATATGTCAATCAATATATCAATAATGTCATCAATATTTATCACCATAATACATTTTACTTTAGTCAAAGACATTAATCAAATGGGCGACACAACCTTGACCTTTCAGCCATGAATAACCACACCTTTGATAGAATTTTATGAAGTTTATTCCCTATTAATTACAATCTAATAGCAAATGCGTTAATCTCAAAGCCAAGAAACACAATAACATAGTTATAGTATGGCAACTTTGGTAAGATTTCAATAAGGCAAAAATCACAAACATCAAAGCATAACACGGCCCAAACATAGATCTCAATACAGCAAAGTGTCAACTACGCGTCAGTTCAACATAGCATAACGTCAGTCGTTTGTCTATTTGCGTCAGTTTAGTGATCACCTATCCTAACCACTGATTAGCATTGGCATGTTGGGCTTCATGCAAAACAATTTAGAACACCAATTTGGAAAACATCTAGCTATGGTCTCTGTCAAAAATTAGCAGTTGGTACCTAGAAAGGAAAAGCAAACAGACAAATTACAATTGCATTGTCATAATTACCCTCCAAAGGTTAGGTCAACACACAGGTTCAGTCTTCGTCTTCAGGACATCAGTCAAAGCGCCATCAATCAGGACTCGACTAAAGGGCAAAAATGGGCACTTCCCTCATAAGGAGGATAAGTGTAAAGGGTAGTCTATGGGTGAGGATGGTTTCTAATAAGTCTCAAGTCACCAAAAAGAGTGACAGAGTTTCTGGATAAAATCAATAGCATTCCCTACCTCATTCTAATGACCCTTCTGTGACATGGGTTTTTATCCCCTTTTCGTAGTACATTTCCCCAAAATTCTATTGGACATTTACTATACCCCACTATCTTGAACCTATCAAATTTAGCATTTCGTAATCCCAATTGTCACCCCACATTAATTCATGGTTCTTTGATTGATCTTCATAATTGACGTCATCGGAGGTGGCACATCCGGAGTTACTTCATCCTTTGGCATCGCTTGGCACGTCCTTTGGTCAGCAGTTTTCGTCGTTCACCGGTCTAAGTGACCTTGTACATAACATTAATCTACACTTGTTTCAATATGTTTAAACATTTGTTTCAGGGCACCAAAAATGCGCCTGAGAACGGATTCGACATGGATACATTAGTCTTCCAAGTTTGAAGAAAAAGAACATTTACAGGGTCATGACCCTTTGCAAGTCAGTACACTGGAAAAACAGAAAAAATGCATTTAATATGAGAGCTGGGCAGCTAAATCTTACAGCTCACGCTAACTTAAGGCCTACGAAGGATTTCAATACAGTTTCATCAATACGAACGTTAATATAAGCTTAATTGAACATAACATAAACATTTTTATTCATCATTATTAGTAGCTTTACATTGGTGGCCACTCATCGCGGTCACAATTTCAGTACACGTTTAAGCAAAATCGCTATTATTTTAGTTTTCTATGTAGTATCGTTACACATTAATATATAGATATTTCGTTCTAATATAGGTTATATAAACTACACTCTCTCAGTCCCTCCTCTGATGACGCTCGTCATCACACAAAACTCTCTCTCTTTGACCTTTCACTTTAATTTTTCACTTTACGCATAATGCGCATTTCAACATCTTGTCCCTTATGGGAGCTCTCCCAAATTTCATTGAACATTTTCTTTCTTTCACTTTCTTAATTTCTCCTGGTTCTTTTGGTCCAATTTTTCTTAATTTTATAATTACTTTTGCATGCCCCCCATAATCCGATTAGACAGGCCAGAACAATTAATAGACCCATTAGTATTTTTGCAAGTATCCCATTCCAAATGTTGGTAAACCAGCTCCCTACTCTGGCAATGCCCTTTCCAAATTTCTCCCAAACTCCGGGTTCCTTCAAATCCTTCAAATCTGCACTATCTCTAGTTAGGTGAGTAAGCATACCTCTTATCTTTTTACTATTGTCCGGAATGAATGAGCAGCAATGGCGCTCGTTGAGCATCTTGCAGACCCCTCCACTCTTTGCTAAAAGAATGTCTAAAGCAAGCCGATTTTGAAGAGTCATAGCTCTTTCTGCAGCAAGTTCAGTATCCATCAGGAGTATAGCCCCTGTAAAATTTGACAGCATGTTATCCACGATAGTAGACAACTTTTGAATTTTCATGGAATTCAAGATAGCCCCTACTGAAGGGATTATAGCTCCAAATATATCACCAATGACAGCAGCCACTGATTCTCGTTTTTGTCTAGCATGTTGTAATTCAGACGTTTTAGGTATTTGCTTTAAGTCATCAATCTGGTAAATCTTTGGGAAAACTATTCCCAAATAACATGTCCCATACCATCCCTTAGGGAGACGGTAATAAGCATTAAGTCCACAGATGTAATAAATCCCAGGGATCGCTGGATCCTGTCCATTCAACATAAATGTCCATTTACTCTGAAACAAAAACACATGTCTACATTCACTCGTTCCCACAAGCAAATTGTCCTGCTCAGATTTCGGCCTATATATACAAAGCCTACCTACATGTAGTGCATCTATAGCTAGTTTGCCTTGTGTTCTGATTGCAGTGTAAGCATAATCATTTGTATATGTGCACTTTTCTAATCCTTTTTCTAATGTTTCTTTTAATGCTTTGCGTCTATCATCAGTGTGATCTAAAAAGCTTTTCTCTACAGGTGACAATAAGCAGGTCAGACTGTTGAGATGTGCATAAGCAGTTCCAAATGTAAGCGTTGGCTCAAAGAATTCTCTAACTATTTTTATATCATGTTCCTTAGATAGCTTATTCAAGAATTCAATAACAGGCACAAAGGAAAACACAACATCCAGATTTGGGTAAAAGTATTGCACATGCTCTTGATTATAGAATCTGGTTAATAGCAAACTACAGCTAATCCTGTAGGTTAAAGGAAGGGTATGGTAAGTAACCCCCTCTTGCACAGATGAAGGAATTTTGGTACATACATAACATTCTTTCGCATCCATGGTCTCCACATACACATTCAGCAAGCGATAGAAGACATTAGTAGAAAGTTCCCCCTTTGAATTAGTTCCCTCATGCAAGTGTCTTGCATCTTGCTCAAACCTCTCCCATGGGGTTAGTGTTGTAGTTTCCGGTTTTGAAGTAGCGTTAATAGTATTTTTCTCCAACCACGGCATTCCCACAATCACTCCCACAATTATTATTGCACACACAATACCTATTATAAGGCTTAACCAACCACACACGTTACTTCCCTTATTACTACCTCTATTATAAGCCATGTCTGTATAGAATCAAATAGCAGAATAACAAAAAATCAAAAAATCTAAATCATTAACATTTATAAAGCGCACTACTCACCCGTGTGGGTCTCAAGGCGCTAGGGGGAAGGGGGTTACTTCTGCTCAAAGAGCCAGGTCTTGAGGAGTCTCCGGAATACGGAGTGGTCCTGGGTGGTCCTGAGGCTGGTGGGGAGGGTGTTCCAAGTCTTGGCCGCCAGGTAGGAGAAGGACCTCCCACCAGCTGTGGAGCGGCGGATGCGGGGGACGGCGGCGAGAGCGAGGCTGGTGGATCTCCGATCGGTGGCAATGTGTTAGCCTCTACATGGTGAGAGAAAGAGAGAATCATGTCAGCCAAACCTTTGCAGTAATCCAACACCATATCATCTGGGATATTCACTAGAGCATTTGCAGGTACTGCTGGCAACCTAATAGCTCTGCACATGAGGATTTCATGGGGTGATAGTCCTATTTTCTTATCAGGGGTGTTCCTCATTGACATCAGCACTAAGGGCAATGCATCTGGCCATTTCATATTGGTAGCTGCGCACATCTTTGCCATTCTGGATTTCAGATTACCATTCATTTGCTCTACTAGTCCTGCTGCTTCAGGGCGGTAGCTACAATGCAGCTTTTGTTCAATGTCTAGTGCGGCACATAGAAGTTTAATCACCTCATTGTCGAAGTGTCTGCCCCTATCTGATTCTATAGAGACCGGAAACCCGAACCTTGGTATTAGTTCTCTAAGTAGCAGCTTTGCAACTGTGAGGCTGTCATTTCTACGTGTGGGGTAGGCTTCAATCCAGTGACTGAAAACACACACAATCACCAACACGTACTTCAATCCTCCACAAACAGGCATCTCAATGAAATCCATTTGCATTTTGCTGAAAGGACCACCAGCTATCCCAATGTGGCTCAAAGTTACCACAGTCCCTTTTCCGGCATTCATCTGTTGACAGATGATGCATCTGTGACAGGTAACCTCTGCGGCATGTCTAAATTTTGGGTTGAACCAATCAATTTTGAATGACCTGATCATTGCATCTCTCCCAAGGTGAGCCTGTCCATGGTATAGCCTGGCGAATTGTGACAGAAGGCTATTTGGCAAGACTAATTTCCCCTCCTCTGAAACCCATAAATCATCAGCCCTCTGTACACATTGCATTCTCTACCAGGGACGTTTTTCCTCTTTGCTAGCACAACCCTGTAATGTCTTTAGCTCATCTAAGGTATCCACCACCCTTAATGCGAGGTTCAAACATGTGTCATTTTCAGTTTGCGGTAACAATTCCCACTGTTCCTTGAACGATATACAGTTCAATGCTCAAAACCTTGCGACTTGATCTGCATAACCGTTTCCCATAGACACCTAGGGGGTCATTCCGACCGCCCAAAGACCGCACCGCGGTCAAATGACCGCGGGGGTCATTTCAACTTTCCCGCTGGGCCGGCGGGCGATCTCCAAAAGATTGCCCGCCGGCCCAGCGGGAAAGCCCCTGCAAAGAGGAATGGAGCCGGCGGATTTGCAGGGGTGCGACGGGTGCAGTGGCACCCGTCGCGAATTTCACTGTCTGCTAAGCAGACAGTGAAAATCTTTGTGGGGCCCTGTTAGGGGGCCCCTGCACTGCCCATGCCAGTGGAATGGGCAGTGCAGGGGCCCCCAGGGGCCCCACGACACCCGTTCCCGCCAGCCTCTTCCTGGCGGTGTAAACCGCCAGGAACAGGCTGGCGGGAAGGGGGTCGGAATCCCCATGGCGGCGCTGCTTGCAGGATTCCCTGGGCCAGGGGAAAACCGACGGGAAACCGCTGGTTCCCCTTTTCCGACAGCAGCTTTACCGCTACGGTCAGAATGGCCCGGGAAGCACCGCCAGCCTGTTGGCGGTGCTTCCTCTGCCCTCCATCCTGGCGGTTTGAAACCGCCAGGGTCGGAATGAAGGCCAAAGTCTTGTGACTTAACGTGAGAATTGCATTTTACCACGGCAATTTCAAGAGGTAACTGAATCGCATGTAACAAATCCTTTATTTGTTCACCATTTTTCACAGGAGAACCAGAAGAGGTCATGAAACCTCTCTGCGACCACAGTTGGCCAAAATCATGTACAATTCCGAATCCATATCTGCTGTCCGTATAGTTAGTGACTCTCAGGTTCACAGCTGCGTGGCATGCCTTAGTAAGGGCAATCAATTCTGCTACTTGTGCGGAAAACACTTTCACGAGCCACAAAGCTTCAATGATACCAGCTATGGTACATAGGGCCATACTTATACTTTTTGACGCAAAACTGCGCTAATGCAGTTTTGCGTCAAAAAAATTAGCGCCGGCTAACGCCATTCTGAAGCGCCATGCGGGCGCCGTATTTAATCAATGACGTTAGCCGGCGTTAGCCGCCGGCGCTGCCTGGTGTGCGTGGAAAAAAACCACGTACACCAGGCAGCGCCGGCATAGGGGGATATGGAGCTTGGGCGCCAAAAAATGGGGCAAGTCAGGCTGAGGCAAATTTTTCGCCTCAACCCGATCTGCGCCATTTTTTTTAGACTCCCAACCCCCATAGAAATGACTCCTGTCTTAGCAAAGACAGGAGTCATGCCCCCTTGCCCAATGGCCATGCCCAGGGGACTACTGTCCCCTGGGCATGGTCATTGGGCATAGTGGCATGTAGGGGGGCACAAATCAGGCCCCCCTATGCCACAAAAAAAAAAAAAAAAAAAAACACTTACCTGAACTTACCTTAATGTCCCTGGGATGGGTCCCTCCAGCCTTGGGTGTCCTCCTGGGGTGGCCAAGGGTGACAGGGGGTGTCCCTGGGGGCATGGGAGGGCACCTCTGGGCTCCTTCAGAGCCCACAGGTCCCTTAACGCCTGCCTTTTCCAGGCGCTAAAAAACAGCGCAAAAGCGGCCGTACGTCATTTTTTTGGACCCGCCCACTCCCGGGCGTGAATTTTGCCCGGGAGTGTAAATACGGCGCACATGCCTCGGAGTACATTTTTTAGACGGGAACGCCTACCTTGCATCTCATTAACGCAAAGTAGGTGTCCACGCTAAAAAATTACGCAAACTCCATGGACTTTGGCGCTAGACGCGTCTAACGCCAAAGTATAAATATGGAGTTAGTTTTGCGTCGGAATTGCGTAAAAAAAAACGACGAAATTCCGGCGCAAACAGAGTATAAATATGCCCCATACAGCGTAACCAGCCCTCAGTGTTCCGACGGAATCTCTCAAACAGGACCCATCAACAAACATGATACAATCATTTTCTTTCAGCTGTGTGTCTTGAATATCTGGTCGTGGTTTGGTACATAATTCCGTTACCTCAAGACAATCGTGCTCAAATTCTTCCTCATTGCTAATTTCAGTATTCTCAGCAGGAAGTAGAGTTGCCGGGTTCAACACAGTATATAGTTTTAGTGAAACATTAGGTGACCCCAGTATAATTGTCTCATATTTAGTAAGACGGGCATTTGTCATGTGCTGAGTTTTAGTTCGAGTCAACACAATTTCAACTGGATGTGGAACCATTACAGTTAGGGGGTATCCCATGACTATGCCTTCACACTGTGTAAGGCTCTGACCAACTGCTGCAATTGCGCGACAACAACCCGGTAAGGCTGCTGCGACGGGGGCCAAGGTAGCTCAAAAATATGCTACAGGGCGATTTGTACCTCCATGGACCTGTGTCAAGACAGACAAAGAACAAGCATCATGTTCATGACAAAACAGTAGAAAAGGCTTCGTATAGTCAGGCATACCTAACGCTGGTGCCCTGCACATGCACTCTCTCAACTCCATGAATGAATCAAGCTCTTCTTTGGACAAAGCTATGGTATATGGCTCATCCTTGATCTCTTTGCCTGTCAGTTTTATCAAAGGTTTTGAGATAATCGAGAAGTTGGGTATCCACTGGCGACAGCAACCCACCATTCCCCAAAACATTCTGACATCTCTTTTTGTTGTTGGAGGGATCATTTGCAAAATAGCAGTTATTCTTTCCTTTGATATTCTTCGGGACCCTCTTTCAATTAGATGCCCTAGGTATTTCACCTCTTTCTGACAGTATTGCAGCTTCTTAGGTGATACTTTCTTGTCCGTTTTTTCCCAAATGATTCAGTAAAGCAATTGTATCATATTTACAGTTATCCTTTGTTTTGGATGCAATCAGCAAGTCATCAATGTACTGCGCTAGAGTCGAGTTAAAAGGCAGTACTAAGGATTCTAAGTCCTTTTTCAATATCTGGTTAAAGATAGATGGTGATTCAGAAAACCCTTGAGGAATTCTGCACCAACTGTACACCTTATCCAGGAATTTGAAACTGAATAAAAACTGTCTGTCCTCGTGAAGAGGTATTGAGAAGAAGGCTTGTGACAGGTCTACAACGGTGAACCATTCAGCATCACATGGAACCTGAAACATGATCACTGCTGGATTGGGCAATATGGGGCAACATTTTACCACAATCTCATTTATTTTCCTCAAATCTTGCACAATTCGAACTTTCCCACAAGGCTTTTTCAGACCCATTATCAGTGAATTGCACGGGCTACTCAACACCTCTTTCAGAACTCCCTGTTTCACAAAGTCTGCGATTATTTGTGAGACTTCAATGAGAACATCTTGTGCCATATGATATTGCGGCACCTGGGGAAACACTGCATTTGGTTTTACTTGTACTTTAACTGGTTCCACACCTTTTATTAGTTCCACTTCCTTTCCTGTCAGGTCCCACACTTTCTCTGTCACTGTTCCCTGTAGCTCGACAGGTAGGTCAATCATTGTAAGCATCGGAAACAAGGTAATCAATGGATAATCCTCATTTGCCGTCCCTGTTTCTTCCTCTGAAAACTGACCTTCGTCTCCTTCATCATCACTATTTGTCTGTACTTCGATTCCATCATTGGAACAGGTAATCGAACATTTTGTCTTGCACAGTAAGTCCCTTCCCAGTAAAGATACCGGGCTTGAATCACAGACTACAAATCTATGCAATCCCTGGAAATTGCCGATCTCAACTTGCACTGGATCTGTAATCGGGTTTGTCAGGTATTGGTTTGCTACACTGACTACCCTTATGGTACGCCCTGAAAGTGGTAATTTCGGAACATCTGCACTTCTGACTGTAGAGCGTGTAGCTCCGGTATCAACCAGGAATGAAACCTTGTGACCCATTACCTTTCCTTCTACATAGGGTCACCTCTGATCTACTTCTAGAGACGCTGCAAGCCTGCATTCTTCACTATCTGAGCTATCATCCGACCATTCTCCATTCATTCCATTTTCACCTCGTAATGGGAATTGTTGTACTGTATTATTTGAACTCATTACCTGACCCGTGTCCTGTTGAGGAAGCATGACCTGTTGCTGTCCCATCGGAGCCATTGGTAATTTCATTTGCTGTCTAGGTACCATGGGAACCTGCTGGTGTACTGGCTCCATCTGTGCTGGCTGAAAACGCGGCATATGCATCGGCTGCATGAGCTGTACCCCTTGCATCTGTACCATGTTATTTTGAAAATTCGGATTTTGATTTCTCAGTTTTGGACCTCTTACATTTTGTAATGTACTGACATTAGTGCTTTGTTGAACGACACCATCCTGTACCACATTCGGGCACTCCCGTTTCCAGTGCCCCACGCCCCCGCACGAGTGACATGATGACATCTTTTTCATCCCTTGTGCGTCATTTTGAACCACAACAGTATTCACGTCTGGACCGCGATTCACAAAGCCTCGACCTCGGCCTCTCGGTTGCGCCTGAAACACACCATTCATTTACGGCTGTTGCTGTATCATCTGCTGGACTCTGTTTCCCTGTATTCCTGCCTGCGCAGCCCTTATCTGCATCACCGTCACTTTCTCTTTCAGCTTTTTCTGCTTTAACTCAATTTCGTCACTACAGTATTTTGCATACTGCAACACTTCATCAATTGGCTTCGCTTGCCAAAAAATCAAATGATTCTTAATCATTTGACTGACCTCTGGTCTCAGCCCTTCAACAAATCTGAACACGAGATGGTTCATGTCCTTTAGCTCAATAGTCTCAGTACCACTGTAATGTTTGAATGTTTTTAACAACCTCTCATAGTAAGCATGTATTGATTCTTTAACCTCCTGGGAGGTCCGGTCAATCTTCTGCCAATCAGTCACCTTCGGCGACACCTTTTGTTTCAAGAAATCAATTACCTTATGATAATACTTCATCACCTCCTCAGAGGGGGCTCCGGTCACCTTGTCCCTTGCCGGCTCCTTCGTCGGCCACTCTACCCCTCTCTTACACTCGAGCCACAGGCGGAACAATGATCTCGAACAAGGTATTCAAGTCTTCCCAGAGACACTTCGCAAGCTTCACAAACCTGTCTGTTTGCTGATACCACTCGATCGGTTTCGCCCTCAATCTGGCATAATCGTTAGTAAAGGATAGGATGTCTCCTCTGGACCACGGTACATGTACTAAAACACCACCAGCTGTTTCTCTCATGGGTAGTATTTTTACTGATTCTGTGTCGGGTGTGACTTTGGTCTGGTTTGACCCTGGACTGTCACCTTTTCCCTTATCGCTCTTCTCTGCCCATCTGCCTTCCCATTTTTCTAATGCACCCCAAATTTATGCACTTTGCAATAGCTCTTTTAAGTGCGCCTTCATCCCAGCAGACCTCATGTGTTCAAAGTCTTTTGAATCAAAATCTAGTCTGTAACTTCTCTTCAAATGTTTGGTGTTTCCAATATCAATATCGTATTTGTCTGCCAGATTGGCTAATCTCTGATGCACCTTGCCCACTTCTTTAGTAATCTTAGGACACAGGTATCTCAATTCTGCTTCAGTGTAGGACTCTAGTCGGTTTACCCCCATTGTACCTTCTACCAATTCAGCAGCTTCCACTCCCAGTCTTACAAAATTTAGGTAGTCATCTGCCCTTACCCTTTCCGGTTCTACTGCTGTCACTGTAGTCTTTTGCGAAGTATAAGTTTTTTCTAGCCATTCCTTTAGCTGCAGCACTGTAAAACCTTGCAGTGAAATGTTCCCTGCATTTATCATTGGCGACTGTGAGGTGTTCGTACTCATCGTCTATGGAGTTAAAACCCCTAATCCTGCCTGACGCATTGCTTCTAAGGGTGCTTCTACTGGGCTAAGGTCTATTAGGGACCTCGGCTTTTCGACTGCTTGTTCCCCTGGAGCCATTATCTGGGGAGTTCCTATGGGCCCTCCTCTTATCTCATCTTGGGTTATTACTCCCACATGCACCAGGTTTGCCTTGTGCGTATAATGGCACCGGTGGACCGACAGTAATTGGTAACGATATTGCAGCAGGTGTCAGACCCGGTCCCAGACCTCATGGAGCAGTAACTCCATAGGTCTGTTCCGAAGTACCCGGGACAGGTACTAGTGGAGGACCAGCTACTGGGTTGTACCCTGGTATCAGTTGTGGCTGCGGCTGGGACACTAATTTCGGAGTTGACTCAATCGGCACTAACTTCGATTTTGCATATATCGGGTCTGGCGGCACTATCAGATTTGTAATAGTCTCAAGTACTGGGACGTCTGGATAGATTCTCTGTATCTGCGGCGGAGGTTGCAACTGTATCTGCATGTCTGGCGCAGTGGGTACACTGACCCCATTCTGTATCGAAGTCGTATCACTAGTCTGTACTGTATCAGTAACTCCCTTCTCCTGCGTCTGGTTCCCAGGTCACATTCTAGTGCTTGGAACACTGTCGCTCACCGCATAAGGTGGCGGGCGATCATGTAATAATCGGTCAATTAATTCCTCATCGTCTGAATCGTCTTCCTCTTCACAAGGTCTCTTATTCTCTTTAGACTTACTAGAGTCCTTGTCTGTTTTACAGAAGGCTTTCTTTCCCTGTGACTCTTCTCCTTGAGCTACTGCGGGGAACAATTTTAATCCGTCAACAATCCCTCGTCTCCACATTTTGTTCTCGTTATCCCACCTAGCTTCTGCATAGGATTTTTCTGCCCTTTTTAGCCTTCTCTGGAACCTTTCTTGTCTATGTTTAAGAGCCATTAAGTCCTAAATTGCTAAAGCCTCATATTGAGCTGGCCTCGGAGGTGGTTTTTGTGTACTTAGTATCCACCTTAAGTTCTGTAGTACCTTTGGATTAAACGTCCCATGTTCTGGGAACGCTAAACATCCCTCCTTCTCTGTTAACTTGCGCCACTGTTTCATCCATAAGCAAGGCACAACACCCTTCTCCTCTATAACCATGTAAACTGGAGTACCCTCAGGCGGTGTAGGCTCCCCATCAGTTGCCATAATATACACGTCTCCTTTCAGAGCAATCTTAAAAGCCTTGACAAAATTCATCTTTGTGTTTTTCTCCTATTTGTATTTAATCAGAAAGTGACTTTAATTCCCAGGACACTCTTCACCCACCTTTCTCGACCTATTGTCTTTCACGGACGGCAGCCAATCCGTGCGCGACCCTTCTCGACAACTGACCTATCTCAGAGCGGTACCACTGACGTCACACTCACACACTGCAGCTGACAAAGTCTTGCGGCTCGTCCGCCCCTCACTGGATTCACACAAACTAATGCAAATCTTACTGCGAGCACCTTAACAACAACACAAATCTGTCGGTTTACTACAGGAAGGGTAACACATTCGCTTCAGAACTTTACAGAGATTTCACTTGAAGCCTCGGCCGCTACTCTCTCTTTCTCAGTCCCCGCATACGCAAGCAGAATTCGACCCGAAAATTCTACTCTCGACTTGTCAATTGTTTGCCCTAGTGCACTTTAGAACTTGCCAAATCTCCATCGAAGGTCTCACACATACGTTTCTACTCAAACTCGACTTGTCAACCACGCCCGATTGACCTATTAAACCGCACAGATTACAACATAAACCCAAGTGTCTCCTACACTTGTCAATATACTCCGGAGTCTTAGACCACAACGGGTCCGTACATGAACAACCAACCACGTGGATAATTTTGAGCACAAAGCGCCACACTCAAGTGAAGTACGCCGACTTCCCTACTCTCATACCGTGGAGTACGCCCACTCCTACTAAAACATAATTATCTGGCATAGATACAAACAGATTTCACAATCACCTGCAAAAAGGCATATGCTAAGCAAGTGCAAAATCCTATACCACACACATTATGACGCCGAGAACATTCCCAACTCACTTAGGCAGGCTCCGAGATCCCGGGAAAGTCATGGTGAACTCAGAAACCCATCATACCTCCGACTTGCATTATCACAGAAAAACAATTTAAACAATGATTCTCCGTCCTAGGGCCCCAAAGGGTCAAACCGTCGCTCTGCTACCAGAACTGATAACGTGTCTTTTATATTAATTTATTACACATTAGGACTCGTTTTAGGCCAATGAATCTTTTGACCCAGTTGAGAGACACCGTAAGACGAGATAGCTGATCAATATGTCAATCAATATATCAATAATGTCATCAATATTTATCACCATAATACATTTTACTTTAGTCAAAGACATTAATCAAATGGGCGACACAACCTTGACCTTTCAGCCATGAATAACCACACCTTTGATAGAATTTTATGAAGTTTATTCCCTATTAATTACAATCTAATAGCAAATGCGTTAATCTCAAAGCCAAGAAACACAATAACATAGTTATAGTATGGCAACTTTGGTAAGATTTCAATAAGGCAAAAATCACAAACATCAAAGCATAACACGGCCCAAACATAGATCTCAATACAGCAAAGTGTCAACTACGCGTCAGTTCAACATAGCATAACGTCAGTCGTTTGTCTATTTGCGTCAGTTTAGTGATCACCTATCCTAACCACTGATTAGCATTGGCATGTTGGGCTTCATGCAAAACAATTTAGAACACCAATTTGGAAAACATCTAGCTATGGTCTCTGTCAAAAATTAGCAGTTGGTACCTAGAAAGGAAAAGCAAACAGACAAATTACAATTGCATTGTCATAATTATCCTCCACAGGTTAGGTCAACACACAGGTTCAGTCTTCATCTTCAGGACATCCGTCAAAGCGCCATCAATCAGGACTCGACTAAAGGGCAAAAATGGGCACTTACCTCATAAGGAGGATAAGTGTAAAGGGTAGTCTATGGGTGAGGATGGTTTCTAATAAGTCTCAAGTCACCAAAAAGAGTGACAGAGTTTCTGGATAAAATCAATAGCATTCCCTACCTAATTCTAATGACCCTTCTGTGACATTGGTTTTTATCCCCTTTTCGTAGTACATTCCCCCAAAATTCTGTTGGACACTTACTATACCCCACTATCTTGAACCTATCAAATTTAGCATTTCGTAATCCCAATTGTCACCCCACATTAATTCATGGCTCTTTGATTGGTCTTCATAACTGACGTCTTCGGAGGTGGCACATCCAGAGTTGCTTCATCCTTTGGTATCTCTTGGCACGTCCTTTGGTCATCAGTTTTCGTCGTTCACCGGTCTAAGTGACCTTGTACATAACATGAATCTACACTTGTTTCAATATGTTTAAACATTTATTTCAGGGCACCAAAAATGCGCCTGAGAACAGATTCGACATGGATACATTAGTCTTCCAAGTTTGAAGAAAAAGAACATTTACAGGGTCATGGCCCTTTGCAAGTCAGTACACTGGAAAAACAGAAAAAATTCATTTAATATGAGAGCTGGGCAGCTAAATCTTACAGCTCACGCTAACTTAAGGCCTACGAAGAATTTCAATACAGTTTCATCAATACGAACGTTAATATAAGCTTAATTGAACATAACATAAACATTTTTATTCATCATTATTAGTTGCGTTTACATTGGTGGCCATTCATCGCGGTCACAATTTCAGTACACGTTTAAGCAAAATCGCTATTATTTTAGTTTTCTATGTAGTATTGTTACACATTAATATATAGATATTTCGTTCTAATATAGGTTATATAAACTACGTTCTCTCACGTTCATTTTCCGTGCCCAGCAATGTTGCGTTGAAAATCCGGTCACACAGTGTCACAAAACCGCGCTGCATGGGGTTTACGTCAGTATCAGCCTCCGTTAGTGGGTGTTGTGTGTGTTGTTTCTCCAGCTGCGTTGCATTGATCTGCCAGCCGCGATGCAGGTGGAGCATTTATCAGCCGTGTCACAGACGATGGGTCGAAAATTTCCCTGTACGTCGGTCTGTGCATGGATTTTCAGTCTTTGTCTGCCAGCTTCACCTTGGCAGGGCAGGAGTCTCAACAGAGAGTCCAGGTGCTGGCGGGGGAAGTCTTTGATGGCCCAGAGACTTCAACACGAAAGGCAAACTCAGTTCAAGCCTGTGGAGATTCTTCATAAGCAGGAATACAAAACAAAGTCCTGTCTTTGTCCCCTTTCACAGGCAGAAGCAGCAACTGCAGGATAGCCCAACAAAGCACAGTCACAGGCAGGGGCAGCACTTTTCTTCAGCTCTTCTCCTTGGCAGAGGTTCCTTTTTATTCCAAAAGTGATCTAATTTTCAAGAGTTTTGGTGCTCTTCTTATACCCCTTTCTGCCTTTGAAGTAGGCCTACTTCAAAGAGAAGTCTCTGTTGTTTTCAAGATACTTCCTTGCCCAGGCCAGGCCCCAGACACACACCAGGAGTTTGGAGACTGCATAGTGTGAGGGCCCTCCTAGCACAGATGGCTCATCAGTGTATGCAGGCTACACCCCAGTACCCTTTGTGTCACTGTCTAGAGAGATGTGCAAACAGCCCAACGTCCAAACTGACTGAGACAGGGAATCCACAAACAAGCAGAGTCACAGAATGGTTTAAGCAAGAACATGCCTACTTTCTAAAAGTGGCATTTTCAAACACACAATCTAAAAACCAACTTCACTAAAAGATTTATTTTTACATTCTGAGTTCAGAGACACCAAACTCCAAATGGCTATGTGCTCCCAAAGGGAATGTGCGCTTTAACAATATTTAACGGCACCCCCCATGTTAACCTATGAGAGAGATAGGCCTTGCAACAGTGAAAAAACGAATTTGGAAGTATTTCACTTTTAGGACATGTAAACTACATAAGTACATGTCCCACCTTTTACATACACTGCACCATGCCCATGGGGCTACCTACGGCCTACCTTAGGGGTGCCTTACATGTATAAAAAAGGAAAGTTTAGGCCTGGCAAGTGGGTACACTTGCCAAGTCGAATTGGCAGTTTAAAACTGCACACACAGACACTGCAGTGCAGGTCTGAGCCATGGGTACAGGGCTACTTATGTGGGTGGCACAACCAGTGCTGCAGGCACACTAGTAGCTTTTGATTTACAGACCCTGGGCACCTCTAGTGCACTGTACTAGGGACTTACTATTAAATCAGATATGCCAATCATGGAAAGTCAATTACACATATATTTTACTTTCACTTCCACTTTAGCACTGGAAAGCAGTGGTAAAGTGCCCAGAGTAACAAACACAGCAAAAACAGAGTACAGCATACACCAAAAACCTGGGAAACAGAGGCAAAAGGTTAGGAGAGACCACGCCAAGAATGTCAAGTCTAACCGACCTCACTTGTGTGAGTAGACCTGGCACCTCCAACAAGGAATGGCCCAAAACCATAAATGGATGCAGCGTGTTTTTCCAAATAAATTCATCCTCTTTTTCCAAAGTGTGTATCTCTATATTTTGGACCCCAGCTCAGCTGGGACCTAGGAAAACCTAGCCAAGCTGTACTTGTAACTGACTTTTTACAGTCCAACAGATAAATTGATGTTTGTTTATGTTATGGGAGAGCTATCTGGTTCTCTTAACCCCTTCGCTGCCAGGCCTTTTCCCCCTCCTGTGCCAGGCCTTTTTTTGCCTATTTGGGGCAGTTCGCGCTTAGGCCCTCATAACTTTTTGTCCACATAAGCTAACCAAGCCAAATTTGCGTCCTTTTTTTCCAACATCCTAGGGATTCTAGAGGTACCCAGACTTTGTGGGTTCCCTTGAAGGAGGCCAAGAAATTGGCCAAAATACAGTGACAATTTTTTTTTTTTTTTTTTAAATGGAAAAAGTGGCTGCAGAAGAAGGCTTGTGGATTTCCCCCTGAAAATGGCATCAACAAAGGGTTTGTAGTGCTAAACTCAGCAGCTTCCTAGCTTTCAGGAACAGGCAGACTTGAATCAGAAAACGCAATTTTTCAACACAATTTTGGCATTTTACTGGGGCATACCCCATTTTTGCAATTTTTTGTGCTTTCAGCCTCCTTCCAGTCAGTGACAGGAATGGGCATGGGCATGAAACCAATGCTGGATCCCAGAAACCTAACCATTTCTGAAAAGTAGTCACAATTCTGAATTCAGCAAGGGGTCATTTGTGTAGATCCTACAAGGGTTTCCTACAGAAAATAACAGCTGAAAAATAAAAATATTGAAATTGAGGTGAAAAAAACATCAATTTTTCTCTACGTTTTACTCTGTAACTTTTCCCTGCAATGTCAGATTATGGAAAGCAATATACCGTTACGTCTGCTGGACTCCTCTGGTTGCGGGGATATATAGGGCTTGTAGGTTCATCAAGAACCCGAGGAATCCAGAGCCAATAAATGAGCTGCACCCTGCAGTGCGTTTTCATTCTATACCGGGTATACAGCAATTCATTTGCTGAAATATAAAGAGTAAAAAATTGCTATCAAGAAAACCTTTGCATTTCCAAAAAGGGCACAAGATAAGGTGCTGAGGAGCAGTGGTTATTTGCACATCTCTGAATTCCGGGGTGACCATACAAGCATGTGAATTATAGGGAATTTCTCAAATAGATGTCTTTTTTACACACTCTCCTATATTTGGAAGGACAAAATGTAGAGAAAGACAAGGGGCAATAGCACTTGTTTTGCTAATCTATGTTCCCCCAAGTCTCCCGATAAAAATGATACCTCACTTGCGTGGGTAGGCCTAGCGCCCGCGACAGGAAACGCCCCAAAGCACAACGTGGACACATCCAAAATTTTGGGAGAAAACAGAGGTGTTTTTTGCGAAGTGCCTACCTGTAGATTTTGGCCTCTAGCTCAGCCGGCACCTAGGGAAACCTACCAAACCTGTGCATTTCTGAAAACTAGAGACCTAGGGGAATCCAAGGAGGGGTGACTTGCGGGGCTCGGACCAGGTTCTGTTACCCAGAATCCTTTGCAAACCTCAAAATTTGGCTAAAAAAACACATGTCCCTCACATTTCTGTGGCAGAAAGTTCTGGAATCTGAGAGGAGCTACAAATTTCCTTCCACCCAGAGTTCCTCCAAGTCTCCCGATAAAAATGATACCTCACTTGCGTGGGTAGGCCTAGCGCCGGCGACAGGAAACACCCCAAAGCGCAACGTGGACACATCCTAAATTTTGGAAAAAAACAGAGGTGTTTTTTGCGAAGTGCCTACCTGTAGATTTTGGCCTCTAGCTCAGCCGGCACCTAGGGAAACCTACCAAACCTGTGCATTTCTGAAAACTAGAGACCTAGGGGAATCCAAGGAGGGGTGACTTGCGGGGCTCGGACCAGGTTCTGTTACCCAGAATCCTTTGCAAACCTCAAAATTTGGGTAAAAAAACACATGTCCCTCACATTTCTGTGGCAGAAAGTTCTGGAATCTGAGAGGAGCTACAAATTTCCTTCCACCCAGCGTTCCCCCAAGTCTCCCGATAAAAATGATACCTCACTTGCGTGGGTAGGCCTAGCGCCGGCGACAGGAAACACCCCAAAGCGCAACGTGGACACATCCTAAATTTTGGAAAAAAACAGAGGTGTTTTTTGCGAAGTGCCTACCTGTAGATTTTGGCCTCTAGCTCAGCCGGCACCTAGGGAAACCTACCAAACCTGTGCATTTCTGAAAACTAGAGACCTAGGGGAATCCAAGGAGGGGTGACTTGCGGGGCTCGGACCAGGTTCTGTTATTCAGAATCCTTTGCAAACCTCAAAATTTGGCTAAAAAAACACATGTCCCTCACATTTCTGTGGCAGAAAGTTCTGGAATCTGAGAGGAGCTACAAATTTCCTTCCACCCAGCGTTCCCCCAAGTCTCCCGATAAAAATGATACCTCACTTGCGTGGGTAGGCCTAGCGCCGGCGACAGGAAACACCCCAAAGCGCAACGTGGACACATCCTAAATTTTGGAAAAAACAGAGGTGTTTTTTGCGAAGTGCCTACCTGTAGATTTTGGCCTGTAGCTCAGCCGGCACCTAGGGAAACCTACCAAACCTGTGCATTTCTGAAAACTAGAGACCTAGGGGAATCCAAGGAGGGGTGACTTGCCGGGCTCGGACCAGGTTCTGTTACCCAGAATCCTTTGCAAACCTCAAAATTTGGCTAAAAAAACACATGTCCCTCACATTTCTGTGGCAGAAAGTTCTGGAATCTGAGAGGAGCTACAAATTTCCTTCCACCCAGCGTTCCCCCAAGTCTCCCGATAAAAACGATACCTCACTTGCGTGGCTAGGCCTAGCGCCGGCGACAGGAAACACCCCAAAGCGCAACGTGGACACATCCTAAATTTTGAAAAAAAACAGAGGTGTTTTTTGCGAAGTGCCTACCTGTAGATTTTGGCCTCTAGCTCAGCCGGCACCTAGGGAAACCTACCAAACCTGTGCATTTCTGAAAACTAGAGACCTAGGGGAATCCAAGGAGGGGTGACTTGCGGGGCTCGGACCAGGTTCTGTTACCCAGAATCCTTTGCAAACCTCAAAATTTGGCTAAAAAAACACATGTCCCTCACATTTCTGTGGCAGAAAGTTCTGGAATCTGAGATGAGCTACAAATTTCCTTCCACCCAGCGTTCCCCCAAGTCTCCCGATAAAAATGATACCTCACTTGCGTGGGTAGGCCTAGCGCCGGCGACAGGAAACACCCCAAAGCGCAACGTGGACACATCCTAAATTTTGGAAAAAAACAGAGGTGTTTTTTGCGAAGTGCCTACCTGTAGATTTTGGCCTGTAGCTCAGCCGGCACCTAGGGAAACCTACCAAACCTGTGCATTTCTGAAAACTAGAGACCTAGGGGAATCCAAGGAGGGGTGACTTGCGGGGCTCGGACCAGGTTCTGTTACCCAGAATCCTTTGCAAACCTCAAAATTTGGGTAAAAAAACACATGTCCCTCACATTTCTGTGGCAGAAAGTTCTGGAATCTGAGAGGAGCTACCAATTTTCTTCCACCCAGCGTTCCCCCAAGTCTCCCGATAAAAATGATACCTCACTTGCGTGGGTAGGCCTAGCGCCGGCGACAGGAAACACCCCAAAGCGCAACGTGGACACATCCTAAATTTTGAAAAAAAACAGAGGTGTTTTTTGCGAAGTGCCTACCTGTAGATTTTGGCCTGTAGCTCAGCCGGCACCTAGGGAAACCTACCAAACCTGTGCATTTCTGAAAACTAGAGACCTAGGGGAATCCAAGGAGGGGTGACTTGCCGGGCTCGGACCAGGTTCTGTTACCCAGAATCCTTTGCAAACCTCAAAATTTGGCTAAAAAAACACATGTCCCTCACATTTCTGTGGCAGAAAGTTCTGGAATCTGAGAGGAGCTACAAATTTCCTTCCACCCAGCGTTCCCCCAAGTCTCCCGATAAAAATGATACCTCACTTGCGTGGGTAGGCCTAGCGCCGGCGACAGGAAACACCCCAAAGCGCAACGTGGACACATCCTAAATTTTGAAAAAAAACAGAGGTGTTTTTTGCGAAGTGCCTACCTGTAGATTTTGGCCTCTAGCTCAGCCGGCACCTAGGGAAACCTACCAAACCTGTGCATTTCTGAAAACTAGAGACCTAGGGGAATCCAAGGAGGGGTGACTTGCGGGGCTCGGACCAGGTTCTGTTACCCAGAATCCTTTGCAAACCTCAAAATTTGGCTAAAAAAACACATGTCCCTCACATTTCTGTGGCAGAAAGTTCTGGAATCTGAGATGAGCTACAAATTTCCTTCCACCCAGCGTTCCCCCAAGTCTCCCGATAAAAATGATACCTCACTTGCGTGGGTAGGCCTAGCGCCGGCGACAGGAAACACCCCAAAGCGCAACGTGGACACATCCTAAATTTTGGAAAAAAACAGAGGTGTTTTTTGCGAAGTGCCTACCTGTAGATTTTGGCCTCTAGCTCAGCCGGCACCTAGGGAAACCTACCAAACCTGTGCATTTCTGAAAACTAGAGACCTAGGGAAATCCAAGGAGGGGTGACTTGCGGGGCTCGGACCAGGTTCTGTTACCCAGAATCCTTTGCAAACCTCAAAATTTGGCTAAAAAAACACATGTCCCTCACATTTCTGTGGCAGAAAGTTCTGGAATCTGAGAGGAGCTACAAATTTCCTTCCACCCAGCGTTCCCCCAAGTCTCCCGATAAAAATGATACCTCACTTGCGTGGGTAGGCCTAGCGCCGGCGACAGGAAACACCCCAAAGCGCAACGTGGACACATCCTAAATTTTGGAAAAAAACAGAGGTGTTTTTTGCGAAGTGCCTACCTGTAGATTTTGGCCTGTAGCTCAGCCGGCACCTAGGGAAACCTACTAAACCTGTGCATTTCTGAAAACTAGAGACCTAGGGGAATCCAAAGAGGGGTGACTTGCGGGGCTCTGACCAGGTTCTGTTACCCAGAATCCTTTGCAAACCTCAAAATTTGGCTAAAAAAACACATGTCCCTCACATTTCTGTGGCAGAAAGTTCTGGAATCTGAGAGGAGTTACAAATTTCCTTCTACCCAGCGTTCCCCCAAGTCTCCCGATAAAAATGATACCTCACTTGCGTGGGTAGGCATAGCGCCGGCGACAGGAAACACCCCAAAGCGCAACGTGGACACATCCTAAATTTTGAAAAAAAACAGAGGTGTTTTTTGCGAAGTGCCTACCTGTAGATTTTGGCCTCTAGCTCAGCCGGCACCTAGGGAAACCTACCAAACCTGTGCATTTCTGAAAACTAGAGACCTAGGGGAATCCAAGGAGGGGTGACTTGCGGGGCTCGGACCAGGTTCTGTTACCCAGAATCCTTTGCAAACCTCAAAATTTGGGTAAAAAAACACATGTCCCTCACATTTCTGTGGCAGAAAGTTCTGGAATCTGAGAGGAGCTACAAATTTCCTTCCACCCAGCGTTCCCCCAAGTCTCCCGATAAAAATGATACCTCACTTGCGTGGGTAGGCCTAGCGCCGGCGACAGGAAACACCCCAAAGCGCAACGTGGACACATCCTAAATTTTGGAAAAAAACAGAGGTGTTTTTTGCGAAGTGCCTACCTGTAGATTTTGGCCTCTAGCTCAGCCGGCACCTAGGGAAACCTACCAAACCTGTGCATTTCTGAAAACTAGAGACCTAGGGGAATCCAAGGAGGGGTGACTTGCGGGGCTCGGACCAGGTTCTGTTACCCAGAATCCTTTGCAAACCTCAAAATTTGGCTAAAAAAACACATGTCCCTCACATTTCTGTGGCAGAAAGTTCTGGAATCTGAGAGGAGCTACAAATTTCCTTCCACCCAGCGTTCCCCCAAGTCTCCCGATAAAAATGATACCTCACTTGCGTGGGTAGGCCTAGCGCCGGCGACAGGAAACACCCCAAAGCGCAACGTGGACACATCCTAAATTTTGGAAAAAAACAGAGGTGTTTTTTGCGAAGTGCCTACCTGTAGATTTTGGCCTGTAGCTCAGCCGGCACCTAGGGAAACCTACCAAACCTGTGCATTTCTGAAAACTAGAGACCTAGGGGAATCCAAGGAGGGGTGACTTGCGGGGCTCGGACCAGGTTCTGTTACCCAGAATCCTTTGCAAACCTCAAAATTTGGGTAAAAAAACCCATGTCCCTCACATTTCTGTGGCAGAAAGTTCTGGAATCTGAGAGGAGCTACCAATTTTCTTCCACCCAGCGTTCCCCCAAGTCTCCCGATAAAAATGATACCTCACTTGCGTGGGTAGGCCTAGCGCCGGCGACAGGAAACACCCCAAAGCGCAACGTGGACACATCCTAAATTTTGAAAAAAAACAGAGGTGTTTTTTGCGAAGTGCCTACCTGTAGATTTTGGCCTGTAGCTCAGCCGGCACCTAGGGAAACCTACCAAACCTATGCATTTCTGAAAACTAGAGACCTAGGGGAATCCAAGGAGGGGTGACTTGCCGGGCTCGGACCAGGTTCTGTTACCCAGAATCCTTTGCAAACCTCAAAATTTGGCTAAAAAAACACATGTCCCTCACATTTCTGTGGCAGAAAGTTCTGGAATCTGAGAGGAGCTACAAATTTCCTTCCACCCAGCGTTCCCCCAAGTCTCCCGATAAAAATGATACCTCACTTGCGTGGCAAGGCCTAGCGCCGGCGACAGGAAACACCCCAAAGCGCAACGTGGACACATCCTAAATTTTGAAAAAAACCAGAGGTGTTTTTTGCGAAGTGCCTACCTGTAGATTTTGGCCTCTAGCTCAGCCGGCACCTAGGGAAACCTACCAAACCTGTGCATTTCTGAAAACTAGAGACCTAGGGGAATCCAAGGAGGGGTGACTTGCGGGGCTCGGACCAGGTTCTGTTACCCAGAATCCTTTGCAAACCTCAAAATTTGGCTAAAAAAACACATGTCCCTCACATTTCTGTGGCAGAAAGTTCTGGAATCTGAGAGGAGCTACAAATTTCCTTCCACCCAGCGTTCCCCCAAGTCTCCCGATAAAAATGATACCTCACTTGCGTGGGTAGGCCTAGCGCCGGCGACAGGAAACACCCCAAAGCGCAACGTGGACACATCCTAAATTTTGGAAAAAAACAGAGGTGTTTTTTGCGAAGTGCCTACCTGTAGATTTTGGCCTCTAGCTCAGCCGGCACCTAGGGAAACCTACCAAACCTGTGCATTTCTGAAAACTAGAGACCTAGGGAAATCCAAGGAGGGGTGACTTGCGGGGCTCGGACCAGGTTCTGTTACCCAGAATCCTTTGCAAACCTCAAAATTTGGGTAAAAAAACACATGTCCCTCACATTTCTGTGGCAGAAAGTTCTGGAATCTGAGAGGAGCTACAAATTTCCTTCCACCCAGCGTTCCCCCAAGTCTCCCGATAAAAATGATACCTCACTTGCGTGGGTAGGCCTAGCGCCGGCGACAGGAAACACCCCAAAGCGCAACGTGGACACATCCTAAATTTTGGAAAAAAACAGAGGTGTTTTTTGCGAAGTGCCTACCTGTAGATTTTGGCCTGTAGCTCAGCCGGCACCTAGGGAAACCTACCAAACCTGTGCATTTCTGAAAACTAGAGACCTAGGGGAATCCAAGGAGGGGTGACTTGCCGGGCTCGGACCAGGTTCTGTTACCCAGAATCCTTTGCAAACCTCAAAATTTGGCTAAAAAAACACATGTCCCTCACATTTCTGTGGCAGAAAGTTCTGGAATCTGAGAGGAGCTACAAATTTCCTTCCACCCAGCGTTCCCCCAAGTCTCCCGATAAAAATGATACCTCACTTGCGTGGCTAGGCCTAGCGCCGGCGACAGGAAACACCCCAAAGCGCAACGTGGACACATCCTAAATTTTGAAAAAAACCAGAGGTGTTTTTTGCGAAGTGCCTACCTGTAGATTTTGGCCTCTAGCTCAGCCGGCACCTAGGGAAACCTACCAAACCTGTGCATTTCTGAAAACTAGAGACCTAGGGGAATCCAAGGAGGGGTGACTTGCGGGGCTCGGACCAGGTTCTGTTACCCAGAATCCTTTGCAAACCTCAAAATTTGGCTAAAAAAACACATGTCCCTCACATTTCTGTGGCAGAAAGTTCTGGAATCTGAGAGGAGCTACAAATTTCCTTCCACCCAGCGTTCCCCCAAGTCTCCCGATAAAAATGATACCTCACTTGCGTGGGTAGGCCTAGCGCCGGCGACAGGAAACACCCCAAAGCGCAACGTGGACACATCCTAAATTTTGGAAAAAAACAGAGGTGTTTTTTGCGAAGTGCCTACCTGTAGATTTTGGCCTCTAGCTCAGCCGGCACCTAGGGAAACCTACCAAACCTGTGCATTTCTGAAAACTAGAGACCTAGGGAAATCCAAGGAGGGGTGACTTGCGGGGCTCGGACCAGGTTCTGTTACCCAGAATCCTTTGCAAACCTCAAAATTTGGCTAAAAAAACACATGTCCCTCACATTTCTGTGGCAGAAAGTTCTGGAATCTGAGAGGAGCTACAAATTTCCTTCCACCCAGCGTTCCCCCAAGTCTCCCGATAAAAATGATACCTCACTTGCGTGGCTAGGCCTAGCGCCGGCGACAGGAAACACCCCAAAGCGCAACGTGGACACATCCTAAATTTTGAAAAAAACCAGAGGTGTTTTTTGCGAAGTGCCTACCTGTAGATTTTGGCCTCTAGCTCAGCCGGCACCTAGGGAAACCTACCAAACCTGTGCATTTCTGAAAACTAGAGACCTAGGGGAATCCAAGGAGGGGTGACTTGCGGGGCTCGGACCAGGTTCTGTTACCCAGAATCCTTTGCAAACCTCAAAATTTGGGTAAAAAAACACATGTCCCTCACATTTCTGTGGCAGAAAGTTCTGGAATCTGAGAGGAGCTACAAATTTCCATCCACCCAGCGTTCCCCCAAGTCTCCCGATAAAAATGATACCTCACTTGCGTGGGTAGGCCTAGCGCCGGCGACAGGAAACACCCCAAAGCGCAACGTGGACACATCCTAAATTTTGGAAAAAAACAGAGGTGTTTTTTGCGAAGTGCCTACCTGTAGATTTTGGCCTGTAGCTCAGCCGGCACCTAGGGAAACCTACCAAACCTGTGCATTTCTGAAAACTAGAGACCTAGGGGAATCCAAGGAGGGGTGACTTGCCGGGCTCGGACCAGGTTCTGTTACCCAGAATCCTTTGCAAACCTCAAAATTTGGCTAAAAAAACACATGTCCCTCACATTTCTGTGGCAGAAAGTTCTGGAATCTGAGAGGAGCTACAAATTTCCTTCCACCCAGCGTTCCCCCAAGTCTCCCGATAAAAATGATACCTCACTTGCGTGGCTAGGCCTAGCGCCGGCGACAGGAAACACCCCAAAGCGCAACGTGGACACATCCTAAATTTTGAAAAAAACCAGAGGTGTTTTTTGCGAAGTGCCTACCTGTAGATTTTGGCCTCTAGCTCAGCCGGCACCTAGGGAAACCTACCAAACCTGTGCATTTCTGAAAACTAGAGACCTAGGGGAATCCAAGGAGGGGTGACTTGCGGGGCTCGGACCAGGTTCTGTTACCCAGAATCCTTTGCAAACCTCAAAATTTGGCTAAAAAAACACATGTCCCTCACATTTCTGTGGCAGAAAGTTCTGGAATCTGAGAGGAGCTACAAATTTCCTTCCACCCAGCGTTCCCCCAAGTCTCCCGATAAAAATGATACCTCACTTGCGTGGGTAGGCCTAGCGCCGGCGACAGGAAACACCCCAAAGCGCAACGTGGACACATCCTAAATTTTGGAAAAAAACAGAGGTGTTTTTTGCGAAGTGCCTACCTGTAGATTTTGGCCTCTAGCTCAGCCGGCACCTAGGGAAACCTACCAAACCTGTGCATTTCTGAAAACTAGAGACCTAGGGAAATCCAAGGAGGGGTGACTTGCGGGGCTCGGACCAGGTTCTGTTACCCAGAATCCTTTGCAAACCTCAAAATTTGGCTAAAAAAACACATGTCCCTCACATTTCTGTGGCAGAAAGTTCTGGAATCTGAGAGGAGCTACAAATTTCCTTCCACCCAGCGTTCCCCCAAGTCTCCCGATAAAAATGATACCTCACTTGCGTGGGTAGGCCTAGCGCCGGCGACAGGAAACACCCCAAAGCGCAACGTGGACACATCCTAAATTTTGGAAAAAAACAGAGGTGTTTTTTGCGAAGTGCCTACCTGTAGATTTTGGCCTGTAGCTCAGCCGGCACCTAGGGAAACCTACTAAACCTGTGCATTTCTGAAAACTAGAGACCTAGGGGAATCCAAAGAGGGGTGACTTGCGGGGCTCTGACCAGGTTCTGTTACCCAGAATCCTTTGCAAACCTCAAAATTTGGCTAAAAAAACACATGTCCCTCACATTTCTGTGGCAGAAAGTTCTGGAATCTGAGAGGAGTTACAAATTTCCTTCCACCCAGCGTTCCCCCAAGTCTCCCGATAAAAATGATACCTCACTTGCGTGGGTAGGCCTAGCGCCGGCGACAGGAAACACCCCAAAGCGCAACGTGGACACATCCTAAATTTTGGAAAAAAACAGAGGTGTTTTTTGCGAAGTGCCTACCTGTAGATTTTGGCCTCTAGCTCAGCCGGCACCTAGGGAAACCTACCAAACCTGTGCATTTCTGAAAACTAGAGACCTAGGGGAATCCAAGGAGGGGTGACTTGCGGGGCTCGGACCAGGTTCTGTTACTCAGAATCCTTTGCAAACCTCAAAATTTGGCTAAAAAAACACATGTCCCTCACATTTCTGTGGCAGAAAGTTCTGGAATCTGAGAGGAGCTACAAATTTCCTTCCACCCAGCGTTCCCCCAAGTCTCCCGATAAAAATGATACCTCACTTGCGTGGGTAGGCCTAGCGCCGGCGACAGGAAACACCCCAAAGCGCAACGTGGACACATCCTAAATTTTGGAAAAAAACAGAGGTGTTTTTTGCGAAGTGCCTACCTGTAGATTTTGGCCTCTAGCTCAGCCGGCACCTAGGGAAACCTACCAAACCTGTGCATTTCTGAAAACTAGAGACCTAGGGGAATCCAAGGAGGGGTGACTTGCGGGGCTCGGACCAGGTTCTGTTACCCAGAATCCTTTGCAAACCTCAAAATTTGGCTAAAAAAACACATGTCCCTCACATTTCTGTGGCAGAAAGTTCTGGAATCTGAGATGAGCTACAAATTTCCTTCCACCCAGCGTTCCCCCAAGTCTCCCGATAAAAATGATACCTCACTTGCGTGGGTAGGCCTAGCGCCGGCGACAGGAAACACCCCAAAGCGCAACGTGGACACATCCTAAATTTTGGAAAAAAACAGAGGTGTTTTTTGCGAAGTGCCTACCTGTAGATTTTGGCCTCTAGCTCAGCCGGCACCTAGGGAAACCTACCAAACCTGTGCATTTCTGAAAACTAGAGACCTAGGGAAATCCAAGGAGGGGTGACTTGCGGGGCTCGGACCAGGTTCTGTTACCCAGAATCCTTTGCAAACCTCAAAATTTGGCTAAAAAAACACATGTCCCTCACATTTCTGTGGCAGAAAGTTCTGGAATCTGAGAGGAGCTACAAATTTCCTTCCACCCAGCGTTCCCCCAAGTCTCCCGATAAAAATGATACCTCACTTGCGTGGGTAGGCCTAGCGCCGGCGACAGGAAACACCCCAAAGCGCAACGTGGACACATCCTAAATTTTGGAAAAAAACAGAGGTGTTTTTTGCGAAGTGCCTACCTGTAGATTTTGGCCTGTAGCTCAGCCGGCACCTAGGGAAACCTACTAAACCTGTGCATTTCTGAAAACTAGAGACCTAGGGGAATCCAAAGAGGGGTGACTTGCGGGGCTCTGACCAGGTTCTGTTACCCAGAATCCTTTGCAAACCTCAAAATTTGGCTAAAAAAACACATGTCCCTCACATTTCTGTGGCAGAAAGTTCTGGAATCTGAGAGGAGTTACAAATTTCCTTCCACCCAGCGTTCCCCCAAGTCTCCCGATAAAAATGATACCTCACTTGCGTGGGTAGGCCTAGCGCCGGCGACAGGAAACACCCCAAAGCGCAACGTGGACACATCCTAAATTTTGAAAAAAAACAGAGGTGTTTTTTGCGAAGTGCCTACCTGTAGATTTTGGCCTCTAGCTCAGCCGGCACCTAGGGAAACCTACCAAACCTGTGCATTTCTGAAAACTAGAGACCTAGGGGAATCCAAGGAGGGGTGACTTGCGGGGCTCGGACCAGGTTCTGTTACCCAGAATCCTTTGCAAACCTCAAAATTTGGGTAAAAAAACACATGTCCCTCACATTTCTGTGGCAGAAAGTTCTGGAATCTGAGAGGAGCTACAAATTTCCTTCCACCCAGCGTTCCCCCAAGTCTCCCGATAAAAATGATACCTCACTTGCGTGGGTAGGCCTAGCGCCGGCGACAGGAAACACCCCAAAGCGCAACGTGGACACATCCTAAATTTTGGAAAAAAACAGAGGTGTTTTTTGCGAAGTGCCTACCTGTAGATTTTGGCCTCTAGCTCAGCCGGCACCTAGGGAAACCTACCAAACCTGTGCATTTCTGAAAACTAGAGACCTAGGGGAATCCAAGGAGGGGTGACTTGCGGGGCTCGGACCAGGTTCTGTTACCCAGAATCCTTTGCAAACCTCAAAATTTGGCTAAAAAAACACATGTCCCTCACATTTCAGTGGCAGAAAGTTCTGGAATCTGAGAGGAGCTACAAATTTCCTTCCACCCAGCGTTCCCCCAAGTCTCCCGATAAAAATGATACCTCACTTGCGTGGGTAGGCCTAGCGCCGGCGACAGGAAACACCCCAAAGCGCAACGTGGACACATCCTAAATTTTGGAAAAAAACAGAGGTGTTTTTTGCGAAGTGCCTACCTGTAGATTTTGGCCTGTAGCTCAGCCGGCACCTAGGGAAACCTACCAAACCTGTGCATTTCTGAAAACTAGAGACCTAGGGGAATCCAAGGAGGGGTGACTTGCGGGGCTCGGACCAGGTTCTGTTACCCAGAATCCTTTGCAAACCTCAAAATTTGGGTAAAAAAACCCATGTCCCTCACATTTCTGTGGCAGAAAGTTCTGGAATCTGAGAGGAGCTACCAATTTTCTTCCACCCAGCGTTCCCCCAAGTCTCCCGATAAAAATGATACCTCACTTGCGTGGGTAGGCCTAGCGCCGGCGACAGGAAACACCCCAAAGCGCAACGGGGACACATCCTAAATTTTGAAAAAAAACAGAGGTGTTTTTTGCGAAGTGCCTACCTGTAGATTTTGGCCTGTAGCTCAGCCGGCACCTAGGGAAACCTACCAAACCTATGCATTTCTGAAAACTAGAGACCTAGGGGAATCCAAGGAGGGGTGACTTGCCGGGCTCGGACCAGGTTCTGTTACCCAGAATCCTTTGCAAACCTCAAAATTTGGCTAAAAAAACACATGTCCCTCACATTTCTGTGGCAGAAAGTTCTGGAATCTGAGAGGAGCTACAAATTTCCTTCCACTCAGCGTTCCCCCAAGTCTCCCGATAAAAATGATACCTCACTTGCGTGGCAAGGCCTAGCGCCGGCGACAGGAAACACCCCAAAGCGCAACGTGGACACATCCTAAATTTTGAAAAAAACCAGAGGTGTTTTTTGCGAAGTGCCTACCTGTAGATTTTGGCCTCTAGCTCAGCCGGCACCTAGGGAAACCTACCAAACCTGTGCATTTCTGAAAACTAGAGACCTAGGGGAATCCAAGGAGGGATGACTTGCGGGGCTCGGACCAGGTTCTGTTACCCAGAATCCTTTGCAAACCTCAAAATTTGGCTAAAAAAACACATGTCCCTCACATTTCTGTGGCAGAAAGTTCTGGAATCTGAGAGGAGCTACAAATTTCCTTTCACCCAGCGTTCCCCCAAGTCTCCCGATAAAAATGATACCTCACTTGCGTGGGTAGGCCTAGCGCCGGCGACAGGAAACACCCCAAAGCGCAACGTGGACACATCCTAAATTTTGGAAAAAAACAGAGGTGTTTTTTGCGAAGTGCCTACCTGTAGATTTTGGCCTCTAGCTCAGCCGGCACCTAGGGAAACCTACCAAACCTGTGCATTTCTGAAAACTAGAGACCTAGGGAAATCCAAGGAGGGGTGACTTGCGGGGCTCGGACCAGGTTCTGTTACCCAGAATCCTTTGCAAACCTCAAAATTTGGGTAAAAAAACACATGTCCCTCACATTTCTGTGGCAGAAAGTTCTGGAATCTGAGAGGAGCTACAAATTTCCTTCCACCCAGCGTTCCCCCAAGTCTCCCGATAAAAATGATACCTCACTTGCGTGGGTAGGCCTAGCGCCGGCGACAGGAAACACCCCAAAGCGCAACGTGGACACATCCTAAATTTTGGAAAAAAACAGAGGTGTTTTTTGCGAAGTGCCTACCTGTAGATTTTGGCCTGTAGCTCAGCCGGCACCTAGGGAAACCTACCAAACCTGTGCATTTCTGAAAACTAGAGACCTAGGGGAATCCAAGGAGGGGTGACTTGCCGGGCTCGGACCAGGTTCTGTTACCCAGAATCCTTTGCAAACCTCAAAATTTGGCTAAAAAAACACATGTCCCTCACATTTCTGTGGCAGAAAGTTCTGGAATCTGAGAGGAGCTACAAATTTCCTTCCACCCAGCGTTCCCCCAAGTCTCCCGATAAAAATGATACCTCACTTGCGTGGCTAGGCCTAGCGCCGGCGACAGGAAACACCCCAAAGCGCAACGTGGACACATCCTAAATTTTGAAAAAAACCAGAGGTGTTTTTTGCGAAGTGCCTACCTGTAGATTTTGGCCTCTAGCTCAGCCGGCACCTAGGGAAACCTACCAAACCTGTGCATTTCTGAAAACTAGAGACCTAGGGGAATCCAAGGAGGGGTGACTTGCGGGGCTCGGACCAGGTTCTGTTACCCAGAATCCTTTGCAAACCTCAAAATTTGGCTAAAAAAACACATGTCCCTCACATTTCTGTGGCAGAAAGTTCTGGAATCTGAGAGGAGCTACCAATTTTCTTCCACCCAGCGTTCCCCCAAGTCTCCCGATAAAAATGATACCTCACTTGCGTGGGTAGGCCTAGCGCCGGCGACAGGAAACACCCCAAAGCGCAACGGGGACACATCCTAAATTTTGAAAAAAAACAGAGGTGTTTTTTGCGAAGTGCCTACCTGTAGATTTTGGCCTGTAGCTCAGCCGGCACCTAGGGAAACCTACCAAACCTATGCATTTCTGAAAACTAGAGACCTAGGGGAATCCAAGGAGGGGTGACTTGCCGGGCTCGGACCAGGTTCTGTTACCCAGAATCCTTTGCAAACCTCAAAATTTGGCTAAAAAAACACATGTCCCTCACATTTCTGTGGCAGAAAGTTCTGGAATCTGAGAGGAGCTACAAATTTCCTTCCACTCAGCGTTCCCCCAAGTCTCCCGATAAAAATGATACCTCACTTGCGTGGCAAGGCCTAGCGCCGGCGACAGGAAACACCCCAAAGCGCAACGTGGACACATCCTAAATTTTGAAAAAAACCAGAGGTGTTTTTTGCGAAGTGCCTACCTGTAGATTTTGGCCTCTAGCTCAGCCGGCACCTAGGGAAACCTACCAAACCTGTGCATTTCTGAAAACTAGAGACCTAGGGGAATCCAAGGAGGGATGACTTGCGGGGCTCGGACCAGGTTCTGTTACCCAGAATCCTTTGCAAACCTCAAAATTTGGCTAAAAAAACACATGTCCCTCACATTTCTGTGGCAGAAAGTTCTGGAATCTGAGAGGAGCTACAAATTTCCTTTCACCCAGCGTTCCCCCAAGTCTCCCGATAAAAATGATACCTCACTTGCGTGGGTAGGCCTAGCGCCGGCGACAGGAAACACCCCAAAGCGCAACGTGGACACATCCTAAATTTTGGAAAAAAACAGAGGTGTTTTTTGCGAAGTGCCTACCTGTAGATTTTGGCCTCTAGCTCAGCCGGCACCTAGGGAAACCTACCAAACCTGTGCATTTCTGAAAACTAGAGACCTAGGGAAATCCAAGGAGGGGTGACTTGCGGGGCTCGGACCAGGTTCTGTTACCCAGAATCCTTTGCAAACCTCAAAATTTGGGTAAAAAAACACATGTCCCTCACATTTCTGTGGCAGAAAGTTCTGGAATCTGAGAGGAGCTACAAATTTCCTTCCACCCAGCGTTCCCCCAAGTCTCCCGATAAAAATGATACCTCACTTGCGTGGGTAGGCCTAGCGCCGGCGACAGGAAACACCCCAAAGCGCAACGTGGACACATCCTAAATTTTGGAAAAAAACAGAGGTGTTTTTTGCGAAGTGCCTACCTGTAGATTTTGGCCTGTAGCTCAGCCGGCACCTAGGGAAACCTACCAAACCTGTGCATTTCTGAAAACTAGAGACCTAGGGGAATCCAAGGAGGGGTGACTTGCCGGGCTCGGACCAGGTTCTGTTACCCAGAATCCTTTGCAAACCTCAAAATTTGGCTAAAAAAACACATGTCCCTCACATTTCTGTGGCAGAAAGTTCTGGAATCTGAGAGGAGCTACAAATTTCCTTCCACCCAGCGTTCCCCCAAGTCTCCCGATAAAAATGATACCTCACTTGCGTGGCTAGGCCTAGCGCCGGCGACAGGAAACACCCCAAAGCGCAACGTGGACACATCCTAAATTTTGAAAAAAACCAGAGGTGTTTTTTGCGAAGTGCCTACCTGTAGATTTTGGCCTCTAGCTCAGCCGGCACCTAGGGAAACCTACCAAACCTGTGCATTTCTGAAAACTAGAGACCTAGGGGAATCCAAGGAGGGGTGACTTGCGGGGCTCGGACCAGGTTCTGTTACCCAGAATCCTTTGCAAACCTCAAAATTTGGCTAAAAAAACACATGTCCCTCACATTTCTGTGGCAGAAAGTTCTGGAATCTGAGAGGAGCTACAAATTTCCTTCCACCCAGCGTTCCCCCAAGTCTCCCGATAAAAATGATACCTCACTTGCGTGGGTAGGCCTAGCGCCGGCGACAGGAAACACCCCAAAGCGCAACGTGGACACATCCTAAATTTTGGAAAAAAACAGAGGTGTTTTTTGCGAAGTGCCTACCTGTAGATTTTGGCCTCTAGCTCAGCCGGCACCTAGGGAAACCTACCAAACCTGTGCATTTCTGAAAACTAGAGACCTAGGGAAATCCAAGGAGGGGTGACTTGCGGGGCTCGGACCAGGTTCTGTTACCCAGAATCCTTTGCAAACCTCAAAATTTGGCTAAAAAAACACATGTCCCTCACATTTCTGTGGCAGAAAGTTCTGGAATCTGAGAGGAGCTACAAATTTCCTTCCACCCAGCGTTCCCCCAAGTCTCCCGATAAAAATGATACCTCACTTGCGTGGGTAGGCCTAGCGCCGGCGACAGGAAACACCCCAAAGCGCAACGTGGACACATCCTAAATTTTGGAAAAAAACAGAGGTGTTTTTTGCGAAGTGCCTACCTGTAGATTTTGGCCTGTAGCTCAGCCGGCACCTAGGGAAACCTACTAAACCTGTGCATTTCTGAAAACTAGAGACCTAGGGGAATCCAAAGAGGGGTGACTTGCGGGGCTCTGACCAGGTTCTGTTACCCAGAATCCTTTGCAAACCTCAAAATTTGGCTAAAAAAACACATGTCCCTCACATTTCTGTGGCAGAAAGTTCTGGAATCTGAGAGGAGTTACAAATTTCCTTCCACCCAGCGTTCCCCCAAGTCTCCCGATAAAAATGATACCTCACTTGCGTGGGTAGGCCTAGCGCCGGCGACAGGAAACACCCCAAAGCGCAACGTGGACACATCCTAAATTTTGGAAAAAAACAGAGGTGTTTTTTGCGAAGTGCCTACCTGTAGATTTTGGCCTCTAGCTCAGCCGGCACCTAGGGAAACCTACCAAACCTGTGCATTTCTGAAAACTAGAGACCTAGGGGAATCCAAGGAGGGGTGACTTGCGGGGCTCGGACCAGGTTCTGTTACTCAGAATCCTTTGCAAACCTCAAAATTTGGCTAAAAAAACACATGTCCCTCACATTTCTGTGGCAGAAAGTTCTGGAATCTGAGAGGAGCTACAAATTTCCTTCCACCCAGCGTTCCCCCAAGTCTCCCGATAAAAATGATACCTCACTTGCGTGGGTAGGCCTAGCGCCGGCGACAGGAAACACCCCAAAGCGCAACGTGGACACATCCTAAATTTTGGAAAAAAACAGAGGTGTTTTTTGCGAAGTGCCTACCTGTAGATTTTGGCCTCTAGCTCAGCCGGCACCTAGGGAAACCTACCAAACCTGTGCATTTCTGAAAACTAGAGACCTAGGGGAATCCAAGGAGGGGTGACTTGCGGGGCTCGGACCAGGTTCTGTTACCCAGAATCCTTTGCAAACCTCAAAATTTGGCTAAAAAAACACATGTCCCTCACATTTCTGTGGCAGAAAGTTCTGGAATCTGAGAGGAGCTACAAATTTCCTTCCACCCAGCGTTCCCCCAAGTCTCCCGATAAAAATGATACCTCACTTGCGTGGGTAGGCCTAGCGCCAGCGACAGGAAACACCCCAAAGCGCAACGTGGACACATCCTAAATTTTGGAAAAAAACAGAGGTGTTTTTTGCGAAGTGCCTACCTGTAGATTTTGGCCTGTAGCTCAGCCGGCACCTAGGGAAACCTACCAAACCTGTGCATTTCTGAAAACTAGAGACCTAGGGGAATCCAAGGAGGGGTGACTTGCGGGGCTCGGACCAGGTTCTGTTACCCAGAATCCTTTGCAAACCTCAAAATTTGGGTAAAAAAACCCATGTCCCTCACATTTCTGTGGCAGAAAGTTCTGGAATCTGAGAGGAGCTACCAATTTTCTTCCACCCAGCGTTCCCCCAAGTCTCCCGATAAAAATGATACCTCACTTGCGTGGGTAGGCCTAGCGCCGGCGACAGGAAACACCCCAAAGCGCAACGTGGACACATCCTAAATTTTGGAAAAAAACAGAGGTGTTTTTTGCGAAGTGCCTACCTGTAGATTTTGGCCTCTAGCTCAGCCGGAACCTAGGGAAACCTACCAAACCTGTGCATTTCTGAAAACTAGAGACCTAGGGGAATCCAAGGAGGGGTGACTTGCGGGGCTCGGACCAGGTTCTGTTACCCAGAATCCTTTGCAAACCTCAAAATTTGGCTAAAAATACACATGTTACTCACATTTCTGTGGCAGAAAGTTCTGGAACCTGAGAGGAGCCACAAATTTCCTTCTACCCAGCGTTCCCCCAGGTCTCCCGATAAAAATGATATCTCACTTGTGTGGGTAGGACTAGCGCCCACGAAAGGAAAGGGCCCAAAACACAACGTGGACACATCACATTTTTTTATAAAAAGCAGTGCCTACCTGTGGATTTTGGCCTGTAGCTCAGCCGACACCTGAGGAAACTTAGCAAACCAGTGCATTTTTGAAAACTAGAAACCCAGGGGAATCCAAGATGGGGTGACTTGCGGGGCTCTGACCAGGTTATGTTACCCAGAATCCTTTGCAAACATCAAAAGTTGGCCCAAAAAACACTTTTTCCTCTCATTTCGGTGACAGAAAGTTGTGGAATCTGAGAGGAGCCACAAATTTCCTTCCACCCAGCGTTCCCCTAAGTCTCTCGATAAAAATGGTACCTCACTTCTGTGGGTAGGCCTAGCGCCCACAAAAGGAAATGGCCCAAAACACAACGTGGACACAACATATTTTTTCACAGAAAACAGAGGTGTTTTTTGCAAGGTGCCTACCTGTGGTGTTTGGCCTGTAGCTCAGCCGGCCCCAGGGGGGGGGTAGAAATGCCCTAAAATAAATTTGCCCCCCCAACCCCCACCCTCCCCGGGAGCGACCCTTGCCTACGGGGTCGCTCCCCCTGCGTGACATTGACGCCAAAAAACAAATCCCCGGTGCCTAGTGGTTTCTGCCCCCTTGGGGGCAGGTTGACCTAAACTCAGCCAATCTGCCCCCAAGGGGGGCAGAAATGGCCTAAATAAAATTTGTCCCCCAGGGGAGCGACTTTTGCCTGATGGGTCGCTCCCCATCTCTAAGAAAAAAAACAAGAAAAAAAAAAAATTCCCCTGGCGCCTAGAGGTTTCTGCCCCCCCCCCCCCTGGGGGCAGATCGGCCTAATAATAGGCCGATCTGCCCCCCGGGGGGGCAGAAATGGCCTAAAATAAATTTGCCCCCCCAACACCCCCCCCCCCCCCCCCGGGAGCGACCCTTGCCTACGGGGTCGCTCCCCCTGCGTGACATTGGCGCCAAAAAACAAATCCCCGGTGCCTAGTGGTTTCTGCCCCCTTGGGGGCAGATTGACCTAAAATTGGCCAATCTGCCCCCAGGGGGGCAGAAATGGTCTAAATACAATTTGCCCCCCCAGGGGAGCGACCCTTGCCTGATGGGTCGCTCCCCATCTCTAAAAAAAGAAACAACACAAAAAAGAAACACACAAAAAAAAATTGCCCTGGCGCCTAGAGGGTTCTGCCCCCCCCTGGGGGCAGTTCGGCCTAATAATAGGCCGATCTGTCCCACGGGGGGGCAGAAATGGCCTAAAATATATTTGCCCCCCCAACCCCCACCCCCCCCCGGGAGCGACCCTTGCCTACGGGGTCGCTCCCCCTGCGTGACATTGGCGCCAAAAAACAAATCCCCGGTGCCTTGTGGTTTCTGCCCCCTTGGGGGCAGATTGACCTAAAATTGGCCAATCTGCCCCCAGGGGGGCAGAAATGGTCTAAATACAATTTGCCCCCCCAGGGGAGCGACCCTTGCCTGATGGGTCGCTCCCCATCTCTAAAAAAAGAAACAACAAAAAAAAAACACAAAAAAAAAAATTGCCCTGGCGCCTAGAGGGTTCTGCCCCCCACTGGGGGCAGTTCGGCCTAATAATAGGCCGATCTGTCCCACGGGGGGGGCAGAAATGGCCTAAAATAAATTTGCCCCCCCACACCCCCCCGGGAGCGACCCTTGCCTACGGGGTCGCTCCCCCTGCGTGACATTGGCGCCAAAAAACAAATCCCCAGTGCCTAGTGGTTTCTGCCCCCTTGGGGGCAGATTGACCTAAAATTGGCCAATCTGCCCCCAGGGGGGCAGAAATGGTCTAAATACAATTTGCCCCCCCCAGGGGAGCGACCCTTGCCTGATGGGTCGCTCTCCATCTCTAAAAAAAGAAACAACACAAAAAAAAACACCCCAAAAAAAATTGCCCTGGCGCCTAGAGGGTTCTGCTCCCCCCTGGGAGCAGTTCGGCCTAATAATAGGCCGATCTGTCCCCCGGGGGGGGGCACAAATGGCCTAAAATAAATTTGCCCCCCCAACCCCCACCTCCCCCCCGGGAGCGACCCTTGCCTACGGGGTCGCTCCCCCTGCGTGACATTGGCGCCAAAAAACAAATCCCCGGTGCCTAGTGGTTTCTGCCCCCTTGGGGTCAGATTGACCTAAAATTGGCCAATCTGCCCCCAGGGGGGCAGAAATGGTCTAAATACAATTTGCCCCCCCCCAGGGGAGCGACCCTTGCCTGATGGGTCGCTCCCCATCTCTAAAAAAATAAATAAAAAAAAAAAATAAACACACACAAAAAAAAATTGCCCTGGCGCCTAGAGGGTTCTGCCCAGTTCGGCCTAATAATAGGCCGATCTGTCCCCCGGGGGGGGCAGAAATGGCCTAAAATAAATTTGCCCCCCCAACCCCCACCCCCCCCGGGAGCGACCCTTGCCTACGGGGTGGCTCCCCCTGCGTGACATTGGCGCCAAAAAACAAATCCCCGGTGCCTAGTGGTTTCTGCCCCCTTGGGGGCAGATTGACCTAAAATTGGCCAATCTGTCCCCAGGGGGGCAGAAATGGTCTAAATACAATTTGCCCCCCCCCAGGGGAGCGACCCTTGCCTGATGGGTTGCTCCCCATCTCTAAAAAAAGAAACAACAAAAAAAAAAACACAAAAAAAAAAATTGCCCTGGCGCCTAGAGGGTTCTGCCCCCCCTCGGGGCAGTTCGGCCTAATAATAGGCCGATCTGTCCCCCGGGGGGGGCAGAAATGGCCTAAAATAAATTTGCCCCCCCAACCCCCACCCACCCCCGGGAGCGACCCTTGCCTACGGGGTCGCTCCCCCTGCGTGACATTGGCGCCAAAAAACAAATCCCCGGTGCCTAGTGGTTTCTGCCCCCTTTGGGGCAGATTGACCTAAAATTGGCCAATCTGCCCCCAGGGGGGCAGAAATGGTCTAAATACAATTTGCCCCCCCCCCCCCAGGGGAGCGACCCTTGCCTGATGGGTCGCTCCCCATCTCTAAAAAAAGAAACAACAAAAAAAAAAAACACAAAAAAAAAAATTGCCTTGGCGCCTAGAGGGTTCTGCCCCCCCCCGGGGGCAGTTCGGCCTAATAATAGGCCGATCTGTCCCCCGGGGGGGGCAGAAATGGCCTAAAATAAATTTGCCCCCCCAACCCCCACCCCCCCCGGGAGCGACCCTTGCCTACGGGGTGGCTCCCCCTGCGTGACATTGGCGCCAAAAAACAAATCCCCGGTGCCTAGTGGTTTCTGCCCCCTTTGGGGCAGATTGACCTAAAATTGGCCAATCTGCCCCCAGGGGGGCAGAAATGGTCTAAATACAATTTGCCCCCCCCCAGGGGAGCGACCCTTGCCTGATGGGTCGCTCCCCATATCTAAAAAAAGAAACAACAAAAAAAAAAACACAAAAAAAAAAATTGCCCTGGTGCCTAGAGGGTTCTGCCCCCCCTGGGGGCAGTTCGGCCTAATATTAGGCCGATCTGTTCCCCGGGGGGGCAGAAATGGCCTAAAATAAATTTGCCCCCCCAACCCCCACTCCCCCCCCCGGGAGCGACCCTTGCCTACGGGGTCGCTCCCCCTGCGTGACATTGGCGCCAAAAAACAAATCCCCGGTGCCTAGTGGTTTCTGCCCCCTTGGGGGCAGATTGACCTAAAATTGGCCAATCTGTCCCCAGGGGGGCAGAAATGGTCTAAATACAATTTGCACCCCCAGGGGAGCGACCCTTGCCTGATGGGTCGCTCTCCATCTCTAAAGAAAGAAACAACAAAAAAAAAAAAACACAAAAAAAAAAATTGCCCTGGTGCCTAGAGGGTTCTGCCCCCCCCTGGGGGCAGTTCGGCCTAATAATAGGCCGATCTGTCCCCCGGGGGGGGCAGAAATGGCCTAAAATAAATTTGCCCCCCCAACCCCCACCCCCCCCGGGAGCGACCCTTGCCTACGGGGTCGCTCCCCCTGCGTGACATTGGCGCCAAAAAACAAATCCCCGGTGCCTAGTGGTTTCTGCTCCCTTTGGGGCAGATTGACCTAAAATTGGCCAATCTGCCCCCAGGGGGGCATAAATGGTCTAAATACAATTTGCCCCCCCCAGGGGAGCGACCCTTGCCTGATGGGTCGCTCCCCATCTCTAAAAAAAGAAACAACAAAAAAAAAAAAACACACAAAAAAAAATTGCCCTGGCGCCTAGAGGTATCTTCCCCCCCTGGGGCCAGATCGGCCTAATAATAGGCCGATCTGTCACCAGGGGGGGCAGAAATGGCCTAAAATAAATTGCCCTCCCCCCCAGGGAGCGACCCTTGCCTAAGGGGTCGCTCCCTTTGCGTGAAATTCACGCAAAGAAAAAACTCCCTGGTGTCTAGTGGTTTCTACCCCCCTTGGGGGCAGATTGGCCTCATCAAAATAGGCCAATCTGCCCCCAAGGGGGGCAGAAATGGCCAAAATATAATTTTCCCCCAAGGGGAGCGACCCTTGCCTAAGGGGTCGCTCCCCACCAAAAAAAAAAAAATATAACACAAAAAACAAAAAACAAAAAAAAAGGTCCCTGGTGCCTAGAGGTTTCTGCCCCCCCTGGGGGCAGATCGGCCTAATAGTAGGCCGATCTGCCCCCGGGGGGGCAGAAAAGGCCTTCCCGAAAATATGCCCCCCCTGGGAGCGACCCTTGCCCAAGGGGTCGCTCCCTTTTGTCAATAACAATAAAAAAAATAAAAATCCCTGGTGTCTAGTGGTTTCTACCCCCCTTGGGGGCAGATTGGCCTCATCAAAATAGGCCAATCTGCCCCCAAGGGGGGCAGAAATGGCCAAAATATAATTTTCCCCCAAGGGGAGCGACCCTTGCCTAAGGGGTCGCTCCCCACCAAAAAAAAAAAAAAAATGGTCCCTGGTGCCTAGAGGTTTCTGCCCCCAGGGGGGGCAGAAAAGGCCTTCTCAAAAAAATGCCCCCCCTGGGAGCGACCCTTGCCCAAGGGGTCGCTCCCTTTTGTCACTTTCAATAAAAAAAAAAAAAATCCCTGGTGTCTAGTGGGGTTTCAAAAGCCGGATTGCAAGCAATCCGGCTTTTGAAACCCTCGGAGGGACTTCAAAGGGAAGGAAATACTTTTCCTTCCCTTTGAAGCCCCTCCGGGCCTCCCAGTGATTGAAAAAGAAATGCTTTTGCATTTCTTTTTCTATCGCGCTGGAAGCAGAGCTTCCAGCGCGACTAGGGAGGCCCCTGTGACACATCAGCGCGCGCGTGCGCGCTGACGTCACAGGGGGGGGGGGGGGTGGGGGGGTCGGGGGTGTAAGGGGAAGGTCTTCCCCTTCCATCCCCGACTTGGGGGGGGAGGGGGGTGCACGGGGGGCGCGCTAGCGCGCCCCCAAGTTCCCCTGTGCCTAGGACGAGATGATCTCGTCCAAGGCACAGGGGAACTGTAGCCTTGGACGAGATCATCTCGTCCAAGGCACAGAAGGGGTTAACCGTCTCATTTTAATGGCGTTCCACAAGACACTATAAGTATATCCATGACAATATCAGATTAGGTGATTGTAGGAAATTGGAGTATTAATATAGGGGGTAAGAACTCATCTCAAATAATGATCACAATCCTTATGAGGGATAATTACAAAAAACATTAAATAAACCTGTGTTCAACCCTCTGGTAGCTTGGCACACAAACATTCATGATTAAATTAATGGCAATGTGTAGGAGGCTGGCCTGGCTTGTAGTGGGTACCAGAGGTACTTACACCTTGTGCCAGGTCCAGTTATCCCTTGTTAGTGTAGAAGAGGTGTTTCTAGCAGCTTAGGCTGATAGAAGATAGCTATGGCAAAGCAGCTTAGGCTGAACTAGGAGACATGTAAAGCTCCTACTATACCACTGGTGTCATATGCACAATATCGTAAGAAAACACAATACACAGAAGTACTAAAAATAAAGGTCCTTTATTTTTATGACAATATGCCAAAAGTATCTCAGTGAGTACCCTCAGTATGAGGATAAGATATATACACAAGAGATATGTACACAAACCAAAATTATGCAGGTAATAGCAAGAAAAGTAATGCAAGCAGTGTAAAGTTACAATAGATTGCAATAGGAGCACATATGTATAGGGGCAACACAAACCATATACTCCAAAAGTGGAATGCGAACCACAAATGGACCCCAAACCTATGTGAGCTTGTAGAGGGTCGCTGGGACTGTAAGAACACAGTGAGGGTTAGAAAAATAGCCCACCCCAAAACCCTGAAAGGTAGGTGTAAAGTGCACCTACTACCAGAGAGCACAGAAGTCATGATAGGGGGATTCTGCAGGAAGAACAAACACCAGCAATGCAACAACAGTGGATTTCCAGACCTGAATACCTGTAAGACAAGGGAACCAAGTCCAATAGTCGCGACAGTGTCGAGAGTGGGCAGGATCCCAAGAAATGCCAGCTGAGGGTGCAAGGAAGCTGCCACCTGTTGGAAGAAGCTTGGAGTTCGGCAAGAAAGAAGAGGACTAGGAACTTCCCCTTTGGAAGATGGATGTCCCACGTCGCGATGAAGCTTGCAGAGGTGTTCCCACGCAGAAAGACTGCAAACAAGCCTTGCTAGCTGCAAGGGTTGCGGTAAAGGTTATTGGGTGCTGCTGTGGCCCAGGAGGGACCAGGATGTCGCCACTTGGAGGAGGAGACAGAGGGGGTGTCCGGCAACATAGGGAGCCCTCACAGAAGCAGGCAGCAGCCACAGAAGTACCTAAACAGGCACTTAGAAGAAATGTGAACCAGAGTCCACCCGAAGGCACAAAAGGGAGACCCACGACGCCGGAGCACAACGTCGGGGACCCAGGCTTGGCTGTGCATGAAGGAAATCCTGGAAGAGTGCACAGGAGCCAGAGCATCTGCAAATCACGCGGTACCCAGCAATGCAGTCTAGCGTGGGGAGGTTAGGACTTACCTCCACCAAACTTGGACTGAAGAGTCACTGGACTGTGGGAGTCACTTGGACAGAGTTGCTGTGTTCCAGGGACCACGCTCGTCATGCTGAGAGGGGACCCAGAGGACCAGTGATGCAGTCTTTTGGTGCCTGTGGTTGTAGGGGGAAGATTCCGTCGACCCACTGGAGATTTCTTCAGAGCTCCTGGTGCAGAGAGGAGGTAGGCTACCCCCAAAGCATGCACCACCTGGAAACAGTTGAGAAAGCCGGCAGGATAAAGCGATACAAGGTTGCTAGTAGTCGTCTTGCTACTTTGTTGCGATTTTGCAGGCGTCCTGAGCAGTCAGCGGTCGATCCTTTGGCAGAAAGTGAAGAGGGAGATGCAGAGGAACTCTGGTGAGCTCTTGCATTCGTTATCTGGTGATATCCCCAAAGCAGAGACCCTAAATATCCAGAAAAGGAGGTTTGGCTACCTAGGAAGGAGGATTGGTTACCAAGAGAGGTAAGAGCCTATCAGAAGGAGCCTCTGACGTCACCTGCTGGTACTGGCCCCTCAGAGCAGTCCAGTGTGCCACAGACACCTCTGTTTCCAAGATGGCAGAGGGCTGGGACACACTGGAGGAGCTCTGGGCACCTCCCCTGGGAGGTGCAGGTCAGGGGAGTGGTCACACGCCTTTCCTTTGTCCAGTTTAGCGCCAGAGCAGGGCTGGGGGATCCCTGAACTGGTGTAGACTGGCTTATGCAGAGATGGGCACCATCTGTGCCCATCAAAGCATTTCCAGACGCTGAGGGAGGCTACTCCTCCCCAGCCGTCACACCTATTTCCAAAGGGAGAGGGTGTTACACCCTCTCTCAGAGGAAGTCCTTTGTTCTGCCTTCCTGTGCCAGGGCTGCCTGGACCCCAGGAGGGCAGAAACCTGTCTGAGGGGTTGGCAGCAGCAGCAGCTGCAGTGGAGACCCCAGAAAGGCAGTTTGGCAGTACCTGGGTTCTGTGCTAGAGACCCGGGGGACCATGGAATTGTCCCCCCAATGCCACAATGGCATTGGGGTGACAATTCCATGATCTTAGACATGTTACATGGCCATGTTCGGAGTTACCATTGTAACGCTGTACATAGGTAGTGACCTATGTACAGTGCACGCGTGTAATGGTGTCACCGCAGCTGGGAAGCAGGAAAGGCCTTTGGAATGTGTTGTGCCCCTGCCGTTAAACCAAGAGGTCAGCCAGCTGACACTTGAGTTACATTTTGGGGTCCTGGGTTTAAGGTAAGCAGGTCCAACTTTCCTTCAGACAGGAGAGCAGTCAATCGCCCGAGTCTTCATCAGTCCGACAGTGTTCTGATTTCAGGTTCTGGGGATGGTACTGTGATGCCTACTGCCAGCCTGTGAGTAGCGGACATCTCTTTGTCTACCGCTAAAACTGGTTCTAGTCAGCTCCTCCCTTTCCTGTGTGTTTGCCTCCAGCCTATCTAGTGAAATAAAGACAGATGAAAACCTGGTGTCAGTTTTTTTTATTTGAGGGCAAGTTGCTTTGATGTGTCATCAGGGTAGGGGCACTGTTTCTCCCCAACCATGCTTTCAAGAAGACCCTCACCTCCCCACACCCAAGCTCTTTGTGCACAGTCTGCGAGAAATACACCTCCCATCCCAGTGAGACAGCTGGCTTTACATAACACCTGGCACTGGTAGAAAGGCAGTCTTAGGTTTGGGCAGGAAAATGAGAACTTTCTAAAAGTATAATTTCTGTAAAATTAAAATCCACATTTACTATCAAGCTGGATTTTTTAATACTATCTGTATGACTCTTTGAAATACTTTTCTAGCTTCTCCTAAACTGAACTTAGCACTTTACTCAGTTTGATAAGGTATACCACTGTCAGTCTATGGGAGGTCAACCTTGCAACAGTAAAAAATGACTTTGAGGATTTTTTCACTGGCAGGACATGTCTTACTTTTAAAATGCCATGAAGCTTGTCTTATATGCATTCATGGCCTACCTTTACATGTCACAAAATATACTAAACAGCAAACTAGCAAGCAATCCTTTTGTATGTATATCACAGCTAAAGAGAGTCTCAGCTAATTCCTTGAGATTTGCTCAATCAATCAATCAGTTTTTGTATAGCACAACTACTCACCTCTTAGGGTATCAAGGCACTTAGGGGGGGGAGGGGGGAACAGACACTCATTTGAAGAGCCACGTCTTGAGGTTCTTCATAAAGACGGTGAGTGATGGGCTTTGTCGGAGGTGCAGGGGTAGGTTGTTCCAGCTCTGTGCCGCGAGGTAGGTGTAGGACCTTCCTCCGGGGGTGGTTTCCTGTATGCATGGCATGATGGCCAGGGCTTACTGGGCGGAGTGGAGGGGTATGGCGGGAGTGTGGAAGGAGACGCAGTGGTTCAGGTCACTGCTCTGAAACAAAAAAAGGAGGGAGAAAAAGGCAGAACTAACCACTAGCTAACAAACATTTTTAAAGAACACTGCAACCAACAAATGAAATTGCTTTAAGCCATAAGAAGTATACTATAAGGATACACGAGGTTGAACGCTTATGCTCGACCTAAAAAGCAATCTCAACAGCAGGGGGGAAATAAAAGAGTGGTGTCAAAAGAAGCGAAAAAGGTGAGTAAGCAAGCAATGGTTAGGAATCATGGTGTAATAGTTCAAAGCGCAAGTGGAGAAGGGGCATGCCGCCATGGTGGCCAAGTCAACACCAAGTGGAAAATTATGATCACATTCACAAGTGAAGGAGATTCTAAATTGTAGCTCATGTGTGTGAGAAATTCCTTGAAGGGCAGTATCTACTATTATTTCCAGTATGTATTGAACAAGAGTGCATATTTCTGTTCAGGATGCAAGAGTTCCCCATTTCTGGAACGCATCTGAAAAAGATTACCTTAAGCTGTTCTGCTTCTCAACATTGAGAGTGTGAAGGCGAATGTTGACTGAAATAGATGCTTTGACTACCTCTGAAATTTTTTTGTTTGGTGTCTGGGATTTTAGATTGAGAGGTTACTAGTTCACTATGCAGGATGTTCGAAAAGGCAATGTGGTGAAATGAGGGCCATGACAATATGGCTCCACCAGCAGGTGCTCAGTTTCAGGTGCTTTCTTGGGGTGCAAAGAAGAAAATAGAAAACTCCACAAGCCCACCTAAACAAGATATAGACCGATACATAGCTTCTATTGGAGTAATTTACACAGCTGAAACCGAACTAAATGATTGTGCATGCAAACGCTCCCGTTTTACAACAACATTTACACAGACCACACAGGGGAAAATATATCCACACCAACTTCCTAGTACAAAAATAACCTACGTGTGTGCTATGTAGTCGTACGTGCACAGTACAAACCAATAAGGAGTAAAGGTGCAGTGCTGAATAGCTTCCCCCAAAGGCACCCTGAGTGATAAACAACGCATTCATAATAAAAACAATCGACTTGAGTCCCCAGAATAACTCGATAATTGAGATTAAAAACGCCAGTGTTTCCATGTAAAACTCATATAGCTTTCAATTAATGAATTTGTACTTATATACCCCACTCTCTCCTTCTTCACTTATAGATCTGCATCTAGGTCAGCGATTCAGGAGCAGAATATCGTCCAATTCCCATTATTATTTTGCTTAATAACGACAACCATAATGAATTCATATTTACATTGTTTTTTATATATTTAAATGAGCCAAGCCAAATGATCACTTTTCAGAGCTGAGCATCAGACTGTGTATGACTGAATGGATATAAATCACTCTTGAAGGAAATAACACGAAGTTGTGGCTTTTAATAAAAGAATACATCAAACATAATTTAATATTGATTTGTATTTTAGAGATGCCTTTAAAGCAGCGCCTCGAGCAGTGGAGAAATGAACATTTGATTCCTTCTGTCAGCAGCTGGCAATGCTTTGTGTTAATAATGTCAGGCTTGTTGACAAGTAGCGGACACCCTCGAATTTTCTCATTAATTAATTTCTGAGGCAATTTCTTCAAACCCTCTACATTTCTGGGATATTAAAGTGTCTGTCTACTGCTAAAGTTCACTTTATGAAATTCATGTACTTGGCTTCATGTTGCTTGTGATGTGATGCTTACATTTGTCTGCGTGAAAGTTTGTTCAAATTTATCTCCATTACTTGCTTTGATCAGCAGAAAACACATTTTCTCATATTTGTTTTTCTCCAGGACACTCTTGGCTCGATCTGATAATTGGAAGCATATTGCTGAAAATATAACAAATACTGTTCACGGTGCCACGGCCTACGCCTATAATTCAAAGCACATAAGCTGCGTTCGAGGCTTACATGACAATTCTTCAACCAGAATCCTCACTAGATGGCATGCAGATACAGCAGATGTGTCCACAATACTTGTACGCAAATCAGGCGCCCCATTGAAAATGGTAATTATGTTCTCCCAGGTCAGATTTATCATTATTCCACACTGCAGCAAATCAAACTGCTTCATTGCGTGATACAGAGAGGGCAGGAATGCGCCATATTTACCAATATGTGGCGCATTCTTGCTCTCTACCTGTGGTGGGGCACAATCTGCTGCCTCGGGCCAACTCAGGTACCCTTGCACCATGGTGAAACGGTGGTTGAGTTGCTGACAGGATTGATTTTGTACAAAAAGGGAAACCTTCCTGTACAAAAACAATCCTTGGATGTTTGTTACTGTTTTATGTGTGCTGTCTTGTGTTACTCCAGATTCATCAAGCAATGCAGGGCAATGCAAAGTGGCCTTGTGTTGTTTGGTGTTGCTTGGTAAATCTGACTTCAGTCTTGTTTGCCCTTGCAACACCACGCTTGACGCAAGAGCAATGCAATGCAATGATAAATCCAGCCTTTGATTTTAGTGGAGTATTTGTCTAGTGCCAAAAGGTCAAGTAATCGGAGAATGTTGAACTACACCGAAGATACGAACTTAACATAAACATTAAGGTCTATGCGATCATGATTGTGATTCTTATAGGATGGGTGGTGAAGGTCTGTAGAAATTGTACGGAAGATCATGAAAGATCAGTAAATAACCTGATGAACCTTACAAAATCCCAATGCTAGGAACTGTTCCAGACAGAAGTATAAGGTCTCTACGTGGACAGTATGATAGGAACCTCTAGGCGGTACCTTGGTGACCTGTCAATTTGACCTAGTATTTTATAGTGTTTCCCATAGAAGATCATGGGAAACTCATAAGATATATTTTGGGTGGGAAAACTTTACAGAATGAAGGCGCATATTTATTAAATGTTCACACAACACAACATAGCAAGCCACCTTGCTGCGCTGTGTGAAAGGGAAGAAATGCATCATATTTAACATTATACAGCTCATTCTCGCTCTCTGCCTGTGCTTACACACAATGGTTTCTGCAATGTAGACAGGATGGTTTTTGTGAAAAAAATAATATTTTGAGGCATTTTCCTGGTCATACATGTGCTACAGAATGCGGCACACATAGAAAGAGGAAAAAAGATAGAGAAATAAACATGTTTCTCCTTGTTTCTCCTGCTTTGGGGAGGCATAACATTTTGACAGATTGATAAGCTTACCACTCCGGGTCAATCTGAGAATGCGCCTTGGGTGACTAAATGAGAACACCCATGCTTCACCCATGGACCGCCTCCTTACGGCAGAGTAATGCAAGACAACGACTTGCGCTGCCTTGCTCTTCTCCACATTTAATAAGTCACAAAGGGCCACACGAGGTTGCTTGGTGTGGCTTGGTAAATGTAATTCCAGGTTCTGCTGTGCACTTGCCCCTCTTGCGTGCTTTAAAGGCTATGCTAACCTGTGATGAATATGGGCCGAAACATTCCATGGCCCTCAGTTAATTCAGATTACCATGGGCACTCATGCAATATAGTGTGATGCAAAACATAGCATCATGTTCCTTACCATCTCACAGTCCTGCATGACCAGTGCTAAACGTAAGGCGCTGTGCGAGCACCATTGCAAAAGTATGTAAAATAGGGCCCATTATTGTTACCACATGCAATGATTGTGTTTGGCCATTCACCGTTTTTAGTTTTGTAGTTATTGACTGCATTGGCATTGGCATCTTTTGGTACTCTCATGTAAACAATCCTGCCCCCAACCTACCTGTCCATCAGATGTACTGTATGCAGCAACAAGTGCTATCAGTGCCCACACAAATCTAGAGATCCGGATTTGGTGAACAAATACCTGTAATTGTCTACTGGTGATGTATACTTTGCACTATGTACATTTAAGTTAACTCTAAAAAGAGTCAGTCCAATAGCATGTAAAAATAACTTAGCATGGGGACCACCAAAAAATATCATAGCATTAATTTAGAAGATAAACGTGTGTGAATAACAAATGCACCCTGGCACTGAATGCTCAATACATAAGGGGCATATTTATGATCCCAGTTGCATCACACTTCCACCACCCAGTTTGGTGCATGAGCATTACAATTCTAACATAAGGTTTATTAAGCAATGCAAGGCCATTCTGCATGGCCCTGAGTGGCTTCATAAATGTTGAGTAAAGCAACGCAATGCAAATCGCTGCGGTGCATTATTGTGTCCGAGGGAGGCATTCCATGGGTGATGCATGGGTGTTCTCATGCAACACCCATGGATGTTGATGCACTCAAAGATTTACCAGAAGTGGTAGATCAGGGAATGCGCCAAAATGGTATGCCTTCCCAGATGAGGCATAAAAATGATAAACATCTTTATTGCTCCTCGTTTTCACCTCTTTCTCTGCACTGCATTCTGCATCACACAAAAAAAGATGAAAATGCCTTATGGCATTGTTTTTGTGCAGGAAGGTACAACTTCCTGCACAAAACAATCCTTTTTACAGTGCAGGCTCTTCTGCCAAAATGGCACCAGCACAAAGACAAAATAGGAATGTGCCTTATTGACATGAATACAAAGCATCCCTGCCCTTTCCCTGTTACTCAGCGCAATAAGCAGTGACGTAACAAAGGCCCAAGCTCCAGGGGACCCCTTCAGCACAGTACCCTGGCCTGAGTGCTCTTGAGTGAGTATGGAGAGGGGGCCTTCCATGTAATCTGCAGGGGGGCCCCCTCAAGGTTACGCCACTGGCAACAAGGTGACTTGCTGTGCTGCACTGCGCTGCCTCAGAATGCCTTACATATCGCCAGTAGATTGCAATTTATTTTATTTTCTACGTTTGCTTGGGCAAGGTGCAGTTCCTTGACTGCAGCTATCAGAGCAGTATGATTTACAATCCCAGAAAACCAATGGATGATGCCTGTCTGCTCCCAAGGAGCAGTGGCCGACAGATGCATGTACTATCCAAACTTTTGAGAACAAAATTAAACATACTGACCTGATTAAATTGGCCTATACTCATGCTGGACACTTGGCACCATATTTATGACTCCACTTGCAGCACATTTGCACCACCGCTGTGCATTACTGATGCAGCTCAAAATGAGGTTTATGAAGTTATGCAAGGTCATCTTGCATGGCCCTGAGCAGCCTCATAAAGCTGGAGGACTGCATTTCGTTACTCTGCCACAGTGAGGCGTTCAGTGGGTGTTTCATGGGTATACCAGAAGTGGTAGACTCAGGAATGCATGAAAATGCTACACCTTCCCAGGAGAGGCACAAGGAAGAGAAATATCTTTTTTTTTCCTTATTTTTTTTATGTCTTTACTCTGTCTATGTGTGCTACATTCTTCAGCACATGTAGAAAGAGGAAAATACCTTAGAGGTGCCCCTTTCTGCACAAAAACAATCCTCCTTACAAAGAAGGCGCCATTGCATCTTGGTTCAAGGGTGGCTGCATTTGCGCTAGGCTACCTACACAGTGCCATCCCTGGGACAAAGGTTAGAATGCACTATGTTCTTTTACATACTGTGTATTCCTGCCCTTTCCCTGTGCATCACTTTACCAAAAATATGGCTCTGACTGCACCTGGCAAATGTGCAGGTGTAGCTGTTAAGCCCATGGGTGAAAGTGACCCATTGCCAATGGAAATGCCAGGCAGAAAATGCAGGGTCTGAGCCCACATTTTTGACCTGATCGTCTATGTGCAGCCTAACAGTGATTCCAAAGAGGACCATCAGCACGGTCATAAGAGTCTGGTTATGTCAGCTGGCTCGCTCCCCCAAAGAAATCACCCAACGTAGCAATATTGACGTGTGCAGCCCTCAGAAAGCCTGCCCTGCTCTAATGCAATCATTTAAATCTTCACTCTTAATTTGCACTGCAGGTCAATGCATATATTGACATTTCCACGCTTAATTTAGGGATGGCAATGTAAATCTGGCTTCACTGCTCATACATTTCATGAATAGTGAAGTGCAGGGTCTGCAATGATGAAAGGATACATTTCTGTCCCTTGTATGTACCTTTCCTGTGGATGGGTTGTTGAAGAGGTGTTTCCAATCCAAAGACAAACAGAAGTTAGGCCGCTGGTAGACTCCAACATGTCTCCCTGTGAACCAGTGTCGTGATGGCAATTCCTGAGTTCAAAGCAAAAAATAATAAAAGAAAATATAACATGAAAATGATTCGCTAGCTGAAAGACAAACCTTAAGCTTCACTTCAATTTAGACATCACCAAGCACAATGCTTCTAATCTGCATTCCTGTTGCAACAAGACTTTTCCTATATACCACTCGAGGACAGCTACAATTGTTGCTAGAGCACAAGTAAAACTAAAAGTAAATTCGAAGCACTTGTAACACGTGCAAATTGAAAATGAGAGAAATCCAAGAACATTTCCATGTATCGTACAAACTTTATTCCACAATGACCAACTAGAACTTGGATGCAATATCCACATGAAACATTCCATAAAGGCATGATGAGCTGTTTCAAAGTTCCTGTTTCAACTTAGTATATTGAGCTTCTGTTTTGGACCATAGGATGAGTGGTAACCAATTAGAAGCAGAACACAAATTAAACTAGCTCGTGCTTACTACCAGCTTTTGCTAGAGGTATTCGCGGGAATAAATCATTACCTATACCAGCCCAGATTTATCATTTTATTGCATTGTCCTTGCATCACAATATGTGTAACATGGGCAATGCAATGCTAAAGTCAGGTTTACAAAGCAATGCAAGGCCACTTTGTGTGGTCCTGCATTGCTTGGTAAATCTGGAGTAATGCAAGGCAACACAGGTTGCTGCCTTTCATTACTCTGCCCAGAGAAGGTGTTCCATGGGTGGAGCTTGGGTGTTCCCACGTATTCACCCATGAATTTTGTTGTATTAGCAGATTTACCAAGACTGGTTAACCTGGTGTCCCTTCCTGTACAAGACAATCCAATTTGCAATGCAGGTACCCTTTCCCCATGTCACAAGGATGTCTGCATTGGCACTAGGCAGCAGATTGTGCGCCAGTGGGGGTAGATAGCACAACTGTGCAATATGTTGGTACATATGGAGCATTCCTGCCCTTTCCATTGCACGCAGTGCAGCAAGATGTCTTGGTGTGTTGCATTGTGTGAAAGATTGATAAATCTGGCCCTCACTAAGGGCCACATGTACAAAACTTTTTGCACGTTGCAAATGGCGAATCGGGCCGCTTGCGATGTGCAAAATGCAATTTGGGATGTACAGACCCATTTTTGCAATTCGGTAAACTATTTACCGAATCGCTAAAAGGGTTTGCGAGTCACAATTAGGAAGGGGTGTTCCCTTCCTAATTGCGAGTCGCAATCCCATGTATGATTGTTTTGTGACTGCAAATGCAGTCACAAAACAATCGTAGTTAGCACCAGTTTCAAACTGGTGCTAACCCATTCGCAAACGGGAAGGGGTCCCCATGGGATCCCTTCCCCTTTGTGAATGGCACTGAAAACATTTTCTGAAAAAATGAAATGAAAACTCTTCATTTTTTGTTTTTGAAATGCATCTCGTTTTCCTTTAAGGAAAACGAGCTACATTTAAAAAAAAAAAAACTGCTTTATTTAAAAGCAGTCACAGACATGGTGGTCTGCTGTCTCCAGCAGGCCACCATCCCTGTGAGGGCGGCCATTCCCAATGGGGTTGCAAATTGCGACCTACCTCATGAATGTTCATGAGGTAGGTCATTTGCGACCCCCTTGCGAATCGCAAACAGTGTCATTGACGATGTTCAACATAAGGTTTTGCGACTCACAAATTGCGAGTTGCAAATCCTATATTTCGTACATGAGGCCCCAATCATCTTAAAGGTCATTTGCTATGGTTATTTGTGCGTGCTCGCACAGAGTACAGCATCGCATCAATTTGTCTACCACTTTCAACAACTAGCAAAATTTGGATTACTCCCAGCATAATTATTGTGATAATTTGCACAAAATTCTAAATTGTCGAAGGCAGTTTCTTACCAATCCTGACATGTGTAACACATTCAGGATAATCAAAATGCTGTCAGCTTGAATGCAAGAGTAACCATAAATGGGTTGTTCCAGGAGGTTCAGGAAATTGCAGACCATGTGAGGAAAACGCTCTGGGCCTCATTTACAAGATTCTGCCGCATCGCCCCTGCGTGTCAGATTTCTTGTGCTGCCCTACGATCCCATAACAACACCATGGATGAAATGTATTTACAATACAGAACTCCACGGTGCACGTTTTTACAGATGTGTCCGAAATTCTGACGCATCTGTTGGCGCTACACTCACACATTGCTGAAGTAGCGTAAAAAAAATGACGCTACTCCAGCATTGCGAGGAGGCCCCCATGCATCAATTTTACATCTGTTCTGAGCGGGCTGTAAAATTCTGAGGCAGTGAAGTCGCAGAATGACGCAATTAAATGTTGTAAATTTCACTGCATCAGTTCTGTGTGGCTTTTCCCGTGGGGACGCCTACCCTGCACAGGTATAATGTTAGGCAAGGGTTTACAAACTGACATATTGGGCCCAATGCATCAGTTTGTCAATCTGGAGCAGTGTAAAGCACTGCTAGCGCCACCACAGCGGTGGCGCAAAGGCCTGGAGTCTGACTGCTGGAGAGAAGGTAAGGGAGGAGATGTCCACAAAGATTATGGAGAATACATCATCGCTGTAAACGAGGAAAGCCTCGAAGGAAGGGAATCAAGCGAACAACGAACCTCCTGATTTGGCACCAGCAGGTGTACTAGCTCCGGGGGACTGTGAGGATCACAAGGCAAACACGGGGAGATCCTGCAGAGAGCATGAGAGACTCTTCTGCTATTGCTCAGCAAGGAAACTTTCCAATACATGTGAGTAATATATAGGTACTATGCAGGGGCCTTCCTTGGTCAGTAAGATTGTGGGGGCGTGAGCTTCAGATTTCCAACAATCAGACTGGCATTTAAGGCCGGAGAAAACACAATATTTTGTAAAATAACCAACATTTTTGAGGACTTTCAAAATAAGAAGGGGAGAGATTGTGTGCGCGTTGAAAGCACCTGTACCCGACTATTTGAAATACATAAATACTGCAGCTACACCACTGCTACTACACTTTATAAGGGATGTTTTTGTTAAATATATTCATACAAACTCAAAGACAAAGAAACAGCGTTTGTCTCATCAAGAACCTACAGGAGCACATAAATTAGGCCAGGCACTCCAGTCAAATATACATTAAAAATAGTCAGTAGTTCTGGCGTTTTAAGTGATGATGATTCTTCATTGATTAGAATGGTCTTGTGTGGATATGTAATTTGGCGAATGCAAGAATGAATCAATTCTTGGATTGATGAGTGCCTGAATTAATGAGTCTGTGAGTAACATTACCTCATGAATAGATGCATGCATAGATTAGTGAGTGGTTGTTAGGCGAGTCGGTTAGCAAGTGCTGCAAGAAAGTGTGAGTTATATGACTGCATGTGTAGGTGAGTGAATTTTGGAGTGAGTGAGTGAGTCTGGTGGATAAGCACATGGATGGTTACGTGAAGAATAAGTTATTGCATAGCTGATGTGTTTATTTGTGCCTAGAGTTATGGAATCTGTTATTGTATGTGTGACTACTAGTGTGTCATCTGTGTTTGCCTTTATGTGTCTTGTTGAATGCTAATGGGTGTCTATTCGTGTCTTGGTCTGCATGTGCCAAAGTGTTTTAGATGTGTTTGTGTGTCAATTGAAGCCTGTGTGTGCATAATTGCTGAATCCTTTGTAATGTTTGAACTGGTGCTTTTATGTATGTTGGTCTGTAATTGTTCAACTCCATGTCTGCATATGAATATGACTTTATGCTATGGGTATGTGGCCATTAGTTTCTCTATGTCAGTAGTATTTGCATTGTTGGTGGGTGATTCTGGTGTGATATGTAGGGTGAGGAGGCTACCTGTTTGACTATATATATATATATATATATATATATAATAATCAGTGCATTTATTTGACGCTCAACATGCTCTCTTTTTTCAGAGTTTCTGCACAAGGGAGAGATCTGCAGTGACAATGCCTCTCTTGCATCTTCTTTCATTAGGGTAGTTTTTTATCGCTGTTTAGCATGATTTACAATCCCCTTTTGCGTAGGGCAGGTCAGCAACTGACCTTGCTGCGCTGCCCTGCGCCTCAGGGAAAGGCCAGAAATGTGCTGTATTTACAAGATACAGCACATTTCTGTCCTCACCACTGCACTGGTGCACAGTGGGCTGCCTAGCACTGATGCTGTCACCCTTGCACCATGGTGCAAGGATGCCTGCGTCACAGACAGGATTGTTTCCGTGCAGGAACAATAAAGATATTTCGCCTCCTCTGGGAAGGCGTAGCATTTTGGTGCATTCCCAGGTTTACAACTTCTTAAAAATCTGGGAATGTGTCAAAATTCATGGGAGTTGCGTTGGAACACCTACGCAACACCCATTGCATGGGAGTTGCGTTGGAACACCTATGCAATGCCTAATGGAATGCCTTCCCAGGGCAGAATAATACAAAGTGATTCTTGCTGCACTGCGTCACTCCAGATTTATGAACCATGAAAGGCCATTTTAAGATGCGTGGCTTTATAAATCTGCCTTTCCACATTCCGTGGTGCAAGAGCGACGCTACCAGGGTCATAATTATGGCCAATGGTCCTGAGTTCAGGTCTCAAGTTTTTCAAGGGAAAGGTATGAAACTTACCCACGTCTTGAGTGTGCCATGTTTGACTCACTTTATCCTTCACATAGTGCAACATCCCAGAATAGCAGGTGTTCAGAAGGCAGATGCCCATGGCAGAACCAGGCCATAAAGAGGGCATTTCACGTACAGTGGGAACATGAAATATCAGCCGTGGCTGGAGACATCACAACCCACAGAAATGGATGCTTGGAAAATCAGCAATAACACTTCCTGGAGAGATGGATGCTGGGAAGTCCAGAGATGGTTTTCTCTTGAGATGGGTGCTGAGAAATGAGTTGCTGGGAAATGGGTTTCAGTTAGGGATACATTCTGGTGGAAATCTGATGACAACTGGTTGGCTAGGCAGGAGAGAATGGGATAAAGGGAGATAACGCAAGAATTAAGTGAGACTTCCAAATCAGAGGAAACCGGGGATGCAAGGAAGTGGAATGGACTTCACCAGATAATAATTGTTTGACATGGCCCTTTTTACTGGATCACCCCTACAGTTCTGCCTTCTTTTGCTGAATCTGTTTCTGTTGGCATTAAGACTGTGCACTTTTTTCCTGCTAACCAGGGGTAACATGCTTGTGCTCAATCCCTAAAGCGTTGTGCATTTAGCAACTGCCTAATTAGTACATTTTTTTTATTGTCCCTAGCAAATGGTATTATATATATAGTCAGGGCCTGTAATTTAAATGCTACTACTGGGCCTGCAGCACACACAAAATGAGTCTTTTAGAACATGACTGAGACACAGGACTGCAGCCTGTATTGCAATTGTAAACTGCCATTTCGACCTGGCATAATTAACCTTTTGCCAGGTCTAACCCCTCCTTTTTAATACATACAGGTCACCCAGAGGGTAGGCTCATATGGCTCATAGTGCATGGTGTGTTGTCCTTAAAAAGTAGGACATGTGTACTTAATTTTCACATGTCCCAGCAGTGAAAAATTCCCTAAGTCACTTTTCAATGCTGTAAGGCCTATCTCTTCCATTGACTAACACTGTGTTACCTTATTACATTTAATACGTGATATCTTAAGATTGAGAGCAGCTGAACATATGATGTTTACACTCAAAAGAATTTAAAACCCTCTTTAACGGTAAGGTCAGATATTAATTCACAGTTCTGAAAACCACACTTTTAGAAAGTTGGCATTTGCTTGCCCTACCCATTTGAGCCTTCTGCCAATGTTCTGGGTCACATGGCTGTGAATGGTTCTGCTGTTGCAATGCCTGCATTGCTTCCAGACAGTAACACAATGGGAGTTTAGGTATGTTCAGGATGGGTTATCCTGGCAGGATGACTATGGAGGGGCAGAACCCAGCCCTACTTACACTTCAAAGGGTTTTGCCTCCTGCACACATAAAAAAACCTGATATCAGGCTAGCCCCACCTTTTGTCACACCAGACAGTTGGGAACCTTGACAGGGGAAGGGAAAGAAAGTTCCAGAACCAGATGTGGGGGTAGGACAGGGAGTCCCTCCGACATAAAGACTGGCACCATGTGTAAATATTGGACCTCTGGAGACACTCATCAGAACTCTCCTAGACCTGTGAAAGTTACAGAAGAAGGACTGCTCTGTTGACACTGGACTGCATTACTGCTTAAAAGTCTGCCTCACTGTCTGATAAGGAAGACTGGACCTGCTTGCTTTCATACTAGGCTAACCAGAATGACTGGAATAGTGAGTTGGCTGACTCCTGTGTGAACTACATGGACACTACAATCTTCAGAGGTCTTCTCGCAATACCCAGCTGACCTGCTGCAACTGGCCCTGGCTGGACCTGCAACTTGGTCTGCCTGAGCCTTGCTGGCCTTGGGTGGAATTGATCCCTAATCCCCAAGAGGTGCCTCCCCAGGCCATGGACCTTTGGCTGGCACCAGCATGCACTCCTCCACAAGAAAAGGTGAAAATCAAGAAGGTTGGGCTCCAAGCAATGGCAAATGGGCCCATTTGTGCCAAGGCTTTCCCACCTGTGATTATTGCCAACTCGAAGCTCTGGTGAAACATGCTGTTTGCATTGACAGAGACCACCAGCAATGACTGGCAATGTGAGACCCACACTTTGCACTAATGCTTCAACAGCCCACAGCACTAAGCCTACTTTTCTGTGGAACTAACCTGGTATCCAACATGAGCTTCATCATGGTCAGCCTGCCCTTGAATCCTTTTCCTGGGCTAGCATGACCAAATGGCCCTAGTGGCGCTTTGTGCTTCCAGGAAACATTTTCACTTGAAATCTATATGTGCAAGTTTAAATCTTTAACTTTGCATATTTTTTGTTCTACTGATAGGATTTCATTTTGTTCTGCTAGCATTTTATTTATTAAAACTTACACTATTTTCTAAATTGGTTTGGCATTTTTCTTCTGTCCTGTTTTCTTTTTATTACTCTTTGTGTGTTGCATAAATACTTTACTTATTGCCCATAGGGTAAGCCTAACTGCTTTTGTACCAAGCTAGCCAACGTGAAGCACAGGGTAATCTAGTAACTCTTAGGGTTCATTGTGAAAAGGACTGAGGTTGTTGCCTGAGAGGGCCTTCCACACACCACAACTAAAAAACACATTTCTTAGAATAATGTATTGTGGGTTTTAGAAACTTTACTAGGTACTTACTGGTAAATCAAATATGCCAATCATGGATAAACCAATTACCAATACAATTTATAAAGAGAGCATATGCACTTTAGCACTGGTTAGCAGGTAAGAGGAAGGAGAAAAAGTTTGGAGATGACTCTACAAAAAGGGCCAGGTCCAACAATGGGATACACCTGAGAGTACTACCTGTGTGTAGATACTAATCTGGGTCAGACAATTGTCTCCCTCACTTAGCCTGCACATTGGTATACATTATTATAGTGTGTGTCAGGAAAAACCCTTGAAAAATGAAAATGGCATCTGAATCTCTTAGGATTTACAAAACAGCAAGTAAAGTTGCAGGTAATAAAGTGGATGGAGAATCTGGAGGGCAGTCGGGGCACCTTGGGTTTAGGTGAGATATCCAGGTCAGATTAGCAGCAGGACCATTCAGAGAAAGGCCCAAGTTAAAACAGGGGTAACTTATGAAGTGCAGATGGACATTTCCAGTTACCCAGCAGCAACTGCTTAGATGTATAGTTCCTTGACTGTAGTTTAATTTCTGTTCTTCCATTCCTGTATCATTGTCCCCACTCCTTCCTTGTTTAATCCCTTTTTCACTTACTGCGGTGTTCTCCACATGTTTTCACTGGTTGAGTAATTCGATTCATGGGGCTGCTGTCTGACCTCACTGGCATCTTTATTTGGTGTCTTCGTATTCTAGTGTCCTCGAGACCTAGTGTGCTTCCTCCAGTCCTAGTGTGCTTTCATCTCAGTGTCTTCTAAAATTATGAGGCCATATTCTCCAGTATGCAGGTTCTCTGAGTTATGGGAGGGATTAGTGGTATTCCTGTGGTTTGTTAACAGAATTACTTTGGTAAAACCAAATTATTCCCAGACTTGAGTATTCTGTATGGGATGTCATAATTGTTTGCTTGTACTAGTACCACTCATCTGCCCTCTAAATAGGCTTAATATATCATTCTGTGTATGCTCTAGTTACACTTTGGCTTTCCGAGACATTTGTGCCTGGGACACAACTATTCCACCAGGGAGAAGTCACCTAATGTTCTCTCTTTCTCAGTCCCATCCCAATGTCCCCCAATAGAGAGTGCTGGCCTCCACATGCATTTTACAAATTTTTATCATATGTCCCTTTTGGTGTGGAGGCTTGGAAATTAGCATCTGATTCCTAAACCTTGCACCTACCAAGAAAGATCATCCATTGTGCACCTGTGTGCAGGCCTAACCAACTTACAGACTCTTTTACTCCAGTGTCCCTTATTTGAAACTGTAGTCCCTGATAGTTACAACTCAAACCATTTTATCCATATTGGTGTAAATTAAGTTACACCTCAATAAATCACACAGCAGAGGGGAAGAGGGCTAAGGGTTTGATGACTGGATGGGAAAGGGGATTTGGGGAAATTTGTGACAAATACAAACACTACACAACACACCAGGAGTATATGTCAGGTCACCAACATCTGCAAAATGAAGTGCAACAGTGAACAGTAAGTGGGCATAGAAGTGGGAAACATCAGCATGCCATTGCACACAGATTATAGCCAAAGTCATTGAAATGTAAAGTTACACTGTCCTACCTGTGTGTCATTGGAAGTATTGTCGAATAACTGATGTTCAGTTGTCCTCATCCTCTTCCTCTGCCTCCTCATCCTCACTGTGTTCTCCTCCTGCAGAAAAGGGACATGTCGTCTGAGGCCAGGTTGTGCAACATGAAGCATGCCACTACTATCTGGCAGACCTTCTTCGGTGAGTAGCACAGGGATATCCCTGTTAGATGGAGGCACCGGAACCTGGCCTTCAGGAGGCCAAAGGTCATTTCAATTATCCTTCTTGTTCACCCATGTGCCTCATTATAATGTTCTTCTGCCCTTGTCCTGGCACTCCTCACGGGGGGGGGGTTTGGGTAACCAGAGTCACCTGCAAATATTGAGGGACAACATTTAGCTACACACTATCCTATAAGGCCCACACCATACCCATACACCAACATATACTGGGTGGGAACGAGGGTTCATCCATTAGCCACACCCTGTGCCTCTGTAGTTGGGCCATCACATTTGGGATGCTGCTATTCCTCAGGACAAAGGCAATATGCGCCGACCCAGGATACTTAGCATTGACGTGGGAGATGTACTGGTCCGCCAAACACACCATCTGAACATTCATGGAGTGTAAACTCTTACGATTCCTGAACACCTGTTAATTCTGCCGGGGGGGGGGGGAACAATTGCAATGTATGTTCCATCATTCGATCCAATTATGCAGTTATGTTGGGGATATGTCCCATTGCATAAAAATCGGCCTTCACTATGGCCAAATCCTCAACCTGGGGGAAAACAGTGGAGCTGCACATGTGTTTTGTCGGGGCAGACAACACTCTTGTCAGCACGTTTGAGAACATTGGCTGTGACATTCCTGCTGCCAAGCCCACTGTCACTTGGGAAGAACCAGTTGCCAGGAAATGGAGTACTTACAGCACTTGCACAAGGGGGGAGAATCCCAGTGGGGTGATGGATAGCAGATATCAGGTCAGGCTCCAATTGGGCACACAGCTCTGTGATTGTGGCCCTGTCAAGTCTATAGGTGAGCATAATGTGCCTGTCCTCCAGTGTTGCCAAGTCCACCAGGGGTCTGGACACGGGGGTATGTCTCCATCTCCTATTCATCCACAGCGGTAGGAATCTAAGGGACAAAAGAGTGAGGAGCCTGTGACAAACTGAACAATGGAGCCACAACAGTAGTTTGTATTCTGTAAACATGTAATGGGTCACTGTGATTGTCCAGTATGTGCTTATTTCTCTTGTGACACAGCATTATTCCAGAGGCCTGCTCCCCCCCTGAAATGGCGTCCGCCTCTCCTGTGTGGAGGGACAGGTGGAAGTGACGAAATTCCGCTGACGTTGTGCACTGTGGTGGGAGGCGCTGGGGAATGGCTGTGCAACTCCTCCTTGGTTAACATTGGGTCCTATGGGTTACAGTGGCCAATGGTGATCTACGTCGGCGGTGACGGTATGCACCACCATGAACATGACCGCCATTTTCTATCATATTCCTCACTTGCTACCTGACCTTCCATAGGAGAGGACCTACACTGCATGTGCTGCTCTGACCTGTGTCTGGAACCTACCATGGCCCGTGTGCCAGGGGAAAGGGCCCTGGCCTTCACTTTGGAGGAGGTGGAGAGACTGGTGGATGGGGTCCTATCCGAGTACGGACTGCTGTATGGGCCCCCAGACCAACTGGTGAGTACACTGTGGGCATGATGCATGTGGCATGAATGCATGGAGTGGTGTGTGTGAAGGCCTCATGTAAGGGGGCTGGGTGGATGTCTTCTTTGCCGAGTACAGCCTGTGTGCTGGGCCATGTGTGTGCCAATGGTAATGGGAACGGGTATGGTGGGCCATATGTGTAACAGGCTGAACTCTTTGTCTAATTATATTTTTCTGTGTGTATTGCCTCTGCAGGTCAGGGCCCATCAAAAGAAGCGTATATAATGTGCCATCGCCAAGAAGGTCTGGGGGTCTATGGCAGGCGGAGCACCCCCTGTCGCAAACGGTGGGAGGACCTCAGACGCTGGGCACAGAAGATGGCGGAGGCCCAGCTGGGGAAGACCTCCCAAGGAGAAAGGGGTGCCCGTCGAACCCTGACCCCCCTGATGGCCTGCATACTGGCAGTGGCCTATATAGAGCTGGATGGGTGCTTGAGGGCATCACAGCAGCCACAAGGGGGTGAGTACAGTGCACATCATTATAACTTACACCTGGTGGGGTGGTATCCGGGTGGTGGATGTGTGTCAGTGTTTGCCCCTAGGCCAGGCCTGACATAGCAGCGTAGGACCTCTGGTGGCTAGGGTTCTGAAGGGATAATCCTGCCTACCTAGCTTGTGAGCATCCACTACTGGTCAGGGCTGCGTGGGTCCTAGGTGTGCTGCAGTTGGGGGGGTGTGCCCCTCCTCATGCCTTGCTGGTTAGCGAGATCAGTGGTGGTGCAATGCATAGTGCATAGGCCTGTTCCCTGTGTGTGAGGGTGCTGTGTACGCCAACGATGGTGTTGGTGCAGCCATTGACCTGGTGTATCCTTTGTCTCTCTCTCCTCCTTTTTTGTTTTGTCATCCTGTCCTTATGTGCATTAGCATCATCTGGTGGAGGAGCAGAGGCACCGGCAATGGAGGGAGCTGCATCCCACAGGACCCAGGAGGCAGAGTCCACCGACGCTGAGGGCACCAGTGGGACGGAGGGCGAGGGGAGCACCACGGCGGAGACTGGAGGGGACACTCCAGACACAAATACCTCCTCGGATGGAAGCTCCCTGGTGGTGGCGGACACTTCTGTGACCCACCCCAGCTACAGGTACAGCCGCAACCCCGTACCAGCACTGCCCTCCCAGCAGCCCTGCATCAAGTTGCCCATGCCCGCTCACCCAGGAGGTTGGGCATCTCCTTCGCCCCAGGCACCTAAGGCCCTGCCCCAGTGAGCCCTGCAGGCCTGGGTGAGGAGGCTATTGACCTCCTGAGATTCATCTGTAGGGCAGCCAACCATTGTGAATGCTATCCAGGGGCTAGCAGCCCAGATGCAACAATCTAATGCATTCTTAGAGGGCCTTCACACTGGATTGGCGGCCAGAGATCGATCCAGGCTCTGGCCTCCTCTCTGATGGAAGCCATGGTCCCTGTTTCTACCGTCCCCCCTCCAACTTCCACTTCCCAGACCCATTCTCCTCAACACCAACCTGTCCCAGGCACACATACAGATGAGCATGCACACAAGACAACAACCAAGAGTGGCACAGGCAAACACAAGCACCACACTTCATCCCACAGGCACTCACACAAACCATCCAGTTGCAGACACGACAACATCCACTATTTCCACTGTCTCCCCTTCCTCCCCCTCCACCACCTCCCTCCCAACCACGTCCACACTCACACCTGCATGCACTTCATCATCATCCACTACCAGCATCATCACCACACCAAGCAGAACATACACCTAACAAGCAGACACCTCCACCACATCCATGCACACGTCCTGTGTCCTTTCCCACTGGGTCTGTTCCTCCTCCTAAAGTACACAAACGCAAGCACTCAAACACCCCACAGCCATCCACCTCACAACAGCATACAGCCCATGCACCTGCACCCAAATCCAGCAGGCAGACACCTCCAACAACCACTCCCTCATCCTCCACTCCTATTCCATCTCCCTCTTCCCACCCCAATGTCCCTAAGAAACTTTTCCTATCCACCATTGACTTATTCCCTACCCCCCGTCCTGCACGTATGGCCAGGGTATCACAAACCCCCAGCCACACAGTCCACGGGCCCAGAAGGGGAAGGAGCCTGCACCAGCCAACCTAAAGGGGAAGGAACCTGCTCCAGCAGGCAAGAAGGGCAAGGAGCCTGCACCTGCCACCCGAAAGGGCAAGGAGCCTGCACCAGCAGGCAGGAAGGGCAAGGAACCTGCACCAGCAGGCAAGAAGGGCAAGGAGCCTGCACCTGCCACCTGAAAGGGCAAGGAGCCTGCACCAGCAGGCAGGAAGGGCAAGGAGCCTGCACCAGCAGGCAAGAAGTGCCAGGATCCTGCACCAGCAGCTGTCACTGAGCCCCCACCACCAACAATGGTTGTGCATCCATCCGAGAGTGCAGGAGATGTGCAGGAGCCTCCCACCACCACCACAGTGCAGCCGTCACTGCCAGCGGACACAATCTAAACCTGCCTCCATGGGCTACTGTGCGGCCTGTCCACTCCAGAACCAGTGGGTAAGACACCCACTCAAGAGACTGTGGCCTTGCACTCCCCCGGACCAAGCACAAGGCATGTTGCCCCCTCCAGACCCAGTGGGGAAGACACCCACTCGAGAGACTGGGGCCTTGCACTCCCCAGGACCAAGCACAGGGCATGTTGCCCCCTCCAGAATCAGTGGTCTTGTTTCAGCTCCCGACTGAGGTGCTCCCCCTCCCCTTTAGGTGCCTGCCTATTTGCCAACTGATGCCCCAGCAGTATTCTCTCCGTGTTGATGCAGGTGACAAGTGGGGCCTTTGACTTTGGCCTGTGGCCATGTGGCCCACGCAGACTGAGGACTGGGCAGTGTCCCTTGTTCTGTGCATTTGTAAATATCTGTTACATTGGCTAAATTATTATTTATACTGTGTTGTTATTATTACAATCACTTTGGTAAATTTGTTTTATCCTTGCATTATTCAGCGGATTTAGGGGGATTAACTTGTTTTCTTGTGCATCTGGTTGTGTGTATGGGGTGTGTTTCTGGGGTGTGTTGTGCGTGTGTGTGTCACTCTCTTTTTCCTCCCCCCCTCCCTTGTGTGGTAGGCGGCTGTACTCACCATCTTCATCTTCGCCTGCATTGGTGCTCGTGGTGGAGCAGAACGTAGAATATCATCGGAAATACATGCAGTTCGGGTTCCATGGCAGCGTGGTTCTTCCCTGTGTCTTCAAAGGTGAGTCCTTTCACTTCTGTGCAGTGTTTCTGCCAGGCTTTTGATGTTGTTGGTACCGCCCTGAAAAAGGTGGTGGATTGTGTTGTTGTAATATCGTGGGCGGAACTTTGACTTCCGCCTGGCTGTAGGCGACTTCCGCCGTGGTGCCTGTTGTTTCCGCCCTGGAGGTCTGTGTCCTACATTGGCTCTCTTTTGGAGATCTTTCCACCATGGTCATAATTTGGCAGTAATTACCACCAGCCTGTTGGTGGTATTACCGCCACTTTATCACTGACCGCCAGGGTCGAAATGAGGGCCTAAATCTGTCTATCAATTCTTGTGAAGCCCCAGTTAGACTTCACAGTTCATGGTAATTGATGTAAACGATTGTTCCTCTTTGTCGACTAACAAAGGTCCATGCAACCAATTGAGGGGTTTATTTAATGATTATACTTGATGATTGAGATATAAGAACCCCCGCTCTGACACCCTCCCTTGCCTTTTGCTCCAGCCTAAATCTTTCTGATCTTACTTTATTCACTACTACTGTGGCATATAACACATGAAAGACCCCACTATTTCTCCAGGCCACAATTTGTTCCCAAAAATGTTTTCAACACATTTAGCAAATATTATTGCTTATTGTGTCGTTGAAAGGTCCCTTTTCTACAGCAGATTTATCAGACCTAGCAGTTATCTTTTATAGTCTTGAAATTGTATGGTTTTAATAAAATCTGGTAAGTCTGTTCATCATTTTATATAGTCATCCATTCTTACTGTCCACACTTTTCTTAAGAACTTTTGTCAAGATTATTTAATACTATGTGATAGTAAAATATGTTGGTTTTCTTTCAGTTGTTCGTTTTCTAAAACTTGGCCTGATTGCCAGTCAGGTGAAATGAATCATATACATATAAGACTTTGCATTTTAATTCTCCAACATTGGTTGATATGGTGAAGGGAGACATTATAACATCACCTGTCCCTATCATCTTACCCATGTGTCTCATAGGAGCATCTGAGCAGCTCATATTCACCTCCTTCTCTTATATTCATAGAGTGATATGAAGTACAATGAGCACCAGACCTGGCTCACAACTTCCAGACCATAGGTCATCTAGTGAAGTGGGGATTATATTTGAAAATCCTCAGTTCTTTCCCTTTTGGACCTCTGAAGTTTGACTTCTATAGTAGTATAGGACTTTCAAATGGAATCTCACTCTCTGTAATGTTCTATGCAAGTTGACCATGAGTTGCAAACCTCAGTGACCACCTTTTAATATAAGGACATCTGTCTGTGGAGAGCAGGTATTATGACATGTAACAACTTTGAACACAATACAACATCTATTATCATCTGTAAAATTGGGTGATTAGTTGGAGAGAATGTGAGTCCTTCCTAAAAAAGAAGTCCAAAGTTACTCTCACGTCTAACACAAACATTCAGTAACGTAAACCTTGACTCAACCCTGGGGTGCAATGGGATAGTGCAGAGAAGCTTAACTGAAGTAAAATGTGTTTAGTATATAGCAGTACCAAAACAATTAAAAGGCAAAACACAAACACATCCCAGAACCAGCTTTTTACATTTAAGGAATTTTAATAAGAAAAATGACACAGAAAAAGTATGATCCAAGTAAGATAACTAGAGATATGAATGTTTAAACCTTTAAGGCAAACCAAGCTTTATAAAAATTAAAGTGTGAATCAGAAGTCATATCTCGTCAAGGTAAAAACACTGACAGGGAGACAGCTGCTGGCAGGTCAATGCTAATTAGCCAACTTGAGCTTCATGCAAGAAAAGTCTACCTTTCTAAAAGTTACTTTGCCTGTACAAATTTTTAAAAATTCAACATCGCCATTTAATTGTTTTTTTTAACAATAATTAAAAAATCTTATATAAAGTCTTCTTGAGCTGATCCCAAATCAATGTCAACAAAACTAGTATTTTAGATGATCTTTGGTTTTTCACATAGGAGCAGCTACAGACCTACACAGTGAAAATAGCCTTTTGGGGCTAGTCAGGGAAGGAACATGCCAACATGAAATTCTTATATGCCCAACTTGTAAATACTACATTGTGGGCTACAAGGACTACATAAGGAACAACTTGCTTAATATATAAAAGTATGATTTCTTCAAGTCAAATGGGTTATTTTGACAGGCTCTTCTTCAGATTTAAAACCTGCTGCAGTCAGGTTACACATGTAGGTCCTAGTCTATACTTCCTTTGTCAGTCTAATGGATGACACAAAATGTCCTGCAGTTCACAGGATAGATTTAAATTTCCCTGCCATTTGTGTATTTTCCAATACATATATATGCTGACTAGGGATTATCCAATTTTAACATGCTTTATGTGTGAGAGCATATATGTGCAGAGTTCAAAACTCAGAAATCCAAGTCCGCAAAGTATACCGGTGCCCATGCACAAAGAAGCATTTTTTAACAACATGCATGTAAATATTTAGGCTTTGAGTGACGAACACTATCATCTGACTCAGCCTTTCATCTGCGTACAGGTAGCTCTAGGGCAGAGAATGCACAGTCTAAATGCTTATTAGAAATTTGAATAAAGTGTATAACATGATGTGCTTTCACAATTGTGCATTCAATGTTTTATTGATTGAATGGTAACTTTAGATTGGTGGCTCATGGTATGAGGGCCAGAGTTGGATTTCATATCTAAGATTAGAGGTCCCCTAGACCCTATTTTATTGATAGTTCTTAGACTCTGCACACTGAGACACTGCTGCCCTGTGCCGACTGAATGTGCGCAGACTCCTTAAACATGAAAAAATGGACTAATCCTTGATTGACGTATTTAACTTTTTCCATAAAGCAATAGTATATGGTACACACATGGCATGAGAAGTTAGCTGCCACCTCTGGATTGCAGCACTTTTTGTGGCATCCACTAATGTGACATGTCTGATACTTAAGGGCACAGAAAGCAACTGTCAAATGGAGCCATAGAACACATGTATGTCATGCATTCCAAGGATGTAATCTCATTCAATGCCTCTCCTATGACAGGGTTCTGCAAAGTCGGTCTTGGAGATCCGGGTCCATGCCAGAGTTTTAGCATATCCACATTTAGAAAAATGTAGATTTCTGAAACACCTTTTTTCTAGCTCTACAGGACCGACCTTGCAGAACCCTGTCCTATGACAATATTGACATCACCACAGTGCTGCAGTGTAATACCTACACTGCGACCTATTAAAATAACCTTTTTAACAAGTAAAAACCTTCCATTTAAATATTAGTGAGTCACCCCTATGTAAGCCTTGCAGCCCACAAGATAGGGTGCATGGTATTTTAAGGTGGGCCATGTAGAAAATTCATGCTACCATGTCCTTGCAGTGACAAGGCCCAAGAAGCTAGTTTCACTGTAGCAGGCATAGCTGCTCTATGTAAAAATTAGAGTACAAGTTATAATACTAATACTGCATCTCAGGAATACAGAGATATAGTTATTAAAAATCCAATCAAATGGTGAAGTCAGATTTTTACTAAATATCACGGAAAAGTGACTTATAAAGTCACCTTTTCCCTGCCTAAGGTTCGGGAATTAGTGCTCAAGCTTCTCCCAGCCTGCACATGGCCTGAATAAGGTGTGAGTTAGGTGTGAAATGTCTCCCAGGAGCAAATATCAGGCCAACCACAATGGGCAAAAATGACTGAACATAATATTCAGATTGGGGACAGTGGGCATCCTGTGACACCAGACTGTCAAATCATACTTGACAGGTCTGTTGATCCACATGTAACACTTGAGGCATGCCTGAAAAGGATACCAATATGATTTTGGTGTATCCCCTGTCTGGCTGCTAAATGACCCTGCTTTTGTCATATCAGACTTCCGTCTCTGGGTTTGTTGTGGGTACAGTGCCTGCTTCAAATAGGATTTTAGTGTTAGATGAGGGAGGACGCTGGTGGTTTCCATAAGGCACTTCTACATACATTGCAAACCCTTAATGCTGAAGCTTAGTGTGGCCAAAGACTTTCACCATCTTGAAAGTGCCTTGACACATAGCATTTGGACCGGTTTGCACTAAAGCATACAGGAACTCCTGAAAAAATGGGTAGTTTTGGCCTGGGAACCTTTACCCAATTGGTTAAGGAGTGCTCATAAGTCATTTCTTAACATTAGCTGCTGCCAGGCACCACTTCTGAACAATTTCTGGACCTAAAGTTCTAGAAGTGAATGGACCTACTGTCTGTGACCTGAGAAGAGCCCTGAAGTCTAAGACCTGCTCCATCTTCTAACTTGTACAAAGAAGCAGACTCCAATTGCATTTGGCTGACCTCCTTTATGGCTACAGGGAGATAGCAACCTACATAACAATGAAGTAGCAACTGGCAACTGGACCTTGACTGGATCTTCCTGATGGTCTCTGATTGAGTTAGTCACGGCCCGTGTGTGCTGTCATTGAGTTCCATAGAACCTTAGAAGTGACCAGAGGAGCTGCTCCAAAAACCCTGATAGGTTTGAACTTGAAAGACTAAGGGGCATATTTAGGAAACCCTAGCGCCATTCTAACCCCACATTAGCATCATTTTGTGATGCTAATATGGCGTTAGAAGGCCAAAAATGCCGCACCATATTTACAAAGTGGCGCAATGCATGCATTCTGCCACTTTGTAACCCTTTGCGCTACATTATGCCTGTGCCAGGCATAATGTATACTGCAAAGTGGGCGTTTCCCCCCCATTAGGAGGGGCGAAATAATGATGTAAGGAAATGTAACATCCTTGTGTCATTTATTTGACACTTTTAATGCCTGCTCAGAGCAGGCGTAAAAAGGGGGCATGCCAATGAATATAATGGGCCCCTATGTATTCTGCAGGAATAGTGCCAACATTTTGGCGCTACTCCTGCTGCAGAGTAGATCAATGGCGTAAAAAAAATACACTATTGCCCCCTGCCCTGCGCCATGGTGCAGCATATTTTAAATACGGCCCACACATGGTGGCAGTAGGGGGAGCTAAAGAGAGCAAGAAAAGTGGCACTCCACTGTGTGCAGTGCCACTTTTCCTAAATATGCCCCTAAATTAGAAGGTAAAATCTGACTCAGGAGTTTGTGGATGGTGCATCCAACTCATGCTCCATTGTGGTCAGTCTGAAATTGCACCTGCAGTGACCATAAACTATAAATTGCTCTTAGTGATTTTGTGCCTCTAAAAAATTTAGAAATACATATCTCGTGTTCATCAATTAGATTTTTGCAATTTTTATTGTCATTTGTTTATGAAATGTTACTCTATTTTTTAATTAGGAGTGGGAGTTTCACTGTTTGGCATTTTTACTTTACTACTGATGTGATACTGCATGTACACTTTAAACATCACCCAAATCTATGTCTGCTCTTTGACATAGCCACTGGGAGGGCTGGAGCTCAGGTTAGTTTAGTAACTTCAATGGTTCACCGTGACAAGAGGCTAAATTATTCCTTATAGTGGGCAGTCACCCGTCTTAAATAATAATCCAATTTGTTGCCCTGTATATGGACCCCTGAATTATTTTTTATTCACTACTGTATTGCAATTTTCTCTTTCAGCTGTCTTTCTAAGTAGAGTTGATAGTTGTACTCACCAGTTGGCAGATCAAAACCCCATTCTTGCCAGCAAATCCTGTTAATTAGGGAAGGGGACACTCCCAACCTAATCAAAAGGAAGATGGATAACTTTGATTTTCATGGTTCAGCAGAAAGCTGCTTTGAAGATTTTGGAAAGAAAGTGATGACCTATGTGGGTGGAGACAGACATGGTGAGCTAATCTGCTCTGTTGTTTGGAGAACTCATCATTACTGATCTTTCACAGTGTAAGAAATTGGGATATTGGTTGAGAGGGGTGGAAGCCCCACTAAGGCAAAAAAAAAAAATCCTTGTTAGGGTGAACCAAAAATGTCCCTAAATTAACTAGTGCCTAGCCCTCTGATAGCTTGGCACAAAGCAGTCAGTCTTAACTTTTAAGCAATGTGTACACAAACAGAAATATAGTGAAAAAACAGCACATAAAAATCCCATACAGATTTAGAAAAATAAAGTACATTTAAATAAATAACATGATATGCAAATAAACAAAAATAAGCACAAAGCTCCAGCTTTAGTTATCTAGTCGTGCTATACCGGGACAAAGTCACAAGGTCAGGCGGACAACGGTGGAGCATTGGCCAGATAGAGGGACCAGTCCCACTTAGATTTGTACCTTATGTCCTTGATGCAAGACTACATGTCACTCTGTATCAGTTCCCATCCTCCCGGTACTGCGAGGCAAAGCCCTGAATTGAGTTGTGTTGCGCTGTGTAGTTTCAGATCAGGAGCTGTGAGGGCTGTGATATGTAGTCCCAGGTCAAATTGTTTCATACATTGGTTCTGATAAGGCGACGGATCAGGAAGTGTGAGGTGCTGTGATGCGAGCTCCTGCATCACGTTGTGTCGCGCTGCGTTGGATTTGAGGAAACGCACAGTTAGGCATGTAGGGGTAAACTCTGATGCCAGCCATGGATCCAGGACCTGGGGGCACCTCCTGGGGAACAGGAATCATACAGGCAGAGCCCAGACAGGCAGTGTTCAAAAAGGCAGAGGCCCGCAGAAGAGCTCAAGCAGGTCCAGTTGCAGGTCCAGGCTGGTCCGGTGCAGCAGGTCAGCTGGGCAGTTCCAGGATATTCTTCCCAGTATATGCAAAGCATCACAATGAATTTCATTCTGCCCTGCGCCAATTGTAGGAGGTCTACATTAGTTTCACTAATAAAAAAAGTAAATGTGCGCTGTAAGGTGTAGCCCCATAAAACACACGGCCACTGATTATTAATGTACACTCCTGTAATGAACAGCATTTCACATTTAATTTCCTGAAAACCAACACAGGTCCATTAGCACAAATCTGAAACCCAGGTTGGAAACAGTTTTTTTTTAGCCCTCCTGCCGTGCACGTGCTGCAGCATCGACAGAGTTTTCATGTAAGAGGGTATTGATTTTAATTTTGCTTACACGCAGTGGCGTTTAGCTCCTGGGAGGCCAGCATGCCAAAGGGAATAATAAATAGAACATGGCGGATAGGAAATGCCTCAGCTATCAACCTGGCTTTTGGAGTGATTACTGGACAGAGAAAAATATATGCGGAATGAAGATGATAAGACGCAGTTTGATTTTCTACTGCTTTAACTTGCATGCAGGTTTTTAATTCATTTTCCGTCAGATATGATTCTCTTCTTAGGAGAATCTATGGTACCCAACAGAACACAAATATTATGACAGCAGTTACCCTGGCTCACAATTGCCACCTTAGTTAGAAGAGCAGAGAGAAGGTTAGTGTTCAGGTTACTTTTAACTCTTCTGTGCACCATTCATGGATGAGACAGGTGTCCTGACTTTCAGACCGAGGGCCTCATTTGCAAGGCCCCTGCTTCAGGGCGGCACATCGGTGCAGCAGAATGCAACACACAGAGAAAGAGGAAATAATCGGGGAGAAATATCTTTATTTCTCCGTGTTGCGTCACTTATGCCACCCCTGAGGTGGCATAGGAATCTGACACATTCCCAGACTTATAAATCTGAGAATACGTCAGATCCCTTTGGGCTCCTTGGGTGTTGCGTGGGAACACCCCATGCAACACCCATGGAACTCCTCTTCCACACAGTGTTATGCGTGAAAGGGGTCCATATTTACAAGGTTGTGAAACGCCAGACAGGGTGGCTTTGCGTGACCTTCTAAATATGGGCTGGCACACTGCACCACAGAAGCATTACAAAAAAGACACTCCGGTGGCAGCGCATTGTGCTACTAGGGCCTCTTAAATGAGGCCCCTTGTTTGTCTCAAACAGGCTAAAATGATTTTAAACTTTACAGGTACTGATTTATCTCAGTGTCACTTGTCCCCACACCTAGCCTTCACTCTACTAATCCCTCTATTCTTGTAATCCATTCCGCTCCCTTTCTTCCCACCATTTTTTCTCTTGTTCAGTGCTTAATTTGAGTCAGTGATTGCAGGTGGGGCCCAGAGTCATTTATTTTTGGGTAGTGGCACTAAACCTTTCTCATTAGACTTTGATCCAGAACAATAGAGAGAACAAAATAAAAAGTCAGAAAGGAGGAGGAAGAGTAAGGCTAAAAAAGAGTGACATGGAGAGAAAGCAGGGATGAAAAAGAACAAGCAGGAGTGAGTTTGTGGGGCAAGAAAAGTCTAATAATGATGGATAAAAAAAGCAAGAGGGTGAATCAATGATTACGCAGCCTTGCCATTCAGAGCTACCTTCTGTAGCATCGGAGGCAACTTCTGAGCAAAACTTTGGGCCCTGGCACTTATTCTTTTCTACATTAACCAGCAGTAGTGGCTCCTCCGCTATGGTGGAGGGGGGTCACCCCCACCACAAGATACCGCAGCAAATCCATAAACAATGAAAGAATAATAAACTAAGGCTCATATTTATACTTTTTGACGCAAAACTGCACAAACACAGTTTTGCGTCAAAAAGTATGCACCGGCTTGCTTCATTCCAGGGCGCTAGCCAGACGCCAAATTTATGAAATCCCACAAGCCAGTACAAAGGGTGGGCAAGCATCAATAAAAATGACATTATCTGGGTGGGGGTGGCGGTATGGGGGAAGGGAGTTTTGCACCAAAAAATGACGTTAGACTGGTTAGAGGCAAAAACTTGCCTCCAACCAGCCTAGCTTCATTTTCTGACGCAAAACCATCCATACCACATGATTCCTGTCTTATAAAAGACAGGAGTCATGCCCACCACCCTAATGACCAGCACAGGGGACAAGGGTCCCCTGGGCATGGCCACTGCACCCTGTGCCATGTATGGGGCCCATTTCAGGGCCCCCAATTGCACCTTAATATAATGAAAAAATACTTACCTCTACTTACCTGGGAATGGGTCCCCCCATCCTGTGTTACCCCTCTGGTGTGGATGGGGTGTTCCTGGGGCTTTGGGTGGGCACCTGTGGGCTCTTTCCATGGTGTTTGACCATGGAAATGGGTCCACGGTCCCCTTAACGCCTGCCCCGACCCAGGCATTTAATAATGGCGCTAAGCAGACTTAGCGCCATTATTCAGCCCCGCCTCCCTCCAGTGCACCATTTTTTAACATGAGGATAAATAAGGGTCACTTTTTGAATGGGAACGCCCACTTTGTATCTCATTGATGTAAGGTGGCTTCACACATTCAAATAATTACTTTAACTCCAATATTTTGGCACTAGACATATCTAGCATCAAAATATAAAATATAAATATGGAGTTAAGTTTGCGCTGAATTAGCGTCAAAATAGATGTTGGCATTTCAGCACAAACTGAGCATAAATATGGGCCTAAGTTTATTATCCTTTTATTGGTAAACGGCGAGACATTGGTGATAATGAGCACTGCGCATGTATGTTTGGCTTTGAGCAGCATCAGAATTGGCTGCAGGGCAGGCTGGGAGCCTGTGCTTGCCTGCTGCTGAGACAACGAGGATCGGCGTCAAGTTTTTTCATTTTTTTAAAAATTTAATTAATCTCCCCCCACCGCGCGCTGGACCATTCCCGTAACCCCGGCAAGCTGCGACTATTATCCAGTGCTCTTGCTCCCACCTTCCTGACAGATAATATTTTGACTTTGTTACCCATAAACTATCACATTTACCCAACTCACTCTACCATCTACCCTTTTAGAAAAAAGTCTTCATGCACAAGAAACATGTTTCTTTGCCTGTCTTTCATGGCATCCTGGTCACACTCTCAGGGATTTGATGTGACCTTAGGTGCCATAAAACAGTTTACAAGTACGCAACATAACATAACAACCTGTGCACATTAGCTCCTCAGCCAACAGCAACTAACCAATAACTAATCTTCAAGCACAGAGTTTGAACAGATGAGCAGTGGTAGTGCACTAAAGAGTGTCACAACAACGGGAGTGGGAGTCATTTACTAGATTCCCTCATAATTTCAGAACCCCCACCCCTATTGCCTCTTACCTTACTACTCAGTGAATTTCCTCTTTTCTTCCCACTTTTTCTCTCTTTTTTCTGCCTCCCGCTCTCTGCTTTCCCGCCGCTGCCACCAGTGCAGCCCGACCCCCCTGCTCCCATTTGTCACCCTCCCTCCAGCCTCCCGCCCCCCAGCTGACCCCTCCTCCCCCCCTCCCTCTTATGGCGGGTGCTTTGCGGCTGCGCCGCTGGCGCGCTGAAGGCGCCCCAAAGGCAAACCCGTCTGTGCCCGTCCGCGCCTGGACCGCGCCCAGCGCCAGAACCCCTGGCCCCCAGCGCTCCCAAAACCCCCAGCACAGCTACGATGCCGCCTCACACCACGCACTCAACCCGGGACGTACCACCACCTGCTACCAAGCCAACCCGAAACGCACACATGGACCGTTCGCCCGTCAAACCTGCAAGCATACCTTCCACCGCGACTGCATTCCGCCCACCAGCCCACGCTCCAACAACCACCTCAAGTGCATCCTCATCAACGCACGCTCCGTCCACAAGCACGCCATTGAACTATGGGACCTCCTGGACCCCGACATCGCCCTAGCCATCCCCGACGCCTGCAAGATCACCAGGAAAGACCGCACCAACCAAGTTGGAGGAGGAATCGCCATCATATACAAGAGCTCCATCAACATCACTACCTCCACCGAAGACACCCTCCCCGCCACTGAACACATGCACTTCCAGATCCACACCGACCCCAGGACCACCCTCAGAGGAACTCTCGTCTACAGGCCCCCTGGACCACGCGCCCTAATCAGCGAATCCATCACAGACTTCATCTCCCCGCACGACATAGCCTCGCCAGACTACATCCTCCTCGGAGACCTGAACTTCCACCTGGAGCAGAACAACGACACCAACACCACCACCCTGCTCGACAACCTCGCCAACCTCGGTCTCAAGCAACTGGTGAACACGCCCACCCACATTGCTGGACACACGCTCGACCCCATCCACCCCACGTATCCTTCAGCCACTCTACCGAGATACACTGGACCGACCACAGATGTGTCCACTTCACCTTCAGACGCAAGACTCACCACCTGCGCACACAACCTATCACCCGCAGACCCTGGAACAAAATCTCCACAGAACAGCTACTCTCCACCCTCAACCACAACCAACCTGCCATCACCTCCGACACCAACAACGCAGCCCTCAGCCTCACACAATGGATCACCAACTGCGCTGACAACCTCGCCCCCCTCAGACGCCTCCCAAGTCAGACCAACGCCAGAAAACCCCAATGGTTCACAGACGCCCTCAAAGACTCCAAGAGAACCTGCCGGACCCTCGAAAAAACCTGGTGCAAAGAACACACCGCCAAAAATATGCCAGCCCTCAAAAACGCCACCCGCGAACACCACCAATTGATCCACGCCACCAAAAGAGCATCCTTCAAAGAGAGACTGGACAAGAACACCCACAACAGCAAAGAACTCTTCAACATCGTCAAAGAGCTCTCCAATCCCAACGCCAGCTCCAACTCCATCACGCCCTCACAAGAACTCTGCAACTCCCTCGCTACCTTCTTCCATCGAAAGATCACCGACCTACATGACAGCTTCGGTCCACAGATCCCGCCGACCACCACGGAACACACAGCCCCAGCCGTCACCCTCAATGCCTGGACACCCATCAGCGCCAAAGAGACCAAAACTACCATGAACACCATCCACTCCGGTGCCCCCTCGGACCCCTGCCCACACTACATCTTCAACAAAGCCGACGCCAGCATCGCCCTCTATCTCCAGACCGTTATCAACAGCTCATTTGCATCTGCCACCTTCCCCGAGAGCTGGAAACACGCGGAAGTCAACGCTCTCCTGAAAAAACCTACAGTGGACCCCAACGACCTGAAGAACTTCCACCCCATCTCGCTCCTCCCCTTCCCGGCAAAAGTCATCGAGAAGACCGTCAACAAACAACTGACCAACTTCCTCGAAGGCAACAACCTGCTCGACCCCTCCCAGTCCGGTTTTCGAGCCAACCACAGCACGGAAACCGCCCTCATCGCAGTCACTGACGACATCCGAACCCTACTGGACAATGGAGAAACAACCGCCCTCATCCTCCTCGACCTCTCGGCTGCTTTCGACACCCTCTGCCACCGCACCCTAATAACCCGCCTCCGCTACACCGGTATCCTAGGACTGGCCCTGGACTGGATCGTCTCCTTCCTCTTGGACTGCTCTCAAAGAGTCTACCTCCCGCCTTTCCGCTAGGGACCCACCAAGATCATCTGCGGCGTCCCACAAGGCTCCTCGCTGAGCCCTACTCTCTTCAATGTCTACATGAGCCCCCTCGCCGACATCGCACGCAAACACAACATCAACATCATCTCCTACGCCGACGACACCCAGATGTTACTCTCCCTCACCAAAGACCCAGCCACTGCCAAAACCAACCTGCATGATGGAATGAAAGACGTCGCAGAATGGATTAAACTCAGCCGCCTGAAGCTGAACTCAGACAAGATGGAAGTCCTCATCCTCGGAAACTTCCCGTCCGCCTGGGATGATTCCTGGTGGCGCACGGCCCTGGGCACTGCACCGACCCCCTCAGACTACGCACGCAACCTCGGATTCATCCTGGACCCCCTTCTCACCATGACCAAGCAAGTCAACGCCGTCTCGTCTTCCTGCTTCCTCACACTTCACATGCTTCGAAAGATCTTCAGCTGGATCCCCACTGACACCAGAAGAACTGTGACCCACGCCCTCGTCACAAGCCGCCTGGACTACGGAAATACCCTATACGCAGGAACCACCGCAAAACTTCAGAAACATCTTCAGCGCATACAAAACGCTTCGGCACGCCTCATCCTCGACGTACCCCGCCACAGCCACATCTCCGCCCACCTGAGACACCTGCACTGGCTACCCATCAACAAACGGATCGCCTTCAGGCTCCTCACCCACGCACACAAAGCCCTCCACAACAAGGGACCCGAATACCTCAACCGTCGCCTCACCTTCTACACGCCCACCCGTCAACTTCGCTCCACCAGCCTCGCTCTTGCCGCCGTCCCTCGCATCCGCCGAACCAACGCAGGGGGGAAATCCTTCTCCTACCTGGCGGCCAAGACGTGGAATTCCCTCCCCGCCCACCTCAGGACCATCCAGGACCAACTCGCCTTCCGGAGGCATCTCAAGACCTGGCTTTTCGAGCAGCAATGACCCCCCCCAGCGCCTTGAGACCCTCACGGGTGAGTAGCGCGCTGTATAAATACCTTGATTGATTGATTGATTACTACCACTATATTCCTCAACCCAGGCCTCCACACATGAAAAGACTGCCCTTTCTTGAAGCTACCTCCACAGCTAATTTTAAAAATCTCTCCCTGCCAGGTCCAATAAAGATATATTTTACCCATCATTTATCCTGCCCTGCTTGATTTTCTGTTTTCCTGCATAGACTTCAGTTCTTTATTTTGTGTTTATCCCTTCACTTTTGGACACAGATTTTGGGGCATATTTATCATTGGTTTTTGTTGCCCTTGTGCCATACAAGGGGATCCCAAGGCCGAGAATAAGAATTATCAATCCATGCAAGCCTACTTTACGTAGCCCTGAGTGGCTTGATAAATCTGTCGTAACACAACACAGTGCAAATCACTGTGCTGCATGAATCTGCCCCAGAGAGGCATTCCATGGGTGGAGTGTACGGGCCCCATGCATCAGGCCTTTAATTTTGGCGTATTCCCAGATTTACAAACACTAGGAAACATGGGAATGCATCAAAATGCTATGCCCCTCCAGAGGAGGCACAGCAAGGAGAAATATCTTTATTTCCCCTCGTTGTTTCTTCTTTCTAAGTGTGCTGCAGAATTCAGCACACTTAGAAACAGGAAAATGCCCCTGAGAATTGTTTTTGTACCGGAAGGTGCACCTACCTGCAAAAAAAAAACAATTGTGTCTACAACACAGGTGCCCTTGCACCATGGTGCAAGGGTGTCTGCACTGGAGCTAAGCAGCCACTAAGGGGCCAGAACAAGAAAAAAACAGGAATGCACTGTATATTGTGAATTAAGTCGCATTTCTTCCATTTCCCTTTTTCTTTTATGCAGCGCAGCACAGTGGCTTGCTGCGCTCAGTGAAATAATGTTAAGTATGCCCCTGTATTCTTACAATTGTATTGTATTTTTCTGTGCTCAAAGGCCACCTCCAGTTCATGACCGGCCTGTGCCTGGGGGTGTTTGATTTATTTCCCTAGGCCAATGCCAGTGGATGTGACAGTTTCTAAGGAAAGCAGGAGTCTCACTTATCAACTCCTACAGAACATGCTGAGTATGATGGACAGATTGTTGTAAAGCCTGTATACTTTTGGCAGTTAGGCCCATATTTATACTTTTTGTGAGATGCATTTGCGTCATTTTTTTATACAAAAGCGGCACAAACTTCAAAATACAATTATATTTCCTCAGTTTGCGCCGCTTTTGCATAAAAAAATGATGCAAATGCAGCACAAACAAGTATAAATATGGGCCTTGGTGCCCTAAAGCAGAGTGCCAGGTGATGAGATGAGGGAAGAGTAACTTCTCTAGAAGTTGTCTTGCCTCCAGGTAAGTCGCTGGTCTGTGCTGCATGATGATTTACAAATACTGTCCTATATATCGACCTATCTTGCCTTTTGTTTGATAATGGAATGGAAGTGCTTTAATAATCATCCAAGGACCTCTCCTTCTATCTGTGCATCTACAGATTATGATACCACTGGAAAAGTAGGCTTATCTGCAGCCTTTGTGGAACTGATGGTCAAGAACAAACAGGGAGAAAATACTTTTGGATCACCTGCTTCTTTTCCTCCTTCATAGGCATCTTCAGATTATGATGAGGATTCAGATGCCTTAGTAAAACCTGATCCAATAAGGATGTTCGTGGACAAGAAGGGATGACTTTTCTTTTTGGATACATTAAGGATGATTTGGGGCTGCCAGAAGATCAGGTAGAAGAGCCCAGCACTATATTTATTCTTTTCTGCCTGTTCCATACACCTGCCTCTCAGTCTGCACAGGTAATACCTGTTGCTACAGAGGCTATTGTTCAAGGAAATGGATAAACAGCAATCCTTCATTTTCCCACCAAGATATAGCTAGTGAATTAATTAGTCCTTCCTCAGATTGTCTTGGTAGATCTAGTGCTCTCTAATCCTGCTGTTTGATCCAAAGTAGTCTTTGATGATGCATTCACATCATATACTGTACATACGATTAGTTGGATCCTTATTTAAGGCCTACTCTGCTCTTAACCTCTTAACTTAGCTATGACAGACTTTTATGCCTCTCAGAGATTGGTTGGAGAATTTAAATGGTTATTTTCAGTATTGTCATCACGAGAGGACTGATCTCTTTTCTGGGGTGGAAATGCAGGAGCAGTCACTGGCAATTGAATCCTTAGACTCCATCCAACACTTTTTATTGAGGAGTTTTTGTCAGGGGTCAAGGTGACATCTGGAAAATTAAGGTATACAGAAATCAGCAGTACGCCACCTTTTTCCTCACGCTGCAATCAGTTTTGTCTCCATTTGGATGCTGTCTTACATAAGCCCTTTGTTAGAAATGGGATCTTTGGTTGGCAGTCAGGTTACCCCCTGTCCAAGCAAGGACCCTCACTCTAGTCAGGGTAAAGAAGAATCATCCTCACTTAATCCCCCCTTCACTCCCTTGGTAGCTTGGCACGAGCAGGCAGGCTAAACTTCAGGAGCAAGGTGTAAAGTATTTGTACCAACACATACAGTAACTCAGTGAAAACACTACAAAATGTCACAACACCACTTTAGAAAAAAATAGGTAATATTTATCTAAACAAAACAAGACCAAAACAACAAAAATCCATATACACAAGTCAAGTTATGAATTTAAAAAACAAAAAGAGTCCTAAATCCTTTAGAAAACAGTGAGAACACTGTTAGAGTGAAAAAGTGCCTAGGTTGCGTCAAAATAACACCACACGGGTGAGTGTACGTCTGAAAAGGCCATTGATGCGTCAATTTCTCACTTGCAAGTGAGACCGTGCATCGTTCCTTCTCCAGTCGGGTCGGCGTGTTCCTCTCTGCAAAAGAGCAATGCGTCAATCCGGAAAGGCACCTCGGGTCTGGGCAGGCTTTGCGTTGATTTTCCGCGCCCAGCGTTTTTGTGCCGAAATCCAAATATTTAAAGGCAGCCCCCAGGTTAACCTATGTCGAGATAGGCCTTGCGACAGTGAAAACAGAATTTGTCAGTATTTCACTGTCAGGAAATATAAAACACATAAGTACATATCCCACCTTGAACATACACTGCACACTGCTCATGGGTCTACCTAGAGCCTACCTTATGGGTTCCTTACATGTATAAAAAGGGAAAGTTTAGACCTTGCAAGTGAGTACACTCTCCAAGTCGAATTGGCAGTTTAAATCTGCACTCAGACTCTGCAGGGGCAGGTCTGAGCCATGTTTACAGGGCTACTAATGTGGGTGGCACCTCTAGTGCACTTTACTAGGGATTTACTAGTAAATCAAATATGCCAATTATGGATAAGCCAATTTACACATGTCATTTATACAGGGAACACTTACACTTTAACACTGGTCAGCAGTGGTAAAGTGTCCAGAGAAAACAAAACATAAAAAACTGATTCCAGCACACAGAAAACAACCTGGGAAGTAGAGGCAAAAAGTTAGGGGAGACCATGCCAATGATGCCAAGTCTAACAAGTGCCCCCCCCCCAGCTGTGTGGGGAGCAACTACCCAACCTCATGGTAGTTCTCATCACTAAGGTGGAAGAATCTGGACAGACCATCAGCATTGGCGTGGTCAGTGCCAGGGCGGTGTTTCACTGTAAAGTCCATTCCCTGTAGGGAGATGGACTACCTCAACAATTTGGGATTCTCACCCCTCGTCTGCACTAACTATCTGAGGGGCCTGTGGTCTGCCTGAATTCGGAAGTGAGTCCCAAACAAGTAAGGTCTTAGCTTCTTCAGTGCACAGACCACAGCAAAAGCTTCACGCTCAATTGCACTCCAACTACATTCCCTTGGAAGTAACCTCCTGCTAATGAAGGCTACAGGTTGATCTAGGCTTCATTAAGCTGTGAGAGTACTGCTCCAAAACCATGCTCTGTGGCATCTGCTTGCTCAAAATAAATCCTTGGAATAGTCAGGTGCCTTCAGCACAGGTGCTGTGCACATGGCAGCCTTAAGGGTATCAAAACCTGTCTGGCAAGACTCATTCAAGATCACATTTCTGGGCTGGTTTTTGGAAGTTAACTTAGTTAAGGGAGTAACAATAGTGCCATACCCCTTGACAAACATCCTATAGTATCCTGTGAGACCTAAAAAGGCTCTCACTTCAGTCTGGGTTTTGGGGGGCTCCCAAGCCAGAATAGTTTCAATCTTAAGCTGTAGGGGTGCAACCTGACACTCCCCACGTCGTGTCCCAAGTACACCACAGAACCCTGCCGTATTTGGCATTTGCTTGCCTTAATAGTGAGGCCTGCCTTCTGCAGCGCCCCCAACACTTCACAGAGTTGTTGCAAGTGTTCCTCCCATGTGGAACTAAAGACAGCAATGTCATCCAGGTAGGTGGTACTGAAATCATCCAGTTCAGCCAACACCTGGTTGACCAACCTCTGAAAGGTGGCAGGGGCATTCTTCATTCCAAAAGGGCATTGTAGGAAAGTACCATCTTTTTTGGCATGTTACCCCTAATTCCTGCATGTTTGTCAGCATGTTTTGCCTGTCTCACTGGGATCCTGCTAGCCAGTACCCCAGTGCTCATAGTTTGTGTCCTATGTGTGTGTTGTCAGAATACTTAACTGTGTCACTGAAGTTCTGCTAACCAGAACTCCAGTGCTTATGCTCTCTATACTTACTGAATTTGTCACTATAGTTTAGTGACTCCTTATTCCAATTCTAATTGGCACACTGGACCTCCCTTATAAGTCCCTAGTATATGGTACATAGATACCCAGGGCATTGAGGTTCCAGGAGATCGTTATGGGCTGAAACATTTCTTTTGCCACCCATAAGGAGCTCATGCAAACCTTTCTTTAGGACTACCACTGCAGCCTGAGTGAAATAGGGCCCACACTATTTCACAGCCATTTGAACTGCACTTAAGTAACTTATAAGCCACCTAAATGTCTAATCTTCATTTACTGAAGGCTAGGTGCAAAGTTACTATGTGTGAGGGGACCCTTGCACTAGCAAAGGTGCCCTCACTTTGTCCAGGGCCAAATCCCTGGACTTCGCGAGTGCGGGGATACTATTACACGCGTGCACTACATATATGTCAATACATATGTGTAGCTTCACAATGGCAACTCTGAATATGGCCATGCGAGGTGTCAACGATCATGTAATTGTCCCCCTATTCGAATCTGGTATTGACGGGCCAATCCGATGCACCTTGGGGCTCCACCATGGACCCCCAGTACTGCCAAATCAACTCTCTGAGGTTTCCACTGCAGCCCCAGCTGCTGCCACCTCACAGACAGGTTTCTGCCCTCCTGGGGACTGAGCAGCTCAATCCCAGGAAGGCAGAACAATGCATTTCCTTTGGGAGGAGGGTGTTACATCCTCTTCCTTTGGAAATAGGTATTACAGGCTTTGGATGGGTAGCCTCCCAGAGGCTCTGGAAATGCTTTGAAGGGCACAGATGGTGCCCTCCTTGCATAAGACAGCCTACACCAGTTCAGGGACCCAGAGCCCCTGCTCTGGCACAATACTAGACAAAGGAAAGGGGAATGACCACTCCCCTGTCTATCACCACCCCAGGGGTGGTGCCCAAAGCTCCTCCAGTGTGTCCCTGGCATTAGCCATCTTGGATTCCAAGGTGTGGGGACACTCTGGAGGCCTCTGAGTGGCCAGTGCCAGCAGGTGACATCAGAGGCCCCTCCTGATAAGTGCATACCTGGGTAGGTAGCCAATCCCTTTCTCAGGGCTATTTAGGGTCTCTCCTCTGGGTGTTTCCTCAGATTCAGCTTGCAAGACTCCTCCAGGAATCCTCTTCATCCTCTGCTTCAGCTTCTGACCGTCGGATCAACCGCAGACAGCTCCAGGAATCACTGTAACTGCAACAAAGTATCCAGGACGACTCCTGTGACCTGCAACTTCAGCTCCAGCCAGCAATTGCAACAGTTTTCAGGGTGTGCACACTCTGAGCACTGCCTGTCTTCATCCTGCACCAGAAGAACCTAAGGAATCTCCATTGGAGAGACGGAGTCACTTCCTTGCTTCTGCAGGCACCTTCTGCGACGACGACCAGTACTCTGGGACCTCCCTCCTGATGATGAGCGTGCTCCCTGGAACACAGGTGGTGGACCGACATGACCCAGACTGTCCTAAGGTCCAGCTGCCAAATTTGGTGGAGGTAAGAGCTTGCCTCCCTGTGCTGCTACTGTACCCCTGTGCACCACGTCTTCTCTAGCTCCTTGGGCTTCTGTGCACTTCTTCCAAGAATCCTTTGTGCACAGTGTAGCCCAGGTCCCCAGCACTCCATCCTGCGATGCACAACTCACTGAGTTATTCTCCGGTGACGTGGGACCTTCCTTTTCAGTGCTGCGACAACCGCACTTTGCATCTTTTTTGTCCCCGTGTTCTGGGACTCCCGAGGGTGCTCCCTGGGCTTCTGTGGGCTCTCTGAAGTGCTGAGAGCCCCCTCTGTCTCCTCAGTCCGAGTTGAGACCCCCGGGCCCCTGCTGGGTCCAGACAGCTCTATTTTGACACAAACTGCACACTTCCATGAACCAAGGCTTGTTGGCAGAATCCAGCAATGCAAACAACCTGCATCGAACAACTCGATGTGGGACATCACCGGCACCAAGCAGAAACCCGCAGCCATCTTCTTTGGTGCTCTTCTGTACTTTTCTTCTTACCGGACAATTCACTTTTGCACCATCTTCTAGGTTGGCAGGGGCTCCTGTCCTTCCTGGACTTTTCTTCAATGTCTGGGCTTGGCCTCCTCTCTCCACAGGTCTTCAGGTCCAGGAATCCACTGTTTGTTGTTTGCAGTCTTGCTTGGTTCTTGCAAAATCTCTTATCACGACTTGTAGTGTGTCCTGAGGAAACTTGCTGTACTTTACTCCTGCTCTCCTGGGCTCTGGGGTGGGGTACTTTACTTACCTTTGGTGTTTTCCTACACTCCCAGCACCTCTCTACACACTCTACTTGCCCAGGGGGGAACTCGTTATTCGCATTCCACTCTTTTAGTATATGGTTTGTGTTGCCCCTAAGACCATTGCAATCTAATGTGGACTGTTTACTTACCTGATTTTGCTTACTAGTGGATATATTGTGTATAATACTTACCTCCAGAAGGAGTATGGATTCTAAAATATTTTTGGCCTTGTGTCACTAAAATAAAGTACTTTTATTTTTGGTAACGCTGAGTATTGTCTTTTATTTTGTATAAGTACTGTGTAACTATGGTGGTATTGCAGGAGCTTTGCATGCCTCCTAGTTCAGCCTGAGCTGCTCTGCTACAGCTACCTCTAGACAGCCTAAGCTGCTAGAACACTGCCTACATTTCACTAATAAGGGATAACTGGACCTGGTATAAGGTGCAAGTACCTTAGGTATCCACTACAAACCAGGCCAGCCTCCTATAGGCATCACCCTAAACTGGTAGTGCCCGTCTGGTGTGGAGAATGCTGACCTCTCCTTAGCCCCCTCAGTCAGGGCGATCTGCCAGTACCCAGAGGTAAGACCAAACGTACTTAGGTACTTGGTAGCCCCCAACTGGACAATGAGCTCATCAGCTCAGGGGATGGGGTGCGCATCAGTCTTAGTGACCCCATTGAGTCCCCGGTAATCCACACAGAACCGGAGTTCTGGAGTGGAACCAGGAGCAGCAGGCTTTGGGGCCAAAACCACAGGACTGGTCCAAGGCCTGTTGAAAAACTCAATAACCCCCAATGCTAACATTTTAGAGACTTCCTCTCTAATGTTAGCCCTTACCCTGTCAGTCACTCTGTAAACTTTGGCCCATATTAATACTTTGTTTGCGCTGAATTAGCATCTTTTTTTACGCTAATTCACCACAAACCTAACTCCATATTTATACTTTGGTGCTAGACACGGCTAGTGTCAAAGATATTGAGTTTACGTAGTTTTCTGAAAGGGAAAACCTACCTTGCGTCAATGAGATGCAAGGTAGGCGTTGCCATCCAGAAAAGGACGATATGGCCTTTGCGCCATATTTATCCCCCTGTGCTAAAATCCAGCATGGGGGAATGGGGCCTTAAATAATGACACTGAGCTTGCTTAGCGCCAATATTTAACGCCTGGGTCTGGGCAGGCGTAAGGGGACCTGAAGGCATATTTCCATGGTCAGAGACCATGGAAATTGCCCACAGGTGCCATTCCCTGGCCCCAGGGACACCCCCATCCCCACCAAGAGGTCACTTAAGGATGAGGGACCCATCCCAGGTAAGTCCGGGTGAGTATTATTTTTTTTTTTCAAACACCGCTCGGGGGCCCTGACTTGGGGTCCCCTGCACGGCGCTGGCCCCAATGGCCATGCCCAGGGGATATCTGTCCCCTGGGCATGGCCTTTGGGGTGCTGGGCATGGCTCCTGTCTTTACTAACACAGGAGCCATGTCCATGGGGGTTGTGCACCAGAAAATGGCGCTACACTGCTTAGAAGCAAATATTTTGCCTCTGAACAGTGTAGCGCCATAATTTGGCGCACAAGCCCCGGTTCCCCCTACACCTCCCAAGGAAGCTAACAGGGCCTTAGCGCCAGCTAGCGCCATTCCATTAATATGGCGCCCGGTCAGCGTCATGGAATGGCGGTAGCCAGCGCTATACTTTTTGACGCAAACCTGCGCTAACTCAGGTCTGCATCAAAAAGTATAAATACGCCCCTTTGTGTTTAACAGGAGGACTGTCCCCAGTGTCCACATTGTGTGTACACAGGTTTGTGAACCCTGGGATCAGGGAGAACAGTGAGACAAACTGACCCAACACATGGCTACAGTCCTTTTGCTGGTCTGGAGTCTAGGAGGGGGAGAGGATCACTCCTTCCACAGACCCATCTTTTTCTCCAGCAGACAGAAGGTCAGGAAGAGGTTCACTCTCGTCTTCCACCCCATCATCTGTTGCTAGGAGCATTGACAATTCAGTCGGCTTAAAGTGTGGCTTGAGCCGGTTCACATGCAGGACCCTAAAGGGTTCCTGGGAGTACGCAAGTCCACCAGGCAGGTGACTTCACTCTTGCGCTCCACCACCTCAAATGGCCCAGTCCATTTGTTCTGAAGCGCCCTACGCTCCACTGGAGCCATCTCCTACACTTTCTGACCTGGTAGAAACTCGAGCAGAGTGGCATTCTGGTCATACCAGTGTTTCATGTCTTCCTGGCTTGCTTCCAGGTTCTCCTGTGCAAGACTCCTGAAGCGGGCAGTCTGGTTTCTCAGAGCCAGCATGTAACTGAATACATTCTGGGGGGGGTTTACTAGGGGCTTTCTCCAAAGCCTCCTTGACCAGACTCAAAGGTCCCATCACAGGGTGGCCATGTAACAGCTCAAAAGGATAAAAAATAAGCCCTTTTTGAGGCACCTCCCTTTAATCGAACAGAAGACATGGCAAAAGGACGTCCCACTTCCGCCTCAAGGGCTCTGACAGGCCCATTATCATACCCTTCAAGGTGCGGTTGAATCTCTCAAAAAGACGATTGCTTTGGGTGAGGTAAGGTGTGGTGAACTTGTACGTTACCCCAATCACCTTATACAGAGGCTTCATAGATATTGATATGAAGTTGGTACCCCTATCAGACACCACTTCCTTGGGGAGTCCCATGTGGGTAAAAAGCCCTATCAATGCACGGACCACCACAGGGGCAGTGATTGATCTCAAAAGCATTACTTCTGGGTTTGGGGTGGCATGGTCCACCAAGACCAGGCAAAACCTGTTGCCCATGGCTGTCTTGGGATCGAGAGGCCGCACAATGTCAATAACAACCCTCTCAAAGGGGGTACTAACCACAGGGAAAGGTTGGAGGGAAACTTTACATTTCCCCCTATTCTTGCCACTTGCCTGACAAGTTGGGCAAGACCTACAATGGGCATCAGAGTGCCTGTGCATTTGGGGCCAATAGAAGTGGGTGACAAGCCACTCAAAGGTCTTGTCCTGCCCCAAATGACCAGCTAAAGGCATGTCATAAGCCAGACCCAGTAGGAAGGCTCTAAAGCACTGGGGTACCACCACCATATGGGCTGGCCCAGGCTCAGGAACTTTAGGCTCGCTTTATAGGAAGCCATCCTCCCAGCAAATCAAATGTGATCCAGGCTCCTTGCCAGATGTCTGGTCTGCAGTCTGTTGCCACAAACCCTCCAGAGTAGGGCATGACTTCTGTGCCTCACAGAATGCTTCCCTGGTGGGCCACCCTTCCTGCTGCCACTGTGACAACCCAGGGACCTCATCCAGTTCAACCACCTGTTCCCCTGTAAGCTCCAGGGCCTCCCTCTCAGGTAGTCTCCTCCCGGACTGTGGGAACTTCTGGGGCTGGTTTTCCATGCCCCTTGCCCTTCCTCCTTCTGTCAGACACCTGGGCCACTCTTTCAGGCTCCAGGGTCTCCTCATCACCCTGACCGGCTGCCATAGACCGGGTAGACACCCATGCCCATCCAGACAGACCCAACATTTTCAAGTGTGACCGGCGGTACACCTCCTCCCAAGGGGAATCCTCCAGGTCATTGCCAAGCAAACAATCTACAGGCATGGTTGGACTCACAGCTACCTTCAAGGAATCTGAGCCCTCCCCCCATTCAAAGGGAACCTGCGCCACTCTGCACAGGCGCTCTGAGTTGTACACTGCAACTACTTGATGAAGCACATGGGGATCTATCTGCTCTTCAGACACCAGCCGACTCCTCACTGTAGTCACACTGGCTCCTGTGTCTCTCAGGGCCTCCACCCTCTGTCCATTGATGCTCACCCACCGCCTGTACTTCTTAGTATTATCAGGCATAAGGGTCCTCTGGACAATCTCTCTGTCTCCTAGTGAGACAAAGGTCATCTCAGCTGGCTCCCACCCACCTGGAACCAACTCCTCCCCAAGCGCTACACTGGCCAAACTCTGTGACTGAGCATCAGTGGTTGTCGGTGTCCACTTGGGACATTTGCGGTCCCCCCTCATGTGACCCTCTCAATCACATGCAAAGCACTTGCAGAACCCCTTCTCTGCAGGTTTCCCTGTAGAGACCCATGGTTTATTTTCTACTGGGGGCTGGGACTCTTTACCCTGGGAACTAGGTTTTGGCCCTTTTGCGAACTCCCCCTGTTTACCATTACCCCCCCATTCTTCTGATGAGGACCCTGCCCACCCTTGGCATGGTCTCCCCCATACCTCTTTTGGACCCTGTTGATCTCCCAACAGGCTGTTTCCTGCGCAAGCTTCCTGCGGTCAGTCAGCTTGCTGTCAATTAGGTGCTGGCGCAGCTCTGGAAAACATAAACTGTACAAGTGCTCTCAAGCAATCAAATTGTAAAGCCCCTCATATGTTGTTATCTTACTGCCCTTCACCCAACCATCCAGTGACCTGCAAAAAGAATCAACACATTCCAAATATGTTTGGGATTCCTTCTTCTTATAGGACCTACACTTGTCCTTCTACTGATCAGGGGTGAGACCATACCTAGTGATCAGGAAGTCCTTCATAATAGGGTAAGTGAGCCCCAGAGTCAGTCACAAGAGCGGTCAGAGGGACCAATAAGGTCTAGTTGAACAGTTACCTCACAGTTAAAGCAGTCTCCAGTCTAGTTCCAGCATCTACATGTGAACCGCTATAGGAATCAATAGAATGGTCCTGATGCAAGGCATGCAGGACGCTGAGGATGGTGATCTGGTGTCGGGGATTTTCCTGTGGCCACCCCACAGTGCACGAACATGGTGTGGTGACTTTGGTCTCAGGGGTTGATGTCCCTTAAAGCCCAGGAGAAGTTCCGCTTAAAGCCAGTTGCCGCTGATCTACTAGTCTCTGGTTACAGTAAAGCCAATGGCGCTCTTTAACCTTCAGTAATGTTGTTCTGCATGATCAAACTGCTCTCTGCAACCTCTCCCGGGTCCAGCAGTCTTGGGTGCAACTTTGAGGGTTGAGGCATTCCCCAGTGATCAGGTTTCTTGGCACTGAATTCTTGAAGGAGCACATTCTCAGCTTTTATAACTCTGTGGCTGTCACAGGGAGTCAGCCAACTGATTCTTAAAATCACCTCTCATTCTGTGACTTGGCGAACAACTATTCCTCAATCACACCACAAGCAAATTTCTTTCTTTGCTAGGCTGAGGTACAGCAGGTGCAGTTCAGTCCAGTCTGTGGTGCTGTCTTTTTTCTGCTGGACCTAAATCACAACAGGGCAGTCCTTTATTGGTCCTCCCTCTGGTTCAGATGTAATCTGGGGGCCAGGAGTACTATTTTTTATACCCATAATGAGTCCAGGTGGATGTGATGATTAGCTAGACAATAGGCTACCAGATCCCTTCCTGCTTGATTATGGGCCTCATTACAACCCTGGTGGACACCAACCGCCAGGGTTAAAGTGGCTTTCGTACTGCCAACAGGCTGGCGGTACACAATGCCATATTATGACCGCTGCGGAACTGGCGGTTTACCGCCATTGAAGTCCCAGCGGTTAGAATCCGCCAGGGCAGCGCTGCCCTGGGGATTTTGACTCCCCTTACCGCCAGCCTGCCCACCGCCATGGAAAGGCTGGAGTAAGGGGACTCACGGGGCCCCTGCACTGCCCATGCACTTGGCATGGGCAGTGCAGGGGCCCCCAAGCACAGCCCCGTCGCGATTTTCACTGTTTGCCTGGCAGACAGTGTAAAGTGCGACGGGTGCTGCTGCACCTGCCGCACCACCACATTGCCGCCGGCTCCATTAGGAGCCGGCTGCAATTTTACAGCTGACATCCCTGCTGGGCCGGCGGGCAGAAACTCTGTTTTAAGCATAGCCTCTGTGTTTATTAAAATATCCCTTCATCCCAGTGAGGAACCAAGGCTGCGCCCCCGGACACCAATGTATCACCTTTCAGCATGGCAAGAAACAACGCATCATCTGCGGTGGATTAATCGATGCATCGCATTACTTTTTGATACATCTTCTCCTCTGAGGCCCTCTGTATCGTTATTTTTGATGCATCCCAGGTACTGGGTGTTTAAAGGATACAAACACTGATTCTTAAGGCTGGACTTTCATTTAAACCTTTAAAAAGGGATATCTTGACTTGGGCATATTGGATTCTTGTTGTTTTGGGCTTATATTATTCAAATAAATATTTTCTGTTTTCCTAAACTGGTGTGGAGGTTTTGTTACGTGTTTTCACTGTATTACTGTATGAGTAATTGCACAAATACTTTACACAATGTCTCCTAATATAGCCTGCACTGTGCCAAACTACTGGAGAATGAGAGCAGGATAATTTAGGTTGTGTTGTCACTTACCCTGACTAGCATTGTGGCCCCTACTTGGACAGGGTTCATACCACTGACAACTAGAGACTCAGGGTTAGAACACATGTACTGAGGGCTAGTCTGCAGGGCCCAGTCCATTACAGTCATAACAGCAGAACCCAATAGTCAAAAAGTGATGACAAAAAGTGGGGGTGAACCTGCAAAAAGCCATTTCCTCACATTCAGGACCCACAAATCATTTGGGCCCAGTTCAAGGCGGATGTGTGGATGCTTAACTGCAGACCATGTAGAGGTATTCATGCCCATATGAAGACTTCCTATTGATGCAACTGGCATGTGCCAGGATTTGCTGCAAGTGCAAGGGGACCTGATGCGGAATACATTAGCCTTCTCCATCAGAGAATGCCTTTTACCTGCAGGCCTGCATGTTGTTTATGTTTTCCTGGGCATGATTGAACTTGGATCTTGCATCCATGCACATCTTTGCCTAGAATTCATCTTCTCAACAATACAACAGCAGATTTCCAGGACTGAATCAAATTGCCCAGAATTTGTGTTGGTGGTTGATCGCATTTCCTCATTTAGCCCAGGACTTGTGGTCTTGACCCTGGATGTTTTATGTTATAGGTGGAGCACACCTGGGATCCCTCTTAGCTCAATGTCTCATTCTTCCAATTGGAAAGGAGTGGTCTACTTTCCTGTTTGCCCATAAGTCTTTTAGGGACTAGGTCCTTGTAAAGATAGTGCTTCTGAGAGTGGACTACACCACCACAAAGGCCTACTTGAATCAATAAGGGGATCCACGATAGGGGTGTAGGCCTGGATGAAACATCTTTCTTTGAAAGCAGTTCAAAAAGGGAGAGGAAAAAACTCAAGCATAATGATGTGTTCCCTTTGAGAGAACATCTCTCTCCGAAGGTGTTCCTTCAGGTATTTGCAGGTGAATACAATGAGCTGCTTGCAGTGGTTTGGTGCAGTTTCCAAGCTAAATGAGTATTGCAGTGGTTGCTCTAACCTGCCTATGACCAAATTACATTTTGTTCTCATTTACATCTTTTCTGATGGTTTGGAAATGTATCCTTGGAAGACATTGTTCCCTCTATTTGGATAGTTGACATCTGCTCCTGAGTGAGTTCTCCGAATACCTAAGGCCCGCCTCTTCTCTGAACTCCAGTTTCCCTACTGAGAATACACCTCTCACACATGGCATCCTTAACTTACTCTATAGTAAATCGCCCTGTGCACTCCCCTTGTCAGTCTTCTCCCACTCCTCTGCTGGTATGCAGCTCTGAAACACATTTGTTGGCATGGAAAGTTAACAGCAGCAACCCTGCTGCGGGAGAGTACTTGATTGGCAGCGTTAGCGCGCCTTGTCCTTAGTAAGTAAACTTACAAGGGGACCCGTATAGGTCGATGAATCTTTTGGATCGCATAGAGTATCCTAGCCAAGTGGTGACCAGTGAAAAACATCAACAACAATTTCAAACCACTCGTATAATACGTAAAACTAGTCTAATAAGAAAATACCATCAGTCACAAGGTTAGTTCGTTTTATTCTCTATTAATTACAATTCTAATCAAAACCTTTATTCAATGAATCCATGATTAATCAAGCTTTATTAGCATCATGAGAAATGATTCATCAAGATTTTATTAATAAGCAAATCAACATTAACCTAGGCTTGGCAAATTCATGAACATTGAATAATTCAGCAACACTGGTCAGTCAGTCTTATGTCAAAGTCACCATTAGTCACGCTTGACAGCCTACCTATCTCAGATTAGTATCAGCATGTGGGTCTTCATGCGAAAATAATTTAGTTAAAAAAAACAATAATTTGGAAAAATCTAACTAAAAGAGAAAAACATGTCTAAGCAGGGCAGTTGGTACGGAGAAGGAAAAAGCACACATTGGTCAGTCAAGTTATAGCTACCTATCCAAGATAGATCAGCAACAAGTCAGTCTTCGTCCCCAGGTCATCAGTCATCAGTCATCAGCTAGGCTCAGGCTCACAGGGAGCAAGCCCAAATTTCAGCACTTCGGACAGCGTCTCCTGAAGTCATCAACTTTCGCCTCTCTGTTCTGATTTTCCTCCTGTGTCATTACTTTTTATTAGGGTCTCTCAGTCTGTCCCACAAATTGCCAATTGGTCAACCTTATCAGGGGTTATGACTCTAACCTATAGTTTTTGTTTACCACTTGTTTATGTTATTTTGAGAGTCAAGTTCCATTAACATGATTGGTCCTTCTGTAGTGTGGTCGGGTATATGTATCCTTGGCGCTTTTGCTTCAGGAGTTAGGCCTTTGTGCACTTTGCCCTGGGTGTATTTTATTCCTTTGCTTGCAGCATTGAGCCTTTGTGCACTTTGCTCTAAATGCATTTTTATTCAGCTTCGTACTGTTATTTTTCAAATAGCCAGTTCTACGGTCTTGTTTTATTTTTGATATCACACGGTTTAGTCTAATTCAGAGCTGGAGTTCTCAATAACACATTCTTGCTCACTCTGGGCTCCAGTCAAGGATACAGTCTGGTACATTGCTGATAGACGTGGTAGGAGTTTAGTCTTTGAATACGTTCTTGTGTAGGGACATTTTGTGATCACACTTACTTGTTAGTTATAAAAACACTTCCTTGTCCTAATACACGCAAGAGGGAGATTCCGACCAGGGAACCACGGTTAGATGCTGACTGTCCTGTTGCAGATTCTGAACCAGATCACAGGCCTTTGCTCAGGTATGAGGGTTGATGTCTTCCCGGGGAATCTGAAAGGCAAGTTAATAGCTTAACATGCTGTGCTCGAAATATAACTTACCGCGAGAGAATATAATCTATTAACACCATGATAGCGTTGTTTTTATGTTTCACTCTCATCGTGACTATTTCAATCCTACTGTGTTGTATGGTTCTGGTTATTGCGGCTCACGCCTTAGTATCTAAAATGCAGTCGTTTTATTAAAAACAATTCATAAAACTTAAACTGGCTTTGTCATTTGTATATGAGATCATACAGTAAATGAGAGAGCTGGTTGGGACCTGAGTGACCACCACTTCCCTGAGAAGTTCAATAGATGTCATGCGCTCGGCTGCCCAATCATCCCTTCCCATTGGGAGAGATGAGGCACTGCTAGTTAGCCGGAGCAAAACCGGATTGAATGTGACAGAGGTACTTCTAAGTGGGTAAGACTCAGTCTCCCACACCAGGAACACCCCTACTACCTAGAAATCCAGTAGTCTCATTTACGATAATGAGAGCCCACGCAACACTTCTATCGATGAGAACATCATCCGGCTCTTCAGGTAACAAAATTGTTGCCCCCAGCTCTTAGTCAGTAGCTCCATTGTTCAAGTCCTGGGAAAGTACATTTAGCCTACTATACACATAATTGTATCAATTTGTTCTGATCGTCTCCTGTCCGCTAGTGAGTTTGCAGAGTTCTCTAGCAGAGCTCGTCACTGATCTGTACAGTTCAAGGTCCTTTTCTCCAGTTCCAGTCCTCGGCAGCTCATCGCATCTCCACATTTAAGCAAGCAAGGCCCAGTGCCGACCAGGCCTCCAGTTCGGCTAAGTTAAGAATACGAAGCATCATAAAACATAGGTTTATATTATTAATTATGGCATATTAATACATAATATTAAAACTTTCACATTATTTAGTACTGTTAACACAGATGGTGACCACTCCCCGTGGGCACATTTTGCACATTACACGTTATTCTAGATTATTGGTATTCAAATGTCATTTGTCTTATTAGTATGTATATGCAAATCATTAGAATATTCTCAAATTAGCCTATCAGCTGCAACAGCAGAAACAGCGCAGTTGACTGGCTTTACCAAAAAAGGACTTGATAGCCCTTTCCACACTGGGGTTTGTGTGATAGGGTAGCACCATATGGTTATTTACAGCTCTGACATGCAGTAGTGGTGCTTTGAGATAAACTCACATCACTTGCAGAATATAATCCTCTAGACTGGTCTCTTGTACTCAACACACTTCAGAAAGGAGCTATCTCTAGGCTTTACCAAACACTCATTAATAACTCTTGGGACCCCAAGCTGTCACTTAGGGCACAGTGGGAGGTGGTTCTGGGAGTCATCAAGGATGACGAATGGATTGAGGCCAGGATGGTGCTCCACCTGCCAGCAATATCAGTGTTTGTTCAATTTAAATATTGCATATCTAATTCAGGGTTAATATCTCCATATATTCTATTATACCCATACCGAACTTTAGACTTAGACCCAAAGACAATCCTGTTTGGAGTGATCGTCTCTACGGGGGGGCACAAGGAAAGCATGCACATTGGTGGCCATGGTTTACCTAGTGGCCAAAAGAGATATAGCTTGTCATTGGTGAGCAGCTCTCGCCCCCTCAATATTGGAGGGGACTACTGTAATGAATCACTGTACAGCACTGGAAGAACTAGTCTTCAAAGTGGGGGAGTGGCATAAGAAATGTGTTGTGGCCTCTTGCTATCTTATGCATTCTCCCCACTACCTTAATGTTCCCTGCTGCTCAGCGAGTGAGTGAGGTCATTGTATGGTTGGAATGTTGGTAGTGTTTGTGCTTGGATGAGTGGACAATTGGAGTGAGAAAGGCTGCTGGGGCTTTATCTGTAACCTACAACTAAGCTAATAAACATACCTCTTTTATAACCTACGAGTATCCATCATTGATTTCAACAAAATGTCTCAAAATATTCCCCCAGGTTGCGATGACACTGTTCTCAACTTGAAATGTGGAGGTTGGGGCTGGGTAGTTGAATGATGTGGATATGTTCATTGCATTATTTACAAAGTTCTCTTTCAGACATGGCATTAGTTGTTTTTGTCTATGTATACGTTTGAAAATTGGAAAACTCATAAAAAGAGTGATAACAAAGAAGAGAATCACCTCTCAGTGTGGCAGTGGAAGGTCATGGGTTAAGAAGAGTGGAGTTTTGCCTCTGTTGTGCAAGCTTCTAGGCACCATTCCACCAGAAAGACATATGACAATCATTTCAGAAGTGGTGAGAGGAAATGCCTGTGATTCCTTGGGAATGTAAATCAGTATTGGTATTACAGTTCCTCTAGAGTGTTTTTTTATTTAGAGTTAACTCCTTCGACATTAATAGTTCAGCAGATTGCCATCAGGAATTTTAGGGGAATTTTATGTGCCCCCATTCGCTCCCCTGATTCTCACCATGGTAGCACTGTATTTACAATATGACACACCATGGTGCATGTTAGCAGAATAGTGTCAAACTTTTTGATGCTGTTGTGGCGCAATGGTCGACTGGCGCCAAAAATGATGGCGCTAGTCTGGCAAGGTTTGGGAGGCCCATTGGAAACAATGGGAGCCTCACTTTGACGCCTGCCTGGGAAAAATGGCACAGTGAAATCTCGAAAATTTCACTGCAGCGTTTTTCTGGCCCTCCTAACGGGGGAAAGCCCTCCTTGCATACATTATGCCTGATGTAGACATGATGTGGCACAAGGGGTTACAAAGTGGTGCAATGCTTGCATTGTGCAACTTTGTAAATCTGGCATGGAGAAAAGGCCTCCTAGACGCCACTTTAGTGTAAAAAAAATGATGTTAGGGCAGCGCAAAGAGGCACTAGGGGCTTGTAAATAAGCCCCTTAGGGAGTCTAGAGGAGTATTGCAGGCTACTGAGTCCTTGGCTACTCGACTCTTCATGCCTTGGCTGTTCATATAGGCTTATCCTCCAGGCTGAAGAGGTGCTCCTCCTTGGGATTTAATTTAGTGTTCACTGCTCTGAAATCTGCACCTTTTAAGTCTTTTTAGAAAGTTCTCTCTCGGGCTTCTATACCTCATAAACCTTTTTTAAATACCATAACCACAACCAGGTGACTTGGGGAATTGTGTTATTTCCTTTGTCAGGAAGCCTATTGTCTCTTTTTCCTGATTGTATGAATCTTAGAACAGATCCTAGAATTGGTCAGAAGCTGGCTCAGAAGTTTCATATAGAGTCTGAAGTAGTTCTTCATGCGTTTCACCTAAAATCTGTATCCTTTGAGAAACAGTTTTTTAATTATTGTATGAAGGGTCATTTCCATGTATCGGTAATGGACAGCTTCGTTTTGTTACTGTGATGGCTTCTTTCTGAACTTAGGTGAATCACAGAAATGTTCACCAACTTCTTAAGGTACTTTAAGTCAATGTATTAAGTCTACTACCTCACTGGCTTATGAGGTCTCAGGCAGGGATCTGCCTAGGCCAGTTTAAGGGTACATTAGAGACACACCTGTCTCTTGGGCAGAGATGTAGGGTGTCTAATTTAGTTTGCTCCTTCTATCTTTGTGACCCATTACTGGTTGTATATTTGACACTGACATGCTATCTGCTGTCAGTGTTGGACTGAATTCAAAGTGTACTGTGTGCCGCAACCTTCTTCATGGTTTGTATTTTTATTTGTGGTGTAATATGGAAGGTTCTGGAAAGGCCCAAGCATGTCCCAATTTGTGAAGAACAGATGCGAGGAAGAAAGATGAAGCAGTAATGTCTAAATTACTTACTGCTATGTTACTCTGATTTTTTCTTCCTTATCCCATGTCTTTATTCCCATTTCCCCCACCTCTCTGTTCTGCAGCTGTGTTTGAGGCTTGAGTAGGGATGACCAGCAAAGATGGGAAAGGTGAAGTAAAGGCAGAGACTCTGCTGGGTTAGGGGTGAATACAAATACCCATGGAAGTGGCTGTAGAGAGGAAAAACAATCAGATTAATGCAATTAATTGGTAAGATATTCAAGAAATTGTTGTTCATGACTGAAAGCAAGTGATAGAGTTTGTACAAGAATATATACTCCCTATAATAGCAACTGAAGACCAACCTGCACCTAAAAAGTGAATAAAGCACAAAATCATGCTCCTACCCACTTAAGCGGACAATGATCCCATGCTTGCTCACTGTGGTCACCCTACCTTAGCTGTTGTGAACTTAATGATGAAGCATGCCACTATGCTCCCCTTTCAGGTGGTACTCAATGAAGGAGCAGTATCCAGTGTGTTTTTTGCTACTTAGCTACATAGGATCAGGGTATTACTTGTTTCACCAATAGCTACCTGCATAGCTTAACATGAGCAGTTGGTATTGTAGCCTACTTTCATTATCTCTACTTTGAAAAGGGATGCTCATCTCATTCCTTGGAATGTCCTGCAGTAACCGTCAAGCATACTTATCAAAGTCACACTTGTGCCTAGCAAGGGTAGTGCAAAGCCTAGACAAGATTTACAAAGTCTCGCAAGTCCACCTTGTGTGGTACCTGCAGTGCTAGGTAAATCTGGAGTAACGCAAGGTGCCCTGCCCCAGGGGGCTTTCCATGGATGGAGCATGTGTGTTCCCACTCATCCACCCATAGAGTTTGGTGGTAGACTTGTGAATGTGTCAATATGCTATGCCTTCCCAGGAGAGGCGTAATGAGGAGAATTATCTTTATTTCTCCTTGTTTTTCCCTCTTTCTACTTGTGCTGCATTCTGCCTCTCAGCTCACAGAAAAACAATCCTGCCTGTAACCATTGTGCAAGTGTGCCTATGTTGACCCTAGGCAGTCAAAAGTGCGTCAGTGCAAGGAGAGGCCAGGAATGCACTATATCTTGATGGATATGGCACATTCCTTCCCACTCCCTTCCACACAGAGCAGCACAGCAAAGTGAAAAAATTATAAATAAGGCCCTGTGTCTTAATCCCATGATTTACACTACCTGACCCGTCAGAGAAGCATTTTCTCTGCAGGCAGTGCATCTGCAAACTTGTCTTCCAATAGATGGATGAACCATAACTTTTAATTGGGCAATGCTACGAAACATGGCTGATCTTATTCTTCAGTACTTATATTATTTTTACTTTTGTTATTGTTAACTAGCTGATATGTAACAGTTTTATAGTCACAATGCCTCTTAACTGAATAACCTGCAACTTAAAAATACCAGTGATAGAACACCATCAAATATCTCACTTTTTAAGAATAAAACACACTAGGATGTTCTACTCTAGGAAAGTGTAACACACTTTAACTGAGCGAAAACGTACTTTATGCCCAATATTTAGATGTTGGCGAATTCAGAAAAGGAAGATCACCGCCAATTAATTGTGAAATGGGCTCCAGAATATTTCATGCAAATGTAGCAGGTACGATTTCTAAAATCTACATTGTGGCTAATCATGTTTTATTCTGTCTTGTTAGGGGCAAGTGAGTAGCTATTTGAAATTATTATTGCTTTGTTTATTTGTATTAAGAGGGTTTTTATGGTGGATGTGTTTCTGTAATGGCTCAAAATAACTGCATACAATGAAGTCACTAGATGCACAGAAGGGGCAGTGGCTGGTTGACCAAAATCGTTTAGTTACACTCTGTGAAGGGCTGTCTGAGAAATGGTAATCCAGTGGTGGTGGAACAATTTTCAGAGTGGAGGTGCTGCCATTAATGTTACATCAGTGAAGTCTTGGGGATTGTGAAAACTCCAAGTGTTGCATAAAGAACAAGTAGCTCAAATGAGTCACGCCCATTCAGCAGGAGAGTCATAAAGGTGTGGTATATAGACAGTGGTGCATTCTGGGGCACACTGTCGCAAATTTAATAATAAAGCGTGGTGTGGTAGCATATTGTCATTTATAGGCAGCAAATTGTCCTCTGAAATGGCCTCAAAATTCATGTTATGCAGTTTTACTGATAAAACGATATAGCACACAAATGATATGTGGAAATGTATTGTCAGCAAATATTTACCAGTTGCACAACCCCAAGTAAAGTGTCTTGATTTGTTGTGGTCCGATTAAAATGTTTTTGCCATGACACTTAAGGATTACAAAAAAATTGCTTAATTTATACATTTCTAAGTGTTGACATATTTTAAAAGATTTGTACATTTATTTCACAGCTATGTGAATAATGTTGTGTGTTAGAAAGGGGTCAAGAGCAGCGGTGTCTCTTGAATTTTTAAAGTGTGGGGTTAAAAAATAATTCCCGACTTTCATGATGCGAGCAAGCAATACCAACTAACTCAAGGAGGGTCCAAGGGATATTTCCCTGAGAATATTTTGAAAATGAGAGGTGAAACTGGTCCATTCTACACTACAATTTGATAAATGATTTGGAAAAAGAGTATAGAATGATGGATGGGCATGTACTGTTTTCTTTTTTAATGAAAAGGGCACAGAATTAATCAATGCAATTCTGCCTGCAAAGAACTGCTCCCTGTTAGACTTGGAATCCTTGGCATGGTCTCCCCTAATGTTTTTCCTCTGTTTCCCAGGTTGTTGATGTGTGCTGGTCTCTGCTTCTGCTGTTTTTATTACTCTGGGAACTTTACCACTGCTAACCAGTGCTAAAGTGCAAGTGATCATATGTAAAATATATGTGTAATTGAATTTCCATGACTGGCATATTTGATTTACTAGTAAGTCCCTAGTACAGTGCACTGGAGGTACCCAGGGACTGCAAATCAAATGCTACTAGTGGGCCTGCACCACTGGTTGTGCCACCCACATTAGTAGCCCTTTAAACATGGCTCAGACCTGCCACTGCAGTGTCTGTGTGAGTAGTTTTTAACTGCCAATTCAACTTGGCAAGTGTACCCACTTGCCAGGCCTGAACCTTCCCTTTTCTTACATGTAACACACCCCTAAGGTAGAACCTAGGTAGCCCCATGGGCAGGGCGCAGTGTATATTAAAGGTGGGACATGTACTTATGTGTTTTACATGTCATGACAGTGAAATACTGCCAAAATGGTTTTTCACTGTTGCAAGGCCAATCCCTCTCATGGGTTAACATGGGGGATACCTTTAAATATGATTAAAGTATAGATTCCCTTTGGGATCAGATGGACATGTGGAGTTTGGGGTCTCTGAACTCACAATTTAAAAATACATCTTTTAGTAAAGTTGGTTTTGAGATTGTGTGTCTGAAAATGCCACCTTTAGAAAGTAGGCATTTTCTTGCTTAAACCATTCTGTGAATCTGCCTGTTTGTGGATTCCCTGTCTGGGTTAATTTGACAGTTGGGCTGTTTGCACCTCTCTCTAGACAGTGACACAAAGGGAGCTGGGGTATAGCCTGCATATCCTGATGAGCCATCTGTGCTAGAGGAGGGGAGGAGTGGTCACGTACACCTTAAAGGGCTGTGCCTGCCCTCACACAGTGCAGTCTCCAAACCCCTGATGTGTGTCTTGGGCCTGGCCTGGGCAAGGCAGGATCTCACAAACAAGAGAGACTTTCCTTTGAAGTAGGCCTACTTCAGAGGCCAAAATGGGTATAAGAATAGCACCCAAACCCCTGAAAAATTAGATCACTTCTGGAACCAAGAGGAACCCTGCCAAGGAGAAGAGCTGAGGAGCTGAGGAGAAGTGCTGCCCTGCCTGTGACTGTGCTTTGTGGAGCTATCCTGCAGTTGCTGCTTCTACCTGTGAAAGGGGACAAAGACTGGACATTGTTGTGCATTCCTGCTTGTGAAGAAATCTCCAAGGGCTTGACCCGAGCTTGCCTCCTGTTGTTGAAGTCTCAGGACCATCAGAGACTTCCCCTGCCAGCACCTGGACTCTCTGCTGAGACTCCTGCCTTGCCAAGTGGTGCCCTATTCAGATCCTGGGCCCTTGAAAGGTGAAGCTGGCAGGCCAAGACTGAAAATCCATGCACGTCGACCCGACCAGAGGAGGAACGATGCACAGTCTTGCTTGTGAGTGAGAAATCAACGCATCTCTGCCCTATTCCGATGCACACTCGCCCGCACTGTGTTATTTTGATGCAACCCAGGTACTTTTTCACTCTAACAGTGTTCTCACTGTTTTCTAATTATTTAAGACTCTTATTCTTTAAAAATTCATAACTTGACTTGTGTATGTTGGATTTCTGTCATTTTGGTCTTGTTTTGTTTAGATGAATATTACCTATTTTTCTAGACTTGTGTTGTGTCATTTTGTAGTGTTTTTAGTGAGTTACTGTGTGTGTTGGTACAAATGTTTACTCCTAGACTCTGAAGCTAAGCCTACCTGCTCTGCCAAGCTACCAAGGGGGTGAGCAATGGTTAGCTGAGGGTGATTCTCCTTTACTCTGACTAGAGTGAGGGTCCTTGCTTGGACAGGGGGTACCCTGACTGCCAACCAAAGACCCCACTTCTAACACTCCCTAAACAGTGTTGAAACCTTGCTCATTTCCTCCACAGTTTTTTTCTAAGATCACACCCTCCATACCCTCCAACTGAGAGCCACAGTTAGCAAAAAAACTTTATCCTACTTAGAACTGGGGAAATGGAAAGAACATTCTCTTCATAAGACACAATTGCCCTCATTTTGAACCTGACGGTCTTTTGACCACCAGGGTAAATGAGATGGTTCCACCGCCAACAGGCTGGCGGTGCAGTCCATCACATTATGAGTGTGGAGGGTTAGCCGCTTCAAACACGCCACATCTCCACACAAACCACCATGGCGATCGGAACCGCTGGGCCAAAGATGATCATCGCTGATCTGGCGGTCCACATAGACCGCTGGATGTGTTAGGAGCTTGCTTTCTGCCATGGATTCTGTGAAAACCATGGCAGTTAGGCTACCAGTCACTGGGAATTCCTTCCCTCTCACCGGTAGATGATTCCCCACCAGCAAGCACTAGACTCTCGCTCCAGCCACAGCGCCCCACCCTCCCCAGACCCCTCCCAGACACAGCACCCCCCTCCCTGCATACATGCACACAGACATCCACACGCACCACGCATACACCCATTCACCTACACTTACATACACGCATTCACTTTAACATTTATAGACACATTCAAGCACACATACTCATTCGCAGACAAACACACATTCACCACAACACTCACACTCGCATACACATGCATACACAATTACCAGCAAACATGCACGTGGTTCTACATTCAGACACGCATACAACCACGCATACACACATTCATGCACACATGCAGACACCACACACTCATACATGCACACACAACAACCCCCACCTTACCACCCCCTCTCCCCTGTCAGACGATCACTTCACCTGGTCCAGGGAGAAGGTCGTCCTGCAGGGAACTGGGGCGATTCCACCACCGGCAGCACCCCGCCAGCAGGACACCTCCAGGTCATATTATTGCCCATGATACGGCTGGTAGAGGCCTTCTGGGAGGGCGGAGCTGTGGTAGAACCGCCCAAGTGCCTCCACCTTCCAGCATGACTACTGCTGGATTTCCGGCCAACGTGTGGTGGAAGTCAGGCAGTACCCGTGATATGATTGGAATGAAGACCGCCAAAGTTGTAATGAGGGCCTATATGTATTGAAGAACCTTCTTCTCACTCTCCCTAGTCAAAGCAGTCTGCAGTAACATTGTCCATTAATCTACCCCTTCCACAAGGACAATTCTTCTCTTCCAGCTTTTATTGGAGAAGTAAATCCTTTTCCAAAAACTGCCCCTATACCTTGAATGTCTCATTTACTTATGTCCCTTTACCACCAACTCCTTCTTGAAACCTTGTACAGGCATCGATTGTACTGCCCAGGGTTGGGGAATACTGCTCATCAGGATGTGAAAGGTGCACTACTCTAGCAAGTGAAAAACAGCAGAGAACTCCATATGGAATGCCTGACGGAAAAAACACATATTCAGTTAGTAGCAGGTGAACCTTCCACGCACACCAATGACAATAAATTAAACTACGTTCACTTTTATACCTGGTGCCAAGTTCTTGGGTTCATGCTCAACCCCCGACTACACCTCGGCCTCCACATGAAGAGCACTGGAAAGTACCACAGTTTCAGCTGCAGTATGGAACCTAATAAAATAATGTTCTGTAAAGTAATCTCTACATATTCTCCTCCTCTTCAGAAAGGACTGTGAAAACACAAAATTGAAAGGCAATCCACATTAATGACTAAATATGCATTAGCATAGCTGATCTCTGGTACTCACCAAAACAGTTTGTCTCTTCCCTCTCTATGGGATTACTACAAAGACAACATCCATCTTCATTCTGCTTAGTATAACCGACAGAGCCATTTGCGATAGAAGTCAAAGTATTTGGTTGAAAACTCTCCTGCCATTTTTTTGCAGTAGAGGCCTCATTGCCTTGACATTCTGCGGCTAAAAAATAAAATTTCCTAAAACAATTGTGCTGCACCTGGACCCTGCACATGGACCCCAAAGTATCTTAGATGATACTAGTCCCCTAACCCACCTTACTTGACAAAAGCTTAGTTCAGAACTAGTTCAATGACTTGGTTGCTTCTTTCAGAACTAACTTTGGTTTAACGATGTCTTTAAATTATGTTTATTGCATAAGTATTGCCATACCCAAACCTCTTGTTTGTGTTGAAATGTGTATCAATAAATAAGTATGAAAGCTCCATATTTCCACGGTCGAACGCAATACTTCAACATGTTTGTTTATCAGGGTAATAAACAAAGGTAATATAAAACTGTGGTAATAATAAGTTTTGAATGTGGACATAATCTCCTTTCAAAACACCATCACACAGCCTCATGTAATTTAACAATAAGGTCCAACACACAAGCCTATATAGCTTAAAAGGACATTTTCTTAGGACCAGCTTCTAGTCATCAGACTCATTGTTATCAAATACAGTATATGAGCCATAAACATTCCTCACTAATACATAAAGGTTCCTGACATCCCCCCTCCCTTAACAAGTTCCAAACTTTGTAACAATCCCCAGAATAATTAACTCGCTTTTCTTGCAACATCATCTTTCTCATCTTCCATTCCCATACCCTCCCTTGCATTACCAAATGTCTCTCTCAACCAGTCTACCAATCATCTCCAAACAAACTCCCATTTTCCAACAAACTCCGCTTCACCCCCCATCAGCCCCCACCAAGGGTTGGATATGCCTGCATATGACTCTCCATCCCACCAAACAAATGCCTCTCGAAAGCTACAACCTGTCCTCCAGTGGCTCGCTTAAAAAGCTGTGTTTCTATCAGGTAAGCCCTAGTAGCCCATGAATGTAGGAGAAACATTTTCTAGGGTGGATAGACCTAACATGAATTGCCCTGCAGTCCCCCCACTAAGTGGATACTGCTAGAAAAGGCTGCACATACCACACAGCAGAATACCTATAACTAAGCCCTACCCCCTCCACCCTCCTATCATATCCCTGACCATGTCACCTTTTGACTTGTTCCAATTGCCCGTAGTTCCCCGGGGGATATAGGCTGTTGCCTATGGTCCCCCCAGGGTCCCACAATGCAAAGCATCACCACCACTAGCATGTCAACAAGGTATATGAAAATGAAAATTATAAAATGTCACTCAAAAAAAACTGTGAATCCTAGCTGCCAGAAAACAGAGTCAAGGCAATGCTTTGGTGTTGGAGCAACTCTCAGACTAGGAGTGCTGGACTTTTTTGTCACTTATCTAAAGTGATTTGGATTTTGAACACCTAAGGTTTTATTGAACATGTATAGAAAGTGCCAAGCCCTTTAAATGTACATTTCCCCAAAACTTGAATACAGCACGGTGTGGTATGTACCATTTTAGAAAACGTGTTCTCTATCTAAATATCTCTCAATGTTATTCAGTCCTAGCAGCCTCCTTGTGATATCACTCTAAAAGATTATTATAGTCTTCACCAATAGGATTGAAATACCAGACCTGAAAGTATTCTATGCATATGTACAGATTTTGCTCATCATTTGAGATTTTTTGGGACATGGTACTGCCTCTGCCTCCTGGCAAGGAATGTTAACAATCCAAATAACTCTGATTTGCTTTTGATGTTGTCCAAAGTCACTAGAGGAACACAACACTAACTCAGTTTCAATGAGCAAACAGAGTGGCAACAAATGTTATTTGATTGTATATGCTGTTGCATACTTTAAATGAAAAAAACAACAGGCACACGTCTACATTAGTTCAAGCTGGGATAGTGTTGGGCAGTGCAAAACGATGGGAGCAGGCAGGGCTAGGTCAGGGAACTGAAGTATTCCTGAAGTAAAATGCTCACACTGGCCCCACTCTCATAGTGTCCTTGTGCAGTCTCTTTCTTTCCATTCAGCTAATCTCTCTCTGTACTTCTCTCTTCTCCGTCTCTGATCGCTTTCCATCTACCTTCTCTCCCCCTCATTCTCTCTTCCTTCAAGCCTTCTGTGTCTGTTGCAATTAACCTCCAGCCCACCAGGTAAATGCCCAGTGGAATAAAAGGTCTGTCTGTTCCTGGAAACCGGTGGTTAATGACAGGCGATTCAGGCAGTTCAGGTGTGAAGGTAGTGAGAGTAGTGAATGAATGAGAAAAGGGGTGGTAGGGTAGGTGGGTGTATAATGACTGGGATATGGAAAGTGCTTTTGGGGCAGGTGAGTTGTGAAAGAGGTGGGCTGTGAAGTGAGGGGGCACCTAGTAACAGGAGTATTGGTATATTTACCATCAGTGTGGCATCATTGGGAAGCCCAGCTATCTTCATTGAGAATGTTTGGGGTTTCCTTTTCTGAGATGAACTGACATTCAGCAACAACGTGAAAGGATTATCGGGCCAGGGAGAGTTACAGTAGAGTACAGTGCGCCTTCCCAATCTCAAATACCTCATCAGTCCTTGTCACCATGCTTCTAACTCTGCCATCCTCCTTATCCTGATCACATACTGTAGGCAGTTATCCACGCACAAGGGAGGACATCAGGAAGAGGGGGAACAACCTCAGGGAAAGGTCCGTTCCATGTTATCCAGGCACCAGCTCGTGGAACTGAAGTCTGGCAGTGGGCCTCCACCTCCTCCCACTACTTGCACATCTTGGGAGGAGAAGGTCTGGGACATACTGCATCCTGACTGCCTGACAGGAATACCTGGGGAGTGGAGCGAGTAAGTACCCACAACATTCGTGTCACCCAATTGTCTAGTCATGCATGCACCCCCAAGACCTAAACCCACCCCAATTAACACATTAACCAATTAAACCAATTAACACAGCACACACTACAACTCTGTCCTAGTCACCTAATAGCCCTCTTTGACATTCCACATGTCCACTAAACTCATCTGGCCCCACAGCCCTTGGAAATGGCATATGAAGTACTGGCTAATTATAGCACTACAACTCCCAGAATGCAATATCCCAACATTTTCAAAACCTGGATACTGCACTAAATATTACATGTCATGCATGTTAAAACTAATTTTTGATCTACACCATCTTGATTGTTCTAATGTGGAACAGTACATTCCAATGACAGCAACGCAATTGCTCACTCACACTAGCATGCCAAGCATAACACAGCTATAGCTGAGTGCCCAGTTAAAATGGGCAAACAAGAAATATACTCACCTGGTTTGGAAGTTCAGATAGCTGAGTGAATGCACATGCAGTACATCCAGATACAGGTCAATGCCCATTGCTTATTAACATACTGTGTTCCTACAAGGACACCAATGTGCATTGTACAGCTCTTATTTGTGTCATCTATCACGGCAGACTAGGTAACAGAGGTGAACAGCCATGTCAATATTCAGACAATATCAGATGGCATCAGCAGTACAAACAGTACCAACCTAGTATAACAACTCTATACATGGAGTATGGAATTCAAGTCACAGAACTGTATGTTGTACTAAGTCACTCTGCGCAGCAGCTGTCAATGTCATTGCTGAGATCATGTTAAGGCCCAGTTCTCATTTCACACAACTGCAATAATACCCCCAATTTAACCTGAACTCTGTGTTTCACACTTTCCGTAGGTAACTTTGCCATTGTCACCACGGAGAACATACCAAAGACTGTCACTACCCCTCTGGATGAAGACCCCAGTGAGGGCAACATAGTATGTGACATGCAGCATGCACACATCATGTAAAGTTAAATTAACAACTCACACATATCTGCTGTCGAGTTCAGTTACAACCTCTGACACCTACAGTACAGCACATAGCTATGCATCCGATGACACCATCGTTCATGCACATTCCCTCAACTATTGAACTACACATACATATTCATCTGTAACTGAATATGTTTGTAAGTCCCACCGACTTGACACGTCTTATACATTTTGTTTCACACTATCTACATTTTAAAAGCACATTGGATCCACAGAGTAGATGTACATTGCTATCACCACATGTCATCCAGTTATACAGCATTTACTTCGCAGATGCACAAATAGACAATTAACCGTGAAGGCAGTACTTACAGGTATACTGCACAATATGGGGTATAGTTTATGACGCAGATTTAAAAACTCTGTCATACATGAAATGTGCTTAAAATGGCAGCCGTCTGACCTACTATACTGGACATGTGGAAGTGACCTAAGTCAGCCGGCTTAAGTCATCATGGCGGTAGGCAGTTACAATTGCGGTGGAAATTGCCATTGAAAGACATTGCTGCCTTTGATGGACTTGGGCCAATGGCGATGTCCGCCAGTGGTGACGGTCTTGTGGATGGCGGACGTGACTGCCATCTTCTGTAGTATTGGTCACTTGCCACCTGACACTGCGGCTAGCAAGACCTCCACTACCTGAGCTGCTTTGTGCTGCCTCTTGAAGCTATCATGCCACGTCCTGCAGGTGTTAGGGCCCCAGCCTTCACCCCTGAAGAGCTGGATAAGCTTGTAAAGGAGGACCTACCCCTGTATAGAAAGCTATATGGTGCACCAGAGGAGCAGGTGAGTCCAATGCAAAACTAGTGTGTGATAGGTGTGGTGTATGATGGTGATCAGTGTAGTAGTAGGGAAAGATGCGGAAGACATTGTAACGCGAAGGGTTAATTAGCTTGAACAGTGTAGATGAGCGTGATGCCTGCCGAAGCCAGAACAACGTGAAAGAAATTCACGATGTTTGCTTTCAAGCTTGTTTTCTTTTGACATTCCGTAGGTAAACTTATTTGCAGCTGCATGTGTGAGAAACAGGCTGTAAAGGACAGTCAGTCTCAACCTTGAGAATGAGACCACAGTAAAAGATGGAATGAAAACAATGGCCAGGGAATGGCAAGGCAGCCAAGAGACATATACTGATAACATAGCTAGAAAATACTGGAAGGGGGTAGAATCCAAGCTTCAGGTTATTTAAACACTGAAAGGTGGGTGAGGGAATTTTGAAGCTCGCAGATGGAGTTATGAAACTGTCATCTTCAGACCCAGAGCTGCCTCCCTGTTTTGCTGTTCCAAGACCGTGACGCTCGAGGGGGAGAGAGGTCCAAGCGGGCGTTAGAGGGCTTCCCAGCATTCGTGGACTAAGTTAAGTTCCACCCAGGGATGAAAGGCTTTTTGTTTCTCTGCTCTATTAATATGATTGATTATTATATTTGCACTGTGTTTATAATCTGAGAAATTCAGCTTGTTTATAGTTTTTTCCTGCCTTACTGAACATCGTAGTGTGAGTCTGCCACAGTAATCGAAATGTGCATTTTAGTGTGCAGTAAATCAAAGCTTATCTGAAGTATTCAACTCGTTAATATTCTGCTCCCTGAACATCATAGTGTATCACATGTTGGTATACAGTTATTCCAAGTTTATATCTGTCAATGAACTCTTTACTCAGATGTATGCATAGATGCTCTTTGTAGTGTACTTATATATAAACATATATATAGATGTTTTTTTTTATTTACTATTCTTACTCTGCCAATGAACTCTTTGCTCATTCGTATACATAGATACTATCTGTAGTGTACATATATCTGAATAGATGCTTTTCATTGCCATTCTTATTTCAATATTGTTAATGATCTAAATGCCTGCATTTACCTGAAATTATAGTAAAGCTAAATTTTTTCATAATTGGCGTGTGGTCCTTCATTGAGCGTCCTTATTGACTTATACTGAACAGGTGTCAACCAGCCACCTGGATAAGACAGATGGTGTACCTCAAAGGTAAAGTAGTGAAGGTGTTGATACATGCAGATGCTAATTTGTAAATGAGTGTGAGCTGAGAGAAATGGAATGTTTGCCTACCTGCTGTCACTGAAGTGTTCTGTCCACTAATATTGGTATGGTGCATGTGAACATTACTTTTTCCTTTTGTCTCTGTCATCCATGCAGGTCAACGCTCATCAGAAGAAGGGAACTTGGCATGCCATTGTCAAGTAAGTTCAGACCCTGGTGGTCCACCGATGGCGGAGCACCCACTGTAGGAAGTGGTGGGAGGACCTGAGATGATGGGCCCGGAAGACCAGAGAGGCCCAGCTGGGGATGCCTTCCCAACAATGGAGGGGTGCCCTTCAGGCCTTGACCCACCTAACGGCCCGCATTTTGCGGTGGCCTACACTGAGGTGGTTGGGCATTTGAGGACAGCAGAGCAGCCACAAGGGGTTAAGTACTGACTGATACCATGTACATGCCTCTGCAAGTTCAATGTATGATGACTAAGTATCTCAGATGTGACAATGTGGTAAGTGTCTCCTAGGTAGACATCATATTACAGTAGGCAACATAGAAACACAGATGTGGCCACATTATTGTGTATAGGGACAAGTTCATAACCTATTGACATATATTGCAAAATAGTATGACTGACTGTGGAGATGTAGATGTGACTCTGTCATATGTGTTATACTACTCAGCCATTCATATGTGTAACCAGCTGTGTCATCCTAACCACCTAGTGTTCCCAAGTCAATTTACCCAATTGATCTGTTGTATAGCTTTCTGGTCTCTGACCAGTCCCTTTCCACTGGATGTTGCTCTATGTGCAACATTGGGTCTGACGATGAGTAACAGAGCCACGTAATCTTGTGTCCTGAAATAGATTAAAATGTCAGGTGAGGCTGTCACCCCAACAGGATTTAGCTATGTCAAACTCACTACACTCCCTATGAAGTCTGAGGAACTATCCCCATTGTCAGGTCAGATTTATATATTGGAAAAGGTGACTTTTGATCAGGGTGTACATCCCACATAGTGGAAATCATGTTGGTAATAAAACATTTACATTTCAAGACATAACATTGGCATGTGTACCAATACCTTTTACTCTAATGCATATGATTTTGAGAAGGTAAGTGGCTAGTTTGCAGATCTCTTAGCCCATGTATATTGTCCATGTTACATAAGGCAATACCATACCTATATGAGTGCAACAAAAAATATTTCCTGCCTACATCATGTGTCAATTGATACTTTGTGCCTATTGTACTGTTGAAACCTATTCTTTGCCAGACTTACCTTCGCTAATCTTAGGCTGCTTGGACAGTTACAGTAATGGGTTTGCTAATTTCTGCCTGATTTAATGGATACCTGTGTGTGTCTGTGACGTTTTTGTGTGTGTGGCGCCTGTGGCATGTTTGTTATGTATATGCGAGTGTATGTGGCTGTCTGTGACTGTGCATGTTAGTGTACAGTTGTGAGTGTCGCCCTCTCACCCCCTTCCCGAATGTGTGTTGTGAGTGTGTACAAAAATTGTCATAATACAACAATATCAGGTAAGAGTGTGAACTTACGGTTCATGTAATTGTCACAGATTCCGAAGTCTTTGGGTGAGCAGGAGCAGCAGGAAGACGTGTGGTTCTGCTTCCATATGTATGATTATGGCTTCCTGAAGGTGAGTGTCTTCTTTTATACAGTTGTTTTCTGCCTGGGTTTCCGTGGTGGTGCAACAGTTCGGCAGAAACATAGGGCAAGATTTAAGAGGGCCAGCACCATTCCAACACCACATTTGCGTCAGTTTTTTACACTAATGAGGCTATGGAATGCCAAAAAAGCCATGTCATATTTACACCACTTTGTAACCCCTTATGCCATATTATGCCTGCATCAGGCATAATATATGCAAGGGGGGCAATCTGGCGCTAGGGGGGCTGAAACAATGGTGCAAAGAAATCTAAGAGATTTCTTTGCGTCATTTTCATTGCCATTTTTAAGGCCTGCTAAAAGCAAGCATTAAAGGGAGACTGCCATTGTTTTCAATAGGCCTCTGGGTACTTTGCAGGATTAGCATCAACATTTTTGACCCTAAACATGCAAAGTGCTGTGCTAGTGTCAAAATGATGACACTAGTACTCCTAACTACCGCCATGGTACGCCTAATTTTAAATATGGCGCACACTTGGTGGTGGTAAGGGGGCGTTAAGGGGTGCAAGAAAAGTGAAAGTTTTAATGAATCTGACCCATGATCTCTGCCGGCCTGCAGGTGGCTATCGTCGTCCGTGGCTGCCAGACCGCAGTGGCGGTGGCAGCGGTGCTTTGACTGTATAGTGTTGTGAATACTGCAATGGTCATAATATGGTGGTCTTTTCTGCCAGCCTGTTGATGGTCATGGAGGTCCTGGTACCACCAAACTCGTAATGAGGCCTCACTCTTTAATGGTTAATGGAAATAAATTTTTCATTTATCAAGACTTTGAACAGAAGACTGTTAAGATCAACAAAGGGTTGTTTTAGGCCAAGACTGAGAAGCTATGATTTTAAATATGGCCTTTTTGACCCCTCTACAATGCGAATTTGGAAAGATGGTTTCTCAAAGACCTTTCAGGGTCCTGACGATCTTCGTCCTTCTCAGATCAGCATTCACAGCTCTCAATGGAAACAAATGTGACTGATACTTGAACACTATGCTTTAATTTTTTTTTTACAACTAGCCTACTTAGCAGACTTTCTTTATAAGGGCATTCATTGTTTGGTCATTCTTGTCATGTGTGTATGCAATTGAAGCATATTATTTAAGTTTGGATATTGTGTTTTTGGTGTTTGTCTGCGTCTTTCCTTTTGCTCCCTTCACTTAGTGTTCGATCTATTTTTTATTCTTTCAGTTTATCTGGTTCTTTCCTTTTTACTGTCTTTATTCTTCTATACATTGAATGATATTAAAAGTATTAACATTGTTTCTTTTAACACTAAAGGTTTACAGCACCCTGTAAAATGTACTAAAGTTTTAGATTATTTAGCTAGACATAAAGCAGATGTATGTTTACTTAAAGAGATTCATATAGATGATATAGTTTTATCCTACATAAACAAAGAATGGGAGGGGTATATTATTTCTTCTCCTGTGCTCAATTGGAAAAATGGAGGTGTTTTTTATTTGCAAAAATACATCTTTAAATACTAAACACATATTCTGATTCAGACTGTTGTTTCCTCATAAAGCTCATAAAGCCAACATAGATAATACCATTTTTAGATCTGATTAACGTGTATGGTCCCACAAATGACAACCCTAATTTTTGGTCTCGTTTACAACAGAAGTCCTAAAATTGGGCAATATTCCACTTTTTATTGGAGGTGACTTTAACCTAGTATGCGATTTATTATTGGATAGAACATTCCAAGCCAAATATCATCCTCCAAATGCTTACTTCCTTTTACAAATCCTTTTTTAGAACTACCAAAGTAATACATATTTGGTGTTTGCAACAGTCAACAAAAGTACAATTTACTTTATTTTCTAATCCTCATAATTCTGACTCTAGAATAGTTTATTTATTATTATCCCGTCAATTAATCCATTCAAATTTTGACCCCACTAACCAGAATATTCATATTTCTGAACATGCGCTTATTTGATGTGTTTTACAACCTAGCTCCTCTCAACAATCTTAAGATCAACGGAGCATGAATGCCAACGTTGTCCTTAATGATAACAATAAATCAAAACTATTATCAGCATTTCATGACTATTTTTCTTTTAATCCTGAAGGTTCTACTTCAATTGTTTATCAATGGGCTGCATTTAAGCATATGTCAGAGGGACGACAATATCTATTATGGCACATAATAACAAATTGTTTAACTCTAGTATTAAAGAATTATATAAGCAAATAGCAAAGCATGAACACCTCTTTATCACATTTAACCACATCAAGTATAAGATACAATTACAAAGACTTTGTGATGAATTAAACTCCATAATAAGCAATTGGACTGGAATGTAAATTTCTAATAGCAAAGCAAAATTCTGTACCAGTTTTAATTGATCTGGAATATTTTCAGCACATTATCTTTGTATTTAGAAAGATACAGATTAACTTAATGCTATTAATAATTCTAATGGTCAAATTGCTATATTCCACAAAGAAATAGTTAATTAATTTATGAATAATTACTCAACTTTAACCTCCTTCTACTGATACGTTGCATATCGATAATTTTTTAGACAGGTTTGGTCTAATAAAAGTTTCTGAGTCAGTGAGAAATAAATTAGATTTACCAATCACTTTAAAAGAAGTGCAATTATCCCTTAAATTACATAAATCTCCAGGTCCAGATGGTATCCCTGCTGAATTTTATAAATAATTTTCTTCTCATCTTGTACCTCATTTACTCAAGCTACTTAATTACTTTAGTAGAGGTTCAACTTCTGGGTCTTTTACTGAAGCTTTGATAATAGTCCTCCTGAAACCTAACAAACATCCCACTATTGATTCAAGTTAGGGTCCAACTTCTGTAATCAAGACTGGCTACTATTGTGCATATTGACCAATCTGGCTTTATGAAACATAGACATTCGGTACATAGTGTAAGATTATTATTCCATGCAATTGAAATTGGGCAATCACTACCGCCACAAGCAGGTGTCCTGACATTAGATGTCAAAACAGCTTTTAATAAAGTCCATTGGCAGTATGTTTTTCATACCTTCAGTGCATTTAACTTTGTCAGTTTGTTTATTTGTATGATATCAGCTCGCTATTCTGGTCCACCTGCCAAAATGTTAATTAATGGTGAAATTACTAATACGTTTTTCCTTTTTTGGGGTACCAGACAAGGTTGCCTCTTATCACTTTTACTTTTTCTTCTTGCTATTGAACTTTTACTAATTGCCATCAGAAATTGTATAGACCTTGAAGGCCTCATTATAAATAACTCTACTATCAAAACCTCAGCTTATGCTGATGATGTACTCCTCTATATTGATAACTCTAAATCTTCAATTCCTCCGCTATTAAATATAATTCACATTTACTCTCGATTTTAGGATATACTTTGAACACTAATAAAACAGATTTGTTTTCCTTTGAATGTTCATTGTACCCTGAAATGCTTCCAAACAAATACAAAATCAGGCAAAAATATAAAGTTAAATATCTTGTTATAGTATTTTCTCACACCATGAAACAATCAATTACATTTTTGTGAGTGCATTTTTTCTCATATTGAAGACAAATTTGAAAAATGGGCAGCTTTACATCTATCGTGGTGGGTAAAGGTTGATGATATGAAAATGGTTATTGCTCCGGAAATGTTCTACCACCTTACTATGATACCTGTTCAACTCCCTCTTTAATTTAAAATAAATGCATACAAATGTCTTTCTAAATTTATTTGGAGTAGCAAATCCCCTCATTTAAGTTATAAAAAAAATTAAATTCACTAAGAACAATGATGGTTTTGGCCTATCAGATTTCCTTCCTTATCATAAAGTGTTTATTTTAAAACAAAGTTCCCTATGGTTTCATCATACAGAGCTTAATAATCCACCTTCATGTCTTTGTATTGAACAAAGTTTGGTATCACCATTTGCTCTACCCGCATTGCTCACTATGGCTTACTAAACTTAGGCTTTGCTAAAAAGATCAGTAATATTGATGACTACAAAATTAATATGACAAGATTTAGGCCCTCATTATGAGTTTGACCGACGGGAAAGCCCATCCTCCAAACTCACAACAGAGTGGCCACCGCCATAGTGGCAACCACCCCATCAGACCTATTAGGAGTTTCCCGCTAGATCGGTGGATAGAAACTTCAGTTTCCACCTGTCAGCATAGCAAGAAACAGGCTACAACATTGTCTTTGTCTCGTAATCTAGCCAGCGGCAATGCTGTAGCCCGCAGGGTACTCCAGCAGACAGTGAACATTACTAGGGTGCTGGGCAGGGAGACCCCTGCTCTGCCCATGCCCAATACATGGGCAGTGCACACACCCCCCTATCGCCCCCTGCACCTGTACTCTGCCAGCCTTTTCATGGTGGTGAAACTGCCATGAAAAGGCTGGTGGATAACAAGTCATAATCCGCAGGGCAGCGCTGCATGCAGCACTGCTCTGGCGGATAATGATCTCCGCCACCGCCAGGTCTGACCACCAGGGTCTTTGTGTGGCGGTCGGACTCTATTTTCCAATCCCAATATAATTTACAACTTTGCCATTATGGTATAATCCTGTGTTAAAACTAGCTCCTCACACAAACTCTTGACAATCCTGGATTAAAGCTGGTATTTTTTATTTAAAAAATATTTGTCATTAAAATACCTTTTTATCTTTCGATGAATTACAGAAAAGATTAAGTTTATAACCATTAGAGAGCTACAAAGATGAACTTTTATGTAATTTAATCCTTGATTCAATTCCAAATAAATGTCCTCTAGATGCTCCCTCGGATTTATAATTATACACTTAAACAATTGCTTTATCATCTTATGATGTATCATCATTATTTTATAAACAATTAAATAGCAATATGTTCTTTTATTTTTGGAATAAAGAACTTGATTTGTCATTATCTCAAGATATATGGAGAAAAATGCGGTTGAATAGTATCTCTGGATGGCTGCCTGTTTCTCTATAGAAAACTAATTCATTTATACTTTTCAATTGCTTATGGACTCCTTTAAGATTATTTAATGCAAGAATGTTAAATTCTCCTAATTGTTGGAATTATACTCTGAATACAGGCTCTTTACAACATATGCTTTATGAATGTAAAATTGCTGGTGCGTTTTGGAAAAAGGTTTGGAAGCTCATTACAAAAATATTCAATATCACAGATAATCTTTCATATAATTTATTAATTTGTAAATTGTTTTAACCTGCCACCAAACTGTCTGTTATCAATCGCAAACCTCTAGATCTTTTAATTTCTGCAGCTTTAAAATTAATTACTACCAGCTGGAAAATGCCTCAGTCTTATCAGTTCATGCCTGTGGTCCTGGACCATTTTTACCAAAAGAGGTGCCATTTTGACTCTATCAGGTGTCGTTGACAATGATCCTAAATACAATTTATTTTGGAAACCAATTGATCAGTATATTTCTCTACATCTCTAAATAAATATGAATGAAAAGCTGTTAATTGGTTCATGTATAGGTATATTAGTTAACTGTGCAAGCTCTATTAATACATTTTTAATGATGATTTTATTTACTCTCTTTTTATTTCCTTTTAGTTTCATAACAGTATTGTAATTAAAATTGATAGGTATTTTACTGACCTTTATTGTGATATAAACCTACAGTTTAGAGTTCTATAATACATCTTTTGGTGTTATTTTATGTAATGTCTTCTCATATTCATCTAAACCTTAATAAAATATTTTGAACATGAAGACCTATTCAGGCCACATCATGCTAATCTCTCAACCTTCTAAAGCAGCTTGGATGGTGAATTTGTAGGCACCAGGACGTTGACTACCATGACATTACAGAAAGTGACATCAAATGACCTTGAATCCTGTGACATCACAGGAAGTGACACTGCATTCATTACCTTTGATCCAGTGACATCAAGCAAATTGACACAGGAATGGTGTGACATCTGGCCCTCAGGCAAAAGCAGATACCGTGAACAATAAGAAAAGCATGCATCAGCTGGATCCCTTCTTGTCTAGACCCTTAACAAAACACCCCTGCAGTGCTTAGCTATTAAAGCTTAGGGCACGCAGGTGCTAAAATATAGTGCTTTAAATGGAAATGTGAGCCTGAGTGGTATGCTGTCCACTGGCATAATTGCATTGATTCCAACAACCCATTCAGAATACCTCAGTGGCAGGATTATGGAACTGAAAATCAGAGCTCCCAAGTCGCTCAGTTCCACAAGTGAGTAGCCCATCCAGTTCTATATCTATTTTTAACTTGCCACTTTTATGAGAGTTTATATCCTGCCTTGCATTAATTAAGATTGTGTTGTTAAATGGAACATAAGTTAAGTTATGGTTTTCAAGGATGTCGTGGGCACTCCTGTATCCTGATCAGTACTGGAGCAAGGACATCCAATAAGTGATCTGTCTATTTCCGTTGATCCAGCACTATAGTCCTTAACTAATTGGTTTTGTATGAGAGCACAAGATGGTACTCCCTCAATCCCGCACTCAACTGTACAGAGCTTTCTCCTACAATGTAGGCAAGCTGTTGTGGTCACCTGTTCTTTAGAGAAAGCAACCTCCTACTTCATGGAAAATTGCCTATAAAACTCTACTGCCCAAGATCCATTGACTCTTTTAAGGTGTTTCTAAAGAATATCCATAAAAGAACAGTGCAATAACAGAATGCACAATGGGACCAAGTTTTAAAATCCTTCAAAAATCTTGAATGGTAATGGGAGTTGGTTCCAAAGCTTAGCGCTCAACAAGGCAGCCGAATGACCCCTTCTGTGTGTCACACGAAACCTAGGTGGGAGTAAGAAATGAGCATCAGCAGATCGCAAACCCCAGGGCAGTGAATCGATTTTAAAGAGTTTCTGTATGCTAAATGTTCCTGAGTTGTGTATTGCTCTATGAATATGAGATAGGACATACATTGAATTTGTTTTTATTTGACAGCTAATGGAGTTCTTTAATGATGGAAAAGATTGACTCCTGCCTAGGAAAGTTAAGCAGGAGTGCTGCTGCAGAGTTCTGCACCATTATTAATTTGCGTATTAGATAGGCAAAAAACCCAGATAATGAGAGCCATGTACTATACTTTATCATTCAGCTGAAGGCAGAAACCCTATGACCTTTGTAAAAGTTTTAATGATGCCAAAGTAGGGCGCGAGAGATCATTAACATGCTGTTTAAAGCATACTTGGTTATTGAATTCTACCCTCTGTTTCTGAGAACTTTGGTTAGTGTAGGTGATGATCCCATTTCAGTAGGCCACCGGAGATTGTTCTAAACTTGCTGAACTTTGTCAAAAAATCACTGTTTCTATTTTATCTCCATTAAGATTTAAGGGCCTTATTTATGGGTAATTGGCATAGGACAGCACCGATTGTCCTCTTGCTGTGCTGCCCTGCACCAATATGAAAAGGCAAGAATGCTCTGAATCTATGCAATATGGTGCATTCCTGTTCTTCCCCCATGTGCTGGTGCACACTTGGTTGTCTAGCGCCAACGCATGTACACTTGCACCAAAGTGCAAGGGTGCCAGCCTTGCAAGCAGTATTGTTTTTGTGGCGGAATGGTGCAGATGGAAAGCCTCCTGAGCGCTGAGTAAGGCAACGCAGCGACTTGTGCTGCTTTGTCTTGCTCCATGTCTATGCGACCATTCAAAGCTGCGCAAAGTGGCTTTGCGTGGCCTCATAGATATGGTTGAGAGGTTTGCACTACTGGACCAGCAAAAAAAGTGATGCTTCGGCAGTGCAAGCCTCACATAAGTAAACCCCCAAATCTATTTCATTCATTCACTAAAATATGGTCCAATAATTGCAAATGAAGGGCTGTGAAATATTTCACTACAAAAGGGGATACTGTGTTCATTTTAGCATCATGTTCACGAAGGCAAAGTTCAGACTGAACCCCTGCAGAGTATATAATTTTGTTTGGAGAGCATACTATCACTTAATGTTATGGTGATAAAAGAAACCCCAAGCCAAGTGAAATGACTGATAGAAAAAAATAAGAAAAAAGAAATTGAGACTACAACCATGTCTTGAATAGTCTCCTAATTGTTTTTTCAGTTTTGTTTTTGTCCATTACGTAGTTTGGAAGCAATTAAACAGTCTAGCATTGGCTCTACCGCTGCAGCTGAAACACATAAATGTTAGTAAAATTTCCCAATTTGTTTAAAAAAAATGAGAAATGTAAAACAGACCATATGTAAAACTTTGCACTTCCATATGCCATGCATAAGGATTGCAGGATCCTAAAGTTGAGTTAAATATGCTTTGTTGAAACAGCTGTGGAACCATACGTGGAAATTTTAGTAATGCTTTATTGGCACAAAAGTCAGCATTGGGTGACTTATATTCACATTTATAAGCCTAACTGAGATGCACTAATATGTATTTTAAAGTGTACATGTTTTGTCTTATGGTGGACATTGTGCCTACCATAGGTGGACATAATGATTACAATGACAGACGTCTACCTGTGTGTATTAAAATGCTAACCTGATTTATAACAACATTTGAGAAAAAGTAATCTTTAGACTGAACTATTATGAATAGAAAATTATTTTGATTTATGTTGGTTAATATGAGTTACACGTATGTAGAAAAATAAATGCACATCTCAGTCATATATAATGTGGTGTGTTAACAAAGACTCCAATTATATTTGAAATGCTTTGCACATTTTATAATACATTATTAATGAGATATGTTCATGAGTTTTCATAATTTGCATGCTTTATTTAGAGATTATATTAATGCATTTATTTCTTCTGTTGGCATAACTAGTCCTGAAATTTCATATTTGCTGCAGTAATGAAAAGCTGAATCATTTCTTTCCCTTTACCCTGAATTTTTCCATTAGGCTGTTTCCCATGTTTAGTAGAGTTTACTGTATTATGTGTTAGCTTTTGAACTGGTACATCAAGAGCACTGGGGAATTAGACAATTAGACAGACCCCCATTGTTTAATCACCCGGTCTCATGTGAAAGAAGAAAAATGTTGTGAGCCATGGGAAGATCTTGGAATGTATCAATAATGTATAGAGCTACTAGGTATGGCCGGTGTAAAATTGAAGGAGAGATGATTTTGCACCTACCCTGAGAAAATCTGAAGATGTTGCAAACCTAATGGATGTTCTAAACTTTATTGGACATTTGTTCTTTTACAAAATATGGTTCTACACAGTGTACCAATCAGACTGCAATTGACATATCTAGTTAGGCAGAGACTTTTTGAACTTTTAGTCAGTCTTCGGCTTCAGTCCCCACATGTTGCTTCTACTGCTTGGTCCCTCTTTGCTCTCATGCTGTACAGTCTCCATTAGATCCCCCCGCTGTTAAGTCCACTCTTGTTTCTCTTGCTGAGAAGTCCTTTTGCTAAGTCCCCTCCCTACTTTTGTATTATGTGAGCCCCTATGAATCTCTAATTGTTAAGTTGTTCAATACAAGTTCCTGATGTGCGGCTCATGTTCTGCATTTTCGTCTGATGATGTTCCTGATGCATTCTGCTGGATCTGACATGTTCTGTTGCTGAATCTAACCTGAATGCTGTTTTGGGGAGAGGTATAAAATTGCAATGTTATTTTTCCCCTTGATTTATTTCAATTAGTTTATTAGTTTAGTGTGCCAATACCTGTTTTGTTTTGATTATATTATTTAGTCTAATCTAACCTGATGTAGATGATTTTCAAAATGATTTTTGTCTTCTCTTTCATTTTGCTTTTACCCACGTGTTAGCCTGTTGCCCCACATGATTGTCCTAATTTATGATAGAAATAGGGAGAACCTTCCTCCTAAGATTTGATGTGTTGATCTTTGAGAATCAGCCTCATAAAATTTGATGTATTAAACTTTGAATTACAATTTCAACTTATGTCACCCTATAATGATTTAAAATATGTTTCTGTTGCACAATTATTATCATTGCTATTGTGCATAATCTGGAATGTTTAAAGGTGTTGATGTTGAGTAGATTAAACTTGTTTCGCAGATTTGGTCAGCCTTCTGTTTTCATTTATCTTGAAACTTATTTTTATGCACTATTTAAACGACATTATCTTTGTGATTGTAATAAAGCTTTGAAACTTTTCATTGATTGAAGTTTTGTTTTCATGGTCAAATTGGTAATGGGGTCTAAATCTGCTGCTGTATTGATTGAGATATGATTGAATGTCTTTGCTTTTAACACATTCTTCACTGGGTCCAAAGAGCCCATCGACCTCGATGCAAGCATTTTCGAATCCTGACCTGGAGGAGAAAAAGGCTTTGCAACCCCACAAACTTAAAATACCACTGTACTTCCCAAGCAACACAAGGAGTGCTCCTTTTTCTTCCTAGGTAGTGCCTGGAGAGCGCTTATCAGCATCCCTCCAGCGCTGCCAGAGCATGCTGCTGTGGCCATTCCTCTCCCGTGCGCAGTGTGCGTGCTCTTCCACTTTCAAAAGTCACCGCTGTGACCCAGGATATGGGACGTGCCTTGAGCGCTTTGAAAAAGCACTCCATTCTGCTTCCTGACTTCACTGCCGCAGCTCGAGTGGTTTTGATTGTTCGAGCACGTCGAGCTCCACCCAGTGCCCCCAGGGAACCAAGAGAAGGAGGCAAGGAGCGAGCGTGCTCCAACTGTGCCCCCGGGGCAAAGCGCACATTCAGATGCACCCCTGGGGCACCTGCAGGCACCTTCCTTGGTGCCTGCTCACCGCAGAGGCCCGGGAAGGGCAGAAGAGCGGCTCGCGCACAGTGTCGGGTGCAGCCGCTTTGGGAGCAGGAGGGAAGCCTCATCGGAGGCCCCTGCTTCACTCTTTATTTTAGGCAGCTGCACTGTGGAGGAGGGTGCTAATGTGTCCCTTACTAGATAATTTATTCACTCTGGGACTCGTTTTAGGCCGATGAATCTTTTGACCCTGATTGAAGACACCTTAAGACGAGATATCTAATCCACATGTCAATCAATAAGTCAATAATGTCATCAATATTCACCATAACAAATCAATTAGATTAATCAATAACATTAATAAGACTTGGAAACCACCATGACCTTTCAGTCATGAATAACCACACCAGTTTAGTACGATTTTATGATGTTTATTCAATATTGATTACAATTCTACTAGTAAGTTTATTAGTCTCAAAACCATGAAACACATCAGCATTGTCATAATATGGCAACTCAAATAAGATTTCATCAAAGCAAAGATCATGAACATTAGAACATACCACGTCGTCAACATAGGTTAACCTTAGCAGAGTATCATTAGCGCATTATTCAACAAAGCATTGATTCAGTCATTTGTCTATTTGCATCCGTTTAGTGAACTTCTTAACTACCCTCGAATTAGCATTGGCACTTTGGGCTTCATGCAAAAAAAATTTGCAACACAAATTTAGAAAACATCTAACTATGGTCTCTGTCAAAAGAAGCAGTTGGTACCTAGAAAGGAAAGGCAAACAGACAATTACAATTTAATCATCATATAGTTACCCTCCGTAATGGGTCAGCATACAGAGTCAGTCCTTGTCCTCAGGATATCACTTGATTCACCATCAGCCAGGAAACACAGCAAAGTTCAGCAAGACGGGTAAGTAGGGACACTTCCCTCATAAGGAGGAGAAGTATAGAATGGGCAAGGTAAGGGTGAGGATGGTTTGAAGAGTCAAACAGCAAAGTCTTTAGGCAGAGTGACAGAGTGTCTGGGTAATAGCAAGAATAGTTCACAATGGCATCTCTAATGGCTCCTCGTGTCAAAGGTTTTTATCCCTTTTCTGTTGTACAGTCCCCTAATTTCTAATTGGGCAGGTTTCGGCACACCACTATCTCCATCCAATGGTTTACCAGTCGTACCATCAAAATTGTCACCTCATAGCAGTTCTCACGTAGTTTATTGGTTCTTGTGATTGATGTCTCCATCGGGTAGAAAGTCCGGCAGGATTTCATATTCTCGTGGTCCTCTCGCATCCCCAGTCAGTGGTTCCATTGTCTATACTGGTTTAGGCGACCTTGTACCTGTTATGGGCATGGCATGCTGATATGTATTTTATGACTTGTGATATGTTCTCTAATGTTCCTTTTATGGATATTTCCGAGGTATTCATGACAAGTACATAGATTTCTTTACTGTAATTTCTGACAACTGCTTATGTTGCAGAATCCTGAGTACCTACATGTTTAATGTGACAACTGCTTATTCTTGCAGAGTATTTGTAACTTGTGTAACGTTCTGACAACTGCTAAGGTATCAGGGTATTACTGACGTGCAATGTTTGGTCTAATTATGTTTTGTGCAATACAGTTTATTTTTAGATAGCTCAGTGTTGTGTTTACTTTGTGGTGTACATCTTGTGTCACGTGTGTTGTGTGTATTGTGTAAACGCTTTACGAATTGCCTCTAGGTTAGCCCTGACTGCTCGTGCCAAGCTACCAAGGGGGTGAGCAGGGGTTATCTTGGATGTGTAACTCCCTTGCCCTGACTAGAGTGGGTGGGTTCTGCCTGGCTTAGGTGCATACCCTAGCCAACCAAAACCCAATTTCTAACACAGAGGTACAGAATGAATATATTTTTTAAAGCTTCCCAAAAACTAAAATATTAGTTCTGGATCGCAGTTCCTGAGAAACAGAATTACAAAGCTCGGCACTGAGCACAAAGAAGGTGTAACCACCCTAACAGGCCACAGAAACAGAAGTAAGTTATTTTTCAGTGAGCATAACTTTCTCCTTCAAATATAGTGATTTTTCATTTAGTGAAGAGAAAGGTTAGGGGGATGAATGGATGAGATAAGTAATATTTTCCTAACAACCAGAATGCATGTTGCAGCATTTTGAATTTCCCAAGTAAGTAGTAAGACAGGTCAGAAGTCCATTGCAGAGTTGTAGTAGTTCAGATGTGAGATCACTAATGCCTAATCGGTTTGAGAGCTTTTTGTGTATTTTGAAGGAATGGTGGCATCCGAAACAGAGATAATCCAATCGGACCCTGAGGGTACACTAAGAAATAAGTAATTAATAAGGAAATGGGTAATTCGGGGTCTGATTCCCCTTGTAATTTCTTATTTTCAGGTACTTTCCCAAAAGAGTTTAGGGCTATTTTCAGCAGACAAAATCACTGGGGGAAGTAAAGAGATCTCCTGTGTTCCCACACAGAACATAACCACCTGCCAGATAGAATTTAACAGGCTACTCGTATCATAATATTATGGTATGCGATATGATATGATATGATATGATATACTTTGGGGGTCATTATGAACCCCAGCGGTTCGGACCGCCATGCAGGTGGCGGTGCAAAGACCGCCACCGGCATTGCGGTCTGAACCGCCATTTAATTAACACAGTCCCTCCTCCACCGCCAGGCTGCGGCCAACATGCAGCCTGACGATGGTGGGAATCAATCATTTTCCGACAGGGCAGCGCTGCAAAAGGCTGGTGGAAGGGGTGCTCCGGGGCCTCTGTGCAGTGCCCCATCACGCAGGTCACTGCCCGGTTTACGGGCAGTGATCTGCGCGACGGGTGCAGCTGCACCCGCCGCACACCAACATTGGCAGCGGCTTCATTTGGAGCCGCTGTCAATGTTACGGCCCTTTTCCCCACTGGGCCGGTGGGCAGAAACACTGTTTCCGCCCAGCGGGGAAAACATTATGCGGCTGACAGGGGAGTAGTCACGCTGGCGGTCTTCTGTTGAAACCGCCGAGATCATAATGAGGGCCTTTGTCTCCTGAAAATAGCATCTAACAATTTTAGTAAAGAGGAAAGCTATTTTTTACATAAAACAAAATCTGAAAATATTTTTTGTTTAAAATATGGAGGAAGAATGTAGCTAGTAGAATGGAAAATTGCTTTGACCCTTGTCTCCTACATTCCTAAGTACACATGCTGCAACTTTGGTAGAAACAGTTTAGTTCACTTGTGTACGAACCAGCTTTGTTTTTGTAACCTATAACACAGTGCTTAATTTGTAAATAAAAATGTGCGGGTGCCCAAAGCCCTCCTCTTAAACACGCAGCTGCTGCAATTAAATGTGCAAACACAGAATACTGAGGTAGCCTAATCCTAAAGCCATCTTGGGCCTCTTTCATCCATTTGCAGCCACTCCCTACCCCTTCAGCTCACTCTTGCAGCTTTCTGCTTCCTCCTACTGTGACGCTTTTTCGTTTTTCTCTTGCTTACTCTTTTCTGTATGTGTCTTTTGCTCGCAGTAAATGCCTGAGGCAGAAAAATAAGTGCTGGCCCTCAAATATATATAAGTGCCAGTGCCCCGCACTGGAAACAACAAGCACAAATTAAGCACTTCTATAACAAGGAAAAGGAGGCTAACAAGAAATCCGAGCTAATATACACTGATTGGAACTTGTTTCCAGACAGTGTCAGCTGAGGTAATGTTTTCTATTCTATTCCCATTTTTGATGCATGTTTGCTGTACACAGAGAACCGACTGCTCCAGAATGGACAATTATGTCTCGGTACATTGTAAACAATCACAGTTTGTCCTCAGCGGGTTGCATTTATGTTTCATTCACTAAAAGAAATGATATCACACACGATAGATTGAGGTTACCAAGCCGGCACACAACCGTTGCTAATATCACACAATTAGGGGCTGTCAACACAATTTGGGTTGCAGTGTCAGAAAGTCTCGGCTGTTTCAAAGTCACCACACAAATCCCTTTTCTTGTTGGAAACGTGGAGAACACACCTCGCATGCTTGTTTAGGATCGAGAAGGTGACTTCTTCACCCCGATTAAAAAGAAGGGACCCACACCTGCCTTTTTGGCAGGGCTCCCTGCATCTTCTGCTGTCTGCAGTTTTAGAAGGAGATGCTGATGCTCATCACGGAGCGGTCTGAATGGAATTAATAACTGTAATATGGAATTAGAGTGGCAATTTATGCAGCCAGGCATTGAACCTTCTGTCAGTTTACACAGAGAAAAGAGCCAAGACAGAAGGAATATTAAACTGGCCAACTTGGCCCTACTGAAATATTCATAAGGGAAAATAAATGTGATTTATATGCTGGGCGGTGGAAGCCTCCAGGAGGCAACGCTGCCAAAGAAAACATTGAGAGGCTGGTTCTAGCTCTCACTATTAATGAGATCAACCCATACATCTCGGAAGTGAGCTTGAGAACAAGGCTCTAAACTCTCGTCCTCGCTTGCCAGGAGGATGGAGAGGGCAAAATTGCTTGAGGGTTCTCGAGGGTATACTCTTTGCCACAGACCATCCTATTAATGGCTGTAAAAGTTCAAACCCTACCCACACCCTGATGGTCTTACATCTCAAAAACTGCATTATCTTCAAGACCTACACCATTACACACAATACAGAGACAAACTATGCCGGCTAGACACCCACACAACTCAACAACCTACTAGGAGTCAATATTTTAGCTAAACTAAATGCAATGAACAAAGAAAAAACCTTAGATAAGCCTTTTCCAGCTGTGAATGTGGAATGTGCAATATGTCTTCAAATATTGGAGTTTTCAGGATGATTCTGAAATCTTGATCTTGTTCCTGGATTTGACGCTGGTGGTTGTTTGGCAATGAGGAATGGAAATGCTAAAATTAGCAATGCCGTCGTCGGTCAAGGTGAGCTGAGTGGGCATCTTTACCATAATATCACTGGTGTGTTTGCTGTGAGCAAGAAAAAATACATATAGAAAAAGTTTAAAAGTGGTTGTGTGTCGTTGCATCTCGAAAAAACATAAACAAATAAAAAACAGTTATAAAAAAATGAACAATCCAAAACAAAAAATTACTTTTGTGAGAACCACTCACAAAAAAGAATCCACAATAAGCCTCCATCAGTTTGGTAGCAGGGCCTAGCTGCAGGAACAGTCCTGAAGCTAACCTTTATTCTGCACAAGCATAGGCCACTTGCAGTAGGGACTGGAAAACTGGGGTGGGTTGGCTGCAAGTCCTCATTGAAGACCACACTTAGCTCTGATTTCACATTGCATGTGACAAAAGGACATGTGCAACAGTGGCTTGACACTCCAGAGACTGGTTAACTTGGTGTAGCCACAGGCCACACCGTGTGATAAAGTAGGTAGCTCCCCACTTTTGTTCCTGGTATTTGATGTGTTTTCAAAGTTGTAGTGCCCAGGGCCCTTGCTAAACAGGTTCCCTGGACCAGAACTCTTTCCCAAAACTATTGTGATGCATTGGTACAATTGGCAACACCCTTAGCTGCCATTATAAGTCCATAGGAAATAGTACTTAAGTATCCAGGGCATGTGGTACTAAGGGTAGGCCCCTGAGGGCAGAAGCACTGATTGTGCCACCCTCAGGGACCATGCATCCAAGTGCACCCAGCACTGCCATTGCAGGCTGAGTGCCCTGGTGTATTCCTAAAATGCAAACATAACATGGCACACAGCCTGTGTGACCTGTCCACTTCACACTGCATGCAATATAGGTAAGCCACCCCTCTGGCAGGCCTTACAACCCTAAGGCAGGGTACACTATAATGCATGTGTGAGGATAAGTGCATAAGCAATATGCCCCTACTCTGTCTTTGCCAAACCTGGCACATAGTAAGTGTACGGAGGAGCCATTATAAATGCATGCGCTGGACACTGGTCGTCAGTACGAATTTCTCAGCTACATGATAGCCACTGAACCCTGGGTGTTTTGCCATAAAACAATTCAGGACCATAAATCCAAACTGCCAGTATTAGATTTATTGCAAAATGTATCCAGGAGACACATTAGTGGTGACCCCTGCAAAAACGAACTGACCCTGTCATGGTTGTTGGCTGTGCCATCACCAGACAAGATTCTGGATCCTGGGGGAGAGGGCCTTTGTTCTCTGGGACCAGAAAACAAAGCCCTTCCTGAGAAGAGGTGTTACACCTACTCCCCAGGAATGTGCACTACTCTTTCAGGGAGCTTCAAAGGCCTCCCACCCTTGAAACTCGACCCCCAGACCTGCTACTAGCAGTAGATGGTCAGTCCCATTGCAAGCCCCACTTTTTGCGAGGGCAACGGTGGTAAAATGCACAAAGACACGGATTTGTAGCCACCCCCAACCTGCATCACCCTCAAGGTGTTTCAGGCGAGGTGACCTCTCCATTTCATTTTCCTCCATCTTACATGGTAGGGAAATATCCAATCAGGGATATGGATGTGACCTCTGCCCACTGGAAGTAGTCACATAGATAGATGGTCCATTGGCCACCATTAGGTACTCCCTTAAATACCTGCTGAAGACATTATTTAGTGGCCATCCCTAGACCTGCAGATCAGATTTGATGAACACAAGAAGGCCAGCAACAAAGAACACCCAAGGCTCGAGAACTGAAGTCTTATTGCACCAAGAAAAAGGTGCCAAACCCTTTCTGCTGCACCCAGGACTCAACAATTGCCACTGAGGGGTCGACTGGACAATGGATCGACTCTAATAAATGCCAGCGGACCGCCAACCTTCTGAAAATCACCAAGAACCTCACTCTGAGTGAAAGCATCACTCCCTGCAGGAAACAAACCGGCCACTGACCAAAGGATCGGACACAACAGCCAGACCAAATTCCACCTGACGGACCCGTAGGACACACCTTCAAGTGTGCCAAGTTCGTGGGCACTGCGACCTCCAATAGCTGAACCATGCAATAGCCAGTTGTACTGGACCCCCAGCGTCAGACACCCAGAAGAAAAGTTCATTCTGGACTCTCCCAGAGTGGCCCTGCAAACTACCCTCAAAGTGACCCGCCTCCTGGTTCCAAGGGTACTTTTGCGCACAGCTCTTGGCTGATCTATCTGCTCTGCACCTGGCCCTCCTGGTTCCTGCATGGGAGAACAAGCTGTGCTCTAAGGGTCCTCCACCTCTTGTGACCTCTACACTCCAAGTGGACACACCAGACTAACCTTGAAGTCTGCTTGTGCAGTGCATTTCCAAGTGGTCCCCCTTGCCTGTCCTGCAACAGCTCCAAGACATTCAGCAGCTGCTCCCTCTTGAACCAAGAACTGCTCAAACTTCTCCGACTGGCCCACAGAAATCCTCGATGACCAGGATCTAAAAGCAGGAGGAGACATTGGCAAGTGCATTGCCTGACTTTGTATGCATTTTTTAAACGTTTTCTTCCATTGATTCCTATGGTATGTAATTTAGCACAAAAAGTCTATTTTTGGTATTATTTTTAAAAAGTACTTACCCAATTTTGATGATCTTGATCTTCCTTTTTTTTAATTTAACCTATTTTTATAAATTGGTATTGAGTTATTCTTTTGAGTGTGTGTCCACATTTATTGATACAGTGAGTACAACAAATGCTTAGCACTACTCCAAGATTGGTCTAACTGCTCAACCAAGCTACCGCAAAAATTAGAGCATTAGGTGGTCTAGTTTTCTCTCTGTAAACCAAGGTGTGGTTGCTTGACTGTCTGCACAGTGCACATCATTTTCATACACTATCTATAGAGCCAGCTTCCCACACACCCTACTTTCTTTTGGCTGCCGGCAGCATTCCTCACTGCACACAGCTGAAGGCCATACTTAGAGGCGGTTGCCCACCTACAGTGTGTTGGTTTTAGGAACTGGCCACAGGCCAGGCTCTGTAATCATTCCTCGCAATGCACAATCAAAGGACATGTGTACTGGGGGTCATCCACTGCAGTGGGTTGGGTGCAGGGCCTGGCTATGAGGTAGGAATATAGTGTATCTAAAAATCTCAGAAATTCAATGAAGAACACAGTTAAAAACGGAGTCATGACTCAAATATGAAAAATCACTGAACTTCACCAATATTTGCATACAAGTCACAGAACTGTAACTGAAGATGCACGCTATGTTTTAGTACAGATCTTGACAAGTCCACTATGTTATAAAGTTAGAAGGAAATGTACCTATTGTTAGGTCTCCCTTGCAGATTGATTTAGATGTAGGTGTGTTGACTACAATCCTATTGTATCCAATGTAAACTCAGAGTGGACTCTTTTTCCATGATTCATTGGCTCTATTGTCTATTTCTGTTTTCATTGGCTTTCTTGTCTAAATCACTCCTACTTTAGTTCCCTCAGTTCAGTGAGTTTCCTCTTTGTTGTTGTGTTTAGTCCTCACTGTGGTCTGCCCTGATGAGTACAGACATAAAGACCTTGCAATGCAGAGGATAGTGAACAATCTTCTTTCCCTATTTCACCTTTGCTGCATCAAGCTCTCATTACATATTCGGTCGACTCTCCCCCAGTGCCTATTGATCATTACCCCCACCCCTATTGTCCCATCTAGACAGTCACTTTATGGGTAGTTACGGCTGGGTGCCCATCTTGTAATGGCTTTAAAGAAATCTGTGATGTCCACTTGTTCATACATACACGTGCATGAATGGCAGACATTTTGGGATGCTTTTCCAATAGATTAAAATAAAACCAGTGCGAGATGATCATCATGCATATGCATAAATGGGCGGCCATCTTGGAATGATGAGGCAAAGTAAAAAACATTCTGTGAAGTCTACGTTGTGTGGGAACACATTTGTGCCCACACACAGAAGATATCACAGAATGCTTTTTCTTAAAATGTGCACATATGACCAATTACATGGGGAGAAAAATCCAAAGCGGATAGGTCCGCACCCAATGGATGTTATAGGATAGACCAATTGACTTTGCTAATGCTCTTTTTTTGTGTGAGTTGTGATTTGGAAATGCTGTCTTAAGAATCACTCTTTGTTGTTTTTTTCTCATCTTGTCTCTTTTACGTGGCACCATGAATTATTTTTATAGAATAAGTAGTAAGAGAACCAGCAAAGTTTATTTCATAATGTAATAATAGTGGATGCAACAAAAATGTTCAACAATGCCCATTTCCTATCTGCCAGTCACACTGACGTTGTTAAGGACTCAGCTTTTGTGATTCTCGGACCTTGGAATTTTTAAGAGGATGCCACTTTAGCTCAATTTCTTTATTATTAGTGGTTGCATGGAGACTGTACATGCACTGATAGCCTGGGACATACATACGTTGGCAGCAGGGGGCATACATGCATTGGCACCAGGTGACCGAAGAAGGTAAAAAAAAAAGATGTTTAAATGCAGTGATTTTAAAGACATCATCCAATTTTAGGAAATGTACTGGATACATAGGGGCATATTTACAAGCCCTTGGAGCCTCCTTGTGTCACATTAGAGTTATTTGTTTAACGCTAATGTGGTGTTAAGGTGGCCTTTTTGTCACTCCATATTTACAAAGTGGTGCAATGCATGCATTGCACCACTTTGTAACCCCTTGCTCGACACTATGCCTGCGCCAGGCATAATGTAAGCAAGGGGGGGCATTCCTCCATTAGGATGCGTGTAAAAATGGTGCAGTTAAATTTACAAGCTTTCAGTGCGCTATTTTTAGCATCATTTTTAATGACTGCCTAAGGCAGACCCATTAAATTGAGGCTCCCATTGTTTTCAATGGGCCTCCCTTCACTTTGCAGGATTAGCGCCATCATTTTTGGTGCTAATCCTTCAAAGTGCCATAATGCCATCAACATTTTTGACGCTATTGTTCTAATGACCACCATGGTGCACTGTATTGTAAATACGACGCAACCATGGTGTTGTTAGGTGCAGTGGGGCACGTACGCAAAGTGGCGCAACAGGACCGATGCGCCACTTTCTTGTAAATCTGCCCCATAATTCCTTTGTGATGTGGTGGGACATCCAATGCCCTAATCTGAAAATCAAGTTACAGTAGACGAATCAAAAACAAACGAAAATTGCCGTCAGCCTGCACGCCTGAGAGGAAATGTATGTATCTTTTTTGCCGGAGCTTTATAAGGCCATAAATAATAAAGCTCTATTTAGTCAAATCAGAACAGAAAAGAAAGTGAAGCCTAGTTATGATATTTGCACTGGGACTGTCCAAAGTTTCACAGGAAACTTTTACTTTTCATGTTTTGGGTGCCAGATATCAGAAGAACACGATTCAAACTTGCATGTTACAAGAACAGAGCCTCTTCGGTGTAGCGCATAGAATCCATCTGTTCACCGCCAGCATTTTGTATGAGGTTTGTGGTGTGCTTGTGTTGTGGTAGTGTTCCTCCTTGATTCTCAGTGAAAGAAGTCTCGTGCAGAGATGCTGTGCATTTGATTAAATGTATTTTGTGTAAGCTGATTTGACAGGTTGTAATGTAGCTTGTGTGTGAAGGGGTGCCTCTGGCAGGAAATGTGAATGAAAGAGGATAAATGCATCTGACACACAATTTATTTTCTCTCTTACAGGAGCCAGAGCTTTCTATCTAAATGATAGGTATGTTCCAGCATTATTTTCCTTTACAGAACCTGTGTATGTTACCTGTGTCAGTGTGCTTTCTTTTTTACCACTTCATCAGTCAGAACACTGCTCCTTTTAAATTCACTATCATCACTTCATGCTTAAACTAAAAAAAAGAAAAAATGATGCAAGGGTGGCACAAAGAGCTTGTAAATGAGGCCCATGTTGTCATTTGGGTCTGTGCAGCTGGCACAGCTCCCTGAGTTAGTTTCCCCACACTTAAAAACATTTACATGGTTATCACTTTGCTTGTGCTACCGCAGGTGTTTTAATAGAAATTATTAATGAGTGTTTAGGTATTTTGAATAATAGGTTTATGTAGAAAATGTAATAACGTAGAAAAATAATGGACGCATTTGAAAATGTGATCACAAAGAATGGCCACCAGTGTAACGAAGTGTACAAATCAATGAATTAATACTTGTGAAATGTTGAATATATGTTAGTCTAATGCAGTAATATGTCATATTAAAGGTTAAGCAGTATGCTTTAGCTTTATTAATTGTAGGCCTTAACTTAGTGAGTGTCTTGGCCTATTTGCTAGGCCTCATGTAAAATATGTATTTCTTAGCATTTAATAAAATTGCTGACCAAGTGAACTAAGCTGTGAATCTCTATTGTACTGTCTAAATGTGCTTATAACGGAAGCTTGTCGTGAGAACCAACTGCTAGGAGATGAGGTTCCTGCTACTGCAACATTTTATATGTAATGTGAGTGAGACTGACTTTCCCAGGACAAGAACAATGAAGATATTGACTAGGGTAGAAGCTGCAACAATATTGTTACCTGACAAGCCGGATGATGAGGTCATTGCAAGATGAACCAACCAACAACTTGAGAACACAGAAATATTAGAATTCATAGATTTGGGATTTTAGTTTTAATGGACAGAGTGTGAACACGCGATTAACTGACCAATAGGGATTTGGGGAATAGTTTAGGTGACTTTGACTTAATGACACTGCACACAGTGAAGAGAGTTCATTCTGAGACAGAGAGCCCATTGCCCATTTTCTTTCTGACCGAGAGGTTACTATTTTCTTATGCATCTTGACTGGAGGCATACTTAACTTGCTGAAGCCTGATGCTTTGCTGATTGACTGATGTCCTGAGGACAAAGACTGATTCTGCTTTGCTGATCCACTCTGACGATAGGTATATCCGAATTGTGATTATCATGCATATTTGCTTTTTCTTTCTAGGTACCAAGTGCGATATTTTGATAGCACCATAGTTAGATGTTTTTCCAAATTCATGTTACTAAATTGTTTTGCATGAAGTCCAAAATGCTGATGTTAATCTGATGTTAGTTTAGGATTCTCACTTATGACATACGATAACAGGGACTAATGCTTGATGAATTTTTCTGCTGAATTACATGTATGTTATAACATTGACACAGTTCACTTTACTATGGATTTGCACCATAACTTTAGAATGTGTTGTAGTTCAATCTTTGATTACATTACGTTTCTTCCTCTGCTTTGGACAACCAGTGTTGTTTCTGTATGTGTTTAATTTGATTTTAAGATGAATCTACATGACCTTAGCATTGTTAATATAGGGAACTAAACATTCTAAACTTTTACTAAAGGTGTAGTTATTCATGACTGAAAGGTCATGGTGTGTGATAATTACTGACTCCATTGATTATTGATTTATTGATTACTAATGATTATTGATTATTGTGTATTGATTATTGATTATGTACTGATATATGGTAAGAACATCATAATTGCGAGTCAAAAGGTTCATCGTCCTATTCACATCCCCTTGTAGGTTTACTTATTAAGGTCAGACGCACTAACATTTGCCACTCATTCAGAAGCAATAGGTCACTGGGCATTGCAGTACATCTGTTTCCTACCAGTAGACCATTGGACCACTCAGTTGAACACCTACAACCCATATGGACGGATAATACAATTATGTGTGGACCAGCCTCATACCAGCGATAACCGTTGTCCCAAATAAATACATATTCATCTACAAATGGCCTGAATTATGCTGGGATATTGTCATGCCAAGGACCTCTGCATCATTCAAGTAAGTACCATTATGCCAGATGCCGGGGATAGCACCCATATGCCAAAGATGGACATAATATGTCCAGGATGGTCAGCTGTTTACCAAGGGAGGCCACAATCATCCCAAAGATTTCACAAGAATCAACATAAATATGGCCCTAAAGTTACTTGTAAGTCCATAGTCAAGTGGTACTACATGTATCTAGTGCCTTTAAATTAAGTGCTACTAGTGGGCATGCAGCACTGATAGAGCCACCCACTTAAGTAGCCTCATTACCACACAAATGGCATGAATCACTGGTGCAGTCAACTCAAATCAGTCCAACAGCACAGGCTGCAGGTGAGGGATGAAACATTAGTGACCTGGAGTGGTGATTTTGCCAGTTATCTTCACTGCCTGGTAGACCACCTAATCGAGTAGCTAAAATGATGGTTACCACCCATCTATGGTGCCTCTGAAGCCCTAGTTGGTGCCCCTGTTGGAGATTGGTGGGGGAACACGGGGTTGGGAGCTCCTGGGCAATCAACAAGACTGAGGCAGGAAGTGTTCAGTGGTGCAGCTCCATGGGACTGAGCAGATGGGAATCACACATTAGGAGACTCCATGCCTGTGAACGTGATGAGGCTGATGTTGGACTGTGCCCTGGGTTGTGGCCCTATGAGTTGAGCTCCAAACCCTAACTACAAATGAATTAATTTACCGTCATGACCCCCTCCCCATTTTCAAGCAGGATGTGCCTGCCTGGCGAATGCCCCCCTGCAATAAACAGGTACCCCCTCGCACTGCCCCTTGCTTCCAGCAACCCAAGAATAGTGGTCCCACTGGAGTTCCTTGAACTCCACTGCCAGAGATCTAGGTCAAGCTTTCCAAGTTTGGCGAAGACCCAACAGAGACCTCAGTTGACATCATACAAACCCATTGGTCACTGGAGTGGGGTTGGCCCTGCTGCAGAGATTTTCCTAAGCAGGATCCCCTCTGTGCAAGCAGTTTCCCCAATCATATCAAAATAGCTCTGCCTGACTCTCACTGAGCTTCTGGTAATAGGAGAAAGTGCCCACATTGGCCCTTAAATGCCGTGGGTCCAACACTGGAGAAGAAAGAACCCAACCTGTGGACCTCATAGAAGACCCTCACCTTAAAGCAGTGGGAAGTAGCAGTTCTACATGCCACCCATGTATCATTCAAGCCTGGGCGCACCACTGTATTCACTGCTTGCTCTAGAGACCCCAATGGCTGCAGACAATGAATACAAATGGGAAAAAATGCCTGCTTTTCTTCCATTAGAGAGTCGCTGCAGAAATCCAATGCTTCACAACATCAAGATGGTGGCCCTCACTTCCCCACACCCACAACACAGGTGGTACCTGACCCCAGGCACCAACCATCAAAGAGGATATTCAAACATTCAAATTTCGGAAGAATATCACTACCCTCCACCATGACTTTAACATAGCTCTTTCAGACCTTGACCAATCGCTATGCCAAACTGGCTCTCACGCAGAACTGGTTGAAATTACAGTGGCTGACCAAGTCCAATAAACACAGACTGCCCACATACATGGAAAAGCTGGAGCAGGAATATGTTGCATTGCAGGGTAAGCTTGTTAACCTGGAAAATTGATCCAGGAGAAATAATATCAGAATCGGGAGCATCACATCTAAAATCATGCCAGCGGAACTAATAGTTCATGCCCAGATATGATAACAACATGAAGACATCTCAATCCTCCTGGACCATGCCCAGAGAGTCTATTGCACATACCAGCAACAAAAGGAACTTCCTCCATACATTCTCACTTGAGTGCACTGCTTCTAATAAGAGAGACATCGAGAAAAAGGCCCGCCAGCAAGAACCAATAGTGTTCAGGGGGGACACAAAGCTTCAATTCCAAAATGTCTTGGCACAGACACTAGCGAAGCAGAAGTATTAACAAGAAACATATGGAAACAGAAAAGATCCCTTACTTTAGATCCTTTTCACATATGGAGAAACGCTTTGTGGTGAAGAGCCAGATGAAGGCACAGGAGCTCCTAGGCCTCTCTTAAACCTCCTCTCAGAAACAAACTAGTAAACCAGCACCCTCCAACTTAATGGATATGGGAGAAGTATGGTGAACTCAGCTGCATGCTCAGCCTGTAAGAAAGCTCATAAACTACACCACTTGTAAGGAAGGGAACACCACCTATCATCATCAGAAGAAATATGATAACAAGGTCTTCAACAAGAGCCAAGAAAAATAAAACCTCATAAATCTGTTATGTTTCATTGGACTGTAAGTCCATAGCACAGTGTTAGACGTGTCAGCATTAGAGTGGTTTCCCCCTAACGTTTTGCCTTTCTCCTCCAATTTTGCTGATCTCAATTTTGCAGTCCTTAGGACTGAGAGAACTTTACCACTACTAACCAGTGCTAAAGTGCATTTGCTCACTCCTTAAAACAGGGTGACATTTAGACTTGGAATCCTCTGTGTGGTCTCCCAAAACGTTTTGCCTCTGTTTCCTAGGTTGTTGATGTGTGCTGGACTCTGTTTTTGCTGTTTTTGAAACTCTGGGCACTTTACCACTGCTATCCAGTGCTAAGGTGAAATTGTTCCTATGTACAATGTTTGTGTAATGGGCTTTCCATGATTGGCATATTTGATTTACTAGTAAGTCCCTAGTACAGTGCACTAGAGTTGCCCAGTGCCTGTAAATCAAATGCTACTAGTGGGCCTGCAGCACTGGTTGTGCCACCCACATTAGTAGCCCTGTAAACATGGCTCAGACTTGCCACTGCAGTGTCTATGTGTGCAGTTTTAAACTGCCAATTCGACTTGGCACGTGTACCCACTTGCAAGACCTAAACCTTCCCTTTTCTTACATGTAAGGCACCCCTAAGATAGGCCCTAGGTAGCCCCAGGGGCAGGGTGCAGTGTATGTTTAAGGTTGGACATATACTAATGTGTTTTATCTGTCCCGACAGTGAAATATTGCCAGATTCGGTTTTTACTACTATCTCTCCCATAAGTTAACATGGGGGCTGCATTTAACATAATTAAAATGCAGATTCCTTTTGGAAGCTGATAGAAATATGGAGTGTAGGGTCTCTGAACTCACAATTGAAAAATACATCTGTTAGTAAGTTTGTTTTTAGATTGTGTGATTGAAAATACCACTTTTAGAAAGTAGGCATTTTCTTGCTTAAACTATTCTGTGGCAGATTGTGGATTCCCTGTCTGGGTCAGTTTGACAGTTGGGATGCTTGCACCTCTCTCTAGACAATGACACAAAGGGAGCTGTGGTGTTGCCTGCATCTCCTGATGAGCCATCTGTGCTGAGAGGGAGGGGAGGAGTGGTCACTCACACCTGAAAGGGCTGTGCCTGCCCTCACACAATGCAATCTCCAACCCCCTGGTGTGTGTCTCGGACTTGGCCTGGGCAAGGCAGGATCTTACAAACAAGAGAGACATTCCTTTGAAGCTTGCCTACTTGAAAGGCAGAAAGGAGTATAAGTAGTGGACCCAAAACCCCTCAAAATTCCCATTGGTGAAGAATCTTCAAGGCCTTGAACTGAGATTGCCTCCTGTTGTTAAGTATCAAGGACATCAAAGACTTCTCTCTGCCAGCACCTGGACTTTCTTCTGAGAGTCCTGCCCTGCCAAGTGGTACCCTAACCTCTCACTGCACCCTTGAAAGGTGAAGCTGGTAGAAAAGGACAGAAATCTACGCAAAGACTGCTATGCGGGGAAGCTTTCAACCCCTCCACGGCTGATAAGCGACGTGCCGCAGGGCCTCACAATTAAAATTGACGCTCCACCTTTATCGCAGCTGGGAAATCTACGCAACGCGGCTGGAGAAATGATGCCCAACACCCACAGTGACTACTGTTAATGACACAAGTCCCCATCGTGCAACCAGATTTCAACGCAACATCACTGGGTGCAGAAACTCAATGCAAAGCCTGCCAGGACCCGAGGTGACAGTCCGTTATCGATGCATCGCTCTCTTGCGAGAGAGTAGATACGACGCACGGCGACCTGACTGGAAGAGGAGCGATGCACGCTCTTGCTTGCGAGTAAGAAAAGGCATTGCTGGCCTTTTTCGATACACACTCGCCCGTGCACCTTTATTTTGACACTACCGAGATATTTTTGTGTAGTAACAGTATTCTCACTGTTTTCTAAGTATTAATACTCTTATTTGCTTTAAAATTTATATCTTGACTTGTGTATATTGTTTTTTGTCTTTTTGGTCTTGTTTTGTATAGATAAATATTACCTAATTTTTCTAAACCTGTGTTGTGTCATTTTGTAATGTTTTCACTGTATTACTGTGTGTGTTGGTACAAATAATTTACACATTGCTTCGGAAGTTAAGCCTGCCTGCCCGTTCCAAGCTACCAAGGGGGTGAGTGGGGGTTAACTGAGGATGGTTCTCCTTTATCCTGAATAGAGTGAGGGTCCTGGGTTGGACAGGGGGTAACCTGACCTGCAACCAAAGACCCCATTTCTAACTGTGACATTGGCTTGTCCCCAATTGGCATATATAACTTTCTTTTAATTTCCTAGTAAAGTTGTACTACTTGTACTCAGGGCCTCTAAAATAAATATTAATAGTGGACCTGCATTATGCCATCCACTCAAGCAGCTCATTAAACGTGTCTCAAGTCTGCTGTTGCAGCCTGAGTGTGTGCAGTTTTAAACTGCCATTTCAATCTTGCAAACTAAGGCCCATATTTATACTTTTTGACGCAAAACTGCGCTAGCGCAGTTTTGCGTCAAAAATATTACCGCCGGCTACAGCCATTTTGGTGTGCCGTGCGGGCGTCATATTTATACTTTGACGCACGACGGCGCAAACAACAGGTGGGAGTCATTATTTTTGACGCACACCGCGGTGTCAAGTCGTAAAGGAAAACGACGTTAACACAGCGGAAATGACTGTGGGTCGATTTACAACACCTCAAACTGGATATGCGCCGTTTTTTTTGACGCAATAGCGTCAAAAAACACAGCCATTTCACCAGAGGAGAGCCAAAATGGATCCCAGATGCCACTACAGACCCCAGGAAGATGACAGCAGACAAGGAACCAGCCAGAAGGACCCACACAAGAACCAGGACACTTTTAAGAAGAAAAGAAAGTGTCGCTTCAGTGCAGAGGAGCAGGAAATTCTGGTTAAAGCTGTGACGGAACACCAGCACCAACTGTTTGTCACCTCAAAGTTGCCAATCAGTAGGAGAGAGGCTATATGGCAACAAATTGTTGACAAGATAAACAGTGTGGCAGAAGTACGCAGAACAGTCATTGAGTGCAAGAAATCCTGGCATGACTGCAAACGCAGGACCAAGGAAAAGATGGCCAGGAACAGGAAGGCAGCACTGCAGACTGGAGGAGGGAGTCCAGCACACCAGGAGGCCCTGGACCACATGGAGGAGATGGTCGCAGCCATCATCCCTGAGGAGATCGTCACAGGGATTCAAGGACAGGACAGCGCAGACTACCAGGACACAACGCACATGCAGGGTAAGTCGCATGGGGAATTATAATGCAATAATGTCAACTGTGAGCATGGGGGGGGATACCGACCACTAATTGCATGGAAGTCATCTAATACATGGAGTGGCATGGGTAAAGGGGCATGGGAGTATGGCCTGTTCTGAGAAGACCTGGGGCACACCATTACACAACACCAACAACAGTCCCATGGGGGTATGCTGTCATGCCAACGATGGAGCAAAGGGAAAGCCACAACAGGAGGGAAGGCCACTACGTCAAACTGACATCCTGGCACTCGTCAGCCAACATACCTCCTACATTAACTAGGGCCCTATTAGCAATCCTCTAGCCAAACCGACAATTGCAATGTAACTGCGACAACAGTTGCCACTACCACCTCTGATCTGTGTGCAGCTCAAGTAGCCAATGGCAGTAACCTCCCCATGGAACATACACACCTAAATTAGGGGGTGAAGATGACATCTGCAACAATCTCCTGAAACAAGACAAAGGCCCCAGTACACTCAAATGTCAATGCCCATAGTTGTCACAAACATCAGCCAAAGTAAACAACAATAGGAGCGACACAGCACTAAGGACACACCCATGCTGCATATGTCAGGGTCCATCCTGTGCCTGGGTAACAAGGCAACATCACAAATGTCATACTGCTGAGACAACAGCATTGAGGAGGGGGCACATGTAACTGGTCACCTGCACAGTCAGAGGACGAAATAGGATACTGATACGACTATCAGGGCAATCCAACGTAACACACATTACCCAACATCAGCAGGACCCATTAACAATGTCAACATCCATATCAGATCATAACATTGCCATGCATAGGATATGCAACATGTCAATTACATTTAAGTCGATGTGAACGATCAGGGATTGGGGCAGGTCCTGATAGTTAAGTGTGCTGCCAGGGCCATCAGAACACCCACAGCCAGTGAAAGGTCTCACCATGAGAATGGATATACACGGAGGGTTGAGTAGGACAAGAAGGTGGCAATTCTCTATTTGGCATAAAGCAACACCTAGAGGCGATGAGGCTGACAAGTCTGATAACTCAATAACATACATGTGACACACATGTGGGCCATAGGCCTGAAACATTGCCCATCTGAAGGACTGCAGATATTAATACAAAACAAGATCACAAAGTGAATTCATCAAAAGGCAGGCACGTCACGTCAAAATTGTCACAACACAGACACACTAATTGTACCCTGTTTCATTGCAGAGGAAGATGGATCTCCTGCCGATATGCCTGTCCCAGATTTCCCTGATGACATGGATGACGAGCCGATAAACATTCCCCAGGAGACTATCCAAAAGGTCCTTGAAAACCTCCAGACCCCACCTTGGTCACAAGGAGGAGCACAGAACAAGCAGCCATCGCAGAGGATCCACCCACCACCCCAATTGTAAGACCTGCCATCTCCGTCCATCCTGGAAGTGTTCATTGATGGTGCAGTGACGGAAGATGTATGAGTCATGTACACTCCCAGGATATTTAGCTACGATGTTGGTGATCAATCCTTGGTGATCGACTATGGCCTGCACGTTGATGGAATGTGTGTGGTTCCTGTTGCGGTAGAGGTGTTCAGTTGCAGCAGGTGGCACAAGGCGTACATGTGTGCAGCCGATTGCACCAAGGACGTGTGAGAAGCCACTGATTGCGTAGAACCCCTGTTTAGTTTCCTGCTGCTTCTGCAGTGTGTTAGGGAAGCAGATGTGGCGGGGTGTCAGTCGAATGATGGCGTCCAGTACTTTGGGCAAAAAGGTGGAGAATGATGGTTGTGATATTCCGCCAACCAGGGCACCAGTTGTTTGAAAAGAGCCACTTGCCAGCATATGAAGTACGGCAAGCAGCTTTGTTTCTGTTGGGATGGTGCGGGGTGTCACCAAAGTGGGGGCCAACTGCTGTTCAATGTTTCGCAGCAGCTGCTGAATGGCCTGCCAGTTCAACGGGTACCTCTGTATGATGTCGTGTTCCCTGAGGCCCTGAAGGGTTGTTCTTGGGAGGAATATCCTCTCCTGCCTTCTGCGCTGCCTTTGGGGTCCCTGCTGGTGTTGTTGTAGCTGCTGTTGTTGCTGTTGGGCTCTGCGTCTGCGTTCACACTGGATTAGAATCACCTCCATGGCTCCCTGTTGCTGCTCTGCTGCTCTGCTGTTTGTTCTGTGAGTTCTGATTAAATACAGGTGTGTTTGCCCCATTTTAACGCCTGCCCTGACCCAGGCATTATTTTTTGACGCAAATCGGGCTGTGCGTCATTTTCTGGCTCCGCCGTCCGGCCGTGCGTTATTTTTGCCCGAAAGCATAAATACGACGCACAGCTCTTTAAGCCATTTTTGGGACGGGAACTCCTACCTTGCATATAATTAACCCAAGGCGGGTTGTCGCATCCAATAAATGACGCACACGGCGGAATTTTGTCGTCCGCGGGCGTCAAAGTTTAAATACGGGGCAACGTTTGTGCTGATTGTGCGTCAAAAATTTAGACGCACAATCGGCGCAGAGGGAGTATAAATATGCCCCTAAACCTTTTGCAGACAATGGTTGAAATCCACTCAATTTCAAAATTGTAATAAAGATTATTGAACAGTTTCAACATTTGAAATGACCTTAGCATGCAGTGCTGTAACGAACCCTGCTTAGGTCCGTGGAACAAATTGGATAAAGCTACATCACCAAAGTGCTATAAACACAACTCACACAGCTGGTGCCCTAGGCCTTCATAGTGAACAATATAAATCAAAATAGTCTGAATAATACAACTGGATAGGCAGGACAAATTACAAATGTAGACAATGGTTGAAATGCACTCAATTGCACAAATTTAACCAAAATTAACCCAAGGGCACCAGCTGTGCTGTTTCTGCCTATCTGGGTATACTACACCAATGATTCCAAAAATATCTATTGTACCATTTGATTATTCAGAACATTCTGTTTTATAGTGTTCACAATGAAGCCATAGGGCACCATCGGTGTGTATTGTGTCTACTACACTTCGGTGATCTAGCATTTCCCAAGTTGTTTGTTATTGGGTGAAAGAAAATGCTCTCAAGACTCAAAAATGGCCACACAGACTATTCTTGGCAACGCAAAGACAGTGTTACTAACTGTGGTGTCAGGGAGAAGAACATTGCAGTCTGCACCTCAGCTCTGCACAACCTGCCTCTATGGGTTTCCTGAAATTTCTGTTCACAGACACATGATCAATAATAGATAACTTACAAGTTTACAGATTAAAATGGAAAAACCTTTGAAAACATGTGACCCCATAACCCTTCGAATTCCTAGGTTAAGTCATTACTCACTCTTTACTTTACGTTTGACAAAGGTTTATGACCAAACATTCTTTGACCTATGAAGGCGTATGTGCTCTATTGGAAAATATAATTTATTTGAAGTTTGTGCTGACAGCATGGTGTGTCCAGCACTTCTGAGTGTTTGGAATTTGATTTCTTCCCTGCACCCACTGTGAGTCCCGCACCTGTGTGCATTGGGCTAATTCAACAATGTACCCATTGTCTAATCAGTCTGCAATCTATTTGTAGGCACAGAGAGTGTGCTGAGGGCTTGTGTGCTAATGTCGGAAATACTTGCAGGTTGGTTAGACATGAGTTGACCCTTAACAGATGACCTTTTCATGTTCCTTATTCCACTACATGCTTGAATGAACCTTTCACCTTGCTCGTGTCAGTGCTGGGGTTAGGCCTAAACTGTTGTGAACAGTGGTGTAGTTTCTACTTGTGCTTGATGTTGTGCAGTGTTTTCACATTTCATCTTTACAGTAGTGTGCTTATTGTTTACATTTCCTACAACATTCCTCCCTCTAGTTGTTATTTCAACTACCTTATCTAGATTTCTATTCAACACAGGGTAATTGCAATATGCTTGGGACAAACAAGAGTACACATATTGAGCTCTGTGATATGAAAACTGTCAGCTATTGGCTTTCTGGATGGAGAGGAATGCTTAAGGAGGCATTTTTAAGATCAAAGACTGAAAAATATCTAACGTCCTGCAGAATGCTTGTCAAGATGATGGAGGAGTCTAGGACAATTGGGAATTATCGTAACACAATATTGCTCAAATGGTGCAGGTCTTGAACCATGTGGCAAGTAATGCCCTTAGCTTTCTTACCCGTGGAAATATGGGTTGTACAAGGTGGCATTCCAGGGTAAATTACTCCTTGTTCCAGTAATGCCTGTATAGTAGGGGTGATGCCCTCATCTGCCTCCTTGGACAAGAGGTATTGTTTTACTCTGGGTAAGATGGCACCTTTCTTCAATGTAATCCAGAATGAGGCAGCAGTGTGCTTGAGGCTAACATCATGAGGACCCTCATTCCACAAGGCATCTGGCACCTGTGACAGATCAGCTTCTTTTACTGAGTCAAAAGCTCTGCTTGGTGCGGGTGTAGCACTGTCCTCAGTGGTATGTTATCCTGGAAAAGTATGATCCTTTTCTTGGGATTATCATCAAATAGCTTGTTGTCCAGTAACTCCCTAATCGTCTTTCCTGGCTTGAGGAAGATGACACATGCCCACAAAGCACCATTATCATCGCTGGCTGTCAAGGCACTGTAGGTAGGTGATAGCTCCAAATCCTCTTTGTGCAACATTACCTCAGATTCCGATAGTCTGGACTCCTGTCCTTGCTGCTTAAAAAGGAATTATTTGGACAATTGAACCTCCTTCCCTAATAGTTTGTGTGTCTCTGCTATGATGGTATATACCACTGCAGTAAATGTCTCCATATCAGCAGGTCATGCTCTAGTCTGGTCTCTGCTGGAGGAGTCCACCGTTAGTATCATGATTCTGGAAGGTGGGACTCCAGGTGTGGAACAAATTATACTACTGTCTGGCTTAACATGAATGGTCATATTAAATTTTGCCATCAGGTCTCTTCCTAACACATTTACTGGGGCAGCTGATGAAAACAGTAAGCAGCCATCAATATGATCCCCCTACTTTCATCTCTACTGGCTTAGTAAAAGGGACTCATAATTCCCCCAGACAATCCCTGTGTGTCCATAGATCCGTTGGAAATCGGAAGGCCCTCCTCTTTAATACAGGATTTTGTTACTCCTGTATCTATGAGGAATGCATAGCTCTTGTCATTGATGGACACCGTTGCAGTGGGTTCTTCATCCGGCCTGTGCATCAGTGACAAGACAGGACACATAGAAATACTTTGTGGGCACCTTCGTTGTGTGTATCTCCCTGCAGTGTTCTCTTGGAAAGGATCCCCCCCTCACAGCTACTCCTGCTTGTCCATTTTTGGGTGGGATGTCTGTGAAGGGCACTTGATAGTTCTGTTGAGGCAGTCCTTGATTGATGCACTTGGGGCATTCCTGGTGCCTGCACATTTTGTGAGGGTGTCTGGGGCACATATGCAATCTGTGGACATTGCTGTGGCTGCACTGTCATATTTCCGGGATGGACCATAAATTCTCATTCTTCCATTTTGCTCATCCCATCTCTTCACATTTCAGTCTGTAATAAGATGCCCAAACCTCTGACAATAATTACATGCCTGATCCCTTCTTGGAGGACCCATCTTACCTCTTCATACTTCTCCTTGTCCCCCTCTACTATTTCCTGCTGTCCTTATATCATCCTTCTGCTGTGGGTACTGTCATTAGATGACCCCGGGAACTGTTTCTAATGATATTGAAGTAATTTGTGTGGCCGCTGCCAGTACAGCACCTTTAATTCCTCCCGTCTTCGCTAACTTCTGCTGCACCAACTTGGCTGCCTCTTTCTCTACTAATTCTGTTTTTTTTTTTTTCTCCTTGCCTGCTTTTTCCTGAAAACAAATGGATGATTTGTACTTGAAATTCTGTCCAGGGCTTGTCTTCCAGTGCCACTATATTATCTAAGCTATTCTACATGTCAGGAGGCAATGCTCTCACACCTGGTCTCAGTGAGGGTCACATTTCTAACTCCAGCCTTTTGAAATACTGTGTCTGTTTCGTCCCCTACGGGGGAACTAAGCAGGCGTTTTACATCCCCTACTGCCAGGATGGTACATGCAGTTTGCTTCTCTAATGCTCTGATCCATTTTCCTGTTCCCTCACTAAGCAATTGAAACTGTTTCCTGAGGTTTTCCGTGTCCATTTGTGTCCAAGGAACAAAGACCCTCATTTCAACACTGGTGGTATTGACCGCCTACCGCCACGGGGACGGCCGCCAACATACCACTGCCGTGGTTACCAGCTGTCTACCGGTATCATGACCGCGACGGTATTCCACCAGAATGCTGACAGAACACCGCCGACGATCATAGCGGCGGACGGCGGTAAGGCGGCACAGCTGACAGTAGCACCGCCATGCTAGCAAAACACCGCCGACAGTATCAGGAGCAATGATACGGCCTGGCGCTGCTGGTGGATGCTGCTGCTGACAGCAGCGCCGCAGACCGTCTCCAGCCAGAGGACCACCTGCATGCAGGTAAGTCGGGTTCCTCGACTGGAGAGGGGGCTGAGGGGTGTTGTGTGCATAGGGGGGGGTGTATGTGGGGGGTATTGTGTGTATATATTGTTATGCATGCATGAAGGTGTGAGTCGCGTAGGATGCATGCATGGATGAGTGATTGTGAGTGTTGTGTGATGTGAATGCATGTGTATGACAAGGTATGTTGGTGTGTGTTGTGGTGTGTGGGTATGTATGTGTGCATGCATGGTTGGTGGGTATACATGTCTGCGTGTGTATATGTGTGCGCGTGTGGGTGTGTATATGTGTGGGGGGCAGGAGACGGAGGGGTAGGGTAGGGTGGGGGTGGACTCTGGGGAGTGGAAGGGGGGTGATGGAGAGCCCTATCCGTGCCAGGGATTCCCTGGCACTGATTGAGCCTACCACCATGGTAAGAGTGGCACGAAAACCATGGTGGTAGGCCAGGTCGGAATCCCGAGGGTGGCATTGTTGCAGCCGCTGGGTTGGAGACCGAAGTCTCCAGCGCAGCGGACATTACCACCCTGGCGGTCGGTGTGTTAAAGTGGCAGATTTGGATGGCAGTAACTGCCATGGTCCAAATGACATTTCTTTTACCGCCTGCCTGTTGGCGGTATTTCGGCTGCTTTAACACCGACCACCAGGGTTGTAAATAGGGCCATAATGTGGTGCCCCAGGGCCCTTACGTATCAGGGGCATCTGATGTAAAGGGGTGGTGGTGCACTGGGGATGGTGCTGTCTGGCATACTTCTGCCATATATGCAGACATTTCCTCATGTAAGGGTAGCTCCAAACTGGATCATCCTCACCATGCAGAAAATAGTCTTCAGCATTTGACATGCTATGTGGGTCAAAGAACCCCTCTTGTGGTCATGGGCTAATTTGTGGAGCTAACCGCTCAGTCCAGCCTGCTAAGGTTTCTACAAATGGCACAATGAAATACCAGCTATCCTCACCTTCAGCAACAGTCTCACTGGGGTTGAGGCCAGTGCTTGGCCAATTTGTTAGGGCATACATCTGCTGGGGGGTCTGTTGTGGAGAGTCACCCGTCCCCTAACCTCGCTTGATCCCATTCTGGGGTCTGGGCGGCCTTGGGTGATTTGGCATTGTAACTACTCAAGCTCTGTAGCTCAAGGCTTCCTGCTTAGGGAAGCATATTTCACTCTCTTCCCCTCACATCAATTGGGTTGAGCAGTCTCCATCTGCCCCTCGCACACTCTAAGTCCATGGGTGGTCTTTCTCGGAGACCATAAATATGATGACTTACTTCTTGGGCTTGAAGGCATTCACCTATGCTCTCAACACAGTGGTGTATGGATTCTATCCTGTCCACTAATTTCCCAAAACTCCTCTGAGTTTGCCCTGTACAGTCATTGTCATCTCTTTGCCGTTGGGTAGACACTTGTCTCCTAATTACTCTACCTGAAGTGTCCCTTTTCTAAAGCAACAGTGACATTGTTGATAAAATATGCAATTAGTCATCTCTATCCCTTAAACTCTGCTCTTCTCCTCTTTGGGAAAGGTAGGGTCTAGATGCAGTATGAACTGTGCTTCTAATTGCCCTGAAAATTGTGGATCCATTGCTTTAGATTGCTGTCTCGGAGTGCTTGCACCTGGTATTTGTGGGATTACTTTGGGGGTTGCTGTAGGGGCGTGTGAAGAGGTTTCAATTTCATGGTTTTCGAATCCTACTGCGGCTTCTTGCAGTTGCACTAGTGGGTAGATACTGGGCACTGTAGGTGCAGTGTTTTTAGGGTCATATGGGGGTGGAGGTAAAGATGGGATACTCAAGGTATCTTCCTGTAAGGAATCTTTTGCATCTTCACAAAATATTCTTCATAACGCTATGATGGCTTCTCTTTTCTTTAATTTGGCTCTTGCGTATTTACTTCAGAGGTATGTGACAACATGCTGAATTGCTCTATCATTGAACATTCCTTCTTTTAGCCAAGGATATGTATGCTTTTAAGTGGCTTTAAGCCACTCTTGGCTATACTTTTTTAATTTCTATCGGTCACTGGGGAATAACTACTGAATATGTTCTAAGGGGGTCTCCATGTTTAGATATTCTTAATCCTTTACTTTTTTACCTTCTCTGCTACCAGATTTAAATAATTTTTAAATCGACATACACAACTTTTCTAGTGGTAAATAATTTAGTCTACTTTTTCTACTTTACCGTTTTACAATAGAATTTCAGCCTTAGTTCTTTTTAACAATTCTACAGGACACATTACAGTATACACTTTTTATTACATGGAATGCAATTCCATTTCTCACAACATCACACTGTGGCCACGCTTCATTCAACTGCACACGGTCACCTTCAGCCACTCTACAACCCAAAATTCTACTAGTTATGTAAGCACCTATTTGATTGTGCAATGCATGCACACAATCCGTTCATAGAAAAATAAAAAGAAACAAATCCCATGTGGTGCCCTTTTGACCTTCTCTGACAAATTCACAAAAAAATATATTTCCACTGATTGTGCAACAAACATACGCAATCCTTCAACAAAAAAACACATTCTATGCGGCACCATTCTGGCCTTCTTTGCAAATTCACAAATACATATATTTCCGTTGATTGTGCAATACACATACACAATCCTTCAACAATAAAAAAAAAAAAAAATCCCATATGGTGCCCTTTTGGCCTTTTCTGTCAAATTCACAAATACTAACATTTCAGTTCATTGGGTAATGCAAGTACACAATCCTTCAATAATAAAAAAAAAAACGTTCCTATGCGAGTTACATTATACTTACATCTGCATGTAGTATTATCAAGAGGAGTGTGGTTATGTAGAATGAGGATCGAGATTAATTTTGTCCTCACCTCTAAGGGGATGGTGGTTCCAGGAGCCTTCCCAATCCCACCTGCACAGGCAGAACTTCAGCTAACCCGGCTTCTGCTCAGCTCATCAAATTTTTGCGCACTGAACTCTCTGCAGTGAGGGGGGAGCTGGTCGCCCGGTGCTACCCGTCAGGTAGGGGTGCAAAGGAACCTCCTAGGGTGGCTCCACAATTATTACTGGGTGAACGAAAACACCACTGAGACACAAAAAATACCATGGAGACTCTTCTTGGCAAACCAAAGACAGTATTTACTAACTGTTGCGACAGGAAGAAAAATATTGCGGACTGCACCTCAGCCTTGCACAACTTGCCTCTACGGTTTTTCTCAAATGCCTGTTCACAGACAGGCCTTTTTATACACATTGGTGCAATACTTTGTTACACATAATCAATATTAGATAACTTGCAGGTTTACAGATTAAAATGGAAAAACACTCGAAAATGTGACCCCATAACCCTAAATTCATAGGCTAAGCCATTACTCGCTCTTTACTATATGTTTGACAAAGGCTTATGACTGAGCATGTTTTGACCTATGAATGTGTACATGCGCTTTTGTAAATGACAAAAATGACAAAAATCCAATAAGTATTTCTTAAGTTATACATTTTTAAACAATGAACTGTGAAGTAGTGATTAAAAGGAAGTAGTGCCAATAGGGGCATCCGGTTGCCCCGGACCAGGACAATGTCAAAAGCACAGGTGGACCGCAATGGAGCATGGGCCAGCTACAGGGACTCAGTTGGGCTAGCTGAACAAAAGTACCTTAAATCCTGGTTGCGGAGCATTGCATGGGTCCGAAACACATATGCGTTGTGCAGAAAGGGCAATGTGTTGCTTCCAAGATGCAGTGAGGCTGCAGCATGAGATTCGGATGTGACAAAGTTAAGGACTCTGGGGGTTATTCCAACTTTGGAGGAGGTGGTAATCCGTCCCAAATGTGACGGATTTACCACCAGCCGTATTACGAGTTCCATAGGATATAATGGACTCGTAATACGGCTGGTGGTATATCCGCCACTTTACCGTCACTTTTGGGACGGATTACCACTTCCTCCAAAGTTGGAATAACCCCCTCTGTCTACGGAGCGTGAAGACCAGTATTGAGGATGAGTGGCACCATCGAAATGCATTATTTCTGATCCACGCAGTGGTGGCAATGTGGAGGTTTAGCGTCGTCGTTGGTGCTGCTGTCAATGAGGGATGTGAGGAGCTTGCGCCGGGGAAATCATTGTGCAGGGGCTGTTCTGAAGCCATTGCACCAGTCCTAAGGTGCAGCAATGCGAGTCTGTTGCGTGGGTTCTGACCAACGCAGTAGTGGTGATGTACTGATTCTGATCCACACAACAGCACCAATGCATAGGTTCTGTTCCTGCAGCAGAGGATATGTTGATTCTGATGCACCCTAGGACTGGGGTGGTATCACTTGGCAGGGTAGACTCACAGGTGGCAGTGTCCAGGTGTAGGAGCAGGTAGTTGGAACATTTTTATGTTTCAGAGACTTCAGATCAAGAGGCCAGACAATTAGCCCTTGGAGTCACTCTGTGATTTGAGTTGGAGAGATTCAGGACCAGTCCTTCTTACTCCAAGGCAAAAGGGTAGCAGACAGCAAGTCAGCACAGCAAGGCATGAACCGGCTGAGTAAGAGTCCAGCAGAGTGGCAGTCCTTCAGCAGCACAGCAGTCCTTTTTCCAGACAGAATATCCACAAGTCCAGAAGTGTGATGATGTGGTGGTGGCAGAGATCCAGTACTTGTATCCAGTAGGGCCTTTGAAGTGGTAGAGACTTCAAAGACATGTATTTGAAGTGCCCTGGGATCCTCTCCTTCCTCACCTGAAGGCATACTCACTACAGAGGGTTATGAAGCCATTTGTGTTTGGACAGGATACAGGCTATTTAGGTGAGAGGGAGGCTGTAGCCAACTTCTTCCTCCCATCCTGCCCAGGATGGCCCATCAAGTCTCACAGGTCACACCTAAGCTCCCAATGTGTGTGGCTGTCTAGGGCTCATACATAAAGCCCAGCTGTCACCCCACCTCAAACATGTGAGCAGAGACAGGCAGGAGGCACCAAATAGCTAAAATAAGAAAATACCAACTTCCTAAAAATGGCATTTTCAGATTTGCAATTTAAAATCTAACTTCACCATAAATTGTGATTTTAAATTGTGATTTCAGAGACACCAAACTTGGAAAAGCCATCTCTTTCCAATTGGAAGTTATACTTCTAAACGGTTATGAAGCAACTCCAATGTTATCATATGTAGGAGATAGACCTTGCAGTAGTGAAAACAAGTTTAAGAGTTTTTCACTACCAGAGCATGTAAAAATTAAAAGTTGTTGTCCAATATTGTAGGAACATTACACCCTGCCCTTGGGGCTATCTAGGCTTACCTTAGGGGTGACTTATATGTATTAAAGAGGAAAGTTTGGGCCTGGCAAATGTTTACTTTTCCAGGTCGCAAGTTTAAAACTACACACACGGGTCCTGCAATGCCTGAGACATTTTTAAAGGGCTACTTAAGTGGGTGGCACAATTAATGTTACAGGCCTACTAGTAGCATTTCATTTACAGGCCCTGGGTACACATAGTACACTTTACTAGGTACTTACAGGTAAATTAAATGTCAATAAGGGATAAGCTAACGCTACCAGTTTTTAGGCAAAGACCACAAGCACTTTAGCACTGGTCAGCAGTGGTAAAGTGCACAGAACCCTAAAGCAAGCAAAAACAAAGTCAGCAAAAACCGGAGGTCTTAATGCAAAAAGTTAGGGGAACCAGGTCTAACATAGGCACATCCCTGGTAACCCTTATCTCCCTGTAAGAACCCAACAAGAAAAAATAATCTTTTTACTCTGCCCTTTTCCCCAGGATCTCACATTTTGCTGTGAGGAAAGTCATAATAGAAGGGAACTAGAATACACCACTGAATCGCACAATCTATCACTCTCACACCTCGCTAGCCTTTGGGATATCAGATTTGACCCTTTGGGATGTCTGGTTTCTTCATCACCTGGGTGAGAAAGATTATGCATTCTACTCCAATGTCCATAGAACCCACCCTTCTGTGGGCTATTTCTTGACCACAACAACATTACTACCTAGAATAACCGCTTCATCAATTGATGAGCAATAATAGTCAAGATCCTGCTGCCATATGGATGATGGTGAGCCCTGCATCCCCACATAAACTGTTCCAAAATCCATACATAATGAATGAGATGACTTTGAAAGACCCGACTTTAAAAGAAGGCATCAAAGTGACAATCAAACACCACTTCGCTGAAAATTATACTGGTGAGGTGACTCGCTCTATCATCTGGGATGCTCACAGGCAGTGCTCCGGGGGGAACTAGAACAACAACTGTCACAAACAGAATTGAGGCATGAATGGGGGAACTTGGCTAGAACCAGAGGGACCTCCAAAGTTTGAAGGGAGACCTGGACCAAATACAGATGAGGGAAATGGCTAAGAAGCAGCTCTACATCAACCAGATCTATGAAAAAAGGGTATAAAGCAGATAGATTCTTCACACACAAGCTTAGAATGGTAGCATCACAAAACCACATTAAACCCAGAGAAAATGAAGAGGGAACAGTGTGCTGGGAAACAGCAAAACTTCTTTCTGCATTTCAAAAATACTACCCTGTCCTCTTCCACACTCAGGAACTTCATGACCAGATGCAGTGGCGCTACCTACAGGATTATAGGCTCTACTGACTGGAGGCCGAGTTCTGCCTCATATAGGATCACATCTCAATAGAGAAGATACAAGAGGCAATCAAATAATTGCCATCATGAAAGTCCCTGGGCCTCAATGGTTTCACCACCTCATTCTACAAGGCCTGTACCCCACACAAACTTTTTTACCTACTTATCAACATCCACAATGGCAACTGATACAATGGTGGGCTCTGATCTTTTCCTTCTGAAGAAATCTGATAAAAAATCTACTACTTTGCACCTCATACAGGCTGATCACCCTTTTAACCTGCAATGTTAAACTATTCATGTCAATATTAGTGGTTAAGCTGCATCTGGTATGGCTCTGTATATGAAATATAGACAGGCAAACAATAATATTAGACTGGCAGTAACACTCATGCAAGTTGCAGAACATCAAAAAACAATCCTTCACCCTTCTCTCCCTCGATTCAGAAAAGGCCTTTGAGGGAGTGAACAGGCCATTCCTATCAAAGCTCCTTGACAAGGTCCTGTTATATAGTTCTCACCAGAAAGGCAGGACTGTGTAGTGGGGTGGCATAACTTCAGGGCGAAAAAACTGTGTCCATCTGCACCATCAGAAAATGTCGACCCGATTCATAGCTAGCTTACATTGCCTCACCTGAACCCTCAACCTTATCAGGGTAACAGATGATTATAGAAAACTCAAACATGACACTCTGGCCCCCAAGGAAATTGAGGAAACAGATCTTACCCCTTTTGTTGTTTACTCATACCTGCCCTTGGTAAACACAAGAAAGATACAAATACAAGTTTTCAAACATTTTTTGAAATAATTGTATTAGAGCTTGCAGAGTATGCATTTTTGCATAGAGCGAATGGACTATGATAATTAGGTAGATGAAATAAAGCATTGTAACCAGCATTACTAACATAGTAAAACGATAAAACAATCCAACCATGCCAATCTGAGATTGACATCTTCCTACGTAGCTCTTGCTACAATCTGAGAGCACAGTGGGTGTACCGTCCGCCTGTGCCTGATCTAATGGGATAGCCTAAGCCCCCAACACCTGGAGAACTGAGCCAGAGTGCTGGTCTAGAGTGAAGATGGCAATCCTTCTCTACATTATGGAAGATCTGTCTTAGCAGGGTTGCATGTTGAAAACAGTAATCATTCCAGAACAGTATGGGCTGGAGTGCTCCTATGACCCCTCTGGGTCAATACATCCTTTATATAATCAAAGCCACACTGTGTTAAAGGCACAAGTCTGATGCAATGATATGTCTAGATGTTATTAGCTGTCTCCAAGCGCAGGACACAAGCACTAGAAAATATTGTACTATGTTCCTAACCTTGAAGAGAGTGTACAAATTATGGGCCTGATTATGACCCTGGCGGACGGCGGAGGCCGTCCGCCAAGGTACCGCCGCTGAATGACCGCACCGCGGTCAAAAGACCGCGGCGGCCATTTAGACATTTCCTCTGGGCCGGCGGGCGCTCTCCAACAGAGCGCCCGCCGGCCCAGAGGAAATGCCCCTGCAACGAGGACGCCGGCTCAGAATTGAGCCGGCGGAGTTGCAGGGGTGCGACGGGTGCAGTTGCATCCGTCGCGTATTTCAGTGTCTGCTTAGCAGACACTGAAATACTTTGCGGGGCCCTCTTACGGGGGACCCTGCCGTGCCCATGCCATTGGCATGGGCACGGCAGGGGCCCCCAGGGGCCCCGCGGCACCCCCTACCGCCATCCTGTTCCTGGCGGGCGAACCGCCAGGAACAGGATGGCGGTAGGGGGTGTCAGAATCCCCCATGGCGGCGCAGCAAGCTGCGCCGCCATGGGGGATTCTAAGGGCAGCGGTAAACCGGCGGGAGACCGCCGGTTTGCCTCTTCTGACCGCGGCCGAACCGCCGCGGTCAGAATGCCCTGCGGGGCACCACCGGCCTGTCGGCGGTGCTCCCGCCGACCCTGGCCCCGGCGGTCTTAGACCGCCGGGGTCAGAATGACCCCCTATATGTCAAGAAAGACTAATTAAAGGCAAGCAGCATGTACAATGTATTCTTGGGATAATATTGTGCAAGCATAAAGTTTATAAAATGTCATTGCTAAAATGGATGGAAGCTAAAATTTGTAAATTATAAGAATATAACACATTCCACTTTCCCACATCCCCCCCAAAATATATATATATATATATATACATATATATATCAATATAGATTACAAAAAACATATTATAGAGATTACATCAAAGCACTGTATATATCTACATACATTCATCAGCATACAATATGAGTTTCGATTTTCCTAAATTAACCTGGTGGGAGTGCGCTTTCACTGAGAGGACGCTTTGTTTATAATAAATCACCGGCTGGCAAGCCGGGAAAGCAGCACCACTGTGTTCTGAGCAGGTCGGTGTGACTAAAATGGATTGTCACACTTCGAGCAGCAGGTTGGAATATATACAGCTAATTTGAAAATTCACTTCGAATTCGCCTACTAAGGATTTGTACTTTTTTCCTGATTCTGTCTGGCTCCAGCAACCCACTTAGGGTGCAACTATAAATGCGCAGGACTACCGTAACCAGCATGCACTTGGGCTGGTATTTGAATATGTTAATAAGGTGCCTGCAACTGAATTTGCTGAACGAGCCAGGTATGTGGTCTTTAAAAGGAATGAGAGTCTGGAACACATCCAGCAATGGCTGCACCTACGAGGGTGATATATTTTTTAGTTTTTCTCTGCTGATGAAGGGATTAACCCAGAAACACGTGTCCAGAGATGTTTTATTGATATAGGCCTGAATTTTGAAAATACTGAAAGGAATTCGCTGTGGGATGCTGAGTTTCGATTTTCCTAAATTAACCTGGTGGGAGTGCGCTTTCACTGAGAGGACGCTTTGTTTATAATATACATATATATATAAATATATACATTACTAAAAACATATTAAAAGTATACTCAATTCTCAATCAAAACGTGCCAATAAAGACACATAGGGGGTCATTCCAACCTTGACGGGCGGCGGAGGCCGCCCGCCAAAGTTCCCCCAACAGAATACCGCTACGCGGTCAGAAGACCGCCGCGGTTATTCTGTGTTTCCCGCTGGGCTGGCGGGCGACCGCCAGAAGGCCGCCCGCCAGCCCAGCGGGAAACCCCTTCCCACGAGGAAGCCGGCTCCGAATGGAGTCGGCGGAGTGGGAAGGGTGCGACGGCTGCAGTAGCACCCGTCGCGATTTTCAGTGTCTGCATAGCAGACACTGAAAATCTTTTTGGGGCCCTCTTACGGGGGCCCCTGCAGTGCCCATGCCGTTGGCATGGGCATTGCAGGGGCCCCCAGGGGCCCCACGACACCCCTCACCGCCATCCTGTTCCTGGCGGTCAAAACCGCCAGGAACAGGATGGCGGTGAGGGGGTCGGAATCCCCATGGCGGCGCAGCAAGCTGCGCCGCCATGGAGGATTCCTCAGGGCAGCGGAAAACCGGCGGGACACCGCCGGTTTTCCCTTTCTGACCGCGGCCATACCGCCGCGGTCAGAATGCCCTTGGGAGCACCGCCAGCCTGTTGGTGGTGCTCCCGCGGTCGTTGACCCTGGCGGTCATTGACCGCCAGGGTCAGAATGACCCCCATAATCCTCTAATTTTCACGACTACATTCTAACATGGGTAGATATTCCCTCCCTTGTTACCTCCGTTGTTGTACTTCCAGGTCTAATCCATTCATGTTGCTCCTCCTCATTGCACAATGTGACCCTTCTCACATTCCACCCCTTTCATCTGAGAGCCTTACCATATTCCCTTTGAACTCATGCACTTCTTTGGTATCAAACAATTTTAAACTATCTTGGTTAGACACTCCTCCAGCACATACTCTTACATACATTCCTTTCTCAAATTTTCTATTCCTTTTTGCTAATCTTGATTTGTGTCTCTGTGCATAATAATTTTGATATTTTATCATTCTTTTGTTTAACACATCACACTTAACCCCTTGTCGAATTGTCCTTCCCATTCAAGATGGCACCACCACAGTGCATTGGCACTCTGCATTCAACAAAAATAAAATGATTTCCCCAGTAACTGAGTGTAGTGTGTTTCTGTAATTCCAACACATATTACTGATACACTGCCAGCTGCAGATTTTCACCCAACACTCTATTAGACCGTTCAACTAAGCCATTCTCCCGGGGGTAATATACCCCAGTCCTGTAATGTTTATTTCTGTAATTCTTGAGAAATTAATCAAACTCTTCCGACACAAATCGTGGGCCATTGTCGGTCAAAATTACTCCTGGACAAACTTACCTTCTAAAAAACGTCCTCACAAAATGAAATCACATTAGGTGACATTACTTCCCTCATGAAGGCTACTTCAGACCACTACCCAAACAATCAAATGTGCCACATATATTTATGGTAACTTTTTCCTATGCTCATTCTGGAAAGGTGGTGGTACTTATTGGCATCTCCTGCAACATGTATGGCTTGTCACTGTCTGTACATGGTATACAATTGCGGGCAAATTGTTCAGTTTCTGAATACATGCCCGGCCACCAGAAATAAATGTGGGCTTACTGCTTCAAAGCTGAAATGACACTATGACCCTCGTATAACAATACTATTAGCATCTGATGGAAATTGTTTGGTACAACTAACCTTTCATTCCTCCTCACAATTCCTTTCACTACCAACAACTCATTTCACACATTCTTTAAGCTATTTAATTATTCTTTCACATTGCAACCTTTTTTTTACATGATAATGACTTCATCATCATTCCTAACTCCACAGCTTTCCTCCATTCATCTTCACTGATGGCACCTTTGCACACCTCATCAATTTCTGCCACCAGCCACTCATCATACTCAATACCAGCCTCACCAACCAAGAGTATCCTTGAGAAGCAATCAGCATTGATATTCTTTGTACCCAGCATGAATTAGATAGAAAACACAAATTCTCGTAGTCTGTATATACAGAATGGCTCTACAAGCAATGGTTGTGGAAAACAACTCTATCAATGGCTTGTGGTTGGTGCACAATTCAAATTTCATTCCCCACACAAAGGTTCTAAAATGTTGTATACCCCACCAGCAAGCCAATGCCTCATTTTCTAAGGTGGAGTACATGTTCTCAGCACCTTGAGTGTGTTAGAAGGAAATGCTATTACCCTCTCATGTACATCATGCGTCTCCATCAACACTGCCCCCAATCCATAGTTACTAGCATCAGTTACAATGATGGTTTGGTCATTGGGATTAAAGGGTTTCAAAAGCACAGCTTTTGACAATAGAGTCCTTTACAGTGTGAAATGCCCCGTTAACAAAATAGAAGTCCTTGAAACTGTACTCCTTTCTTTATCAGTGTGTGTAACACATGAACCTTTTCTTTAAAGTGATTCACAAACTTGGAGTAGTACTCAGCAAGCCCTAAAAATGTATCCAATTGCTCCCTGTCTTGAGGAGAGGGAGCCCTCTTGGCAGCCTGTACCAAGCTAAACTTGGGTTTGACACCTTCATAAGTTGAGAGAATGGTCCAAATAATCTACCTCTCCCATCCCAAACTTGCACTTTTCCAACACAATGGAGAGACCTGCCCATTCCAATATTTCCAACACTTCCATCAAAACACCATCATGTTGTTTCTTATTTTCACCCCTTACCAATACATTGACTTGAAAAAACAGTACACTAGACATGCCTCGCCCTATATGATGCTCTGGAAGGATGCAGATACAGAGGCAAGTTCAAAAGGCATACAAATGAATGTGTACACCCCTTTATGAATTAGAAAGAACATAAGATACCTGGGCTCTGGGTGTAACTGCACCTGATGATAGGCACTCGATAAATCTAGGGTAGTGAAGCATCTCTCACCTCTCACAGACATCAACATGTTATTTATGCAAGAAAGACAATGCCAGTCTACCAATATGCTCTCATTTAGATACATGAGATCTACACACACAAGCAAATGTTGCCATTTTTTTTTTTTTTTGGCTAACACAATAGACCCAACCATTTAGAAGCTTCAGTTGACTCAATCACACAATTGTCACACAACCACTTCAATTAATCCCTTAACTGCCCTTACAAGGCAAACGGCATGTTCTAAACTTAATGCACCTTAGGCACCACATCATTTTTTGGTATTTGCTAATGCTTCAATTTCTTCAAGCAACCCAAATTTTCAGCAAGCAAGTCTGGGAATAAAGAGCTCCATCTTGTCACATTACTCTGCACCAGTAGCAACACCTGGTCAGGATGGTTATGATTTAATATCATGGCCAAAGCTCGCTTCTCCTTCCATCCCAACAATGTTCTTCCCTTTTAAGCCACATAATCCTTGCACTTTGCCTTCCTGCTTTGAAACTGCAGTTCTGCTGTTAAATATTCCATCACCAGCAACTCCCTCCCACAATACCCTTCTGGTTCTACATCAGTGGGACACAAATCACACTTACCCAAATTTTCCCATACAGATTAGTCTATCCAGGTATGGTGGTGAACATAATTCAGGCCATACTTGCACCTTCATCCCCTTCACTTTTATCATACACTTTGGGGGATGAAATGCCCCACTTGTCACATTAGTGAGTTGCTTTATGATTCCACACCACACACTACCAGCACATCAACATCATTATCATCTGTGTTTACATTTTACACACTATGCAACATTTCATCTTCATTAACCAGATTAGCTCTAAATTTGGCATTAGAATAGACAGCCATTTTACATACCCTTTGTTGCATCTGAAACATTTGACTTTGGAAACAGGACAATTACTCTCCTTAGCAGTATGTTTCACACTTCCACATATATAGCATGCCTTCCTTTTGTCAGACTTGTGATTTTACAGTACCTTGTTCAAGAGATGTCATACGTGTGGATTTATGCAGCACATTTACATAAGAAGTTTCATTATGTTCCACCCTTTCTTTAGATTCATTACTACACAATTCCTTAACATAACAGGAAATGTTCTCCATATGCCTTGCAATGTCTATTGTATTCTCTAAGATGGGATCTTCCAGGTCTAATAATGTTCTTGAATCTGTGAATTATTAGTCCATTGACCTACTAATTTCTTATTATTTCACCATGTTTCTGAACCTACATGAGATAGTCAATCTCCTCAACACTGCAACATATTGTTCAATTGTTTCCCTAAGCATTTGAGCACAAGAAAAAAATATGTGCCTTTCTACCACAATTTTCTTACCAAAGTTATCCTAAATGCTTTTAAAGCATTTAAGTATTTCTCTTTTAAAACATCATCTGTACCAAAACCACCTCTGCATTTCTACTTTCATTCACAGTAATTGGTGATGTTTTTAGCACTTTTCTCACTTCCATGCCTAAGTTATGTTTTAATATGGTTAGTTTCCTTTTTTGCGACAAATACATCTCCACCTATGGCCTCCAAATGTGTTTAAAACATATCTTCCCAGTCTTCCCACACCATACTCAGAACCCCTGGTTCTTGCAAAAATAGCGGGGTGCATGTAGATTGTAGAGCCATGACACTATGGAACTGTAAATAAATTGTGGTGTAAACTGCGGGTGCTTTCTGTGTACAAGAAATGTTCAATACAACAAACTGTAAATTGAGGTGTAAATTGTAACTCAGACTCTCATTCTTTCTAACAGATTAACAACGTCTCAGTTCTTCAAAAACAGAAGAAAAGGAAAGAAAATTAGTTATGAAATGCAATGTCTTGGCCAGAAAAGTTAGCATTTCAGCCCCAGCTGAACCGCTCTTCCAATCAAAATTCCCATTTATATGAACAAAGTCAGCTGACTACTGGATCCTATTTTGCGTCCCAAAATTTTTGTCGGAATCCCCAATCGATGAACGATCCTCCTCCTCTCGCATATGCTAACACCGGTGGAGGCTCAATCTTGCCCACCCGTATCTCTGGTAGGTGCGCTCCTCAATCTTAGCATATAACACCAGTACATGCACTAGGGCCTGGGTTTCTTACCAGCTAATGTGTACACATACACTCGCTTGAGACGCATCCACAAGCCATCACACACACAGACGGGTAGCTTTGCTTCCGCATGTTAGGCACTTTTCACGTGTTGCACTTCAACAGGCCTCCGCTCATGCACTCATAGTTGGCTTGCAACCAGTTATTCTGCCCAGCACATGCTATATATTAAAACACTTGCAACACTGTCCATGAGGCTGCTGCCCGACTCACCAGCAATACCTGCCAAGTAATAATCAGCCAATTACTGTCACAAGATGAAATCAACGGTTGTGGTCCTTCTTGGAACTGGACCCAAAGCTATTCATCCACCGCTGATTGTCATCAGGTCATCAATCCCAACCTCGTCACCAATTTTAGGTAGACATCACTCAGATAACGTGAAATAAAGGACTCCTGACAAGCAGCCACCTTGCCATCAACTGTCATGTTTCTGCTTAAAGGAGAATTCTCACTAGCCTACATTCTACAATCCTAGCATGAGCTTGAGCAGTAATGGTTGTGACACATGATATAAGAGCATAACATTAACAACTAAAATTAAAATGAATAAGCAGTACATGTCAGGCGTACCTATAACGAGGGGCACAAAACAGTTCTTCCCCTTCCCTTTTAATATTTGCATTATTGATGGAACCCTAGGTAGCTAACATTTAGAATAACCCTGACACCCACGGTCTTTGCCCATGACATTTTCTTCTTTATAACCAGCCCAAAAAAGCTAGTGCTCCAGGCATCGGTTTAAATAGGTATCAGAATTCAAAATGAACTATTCAAATTTGCAAGGTATGGGAGAAACAAACCCTCACAATCACTTGCAAAAGCGGCTACAATTAGGGAGATTTCCATGACTCCACAATCAGATATCTGGAAATCAATCTTCTATCAAAGTCCTGGGCTATCTATGTCATGCACTCACCTGGTTCCGACAGAGGTTCTGACAACTGAGATGATGCTGGACCTCCTATTCCCCCGGAGAGTAGCTAATGATCAAGGACCCACAACCCTTAAATCATACACTGTTCTTGAGAGGAAGTGGGTTAAGATGAAACAAGAAAAAATATACTTCTGTCACTGGTTCCACTCTGCTGCTTTGCGACACTGCATAGGAGCATCTAGACCTTTTGATGTTGATGCATGTGCGGTGCACTAGAAACAACAAGAAGAGTTGCTAACTAACAGTTCTCAGCTTATAGGCCCTGATTTAAGAAAACGGGTGCTGCATCCAGTGCAGCAGCATTTTTCTTGGGGCCCTTAGCACCCCCCTACTGCTACCATGTGTGAGCTGTATCTCAGATATGGTGCACCATGGTGGTAGTTAGGGGAACTAGCATCAACATTTTTGGCGCTAGATCGAAGCTTTGCTGGATTAGCATCAACAATTGTGACACAAAACCTGCACAACCCATTGAGGTCCATTCAAAGCAATGGCATTAGCCTTTAGAGTCAATAGGTCACAGCAGTTGGCGCTATTATGGCTGACAGAGCTAATTATTTAGTAGTTCTCTTACAAGAGTGCAAACGGAGGGAACAATGGTACAGGAGGTTCAAGGTGTTGAAGAACTCTGGGAGGAAATCCATGGGTTGCAGGGAGCTGTGAGGTGCCACAGTGGAAAGAGCTCATGAGCCCAGTCTGCAAAACCCACAGTACAGCGGGCACAAGAGGGGGTTGTGACAATGTATATGGGCAATATTCCCCCACTTAATCACAACCCTGTTAAACGAATTATATCATTGGGGCAAGCTCAGACTTTTCTGGCTGGACAAGCTGAATAGCGTCAAAATGAACTTCATACCTTAGCTGCTATACACACTGCCATTCACCCTCTCCAATAATTCCAGTCATTTAGTATGGCAATGCAAGTCCCCATGGTCGGCACGCTTGACTCTCCAATGCTCCATGGGTGAGGGAGGTCTAGGAATCCCCAACATAACATTTTACATGATAGCAGCCCAACTATGTGCATTCTTGGGTTAGAGCCAAGGTCCAGAGAGCAAACCATGAGTACAGATAGAATAAACATTTTCCCCATTTCTGCTTAAAAATCTACTCTGGCTTCCTAACAGGGTGAGGCCATGCTCTCCCCTACTCCTTCCACAACTGTAAAGCTCCTAAAATACTGACAACAATACTTGGCAAATGCATATTCCCCTCTTAACCTTTCTACCTAATCCCGATTTTTAATAATTCCAACCCCTGGGTCCCCTCTCACCCCCTCTCCCAAGCCCCTCCCCAGGCATACCATAGTTTGAATTAGCATTTAGAACCAGAGCCACCCACCAACTAAAAACATTTTGATGGGGATGAGCTGCAAGAAAAAGCAGATTTATCAGCTAAATTCAACATAGATGGTCAAGAGGCTTTCAGGCTCATGCAGGTCATAAATTGGGTGGGGGAGGCTGGGTAAGGTACTCTCCTTAGGGGAAACCGCTATAAATTCCCTCCATAGCAACAACCTTGGAAAGAAAGGTATTTCCTGGTTGTACTGCTACATTCTTGGCCTGTCTAAAACCACACCTACCTAGCGCAATAGGAGAGGGTCCTTGCAACCCAAATCTCAGAGGAAACTTGGTAATCTCTTTGGAAGAGGGCCATGAAGTCCCCCACTGATGCCACTTTGGAGAGTGCATATAAAATACTGACACACTGGTACCTTATGCCACTGTGGTTACATATGATGTTTGGTAGCCCTAATATATGCTGGAAGGGGTGAAGTGGCCAAAGTTCTGGGTTTTTGGTTGGCAGAGGTATGCACCCTGTCCAAGCAGGAACACAGAGAAAACACCAGAAAAATACTGCTCACCAAATCCAATAAGTTGAGATATGAATTTTAAAGATTAAAGGTAAAAATAGTGCTTAGAAGTAATAAACACCTTGGAGGTTATCTGGTCAAGCTAGACCAGGACAAAGTCAAGAGTTCAGGCTGACAACAATGGACTGGATACAGAGTCCAACCAAGGCCTCCTGGACAAAAGTACATTGATCCTGATCACAACCCGAAGAGGCAGGGTACAGTTGAGTGATGCATTGAGAGTCTCCACTAAACAATGGCGATGGACTGGTACTGATGTTGAAGCACTGGTTCCGAAGCCACTGTGCTGAGTTTCTCCAGTCAGACAAGGGGATGGGTCAGTTGTCTCCCTGTAGGGGCAGCAATGCAGTCATTCCGATATGGGGGTTCTGATGGCGGTGCACTGTTTCTGAATGCGAAGTGCCGTGTCTGGTCCCCGCAAGGACAAGGATGTCCTGGTTCTGGCCCATGCAAAAGTGAAGATATGCCATTTCCAATGAAGATGTGTGGGTTCTAGAAGTTGTAGGTCTTTATACCCACTTGCAAGGGCCCATGACTGGATTGGCAGTTCAAGACGTGCTGCAAGCAAAGTCCAAGATGTGGAGGTGATGATGAGCTAAAGTCTTTTGTGTCCCTGTTGGAAAATGGGTTATTGGTAAGGGCAGGTAAGTACCTACACTTAGCAATACGCCACTAACCTCCACTTAGGTCCAGTTAGGTCTCAGTAAATTAAACCTAGCTCAAAACTTGGTAGCTTGGCAACGACCGACAAGGCTTAACTTAGGAGACAAAGGGGGTCATTCTGACCCTGGCGGTAAAATCCGCCAGGGCCAACGACCGCGGGAGCACCGCCAACAGGCTGGCGGTGCTCCCATGGGCATTCTGACCGCGGCGGTACAGCCGCGGTCAGAAACGGAAAACCGGCGGTGTACCGCCGGTTTCCCGCTGCCCTGGGGAATCCTCCATGGCGGCGCAGCTTGCTGCACCGCCATGGGGATTCCGACCCCCATTACCGCCATCCTGTTCCTGGCGGTTGTGGCCCCTGGCATGGCATGGGCACTGCAGGGGCCCCCGTAACAGGGCCCCACCAAGATTTTCAGTGTCTGCTATGCAGACACTGAAAATCGCGACGGGTGCAACTGCACCCGTCGCACCCCTTCCACTCCGCCGGCTCCATTCGGAGCCGGCATCCTCATGGAAGGGTGTTTCCCGCTGGGTGGGCGGGCGACCTTCTGGCGGTCGCCCGCCCGCCCAGTGGGAAACCCAGAATACCCGCGGCGGTCTTTTGACCGCGCAGCGGTATTCTGGCGGTTCCAGCCAGGCCGGCGGCTTCCGCCGCCGGCCGGGGTCAGAATGACCCCCAAAGCGTAAAGCACTCAAATATCACAAAACAGTAATTAACTAAAACACAGGAAACAGTTTAAAAATCCAAAAGCAATTTATAAAAATAGGAAATATTTTTAGCTTTAAAATGACACCAAAACTAATAAAATCAGATAAGGGGAACCGGCGATATGAATTTTTAAAGCTGGATTGCTTTCTAGCGCATAGAAACAAAAAGCGCCAATCTGGTCATCTGGTCGCACCTCGACCATGGCAAAGTCAAAGTTTAAGGCTGAACGCGATGGAGCCCGCCTCAGCCTCGTTCAAAAGTTTACCTTAGGACTTAGTCATTTTTCTGGAGATTTTCTTCAGCAAGACGTACCTGCCAGTCTAATCCAACCTCCTAGAACTCTTCCTTGGATATGCGTCGCAGGAGCCCTCAGTGGAGATTTTTGCCTTTGGACTTAGCCGTTTTTTCAAGGTGAAAATACTTCGACCGGGTCACACCTGAATCTTGATCCGTCGTCCTTGGAGCCCTCCTCGGATACACTGCCTGGGAGGTCCCGGTCAACTTCATACATTCAGACTTAGTCCCTTTTTTGGAAATTGTCTTTACCGGGACGAACCTGCAAGTCAAGCAGGGTTGCGGTTTAGGCAAGCCGCCTAGAGTTGCCGTGGTGGGTCGGTCCCTCTATGGAGCTTTTTTCCAAAAGTTCTCCAAACCTCTCTAAACTTCTGGATCTTCTTCCAGATGGTCTTTGAAGGTTCTTTTGAGGTCCACAGTTCACCCCAAGGTTCCAGAAGCTCTGAGATGCTCCATGAGGGTGCGGATTACAACTCCCAGAATGCACCTGGCACAAACTCTTTTTTGGCCACTGGACAGTGGTCAGCTGGTTGGTTTCTTCAGGAGTTGGTGCAGGGGACTCTGATTAGCAAGCTTTCACCTATAGCGAATAGGGAGTCCCTCCTTGAACCAGTTGAAGCAAGTCCTTCTTGTGGTGAAGCCCAGGTGTGAAGCTGGTGCAGTCCTCCAGAGTGCAGTGTCCAGGTGCATGCCAGGGGTCCAGCAGGGCAGTTCTTCTTCTTCTGTAGTTCCTCCTTGTTGGAATCTGATGGGGATCTGAGGTGTGGGTGCAGGTCTGCCAGTTTTATCCTTGCTCCTGAGTGAAAAACAGGGGGGTCCTGGTTCTCCAATCAGGGTCAGGGTCCATCCCCCTGTGATGACCACTTCCTGGGAATTGTGGCAAAAATCAATCCCAGGGAGCAACATTCCTCAAAAATCCATCACGGCTGAAAGTGATTTTTGGAGGTTACATCTGGCTGAGCCCACCCACTGGTGTGGCTAAAAATCCTAAACACACCCCTCTCCTGCCCTCTCCTAATCTGAACAAGGGAGCATCTAATTGTCTGAGTTTGCAGGATGTGAGGGTGTTGCTGGGTTGCTCCAAATGTCATTCCCTGCCTTTGAAGACCAGTTTGGCAGCTCTCCCCCTTCCTGCTTCCCCATCTGCTGAGGGGATATCTCCTCCCCCAGGCACATTTATTTGTATTGAGCCAGGCCACTTCATACCTCATCAAGTCAGCCTGGCCAGGCTGCCAGAGGCTGGCCAATCAGAGAAAAGCAGCAAAAACACTGCAGGGCTGAAGTTGGCAACTTTTCAGGTAAAGTTTTAAACTCTTTACCTGAACAAGTTATATTAAATCCAACAACTATAAATTGTGGGATTTATTATAACAATTAATTTGATACCACACTTGTAGTATCTGTTACTTAAGGGGATTTTTAAAATTAAAATAAAGTCTCCTCACTCTAGCCTATGGAGGCCATTAACTACAATGAGGGAAAAACAAATGTGGCTGTTTTACCTCACCAGGGCTTATAAAACTATTTGTATAAGGTCCCTGCTTATAGTTACATGGCACCCAGCCCTAGGGACACATAGGGCACACCTCAGGGGTGACTTATATGTAACAATAATGTAGTTTAAGACTTTGGAACTACTTTTAATTCCAAAGTCGAATTTGCATGTAACTTTAATTTAAATGCAGCCAGAAAGGCAGGCCTGCCTTTAAAATGACACTAGGCACTTCTGCAGTGCACCTATGGGGGCACTACCTTTGCTGGGGTCCTTAAACCTCCATGCCCTACCATATACTAGGGACTTATAGGTAGGTGAATTTTGCCACTTATAATTAGCCTAATTTGCATATCTACTTTACACAGAGCACTGTCCCTGGGACTGGTAAGCAGTACCCAGGGTACAGCCAAGAGTCAGTAACCACCAGTACCTGTCCAAACAGTTTGGGGGTGACCAGGGCAAAAAGGAGGACTTCCCTACAGTCTCTGAGACTTCAGAAGAACAGAACACAAACCAGCAGGCCGCTGGAGGCACTATGGATTCAAGTGAGATATGCCCAGTCCTTCCTCAGCAGAGCAGGGGTCAGCAGGGCAGAATAGCAGAAAAGCAATTCTTCCAGTCCAGAGAGGCAGTCCTTGTAGTGGCACAGCAGTCCTTCGTCCTGGGAGAGTTGTTCACAGGTCCATAATTGTACTGAGTTCGTAGGACCAGAGGTCCAGTCCTTACACCCAGTTGTGTCTTTGAAGTAGGGGTGACTTCAAAGAAGGGTCTTTGAAGTGCACCGAGGTCCTTTCACCCTGGTTGCAGCCCTTTGTGTTGGAGCATGACTCTGCCCATTCAGGAGTAAGTGTCAGCTCCACACTCCCATCCTGCCCTTGCCCATCAGGATGTTAATAACCCATGAGTCACACCTAAGACTCCTTTGTGTGTGTCTATCTAGGGGTAGTGCACAATCCCAGATGTTACCCCAGCCCAGATGTGTATTTGAGACAGGCTGCAGGCAAACAGGGCTAAGAGCAGGCAAATGCCAACTTTCTAAAAGTGGCATTTTCAAAATTGTGACAATAAATCTGTCTCTACCCTTAAAGAGGATTTGTTATTACAATTCCAAAAATTACATGGCTACTGCTTCTCAATTAGGATTTACTGCTTATTAAATGTAATAAGAAATCCCCACTGTTAACCAATGGGAGGAGTAACCCTCACAATAGTAAGCAATGAATTTGGGAGTTTTCATTACCAGGACATGTAAGACCTTAAAGTACATTTCCTACCTAGGGCCTACCTTAGGCGTGAAGTATATGTAATAAAAGGATAGTTTATTGTGATTGAGAGCTTCTGAGTTTACAGTGACATCAATTGTGGTTGCTACTTGAGTAGGGTTTCACCCCCCTCACCATTCTAACATGATAGGAAATCATCAGTCCTTAAGCTTGTTACAAAGCAGAGGTTGGAAGTTTTCATGAAAGATAGTCATGAGTGGGTGCTTGAGGAAGATTTTTTTTCAAAGTGAGAAGGCTTGGATTCAAATGAAGGTTGCCAACCCTATAGTTTGCTTATGAATTGTAGGTTACTACTACTGAGAAACAAAGGAGGAATATACATTTCACCTGTTTATAGCACCAAAACACCCCAGGGTCTGCATGCATGCTGTAGTAGCACACAACATGGCAACACAAACTAACTCCTTCTCAATACATTGAAGTAATTGAATTGTTGGTAAGGATGTTGTATTGCAGAAAGTGTCTTTCAAGTTATTGTTCCCCTTGTGTTCTCTTCCCTTGTGTTAGCAAGGAAGCAAGCGGGAGCGGGGGTGACAAAGACAGAGAAAATACCAAGGTGGAGGAACACACCTGGATTGCCTCCTGCTTCCCCACTGCCGTCCTATAGTGGCATCACAATAGACCCAGCAAAGCATGATTGTCTCCTCCCAAATAATTAAAGCTTCCAGTGTTACTGAAATTTGTCATTTGTTCTTCCTAGAAAAGAAATGTTCCCCTCTTCAAAGATGTCTGCGTAGCAGAGGAGGCTACACAGTCCCGAATGCACAAGGTAATTGCTATTGATCACTACAAAGCATCCAACAGGCCTGAAACTATTAACACATCTGAAAAGACTTGGGCAACTTTGTATAAAGTTCCTCCATTGTTTCAAGCATCAGGGCTCGAGGCAGCTTGTACAGGTTGATGGAATTCTTCAAGCAGGTAATAACTCTCCACTCTGCTAGTTACAGCGTGATTATGTTCGTCTGTTATCTGCAGGACAAAATGGCGAGGATTTTGGAGGGTTAAGGTTGTGTGATAAAACATTGTTGCACTGCAGTTTTTGCAATGCTTATTCTAATTCAGCACACATGACTTCATTACAGTTTCAAGGGGCTTAAAATATATATATTTTTAAAAATCGATGTCACTAATGCCATTAAGAAAACTTCAACATTAAGGAACAAACGTAAAACATAAGCATACAGCGAAAACATTCTTAAGAGACATAACAGTTTGACGTCATTACCATGCCCTCCTCTTATTTATTTCTACCCTGTTAGATCAATGACAACATAGAGTGACCCTAAAGAAAATCGGTCAATCAATCGAACAAAATCCATAATGACCTAGGGTGCTGTGTCTCAATGACGTCAGGACTACAGACAGCGTTTTCTGCTTCAAAAATAGACATCGCAAAAGCCAAAACTATTACCACAACCAAGATAAAAAGGCATCACATAACACATGACAGGAGCAAGAAGTGCCAGTTTCTTTTTTTTTTTTTTTTTTTGTAAATGCCACATTTTACAAAATGTATTTTCAAGATTTGCCCAATATTTGTTGCTCACTTTTTTTTGCAAGAGTTCTGTAGTATTTACCAGTTGCGTCTTGCTGGAGTTGCGGGGGTGGGGATGAAGGGAATCAGGGCAGATATAAATAAATTAAAATATATAGATGTAAAAAAAACTTACCTCTGCTCCGCGAGGCCGCTCCTCTGCTGGCTCCAGGCACAGGCTCCCAGCCTGCCCTGCGGCCAATCTAGATGCTGCTCAGAGCAGCATTAGGATTGGCTGGGAGCACCCAGCCAGGGCGCTCGCATGCAGACTGGGAGCCTGTGCCTGCTCCCTCCAGCCCCGCATCACAATGCTGGGCTGGAGAGAGCCCTGTGCGCATGTGTGTTGAGGGGAATGCTCTGTGAACTCCCCTCACTGCTCATCACCCCCATGGCCCCGCCCCTTGCATAATGAAAGAATAATAAACATAGGGTATTATACTTTCGTTGTAAAAGGTTTGCAGCTTCTGCTGCTGGCGGAGGGGAGCGACGCTTCTCCGCCATAGCGGAGGAGCCACCACTGGTATTTACTGAATTGACATTCATAGCATGACAACATGTGTTCCTGTGTCAATCCACATGTATGTGCAGTTTTCTATGTCATTTTCAATAGGATTCTGCCTCTATATGCAACACTAATGGTAGCCCAGTGCCTTGCAGGCGTGGTTTTAGTGTTTCAATCGGAGTCTGATTTTCCTTAAGATGATGAGTTATCGGTGGTTTGATTGGGGCTATTCATCAGCCAGGTGAATGAGTACTAAGATATCAGTCAATGTTCTGGGAGTTTCACCACACAGACTCACCAAATTGCTGGATGGATCTTTTTCCTGGATATTTTAGGGTACAATGTGCCTCAATGACAAGCTAATGTTATATTGTTATTCTGTGTTTAAGTGCTTTGTTGGGTGATAGTGTGTGGTGTGTCATTGGATGGGCTCTTGTAAGCACTAACCACAGTGAGACCCAGCTATACTGTGTTAGAAGTGTGTGCTTTGGGTATGTTATAGGTGTGAAGTGTGATTGGAGATCTGTGATGTTGTGAGCAGGGTGATGCCTTGCTACAGGGAAGACCTGTGGTCTGAGGGATGCTCATGTAATGTTCCATTCCTTGAATGACGTAATTAGGGGTTGTTGGACTTTTTGCCTTACGCAGGGTCATCCCCAGTCTTTTTGCCTCCTTCCTCCTGGTTTTTCTGACCTCTCGCTGTTGGCTCTAGGACTCTGAGCACTTTATCACTGCTGACCAGTGCTAAAGTGCAGGTGCTCTCCCATCTAAAGTTGGTATGATTGGCTTATACCTAATTGGCATATTTAATTTACCTATAAGTCCCTTGTACAGTGGTATCTCTATACCCAGGGCCTGTAAATTAAATACTACTAGTGTACTACTTGCGCCACCCACTGAAGTAGACTTTCAAACCTGTCTCAGGCCTGCTAACGCAGGGCCTGTTTGCGCAGTTTTCTGCCACAGGGACCTGGCATCTGAACTTACTTGCCAGGCCCAGAACTCCCCTTTTACTACATGTAACTCACCCCTAAGGTACGCCCTAGCTAGCCCTATGGGCAGAGTGCCATGTATGTAGAAAGGCAGGACATGTGCCATATTGCATGGCCTGTCCTGGTAGTGACAAACAGCCTAACTTGGTGCCTCACTGCTGTGAGTGCTGCCTTCTCATAGGATTGCATTAGAAATGCCCTGCCTTATGTGTAAAGGGTATTGTCTGATTTATGAGGGGTAGCGTAGGCGTGTTTGGTATGGTTGTGATGGTGATAATAAATGCTGCTTACTGGTGTGGGTGTATTGTTTATTACTATCACAGAAATGCCACTTCTAGAAAGTGCGCATTTATCTGTGCTTATGACTCTGGTGTTTTGCAGCTTGACTCCAATCAACGTCTAGGCAGAGTGACAGTTGGGGCTTTGTGCATACTTTTCAAACAGCCTGTACACAGGGAGGGTGGAGGTGTCACAGAGGTGCATCTGCATACTGAATAGTCTTCCTGGGCTGAGAGAAGGGAGAGGCGGGGCACACCTACATTTGTAAAGGCTGTGCCCTGGCATCACACAATAGGGTCGTTAACCCCCCACTGATGTTTGGAGCCTGTGCTGAAAGGAGAGAGGGGGCACTCCCAGAACCAGTTGTAACTGGCTGGAACCTCCTCTCCCTACCATGGTAAGACACTGTAAGAACTGACTATAAGTACAGGGGAATTTTCCCCACAATTTGAACATTCTTGGAACTTGAAACTGGACACAGAACGTTGATGAATGGACTCACCAGAAAACCACCATGGACTGCTTCTGCTGTGCTGACCTGTGACCTGCCTGGTCACTAGGATGAACTGCCACCATCTTCACCCCTTGTGCAGGCCTGTATCTGGGCCCACCAGCCCTGTGCGCTTCTTCTTGTTTTACTGTTCCCAGGGGCAGGGTGCTGTGGCCCCTGACCCCTGCTCCGATCTCTACATCTTTTCCTTAGCGCTTGGGGAAAAGCGCTCTCTCTGGAATTGCTGCAGAAGATCACCGCCGCAGCCCGGGCTGCAGATTTGCCTCAGCGCTTTGAAAAGCGCTTTAGTTCTGTTCCCAGGATCACCGCCGCAACCCGGGCTTGGAAGCGAGCCTACATAAGCGTTTCATTGCTGTGGAAATCACCGCCGCGACCCGGGCGCCGCATCTGTGTCTAGCGCGAGGATCGCGCTGTCCATAGTGCCCCCGGGGCACTTACTGAAGCCAGGAAAGGAGCTGGGCCGCTCCTATTGTGCCCCCGGGTGATGCACACTTTACGGAGCGCCCCCGGGCACACGACGGCACCAACTCCCTGAGCTGCCTCCCTCGTGGACGAGGGACGGCAGCAGAGCGGCTCGTGCACCGGACCGGGTGCTGCCGCAGAAGGAAGCAGGTGAGGAGCCTCAACGGAGGCCCCTGATCCCTTTACCTCCTTTGGGCAGCCGCACCGCGGACAAGGGTGGCTGCCCCCTCTCTATGCAGGACACGGGAGAAACAGGAGTTCCCTTTTCCCCGGTCACTGCCCTAGGGGCGCGATCGCCCCCCCCCCCCCCTTAAATATTTGTGGCGCTTTGGCCCTCCCCCCCTTCGGAGAGAGCCATTAGAGGCCAGGGGGGCCCCACAAGGATGACGGGTCCCCAGAGGGGACCGTTCTTTTCGTTGTAGAGGGGGTGCAGACCGCCCCTCTCTCCCAAGAAACCTCAGAGGCCCCCGTTTTGCGCATAGGAGCGCCGGGGGCCCCATTGTTCGTCTTCTAGGCACTGGGAGTGCCTCCTCATCACAACCAGGTACTGTTTAAAGGACCAATATAGTTGCAATCCAAAGTTCTTTCTACAGACTGTTATTGATATATATATTACCTACCTGCGTTGGATGTTTTTACATATGTGTATGCAAATGTTCCTGTTATGGGCATGACATGCTAATATGTTTTTCTAACTTGCCATATATTTTCTAATGTTCCTACTATGGGCGTTTTATGATTCTTATGACAAGTGTTCTAATGTGATAACGTGTTTCCTTACTACTGCTTATGTTGCAGAATACTGAGTTACCTGTGTGTTATGTGTGACTACTGCTAATTTGCAGAGTAACTAATGTGTAACGTTCTGACAACTGCTAAGGTAGCAGGATAGTACTGATATGTGATGTTTGGTCTGATAATTACATTGGGTACAATACAGTATATTTTCATATAAACTGGTGTTGTGTTTCCTTTGTGGGGGGGATATTGCGTCACATGTGTTGTGTATGTTGTGCAAACGCTTTACACATTGCCTCCGGGTTAAGCCTGACTGCTCGTGCCAAGCTACCAAGGGGGTGAGCAGGGGTTATCTTGGACGTGTAACTCCCTTGCCCTGACTAGAGTGGGTAAGTTCTGCCTGGCTGAGGTGCATACCCTTGCCAACCAGAAACCCCATTTCTAACAGGGGTGTGCAAAGCTTTCTGACTCACAGCTTTGTGATTTGTTTTATTTAAACTTTGTATGCTTGGCAAAGTGTAAAACTCGCAAATAAAAGAAAAAAAGAAGGGACTTTTTTTTTGTTATCTATCTTCATGGAGTTTTGCGAATGAGTGCTGCCCCCTGGACATTGTGCTTCATTGGGGACAATCTCCTGGGACCATTGTGGTGGCTCTGGGCCTATCTGTGGGATTGATCTGAGTTTCCTGCCCCACCTGTGACCTGTCAATCAGGAACCTCAGGCCTAGGTCTCAAAGTTTGCTGACCAGTATTTTTAAGTCAGAGTTGATAGAGAGTTCATGACAGGTGAATTTGATAATAGTGATCCGATTTTGTTTTTATATTTGAGCGTATCATGGTGCACATTGACATTGAGATTGACTATTCCAATATTAACATCAGAACTGTTTTTCTTTTTTCCACACATGCGTGATGTCACATAGTCTCTGATTATTGATCTGTTAGTGGACCACTGAGTTTCCTTATTTCCTACACCTGTGAACTCACATATCTTTTTCCCCTGAGTGTTAGTTGTCATCAGTAATTCAAGAAGTGTATTTGCAAGTGCCCTTTTTGCTTAGATTTCTCTGTTTAGTACCCTGAAATCATATTCTGGTGATAAATTGTAAGCATTTTGGGTGCAAGTTCATATCTTTCTTAACATCTAGTCACAAATCAGTCAACACTTGCCAAAGTGCTGAGTTTTCCACGGAATCAACCCTCACGCTGATCGATCAGCAGTTTACACAGTTTTGGTACTACTGGGGGAGGTCGTATAATGCTGGCTTATCAGCAAAATGTCCTCTTTGCATTATGGTTATTGCAGTTCATAAAACCTTCAGTAGCTCACAAGTACGGAAATGTTCACCATCATTTGGTACAGATTGTGCTGGCAAGTCTGTGCATTGCTATACACATTTTTCTGGGTGATTGTCTATCTCAACAGGATGCACCAGTTCAGACGTGGGGTGCTTGAAATGCTGCTTGTTTTGTGAGAGGTCAAGTACCACTCCAAAGCATACTGGATCATTTCAAGGATCACAATCCTAATCACTCCCAGAGGAGCTTTAAAAATATCGGTGTTGAGGGAACACACTGCTCTCCTTTCAGCATAGTTTGTTTTGTGGTTTTATATAGCACAAAGCATGCATGAGTGCTTTGCATGAGCACCAGTTAATTTAAAGAACAACACATTCATTTTTTGGTAGGCATGGGGAGATTAAGTGATTTGCCCAGAATCACAGGCTTTTGAGCCTCAAACCCGGCCTCCCAGCTCCAAAGTTGGCAGCTCTGGCCATTAGGCCACATCCTCTCCCTTTGGTTTCCTTCCACATCTTCTGCTTTTTATTGTGGTAATGTGGCAATACCTCAACACCAGGTGGTACATTGTAGGGCATATTGAAAAGCCCCTTGCGCCATTTTAGCACCGCCATAGCATAATTTTTGTGATGCTAAGGTGGCACCAAAATGGCTTTCCTGCTGTACCATACATACACAAAGTGGCCCAATGCATGCATTGTTCCACTTTGTAACCTCCTGCACCAAATTATGCCTGCGCCAGGCATAATGTATGCAAAATGAGCGTTCCTGCACAGGGAGGCCCGAAACAATGGCACAGTGAAATTTACAACATTTCACAGCTCAATTTTTTCCGTCATTTTTAACGCCTGCTCTGAGCAGGCATTAAAATGACACATCCATTATCTTCAATTGGCCTCCCTTTCCTTTGCTGCATTGCTTCACAACTTTTAACGCTAGTGTAGCAAAGGGCACAATAGCGTCTAAAATGTTGACGCTATTGTGTTAACACCTGCCTTGGTATGCTGTATCATAAATACGGTGCAACCATGGTGTCGTTAGGTGCCAGTAGGGCGGCGCAAGAAAAGTGGTGCACCATCTATGATGCTCCACTTTCTTGTAAATATGCCCACCCCCAGTTTTTTCACTTCTCTCTACTCTTGAGCATGGGTTTTAGGGTGATTGCCCATTATCAACAGGAAGCAGTGATTTAAAATCGGGTTTCTTATATTTCATCAGATCAGGAACCTAGGAAGGACTGGTGTAGGCAGACTGGTACCCTTCTCCCACTCCCAATTGTTTACATTTCTTTATGGTTTTGGTAGGTTATGTGTGTAGTTCATGACAATAAACTATGCAAACTCACAGACCCTAGTTTTGGAGCAGTGTTTGGTCTGTATATAGTTCGAGGTGTGTAAAGTGGTCAGCATACAGTTCAGACACAAGCATCACTCATCAACAATACATCTAGAAGACATAACCAGTGGTAATGCATAGAATATAAAAGTCAGTCTTAAGAAAGTGTTAAAAAAATTTCATTTGAAAGATTTTCCACAGAACATATTTTGTGGTAAGAACAATTTGGATTTGTTATGTTTTTTATTTAGTTTAATACTCTGCTTCATCAAGTTAGAATACGAAAAAAGTATATAAGCTAACAACTCAAAACGTACGTTTAACTGATGACGCGATCTTAAACAATATTTTTTAATTTCTCATCAAAACAAATAGTATGTTCACACTTCAAAGTCAGTTGCTTAGCAAATTGTTAAATTTACTGTTTTCTTAATTTATCCATTTTCTATGCCAACTGGGTATATATTGTGCCCCAAGGTTTGCAACAGTTCTCCGCAGGAAAAAAAAAACTCTGTTGTCCTAAGTGTCTTCGTAATCCTCATTCTGCTTCCCTGACGAACTTTGAGTTGCTTTTCCACTTGGTCAACATTTCAAAGACCCTCCAACTTTGAATCTAGAGGGCACTTTTATCACTGTGCCTGCCCCATTTCCTTTGGTCCCATCGGGCTTTCTACAGAAGAAAGACTTGCAAACTGTGTTGTAAATAATATATCAGAGAATCTTCAAGGACATGGACTAATGGAAAGCAGAAGGTGACGGTGGGGTTCTCTATTACTGCTTGTCAGCTTCGCAACTACCACCACAGGTGGTCAATTGCTATACTTTGAAGGCTCCTACACTGCACTGCAATATCACTGTGGGGGAATTGTCTCTCCCCTTGACCCAAAAAGCAAGGATAGCTGATCTTAAAAGCAGATAGACTCCCCTGGGAGGACTGAGATGCCTCTGAGGTTTACCTTTAAAAAGATGCTTGTAACTGCATATTGACTGATTTATTTTTCGAGGCAACTTCTCTTGAGCGTTGATCTTGACATGGACTTTTTTGAAGTTGTATTCACTGTTTTATATACGATTTACATGTTATTATTGCAGATAAAGGCAAATAGGTGACTCTGGTGATTGCTAGGGCATGTCTGCTGGTGATGGTATCCCGAATGTGTTAGCAAGCGATATTTAATTGAAAATGCACAAAGGCTGCGGATTAAAAGTTGGGTTATTTGTATTTCATCCAAAACCCAATATACAAGGTCAATGGCGTTTCTAATAAAATCTAACACAGGAAAGACACTACAGCAAGACAACATCTAACTAGAAGGACCTGGCATTTACACTTCATGGTAATGAGAGCATCTATTTAGATAGCTCGTTTACATATCTGTATATCATTATCTAGGGGTCTCATGTAGAGTTATTGAGAGCACCACCATAAATTGGCAGTATTGCAGTCAAACGTGTAGTTCCTGCACTCCATTCAGAGTTAGGGGAAAAATCGTTGTTGCCATAGTGCCCTGTGCTCTGAGATCCCACCTGCAAGAGGGTTGTCATATAAACGTTTAGGGTGGGTAAACAACACCCACGTCCTCTAATCAAGGCATCACTGGCCTGATAAGAGTAACAGGCAGTGGCCCCTAGGCAAAGTTCGGATGCCCCCTGTGTGTCAGGTCCACTGTATAGTTGTTCTCAAGAAAAACAATTCTACTTTTGTAGTTTATTTCTTGGAAACAAAAAAACAATGCAAGTCGGTTCATTGAACATGGTGGCCGCCTGAAAACCATTCAATGCATTCAATGGAGCTCCTGCAGTGACTCTACTGAAGCAATGTACAATCCCACTTACCTGGCAAGGATCTCTAAATTTGATAGTCAGACTTGCACCAGAGGAGTGGAGTCCATAGCCTTTGCTGACATAGTGCACTAGCAGGACATACCTCAAAGTCTTAATGACCCCGAAAGTCCATTTAAATAAGTTCAGTGAAAACGTCACTGAAAAAACATTTGTAAAAGAGAGTGTTATAGCTGTTGCCTCATTGCCCCACTTCAATAATTAGTAAATAGGAAGTAATATGAATTCCTCTAGAAAGTTTACGTTGATGGGATAATATGGTTATGATCTAAAACCCCAAAAATAAAGATGTGTGCCATTTATGGTGAGTTATACAACCATAACCTCTCCATGCACTGCTCATGTATTCACACATGGTGTGAGCTATACGACCATAACATCCTCACACACTGCTCATGTATTCACACATGGTCTGAAAGATGGCTTCAGAAACAACAAAATCTATGCGCTCTGGCTGCTAGAAAACTGTGTACAGAGCATGACCAAAGACTGTGTCCAGTTCGCAGATGTGCTGAATGCAAGGCCTAAGTGTAGTCCAAGGCCAGTACTCAAAGACTAGGGGGCAATGTCAGATTTCAAGATCAGTATTTTTCATGGACAGGTGCATTTAGAAGCTGGGGTGATATCACTGATTATGTCAGTGATCACTACAGACGTGTTATTTGATGTCACAAGTCATCTAACTTGTTGCATCTTCTGTGATATCCTGTATAAGGTTGTGAGCAGTGAATTGGAAACGAGTTATAGTTGTGGAGTTGTAAAGGAAACTGGCACTTTCCAGAGTCTCTTTAGTGAACCATTAGGCAATTGCCATGCCTTGGGGGAGACGGATAACCCCTGTGGAGATACACCCATCACCATTGAAATTAAAATGTTTCCCAGATGAAATATAATAGGCCAGACACTCAAAGATGTCTGCACTCCTACATGTCATCTGGGTGTGAGAACAAATAATAGTGTTTACTAATATAACTTTTACCAAATGTGTGTAATTTCACATGTGACAACTCTCTTAGGGGCATATTTATACTCTGTCTGCACCCGGATTTGCATCATTTTTTTTACGCAAATCCATCGCAAACTTAACCCCATATTTATATTTTGGCGCTAGACATGTCTGGCGCCAAACTATTGGAGTTAAAGTCATTTTTTGCCTGCGGGACACTACCTTGCGTCAATGAGATGCAAGGTATGCGTTCCAGGGCTGCAAAATGACTCAAAGACCCTAGCGCCTTACTTATCCTCCCATGCAAAAACCACGCACAGGAGGAGGAGGGCCTTAAATAATGGCGGTAAGCCTCCTTAGCACCATTATTTGACGCCTGGGTCAGGACAGGCGTTAGGGGACCTGTGGGCCTTTTTCCATGGTCAGAGATCACAGAAACAGCCCACAGGTGACCTTCCCTGACCCCTGGGACACCCCCACCCATCCGCACAGACACCTGGAGGACACCTAAGGATGGGTGGACCCATCACAGGTAAGTCCAGGTAGGTATTTTTTATTTTTTTTGAAGTGCCATAGGGAGGCCTAACTTTGGCACCCCTACATGGCACTGTGCCCAATGGCCATGCCCAGGAGACATAAGTCCCCTGGGCATGGCCATTGGGCTTGGGGGCATGACTCCTGTCTTTACTAAGTCAGGAGTCATGTCCATGGGGGTTGTGCATAAAAAAAAATTACACTACTCAGGTTAGAATCATTTTTTTTTACTCTAACCTGACTAGCGCCATTCTTACTGCTCAACCTCCAGTTTTCCCTACGCCTCCCCTACCTGGCTAGCGTCATGTATTTTGACGCTAACCGGGCCTTAGCACAGACTTGCGCCATTCCTTAAACATGGCGTCCGGCGCTAACGCGCTAACACAGGTTTGCGTCAAAAAGTATAAATATGGGCTCAAGTGCTTTTTTTTTTTGCACACACAGATTGGAACACTAAAAAAGTTATGACTGCCTACAAACTAGTAAGATTGTGTGAAACTGTGAAATTCACCAACAGAAGAGAAGGAGTGGAACAAAATTGGTGGGGGTTCTCTCAGGGCCTCAAAACAAGAAGTTTAAGAAAGGAGCTAAGTAACACCCTCCACTGCCTCAGATATAAAAACTCTGATGTAAAGGGTATGAAAGAAAGAATGAAAACACTGAGGCAAGCAAATAAGAGGCAGCTATGGAATGATAAGCAAGATGCTGAGGAACTGACCTGGGCCAAACTTCATGGTTGTGGGAAAGTCATCCTTTTTTGCCTGATCACCCCAAAAACGTTTGGACTGATACTGGTGGTTACTGACTCTGACTGTGCTGTGGTCACTGCTAACCAGCCCCAAGGCCAGTACTCTGTGTAAAATGGTATATGCAAATTAGGAATAATTATAATTGGCTCTGACAACCTACCTTTAAGTTCATAGAATATTGGAGGACATGCATGTTTAGGGACCCCAGGATATTTTGGACGCCCCTGGATGCACTGCTGCTGTCCCTGGTGTCATTTGAAAGGCAGGTCTGCTTTGCTGGCTGCTTCTAACTTAATGTTAAGTCCAAATTCTAGTTTGGAATTAAAAGTACTTCCAAAGTACTAAACTACCTTATTTTTACGTATGTCACCTCTAACATCTGCCCTAATTGCCCAAGGGTTGTGTGCAGTGTAAATATAAGCAGGGACCTTATAGAAGATGTTTGATAAGCCCTGGTGAGGGAAACAGCCAAAATCGTTTTCCCCATTCTAGTCAATGGGCCCTGTAGGCTAACATTGGAGACTTTATTTTAAAATAATAAAGATTTATTTTTAATAGAGATGAGCTAAATATAGCAAGTTTGGTACCATATTAAATGTAATAATAATTCCAACAACTTGCCAATGCTGAATTTAATATAGCTAGCACAGGGAAGGAGTTTTAGAATTCTTTCTGAAAGTTACTAAAGTCAGCCCTGTAGTGCTCTTTCCTGATTGGTCAGCCTCTGGTAGCCTGTGCCAGGCTGCCTTGATGAGGTGTGAAGTGGCCTGGACTGAAACAAAGGAAGCATCTGGAGGGCCGAGAAATGCTACAGCAGAGAGCATAACAGGATGGGGGAAGTGTAGCCAAACTGGTCTTCAAGCCACTTAGGACAGAAACTGAACTTCCCCCATTTCCTGCAGCCCCAGACAGCTAGGAGCCCCGTGATTAAATTAGGAGAAGAACTGGAAAGAGGTGTGTTAAGGGAAACTTGGCCACGCCAATGGATGGACTCAGCCAGATGTAAACTCTAAGAGTGAATTTTTGCCATCTTGGATTTTTGAAGAATGTTGCTCCCTGAAATTGATTTTTACCACACTTCCTAGGAAGTGGTCACTGAAGAGGGTGGTGTCCTACACTCTATTGGACTCTGCTTCCCACCCCCAGAAGCAAGATAAATATGGCAGAGCTGCCCCACAATTCAGATCCTCGCTGGAAAAAGACACTGGAGAAGAAGGACTGCCCTGCTGAACCCCTGGCCTGCACCTGTACCCTGCACTCAGAAGAACTGCACCAGTTGCACACTTTGGGCTTCGTCAAGAAAAGGACTTTGCCTTGCTTCTACAACTCCCGGAGCGGACTCCCTGTCAGCTACAAAAGAGCTAACCAGAGTCCCCTGCATCAAGTCCTGCAAGAATAGCCCAGCTGACCAGTGTTCAGTGGCCATTTAAGGATTCTGACTAGGTGCATTCTGGGAACTGAAGTCCCAACTTCAAAGGAGCAACTCAGATCATCTGGAACCTTGGAGCAAGTTTGTGGACACTTTGAGGACCCAAAAAAGTACTTCTGGAAGAAGACCCAGAAGTATGGAGAAGTTCGGAGCAACTTTGGAAAAAAGCACCATAAGTGGATTGACCCAGCCTGAATTTTAGGTTTGTTCTGCCGAAAATCTCCGGAGGGCCTGACTTCCAGGATTTGACTAGGGGCTCGCGAAAAGCCAATCTGATGATGTTGCATCGAAATCGGTTTGCTGACGACGCCCGTCCAACGTTGCCGAACAAAAGCTCCAGAAAAGTTTCTAAGTGAGAGGTGAAAGTTTGACCGAGGCCTCACATGCAGTGCGTCCAAGAAGGGCTCCATCGCAGATGGCCTCAACTTTTGGCTTTGTCCTGGTCGAAAAAAATCTCCAAGAAATTTTGTGAAGGTAAAACTTTAACTGAGGCCTCAGTGTATTCGAACAGGGCTCCAACGAGGTAGCACTCCGATTTTGACTTTGCCCCTGTCAAGTGTGACCAGATGTCCCCGGTTAGCTCTTTTGGTTTTAGGCAGTAGAAAGTTGTTGTTTTTTTTTTTAAATGTTGTCGTTTGAGTGTCATTTTAAAGATCAAAATATTGTCTATTTTTATAAATTTGTGTTGGATTTTTATTTTGTGCTGTGTTTCACTTATTTTCTGTTTTGGTGATTTTGAATGCTTCACACACCTGTCTCCTCATTTAAGCCTAACTCCTCGCGGGACAAGCTACCAAGCATTGAGCAAGGATACATTTTTGAGACCTTGACTGGGCCTAGTGGGGGTTTGTGGCCTATTGATAAGAGTAGGTACCTACCTGCCCCTACTAATAATCCACTTTCCAACAATGCTGCATTCAAGATAAAAGATTCAAGGACATTCTGGGGGCTCACTTAAATCGGAAACCCAAAGGTCTGTATATTTCCATTAAACAATGGTCTGACCACATAAAGCAACTCTACTGGACAGCAGCTGATTCAAACAGCAGGCATAAGAAGTGTGATAAATGGACCAAAGAACATGAAAGCCAATTCACCAAGATCACCACAGGGTACCAAACAGGGACACACATCTTGAATACAGCTGATATGATAGATGGCCCACTGGGGGTGAGGAAAGTGAGCACAGTACAGATGCCTCTTAATATCAATCTTTGGCCACCCACAAGAAAAGTAGACATAGCCTTAAGGAAAATGAGAATTGAATCTTTCTGTGCCTTACAATCCACGTCTGGCTGGGTTTAGTTGACAGCTCCTTGTGCATTCACTTAGACACACCCCAAACACAGGATACTCAGCCTCACTTGCTTACATCTGCATTTTGAATGGGTCTTCCTGGGCTGGGAGAGTGGAGGGCCTGAACTGAAAGGGGGACTTGGTGCACTTCTAAGCCACTCTTTGAAGTCTCCCCCACTTCAAAGGCACATTTGGGTATATAAACAAGGCCTCTGCCCCTTCCAACTCAGACACTTCTTGGAGTAGAGACTCTACCTCACAGGCACTTCCTGGAGAAGATAACTGGAACCAGAACCTGCATCCTCTCAAGAAGAACTGCCTGGCGGCCCAAGGGACTCACCTGACTGCTTTCTGTGAAGGACTTCTGCCTTGTTGTTGGCCTGCTGCCTTGCTGTTCTCTGGCTGTGGTGAAGAAGTGCTCTCCAAGGGCTTGGATAGAGCTTGCCTCCTGTTCCCTGAAGTCTCAGGACCAAAAAGACTTCTCTCTTGCAACTGGACACCTTGTGCGGCAAAAATTTGACGCACAGCTTGCAAAAACTGACACACAGCCTGCCCCGCAGTGAGAAATTCACTGCACGCCAAACCGGAATGACGCAGTGCGACTTCGCAAGGAGAAGATCGACACGGCGCCTGCGTTATGACCGGAACTTCAATGCACAGGCCTCTGGATCAACGCACAGCCGACCTGGGACAACGCAGCCTGACCTCTAGAGGGGAAATCGATGCAGCGCCTGCCATGCGGAAGAAACTTCCGCGCAACACCCACCGGAGCGATGCAGCGCTTGTGACTTCGCTCCGCAAGCCCAGGATTCCACACAACAGACCCAGGGGCGTCTGAAAACCACGCAACCCGATGAGGATCCACGACCGAGCACCGGAAATCGACGCACAGCCGTTCCTGTGTGGAAACTAAACAAAGTATCGCCGTGTGCGGCCCGATAAATCAGCGCACACCCCTTTGTTTCTATGCTTCTCCTCCTCTGCGGCCGTTGGCCGAGATTTTTCACATGAACCAGGTACTTTGTAATTGAAAGAGACTTTGTTTGCTTTAAAAAGACTCAAGACACTTTGGGGGTCATTTTGGCCTCAGCGGTCTTTTTTGCAGACCGCCGAGGGACCGCCGTGCGGAAGACCACCAGTGGTGGTGGTTTGCTGCTCGGCCTATTATGACCGTTGGCAGCTCTCCGTCCTTTTACGGACGGAGAGCCGCCAACAGCCATACTGGCGGGCGGCGGGGAATTGGAGGTTGCTCCACCTCCACGCCAACAGAACACCGCCCAGCAAATCACGTCCTGTGATTCGCAGTGGCGGTGTTCTGTTGGCGGTGTGGTGTCGGCGGAGCTGCCCCCCTGGCTCCCGTCCCCTCCCGGAGGATCGTCGGACCAGGTAAGTCGATCGTCCGTGAGGGGAGGGGGGTGGAGGGGTTTTGTGTGTTGTGTGCGTGCATGGGGGTGTGCGTGTGTGTATGTAGAGGGGGTGTGTGAGTGCGTGTATGCTTGCGGGGGTGTTGTGTGTATGGGAATGAGTGCGTGTATGTCTGTGGGTATGTCTGTATGGATGTGTGCGTGTATGTGTGAATGTGGGTGTGCGTGTCTGACTGTGTGTGTGGGTGTAGGCATGTATGTCGGCATGTGTGCGTGTAAGTGTGTAGTTGGTGCCTGCTTGCGTGTCGTGTGGGTATGGGTGGTATGGGGGTCGGTGTGGGGAGGGGGGCCCTGCCACCTTTGGGGGGTGGCAGGGGTGGTGGGGGGTGTAGGGTAGGGAGTCGGGGTGGGGGAGACCCCTATCAGTGCCAGGGAAGGAATTCCCTGGCACTGATAGTGCTTACCGCCATGGATTTCATGGCGGTTCAAACCGCTGGAAATCCACGGCGGTAAGCCAAGTCCAGATACCGCCGAAGGTATAGTGAAGGCCGCCGGGCTCTCCGCCCTGACGGGCGGAACGGAGAACCGGCGAATGGTCATAATTCCACAAAGTAAGACCACCAGCCTGTTGGCGGTCTTACCGCCGGTTCTCCGCCTTCCGCCAGGGTCGTAATGACCTCCTTTATATCACTTTTCAGTGATATCTCTACATTTACTTATTGCATCTCTGATCGTTTTGACCTGCAAATATCCAGGTAAATATTAGATATTTTTCTAAATACTGTGTGGTGTATTTTTGTGGTGCTATATTGTGTTATTGTATGATTTATTACACAAATACTTTACACATTGCCTTCTACGTTAAGACTGACTGCTCAGTGCCAAGCCACCAGAGGGTGGGCACAGGATAATTGGGATTATGTGTGACTTACCCTGACTAGAGTGAGGGTCTTTACTTGGACAGGAGGTAACCTGACTGCCAACCAAAGACCCCATTTCTAACACAGAACATATACATTTGAATACATTGAGGACACTGCACAGCAACTTGAATTTAATCCTCTGCTTTGACAGTGAGTGTAGGAAAGTACCCTCTTTTTGCCATGGTTACACCCATTTTCAGCCTGATGTCAGTGTGCTTGACTGTGTTCACTGGGATCCTGCTTACCAGGAGCCCAGTGATTATGCTCTCTCTCCTCAAACTATTGTCACTGCATACTGATAAAACAGTATTTCACCCAAAATTGGCATACTGGTGCCCTCTTATAAGTCCCTTGTATATGGTAACTAGGTACCCAGGGCATTGGAGTTCCGGGGGATCCCTATGGGCTGCAGCATATCTTTTGCCACCCATAGGGAGCCCATGCAAAGGCTTCTACAGGACTACCATTGCAGCCTTTGTGAAATGGTATATGCACCCTTTCACTGCCATTTACACTGCACCAGGTCACTTATAAGTCACCCCTATAGCAGACCATCCAGCCCTGAGGGCAGGGTGCAGAGTGCCTGTGTGTGATGGCACCTCTGCACTAGCAGAGGTGCCCCCATGACCTCCAGGACCATTTTCGCGGACTTTGTGAGTGCGGGGACGCCATTTTACGTGTTTACCGGACATACATCACTATGTCCAGCTACATAATGGTAACTCCGAACATAGGCATGTTTAGTATCAAACATGTTGGAGTCATATCCCAATGCTTTTGCAAGCATTGGTTGCATGATTCCATGCACTCTGGGGGCTCCTTAGAGGACCCACAGTAGTGCCATTCCTGCCTTCTGAGGTTTTTCAGGCAGCCTTAGCTGCTGCCACCTCTCAGACAGGTTTCTGCCCTCCTGTTGCTTGAGCAGCTCAAGCCCAGGAAGGCAGAACAAAGGATTTCCTTTGGAAGAGGAGTGTTACACCCTCTCCTTTTGGTAATAGGTGTTACAGGCTTAGGAGGGATAGCCTCCCGAAAGGGGAGTGACCACTCCCATGTCCATCACCACCCCAGGGGTGGTGCTCACAGCTCCTCCAGAGTGTCCCTGGGTTTTGCCATCTTGGATTCCAAGTTGACAGGGAACTCTGGGAGCATCTGAGTGACCAGTGCCAGCAGGTGACGTCAGAGCCCTCCTCTGATAGGTGCTTACCTGTTTAGCTGACCAATCCCCCTTTCAGGGCTATTTAGGGTCTCTCCCTTGAGTGGTTCTTCAGATTCGGATTGCAAGTCTCCAGCAGGAATCCTCTGGATCCTTTACTTCACCTTCTCACTGAAGAAACTGCATCTGGACCCTCCATGAACTCTCCAAAGTGAAACAAAGAAGCAAAGACAACTTCTGCAACATTGTATCTTCAGCTCCTGCCAGCAGCTGCAACTGTTTCCCAGTCGTACATCCTCAAAGGACAGCCTGTCTTTATCCTGCATCAGAAGAACGAAGGAACCTCCTTTGGAGTGAAGGAGTCACTCCCCTGCTTCAGCACGCACCTCTCTGCATCGATGACCGGTGGCATGGATACCCACTCCTGACGAGTTACAAGCATCCTGCATGACAGGTGATGGACTAAAGTGGTCCCAACGGTCTTGATGTCCTTTTGTCCAATTTGGTGGAGGTAAGAGCTCACCTCCCCATGCAAGACAGTACCCCCATGCACCATGTGTTTTGCAGTTGCCAAGGCTTGTTGGCATCCTTCCACAAAGTTCTTTGTGCACCGTGCAGCTCTGGCCCCCAGCACTCTATCATGCAGCGCACAGCGGCGTGGGATCCTTTGTTGTAGAGCTGCGTGGGCCTCCTTTTGCACCGTTTTTGTCCCCGTACTGTGGGACTCCTGTACGCACTGCCTGGCCTTCTGTGGCTCTCTGAATTACTGAGAGATCCCTCTGACTCCCCCTTCTGGATAGAGTCCACCAGGCCCCCCCGGACTCTGTCAGTGCCATTTTCCGCTAGCAGCCAGCTTTGTGTGTGCCAAGGTTGTTGGTGGAATCCAGCAAAGTAAATCAGATTGCAATCATCCATCTGTCATGGGACATCATCTGCACCAACCATGAACCCGCATCCATCTTCTTGGGTGCAGTACTGACTGTTGTTCTTCAGCAGTGGTTCTTCTTTTGCACCTTCATCCAGGTTAGCAGGGGCTCTTGTTCTCCTTGGACTCTTCTGTGCTTCTTGGAATTGGTCCCCTTCTTCCACAGGTCTTCAGGAATCCACTGTTCATATCTTGCAGTCTTTTCGGGTTCTTGCAATATCTTCGTTCTCATGTTCTTGTGTGTTCCAGGAAAGTTACATTGATTTACTCCCGCTTTCCTGGGCTCTGGGGTGGGTTCTATTGCTTACCTTTGGTGTTTTCTAATACTCCCAGGGCACATCTACACACTACACTTGCCTAGGTGAGAAACCAACATTCGCATTCCACTTTCTTAGTTTATGGTTTGTGTTCTCCCTAGGCCCATTTCTAACTATTGTGATTTCTAACAGTTTTTATTGCTATTTCTGCATACTAGTGTTTATAATTTGTGTATTACTTACCTGTTAAGGGAGTATTGCATCTATGGTATTTTTGTTGTTTGCGTCACCAAAATAAAGTACCTTTATTTTTGTTACACTGAGTATTTTCTTTCATGTGTGTGAGTACTGTCGGACTACAATGGTATTGCATGAGCTTTGCATGTCTCCTAGATAAGCCTTGGTTGCTTAGCTACAGCTACCCCTAGAGAGCCTGGCTTCTAGACACTGCCTACATTTCACTATTAAGGGATAACTGGATCTAGTATAAGGTGTAAGTACCATAGGTGCACATTACTAACCAGGCCAGGCTCCTACATTGGTGGCAGCGGTGGGATAAGTACTTGCAGTTGCCTTATCACTCTGTTGCCTGGTGCTTTCCACAGGAAAGATTACTCTATACCTAGAGCTATAAATATATACCTAGTATAAAGGTCTAGGGCCAGATGTAGCAAAGGTTTTTACCCATTCTGTGTCTATGGGAAAAAGTGTTCGTACATATGGCCCCTAGTCTCTTATTTTCCATTGTTTTCTATGGGGTAATACTCTTATTATTATTAAATATGCCAATTATGAAAAAGCCAATTACACATACAATTTCACATAGGGAGCACTTGCACTTTAGCACTGGTCAGCAGTGGTAAAGTGTCCAGAGTAACAAAAACAGCAAAAACAGAGCCCAGCACACAGCAACAACCTTGGAAGTAGAGGCAAAAGGTTATGGGAGACCACGCCAAGGATGCCAGGTATAACAAATACACCTAGTAAAATTAAATACAGTTAAAAAATTCTATAGTGTGAGCATAATATTTTAAATTATAATTGAAATTCCACACTATTAGCACACATTCCTAAATAGCAGCAGTATCTGTTAAGAATCATGGAATCATTCTCTAGGCGATTACTGGTTGCCAGCATAAATGCATCTGCAGCACGCAGAACCCCATCACTGACATTCAGCAAAAATTAGCAAGCATAGAATTAGGTAACCACATTTGAATTTGAGTCCATTAGTATTAGTTACCTTCTGAAACGCCCACATGCCACAGTGTTGCCCGATTATGTCCACACAAAAGATCCCTGCACTATCCAACAATGGCTCCATTTTTTCTATGTTTCAACCTAACTCTATCTTGGCCTATTTTTCACATTGCCACTTGAGTAGTGTGATAAGAAATTCTGGCCCAGATTTATGAAGCTCTAGTATCACATTAGCATCATTTTTTTTACGCTAATATTGCATTAGGCTTCAAAAATCACCACAACATATTTACAAAGTGGCACAGTGCCTGCGTTGCACCACTTTGAAACCCTTTGCGGCACATTATGTATGCGCCATGCATAATGTAAGCAAAAGGGGTGTTCCCCCGTTAGGGGGACCTCATAAATGGCACAGTGGAATCGAAGAGATTTCACTGCATCATTTTTTTTCGGCTACTTTTAATGCCTGTTCAGAGCAGGTGTTAAAAGGGGGCATACCTTTGGTTACAATGGGTCAGCCAAAATGTTGGCGCTAATCCTGGAAAGTAAAACAATAGCTTCAAAACCTCTGATGCTATTACCCCTACCCTGCGCCATGGTGCGCAACATTTTAAATACGGCACACACATGGTGGAGGCACACGGGGGCCCTAAAGGATGCAAAAAAAGTGAATCTGCCCCTCTGTTTGACGCAACACTAATGTATGAAAATCTTGCAAAACACGAGCATTCCTTTACCTCATGAGCCCTGCATAGAGACGTTTCACCCACAGCAAACCCACCCCCTAAAGGCAATTATTGATTCCATATCACCCCTTGACACAACCACTAGGTTATTCCTGATGTGTTGGTACTTGGAGTGACCATGTTTAATGGAATCCAGGGCTTGATTTTGTCGTGGCAGTCTGCACAATTTACCAGGAGTGCAATTTAGCAATCTGCAATAGATCAGCATTATGGCAGTGTCCTCGGGTAATCACTGCCCAACAACAGAGCAGCACCGTGCGACACACGCTGTCATTTCATCCCAACACTTCATTTTAAAAATGACACCTTTAAATGTAAGATGCATATCGAGCCGGAACCAAAGCAGGGCAATTTTCCTGATCTTCTGTAAGTACATTTAATAGTTGTGTATTTTCGCCTCTTATCTGATTGGCTGCCGCGTGCACGTGCTGCTCCGCCGTGTCAGCGACAGGGAGATGCCGCTGGAATCCATGCAATGGACAGCGAGGGAACATTACCGCTGTCAATCCTTATCTGGAATTGTGTGGAGGGATTTAAAACTCAGCATGCGGAGATTCGCTGCTTAAGGAGATACAATATGTAACAGCAATTCGCTCAATTCCCTGGCGAGGGATTTTCAATCTTTCCTACATCAGAAACAACATACTGCACTGTACGTAAATATGACAAAATTAGTATAATACGGCTTGAGGTTTGCAGACAGATATTCCTTTTTATAGATATGCCTAGTCTAGGGAGAAAAACAAGTTTGTGTAATCCGTAGCTATAAAAGATTTTCTCCTCACAAACAGACCAGCCTCCAAAGCTCTATGGGGCAGATTTACAAAGGTTTAGGTTAATTTTTTAATGCAGACCCGACGAAAAATCCTTTTCAGGATTTACACTGCAAATTGGCATTTGCGTTGGTTTGTAAGAAAAGGTATTGCAAACCAGAGTAAAGTCCTGCTTTGCGTTACTCCGCATCAAGAGAGCATTCCTGGGTGGCACCTGGGTGTTCACCCATGGTTTTTGAAGTGAAACCCTATCTACTAACAATATCAGACAGGAGTGTTCACCAAAAATGAATGCCACATGAAGGCATGCATTAAAAAGGAGAAATGTTTTTATTTCTCCTAATGTTTCCTACTTTGCATGTTTGCTGCAGTGCACAGCACACATACGAATAAAGAAAAGTTTTAATGGAGTCAAGCAAAGTGTTTTCTTCTGTGAGGGCACCCTTCTAGTACAAACCCTATACTAAACTCACACAAACCTGTGAACCAAAGTGCAAAGGAGGGTGCAAGATGTTTCGCAGCCTGATTCTGCTCCGGCGCTAAGTAGAGCTCTCTGTAGATGTGGGGCCTTCCTGCGCTCTCCCTGTCATGAAATGTAGCGGAGCAACTTTGGGCCTGAAATAAGAGGCCTTGGCGCCAACTTAGCACTGCCATAGTTTATTTTTTTTATGCTAAGGAGGAGCTAAAGTGGCTTTTTACAAGCACCATAATTACAAAGTGGCCTAATGCATTCATTGCCCCACTTTGTAAACCCTTGCGCCACATTATACCTGCACCAGACGTAATGTATGCAAGGGGGCGTTCCCCCATTAGGGGCGCCGAAAAAATGGTGCAAAAAATCAAAAAGATTTCCTTGCTCCATTTTTTTCAGCACTTTTAATGCCTGCTCTGAGCAGGTGTTAAAAGGGGGCATGCCATTGAATACAATGGGCCTCTATGCCCTCTTCAGGAGTAGCGCCAACATTTTGACTTTACTCCTGCAGAGTACATCAATAGTGTCTGAATTCTGACGCTATTGCCCTCTACCCTGTGCCATGGTGCACTGTATCTTGGATACAGCGCACACATGGTGGCAGTAGGTGGGTGCCAAGGGGTGCAAGGAAAGTGGCGCTGCAGTGGGTCCTTAAATCAGGCCCTTTTTGTCCTCACTGTTCGATGTGTGAGATACATAAATGTGCTCCTACTTATAGAAATTACATAAGATTGTGCAAGCAAGTAAGAGTTTGATGGCCTGTCCTTTGTTCGGGAAGTGTTTACTCAATTATAATGAGGGTTCTTGTTGAGCAACTTTACTTACACTTACTACATTAAATTATTTTCAAAACTTGCCCTGTTTGATGTTAAAAATGTTTCAAAATCCATGCAAAACTTGGCTTTCCTGGAGGAAAACATTCAATTACAGCATTTTGTGATTTGGATAGGAGCTAAAGGTGGCTTGGAATAGTCTAACTAAACAAGGATGTAGTATTATACAAATGTATCCAGGCAAATTCAAATTAAATTTGGCAGTTTTACCTAAGGGAGGTTAGACCACAGAACGTGACAAAGAGGCTGGGATTGGGATATTAGACAAGGAATGCTGTAGGAAGTCGGGTAGCATAATGGCACAGATTTGCAGCGTATAGGCTCCATAAACAGTGAAAGGGATCGGAGTCTCTAAAATACGAAACAGTAGAATTGAATAACGCATCACTGGGGGTTTAAGACATGGATGCACGACTGCACGATGAAGAATCACACCTAAATAAAGCATGTGGTATATTTAAGAGGGTGAATACAATATTAGACAGGTCAAGAATTGCAGTTGAGCTGGTCAAGTGAGAGGAAATTCCAGTGAGGGTGGTACAATTAGAGAATGAGGCATTACAAAATCTCTGCAGATAATAGTATAGAGAGAAATACATTAGGGAAAGACCTGTCCAGGGAGAGAGCCAGGAAATCAAACATAAAAGAAAATGGTACTGTGAAATGTGACAGAGTATATTACGCAGACAGTACCAGTGTGAGAAAGTAGTTACTAGGGGCCAGATTTAACAAAATGATACGCAATGCAGCAAGACAATTAACTGTGTTGCATTGCGAGCCAGGTAGAGAGCCAAATGGTGGCATAACTAGTAAGATATGATGCATCCGTTCACTCCCTGCACTGGCTCACTGAGTGTTGCTTAGCAACAGCGCAGGCACCCTTGCTCCATGGTACAAGGATGCCTGTGTTTTTGTGTAGAAAGGCATTTGCCTCAAATATTTCTCCTCTTTATGCCTCTGTTTGGAAGATGTACCAATTTCAGGCAAGCTCAGGTTTACTAACCTTAGTAAATCTAGGACTGCATCAACATCTATGTGTGGCTGCATGGAAATGCCCATGCTCCAACAGTTGAATGCCTTCTCAACGCATAGTAACTCAAAGCAGCGTTTTGTGCTACCTCACATTACTCTGGATTTATTAGACCACACAGAGTCATGCAAGGTGGCGTTCCATGGCTTACTAAATCCCACTAAAGGACTTGCGTTGCCTTGTGTTACCTTGCTTAATGCAAGGCAAATGCACACCCTTTGTAAATCTGGGGATAGGTGGTGTGGATTGGTGTCCACCACAAGTAAAAGTCTCTAACTTGTTAGGTCCAACTAAACACTGCAGTACTTTAAACCTGATCTCAACCCCTGGTAGCTATGGCACAGAGTAGTTAGGCTTAACTTAGAGAAAATGTGTAAACAATTCAGAAGTAACAAAACAGAAAACTGAACACACAGCACAATTAAAAGCCCCACCTCAATGTATAAAAATAGAGAAAATCTAATAAGAAAAATAACACCAAAAAGACAAAAATCCATTATTCATAAAGGGGCATATTCATTTTTAATGATTTAAGTGGTAATAGTGCATAAAATTGTGAAACATCAATGGTAGTTAATATTTCTGTTAGATCAGGACCTAAGTGTAATTTGAGGGTGACCACCATGTAACGCAGGTTGGATACACCAAATAGACTAGCCACTAGAGCTTGGAAGTAGGGAAGTTCCAAATATTTTTAAGTCCCAGTTCAAAAAGGAACTTTGTCATTTTTCTAAGGAAAAAGTCTTCTCCATATGGGACAAACCTGAAATTCAATGCAGCACTGTGGAGCTGCCAGTGAGCTTCTTTCTGTGGTTGGTCCCAATTGAAGCTCTGCAGCAAAAAGTTTTAAGAAGTTCCCAAACTTTTTTTGGCGCCTACAAATTTACATTGCAAGGACCCCAGGATCTCAGAGGGAGCACCTAAAGGCTCTCAGTGTGTCAGGCAGAGAGCAGCAGCAGGCCAGTCCAGATCCATTTGCCATTGCCACAGAATGCACACAGTGAAAATAGCTTTTTGGGGCTTGTCAATGTAGGGACATGGTAATACTAATTTTTTACCTGTTCCACTTTCAAATGTCATGCACCCTGCCTTGTCGTTACAAGACATATTTAAGGGTCACACCAATATTTAAATAGGCATTTTTTACCTGTGATAAAAAGTGTTATTTTAACTGGTTACAGCAGTTAGGCTACGAAAGTAGGCCTAAAGCTATGTTTTCTATTGTCACACAACTGGGTGATACAAGAAGCGCTGCAGTCCTCAGGTGACATTTAATTTTCCAAGCAATGGGTGTTTGGCCTCACCACATACTGTAGTCTTGTAGAAAAGGTAAAGTTGCACATTAGGGATAGTCAATTTCTAAATGTGTTAGGGGTCAAAATACATATACTGGGTACTGGACAGCAGTGGTCCATTGTGCAGAGTCTAAAAAACAGAAATTGAATTCAGCATAAAATGGGGATGACCATGCGAACAAAGGCGTATTGCCTCCAAAGGGGAATTATTAAAATGAGGCAAATAGACAAAGAGTTGCATAAGACCAACAATGAAAAAGTCGGATTGATTACCAGTACAAGTCAGGATACAGTGCTTTGAGACATAGGGCCTCATTATGAGTTTGGCGGGCGACGGAGGCTGTGCATGGGGGCTCAGCCATGGGCAGTGCAGGGTCCCCCAGAGGCCCCTGGAGTCCCCCATTCTGCCAGCCTCTCCATGGTGGTGTAAACCACCATAGACAGGCTGGCGGATGGGGACTTGTATTCTCCAGGACAGCACTGCTTGCATCTCTGCCCTGGCGGATTACAACCGCTGGTACATAATGTTGCGGTTGGACCGCCACTTTGGCCCTGGTCCGACTGCGACAGTGACCATGACCAGGGTCATAATGAGGCCGATAGTGCCAAAATACCACAGCCACACTCACTTGCGTGCACAAGGAGTAAAAAACAAGCCAATAAATGACACTGTACCCGTTTGCCTTGAAGGACCTTTGGTGCAGGTTTATTATCCGAAGCCAGGTAATGGTTTAATTTACAGGCAATGCTAGTTTGGCCAACAAAGACAGGACCTATTCTGGATACCCGCCTATTCGAAGAGCACAAAGACTAAAATCCACCAAGACTTACCCCAAGTCTGGACCAGTCGCGTAAACAAATATAAGAGGGCCCCCCCTGCAAGATATGCTAAAGAGCCCCCCCACACTCACATCAGTACGTTAAGCCTGTGGGCCCCATGCACAACTGGGGCTGCGGGAGCCTCTGTTATATTCCTGCTCTGGGACAGTCCAAGAATGAAAACTTGTACAAAGACAGAATTACCAGGCAAGCCCCCAGTTGCTCAAGATTGCAACTGCCAATGATCAGGTCCAGTTTCTACTGGTCAGCTGGAAAGCAGGAAAGGCTTCTGGAAGCTTGTTGTGTCCCTTTAGGTCAAACTGGAGGTCAACAAGCTGATCCTGGAGTAAAGGAAAGGAGATTACGTTTTCCTTCATCAGGCACGAGAGAAGTCATTCTTTGGAAAGAATTTAGGTGCAGGAGAGTGCTGATTTCAGGTTCAGTGATACCAATTTTATACCTAGTGCTAGCCTGTGGGTGGGGGTCACCCCTTTGACTAATCCTAAAACTGGTTCTGGTCATCTCTTCCCTTTCCTCTGGGTTTGACTCCAGCCTGTTTAGAAAACCAAAGGGCATGCAGTCCCAGGTGTGATCTTGATCTGACAGTGGCATAATCTCTTCTGAAGTCAGGAGGGTGCTGGGTACAGCCCTAAGGCTACTCTTCAAAGTGTGTGCAGCTGGAGAGGAGATGGAGAACAAGCAGGAACAGCAGTACACCTCCTGAGCGACCCTAAGAAGGTACCACTCACTGATGAAGGAAACCAGAAAAATGTCTCTCACTCGGAGACTGCATTGCTCTAACAACAATACCAAGGATCTCTTTAACATTGTCAGAGAGTTCTCCAGCCCAGCTGCAGCCACCAACACAATTACCCCTTCTCAGGACCTCTTCAACAACTTCTCATACTTTTTCCACATCAAGATTCTGAAGCTCAATAGCAACTTCAACCTCACCCCACCACAGAGGACTACCTCGGCCAACTGCTGCCCACAACCAAAGTTAATCTCAGTCTCATCTCACTCCTACTGTTCCTTTCCTAAGTCATGAAGAAGGTGACCAACAATCTTGAACAGAACAAGCTCTTGCACTTCATGAAATCTGGTTTTCACACCAGCAACAGCAATGAGACCTCACTCATTGCAGCAACAGGAACATTAGGACCATCACGGACAAAGGGGAAACTACTGTAAGCATCCTCCTCGACATCTCAGCAACCTTTGACACCATATCCCATTCTACCCTCATAGCCAGACAACATGATTCAGGAATCCAAGGAATCACCCTCAGATAGATCACCTCTTTCCTCTCCAACAGAACCCTATTTGTCAGACTCCCACCTTACTCTCCAGAACACATGCATTTGATCTGCAGAGCCCCCAAGGATTCTCCCTCAGCCCAACCCATTTCAACATCTACATGGCACTCTTTGCACACATCTTCAGAACCCAATGCATCAAAGTTATTTTGTATGCAGTAGATGCCCAATTCATTCTCACCCTCAACGACAAGAACAACATTTCTAGGCACAACTTCACAACCTGCATGACCAATGTGGCTACCTAGATGAGGGAAAGCTGCCTCAAACTCAAGACGACAAGACACAAATCCAAATTTTCAGAACCAGGAACTCGCCGTGGCCCTCATGCTGTTGGCCAGAAGAGCCTGGATTAACACCCATCCCCAATGACTACGCCAGTCACCTTGGAATCATCCTAGATGGCAAGCTCAAGATGACCAAACAGGTGAATGCTATTACCTCTTTCTGCTTCATCAAACTTGGAATGCTTCACAAGAACTTTAGGTGGCTATCCATGCACATTATCAAGCAATAACCCAAGCCCTCATAACCAGCAGACTGGACTATGCAGGCATATACAAACATCTCATGCAAACACTCCAAACCATCAAGAACCTCACAACCAGACTCATCCTAGACATACCCCACAGCGCATACTCCACTCTACACTCCACACTTAAGAGAACTTCATTTGCATCCTATTCAGAAATGCTGCTACTTCAAGGTGCTCACACACACCTATGAAGCCTTCAAGAATGCTGGACCAGCATACCTCCACAGTTGTCTACATCTCTACCTACCCTCCAGACCCTCCAGACCTCTGCGTTAATCATCCCTTGCCCTCGGATAACCAGAATCAAGACAGGAGGAATGGCCTTCTCCTACTGTGCCCAAAAAAACCTGGAACAACCTCCCACAAGACATCAGGACCGCCCCGTCCCTCCTCAACTTCCAGAAGAAGCTGAAGATGTGGTTGTTCAACTGTTATCCCACCCGGACCTACAAGCCGGCTCTAACACCTTAATACCGTCATGGGTGATTAGTCACAATATCCAGTTGACATAACATAACAATCAGGGCAGAGGAACAGCTCTTCCTAGCCCTCCTGTCAGAAAGAACCATATATCTCCACACCCAGGTCTCTTTTTCAATATCTGGGAGTAATATACAGCACAGGAGAAGAAATAACAATGGTGGCCCTGGACACCGGTGAAAAGGCACATTTAACTTAGGCAGGGAAATGTCAACTTCTAAAAGGGGCATTTTGAAAATAGTAATTTAAATTCCGAATTGACTATGAAATTGAATTTTGAATTGTGATCAAATTGAGTCATTGATTCATTTTTCTAGCTAGTGCCAAACAGGAAGTTATGCATCATATGGTGTTATATTGAAACCCAGTGCTTTTCTACTGGAGACCCAGACTTACTACAATGAACAGGCATGGGCAAAGTCAGTTGGTCTGCCCTTTCACGTAGCTACAGTTATCTCACATGATTACTAGATGTCCTTTCTGTGTAAAAAAAATAGTTTGAAATTTTTTGCAAGACTGCAGCCCCTGTCAGAAGCAATTGCTTAACAATTCTCTCACAAAGCTCCAAAAACTCAAAGTTACTAAAGTTCCCTCTTGAGTGAGAAGCAACTGCCTAAAATGTCGTTCACCAAGCTTAAGGATTGTGGTGTCAAGATAAATATATATATATATATATATATATATATATATATATATATATATTGCCATGAAATCATTGCGGTATTGCCCAACGTCTTCCACCTCTCTGGGTCGGTGCCGGTCACAGCCACCGGCAGCCGTTATTTTGAAACAAAGAGAATGGCTCTCCTCACGGGTATTAAAAAGACTGCACTCCAGAGCTTTAGATGCAAAGTAAAGTTTAATGGCTGTAGTTCACTATCTATCTATCTATCTATCTATCTATCTATCTATCTATCTATCTATCTATCTATCTATCTATCTATCTATCTCTCTATCTATCTATATTCACTAAAAAACAAAGGTTACATGGACGTCATAGTTAGGTTCTGAATTTACTCATATAAAACCATAGAAATTCTCATAGTTACCTGAGCTAACTATAACTTGCGCTCCCGTAATGCACTGCTTCAGACCTCACATATTACATCACTCATGAAATGGTCAATGACAACACTGATGACATCACTCATGACAGCTCATATGAAATCACTGATTGTTAGAAATGGGGTTTTTGGTTGGCAGTCAGGTTACCCCCCGTCCAAGCAAAAGCCCTCACTCTAGTCAGGGTAAGTCACACACAATCCAAGATTATCCCGTGCCCACCCTCTGGTAGCTTGGCACAAGCAGTCAGGATTAACTTAGAAGGCAATGTGTAAAGTATTTGTGCAATAAATCATACAATACCACTATATAGCACCACAAAAATACACCACACAGTGTTTAGAAAAATATATATAATATTTATCAGGATAATTGTAGGTCAAAAAGAATAAAGTTGCAATGGGAAATTTGTAGAGATATCACTGAAAAGTGATATAAAGGCCCTGATTCTAACCCCGGCGGTCTTTGACCGCCGGGGCGAGGGTCGGCGGGAGCACCGCCGACAGGCTGGCGGTGCCCCGCAGGGCATTCTGACCGCGGCGCTTTGGCCGCGGTCAGAAAGGGTAAACCGGCGGTCTCCCGCCGGTTTACCGCTGCCCTCAGAATCCCCCATGGCGGCGCAGCTTGCTGCGCCGCCATGGGGGATTCTGACCCCCCCTACCGCCATCCTGTTCATGGCGGGAAAGCCGCCATGAACAGGATGGCGGTAGGGGGGGTCGCGGGGCCCCTGGGGGCCCCTGCCGTGCCCATGCCAATGGCATGGGCACGGCAGGGGCCCCCGTAAGAGGGCCCCGCAAGGTATTTCAGTGTCTGCCTTGCAGACACTGAAATACGCGACGGGTGCTACTGCACCCGTCGCACCTTCCCACTCCGCCGGCTCGATTACGAGCCGGCATCCTCGTGGGAAGGGAGTTTTTCCCTGGGCTGGCGGGCGGTCTTTTGGAGACCGCCCGCCAGCCCAGGGAAAAACTCATAATACCCTCCGCGGTCTTCTGACCGCGGAGCGGTATTATGGGGGCGGAATTCTGGCGGGCGGCCTCCGCCGCCCGCCAGGATTAGAATCACCCCCAAAGTGTCTTAAGTCTTTAGAATATAAACAAAGTCTCTTTCAAGCACAAGTACCTGGTTTGGAATGGAAAAATCTCCTCAGAGGGCCACAAAGGAAGAGGTGCGTGGAAAAAGGATGTGTGCGTCGATTTCTCCCCAGCACACACGGACTTGCGTCATTATTTTCCACGCGGGGAAGTCGTGCGTCGTTTTCCGGCACGTGGACAGTCTCTTTCTGTGGATCGCGGGGATTACCAGATGTCCCGGGTCTGTGCGTGGATTTTCCTGCTTGTTCTCCGGCTGCGCGTCGGTCTGCGGAGCTGCGCGTCGAAATTACGATCTCACGGCAGGCGTCGCGTCGATTTCTCCTCTAGAGGTCGGGCGGCGTTGTCCTTGCGAAGCCGTGCGTCAGATTTTCGGTCATCCCAAGAGCGTCGCGCCGATCAGCGTCGGTGTGCGGCGTTTTTCTCGCCGCGGAACAAGCTGTGCGTCGAAATTTTCGGCGCACGGAGCGTCCAAGTGAAAAAGAGAAGTCTTTTTGGTCCTGAGACTTCAGGGAACAGGAGGCAAGCTCTATCCAAGCCCTTGGAGAGCACTTTCACAGCCAGACAAGAGTTCAGCAAGGCAGCAGAGCAACAGCAAGGCAGCAGTCCTTTGTAGAAAGCAGACAGGTGAGTCCTTTGAGCAGCCAGGCAGTTCTTCTTGGCAGGATGTAGTTTCTGGTTCAGGTTTCTTCTCTAGCAAGTGTCTGATGAGGTAGGGCAGAAGCCCTGTTTTATACCCAAATGTGCCTTTGAAGTGGGGGAGACTTCAAAGAGTGGCTAAGAAGTGCACCAGGTCCCCTTTCAGCTCAATCCTGTCTGCCAGGGTCCCAGTAGGGGGTGTGGCAGTCCTTTGTGTGAGAGCAGGCCCTCCACCCTCCCAGCCCAGGAAGACCCATTCAAAATGCAGATGTATGCAAGTGAGGCTGAGTACCCTGTGTTTGGGGTGTGTCTGAGTGAATGCACAAGGAGCTGTCAACCAAGCCCAGCCAGACGTGGATTGTAAGGCACAGAAAGATTTAAGTGCAAAGAAATGCTCACTTTCTAAAAGTGGCACTTCTAGAATAGTATTATTAAATCTGACTTCACCAGTCAGCAGGATTTTGTATTACCATTCTGGCCATACTTAATATGACCTTCCTGCTCCTTTCAGATCAGCAGCTGCCACTTCAACAGTGTATGAGGGCAGCCCCAATGTTAGCCTATGAAGGGAGCAGGCCTCACAGTAGTGTAAAAACGAATTTAGGAGTTTTACACTACCAGGACATATAGCTACATAGGTACATGTCCTGCCTTTTACCTACACAGCACCTTGCTCTAGGGGTTACCTAGGGCACACATTAGGGGTGACTTATATGTAGAAAAAGGGGAGTCCTAGGCTTGGCAAGTACTTTTAAATGCCAAGTCGGGGTGGCAGTGAAACTGCACACACAGGTCTTGCAATGGCAAGCCTGAGACAAGGTTAAGGGGGCTACTTGAGTGGGTGGCACAACCAGTGCTGCAGATCCACTAGTAGCATTTAATCTACAGGCCCTAGGCACCTGTAGTGCACATTACTAGGGACTTATAAGTAAATTAAATAGTTCAATCAGGTATGATCCAAGGTTACCATGTTTAAAGGGAGAGAGCATATGCACTTTAGCACTGGTTAGCAGTGGTAAAGTGCGCAGAGTCTAAAAACCAGCAAAAACAGTATCCAAAAAGTGGAGGGAGGCAGGCAAAAAGTTAGGGGTGACTACCCTAAGGCTGTCAGGTCTAACACTGATGTTTATAGATAAGAGTGTATCTCTGTGTCCCACTTAATGCATTACTGCATACCTAAGTGTCTCAGTGTGTATGTCTGTGTATCCGTGGATGTGTCAGTGTGTGCATCACAGTCATCTAGGTATTAGAGTGTATAGATTACAGTGCACCTGGGTGTTTCAGGCAGTGCATCGGTGTCCACCTGGTTGTGTCACTGCATGCAACAGTGCATGCCTGGATGTGTCACTCTACTCAGTACATGTCTAGGGATGTTAGTCTGTATATTACAGTGTGCATAGGTGTGTCAGTATATGCATCAGTGCATCCCTGGTTGTGTTATTGAATCTATCAGTGTGATCCCTGGTGTATGGCTTGGTATATTAGCATCTGCATTTGTAGATTTACAAGTGACTTTATGACCATATCACTAGATACAAGACTGACTTTGGGCCTAATTACGACCTTGATGGAGGAGTTTCCTCCATCACAAATGTGACGGATATCCCGTCTGTCTTATTACGATCGTCATTGAATATAATGGGATCATAATTCGGCAGAAAGGATATCCGCCACTTTTTTGATGGAGGAAACCCCTCCGTCAACATCGTAATAAGGCCCTGTATCTTTTCCTTATTAGCTATATAAGTACCATATGTTCTAGTAGAGTGCAAATATAACTAGGCATAGGCCTCTACAACCTTTCATCTCAGTCAGTAAAACTCAGAACAATATCCTCCATCTTTTAATAAAAATACACTCTCTTCTGTAATCCACATTCATCTCACTTAAAGGGTGACTGTAGGAGGCTGGACTGGCTTGTAGTGAGTACCAAGGGGTACTTGCACCTTGCACCAGGCCCAGTTATCCCTTATTAGTGTATAGGGTGTCTAGCAGCTTAGGCTGATAGATAATGGTAGCTTAGCAGAGCAGCTTAGGCTGAACTAGGAGACATGTGAAGCTACTACAGTACCACTTAGTGTCATATGCACAATATCATAAGAAAACACAATACACAGTTATACTAAAAATAAAGGTACTTTATTTTTATAACAATATGCCAAAGTATCTTAGAGTGTACCCTCAGTGAGAGGATAGGAAATATACACAAGATATATGTACACAATACCAAAAATATGCAGTATAGTCTTAGAAAACAGTGCAAACAATGTATAGTTACAATAGGGTGCAATGGGGACACATAGGGATAGGGGCAACACAAACCATATACTCCAAAAGTGGAATGCGAACCACGAATGGACCCCAAACCTATGTGACCTTGTAGAGGGTCGCTGGGACTATTAGAAAATAGTGAGAGTTAGAAAAATAACCCTCCCCAAGACCCTGAAAAGTGAGTGCAAAGTGCACTAAAGTTCCCCTAAGGACAAAGAAGTCGTGTTAGAGGAATAATGCAGGAAAGACACAAACCAACAATGCAACAACGATGGATTTCCAATCTAGGGTACCTGTGGAACAAGGGGACCAAGTCCAAAAGTCACAAGCAAGTCGGAGATGGGCAGATGCCCAGGAAATGCCAGCTGTGGGTGCAAAGGAGCTTCTACTGGACAGAAGAAGCTGAGGTTTCTGCAGGAACGAAAAGGGCTAGAGACTTCCCCTTTGGTGGACGGATCCCTCTCGCTGTGGAGAGTCGTGCAGAAGTGTTTTCCCGCCGAAAGAACGCCAACTAGCCTTGCTAGCTGCAAATCGTGCGGTTAGCATTTTTGGATGCTGCTGTGGCTCAGGAGGGACCAGGAGGTCGCAAATTGGACCAGGAGGTAGAGGGGACGTCGAGCAAGACAAGGAGCCCTCTTAGTAGCAGGTAGCACTCGGAGAAGTGCCAGAAAATGGCACTACGAGGATGCGTGAAACGGTGCTCACCCGAAGTTACACAAAGGAGTCCCACGTCGCCGGAGACCAACTTAGAAAGTTGTGCAATGCAGGTTAGAGTGCCGTGGACCCAGGCTTGGCTGTGCACAAAGGATTTCCGCCGGAAGTGCACAGGGGCCGGAGTAGCTGCAAAAGTCGCGGTTCCCAGCAATGCAGTCTAGCGAGGTGAGGCAAGGACTTACCTCCACCAAACTTGGACTGAAGAGTCACTGGACTGTGGGAGTCACTTGGACAGAGTTGCTGGATTCAAGGGACCTTGCTCGTCGTGCTGAGAGGAGACCCAAGGGACCGGTAATGCAGCTTTTTGGTGCCTGCGGTTGCAGGGGGAAGATTCCGTCGACCCACTGGAGATTTCTTCGGAGCTTCTAGTGCAGAGAGGAGGTAGACTACCCCCACAGCATGCACCACCAGGAAAACAGTCGAGAAGGCGGCAGGATCAGCGTTACAGTGTTGCAGTAGTCGTCTTAGCTACTTTGTTGCGGTTTTGCAGGCTTCCAGCGCGGTCAGCAGTCGATTCCTTGGCAGAAGGTGAAGAGAGAGATGCAGAGGAACTCGGATGAGCTCTTGCATTCGTTATCTAAAGTTTCCCCAGAGACAGAGACCCTAAATAGCCAGAAAAGAGGGTTTGGCTACCTAGGAAAGAGGATAGGCTAGCAACACCTGAAGGAGCCTATCAGAAGGAGTCTCTGACGTCACCTGGTGGCACTGGCCACTCAGAGCAGTCCAGTGTGCCAGCAGCACCTCTGTTTTCAAGATGGCAGAGGTCTGGAGCACACTGGAGGAGCTCTGGACACCTCCCAGGCGAGGTGCAGGTCAGGGGAGCGGTCACTCCCCTTTCCTTTGTCCAGTTTCGCGCCAGAGCAGGGCTAAGGGGTCCCTGAACCGGTGTAGACTGGCTTATGCAGAAATGGGCACCAAAAGTGCCCATGAAAGCATTTCCAGAGGCTGGGGGAGGCTACTCCTCCCCTGCCTTCACACCATTTTCCAAAGGGAGAGGGTGTAACACCCTCTCTCAGAGGAAGTCCTTTGTTCTGCCATCCTGGGACAAGCCTGGCTTGACCCCAGGGGGGCAGAAACCTGTCTGAGGGGTTGGCAGCAGCAGCAGCTACAGTGAAACCCCAGGAAAGGCAGTTTGGCAGTACCAGGGTCTGGGTTACAGACCACTGGGATCATGGGATTGTGCCAACTATGCCAGGATGGCATAGAGGGGGCAATTCCATGATCATAGACATGTTACATGGCCATATTCGGAGTTACCATTGTGAAGCTACATATAGGTAGTGACCTATATGTAGTGCACGCGTGTAATGGTGTCCCCGCACTCACAAAGTCCGGGGAATTGGCCCTGAACAATGTGGGGGCACCTTGGCTAGTGCCAGGGTGCCCTCACACTAAGTAACTTTGCACCTAACCTTTACCAGGTAAAGGTTAGACATATAGGTGACTTATAAGTTACTTAAGTGCAGTGTAAAATGGCTGTGAAATAACGTGGACATTATTTCACTCAGGCTGCAGTGGCAGGCCTGTGTAAGAATTGTCAGAGCTCCCTATGGGTGGCAAAAGAAATGCTGCAGCCCATAGGGATCTCCTGGAACCCCAATACCCTGGGTACCTCAGTACCATATACTACTAGGGAATTATAAGGGTGTTCCAGTAAGCCAATGTAAATTGGTAAAATTGGTCACTAGCCTGTTAGTGACAATTTGAAAGAAATGAGAGAGCATAACCACTGAGGTTCTGATTAGCAGAGCCTCAGTGAGACAGTTAGGCACCACACAGGGAACACATTCATAAAGGCCACAAACTTATGAGCACTGGGGTCCTGACTAGCAGGGTCCCAGTGACACATAACAAACATACTGAAAACCTAGGGTTTTCACTATGAGCACTGCGCCCTGGCTAGCAGGATCCCAGTGAGACAGTGAAAACACCCTAACATACACTCACAAACAGGCCAAAAGTGGGGGTAACAAGGCTAGAAAGAGGCTACTTTCTCACAGTGACTTTTCTCACAACACACAGTTTAAATAAACTTAAAAAACATTTTCTAATGCCAAGTGTACTTCAAAATAAAACTGTGTACCTATGCTCACAATGAGTACCCTAAACCCTTTTCAAACCACAATTTATTTAAATAAGAATCTATATTATTCATGTATAAAACCATGCATTGCATTCAGCATATTACATCCTAAATACATCTCTTACTACAGCCTATGTACTTAAATTCTCCATGTCTACATCAATATACAAATAAGTTCCCACCGTTGAACTTGAACCATTCAGGCTGGCGATAAGGGAACTTATAGCCTCTCCCCATAGTCTGGAAAAAATCCTATGGCTGAAGGAGATGAAAGCTGCCTGGGATAAAATAGGATTCCCCCATTACTGAAAACATCCTGAATTAATCCCCAATAATGGAAGGCAACTCGTTAAAAAAAGATATTGGGAGAAAATTAATGAAGATTCCTTGCACCATAAGGGGGCGGGTAAGCTAACAATGGAATTTCTCCAATTTAAACATGAGCCGTGGCCTGAGAATTTTCTGAATCTTTTTATGCCTCCGTATGCCCGTGCCTTATATCTCCAGTTAAGATATGGAACTTTGCCTACCAATAGTTATACGGCTCACTGGTCAACTATCAATCCTTCAACTGATAGATGTATTCTCTGCCAACACTGCAAAGAAACAATAGAGCATATACTTTTTTTTTGTCCCTTGTATAAGAGTCCCAGAGGGAGGTGGATTATCCCCCTCTGTAAAAATGTATCACTGCAGGACAGAGCTAATGCCATTAGAATCTGTATATATGATACATCTCCATTGGTAGCTACTTCAGTTACCAAATATTTATCAGAGGCTTGGTTCATCCGCCGTAGATCTATCGTGGCCAAGGGTATTTGAGTTGGTTAGGCAATAGCCCATAGAGTGAGATTTATCAAGACATAATCTACACTGACGCATTTAGAAACCAGCAGCCCTTTATATGAGCAGTAAAGACTTTATAAGTCTATAAAGTCTTTTTTTGCACTTGGAATTCAATATGCTATTTTACAAAATATCTTATTTATGGAAGTGAATTTTATCTGTTTTTTAACTGGCCAAGGCCAGGTTTTATGAAAGGAAACAGTTGTACCCATTGTAATGATAGACATAAGTTTTTATCACAACTTTTTTTCTTTTTATCTATCTATGTTTTATTTATTGTAGTTATCACTGCTATATCTCTTTGATTTTGGGCTACGGGTACTATCAGAATTATGTATGATTGTAATTACGAATTTTATTATTCTTAAAAATCATTATGTAAGACTGTTATTTATGGAAATTTTAAATGGTCTAGAATTCTACACCGAATGAACTTAAATAAAAATAAATAAATAAAGTCCCCATTTATATTTCTATTATTTTCTATCTCCTTACCAGTATGCATTCGACAGTATATTTATACCTTAACACAGCAAGTGAAGTTTAATCACAATACAAATTAACAACACTTTTTTTTCTTCTATAGACACAGCAACCTCCCCTTCAGCCTACATACGGTGTAACTGGCCCCTTCACCTTCTACAGCAAAAAAAAGTTCAAGCTGCTCTCACCCAATCTTTATTCTTAGCTTTTGAAGTAATATACTTCACTCATATTGATATGTAACTAATAGTGAAATAACCTCTATCATCTCTCAATAATTTATGACTCTCTGCATGAATTCAACATTGCTTTTATACATATCCATTTTTGTATAGACAAATACATTACATTTTTAGAACTCAATGCAACATTTTTAACCATTAAATTACTCATCAGTGCATTCTCCATACTAGCTTTAGCATACATGACAAATCACTTTAATATACTGATAGAAACTGGAAACATCCTTATCCAAGTTCAGCTGAATACCTTTCCTATATAATGAATCACTTGTATAATTCCTTTACATAAATCACAAACCTTCTTGTATTTATATCTCTTATAGCATGTTGTGAACATACTAATCACTTTCTTCAACCTAATGTTAATTTATTCATATGCTAACACTTTGTCAAATAAAGTACATTTTACTACTCATACATGAATATTCTCTTTCTTGTACTCTGTTTCTCTTTCAGTATCAGTTAGAATTTATTCTCACTGAACAACCCTCATTAAGCCAACCACAATAAAGGAAGTCCACTCTCATAGCAGGCAATCAATAATGGCTACTTTTTCAACTCTTCTTTCAAGGTTACTGAGTCAGTAAACCAATCACAATCTCCCTTTCATGTTAATACAATGTTCTACTACTTCTCTCTGGTTTTTATAGGTAACCCTTTGTAATGCTCTTGAAAAGTTAGCCAATATCATGTGAGTTACACTGGATCCGTGGATCTATAGCGACACTCAGCACGGCCCCCCATGTAAACTTGTGGATGGATTAGCGGATTCACGGGAAGTTTGGAAATTCTTTTTTGATCTTATAAAAAAAAACACATACTTATAAACTTTTTTTTTAGAACACAAAACCAAATCACAACATTAATTAATCATTATGAATCATTTCTGCCTCTATATAAATGGCAAAGCAAAGTCACATTCTAGTCTTTTTTTCTATTAATTTCTCCCTCATGCTCCTTTGTCTCTGTTACCATGGTTACATAATCTGCAACATTCTGAGACATGAGGTCACAAGTTTATAACAGTTTCTGACTAGTGGAGGCATAGTTTCAAGCCACAATTAGCAGGTGTGGTTGAATCTTTCAGAGTAAACTTATCACAGTTATTTTTACTGTTTAAATTTTTTTTCTAAACTTAATCCAACATGTACCTACCATTCACATAACTTCACTACCTACCTTCACCCAATCACTTCTTCCAGACTGTACCTACTACCCTCCATTTTAACTAATTTTCATTTCATACCACCCTCATTCAGCTGCAGCCATCTCCTATGTGTTTCCCCAGATTACTTCCAAGATGCCCGCAGTGTGTATTGTGGGTCACAGCTTTGTGTTTTAGGCCAGAGAGACTGCAAAAAGAAGTGGTACTGACAGGGACCTAGGTTTGCCTAATGTGGATATTACTTGGATTGGTCAAAGAGGGTTAAAGTGGCATCAATTACTTTCTTTGGTTGAAACAATTAAGGATTGCCAACATTCAGACCTTATGATTGAACACTGTAGTGGCAATGACCTAGGTGTAGTCACAGGAGTTGGTTTGGAAATCCTAATGAAAGAAACCTTTGGAAAATTATGACACTTGTTAGACTTGACATCCTTGACGTGGTCTCCCCTAACCTTTTGCCTCTGTTCCCCAGGTTGTTGATGTGTGCTGGACTATGTTTGTGCTGTTTCTGATACTCTGGGCACTTTACCACACCTATCTAGTGTTAAAGTGCAGGTTTTCCTATGTAAAATGTATGTGTAAATGGTTTTCTATGATTGCCATATTTGATTTACTAGTAAGTCCCTAGTACAGTGCAGTAGAGGTTCCCAGGGCCTGTGAATCAAATGCTACTAGTGGGCCTGTAGCACTGGTTGTGCCACCCACATAATTGCTCAGACCTGCCACTGCAGTGCCTGTGTGTGCAGTTTTAAGCTGTCAATTCGACTTGGCAAGTGTATCCACTTGCCAGGCCTAAACCTTTCCTTTTTATACATTTAAGGCACCCCTAAGGTAGGCCCTTGATAGCCCCATGGGCAGGGTTAGTGTATGTTAAAGGTGGGACATGTACCTATGTGTTGTACATGTCCTGACAGTAAAATGCTGCCAAATTCGGGTTTCTCTGTTTCAAGGGCTATCTCTCTCATAGGTTAACATGGGAGCTTCCTTTAAATATTATTAAAGCACATATTGCCTTTGGGAGCCTTTGTGGAGTTTGGGATCTCTGAACTCACAATTTAAAAAATAAATCTTTTAGTGAAGTTGGTTTTTGAATTGTGTGTCTCAAAATGTCACTTTTAGAAAGTAGGCATTTTCTTGCTTCAACCATTCTGTGACTCTGCTTGTTTGTGGATTCCCTGTCTGGGTCAGTTTGACAGTTGGGCTGTTTGCACCTCTCTCTAGACAGTGACACAAAGGGAGATGGGGTGTAGCCTGCATATCCTGATGAGTCATCCGTGCTAAGAGGGAGGGGAGGAGTAGTCATTTACACCTGAAAGGGCTGTGCCTGTCCTCACACAATTCAGTCTACAACCCCCTGGTGTGTGTCTGGGGCCTGGCCTGGGCAAAGCAGGATTTTGAAAACAACAGAGAATTCTCTTTGAAGTAGGCCTACTTCAAAGGCAGAAAGGGGTATAAGAAAAGCACCCAAAACCCATCAGATCACTTCTGGAATCAAGAGAAACCTCTGCCAAGGAGAAGAGCTGAATAGCTAAGGAAAAGTGCTCCCCCTGCCTGTGACTGTGCTTTGTTGGGCTATCTTGCAGTTGCTGCTTCTGCCTGTGAAAGGGGATACAGACTGGACTTTGTTGTGCATTCCTGCTTGTGAAGGCGCTTCAAGGACTTGAACTGAGCTTGCCCCCTGTTGTTGAAGTCTCTGGGCCATCAAAGACTTCCCCTGCCAGCACCTGGACTCTCTGCTGAGACTCCAGCTGTGCCAAGTAGTGCCCTATCCAGATACACAAACTCAAACAAAACAACACCACATTGGACAATTCAAACAACACACACCTGACACACATACACACACCACACCCACACTACTATAAAACACCCACCCACAATACCCACAACCCTTTATGACTACAAACCATTGACACGAGACAGACACCACAACCACAGACAAAACCAGAGCCACACACTACCTACACCCATAAACCACCCACGCACCCCACATCCCAACACATCATCTTACACACCCTCACCTACACAATTCACACAACACCCATGGCACCACAAAGACACCCCAGATTCTCAGAGGAGGAGCTAGGGTTCATGGTGGAGGAAATCATCAGGGTAGAGCCACAGCTATTTGGAGCATAGGTGCAGCACATATCTATAGCTAGGAAGATGGAGTTATGGCGGAGGATCGTGGACAGGGTCAATGCCGTGGGACAGCACCCAAGAACCAGGGTTGACATCAGGAAGAGATGGAATGACCTACGGGGGAAGGTATGTTCCATTGCACCAACTCGCTGTACAGAGGACTGGCGGTGGACCCCCACCTCCTCCCCACAATTAATAACATGGGAGGAGCAAGTCTTGGCAATCATGCATCCTGAGGGCCTGGCAGGAGTAGGAGGAGGACTGGACTCTGGTAAGTCAAATCTATACTACTACTACCCCCTACCTGCATGCCATCACATATCCCCACCCTCACTCCCATCACTCCACCACTTCCCACACACCCCACCACCACATCTCACTCATCCCATTGCCAAGCCCTGCATGCCATACCAATGCATGGACACCAGTCGCAAACCTACATGAACACCTATTGCTAAAGCATGAAAACTATAGAGAATCAGCAAGCTCACCACATACCAAGTTACGCAATTGAAAGCTGCCAGGGCAAATCCAACCAAAGAGGGCAAGCCACCAATGCACAATATGTCAGACACAGAAACAATAACACAGCATTTACATCCCCACAGGTATCCCAGCCAATGGCAGCGGAGAGGAGGTACCAGCAATATCCGGTCCCCCAACTGAAGAGGCCCACAGTGATGACAGCAACTCTGGTCGCCTGGATCCGAATGACCAACCTGGCCCATCAGGGACCTCTGGACAGTTGGTTACCCAAGCCCAGTCACAGACAACCACAGAGCCTCCTCATCTGGAAACACCACAGGGGTGTGGAATTTATTAAAATATCTACTTGTCCACGGGACAGGTTGCTTCTCAAATCTACTTGTCCTGTAAAAAGATCTACTTGTCCCTTTGGTGCCATGTAGTGTGGCGCCAAATTATAGCAGCAATCTCATTATGTAAGAGCTCTGATAATAGCCTCTCTGATTATGCCAGGGCTACTACCATAGTAGGGCTTGAATACTAGCAGTTTCAATCCCTACTGTAGCAATTTCCTTATTTTTCCACCTTTCTGCAGATCTGCATACTGGGGCTGGAGGAAGCAGTAAGCAATAGTTCCAGGGCTGGAATGCCTTTGAGTCTGCAAACCTACTAACCTGCATGTTTTAAAGATTTTCACCAGCTTCTCTCTAATATTTTCCCATAATAAGAAAGGTTGGACATTTACTCCTGACAATGGCAGAATTAGAACTTCTTCCAGGGTTGGGAAGAAAGTGGCTGGAGGGAAAATGAACTTGCAAATGCTCAATAGATTTTCACATGAGCAAATCTACACATGCGTATTTACCCATGCTAAAATACAGTTCACAAATATTTTATAGGGGTACGACATATACCATGGGTGCACTTTTGTGACTTTCTTTAAGAATTTGGGGCCACATGTAGGTAGGTTCAGATTTGTGACCCGCAAATTGCGAGTCGCAAATCCGAATGTAGGATGGTGTCCCTGACACCATCTGTGATTCGCAAGGGCTTCTCAAATGCTCACCTCATGAATAATCATGAGGTGGGTCGCAATTTGCGACCCCCTTGCGAATGGCGGCCTCACAGGGATGGTGGCCTGCTGGAGACAGCAGACCACCATGTCTGTGACTGCTTTTCAATAAAGCAGTTTTTTTTTTTTTTTTTGTAATGCAGCCCGTTTTCCTTAAAGGAAAACGAGATGCATTACAAAAACGAAAAATGAAACGTTTTCGTTTCATTTTTTCAGAGCAGGCAGTGGTCCGCAGGACCACTGCCTGCTCTGAAAAAATGTTTACAGTGGCATTCACAATGGGGAAGGGGTCCCAGAGGGACCCCTTCCCTTTGGTGAAAGTGTTAGCACCCATTTGAAATGGGTGCAAACTGAGATTGGTTTGCGCCCGCATTCGCAAAACAATCCTACATTGCACTGCGAGTCGCAATTAGGAAGGGAACACCCCTTCCTAATTGCGAGTCACAAACCCGTTTTGCGATTCGGTAACCAGGTTACTGAATCGCAAAACTGGGTTTGTGCATCGCAATGTACTTTTTGCACGTCGCAAACAGCGAAAGTCGCTGTTTGCGACATGCAAAAAGCTACCTACATGTGGGTCTTGGTCCCTAATTAGGTCTGGTGTTAACAATGATATTTTGTTTTTATTAAACTTCTATTTCTCTCTCTTTCGGCTGGCTTTACTGTGAGTGATCGCATTCTTCTCTTCCACAAGGAGCATATTGGCACACAAAGTAGTTTTGTTCAGTGTCAGGAACTACAGTGGCAATCAGTGACGTAATGAAACTGGAGGGTGCCCCTTTGCAAAGAACATGGAGGAGCCCCCTCTCCAGACTCACTCAGGGCAGGTGCTGTGCTGAAGGGGCCCCCTGGAGGGCGGCTGCGGGGCCTTTGTTATGCCACTGGTGGCAACATGTGCTTTTAGAGTTCAAAAACGTTTTGGTTTTTTTTTGCCAGTGTTTGTTACAATGTTGAGGACCTGGTAGCTCCCACAACAATAAAGTGTTACAAAAGCCATGTCAAAACAAGACACGCATTGATTAAACTAAAAGACTTATAAAAATATGTCAGATCAGTTGGCTTTGTCAGTGTTTGTTTATTTTCATGCTTCCCATAATCGTGTTGAAAATGGGTACACTGATTTTCCATTAGAAATATTTTTGAGAAATACTAGCATGCATCAAAACATTTTACTAAATGACACTTCATTTGCATATAATCAGAGAGCATTCTGGGAGCATTATACTTAGCCTCATAGCCTAAACTTTTCAAACATGTGTATACAAGTTTTTTTTTTTTTTGTACTGGAACCAACGTCAGTAGTGAAGTGTGACATTAAAACATTTATTTACAGCACTCACCCTAATAATGAAGGTTTTCAAATAATGAACCATAAATACAAGTTCGAACAGCATTATCTCTTGGAAACACATTACCTCAACTGGCAGAGAGTTCCACTCTCTGTAAACAGGCAGCCAAAGGGCTTGTGCTGCAGAGGGTTGGGTCTACTTGTCCCAAGGACAAAGTAAACATAAAATCTTGTTGCCCTTGACCCCAAACAAGATGTCCCGGGCGTCGGGCGATAGGAATTCCACATCCCTGCACCACCACAGCACCCACCCAGCGTACCCACACCTCAGTCCCCAGGATACATCAATCAGCAGTGTGTCCACCTCTACAGGGACCCCAGGGCACACCTCAAACCCATGACAATCAGGGACCTGGGGTCAGTGGCAGTGGGCACACAGTTCAGGGGACAGAGGCACAGGACAACCAGGAAACTGGGAGGAGTGCTGTGCGCCAGGGGAGGACAGGCCCAGGGAACGGACTCTCCAGGAGGCACTTGCAGAGATCCTGGGAGCATACCAACATTCCTAGGACACTTTGGGCTAGATCCTAGACAATGTGCAGGAGAACAGGCTGCTGCAGGAGGGACAGTACCAGGGTATCAAGGAGGACTTGCAGGTCAGCAACACCACCCTGGTGACCATAGCAGGGGTGCTGGCAGACATGGTCAATATTATAAGAGAGGCAGTCTCACAACAGCAGGCCCCTGCCACTAGCCAGACATCTGAACTGCCTTCCACCTCCGCTGCCGCTAGTGGACAGGAGGCCACGCCACGGGACTTACAGGCCACCAGCCCACTCCCCCTGCAGAAGGAGAACCGCCCGGCAAAAGTTTCAGGCAGAAGCCAGAGACTATTGCCAAGACCCCCACCAGGAAATGAGACTCTCCTGATTGTCACCCTTGTGTCCCACTCTGTCACCTTGTCCACCTTGAACTGCCTTCCTGTGTCCCCATGGACAATGCACCTGTGCTACAGACTGGAACTATACCCTGGAATTTCCTCCATCATCATCCCATCCCATTGCACTTGCCCCTCAATATCCTAGCACTTAAAAAAACACCCTTGAAAAAAATAGAAGTATGGAGTATGTCACATTTTTTAAAGTATGTATACTTTTAACCATGTACAAACATTGCGATTCAACCATACAGTAAATGAGCACATATAGTTGTAGCTGTAGTTGGCTGCAGTGATCACACCAGGAGCTATTGTGAGCCACCAACATCTGTCAAATGAATTGCCAAAGGGTACAGTAAGTGGGCATGGAAGTGGGAAATAACAGCATGCCAGTGCCAAAGAATTTCAAAATAATGACAATGAAATGTGAAGTAACACTGTCTTACCTGTGTGTCATTGGAAATATTGTCTGATCACTGCTGTTCTGTTGTCCTCCTCCTCTGCCTCCTCATCCTCACTGTCCATGCGGACAGGCATCTCCAACCTCCTCCTCCTGCAGAAAAGGTACATGGCGTCTTACGGCAAGGTTGTGCAACATGTAGCATGCCACTATTATCTGGCAGACCTTCTTGGGTGACTAGCACAGGGATCCACCTGTCAGATAGAGGCACCGAAACCTGGCCTTCAGGAGGCCAAAAGTTCTTTCTATAATCCTTCTGGTTCACACATGTGCCTCATTATAACGTTCTTCTGCCCTTGTTCTGGCATTCCTCACAGGAATCAGTAGCCATGATAGGTTGGGGTAACCAGAGTCACTGGCAAATATTGAGGTACAACATTTAGCCACACACTATCCCATATGACCCACACCATACCCATACCCCAACATCTACTGGGTGGCAAGTAGGGCTCACCTATTAGCCACACCCTGTGCCTCTATAGTTGGGCCATCACATTTGGAATGCTGCTATTCCTCAGGACAAAGGCATCATGCACCGACCCAGGATACTTAGCATTGACATGGGAGATGTACAGTTCCACCAAGCACATCATCTGTACATTCATTGAGTGAAAACTCTTGCGATTTCTGTGCACCTGTTCATTTTGACGGGGGGACAAATGCAATATGTGTTCCATCAATCGCACCAATTATGTTGGGGATATGTCCCATTGCATAGAAGTCAGCCTTCACTGTGGCCAAATCTTTCACCTGGGGCAATACAAGGTAGCTGCACATGTGTTTAATCAGGGAAGACAACACTCTGGTCAGCACAATTGAGAACATTGGCTGTGACATTCCTGCTGCCAAGCCCGCTGTCACCTGGAAAGAACCAGTTGCGAGGAAATGGAGCACTGATAGAACATGCACAAGAGGGGGGATCCCAGTGGGGTGACGGATAGCAGATATCAGGTCAGGCTCCAATTGGGCACACAGCTCTGTGATTGTGGCCCTGTCACGTCTAGGTGAGGACGATGTGCCTGTCTTCCATTGTTGCCAAGTCCACCAGGGGTCTCTACATGGGGGTATGTCTCCATCTCCTATTCATCCGCAACGGTAGCAATCTAAGGGACAAAAGAGTGAGGAGAAGGTCACAAACTGAACAATGGGGCTACAACAGTATGATGCATGCTGTCAAACTGTAATGGGTCAGTGAGAATTCTCCTGTATGTCCAAAATTAAGCAGTGACGCAGTAATTATCCAGGGCCTGCCCCACCCACAAAATGACGTCCGGCTGTCCTGTGTGAAGGGACAGGTGGAAGTGAGGTAATTCTGCTGACGTTGTGCGCCGTTGCAGGAGGCGGTCGGGAACTGCAGTGCAACTCCTCATTGGTTATGATTGGGCCCTATGGGTTGCTGGGCCCTGCAGCTGGATCTACGGATCTCACAAAGCAACAAAAAAAATCATTTTCTGCATTTCAAAGGCATTATGTGTCCCATCACAAGAAATATATCACCCCTGTGGGGAACTTATACCCTGACCACATTAACTCAATTGCCCCCCACATTTAAGTTCTGGGGACTGTTTACAAAGAAAAGAAGATGACGACCGCAACATTTCTCTCAGGTTGAGGGCAGCCACTCAGATTATTCCCGTGGCACATGGATCCGCTGAGAATCCGCGTACCTATCTATTTATATTTTTTGGCCTTAAATGTCTCCAAAGTTATGCATGGATTTGCACCAAAAAGCGTGATCTGTGGAACAGAATATAGCTCTGTGCCAAATTTGGTGCAATTCCGTTCATTGGTTTGGGCTGAAGGTGTGTCTAAAGGTCCTAGGGAAAAATGAATAGGGAAACCACATTTTGGGGCCCCCCTTTTTCTCAGCCCCCACTTGACAGATCACCCCAACACTTTCAAGGCAGAAGTTGAATTTAGCACAGTATGCGTTTCTAAAGTTTTGTGAAGCTTCGTCAAGTGACTCCAAAGTTATAGGCAAAATAAAAAATGTTCCTACTGGTGGTCCTTCTGGTGGTCACAGGTAGGTAGTTATAGTTAGGACCTAGGGCCTGATTTATGAAAATTTAGCACTGCCTTTGTGTAATTTTTTGATGCAAAAGTGGCGCAAACTTACAAAATATAATTATATTTTGTAAGCTTGCACTGCTTTAGCATTAAAAAATGCCGCAAAGGCGGCACTAACTTTTCATAAATCATGCCCCTAGTTTCTTTAGTAAAAACGTTTTTTGTTTTGCTAATAACTTTGGCAACGTTTGATTAAACTTTCTAAGAAAATATGAAGCTCACTTCAGCATCGGTCTGGAAAGATTTTTGGTGATCCGTCAAGCAGGGACAGAGAAAAAGGGGGGTCTCAAAATGCTTTTTCCCCATTCATTTTTCCATAGGGATTTTGAACAGCGATAGCACAGAAACCACTTGACAGAATTACACTAAACTTGACAGAAAGGTAGCTCTTGTTGTAAATCCGTTCAGTACTATTAGAGAAATTAAAGAAATTTCAAATTTGTATATATAGGGACGAAATGGCTCTGCAGACGCTATTCAACAAGGAATTGTTGGCAGCCATGTTGGGACTTGGCTTTAGCCGAGTCCCAGAAAAATATGTGAAAAATAAGAAAAGGGGCCAGGGTATGGACACCCTGGCCCCTTAGCTCTGGTGGTGCACATGTAAACATACATGTAAAAGATTGTTCCCCTAAAATAGAAATTTTTAGACACTCGCACTTCCCATTGAATGATAGTTATTATGCATAGAAGGATTACATCCATTATTTTCATAACAGTCAAGACATTAATTGTAAAGTACAATAGTCATTGCTCACTATAAACCAGTTTTGGTATATATTTATTTATCCTACTAATATTGAGCATTAAAGTTATCAGAGTAGCTATAGTGTATATGCAGAATTTTAGATTCAACCCACGCTCACCACTGGATTGTGATCAACATTTCAGCCACTTGTATCTAACTTGAGACAGCCCTTTGGTAACTACTCGTGGAACCACATCTTCTCCATTTGCAGTGGTCTCAGAGCAGAGAGCACACACCTCTCAAATCAAAGACAAAGCTTACAATTACATCCAGTGAAACAAAGACACTCAAATTAAGTTGTGAGGTGTACTTAAGCTTACAGTGATTTAAAGTTCCTATAAATAGGTTGTGATTGTCCACTCCAAAGTTGTGGTCTACAGTTTCCTCTGTTCATTATAGAATCTAGTGAACAGAGTTTTAATCAATCTGTTGTCACTTGATTGAAAATCTTGTGATTTTCAGCATATCATTTAACCTCACTTTCCTTAAATTATAAATATGTGACGTATAATTATGCAATTCAAAGATGTAGGTTCTATATAGATGTTTCTATGCATGTATCACAATGTAGGTTTGGCGTATATAATTCCACGTTCCATCACACTCTTTGGCTACGTATTGCTCAGCCACTAATTCCTGCTCTAACATACACGCAGCGGTTAGAACAGCACAAATCCTAATACGGAAGACCGAATTTGTTATAATACAATAATATCCCAGCTAGCAATTCATTTAAATTATTCTTCATATTAAAATGAAGTATGCAGCTCTTAAGTCCTGACTCAGTTTTTAAGTGCTATGAAGCCGCCGCAAGTTGACCAGCATTATGATCTAAAAAATGCCAGATAGAAACAGATAAAGCAATAAAACACGTATAACAATTATTCATGTTGAATACATTAGAAAATAAAATAAAAAATATCCTCTTTTCCAGAGAAGGTCCTTTATAGGCCATGTGGTCTCGCATGTTTTTCTTATGCCATAAAGTATGACCATAGCAATTTCCTCTTGCCTTTTCTTTTAAAATGAATGCATTCCGTTTGCAAGATTTAATAGGTAGGATACAATGGCGTCTATATCACCGTGTCACGTGACATCTATTTTCTATTATGCAGCCTAGTTCATCTGTTCACTCAACGCCACTTCATTGACTTATTGCTGATGAGTGCACCAGTAGAGGGCACTCCCACTCATCCCCCCGAATGTTCTGCTGGTGATGCTATTTGTCATGCTGAGATCCATTGCCTCTCCTCTCAGACCCAGCCTCTGTATGGAAGATTTGTACAGAAGCGTCCAAGAATGAAGTTTTCTGCTCACTTGGAAAGGTCAAGTGATTGTAAATCATTGTCATAATTGAAGTGGCACAAATGCACAGCAGTGTCACCAGGCCAGCAACACTGCCTGTCTAATGGCAGAATAATGAGACAATGGGAGCTCTCCAGATGCAGAGAGAAACGGAGCTGCCAGCATCGTATTGAAATCAATATAATAGGAAATCTCTGCCATTAATAAAGAAACAGACCAGCCTGCAGTCCAGGGAAAGATGTTGCTCTGAGGTAAATGATGTCTTTATAGCGGAAGATGTATGATATGTGAACATTCGCCATTTCTCTCATTACTAAGTGTCAAAAGGCACAGGAAACACCAGGAAATTAGCTCAATTTCTAAACACTGACACCCCTCTAAGCAGCATTTTCTTCTGTTTTGGCAGTATTTTAAAAAAAATCTTGTCTTGTGTTTCCAGGAAGTGAGACTTACTCCTGAAAATGCAGGATTAAATCATACCTAAGTCTGCAGTATTCCACAATTACTCCCAGTAACCTCTTTTTTAATAATGCACTAGCAAATTAATGAATGTGCAAGAAGGCATTATATATACAATTAAAGTAGGGGTACCAGTGGTGTAACAAATGTTAAGGGGATCCCCCTGTAATGTACCTGTAGAGAGCCCCTCCCCCGTGGACCTAGTCAGAGGCCTGCTGCCCGTGCATAATGTATGTGGAGCTCGGGCCCTCCATCGCCGCGGGGCCTGCAGCGACCTTTGTTACACCACAGAGTTGTACCTAGGTATTTATGTTATGTGCGGTCCACAAAATCATCTGTCCGGACTTTCTGTTTCTGTTCAGGGGCAGAGGAGTTAAGGTACCAATAAATAACACAGCTTCTTCTCCTTATTAAATTAAATTAAAAAAATTAAGAAATACCCACTCATTCCACCTCCACCTATGTCATCCGTACATTCCCCTTCCAAAGCGGTACCCTCTGTCCTCCATTAAAGCAGAAAGCCACCACAGCACTGACAGGCTCTCAGAGATGCCTGTCAGAGCAGTCTGGATTTCCTGTATTACACAGCGTAAGTAAGTAACAAATTTCTTTACCGACGGATGCAGCCTTACAGCAGTGAATAACCAGATTTAGAATCTGGTGTTAAAGTTAGTGGTCGATGTAGCATCTTGAGGTTATGCACACTAGAACCCTTGTGGTTCTGGGAAGACTTCGAACAGGAAGTATGTGATGTGCAGGGAGGTGTTAGGGTGTAGTTAATATCTGGATCTTTTCCACCAGTGGATCTGAGTGACATCAAATAGACCGGACCATTGAGTTGTCTATAATGTCAGTCAGGACTCAGAGGTAAAAACATCTATTATTCACATTTTTTACCTGTCTGTAATTTAATGCTGCGTAAGCCACCCCCAAATTATCTCTCCCCTCTCCCGCCTCCCGCCTCCCACCCACACCACTGTCTACATAACACCTCTCCTCACCTCTCCTTCCCCAACAAGGAAAAAATTACCTGACCTCTTCCCGGCCACCCCTACCACTCTCAAGTATACCCCAGCCCCTGTATTAAAAAATAAGTACCTGGCCTCCTGCCAACCCCTCCATCACCCTTTGCAGAAACCTGTTTGCCCAAACTGAAAAAATCTACCTGGTTTCCTGGCAACCACCCACATCAACTTCCTTGCACTCCTGCCTCAAGCTGGCACCAGAGTGACAGTGGCTCTGTAAACAGTACTCCGTCAGAGGTAAAAACATCTATTATTCACATTTTTTACCTGTCTGAAATTTAATGCTGCGTAAGCCACCCCCCAAATTATCTCTCCCCTCTCCCGCCTCCCACCCACACCACTGTCTACATAACACCTCTCCTCACCTCTCCTTCCCCAACAAGGAAAAAATTACCTGACCTCTTCCCGGCCACCCCTACCACTCTCAAGTCTGCAGTATTCCACAATTACTCCCAGTAACCTCTTTTTGAATAATGCACTAGCAAATTAATGAATGTGCAAGAAGGCATTATATATACAATTAAAGTAGGGGTACCAGTGGTGTAACAAATGTTAAGGGGATCCCCCTGTAATGTACCTGTAGGGAGCCCCGACCCCGTGGACCTAGTCAGAGGCCTGCCGCCCGTGCATAATGTATGTGGAGCTCGGGCCCTCCATCGCCGCGGGGCCTGCAGCGACCTTTGTTACACCACAGAGTTGTACCTAGGTATTTATGTTATGTGCGGTCCACAAAATCATCTGTCCGGACTTTCTGTTTCTGTTCAGGGGCAGAGGAGTTAAGGTACCAATAAATAACACAGCTTCTTCTCCTTATTAAATTAAATTAAAAAAATTAAAAAATACCCACTCATTCCACCTCCACCTATGTCATCCGTACCTTCCCCTTCCAAAGCGGTGCCCTCTGTCCTCCATTAAAGCAGAAAGCCACCACAGCACTGACAGGCTCTCAGAGAGGCCTGTCAGAGCAGTCTGGAATTCCTGTATTACACAGCGTAAGTAAGTAACAAATTTCTTTACCGACGGATGCAGCCTTACAGCAGTGAATAACCAGATTTAGAATCTGGTGTTAAAGTTGGTGGCCGATGTAGCATCTTGAGGTTATGCACACTAGAACCCTTGTGGTTCTGGGAAGACTTTGAACAGGAAGTATGTGATGTGCAGGGAGGTGTTAGGGTGTGGTTAATATCTGGATCTTTTCCACCAGTGGATCTGAGTGACATCAAATAGACCGGACCATTGAGTTGTCTATAATGTCAGTCAGGACTCAGAGGTAAAAACATCTATTATTCACATTTTTTACCTGTCTGTAATTTAATGCTGCGTAAGCCACCCCCCAAATTATCTCTCCCCTCTCCCGCCTCCCACCCACACCACTGTCTACATAACACCTCTCCTCACCTCTCCTTCTCCAACAAGGAAAAAATTACCTGACCTCTTCCCGGCCACCCCTACCACTCTCAAGTATACCCCAGCCCCTGTATTAAAAAATAAGTACCTGGCCTCCTGCCAACCCCTCCATCACCCTTTGCAGAAACCTGTTTGCCCAAACTGAAAAAATCTACCTGGTTTCCTGGCAACCACCCACATCAACTTCCTTGCACTCCTGCCTCAAGCTGGCACCAGAGTGACAGTGGCTCTGTAAACAGTACTCCGTCAGTTAACCGCACTGTGTTTAAGAAGTGCAAGTTCTACCCGGTGAGAAGGACTATGCACAAAGGCATGAAACCTGCATCCAGTGTGGGACACTGTGAGTCACAGAAAAAAGAGTGACACCTCGCTTCAAGACATAAAAGTTATTGTTAGACTTTTCATCCTTGGCGTGGTCTCCCTTAACTTTTTGCCTCTGTTCCCCAGGTTGTTGATGTGTGCTGGACTCTGATTTTGCTGTTTTTGTTACTCTGGGCACTTTACCACTGCTAACCAGTGCTAAAGTGCAAGTGCTCCTTTACAAAATGTGTATGTGATTGGTTTATCCATGATTGGCATATTTGATTTACCAGTAAGTCCCTAGTAAAGTGCACTAGAGGTGCCAGGGCCTGTCAATCAAATGATACTAGTGGGCCTGCCGCACTGGTTGTGCCACCCACATAAGTAGCTCTGTAGTCATGACTCAGACCTGCCATTGCAATGTCTGTGTGTGCAGTTTTACCTGTAAATTCGACTTGGCAAGTGTACCCACTTGCCAGGCCTAAACCTTCCCTTTTCTTACATGTCAGACACCCCTAAGGTAGGCCCTAGGTAGCCCCAAGGGCAGGGTGCAGTGTATGGTTAAGGTAGGACATATAGTAATGTGTTTTATATGTCCTGACAGTGAAATATTGCTAAATTCATTTTTCACTGTTGCAAGGCCTGTCCCTCTCATAGGTTAACATGGGGGCTACCTTTAAATCTGATTAAAGTGTAGATTCCCTTTGGGAGCGGATGGACATGTGGAGTTTGGGGTCTCTAAACTCACAATTTAAAAATACATCTTTTAGTAAAGTTGATTTTGAGATTGTGCGCTTGACAATGCCACTTTTAGAAAGTGAGCATTTTCTTGCTTATACCATTTCTGTGACTCTGCCTGTTTGTGGATTCCCTGTCTGGGTCAGTTTGACAGTTGGGCTGGTTGCACCTCACACTAGACAGTGACACAAAGGGATCTGGCGTGTAGCCTGCATATCCTGATGAGCCATCTGTGCTAGGAGGGAGGGGAGGAGTGGTCACTCGCACCTGAAAGGGCTGTGCCTGCACCCACACAATGCAGTCTCCAACCCCCTGATGAGTGTCTGGGGCCTGGCCTGGGCATGGCAGGATTTCACATTCCAAAGAGACATTACTTTGAAGTAGGCCTACTTTAAAGGAGAAACTGGGTATACGAAGGGCACCCAAAACCACAGACTTTAGAAACACTTCTGGAACCAAGAGGAACCTCTGCCTGGAGAAGAGCTGAATAGCTGAGGAAGAAGTGCTGCCCTGCCTGTGACTGTGCTTTGTGGAGCTTTCCTGCAGTGCTGCTTCTGCCAGAGTAAGAGGGCAAAGACTGGACTTTGTGTGCCTTCCATCTTGTGAAGAAATCTCCAAGGGCTTGATTTAGAGCTTGTCTCCTGTTGTTTGAAGTCTCAGGGACAGCAAAGACTTCTCTCTGCCAGCACCTGGAGTCTCTGGAGAGACTCCTGCTCTGACAAGTGGTGCCCTATCCAGTCCCTGGGCCCTTGAAAGGAAAGCTGGTGGAAATCCAAGGAAATCGACTTCGGACTACTTCGGACCGACGCCGCTGCTGAATCCTGTGACACCGCCTGCACCCCACGCCTTGACCTTCGCTGGAACACGACGCTCTTCGCAGGCCCGACGCCGTTGTAGCCTCGCTGAAGTCCGCGACTCCGTGGAAGTCGCTGCACCGCGTCGTGTCCGACGCTGCTCGAAGTGCGCGGATTCAACGTTTCGCACAGACACCGCGATCCCTGACTTCGTGCATCGGCTTGTTTTCACTCTTCTCCAAAGGTACTGTACTTGGGGGTCTACGTGACTCCCTGTCCGGCGCCGCTGGTGCCGGCTTGTTGGGAATGACTCCGTCATTAACACCTCATCTAAGCATTTTTGTTTCTAAGCACTAATTTTGAGTTTAATCTTTAAAAATTCATAACTTGACTTGTGTATGTTGGATTTTTTTTGTTTTGGTCTTGTTTTGTTTAGATAAATATTTCCTATTTTTCTAAACTGGTGTTGTGTCATTTTGTAGTGTTTTACATTCATTAAGTTACTGTGTGTGTTGGCACTCTGAAGTCAAGCCTACTGCTCTGCCAAGGTACCAAGGGGGTAAGCAGGGGTTAGCTGAGGGTGATTCTCTTTTACCCTGACTAGAGTGAGGGTCCTTGCTTGAACAGGGGGTAACCTGACTGTCAACCAAAGACCCCATTTCTAACATTGGTGATCAGTGGTTGGGATTTGGACTTGTGTTTGTACTTGACATACAGTGATTAAGTGTACACTACAGTTTGAGTTCAGACCGCTACGTGACCACATACTAGGTGATCTTTAGATTTTTTCTCTTTGGGACTGTTTTTTGTTCTACTTCCATTTTTTTCCGCTGATTCCTTGATTGACTTTCTTTGGAACTTCATTTTGGAACTTGTTTTTCTGCCTCTGGAACTTTGCACTTGTTTTTGAATCTTCATCATGTCCAATGCTGGAGATCCATCAGTTGGAGCTGACTTTGACCTTGAGAAATTGGAGAGTTATACCAAAGCTCAGTTGAAGCAGTTCTGTAAAAGTTTTGACTGTCCCATTAAGAGCTCATCCAGGAAGTAGGAGCTGCAAAAGGCGCTGAGGGCCTGGGTGACAGCCAAGAGCACTGAAGGGCACACAGAGGATGAGGGAGATGAGGAAGATGAGGAAGAGTGTTCAGTATACAATGGTATTGTGGGTGGGCCTGTTATGTCCAGGGAGAAGGTCTCCAGGGCAGGTAGCAGTGTCTCATCCAAGGGTCTGGCACCTGAGGAGTTACAGGACAGACAGGAAAAAAGGGAGTACCGATTGGAGCAGAGGAGGTTAGCCCTTGAGGAGAGGAAGTTAGCGATGGCTCATGAGCTTAGCTTGAAAGAGATGGATCATAGAAGCCAGTCCAGTAGAGATGGTGGCAGCAACCCTACAGTGCAGCCTGAGAGGAGGGTGCACATTCCTAAAGACCTTGTGAAAGATTACAAGAGGGAGGATGACATATACTTGTGGTTAAAGGGGTATGAGTCTGCTCTCCACATAAATCTGGTCCCTGAAGCTCATTGGGGGGCGGGTCTGTGGAAGCACTTTGAGGTAGAGGGGAGGGATACACTGACAGCCTTAGGGGATGCTCAGAATCTCACCTACTCTAACATGAAGGATGCCTTGCTTACAAGGTATGGTCTTACCCCTGAGCAGTACAAGGATAAGTTTAGGTCCTACAAGAAGAAGGAATCCCAAACATGGTTGGAATGTGTTGATTCTAATTGCAGGACACTGGATGGTTGGGTGAAGGGCAGTAAGGTAACTACGTATGAGAGGCTTTACAATCTGATTGCTTGGGAGCACTTCTACAGTTTATGTTTTCCAGAACTGGGCCAACACCTGATTGACAGCAAGCTGACTGAACCCAGGAAGCTTGCACAGGAAGCGGACTGCTGGGAGAGCACAAGGGTCCAAAAGAGGTATAGGGGAGACCACGCCAAGGGTGGGCAGGGTCCCTCTCAGAAGAAAGGGGGGGTAAGGGCAAACAGGGGGAGTTCTCTAAAGGGCCCCACACTGATTCCCAGGGTAAGGATTCCCAACCCCCCAGTGAAAAGAAGCCATGGTTCTCCAAAGGGAAGCCAGTGGCAGGTGGTCACCCACGTAAGTGCTATGCATGTGACCAGGTGGGTCATGTGAGGGGGGACCCCAAATGCCCCAAAAGTACACCGGCACCCACTGGTGCGACGTCCCAGGGTTTGGCCAGTGTAGCGCTTGGGGAGGAGTTGGTTTCAGGTGGGTGGGAACCAGCTGAGATGACCCTTGTCTCACTAGGGGACAGTGAGATGGTCCAGAGAACCCTAGTGCCTGAAAACACTAAGAAGTACAGGCAGTGGGTGACCATTAATGGACAGAGGGTGGAGGCTCTGAGTGACACAGGAGCCAGTGTGACTACAGTGAGGAGTCAGCTGGTGTCTGAAGAGCAGATTGATCTCACCTACTCTAACATGAAGGATGTACTTCACCAAGTAGTTGCAGTGGACAACTCAAAGCGCCTGTGCAGAGTGGCGCAGGTTCCCTTTGAATGGGGGGGGGGGCGGGTCTCAGGTTCCTTGAATGTAGCTGTGAGTCCAACCATGCCTGTTGATTGTTTGCTAGGCAATGAACTGGAGGATTCCCCTTGGAAGGAGGTGGAACACAGGTCTCACTTGGAGATGTTGGGTCTGCGTGGGTGGGTATGCGTATCCACCCAGTCAATGGCAGCCCGTCAGGGTAATCAAGAGCCCCTGGAGCCTGAAACAGTGGCCCATGGGACCGCCAAGAAGAGGAAGGGCAGGGGGCGCCGGAAACCGGCCCCAGAAGTTCCCACGGTCCGGGAGGAGGCGGAGTCTGAGGGTGACGCCCCAGAGCCTACAGGGGAACAGGTGGCTGAACAAGGGGAGGTCCCTGAGCTGTTGCAGTGGCAGCAGGAAGGTGGGCCCACCAGGGAAGCATTCTGTGCATTACAGAAGTCATGCCCTACTTTGGAGGGTTTGCGGCAGCAGGCGGCAGACCAGGCGGCTGGCAAGGAGCCAGGATCACACCTGATTTATTGGGAGGATGACCTCCTGTATAGCGAGCCTAAGGTTGCTGAGCCTGGGTCAGCCCGTGTGCTGGTGGTACCCCAGTGCTTCAGGGCCTTCCTACTGGGGTTGGCTCATGATGTGCCTTTAGCTGGACATTTGGGGCAGGACAAGACCTTTGAGAGGCTTGTCACCCACTTTTACTGGCCCCTAATGCGCAGGCACTCAGATGCACATTGTAGGTCTTGTCAGGCAAGTGGCAAGAGTGGGAGGAAATGTAAAGCTCCCTTCCAGCCTTTGCCTGTTGTCAGTACTCCCTTTGAGAGGGTAGGCATTGACATTGTGGAGCCTCTGGATCCCAAGACAGCCATGGGCAACAGGTTTGTCCTGGTCTTGGTGGACCACGCCACCCGGTACCCAGAAGCCATTCCTTTGAGATCAATTACTTCCCCTGTGGTGGGTTGTGCATTGATGGGGTTTTTTACCCGCATGGGGTTCCCCAAGGAAGTGGTATCTGATAGGGGTACCAACTTCATATCCACGTATATGAAGTTCTTGTGGAAGGAGTGTGGGGTAACCTACAAGTTTACCACCCCTTACCACCCCTAAAGTAATGGTCTGGTTGAGAGATTCAACCGCACCTTAAAAGGCATGATCATGAGCCTGTCAAAGCCCTTGAGGTGGAAGTGGGACGTCCTCTTGCCATGCCTTCTGTTCGCCTACAGGGAGGTGCCTCAAAAAGGACTTGGGGTTAGCCCCTTTGAGCTGATTTATGGCCACCCTGTGAGGGGACCCTTGAGTCTGGTTAAGGAAGCTTTGGAGAAAGCTCCTAGTAAACCCCCCCAGGATGTATTCAGTTACATGCTGGCTTTGAGAAACCAGACTGCCCGCTTCAGGAGTCTCGCTCAGGAGAACCTGGAAGCAAGCCAGGAGGATATGAAACAGTGGTATAACCAGAATGCCACTCTGGTCGAGTTTCAACCTGGTCAAAAAGTGTGGGTGATGGCACCAGTGGAGCCAAGGGCGCTCCAGGATAAGTGGACTGGGCCATTTGAGGTGGTGGAGCGCAAGAGTGAAGTCACCTACCTGGTGGACTTGCGGTCTCCAAGGAACCATTTAAGGGTCCTGCATGTCAACCGCCTCAAACCTCACTTTAAGCGTACTGAACTGTCCATGCTCCTTGCGACAGATGATGGGGTAGAGGAGGAGAGTGAGCCTCTTCCTGACCTCCTGTCTGCAGAAGAAAAAGATGGGTCAGTGGAGCGAGTGAACTCTCCCCCTCCCTGACTGAGGAGCAGCAAGGTGACTGTCACCATGTGTTTGGACAGTTTTCCTCACTGTTTTCCCTGATCTCAGGAGTCACACACTTGGGCACACATGATGTGGACACTGGGGACAGTACACCTATTAAACAGAAGGTTTACCGGGTGACTGACAGGGTCAGGGCCTGCATTAAGGATGAGGTATCCAAAATGCTTACCCTAGGGGTTATTGAGCACTCCAGCAGTCCTTGGGCCAGCCCAGTGGTATTGGTCCTAAAGGCTGCTGCACCTGGTGCCACCCCAGAACTCAGGTTCTGTGTGAACTACCGGGGACTCAATGCGGTCAGCAAGACTGAGGCACACCCCATCCCCCGAGCTGATGAGCTCACTGTCCGGTTGGGAGCTGCCAAGTACCTCAGTACATTTGATTTAACATCTGGGTACTGGCAGATTGCCTTAACTGAGGGGGCCAAGGAGAGGTCAGTATTCTCTACACCAGATGGACACTTTCAATTTAAAGTGATGCCATTTGGGATGAAGAATGTCCCTGCCACCTTTCAGAGGTTGGTCAACCAGGTGTTGGCAGGACTGGATGAGTTCAGTGCCGCCTACCTGGATGACATTGCTGTGTTTAGTTCCACATGGGAGGAACACCTGCAACACCTCTGGAGAGTGTTAGAGGCCCTGCAGAAGGCAGGCCTCACTATTAAGGTGAACAAGTGCCAAATAGGGCAGAGTTCTGTGGTGTACTTAGGACACCAGGTGGGGAGTGGCCAGGTGGCACCCCTACAGCCTAAGATTGACACGATTCTGGCTTGAATCATCAGTGTCCTCTTTGGTCTCTGCTTTGTTCTCATGGTCCTTGTGGCATTACACTGCACCTAGTGGCCGGGCCTCCTAGTTTTGGTTCTCTCTGTTTAGAACATTCTCACTCTCATCATTTTGGTCCTGGTCCTTCTGGACATTGAAATCCAGCCACCTTAGTTTTCCTGTTGCTCTTCTGGTCCACCTGACCTTCCTCGCCCTGGTCCTGCTACCCCCGGGGCTAGGCCCTGGTCCTATGGTCATGGTCCACATGGCACTCCTAGACATGCCCCCAGTCCTCATGACGCTGAGCCTTAGAATCTACCCTGCTCTTGTCCTGGACCTCCTGGCTCTGGTCCTCGTGGTATTGTTAGTACTGATTCTCTCATCATCCCGGCTTACTCTGGTCCCCCAATCCTATTGCCCATAATCCTCATGCTCCTAATCTTCCTAGTCTTCCTGGACCTTTTATTAATCCACCTGGGCCCGGTCTTCCTGCTCGTTGTCCTCATGCTTCTACACAAACTGACCAAGGCCCTCCTTTCTCTGGTTCTTTCGGGCCTGGTCATCATGTTCCTAATCTTCCTGGCTATCCTGTTCTTAGTCCTGTGGCCTGGACCTCCAAGCTGTGGTCATCCTGGTCCTGATGTCCCTAGCTCTAATCCTCAACTCCTTTTTCTCCTCACCCTGGTCCTCTTGGACCTGGTACTTAAGGCCCTGATCCTCTTTGCACTGACATTTCTGGTCCCCGGTCCTTTATTCCTCAGTATTCTGAGAACCTTTCCTTCTGGCTCTGAATGAACGTATCTCTAGTCTCAGCTACGTGGCACTTCTGGCCAAGGTCCAAAATGGCCAGAACTAGTTGGAGCAGGGCCAGGATGATGATCAGGAGGACTAAAGCAACCCATAAAAAGAGGACTTGGAGTAGGATCAGGAGGAGGAACAACACCACATGGCAAAGAAGGATGTGAAGCAAAAGGAAGAAGACTGGGAGTAGAAAAACACCTATGTAATTCTAAGGTGCATGTATTAGGATATCTTTTTTCTACATTGTCCTTATTCATCCTACTTATGATGTCAGTCGCTAGATCCACCTCCCTTTCAGTTCACATGTAAAACTGGTGAGTATTTGCTGAAAAATCAGAGCATGCAAAGCAAATAAAAACACTATTGTTACACTCTAACCTCTAAGTGATAGAAGAGGCTGTCTACTGTGGGCATAGAAGTGTGCTGATGGGCATGAGTGCAGAGGGACTGGAACATGGCAGAGGGGTTTCAAAATGGATGAGTAAAAAGGGGTGTAGTCTGTGACGGAAGGGCTTAAATAACTCAGATGGCTAAAGTCAACAAAAAATGGTTAATGGATAACACATGGGAGCCAAAGGGAGATGGCAATCAGCAAAGGGGGGCTCAAGATTATTGTTAGAACTGGGGTCTTTGGTTGGCAGTCAGGTTACCCCTTGTCCAAGCAAGGACCCTCACTCTAGTCAGGGTAAGTCACACACACAATCCAAATTATCCTGTGCCCACCCTCTGGTAGCTTGGCACTGAGCAGTCAGGCTTAACTTAGAAGGCAATGTGTAAAGTATTTGTGCAATAAATTATGCAATAACACAGTATAGCACCACAAAAATACACCACACAGTGTTTAGAAAAATATATAATATTGATCTGGTTAAATGCAGGTCAAAATGATCAAGATTTGGTAAGTACACGTTGAGATATCACTTTAGAAAATGATAAAAAGAGTCTTTAGCCTTTAAAAAGCAGCAACTGTCTCTGTACCTGGTCTGCGTTCAAATTCTCCGCAAGGGACCACAGTAGAGGAGATGCATGGAAAATGGGGATGTGTGCGTCGGTTTCTTTATGCGTCGATAATCTTCCATGCAGGGAAGGCTTTGTGTCAATTTCCGGTGCGCTGTCTTGGATCGTCTTCGGGTTGCAGGGTATTCGGACGCCCCAGAGACGATGCTGAGAAATCCTGGGTGTGCAGGACGAAGTCAACAGGAGCTGCATTGATCCGGTGGGCGATGCAGGGAAATTTTGGTTGCACAGCAGGAGCTGCGTCGATTCTTCTCGCTGGAAGTCGGGCTGCGTCATTCTAGCTCAGCTATGCATCGATCCAGTAAGCCATGTGTCAAAGTTCCGGTTGCAACGCTGCTGCTGCGATCTCCTTTCGGGGAGCTGCGATGCGTCGTTCTGGTTCAGCGTGCAGTAATTTTCTCAACGCAAAGCAGGCTGTGCATCGTTTCTGGCAGGCTGTGCATCAAATTTTCGCCGCACAAGGAGTTCTTTGCAAGATGAAGTCTGTTTGGCCGTGAGACTTCAAGGAAAAGGAGGCAAGCTCTATCCAAGCCCCTGGAGAGCACTACTCAGCAGAGCCGGAGGCAAGCAAGGCAGCAGGGAAACAGAAGGGCAGCAGGCGTTTGTAGAAAAGCAGCCAGGTGACTCCTTGGGTAGCCAGGCAGTTCCTCTTGGCAGGTTGCAGGTTCTTGTTTCTTCACCAGTCGTATCCTGTCCAGAAGTGTCTAACTTCAGAAGTGTCTAAGTTGGTAGGGTCAGAGGCCCTGTTTAAATACCCAAATGTGCCTTTGAAGTGGGGGAGACTTCAAAGAGTGGCTTAGAAGTGCACAAGGTCCCCTTTCAGTTCCATCCTGTCCTAGTAGGGGGTTTGACTGTCCATTGTGTGAGGGCAGGCCACTGTCCTTTCAAATGCAAGTGTCAGGCCCTCCACCCTCCCATCCCAGGAAGACCCATTCAGTATGCAGATGAGTGCAGGTGTGACTGAGTATCCTGTGTTTGTGGTTGTCTGGGTGAAATGCACAAGGAAGCTATCAACCAGCCTAGACGTTGATTGGAGACAGGCTGTAAGGCACAGATGGATTTTAGTGTAGAGAACTGCTCACTTTCTAAAAGTGGCATAGGCACAGATAGATTTTAGTGTAGATAAATGCTCACTTTCTAAAAGTGGCATTTATAAAATAGTAATGTAAAATCCAACCTCACCAATAAGCATGATTTTCCATTACCATTCTGGCCATAATAAATATGACCTGGTTATCCCTTTCTGATCAGAATCTGCCACTCAACTGGTATATGAGGGTAGTCCTAATGCTATCCTATTAAAGGAGGAGGCCTAAAACGAATTTAGGAGTTTTCCACTACCAGGACATATAAAACACACACATGTCCTGCCCTATTGGTTTCCTAGGGCCTACTTTAGGGGGTGACTTATATATAGGAAAATGGGAGTTTAGGGCTTGGCAAGGACTTTTAAATGCCAAGTCGAAGTGCCAGTGAAACTGCCAGGCCTGAGACATGGTTAAGGGGCTACGTATGGGGGTGGCACAATCAGTGCTGGGGGCCAACTAGTGGCATTTAATTTACAGGCCCTAGGCACATGTAATGCACTTTACTGGGGACTTACAAGTAAACTAAATATGCCAATTGCGCATGAGTCAATATTACCATGTTTTTAGGGCGAGAGCACATGCACTTTAGCACTGATTAGCGATGGTAAAGTGTCCAGAGTCCTAAAGCCAGGAAAAATGAGGTCAGATGAAGACGTGGAGGAAGGCAAAAAGTTTGGGGCTGACCCTGCAGAGGGGCCATTTCTAACAAAAAGTAATAACCCTTTCACCCTCGGAGAAAGCTTATAGTGTTTGGGGTTCATTCATTTTTTTAAAGTTTGCTAGTTGGTCATAATATCTGACAGCACCAGCCCTCAAATATTTAGTGCATAGACAGGAACTATCATGACAGAGGTTCCTGTCATTGTAGAGAGATGTCCACAGGGCCCATGGACAACTCTAAATTTGGCTGGTGGAGGACCCTTATGATGGGAAGGTATTGTTCTCTGGCATACTAACAGAGTAAACTCCACCCCCAAACTCTAAATCAGGCCTATAGTTTTTCTTCCGCCATGAGATTGGAATGAAGGCTCTCAATTATACCGGGTGGGTAAGTTTATAAAGAGCCCTTTGCAAAAAAAATTTTTTTTTAATAAGACCACCCTACATATCAGATGGCTGTTTTTCATTGGGATACAACATTTTCAGTTCTGGGTTTGCTTTTTTAAATCATGTTTTTTGATGTTTTAGTCTGATTTGGTTAATTGATCCAAACCAGAATTAAGAAGTCCAGAGTGCACTACTTTGCTGCAGAAAAAAAGTTGTTCTGATAACGTGGAGCCTTTTAGTAATCCTATATCTCTCTGGAGTAGATTGCGATGGCATAATGAGTAAGACTGAGTATGTAGCTTTAGAAGAGTAATCAGCTATAAATAGTCTTGCAAAGAGTCTCATAATCTTTATCATTAGACACCTCTGCAGGTAAACCTATAGATGTAGAAGCATTTGTAGAGCACGAGATAGCTCCATAAAGGGCATCCCAACTTTCAGTGCCTTGGCCCATGGTGTAATGGAGTGGCATTCTGTGCCATGTCTGTTAAAACAGCTTGGAACCATTCAAACATTAGGGACCTTTAGTCCTATAAGTTAGTGCCTGAATCTAAACCAATTTTAGCACTAAGGGTTGCATGTTGCAATGTTCTTATCATATGTACAAAACACTTTTTATGAGATGGAAAATTCTTTCAACTCGTAACAGGACTTCTGGGATTGTTTCCGAATTGCAAATCGGAGAAATCATGAACAGGCTTTTTCCCATCCCCATTTAGGAAATGAATTTCACCACTGCAATCGCTGTTGCAAATCATTGATGAGCTAACAACCCCCGAAAAGGTGTGGTAACTGAAAAAGGAGATAGGATCCTCTGAAGGAAACTTTTTTGTTTTAAATCAACACTATTTTCTTTAAAGAACAGAAACTGCTTTGGAAAGAAGTTTTCAGCTTTGGAATGCAGTACTAGGGACGATAGTGTGCTGTCCCTTGCAGGCCAAAATCCCTGTGATTATAGTCAATTACAGAGGGTCACAAATTGGCACCTGCCTAATGAATATTAATTAGGCAGGTCATTCTGCAGTCCCCTGCGGTTTAGAATTTTGGGAATCAACCAAACAGTGCATAGGTAGGTTTGAAAATTACTATTCCATAGGTAATCCTTTTAAAAACAAACATTATTTATTGTTATATAGTCTTGTATAATAATAATATTAATGATACAAATACTACTACTACTATTACAACTACTACTACTTCTACTACTACTACTTCTACTACTACTAATAATAATAATAATAATAATAATATATTGGTATTATTAATGTTATAATTGTTAATCTTTGCATCAATAATTATAATATTCTTATTATAATTGTGCTGTTTTGTTATTACTATATTAAAGGTGTAAACAAATATGTAACAATTACCATTAATAAAAAAAAATACTTATTGTAACATTATATTTTTATATTCAGCACAGGTTGTTAAATTTTTCATAATTGAATAATGAACAAGTGGTAGTTCTATATATTTGTTAACATTGATTTATATTTATTTATATTTGTAACTATTTTAACATTTTAATTTATGTTACCTTATTTCTATGGGGTTTTATTTTAAGTCCCTATCTGCCATATTTTCATTCAGAGGGTGCTGCAGTATCAGTGGTTCACCATGTGTAATGCTGAATATATAAGTTACTTCAGAAGTGCAGTTTGTGAATATCGAAGAGTAGTAAACCTGCTTAAAAGTGTAAACTTACTCAAAAGGGCAGTTTTTGAATCAGGCCCCTAATCACTGATGATCCTCCCAACCACAAGTTTAGTATGTTTTCCCCCTTATGTTTCTTGTTAATTGTTACATACTCTTTTATTCTAATGGTGGCAGGTATACTAGTTGCTCACAGTTTTGCCTTTTCTCGTATGTCATATGTTACAACTGTTGGTACTGTGTGGCCTTATCACACACTCCCATATTCCCCCCCACTTGCTTCTACTACTCTTTAGGAACACCTTTGACAACATGTGGTGTTCAGGATACTTTGAATGAAGGGAACCCCACAATTCTTTTAACCACAGGTGTAGTCTGCCGACAACCTGACCCCATTTGATTTCCCCTTCATAATAAGAACTGTGATCACTATGTTTAATATCCCTTTCTTCTTCAAGCCCTGCTCCCACTCTACCTTTGATGTGATACCTAACTAATTGCAACCGTTGTGCGCCATCATGACCTACATGCCCACTACTGAGTGCATGCCCTATAGGTTGAGAACTAATGTTCTGCAGACAAGTTCTCCCTCTAATTTGGCTACTTGAGTTACTTAAGGGGGAAAGTCTGTTTAAATCTTCCTTCTACCTTTGTCCAGTGCCTTAGTAATCAGACACATTTTCTCTGAGTATCCCATGGCCTTGTTCTACCCTTTGAATACACAACACATATTCATATGTCTCCTTGATTCACTTCTGCCAATGTAATATTGTTTTGCTGAATGCCAAGCGAATTACCATTAAAGTGAGTGAAAGAAGATCATCCAATATTTGTCTACAAAGTGCGCCAACATTGCATTGCTGCATGAAACATCAGCTGATACGGATAAACTGAAATGATAATTGGTGCTTCTCATGCATGATTATAGGCAACTGCTGGAATCCTGAGCTGGACCTGATCTTGGACAAGACTGATCCTCGGGACAGTTAGAGCTTCCTGTCATATATCCGTGGCTAGTATTCCCTTAGTGATTTCATCTTGACATCTCCTTGCCTTCCTGAGGAAAAGGAGAAACTTTACCTTCATCATCAAACATATGAGCACGGTAGTGGAGTGCTCTGATTTTTGGTTTATCTCAACTCATTATTAGTATTTGGATAATTTTGAAAACAAATAAAGTCAAGATCTATGGCAGAAAACTCAATCAAAGTACAAGGGGTACGGTCAGTAACCAGAAAAGGAAGGGTTGGGGGAGGGAAGGGGAAAGAGATAATATGACATGGTCACACGGATGAACATTTTACACTTGTGTAATAGAAAAAATTGTTGGTCAACTATTATAACTTCCAACACAAAGATTTATTATGTTAACACTTCGGCCTACATTTGTGGGGAATAATCGTAGGGCAGCACTGCAAGTCACTGCATGTCTTCTTGCTGTGCTGCCCTATGCCAATGTGAAAGGTCAGGAATGCATCACATTTATAAAATACAGTGGATTCCTGTCCTTTCCTCCTGCCCTGGCACACAATTGGCTGCCTAGGGCTAAGGCAGACCCCCTTTCACCATGGTGCAATGATGCCTGCGTTTCATGCAGGATTTATTTTGTGCAGGAAGAGACATTTATCTTCTTACACAAAAACAATCTTGAGAGGCATTTTCCTCTTTCTATGTGCACTGCAGAATGCAGCACACATGGAAAGAGGAAAAAACGAGGAGAAATGAAAATATTTCTCCTCATTACGCCTGTTCCGGGGAGGAGTAATGTTTTGGCGCTTCCCCAGGATTACGTGATTAGGTAAATCTGGGGCTTTGTCAAAATCCATGGGAATTGCGAGGGGAGGAGTAATGTTTTGGCGCTTCCCCAGGATTACGTGATTAGGTAAATCTGGGGCTTTGTCAAAATCCATGGGAATTGCGAGGGGAAACCTACCACAACACCCATGGAACAACTCCCTGGCACAGAGTAAGGTGACACAGTGCCTTGCGCTGCTTTGTCTTACTCCATGTCTATAAGGGCTTGCAAAGCTTGGCAAAGTGGCTTTCCATGGCCTCATCAATATGGATGGGAGACTTGCATTACTGGAGCATTAAAAAAGTGACGTTCCAGCTGCAAAAGCCTCTCATAAATATGCCCCTTAGAATCTCTACATGAGGAGGGTCTGGGATAAGTAACTGTTGTCGGAGGCTTTTCAGGGAATACCAAAAAGTAGGGAACATCATCCAGCGCAGTCTTGCGTTCTTGATGATGACATCCTGGGTAACACAGAAAGTGTTGTAAGAATGGACCCCACACTTTATTGAACTGTTAGAGATGATCGTCCAATGTATGTATGACCTTCTCCTACGAAGCTACAGTATACATGTTGGTCAGCCAATGACTGTGAGATGAAATAATACTCGACTTCCAGTGGCACAAAACACCCACTTTGGCCAAAACCAAGGATGTTGTGAAACACTTTAACATGTGGTGGGGCAATGAGTGCAGGGCTCTTGTTGATCGAGTCCCATACCTCCCTCCAATAGGACGGTGGCTGCGCACAGTCCCAGACAATGGCATTTGGTCCAGGACCAAATGAATAATGTCCACATATGGGTTGCAACACTTCCAGCAGGCAGAGTCATGGGTGATGTGTGCATTAAAATGTTTTGCAGGGAACTAGTGCAATTGGTGTATTATTTTATAATAACATAGCTTACGATGGGCTTAACTGAGAGTTTTGTTTAGAGTCTCCATATTGTGAAGCTAGCCATTATCTTCAAATACTGTTCACAACCTAGTCAACCACCAACAACATAGCGAGTGGCTTGTTTGCTTTGAAAAAAGAACCTCAGAACAGATAGACTAAAGACCGGAAAGAATACCTATGTAATCTTGCTAGAACATGAGATATTGTAGGATGGCATCAGTTTCTACTGTGTAGGGTACTGCCCCTAAAATGGATGGGAGGATGTGGATCAGCAGTGTCTAATGCAAGTGCTGGGGGGGGGGGGGTAGGTCAAACCTCTGACCCAAGGTTGGGAAGGGGGAAAATGCTATGTCCTGGAGTGGGTCATCTACAGGGGTGGCTCCTTTACAATGGCGAAGGAGAATCACCCCACTGGTTGAGCCAGCAGCTGAAAAATAAAACAATATTTTACTTTTGTTTTTTCACATTCAGCTGCTGGCTTAGACAGCAAGTGAAGGGAGGGGTGGGGGTGGGCCATAGAAGCGGGGGCTGGGGGGGATGGGAGGGAGAGTGGAGCCAAACTGACATGTACACTTAGGTTTCTACTTAAGTTACATAGCTGGGTTGGAGAAACTGCAGACCAAGCCGCTCAGGTCAATCCTGACACTGCTCTCATGCTAGGTATAGCATGAGAGCAGTTCCAGGATTGCATGGCACCAACACCATCGAGGGAAGAGGAGCGAGGCGGTGGCTGCAGTAACAAAAGTAAGGTTTTTAAAAATATATATTTTATTCCCCCCCATCCCCCTCTGCCCACCCCTCCTTGGGATTTGTGGCGGCTGCCGCGGGTCATCTAGGGAATATATTCCCTGTGTTTCTGTCTACCACCCGTATCTCTACATTTCTCCAAATTTGGACACTAGAATGTATCCAGGCTAATCAGACCACCAGAGCATGCGCCCTGCCCAAGTGTGCTGGGTGCCAATTTGAACTGGGTTGTGCGCCTAGCAGGTATGAGAGAGGTCAATGTATAGGGTTGTGAGATATGAATCTAAGCCAAGGTGAGCCTCCAGCTTCATCCAAAGGGGTATCTCTCAGCATGTTTTGCATAGATATAATTTGTGTGCCAGTTGGAGTGCTCACTAGTAGCATTCAGTATGAGGGAAATTAATTAACTCCTCCCCCCCGAGTGGTGGACGCACACAGTCTTGATGCTTTTATCCAGCGCTTGTTGTCTGCCTAGATAAAGCATCAAACAAGTCTGTCAGTTTCAGGAAGCATGAAAGTTGTTTTTTTAAAGGGGCGTATACTAAAGACATACAAGAAACATGGCGTAATGTTCATTTTTATGGTCTGGATTCTCCCCCACATGGATATTTGCAGTTTTGACCAAACAGCAAATTCTATTTTTACCTTGAATCATATTGCCACAAATCATGTTAAAAAAGAATACCGGAGATGGGAAGTGAGCTACGAAGAGTCTAGCACCACCTAGTGCCACATTAGCGTCATTTTTTTATGCTAATGTGGCATTGGGTTGGCAAAAATGCTGCGCCAAATTTACAAAGTGGTGCAATGCACGCATTGGGCCACTTTGTAAACCAATGTGGCACATTATGACTGCGCCACACGTAATGTATGCAGGGGGTATGCTCCTCCATTAGGAGGCCAAGAAAATTGGTGCAGTAAAATCTATGAGAATCCACTGCGCCATTTTTTTCGTCATTTTTAATGCCTGCTCAATGCAGGCGTTAAATTGAGGCACACTATGGTTTATAATGGGCCTCTATGTACTTTGCAGGATTAGCACCATTTTGGTGGCACTAATCCTGCAAAGTACCACAACTGCGTCAGAAATTATGACACTATTGATCCTAACATGCACCATGGTACGCGGTATCATTAATATGATGCACAAATTGTGATGTTAAGGGGGGCAAAAAAAGTGGTGCTCCATGTAATGAAGCACCACTTTGCATAAACCTGGGCCTATGTGCCCAATGAGGCATTGGTGGTGGGCCCTGTCATCGGCTCCACTTCACACTTAGAAAAGTTTATTTTGTAACCGGAGAACTCTGCAAAGGAGTCAATTACTGCCACCAACACTGATATCAAGGTGGATGGTTCTTATAGGGTAACCAAAATATTGTTGCCATAGTATAGTTTTCTGTTCTCCCACAGTGGTACAAACACAATGCATCATAGGGGTTGCTTGAATAGCCACTGCCAATGTCTCTAGAGCCAATGGGGACAGTAGTTGGGAGCAGAGGTAACACTACCTCATGCCTCACATAATAGCAATGTTTGGGGAGTTATAACCACCACATGTTATCAATGCCATGGGGATATGATAAGGCCAGCATATTTTGGATATGAAAGGGTCACCCTGCCCCATCCAGTCCATCTCCTGAAATTGGTAGTCCAAATACATCTGATTAAAAGCCTCTTCGGTGTTGAGGGAGATAAATAGCTTTTCATCAGCATCATAGTTAGCTTGAAACCTGTTTTGTGCTGGAAATCTGCTTAGAGGTAACACAAAGCAGTGCAAAGTGCATCTTTACTTAGTGTCAAGGGGGCATTACATGGGTGGTAATGGGGCATTCCCATGCAACCACTCAAGCTTTTTGACACAAAACCCTATCTAAGAAACATTTGAGACAGGACTTTGTGTACAAAATTAATGCCACATGAAAGCAAGCAGTGAAAGGAAAAAATGTTCATTTCTCCTTTCTTTTCAGGCCTTGCATGTGTGCTGCTCTGTACAGCACACATACACAGTAGGAAACATTTTAAGAGTTGTCTAGGTATAGTATTTTGTACTGGCAGGGGACTCATCAAGTACAAAACCTGTTCCCATCTCACGCACATACCCTTGCACTTTGGTGCAAAGTGGTGAGCATGCTGCTGGACCACAAAGTTCTGTACCGGCGCTAGGAAGAGGGGAGGATTCTCTGTTACTGTGCTTTCCTGCTCCCACCCTGCCACTCTATACAGTGCAACATTTTTGGCTGCTGTGCTGGATTGTGTTAAAATTGAGCAAATCTGGCACTAGGCATTTAGAACCCATGCAGCAAGGGATTAGTGAAGTAAAACTCCTACTCCAACTTTCTTATTTGCTAATGAGGTATCAGGGAAAGCTGTTGAACGCTTTGTAATGTACAGGAAAAGTCCCATTCTCACCCATTCTCTTTTAAGCTTCTCATGTTTAGTGGTCGTCAAGTGTGTCTCTTGGAGCAGCACTATGTCCAATTTATGGGATCTAAAGTAGGTAAGTATCGTTTTTCATTTAATGAAGTGTGTCAGACCATTGACATTCAGGAAAATCATTCAAGGTAGCAGTAGAAACATGGTGGCATGACAACCGTCCCGTATTTAAAGAAATGTTAAAGGTAGTAAAACGAGCTTGCACACTACCTCAGGCTGTTGAGTAATAGGAATCAAGGAAGCACATTGTTGTAAGGGATCACGATGGGGGGACAATAGAGGTAATAATCTTCATCCACCGCCATCACCTCATACCATGAGGGAGTGGGGTGATGACGGACAGGATAAGAAAGAAGAGCAGGTCCAGTAGGGAATTCAGGAATTCAGCAGAGAGTGGAATTTATCCCTGGGTGGGTGGGAAGATCTAGATGGATTTCGACTCCCCCTGACCATTTCTGTTTGACTTGGTCCAACCAATGGCATTCATCCTGTTCATCATTAGGTTTAGGAGTATTTGGAGGTATGGGTGGTGATGACATGTGAGCGTGACCGATATCCATCGGGGAGGAGTCTTGTGTGCCTAGCCACTGTTCCAGGAGTTTACATTGGTGCAGCTGTTGAAGATGATGAGCATGAGTGCAGCTTCCAAAAGCCCATAGCAGATCTCTCTTTGGTGGAGTCAGGGACTCAGAGCCAGGAACCTCTTATGTTTGACATTGTCGTATGAGAAGTCCACCAATAGAAACAGTTTGTGTTCTTCGTACATGTATGGGCCATGTTTCTTTTTTGACAAATTTATGACTTGAAGGGCCCGCCGGTGATGGAGGAAGCATGCCAGGATGAGGTGAGGCTGATTGAGGTCAATGAGGGTCTATGGCTGACTCTATGATCCCTCTGAAACTCCAAGGGTGGATCGAAAGCATTGCTTCAGGAAATCAGTTAAAAAGCGGTGAAGGATGCCAAAATATCATCCTCTTCTGCCTTCTCCGGTAGTCCAGTGATGTGCACATTGTCCCTCCTGATTCTATCATCCATGGATTTCAGTTTGGAGTCTGTGTCGTCCATGCGATTATTGAAGGAGTAAATGTCTGCCCTCAAAAAATGCACATTCACAGTTGTGGATGCAATCCCTGAGTTGACATCAGCTATGAAGGTTTTAATGCTGTCAAGCTCCCACAGAAAGGTGTCCATTGCTGTGGAAGGGAAATGGGTTTCAGCCAACATTAGAGAGGGCGTGGCTATGAAAGTATTGGAATTGCTCACTGCTTCGGAGAATAAGAGTTGATGAAATCCTTTGGATGTTGACATGTGTACTTGGAAAATCACGCAGACCAGTCTACAGATTCAGAGAGTTGTCTCTGGGCAGACATGTCTCTTGAGGAGGTGGGAAATTAGCTGGATTGGGCATGTGTAGTCTCAGAGGGGAAGGAGGATGTGCTCAGGGCCAGTGGTATCTATTTGCGGTCCAAAACCTGGTGAGAGAATTAAAGTACAGCAATACCAGTTGCTGGACTGTCTCTTATGCTGACTTGTAGTCGATCAGGTGTGGGGAGCGACAGATACCAAAATAGTGGTGAGACTGCTCTAGGCAAATTGTGCGTCAGAGCTTGAGATTGGGTGTGAAGGGATGTGGTGTCCCAGCAAAGCTGCTTTACAGTGATTAATGTATGAATCCTTTGGGAGACTGGCAGGTATCCACATATGGGTAGGGAGCTAAGTTGGTTCCCTTGAGAGTTCCCAATGTACAAAAGCACAGCGATCTCCCCCCATCAACCCAGGAGAGGGAGGTGTGATGGAGTCTGGGATGTAACAGGCGGCAGGTGACTAGGCCCAGAGCCATAAGTGAGAGCAAGATTGGATGTTGTGTGAGCAGGCTTCTTTTTCTCAATTAGTGCCCCTACAATAATGTCAGATGATCAGGTGGCAAGAAATGTTGTTGATGGGTAGAAAGCTCTGTAGATTCCCTGGCTCTGGTGTAGCCCTCCAATATCCAGAGCAGGGGTTGCTGCTCAGACAAGGGCAGGCAGGGAGCATCCATCTGATGTTGGGTAGCCTGTGTGCGGTACACAGCTCTCAGGCGAAAACAGACAGCCACTGTAGGAGTAACACTTGACTGTTCGGGGGCCAGTAGTGTAGTGGCTCTCTGGTCGTCAGACCTGAGGATAACCAGTGGTCTTATTCGGATGCTTCCAGAATCGAGGTCCCAGGTACAAGGAGTGGCAGTCAACCAAGACTGTTATATCAAGGCTGCTGCCGGGGCCAGATAGAATAGCTATAATTAGAGATGAGACTCTGCAGGTCTGTTTCAACAGTGCCCGGAAAGCAACATTCAGGGCTGCTGCAGGGAGTGGCATGGGTGCATATTATGGCTGCCAAGACTGTGAGATCTAAAACTGTGCAGCCATGCTATTCAGGGCTTGATGCCACCCTGTGCTCCTTTGACTTTCTACGGACATTGACAGACCTGGAAACACACAACTTCTCCCTCAACACATTATTTACAGACAGAGTGGAATATGCCTAGTGCAGGCTTCAATATTGCCACTATGCAGGTGGAATATGCCCTTTGCAGGCCTCGATATTGCCACTAGACAGGTGGAATTTGCCTTGTAGATACACAGGGAGAAAGAAGGACAACTACTGGCTGCCAAACTAAGGGTCATATTTACAACCCCCTTGTCCCCTCTTGCGCCACATTAGGATAATTTTTTTATGGTAATGTGGCATCAGGTAGGCATTTCTGATGCGCCACATTTACAAAGTGGCGCAATGCTTGAATTGCACCACTTTGTAAAACTTTGTGCCACATTATGCCTTCGCCAGGCATAATGTATACAAGAGGGGCATTCCTGTGCTGGGAGGCCCTACAAAAAACACACAGTGAAATCTACAATGTTTCACTGCGCACCCATATTAGTCTATTGGCCTCCCTTTACTTTACAAAATTAGTGCTATAGCGCTGTAGTCAGTGTATGTATATGGTTTTCGTTTGGCACGTATATTTATAGGAAAAAGAGATCATACAATTATTTTATTCGGTATAAGAATATTTCCCTTTTATTGACTTCAGTTTATTCGATTATTTCTATTTTCTTTTGTCCTTTTGTCCTATTATTCTCTCTCTCTCTTTTACTTTATTTCCTTTATTCTTCTTTTACTGTTGTCCTTTTATTGTCTCTCTCTCTCTCTCTCTTTTACTTTATTCTCTTTATTCTTCTTTTCCTGTTAGCTTCTCTCTTAGAATATCTTCCTGGGTTGTTTATTATTTCCTTGTCTCTTCTTTCTTGTAGGTGTCTCCTGTTTCAGAGGTATCACTCCCGGAAGTGTGGGTGCCAGTGGAAAAAGAAGGAAAAAGTAGGGAGTAGGTAAGTATAATATCTCTTGTGGGATAAATTAATTATACTTGGTGGGAGGGGGAAAAAGGAAAAAAGGGAAGAGTGGGGTTGGTGAGGTTTGTGCCTAAAAGTGTAAGTCTTATTTCTTTTTAAGTGCTCAAGTGCGCTTGGTGTATAGAGGATAAGAAAAACGTCATTGAATATTTTCCCACTCCTTCCTATATGTCTGTTATGCTTCTCCTTCCCTCCCCCTCCTTCACACCTTTAAAATAAGTATACAGGTTTGGCAAATGAGCCCGTACCTGTAGTAGCCACATCCCTTCTGGGACATGGCAGGTAGTTACGGCGTCCTTCTTCGTCGACTCGGCTTCGGCTGGGAAATCTGTTTCCCTAGCCCTCTCCGCCTCCTCTGACTCAACACTGCTCTCCTCCGTTTTTCCGTGGTTCACCGCGTTCGCCTCTCTCCTTGCGTCTTCCTCCTCGTCTTCGGATGCCGGTCTATCCTTCTTGTTTTCTGAGAGACGCGCCGATGTTCTCCTCGTCCTTTTTTCTCCTTCCTGCGTCTCTTCGCAACCCTCTTCTTCCGGGTTTGCGTGTCCCAAGAGAGGGAATTTTACTTTTCAAAGTGTCCCTGGGGCACTCGTCTATCGGCCCGACACAAGCGCTAATCCTGCAAAGCGCCACAATGGTGTCAAAAAGTCTGATGATATTGTTCTAACAAGCGCCATGGTGCGCCATATTGTAAATTCGGCGCACACATGGTGTTGTTGAAGTGACACAGGGCAACGCAAGAAAAGTGGCATATCAGGAGTGATGCACCACTTTCTTGTACATATGCCCCTACAATTGTCAACCAACAGACATTATAGAAATATTTTCAGACTTTGTATGGTATCTATATCACTCTGACAGTCATCACACATTGGAGTCCGAGAAGGGCTTTCTCAGGTAGAATCCTATTCCCAGTTTGTAGGCTAATGGAAGAAAACATCTGGGAGGTGATTTTTTTTGGTAAGGAAATATAGGCTGTGATCACTTATTTGCCCAATGCCAAGCCACCTATAGAGGATATCATTAATGTTGAATTTTACAAAATTGGAAACTCTAATCTAGCCAACACACTGCATGCATCTTTCAAGGAAGCTAAGGAGGCAAGTCATTTTTACTCCTTTTTTAATAAATCTTTGATTACCATGAGACCCAGAGCAGGGCACAAACTTGCACTGTCTCAACTGCCATTATAGCAAATGTTTTGCCTAATAAACTATATGAAGTTTTTCACTCCTTAATTCACAGCTCCTAGGAGACATGGGGCCAGATGTAGCAAAACTAGATTTTGCGACTCGGAAATTGCAACTCGGTGTGACTCGCAATTTCCGAGTCGCAAAACCATATGCAGAATGGTGTCTCAGACACCTTCTGCGAGTCGCTATGGGGTCGCAAAGACCCACCTCATTAATATTAATGAGGTGGGTCGCATTTTGCGAACCCATAGCTAGTCCCTGCACTCACAGGGATGGTGACCTGCTGAAGTCAGCAGACCTCCATGTCTGTGACTGCTTTTTAAATAAAGCATTTCTCTTCCGATCACACGGAGGAGGCCGGAGCGGCCTCCATGTTTGTGACTGCTTTTTAAATAAAGCAATTTTTTTATTTTTATTTTGAAGCCCGTTTTCCTTAAAGGAAAACGAGTTGCAAAATGAAAAAAATAACAAAACCATCTGGTTTCGGTTTTTCAGAGTAGGCAGTGGTCCATTGGACCACTGCCTGCTCTGAAAACCCCTTTTTGGCAACATTCACAATGGGGAATGTTGCGAATGGGTTACCACCAGTGTGACACTGGTGGTACCTGCGAATTGCTTTGCGACCGCATTCGCGGTCACAAAGCAATTTAGCATAGCGATGCGAGTCGCAAATAGGAAGGGAAACCCCCCTTCCTATTTGCGAGTCGCATTCACAATTTGCGAGTCGGTACCGACTAGCAAATTGTGAATGAGCATCGCAAAAGGCAAACGGCATTTTGCATGGCGCAAACTGCGATTTTCGCAGTTTGCACCATGCAAAATGTTTGCTACATCTGGCCCTGAGTTCCCACAAGTTCCTCAGAATATAATTTTCAAATGCTATAAAACTTACTATGGGCTCACATAGATTTTCCAGAGGGGATGATGGCCCTTTCCTCCAAGAGGAGAAGACCTACTTCAAGTAAAGTGGAGCTACTTCTTCAGAGTCATGAAGCAAATAAACCAAGGGAATAGCTTTATATCAAAGGTCCACTTATTATACACTGATCCCTGAGTGCAAGTAGCATGTGGCTGTTTCGTATCAGAATCATTCCCCATTTAAGGACGTACTTGGCAGGGCTGCCCTCTAATGCCTTTACCTTTTCTCCTGATCCTGGAACAATTTGCTCTTGCCATTCATAATACATCTGCTGCAATGAAGGCACAGGCCCTCTGGTAGATTGATAATATTACACTCACTTTGACACAACCAAACATGCTACCAGATCTCTTAGCCCTAATTGAGACCTTGCCCTTCTTTTTAGTATATAAAATTACATTGTTGAAATATGAGGCTATTCCAAGGTCATGCTTTAACACAGTGATTGTAATTGAGAGGTATTACTTCAAGTGATTAAGGAAAAATCTAAAATATCTAGGTATCTTCCTAAACACTGGGCTTGTTGACATGGTTGCTGACAATCTCCACTCATTCTCAACCAACAAATTAACTCTAATCTTCACTGATTGGCTGAGATATAGATCTCATTCTGAGGTAGAGTTCAGGTGATCATGGTAATGATAGCCCCTCATTTGAATTCTTTCTTGGCTATGTTCCCTCTTTTAGTACCCTCTCAGCTATTGTGAGTGATTACATCAGGACTCTCCTCTGGATTGGAGATAGATCTCAATTATAGACATCAAAATTATGCATGTACTACTGCAAGAGGATTTTGATTACCACCATCAATCCTTACTAGAGAGCTCAACATTCGCCTCAACTGATTTTTATTACTCACATAGGGCCTGGTTCATAGTTCCGAGGACGGGTTGATTCATCACAAAGGTGACGGAAATCCTGCCTACCAAAATATAAATCCCATAGGATAAAATGAAATGTATATTTTGGCAGGCAGGATATTCGTCACCATTGTGACGAAGTAACCCGTCTGCCAAAATACAATTAGGTCCAAAGTCACTGCTTCTTTTCTGGATGCTGTTAAACTTAAAGGCCTCACTGCACACTTTCAGTCATACTTTACATGTGCTGCTAAGCCCTAAGCCGTCATTGCCCTACACACCTTACTAATGATATGGAATCCCACCCACATGTCCTTGAAGATTGATTTACTGCTACATACATGGGCATCGATTTGGCCGATTGCTAAGTTACAAATTATTAATTACCTTCTTCAATGGAAAGCTTGACTTGACAAGGAGCTTTAAAAAAATATGAACAATTGACATAATTTGACGTATTGCATCAGAATTACACAACATTGGAGTTTCATCAAGTATTCTGTATAGACGCCTGATGTTGAAGGAGGTATTACGATTGTGAATAAAGCCATTCTGGCCTCTGTGAACCAGGGTTTAGCTAATACTGCGCTGAGGATTTTATACTTCAGATTCAGCATGGAGAGTGGCCTGTACGAGAATGAAAACCTCATTAATTTCATGCTGGGTGTATCCTACCTAACCATCTTCACTCTTAATCCGAGTGGCCAGGTGGTTTCTTCCTCTAGGCTGTATCTGCCAGTCCAATAATTTCTCTACCCTGCCTCCCTTAGTGTGTGTGAAGTTTAAATGTTCACAGCAGGTCAAAGCCCTCAGCTGCTCCAATACATATTTCTCCTGCTCCTTCGAAAATCTGGGGCAGGTCAAGGGAGCCTCCAGGACCTCCCTCTCCATCTCCCAAGCAGTGGCTTCCATTTTGGTCAGCTTAATTTCTAGAGTTTTCTTGGCTTCTTCTGCCTGATTGATAGAGTAGCCTAATTTCACAACATTAGAGGTATCCCACTCTATAATGACATGGTCTTGTTTGATGATTATTTTGAAAACATTCCCCAATTGTACCACCTGAGGGCTCCCTAAATGATGGTTTCTGTACGGAGAGGTCGAGAATCTCCAACTCGAAATAGGAGCCAGTTGCCAGTCTCATGTTATTTTTATAAGTAACAGATATGATCTAATAGTTTGCGGTTATTCCACATGTTTAACATTCTCATTCATTCCAAGAGAGAACATAAACTTGTTCAGGCAGACATACAGGTCATGTATTGGGGAGAAGAACGAATATTCTCACCGTTTCCTATTTGTCAGTCGCCCACTCATGGCCAGAAATAGGAGTATATCCTGAAAACCAGCTTCCTTCAGTACTTTTTTGATCTCTAGGAATGGCATCCTCTGTTGTTGCACTTCCATAGTGTAATCAGGAACAATTGGCACAAACGTGTTCTTGATTTGGAAGTGCCCTACAGTTTGGAAGATTTGCAGCGTTAGATCTCGATTGTGAAGTACGCATGCTATAACTGGGCATGGCTGTGGCAGGGTGGGAGGTCTTGCATCCTCTACAGTGCAAATATATTTTATAGGCCCTTTGGAGCTAACACACTGGTCAACCATTCCACAGGAAAGCAACAAGCCAGTCCTTTCTTTGGTCTCCAGTAACCCCACAATTGTCATATTATGTCTGCAACTGAGCCCTTCTGTGTCTTACATCCCCCGGTGCAGGAGTTCCATTTTTTAGAAAGTTCCTTCATCTGGCCTTCACCACTGTTGGGCACATATCACCATAGCATTCCCATCACTTGTAACCTTCTTGGGTAGTTTTCAGTGATTTTCACGCTGTATACCTAAATCTATTGCCACTTTGTCCATCTCATTTTTGAAGAGCTGACAGGACTAGTTGACTGCATCTAGATTAGAGAAGGGGCATACATTCTGTACCTGCACCTTTGGTGATATGCATTGATTGGGGGGACTCCTCCACATAAGGCACCGTGCTATTAGGTTTGAATCACCTGCCTCCTTTTGCCTCTGTTGCAGCGCTGGTGGGTCCCATATTAGTTATTTTTGTCACTGGATCATGTCCATTCATCCCTCTTCCACTGCCTCCGGTCTTCTCGACCACTAGCTTCTCTTTGATCTCTCATAGATTGCAATGCACTTAGGTCAATCATCAGTCCCCAGGAGAAAGAGAAGGAAGCCTCACTGTCCAAGATAGAGTGTTTATCAGTTCAGCTTCCTCCTTAGTAATTGTTCTGCTTTCGTAGGGGGGGAATGTGGAGGTTTTCCACCTCACTCCTTGCTCACCTAGTGTTCTGAAATTCAGTCTGTATGCTAACATTAATTTAATATCCCTTATTGCCTGCTTCATGCCGCCAACTGTGCCGTTATTGAGTATTACCTCACCCCGATGTCTGATCAGCAGGTTCGGGCCAGGGGCTCTGAAGTCGCCTTCATCTGATGATCAGTTCTTGCCTCAGAAGTTCAGTTTCTCAGCACCTCACTGCCTTGATATACCTCAGAGCCTGTGCACTGCCCCACTTCTTGCCACTGTTCTTAGATTGGCTCCAGTCCCAAAGTTAGTGCGATTCTTACAGGTGGATTATATTGGGTGCAATTGGGGCCTGTGTGGCCTTTCTCGACCTCCACTACCTCCTCTATCTCAATTGCTCGATCCTCAGAAGACATTGTAGGGTGCCACCCAGCTTGCCTAAACACCAGGAAGGATGGGAATCAAGACTGGGTGAGGGGGAGCTCACAAAGCTAACACCATCTTTTTCAGAAAAAAACAGGATGGCTGTTTATAAACGTGAGTGCCTAAAATCAAAACAGTCCGATGGCTCACAGTGGTATTATTTTAAATATTACATGACAGAGGCCATTAATGTTTCTCTAAGTTAATTAATCACAACACAGTGTCATCAAACAGGTATATTTTGAAAATATATATGCCTAGTATATAACTGATCTCAAAGTGCAAAACATGGTTAGTGGACAAAATGTATGCATCCAATAAGATAGACAAAGAATGGAAATGTGAGGGAATAGAATGCATGATAAGTTCAGTGCCCTTTGTTTCATTTCACTTCAGTGTCTTTTTCATTTCTGACAGCTTGCATCATCCCTATTAGGATCAGACTGTGTACATTGTCAACATGAAATTTTGCTCCTATCCTATTAGTTTCAGTGTCATCATCATGACTGAATATGGACGCAGGCATCATGGTATGAACGTAGGGGTGTGGCAGCTGCTCAGTTAATTTAAAAAAAGATGAGTTCTTGTCATAAACTGAAGGGAAATTCCAACAAAGTTGTAAGGAGCAAGGCAGAAAAACCACAGCACAAAAGTCAATGTCTTGTGGGATGAGTTTTTAGCAAGACAAAGGAGCCACACAAAATTTGGTGTCAGATAAGCGTCTTTCAAATTTTCGTAATTTGTAACATTCTTCCCATAGAATCCTTGAGGTCTATGAACAATATCCCCTTTTTGTGAGATGGACTAGAAATGGTGGCATCCACTGTTACCCTTATTGTATGCCTCTAGGATTAGAGAGAAAATTATGAAGTATGTTTTCAGACCTGCAAAGATCTACTAGCCCCGTCAAAAAAGTGCTTACACAACACATTCTAGTGCGAGCCAGCTTATTCAAATAATACAGGCACAATTTACCTTGCTGTCCTGTGCTGAGTGATAGGAAAAGGGCAGGAATGGGGTATAATTAACAAAATACATATACAGCAGATTTCTGTCATTTCCCTGTGCTGACCCACAATTTGCTACCTAGCACCAACCAGGCACTTTTGCACCGTGATGCAAGAGTGCCTAAGTTGTAAACAGGATTATTTTTGTGCAGGAATGGGTACCTGAGGCATCCCCTGAGGCATTTTTCTCTCTCCACGTGTGCTGCGGTATACAGCACACCTGGAAAGAGGACAAAATGAGGAGAAATAGCATATTTTTCCTCATTACGCCTCACCTGAGGAGGCATGGCAGTCTTGAAATTCCTGGTCTACCACTTATGTGAAATCTGGGAATGCGTCAAAATCCATCGGTGTTGATTGGAAAGAAGTTGCACCCATGGAACGCCTGACTTAGGCAGAGTAGCACAACACAGCAATTTGTGCTGTGTTGCGTCACTCCAGATTTATCAAATTTATCGAGCCCCTCAGGACCACAAAAGGGCCCATATTTTGGACGCTTAGCGTCACCTTAGTGCCATTTAATTTCCCACTAAGGCAGCACTAACATTACTCCATATTTATATTTTGACGCTAGACCCGTCTAGCATTAAAATATTGGAGTTAGCGTCATTTTTAGGATGCGCAAACCCACCGTGCATCAATGAGATGCAACGTTGGTGTTCCCGCCCTAAAAATGACGCTATCCCCAGTGCCATATTTTACTCCTGGTGAAGAAACAACACACGGGTGGGCCTAAAAACTGGCGCTAAGCCGCTCAACGTCATTATTTAACGCCTGGTCAGACCAGACATTAAAGTGCAGGTAGGCAGATTTCCATGGAGAAACACCATGGAATGGGCACAAAGATGCCCACCCCAAGCCCCAGCAACACCACCACCCACACCTCAGGGACACAATAGGAGGAGGGAGCCCATCTCAGGTAAGTTGCAGGTATGTGTTTGTGTATGTGTGTGGTGTACATTGGGGGCCCCTTACATGGGGCCCCCTGGCTCGCACTGGGCATGTAGGGTTTGCCCTGGGGACACTGGCCCCCTGTGGTGGGCACTGGGGTGGTGGTAATGACTCCTGTCTATACTTAGACAGGAGTCATTTTTTGGCTGCTTGTGTGTAAAAAAATGACACTAGACTGATTAGCAGCAGAACTTTTGTCACTAACCAGCGTAATGTACTTTCTGACCAACTAGCGCCATTTCACCTAACGGCATCCATTGTCTTTTTTTGTGACGCTAGCCATTCCTTAGCGCCATTCTGCGTCATTTCATAAATATGGCACACAGATGGCTTTAATGAATGCCGTTAGCCGGTGTAAATTTTGTTTTCATAAATATGGGACAAGGTGTCCTTGCATGAATTGATTTATCACACTTAGTAGTGGCGTCGCACTTCCACCCCATTGCGGGGTGCAAGTGGAATGCAACTACATGATAAATAAGGCGGTAAGTTTAGGATCGGAAAGCAATAAAATGATTGGCCACGTTCATGGGATGAGAGCATAACTTCAATTAAAGTGTAAGATAATGGAACGCCCTGTTTAGGACCTTAAACTAAGCATATAGAGAAAGAAAGAAAATTGCAACTGACATTGACAATTACTCAGAGATTACATAACATGTAGAGTGGAGAATAGAACTATTCAGCACTTTATCGAAGCATTTGTAAGATAGAAATGAATTAATCAAATGTGTGAAAATATCCTGTGATCCTAATCAGGTATTTTTTTTTCTTGAAGCCATAGGACATCAGGCCGCATTAATTCAACTCACCTCTAAACTTTCACTCAATAGGCCTGATGATCAAGCATCTTAGTACTCATAGAAACTGTACATAGAGTAGTGGCTATTGCATCATTTTCCATTCCACATCCTCCTGGGAAATACCACCCTATCTCTGGCTTATGACACAGCCTCACACACTCTAGTAGTTCCACCCTGTGGTCTAGCCTACATTGGTGGGACACAGGGTTGTTTCTGTTACAGACAAGAATATGGAAAAATAACTCCTCAGCAAGCATAAAAAGCCTAAAGAGGCTCCAAAGCTTCAACACCCTTCCCACATATAGAGTGAAGCAATGACATATAGTTAAGGAGGAAAGGAGCAGGAGCACTAGTTATATGCCCTTCATCTCCAATGGATGTTGAATGGCTGCATGCCAACAGGAACTGATCCAGTTTCTTCTGGACTGTTCACAAGTGATACAGAAGCAGGGTTAGTCATGGTAAATGATTTTATCTCAACTGGACTGCATAACGTAGATCATAGCTTCACAAGTCTTTGGAGGCGCAGTGCACTTGTGCAGTTGCAAACGTCTATTTACCCTGGCTCTTGTTAAAACAAGCATTAGAAAAAACAACTCTGTTCCTTCTTAGATTAGTTGCCCAGGGTGCTTTGTCATGGATAGCCTTCTTAGCAGAGTACAACTTATAAGAATATGCTTGTAGTAAAAGTATGACTGTGTGACAGCTGAAAACGAAGGTTGTTTATAGACCTGGATGGAAAATGTCATGCCACTTGCAGAATTGGCAGAATTTGGCAACTCCATGTTACTCTTATAATGCAGAGTTCTGGCCAAATTCTGCCAAACACCACATGGTGAATTTTTTTGTCTCCCACAAGGCTCCATACATGCAAGCTGGAGAGTGTGAGAACAATTGCCACCCCTAGCGTGATTTCCAGTCATTAGGAGGACTTCTAGCAAGATTTCTGACATGGGCATTTATAAGCAGTTGTGGTCACCATTGTGGTCAGAGAGCTGCTCCTCAAGAAGATTTTCTACTCAAGAGGCAGCAAATTAGTCTCGAATAGCTGCACACGCTTGTGCATTGCATGGTGCCGTTCACGCTATTGGCACTAAAACAGGGCAAGCAGCATGACATATATATTTCTGCCCATTGAAAGAACTCTGCAGAATCTTGTTGAGTTTTGATTTAACTCTGCAGAATTCCAAAGAGTTAAATTACACAAATATGCCCACCCCTAGTTGTTTGCACTTTTTTTTATAGAAGTTGATTTTAGACCATATGGGGAAAAGTCTACTGTAGTGGCAATACCACAAAAACTGACAATCTGCCCTTTCCACTCTTTCTTTTATGCAAAGTAGTTTTACAGCCTCTACCTGTTCTTGAGATCCTTGATCTTGAGGAATAGAGTTGTAATCCTATCAGAGACATGGGCAAATGAGGTAGTGTTCCATGGCAGAATCCTATGTTTATACCCAACATTTTTCAAGAATCTTCTTGTGTATATTTATAGCCAATGGATTCTGATTAGGAGTAACATGAAATCTCATTTAGCCCGCTAATAGACTTGTTCTGGTGCTAAAGTAGGAGCTGGCTTCCTTCTTACCTTCTGCCTCTCTTCTTCTCTCCATGAGTGGCTTCTGTCTGATCTCTGGGACACTTGGCCTCTCCAGGGCATAGCAAGGGAACATTTGGCAGTGCTATATAGCTGCAATAGTCCTTCCCGGCACTGGCCTTTCTAGGGGATCACTGAAATTTGAGAAAGTGGACCACGGCACACTCCCCATGTCTGTTCTTACTGGGACACTAGAGCTCTGATTTATACTTTTTTTGCGCCATTTTTTGATGCCAAAGCGGTGCAAACCTACATAATACGATATGTATTTTGTAAGTATACACCGCTTTTGCGTAAAAAAATTACGTAAATACCCCCCCAAAAAAGTATAAATCAGGGCCTAGATTTCTACAAGAAACTAGAATTGAAATGTCTGGAAACTAGTCAGATTTTTTGCCTCAGTAAAGTGGAAAATGCTGGTCTACCCCCACTGGATCTTTTTCAAGGGACTGTTTCCATTCCTGTTGATATGCTTACACAACTAGAAGTACTTTAGTAGGGTCATGTGGCCTCCAACAGTGTGGTTGTTTCTGGAGTTTGTGTTTTCCTTAGACTGCTATTCCAATGAGGGAGAGCTCACTGACCCGCTCTGCTGTCCCTCTAGCTCCAAATAGGCTGGTGGGATGTCTGTCATCAACTGCACCATATGGTCTTCAAAACAGGCTATACCACATGCCTGCATTAACTACAGTCGCTTAACTACTTGCAGGAAACTTGTGTGTCTTGCCCTTCCCAGGACACTTCCAGCCAGAACTGGTGTTCCTACTTCCCAGACAGGGTTCATTCCCATGGCACTTTTTCTAAACATTTCTCACTTGTGCAGGGGTTTAAAAGTTGAGTTGGGGAGTTCTAAAAAGTGGGCATCTCTGCCCAGTCCAGAGATACCATATCACTCCTCTGTCCATCGCAAAGATGGTAAAATTAAGTAGTTACAGGAAATAACTTTTCTGACACCCCTAACTGATTCTGCAAAACTGAGTCCTTCCCTCTACGACTTTCAAAGGTGCCCTTGGTGTAACTAGTGGTTATGGTCCATGTGAAAAGGGTATGCCCCGCTTTGTCATCAAGTTTCAATTAATCAGCCTTTGCAGATTTCTCCCCTACCCTCTCTTCTTCTTCTAGGAGAAGGCTAATCTAATTTAAATTAGCTTCTTGTTAGGCAGTGGCTGAGATACCTGCTGCTCAGCAGAGTAATTAACTTGGACCTGCAGGATAGTTCAAAGCCCAAATTGCATTAGGGGCTTGCTCAAGGAAATATTGTAAAATCCCAAATATGTCATTGTGACCAACTTAAAATGTTGGCACTTTTTAACCATGGTAAATGTTACTTCAAGATTCTCTATTTGCTGAGGCAACCTGACGTTAGTATTTGGCCTAAGTTTCACCTAAACTGTAAATACACTAAAGCACCACAGATTTGCATTGAAGCACAAAAGGCTCACACTCTAGACAAAATAATGGGGATACTTATTTTGTGGTCTCAGAATTGAGGTATAAGGCCTTTGCAGATAATGACCTGTTTACTCAGGAGTTCATCTTTGACTGACTACCTACACATCGGTACAGGATTGCACTATACAGTAGCCCTACTCAATCATCCCTCACCCTTGTGTGCATGCACATGCATAAATGCTGATGTTTAACTAGTACTGGACCTCATGTCCAAACTGCACAACAAAGGACCTTATTTTAAAAAGGCAGGAACTAATTGATTCTGATCAAGACGATGTTAGCAGAAGTATTTAGTGAGTGAGAATCAATTAGTGAGACTTAGAGTAGAGGTCCAAATACCAGAGTTTCAAAGTAAAACAAATCCAGGGTGAGTGTGTAAAAGAGTCAGAAACCATAACATTTTTTAAACCTGACTTGCTTAAAAGCTTAGGAAAATATTGAAAAAATTGCCAGAAAATTCAAGTATCACTCCTTCTCCTTAAAGAACGTCTGCACGCCGGAGGGAGCTGTTGAAGCAGTCACACCTGCATGAACCTAATTGTTGGAAAAGATGCCAAGGGGCATATTAATACTCCATTTGCGCTGAATTTGAATCATTTTTTTAATGCAACTTCGGCGCAAAACTAACTCCATATTGATATTTTGACATTAGACACATCTAATGTCAAAATATTGGAGTTTGCACCATTTTCTAGATGTGTGAATCTACCTTGCTTTAATGAGATGCAAGGTAGGCATGCCCATCTAAAAAATGGTGCTAACCCCATAGCCCCATATTTATCCCCCTGTGCTAAAATGACTCACAGGTGGGAGGAGGGGCTAAATAATGGTGGAAAGCTTGCTTTGCACCATTATTTACCATCTGGGTCAGACCAGGCGTTAGGGGACCTATGGACCCATTTCAATGGTTAAACACCATGGAAATGGGTCCACAGGTGCCCTCCTCCAGCCCTGGGAACACCCCCACCTGCACCACAGGGACACCGGAGGATGGGGGACCCTATCCCAGGTAAGTAGGGAAGTATAGGTAAGTATATATATTTTTTAATTAAAGTGCCATCGGGGGCCCAACTTGGTGCACGCTGCATGGAACAGGGTGCAATGGCCATGCCCAGGGGACATTGGTCCCTTGTGCTGGCCATTGGGGTGGTGGGCATGACTCCTATCTTTTCTAAAACAGGAGTCATGTGGTATGGATGGTTTTGCGTCAGAAAATGACACTAGGCTGGTTAGAGGCATTTCTTTTTTTTGCCTTTAATCAGCCTAATGTCATTTTTTGGTGCAAAACCATCTTCTCCCATACTGCCACCCCCACGCAGCTAACGTAATTTGTTTTTACGCTAGTCCACCCATTGCGCTGCCTTGCAGCATTCCATAAATATGGCGCCCACCTGGCGCTCAGGAATGGTGCAAGCCGGTGCTAAACATTTTGATGCAAAACTGCGTTAGTGCAGTTTTTCATCAAAAAGTATAAATAAGCCCCCAAGTGTGGTAAACAAAATATAATTCTCCTGGATTCCAATTGAATAAACAACCCCAAAATTGCCGGAAAAATCCATGTAGAACAATGATAGGGAGTAAATATACATTCCATTCAGCTAAATTTAAAACTACTACTATACACGTTTTCAGCAACATTTTTTATAGACTGTATGGGTCTTTTGATCCACATCTTAGATTAAACTCTGCACACATTTTTCATCTCCTTAGTGCTGGGTTTGTGTATGTAACAACAGCGGAAGTATATCTTTGATTAATTTACATCTTTGATTAATTTTAGGACGATTTTTGGGACGATCCAGAAGCACAAGCCGAATTACCTGAATTTTATCTCAATTTCAGTATGTAACTTAAAAATGTTTTGTTACGAATACTGAAGAGGGGCAGATTGTTCCTTGAATCATGTCAAAATTAATTCAATCTCATACATTATATACAGTTTATTTAATGCACTTCCATCTCCCCTGAAGCAGAAAAGGCCTGCAAACTTAAACAAGCATTTGCATTGCAATGGGTCTCGCGTTTGCTTGAGCTAGAGCAATTAGCATTGTAAACTCCTAACCGTACTTTTCTTGCCACATAAATTGAGGCCAGCCCTACAGCCAACCCCTATAACCACCCAACCTTATGCTGCGCACAGCCTTTCTCCATGTACGGCAAGAGATGACCTCAGCTTGTCTTTCTGGGTGTGAGAATAGGTTTGACAGGGTGTATATGGGTATGAGGGTTGTTGTGAGAGTTTCTGTCTGGGGGTGAGAGTGGGTGCATCAGTTTCTCATTGGGTCTGTGAGTACGTGCATCAGTGTCTGTGTTGGTCTGTGAGTGGGTGCTTGACGGTTTCAGTGAGTCTGTGAATGGGTGTGTGAGAGTCTGAGTGGGTCTGTGAGTGGGTGTGTGATTGTCTGTGTGCGGATGTGAGTGGGTGCGCAAGGGTCTGAGTGGTTCAGCGAGTGGGTGTGTGAGTGTCTGAATAGGTCTGTGAGTGGGTACATAAATGTCTGAGTGGGTGTTTGAGAGGGAGAAAGAGAGTGAAAGAGAGTGAGAGAGAGAGAGAAAGAGAGGGAGAGAGATAGAGATTTTTCAGGCTTTCATAAATGATATACCTGAAACAAGAGGTTTCTGGATAAATTGAAAAAAAATGTATTTGTCAATTAAAAAGAGTGAGATAACCTTTGAGTATGACCCTTAATCTTTTGAAGTTTAAAAGATATTAAAGAAGGAAAATGACCACGGCACACCTGGAGTACACCCCTCAAATTTCAGTGTGAGGGTCTGTGACCTTACCCCCTAGGCTATAGGTGGTTCTTTACTGTGATGCTCCAGACATACCCATGACAGTCAAACCCAAGTATGTGATTTGAAACAAATGTGAATGTTCCGTCACTAGGAAGATTTTACTGTTAAAACACCAGTAAATAAACAAACACAATGCCAAGTGATAATAGAATTTGCACCTTCAGCCTACCCAGTAACAGCGCAAGACCTTAACCATTGGGCCAGAAATGACTATGTTCTGCTCTGCATCCAAAGGTAACTAAAATATTCGTACTAAACATCTTGCTAGTCCAACTCTTTGAAGTCATTGCATGGGGAGACCACTGCAATGACAATCTCTCTCTCTTTCTCTCAACCCATTATGGGAGCAAAGAGAGAGAGAGTGTGACAGGACTGCAGGGGAGGAGGGGGTTCCTAAAGACCCCCATGGTCCTAGCTGGCTCCCGGCATTATGTGGGTGCTGGCATTGCTCTCACTACAGGGAATTGCTTTTAATTGGAGCTCCCTGCTTGAAGGAGCAATGGTTTCATCTGTCTTCCCTGCACACACATTTGCTGTCAAACACCTCTTACGTGCAGAAAACGGGGTTTGTTTGATTTTGCTTGGTGGGAGTGGTCAGCGCCCACCAAGCAAAAGCAAACAGATATGTCCTTGGGGTGGGCATCCCAGGGACATATCAAGAGCTGGAGCTGGAGGGTGGCGATCCCCAGGACCATCATTGACTCCTCAAGAGGGAACCACTAGGTTTGAATTTAGTCCCAGGGAGGTAGCTGTCCCCAGGGCTAAGGGGGTCCAAAACTGATCCCTTTTTAATTTTTCACGTTTTCCCCGGGAAGGTGGTATTTCCCAGGGTTCAGGGGGAGTAGCACAACCCTCCACTTTGAAATAGAAGGAAGCATTGGGGAGGTGGCGGTCCCCTGGGCTATGGGGGGGCTGTGTGGCACACCACACTCAAATAGAAGGAAGCCACAGGGAGGCTGCAGTCCCTGGGGCTGCAGGGGGCCACATTGCACTTTCGGTTTGAAATACAATCAAGCCCTAGGGAGGTGGTGGTCCCCTGGTCTGCAGTGGCGCTGCATGCCCCCCCCCATGTATTCCATGAAAAATAAACACCTGGAAGGTGGGGCAGTTCCTGGGACACTGAAATACTTTGCCCTTGGGACCTGGCCCAGCCTGGGGCTTTAAAAAAACACAAGAGCAGGAGTCCGCACTTGTTTTTAAAAAAACTTTTGGTACAAATTCACAAATTTCACGACTTTGAGGCACAAAAATTTTAAAAATTCTTTTTTGCTCTGGCGGGGTCCCTCTGGGATCCCAGCACCAGAGTTAAGGGGTCAGGTTGTCCCTACCCTGGCCCCTTTCCTTTTTTTCACATTTGTTTTGAGGGACTCGGCTGAAGACAAGTCCCAAGATGGCTGCCATCACTTCCTGGTTAAAATGTTGGCAGCCAATCAGAGCTGTGCATTTCCCTGCACAATCTTGTAATTATTCACAAAGTCGTCGTGGCCAGAGATATACAAATTTTGATTTCCTTAAATTTCTCAAAAACTACTGAACAGATTTCACCAAATAAGAAAGCATAATCTGCAAACCGAAAGCTAGCTTTCTGCCAAATTTGGTATAATTCCGTCCAATGGTTCCGGCTGCAGTCATTTTGAAAGGTCCTATGGGAATTACCATTTGAAATGCAACTTTTTTGACCTCTCCTTTTTTCAAAGCCCCCACTTGATCACCCCAAAACTTTCCCTGCACAACAAGCATCACCAGGGCACTCTTTTTGGAAACGTTTGTGAAGATTCATCAAACGGTGCCAAAGATATAGGCAAGTTAAAAAACACTTTTTCTACGGAAACATGATCCTAACTTTAACTACCTAGTGGCGATATATATATATATATATATATATATATATATATATATATATATGAAACACAGGTTCCTTTAACAAATTGAAGGAATAAACCGCACTCCAAAGTTGCCGTATATGCTGCTTCTTTATTTTCTGGGCTTCAATTAGATTACATGCAATTAATGCTGCCTTTATATATATATATATATATATATATATATATATATATCCATTAGTAGTAGACCTAGTTTCCATGGGGAAAACATTTTTGTTTGCCAATCATTTTGCCACCATTAGATGAATCTTCACGAAATGTTCAAAACTATTTTCCCTCCTACTTTAGCTGGTGTCTTGAAAGTTTCGGGGTGATTTATCAAGAGGAGATCCATATAAAAGAGTAGCCCCAAAATGCATTTTCCCATGCAATTTCCCATAGCGATTTTGAACAAAATTACAACACGAACCTCTGAACAAAATGACAGCACATTTGGCAGAAAGCATGCTTTTTGTGATTTGGTGCAAGTCCATTCAGTAGTTTCAGAGATATTTAAAGTAAAATAAAATAAAGATATCAAGTGACACAGACCCTCCGTAGTTCCAACAGTCTAGTGTTGATACCTGAATAACTGCCAAGGCAACCAGGAAGTGTTGGCAGCCATTTTGGGACTTGGACTCAGCAGAGTCCCAAAAATATAGTTAAAAATAAAAAAACGGGGCAGGGTAGGAATATCCTGACCACCTAGGGCTGGTGGTGAGGTTCAGAGACCCCACCTGGGTTAAAAAGCAGGTTTTATAAATTTTTGTCACCAATATGCGGAGGGTCCGCTAATCCCAGTAAAATTATGAAAACATGAAACAAGCGTGGTCTCCTGCACTTGTTTAAAGTTTAGCCTCTGTGTGGGTCAGGGCTTGGGGCATGTTAAGGTATATTTTTTTGGGAGGGGCACACAGGGCCCCCCCATGGCTGATCTTGGCCCCGACTGCCAGGTTGTTTTTATTGGACAGGGCCACGCGAACACCCTCCTGAGGCTCTTAAGGGTCCCAGGGACCACCACCTCCCTGGGGCTTCATGAATAAATTGGAAGGGGTAGCGCAGACCCCTCTCAATTACCTTGTGGGGCACCGTGGGACACCAACTCCCCCGGGCCACAAGTACGATTTAAAGTGGCTCCCTCCCAGGTTATTATTTGGCCCTGGAAGTCATCCTAAAAAAGAAAGCAAGAGGCGGTGCGGCCGCCCTACTGGAGCCAATAATGACAGGAAAACAGATGAACGATTTCTCCCATATGCAGAGAGCAGCATTTACTGCTGTTCCCTGCTTGTCGGAGCAATGGGTCCACAGGCGAATTCAGGATCCCAGTGCGGCCTATAAGAGTCCACAGTTTTGCACAAAACTGTGGACTCATCTTGGACAAATAAGCGGGTGAGGATCCAATCTGGCACCAAAGCTTAAGCATCATTGCTCGATTAGAGTACAATCTCTTCTGTGGTGACTGTGACAAGCAGGATCTCTACAGTGCTCTCCTGGTAAGTCCATCCTTCATCCTTTTAATTACAAACAGTATGCAAATGAGCAAAATGATCTTGAAGCTCTGCTTGTTTGGCCCCACCACAAATATGTTAGTGGTATGCATTGGTCTTAATTTAAAAATTAAATTTGCCTAAAACATTGACATTCTGGATTAGCAAGATAACTAGGATATAATTGTAATATGTAATGCAGAGTTGCTGCCACATACAACCAACACAAGTAAAATATTCATTACATTTACATAAGAATTGCAGCTCAGGATTCATTGTATTACCATTGCAAGCAGGGTTAATCCCCTAATACTGAGATTAAATGTGATCATTACCATGTTGGTCATTTGTAATCTCCTTCTGATCTATTTATATTGATCTGCTGACTATAAGCTCAAGTTTAAGGTAATTTTTGGGATGTACCTTAATTATGTAGATGGCAATGGAATTGAGGCAGACTAGGAAAAATCTATATAAAAGGAGATTCTGAAAAAAAAATCACTTCACAAGTATTTGGATTGAAACATTATTGATCTCACTCTAAGATGAAGAAAATAATTGCTTTAAAAGATATAGGAAGTAAACATCTCTCAAACATACAACACATAGCAACATCTAGCGGCATTAAAGCAATTTTCACACTAAGCCATTGTTAGACTTGGCATCCTTGGTGTGGTCTCCCCTAACTTTTTTGCCCCTGCTTCCCAGGTTGTTGATGTATGCTGGACTCTGTTTTGGCTGTTTTTGTTACTCTGGGCACTTTACCACTGCTATCCAGTGCTAAAGTGCAAGTGTTCCTATGTAAATGTATGTGGAATTGACTTTCCATGATTGGCATATTTGATAGTAAGGGCCAGATGTAGGAAGCAGTTTGCACGTCGTAAACAGTGAATTTTGCTGTTTACGATGTGCAAACTGCACTTTGCAAAGCACAAAACCCGTTTTGCGATTCGGTAACCTGGTTACCGAATCACAAAGCAGGCTTGCCAGTCGCAATTAGGAAAAGGTGTCCCCTTCCTAATTGCGAGTCGCAGTGCAATGCAGGATTGCTTTGTGACCGGGCTTTAAGGAAAACGAGCTGCATTCCCAAAAAAAAAAAAATGCTTTATTTAAAAGCAGTCACAGACATGGTGGTCTGCTGTCTCCAGCAGGCCACCATCCCTGTGAGTGCTGCGAGTCTCAAGGGCATCGCAAATTGCGACCTACCTCACGAATATTCATGAGGTGGGTATTTGCGACCACCTTGCGAGTCGCAAACAGTGTCAGGGACACTGTTGTGCATAAGGTTTTGTGGCTTGCAAATTGTGAGTCTCTCTGACTCGCAATTTGTGAGTCGCAAAACCGAACTTACCTACAGCTGGCCCTAAATCCTAGTACAGTGCACTAGAGGTGTCCAGGGCCTGTAAATTAAATGCTACTAGTGGGCCTGCAGCACTGGTTGCGCCACCCACATTAGTAGCCCTGTAAACATGGCTCAGACCTGCTACTGCAGTGTCTGTGTGTGTAGTTTTAAACTGCCAATTGGAATTGGCAAGTGTACCCACTTGCCAGGTCTAAACCTTCCCTTTGTTTTACATATAAGGCGCCCCTAAGGTAGGCCCTAGGCAGCTGCATGGGCGGGGTGCAGTGTATGTTAAAGGTGGTACATGGACTTATGTGTTTTACATGTCCTGACAGTGAAATACTGCCAAATTCAGTTTTCACTGTTGCAAGGCCTATCCCTCTCCTAGGTTAGCATGAGGGCTGTCATTAAATATTATTAAAGTGCAGATTCCCTTAGGAAGCAGATAGAAATATGGAGTTCAGGGTCTCTGAACTCACATTTTAAAAATACATCTTTAAGTGAAGTTGGTTTTTGAATTGTGTGTTTGAAAATGCCACTTTTAGAAAGTAGGCATTTAGGGCCAGATGTAGCAAGGCATTAGCGCCTCGCAAACGGCGAAAAACGCCGTTTGCGAGGCGCTAATGCCTGTGCGCGATGCAGAAACACATTTTGCGAGTCGGAACCGACTCGCAAAATGTGTTTCCGACTTGCAAATAGGAAGGGGTGTTCCCTTCCTATTTGCAACTCGCACCGCGATGTAAGTTGATTTGTGACCGCAAAAGCGGTCACAAATCAACTCGCAGTTACCATCCACTTGAAGTGGATGGTAACTCATTCGCAAACGGGAAGGGGTCCCCATGGGACCCCTTCCCCTTTGTGAATGATCACAAAAATAATTTTTCAGAGCAGGCAGTGGTCCAATGGACCACTACCTGCCCTGAAAAATACCGAAACAAAAGGTTTCGGTTTATTTTTCAAAGTGCAGCTCGTTTTCCTTTAAGGAAAACGGGTTGCACTTTGAAAAAAAAAACCTGCTTTATTGAAAAGCAGTCGCAAACATGGAGGTCTGCTGACGACAGCAGGCCTCCATGTTTGCGAGTGCCCATAGTCGGTATGGGGCCGCAATTTGCGACCCACCTCATTAATATTAATGAGGTGGGTCATTGCGACCCCATACCGACTCGCAGAAGGTGTCTGAGACACCTTTCTGCATGTGGTTTTGCGAGTTGCAATTTGCGAGTCTCTATGACTCGCAAATTGCAACTCGCAAAACCATACTTACCTACATCTGGCCCTTACTTACTTAAACCATTCTGTGACTCTGCCTGTTTGTGGATTCCCTGTCTGGGTCAGTTTGACAGTTGGGGTGTTTGCACCTCTCTCTAGACAGTGACACAAAGGGAGCTGGGGTATAGCCTGCATATCCTGATGAGCCATCTGTGCGAGGAGGGAGGAGAGGAGTGGTCACTTCCACCTGAAAGGGCTGTGCCTGCCCTCCCACAATGCAGTCTCCAGCCCGCTGGTGTGTGTCTGGGCCCTGGCCTGGGCGAGGCTGGATCTGACAAACAAGAGAGACTTTAATTTGAAGTAGGCCTACTTCAAAGGCAGAAAGAGGTATAAGAAGAGCACCCCAAACCCCTGACAATTAGATCACTTCTGGAATGAAGGGGAACATCTGCCAAGAAGAGCTGAGGAGACGTGCTGTCCCTGCCTGTGACTGTGCTTTGTTGAGCTATCCTGCAGTTGCTGCTTCTGCCTGTGAAAGGGGACAAAGAGTGGACTTTGTGCATTCATGCTTGAGAAGAATCTCCAAGAGCTTGGTCTGAGCTTGCCTCCTGTTGTTGAAGTCTCAGGGACAACAAAGACTTCTCTCTGCCAACACTTGGACTTTCTGCTGAGAGTCCTGCCTGCCAAGTGGTGCCCTAACCTGTCTCTAGGCCCTTGAAAGGTGCAGCTGATGGAAAAGGACTGAAATCCACGCAAAGACCGTCATGCGGGGAAACGTTCGACGCACCACCCGCCTCGCGGCTGATAAACGATGCGCCGCCAGCCTCGTGGCTAAGATCGACGCTCCACCTCCATCGCAGCTGGAAGATCGACTCAACGCACCTGGAAGAATAATGTGCAACACCCTCAGCGGCTGCTGTTAACGACGCAAGCCCCACACAGCGTGGTTTCTTGACACTGTGCAACCGGATTTCAACACAACAGCGCTAGGCGCGGAAAATCAACACAAAGCCTGCCCGGACCCGAGTTGCCCATCTGGATCGTTGCATCGCTTTCTTGCGGGAGAGAAAAACACAACGCACACTGACCCAACAGAAGGAGGAACAGCACCCGTTCTCGCTTGAGGGTGGGAAATCGACGCATCGCTGGCCTTTTTCAACGCACGCTCACCTGTGCGGATTCATTTTGACGCTACCCAGGTACTTTTGAGTGCTAACAGCATTCTCACTGTTTTCTAAAGGAATTAAGACTCTTATTATTTTTAAAATTCATAACTTGACTTGTGTATGTAGAATTTTTGTTGTTTCGGTCTTGTTTTGATTAGATAAATATTCCCTATTTATCAAAACCTGTATTGTGTAATTTTGTAGTGTTTTCATTGAGTTACTGTGTGTGTTGGTAAAAATACTTTACACATTGCTTCTGAAGTTAAGCCTGCCTGCTCGTGCCAAGCTACCAAGGAGGTGAGTGGGGGGTAACTGAGCATGATTCTCCTTTACCCTGACTAGCGTGAAGGTCCTTGCTTGGACAGGGAGTAACCTGACTGCGAACTAAAGACCACATTTCTAACAGCTATGTTCTTGAAGACCCTGACAAGTCTAGGCATTCTACTTAAGATTTAGGGGCAGAATTTAGAACCCCTAGCTCCATCTTTGCGCCGCCATAGTGTCATATTTTTGATGCTAGGGTGGCGCTAAAATGTCATTTTCCTGGCACCATATTTACAAAGTGGCACAATGCATGCATCAGGCATAATGTTTGCAAGGGCGGTGCTCCCCCAGTAGGGGGTTGAAAAAATGGAACAAGGAAATCTAAAAATCGAAAAAAAATTCTTGTGCCATTTCTTTTGCACTTGTAATGGCTGCTCAGAGCAGGTGTTAAAAGTGGGCTTTCATTATGGGCCCCTATGTACTCTACAGGAGTAGTGCCAAACTTTTGGTACTACTCCTGCAGAGTACATCAATAGCGTAAAAACAAATGTCTCTATTGCCCGCTACCCTGCGCCATGGTGCGCAGTATTTTAAATCCAGTGCACACATGGTGGCAGTAGGGGGGTATTAAGGGGTGCAATTAAATTGGCACTGCACAAGGTGCAGCGCCACTTTTCTTAAATCTGCCCTTTAATATCTCTCCCAAACTTTAAATGCATTCAGAGGAGCCACTGGTGCAGAGGCTCGTCTGAAATCACAGAGATCTCCACAAGGCAGGTGGAGATTCCTAAATATGGTGGGCGGTAGGTCACCAGAGCAGTAGAGGAGATTACCTTTGCTCCCATGGCAGAATGTGGGCCGTCCGCCATACTATAAGTCAGGCACACAGATCACCTTCTAATAATATGATAGTTCCCTAACACATGGAGAATTTTTACATAATGATGACATTATTATATGTATAATAATTACAAAACAACTACAATGACAAAACCAAGGCGCCCGGTGTCATGGCAGAAACAGGCAATGTGTCTCTGGACACTTATTCCCAAAAAGGCCTGGTAGGTGTGTACTCATGTCTTTTCTGAGGAGTTGGTGGCAGCACCAGCTCCCCAAGAAAGTGTTCAACTTTGCCAAGCAGAATCTGTGCTAGGGCATTTGTGCTGCCACACCAGTGTAGATGTTGTTGGGTCAGATTTTCCATACTTAAGGCAATTTTATTTCCTTAACATTAGTGCCTTTTTGACTAATCTGCATAAAATATTCCAAAACGGAAGTTATTCATTACATGTTTCATGCAGATCCATAGCACAGGGGCCCAGAAAAAAGCACAGGCACATAATCACCATTTTCCCTTTAAATCCCATAGGATCCTTTACTATTCAATATAGCAAAAACTGGCTTAATAGACTTACACTATATTTGGAGCAAAGGTAGACCATCATGAAAGGATTGTGCTTTTATTGTTTTGATGTAAGTCTGTTAGTAGATTTTGGAAAATTAGGGGCATATTTGCAAACCTCTAGCACCACCTTGCGCTGACCTAGAGTCATTTTCTTTTACGCTAAGGCAGCGTTAAGGAGACCTTTCTCTCGTGGCATACAAAGTAGCACAGTGTTTGCAATGTGCCCCTTTGCAACACCTTGCACCACATTCTGACTGCGTCAGGCATAATGTATGGAAGAGGGGTGTTCCGATGCAGGGAGGCCCAAATAAATGGAGCAGTGAAATTTACATTTCACTGCGCCATTTTTTCAGTCATTTTTAACGCCTGCTCAGGGCAGGCATTAAAGTGACGCATCCCTAATAGTCTGTGGGCCTCCCTGTACTTTGCAGCACTAGTGTCAACATTTTTGATGCTAGTGCAGAAAAGCGCCACAGTAGAGTAAAAAAAACAACACCATTGTCCTAACGACTGCCATGATGCGCTGTTTTGTAAATACGGCACAACCGTGGTGTCATTAAGCGGGCAAGGGCAATGCAAGAAAAGTGGTGCATCAGGACCAATGTGCCACTTTCTTGTAAATATGCCCCTTAGTGTTTAAAAAGATGGTAAGTTAAGTTTTAGGAATATCTGGACCATTATTTTGTAGATTCTCTATGGATGTCTGAATTAAAGGAGGATTCACTATTTCATTTAAGAAACAAAATTTGGGCCCCATTGGATTAGGGAGATTTTTCTCTCTCATTAAATATTCACAAATCCAGCTCCAGATTTGGAGTTCACCATATTCTGATTGGCTGGCAGTCAAAGAAGCTTTTCTTTTGCGGCCACCACTACCCAAAATAATACATGGAACAACTGGTTGGGAAAAGCTCAAAAGTAACAGGGCATAAAAGTGGAGGATGAATCTACCCTGATCCCCAGGATCATATGGGTTTTCATTAGGATTTGTGAATCCTATATGCATAAATCCCTGACCCGAACCACTAATTCTTCACTGATGTTATTTAACCTATCTTGAGTGATATCATATATGATGTCATAAAAAGTGTATGGAGGGGGTACATATACATACCTAAATAGTTATCTCATAAAACTAGAGAATTTCAGTGTTTTGTTTTTGGATTTTAGACCTCACTCTCACCTTTGTTTTTGCAATGAATTTATAGGATTTTTTTATCATATTCAGCCAAATCCCCTGTTGCACTGTGGCTATAACTATACCTTTAACTACAACTATAAATATAACTATAACTATAACTATAACTACACTATAATTAGAAGTATAACTATAACTATAACTCATCCCCTACAATATCCATAATTCATGCTCCCACCATGCACAGTATTGATTTCAATCAAATCATTTCAGATATTGCATTGAGGTTATTACCGATGTCATAGAACATGCAATGTGTACTGTAATATGTGAGCCAGTGCATTGCAGTGTGTGAGGCGAGGGAGCTTGACCTCATACACAAAATCTGCCAGGATCTGGTTAATGTTTTTCTTTTGCCCCCCTTCTGTTAACTGTGTTTATAGTGGTCTTGTACTAGCACAGTCAGCAGTCTATGCTCTAGTTTTTCATTCCCCCTGGCCATGCCCCAGACAGGATGGAAGGCTTAAAAAAACGCTGCTGCACTATAACTCTTCCCCTACAATATATATAACTCATGCTCCCACCATGCATGGTATTGATTTCAATCGAGTCATTTCAGATATTGCATTGGGGAAACAGCCTGAACCACGAAAGTGGAACAACGACTCTGTTCACGACAGCGGAACAAGGCTTACGTGAACAACAACTCTCTTTTTCTATGCCTTAACCACGCATGTGCTCAACAACTGAATGCACATGCATGGTAAAGGCAGAGAAAAAGGGAGTCAGGATCGGAAGCGGACACTTTCAGGTACGTGGGGCTGGGGGTAGTTTTAGGGGCAGGGGTAGGTGGTCGGGGTAGTTTTAGGCCCATATTTATACTTTTTTAGCGCCGCATTTGCACCACTTTTTGATTTGATGCAAATGCGGAGCTAAAAAAGTATAAATATGCGCATTAATTTTTTAGGGGCGGGTTGGGGGTCAGGGTAGTTTTAGTTTTTGCGGGTGAGGGGTTAGGGTAGTTTTAGGGGTGGGGTAGTTTTAATTTTAGGGTTGGGGTGGGGGTCAGAGTAGTTTTAGTTTTTAGGGGCAGCTGTGAGGGGTTGGGGTAGTTTTAGTTATTAGGGGTGGGGGTCATGGTAGTTTTAGGGGTGGAGTGGGGAGTCGGGGTAGTTTCAGTTTTTTAGGGGTGAGGGTCAGGGTAGTTTTAGTTTTTGGGGGTGGGGGTTGGGGTAGTTTTATGGGTGGGGGTTAGGGGTTGGAGTAGTTTTAGTTTTAGGGGTGGGGTCAGGGTAGTTTTAGTTTGTAGGGGCAGGGGTGGGGGTTGCAGTAGTTTTAGAGGCTTGGGGGTTGTGGTAGTTTTAGGGGTTGGGTGGGGAGTCGGGTAGTTTTGTTTTAGGGGCGGGTGGGTAGTCAGGGTAGGTTTAGTTTTTTTATGGGTGGGGTGGGAGGGTCAGGGTAGTTTTAGTTTTTGTGGGTGGGGGTCAGGGTAGTTTTGGGAGGAGTCGGGGTAGTTTTAGGTGGGTCGGGTAGCTTTATTTTTTAGGGGCATGGGTGGGGGGGTCGCAGTAGTTTTAGGGGCGGGGTAGTTTTAGTTTTAGGGGTGGGGGCTGGAGTAGTTTTGTTTTAAGGGCGGGGTGGGGGGTCAGGGTAGTTTTAGTTTTTAGAGGCGGGGTCGCTGTAGTTTTAGTGGCGGGGTGGGGGAGTTGGGGTAGTTTTAGTTTTTAGGGGCAGGGTGGTGGGGTTGCAGTAGTTTTAGGGGCAGGGGTGGGAGGTCGGGGTAGTTTTAGTTTTAGGGGCGAGGTGAGGAGTAGGGGTAGTTTTAGTTTTTAGTGGCGGGTGGTGTAGGTTTGTTTTTAGGGGCGAGGGTGGGGTTCAGGGTAGGTTTGTTTTAAGGGGCAGGGTGGGGGATCAGGGTAGTTTAGTTTTCGGGGCGGGATGGGGGTCAGGTGGGTTGCATGCTGGAACCACGTATGCCGTGCACACATGCCTTTACCAGGCGTGTCTTCACAATGAAAAATCATTGTAAAGGCATTTGTGGTAACAACGCGGTTGTTCCGACCGCATTGTTCAGGCATGTGTGGTTTCAGCATGGGTTGTTCCATCGTATATTCATTGCATTGATGTTATCACTGATGTCATAGAAAATGTAATGAGTGCTGTAATATGTGAGGTAGTGCATTGCAGTATGCAAGGCAAGAAAAATTTACCTCATACACAAAATCTGCTGGGCTTTTTTTTTTTTTTGCCACCCCTTCTGTTAACTGTGCCTACAATGGTCTTGTACCAGCACAGTCAGCAGTCTACGCTCTAGTCTTTCATTCGTCCTGACCATTCCCCTATTCAGGATGGAGGGTTTGAAAAACCGTTTCTGCACTCTCTGCAGTCACCCACAACATTGGAAAAAATCATTGGTGATTCCCCTGTCCCTTTTGGTGGCACCAACAGGCTCCAAAAAATAAGTAAAAAGCCCTTTCAATGCATTATGAGGAACTCCTTCTCTGGAGCAGTGAATAATAAATTCACCCCACCTGTTATTCCCATCACATAGGTGGGAGGAAGGTTGGTTCCCTGCCAATGCCCACACTGTCCTGGGCCAGGAACTACAGCACCCGGGGTATGTTGTCCCTGGAACACTATGACAATGTCATGCACCAGGAGAGGGCTGCATGTCCCCTCCCATAAATCAACTGATGCTGGGGGATTTGGGTCCCCAGACCCTGCAGTGGCTTGGGGAGGGCGGGCTGCATGCTCCCTTCCCATTTATTTATGAATATGGTGAAGGGGTATGGTGCCCCTGGGGCCTCTTGCCCCCCTACTTCTATTTTACATATGGCTTCTGGGGATGGGGTCCCTGGGGCCTCTCAGAGAGCGGCGTTGCATGACTTCTCTCCTTTATTTTAGACACATCCCTGTGGCCTATGAGAGGCTCTGGGAGAGCCACATTCCCAGCCTCCCCAAATAATATGAGTATGCCTCCTTCCCGAGACCTGGCTCACTGAGGTGGTGCTTGTAATAAAAGGCGGTAGGCCGCCATGTTTTTTCTTAACGCTTGGGCATCCACAGTAACGATAAGTAAAAATGTTGTTTGTGGCAAAGGCAAGCAACCAGAGGCCTATTTATGAGCTGGTGTGCGTCACTCTTGCACCACGCAATGTGGTTCAAGAGTGACGTAATCCTTATGTGTGATTTATGAATTAACCGATGCTGTCATTTGTGCAGCTTTGCATCATTTGAACACCATCTCCAGTGTTGAGTCTAGCGGGGACACAGTGGTTGCTAAATAAAGAGACATGTCCCTATCCATTCCACTGTTCCTATTTTTATTCTACTACGTAAACAAATAAACATTTCCATTACTGAACAGATTTGGTGTGAAAATGCCTCCTATTTTAGTGATGTTTTAGCAAATACGAAGAGGTATGTTTTTTTTTCTCATCCGGTGCCAGAAAAGGCTCCCTATTTTCATTATCTCCGAGTGATCAGGCTTTATCTAAGGCACTCATTTTGTCTGGCAGGCAATCTGCTTTCAATAAGCAGATTGTCACCTAGCTGGAAGCCACACACATTATCTGTAATCAAGATTTGTGCGCCTTAAAAGCACTAGACACTGCAAAAGGAAGTCTACACTCCCTGCTTTGTATAAGCACTCTCTCAGATGTTTGATAGCTGCCGATAGTGCCAGCTATCTTGCAATCAAAAGAAGAGCGTGGCGGGGGTTTGGAACCAGCACATATGAGAACAAGGCGCTCTTAGCGCTTAAATGTACCCTTGAGTACAGATGCCTTCACGAGTGTTTGTAATCAGGAATATAGCTCTAGAGAGGCTTAGATCTCTGTGGCATCTGCTTTATTAGGCACTGATGAAATTGCACACCGACTCCCAAATCTTATTCTTAACAAGGGGCACTCCAATTATCCAATTCCGGTGAAGCAATAAATCTGTTTGTTTCATGGACACACAAACACACACACGGGCACACTCTCATGCACACGCACACATATGCACGCACACACACACACACGGCCATGCACAGGTTCTTTCTCACACACACACATACTCTCTTTCTCTCTCTAACACACAGACACACACACACATCTCTGAACAGTCATTGCCCACCCAACCAGCTCTGTTATACTAAGATCCAGATTTAAGAGCCCCTGGCGCCTCTTTGGCCAAATTAGCGTCATTTTTTTAAACTCAAATGTGGCCCAACGAGGCCAAAATCGCTGCGCCAAATTTACAAAGTGGCGCAATCTAATCTAATCAAATTTACATTGTGCCACTTTGTAACCCTATGTACTACATTATGCCTGCGCCAGGCATAATGTATGCAAAGGGCGCGTTATCTCATTATAGGGGGCTAAAAGAATGGCGCAAAGAAATCTAAGAGATTTCTGTGCATCATTTTTGTCTGCACTTTTAACGCGTGCTCAGAGCAGGTTAAAAGGAGGTACACCATTGGTTACAATGGGCTTCAATAGGCTTCGCAGAATTATCGTCAAAATTGTTTACGCTAATCCTGCAAAGCTCCGAACTAGCATCAACATTTTTTACTCTAATTCCCTAACTACCATCATGGAGTGCCGTATCTTAGATACGGCGCACATATGGTGGCATTAATGGGGCACTAAGGAGCATAAGAAAAGTGATGCTGCACAGGGTGCAGCGTCACTTTTCTTAAATCTGGCCCTGAATGTTTACCCACAGTTTTAGCGAAAGAATGTTCTAAATGGAAAAAAAACTGCTTCATATGAGGTCAAGCAAAATACAACACAAGCTATTCCTGATTGGTCTCAATCATCCTATCATCCTATCATCATAGACGAGGTGCCAGGCAAACCTGCCACAAAATCTTATCCCCCATAGTTTCTGATTTCAGAAGAGGTTAGGGAGTTGTCCAAAGGCACCTCCTCTTTTCACTATGGTTACTGTAGTGTACTTACTGCACCCCCCTCCCTCCCCCACTGTGGAAAAGACAAGGGCCTGGAGTCATGTTACAATTGTGTCAGGGAATACGTGAGGGCACAGCTACTAACACATACATTAACTAGAGACCTAGCTCCACGATACTTACCAGTGTACTTGCCTTGTGAACTGGTCAAGGGGGGGGAATAAAAATCTGCTACCCTCATAGATACTGTCAGTCCTAAAGATAGGGGCATCTATGACACCTACACATATTGTTAGAGAACTCTAAAGATGTGAGATAATGTGGGGTTACATTTGGGTACACATATTTGTTTTATGAAATTTTGCCATAAGTGAAGGACTTTGATATGTTATGTTATTTTATGCATATTTGCAGAGTTTTCTTTCACCTGCAAGGGTATTCTGGTACTGAGCAGCTGTAGAGGACTCATCCTGAGGCTGTGGGGGGAGCTTACTCGAAGAGCTAAGTCTTCATCTTCTTGCTGAACTCAAATAGAGGGTAGGAGGCTCTGATATGTAAAGAGAGGTTGTTCCACACTTTAGGAGCGACGTATGAGAAGGCTTGAGCTCTGGATCTGAGTCTGTCTACGCTTGGGATGTGTATGAGTAGGAGTCTCGCTGAGCAGAGGTGTCATGCTGGTTGGTAGAAGAAGTGATTGTTCAGGTACTCCAAGCCTGTGTTGTACTTTGAATGTGTGGGTGAGGAGTTTGAACTGAGCACACTTTTGCAGCCAGTGAAGTTCCCTGAGGTGTGGCATGATGTGAGTGCTGCATGGAAGGTTGGGGATGATTCTGACTGCTGAGTTCTATATGCTTTGTAGTCTTTTAGTGAGTTACTTGGTAATTCAGCGTAGAGGGTGCCTGCTGGTGATGAGGGCATAGGTGATTTATTTTTGGTGTTGCTAGGGAGCCATGGGAAGATCTTCCTCAGGGCTCTCAGGATGTAGAATCAAGAAGCTGTGATGGCTGTGACTTGTGTGGACATGTCCATCTCTTTGTCGATGATGATCCCAAACTAGTGGAGTCATGTAGATGTTGAAGAGCGTAGGACTGAGAGATGAACTTTGAGGCACTCTTCAGATAAGTTAACGGGTTTCCAAGGTGTATGGTGTTAGGCTGACCTTCTTTCCATCCAAAAAGCAGCAAATCCAGCAGAGAGCATGTGCTTGAATGTTGATCCTGTGTAAGCATCTGATGAAGGTGGGGGTGATACTATGTTAAATGCCACTTAGAGGTCCAGAAGAATGAGGACTGCAGTCTCTTTTCTGTCCAGGATCATGCAGATATTGTCCTTTGCACCAATGAGAGCTGTTACTGTGCTCTGGTTTGGAATAAATACATGGTTGATTGGCGTCCAGGAGCTGGTGACTGATGTTGTGTTCGGTGTGGCATTTGTTGATGAGTTTCTCTAAAACCTTGTCCGGGTATGATAGGTGAGAGATCAGTTGTAGTTAGTGAGCCTGGTTAGGTCTGCTAAGGGGTTCCTGAGCAAGGTGGTAATTATGATGTTTTTCCAAGCTTATGGAAAGGTGGCTGAGGATCAGAGTGAGGACTTTGCTGATGTGAGCAAGACCCATGTTGAAGGCACAGTGGGCCCAGAGGTTTGAAGGCGCTCTGGAGAGGATGAACTTCTTGATAGTGGTGGTTTGCCTACGGTGATGGCAGGCATATGATCAGGATCCTTTCTTCTTCTGACATGGGAAGGCGTGCCTTCAGGTCAAAGAGGTCTGGTTGCAGGTCGAAGTTGCCATATATGAATTTTATCTTGATGAGAAATAATTCTGATAGATTGCTGCAGATGTTTTAAAAGGAGGTGGTGTTGTTGAAGCCTGCTCTAGGCGCATCAACATCTTTGACAATGGTGCATATTTCTTTGCTGTTGCTGTTGCTAGTGCCAGCTTGTTCTTCTGAATTTGCTGATGGTAATGTCTTAGGGCATATGTCAATGTATCTTTGTCCACAGAGTCTTGGCCTGTTCTCCACTTGAGCGCTAGATACTTACAGTGACTTTGAATGAGCTTGAATTCTTCTGTGTACCAGTTATCTGTTAGCTATTCGTGTCTTGCTGCTTTGCCATGCATGAGGGGGGCAAGGGAGCCAGTGCACGCAGTGATCCAGCCATTGGAGTTCTTGATGTATTTCATCAGGTTGCTGGTGGATCTAGTTTGGAATGCAGAGATTGCTGAAGCTCACTCTGTCTCTGGGATGTTTTTTCAACAACAGCATGCCGGTCCAGAAGTGATGGGTGTCCTTTAGCTCGGAAGAGGATTTCTGAAGCTAATGAAGGTGTGGTCTGTCCAGGTGATAGGTGATGGTTTGTCATCTGTGATGTTGTTGAAGGAGAACATTGGGACCAAGAGGTTTCTGGCGGCATGGGTAGGTCCGGTGACCTGCTAGGTGAGACTGATGTTCCTGAGATTTTCCAGGAATGCCTTTGAGGTGGGGTCAGTGCAGTCTTCCAGGTAAAATTTCAGGTCTCTTAGGAGGATTAAGGTGCTGGAGTCGATGACAAGGGGTGTAACAAAGTCTGTGATGCTGCTAGTGGAGTTAGTGTGGAAACCTCTTGGTCTGTATATGAGGATTCTGCAAAAGGTAAACCTGGCTGAGATTTGAAGCTTGAAGGTGAGGTGCCCCACATAGCTGGTCAATGTGTCTTTGGTCTTGGTGTAGTTGAAGGGGAAAACAGTATTGATGTCCAATACAGAGGCTGGGTTCAGCCAGGTTTCTGCAAGGAGGTGGAGGTCCGGCACATGTTCATATATCTGTGATGTGTTTGCTGAGAGAGCTAGTGTTGAGGAGCATTTAAATATGGAGAGGTGTTCCAGAGGTGACTGGATAATGTACATGTGAGCTAGTGGTTTGCTTGGTGATGTTGGTGTGGAAGGGGTGAGTGTTGAAGACAGTAGCACACATGAGACCCTGCAGGAGTTGCAGGTGTAGGCTCCTTCCATGTTGTTTGGTGTTGTGCAGTAACAACATAGCAAGTGGTGGCTGGGGTTGAGTGTGTGAAAAGATGCAGCAAGGTAGTTGGTGGGCAGGTGAAGGACCAGGGGTCCGTTGTGGAGTGTGGTCCACGTGCAAATGGGTATAGACAAGCTTGATCGTGGTGTGCCTTCAATGCACAGCTGTACATTCTTGCTGCTGTCCTCATTTAGTAGACCCAGGGGGTATATGTAGAGGCATGGAAGGAGGGAAGCTAAGGAGTTAAAAATAGGGAGGAAGCAGGAATAGTAGGAAACAGCACACAATTTGAAAGAAAATAGGAGAGAAGCTGTGAAAAATAGTAGAAAGTCAAAAAGCATGGCAAGATTCATAAGTCAGAGATCAAGGCACAAAAAGAGAAGGAGATGACAATAAAATTATGAGAACTCAAAAACAAAAATGGAGATGGCAATGAAGTAGCACAACAGACAATGGTAGACCAAACAGTGGCAAAAACAAACAGTGGCAAAGACAAACAATTAAGTGGCAGAAAAGACAATGACAGACTCACAGGAAGGCACAAACAGTGAAATTGCTACAATAAACAAACTGGAGAGGGAGAGACAGAGATAAGACGTAGAGGAGCTAGTAGGGGCCTGTAGGCACAGGAGCCGGTTCCAAATGGGCCTTGCTTTGACCAAGGTCCAAGCACAGATACATCTTGGGGTGTTAGTGCGGTCAGCTGCTTAATGGATGTTTGTGCTGCAGCCGCCATCAAGTAGATCCGGGGAGGATGGATGAGTGCGGGGTTCAGAGGACAGGTCTGGGAGGCACACAGGAAGTGGGATACCCGGAAACAGTTGAAGAGTAGGAGGAGTTTATGAAGGAGGTTAGGACTGAAAGGGAATGGAAGCAAATAGAACAGGAAACAGTACACTGAAATACAATTGCATAAAATAGGTGAAAAGTAGTAAAAAGTCAATAGTGAGACAAGACAGAGAGAAAGGTTCAGAAAAAGAAGGAGATGACAATAAAATTATGAAGACAGTGAGAAGGGCACAACAACAGATGGAAATGGTAAGGAAATAGCAAAACAGACAGTGAAAGAACAAACAGCGGCAAAGAGAGACAATTAAGTGGCAGAAGAGACAATGGCAGAGGGAACAAAAACAGTAAAGTGGCCACAATAAACAAACCTAAGAGAGAAAGAAAGATAAAGAGAGAGAGAGAGAGAAAGAGAGAGAGAGAGGGAGAAACAGAGGAGCGAGGAGAGGCCTCAAGTCACAGGAGCCAGTTTCAAAAGGGCCTTGCTCGTCTGGAGGTCCAAACACAGGCAAGTCTTGGGAGTTAGGACAGACATCTACTTAATGGCAGGCCTGTGCTTTGTCCATCAATAAGTAGATCCTGGGGGGGAGGGGAGTGAAGGGAGCAGTGGGCAGTGCTGGGAGGAGAGTTAGTGGGGGGAGCATGACAGCAGGAAATGGGTGGGGAGCAGGAGGAGCACTGGAAGGAGGTAAGAGGCAGTGGAGGAAAGGGAAACAACAAAAGTGGAAAACACCACACAAGGCTAAAGAAGATAGCAGAAAAGGGGGGACAATAGCAGATGGCTTGCCAAATAAGGCAGTGAGAAAGGCTCAAAAAGAGAAGGAGATGATAATGCAATTAGAAGGACAGAGAGAGGGCAATCAAGACAGAATTGGCAATGAAATGGCAAAACACAGACAATGGAAGAATGAAACCTTGCAAAAACAAACAAGGGCAAAGACAGACAATTAAATGGCAGAACAGGAAATGACACAGGAAACAAAAAACAAAAAACAAACAATGCCACAGACTAATAGTGAAATGGTAAAAGCAGGCAAACCTGAGTGACAGAGAGTGTAAGAGAGAGAGAGAAAGAGTGTAAAAGGGAGGAAGAGAGAGAGAGAGAGTGACAGGACGTAGAGGAGTGGGGCAGGGCCTTGAGGAGAAGGAGCCAGGTCCGAGAGGCCTTACTTGAATGTAGCAAGCATAAATAACTCTTTGCGGTTAAGACAGTCACTTGCTTAAGTGCTCCTCAACCACATCCTTTCCAGATAAAGGGACTGTGGCAGAGGAAACAACCTGATCTTGACGGAGAACTCTAAATCTGCCTGATTTCTCTCCATTGGATTAAAAAAATATGGACATTTATTGCAATTATGGGTGGAAAAGGTACTGCATAATCTCTAAATTAATCCATAAATTCCTTTGATATAGTTCAGAGCCAGAGGAACATGACTAGTAGATAATGCACCTTGGAAATGAACAACAGCTTCGATCCAAACTACCTCTTCTTACTAGCCTTGTTTCCTTACCCATCCCATACTATGGGGCATTTACAAGAAAGTAGCACATCGGTCCTGATGTGCCACTTTCCTTGTGTCGCCCCTGCCCCACCTAATAACAACATGGTTGCGCCGTATTTACAATACAGCACACCATATTGGTCGTTAGGACAATAGCGTCAAAATTGTTTACGCTATTGTGGCGCTTTGCTGCACTAGCATCAAAAATATTGACGCACAGGGAGGCCCATTGATCAAAACGGGGGCTTCATTTAACACATGCTTTGAGCAGGTGTTACAAATGATGGAAAAAATGGTGCAGTGAAATGTAAATTTGACTGCACCTTTTTTTCGGGCCTCCCTGCGTCAGAATGCCCCCCTTTCATACATAATGCCTGGTGCACGTTTAGGTGGCGCATGGGGTTACAAAGTGGCACAATGCAAGCATTGCACCCCTTTGTAAATATGGCGCAGAAGAAGGGCCTCATTAACTCCGACTTAGCGTAAAAAAACAATGACGCTAGGGCGGCACAAGGTGGCCCTAGGGACTTGTAAATATGTTGATGTTTTTCTACAGATTTGTCCTATTTACTTTACTTTAGTCTCACTTTCTGTCTTTTACTACCTTATTCTCTTCTAAATCCTATCTTTCCCCTTCTCAGGATCCTGCCTCATCAATCCGTGCCTCTCCCCTTACTGTCTTCCCCGTTCCTCCTGAAGGTCCTTAATACCATACCATCCACGTATATTTGTCCATTCTTAGGCCTGCCCAATGTCTTCTTCTTTTCCTCCATTTCCTATTGCCCGTTTCTGCTACCTTCTACTTTCACACCGGCTTTCTAACTTCGACTTCTGGCCTGGCTGGCACGCCAATTGCCTCTTCCTGTCCACTTCAATTCCACTTGCACTTCTACTCCCACTCCCACTTTCAATTTTCTTTCCTCCTCTCTGGCTTTCCAATTCCTCTTCTGCTCATCAGTTAGAGCTAGATGTAGGTAAGTTAAAATTTGCGACTTGCAATTTGCGAGTCATACCGACTCGCAAATTGCAACTCGCAAAAGTGCATGCAGAAAGGTGTCTCAGACACCTTCAGCGACTCGCTATGGGGTCGCAAAGACCCACCTCATGAATATTAATGAGGTGGGTCCCATTTTGCGACCCCATAGTGAGTCCATGCACTGACAGGGATGGTGGCCTGCTGGAGACAGCAGACCTCCATGTCTGTGACTGCTTTTTTAATAAAGCAGTTTTTTTCTTTCTTTTTGCAGCCCGTTTTCCTTAAAGGAAAATGAGTTGCAAAAAGAAAAACTTCCGAAACCATTTGGTTTTGTTTTTTTCATCATTTACAAAGGGGAATGAGTTGGGTGGTAACTGCGAGTTGGTTTGCGACCGCATTCGCGGTCACAAAGCAACTCAGCATGGCGATGCGGTCGCAAATAGGAAGGGTACACCCCTTCCTATTTGCGAGTCGCAGCCTCAAATTGCGAGTCGGTACTGACTCACAATTTGAGGTTGTGCATCGCAAACGGCCTTTTGCATGTCGCAAACTGCGTTTTCCGCAGTTTGCGACGTGCAAAAGGCTTCCTACATCTGGCCCTTAGTTCTTGTCATGCTCAGCTCAGGTCTTGTCATGCTCAGGTCAATCACGGCTACTATGTTATTATGTAAAGCACTCCAATACCTCAAAGTAATCAGGGCTATATATATTATATTATATTATATATTATATTATAGGGGTGAGTGTTATAGTCACCTTAGGGCACGAGTTATAGCTACTTGAGGTAACTATAACTGGTGAATTTCTATGGTTTTGCATGTTAAATTTGGAGCTTAACTATAATGCCCCTGTAACCTTTGTTTTTTCAGTTAATTCCAAAGTTTTTTAAAATCCTATTTCCTAACTATAACGTCCCTGTAACGTTTGTTTTTTTCAGTGAATTTCTATGTTTTTTTTAACATATAGTAGTAATTTTCATTTTTACACGTTAATCCAACTTTCACAGTGCACGGCCTATGGCCATGCACAGCGGCAGTTAGCCACAGGGCCTGGTCTGTGGCCAGGCTCTGATGCCAACCCATATAAGCACCCAACATTGTACCACGCACAGCCTTTGCCCATGTGCATCAGGGGTTGACCGCAGTGCCTAGCCTGCAGCCAGTCCCTATGGCCAAACCTTTTCACCACTCAACCCTACCCTGCACAGGGCTGTTTGGCTGTGAACGGTGGGAGTTGGCCACAGCTTATCTGTCTGGATTTGAGAATAGGTGTAAGAAGGTGTATCTGGGGGTGAGAGCGGGAGTGGCTAGTGACTATTTGATTTTAAAAATGCAGACTAAAACCATTCTGAGTGATATTTCGCAAACAAGCAATAATTTAAAAAGCTTAATGTATATTATTTATTAGTTGGACAAATAATGTAATAAATAAGCACCTTTTGTTTATTTTTCTAAACCGTATCGGGAAAACTCAGAAGAGGAGGACCAAGAGGACTATGGTCAGAAAGAACAGACCAAGTAGCTGCTCTGGTCAGTGGTAATTCAAGTTTCTTTCTTAATGACAGCTGCTGCAATTGCCAAGCTATCCCTTCCTTGCCTGAAGGCCCAGTCTACTCACCAGCCTTTTTTAAATTAGCTGCCTTATATGATATTTCTATCTGTGACTATTTAAACATATGGGCAAAGCAGATGTGATTCCATGCCTTCTTCATAAGTTTCCTCTTATGACATCTCTGACACCAGTCTGTCTCCTACCTTCCATTAATGACCTGATCTGTCCATAGCCAAAAAAACCTAAAGCAAGCCTGACCTAAAGTCAACCATACCTAATAGAGTACCACTCACTTTTTCCCTAACTTAGAATCAATATTTGTCACACAGATAATGAATTAGGACCAGGTTGGTGTGTGGGCTTTCCGGTCTAGAGCCACATAGACCATCTGTGGGGTCCCCCAAGGATCCTCCCTCAGCCAGACCCTTTTCAATATCTACATGGCTCCACTCGCCTACATCATCCGCCCCCACGGCCTCACCATCATTTTTAGACGCTGACGACACCCAGCTCATCATCTCCCTCACGAGGAACCCATCTACAAGCAAGAATAACCTACACGCCGGACTCCTCGCCATTGCTAACTGGATAACAGCAAGCCACCTCAAGTTGAACTCAGAAAAAACTGAGATCATCATCCTCTGTCCCAACAAGACAGCATGGAACGACTCTTGGTGGCCCACCACCCTTGGACCACCCCCAACACCCATCACCCCTGCACGAAATCTCATCGTCATACTGGACTAATTTCTCTCCATGACTCAGCAAATCAACGTCATATCATCCTCCTTCTTCAACACCCTTTGCATGCTATGCAAAGCTTTCAAATGGATTCCTTTAGAAACAAGAAGAACGGTCACCCACACCCTCATAAGCATCAGACTGGACTACAGCAATGCCCTCTACGCAGGGACCACAGCCAAGCTTCAGAGAAAACTTCAGCGCATCCAGAACGCAGCCGCACGTCTCATCCTTAACCTCCCTCGCCACGAACATATCTCTGCCCACCTCAGATCCGTACACTGGCTGCCCATCAACAAAAGGATCATTTTCAAAATCCTTGTCCACGCTCATAAAGCCCTCCACGACACCGGACCGGCCTACCTCAACGAACAAATCAACTTCCACAAACCAACTCGACAGCTCTGCTCCGCCGACCTCACCCTCGCTACAGACCCCCGAATCCAACGCACCACCTCCGGTGGCAGATCCTTCTCCAACCCCGCCGCCAAAACCTGGAACTTCCTCCCCAACAACCTACGCAAGACCCAGGACCTCCTAACCTTTAGAAAGCACCTCAAACATGGCTTTTCGAGCAGTAACTCCCCCCCCCCCAGTGCCTTGAGACCCTACCGGGTGGGTAGTGCGCTTAAGAAATTTGTTTGATTGATTGAATGATTGGGCTAGGAGTCAGGTACAGAAACAGCAGTTCCATTGACATTATTATTTTTATGTGCCAATAGTTGTCCAAAATCAGCCAGCCTTATCATTTGCATCTAATATTTTTATTCGTTTTGATCATTGTAATTTTTTTTGAATTTATGAGGCTAGAGACTGGTTCCTGACTGTGACGTTTGCACTCACTGCAACGAAAACCCACCCAAAAGATAGACAGGCTACAGGACACAATAGACGTTTAAATTCCAGTCTCCTGAGTTCTGGCAAAGGTTACCTTTTCCCATGACAAATGATCAATAATCCTTGATCCACATAGAAATCGATTTGGTCATCCAAATGGTTTTGTAATATCTTCTCTGTTGTATGAGGAATCAGTTTATCAGAGTCAGTTGAGGGAAACTTAAAGCTCTTAGAGTTGTTGACGTTTGCTGTTTCTGGGCTACTAATCCTGTGCATTTGATTTAAGTCCGGAAACTGCTAAAACCAGTGGATGATTAGAATGGTGCTGTTGGTGTTGTTGATTTATTGGCAAAAGTCTCAAAAAATGGTAATTGTTTTACCACGGGTGGGTGCTACTGCTGAAGTTGTGCCATGCTCCTGGACTTAGAGGCACAACCAGGATCTACAGAGACTAATGAACACAGCACTTTATTTATACTTTGTCTTCAAAATGTAAATGTTTGAACTTCTAGTTTAATTGACTTCATGCCAATCTAATTCTTCCAAATGGAGATATCCAGGTGTGTAGTTAAGATGGTGGCAGAGTAGATGTAGATTGTGCTCCCCTCTTCTAGGTCCACCAAAATACAACTCCACGCTGCCCAAAATCAACAGGGGTGTCGAACAACAGCATGGTAAGAGCAGGTTAGCCATTTCAGCCCAGTTCTGGGGTTTGATTATTCTTCTGCTCTGAAATTTGAAGCTGATTCCTCAGGCATCAGACCCTTGCAGCAGATCCAATATTGTTGCCTTAAGGAAGTCCTGCTTATGTCCGTTCATACCATTGCGACCGCTGCCAATAAACCAACAATGAGCTGTGCTGGCTGCAAAGCAATTGCAATGTCAGACTTTCCTAAGGATATTCAGAAGGTTCTGGTGACAAACTGCCCCACTTCCCAGAAAGCAGAACTTCCTAAACCAAAGGAAAAGTCTCAGGAATATCTAAATACTGGAAGGAAAGAAAAATGGAATGTTGAAAGAGAAGCAGATAACTCACCAAAGTCTTCTGCTGCACCACTATATCTTGCCTTATGTCAGGTAACACAACAATTTTGCTCTGGAAAAGTACAGTCTCTATATTCAAGGAGACAGCATATACCTCTATGAATTTTTCCCAGCTTTATGATGGTAGGCTCCTGTGAGCATAAGGTAAGTCTAAAAAGCTGTGCAAGAGGATGGGAAAAGAAAAATAACACATCAATACAACCAAGGTAAATTGTAATCCACAAGTCATGGTCAGCAAGCAACCCAAAAGGGTGAAAGAATGCTAAGGGAACCGAACAGAAAGAAAATAACAAAAGTGAAGAATGAGACAGTGAATGCACTGTACTGAAAGTGGAGTGCAAATGAAACACAGAAAGTTGCCAGGTAACATCCTTGTGCTTCGACATTGTTTGAATGGTGTCCCTGATGGTGTCGACTTGGAAATCCCACTCTTTGACCTCAGTGTTCTTTTCAGTCTTTGCACTCCAGCCTCCAGAGACTAGGCCACCAGTCTTAAAGAAGAATACCACCAAGACCTTCTGTTGCAGGTCTCAGACCTCTAATCCCCTGCTGATTCCTTACAGCCTTGTGACAGCGTCTAACTAGGTTGGAGCACAGGGTCCTGAAATTCTATCACTGCTAGGCAGCCCACACCCAGCATGAACAGACCCAGCTGAGGATGCCAACAGACCAGAGATCCCACACATCTGAAGAGATGTGTGTGGGGAGGGAGAAGGGAGGAAGAAGTAGAGTGTGGCTTGGGCACTGAGGTCTGGACCTTGCCAATAGACCAGCAGTAAAGCTTAGTAATACTTTACTGACATTGATTCCCTCAGTGAGGAGCAGTCAATTGAAATGAGAAACAAATTAGCAATGACCTTAAGTGGGAAGAGCCTTGTACTAAGTATTTCCTGGTTGCAAAGAATATCAAAAACTGGTCAAGGAAATAGCATTGCAAAGGAATGCATGACCTATATTGAGGTGTACCTGCTCACTGTCTCCCAGTCAATATAAAGGGAATATTTTTTTATGAGCCCTACACCACCTGGCTGTGAAAACACCGGGGATAGCGCGGATAGTCGACTTTTACAACTATCAGGAAAATTAACAGGAGAAGTGGACTGAGAAGAGCATAGTCGACTCACAGGTGGTGGAGACTTATTAGGAAGTGATACGATAACATAACACTTCTGTAAATGGGGTTCAGCACTGCACTGCATAGCAAAGTAACAGAAGCCTACTCCAGAGCCATAGCGAATGGAGATCATGGGGAAGATTTGTAAAACAAGCACAAAAAAGAGCTGCTAACAAAACTCTTGCAATGAGTAAACTCTGGAAGGGTGAGAAGAAATACAAATTCAAGAGAAAATTATGTTAGTTACCATTCCATAAAAGCTCCAACTAAAGTGTAACAAAATGTAGTACTGCAAGAGAAGCTAAAGGGACTTGAAAAGAGGTCAGGAAGAAATAAAATACAGATCTGTGGCATTCCAAAAGAAATAGCAGGAAGGACCCTAAAGGATATGTTAAATTGTTGTTCAAAGTTATGTTTGGCCTGGAACATTCAGAACCAAAATGGCACAGCAGAACACACAGATCCGAAAACAGTAGGGTGGTGAAAATTAGGACGTTGGATTCCCTGATCAGAATTCATAATTACAAGCTGAAAGAAGTAATCATTCATGTGATAAGAGAGAAATATGACATTGGGATTGAGAAGTATAAAATGATGTTTCAGGATCTGTCCTTCAGAACAATGCAGAAACAAGTTATAGGGCCAGATGTATCAAGCCTTTTTGCATTCGCAAACGGTGCGAATGCCCGTTTGCGAATGCAAAAGTGCCTTTCAGTATGTATGAAAGGCATTGGCACTGCAACTTTAAGGAATCACTAAAATAAGGATTCCTTAAAATTGCGACCCCGTTTAGAGAATCGCAAATTGCGATTCTCTAAATAACAAATCACAAATAAGAAATCCTTATTTGCGATTTCTTAAGCACATGTATGAAGCTTTTCCTTAATGCAAATTGGGCATTAAGGAATTGCTATTACCACCAAATACAATTTGGTGGGAATCATGTGCGAATTCTAAAAATGCATTAAAAATGCATTTTTAAAATTTACATGTAACGCACACATGCCCCTTTGGCATGTGTGCGCCTTACATGTGTTCAAAAACTTTTTGGCGGTGCAGAAGAGGGGGCCTTAGGCCCCCAGCACCCTGGGGTTTGCATTTCCCAAATTGGGAATTCCAGTTAGGAATTCGCAATTTGGGAAATGCTAAAAATTTGCAAGGCCCATAGGTGCGAATGGGGTCTGTATCGCAATTTGCGATTCAGTAATAGCATTTGGGATTTTTAAGAAATATCTATTACCGATTTGCAAATATGATACATACTGTTGGATCTGGCTTTTTGACAGGGTGATCCCCAAACATTTTGCCTCCTTCCTCCTATATTTTTCTGACCTGTTGTGGTTGGCTTTTGACCTCTGGGCACTTTACCACTGCTAACCAGTGCTAAAGTGCATATGCTCTCTGTGTAAATGGTACTATTGATTGGTTTATCCATGATTGGCTATTTAATTTACTTATAAGTCCCTAGTAGAGTGCACTATATGTGCCTATGGCCTGTCGATTAAATGCTGCTAGTGGGCCTGCAGCACTGGTTGTGCCACCCTCTTCAGTAGCCCCTTAACCCTGTCTCAGGCCTGCCATTGCAAGGCCTGTGTGTGCAGTTTCACTGCCACTTCGACTTGGCATTTAAAAGTACTTGCCAAGCCTAGAACTCCCCTTTTCTACATATAAGTCATCCTTAATGTGTGCCCTAGGTAACCCCTAGAGCAGGGTGCTGTGTAGGTAAAAGGCAGGACATGTACCTGTGTAGTTATATGTCCTGGTAGTGTAAAACTCCTAAATTCGTTTTTACACTACTGTGAGGCCTGTTTCCTTCATAGGCTAACATTGGGGCTGCCCTCATACACTGTTGAAGTGGCAGCTGCTGATCTGAAAGGAGCAGGAAGGTCATATTTAGTATGGCCAGAATGGTAATATAGAGTCCTGCTGACTGGTGAAGTCGGATTTAATATTACTATTCTAGAAATGCCACTTTTAGAAAGTGATCATTTCTTTGCACTAAAATCTTGTTGTGCCCTTCAATCCACGTCTGGCTAGGTTTAGTTGACAGCTCCTTGTGCATTCACTCAGACACACCCCAAACACAGGGTACTCAGCCTCACTTGCATACATCTGCATTTTGAATGGGTCTTCCTGGGCTGGGAGGGTGGAGGGCCTGCCCTCACACAAAGGACTGCCACACCCCCTACTGGGACTCTGGCAGACAGGATTGAACTGAAAGGGGGCTTGGTGCATTTCTTAGACACTCTTTGAAGTCACCCCCACTTCAAAGGCACAACTTAGTATAAAACAGGGCCTCTGCCCTACCTCATCAGACACTTGCTGGAGAAGAAACCTGAACCAGAAACTACATCCTGCCAAGAAGAACTGCCTGGCTGCTCAAAGGACTCACCTGTCTGCTTTCTACAAAGGACTGCTGCCTTGCTGTTGGCCTGCTGCCTTGCTGAACTCTTGTCTGGCTGTGAAAGTGCTCTCCAAGGGCTTGGGTAGAGCTTGCCTCCTGTTCCCTGAAGTCTCAGGACCAAAAAGACTTCTCTTTTTCACTTGGACGCTCCGTGCGCTGAAAATTTCGACGCACAGCTTGTTCCGCGGCGAGAAAAACGCCGCACACCGACGCTGATCGACGCGACGCTCTTGGGACGATCGGAAAACCGACGCACGGCTTCGCAAGGACAACGCCGCCGACCTCTACAGGAGAAATCGACGCAACGCCTGGCGTGAGATCGTAATTTCGACGCGCAGCCCCGCAGAACGACGCGCAGCCGGAGAACAAGCAGGAAAATCCACGCACAGACCCGGGACATCTGGTAATCTCCGCGACCCACAGAAAGAGACTGTCCGCTCGCCGGAAAACGACGCACGACTTCCCCGCGTGGAAAATAACGACGCAAGTCCGTGTGTGCTGAGGAGAAATCGAGGCACACACCCTTTTTCCACGCACCTCTTCCTTTGTGGCCCTCTGAGGAGATTTTTCCACTCCAAACCAGGTACTTGTGCTCGAAAGAGACTTTGTTTATATTCTAAAGACTTAAGACACTTTATATCACTTTTCAGTGATATCTTTACAAATTCATATTGCAACTTTGATCGTTTTGACCTGAAAATACCCAGATAAATATTATATATTTTTCTAAACACTGTGTGGTGTATTTTTGTGGTGTTATACTATGGTGTTGTATGATTTATTGCACAAATGCTTTACACATTGCCTTCTAAGTTAAGCCTGACTGCTCGTGCCAAGCTACCAGAGGGTGGGCACAGGCTGATTTTGGATTGTGTGTGACTTACCCTGACTAGAGTGAGGGTTCTTGCTTGGACAGAGCGCACCCTGACTGCCAACCAAAAACCGCATTTCTAACACATACCATTTTGCGACACAGAAATAGGGATTTCTTAAAAATCGCTATTACCGAATCACAAAAGGGTTAGATGATACATCTGGCCCATAGAACTTTAAGCAACTTTAAGCAACAGGGAAAGTGAATTCTAAATAGGGCCATCTTTTTTTAGCTTATCTTAGCTTATTTTCTTGCAGAAATACAGCAGTATCAATTGAAATCTTAGAGAGAGGTAAAATGATCCTTTGTATTAAAAGTAACAGTAATCAGTCAGATAATGTAAGACCCAGATCAACATAAGGTTTGCCCCAAAGACTGAGAAGAGATAGATGGATGAGGATGGACATTAAGCAGGGCCCAATATCATAAACATAGCCAGAGAATGTGACTGCACAAACAATTGCAAGTTGCAGACGGAACACTGATAGAAACTAGAGAGCAGACACAGAGAGGGCAGGGGAAGATGGAGCAAATGGAGGAGACTGTGGCTAAAAGCTGCTTGGATACTTTGGGGTGACCATGTCATCCCTCATTCCTTGTGTGCATCTGGAGTTACACTACAAGTGGCAATACTGCTTTTTGTGACAACGTTTTCAACATCAGTACCCCATAGATGTTCAAGTTCTCTCTCAGCAACAGCAACCTTTTTGTCCATTGTTTTCTTCATGTGGGCCAATTGGTCTCGGTACCATATTGTTCACTTGACTTCCTGCGATGCACTAGTTTTTAGTAAATTGTGCAATCTGTATTATGGTAAGTGTAGAGAAGTTGTAAAGTACGTAAGGCAAATTGCCTTATAAAGCCTTTTCCTTAAAGCAGGCTGTTGGTTCTGGTTTTTGCTGTTTGGGACGACAGAGGCAGATGCTAAAGGAGCAAACTGAATAAAAGTGACCTGCTCTCCATCTGTTCTACTCACAGCATGAACAATCACTGGTTCATCTTCCTCACTGTCAACCTGGATTTCAGGAACCTTTCTTTTCTCTTGGATACTTGTGTGGGACTGAGGGTCCACTCCACATCACTTTTAATTAAATGGGGGCTTATATTTTCCAAACATTCCAGAGGCTGGGGCTTGGTGACAATTTAATCTGCAAAGTTCAGTGCCTACATCAGGCTCCCACGGCACAAGTAAACTGTAGAGGGCTCCTTTCAATCTCTTTGTGGATCTGGAAGGGGACACACTCGGGGTGTCTCTCTCTCTCTCTCCTTTTGTTGCCTCTTGCCCCTTGTGGCAGCTATACAGCAGAACCCACAGATCACATGAATCCCCAGGCTAGTGAGCACCTCCAAAATCTTTTTATATGCCAACAACTACTTGGCCACCCTTTCAGACCTGCTTAGGTTATTTTTAACACTTGTGTCCACCATTTCGGAAGTCTCTGCAATTTTCAGCTACTGGGTTAACTACGACAAAAGTGAAGCACTGCCACTCTTTAGAATAACAAAAAAGTGGCTATAGCAGATAATACATTTTAGTTGGGTTTGCAAATTAACAGGGGTTTAGAGCAGATTGTTGTAGACAATCTTGACCTGCTCATAAAATTAAAAAAAGTTGGACTATGCAAAGTTGACACATCTGAATTTGTCCCTCCTGAGAAAGGTGCAGGCGGTGAAAATGCTAGTAGTACCACGCTTTATGTATGTCCTGGGTATGCTTACTCTTGTAATTGGGTGCTCAGTACTTTGAAAGATTGATAAAGGTATCAAACCTTCATATGTGGGAGTATGAGGCCTAGGCTCAAACTATTGAAACTAGTTGATCACAGACAGTGTGGAGAAATGATCCTACCATGTTTGGGGCATTACTACACAGTACTTAATTTGTCCCAAATTGTCTACCTCTGGCTCAGTAGAGGGGGTTGTGCTCTCTGGGTCCATATCGAGAGGAAAACTACAGTCACTGGGCCAGACCCCCTATGCTGTATAGCTCAAGCCAGCCTTCTCAGCATGATACTAATCACATTATCCAGGCCATGTCTAAAGTGTGGTATAACTCTCACTGGCTCCTCAAATGTGATGTTCGGATGCACAGGTGCCCATTTGGCATAATCCCAGTATTTGTGTGGAAAGATAACCTATCCCTTGGGACCTCTGGAAACAGGCTGGCATCTTTACTTTATATCACTTATTGGCTTACAAACAGCTTAAATCATTTGCAGACATACAAGAGGAATTTCACATACTCATGTCTCAGATGTGGACATATTTACATCTGAAACACTCCCTCTAGCCAGCCCAGTCACCCCCCGCCCCACCATGGGAGATAAAGGAATGCTCTTTACTGTCACATTTAAACCACTGGGACATGTTCAAGAGGGTAATCTTTGGATTCTGTAATCTCATAGTGTGCCATCTCCATTCACAACCTCTCCTACTGCAAATGCAAACAACTGCTTAACACCGAATACTCTGAAGACAACTGGACTGACATTGTCTAAAATATCCCACAGTGTTTGTGTTTTGCTTTGCTTTTGCTGCCCTAAGTGCGCTGGGTATGCCCAGACGTGGGTCCCGGGCTCACTGAGCCACTGGATTCAAGCTAGCCTGGCTGATGAGGGGTGAAACCCCGAAACCGGTCCCAGGATGCTTGTTTCCGGTCCAGGGAGAACCTGGCCTGGCAGTTCGGGCTGGACTGTTCAAATGAGGAACAGGGTCAAGACTGATTTGCATATGGCTGTGTTCAAACTGGGGTGGCATGGTGAGCAAAATAATGGATGGATTAAACCCAGATCTGTGACTGGGGGTGAATGTTTGATTGGTTCCGCATTCCGTCCATCCAGTTACGCTATCCCACAGCATTTGTATTTTGCATTGTCTAAAATATAGACAGGGGCATTAGGAAATCCATAATTTAATTTACCCTTTACAAGATACTCCAGGACTGGAACTGTTACCCCCTGAAGCTCAGAAATGCTGGGTTACTGCACCACATGACATACTGGCGATGCTCCCATGACAAGTGTGAAATATCACATATACCTTTCAATTGCTCAGAGCTATCTGAGTACTGGTCCTCCGTACAGTTTTTTCTTGTTGAGGCCCTACAAACACCCATCACATTTACGAGTACTTTTGTCATAGCTCATGAAATGGCCGACTTCCCGTCCTTAATGACCTATATGAGATGTTTGCTGGCAATAGGCCTCACCCTGGCACAACGTTGCATCTTGCAGCACTGGAGGTTGTGTCACAGAGCACTCCATGATGCATGACAAACTGAGAAGACCTCATACGAATAACTAATATTCAGCGTGCACAACAAAGTGGAAACCTTAACATGCATGTGAGAACTATTTCTGGCTAACTCAGCTTCCCATCCATAGATGTGTTAGAAATGGGATCTTTGGTTGGAAGTCAGTTTCCCCCTGTCCAAGCAAGGACACGCACTCTAGTCAGGGTAAAAGAGAATCACCCTCAGCTAACCCCCGCTCGCCCCCTTGGTAGCTTGGCACGAGCAGGCAGGCTTAACTTCAGAGTGCTAGGTGTAAAGTATTTGTACCAAACACACACAATAACTTAATGAAAACACTACAAAATGACACAACACAGGTTTAGAAAACAAGAAATTATTTATCTAAACAAAACAAGACCAAAATGACAAAAATCCATAATACACAAGTCAAGTTATCACTATAAATGTAAAAAGAGTCTTCATGTAATTTTAAACACAACGCTAACGCTGCTAGCATGAAAAAGTACCTTGGGTGCGTCAAAAATAACCCAGCACAGGCAAGTGTGCATCAAAAAGGGATTGCGATGCGTCAATTTCACTCACGAGTGAGACCTTGCGTCATTTCTCCTTTAGTCGGTTCGGCGTGTTTCGTTTCTTTTCTCCGCAGGAGAGCGATGCCTCGATCCGGTCAGCACTCTTAGGTCCGGGCAGGCCTTTCGTCATTTTTACACGCCTGGCCGTGTTTGCATCAGAAATTCAGCCGCACGATGGTCCGAAAACCATGCATTGTGGGCATCGATCTTCCGATCGCATTGCAGGTGAGGGTCAGTTTTCAGCTGCGAAGCCGGCAGTGCGTAAATTTTTGAGCTGCAGATCAGAATTGTGTCGATCTTTTCCACGCACGGCGGTCTGTGTGTGGATTTCTCACTGTTGGGCTGCCAGCTTCTCTTCTCAGGGCACCAGGAACTGGATGGGCACCACTTGGCAAAGTAGGAGTCTCTCCAGAGGCTCCAGGTGCTGGCAGAGAGAAGTCTTTGCTGTCCCTGAGACTTCAACCAACAGGAGGCAAGCTCTAAATCAAGCCCTTGGAGATCTTCACAAGAAGGAAGGCAACACAAAGTCCAGTCTTGGTCCTCTAGCACAGACAGAAGCAGCAACTTCAGGATAGCTCCACAAAGCACAGTATCAGGCAGGGCAGCTCTTCTTCCTCAGCTCTTCAGCTCTTCTCCAGGCAGAGGTTCCTTTTGTTTTCCAGAAGTGTTCTAAAGTCTGTGGTTTTGCGTGACCTTCTTATACCCATTTTGCCCTTTGAAGTAGGCCTACTTCAAAGGCAACTCTCTCATTTGTGAAATCCTGCCTTGCCCAGGCCAGGCCCCAGACACATACCAGGGGTTTGGAGACTGAATTGTGTGAGGGAAGGCATAGCCCTTTCAGGTGTAGTTGACCATCCTCCCCACCCTCCTAGCATAGATGGCTCATCAGGATATGCAGACTACACCCCAGCTCCCTTTGTGTCACTGTCTAGTGAGAGGTGCAAGCTGTCAACATCAGGACAGTGTGCGCTCTACGGGCGACGTAATGCTAAAAGCCAATCCTTATGTAATGTAATAATTCATGCATTATGTGTTAATGCAGGATGTTAACCTTTTGCCTTGCAGAGATTCATATTGAAACATCATTAATGCTGTTTGCAATGCATTGCTCATTTTCAAGACTTTGCTGCAGGATTACAGGGTGTGGTTAGGGTGTGGTCCCTATTCTAAGCCTTTCTAGAATCCTTTCCTGCAGCCTGGCTGGGTGTGGCATGTGGGCGTGGCCTGGGTCTATTTAAGGGACCCAGCCCAGCTCCACGTGCTCACTATTCAGAGGTCCCGGTGCAGAGCAGCAGCAGTTTCCTGAGCTCCTGTTTCCGGAGGCCTACCTAGGATTTCCAGGCCCTGTCCTCATTTCCTTGGTGACCTTCAAGCAGAGCAGTAAGTGGAGGTCGGGTTAGGCCCCCGACTCAGTTTTCAGAAATACTTGAGTTTTGTGCCTTTTGGTTAAATCACGTTTGCGATGTTTTTCTTGGCATTTAACTCTTGCAGTTCAGATCGACAGTGTGCGCGATCATATCCTGGTATTTAAACCTTGATAGTTGAATCGGCAGCAGTGTGCACGATTCGTTCTTGGCATTTAACACTTGCAGTTCAAATCGGCAGTGTGCGCAATCGTATCTTGACATTTAAACCTTGATGGTTGTATCGGCAACAGTGTGCGCGATTCATTCATGGCATTTAACTCTTGCAGTACAGATCGGCAGAGTGCACGATCCTTTCATGGCATTTAACTCTTGCAGTACTGATCGGCAGGAGTGCTCGATCATTTCATGGCAGTTAACCCTTGCAATACAGATCGGCAGTGTGCGTGATCATTTCAGGCTTTTTCATCTCGCTGCATATCCTGGCAAAAAGGTGTGCAAAAGTTCCTAGACAATTGACTCTTGAAACCCAAACCCAAAAAGAGGGATATTCAATGTTCAGAGTATCCTTGAAACTCAGATCGAACAGAGTGTTAGTCAATGTTTAGAGTATTATTGAAACCCAGACTCAAAAGAGTGTTAGTCAATGTTTAGAATATTCTTGAAACCTAGATTAAACAGAGACTAAGGGGGTCATTCAGACCCCAGCGGGCGGCGGGAGCGGCCCGCCTGGGGGGAACCGCCATATGGCCGCTCCGCGGTCGAAAGACCGCAGAGGCCATTCTGGCTTTCCCGCTGGGCTGGCGGGCGACCGCCAGAAGGCCGCCCGCCAGCCCAGCGGGAAACCCCTTCCCACGAGGAAGCCGGCACCGAATGGAGCCGGCGGAGTGGGAAGGTGCGATGGGTGCAGTTGCACCCGTCGCAAATTCCAGTGTCTGCTGAGCAGACACTGGAATTCAAAGTGGGGCCCTCTTACGGGGGCCCCTGCAGTGCCCATGCCATTGGCATGGGCACTGCAGGGGCCCCCAGGGGCCCCACGACACCCCTCACCGCCATCCTGTTCCTGGCGGTCGGAACCGCCAGGAACAGGATGGCGGTGAGGGGGTCGCCATGGGGGATTCCCAGGGCAGCGGAAAACCGGCGGGACACTGCCGGTTTTCCTGGTCTGACCGCGGCCAAACCGCCGCGGTCAGAATGCCCTGTTGGCGGTGCTCCCACATCCCCGGCCCCGGCGGTCCTTGACCGCCGGGGTCGAAATGAGCCCCTAAGTCAATTGTCAGATTAATATTGAAACCCAGATTCAACAGAGTGATATTCAATGTTCAGAGTATTCTTGAAACCCAGATTCAACGGAGTGTTATTCAGTGTTCATAGTATTCCTGAAACCCAGATTCAACGGAGTGTTATTCAATGTTCATAGTATTCTTGAAACCCAGATCCAACAGAGTGTTATTTAATGTTCAGAGCATAAGATGTTATTCTAAAAAACGCTCATATGAATGTTTGCATAATTCTTCTTTACTTTCCAGGTACTCAGCGCTAATAAGGTCATGTTGTAGAAAAGCTCTTGATCATTCAATGTTATCAGTATATAAATATTTGGAACAAGGTTTATGAAAGTCAATGTGAATAATCTTGCTATTGTGTTCTTAACTCTTGCTTCCACAGGTCTCCTTCCCCGCTGTTCCCAACCTAAAACCCCATCCCACGCTTGGCCATTCTTTAACTCTGTGCTAAGATAGCTAGTAGAGTTTGGAGCTGCCAAGAGGTGGAGATATTGGGAACAGGCGCAAACCCCGAGGATCCGGTCTTCCTGACACAACCAGCCCAACCGTCAAACTAGCCCAGACAGGGAATCCACAAACAGGCAGAGTCACAGAAATGGTTTAAGCAAAAAAATGCCCACTTTTTAAAAGTGGAATTTTCAAACACACAATCTTAAAATCAACTTTACTAAAAGATGTATTTTTAAATTGTGAGCTCAGAGACCTCAAACGCCATATGTCTATCTGCTCCCAAAGGGAATCTACACTTTAATCAGATTTTAAGGTCGTCTCCAGGTTAACCTATGAGAGGGACAACCCTTGCAACAGTGAAAAACAAATTTAGCAATAGTTCACTGTCAGGACATATAAAACACATTACTATGGGGGTCATTACAACATTGGCGGTAAAAGCCGCTTACTACCGTGCAGAAGACCGCCAACACACTGCTGCGGCAGCGGAATTCCACCACGGTCATTATGACCCACTGCTCGGAATCCGCCAAAATTCAGACACCCACACAAGTCCGCCACACCAAAGGTCAGTGATAAACTGGTGAAAACAAGACCAACACCGTCATGCCAACAGAAATACGCCCTCACTATCACGACACACGAATCCATGCGGCGGTCTTTCAGCCGCGATATTACATTGGCGGTACACACCGCTGCGCTCAAAATACACACACATTTACAAAACACCACCACATTGGACAATTCAAAATACACACACCTGATACACACACCACTCCCACACACCCATTACAATATAAAACACACACCCACATCACCTACAAACCCCTATGACAAAATTACCAAGAGAAGGCCAGAGAGAGACACTACAAACAACTACCAAGCATTCACAGGTACACAATACCATCACCCAGATAATTTCCACGCACCTCACACAACAAACCACTAAATATCACCCCACTTATCACTACACACACCACCCCACACATCACCCACAACACCCCAGGTTCTCTGAGGAGGAGCTCAGGGTCATGGTGGAGGATATCGTCTGGGTAAAGCCACAGCTATTCGGATCATAGGTGCAGCACACCTCCATAGCTAGGAAGATGGAGCTATGGCGCAGAGTAGTGGACAGGGTTAACGCAGTGGGACAGCACCCAAGAAATAGGGATGACATCAGGAAGAGGTGGCACGACCTACTGGGGAAGGTGCGTTCCGTGGTTTCAAGACACCACCTTGCGGTTCAGCGGACTGGCGGCGGACCCCCACCTCCTCTCCCACAACTAACAACATGGGAGGAGCAAGTCTTGGCGATTCTGCATCCTGAGGGCCTCGCAGGAGTAGATGGAGGAATGGACTCTGTTAAGTCAAATCTTAACTATTACATCCCCCACCCTACTTGCATGCTATCACATACCCCACCCTCACCCCATCACTCCAACTCCTCACAAATGTCCCAACATCACAAACCACACATCCTAACACCAAGCCCTGCATGCAACAACAAAGCATGGACACCCATCACCGAAGCATGGCCACTGCACATATCCATGCACCCCCTAAACCACCATCACACAAGGACCCACACAGGAATGCAAGCACTGGGGTACACGGTCAACCACCCATTGCACACCATGGCACACACAGATGTAATAAACATCCTTTTATACCCCTGCAGGACCCCTACCCAACGTCACCGGACGGGAGGGTCTACACATGTCCACACCACCAACAGAAGAGGCCCACAGTGATGACAGCAGCTCTGTCCAACTGGATCTAGGTGTCCAGCCTGGCCCATCGGGGACCTCTGGGCAGTCAGTTCCCCTGACACAGTCACAGGCCACCACAGTGCTTCCCCCCCACTGGAAACACCAGCACAGCACCCTCCCAGCGGGCCCATACCTCTGTCCCCAGGACACGTCAATCAGCAGTGTATCCACCACTACTACCACCCCAACAACAACAGGACCTGGGGGCAGTGGCAGTGGGCACATGGTCCAGGGGACGGAGGCCCAGGAACACAGGGGAACTAGGAGGGCTGCTGTGCGACAAGGGGAGGACAGTCCAAGGGATCCCACTCTCCACGAGGCCCTCTCCAACATCATGGGAGCCTACCACCATTCCCAGGAGACGATGGCAACGGTACTGGCCAAGTTTGAGGAGAGCCTGCGCCTGCAGGAGGAAGAGTATTTGGGCTTCAGGGAGGAACTCAGATCCATCAATTCCACCCTGGGCACCATCGTAGGGGTGCTGAAGGAAGTCCTCAACACCAGGAGGGACACTGTAGCTCAACAAGGGGCCCCTGATACTAGCCTGGACGATGAACTGCCCACCACCTCCACTGGCGCTAGTGGACAGGAGGCACCGCCACAGGACCACCACACCAGCACCCCACCCCCTGCAGAGGGAGAACCACCCTGTAAACGGTCCCTGAGATCCAGGACAAAGACAGAGAACGATGCCAAGACCCCCACCAAGAAATAAGACCACCTTGAATGTCATCCTCTGTCCCACTTTGTCACCCTGTCCATCCTCAAACTTCCCCAGCTCCACTTCCTATGCCCATTTGGGCAATGCACCTGTGAGACTAATAGACTGGACTCTGCCATGGACATTCCTCCACCATCAACCCTCACCATTTTACAACCCCCTCCAATCTTGAGCACTTAAATAAACACCCTCAAAGCACAAAACAATCTGGAGTCTGTCTGTGATTTCGAAATAGTGTATTAGCAATTACAGTGACAAAATGCTCTTTCAAATGTAATGTCAACATACCTATGTCTCACAGCTCTAGTCCATGAGGAAACAAAGCAGATGTCACACAGTGGGACCCACATCTGTGAAATCGTAAGGGAAAGTGAAAACTCAGTGACCATACACTGGGTGAAAACGACAGACAGTAGAGAGGCAGTAGGGTTAAAGTACATGTAGTAGGCAGGTTTGTATTCTTACCTGTGTCTCACTGGAAGTATTGCAGGATAACCAAGTTCCTGTTGTTGATGTCCTCTTCTTCTGCTTCCTCGTCTTCACTGTCCACAGGCTCCACAGCTGCCACAACACCGCCATCTGGACCATCCTCCTGCAGAAAAGGCACCTGTTGTCGCAAAGCTAAGTTGTGAAGCATACAGCAGGCCACGATGATCTGGCACACCTTCTTTGGTGAGTAGAATAGGGATCCACCTGTCATATGGAGGGACCTGAACCTGGCCTTGAGGAGGCCGAAGGTCTGCTCTATAATCCGCCGAGTTCACCCATGGGCCTCATTGTAGTGTTCCTCTGCCCTTGTCCTGGGATTCCTCTGGGGTCACTGGGGTCAGTAGCCATGACAGGTTGGGGTAACCATAGTCACCTGCAAATGGCGAGGGCAACTGTTAGACACACACTAACCTGTAGGGATAACCCCAGACCCAGACAACCATTCCCACTGACTTGCTTCCAGGTGCTCACCTAATAGCCACACACAGTGCCTCTGGAGTTGACCTATCACATAATGGATGCTGCTATTCCGCAGGATGTAAGCGTCATGCACTGAGCCAGGGAATTTGGCATTCACATGGGAGATGTACTGGTCTGCCAAACACACCATCTGCACATTCATCGAATGATAACTCTTCCGGTTTCTGTACACATGTTCACTACTGCGGGGGGGGTACCAAAGCCACATGTGTCCCATCAATGGCACCTATGAAGTTGGGGATATGTCCCAGGGCACAGAAGTCACCTTTCACTGTAGGCAAATCCTCCACCTGAGGGAAAACGATGTAGCTCCGCATGTGTTTCAGCAGGGCAGAAAACACTCTGGAGAACACGTTGGAAAACATAGGCTGGGACATCCCTGCATTGGCCACTGTTGTTTGAAATGACCCACTTGCAAGGAAATGGAGAACTGACAGCACCTGCACTAGAGGGAGGATTCCTGTGGGATGGCGGATAGCTGACATCAGGTCTGGCTCCAGCTGGGCACACAGTTCCAGGATTGTGGCACGATCAAGCCCGTAGGTGATGATCACATGTCTTTCCTCCATTGTCGACAGGTCCACCAGCAGTCTGTACACCGGAGGATGGCGCCATCTCCTCACATGTCCCAGCGGACGGTGCCTATGAAGGACAACAGCGAGCACAGAGTCAACCAACTCAGAGGTACGTACCCACAGCTTACACAGAAAACGAATCATAATCTGAAATTTGGCCTGTATGAGTGTTGAGGCAAGGCCTAGGTATGTGTGACGCAGTGAAAAATTAAGCCATGTGGGCCCCTGAAATGGCGGCTGCCTGACCTGTAAAGTGGGACAATGGGATGTGAGGTAACTGCGCTGGCGTTGTACACCGTCGCAGTAGGAGGTCCAAGACCGCGGCGCAATTCTGCATTGGTTAATATTGGGCCCTATGGGTCCCAGGATCCAATGACGATGTACGCCGGCGGTGACGGTACACACCACCGCGGACATGACCGCCATTTTCTATCTGTTCAATCACTCGATACCTGATCTTCGACAGGAGAGGACCTACACCACAATGGCTTGTGCGTCTGGGGAAAGGGCCCCTGTTTTCACATCGGAGGAGTTGGAGAAACTCATGGATGGGGTCCTCCCCCAGTACACGCTATTCTACGGTCCTCCAGACAAACAGGTAAGTACACTGGGAGCATGCTGTATGGGCTATGCCTGTGTGGAGTGGGGTGGACGAAAGATGGGGGGGGAGATTGAGGCGTGCATAAAACGACGGTGAGTGCATGTGCCACATGGCAAGGGTAGGGAAGGGGGCCAATGACTGACGGTGCAGATGGTCATATCTTCTCCTTTTCCCCTGTACTATTCCTGTAGGTCAGCTCCCACCAGAAGAAGGATATTTGGCGTGCCATCGCCAAGGAAGTCCGGACCCTGGGGATCTACCACAGACGGAGCCCCCACTGCCATAAAAGATGGGAGGACATTCCCCGCTGGAGCAAGAAGACGGCGGAGGCCCAGGTGGGGATGGCCTCCCAACATGGGAGGGGTGCCCGTCGCACCATGACCCCCCTGATGTTCAGGATCCTGGCGGTGGCGTACCCGGAGTTGGATGGGCGCTTGAGGGCATCACATCAGCCACAAGGGTGTGAGTACACTTTCATTCTGCTGATTTTGCGCGCAATGGAGGTGCATAGGTGGGAGAGGTGGGATGTGGGTTTCCCTAGGGTCTGGGCGAGTGTGCTAGTTAGGTCCCCTTGTTCTGGCAGACCCTGTGGCACCCCACCCCACCTGTGTACAGTGCCAACTACACCTAGTCAGTCTCCTGTGACATCCATGTGTGCAGATGTCGGCCATAGCCTTGTAGGCCATGTCCCAGGGATTGAACAGTGGACCCGAAGTGCGCAGCGTAGTGCAGGGGGCTTCTGTGTCTGTCGTGTCCACCAACGATAGTGGTAATGCATGCACTCAACATGTCTTTCTTCTGCCGTTCCCCCCCTTTTTGTGGTCTCCCTTTTCTTGCGTGTATTAGCATTATCAGGCGGAGGAGCAGTGGACCGGAGCAGGAGGGAGCTGCATCCGACATGGCCCTGGAGGGCGAGACTACGGACTCCGAATTCACCAGTGGGACAGAGGGCGAGGGGAGCTCCACGGTGGGGACAGGAGCTGACAGCAGTGATACGGACTCGTCCTCTGATGGGAGCTCCCTTGTGGTGGCGGCCACATCTGTGCCCCCCGCATCTACAGGTACAGCCACCCTCCCTACCAGCACCGCCCTCCCAGCAGCCCCTCGGCCTTTGCCCCGTGCCCACTCTCCCAGGAGGGTGGCATCACCTTCGCCCCAGGCACCTCAGGCCCTGCCCCGTCACCCCTGCTGCCCTCAGTGAGGAGGCCATTGACCTCCTCAGGTCCCTCACTCTTGGGCAGTATACCATTTTGAATGCCATCCAGGATGTAGAAAGGCACTTGCAACAAACAAATGCATTCCTGGAGGGCATTCATTCTGGTCAGGCAGCCCTTCAGCGAGCTTTTCAGACTCTGGCCTCAGCACTGATGGCAGTTATTGTCCCTGTCTCTAGCCTCCCCCTTCCAACTTCCTCCACCCAGACCCAATCCCCTCTACCTCAGCCTATCCTAAGCACACCTTCAGACCAGCATGCACACACGTCAACACACAAGGGAAGCTCTGGCAAACATAAGCACCACACATCGCACAGGCACTTACGCAAGCATCACAAACATGCAGACACACCAACATCCACTGCCTCCACTGTGTCCCCCTCCTCCTCGTCTCCCTCCTCCCTCCTAGTCTCGTCTACACTCACACCTGCATGCACTACATCTACAGCCACTACTTCCATCACCAGCACCCCCACCACCACACCCCGCACACGTGCAGTCACCACCCCCACTACCATTCACACGTCCCCTGTGTCCTCTCCCAGTGTGTCTGTGACGCCACCTCCCAAGATACACAAACGCAGCCACACACCCACCCAACAGCCATCCACCTCACAACAGCCTACAGGGCATGCACCTTCACCCAAAGTCACTAAATGAACACCTCCTACAACCACAACCTCTTCCTCCACTCCTAAACCCCCTCCAGCTACCCGTCCCAGTGTTCCCAAGAAACTTTTCCTGGGCAGCCTTGACCTCTTTCCCTCACCACCCCCACCCCGTCAGTCTCCTAGGGCCCGACTCTCCAGGTCCCAACGTAGCACCTCAGACACAACATCTCCGGGACCAGTGCTGCCTGTAGTCACCGGAATCTGGAATGCACCGGGCAGCAGGGCAGCCAGTGTGGCACGGAGCCACAGCACGGACAGTCCCCCACCTGTCAAGCATCAAAAGTTGGCCAGTGCCCGGCGGGAGAGGAGAAAGACTCCAGCCACCAAAGCCGCTCCCAGGGGTACAGGTGGGAGTGTGGAGTCAGCTGCGACACCTTCCAAGGTGGGGAAGAGCCTCAAGAAACTCGGGCAAGTCTGGGAAGAGGAGCACGGCGGAGAAGACCGCCATCATCCCCGCTGCCCAGGAGGCCACCGCCATCATCCCTGCTGCCCAGGAGGCCACCGCCAGCACCCGCCCTGCTGCCCAGGAGGCCACCGCCATCATCCCTGCTGCCCAGGAGGCCACCACCATCATCGCTGCCCAGGAGGCCACCGCCATCATCCCTGCTGCCCAGGAGGCCACCGCCATCATCCCCGCTGCCCACGAGGCCACCACCAGCACCAGCCCTGCTGCCCAGGAGGCCACCGCTAGCACCAGCCATGCTGCCCAGGACAGGACCGCCAGCACCAGCCCAGTTGCCCAGGACAGGACCGCCAGCACCAGCCCAGCTGCCCAGGACAGGACCGCCAGCACCAGCCCCGCTGGGCCATAAAGGACCGCAAGCACCAGCCCTGCTGGACCATAAAAGACCGTCAGCAGCTGAGTCACTGCCAAGGACACCGCCGACACAAGCACCGCCGGCAAGGACACCGTGACACAAGCACCGCTGGCCCATGAGCGGCAAGGGCACTGACGCTACTGAGTCCGTCACAAGCAGGATGAAGCACTCTGGGCACAAGGCCCCCTCCAGAACCAGTGGAGAGATACATCCACTACCTCAGTCCTTGGCAGGATGAAGCACTCTGGGCACAAGGCCCCCTCCAGAACCAGTGGAGAGATACATCCACTACCTCAGTCCTTGGCAGGATGAAGCACTCTGGGCACAAGGCCCCCTCCAGAACCAGTGGAGAGATACATCCACTACCTCAGTCCTTGGCAGGATGAAGCACCCTGGGCACAAAGCCCCCTCCAGAACCAGTGGAGATTTACATCCACTCACACAGTCCTCGGCAGGATGAAGCACTCTGGGCACAAAGCCCCCTCCAGAACCAGTGGAGACAGGCATCCACTACCTCTGTCCTTGGCAGGATGAAGCACTCTGGGCACAAAGCCCCCTCCAGAACCAGTGGAGACAGGCATCCACTACCTCTGTCCTTGGCAGGATGAAGCACTCTGGGCACAAAGCCCCCTCCAGAACCAGTGGAGACAGGCATCCACTACCTCTGTCCTTGGCAGGATGAAGCACTCTGTGCACAAGGCCCCCTCCAGAACCAGTGGAGACAGTTATCCACTTGAGAGACTGTGGCTGTGCACTCCCCAGGATGGAACAGTGGGCAACCCACCCACTGTAGAGACTTGAGAGACTGTGGATTTGCACTCCCCAGGATTGAACAGTGGGCAACCCACCCACTGTAGAGACTTGAGAGACTGTGGCTTTGCACTCCCCGTGTTTATAATTTGGCAGTCCGGACCGCCATGCCGGTGGCGGTAATTTCCGCCACCGCTGGCATGGCGGTCTGGACCGGCTTGTTCATAATGAGGGCCCTGGTGTCCATCCACCACCCACAGACCTCCAATAGCAGTCAAAGCAAGGTTGACAAAAATCAAACACAAAAAAGAATGGTCGAGCACCAGGCCTGGGCAAAATTTAAATTATGTCATTACGTCATTATTTCATGTTAAGTCATGTAATTTTGAGAATTTCATGTGCTTGTTACACAAATTCCCCAAAATTGTTATGGTACTTTGCAAAATTGTGCACCATACCCAAAAGCAAAGAAACAACAGAATATAAGATGTCCTTTTACGCTATTTATTAGTGTGAAATTGATTTTCTTGTTAAAAACTGACCAAGGAATCCTTTCTCACTGAAATATACTCTAAATGATAGATTTGCATTTTGCACAACTATGTGTAATTTTTAACAGCTTTGCCAAATTCTCACATAATACCTTGAATGCAAATTACCAAAATATTTCACTATTTCATACCACTAGGGAGCACATGGTTTGGAAATGCTGAAGGTATGTAGGGCCACACAATTGTTCTTCCAACTGGTGCATAACCTCATGGCCAGCCATGGAGAACAAAAACAAAATGGGTGCCTGTGAGAGACACATTGGTTATACAAAGTGATGGCAAGGAACATTGAGAAACAGAGAACAAGACAAAATGACAGAATGGCAGCTGGTGAGACACACATTGGTACTGCAAAATGGTGCACAAGGACATGCATGGAGGCAAAGAAAACTTGATAACTGCCTGGGAGCCCTTTCCTCCCCCATCCACCAAGAAACACATTCAGCATTGCAGGAACATGATTGCAGGAACATGATTGCAATGAAAAATAATAATAAAATAACAGCACAGTAGCATGGAGACTTAGACAAAATGTAAATTAAACTTTTATATTTACCCAAATACAAAAAGATTTCGGCAACAATTAGCTCATCAGAAGTCTTTATTATTTGCAAAAATGCAAATAAATCTACCACACCACCCAAACACACACACACACATACGGCATGCAGGCTCATGTGGAGGTAGGTGGTTCAGAACAAATGAAAATATTTGACTGAGGTGATACCTGAAGCCACTTTTAACCCACCCATCAACAAGCATATCCAGGTTAAAAAAAAACATAGCATGAATTCAAGATCATCCACAAGCCCCTAAAATTTCTGCCTCACAGTATATTGGACCTGGCCCTTTCTGCAGTGTCAACCCAGATTTTTACCTTCCTTTGCTGAAGTGTTTTTTGTTGGTTTATAGGACTCTGTATATTTTTTCCCTGCTAATCAATGGTAAAGTGTTTGCACTCTCCCTTGAAAACATGATAAAATTGGCCTACACATGATTTGTACATTTAACCTATTTGTAAGTCTCTATTATCTAGTATATGGTATTACATGTACTCAGGGTCTGTAAATGAAATGCTACTAGTGGGCTGCAGCACTCATTGTGCCTTCCACTAAAGTAACCTTTTAAACATGTCTCAGGCCTACCTCTGCAGCTTGTAGTGTAGATTTAAACGGCCATTGCAACCTGGCAAAGTAGAACGTTTGCAAGTCCTGAACTTACCTTTTTAAAACTCATGAGTCAGACCTAACGTTTGCACTAAAGTCTCATAAGGCAGGATGCATGGTATTTAAAAAGCAGAATATATGTGTTTAAGCTTTATATGTTCCGGCAGTGAAAACCCCCTAAACTCTTTTTTCTCTGCTGTAAGGCTATCTGTCCAATAGACTAACACTGGCTTATTCAGCTTAATAAGGCCCTTATTACAACCCCGGCGGTTGGTGATAAAGCGGCAGTAATACCGCCAACAGGCCGGCGATAACAAAAATGGAATTATGACCACAGCGGAAGCCGTTCAGACAAACAGCCACTTCAGCACACCGATCGCCACTGTAGAATAAACAAGCACCACAGCAGTTACCGTAAACAGCTAGGCGGAAGACAATGTACCGCCCACACTATTATTACCGGCCTATCCGCCACCTTTTCCGGGGCGGTACCAATGACATCAAAAGCCTGGCGGAAACAGATCTCAGAAGTCAAAGGACTCACCTGTGGAGACTCCGGGAACAACCACCACGCCATGGAGCCCGAGTTGCACATATTCTCCATGCTCGTCTACTTTCTGCTGCATTATGAACATCAACACCGGCAAACATGACCAAGGTGAGTACTGCTGCCTAGCACACAAGAGAGAGGGGAGGAAAAAGAGAGTGACACCCCCACCCAACCCGCAACACCCCCACCCCCAACACCATACACACAAACAGATGCGGTAACATTACATAATCTACCCTTACCACCCAGGAATAATGCAAGGACAAAATGATTTGAAGAAACTAAGTGTAATATGGAAAAATACTAGGAATAAGTGCATCAAAATCCAAACGTATATACATATTTACAAATGTAGGGAAACTGCCCAGTCCTCAATGTTCGTGGGCCACATCACAAAGGCCAAGGCCCTACCTCACTCCTGCAGCAACATGGAGAGAACACTGCAGGGGCATCAGGTCGAAAATACACAGACACCTCAGGGGGACAGCGAAATGGGGGGGCACCTCAGCTGGAAGATGGTTCAACACCACTGGTCCTGGATGGGGCTACATGCCCACTGCTTGGTCCTGGGGAGTGCAAGGCCACAGTCTCTCAAGTGGGTGGTTTGCCCACTGCTTGGTCCTGGGGAGTGCAAGGCCACAGTCTTTCAAGGGGGTGGTTTGCCCAATGTTTGGTCCTGGGGAGTGCAAGGCCACAGTCTCTCAAGTCGGTGAGTTGCCCACTGCTTGGTCCTGAGGAGTGCAAGGCCACAGTCTCGCAAGTGGGTGGTGTGCAAACTGCTTGGTCCTTGGGAGTGCAAGGCCACAGTCTCTCAAGTCGGTGACTTGCCCACTGCTTGGTCCTGGGGAGTGCAAGGCCACAGTCTCTCTCGTGGGTGGCTACACCACTGGTTCTGGAGGGGGCATTGTTCCCAGTGTGCTTTATCCTGGGAAGGATGGAGTGAGTGGATGGCTTCTTCCACTGGTTCTGGAGGGGGCATTGTGCCCAGTGTGCTTCATCCTGGGAAGGATGGGGTGAGTGGATGGCTTCTTCCACTGGTTCCGGAGGGGCCATTGTGCCCAGTGTGCTGCATCCTGGGAAGGATGGGGTGAGTGGATGGCTTCTTCACTGGTTCTGGAGGGGGCATTGTGCCCAGTGATGCAAATCTTCATGAGTGCAAGGTCACAGTCTCTCAGCTGGGTGTCAGACCCACAGGATTTGCAGGGCCCATGCCGTACAACAGACCATGGATACAGGACTACACACTGCCCATCGGTGGTGACGGCTGCCCAGTGGTGGCAGTGGCGGTGCAGGTGTTGGTGCTGGCAGTGGTGGGGGGAGGCTCCAGCCCTTCCCCTGCAGCCTAGGATGGCTGCCCACTGGGTCTGCTGCTGCTGGTGGCGGTGCAGGTATCGGTGCTGGCACTGGTGGGGGGAGGCTCCAGCCCTTCCCCTGCAGCCTCGGATGGTTGCCCACTGGGGCTGCTGGCAGCGGTGCTGGCGGTGGTGATGGCGGCGGTGCTGGTGGTGGTGCTGGTGGCGGTGCGGGCAGTGGTGCTGGGAGGCTCCAGCCCTACCCCTGCAGCCTCGGATGGCTGCCCACTGGGGCTGCTGCTGCTGGCTGAGGTGCTGCCAGCGTTGCTGGTGGCAGTGCTGGTGGCAGTGCTGGCAGTGGTGGGGGGAGGCTCCAGCCCTTCCCCTGCAGCCTTGGATGGCTGAACCACCATGGTGGTTGGTGGGGGCTCCGACAGAGTCCCACCACCAGGCCTCTTGTCCTTTTTGCCTGATGGTGCAAGCCCCTTGCCCTTCCTGTCAGCAGACGGGGATTGCCCCTTGCCCCTCCTTGTAGCAGCTGGTGGTGCCTCCTTGCCCTTCCCTGTAGCAGCTGGTGGTGCCTCCTTGGCCTTCCTAGATGCAGCTGGTGGTGCCTCCTTGCCCTTCCTTGTAGCAGCTGGTGGTACCTCCTTGCCCTTCCTAGACGCAGCTGGTGGTGCCTCCTTGCCCTTCCTTGATGCTGCTGGTTCAGGCACCCTTTCAGTGTGGCTGCCTGGTGCCCGGGATCCTCTCCCACCTGCAGTAGCTGTCGACAATACTGTGAATTGGGTGGCTGAGGTGCTCGCCTGGATTCTGACCACCCTGGCCCGACGTGAAGGATGGGGGGAGTGGTAGAGAAGAGGTCAACGGTGGAGAGATAAAGCTTCTTAGGGACATTGGGGTTGGAAGAGGGTGAAGGTTTGGGAGTAGAGGAAGAGGAAGTGATTGTAGGAGGTGTCTACTGATTTTGGGTGCAGGTGCATGGGCTGGATGCTGTTGTGAGGTGGATAGCTGTTGGGTGTCTGAGTGCTTGTGTTTGTCTACTTTGGGAGGAGGGGGCACAGACACAGTGGGAGAGGACACAGGGGACGTGTGCATGGATGTGGGGGTGGTGACTGCCAGTGTGGGGCATGTAGTGATAGGCGTGATGGTGATAGTGGATGAGGATGTAGTGCATGCAGGTGTGAGTGTAGACGCTACCGGGAGGGAGGTGGACGAGGAGGAAGAGGGGGACACAGTGGGGGCAGTGGATGTTGGTATGTCTGATTCTGGATGGTGTTTGTGTGAGTGCCTGTGGGATGATTTTTGGTGCTTATGTTTGCCTGAACCACTCCTGTGTGTTGTCCTGTGTGCATACTGGTCTGCCTGTGTGCTTGGGATAGGTTGGGTTTGAGGGGAATGGGATTGGGTAGAGGAAGTTGGAGGGGGGAGGCTAGAAACAGAGACAATGGCTGCCCTCAGGGAGGAGGCCAGAGCCTGGATTGATCTCTGTTGGGCCGCCATGCAAGAGTGAAAGCCCTCCAGGAATGCATTAGTCTGTTGCAAATGGGCTGCCAGCCCCTGGATGGCATTCACAGTGGTTGACTGCCCAACAGAGATGGATCAGAGGAGGTCAATAGCCTCTTCACTCAGGGCAGCAGGGTTAACTGGGGCAGGACATGAGGTGCCTGGGGCGGAGGAGATGCCCACACTCCTGGATGAGCGGCCACGAGAAACACGCTGAGGGGCTGCTGGGAGGGCGGTGCTGGTACGGGGAGTGGCGGTTGTACCTGTAGTTGGGGTGGGCACAGAGGTGTACACCACCATCAGGGAGCTTCCATCAGAGGAGGCATCACTGTCCTGCTGCGGTGCTCCCCTCACCCTCTGTCCCACTGGTGCCCTCACTGTCGGTGGATTCGGCCGCTTGGACCCTGTGGGATGCAGCTCTTCCTGTCGCCGGTACCTCAGCTCCTCCGCCAGATGATGCTAATGCACATAAGGACAGGGTGACAAAACAGAAAGGGGGGCAGAGACAAAGGATACACTTGATCAATCGCAGCAACAACACCACCATTGGCGTACACAGCACACTCACACAGGGAACAGCCCTAAGCACCAGGCAATGCACTAACAGTCACAATGCTAGTCACCAGCCCATGGACAGGGACACCTAATGCCAATTGCAGCATAGCTGAGACCCACAGACCCTTGCCCAGTAGTGGATGCCTATTAGCTTGGTTGGAGGTATTTTACATCAGAACCCTGCCCAAATTGGGACCTACAGTGCAATGTCCAGCCTGGCCTAGGGGCTCCCACAGGCCCACATCCCCACCTGGATGCCACCGCACCACGCGCAAGTAGTAATTGGGGCACTGTACTCACTCCCTTGTGGCTGCTGTGTTGCCCCCAAGCGCCCATCCAGCTCCGGATAGGCCACCGCCAGTATGCGGGCCATCAGGGGGGTCAGGGTTTGATGGGCATCCCTTCCTCGTTGGGAGGCCATCTCCAGCTGGGTGTCCACGGTCTTCCGTGCCCAGCGTTCCAGGTCCTCCCACTGTTTGCAACAGTGGGTGCTCCATCTGCAGCAGATCACCAGGGTCTGCACGTCCTTGGCGATGGCACGCCATATACCCTTTTTCTGATGGGCGCTGACCTGCAGAGAAATACGCATTGGAAAAGGTATCAGTCAGACCGTCCTGCCTGTTACACTGTTGCCCCATCATAGCCTTCACATCCCCTTACGCACAGACATGGCTCACCATACATGTAGCATGCTGCCCAGTGCCTTTCCACCAACCCCCACCACAGGAGGCCTTCACACACACCACTCCATGCATTCATGCCCCATGCATCGTGCTCACAGTGTACTCACCAGGCCCATACAGCAGTTGGTACTGGGGTAGGACCCCATCCACCAGTCGCTCCAACTCCGCCGCGGCGAAGGCAGGGGCCCTTTCCCCAGTGACACAAGCCATGGTAGGTTCCAGACACAGGTCACAGCAGCACATGCAATGTAGGTCCTCTCCTGCTGAAGGTCAGGTAGCAAGTGAGTGAACAGATAGAAAATGGCAGTCACGTCCGCGGCGGTGCGTACCGTCACCACCGGCATACATCACCATCGGCCACTGTAACCCATAGGGCCCAATGTTAACCAATGAGGAGTTGCACAGCGGTTTTCGACCGCCTCCCGCAACGGCGCACAACGTCTGCGGAATTACCTCATTTCCACATGTCCCTCCTAACAGGACAGGCGGACGCCATTTCAGGGGGGGCAGGCCATGGCACCTAACTGTGTCACAGTACACATGAGCACCATGTGGGCCTATCCAACAATATACTGTTACAGTCACAACATGCAATGAGGTTTAGTGTTTGGAAATATGGGATACTGACCAGCTGCTCACCGTTTTGGCCCCTAGATTGCAACCACTGCGGATGAATGGGAGATGGAGACATCCCCCGGTGTACAGGCCCCTGGTGGACTTGGTAACAATGGAGGACAGGCACATTATCATCACCTGTAGACCGGACAGGGCCACAATCACAGAGCTGTGTTCCCAATTAGAGCCTTGCCTGATATCTGCTATCCGTCACCCCACCGGGATCCCCCTTCTTGTGCAAGTGCTATCAGTGCTCCATTTCTTGGTAACTGGTTATTTCCAAGTGACGGTGGGCTTGGCAGCAGGAATGTCACAGCCAATGTTCTCAATAGTGCTGACCAGAGTGTTGTCTGCCCTGATTAAACACATGCACAGCTACATCGTCTTCCCCCAGGTGGAGGATTTGGTCACAGTGAAAGTTAATTTCTATGCAATGGGACATATCCCCACATTATTGGGGCTATTGATGGTACACATATTGCATTTGCCTCCTCCCCCGGAGAAATAAACAGGTGTACAGAAATCGAAAGAGCTTTCACTCTATGAATGTGCAGATAGTGTGACGGGAGGACCAGTACATCTCCCATGTCAATGCAAAGTATCCTGGGTATGTGCATGATGCCTTTATCCTTAGGAATAGAAGCATCCCATATGTGATGGCTCAACTCCAGAGGCACAGAGTGTGGCTAATAGGTTTTAGCCCTGGTTCCCCCCAAGTGGATATTGGTGTATGGGTATGGTGTGGGCCCTAAGGGTGAGTGTGTGGCTAACATCTGTCCCTCTATATTTGCAGGTGACTCTGGTTACCCCAGCCTCTCATGGCTACTGACCCCTGTGAGGATTCCCAGGACAAGGGCAGAGGAACGTTACAATGAGGCACATGGGCGAACAAGAAGAATCATAGAGAAGAAATTCGGCCTCCTGAAGGCTAGGTTTTGTTGCCTCCATCTGACAGGCGGTTCCCTGTGCTACGCACCTAATAAGGTCTGCCAGATCATCATGGCATGCTGTATGTTGCGCAACCTTGTCTTATGTCGCCAGGTGACTTTTCCGCAGGGGGATGAGGCTGGAGATAGGCGTGTGGCAGCAGTGGACCAGGTGGTCAGTGAAGATGAGGAGGCAGGGGATGAGGATTTGGACAACAGACGTGCAATAATTTGACAATACTTCCAATGACACACAGGTAAGTCTTATTTTCTGGTGGGGGTCTTGGCAATAGTCTCTGGCTTTTGCCTGGATCGCAGGGACCGTTTGAGGGGTGGTTCTCCTTCTGCAGGGGGTGCTGGTGGCCTGTTGGTCCTGTGGCAGGGCCTCCTGTCCACTAGCGGTGGCAGAGGTGGGGGACTGTTCATCCGTTTGCCCTATAGTAGTGGCCCGGTGGTGTGCCACTGCCTCCCTCATAGTGTTGCCCATGTCTGCCAGCACCCCTGCAATGGAGACCAGGGTGGTGTTAATAGACTTCAGGCCTTCCCTGACCCCCAGGTACTGTCCCTCCTAAAGCCGCTGGTTCTCCTGCAACTTGTCCAGTATCTGGCCCATCATCTCCTGGGAATGGTGGTATGCTCCCAGGATCTTGGTGAGTGCCTCCTGGAGAGTCGGTTCCCTGGGCCAGTCCTCACCCTGTCGCACAGCAGTCCTCCCAGCTTCCCTGTTGTCCTGTGCCTCTGTCCCCTGAACCGTGTGCCCACTGCCACAGACCCAGGTCCCTGATCGTCATGTGTTTGTGGGGTGGCCTGAGGTCCCTTTAGTGGTGGACACACTGCTGATTGACGTGTCCTGGAAACAGAGGTATGGGCACGCTGGGTGGGTACTGTGGTGGTGTTTCCTGCGGGGGAGGATCTGTGGTGGTATGGGAATGTGCCTGGGTAACCGACTGTCCAGAGATTCCTGATAGGCCAGGTTGGTCATCCAGATCGAGGCGTCCAGAGCTGCTGTCATCACCTCTTCTGGGAGGGGGGGTGGAAGTTGGTAGCACCTCCTCTCCGGTGACGTTGGCTGGGGGACCTGTGGGGATGTGAACGCAGTGTTACTGTTTCTGTGTGTGACATCTTGTGCATGGGTGTGTTGCCCTCTAAGGTTGTTATTGTCCTGTCAGCTTTGCCTTGTGTGAGTAGTTATTTGGTCGGCTTGCTGTTCCCTCTTGTGTGCATGCTTTAGTGATAGGTGTCCATGCAGGTCCATGCATTGGTGTTGGATGCAGGGCTTGGTATTGGGAGGGGTGGGTTGTGATGGTGGGGTGGGTAAGAGGTAGTGGAGTGATGAGAGTGTGGGTTAGGGTGGGGGTTTGTGATGGCATGCAGGTAGAGGCGGTGATAGTAGTAAATAGTTGACTTACCAGAGTCCAGACCTCCTCCTTCTCCTGCCAGGCATCCAGGATGCTTGATTGCCAAGACTTGCTCCTCCCATGTTGTTATTTGTGGGGGAGGAGGTGGGAGTCCACCGCCAGTCCTCTATTCAGCTAGTTGGTGTCTTGCTGCTGTGGAACGCACCTTCCCCCGTAGGTCATTCCACCTCTTCCTGATGTCATCCCTTGTTCTGGGGTGCTGTCCCACGGCGTTGACCCTGTCCACGATTCTCCGCCATAGCTCCATCTTCCTAGCAATGGATGTCTGCTGCACCTGCGATCTGAATAGCTGTGGCTCTACCCGGATTATTTCCTCCACCATGACCCTCAGCTACTCCTCTGAGAATATGGGGTGTCGTTGTGGTTCCATGGGTGTAGTGTGAGAGGTGTGTGTGAGGGTGTGTGGGGTGATGTGTTGGGGTGTGTGATGTAAGGTGCGTGGGTGATGTATAGGTGATGGTGTTGTGTGGCTGTGGTCTTGTCCGTGGTCTTGCTATCTCTCTTGTGGCACTTTTTTGTAATGGTAAAGGGTTTTGGGTAATGTGGGAGTGTGTTTTATAGTGGTGTTGTTTTGTATGTGTGTGTGTATTTTGAGTGCGGCGGTATCTAGTGCCAATGGTTTACCGCCATCGAATGTCCGCTGTGGTGATTCGTGGGTCATAATGTTGTGGGTGTAGTTCTGTTGGCATAACGGTGTGGGTTTTGCTACCGCCAGTTTATCACTGACCTTTGGGCTGGCGGACTTGTGTGTGTGGCTGTATAGTGACAGATTGCTATGTGTGTGTCATAAAATGGGTAGCGGTGATCCTCTGCGGCAGCAGTATGTTGGCAGCAGTCAGCATGGTGGTAAGCGGTACTTACCGCCAGTGTCATAATGAGGGCCTAAGTTCTACCTTTTATCTTCCATCACTGTTCTTCTATTTCTTGAATGTTTGCTCTCATACCGTTATGAAAATATCTCTTGCATACAGACTTACTTTTGAATAGTATGACTGAGCAGTGAAATTCAAAATCTAAACACTCCCAATTTTATCCCTGGTAAACCAAGAGCTGTTGACGCTGGCAGTCATAAATGGCCAGCAAACAAAGTGTTGTCTGCCTCCCTTTCTTACCAATGTGTCAGCAGATACTTCCATTTTGAGGATGCACTATTCTCAGGATTGGTTTGGCTGGATTACTGGTTTATGGATGAAGTTCAGAGTTCACTGTACATGAGAAGATCTACCTTTTTTCTTGTCGCAAACGGCCCGATTCGCCGAATCGAGCTGTTGGCGACAAGAACATTTTTTTTTTTTATGTACAGACCCTATTTTGCCATTCGGTAATCTATTTACCAAATCGCAAAATAGGTGTGCGAGTCACAATTAGGAAGGGGCGTTCCCTTCCTAATTGCGAGTCGCAGTGCTATGTAGGATTGATTTGTGACAGTGAATGCAGTCACAAAACAATCGCAGTTAGCACCAATTTCAAACTGATACTAACCCATTCGCAAACGGGAAAGGGTACCATGGGACCTCTTCGCCTTTTTGAATGATAGTGAAAATATTTTTTCCCACGGACCACTGCCTGCTCTGAAAAAATGAAAAGAAAACTTTTCATTTTTGTTTTTGAAATGCATCCTGTTTTCCTTTAAGAAAAACGGGCTGCATTTAAATAAAAAAAAATGCTTGATTTAAAAGTAGTCACAGATATGGTGGTCTGCTGTCCCCAGCAGGCCACCATCCCTGTGAGGCGACCATTCCCAATGGGGTAGCAAATTGTGACCTACCTCATGAATATTTATGAGGTAGGTCATTTGCGACCCCATTGGGAATCGCAAACAGTGTGAAGTATACTGTTGTACATATGGTTTTGCGACTTACAAATGAGTATCAAAACTCTGTGTCGTAGAACTGGCCCTAAGCAGTTACCATTATGCCCACATGTGTTGTCTGAAGAAGGCTTAATGTCAATAGCCAGAATTTTCTGCACTATTCCACATATGGGCCAGAAAGCCAAGGGAATGTTTGCCTACAGTTTCTAGTCAGCTAGGTAGAGCTAAGGATAAGGACGAGGCAGAGGGAAGCTGACGGAATGTTGGGGAGGAAGACTGACCAGACCTTCAAGAACACCCACCCATTTGAAGAAGAGAGCCTCAGTGCTAGACTCGGTGGCTTGAAATTCCATGAACCTGACAAAACGTACATTTCTTTATTTAATTCAATTTCGTATGTGCTATATGTTCTTCTGCTAGAGCTAAGGTTGTTTTATTTGATTTTAAGCCACCTTGCTAGTTTGGGCAACATAAGCTGATATGAACCACAGAAGCTGCAGCACCTACAGCAGCTCAGTGAGACTAGAGGCTGCGATGAATGTGGATTGCTGGTCAGATATAAAACTCAGCAATTCTCAGCAAGGTATTAACCAGAACGATCTCTGGCTCACACACCATACACCTATAGACTGTGCCTCGCCAACCGCTGGATACCTTCTCACTGAGGTCCTGCTGAAATGGATTTTTTGCTGCAGAAAAGTTCCTACTGGGAGAAATCTGTTTCTTTAAACAGCAAAGTCATGCCTTCAATGGAATGGCATTAGTGGTTGGCCCTTTCCCCCAAAAAGGTCTGGAGGGGCAAACATTTTCCAAGTCACAGCTTTTCAGAGTTGTTAGAAGTCCAATTCGACACAGCCAAAGGGCCTTAGGATGTCACCAACTTTACAAGTCCTCTTCCTTGACATGTCAAACTATTAAAAAAAATCACAACCATATTTGTATAAGTGGAAAATAGTTACATTTATATTCCCATCTCTTGCACTCTTACTTTCAAACATGGTCACGCTGGAACAAAAAATAGGCCCAGTCACTAACACAAAAGAAACCCCTATTAGCGAATCAGTTAGCTAAATAAGTATCCCACATTAGTTTTGCAAGGTATGAATGTATGTGCTTACTGCAGGCAATATTTTTTGTAATGCCAGTGATATCCCTATCAACCAGACCAGAATACATGCCTACAAGCAGCCTGAGTGTGACTTTTTCTGGCGCAATGGCAGTGCAAGCCTCTCAACCATATGTATGAGGCCAAGCAAAGCCACTTTGTGTTTTTCCAATGCAACATTCTTTTGATGGTGCCCCAGATTTACTAGATCACGTAAACCTGGAGCAGTGCCAAAACCTTATACCTCTTCAGAGCAGTGTAACACAGAGAAATATTTTCATTTCCCCTCATTTTCTTCCTTTTTCCATGTATGCTGCATTCTGCACCTCTTGGGATTGTTTTTGTGCAGGAAGGGGGCCCTTCCTGCACATAAATATACCTACATGCGACACAGGCATCATTGCATCATAGTGCAAGGCTGCCTGCATTAGCGCTAGGCTTCTAGTTGTGTGCCAGAGTAGGGGGAAAGGACAGGAAGGCAGCGAATTGCATAAATATGGTGCATTCCTGCCCTTTCACATTGGTGTATGGTAAAGCAGCAAGAAGACTTGCTGTGCTGCCCTATGCCAATTCCCCATAAATAAGCCCCCTGATGGTTTGCAAATGAGGAGTGCATAATTGACATTTTTTACAATCATGCATGGCAATATACAAATTTTCCTGCAAACTGAATGAAATCCTCCCACTACGAAAAGTAATAATGTGTCTTCATTCATTTTCAATTAGAAAAGTAACCGGATGTGTATTGGCGGGACGAGAGAAACATAAAAATCTCTAATGAGAAGCTGCTCAGAGCCAGAAATCTTTGAAACGCAAACCATCTGCGCTCCTAACACACTTGCTTCTTATTATGTATCCCAGAAAGCAATTAGGGACACATGTTAGCTGCTGCGTTAGCGGACTTGTTGACATTCCTCCTGTTGTTTCTGAAAGGCAATATTGTCTAAAACAGATATCAAGCCACAGTCAGGCTCACATCTCGGAAGCAGCTTCCACGCACAAACGTGGAAGGAAATTCAGGGGCGTATTTACATGGAACTGGGGCAGCGTGGTGCTGCACCAAAATTGGAAGTGCCGTACTGCATCAGTTCTGAAATGCAGGGATGCGCCGTATTTACAAAAATACAGCACACTCCTGTGTTACCCCTAGTGCTAGTGCTAATATTAGCTGCCAGCGCCAACTCAGGCATCCTTGCACCATTGTGCAATGGTGTTTTGATTGAAGGAAATTATTGTTTATGTGTAGGAAGGTGTCCTCTCCTGCACATATACAATCATTCATGGCCTTTTGCTCTTTCAATGTGTGCTGCAAGATGCACCACAGACAGAAAAATCAAAAACGGGGAGTAATAAAAGTATTTCTCCTCCTTGCGCCATGCTAATGCTACCCCTGGGGTGGGGTTTGTTTTTGGCGCTGCCTCAAATTTACGATTCCTTGTAAATCTGGGGCAGCATCAAAAGCAATGGGTGCTGCAGTGGAATGCCCACAGCAACACCTACTGCACACCCCTCTGCTGCAAAGAACTGTGTCGGAGGGGTCCGCATTTCCAAGGTGCTGTTAAGTGACATAAAGTGGCTTAGCACCGTCTTGTTAATATGGTGCAGTGCAGAGTGCCACCATAACATCACAAAAAGTGATGCTCCAGTGGTGCCAGGGGCTTGTAAATATGCCACTCAGTTCATAGCTCATTGCAATAGCCACCCGGACTTTCAGAATGTTGTTTGTACCTTGGACAATAGTGGGTGTTCTTTACTAATATTTCAGAAATCGCAATGCAGTAAGGGATCCTGCTACGCCTTGCTGCGTCAAAGGGAGAGAACATGCTGGCTCGTGTGTGTTGCCTAGCGGCAAAGAAGGCACTCTTGCACTATATTTCAAGGGTGCCTGCGGAACAGGCAGGGTTGTTTTGGTACAGGAGGGGGCACATTCCTGCACAAAAAAATCCTTAGAGGCTTATTCCTCTTTTTATGTGTGCTGCAGAATTCTATATAGGGAGAGAAAGTAGCAAGGAGAAATAAAGGTATTTTTCATTGTTAAGTATCTTTTGGGTAGGTGCATTATTTTGGCACAACCCTTTTAAATCTGGGTTTGCGTAAAAAAATCATGGGTAGATGCATTGGAATGCCTATACTCCACCCATGCAATGCCCACCCGTTACAAAGCAATGCAAGGACATGTGCTGGCCTCTTTCATTTGTATTTACTAAACTATTTAATTCCATATAATGGAAAAGATTTACAGCAAAGGAAATCAGGGTTAGAGCACTATTAAGTAATGAAATATTGAGTTATTTATTTGCATAAACAGCTGGAATGCTCATAAAGAGTAAAACACTATTAAGAGAACAAGATCACAGATATGTAATCTGACTTCAGTTTTGAGAGCTTGCAAGAACTATTGTGAGCCTGTTAATAACTTAACTTCTCATAGGAAATGTGATTTTCATTAACTATTTGGCATAAAAATATGTGTCCAGAAGAATGTCTATCCATGTCCATACCAACCCTTGTATAAAAATATGTTTAGTAAGTTGTTGCAAGAAAGTGATGTTGCGTAGGCTCTCATTATTCTAATGAGACTACTGGATTTTGAGCAGCAAGATCGTCCACAGTGTGGGAGACTGAGTCTGACCCACGGTGGGTGACACCTGTCACTCCAAATCCCTGTTTTGCTCCTGCTAACTAGCAGTGCCTCGTCTCTCCCGAAAGGTAGAGATGATTGGGCAGCCGAGCGCATGACATATCATACTTCTTAGGGAAGTCGTTGTCACTCAGGTCGCATCCGGTTCTCTCTTTCACAATTCGGTCTCATATATAAATGACAATAAAAGCAGTATAAGTTTTAAAGATTGGTTTAATAAAACAAACTGCATTTTAGATAGCAAAGCGTGAGTTGCAATAACCAGAATGACACAACACAACAATATTAAAATGGTGACGATGAGAGTGAAACATAAGAATAATGCTATTGTATTGCCACTAGAATCGATGGACTATTTTCTATCTAAATCATATTTTCAGCACGGCATGTTAAGCTCGAATCCTGCCTTTCAGGTTCCCCCAGGAGGACATCAACCCTCATACCTGAGCAAAGGACTGTAGTCTGTGTTAGCATCTAAAGCGAAGCATTTAGCGTACAGTTGTGGTTCCCTGGCTGGAATCTCCCTCTTGACATGTAATGGGACTAGGAAGTGTTTTTATAATAACACAGCTAATGTTCTAAGAAAATGTCCCTACGTAAGGATGTTGGAGACTAAACTTCTACCATGTTCACCGGCAATGTACCAAACTTTAGCCTTGACTGAAGCACAAAGCGATCAAGAATGTCTTGTTTGAGAACACAGTGCTGGGCTAAGCAAAACAGTTAGATAGAAGGAATTAAAACAAGACCGTAAAACTGGTTATTGTAAAAAATAACAATGCGAAGCTGAAGAAAATATATCTAGGTCAAGGTGCACAGCGGCCTAGTGTATTAAACTAATGTGCATGGAGCTATAACTAAAATGGCTACACAACACCCTCCCCTTGTTGGTTGAAAGGGGTTCAAGCCAAAACTAAAATTTCTCAACATAAGATATATATAAAACCCAAGTCAATTTTGACAAATTAAAAGGACACACAAACATACTACTTGGCAATTTAAAACATGAGCATGTGGCTTATAACCAAATTCAATGAAAATGTCAATTTAGAAAAGTTCCAAATTCAGAACGAGTCATGGAAAGTAGGAGATCTTCCACTTCAGCAGATGACAGAACCGGAAAGTCCGTGCCAAAAATGATTGAGGAGCAAGTGTGTTCCATAGCCCCAGTATCAACCAAGGCGGCATCCCATGGAGTGGCCATTGATGAGTTGATGGCAATCTCCTCCAGGAAGGGTAACTCATAATTAGCTTCACGTAGCAAACGCAGCCTCAGTACGCATGTCTGGTAATGAACCCTCAGCAAGAACATCAACAGATCAGCATCTATTGCTGGGGGGCGCTGCTGTGAAAGACAAACTTCCAGTGCATGTTCAAAAGAGCACCAAAGACACCGGAACACGGGCTGCACACAATACAAAACTGGTCTGAATGACAAAGACCAGTCACACTCCAAATGCTCCAGGAGTGTTGCTCCAAAATGCTGCATCATACGCTCACGACACAGCTGCGCTGTTGGGAGCGCCGTCATTTGCCCTTGTTGTGGCGGGACAGCCATTGCGCATAAACAACAGCAACAGCAGGATGCCGGCTAATAAAGCCAAAGTTATCGGAAATCCCCCAAAAATACTACCGCTAAGAAAGACCTCTTTCATACCATTGAAGCATTTGGACGTGAAGGGAAGCTCCCACACCTCATGGATGTAACTATCTCCCAGCTTTTCATATCTGCCTACCGGAATGTGTTATAAACAGGAGGTGAATTGTAGTGTTGAAATAGGCAGATTAATAACCCCATGTATTAACCATTCTGTCGATGGTATTTCGGCCACGGTAAAAGGCAACTTTTCTAATTTCTTGATGTTAAGCATGACATAAGTCGCTTCTTTCTTAGCCATTAGTTGTTGTTGTCGTGTTAGATCAAAAGAAGAGAATATCTCCCTTGCACTGACATGCTGCCAAGGAACGCGACCCGCCTTCAATGTTTGAGGTGTCCAACCCAACTGAATAATGGCGCTGGTCTGACTCTGTCCATGGTATAAAGAAGACATATCAGATTGTATAATGTCTATAGCAGAAGAGGCAATGTTTCTAATTGTAGAAATCTGGTCGGACAAGGTGTTAATTCCAATCACAACAGCTAATGCCTTTTTTAGATTTTCCTGATCTATTTGCCTTAACCGGGCAGCAGCATCTTGTTGGGAAAGTTTCCATATTTCATTGTATACTGCATATAAGAAACGCTTCCTACGTGGTGTTCTAGGGCCTGACAAGAAATCTTGTAAGTCAGTGGTGTTAGACAAGAGATTGAGGTGTTCTTTAACCACGTTTAGTGAGGATGATTTTAGCCAATGTTGGCATAATTTCCCTACACTATGGGGGTCATTCTGACCCCGGCGGGCGGCGGTTGCCGCCCGCCTGGAGGGAATCGCCATTTGGCCGCCCCGCGGTCAAAAGACTGCTGGGGCCATTCCAACTTTCCCGCTGGGCCGGCGGGAAAGGGGCCTGCAACACTGAAGCCAGCTCCGAATGGAGCCGGCGGTGTTGCAGGTGTGCGACGGGTGCAGTTGCACCCGTCGCGCTTTTCACTGTCTGCTAGGCAGACAGTGAAAAGCATGCTGGGGCCCTGTTAGGGGGCCTCTGCACTGCCCATGCCACTGGCATGGGCAGTGCAGGGGCCCCCAGGGGCCCCAGGACCCCCGTTCCCGCCATGGGCTTTAAAGCACCGCCAGCCTGTTGGCGGTGCTTCAGTCATCCGTGACCCTGTCGGAATGAGGGCCTATATGTTGTAATGATATCTGCATGTTCTGGAGATATATAGCAAGGGTCTGGCCTACTCGTGCTAAAACCCCCAAGGAGTTAATGAAACATTGATGGCATCCATTGGTATCTATTGGTGACAATAACCACCAGCCTGGATGTGTCAGTGAAGCATTAAACGTACCATTCTGGACCCACTCATTGAGCTCATCTTTAGTTGCATTCGTGTATTTTTGCCATTTGTCAAATTTTTCAGGAGCAGGTATACTGGGCATGTTTAATTCTCTGATTGTTGCTAAGCCTAAACAACTCGTTTGTTGCACAGTTTCATTTAAGAAAATCATCTGAACAGTATTCCGAACATACACATTTCATATTAGTCAATAACATGTGTATTAATAGGAGTGGAATAATAAAGTGACTAATTTGTTAGGTACAGGCAAAGGTTTTAATAATTTTAATCTGAGCTCAATCCCTGATATCTATGGCACAGAGCAGACAGGCTTAAGTACTAAAACAGTTAAAAAGTCAAATACACAATACACTCAAATTCTAGTCTAATTTACAAAAATAGAGTAAAATTTGAAAACCAAAATGATGCTAAAGTGACAAAATGGCAAAAATCCAACAAAAGGAATCGAAGATATGATTTTTGGATGTCAGGAAAAAAAGAAACAGAAAAAAGCAATAAGCCCCAATGACAGCCTGTGGTCATGGTAGACCGGGATCTGGGTGCAATTGTAGGTCCCCTCTGATGGAGTGCAAATTGGATAACTCAACAATGTTCGTCCCAGTCAAAGATTTTGCTTTGAGAATAAGGCTCTAAAAATCAAACTCAAAATCCCTCAGCACTGCAAGGTTGCAGGCTGTATCTGAGGAAGTTCCATCAACATCAGATAACCACTGGACAGGGTCTCACTGAAGCTGTTTGCTTTGGAGTGAACAATTCAGAAACGGAACATTATGCACCCATCCATGGAAGTTCTTCCGCCATCTGCATCTTTTGGGCACCTTTGACCCATGAAGATTTCTACATTCGGACTTTATCCCCTTTTCAGAGCTCATTATCCTCCAGTTGGACAAGGTTTACAGACTGTATATAATGATGAGTTCCACAGGACTGGATACCTTCTCATTGAGGTCCAGCTGAAATGGATTTCCTGCTGTGGAAAAGTTCCTAGTTGGAGAAATCTGTTCCTTTAGCAGAGCAAAGTCATGTCTTCAATTGAATGGCATGGGTGGTTGGCCCTTTTACCCCCATAGGTCTGGAAGAGCAAACATTTTCCAAATCACAGCTTTTCAAAGTTGTTAGAAGTCTAATTTCACACAGCAAAAGGGCCTTATGATGTCAGGAACAGCACTTTGAGGTCTAGACTCACTCCAGCAGAGGCCACCAGCCTCTACTAGTCAGCCTGAGGACTTCTGGGAGAAGGTCCCTTGCAGCTTGCATCTCTCAGGTAGATACACTATTTGGTGCACACACCTGTTTACTGCCTTTAGTAAATCTGGGTTTGCATCAAAATAGACTAGTGGATGCATGGAATGGACATGATCCTCCCATATATCACCTACCTGATGCAGTGTGATATGTGTGTTCTAGCTTTTCTTTTTACAATGCCATGCAAAGCACCACAAATTGTCCTTTATGTGGCTTTGTAAATCTTTACTAGCATTTTGCATTGTAGCCGTGCTAAAAAAGTGACGCAACCATTATGCAAATCATTGGTAATTCTGGGCCTTGGAGTCCACTTCTTTGTCTTAAGTACAAGTGAGGGCAGGTCCAACTCTTGAAGACTCCTCAAAGGTCTCAAAAAGCAGTTGCAGTCCTTCCTTTGGTCTTTCTCAGGTCCAGAGAGTATTCTTAGAAGGGTGCCTTGGGTGGTTGGCACAAGCTAGTGGTTGTGGGTGACTCTTGGCTCCTTCCAAATCACTGGGGTAAAGATTCTCAGGGGTACCCCCTACTCACTTTTGCAGTAGTTTCTGCTTGCCCAACTGTAAACAATCCAACAGTATACCTTACTCCTATAATTTAAAATGGCAAAACTCTTTTTCCCTCATGCAGAGCCTGTGAGCCACAAATGGGTTTAGAAAGAAAGTGATTTTCGACAAGCTGATCCAAAGTGGGGCTCGGCAATGACTGATTGCTAAAGAATGGAGTCCCTGTGCAGTCATCAGCGAAAGTGGGAAAACTCCACTCCAACGAAGTCTGAAGCCTGGGCAGAGGAAGGCCTCACTGTCAATAGGTTGCAGCTCGGCATCGGTCCAAATGTAGACCTCTACTTTTGGACTTAGAAGCTTTTCTGGAAGTCAGATCTGCCTCAGTGGGGCAAACCAGCAAGCTGAGGCTGACCTTCAATTTGTAGTCAATGACTAAGGTGGTCATTTTGACTTCAGCAGTCTTTTACACAGACCGCCGAAGCCGCATGCGCCAAAATTTGGGCAGAAATCCTTTAGCAGTCATGGTGGCAGTCAGCGGTGCAGGGGCAATTCCACAGCTGTCATTTTCATGCCAAAAGGACTCCATCCATCATACTACAAGCAGTAATATGGCTGGCAGTGTCCTGATGGCGGGGCGCTGCAGGCGGTGGAAGAACCTGTTGCCATTCCCGGGCAGACAACCTCCTCGCCAGACAAGGTAAGTCGATTGTCAGACAGGGGAGGGGGTGGGATGGTGGGGTGTGTTGTGTATTCATGTGTGCATGCATGTGATTGTTGAAGTGAGTGCGTGTTGGTATGTTTTTGTGAATGCATGTCTGTTGGTGTGAGTGAATGCATGTCTGTTGGTGTGGGTGAATGTGTGTATGTATGCGTGTTGGTGAATGCGTGTATGTATGCGTGTTGGAGAATGCGTGTATGCATGTGTGTTGGTGAATGCATTTATATATACGTATTGGTGAATGCATGTATGTATGTATGTTAGTGAATATATGTATGTGGGGTGCGTGTGTGTGTGTGTATGTGGGGAGGGTGAGGTGGGGAGGGGGGTGCTATCTTGGAAGGGGGAGGTAGATGAGTCATCTGCTGGCGAGAGGAAAGAAATTTGCTATCGCCGGCAGCCTTTCAGCCAGAGTTTTTGTGAGGTGCTACCGCTGTGGAAACCCTGGCGGACAGGTGACTCCTAATACCGCCGGTGGCCTTCAGTGGACAGCCGGCCCAGAGGTGCTGCCCTCTGGCCCGGCTGTCCTACTGTACTGGCGGTACCAGTGGGGATGTGGTGGTCTTTACCGACGGCCCGTCGGCGGTGAGACGGCCACGAGGCCCTGCTCGAAATGAGGGCCTTAGACTCTGATGGCGATCACAGTCTCCATCAGTTCCCAATGCAAACATGTGGCAAAAAGTTTCCAAATCCCCCTTCTTGAAGTTTGACGACAGGAACATTATACTCTAGTAAGAGGCAAATGTCCAGGACCTGGGCGGTACAAATTGGGGTTAGGTCTCACTCCAAAAGAGGCCAGCTGTAGGGTCCAAGGCAGGTCCAATAGTTACTGATCAGCTGGACTTTTGCAGGAAAAGGCCTCTGGAAACTTGTTGTGCCCCTCTATCACAAACAGGAGGTCGGTCAACTGACCCTTGCAGTTATTTCTGGGGTCCTAGATTTAAGGCAAGGTCCAGGCAACATTTCACGGTCTTCAGACAGCAGGGCATTCCTTCTTCTGATTCTTCTCATGTCCAGGAGTGATCTAAGGAGAGGTCTGTCAGGTCCAATTTTATGCCATTTGCCAGTCTGTGGTTGTGATCCTCCTAAACCAGTTCCTCTCAGTTTCTCTACACCCACTGAGTTTGGTGCTATCCTGACTCGAGAGACAAAGGGAGGCAGTGCTAAGTGTGAGTTTCATCTTCCAGTGACAGGGTAGGAATCATTTGAACTCAAGAAGTGGCTGGGCATAGCCCCCATGCTGTCCAGTCAAGGGATGAGACCCCCCCCACCCAGTGCCCTTCATCCACTGATTGATGCAGTCTACTAGTAGCATTTCATTGACAGACACTGGGTACATGTAGTACGATATATTAGGGACTTATAAATAAATTAAATCTACAAATTAGCTTTATACCTTTGTTAGCATGTTTGAAAAGGAAGGCACAAACACTTTACTGCTAGTTAGCAAGGACAAATTGCGCATGGTATTAGAGCTTAATAACACACGTTCATCAGCAGAAGGAAAAAACGTGGGGTGATCCTGCAGAAAGGCCAAATTTCAAACACTAAACATTTATAAAAACTCTATTTCACTAATGAACTTGGATTTTAATAAATATTAAAATATAGCAGTCGGTCTATTTTTCTAGCTGATACTGAACCTGAGATAGCAGAGTTAGTATTTTAATCTGCACTCTATCTTTTCTTTATAGGACAGGCAGAGCCTTCCACATTGAAAGTAGCTTCTGGGGCCTTTTTACTATTGGACATGGTAACATTACATTTCTACATGTTTCATTTGTAAATACCGGGCATCCTCCCTGATAGACTACAACACCTACATGTAGGGTCACGTATTAAGATTTGAAGGGGGGATTTTCCATGCAAAAAGAGTTATTTTGACATGTCATAGTGCATGTCAATCAAGGATGATTATGGCAAATGTTCACATGTTTTAGGGGTCAGAGCACATTCACAATGCACTGGACAACAACACCCCACTATGAGGAGTTTAAAAATCAGCAATAAAATTTAGAAAAAAATGAGGGTAACAATGCAAAGACAGTCATGCATACAGAACTTTTTCTTTGGTTCACATTCAGATTTCGGTGGTGAACACTATCTGTTTTCATTGATCTTTAAGAACCATTCCCTAATGTTGCCTTCCCTAATAACATCTCCTTTCCATTTTGTCCGAATTCCTTACACAATTGTCTATATTATTTAGGGACACTGTAACATGGAGTATGTAAAATTGTGCTGCTCATGAGGAATGTAGAGTCAGGAAGCAGCTGAAACCAGAAGTTGCTTCTTCAAGACAAGAGCCTGAAGGCACTACAGCTGCTCCTCCCCCCTCTTTATGCCTGCTTTGTGGACTATTCTGCCGCCTTCGATGCGGTGGACAGAAATTAATTATGCTGGAAGCTATAAAGTTGGGGCATCCCGTACAATTTGTTAAGGGCAATAGTTTCACTCTAAATATCAACCTGGATGAGGGTCAAGCTGTCTCAAACTGCTGTCAGCAGGAAACCTCCCACAGACAATGGTCAAAAGCAATGGTAGTCCTAGCCCCACTCTTATTTAGATTAAGACGTGCCAGCTTGAATCCACCAAAGATCTGGATAATAAGGATCACGCTGCTACAGCATGCTGATGATATTGTTTTGCTAGATCACTCAAGAATTGGCCTCCAAAAGGCGCTAACTGCCCTCCACGATTATTACATGGTAAACAAAATGAAGGCAAATGCAGCCAAGACTAAAGTAATACCTTTTGAGAGGATGCCAAAAACTGAATTATCACTGGAATACGGGACCCTTTAAGATCAGTGGGACCAAATCGTATAATTACTTAGGAGTGTGGCTGTCCGCAAATGGAAACTCATCTGGGCCATCTAAAAACACAGGTCAGAATCATAATTACAAGAGAATATAACCTCAACAATTTAATAGAAAGCCCCTCCTCAGTGCCTATTCGACGAGTGCTTGGGGCATCCCTCCTACTGGCTCTAAACTATGGTCATGAAGCCTTCCTGCAACTCACTAAATCAGTAGATAAATTTCAAGCTAAAGCCTACAAGAGAGTGTTCAAGCTGCCTCAACACATAAGGGTGGGTCTGCTAAGATTGTAACTTGGCCTAAAGGACAGAAGTGGGGTCACATTGGGTCCTGTTTGAACTATTATTAAAGATCACCAAGGCGCCATCCAACACACTGAAATCAGCCCGGGGCCCTTCTTTGACTCAAAAATGAACCCTTGGTCACAATATTTAACCAAAGCACTTGCCTCCCTTTAAATAGATAAGACAGAACTAAACAAACTGGTGCTTTCTCACACCACCTTCAAAACTGTGTTGAAGAGACCCTCCATGAAAATAGATCTAGTGAAATTGAACAGCACACCCGTGTTAGTGGCATCATCCTAAACTAATTGTGTACACCATCAATCCGCACAGCCATATCTAAGGTGCGCTATCAGGAAGTTCTGCTTGACACAACTCATCGCAGCAAGGCTGTTAGCTCTTACGATCAAGGAGATGAATGCAAAATGGCACTACCTTTCCCAGATTGTGAATTGTAGGCTTTGTGGATACAAAACTGAGCCATTTAATCACCTGCTATGCTGCTGAACGGCACTGATGAACTCGCATCACACATTGTTAAAACCTATTTTTCTAAACCATGGTGTATAAACTTGCAACAAGGCCAAGAATCTTGTATTCACTCTGAAGGAGCCATCTGATCTGGCCAAATTTGGAAAGTATATTTACCAGCTACAAAAGCAGCATGATGAAAGCATCAAGACTGGCCAGGTTACTGTCTCTAAAAACAGAAGGGTTTAACAGTATTTTTTCAATCCTTATCTATGGTATTAACTGGCTGTCGAAATTCGTCCTCCCTACTGAATTTGTTCCATCTTCTTGTTTGCGGAATTTTGCACTTTTTGCTTGCACCGTGTGCATAGGCCCATTTTTAGGGACTAAGGACCAAATGTAAAACTATTTGGATTTGCGATTTCCTAAGTGCAATTCCATGTGAATCACAATTAAGAAATAGCGGTTCCAAATGTAAGATACTGCATTGAGTTTCTTTTGCGATTCCTGGTGGGTCGCAAATAGACCTGCCTCATTAATATTAATGAGGTAGGTCGCAATTTGGGCCCCGCCGGGAATCGCAAAAATCACAGGTATGGTGGCCTGCTGGCAGACCATCATGCCTGTGATTGCTTTTAAATAAAGCATTTTTCTTTTTTAAACACAGCCCGTTTTCCTTACAGGAAAACAGGCTACGTTTAAAAAGAGAGAAAATTAAACGTTTCAGTTTCATTTTTAAAGAGCAGGCCTCTGTGGGACCACTGCCTGCTCTTCAAAAACGTTTTTGCATGCATTCACAAAGGGGAAAGGGGTTCCTTGGGTACCTCTTCCCCTTTGCGAATGGGTTAGTACCAATTTGAAATTGGTGCTAACTGCAATTGTTTTGCTACCACATTCATGGTCACAAAACAACCATACATACGGTTCAGATTCGGTATTTAGAAGGGACGCCCTGAACACGCCCCTTCCTAATACTGAATTACAAAACCCAAATTGCGGTTCGGTAACAAGTTACCGAATGGCAGTTTGGGCCTTGTACTTCCCCAAAAACATTTTTCTAGATTGAAGAAAAATGCTTTGTACATGTGGCCCAAACTGTGAATATTGCTAATATGTTTTTCTTTTTTCTGGGTAGGATCCACTTCATTTTCAAAGATCTGCACCTGCCTGCACTGTTGAGCTTTTCATCGTCTAACTTTTAAAATGTTAACATATGTCTGAATTTCGTGCGATCCCCTCCGTCTCGATTCAGGCCTAGTTTAAATATGATGCATGAACTGTTGTATATGTTTTTAACAGGAACAATGTTTTTTTTTACAAATTGTGAAAGATTTCAAATAATCATACAGTAAATATATTACATATTAAACAAAAAAACCTCACTTAATTTTGTGTAATGTATATCGTGAAATTACCCCGCAATGCATCTCTCACTTAAAAAACTACCTGAACAGTTCATTCCAGTAAAAGTTTATCTAAAAAAATGAATTTTTGAGTAGATTTCTGGTTGCTTGGTTTCAAAACTCTGCTGATCGCTTTTTGATTTGTAGTATTGCACTCAAAAATTACCTGAATGGCCCGCTCGGTTAAACATTCAACCTGGAATGTTTGTTGAACACCATTGTTAAAGGGTCTGACACTCATGTTCAAAACACTTCCATTCACTTTCATATTTGTAGTTGCACACTCAAAATTACCCAAATGATCTGCTTGGGTATAAAATCTACCTGAAATACTGCTCACATTGAAAAATTACCCATATGGCACATCTCAAATTAAAATGTCTGCCCTAAATTACAACCTGTGGTGTAATTGAATAATCTTTGTTATTTTGTGTCAATTTTGTTACATAAAATTACCAATAGTATGTTGTTATCTGGCAAAATTAAAATTTCACCCAGGCCTAATCAACTGTTGTACTACGACCCTTCATATGAAAATCCAGTCCTTAGAGGCATATTCTACTTTCTACATGTGCTCCATAATGCAGTTAACAATTAACAAGGAGAAATAAAGATATGAAGGTATTTCTTCACATTACACCTATATTAGGTAGGTGCACCCTTATGAAGCAAACTGATTCAGAGTAGCACAAGTCAAAGCTCTTTGCGTGGCTTAGTAAATGTAAGTTAAGGACTTGCTTTGCCTTGGATGATTGCATCATGCAAAGATGATGGAAGGCCTTAGTAAATATGCCCCAAAATGCGCAAGACCTTAAGCTTGTGATGTCTGCCCTGTTGACCCATGAAGCTTTTACCTTTCCAACAGACAGGGAGACTTTGATGGACACTTTTAGTACCTTGTGCTACTAGTAAAAACAACACCTTCTTGTATATATGAAAAATTGAAACTCGTGAGAATCTTCACACTAAAGATATTTTGGTGGAACTTCAGAAAAGATTCATGTGGAACTGATGATTATGTTTGTCTAACTGCATTATGCAAAACCTTCTATAGGATAATAAGGACCTTTCAGAATGCACTTTCAGGTATGCACAGGAGGTGAAGGCTTGATGCTACATATCCCTTACCATGGAATGTGGATACCATGCCAAGCTAAGCTACTTGGTGGAACGTGATGGGCATTAAATATGTTCCTTTTACTATTCCCACTCCAATCTAAGCTACTTTGAAGAAGGTGTTGAACATTAAAGTCCCATCACAATCTATGCTCTGTTGGGGAAGTGCTGGACATTAAAGAAGTTACATTTACTGTTCTCAATCTAGTCTAAACTACTTTGAAGAAGATGTTGCCTAACAAATGCTGTTTTAGCACCACAATACCCTCCCTGGTGAGTTGTGCGCCATAGCATAGCATTACAAAACATACCATACCATACCATAACATACCATACCATACCATAACATAACACAACATAACATAACATAACATGACCAAGATGGCAGCTGCATCAAATGCTCTTTAGGTGAGCTCCGTGCTGAGCCCACAGTGTATCCTGCAAGGACTGCAGCATCCAGTCTGCCAATGGGCCTATCACCCACACTGTCTTCTCTGGGTGTTGGTGTGGTGCAGGGCCTCTGAAAGTGCAGCTGGGGCCTGCATAAATTGCCTGAGTGGGGTGCTGGAACATGGGGCCTGCGGCAACCCTTTGCCGAGTGGGCGGAGACAATACTGCTGCTGTCCCCAGAGGGGTGCAAGGAGATTGTGGCTAGGGCGAGGCCGCGCAGCAGGTGCAGGTCCCACCTGCAGTTCCGACACCAGTGGTGAGCCCCACTGTGCTGATGATCGCTGGTGCTGCCAGAGGAGATGCAGGTATTTGGTGGTGAAGCGCAACTAGTGTAAGTCGTCTCCAACCCTGTGTACCCATTGGTGTCTTTGGTCCCCAGCCAGCCTTGACATCAGTGACTGCCCAATGGTGGCCCTCCGGCTGGGGAGGCCCGTTATTTCCACAGACTGTACATGCCAGAATTGGCACTGTGACCGAACAGAGGAGTGGCAGCAATCTGTCCCTGGGTACCTGAGGCCCTGTTATCTACTGTAAAGAATTGATAAGGCCCTGATCCGTGGACCCAAAAGCAGAGGATTGGCTTGGGGACCTCAGCGGGATTTTGCGTGGTGGAAAGGGAGCACGTCCCTTCCCCCTGTGTCCATGTGTTGGCAGGCAGCCCAAGGGCTGTATGGGGCCTGGAGCCACTATAGATCTGAGGGCCTGCATGTGCAGCTGAGGACTGCTCTTATTGCAAGGGCACCAGGCATGAGAGCTGCAAAGGGGCCGTGGCTCCAGAGGACCCAACTCCTCAAGTCTCACTGACTACACCGCAGGCTCCTTGCATCACCTGGAATCTAGCATTGACAAGCACTTGGTGCAATTTGAGAAGGTTCTGCACTCCATTCCGGACACTAAAATGTCTCTAAAAGCAAAAATAGACACTGTCTTTCTGGAGGTGAATTTGTTAACTGTGGATCACTGCAAACTGGCTCACCATGTTGTCAGCGTGGAATCAACATTGACCTTTGGTGCGTGAGTTACTGGCAAGACTGCACACATTGAAGGGCGAGGTGGCCTCTTTGCAACACAAGACAGAGTATATTTAGACCCACTCATGGTGCAACAACATCGACTTGCTGGTGTTCATGGAGCGATTGGAACACCCCAACACTGAGTTCTTCCATGAGGAATGGCTGATGACCTCCATACTGGAGAACAAGGTCCCTAAGCTGTCCTGTATGGAGCAGGCACACCACTTCCCAGGAAAGCAGCCCCTGCCTGGGGCATCTCCGTGGCCACTAATTGCTTGATTACTCAATTACCATGACAGGGACATCATACTGCAAATGTGCTGCACTAAGGGCCCCTGGCAATATGACAATGCAGAGATAGTGGCATATCCAGACTTCACAATCAAAGTGCAATGACTTACGGGCTCCTACATAACCTAGAAACAGCACCTTCAGGAGCTACAGTTCCAATACACACTACTGTTCACTGAGGAACTAAATGTGATAGATGGGGAGTCCTCCCACATCTTCTCGACTCCTGAGGATGTCTGGACCTAGTTTCATGCACAAGGCTTCATAAACGCTGTCAAGAATAATTGAGCAGAGGAAGACTGGGTGGTCCCATGCCCTAAATGCAGGATACGCAGAGCCACTCGGACCCCTCTACCCATGATCAGGTGGTTGTGGAACAAGCATGGATGTTGGTGATGGCTTCCCAGCACAGCGTGAATTCCTTCACAGTGCAGTGGCCCGGTGCTAGACTCTAGATCAGACATGAGTGCATCTATGGCTTCGATCACAAGCAGTGCCCATGATCCAGTTACACTGACGTCACCTGATGACCAACCATGAGAGCCCTGTAACTATTGTGACCTCCATCCCTGCCCACAGTGGAGACAATCTTACCTAGCTGTATTCCAGGGATGTGTGCTCATGTCGGTGGGCTGGCTGCTGGAACCTCTAAAATTGACCTAGACCATAGATATCAGGCCCTGAAGCTGACCCAGGTCCCACGTTTAGTTTTCAGATAGAATTTGAAAGGAATTTGGACAGGGACACACATGTCCACTGCCCAGGGGACTGGGTGAATGTAGCTGTTTAAGCTATTTGCTGTTCAGGTGTTGGTTGTTGTCCTTATGGAGTCTAATAGTGGGTCTGCCAATTACACATGCACTCTCAGGGGACATTACACAAGGCGGAGTACAACCACCCTCGCAGCTGGTCGCAGTCGATACGAGATACTATAAATAAAATAACATATCTGTGCTACTTTGAGGAAAGTGTTTGGCATTAAAGGGATTACATGTATTATTCCCACTCCAATCTGCATGACTATGGGGAAGGTTTTGAACATTCTAGGACTTAAATTTACTATTTTCACTCCAATCAAAACTACGTGGCGGAAAGTGCTTGACCCTAATGAGGTTATTTTTACTATTCTGTTTCCAACATAAGCAAGTTAGTGGAAGGTGTTGGATATTAAAAGGAATACTCACACTCAAATTTTAGCTGCTTTGAGGAAGGTGTTTTACATTAAAGAGGTTGGATTTTTTATTTCCACTCCAACATAAACAACTTTGGATATATAAGGGGTTAGATTTACTATTTTACTCTAATCTAACATACTTTAAGGAAAATATTGGACCATAAAGATGTTACATTTAACATTTAACATTTCCACACAGATCCACTCAATTTTGAAAAAGGTGTTGGACATTAAATGGGTTACCCTTACTATTCCCACTCCAATCTACACAATGTTGGGGAAGGTGTTTGACATTAAATCAGTTAAATTTACTGTTCCACTTCAAACTACATTACTTTGGAGATAGTGCTGGACATTAAAGGGTATTCATTTACTATTCCCACTCCAATGCACACTAATTCTGTGAAAGTGTTGTGCTTAACAAGATTGTAGATTGACGCTGCATATGTTGCTTACCGCCGCCGTGGAGGAAGGAGATGGCTCCGCATCCCACCCCCCTTCCCCTATGTATGGAGGCTTTCCCCCACCCAAATGAGGGCTACGGTTGGACTGGCTGTGACCAGCTGTTACCGGGGTCACTCCGGAATCCCTCCGGAGCAATTGGAAACATGCAGAGGGAAAGCGGTACACAGCAGTTCAAGAGGCCTGTAGGACAGCGCAAGGGGAGCAGCTGCTGAGGAGAGAGGCCATTGACCACTGACCGCATGTCATCAAGGCTCCACGGCATGTCAGTTATTTAGGTGCAGAGTTGGGGTAAAGGTGCTATGGGGCATAGGCTTAAATGAAGATAGGGCCGGCCAGGAAGCACTAGGCTGCAGGTAGCTCTTGTAGCAGAGCGGCAGCCAGTGTAAGGCTGGTGCTGCTTGCGTACCCCCCTGCACCCTCCACGTACCTTCCATGCTCCTACTGCGCATTATGGGCAATTGTCCAGCTACGATCCGCAAGAGCAAATGCTCACTAAGTTTTCCCTAGAAATATTCATAAACTTTCACCGCCTGCTGCCATTTGGTCATGTAGTGGATATCTTCACCATCAATAGCAAGCATACTGCGTGCTCGTGCCCCTCCCAGTGCCTTGTGCTTGTTCTTAGGGCTTCTCGACCTGAGGAGAGAGGTGACGCTAGCTGCTTCAAGGAGCTGGCCAAGAACCCACGGGGAGTTGGGATCTTGACTAATGAGCCCCCTGCAGAAGAAGATCAAGTTGTGCAGCAGAGCCACAACAAGGCAATAAGGCTGTAATAAGGAGGATGGATTGCAAGGAGTGATATAAGGAGCTAATTTTTAATTTTTAATCAATTGACTACCGTTGACTATCAACCAACTATCGATTAAACTACTAGTGGTGCTTGGTTCATCTTGTGTTCAGTATTTTAAGCATTACGTGCTAACCTAGTGCTAAAGACCAACCATAATAAGGTCAGGAAGACCAAGGTCCTGTGCACAAGCCACCTAAAAGAAAAGAAAGAGGGAGCCTCAGCACTCGAGGTGCCATGTGCCACCAGTACTAAGTGGAAGACAGCAGTAAAGACCTCTGGTGAGGGGAGTCTCCTAGCAGCTGAGGAAGAGCTTACTGATATAACTGAAGCAAAGAAGGACGATCCATTGTGGTCGACTTAAAGTAGAGAAATTAGGGTAATGGGAGAAGGCCTTAAAAGTCACAAGCCCTCATAGATTTATGATTATTTCCTACTGCTTGCGGAGGAAGTACAGCTTGCACCCCACCCTGCATCCACTGCCAAAATCCCATTCTCTGGCTTGTGCTTGTTGTTGGAGCTTGAGCGCGATTATCGGTGGGGAGGACAAGGACACAGGTGGGGAACAGCAATCTTCACTACAATCACTACCCCCACAGTCAGCCCCACAAATATCACTCTTACCACTGTCCCTAGTAGTTAGTATTTCCAATCTGCTAAATTTGGTGTGGCAGTGATGGGGATTGGAGCCCCCGTAAAATGGTGTAATGGCCAAAGCTGAAGATGTAAGCTTCAACTCAATATTCCATTCCTTTCCAGCCTACGCAGACACTCCCACAACCTCACTTGTTCAACCATCAGCTTTTTTGAGGGAGCTGAATGTCAGGCAGTAGAAAGCAAACAAGGCTAATGAGGGTGTGTCCATCTCAAATAAAGCACCCCTACCAGGCTCCACAAAAGCAGAAAGCCAAATTGTGTTCATGTAAGGAGGTGATCTATAATTTGGTGTTACTACCTGCCCTTCAAGTGGAAACGGCTGGAGAAATAATGAGAATGACACACAAATAAAAAATCAACAAGAAGCAATTATCCAAGGCCAGAATGGAAAGTCCAGGAAGTGTCTGTAGTGATAGTGTAGGTCGCACATTGAGGAGGACCCAGGAGGAGGCACTGACTAGTTCAAATGCTCAAGAGGGAAAAAGAATGGCACCCCAGCAGAGGGGAGTACGCTAGGGGCTATAGAGATCACCATAGACCTGAACTGCCAAGAGGTCAGGCTAGATCCCACGGTCAACCTGTACCCGTTATTCAGTGCTTCAGTACCTCCTTCCATGACGAAGCAGGAAAGGAAGCACGCAAAAAAAGGCAGTAACTGGACTACCCAAGCAAGAATGCCCAAAGCACTACTCTATGAAGGGAGCAAAGGTCCCACAATGGTAGGGATTATGCAAACTAAAGTGGAAATAGAGTACCTTGGCCCAAGGGAGGCCCAGGACCATGAGCAGGACCCACCCTGCGCAACGGGGGTGTAGGCCAGCCCAGGACTATTGATGAAGCATCCATCAGCTACAAAGCTGATACAGCCATTATTACTACAGCACAAGGGTGTGCCACGACCTCCGCTACTACCACCCATATTCAGGCATCTTCGGAGGCCTCACAAATGCCTTAAGCAGTGGAGAGAATAGAGTTAAGATATCCCCTCACAGGTACAATCAGGATTAAGCCTCAGAGACTCTAGCTGATGGCAGGTCCCATCTAGGGTGTATCTCAGTACAGCACAGAGAGGTGAAAGTAAAACCCCATCACTGGCACGCCAAGAGGTATAGACAGCCGGTGGGGATAAAGAAACTCAAGAAGAGGAATCGATCAAACACAATATATTGTTGTTGCGCACCAAACTGAGTGATAGTGCCAGGATATCAGGGAAGGAGAGCACAGAACCCCACCGTGGTATTGCGTTGGTGTGCAGCAGCCCATGCTGCACCCATCCACAGGAGAGGACGGTACAGCAAATAATGCCACTTAGCAACCAAGGGGGCTCACCAAGGCAAGGGCTGGAACTCTTAGGCCCATATTTATACTTTTTGACGCTAAACTGCGCTAACGCAGTTTAGCGTCAAAAAAATTTGCGCCGTCTAACGCCATTCTGAAGCACCATGCGGGCGCCGTATTTATGGAATGGCGTTAGCCGGCGCAAGCAGACCGGCGCTGCCTGGTGTGCGTGGAAAAAAACCACGTAGACCAGGCAGCGCCGGCGTTGGGCAAAAATGACGTTAGGGCGTCTTAAAATGGGGCAAGTCAGGTTGAGGCAAAAAAATCGTCTTAACCCGACTTGCGCCATTTTTTAACGACGCCCATCCCCCATCAACATGACTCCTATCATTGTAAAGATAGGAGTCATGCCCCCTTGCCCAATGGCCATGCCCAGGGGACTTCTGTCCCCTGGGCATGGTCATTGGGCATAGTGGCATGTAGGGGGGCACAAATCAGGCCCCCCTATGCCAAAAAAAATTATTAAAAAATAAAAAAAAAATACTTACCTGAACTTACCTGAATGTCCCTGGGGTGGGTCCCTCCAGCCTTGGGTGTCCTCCTGGGGTGGCCAAGGGTGGCAGGGGGGGTCCCTGGGGGCAGGGGAGGGCACTCTGGGCTCATTTTGAGCCCACTTGTCCCTTAACGCCATGCCTGACCCAGGCGTTAAAAAGCGGCGCAAATGCGCCGTTTTTAGCCACGCCCACTCCCGGGCGTCTCTTTTGCCCGGGAGTATAAATACCACGTAAAGGCCTGGGAGTCATTTTTTAGACGGGAACGCCTCCCTTGCATATCATTAACGCAAGGAAGGGGTTCACGCTAAAAAATGACGCACATTCCGGGAACTTTGGCGCTAGACGCCTCTAACGCCATAGTATAAATATGGCGTTAGTTGGCGTTAGTTTAGCGTCGAACTTGCGTCGAAAAAAACGACGCAAATTCGGCGCAAACGGAGTATAAATACGGCCCTTAATGTACGGTGCCTCTAGGAAAACACACAAGAATTTTCAACGTCTATCAAGGTGGCTCAAAGTCACTTCTATTGTGGGTCCCAGAGTTCAGATCAAGGGGAAGCCACAACATTCTAAATCGTACAATTATTTTAAAGCTAATCAAGGGCCTACAGGGTCTTGTGTGGAGTAGAGTCCCAGGACATGTATTCCATCAAATTCCTTACACAGAGACATAAGCAAGTGTCAGAGCCTGCACTGGTCATGTTCAATTAATCTCACATGTTGTAATTTAGTAGCGATTAGATTAAGCATTAGCAGAAGACATCTTGTATTTAGCAACTATTGTGAACATTTCGCGGAATCCATTTGTATTCATGGCAGCCATTTTCTCTGCCACATGCTGCCATGTGCTCACCATGTGCTCTGTCCTACCTTCCTGTTAACTACTCTTGAAAATCTGTCTAGTGACAAGTTATATTTAGCATCTCCCACTTTCGCACATGCCCAGTAAGGTCTGCAGCTGTTAGTCCTTGAAAACTGTTAGCCCCTCCTACCTGTCGACTATGCATTTCCATATGACCTTATATGTATATAAGTCTTGCTTCTATAGTTGTACCACCTTCTTTTAGCCCCTGTGTGGGTATAAAAGGACCATGCTCTCTTAGTTCAGTGTGCTACTTCAAACATTACCGAAGGGTGCTGTTTGAACTGTAGTACCACCTCTTGAGGTTTAATAAACTTTGTCTTTCATTTCAGTTTCTGTGCCAACTTCTTCCTATATGGTCTGAGGACTTTGTGCAGAGAAGGGTGAACCCCTTGCACTAGTAGGCCTTGCTGAGGCTTACTTCGACAACATTGCTACTAAAATTCTGTCCTGCAAGGAGTTGCTGAAAAGCTGGGGCAAAAAAATTGAACTCTTCCAGTAGGATTGCTTCCCACTGCTACTTCTAGCCCAAGAGCAATCAGCAGGCAAAAGTACTGGTGGGAGTGGCCCTAACTCCTCAACCTGCCTGAGGCAAAGTGTAGTGCAACAGGCAACTTCAACTTTGAAAAGTGTGTTGGGTGGGTCATTTAGTACAGGTGGAAATCCTGGGCCTTAAATTCAAACAACCAAGGCCCCGTTGGCGGAAGCCTCTGTAACAAGAGTAGTAACCAGGATGGATGAAAGTGATTACTCTGGCTAGCTCCCTTCAGCTTTATCAACGGCACATCAAGCTGGCCACTAGTGGACTGAAACTAAGAACCCTTGAGGCAAACATGACAAAGTGAAGTACATTGTGTATCTGCGCATGGAACTCGGGGTGGTTCCTCGCACAGAAAACTGAAGATCCCTCAATGTCGTAGTACCTTTGCAAATTTGACATTATAGCGGTACAAGAGACATGGGCACAATCCAGCATACCCCTAATTGGGTTAATTGAAAATAACAGGTGTGCAAGTAAAACCACTATTCATGGAAGAGCTGAAGGTGGGCTGACGACCCATGTAAATTCTAAACTCACCACAAACGTCCCGGGTGCTAGATATCAATGTACCATGGCTGTTTGTGATTCACCTGGAAGGAGCAGCAGACAAGCCCACTGGTCTTGGTTAGCATCTATATTAATCTGAGGGAAAAACGAGCAACAGTTGATAAAGGAATCGACTTGCTCCTGGAGTGGAAAAGTGAACCACGGATGGTGACTCTGGTACTTACTGGAGACTTCAACTTGAATCTCTTCCAAGACACAAACAGAGATGATTGAAGTAGTTTTACATGACTTGCTTGCCTTAAACAACCCCTCAAACAGAAGTCAAGACAAACTTGGGAAAAAGTTTGCATAGGCCTGTGAACCAGCCGGGCTGATAATGTTAAATTGCCACCTCCTGGGAGATATCCCTCCATCATGGACAATGTGCTCTGGTACAATGACCTTCTAACTTGATTACACCATAGGTAGTACCAACATGTTCAGCAGGATAATCGAGGTTACAATCAACCAGCAAACAGAAAGTAACCACCTGCTACAAAACATCTGGCTCTATGCCAATGCACCAGTTCTGGGTCGTGCCTGTATAGTGCAGGTAGAAGCTCATACTGAGAACTTAAAACACCTCAAGTGGAGTCCAAAAGACCTGGCAAGTGAGGTAGTTGAAATATTGAAAGAAGCTTCCACCAGCAAGCAAGATCTGATAAAGGCCTGGAAACACCTTTCGGAATGCCTAGCGGTAAGGCACCCGGCCATTACCTTGCTTAATGGCACAAGCATCATATGTAATAGGAACTGCTAAAGTCCATTCAACATGATTGGAGAAGACTGAATAGAGAGATCTGGCAGCATGAGAAAGGCCATGTTGAAGCATTATGGGCCAAGCTTCTTTATTGTTCAAAACAAAACGACCACATGACATTTTGGAAGCTAATACACAAACTAAATAAGGGTCGTAGGGCAGCAAACAATGCTAATGTAAGCAAGAAAGATTGGGTGCAATACCTAAGAGATCACTATAAAGAAAGCACGAACACCGCTACCGCCTCGGGATCCTGTTCCAGCCCACTCGATACTGTGCTCATTGATAACATCCCAGATATCTTAGAATACAACATTGTGAAGCTGAAAAAAATCATTGAGAGTTCACGTACTATCTGTGCACCAGGCCCAATGGAATTCTGCCAGCCCTCCTGAAAGAAAATACTGCGATCTGGACAGGCTTTCTGACTTCAGTGTTCAACCACATATTGCAGATTTGCAACATCCCAAAAAGATGGAGAGGCTCTGTTATACATCCGATTTTTCAAAGTGGGAAAGCCGATTACCAAATAACTATAGCTTGATAGCCTTTTTAGATGTGGACCTTAACAATTTTTCAATCCTACTTCTGCAAGATTTCTCAGAGTGGGCAACAGAGTCAAAACAGGTGCCGATGAACCAAAAGGGGTTCTCCAAGAACCAAGGGATGCTTTCTCTCTTAATTGCTGTAGGCTTTGTAATGAAAAGAGCGAGGAGCACCCCTACCCTACTGTTTATATGCTTCCAGGACTTCAAGACAGCCTTCGATTGTATTCTCCGGGGGCTGCTGTGGGGAAAGCTACAATGCTGGGGCAACCCCCCCAAAACTGGGTAAAGATTAAGGGAGAGGATGGCTGTCATCTGTCCAGAGAAGTAAGTGTATCGTTAGGTTTAAAGAAAGGGTGTGTCCTACCCCCCCTCTGACATTTAATCTGTTCATCACAGACCTATCACAATTCCTTACTGAAGTGGTGTCACACAGACCGAGCCTTGGTGGCCAAGAGTTGTGTAACATCCTATTTGCTTAAGATCTGCTAATGCACAGTAGTAGCAGAGAAGGCCTTAAAAGACTAATTAATAGGCTAGAGGAGTACTTGGCTAAAAATAAGTTAGCAATTAATCTGAAAAAAGACCAAAATTATGCTGTTAAAACACCAAATTTCAAAACATGGGAAATGACACCTCAACAGGTCAGCAAAATAAGAAACATCAACATATACTTACCTAGGGTTCAAACTAGACTCTGGAGGGTCTTTTTCAGCACAAAAAAATCTATAACATCCAAAGCGGATGCACTAAACATTGCCTTTTCTAACCTAAGAAAACATTTGTGGGCACAGAAACAGTGTCCCAGGAGTGGGCTTCCCTGGACTCAGTGATTGAGGTCTCTGGGGCTTTTGTTGGCTCAGGGAGGGTGCCACACACCTCCATCTACTTTGAAAATATCAGCTGTAGTGAATGTGCCCCCTCTCTTTTTTTTAAATATTGGGGCCAGGGGATGGGGTCCCCCAGGCCATAAGAGGCGTGAGGAGGTAGGCTGTGTGCCCTCTCACCTTGAATAATTATGCCAAGATGGGGTCCCCGGAGCTATAATTGGCTCAGTGTTGATGGACACCCCTGGGCTAAAATCCTCCCCATGCATGCCCCCTCTCCAAATAATTAAATAAATATTGCCCCCAAGCTGTAGCCCCGGGGATCATTTCAATTAATAAATGCCATGGATTGCATAAGAAAAAATATCTTCCCCACAAGGGCTAGGAGGACAGGGTATCTTTACAATGCCCTTTTGTTAGAAATTGGGTCTTTGGTTAGCAGCCTGAAGCACTTATGTGGGTGGCACAATCAGTGCTGCAGGCCCATTAGTAGTATTTAATCTACAGGCCCTGGCACATGTAGTTCACTTTACTGGGGATTTATAAGTAGATTAAATAAGCCAATTGGGTGTGAACCAATGTTACCAAGTTTGAAGGGAGTGAGCATATGCACTTTAGCACTGAGTAGGAGTGGTAAAATGCGCAGAGTCCTAAAACCAGCAAACACAGGCCCATATTTATACTTTTTGACGCACAACTGCGCCAACGCAGCTGTGCGCCAAACATTTTACGCCCGGCTAACGCCATTCCAACGCACCATGCGGGCGCCTTATTAATGGAATGACGTTAGCTGGTGCTGCGGACTGGTGTGCGTTAAAAAAAATTACTCACACCAGGCAGCGCCGGCGTATGGGGAAATGGGGGTTGTGCGTCAAAAAATGGTGCAAGTCAGGTCTGAGGCAAAATTCAGGCCTCAAACCGGATTCGCGCCATTTTTTTTTACGCCCAACCTCCATTGACATGACTCCTGTCTTAGCAAAGACAGGAGTCATGCCCCCTTGCCCAATGGCCATGCCCAGGGGACTTATGTCCCCTGGGCATGGCCTTTGGGCATAGTGGCATGTAGGGGGGCCCAAATCAGGCCCCCCTATGCCACAAAAAAAATCGGAAAAAAATACTTACCCAAACTTACCCTTTACTTCCCTGGGATGGGTCCCTCCATCCTTGGGTGTCCTCCTGGGGTGGGCAAGGGTGGCAGGGGGTGTCCCTGGGGGCAGGGGAGCGCACCTCTGGGCTCCTTCCGAGCCCACAGGTCCCTTAACGCCTGCCCTGACCCAGGGGTTAAAAAACAGCGCACATCAGGCTGTGCGCCGTTTTTTAAGGCCCACCCCCTTCTGTGCGTCAAAATGACGCCAGAGTATAAATAAGGGGCACAAGCCTTAAAGTCATTTTTTGGAAGGGAACGCCTACCTTGCATATAATTAACGCAAGGCTGGTTCCCCCTTCCAAAAAATGACGCACATGGTGGGATTTTGACACCCGCGGGGTCGGGCGTCAAAGTATAAATATGGGGCAGGGTTTGCGCCGATTGTGCGTCAAACTTGTTGACACACATTCGGCGCAAACAGAGTATAAATATGCCCCACAGTGTCTAAAAAGTGGAGGGAGGCAAGCAAAAAGTTAGGGGTAACCACCCTAAGGCTGTCAGGTCTAACACCTTTTATATGTTTTTTCACCTTTTCTGGTCAGGGCACTGAGGGCCTATTTAAGAGTTTGGCGGTCTTGAGACCGCCAAACTCACAGTGGTGGTCAGACCACCAGACTCCTGGCAGTCCGACTGCTAGATTATGATACTGGCAGACAGACCACCAGAAGACCACGACCTCCGCCGGGATCAGGAATCCCGATGGGTTGGTGGCAGTTGAACTTGTGGTCAGCCACTGCAGTGCCGAGTTTGGCACCACCGTTCTGATCACAACCTCCCTTTCTTCCAGCCTTTTCATGGTGGGGTCCTCGCCATACAAAGGCTGGCAGAAAGGCAGTGCTAGGGGCCCCTCTGTCAACACCATCGGAATGCTCACTGTTTTGCAAGTCAGACAGTGTGCATTCTGAGGGTGCTGTGTGCAACAGCATTGGCCTTGGTTCCCCAAGGGATCAGAGGCAAATGCCGCCACACTGTTTCCACCGGGCTGACTGGTGGAAACATTGTACTATGATGGTTTCCCCCAGTCAGCCTGGTGGAAACATCATAATACAGCAATGGTGAGGCCACCGGCTTGATGGCCTCCTTATCACTACTGTATTAGAGTTGTAGCGGTTCAACTGCCCAACTCGTAATAAGGCCCTAAGTTCATTGAGACCTGTAATGACTACCACAACATTATTGTTTACAGTACCTTTAACCCAGAGGGAGTGAGATTGCCCAAAGGATGAGAGACTCCAAGGCTAATCAGAATGCTCTCTCAAACTGACTAGATATACACATATATTTTAATCTTAATTTTTCAAAAGCTATTGAACAAATTTATACCAAATCACAAAAAGCACACTTTCTGGACCAAGATCTATCTTCCTGCCAAATTTCCATTCAGCAGTTTGGGCTTTAGCACAGTTCAAAAGTCCCTATGGAAATTGCATAGGGATTTTGCATTCTGGTTACCCCCTTCCCCTTTTGTTATCGGCCCCCAGTTGGATTACAGCAAAACTTTACACGAAGGAAGTAAGAAAAGAAGGGCACTTTTTTTTAGAAAGGTATGTGAAGATTTATCACACTGTGCCAAAGTCATAAGCAAGCAAAAAAGGGCATTTCCAATGGAAATGCAACACTAACTTTAACAATCTAGTAGATGCAACAGCACAATATAACATAAGAAACTTCCAGAGCCATGAAAACAACAATACTGTGAATAAAAACATTGTTCTTTCAATATTTTAAACAATATACATGTATATCAATACTATTTATGCTACTATGATGCCAGAGAATCTACTGTGCAAACATATATAAGTGGGGGTGGAAAGTTCCAGAAGGTACTCACTTCTGCTGAATCTTAAGTTGACATATCATAAACTTCTCCCTTTCCCAACCCCCCCTGCTTATCGCTTTGAGACATTCAAACTTGGAAATTAGCCTGTCGAAAGATCTTCTCTAAAGTCCTAAAACACGCCCTTAACTGTTACTCTTGCCTAGTCCCTTTCCTCCAAAATCTCAAAGAAATGCTCTTCTTGTGACTGGCTCCAGACCTCACTTATCATTGGTGATCCTCAGGTAGTGAGTCTCACTCACCAGAGGTCCAAAAATCAAAAATCTAAAAAAGCTAAATGGGGCAGAAGCCACTTTCCTACATGGGCTCAAGTTTTTTAATCTTTATCTCAGCTGAAAACAATCTTGTGTCTTGAAGATGTGGTCATATGAACTATTCTACTAAGATGACGACTATGTGGCACCCATCAGAGTAACAATGTCACAATGTACTAGCATTCTAATTTGGAGTAGAGCTGCTCTTGCGTTTGCAGGAGCACTGGTCTCTGGCATTTCATAAGCTCCGTTCACCAGTTACAAGGCATTTACCTGCTTTTATAAAATTGTTTTGAAAACTCTGTTTGAAATCTAGCTGTGCTTTCTGCAAGACCAGCCAAAGCTGACTCATCCATAGATTATTTACCATTTATTCCACAGGGCTTTGAAGCTGTCCATTTTCTCATCAGCATCCCATGGCTCACCTTCAACTCTTTCTCATGAGTAATAGTATGTTTCTGACATCTCTGTCATATTCAGTAGTTTATGGCTCTCCAGCCTCTTTCCTTCTGGCACACTCATGAAAAGTACCAGGGTTAGGGTTTCAGGAGAAAGGCCCCTTATATATTACCAACAAAATGCATATTCCACTGGTGAACTATAGATACATAAGTAATTAATACAATATTATAAAAGATCATGAAAAACTTTCGTATTTGTGCCAGGTGTGCCTCAATTTAGAAAGAATTGTTTATCTTCATGTATCATACCTGAAAAACTTCTACGGTGTGTATCAAATAAACAACAGTGCCTTTAAAGCTCGTGACATCATCATATCAATCAATCCGTTTTTGTGAAGCGCAACTACTCACACATGAGTGCTTCAAATAGTGTTAGAAACCTATCAAATGAATGAGAGTAAGATAAATAATAAATTACTGCAATCAACCCATTACAACAAACTTAAAAATCTAAAAATCATATATGAATAAGGTAAGTCCATCCCACTGAGGGGACAGGAAGTAATCAGCCTTTTTGAAAGTCCAGTCATATCATTTAGAGGCAAATGTCCCTGAGAGTGTCTCTTTAAAACAAAAACAAAAAAAAAGACTTGTCAGAAAAGGCTTTATAATTCTTTGCATGACGCATTGTGTTTCAGCCCCTTTTGCCAGCTAATTACTCAAATGAAGTCTTAATCAGGACTCGGAATCTTATGTGTTTATTTCATTATTGTTTCAACAGAAATATTCAAAAAGCTTTAGTTGTTTTATAGTTGTTAGAAGAGAGAAAACTGAGGGCTATATTTAGAAGAAAGTGGTGCATCACTAGTGATTTGTCACTTTTCTTGCGGCCCCTTGCGTCCTCTAACGCCACCATCGGAGCGCCGTATTTACAATATGGTGCACCATGGCACTTGTTAGGGGCAATAGTGTCATCTTTTTTTTTTACGCTATTGTAACGCTATACTGGATTAGCATATAAAAATGATGCTAATTCACTAGAGTGTTAAGAGGCCTATTGAAATCTATGGGAGCCTTACTTTAACGTCTGCTTTAAGCAGGCATTAAAAATGACGCTAGAAATGGCGCAAGGGAATCTTGTTGATTCCATTGCATGATTTTTAGTGACCCTCTAATGAGGGAACATCCCCTCTCATACATCATGCATATATAAGGCATGATGTGGCACAAAGTGTGTACAAGGTGGCGCAAACCTAGTTTGTGCCACCTTGTAAATATGGCGCTATGGTAGTGGCCCGTTAACGTCACATTTGTGGCAACATTTGTTCCACAAATGTGGTACTAAGGTGTGCAAGGGACTTGTAAATCTGGACCTATGTTCTATACGTGTGCCCAGCCCTCAGGCATCAACAACATCCTGGTTTACCCGGGAACTGCTCCACCTTGGTAACTCAGCTTTGGTTGATAGTCTTTAAGTAAGAGGCTTTCACATTGAGTTTGTGCTCACATTTGGAGACTGGTTTCTATTCCCTGTGTGATAGAACAACATGTAATGGTTTTACTATAAGAGAGACATTCTTTTTTGAGAACTTTCAAAGTCACAGGGGGATTCCTTTGAAGAAGCTATATTCAGCAGTTTACATTATTTATAATGCTGGTTCTCCTTTCTCTATACCTTCTGTCTAATGATTGGAATTTATTCCTTCCAGTTTCTGGGGCAAATTACCTCTGTGCTACTCTCCTCATGTAACTATTGTTAATAGTTTCATGTATTACTTTTCTTTGCCCAAAAACGGACCCCTTTTGGTTTCTTTATTTCCAAAGTGATTCTTGCAAAACTGTACCCGATATTGTTACAAATCAGCTGTTGCTTAAGAAGAAAAGTTGTTTTATATCTTTTAGTTATTTTGATGGGTTGTTCTCGTGTGCTTTTGCCACAACAGTAGTCATCCTTATTATTTGGGTACTGCTTTCCTATTGCGGGCCGGGGCATCTACTTCTGTTGAAACTTTGCTGCTTAAGGGTTTCTACTTCATGTGCTTCATTTTCCAATAATGGCAAAAACATTGTTAATCTTCTGAGTTATTGTAACTAGGCAGTTGTTTGTATTGAATGAACGCTTTTGCCCTTAGCAATACATATATAATTGCAAATGCGTTTCCCTCGAGGACATTCTAATATTGCAGCCAGGACATTATTATTTCAGTATCATTTCTTTGCTATCATTGATTGTGCAATGTTTTCATCATAAAATACACGCATTGTGGCTCTGCAAGATAACTGCACCTCTGCAGTTGTTTATGTCAAATCTAAATTGTTTCCCTTAGCACCATGTATCAATACATGTACTTGTTATATCATCTATTCATTTCTCACTGCCCTATATTTTATTTGACTTTCTTATGTGAGGGTCCTTGCATTCATTCAGGTTATGCCCTTCACACCGTCAGTGTTTGCAATTTTATGATGCTGTTTGGAAATCTGGAGAGAACCAACGCCAACAATGAATTACACACCCATACCTAGTCTAATGTCTTATTCACCTGCTGCATCCTGGATTGCAAGCTTCTGTCATTTTGTGTCAAAAGCTATGCTTACTGGAAGATCTACTGCATATCCAGGTTCTTCGTGGGTTCCATTACATACCTCTCAACATCACCTCCTTTTATTAAATCATCATTTAACTCTTCAAATTTGGAACTTTAAGACCTTTCTATGACACAGAATTAGCGTTAACATAAATGCACATGATCTACATGTTCCCTAATGAGGTAACCATCATTCTATGAATGGCATTAATGTTTGTTTAAAGGCATGTTACCTTTACCACGCAAGCCTTTATCAATCATGGCTTTAACACACATGTAGGTAAGTGATGTAGATGGCCCTTTTTAGGGGATTTCCCTGAACTATTTAGCTTTTTCCTCCTGGTCTTTTGCTTTCTCTTTTTGCGTGGCCTTAGGACGCTGGGCACTTTCCCACTGTACTGCAGTGGGAAAGTGCACATGCCCTGCCTACACATGCAAGGAGGGGGCGTTTGGTTCAGATGCTGTATCCTGGAGTGCCCTGTAAAAAGTTACACTAGATACCCACTGAGTGTGCCACGCTCTAGTCTAGCCTGTGAAGCATGTATTGAGTCTGTCAATGTAGGCCTGTGAAGGCACAGCTACGCTTGGGTTTAGGTTGGTACTCCTAAGTTTGTAGCCAATCCTGAGGGGACCCTCTAGTACCACAAGAGCACCCCCTGAAGGGTCGGCCGAGTAGTAGATGGAAGGCTGGGAAGGTACACATGGGTGTCCCATGCCCAGTATGGAAGAACCCCCCTATGTGGGCCAGCTCTTCCCATAGGTTTTTGATGATTCCCTCCTCGGTGGCCTTAGGGTCCTAGGCCCTTTCTCACTGTCAATACAGTGTGGAAGTGGGCACACCTTCCTTCATATATGGGGAATTGGCACTGGCCAGTCTGTGCCTGCATGCCCACTGGGTTGCCAAACAAGTGCTGAGCCTGTGATAGTAGGCCTGGGTGCACACTTGCCCCTATGGCTTTTTTAAATATGTATCCAGCCTGTCATATCAGGCCTGGACTTGCACACTAGCCACTATGGGGCTTTAAACCTGTATCACGCCTGTCGTAGCAGGCCTGAGCATGTGCACTAACACCTAGGTTTTTTTTAAATATGTATCCTGCCTGTCTTTGCAGGCCTGTGGGTGCACTTGTACTTATGGTGCTTTTAACCATATGTTCAGCCTGTCAATGCAGGCTTGTATGTGCACATGTGTAAGGATGTCCATGCAGTGAAGACTACCCATGTGTGTTTTCACTGCAGAGGAGAGCTGCTTTGTCCATAGATTAACATGCGGAAAGTGTTAAATTACACCTAGCTGCAACAGTGGATTGCAGCAGAGCAGCCTCATACTATTTACTTTCATTGGATTCGTCCTGACAAACCCCTTTCTATCGTAAAGGTGGTTTTGTCAATTATGATGGGGAAAGGCCACTTCTACAAAGTCGACCTTTATCTGCTATAAAATGCTTTGTGTGCCTTTTTATTTGACTCAACAGCGACAGCTATAAAACTTGGGCACACAACTGGAACAAAGACTGCTGCCATTTGTGGGCGCAGCTGGTTGGTTTGGAGGGAGAGGTTCTGACACTTGGCCTCTCGGAGCCAGGTCATGGACCCACTAATGATTAAGATCTGCATTCCAAAGCCCCATGGCAAAAGTAGAGATACACTGCAGGAACATGAGACGGAGACCCTGGACCACGTGGTGCACACTGCCAGAAGAATCTGTTGGGCACAAGGAGAAATTACTGCCCTCGGAAGGGACCGCGCCCTCCTTCTGCGTTGTGGCTGGCCTGGGAAAACTGCTTGCTGCTGTGTGACACCCTAAAGTGTGGTCTGCAATGGCTTGTTGGCTTGCCACCTGTCCTCTTGTGGAGGTCTAAGAGATATCAAAGAACTCCCACGAGGGACCTACACCTTCTACCTGTGTCATCTGGAAAGCGTTGCCCTCTTAAGTGCCTACATGATCTGCTGGACTTCACCTGGTCAATCAATCAATCAATCAGGTGGTAGTTGCATAGCGCTGCTTGTCACCCCAGTGGGTATCCAGGCGCGTGATTCACATGTTTATTTGAAAAGCCAAGTTTTCAGTCCCTTTCTAAAGAGGATCAGTGATGGTGCAGTGCAGAGGTGGAGGGCATTCCAGGGTTTGACCACGAAGTGGAGGAAGGAGCATTATCTGGCATTGCAGTGGCATATGCGTGTTATCTTTGGGAGGGCAATGTATGCTGAGTGGAGGTTCTTAGTCGGTTTCTGGAGGTGAAGGTGGTGGTTCAGGTAGGCAGGTCCTTGGTTATGGAGGGCTTTGTAAGCATGGGCCAGGAGCTTGAAGTGGCATCTTTTCTGGATCAGGAGCCAATGGAGGTCCTTCAGGTGCTGGGTGATTATGGGTTCTCTTGGGCAGGTTGAGGATCAGTTGGGCAGCAGCGTTCTGGACCGTCTATAGTGTCTGCATGAGTTTGATGGTGGTGCCTGTGTAGAGTGTGTTTCCATAGTCCAGGTGGCTGGTGATGAGGGCGTGCATCACTGTCTTCCTCATACCGATGGGGAGCCAGTTAGATATCCTGTGGAGCAAGTGGAAGCAGGCAGAGGATACTGCATTTACCTGGTGTTTCATGGAGAGTTTGATATCACGAATGATGCTGAAGTTTCAGGTGTGTTCCTTTGGTGTGGCGGTTGTTCCGAGCTCTGCTGGACACCAGGAGTTGTTCCAGAGGGTTGAGTGTCTGTTGAAGATCAGAACCTCTGTTTTGCGTGTGTTGAGCTTCAGGCCGTTGCCCTTCATCCAGGCGGATACGTTCTTCATACAGTTGCAGAAGTTGGTCTTCATCTTGGGGGGGAGGGGTCTGTTGAGGGTTAGAGGATGAGTTGTGTTTCATCAGCTTAGGTGATGATGTTGATGTTGTGTGATCTTGCAATATCTGCGAATGGTGTATGTGGATATTAAAGTGTGTTGGTCTTAGGGAGGAGCCTTTGGGTGATGCAGCAGATGTTGTGCTTGACCTGTGAGATGAAGGCGGTCTCCCTGGGTGGATCCCATGAGGAAGAAAGCCATCCATCTGAGCACCTCATCTGAGATCCCAATCTGACATTGTCATTTGATCAGTGTGTTTGGGAGACAGTGTCGAAGGCTGCAGAGAAGTCAAGCAGGACCAGAGCGGCTGCTTCTCCTCTGTCGGGCAGGGTGTGGATCTCATCTGTTGCAGCGAGACAGCTCGGATTGCCGCAACTTTTTTTTTTGCATCTTTGATCTTATGGTGGTAGTCATTGAGGGACGTTTTAAAGGTGGCTCGGTCGGCGTGTTTCTTGCTGGTGTGCCATCTTCTTGCCAAATGTTGGCACCTGCATTTTGATTTGCCGAGTTCTGGACTTTTCCCGCTGGCTTTTTTGGTGGTTCTGTGGTCTTGGCTGGTCTGGCCGGCGTGACCAGGTCGACGGCACTGATGATCCAGTTGTTAAAGTTCTGTACTGCCTGATCCAAGTTGGTGGTGATCTTGGGCTGTGAGGTGCTGAGGGCGGTGGTCCATTGCACCTGAGTGACCTTGGTCCAGCTGCACGAGGTGGCCTTTGGCATATAGGGGCCGGGGCGGGGATCCGTTGAGTGTGAAGTGTATGATGTAGTGGTCCGACTAGGAGAGTTCTGTGGTGTGGCTGTAGCTGATTCTGTTGCTGGATGTGAATATGGGGGTCCTACTTTGTGCATAGGGCCTGCGACCAGCTGCTTGAGGCTAATGTAGTCCACTCTTTCAAATAGGTTGGTGGAGATGGTGTTGGTGGGGGTCATCTAGGTGGTGGTTGAGGTCTCCCAGGAAGACGTAGTGTTCAGATACAATGGCGAACAGGGTGATGAATTCAGTGACGGCATTGCTGAGGCTGGTTCTTAGTCCTTGTGATGTGTAAGTGAGGGCGCCTTTGATGGTGGCGTTGTCATCCATGATGGGTGTGGTTTTGTCATTGGTGATGGTGCAGGTGATTGGTTCCTTGTGTATGAAGGCGTTGCCACCTCCTGGCCTGTTGGAGCCATCACAGTGTTCTATTTTGTTGCTGGGGGTGTTGCCAGGGTGACGTCTGGGGCCAAGAAGGGGTGAGCCAGGACTCCCTGATGAAGGTTACGTCAGGGGTGAGGGTGGAGATGGTAGGTGGGAGGGCAGTGGACGGGGAGGGAAAAAAACATCCAGAGAAAGCGGACAAACAAAGTACAGGTAGCAACATGGCAGAGAAAGAAGGCAAAACAGAATGGGACAACTAAGGATCCAGAAAAACTAGACTATAATTACACTTTACAAAAAAACAATCACCCCAACAGCAATTACACAAGGCAGTGAGTCAGTCCAGGTGGACAGCTGGATCGAAACGGCAGCAGACATGAGGAGCAAAGCAGCGGGGGAGAGCGCTGAGACCGGGGCCAGAGGCTACTCACTGGAGGTCCTGCATAGGCCTGGGAGGTGGGAGGAGCTGGCAGGGAGGTAGAAAGATGGCAGGGGGAGGAGGGAACAAGTGGTAGGAAAAAAGAGCGGGAAAAGAAAGACAAAGTACCTACAAGCACAGGAAGGAGGCAAAACAGAACAGGGCAACTAAGGGTCCAGAAAATCAAGACTATAATTATACTTTAGAAAAAAAAATACTTTACAAAAAACAATTACTGTGACAGCAATTACAGTCATTACACTAAATGGTGATTCAGTCAAGGTGAACCGCGGGATCGAATCAGCAGCCTTGTTTACTGCAGCTGGGCAGCAGACACGAGAAGCAAGGCAGAGGCAGTGGGGTAAAGCGCTGAGTCTGCGGTCAGAGGCTACTCACTGGAGGTCGCACAGCGCTGAGTTGAGCCACCAAAGGCAATCTAGTCTCATAACTCAGTGTCATTCTGTAGACAACACAGCCTGAAAAACATATGAAGTTCAGATAAGAATGTATGTTGCCTCTATTAAAGTACTGATCTTCATTATGGAAAAGATAAGGCATGTAGGGATCCTTAGAAATGCATGAACCAATATATGGTGAGCTTTCATAATATGTACAATAATTATTGCGTTTAATTCTTGCTGTTTTGCGATATTGAGCAATTATGCTATATCATGTACGCCGCACTAAAATTGACTTAAACTAAAGTAATAATAATAGTGTGGATTTCTTGTGTATAGTCACTTGTGGTGAAAGGTTGCCAGAACTCACAGCCAATATAAATCAAAAATGCTTGACAGTCTATCACAAATGTATTAACCCTTTCGCTGCTAAGCCTTTCACCCCCATAATCCACCCAGACCTGAGTACTTTGTGGCTGTTTAGGGTAGCTTGTGCTTAGGCCCCTATAACTTTCTGTCCACGTAAGATATCCACGCCAATGTGCGTCCTTTTTTTCCAACATCCTGGAGATTCTAAAGGTGGCCAGGGTTTGTTGATTCTTCTGGAGGGGACCACAAAATTAGCCAGAATACAGCTAAATTTGGGGGTTTTGAGAAAAATTGGAAAAAAGTGCTGCAGAAGAAAGCATCTGTTTTTCCCTGCAAATAGGATCAATGAAGGGTTTGCAGTGCTAAAATCACAATCTTCCAAGCTTTCAGGAACAGGCAGGCTTGAATCAGAAAACCGAGGGGCATATTTATGGGTGCAGCACCTCTTTCCTTAAATATGCCCTTAATTGTTTCAACACATAGCCCATTTGTCCTATTTTTGATGCTGACAACCTCCTTCCAGTTAGTGGCAGAAATGGGTGTAAAACCAATGGTGGATACCGTAAAGCTATACATTTCTGAAAAGTAAACAAAAGTCTGAATTCAGCAAGAGGGTCATTTGAGTTGATCATTCGAGGTTTTCCGAATGAAAGTAACAGTTGGAATAAAAAAATATTGCAATTGAGTTTTAAAAAACAGCCATTTCTTCTAACTATGGCAGCTTTTCAAAAGCAATATACCATTATGTTTGCTGGACCCTTCTGGTTACAGGGGTATATAGGGCTTGTAGGTTAACCAAGAACCCGAGGTACCCAGAGCCAATAACTGATCTTCACCTTCCAATGGTTCGTCATTATGTACTGTGTATTATTGTAAATCATTTGGTAAAATATAAACAGTGAAAAAATATATCAAGCAAACCTATGTATTTCCAAAATGGACACAAGATATGGAGATTAGAAGCAGTGGTCTTTCGCACATTTCTGAGTTTGTGGATACCCATACTAGCAAGTGAATTAGATAGTGAGAGAGCGTAGCTTATATAATCTATATTAACATGAAATGTTTATATATTAATGTGTGATGATACCGCATAGAAACTATAATAATAGCAATTTTGCTTAAACGTGCACTTGAATTATGACCACGATGAGTGGCCACCATTGTATACGCAAACTAATAATGATGAATAAAATGTTTATGTTATGTTCAAATTAAGCTTATATTAACATTTGCATTATTGAATCTGTATTGAAAATCCTCGTAGGCCTTAAGTTAGCGTGAGCTGCAGCTTAGCTGCTCGGCTCTCATATTAAATGCATTTTTCTGTTTTTCAGTGTGCTGACTCACAAGGGGCCATGACCCCGCAATGTTCTTTTTCTTCAAACTTGGAAGATGAATGTAACCATGTTAAATCCGTTCCCAGGCGCATCTTCTGTGCTCTGGAATAAATGTTATAATATATTGAAACAAGTATAGATTAATGTAATGTACAAGGTCATTTAAACCGGGGACGACAAAGGAACTGCTGACCATAAGATGTACAAAGAATTACTAAGAGATGAAGTAACACCGGATGTGCCACCTCTGAAGACGTCAATTACGAAGACCAATCAAAGACTTGTAAACTAATATGGGGTGAAGATTGGAATTACCTAATGTCAAATTTAATAGGTTAAATATAGTGGGGTATAGCAAGTGTCCAATAGAATTTTGGGGGAATGTACTACGAAAAAGGGATAAAAACCCATGTCACAGGAAGTCGAGGGGGCGAGTTAGGGAATGCTATTGATTTTATCCAGAAACTTTGTCACCCTGATTGGTGACTTGAGACTTATTAAAACCATCGTCACCCGTAGGCTGCCTATTTACACTTTTCCTCCTTATGAGGGAAGTGCCCCTTATGCCCTTTAGTTGAGTCCTGACTGATGGCGATTTGACTGATGTCCTGAAGACAAAGACTGAACCTGTGCGCTGACCTAATCTTTGGAGGGTAATTATGACAATGCATTTGTAATTTGTCTGTTTGCTTTTCCTTTCTAGGTACCAACTGCTTGTTTTGACAGAGACCACAGTTGGATGTTTTCCAAATTGGTGTTCTAAATTGTTTTGCATGAAGCCCAACATGCGAATGCTAATCAGTGGTTAGGATAAGGGTTTACCAAAACTGACGCAAATAGACAAACGACTGACATTATGCTATGTTGAACTGATGCGTTATTGACACTCTGCTATTCTTGATCTATGTTCACGCCGTGCTGTGTTCTGATGTTTGTGATTCTCGTGTTAATGAAATCTTATCACAGTTGCCACATCGTGACTATGCTATTATGCTTCTTGGTATTGAGATTAACCCTTTTGCTCGTAGATTGTAACCAATAGGGAATAAAATTGATAAAATTCTATTAAACTGGTGTGGTTATTCATGGCTGAAAGGTCATGGTAGCGTCGTTGAATTGATTAATGACTTTGACTAAGGTGAAATGTATTGTTGTGATAAATATTGATGACATAATTGATATATTGATTGATATACTGATCAGCTATCTCGTCGTACGGTGTCTCTCAACTGGGTCAAAAAATTCATTGGCCTAAAACGAGTCCTAATGTGTACTAAATTAACATAAAGGAATGCTTTAGCAGTTCTGGTAGCAGAGCGACGGTTTGGCCCTTTGGGGCCCTAGGACGGAGAATCATTGTTTAAATAGTTTTTCTGAGATAATGCAAATTGGAGGTATGATGTGTTTCTAAATTTACCATGACTTTCCCGGGATCTCGGAGCCTGCCTAAGTGAGTTGGGAATGTTCTCGGCGTCATAGCGTGTGTGGTATAGGTTTTTGTGCTTGCTCAGCTTATGCCTTTGCAGGTGATTGTGAAAACTGTGTGTAGTTAAGTCAGGTAAACGTTGTTTTAGAAGGAGTGGGCGTACTCCGCAGTATGAGAGCAGGGAAGTCGGCGTACTTCATATGAGTGTGGCGCTTTGTGCTCAAAATTATCCACTTTGTTGGTTGTTTTGTACGGGCCCGTCGTGGTCTAAGACTCCGGAGTATATTGACAAGTGTAGGAGACACTTGGGTTTATGTTGTAATCAGTTCGGTTTAAATAGGTCAATCGGGCGTGGTTGACAAGTCAAGTTTGAGTCAAAATGTATGTGTGAAACCTTCGATGGAGATTTGCCAAATTCTAAAGTGCACTAGGACAAACCATTGACAAGTCGAGATTAGGAATTGCGGGTCGAATTCTGCTTGCGTATGCGGGAACTGAGAAGGAGAGAGTAGTGGCCGAGGTTTCAAGTAAAATCAATGTAAAGTTCTGAAGCTAATGTTACCCTTCCTGTAGTAAACTGGCAGATTTGTGTTGTTGTCAAAGATGCTCGCAGTAATTTTGCATTAGTTTGTGTGAATCCAGTGAGGGGCGGGACGCCCCGCAAGACTTTGTCAGCTGCAGTGTGTGAGTGTGACGTCAGTGGTACCGCGCTGAAATAGGTCAGTTGTCGAGAGGGGTCGCACACGGATTGGCTGCCGTCCGTGAGAGGCAATAGGTTGAGAAAGGTGGGTGAAGAGTGTCCTGGGAATTAAAGTCACTTTCTGATTAAATTACAAATAAGAGAAAACGCAAAGAAGAATTTTGTCAAGGCTTTTAAGAGTGCTCTGAAAGGAGATGTATACATTATGGCGACTGAAGGGGAGCCCACACCGCCTGAAGGTACTCCAGCTTACATGGTTATGGAGGAAAAATGTGTTGCGCCTTGTTTATGGATGAAACAGTGGCGCAAATTAACAGAGAAAGATGGATGTTTAGTGTTCCCAGAACTTGGGACGTTCAATCTGAAGGTGCTAGAGAATTTAAGGTGGATGTTAAGTACACAAAAACCACCTCCGAGGCCAGCTCATTATGAGGCTTTAGCGATTTGGGATTTAATGGCCCTTAAACATAGACAAGAAAGATTACAAAGGAGATTAAAAAGAGCAAAAAAGTCTTATGCAGAAGCTAGATGGGATAATGAGAACAAAATGTGGAGACGGGGAATAGTTGATGGATTAAAATTGTTCCCAGCAATAACACAGGGAGAAGAGACGCACGGAAAGAAAGCCTCCTGTAAAACAGACAAAGACTCTAGTAAGCCTAAGGAAACTAAGAGACCTTGGGAAGAGGAAGACGATTCAGACGACAATGAATTCATGGACCGAATATTGCATGATCCCCCGCCACCTTATGCGGTGAGCGACAATGTCCTGAGCACTAGTATGGGTCCTGGGAACCAGACGTAGGAGAAGGGAGTTACTGATACGGTTCAGACTAGTGATACGGCTTCGATACAGAATGGTGTCAGTGTACCCCCTGCGCCACACATGCAGATACAGTTGCAACCTCCACCGCAGATACAGAGAATCTATCCAGACGTCCCAGTACTCGCGACTCCTACAAATCGGATAGTGCCGCCAGACCCAATATATGCAAAATCGAGGTTAGTGCAGATTGAGTCGACTCCGACATTAACCGCTTCTGTGCCTTGGACGAGGTGACCTCGTCCAAGGCTACAGTTCCCCTGTTTGTTTGTTTGTTGTTTTAGAGATGGGGAGCGACCCATCAGGCAAGGGTCGCTGCCCTTTGGGTCAAATTGTATTTAGACCATTTGTGCCCCCCTTGGGTGCAGATTGGGCGATTTTAGGTCAATCTGCCCCCAAGGGGGCAGAAACCACTAGGCACCTGGGATTTGTTTTTTGGCCCCAATGTCATGCAGGGGGAGCGACCCCGTAGGCAAGGGTCGCTCCGGGGGGGGGTGGGGGTTGGGGGGCAAATTTATTTTAGGCCTTTTCTGCCCCCCCTGGGGGCAGATCGGCCTATTATTAGGCCGATTTGCCCCCAGGGGGGGCAGAAACCTCTAGGCGCCAGGGCAAAAAAAAATTGGGTGTTTTTTTTTTGTTTGTTTGTTTTTTTAGAGATGGGGAGCGACCCATCAGGCAAGGGTCGCTCCCCTGGGGGGCAAATTGTATTCAGACCATTTCTGCCCCCCTTGGGGGCAGATTGGTCGATTTTAGGCGAATCTGCCCCCAAGGGGGCAGAAACCACTAGGCACCGGGGATTTGTTTTTTGGCGCCAATGTCACGCAGGGGGAGCGACCCCGTAGGCAAGGGTCGCTCCCGGAGGGGGGGGAGGGTTGGGGGGGGAAATTTATTTTAGGCCATTTCTGCCCCCCCTGGGGGCAGATCGGCCTATTACTAGGCTGAGAAACCTCTAGGCGCCAGGGCATTTTTTTTTTGTTTGTTTGTTTTTTTAGAGATGGGGAGCGACCCATCAGGCAAGGGTCACTCCCCTGGGGGGCAAATTGTATTTAGACCATTTCTGCCCCCCTTGGGGGCAGATTGGTTGATTTTAGGTCAATCTGCCCCCAAGGGGGCAAGAACCACTAGGCACCGGGGATTTGTTTTTTGGTGCCAATGTCACGCAGGGGGACGACCCCGTAGGCAAGGGTCGCTCCGGGGGGGTGGGTTGGGGGGGTTCAAATTTATTTTAGGCCGATCTGCCCCCTGGGGGCAGAAACCTCTAGGCGCCAGGGCAATTTTTTTTTTGTGTTTGTTTTTTTAGAGATGGGGAGCGACCCATCAGGCAAGGGTCGCTCCCCTGGGGGGCAAATTGTATTTAGACCATTTCTGCCCCCCTTGGGGGCAGATTGGTCGATTTTGGGTCAATCTGCCCCCAAGGGGGCAGAAACCACTAGGCACCGGGGATTTGTTTTTTGGCGCCAATGTCACGCAGGGGGAGCGACCCCGTAGGCAAGGGTCGCTCTCGGGCAGGGGAGGTTTGGGGGGGGTCAAATTTATTTTAGGGCATTTCTGCCCCCCCCCCCGGGCCGGCTGAGCTACAGGCCAAACTCCACAGGTAGGCACTTTGCAAAAAACACCTCTGTTTTCTGTGAAAAAATATGTTGTGTCCACGTTGTGTTTTGGGCCATTTCCTTTCGTGGGCGCTAGGCCTACCCACAGAAGTGAGGTACCATTTTTATCGAGAGACTTAGGGGAACGCTGGGTGGAAGGAAATTTGTGGCTCCTCTCAGATTCCAGAACTTTCTGTCACCGAAATGAGAGGAAAAAGTGTTTTTGGGGACAAATTTTGATGTTTGCAAAGGATTCTGGGTAACATAACCTGGTCAGAGCCCCGCAAGTCACCCCATCTTGGATTCCCCTGGGTTTCTAGTTTTCAAAAATGCGCTGGTTTGCTAGGTTTCCCCAGGTGCCGGCTGAGCTACAGGCCAAAATCCACAGGTAGGCACTGTTTTCTATGAAAAAATGTGATGTGTCTACGTTGTGTTTTGGGCCATTTCCTTTCGTGGGCGCTAGTCCTACCCACACAAGTGAGGTATCATTTTTATCGGGAGACTTGGGGGAACCCTGGGTGGAAGGAAATTTGTGGCTCCTCTCAGATTCCAGAACTTTCTGCCACAGAAATGTGAGGAACATGTGTTTTTTTAGCCAAAGTTTGAGGTTTGCAAAGGATTCTGGGTAACAGAACCTGGTCCGAGCCCCACAAGTCACCCCATCTTGGATTCCCCTATGTCTCTAGTTTTCAGAAATGCACAGGTTTGGTAGTTTTCCCCTGGTGCAGGCTGAGCTAGAGGCCAAAATCTACAGGTAGGCACTTCGCAAAAATCACCTCTGTTTTCTTTAAAAAAATTGGATGTGTCCACGTTGCGCTTTGGGGCGTTTCCTGTCGCGGGCGCTAGGCCTACCCACAAAAGTGAGGTATCATTTTTATCGGGAGACTTGGGGGAACATGGATTAGCAAAACAAGTGTTATTGCCCCTTGTCTTTCTCTACATTTTTTCCTTACAAATATAGGAGAGTGTGTAAAAAAGACATCTATTTGAGAAATACCCTGTAATTCACATGCTAGTATGGTGACCCCGGAATTCAGAGATGTGCAAATAACCACTGCTCCTCAACACCTTATCTTGTGCCCTTTTTGGAAATACAAAGGTTTTCTTGATAGCAATTTTTTACTCTTTATATTTCAGCAAATGAATTGCTGTATACCCGGTATAGAATGAAAACGCACTGCAGGGTGCAGCTAATTTATTGGCTCTGGGTTCCTCTGGTTCTTGATGAACCTACAAGCCCTATATATCCCCGCAACCAGAGGAGTCCAACAGACGTAACTGTATATTGCTTTCGATAATCTGACATTGCAGGGATAAGTTACAGAGTAAAACGTAGATAAAAATTGATGTTTTTTTCACCTCAATTTCAATATTTTTCTTTTTCAGTTGTTATTTTCTGTAGGAAACCCTTGTAGGATCTACACAAATGACCCCTTGCAGAAATGTTTAGGTTTCTGGGATCCAGCATTGGTTTCATGCCCATTTCTGTCACTGACTGGAAGGAGGCTGAAAGCACAGAAAATTGCAAAAATGGGGTATGTCCCAGTATAATGCCAAAATTGTGTTGAAAAATTGGGTTTTCTGATTCAAGTCTTCCTGTTCCTGAAAGCTGGGAAGCTACTGAGTTTAGCACCGCAAACCCTTTGTTGATGCCATTTTCAGGGGAAAAACCACAAGCCTTCTTCTGCAGCCACTTTTTCCAATTTCTTTTGAAAAAAACGACATTTTCACTGTATTTTGGCTAATTTCTTGGCCTCCTTCAGGGGAACCCACAAAGTCTGGGTACCTCTAGAATCCCTAGGATGTTGGAAAAAAGGACGCAAATTTGGCTTGGTTAGCTTATGTGGACAAAAAGTTATGAGGGCCTAAGCGCGAACTGCCCCAAATAGGCAAAAAAAGGCCTGGCACAGGAGGGGGAAAAGGCCTGGCAGCGAAGGGGTTAATGTCCCAGCCGCAGCCACAACTGATACCAGGATATAACCCAGTAGCCGGTCCTCCATTAGTACCTGTCCCGGGTACTTTAGAACAGACCTATGGAGTTACTGCTCCACGAAGTTTGGGACCAGGTCAGACACCTGCTGCAATATCGTTACCAATTACTGTTGGTCCACCGGTACCATTGTATGCACAGGGTAAATCTGGCATATGTGATCAAGGAGTAATGACCCAAGATGCAATAAGAGGAGGGTCCATATGAACTGCCCAGTTAATAGCCCCAGGAGAGCAAGCAGTTGAAAAGCTGAGGTCCTTGATAGACCTTAGCCCAGTGGAAGCACCATTAGAGGCAATGCGTCAGGCAGGGCTAGCGGTATTAACCCCACAGACGATAAGTACGAATGCTTCACAGTCACCAATGATGCATGCAGGGAACATTTCACTGCAAGGTTCTACAGTACAACAGTTGAATGAGTGGCTAGAAAAGACCTATGCTTCACAAAAGACTACAGTGACTGCCGTAGAACCGGAAAAGATAGGGCAAGATGAGTACTTGAATTTCGTGAGATTGGGAGTGGAAGCTGCTGAACTAGTGGACGGAACAATGGGAGTAAACAGATTACAGTCCTACACGGAAGCAGAACTGAGATATCTGTGTCCTAAGATTACTAAAGAGGTGGGCAAGGTGCATCAGAGATTAGCGAATCTAGCAGACAAGTACAACATTGATATTGAAAACACTAAACATTTGAAAAGAATCTACAGATTAGACTTTGATTCAAAAGACTTTGAGCACATGAGGTCTGCTGGAATGACAGCGCATTTAAAAAAAATATTGCAAAGTGCGCAAATCTGGGGCGCGTTAGAAAAATGGGAAGGCAGATGGGCAAAGAAAAGAGATAAGGAGAAAGGAGACAGCCCAGGGTCGAGTCAGACTAAAGCTTCACCCGATACGGAATCGGTAAAAATAGTACCCATGAGAGAAACAGCTGGTGGTGTTTTAATTCATGTGCTGTGATCCAGAGGAGACATCCTATCTTTTACAAATGATTATCCCAGGTTGAGGGAGAAACCGATCGAGTGGCACCAACAAACAGATAGGTTTGTGAAACTTGCAAAGTGTCTCTGGGAAGACTTGAATACCTTGTTCGAGATCATTGTTCCACCTGATTTGTGGCTCGAGTGCAAGAGAGGGGTAGATTGCCCGACAAAGGAGCCGGCAAGAGATAAGGTGACCGGAGCTCCCTCTGAAGAGGTGATGAAGTATTATCATAAGGTGATTGAGTTTTTGAAGCAGAAAGTGTCGCCGAAAGTGACTGATTGGCAGAAAATCGACCGGACCTCACAGGAGGTTAAGGAATCAATACATGCTTACTGTGAGAGGTTGTTAAAGGCATTTAAACATTACAGTGGTACTGAGACCATTGTGCCGAAAGATATGAACCATCTTGTATTCAGATTTGTTGAAGGGCTAAGACCAGAGGTTAGCCAGATGATTAAGAATCATTTGGTTTGTTGGCAAGTGAAGCTGATTGATGAGGTGTTGCAGTATGCAAAATACTGTAGCGACGAAATTGAGCTGAAGCAGAAAAAGTTGAAAGAAAAGGTGATGGTGATGCAGATAAGGGCTGCACAGGCAAGAATTCAGGGAAATGGAGTTCAACAGATGATACAACAGCAACCGCGAGTGAATGGTGTGTTTCAGGCGCAACCGAGAGGTCGAAGTCGAGGTTTTGTAAATCGTGGTCCAGACTTAAATACTGTTGTGGTCCAAAACGATGTGCAAGGGATGAAAAAGATGTCACCATGTCACGCGTGCGGGGGCGTGGGGCATTGGAAACGGGAGTGCCCAAATGTGGTGCAGGATGTTGTCGTTCAACAAAGCACTAATGTCGGTACATTCCAAAATATGAGAGGACCAAAGATGAGAAACCAAAATCCGAATTTTCAAAATAACATGGTACAGATGAAAGGGGTACAGCCCGTGCAGCAAATGCAAATGCCGCTTGTTCAGCCAGCGCAAATGCAACAAGTACAACAGCAGGTTCCCATGGTACCTAGACAGCAAATGCAATTACCAATGGCTCCGATGGGACAGCAGCAGGTGATGCTTCCTCAGCAGCTCACAGGTCAGTTAATGAGTCAAAATAATACAGTACAACAATTCCCATTGCGAGGTGAAGATGGAATGAATGAGGAGTGGTTGGATGACAGCTCAGATAGCGAAGAGTGCATGCTTGCAGTGTCTCTAGAAGTAGATCAAAGGGGACCCTTTGTAGAGGGAAAGGTAATGGGGCACAAGGTTTCATTCCTGGTTGATACCGGAGCTACACGCTCTACAGTCAGAAGTGCAGAGGTTCCGAAATTAACACTTTCGGGACGTACCATAAGGGTGGTCGGAGTAGCAAACCAATACCTGACAAATCCGATTACAGATCCAGTACAGGTTGAGATAGGCAACTTCCAGGGACTGCATAAGTTTGTAGTCTGTGATTCAAGTCCGGTATCCCTACTGGGAAGGGACTAACTGTGCAAAACAAAATGTTCGATTACATGTACCAATGATGGAATCGAAGTGCAAACAAACAGTGATGATGAAGGAGATGAAGGTCAGTTCTCAGAATTAGAGACAGGAACTACAAATGAAGATTACCCCTTGATTACATTGTTCCCGATGCTTTCAGTGAGTGATCTACCTGCCAAACTACAAGGAAAAGTGGCAGAGAAAGTGTGGGATTTGACAGGAAAGGAAGTTGGACTAATAAAAGGTGTGGAACCAGTTAAAGTACAAGTGAAGCCAAATGCAGAGTTTCCCAAGGTGCCACAATATCATATTGCACAAGACGTTCTTATTGAAGTGTCACAAATAATTGCAGATTTTATGAAACAGGGAGTCCTGAAGGAAGTATTGAGCAGCCCATGTAATTCACCGATAATGGCTCTGAAAAAGCCTTGTGGGAAGGTTTGAATTGTGCAGGATTTGAGGAAAATAAATGAGATTGTGGTAAAATGTTGTCCCATAGTGCCAAATCCAGAGGTAATCATGTTTCAGGTTCCATGTGATGCTGAGTGGTTCACCGTTGTAGACCTGTCACAAGCCTTCTTTTCAATACCTCTTCATGAGGACAGCAAGTTTTTGTTCATTTTCAAATTCCTGGATAAGGTGTACAGTTGGTGCAGAATTCCTCAAGGGTTTTCTGAGTCACTGTCCATCTTCAATCAGATATTGAAAAAGGATTTAGAATCCTTAGTACTGCCTTTTAATTCAACTCTAGTACAGTACATTGACGATTTGCTGATCGCATCCAAGACAAGGGATAGCTGTAAATATGACACAATTGCCTTACTGAATCATTTGGGAAAGAACGGACATAAGGTGTCACCCAAGAAGCTGCAGTACTGCCAGAAAGAGGTGAAATATCTAGGGCATTTGATTGAAAGAGGGTCCAGGAGAATATCGAAAGAAAGAATAACAGCCATTTTGCAAATGAACCCCCCAACAACGAAGAGAGATGTCAGGATGTTTTTGGGAATGGTGGGCTACTGTCGACAGTGGATACCCAACTTCTCAATTATATCAAAACCATTGATAAAGCTGACAGGTAAAGAGATCAAGGATGAGCCGTATACCATTGTCGCGTGGGCTCTCATTATTCTAAATGAGACTACTGGATTTCTAGGTAGCAGGATCTATAACGGTGTGGGGGACTGAGTCTGACCCACGTGTAAAGAACTCTGTCACCCTAAATCCGTTTTTTGCTCCGGCTAACTAGCAGTGCCTCATTTCTCCCATGTGGAAGGAATGATTCGGCAGCCGAGCGCATGACATCTTTGGAACTCCTCAGGGAAGTCGTGGTTACTCAGATCCAAACCAACTCTCTTATTTCCAATATGATCTCATATACAAATGACAAAGACAGTATAAGTTTTATATAATGTTTTTAATAAAACGACTGTATTTTAGATATTAAGGCGTGAGCCGCAATAACCAGAATGATACAACACAGTAGGATTGAAATAGTCACCAGGAGAGTAAAACATAAGAACAAAGCTATCATATTGTCTAACAGTTTCTACTCTCCCTCTACTTGTTCTTTTTAGAGCACAGCATGTTAAGCTTCTAGCTTGCCTATTAGAATCACTGTGGAGACATCAGCCCTCATACCTGAGCAAAGACCTGTGATCTTGGTTCAGCATCTGCAACGAGGCAGTCAGCGTCTAGTTGTGGTTCCCTGGTCGGAATCTCCCTCTTGCGTGTATCGAGACAAAGAAGTGATTTTATAACTAACATGTCAACGTGATCACAAAATGTCCCTACGCAGGAATGCCAAGTCTAAACTCCTACCACGTCTATCGGCAATGTACCAGACTGTATCCTTGACTGAAGCACAGAGAAAATATGTTATGGAGAACTCCAGTGCTGAAGTAGGCAAAACAGTGTGATATGAATAAAAAACAACACCGTAGAACTGGCTATTTGAAAAATAACAGTACGAAGTCTAATAAAAAGCATGTAGAGCAAAGTGCACAGAGGCTCTAAGCTGTCAGAAAATGAATAAAATATATTCAGGGCAAAGTGCACAAAGGCCTAAAGCCTGAAGCTAAAGCGCAATGAATACGTAAAACTAACCACACCACACCCTCCCCTTGTCGGTAGCAAGTGGTTCCAATAATATAAAAGGATGCCCCAAATATAAACAATACCTAAAACAATTATTTCGACAAGGTGAGAAGACAACAAAGTCATAAATTTAGGTAACATGTGATCATAAAGCCAAATTCAATATAGTGTCTATTTCGTAAAAATCCAATCGTCAGATAGAAGCAATAGAACGCAGGAGTTCCTCCACTTCGATATATGTCAATATCGGAAGATCCACGCCACAAAGTACCATGGAGCAGGTGTGATCCAAAGCCCCAAAACCATTCAGGGCGGCCCCCCGTGCAGGGCCTATGAAAGAGACAATACGATCTTCCTCCAGGAAGGGAATCTCATAAACTGCCTCACGAAGCAAGCGCATCCGTAGTGCACAAGTCTGGGAATGAGCCCTAATCGGGAACATCAACAGATCAGTATCGACCATTGGAGGGCGCTACAATGAGAGACAGAGAGCCAGTGCATGTTCAAACGAGCACCAAAGGCATCGAAACACGGGTTGCACACAATCCAAAATCGGTCTGAATGACAGAGACCAGTCACACTCCAAATGTCCCAGGAGTGTCGCTCCAAAATGTAGCATCATGCGTTCACGACACAGCTGCGCTGACGGGAGCAGCAATACAGGATCTCGTCGTGACGGGACAGCCATTGCGAAAAAATAGCAACAACAGCAAGACTCCAGCCAATAAAGCCAAAGTAATCGGGAAACCCCCAAAAATGCTTCCGAAAATAGAATGTATAGCCGAAGGTATCAAACCGAATATGGAAGAGAAGGTATGAGCAAAACCAACACCAACGACTTTGAAAAAATGTGCAATACCAGCAGTGCTGGATGCATTAAATATACGTCCCACAAGTTCACCGAAGTGATTTGGAAAGTTAGTATTCAAAAGGGACTGTATCTCCGCCAATGACCTTGCCACCTGAAGTGCGTAGGTCTCGCTAGCAGATGTAAGGACCACATGCTTTTGAAACAATAAAGCTTTTAGCCGACTCAACTTGTCGAAATCAACCTAGGAAGTAGCAATATGAGGCCAGATGTCCGCTACCTCCCTAAATTGAGTGGGGGGAAACAACACATTCCCGCAGCACGTAACGGCCTTGTTGACAACGACGATGTAAACTATTCCGGCACGCATGCCACAGCAGCGTTCGCTGTTAAGAACAATGTAACTGCCGTTAGAAAGCACCTGGAAGTGTTTTTAATAACCGGGACTGGAACTCCCTTCAGATAACAAGCTAAGTTAGCAATCGAAGCGTTACACGCCCCATGCAAGGACAGCTGTTTACAAACCATTGAATGGCTGACAGAAGCTTCGCATTCGCTGCCGCTAAGAAAAACCTCCTTCAAACCATTAACACATCTGTACTGAAAGGGAAGCTCCCACACCTCGTGTATGTAACTGTCTCCCAATAGTTCATATCTACCCACCGGAATGTGCTTCAAACAAGAAGTAAATTGCAAAGTAGAGATAGGCAAATTAATAACCCCATGAATCAACCATTCAGCTGACGGAATCTCAGCTACCGTGAAAGGCAGTTTCTCTAATTTCTCAATATTTAACATAACATATGTCGCTTCCTTTTTTGCCATCAGTTGTTGTTGACGAGTCAAATTAAAAGAGATAAAGATCTCTCTGGCACGAACGTGCTGCCATGGAACGCGACCCGCCTTCAAGGTCTGAAGAGTCCAACCCAGCTGCATGATGGACCGCGTCTGACTCTGCCCATGATATAAAGAAGACATGTCCGATTTAATAATGTTAATGGCAGAGGAAACAATGCTGTCAATCGTGTAAACACGATCAGAAAGTGTATGCATGCCATTATCAACAACAGACAAAGTCTGCATCAGATTTTCCTGATCAATCTGCCTCAACCGGGCTGCAGCCTTTTGTTGTGAAAGCTTCCAAATCTCATTATAAACCTCGTATAAGAACCTTTTTCTTCCGTGGTACTTTGGGACCTGACAAAAAATCTTGTAAATCAGTATCATTAGACAGTAACATGAGATGTGACTTAACTGCATCCAGCGTGGATGACTTCAACCATTGTTGACAAAGCTTCCCCACACTGTATGTAGTTATAATATCAGCATGTTCTGGTGATACGTAACGAGGGTCTGCCCTACTAGTCCTGAACCCCCCTGAAGAGGTGACAAAACGTTGATGACACACATTAGTGTCTACAGGCCATAATAACCACCCGCCTGGATGTAACGATGAAGTGTTAAGCGTACCATTCTGGACCCAATGTGTAAAGTCACTAAAAGTAGCATTCACATAGTGCTGCCAATTTTTTAATTTAGAAGGGACAGGTATACTAGGCAAAGTCAACTCCCTAATTGTCGCTAAGCCCAAACAGCTAGTCTGTTGTACTGTGTCATTGAGGAAAATCATCTGCACAGGGATAATACATGCTCTAAATAACGTGTCCCTGCCTTGCATTTGCCAATTTTTCGAACCCCAAACACTTTTTAAGTCAACAGTTTTAAACCAGTATTCATATCCCTCGACCGAAAGTTTAGATACAAACAAATTGGAATACAGTAATTTAGTATCGGTCAATAACATTTGCTTATTAGAATACGGTGCAACTTTAAAATAGTAGGACTTAGCATTACGTTGATCATGCCCAGAAAAATATGCAAATTTATCATACTACGTTTTCGAACTCCCTTGTGGAGGAGTCGAGCAATGTTCCCATTGCACATAATTAAACATGGGCTTAGGGCTACTAGCTTTATGAATAAAGTGGTGTCCATAATAGTTGTAACAAAACATGTCACCATGATTATCTCTAAACTGGTAAGCATCATCATCGTCATAGACAGTATAATATTGCAAATCCGTTAGCATAGAATCTACTGTCTTCACATCCCAATCATCAGAAACAATGCCAGGTATAACAATATCATTCATTGATAATTTGAGGACATACGGTATTTGAATCAATTCAGTGGGACCATATATATCAAATATTACTTTATCCCACACAATTCCATCCGGAACTGGTATTGCAGAAATGTTTACAGTGGACAAGTCTCTTCGAATCAATCAATCAATCAATCATAGTATTTATAAAGCGCGCTATGTACCCGTCAGGGTTTCGAGGCGCTGAGGGGGGGGGGGGGAGCGCTGCTGGTTTAGCGGTCGAAGAGCCAGGTCTTGAGGAGCCTTCTGAATGCGAGGAGGTCCTGGGTCTGGCGAAGGGATGTGGGGAGAGAGTTCCAGGTCTTGGCGGCGAGGAAGGAGAAGGATCTGCCGCCAGATGTCTTGCGCTGGATTCGGGGTACGATGGTGAGGGCGAGGTTGGCGGATCGGAGTTGACGTGTTGGGGTGTAGAAGTGGAGTCTGGTGTTGAGGTAGGAGGGTCCGGTGTTGTGAAGTGCCTTGTGAGCGTGGGTCAGGAGTTTGAAGGTGATCCTCTTGTCTACCAGGAGCCAGTGGAGTTCCTTTAGGTGAGGGGAGATGTGACTTCGGCGGGGTATGTTGAGGATCAGTCGGGCGGAGGCATTTTGGATACGTTGGAGGCGTTTGATGTCTTTGGTTGGGATGCCAGTGTAGAGTGCGTTGCCGTAGTCAAGTCTGCTGCTGACGAGGGCCTGGGTCACCGTCTTTCTGGTTTCTGTTGGAATCCACTTGAAGATTCTGCGGAGCATTCGGAGGGTGTTGAAACAGGAGGAGGAGACGGCACTGACCTGTTTGGACATGGTGAGGGCGGAGTCCAGGATGAAGCCGAGGTTTCTTGCGTGGCTGGCAGGGGTGGGTGGGGGTCCGAGGACGGAGGGCCACCATGAGTCGTTCCAGGCCGAGGGAGTGCGTCCGAGGATGAGGACTTCCGTCTTGTCGGAGTTGAGTTTCAGGCGACTGTTGTTCATCCAATCGGCGATGGATTTTAGTCCCTCGTGGAGGTTTGTTTTGGCGGTGAGCGGGTCTTTGGTCAGGGAGAGGACGAGCTGGGTATCGTCGGCGTAGGAGATGATGCTGAGATGATGTTGGCGGGCCAGTTGAGCGAGGGGGGCCATGTAGACGTTGAACAACGTGGGGCTGAGGGAGGATCCTTGGGGGACGCCGCAGATGAGGTTGGTGGCTTTGGAGCGGAAAGGGGAGAGACGGACTCTCTGCGTTCTGTCGGAGAGGAAGGATGAGATCCAGTGGAGGGCTTTATCTTGGATGCCGGCTTCCTGGAGGCGGGTCAGTAGGGTGCGGTGGCAGACGGTGTCAAAAGCGGCTGATAGGTCGAGGAGGATGAGGGCTGAGGTTTCGCCGTTGTCCATTTGATGTCTGATGTCATCTGTGGCGGCGAGGAGGGCGGTCTCAGTGCTGTGGTTTCGTCTGAATCCGGATTGTGAGGGGTCCAGGATGGAATTGTCTTCGAGGAAGTGGGTGAGCTGAGTGTTGACGATCTTCTCGATGACTTTCGCTGGAAAAGGGAGGAGAGAGATCGGACGGAAGTTTTTGAGGTCGTTGGGGTCAGCCTTGGGTTTTTTGAGGAGGGGTTGGATTTCTGCGTGTTTCCAGCTGTCCGGGAAGGTGGCAGAAGTGAAGGAGAGGTTGATGATCTTGCGGAGTTCGGGGGCGATGGTGGCGTTGGCTGAGTTGAAAACATGATGGGGGCAGGGGTCCGTGGGGGAGCCTGAGTGGATGGTGTTCATGGTTGCTATGGTTTCTGCCTCGTCCACGTGGGTCCAGGCGGTGAGGCGGCAGTCGCGGGAGGAGACGTCGGGGTGGGGTCTGGCGGTGGACCGGTGATGAAGCTGTCGTGGATGGTGGTGATTTTCTGGTGGAAGAAGGTGGAGAGGTCGTCGCAGAGTTTCTGGGAGGGCGGGATGTCGTTGGAGTTGGCTTTCGGATTGGAGAGTTCCTTCACGATGCCGAAGAGTTCTTTGCAGTCGTGGGCGTTGTTGTTGATGCGTTCGGTGAAGTGGGCGCGCTTGGCGGTGCGGATCCGTTGGTGGTGTTCGCGGTTGGCGTTTTTGAGGGCGGCGAGGTTGTCGGGTGTGCGTTCTTGGATCCATTTCTTTTTGAGTTTCTGGCAGTTGCTTTTGGAGGTGGTGAGATCGTCTGTGAACCAGGCTGGTTTTCTCTTTCCTTGGGTGGTGGTGGGTTTCTTGAGAGGGGCAAGGGTGTTGGCGCAGTCGAGGATCCATTGATGGAGGTTGATGGCGGCTGTGCTCGGGTCGATTGCGTCAGGTGGAAGGTTGTTGACGAGGGTGCTGGTCAGTTGTTCTTGGGTGATTTTGCCCCAGCGGCGGTGGGGAGGTAGCTGGATGCGGTGTTGCTCTGTGGTTTTCTTATAGGTGAAATGGACACAGTGATGGTCAGTCCAGTGGAGTTCGGAGGTGTGGCTGAAGGAAATGTGGTTGCTAGAGGTGAAGAGGGGGTCAAGGGTGTGTCCGGCGATGTGGGTAGGTGTGTTGACTAGCTGGCGGAGACCGAGGTTGAGGAGGTTGGAGGTCAGTGACGCGGTGTTGACGTCGTTGGCATTTTCCAGATGGTAGTTCAGATCTCCCAGGAGGATGTAATCCGGGGAAGCAAGGGCGTGGGTGCTTGCAAGGTCGGCGATGGTGTCGTTGAAGGGGGGTCTTGGTCCTGGAGGGCGGTAAATGAGGGTTCCTCTGAGGGTCGTGTTGGGGTCCGTGTGGATCTGGAAGTGGAGGTGTTCGGCTGTCCTGAGGGTGTCGTCCGAGTGGGTGTGGATTTTGAGGGTAGCTTTGTGAGCGATGGCTATTCCGCCGCCGATTCCGTTGGTTCGATCTTTTCTGGTGATTTTGTAGCCGTCCGGTATGGCGATGGCGATGTCCGGAGACGAGGAGTCGTTCCACCAGGTTTCGGTCAGGAAAGCCACGTCAGGAGCATATTCGTCATATTCGAACCATATGAGACGAAAAATGCGGTTTCAACACAGTCTCCACGTGCTCAATGTCAGATCGATCAGGAAGAAAATGACCATGTATTATCAGAAAAAAAGTAACCACAAATCCCAACCATAATAAAATAGTCATCACGGGCAAGAACAGCCAAAAATAGTTCCAAGGAAAAACAAAATATGTGCGTTTAAGCCAACCCAGCAGCCGTCGTGGACCGTGGACAGAAGACATCGAGGACGAGGAGCCGGACACATCATTATCAGCGTCGTTGAAGCAGCCAGAAGCAGTTCTAGCAAAAGGTGCAACTGTGAACAAAGAAGCAGATGGAGGCTCTCGCCGTGGCACACTATAAACCACATGTTCAGAAACATCAGTAGAACGTACAGCAATTTGATCAAAAGATTCCATATTAATCGCCGTCGGTGGAACAATCACAAGATCATCATCCACCCTCCCCAAGCTCGGAGAGGAAACAGTGTTGGTGAAAATCACCTGCAGCGGGACTTCTTCCCCAGTAGTGAGAGGGATTCCGGAACTACTGGGTGTCCCTCTTGGTCTGCTGTGCAGAATCGGCCACATGTTGTAACTTGACATTATCAATGGAAACAAAGCGATTTCCTTTGGCCCCTCGCAGCGGTGGTAAAATCACAGTTCTCGTGCCGCTCACCCCCAACACAGGGACAGGTTCTCGATAAGAAGAACCAAATTCTTTTTTAACTGCGACCTTTTCACGCACTAAATCCCCAATCCTGGGTATCCAACCAGTAGGTGTTACTGGCTCATCCTTAATTCCTGAGGAGGCAGCACTGGCAGAAGAGTTATCTTCATGGAATTGTTGTAAATCCTGCAAAACAGTGACACGATCATTTATGTCAAAGGGCGTATCTGCCGCCTCCACACCAGGACATCTAGATCAGGAACATACATTCGTGTTCCAATCAGGCACTCATATGAAGTACGACCCCCCAGTGACCTTCTAGGCAAGTTATTAAGTGCTCTCTGTACTCCATATAGGTGGGCTAGCCAACCACGACCCGTACCTATAACTCTGGCCGTTAAGGACTGCTTTAAATCACGATTTAAACGCTCCACAACAGAATTTCCCTCGGGATGAAATGGAGACGAGAATTGGAGTTGGACCCCCAACGAAGCCATGGTGTCCCTGAATGCCTTAGAGGCAAAAGCAGGGCCCTGGTCCGAATGAAAAGCCGCAACTGCAAATATATTGACAAAGATGCACAAATCTTTAATAACAGATCGAGCGTCAGCCGAGCGTTGTGGCCAGACCCACACAAATCTGGAGCACGAATCCACAGCAACCAATATATATTTGTATGCACTATCTGGTGTCAGCGGACCACAATGATCCAAGTACACACACTGTAATGGTCTATTTGAAATCAGAAGGGGCGTCTGCTGCGGGCGTCTAGCCGACGATGCTTTAATTTGTTGACAAACGTCACAACAAAGGACATATTGCTTCGTCTCTTTATAGAGACCAGGCCACCGGTAACGAGCCTGTAAAAGTGAAATCGTGGCAGCCACCCCAGCATGTGCAGAAGCCACCCCCTCATGTGCTGCAGAAATCAATCGAGGTCTCTCAATTTTATTGGGAATTTGACGTACACGAATGCCTGGAATTGTAACAGTAGCATTCAGCGCACCATTCAAGCAGTAACTATATTTTGAAGGAAATCCTTTAGGAAAGGGCGTGCCATCAACCGTAGCCTTTATGGCAGCCGACATTTCTGTGTCTGGTTTGGTACTCGAACGAGTCACTGCGGCCATAGTGGCGACAGCCACTGCCGATTTCGCGGCTTCATCAGCCAAAGTATTCCCAGCAACGTGTATTCCAACGCGTTGGTGTCCAAGTGTATGCACAACATGGACTTTAGGAAGCGTTTCCTTCAGATCCGCAACCTTACCCCACAACATTTTATGTTTAATGGTGTTGCCTTTAAAATCTCTGAACCCATTCATCTTCCAATAGTGTAGATATTCGTTGAAAGACTGCACACAGTAGTAGGAGTCACAGACCAGCAAGGTTAAAAGCGCCGGATCCGCGTGCTCCAACGCTAACAATAGAGCTTTGAGCTCAGCCAGCTGTGCCGTGCAATCCCCCAATGTTTAGTATAAGTATGTCGGGGGCAGAACACGACCCCCTCCATAGTGCCGCTCACCACCGCACATGTGGCAGAATACTGTTGTTTAGTCCCAACCGCTGGTTGCGCAGAGCCATCGGTATACATGACCACCTGATATTGGTCAATAGGCAACGTACCAGCAGGAACAGGGTATTCCATTTCATATTGAAGAAATTCTTGAGTCTGCAGTTTAGGGTCAAATATGTAATCTACATCAGTGGCTGTCAAAGACGTAGCCCATTGTATCCATCGCGGGTGCAAAGCTTTCGAATTTGGAACACTCGCTTTTGTAACTGCCTCTAAGGCTGGAATTGGGGAAACGACAACGATGCGTTGACCCTGGGCCAGAGGTCTTTCTTTAATAACAGCCATCTGTACTGCAGTGAGAATTTTCTCAGTCTGTGCAAAACGTTGTTCTGCAGCAGAATACAAGTGAGACTTGTATGCAATCGGGACTGTCTCCCCCTCATTAAAGGTGACATAAGTAAACCCAACAGCCGCAGGTATCACCCTGATGACTAAATGTGTCTTATTGTCCCGTGTGTGTAAGTGTTTAACTGCTAAGAGATCACTTTGTAATTCTCGTAGTATGTGTGTATGTTCAATCGTCCAAAATCTACTCAAAAAATTCAGGCGAATCAACTCGTATAAGGGTTTTATACGCGTCGCATAATCAGGAATGTAAGTTCTGCCAAAATTAAGAAACCCCAACAATGACTGGAGCTTCCGAACCGTATTAGGAGGCTGCAATAAAGCACATTTCTCCAAAAAATGTGGCGCTAAGCTCTTGCCCTCACTCGACAACTCATATCCCAGGAAAATGACGCTGAGGAAGGCAATCTTTGATTTCTTAAAATTAAACTTATAGCCAATATCAGCAAACCCCACAACAATGCGCGATACACGCCTTAGATGTTGCAGAATCTCATCATCTGTCAGATATATGTCATCAACATATGATAATGCTTCAGGGTCGAACTCATGCAGCATTTCAGTTACACGAGCCGAAAACAGTCCTGGGCTATTCTTATACCCCTGAGGCAAACGACAAAAAATTTTCTGAGAGCCAAACGCACTGAAACAGGTATAGTCCCGACTCTCGGGCGCTATATTCTGGCAGAAAAATCCATTCGAGATATCTAATGTTGTCTTGTATTTCTTACGCACTATATTATTCATAAGCGCTGCGCTGTGTAAATTCTGTATTGCATATGTGCGTGTATGACTATTCAAATGTCGGTAATCCACCACTATCCCATATGAATGGTCCGGTTTAGCAGCCGGAAACAAGGGATTATTCATCGGCGAGACACAGGGCTCAATGACACCCTGATACTCCAATTGTGTAAGAATTTTCCCAACCGATGCCCTTGCTTCAAATTTGATAGGATACTGCAGTTGTGGCTGAGGTTCGCCCTTTATCGGAATTACATGATAAGGTGATTGTCTGTCCCACCCCACGTTATTTCTATACAAGGCGGGAGCCTGTGCTAGAGCCCATGATTTACTATAGGACTCCGCTAGTTCTCTCGGAACAAGTGGTGAGAAGGAAGGTGTAATAACCTCCTCCCCAACCAGACAGTCGCGAACAAAGTCAGGTGGCCAATCCTGTTCGGCCAGCAGAACATCATATGATTTTACCACATGGTCCCAAAAAATGGCGTTTATAATATGGTCAATGTCCCCTTCCAATCGCAGAGTCACTTCATATACTCTATCAGGATCAGAGACTCGCATATCCGCCGTCTCGACTTGTATGAAGTCATCAGTTGCTTTCACCTCCAGATGCTCTAGAAGACTCCGGCGAACTATTGTGACCTCTGCCGCGCTGTCTAACAGTGCTAACGCCCATGTCTTGTTCGTCAAGAGAACTCTCTTCTTGAGCGGCATGTCTAACTGAGACTGCTGCCACTTTCTTCTTTTTAAATTGCTGTTTTTGTTGCAGCGGTTTCTCTTCTTGTTTAATAGAAACCTCCGCTGAGTGTTGTGAATCCTGTCTCGGTTTCACGTACTCCGTCCTCCGCTCTGACCGCCCACCTCTCTCACTTCTCTTTTCCGAGGAGTCCTGAAAGGAACGAGATTGGCGTGTATCAGTATATTGATATCTATCAGGCGTCTTCAAAGTATCCCTATTCCTGAGATTATACTTATTCTGTGGGTTCTCCGGTTGCGGAGACTGCCCACCATCTTTCTTAGGTGTTTGCTGTTTCTTTTCCCAGCGCTTTTTCGAACCCTCAGGTTGTTGCTGTTTAGCATTATCTTTATTATTTTTACCCTGCAACTGGGGTTTTTGTGGTCTGGCCCCTAGGCTATCACGACCAATACTAGAATATGTTTCTGCTATTATTCTCGGAAGCTCCTGCTCCTGATTAAGCAGCGGAACATCCCGAAGACGCATTCGCACTGCTAGTGCTACTGCCTCTCCTTTGAGATTACTCAAAATAATAGAAGAAACTGTGGCAAAATTGCCCAGCAACTGCATGCCCAAATCCAAGGCAGGGGCAGCCCCATATTCATCTTGAATCTGTTTAAGCACGTCCGGTAAATTAGCTACTGTCGGTGTACCGTGTGCCGTCGTGTAGAGCGCTGCAAACACCGTGCCCCAGGTATTACAAAGGTCCACCGGAGGAACCATCCCATACGGCAAACACATCGTCAAAATTCTATGTTTATCCTGAGGTCCTGTATGGGGAAATACTGCTTCCAGCGTATTAATTTTTTGCGCCAGCCAAAATGGAGTCTCCTCTCGTTTAGCCGGTACTTTACCCATAACAGAGTGTACAGTGGCCGGATTAATACCCAGAACCACTGCCTGTGGGTGCGCTGGAGCAGCACGCGCTGCATTCGTATTTAGTGTCTGCATTACAAACTGAACTAATCGTCTATATGTAGCCGTTAATTCTGTATATAAACGACGAACTTCAACCACTGCCAATTGAGCAGCCGCAGGATGAGGTGTGTATGTAGCCAATAAAGGCCAGGTAGGACCATCATTACTCAGCGGACCTAACCTAACTTGTGCTACTGTGTGTGGGAGGGCGCCATCAAGCCAATTATGGTGTTCTTGATAAAATAGAGGTATTTCTAAATAAGCGTAAGCCCTGTATTGTCCAGGGACACTCGCAGTGTATTCGTGAAAAGTATTTGTTCCCCCATCCACTGCTGGAAATCCGACCCAAGAATAAAAAAGTTCCGTTCTATAGGCTGCATGGGCGTCCACCACAAAAGTGACTGGACCCCCCTGGACTGTCAGTCCATGTGTCAACAGATGTCCCGTGAGCGGGTGACGCATATTAATTGCTATATTCACTACATTAGGATTCGCCATTTTATAAAAAATAGCTTCAGGTCAGAGAAGGCACACCAATATCGGGGTTTTTCCTTTCAAAGTTCAAGCTTCAACAACCAACCACTAAGCAATAGGAAGCACCTATGCCGTGGCGGCGGAAAACCTCAGCCCCACGGACGTCTCAGTATACAGAACTGAGGAGTCAAAGTATATATGAGACCAAGAGAGACAGTCGGACCTAATCATTAGAGCCAGACCAAACGTTGGCGACGCCATGTCGCGTGGGCTCTCATTATTCTAAATGAGACTACTGGATTTCTAGGTAGCAGGATCTATAACGGTGTGGGGGACTGAGTCTGACCCACGTGTAAAGAACTCTGTCACCCTAAATCCGGTTTTTGCTCCGGCTAACTAGCAGTGCCTCATTTCTCCCATGTGGAAGGAATGATTCGGCAGCCGAGCACATGACATCTTTGGAACTCCTCAGGGAAGTCGTGGTTACTCAGATCCAAACCAACTCTCTTATTTCCAATATGATCTCATATACAAATGACAAAGACAGTATAAGTTTTATATAATGTTTTTAATAAAACAACTGTATTTTAGATATTAAGGCGTGAGCCGCAATAACCAGAACGATACAACACAGTAGGATTGAAATAGTCACCAGGAGAGTAAAACATAAGAACAAAGCTATCATATTGTCTAACAGTTTCTACTCTCCCTCTACTTGTTCTTTTTATAGCACAGCATGTTAAGCTTCTAGCTTGCCTATTAGAATCACTGTGGAGACACCAGCCCTCATACCTGAGCAAAGACCTGTGATCTTGGTTCAGCATCTGCAACGAGGCGGTCAGCGTCTAGTTGTGGTTCCCTGGTCGGAATCTCCCTCTTGCGTGTATCGAGACAAGGAAGTGATTTTATAACTAACATGTCAACGTGATCACAAAATGTCCCTACGCAGGAATGCCAAGTCTAAAATCCTACCACGTCTATCGGCAATGTACCAGACTGTATCCTTGACTGAAGCACAGAGAAAATATGTTATGGAGAACTCCAGTGCTGAAGTAGGCAAAACAGTGTGATATGAATAAAAAACAACACCGTAGAACTGGCTATTTGAAAAATAACAGTACGAAGCCTAATAAAAAGCATGTAGAGCAAAGTGCACAGAGGCTCTAAGCTGTCAGAAAATGAATAAAATATATTCAGGGCAAAGTGCACAAAGGCCTAAAGCCTGAAGCTAAAGCACAATTAATACGTAAAACTAACCACACCACACCATAGCCTTGTCCAAAGAAGAGCTTGAGTCATTCATGGAGTTGAGAGAGTGCATGTGCAGGGCACCAGCTTTGGGTATGCCCGATTATACAAAGCCTTTTCTATTGTTTTGTCATGAACGTGATGCTTATTCTTTGTCTGTCTTGATACAGGTCCATGGAGGTGCAAATCGCCCTGTAGCATATTTTTCAGCTACCTTGGACCCCGTCGCAGCAGCCTTACCGGGTTGTTTGCGCGCAGTTGCAGCAGTTGGTCAGCGCCTTATGCAATGTGAAGGCATAGTAATGGGATACCCCCTAACAGTAATGGTTCTGCATTCAGTTGAAATTTTGTTGACTCGAACCAAAACATAGCACATGACAAATACTCGACTTACCAAATATGAGACAATCATACTGGGGTCACCCAATGTTTCGCTGAAACGATGTACTGTGTTGAACCCGGCAACTTTACTTCCTGCTGAGAATGCTGAAGTTAATAATGAGGAAGAAGTTGAGCATGACTGTCTTGAGGTAACAGAACTATGTACCAAACCACGACCTGATATTCAAGACACACAGCTAAAAGAAAATGACTGCATTATGTTTGTTGATGGGTCTTGTTTGAGAGATTCCATCAGAACACTGAGAGCTGGTTACGCTGTATGTACCATAGCTGGTATCATCGAAGCTTCCTGGCTCGAGAGAGTGTTTTCCACACAAGTGGCAGAGTTGATTGCCCTTACCAAGGCATGCCACGCAGCTGTAAATCTGAGAGTCACTATCTATACTGACAGCAGGTAAAATTTGGAATTGTACATGATTTTGGCCAACTGTGGTCGCAGAGAGGTTTCATGACCTCTTCTGGTTCTCCTGTGAAAAATGGTGAACAAATAAAGGATTTGTTACATGCAATTCAGTTACCTCTTGAAATTGCCGTGGTGAAATGCAATGCTCACGTTAGATCACAAGACTTTGTATCCATGGGGAACGGCTACGCAGATCAAGTCGCAAGGTTTTGCGCATTGAACTGTATATCGTTCAAGGATCAGTGGGAATTGTTACCACAAACTGAAAATGACACATGCTTGAACCTTGCATTAAGGGTGGTGGATACCCTAGATGAGCTAAAGACACTACAGGGTTGTGCTAGCAAAGAGGAAAAACACTCCTGGCAAAGAATGCATTGTGTACAGAGAGCTGACGACTTGTGGGTCTCAGAGGAGGGGAAATTAGTTTTGCCAAACAGTCTTCTGTCACAGTTCGCTAGGCTCTATCATGGATAGGTTCACCTTGGAAGGGATGCAATGATCAGGTCATTCAAAATCGATTGGTTCAACCCAAAGTTCAGACATGCCGCAGAGGTTACCTGTCATAGGTGCATCATCTGTCAACTGTGGTAACTTTGAGCCACATTGGGAGAGCTGGTGGTCCATTTATCAAGATGAAAATGGATTTCATTGAGATGCCTGTTTGCGGAGGATTGAAGTATGTGTTGCTGATTGTGTGTGTTTTTAGTCACTGGATTGAAGCCTACTCCACACGTAGAAATGACAGTCTCACAGTTGCAAAGCTGCTGCTTAGGGAACTAATACCCAGGTTCGGGTTTCCGGTCTCTATAGAATCAGATAGGGGCAGACACTTCGACAATGAGGTGATCAAACTCCTGTGTGCCGCATTAGACATCGAACAAAAGCTGCATTGTATCTACCGCCCTGAGGCATCAGGACTAGTAGAGCAAATGAATGGTACCTTGAAATCGAGGATGGCAAAAATGTGCGCAGCTGCCAATATGAAATGGCCAGATGCATTACCCTTAGTGCTGATGTCAATGAGGAACACCCCTGATAAGAAGACAGGACTATCACCCCATGAAATCCTCATGGGTAGAGCTATGAGGTTACCCGCAGTACCTGCAAATGCTCTAGTGAATATCACAGATGATATGGTGTTGGACTACTGCAAAGGCTTGGCTGATGTGATTTGCTCTTTTTCTCACCAGGTAGAAGCTAACACATTGCCACCGATTGGGGTTCAGGTCACATCCTGCAAGCCGGTGACTGGGTGGCTGTCAAGAAGCACGTGAGAAAGTGGTGTTTGGAGCCGCACTGGAAAGGGCCATATCAAGTAATCTTGACAACAACTACCGCTGTGAAATGTGCAGGCGTTACAAACTGGATACATGCCAGTCACACGAAGAAGGTAACGTGTCCAACTGACGAGGAACTTGAAGTTTCCAGCACAACAGTTCCAGAGAGAGAGAAGTCTCAGGGCCAGGAAACAGCCAAGAAGGAACTGAGACTGCAGGAGAGCCCACTGAGAACAGCCTAGTCCCTCAAACAGTGAATAAGTTCAAGAGAGGTGACAGTGTGCCTATCTCAGTAGAGGCAGCAGGAGAACTAAATCAAGGAGAGGTTCTCCCAGAAGTAGACGGATACGGGTTAGAACTTGAACCCATCACAGAAGAAGAAGAAGGGGAAATAATAGAAAGAGACCAAAGTGTACCGGCATCCCCTGAGCCAGTTGCAGGTCCATCAAGCGAAAACACCATATTACAAGAGGAGGGTGCTGTTCAACGTCCTGAAAAGACAAATCTGAAGAAGACGCACAAGGGTGATAACTGGCCAGAGAAACCGGTCACAAGGGTAAGAAGTGTACCAGGTGAAACAATAACAGAAGGGACAGATACACCCCGAATAGAAGATCTAAGTGAAGGAGAATTGCAAGGTGAACGCAGATTGAAAAGAAAGAGAATCGCAAATAGAAGGTACACAGGTCCTGAGTGGGCGTATGCAACAACATCTGAATGGCAACAAGAATTCCTAGCGTTCTGTTTTGATCGAGAAGTACCAGGCCAATACTACGGTACCTGAAATAACTCAAAGAAAATACTTTGTTAACATTAAAAACTTGGAAAACTAAAGAAAAGAGGCTTATAAATTACCGGATGCGACATTGATTACCTGATTTGACTCTGAGAAACCTGATTATGACAAGATGCTAACCTGATTTGACAAAGGGGGTCCTGGAGTTAATGAAAACGCTGTAAATATACGCTGAAAGAAAGAGACTTTTCGTCCTCAAGTTGATTGTTATTCTGCTATCTGATTCTATACAGACATGGCTTTTAATAGAGGTAGTAACAAGAAGGGTAAGGTGTGTGGTTGGTTAAGCCTTATAATAGGTATTGTGTGTGCAATAATAATTGTGGGAGTGATTGTGGGAATGCCGTGGTTAGATAAGAAAACAACTAACGCTGTTTCAAAGCCTGAGACTACAACGTTAACACCTTGGGAAAGATTTGAGCAGGATGCAAGACACTTGCGTGAGGGAACTAATTCGAAGGGGAAGCTTTCAACTAATGTCTTCTATTGCTTGCTGAATGAGTATGTTGAGACCATGGATGCGAAAAACTGTTATGTGTGCACCAAGATTCCTTCATCAGTGCAAGAAGGGGTCACCTATCACAGCCTTCCGTTGCCCATCGGGATAAGCTGTAGCTTGCTACTAACACGATTCTATAATCAAGAGCATGTGCAATACTTTTATTCAAATATGGATGTTGTGTTTTCTTTTGTGCCTGTGATTGAGTTTCTGAACAAGCTAGCTAAAGAGCAAAATATAAAAATAGAGGTTTCTTTGAACCAACGCTTACATTTGGAACAGCTTATGCACACCGCAACAATCTGACCTGCTTATTGTCACCTGTAGAGAAAAGCTTCTTAGATCACACTTATGATAGACGCAAAGCAGTGAAGGAGAGATTAGAAAAAGGGGTAGAAAAACGCACATATGCAAATGATTATACTTACACCGCAAACAAGACACAAGGCAAATTAGCTATAGATGCATTACATGTAGTTAGGCTTTGTATATATAGGCCAAAATCTGAGCAGGACAATTTGTTTGTGGGAACGAGTGAATGCCGACATGTGTTTTTGTTTCAGAGTAAATGGACATTTATGTTGAATGGACAGGATCCAGCGATCCCTGGGATCTATTACATCTGTGGGCTTAATGCTTATTACCGTCTCCCTAAGGGATGGTATGGGACATGTTATTTGGGAATAGTTTTCCCAAAGATTTACCAGATTGATGACTTAAAGCAAATACCTAAAACGTCTGAATAACAACATACTAGACAAAAACGAGAATCAGTGGCTGCTGTCATTGGTGACATATTTGGAGCCATAATCCCTTCAGTAGGGGTTATCTTGAACTCCATGAAGATTCAAAGGTTGTCTACTATTGTGGATAACATGCTGACAAATTTTACAGGGGCAATACTCCTGATGGATACTGAACTTGCTGCAGAAAGAGCTATGACTCTTCAGAATCGGCTTGCTTTAGACATTCTTTTGGCAAAGAGTGGAGGGGTCTGCAAGATGCTCAATGAGCGTCATTGTTGCTCATTCATTTCAGATAATAGTAAAATGATTAGAGGTATTCTTACTAACCTAACTAGAGATAATGCAGATTTGAAAGATTTGAAGGAACCTGGAGTGTGGGAGAAATTTGGAAAGGGAATTGCCAGAGTAGGGAGCTGGTTTAGCAACATTTGGAATGGGGTACTTGCAAAAATACTAGTGGGTCCATTAATTGTTCTGGCCTGTCTTTTAGGATTATGGGGAGCACGCAAAATTAATGATAAAATTAAAAGAAATTGGACAAAAAGAACCAGGAGGAATGAAGAAAGTGAAAGGGAGAAAATGTTCAACGAAATTTGGGAAAGTTCTCACAAGGGACAAGATGTTGAAATGCGCATTATACGTAAAGTGAAAAATTAAGTGAAAGGTCAAAGGGAAAGGTTAGTGGGATGACGAGCGTCATCAGAGGAGGGACTGAGAGAGCGTAGCTTATATAATCTATATTAACATGAAATGTTTATATATTAATGTGTGATGATACCGCATAGAAACTATAATAATAGCAATTTTGCTTAAACGTGCACTTGAATTATGACCACGATGAGTGGCCACCAATGTATACGCAAACTAATAATGATGAATAAAATGTTTATGTTATGTTCAAATTAAGCTTCTATTAACATTTGCATTATTGAATCTGTATTGAAAATCCTCATAGGCCTAAGTTAGCGCGAGCTGCAGCTTAAATGCATTTTTCTGTTTTTCAGTGTGCTGACTCACAAGGGGCCATGACCTCGCAATGTTCTTTTTCTTCAAACTTGGAAGATGAATGTAACCATGTTAAATCCGTTCCCAGGTGCATCTTCTGTGCTCTGGAATAAATGTTATAATATATTGAAACAAGTATAGATTAATGTAATGTACAAGGTCATTTAAACCGGGGACGACAAAGGAACTGCTGACCATAAGATGTACAAAGAATTACTAAGAGATGAAGTAACACTGGATGTGCCACCTCTGAAGACGTCAATTACGAAGACCAATCAAAGACTTGTAAACTAATATGGGGTGAAGATTGGAATTACCTAATGTCAAATGTAATAGGTTAAAGATAGTGGGGTATAGCAAGTGTCCAATAGAATTTTGGGGGAATGTACTACGAAAAAGGGCTAAAACCCATGTCACAGGAAGTCGAGGGGGCGAGTTAGGGAATGCTATTGATTTTATCCAGAAACTTTGTCACCCTGATTGGTGACTTGAGACTTATTAAAACCATCGTCACCCGTAGGCTGCCTATTTACACTTTTCCTCCTTATGAGGGAAGTGCCCCTTATGCCCTTTAGTTGAGCCCTGACTGATGGCGATTTGACTGATGTCCTGAAGACGAAGACTGAACCTGTGCGCTGACCTAATCTTTGGAGGGTAATTATGACAATGCATTTGTAATTTGTCTGTTTGCTTTTCCTTTCTAGGTACCAACTGCTTGTTTTGACAGAGACCATAGTTAGATGTTTTCCAAATTGGTGTTCTAAATTGTTTTGCATGAAGCCCAACATGCGAATGCTAATCAGTGGTTTACCAAAACCGACGCAAATAGACAAACGACTGACATTATTCTATGTTGAACTGATGCGTTATTGACACTCTGCTATTCTTGATCTATGTTCACGCCGTGCTATGTTCTGATGTTTGTGATTCTCGCGTTAATGAAATCTTATCACAGTTGCCACATCGTGACTATGCTATTATGCTTCTTGGTATTGAGATTAACCCTTTTGCTCGTAGATTGTAACCAATAGGGAATAAAATTCATAAAATACTATTAAACTGGTGTGGTTATTCATGGCTGAAAGGTCATGGTAGCATCGTTGAATTGATTAATGACTTTGACTAAAGTGAAATGTATTGTTGTGATAAATATTGATGACATTATTGATATATTGAATGATATACTGATCAGCTATCTCGTCCTACGGTGTCTCTCAACTGGGTCAAAAGATTAATTGGCCTAAAACGAGTCCTAATGTGTAATAAATTAACATAAAGGGACGCGTTAGCAATACCATTCCTCAAAATGACTTCTTTCTTTCACACTGTCTTACATTTGAAAGGCACATATGCAGAGAAAAACAATTGATAATGACACTTATTCTGTGTTCCCCAAAGTCTCCCGATATAAATGATACCTCACTTGTGTGGTAGGTCTAGTCTCTGCAACAGGAAACACTCCAAAACTCAAAGTGGACAAAGCAAATTTTTGCACTAAAAACTGACCCTTTTTTTGCATTGTGCATAGCTGTGGATTTTGGGGTGTAGCTCAGTTGGCACCTAGGGAAATCTAGCAAACCTGTACATTTTCGAAAACTAGACACCTATGCAAATCCAGGATGGTGTGGCTTTTATGGTTTCACCACGTTCTGGTACCCAGAATCCCTCGCAAACCTCTAAATTTGCCTAAAAAACACATTTCACCACATTTCTGTGAAGGAAAGTTCTGGAAGCTGTGGAGAGCTACAAACTTCCTTGCACCAGGCGTTCCCCCAAGTCTCTTGATACAAATGGTACTTTACTAGTATGAGTAGACCTTGTGCCTGTGACAGGAAACAGCCCAAACATAACATGTATGCAGCACATTTTTACATTGAAAACTGACCTTCTTTTCCCTATGTGGTTAGCTATAGATTTGGACCCCAATTCAGACAGCACCTAGGGAAACCTAGCCAACCTGTACATTTGTGAAGACTAGACACCGTGAGAACAGTAACACATTTTCCTCACATTTCTGTGATGGAAAGTTCTGAAAAACTGTTGGGAGCCAAAATACTTCCCTCCACCTGGCATTCCCCCAAGACTCCCATTACAAATGGTACCTAACTTGTGTGGGTAAACCTAATGCCTACAACAGGAAATGGCCCAAAACACAACATGTGTGCAGCGCAATTTTCTACTGAAAACTGACTCCCTTTTTCTGATGTGGGTAGCTCTAGGTTTGTACCCCACCCCAGCTGGCACCTAAGGAAACCTAGTCAACCTGTACATTTCTGAAAACTAGACATCTAGGGCTATCAAGGGTTGGCTGGTTTGAATGGCTGTCCCAACTTTTTTTTAACCAAAATTCCATGCGAACCTCAAACTGTGAGAAAAAAAAACATTTTCCTTAACATTTCTGTGATGGAAAGTCCTGGAAACTGTGGGGAGCAACAAACTTCCTTCTACTGGGCATTCCCCCAAGTCTCCTGATAAAAATGGTACCTCACTTTTTGTGGGTAAACCTAGGGCCCGCAACAAAAACAGCCCAAAACCACAACATGTATGCAGCACATTTTTCCACCAAAAACTGACCCTATTTTACCGATGTGGATAGCTCTTGGTTTTGGACCCTAGCTCAGCCGGCAACTAGGGAAAACTAGCTATCCTGTACATTTTTGAAAACTAGATTCCTAGGGAAATCTAGGAAGGTGTGACGTGCATGGATCCTACCAGGTTTTCTTACCCACAATGCCCTGCAAACCTCAAACTTTTTCAGAAATAGCCCATTTTCGTTACATTTATGTGATGGAACCCTCTGGAATCTACAGGAATCCACAAAATTCCTAACACCCAGCATGGCCCCACCTTCACTGATAAAAACTATGCCCCAGCTGTGTGGCTGGGCCTGGTGCAGTGACAGGAATGGATAAAACCAAGGACAATGGGAGTGCTTGTGTGGATACTCCTATTGATCTTGGTTGGATCCGCTCCTGTCCCTGGAACTTCTCTTGGGTACAGCAAGTTTTTCAAATCCACATTGCATTCTCCAACACCAAATATTCTTTGACATCCTCATTGTTTTACTAAAATGGCTTGGCACTTCAGAGTAAACTTGGATGATGGACCCATCTTGGTACCCATTCAGGAGTAGTAGGGTAGTCATTTTTTTCTATCTGATGCATCATAGACACAATTCATAGATGAACTTTGCACCAACACATGCTGAATTCTGAAGTAAGACCAGCCCTAAACTTAAGCAAATTGTGATGCTGTATCAAAATGGCTGGATCTGATTCACAGGTTGGTAGTAGATAAATATATTTGCCATAAGCTGTTATGTTTGACATTTAAGCTCATCAAAGGATCTGCATAATATTATCTCACGTAAATAATTGTGAGTCACTACCTTGCTTGTAACTTCAAATCGAGCAAATATGGCCTCTTTTAATCATCTTGAGTAAACAACCAGTGGAAGAGAGACTTGACATTGCTAGAAATTGAGTCCCTGGTTGGCAGTCAAGTAGAGCTCTGTCCAAGCAGGGACCCTCACTCTAGTAAGGGTAAGGGAGATACACAGCTCAGATATCCCCTGTTCACCCCCCTTGGTAGCTTGGCACAAGCAGTCAGGCTTATCTCGGAGGCAATGTGTATAGTATTTGTACAATCCCACACTCAAGCACTCAACACCAATTTAGTAAATAGCTAATATTTATCTGAGAAAAACAAGACCATTACAACAGAAATCCAACATACACAAGCAAAGTTATGAATTTTTGAAGATTAAACTTAAATGTAGCTCTTAGAAACACAAATGCTTCAATTTGGTGTTATCACGGTGTCTTGACTGAGTCGTTCCAAACAATCCAACGCCAATGGCGTCAGTCACAGAGTAGCATGGACCCCCAGGTACAGTACATTTTGAATGTGAGGAACAAGCTAATTCAATGAGTCAGGGAAGGAGGGCATCGCTGGATATGGTGCAGCATGGGTTTTCGTGCTGCGAAGCAGTGGAGCGGAGGCATCGGTGCGAAGCATCAGGTCCTGCTGTGAAGCAGAGGAGATGAGGCGGTGTCAGTGGGATGCTTCGGTTCCTTACGCTCCGGCGGGGTTGATGTCTGGCAGGTCAAGAAATGGTGGGGCGACCTCAGGAGGTCCCAGTCACACCATGGGGCTGCAGGTGCTGCAGCGGAGTCGGGTGTCACAGACATTGGTGACACGGCACTCAGGACTCACAAAGCCATGGGACGTAAGCAGGGCTGCGTGCTGTCAGTCCTGCAATGTCAGTTGGGGTCATCACAGTCCATTGGGGGCCACGGCTTTGGTTGCAGGCAGTGTTGCAGGAAGAGGCAGCGGCATCAGTCTGTGCTTCATCCGGCATTGGTGCACTTGGTTATTCTTGGTTTTCAACCAGCTTTCACTCTCAACAGCCCAGAGATAGGAATAGGCACCACAAGGTGGGTTAGGATCCACAGCAAGTAAAACCATAGGCTGATAGATTAAATCTTTGCTGTCCCTGAGACTTCTTATCAGGAGGCAAGCTCAGTCAAAGCCCTTGGAGAAACTTCACAAGCAGGATACACAGCAAAATGCAGTCTTTGTCCTCTTTAAAGCAGAAGCAGCAAAGCACACACAGCAAAGGGGCAGTACTCCTCCTCCAGCTCTTCAGCTCTTCTCCTTGGCAGAGGTTCCTCTTGAGCCAGAAGTGTTCTAAATGTCTCAGGTTTTGGGTCCACTACTTATACCCATTTCTGCCTTTGAAGTAGGCAAACTTCAAAGGAAAGTCTCTGTTGTTGACAAGATCCTGTCTTGTCCAGGCTTGGCCCCTGACACACACCAGGGGGTCAGAGACTGCATTGTGTGAGGACAGGCACAGTACTTTCAGATGCATGTGTCAGCTCCTCCCTCCCTATTCTAGCCCAGGAGACTCATCAGGATATGGAGGACACTACCCAGATCCCTTTGTGTCACTGTCTAGAGAGAATTCCCAAACAACCCAACTGTCAGTCTGACCCAGATGTGGGTTCCACAAACAGGTAGGGGCATAGAATGGTTAAGCTTTCTAAAAGTGGCATTTTCAAACTGACAATCTAAAAACCAACTTTACCGAAAGATGTATTTTTACATTGTGAGATCAGAGACCCCAAATGCCATATTTCTATCTCGTCCCAAAGAAAAACTCCACTTTATTTATATTTAATGGCAGTCCCCATGTTAACCTGTGGGAGAGATAGACCTTACAATAGTGAAAACTGAACTTGGCAGTATTTCACTATTAGGACATGCAAAACACATCAGTACATGTCCTACCTTTAAAATAAACTGCACCCTGCCCAAATTTAAGAGGGACTTGCACCTCCTCACGCCATATTATTGTCATTTATCATGATGCTAATGTGGCTCAACAAGGCCAAAATCACCACACCATATTTACAAAGTGGCGCAATGCATGCCTTGCACCACTTTGTAACCCCTTGCACCACATTATGCCTGCGCCAGGCATAATGTATGCAAGGGGGGAATTCCCCTGTTAGAGGGACCGCAAAAATGTCACAGTGAAATCTTTGAGATTTAAATAATTCTACAAGTCATCTTCAAAATTATTAAAGCAGAATAAAACAGTATAGTAAATTGGAATTTGTGATTTTGTCATTATAACGCTTGCCACTTTGGTCAGCACAGCCTTTGAAGATACAAAATCACTTTGATACCTCTTGTAATGCATTTATGTTAAATTGTTGACAAATGAATGTCAGCCATCACCCAAAGAATGGCCCAAATTTAAGAGGGCCTAGTGCCTCCTTGCGCCATATTATTTTTATGACACTAATGTGGCTCAATGAGGACAAATTTGCTGTGCCATATTTACAAAATTTATGAGATTCCACTGCACCATTTTTTGTGGCATTTTTTAACGCTTGCACAGAGCAGGTCTTAAAAGGAGGCACACCAATATTTTTAATGGGCTTCCATGTACTTTGAAAGATTATCACCAACATTTTAGGCACTAATCCTGCGAAGTACAACAAAAGCATCAAACAAATTGACACTATTGTCCCTAACCTGTGCCATGGTGCACCGTATGTCTAATATGGCGCACACATGGTAATGTGAGGGGGGTGCAAGAAAAGTGACACTGCATTTAACTCTGGCACTACTTAGTTGCTGCATCTTGTGAAAACATCTCATTGCTTGGTAAATCTGATTAGCAGAATTTTTCTGAGAAGTGTAAGGTTCAGCTGTGCTCTTGGCAGCAGACTGAGAATATCAATGTGTGTGGACCCAGTTCTTCAAAGCATTGTTTCCAGTAGACTGAAACCAAGAAGAAAGGACGCAATATATAATTCACACCCACAAAACAGGAATGTACAATTCTCACACCGACTGGTTTGTAAATGGGAAAGCAATTTGTGATGGGACCTAAATAGCTCTCATTATAAATTGCACATTCACAGGAGGTCACATAACCTGTCTAAATAATGTTAATGATGCAGGTCACAATTTGTGACCCAAGTGAATGACTGCCGCTTCGAGGATGGATGTTGGCAAATGACCGCAGTCATAATTTATTGATACATTCCTTTTGGTATGTCCCTTTCATTCCCACTCCTATTTATGATCCAGAATGGATCATAAAAGGGCTTCTGTACATTAAGAAAAGCCCTTCTGTGGTCTCATTTCTGTCATTTTGTGAATCGCAGGATTTGTGTCCAAAGAGCCTTTGTACATAATTCCCACAACTATTTGGCACATACATCAATACTAATAAGGTTTTACGTAGATCTGTAACAGCAACTGTATGGCTGATATCCAAAACTATCCATTACAAACAAAAAGTAGTCGATGATAGACGTCTCAGTTGCTAAAGAAACAAATTCAAATTTGTCTTTGGCCAATGATAATCGCAGAGCAGAAGATGGCTTCCACAGTTGAAAAGCTCTACAGGAGAAATATGTTACAAAATTGAGTTTGACATAACATTACATAGGATATGCTGTCAAGTGATGAATGTATTGAAGAACTTGAGAGTGTTGCTTGTGTGAAATCTAATCAGCATTAGTTTAGGTTTGACACCCATTGTCTTGTACCAGGATGTTTTGTGCATGGTATGTAGAACTTTGGCTCTATCTTTGGGTTCATGAAGGGGCTCATGAAGTGACTGATAGGGCCTTGCTCCTTCAAGTTGAAGCCCATTCTTGAAATCTTTCTTTGCTCCTACTCCAATACATCAATGGATGTTAAATTGATGTACATGACCTTGATATATATCTAGTAAGCTCCAATTGATGTTCAACGTGTAGAAATGGTTATCTTTGTGGGGCAGGGGTAGATGGAAATTGTTTCACTTCTCACTTTCTCCATCTTTAAGTGGAGGATGGATCCACCACACTTATGCCCCTGGATGTTACACATTGTATGGAGGGACTTAGGGCGAAATTTACCAGATTTTGGCATAGCGCAGCAACTCACCTTGCTGTGTTGCCCTGCATCAAAGAGAAAGGACAGGAATGTGAAGTAGTTAAGCAATATGGCACATTCCTATTCTTTCTTGCTGTGCTAGCTCTGTTTTGGAAGCCAAGTGCCAATGTAGGCACCCTTGCACTATGGGGCAAGGGTGCCTGTGTTGCAGACAGGCTTGTTTCTGTGCAGGATGGGGAAACTTCTTGCAGAAAACCAATCCTGGGAGGCAGCTTCCTCTATCTATGTGTGTTTCAGAATGCAGCACATACAGTGAAAAAACAAGGAGAAATAAAGCTGTTTCTCCTCATGTGCCTCCCCTCGGGGGACATAGGACTTTGGTGCATTCCCAGGTTTACAAGGTCTTTTAAATTTCGGGATCTGTGAAAACCCATGGGTGCTGCGTGGGAACACCCACTGTAACATCCATGGAACGCCTGCCTAGCACAGAGTACGGCAACGCAGAGATTTGCACTGCTGTGCCTTACTCCATGTTTATGAGGCCATTTAAAGCCATGCAAAGTGGCTCTGCATGGCTTCATTAATATGATTGGGTGGTTTGCGCCACCATTGTGCCCCAAGAAGTGACTCACCAGAGGCTCAAGGGGCTCATAAATATGCCATTGAGGGCCTCATTTACAACAAACTGGTGCATCGATCACGATGCACCAGTTAGCTTTGCGCCACCCTGCGCTCCCTAACAACACCATGTTTACAATACAGTTCACCACGGAGCTTGTTAGCACAGCTGCGTCAGAATTTCTGATGCAGTTGTGGTGATTTGCTGGACTAACGTCAACATTTTTGACACTAGTCCAGCAAAGCTCCAGAAGGCCCATTTCAAAAAGCATTGCATCACTTTAGTGCCTCCCCTTGAGCAGGCATTAAAAAATGAATTATGCAGTGGATTCTTGTATATTTCACTGCACCATTCCTGTGGGCCTCCTAGTGGGGGAACGCCTACTGTGCATTCATTATACGTGGTGCAGGTATAACGTGGCACAGGGGTTTCCAAACTGGCACAATGGTCCCATTGCACCAGTTTGTAAATGCAGTGCTGTGTGGGGGCTGTTTGTGCCACTGTAGCGTAAACAAACATTATGCTACGGCAGCGCACAGGGCTTAGAAATGAGCCCCTAAGTTTGTAGCAGTGTGAGGGATCTTTTTGTGAATATCACAGCCATCAGTGCATTTGAGTCACTAGTGCCTTTCCTTCACCCTATGGTATGCATGGTTAAACAAATCTGTGCTGATTTTCCAACTGATGTATTTTTCTAATGGGTGGGCATGCCTCAGTAGTGTGGTGGTTTTAAATTAATTGAATCCATGAGTACAAATTTATGCTGCCAAAACCGGCAATATAGAAAATATTTGTAATATACCTTAAGAGAAGTGGGGCTTGTTCATGCTGTCAAACGTGAATGGAGCCACTCCTTCAAAAGGCCTGATGCATTCATTCTTCATTGCATCAATCTATCATGCCCTATGAGGCGGAACAGCCATACAATCTCAGGGCTACTTGTTATCTTACTTCCAGTCTGTGATAATTGCAACATAGATGTATTCCCTTTCGTCTGTTGCTCAAATTATTCTTGTACATATTCGGTTACATTACTTTTGAGGCTTGTATTTGAGCAGTGACAGAAATCAGCCTCCTGTTGGCTACGATTCCATTGATAAATTGTTTTGCTAGTGACAGTGTTGAACTTTCATTTCAAATTATTGACACATCTGAGATGTCTGGGATGATCAGGGTATCACCATGGATTGAAAATGTTACCTTAATTGCCTTCTTTCTCTTTTCTCAAATTCAAAGGGCTTGAATTCAGAAACAACACATAAGATAGCTAGGTTATTAAAGGGTTTCCTTGGATATTTTCATGACTGATACACTTGACAATTTAAACTAGTTTTTGTTAAAATTGTGGGATTGATAAAAATATAACCAAAAATAGCACAAAAAAACATATCCACGAAAAACACAATATAAAGTTGTGTAACATCAGGTAGTTACACTTAGAATAAAATTAACATAAAAGAGGTCGCATTTTATTCGCTGAGCTGAATGCTCATTTTTGACACGTGTAAGAATAGTAGCAAGGCCGGTTCATCCTTCCATCCTACTGAAGTTGGTAAATTAAGTACCATTGAATAAGTTGTGAGTTACATCTGTTATTTTCAGAACTTGGGCTCTGACAACAAATTGTGTGGAGCAGAATTCCTAGTGTGTAGGTAAAATATCAGATTAAAACATATATGGGGTCATTATGAGTTCAGCGGACAGTTTTTACCGTCCGCTGAACTTCTGCTGGCCTCATTAAGAGATTCACACTAGCTCTGTCGGCGTAAACCTGAGTTTCCACCCACTAGCATAGTGGGAAACAGGCCACAGCATTGTCTCCGGCTCAAAATCGAGCCAGCGGCAATGCTGTAGCCTGCAGGGTGCACAAGCACCCTTGCAATGTTCACTGTCTGCAAAGGTGCTGGCCAGAGGGGCCCCTGCACTACCTATAACAGGTGGATGGGCAGTGCACGGCGCCCCCCTGGGGCTCCCTGCACCTGTTCTCCACCAGCATTTTCATGGCGGTGCTACTGCCATGAAACTGCTGGAGGACAAGGGAGTCCTAATCCCCAGCGCTGCTTGCCACCACCTCCAGACCACTGGGATCTCTCATCCTGGCAGAGCTAGCGGTTCTGTGGCAGCCCGAACACCAGGGTTGTAATGTGGTGCACGGACCACCGTATTGACGTTGGTCCGACTGCCATTCATGCGTCTGGCAGTCTAGTGACCGCCAGACTCGTAATGACCCCCATTGTGTCAAGAACTAAATCGTAAAGGTAAGTTTCTGTAGGTGATCAAGATATCTGTACCTTGATGATATTTATATCTTCAAAGTACATAGATGTGGAGTTGAGAATAGAAAATATATACTTATCTATTTGCACGTACCTTCTCAATATTTTGGCCCTTGACATGTTTGACAAGATATTCTGTCCACATCATATTTGTGTTTCTGACATTCAGTCAGTGATCCAAACTCCCATATGAATTATCCTCTGTACAACTGTCAGTAGTCCAAAGTTCCTGCACCTTGATTTCTGGGTGCAGGAACACCTGACTCTCTTTTACCAGCCATGAAGTCTGGCTTGTAAAATTGCTTAGAAAATTAGGCACATTTCAGCGCTGACCAGTTCTCCAGAATGAATCCAACATTCTGCCAAGACACGATGAGCACATGTAAGGCCCTCCTTCCAGTGGTGTAACAAAGGCCCTGCAGCCCCTGTGATGCAGGGGGGCCCCTGCGCTCCAGTGGACCCAGTCAGCACAGTACCCTGGCCCTGGAGCTCCTGAGTGAGTGCTGAGTGGGGACCCTCCATGTGCTTTGCAGCGTGCCCCCCTCAAGTTTTGTTACGCCACTGCCTCCTTCCAGGCAATTCCCTCCCCTAACCTCTACTAGTCCCCCAGCCTTGCCCAGGAGTCTTGGCAGACATTCTTCACCAGCTCAGAGGAAGGTGTAAATATAGCAATGAAATCCCTTTACCATGGGAATACTGTGCAGTTGTTCCCTATTTCAAGGTATCATGTTTATTCTGGTTGTTATTGTCAATTCCAGCCACCAGGAATTCAGGGGTGGCTCCTCCATAAGGGCGGAGGTGCGTGGCCCCCCGCCAGCAGTGGAAGCTGCAAACCTTTTCCCAAAAAACGATAATAAACTGTGTTTATTATAGTTTTTGGGGAAAAGGGGCAGAGCCACAGGGGTGACGAGGAGTGAGAGAGCGCATGTGTGTTTGGCCAGCCGTCTCAGCAGTGTCAGGATTGGTGCAGTACAGACTGGGAGCCTGTGCCTGCTGTGGCAGAGGAGATGAGAGGAGTGGCGTGCACTGGTAAGGTAAGTGTATTTAAAAAATATATATATTTTGATTTAATTCCCCCCCATCCGCCCCGCACCTTCGGCTTCGCGTGAGCCGCTGCTGTGTGAATCTCTGCATAGAAGTCCTCACAACTCATAATCAGGCCATTAGAAGTGGTAGATATATGTTATGAAGTGGTTTATAAAACCCTATTTATTATTTATACTGCAACAGAATGCATCATAATGTGACACCAAAACCTTACAGCAACAAAACAAATTATGCTCTAACAAAATCACCCGGAACGTAACATCCAAACATCACACTATAAACTGGCATGCGTAAAATAGCTTAACATGTCTTTACTAGAAATAGATAATCACTAATTTCTTCATTCTTGATTTGGTGATGAAGACATTTCAGTTTACATCAAAACTATTTAATAAGCGTATTTTGCAGCATGCCCAATAACTACCATTTTGGGGGGTCGTCCCCCTGTTTTAGTGAATTCTGTTGTCCTCATCTATTATATGGATTTATGAAATATGAGATATTGAACAATGTAACACGCCAAAGGTTTGTAATTGTCAACAAATTTCACATACTACTGACATCAAAAAAATCCTTCTTGCACGTCCCTTCATTATCAAACTAATTCGATGAATGTGTATGAAATAAAAAAGTATATTAGTCAATTGTGTGCAAACCTTATTACAGCTGCAAGACAAAAGAATATAATATTGCGATCGACTTACAAGAAAATGTGTTTATAATTGAGTCCAATTAACTGGTGGGTATACTTTCCATAAAAATATTCCAACGTCATATCAAATAATTAGAGAGGAGATAAAGAAATCTCGTGCTTTGTTAATGGTTCTGGAGTTACTTTGGTTTGAGATTATGTGGGCTATTGTTAGAAAATGTTACCATTATGGAGATTAATTGGATGCCCACACTCTACTGTCCTATCAGTTTGCAGGAGAACTGAATGAAAATTGCATACTTAATAGAGACTTCTTGGGTAGACATCGATTTCCACATTGGTGGTTGGTATTCAGCAGGGGTGTGGGAAAGTCACACAATTTGCTTTCCCATAATTATATAAACATTTGGCAAAATATGCAAAATTACGAATAATGAATGACATGGAGAGCAAATCTATTGTGTAGCGCTATATCTTAGCGCGGAATACGTCGTTACTTCATTTGTAAACGTGCTGAGGCCTTTAACTATAAACAAATGGAATGAAAAACTCGATTGTCATAACAACAGTTATTCAGACTCTGGTTGTCCATGTTGTTACCAATTTTGACACATAAGGTACATAATTATGTGATGTGGATTAAATGAGTAATTTGGGGAATTTAGGGGCCTATTTATGAGGATGTGGCACAGTGCAGCAAGTTGGGCTACTGGATCACAGGGAAAGGGCAGGAATGCACTATATTTATCCCAATAAAACACATTCTTGTCCTTTTCCAAGGTCTGATGCACAATGGGCTGCCTAGTGCCAATGCAGGCAACCTTGCACCATGGTGCGAGGGTGCCTCTTTTGCCTGTAGGATTGGATTTTGCAGGAAGGGGCACTTTCCTGCACAAAAAAGTCTCCCAAGGCGTTTCCCTCTTTTATACAAACATAGAAAGAGGAAAAATCATGGAGAAATATCTTTATTTCTCCCCCGTTTTTTTCTCTCTCTATGCCCTACCTTGGGAGGCAAAGGTTTTTGGCACATTCCTAGGTCTACCACTTCTGGTAAATCTGGGAATGTGGCAAAATCCACGGATGATGTGTGGAAACATCAACTCCCACAGAACACCTCCCTGGGGCAGAGTAATGCAATTTGTGCTGCATTGCTTTACTCTAGATTTAGGAAGTCACTCAGGCTCATGCAAGATGGCCTTGTGGCTTCATAAATAGCATTTTGGGGATGTGTTGCTCTTGCACCACGTTGGGTGGTGCAAGAATAACACAACCTGCTCGCAAATAAGCCCCTTTACTGTAACAAGCAAAATTAGAAAGTCCAGAAACTGTGATCCACAGGATCTTGGAAGGAGCATCACCAATGACCTCTAAAGCGTTGTGCAGGAGCTGCAGGAGCCACCCAGTGCAGTACAGTGCAATCTGATGGGGCAAGCAGAGATTACCCCCAGGAAACAATTCAGCATATATAAACATTCGCTAGGCTGAAGCTTTTGCTCTATATTATGTGGAATTCCTAAAATGTGATTATTGTTATTGGATATGTGGTGTTCGCTTGACAAAGCGAATAGGCTTGCCTTATATATTGAGATGTGACCCCAATGACAAAGCCTGTAGCCCTGCCTTATGTAAAGTAAGACCCCACTTATGTTGTGATCTTCCATCTGGTATTATTGGGGGTATTAGTGGGGCGCTATTGTGATTTTAGATGTCATGTCCCTCGAGGGTTCAAATGTCGGCAAAAGTATTGCCATCCTTGACAAGGCCAATAGGTTTGCCTTATATATCAATGTGGTGACCCCATGACAGAGCCAACAGGCCTGCTTTACTTAACGTAGTACCCCCTTATAGTATGATCTTCCATCCGGAATAGGTGGGGGGTGTTGTGAATTTAGGAGTCATAACCCTCAAGGGCTCAAGGGCTCAAATGTCACCAAAAGTATTTCCATCTAACTGATTGTTGGGCTTTTTTGCTTTTGCAGGGTCATCCCCAATCTTTTTGCCTCCTCCCTCCTATTTTTTCTGACCTGTTGCTGTTGGCTTTTGAACGCTGAGCACTTTACCACTGCTAACCAGTGCTAAAGTGCATATGCTCTCTGTGTAAATTGTAATGTTGATTGGTTTATTCATGATTGGCATATTTGATTTACTAGTAAGTCCCTCGTAGGGTGCACTAGAGGTGCCAGGGCCTGTAAATCAAATGTTACTAGTGGGCCTGCAGCACTGGTTGTGCCACCCACATGAGTAGCTCTGTAATCATGTCTCAGACCTGCCACTGCAGTGTCTGTGTGCAGTTTTAACTGTAAATTCGACTTGGCAAGTGAGCCCCCTTGCCAGGCCTAAACCTTCCCTTTTCAAAGGCACCCCTAAGGTAGGCCCTAGGTAGCCCCAAGGGCAGAGAGCAGTGTATGGTTAAGAAAGACATATAGAAATTGTGTTTTATATGTCCTGACAGTGAAATATTGCTAAATTAGTTTTTAACTGTTGCAAGTCCTGCCCCTCTCATAGGTTAACATGTGGGCTACCTTGACATCTGATTAAAGTGTAGATTCCCTTTGGGAGTGGATGGACATGTGGGGGTTGGGGTCTCTGAGCTCACAATTTATGAATACATCATTTAGTAAAGTTGAGTTTAAGATTGTGTGTTTGGAAATACTACTGTAGAAAGTGAGCATTTTCTTGCTTATACCATTTCTGTGAGTCTGTCTCTTTGTGGATTAGCTGTCTGGGTCAGTTTGACAGTTGGGCTGGTTGCACCTCACACTAGACAGTGACACAAAGGGAGCTGGGGTGTAGTCTGCATTTCCTGATGAGCCATCTGTGCTAGGAGGGAGGGGAGGAGTGGTCACTTACACCTGAAAGGGCTGTGCCTGTACTCACACAATGCAGTCTCCGACCCCCTGGTGAGTGTCTGGGGCCTGGCCTGGGCAAGGCAGGATTTCACATTCACAAGAGACTTTACTTTGAAGTAGGCCTACTTCAAAGGAGAAATTGGGTATAAGAAGGGCACCCAAAACCACAGACTTTAGAAACACTTCTGGAACCAAGAGGAACCTCTGCCTGGAGAAGAGCTGAATAGCTGAGGAAGAAGAGCTGCCCTGCCAGTCTCTGTGCTTTGTGGAGCTATCCTGCAGTTGCTGCTTCTGCGAGAGTAAGAGGGCAAAGACTGGACTTTGTGTGCCTTCCATCTTGAGAAGAAATCTCCAAGGGCTTGATCTAGAGCATGCCTCCTGTTGTTTGAAGTCTCAGGGACAGCAAAGACTTCTCTCTGCCAGCACCTGGAGTCTCTGGAGAGACTCCTACTCTGCCCTGTGGTGCCCATCCAGTTCCTGGGACCCTGAAAGGAGAAGCTGGCAGCCTAAAGACAAGAAAATCCATGCACAGAGCGCCGTGCGGGGAAAAGATTGACGTGACTCTGATCTGCAGCTGAAAAACAACGCACTGCCGGCTCAGCAGCTGAGAAAATGAAGCTCGCAGGAAACGCGACCGAAAAATCAACGCACGGAGCAGGAGAAACGATGCGCAGCTTCGCTGACCGAGGCTGGGAGATCACAACCTGCGCTGTGGGGATTTCTGATCATCATACGGCTGGATTTCCGACTCACGTACCGCAGTGCGGAGTTATTTTTGATGCACACCCGCCCGTGCGGGGTTATTTTTGACGCGCAGCAGGTACATTTTCACGCTAGTGTGTGTTTAAAACTACTTAAAGACTCTTTTTGCATTTTTATTGATAATTTGACTTGTGTATGGTGGATTTTTGTCGTTCTGGTCTTGTTTTGTTTAGATAATGTTTCCTATTTTTCTAAACTGGTGTTGTGTCATTTTGTAGTGTTTTCATTAAGTTACTGTGTGTGTTGGTAGAAATACTTTACACCTAGCACTCTGAAGTTAAGCCTACTGCTCTGCCAAGCTACCAAGGGGGTAAGCAGGGGTTAGCTGAGGGTGATTCTCTTTTACCCTGACTAGAGTGAGGGTCCTTGCTTGAACAGGGGGTAACCTGACTGTTAACCAAAGACCCCATTTCTAACACTGATGTATATATTTGTAAATTAATGCGTATTATTTAGTAGGCTGTGTGTGTGTGAGAGAGAGATAAATGTACTTTTGCTTTTTGTAAGAAAAATCACTAATTGGACAATAAGTTATTAAGCATTGTTATTGCTGCGAGTGAACTACAATTCCTATCCACATCACTTCACCTGAGTGGACATAGGGCTTCTCTCCGTTGGCACCCTGAGAGAGTTAACTGCTACAATGCAGTGCTTGGTACTCAGTGAGAAGACAATTGTGAACATATTACTTGCACTTGTCTCACATCATGCACAATTAATTCCCCAATTTCTTCCAGTGAGGAATTGGACTTTGAGTAGAGTACCGTTGCATGATGCATAGCTTGATGGTGAAAGGGAGAATGGAGGTAACGTTGAAAGTGCTGATCACTGAAATCTTGATAAGTGTGTGATGGAGTAGAAAGTAGAAGTCAAAGGTGGGCTGTTTAGTCTCTCCATTTGACGGACTGTAGGGGGCTGACTCTCTATATAGTGTAAAAAACTATTTGCACTGTGCAGAGAGTACATGCAACTCCATGTTGGTTCCCAGAAGAAGGAACTAGACCACCTAATGCTCTAGTTTTTGTGGTAGCTTGGTCGAGCAGTTAGGCCGGTCTTGGTGAAGTGTTAAGCATTTGTTGTACTCACTGTATAAATAAATGTGAAACGCACTCAAAAGAATAACTCAAGACCAATTTACAAAAACCTTGTGGTTTTAGGTTGAGGTCATCGAGATGTCCTGTGAGCCAGCCGGATCAGTTCAGGCAGTTCCCAGTTCGAGCCGGAGCAGCAGCTGAAAGTCTTGGAGCTGGTTCAGACAGGTGAGGGGGACCACTTGGAAGTGCACTGCACTGGCAGACTTAAAGGTGAGTCCAGTGGGTCCCTTTGGGATGTAGAGGTCACAAGGGCTAGGGGACCCCTAGAGCACAGCTGATTCTCTGATGCAAGGGCCAGGGAGGCCGGGTGCAGGGCAGCTAGGTCAGCCAAGAGCTGTGAGCAAAGGCGTCTTTGGAACCAGGGGGCGGGGCACCTGGAGGGTGGATTGCTGGTCCGCCAGGCCATTCTGGTGGGTGGTTCTTGAGTGTCCTGAAGTCCCTTGACTGGTGCTTGCTTCAGGTCCTAGGAAAGTCCGTAGTGGCTTTTCTTTTGGGCGTCTGACGTTGGGGGTCCAGTACCCCTGGTTGTTGCACGGTTCAACCACTGTAGGTTGCAGTGCCACCAAACTTGACACACTTGCAGGGTTTGTCCTTTGGGTCTGGCGGGGGGGAATTTGATCCATCTGCTGTCTTCCTATATGTTAAAGGTAGAAAATAGCTAACCAGTGTCCCCTGCATCAAAGCCTGAAGACAGCTGACCACAGTCCAGTGGTCATTTTTGAGTTTGAGACAGCTGCATTCTGTGAGTTGGAGTCCTAACCCTCAAGGAGCAACTCAGGGCTTCTGGAACCTTGGAGTAAGTTGTGGACTCCTAAAGGATCTTCAAAGACCTTCTGGAAGAAGATCCACAAGTTTTGGAGAAGATTGGAGAACTTTTGTAAAAATCTCCATAAAGGGACTGACTTGACGTTGTGAGTCGAGCTGGCTTACGTCGACTGCGACTTGGCCTGACTTGAAGGTTCATATCGCTGAAAGGCTCTGGAGCACCAAAGACTTCCAGGATTTCACCGGGGCTCCTGGAAAGGTAATCCGACGACGTGGACCTGAAATCAGCTTAATGTGGAGGTTTGTCTGATGCCGGGGAGAAAAAGCTCCAAAAAAGTGACAAAGTCTGAACATAAATAGTTGACAGAGGCTTCCTGTGCAGCTTATCCGAAGAGGGCTTCAGGGACATCAGATCCAAGATCAGGTTCGGCTCGGACCGGACGGAGATTCCCACTCCATAAAATCAACTAAGTCAGAAGGTAGAATTCTTCACCGAGGTCTCCTGCGATTCGTATCCGAAGAGGGGTCCAGAGAGGTCCATCCAATCTGCGACTTCGTCCCGGTGAAGAAAATCTTCAAGAAAAATACTAAGTACAAAGGTAAACTTTTGACCAAGGCCTCCCGCTTGCTGCTACTGAGCAGGGCTCCATTGTGGTCTGTCTCAAATTTTGAGTTTGCCCCGGTCGAGTGTGACCAGATGTCCAGATTGTTAGTTTTAGTTTCTATGCGCTGCAAAAACATTTATTCTTTAAAAATTCATATCACCGGTTCCCCTTATCCGATTTTAATCGTTTTTGTGTCAAATTAAAGATAAAATACTTTCTATTGTTATAAGTTGGTTATGGATTTTTAACCTGTTTACTGTGTTCTATTTAATTACTGTTTTGTGATAGTAGAATGCTTTACACACTTTGGTGTTCATTATGACCTTGGCGGTCCTGCACTGCCACGCCTGCGGCCGTAGTCAGACCGTCCACAGCGTGGCGGTGCAGGACAGCCAAATAATTACATCACTAGTGAACTGGCTGCATCGCAGGCAGTTCACCACCTGTACCGCCAGGGGGGTGGGACCGCCTGGCCAAAGGTTGACCACCTTCGAGCCGGCAGTCCATCTAACACCGCCAGCGGTATTTTGAGTATCCTTACTGCCAGGCATTCCGTGGCCGCAGCTGTGTTGTGGTGACATGGCGGTGGCAACAGAGCAAACTCCACTAGACCACCGACCACCAGTATAGCTTCTGCCGGCTTTCCCACCAAATACTGACCAAGAGCAGCCAGCAGCCATAATATGGCGGTCTGGAGACCGCTGACACTGGCGGTCAAGTGACGGGTGTGACTTTGGCGGTCTACAAAATTGACCTCCAAAGTTAGAATGAGGGCCTTTGTCTCCTAAGTTAAGTCTTGATGCTGGTTGCCAAGCTACCAAGGGTTGAGCGGGGGTTAATTTATTCAGACCTAACCGGACCTAGTGGGAGTTAGTGGCCTATTGCTAAATGTAGGTACTTACCTGCCCTTGCCAATAATCCACTTTCTAAGCGAGGCCCAGTGGCAGATCAGCCAAAAAAGTGGCCAATTTACCCTCAGTTGGGCTGAAACATAGAAGAAATAATTCCCCCGGGGAGCGAACCGTACCTAAGGGGTCACTCCCTTACTTTTTCCTAAAAATATAATATCTCTGGTGGGCCAGTGGTTTTGATCCTCCTGGAGGGCAGAACGGCTGGAAAAAATTAAAATGTAGAGCTATTACGGTATTCACATCAGCATTCAAGCAGAGCTCATGCAGTATTGCTTTCTTTACTATCCCCCTGCAACAACCAGAATGAAAGCTGAACAGAACCGAACATATGACCTTTTGTCGCTCATCAAAGCAGGCACATTTAAGGAGTCCAGCTATGGAAGCTGAGAGATTAGCCGATAGTTATAAAGATTCATGAGACCAAGAGATGGCTTTTTGAGCGTCAAAATTATGTGCAAACATATACATTTTGCAGGAATACGTCATGCCTGTAAAGAAATGCTAATGATTTCTTGGACACATCTGTAATCGATTAGTGGAGGTTCTTTGTGGGCACATATTACAAGCTGACCCAGATGGCTTACTACATTTTGTCAAGGAAGGCATTCCATTGTCCAAAGGAGATAAGGAGAATAGTGTGATAGGAGTTGTCCTGTGGTTCGATCATAGTATGTGCTTCCTCATCAATTACATGAGAAAAACAATTCTATTCTTCTCGAGGTGAGGTCCAATAGAATTCATTTTACATTCAAAATGATTGCCTACCTGATTACATACATCTGCATAGCTAGGTTAATTAGGCTTCCTTCAGTTCTTTCATAACAAAAAAGATGACACCATTCACATTAGGGACGTAAACCATTTTTATTTGGAAAGTACTCTGCTTTGCCATCACTGATTGCTTTCTTACAATTATAATTTGACCTTTTCTATTGTAGTTTGCTTTTCTTAAGTAATTGCAGCACAGGGAGAGCAGCATTTGTGGTAAAGTAAGCAACAATAAATACACCAGTATATAGTTTTGGTTTTTTAATTACTCTGGTTTGAACAGTTAAAAGGATATTTAGCACTTCATTTAGACAGTTGTATTTCTTTAATATAGCCTTACAGCCCACTCCCGAGGGCTATATTGGCTGTTAAAAGTCCTGAACCCAAGTTGTAGACCTAAATCACAGAGGAGGGACTTTATAATGGAGAGGTCCTTTAACAACCGGTATATCCCAAGGCAGAAATGCTATAAGGCTGTAGAACATTTCACACATTGAAGGTAGCATGTCTTAAATTAAAAAGATAGGAACAGAATGAAAAACACTGGAATGTTGGAGCAAAAGGATTATACCAGCCATTATAAACCGTGAGTAACTTCATTGCCTTCAATATAGTAGCCTGTTAGGCTCTTTCAATCGTGTCTTTTCATGGTTTGGAACTTTCAAACGATTAACAGATACGTTGTAACATTTATGTGATTTGTAGAAGATAAAGGTGTCAGTGTATTTGGTTGCAAAAATGAATCCACTTAGGTGATATTGCAAAATAGTCCTACTAAAGTACTGCAATTGGTGGAAAAGCTAAGGCCAGATCTTTCTCCAAACATATGATGTCTAACTGATATTCCCTACATGAGTATGATGCGTAGTATTAATAGAAAATTGAGGAGCGGCAGTGAATCTGGGCGGAGGACCAATGCCTCATCAAAATGGATTTTGAAATCAACATTAACAACAATATTCACTAAATCAGAGGATAATGGGGTTAAACATATTAACAATTCTAAGGCATCATTGAATGAGGTAGCATACTTGTATAGCTGGGTCAACAATTTATATTACAATATTCTCAATAGCCAGTTGGAGAGATTTCAGCTTGGTACAATTCAAAGATTTTCTAAAAATCAAAGAGAGGCTGCCACTCCTTTTGTGAGTTAGAAAGGCAGCTATCATTGCAAAACATGAGGGATTGAGGGCCTGATTTAGATATTGGCATCTGGGTTACTCCGTCAAAATGGTGAAAGATATCACGTCTGCCGAAACCTAAATCCTATAGGAAATAATGGGATTTAGATTTCGGTGGACAGGATATCCGTCACAGTCGTGATGGAGTAACCCGTCTGTCAATATTTAAATCAGGCCCTAAATCTTTAAATATAAGGAAAGTGGTATTTTTCAGCAACATTTCTGTTCTGCAAATCAAATCTAATTCTTGCTCATTTTTCAGTTTGTAGATATTAGGCCATTTTTTGATTGCAAAATAAGCATTTAAGAGCAAATCTTCAATAGGCAAGGGAGTTATCAGAATAGATTCAATCAATTGACTTTGAACTGTCTGTGAATAATCAGGGAAATGCAAACTAAGGGAATTAAGTATTACCTTGGCATTTTCATTTAAAATGCACTCAGGTGGGACTAAAGGATGAAGTTGGGTGGAGCTGTACCAAAAGCAAAGCATACCATGTGCCGACTGAGGGACCGGCAGGGCACAGACAGGTGCTCTTTATACATACACCTACTGCACAGAGGTGCCATAGGCATGTTCATATAGCTGCCCTGATAGCCCAACATTAGAGAACATGTGAAACCCTACCCAAAATGGTGCTCGCTACAAGTGTACAGTGGAGGTATCCAAGGAGTTGAAGTAGTGAGGAAAAACCTTCTTTCCATTACTACTTTAAGGGGGTTGGCCGGGCAGATGCAGGTAACAAACAAAGCAGCAGAGCAATCATTTTTAAAACAAGACAGGAAATAATTATAAAGCTAAAGATAATTCTTAATAAAACAAACAGCCAGAAAAACTATGAAAAAGTTGGTAAGACCTATCAGTGCTCAACAAGTAACGAGCTCTCGAACAGACACTAACTGAGAAGGGGTGGAGAGGAGAAGGTACTGAGGTAGAAGAATTCAGAGAAGTGAAAAATAGGTATTTGCCTAGAAGGACTAAAAGACGAATGGCCTCCCACTACATGAAAACCTAACCTATTAAACTCAGAGATTGTTATTTCCCCTCACAGAATCTAACATTTCAATCCAATCCTGGATTGACTCCTATAAACAATGGGACTTCCAATCACAAATTAACTTTAAAGCCTAAAGTAAACAGGTCTAATTGTAGCATCAGTATGGAATCAGTCAGTTAATTCCCCAACAAGACCCTTCATTATTGTTATTTGCTTGTGAAGGGCTTACCAAAACATTCCTCAGAAGACACTTCTGTGCAGTGGATCCTTTTGTATCTCAAAGTAAACACTGGATCCTATTTCAAATATTTTGCTTATGTTCCAGTAGATCCCATTCCAATCGAGCTCTTTTTACATGATAGCTTGAGTCACCCATATGTTTATACTCTCTACTACTATACTATTTACCTGAGAAAAAGAAATTGTCTGTAGGCAAATAATCATCTTGCAATGCTGAAACATTTCTAGAACTCTCAGCTTTCAAAGGAAGAGTACACATAGACCAATCTTTTTCAGGCAAAGGAACTAGAGTGTGGAGGTCTCTCCCACCAAGGCCACAAGTTTGGCTTTGTATAAGAAAGACTTAAAACAACTCATTAACTTTTTTCTTACTGATTTCTGACAATCTCCATGCTCTTCATAACATACACTGAAAGTTTTGTTTTCATTAGGTGTTCTAATGCCCACAGGCCATGTTCGCGTTATATAAATCTGCATAAATAAATCTTGACCAGAAGACTCAGGTCTTGCCTTTCAACATGCACTGTCCCAATTAATTAATGCATTAGGGCATTTTCTTCATTTACTCATATCCATACATCCAATTTGAAACATTTTAGACATAACATTATGTAATACTATCTACACAAAATTTAGAGGGTATGAACATTTTCTCCACACTGCTAGGTAGGCCTCCACCACCATAAATTTCATATGAATACTTGTGATGTAGGTACAAGTGGTGCAGCTGGTACAGTGGTACCAAGGCCCACAATGTATGTGGGCCAGCCTGCCCTGCTGCAGCTCTAGTTGTTTATCTTGCTGCTTGCTCAAGTTTATTTTGGGTTCTTGCCTTGGCCTGTTCATTGTTTACTGTGGAAAGGCAAGTCAGGGACTGTATGATTACTGCCAGTTATCCCATTACAAAACAGTTCAGTAGAGGCACGAATGCTGCCATTTGTGTTTTTTGTTGGCCACTCCTGCAGGCTCGGCTCCAATTAAGAGAGACTGCCTGCATCACGTGACCAGTATTGAGAGGTCCGACAGGCTTCAGTATGTGGAGCAAAGAGCTCCCATGTGCACATTGTGCATCAGTATAAGAGTATCTCTCAGTATTTCTGTGGTGCTACACAAAATTGGCCTGGCTTTGGGTTACACACTTGTCCTGTTCAACTGTTTTGGACTGTCACCATCTGCCCTCGGTCTCCTACTGGGTCCTGCGACTCAGTCCCTGGCTCTGTCAACTTGTATGCCACCACATCTTGGTGAGTCAATCAATCAATCAATTAGCATTTGTATAGCACAGCACTGTCACCCCTAGGGGTATCTGGGAGCTGAGGGTGCCAAGTCTCTGTCGAAAAGCCAGGTCTTGAGTTTCTTTTTTAAGTCTGCCAGGGAGTGCAAACCATCTAGCCTCTTAGGCCCTTCTTACTCCCTTCCTTATTCTTTTATTCCTTTCTCTTTTCTTTTTGTCCAATCTTCCTTCCTCCCTTATTTGTTTCTACCTTTCTAATAACCCAAACATTTTTTTTACACCATTTCCCTTCTTTTTATCATATTAATTCCTTCTATTCCTCATCCTCTTTTCCTTCCACCTGCTCCTTTGCGTACTCTGAAGTCTTAGATAGTTAACAAAATAGCGGGGAAGTTACCATCCTGACTTTTGAAAGTCTATTTGCAGTGCACTGTGCACTTTTATGTGTATTAAGGGGCATGAATCATAACTCTGAAAAAAACTGGCCTTTCCTCCGATTGATGGAGCACTGGTGGCAGAAGAATTACTGCATGCATGGTTCTCTAAAGTGATTTCACGCTATGCCACCCCATTTTAAATACTTTAAGGCATATTTATGAGTCCTGTGTGCCACCAGAGCATCACTTTTTTTGATGCTCTTGCGGCCCAGATGACATAATCACATCTATGAGGCCACGCAAAGCTACTTTGCAAGGCCTCATAGATATGAGCAAGGCAAGACAGCTCTAGTCGCTGCATTGCCTTACTCTGTTCTGGGGAGGCATTCTAACGGCGTTGCAGTGGATTTTCCCATGCAACACCCTTGGATTTTGACGCTGCCCCAGATTTACAAAATCATGTATACCTGGGGAAGCACCAAAACCTTACGCCTCCAGAGGTGAGGCGTAACAAGGAGAAATATTTGTATTTCTCCTCGTGTTTTCCTCTTTCTTCGGCACACAGGGAAAGAGGAAAACGCCTCTCAGATTGTTTACGTGCAGGAAGGTGCCCCTTTCACAAATACAAGTCTGCATGCAACAGAGGCATCCTTGCACCATGGTGCAAGGGCGCCTGAAGTGGCACCAGGCTGCCAAAACCACGCCTGAACCAGAGAAAAGGACAGGAATGCACTGGATTGCAAAAATACGGTGCATTTCTGTCCTTACACTTCGGCGTAGGGCAGAGCAGCAAGATGACCTGCTGCGTTGGCCTATGCCAAATCCCCATAAATATGCCTCTTTGGGTTCAAGGCTCTTTCGCAAAGCATGAGTCTAGTGATCAGCAGAGTAACCACAAATGCGAGTGAGTTTTTTGTAGGTTGAGACCAAGGGCCTAGCTGTCAATATTGCAGAAGGTGCAGTGGCACCAGTGCCCATAGTGATGAAGGGCCAAATGCACCCAAATGGCGACTCTACTTAAGTATCCAGCCAGTGGATAGGGGCCCAATTTACTTTGTTTGCACCTGTGTCCAAGATACCATTGCAAAGCCACTGACTGATAAAGAGGGACCAATTCAATAAACTAAAGCAAAATGCCTTCTAGAGACGTGTGCAGAATTTTTAACACCCTTAGGTACCTATTTAAAAATCTACTTGTAGGCTGGCGGAGCCATGCAACGAATGCAGCATCTGCGTTAATTTATCACTATTTGCATATGCTTATAATTGCATTGGCTCTGCTCCTACCTGCGCAGAAGTACATATGTAGGCTTAGTCCATAAAAAGGCCTTTGCGTGGAATAGAGGTCAATTATATTGACACCCCTACGTAAAGAATGTTATGTTGTCCTCATGTTGTTTTTTTCCTATTTTTTTTTGTTTTTTTGTGAGTGGTGCTTTGTGCGTCCCACGATTCAAGAATAAAATCTCTTTTGCACGTTCCCCTGCAAGCCTGCAGGTGCATATTTCAGCACACATAAAAGCAAGGCCTCTGAGATGCACACTTTCTATGGGGCTCAAGGGAGGCAGGCCATAATTCAGAAAGCAGTTTTCCCATTGGCCATGCGTTTGGTGAATGAGAACATGCACATCATGGGATGGCTTGAATTGCTAAAGAACACATCTGGAAAAACACCTTAGATAATCTGGCTTGCTGCCTTGACCTAAACAATTTTGATTTAAGTAGATTTTAATTTGTAACATTTTAGCAGTGGACTAATTTAACAGTTTCAGTGAATGGACTGGTTGAACAGTTAAGGTTTATACTATTTTGGAGGTTGTGAATTGATCAGACAATTTGCGCATATCCCATACGTCAAGGAGAAATACACATATCACAGTCACTGCATTGTACTAGTATACAACAGAGGAGGGTTTAAGAATTAAAAACACACATGCAGTCACATGGTAAGCTCTGTCTCTATCTGTAGTGTTCCTGGATTCTGTAAACATTATGCCAACTTGCTACACTTGAACTAACCTTGCTTTCGGCTTTTATCAAATTGACTTTGAAACAATTCTAAAATGTATGCAACAATTAACAGAGCTCTAATCACTGACAACCCTCCAGGGAGCAGTCGCTGTAATAAAATCGGCGTATTACAGATATGAAAAAAATAATTACAGGTGCAGCTAAACATGATTAATGATCAGACAACAACTTCAACATGAAGAGAATATTAAACCGGTTTGGACATTTCTGCTGGCATTGCACCGCAGGGTGGAAAGATGAGGGTTATACAGGCATATGTTCGGTGTGTCTTCGGCTCAACATTTTCTAAACATGCAAATACGTTCATAAAACATGAACAAAAAATGAGTAAGATTAAACATAAAAATTTGGCAATTCAACTCACAGTGGATCACTGAATAAGAAATGAAGGAACAGATGTGTTCATGGTAGTCTTAATGTTGAGAAAATCACCATATAAAGTAGAATGTATAAAGTAACAGGGTTTATGTGTTTTACTTTCTTTATGTACACATTACAAACAAAACTGTCTGTAGCCAGGGACATGTTAGTGCTCATACGATAACCATATGGAACTAATGTCTTGGAGTTTTTTACTGGTTTGAGAAATTTTAAGTCCACCACACACATTTAGGAATGTAACACATTTACCAACTGAATATTTGTCATAAAATTGTGCCTGTTTATCACATTTTCCAGTGATAAAAAGTTTTTTGTGTGTGAATGCCTTCTGATTCACCCCACTACTTTCTAATAAAACATCTGACTTGGTAAATGTAGGAAAGTCATCCTTTTTGTCCCGATCACCCCCATTTATTGACTGATTCTGGTAGTTGCTGATTCTGAAAGTGAACTGGGCTCTGCTAACCAGGACCATGGCCAGTCCTCTGTCCTTAATCGTGTATGGTAATTGGTAAAATTCTAGTTTGCCAAGACAATCTACTTGTAAGTCCCTCGTATATGGTAGGGCATGTAGGTTTAGGGACCCCCAAACTGCTGTGGTGCCTGGTGTCATTTGAAAGCCCGTTCTGCTTTACAGGTTGGTTATAAAAAGAAACAATGTGCAAATTTGACTTTGGAATTAAAAGTACTTCCAAAATCCAAAACTACCTTTTTATAGCTTATAGGTCATTGTAGGTGCTCCAAGGGTAGGGTTCACTGTTTTAAAAAACAGAGAGAAAATAAAAGCTGTTTTATATGCTCTGGCAGGGGCAAACAGCCAATGTCATTTTGTCCTAATGCAGTGCTGCTAGCCTCATAGGCTAACATGAGGTGGGTTTATTAAACCTGATAAAGTCTAACTTGTGATTAAAGCTAGCTAGACATTTCATTCGAAGGATCAATATATTGATTATAATAAATCCAATAACTTGCTAAGGTAGGATTTATTATACCTATTATAGGGAAGTAGTTTTAGAACTCACTATCCTGATGTTATATAAAGCAGCCCTGTAACAATCTCTTCTAATCGGTCAGCCATTTACAGCCTGATCCAAGCTGCTCCCTGAGTAGGTGTGAAGAGCCCTGGGGTTGAAACAATACAATCATTTGGTGGGAGGAGATTTGCTTCCTGGAGAATCCAAGGAGAGGAAGGAGGCTGGGGAGATAAACTGAAGCTCAAAAGCAGGAGATTAGATGTCATAGGACCAAGGCCAGCCCCCACTTCCTTCATCTCCAGCCAGATGGGAACTCCCCTAATTAGTTTAAGAGACAGGCTGGAAAAGGAGTGAAGTCTGATGGTAGCCACACCTTTGGGTTGGATTACACACACACACACACACACACACACATAATCTTTCTCTCAATCTTTCCCTCTCTCCCTCTCTCTCTCACTTAGAGCGGCGTTAAAAGGGGGCACACCATTGTTTCTAATAGGACCCTATGTACTCTGCAGGAGTAGCACCAAAATGTTGGCGCTACTCCTGCAGAGTACAACAATAGAGTCACAAAACATGACACTATTACCCACTACGCCGCGCCACGATGCACCGTATTTTAAATATGATGCCTACATGGTGATGGTAGAGGGCCGCTAAGGGGCACAAGGAAGTGGCGCTGCACTGTGTGCAACGTCACTTTTAATAAATGTGCCCCTAAATTTAAATGCCATCTAAAATAACCCAGTCTGTGCCTAGCTACCAAAAGCAAGGCCAGGATTCAAGAAGCTTGCTTTTACATTATTGTAACCGTACAGTTTAAGTTACTGAGTGTGTTCAGGTGCAGATCATATCAAGACTGAGACCAATTTATTTTTCAGTTTAGGTCCCTACAATTCTCTAATTTATTTTTGTACTCATAATATGACTTTTTCAATCTTGTGCTGCCTAGACCACACTCAGTGAGCTGTCTATTGTTCTCACCATGTTCATGCTACTCCTTCTAAAACTGGAATGATCTCTACAAGGTTCTCCGTGGCTCCTTGTAACTAGTCTATGCCAATGCTATTTGCAATGCATAACGAGAGAGGGAAAAGGGAAAAACTACCCTGGCCAACCTCAGAACTCTTAGAACAAAACAAAACATCTGGAATAAACAAACATTGGCTCTCATGTCACTAATTATGAGCCGCCAGCCCTCAGTGAAAAAGTGGTATTCAGTTCATAGAGGCCCGTATTTGTATTTTTTTATCGCCACATTTGCGTCATTTTTTTATGCAAAAGCGGCGCAAACTAACAAAATACAATTATATTGTGTACATTCGCGTCACTTTTGTGTCAAAAAATTATGCAAATGTGGTGCTAAAAAAGTATAAATATGGGCCTGAGTTTTTAGTAGACTCAGGGCCTGATTTAGATCTTGGAGAGGGCAATACTCCATCACAAATGTGACGAATATCCTGTCCACCATATTACAATCCCACTATATCCTATTGAGATCCTAATATGGCAGACGGGATAGCCGCCATGTTTGTAATGAAGTATTCCATCTGCTGAGATCAAAATCAGGCCCTCAGTGATTGTCGTGCTTTCATCTGTGTGGTCTGTGTGGACATGCATGTGAACATGAGGACAAAACACTACACTACAAAACACTAAACACATGAGACTTTGATTCCTAGAATTTTTTTTACGCCAGTCCTTTCAATGTTATTCTCAAGCATGAGCAAATGAATAAATGCATTGGGAATTCTAGAGCCTTTCGCAGTGAGTATGTCCTCGTACAGGTGACTGTTTCTGTGTAGTGTTTTGTTAAAATTATTTCAGAAATAGTTTTAAATGATGTGTGTTAACCTCACTTGCATTACATTCACAGCACGAATAAATATCTTTTGAGTACAGTACACCGTGCTTCACAGAGTAGGACAGACAAGTTCCTAATACAGGTATATAACCAGATGAGGGATTCCAAGGTTGATTTTGTAATTGACGACTGATTCTTAGGGAAGAAAGGATTCCTAAATAGCCTGGTGCCCTTGGCACCATAGCCATGTTATGCCCACTACATCACATCTTGCACAAAGGATGTGAACAGACTGGATTCAAGCTGAGATGAAGGGTGTGGACCATGCAGCACAAGAAGCATGCACTCTAGCTGTCTCTCCCACCCCCCCATGTGTTATGCTTGCCCCTTAATACATTATGACAATAGTTGAAAGTGAGTGAAGTTATGGTGGATCCACATGACTCCTGCGGAATATGGACAACTACAGCACCATCCAGGTTAATGTACATCACCAGCTGGCAGTAATCTGAACAGCAACGTTTTGCAATTACAAGCCATGCTTCTTTTACAGCTCCAAATGAAAGGGAGTGAATGATTTTTGAGAGCACACTTCCTATGCTACTAACAACAGTTATCACTGTTGCAGTAGTGACAACGCAAGGTAAGATCACAGTAGTGGTCCCTATGGAGGATCATTAGTAAAGACTGCCATAACACATTAGGCAGGGATACCAACAGCAATTCCATACAATATTCTATAAATATAAAATGTCTCCTCAAAAACAATGCCATACGAGCAAGTGCCTTTTTGCACCAAGGAAATAGCATAAGCAGTGCGTTCTTATGACCTAGCGGGAATTTATAATTAATCTATTAGAATTAAATATATTTTGTGAATCAAATTATTGTGGACTTCGTTATGAGATCCCCACTGTAAAGCCTATTACCTCTAACTCCTTCGAGTTACCAATAACAGAGGCACCAGTAACGCTGAGGTGTATTGCATGTGGGACTCCGAGTATCCCATTAAAAATCAAGAATAGCCGGGAGACTCAGGGCCAGATTTACTAAAAAGTGTCGCAGCATGGTGCTGCGCCAAAATTGGCAGAGCATGTGGCGTCACTTTAGAAATGCAGAGATGCGCGGTATTTACTAGAATGCGGCACAACTCTTCGTTTCCCACTCTTCCGGCGCTACATTTAGCTGCCTAGCACCAATGCAGGCATCCTTGCACCACTGTGCAAGGAGGTCTGCGAGGAGAGGTTTGATTTTTTATGTGCAAAAAGGTGTGCCTATATATATATATATATATATATATATATATATATATATATATACACATATACATACCACCAATACTTTTTTACATTAATTCACTAGCCCCACAGGGGCAGCAAGCTGACCAGAAAGGGTGGCAGCACAATGGATCAGAGAGCACAGAAGGGAGGGGGCAGGGGTATGAAAATAGAGAATACAGGGCAGATGGTAGTGGGACAGGGGCAGCACACATACCTGGGAGGACTGAAGAGAGGGGCAGTGGCAGTACAATGGGACATGGAAGGCAGAAGGGAAGGGGCTGGAGTATAAGAACAGATGACAGAAGAGAGGGGGCATGGGCAGCAGGCAGACCAGGACTAAAAAGGGCAAGAAGGAGGAAGCAGTGGCTGGGGCACAAAAATGATAAATGCACACTTTTGAAGGTGGAAAGGACAGCAAGCTGGCCATGGACTGAAAGGAGAGAGGCGGCTGTGGCTGCACAAGTGACCGTGTAGGGCAGGAGGGAGGGGGCAGTACCACATGTACAGAAAGTAGAAGAAAGGGGTCAGGGCAAATGTTGACCAGGGAGGATAGGTGGGAGGGGCAGTAGCAGCACAACACACCATGGACAGCAGGGGTAGGATGCATGAGAACAGAGAACAGTGGGCAGGAGTGAAGGGGATGTGGCAGCAACCTGAAAAGGAATGGCGGAGGGGTGGTAAAAGCACAACAAACCATGAAGGGCAGGTGGGAGGGGGCAGTGACACAACAAGAAAGACCATGGTGGTGGGGCAGGGGCAGTAAGCTGACCAGTGAGAGCAGGAGGGAGGGGGTAGAGGTATAGGATCAGGGAACGCAGGACAGAGGGAGGGAGCAGAAGCTTGAGAACAAGGAAGGTAGGAGAAAGGGAGGGAGGGGCAGCAAGCTGACCAGGGAGGGTAGGCAGAAGGGCAGTGGCAGCACAACACACCGCATAGTACAGGAAGGAGGGAGCAGGGGCATGAGGACAGAGAACTGGGGGGAGGGTATCAGAGATAGCAGGCTGTCCAGTAAGAGCAGCCGGGAGAAGCAGTGGAATCAGAATGGACCAAAGAAGAATGGGGCAGGGGTACAAGAATGGGGAATGACTATGGAAGCCCAGAGAAAAGGACTAGTGGCAGTACATCTTTCCATGCGGGGGCAGGAGGGAGAGGTGAGAGGCAGGGACAGGAACAGTAAGCTGACCATGTAGAGCAGGTAGGAGGGGCACTGGTACCACAAAAGTTCATGGAAGATAGGGGTAGGGGGCATGAGAACAGAGGGGAGGGGCAGGGGCTCCAAGCTGATTAGGGCAGGTAGGTGGGAGGCAGGTGGGAGGGACAACTGAGGAGGAGGAAGTGGCACAGAAACAGATGGCAATCGGGGCAGCAAGCTGATTAGAGAGAGCAGGCAGGAGGGACAGTAACAGCACACCAGACCATGGAGAGCAGATGGGAGAGGGCAGGGGAAATGCAGAGGGGCAGAAATCAGACCAGTGAGGAGAGTGAGGAGAGACAGTGGCACACAATGCACGAAAGAGGGCAGGATGCAAGTGGAAGAGGAACAAGAATGGAGAATGGAGAAGGCTGGAATAAGGGGAGACAATGAGCAGCAAGCTGATCAGGGATAGCAGGGGCAGGGCAGTGAAAGGACAGTAATCCACAGAGGGCTGGAGGGAGGCAGAAAGATCACCACTAGAATGGAGAACAGAGGGCAGGAGTCAGGGGGAACGGCCAAAGGCAGCAAGCTGACCAGTTAGTGCAGGAAAAAGGGCAGTGGCACAGTGGCAGCACAATAGAGCAGGGAGTGCAGATGAAAGGGTGCAGGAGCATGATAATGGAGAAGAGAGGGCAGGAGGCAAGGGGTAGAGACAAGAGCAGCAGGCTAACTAGTGAGGGCAGGTTGGGAGTCAGCACTAGAACATTGGACCATGGAGGTCGAGGGGGTGAAGGTTCAAGAATTGGGAACCTAGTTCAGAGGGAGCGGGAAGGGGCAAGGACAGCAAGGTGACCAGGGAGGGCAAGTGGGAGAGGCAGTGGCAGCACAACAGGCCACAGAGGACAGAAGGGGGGATTGTCTACAAGAAGAGAGAACAGAGGGAAGAGCAGCAAGATGATCAGGGACAGCAGGCAGGAGGCATGGACTATGTAGATCAGGGGATAGAGGGACAAGAATAGAGAACAGAAAATGTCGGAACAGGGTGTGGCAAGAGCAGCAAGCTGGGCATGGAGTACAAGCAAGAGGCCGGTCCACGGCACACTGGTGGGGGGGGGGGTAAGGGGCATGAAAACAGGGAATGTAGGGAAAGAGAAGAGGATGAAGTGCATTTGTAAATGTGGAAGGCATGGGGATATGCTGGAAAAAGGAAGGGTTTTTGTGAAGAGTAAGGTAGTGGTAACAGAGAGCTAGGCAGAGGCTTGGGGGCCATACAACCACACTCCAATGATAAATACCATTGCTATTCACAGACTACATCCTATAATTACTACAGCCGAAAGAAAGCCAAAACAGTAGTAAATGTGTTCTGGGTCAGTGCTGTATTAAGCTGAGCAGCACATATGGCCAAACACTGCTACTGCAACACTTATTCATTTAAAATAATCAAGGTAAGGATTTAAAATAGATTCCCATAAGAAAAAGTCACATCTACGTTCCATTGTGTATGACTGTCTAGGAGGTATGCACAAAACCCAACTGTCAACCACACCCAACCATTTGATTAGAGACAGGCTGCAGGTACCAAATGACTAAGAAAAGAACATGCCAACTGTCTAAAAGTGGTATTTTCAGAATTGCAAGTTAAAATCTAACTTCACCCTCAGTTACATTTTTAATTGTGATTCAAGAGACACCAAACCTGAAGAGGTTATCTCTTTCCATTTAGAAATTACACTTATAAACTGCAATAAGGCAACTCCAATGCTATCCTGTGGGTGAGATAGGCCTAGTAAAAAATGCATTTAAGAGTTTTTTTTACAACCAGTACATGTGAAACATAAAGGTTTATGTCCTACCTTTTAAATACATTGCATCCTGCCATCTAGGCTGCCAATGGACTTCCCTAGGGGTGCCTTATATGTATTCAAAAGAAAGGTTTGAACCTGGCAAGAGGTTTATTTAGCCAGGTCGTAATAGCAGCCTGAAACTGCAATGGCAACCCTGAGACATACTTAAAGGGCTACTTAAGGGAAAGGCACAATCAGTGCTGCAGGCCCACTAGTAGCATTTAATTTACAGGCCATGGGCACATGTAGTACACTTTATTAGGGACTTATAAGTAAATTAAATATGCAATTTGGGGACAGGCCATGTTACCATGTTTAGAGGAACGATCACAAGCACTTTAACACTGGTTAGCTAGACTCCTAATACCAGCAAAAACGAGGTCAGAAAAAGTGGAGGAGAAATGCAAAGAAGTTGAAGGGGAAGACCGCCTTATGCCTGACAGGTCTAATAGTTAAATATTTAAAACTAATTCTATAAATAACTTTTAGTATCCCCCTCATGCAGTATCACCAGTTGATGGCATTCATCATGCTCGCTATTTTGCTGATGACCCTTGCTTAATGAGGATATTTGCATACTTCATTTGGCAGTATTTCATTTTTTAGCAATAAAATGTGTTTTGCTTGTTTATTAGAGGACCTGCATCTTTTGCTTCCTTATTAGAGTACCTGAATGCTCCAAGTCAAATTCAATAAATAAGGGGCTTCCAGCTTAACAATACTAAGCAATTTAATTTGCTGTAGAAGATTTAAGCTAACTATATTTTCTTCCACAAACTTCTTGTTTTGGTGAACTTTTTTAATATGCTATAATGTATAACCCAGATAAAGATCATGAAGATTGGAATTATGATAACAATCTTATTGACACATTTTGACAACTATTCCTTGAAAAATCGTTTTAAAAAATTGCCCACCACCAAAGTAAAGTAAAACATAATTAAATAAATAATTATATGAAAAAGGAAGTGCTGCTTTTCCTTAATCTGTGAGAAGGGGCCAGTGCAACATAAAGTCACAGTTACCTCACCCTGCACTGCTAATGTGATCCAAACATTACCTGGAGGAACAATAGCTCAGGAAATCACAGCACCTACACACTAAGGAGAATATATCAACCATGTAATTCCAAAGTGGACACAAAAGGAAATGGGCATCAAATACAGACAAATCGATTACCCTTTGGGTGCTCTGCCACTGCCCTTAATAATTCTGCTTGGAGGAAAGTTGAAAGCAGTATCAGGAACAGATGATTGCAAAACCAATAGGTCTGGCTTGCGAAACTTTCTTTTTTATATTTTTGTTTGCAGACATATGCAATAGACAGTAAAAGTGTAAAAATAATAAAAGGTAGAAATGGCAGTGTCTAAAAATGGTGTGCACAGGTTGGCAAAAATAAACAAAATATGACCCATCTTAAAAATAAAGAAAAGTAAAATTAGCATCAGGAATGAAAAAAGAGATTGGCTACCAGCTCACACACTGAAGCGGGCTTTAGGCAGATGTACACAAGTGTAAGATCAAAATGATGTCACTTACAGTGCGTGAGCCAGAGGTTGAAGGGGGCTGACCGGTTGTTCCAGGATGTATATTTTGATGGGTGGAATCAAAACATGGAGGACACAAATACAAACAGAAGAGGGCTGGCTGAAAGAGTAAGGGACTCTTTTCTTGCGCCCCTTAGCGCCCCCCCAATGCCACCATGTGTGTGCTATATTTAATATACGGTGCACCATGGTGGTAGTTAGTGAGCTAGCGTCGCTTTGCAGAATTAGCGTAAAAAATGTTGACGCTAATCCTGCAAAGCACATTAAGGCCCATTATAAATAATGCTGTGCCTCCTTTTAACTCATGCTCTGTGCAGGTGTTAAAAAATAACACAAATAATTATTTTAGCTTTCTTTACGCCATTTTTCAGCCCCCCTAATTGGGGGGGCTGCATACATTATGCCTGGCACAAGCATAATATGTAGCAAGGGGTTACAAAGTGGCGCAATGCATGCATTGCACCACTATGTAAATCTGGCACAGCGATTTTGGCCTCTTTGGGCCACATTAGCATTTTAAAAAAAGGACGTTAATATGGCAAAAGGAGGCGCTAGGCCCTCTCAAATCGGGGCCTAAAGGTAAACAAATTGTTTACGCAGTTTTAGTAAAAAAAAAGAAAAGTAAAAATCTTACATAAAGCTAAAGAACACAGTTGTTTTTTTATCAGTTGTACGCCTTGTCACTTCCCTAGCTGTCAGAAGCAAAGTAACGTAAAATGCCTGAGAAGCTAAATTTGGGGATATAGCTCTATACTGCGATTTTATTGGATTATATCCGGTGCACAGTCTCACTTTGTGGCGTCACTAGTATTTTGGAGAAATGGCATCAAGTCCAGTTGAATATTGATGTAATGTAAGGGTTTTAGTCCGATAAGCAAAAACTCATTATTAGAACCCTGGGGATTTCAAATGCTGAAAGTGGAAGATGTAACATTGTGTTCTGTTGTTGACGTCTGCCCACAGCTCGATAATTCTCTGAGATGGGAGCATCTTTGCATGTGACGAAGGTCCGTCTCCTCCATTTCCCCTACCTCTTGCTTCCACGTGCCCTAATCCTCTTTTCAAGCCTTTATTTTTCAGATTGCGGCATTGTAATTGTTCGGAGGCCTTCCTTCATTAAGATAATGTTAAGCAAGTATGCACATAATCACCACACCAAGGATGTTTACAAGACATTCTCCCCATAACTCTTACTTAGACGGATTGTGGGAAAGGAATGACAGCAAATTACGGGAGCAATTATTGTAATGGAAAAAGTGGCAATGCTATGTTCATGACCTTTTATACAAAGGAAGCTGTTTTGTCAGAAGAATGGAGTTCTGCACAGACTTACAACATGGAGCTTGCGTCATGGGGAGAGACGACCTAGGGGGTCACATAGAGGCATGCGCGAGAAGCGGACGTGCCTGGTCTATGGCACAACGTTCCACTTGTACAAAAATTGGGGTATGATGTTTGCAAATATTTATGCCCACCGGTTTTCGTGCATTATTGTCATTATTTATCGATTTGAAATTAACGTCTGCTTCTTTCTGTCTTTAAAAGCAAGCTCAAAACATCCTTTTTGTGTAAAAGGTTAGTCTTTCTATTGAAGAATAAAGCAAATAATACTTAACATATGCCAACAACTCTACAATAATCAAGAGTATATTGCGTTATTAGAAACAAATTAGTAGTAGTAGAGTAATTGAGCTGGCGGAATAGTTACGCAATAAAACTACTATTTCTATGAACGTTAATAGACAAACAAGGCATAGTAGGAGACCAAATAACTTTGTTAATGTAGAAAAAATAGAAAGATAAAAAGAAGCGTGTGAAAAAAGGGTGCTAGTAAGAAAAAAGAAAAGAAAAGTAAAGAAAGGAAAGGAAAGGAGAAAGGAAAAGTAAAGTAAAGAAAATAAAAAAGGGACAGCCCCTCTCCAACTCTATAAAGAGAGACAAGAGTTTGGAAAACTTTAACTGAAAAAAACGTTCCTAAGTGAGTATAGCACAAATAATTAGCAACCTTACATACATATCTACAATATGTTAAACATTATAAGATACAGATACATAAGTAAATCAGAGTTATATTTTTGAAGCATTGTTGGACAGATAATTAGTAAATGGTAACCATAGTCTATTACGTTTAATAGCTAGCTGTATTGAGGTAAGTCCATAGCTATCTTATCTGTGCTTCTGGCATACCAGATTCCACCATAGGTTAATAGAAATGTTATCCTTTAACTTCAAATTGGAGGTAATGACTTGCATATCAATTGTCAAAGTAAATCAACTAATTTGCGAATTATTTCTGTGAGACCACATACTATGAAAACCACCTGAAATAAGGTATCAATAGAAAAAATTAAAGAAATATTATTAATTATAGTAATTATGAGTCAAACTTCATTCCAGAAAGCAATTATTGTAAAGCATATAAAGAACAAATGCATATATGAACAAATATTCTCATCACATCGCCAACAGGTGCTCTGACTCATCAATTTAAATGTATATAAGTAAGCAGAAACAATTTATGCTAATTTCAAGTGTTAGTCCTGGTTCTATGAGACTTCTTATGATACTATGAGGCCCATGCACGATTTTGGCAGCAATCTTAAGCCATAAACTGTGTAAACAGGAAAGATATTCCCTGTGGAAATGGACCACTGTGCTGAAAATTATACCCCATTAGGAATGTCGTTATGAGTGCTGGGACATACACTCAGTAAATAAGAAAGCCCCTGAGTTACTGATGACCGCGATCCTGTTCAGTGCCTACATAGCGCGTATTCTCAGTGGAACCCTGCAGTTGTAGTGAGAAATGGTTACTCACCAGGTGATGCAGTAAGTTTGGGTGTCATTCACCCTGAAATTGTCCATTCCCCCCCCCCCCCCAGTTTCCCCTGGAGTTATCAGTGAAAGTTCCAAGATAAACGAGAAAGGTCAAATGAGTTTCCACAGACCTTATCACAATCTCCACAGCATTCGTGATGAGGTCCTAAGTGTTGGGACTTCGTGTCCCACATGTCAATAATTTATCGCACAACACTGGTGCTAGGATCTCCACTCTTTCTGAAATGTGGCCCAATGAACATAAAAGGAAACATATGTCCAACAATTATCACAGAGTGAATTAGAATCACAAGTGAAACTCAACATGGTAGAGAACTTTTCAACAACTTTGGCTTGATTAACAAAACCATTTTCCACCATCAACGTACAATTATGGCCAAAAATCGATCCTTTTAGACCTATGAGGAATTCCCTGAAAGAAACCCTCGCAAACGTAAATAGTCTATAGGACAATAGGTGTGGAATGGGCAGATCAACCCACTGACCTGCACTGTCCCTTTGTGACAACCCAGAGACCATGAGCAAATCCTTTGCCAACCTGGAAAGAGTGCACCTCCCACGCTTGATGGCGCATGGAGCAAAACGCATATCCATGGGGAACACGTATCCATGGGGAACATACTTGTGAAATAAATAAAAAGAAAAAAGATGCAATTACATATGAAGCTGCTTTTCCCCAGTTCTACAACTATGAGCGATCTGCTTCCGGGAAGTGGGATCATAGGGAACGTCTCCCGTAGAAGTCAGGGGAGCCTGCGACTAGGGCAGTTTCCAGACCTACTGCTGGGAATGTTTGTGAATTCCTAAAGGCCATATATTGGAACTTGTCTTAAGGGGAGGTTTACATGTGTAATCATCTGACCTTTATTTGTGAATTGGGCTCTTTTGTTTTTTTTTAAATAGTGCTTTGACATTTTCATGGGCCTGCACACGTTAATAGTATGTTGTCTGGATGACAACAATTGAACTATGAAACGTCGACTTGCTTTCCAACGCATGAATATCACATTCCAGACTTAATAATGTACCTAGGTACCACCTGTATTTTAAGAACACATACTAGCTTTCCTGAAATGGGTTTTGTTGGTGTGCTTTTACTTTTCCACGCGTAATTACAGGTTTTTTTTTCAATACAGGAACCACATTATGTGTATTCTGGGGTAACAAAAATTCAGAAATTAAAAATGCTATATGGCACTAATCTTGTAGTCAGAATTGAGCAGGAGTGATGGTCATCCTTTTCTCAACCCCTCCACCAATGACCACTTACTGAATAACATGAGGACTAGTTGTACAAATAGGGAAAGGGGATGAAGTAACAGAGAAAAGAGAAAAAAGAGCAATGATGGAGTTGCGCACTGACACATGAGTACGCATAAAGTTGGCCGATAATAGTACGGTCACAAGAAAAATCCCAACCAATATTGGCCTGAAGCAGGGGTGTGTCTTAGCCCCGCTTCTTTTCAATCACTTTCCTGCAGACCTGGCAACTTCCTTAAATGATATAACCACTCACCTCTGCCCCCAAAATAGGTGTAATAAGTGTTTAATTTGTGCTTGTTGTTTCCGGTGCTGAGCACCGGCACTTATTTTTGAGGTCCGGGGCTTATTCTTCTGCCTCAAGCATTGGCTGCGAGCAAAAGACACATATGGGACAGACGGAAGAAGGGAAAAATGATAAAGCGTCACAAAGGGAGAAAGTAGAAAGCTGCAAGAGTGAGCTAAAGGGGCAGGGAGTGGCTTTATATGGATTGAAGAGGCCTGAGATGGCTTTAGGATGACGCTGCCTCAGTATTCCGTCTTAACACATTTAATTGCAGCAGCCACGTGTTTAGGAGGAGGGCTTTGGGCACGGGCACTTTTTTATTTACAAATTAAGCACTGGGTGTAATGCACTTGGGGTGCCTGTTCTATAAAGACGACTCCCTCCTTCCAAGCCGGGCAAAAATAGGTGAACATTCTACAAGGATAGACTGACAAGAACCACAATTAATATATGGAATAAACTCTAAAAGGAGGGCAAATTGGTCTTAAACAGAAGCAAAATCACCAGAGATAGCTCCTACAAATACTTAGGCATTATGATAGATAACTGTGTACATTCCGGCCCCCAAATACAATCAATCTGGAACAGGGCTGGATTCCTACATAATGCCTTAGGAAAACTAGCAAAGCACCTGTCTGGGTCCTCAATGATGCCACTCATAGACGTAATCAAGGACAAATGAATACCAACAATTTCTTATGCATCCAAAGCCATGCGTGGCTTTGACTCACTCCTTCTTGATAACCTGGTTTCAAGTACATACAGGAAGGCCTTTAGACTGCAACAGCATCCCCGGCCCAAATAAGGCTGGAATTCAGGTTTGTCAGCTAAAGCATAATGCGTCAAGGCACAGACGCAAAATTCTGTCACAAGCCGTGTAGTTCAAAGCCTGACACCTTAACTCACCATTTATGGCTAGAAGTTTTGAAAACAGGGGCATCTTCACTGGCCCTGGCTTACCTTAATCAGGCAATCACTACCTTATCAGTAACCGATTACTGGTCACCACCAGTTTCCTTCACTATCTTCAAAGCAGCAACAAATAAAGCCAAGCGGTGGCTCCCTCGTATCACTGATATGGACACCCGTTAAAATGCGATCAACTTGTTATCAATAGTTATAAGACACCGTACCACAACCCTACTTGGCAGCCGGCTTCACAATCAGAGTGAAACAGCACCTTTTCAAGTACTGGTTTGGCAAACTTCCAATCTTAGACACAGCCCAAACCGTTGCAACTTGGAAGGCAGAAAGTGGTGCAGGTTATGTAACTATCAACTAGAATCAATTGAACGTATGAAATGCACTTGTCCTGCCCTCCACTAACCTTGGACCCAAAATGCAAAAGGAGCGATGAAGTCATCCTTTTCTCACCGCCTCCACCAATGACCACATACTCAAGAATATGAGGACTAGTACTAAAAAGTGGGGAAGGGAATAGTATAGGAGAGAAAAAAGAAAATATCTTTGCCACCATGAGTGAACATTTCTGCTGGGCACTGAGGTCTGCAAAGCCTATGTACAGAGAGGTTGCATCACAAATTCCCCATCCATGGAATGTCTCAGATTTGCATGTCTAATGAATATTAATTAGTGATTTGAAGTGCTGTCTAAATGCAGATACAATATATTTAGCAACTTTCCGTGACAGCCTTGCATTTAACAGTAACATCAAATTGAAATACTTATTCATATCTATACGTAAAAAACTCGCTGTACTTTGGTGTGGGAGGTATTATTCCTGAAACTGAAAATAAGGAAATTGGGCTGATTTAAGAGCCCATAGCACCTCCTTGCACCACATTAGCGTTGTTTTTTTTACGCTAATGTGGCCCAAAGAGGGCAAAATCGCTGTGCCAAATATACAAAGTGGCACAGTGCATGCATTGCAAAACTTTGTAGCCGTTTTTGCTACATTATGCCTTCACTCAGCATAATGTATGTGAAGGGGGTGATACCCTGTTGGGGAGCTGAAAAAATGGCGCAAAAGAAATCCAATCGATTTCTTTGCGTCATTTATTTCTCAACTTGTTTACACAAGGCACACCATTGTTTACACATGGCCTCAATGAGCTTTGCAGGATGAGCGTCAACATTTTTTACGCTAATCCTGCAAAGCTCCAAACTAGTGTCAATAATTTTGACGCTAGTTCCCTTACAATCGCCATGGTGCACTGTAGCTTAGATACGGCAAACACATGGTGGCGTTAGAGGGTCGCTAAGGGGCGCAAGAAAAGTGGGGCTGCACTGGGTGCAGCCCCACTTTTCTTAAATCAGGGCCTCAGTGTCTTAAATATATACTCACTAACAATTCTCTCTATATTTAGGATAACTACTTCAAGCTCTTTCACTCTGCTCTCTCTGTGGAAGATGAGTTATAGTTTCTACATGATTCTTGTGCAGCTGCAAGGAAATCAACGAACAGTAATTTTCTCCGATTCCTAATTTAGGGGCTCTAATAAACATTATTGGAGCTCCTAATGCCTTATGTATTAACACATATAAATAGCATCTGCGACTTTGGCTCTGACTTAAGAAACTGCCTTGTTCTGTCACTGAGAAAGCCTCCAGTGCAGTGCAAGAGCCTGTAGAAATGTTCTGTTTAAATGTTCCAAATAGTTCATTTGTTTTAACAACACAACTCAACTTTTAGATTACTTTCAAATTGCTTACTCCGTTTCCCAATGTTCATGAAACAAAAAATTATTTTGGCAGAGGAAATCCTAGATCCACATAGTGAGGTCTGGTTACAGCAACATTGTATCATATTTTGCTAGAAAAGACGCGAGGGAAGTTATACCTAGAAATTGAACCTGGCTTGGCCTGCTGAGAAATGTATTTTGTCAATTGTGCGCTTTCATAAAGTACAAAGCCTTTCTCTAGGCGGCATCGACCACCTTCTTTTCCTTCTTTGGTATGGAATCAGCACGAGCTGCTTTAGAGTATCTCCCTGTGCCCAGCAAGACTTAATCAGTAATCCATATATCTAACCATGCTTTCAACAATCCCTAGTAAGAGTCATTATTATTATCTAGGCCTTTTTAAAAAGTAATTTGTAAACTGAGTCACAATTCAGCACACAAATTGAGACTAGCGTCTTCAAACACTTGTAAATTTGCAAGTTTTAACACATATCACAAGGTCTGTGGCTGCAAAATAGTGTTTTAATATGTGCTAAATCACCTTTCAGTGAGAAAATCACATTCATCAATTGTTTGCGACCACAATTGCAGTGATACCAGCCACTGAGTTGAAGAGGCAACTGGTTTGTAAAGCAGAAGTTGTGGTGTGCTTGTGAGAGTGGGCAGTGGTCTTGGTAAAAAGTACATGCTCCCACTTTTATGTTTTCCCAAAGGGGAACATTTTTTTTTTTAAAAGAGACGCTAGTCTGTTTTTTTAAGGTTGGAGATTTAGACCCATATTTATCCTTTTTTTGCGCCGCTTTTGCGCCGCTTTTTGACGCAAAAATGGCGCAAACTTACAAAATACAATTGTATTTTGCAAGTTTGCGCCACTTTTGTGTCAAAAAGTTGCGCAAATGTGGCGCAAAAAAAGTGTTGTATTTTGTAAGTTTGCGCCATTTTTGCGTCAAAAAGCGGCGCAAATGCGGCACAAAAAAAGTATAAATATGGGTCTTAATGTCTCTTTTAGGCCACCATCCTTGCACTCATGGGCATCAATTCACCAAAAGGCCAGGGGTTGAGGAAGTGACATCACATGCCATTTGACATTTACTTTTACACACACACACATGCATTTACACATACACATGCTATCCCTCAAATAAACACACTATCACCCTCAAGCACACACACAGCATACATTTCAAAGAGTTTTTTGCTTAGCTAAGCTAACAGGGACAATCATATTCCAGCTAATTTTCCTCTATTTTGTAATTATACTAATAGTGAATAATATAACAATATTCACTATTGCTGTAAAAATAAATTGACAGAAAACGAGGAAAGCGGAGCCCCAGCTGGCCCTGTGCGGCTGGCACTGATTTTGCCATTTCTGAGGCCAGGGTTCGCAAAGGCAATACCAGGGGGTGCAAGGGGCAAGCCCCTTGCAATAGCAACCAATTGAAGGTGGTTCACAAATTAAGTCATGTGTAATTAGTATTAATTAGTCGTTGTGATATCCTGTGTGAATGGGCAATTTGCAATGCAACCTCTTTGTACACTCAACTCATTGCAAATTGCATCCCATGTAGAAATCTAGTTGGTTTAGAGTTTAAAGATCTTCGCGAATGCAGATTAGAATGGCTGGTCAGTATTTGCACCTGTGTTATATTTGATAAATTGCATGTTAAGCTAAATTTAATTTAAGCATCTGACCTACGGCTCAGTAGCTTTCAGCTCGTCATCAAGAAAACTAAATTAATGAACTTAACAATAAATGGCCATATGATCAAGGTGACAATCAGCTTCTTGAAGATGCAATTGTGGCCCTAGAACAAACTCTCTATCCAGCAATTACTTGAAGTCTAATCTCTGTGAGCTTCAAAACTCGACTATGTCCTGAAAACGGCATCCAACCTATGGCTGATGACCTGCCTTAGGAGTAAACTTCTTTCATCAGCAATAGCTTGCAGTGCAGTAGGCAACTTAGCTAGCAGACATATACTTGCTCAGAGAGCCGAACCACATTCCCTCTAATTAAGCACAGACTATGGGAGATTATTACAACTTTTTACACCTCTATATTACTATGCTTTCCTTTAAATTAAACTGGAAACCATTTTCAAACCCATTTATACATTTTAATATAAGAGCATGGAAAGTGTTCCAAACGTAAATGATTACACCTTCCAAGTTGTTATGTACTGCACAATTTATTAATTTATTAAATGCACATTATTGAGAGTGGTAGGACACTATGGCGGTCATTCTGACCCTGGCGGTCAAAGACCGCCAGGGCGGAGGACCGCGGGAGCACCACCGACAGGCCGGCGGTGCTCCAATGGGGATTCCGACCGCGGCGGTAAAGCCGCGGTCGGACCGGCAACACTGGCGGTCTCCCGCCAGTGTACCGCCGCCCCATTGAATCCTCCAAGGCGGCGCAGCTTGCTGCGCCGCCGAGGGGATTCCGACCCCCCCTACCGCCATCCAGATCCCGGCGGTCCGACCGCCGGGAACCGGATGGCGGTAGGGGGGGGTCGCGGGGCCCCTGGGGGCCCCTGCAGTGCCCATGCCACTGGCATGGGCATTGCAGGGGCCCCCGTAAGAGGGCCCCTACAAGTATTTCACTGTCTGCTTGGCAGACAGTGAAATACGCGACGGGTGCCACTGCACCCGTCGCACAGCTTCCACTCCGCCGGCTCGATTCCGAGCCGGCTTCATCGTGGAAGCATCTTTCCCGCTGGGCTGGCGGGCGGCCTGAAGGCGGCCGCCCGCCAGCCCAGCGGGAAAGTCAGAATTACCGCGGCGGTCTTTTGACCGCGCAGCGGTATTCTGGCGGCCCCCGACAGGCCGGCGGCGACCGCCGCCGGTCAAAGTCGGAATGAGGGCCTATATTTTCACAGTAGCTACCTTGACCCTTGCTACAAATGATAATTTACAATAAAGGTTAAATGAGAAATCATGTAATTTCATGCAATGCTGGTGTATAATAGCAAACCTTTCATATTGCATGTTCTATGTGTCTAGACATTATGATATGTTGATTTTCAACAGCAAATATTAGTTAAGATTTCTAAGTATTTGATATATTTTATTTTGTATCAATGATTTAATTAATGCCCCCTAAGTATTAATTAATGGTATACATGAGTTGTTTTGTGATTACATTTTTACAAGACTGATTAATTATAGTTGGGACTATGCCTTTTTAAAGAGTCATCTGTTAACTACTGTCTTTAGGTTTTGGATTCTCTTGAAGTGACATGAACATTGACCCAAAGCAATCTTCTGCCCAATTGACATTTTGACAGACTAAATTACTACCTACCCAGGGCTCTGTCTAATGATGAGAAAATGCAGCAGCAAGGTTCATCTAAGTTCTGAAGAAATATGGCCACCTCACATCTACCCTAATGGGATTCTACTGGAGCCCTTTTCCCACCTGCACCTCCTTCGAGGCCAGCTGCATCATGTACAAAGCCATGATAAACAAGACCTCCACAGTCTCCAGTAGCTTTCAGCACACCCACCGTCAGAACAATTAGAAAATGGAGATAAAGCCCTGAAACAACAAAGACAAGACAACCTCTGCTTCTACTCAATTAGGTATCCGCCAGGGCTGTCTATACTACTTTGGAGGATCCAAAGTCATACCTCTTTCGAGAACCATTTTGCATCTCAGTATATGCAGTCTGTAAATATTTCCTGTATCGGGTATATACTCCTATGTAATACAGTGTTAATAACTGTATTGGTCCCCTAAATGTATCAACTGTTTTAGATAAATATGAATGTGGCTTTATACCTTGTAGCTACCTGTAGCATGCTTTCTAATTTTCATGGCTTTAGTAGGCCCGGAAGTCACAGGTCCCATGGTAGTACCTTTCCACATTTCCTAGTCAACAACCTTGTTTTCAAATCAGGCAAGTGAAAGTGGGATTTTTAGAGACTAATGTGATACAAGATATTACATTTTAAATCTGTGTACATATCGCTAAGAGGATAGGACCACTGGAAGTTGACAGACTTTCAGAAATTTCTAGATACCTAGAGAGGTGTAGAAAGTTAGATAGAAAGAGCTATTGCTGAGTTCTATCTTTTGACAATTACAGTCATATTTAGTATTCCAATGGCAGAAAATGACATTGCTTCCATTGGACTGATTGGTTTGGAAGGATGGGTTATTTCTTCTCATATGGTTAGTGCAACCTAGCACTTCAATAGGAACAAGGCAGCAACTGCAGACAAGGAATAGTTTCATTCTATGGCAGAGTGAGCATAGATTTCATAGGTCTAGGAACACCAACTGCATTACTAAGTCTACTGCAGCAAACAACAGAGTGATGGAAGGAATGCTTCAAATAATGGCTGGGCTGTATTCTACACAACCATTGTTTGTCTACTATGACTTTCTAGATAGAGTCCAGTGTATGTAAATCTGTCTTTGTCCCGCTCTAATTGAAAAGTGCAGATGAACTGCCAGGAACACAAGCAACCACTGAATGGGTATCAGACTTTTTAGGGAAAGCTTGTGTCTGTGTCACCATGAGCTCGGCTCACATGTGGGCACATCTGGCGCACATCGGGCAATTAATGCAACTAATAACAGAGTGATGGAAGAAATTACTTATTTTATTGCCCAACTGGTGATTTCTTGGCGTTGATACCAGTCAATTGCTTTTTTCCCACTGTGTCTTTCCTAGAAATAGGCTACCTATATCCAAATCATTCTGAACCCTGCCCCTAGAGGGACATTCCAGCCTGAATTAGAAGGCCAGGTACCCTACAGAGAAGAATTCAAGTACCCCCAAACCGGTTTTGGCTACAAGGCTGAACCATTTCTATTAAATCACCTGCTTTCCTCCTCTTCTGCTATTCTCTTGCATTCAATGAGGAAAAGGGTAATGTTCTATAGTTTTGCAACACTACCCTCATTGGACATTTATAGTAACAATCTAAGCTCTCCGACTGCTAAATGAGGAGATGGAGATACATTTCTGTCCACATGTCTATTGGAGCCTCCTTCCTGGTATAAAAAACAGAGGCTGGGCTTTCTCACTGGGACTACCAATGTTTTGCAAAAAACAGAAAATATCAGTGCTTGAATTGTAACATGTACGCTTAACATAGTCATTTGTGTTACTGCTTGCTCTTCAGTGACAACATGCTATGACGTATGTTCATTTCAAGATAAATATCACATAACACAGAAAATCATAATATGACTTAGAATAACATAGCATATAACGAAACATAAAATGCTTGACAACATAACAAAATATATTATGAAATATCACAGTGTGGTTTTACATTATATATTTTCTCAGCATCCTGCAGAAGGACATATGTATTCTGTACAAAACGTATTTCAAATAAAATATGTAACTGTGATATAGAAGGTCTATCAAATCAAAATGTTCAGGTAATCAGCAATCTGGGTAGTAAAGGACAGTTATATAGAAGATGTGCATTACTTTTTATCCCTGTTTCAGTTTTGGAACATGAAATATAACCTTACTTGAAGTAGATGAAATTCGAAAAGTCATACAAATGTCTTTTGTCAAAGGACATCATAGGACTTGCAACACAATGAATGGGTCCCAGTTTTATCTTTCTCATTCATTCAATAATTCTCTCCAGAATTAGTGGAAAAAATCACTAGATGAGGCATGCATAGCTTCTACTAAGTGGTAGCTTAGTGAAATTATTGTTTTTAAGTATGGTCTGCTGAATTTAAGGTTTGAATGCTGGATCTTTGAGTGTGGATTAACTGTACACAGTTGAGGTAGAGATAAATCATTTAGGATTGTTCATGCTTGCAAGTTCTAGTGCCACAGAAGCATGGCCATGGGAACGCAAACATAATTTTGTTAGAAATGTGGGAGCTAGAGGTGTAAACATTCTATTAGAAATGGCTAAGGCATTGTAACTACGTGGAACTGAAGGGATAAAAAATAAATCTGGACGTACAATACTGAAGAATTCCTTCCTGCTTGAGTGAACACTAAAGTTGGTTGTCGCCAGTATGCTATTTTAAAACTTTTTTAGGAATTTGTTCATTAGTTCTATTAGTGGCTGTGTTTACTGATCCAAGCAGATGAAGGAGTTGATGACCTGATGAAAGAATATATTGTGTGCCTGAAAGAATCCAGTGCACTAGTTATAATCTGACATTTCTCTTGTCTGTCACTTGTGGAACTTCCACTCTACAGCTGGATGGTGCAAAACGTCCTGAGACAGAACAAGCTGTTGCCTGAAGAAATACAGTAAACCATTTGTGTTAGACTTGGCATCCTTGGCATGGTCTCCCCTAACCTTTTGCCTCTGTTTCCCAGGTTGTTGATGTGTGCTGGACTCTGTTTTTGCTGTTTTTGTTACTCTGTGCACTTTACCACGGCTATCTGGTGCTAAAGTGCAAGTGCTTTTATGTAAAATGTACGTGTAATTGGCTTTTCATGATTGGCATATCTGATTGACTAGTAAGTCCCCAGTACTGTGCACTAGAGGTGCCCAGGGCCTCACAATCAAATGCTACTAGTGTGCCTGCAGTAGTGACTGTGCCACCCACATAAGTAGCCCTTTAATTATGTCTCAGACCTGCCACTGCAGTGTCTGTGTGTGCAAGTTTGCACTGCCAATTCGACTTGGCAAGTGTACCCATTCGCCAGGCCTAAACCTTCTCTTTTTATCCATGGAAGGCACCCCTAAGGTAGACTCTAGGTAGCCCCATGGGAAGGGTGCAGTGTATGTTAAAGTTGGGACATGTACTTATGTATTTTTATATGTCCTGACAGTGAAATACTGCCAAATTCGGTGTTGCAAGGTCTATCTCTCTCATAGGTTAACATTGGGGGTGCCTTTAAATGTTATTAAAGAACACATTCCCTTTGGGAGCAGATAGAAGTATGGAGTTTAGGGTCTCTTAGCTCACAGTTTAAAAATACATCTTTTAGCGTAGTTGGTTTTTAGATTGTGTGTTTGAAAAGGCCACTTTTAGAAAGTTGGCATTTTCTTGCTTAAACCATTCTGTGACTCTGCCTGTTTGTGGATTCCCTGTCTGGGTCAGTTTGACAGCTGGGCTGTTTGCACCTCTCTCTAGAAAGTGACACAAAGGGGGTTGGGGTGTAGCCCCCATATCCTAAGCAGCCATCTGTGCTGGAAGGGAGGGGAGGAGCGGTCACTCACACCTGAATGGACTGTGCCTGCCCTCACACAATGCAGTCTTCAACCTCCCGGTGTGTGGCTAGGGCCTGGCCTGGACAAGAAAGGATCTTGCAAACACTTGAGACTTTGGCGGTCATTATGAACATGGTGGGAAAGACCGCTGTGTCAGTGGTGAACAGAATCTCGCCAGTGGCGGCGAATGGAAACACGCCATATAAGGATTGAAAAACCCAACCCCGCCAAAAAATCCCAGACCACCACTCCCCGCCAGGACACTGTCGGCGTGAATCCCGGCCCACTCGACCCTGCCACCGCCAAGCACACCCACATCCCGCCCTCCAAATAATGATGCACAAATCCCCTCAGCAGACAGTGGAGGCCAGACGACCATTGGCGGCTGCGACCGCCACGGGCGGCAAGTGGACTCAACAGCAACAAGTGCACACATTGGCTAGGCCTATAACCCACACACCTGACACACATCCAGAACCCCATAAAACGCCCCCAGACACACCCCACAATCCCTTGCAATGAAACCAGGAACAGAAGATGGAGAGCACCAGAGCCAGACAGTGAACTCCAGCATACAGGACACGCATATCGACCCACACAGGTGCACCCATACCTCGTCCCCAGTCCCGACGCCATCCACCACCCTCACCATGTCCCCCCACAAAAATCCACGGTTCACCGAAAGGTAGCTAAGGACCATGGTGGACGAGATCCTGTATGTGGAGCCACAAATATTCGGGTCCGAGGTGCAGCACACACCCATCGCGCCGAAATTGGAGCTGTGGCAGACCATTGTCAACAGGGTGAATGCAGTGGGACACCATCCACGCACCACAGATGACATCCGCAAGAGATGGAATGACCTGCGGGGGAATGCCCATGGCATGGCATCCAGGCACCACATCGCAGTGCAGAAGACTGGGGGAGGACCGCCACCAACACCACCCGACTACACCGACTGGGAGGAGAAGGTACTCGCCATCCTGCAACCAGAGGGACTCACTGGAGGAATGGACTCGGGTAAGTCATCTACAATTACCCCATATACAACATATCTGCAATGCATGCACCACCCCACACCCACCTCAACCCACACCCGACCCAGCCATTAGCCACCACATCTACCACCCTGCATTACCCACAACTCACTACCAGGCCCACATCACTCCCGCTGTGCACAGCCACCCACCCCTGCACGTACCCACAATGGAATAATACCCCCCACCACAATGTAACCCCACCACTGCCACTAAACGCAATGTCCACCTCACAAAGGCACCCTGGAAGGCCACTGAAAGTCACACCAGCACAAATTTGCACAGTTCTGTACCCTCAAAAGCTCAGGCATATGTAACAGACATGTCTATGTCCCCCAACAGGCACCACCACTCATGCAACTCTAATGGAGGGGACTAGAAGTGCCACAGCACTCCAGTGAGACAGAGGCACATCACAAGACCTTGGCGAAGGACCTCTGGACACTGATGAGCAAGCAGGCCCCTCACACAGCCCTGGATGTTCACCATGCAGCAGCTCCACCCAGGAAACCACTGTCACCCCTAACACCTAGTCAAGACCGGCAGGCCAGGGGAGGCGTACCCACACCAGTGTACCCAGGAGACAGACAGGTGGAACACAGCTACAGAGGCCACAGCCTTCCACTCCCAACATGCAGGAAGGCAAGGGCCCCAGTACAAGTGGCACGTCAAGACCTGCGCAGAGGACACAGGCACGGGGGCTAGGGCAAGTTCAAGTGCGCCAGTGGGTCAGGGGGTAGGGCACCGGATGGATGCAGCAGCCCAGGACGTCATTGCAGAGGTATTGTGGGCCTACCAACAAACCCAAGACAGGTTGGCACAGATTGTGTCCACCCTGGAGCAAAGTCAGAGGATGGAGCAGCAACAACACCAACAGGCCATGGAGTAGTGGAAAGAACACAATGCCACAATGTCCACCATTGCTGGAGCAATGCTGCAGTTGGTCAACAAACAGTCAGACACCCACACCGGACAGGAGGCCCCCACAACAGCCCTGGATAACCAGCAACAGATGACCCAAGCAGCAGAAACAGCACAGGAAATGCCCTCCCATGAATCACAAGGGCCAACCATGCCACCCCAAGAAGCTCCACAGCAGGTGCCCAAACATAGTCTCAGGCCAAGATATGGCACTGGAAACCCAGCTAAGAACAAGCCCCACTCCAACAATTGACACTGCTACTACTGCAAAGCAACCATCCCACCCATTCACCAACAACACTTAGCTGAGGGCAAATTGAAGTACTATACTACAAATAGGACCCACCTATGACATCCAACAGGGCTGCCCCCAAGTCGGTTTTGAGGACACCCAACCCTTACGACTTCCATCACTGTCTATAGCACAATTCACTGTATTTGACCAATAAAACACATTCCTCACCTGTAACACTGTCCCCTGTCTTCAATGTTGAACAACGTGGAGTATGGATGCAACTGGCAGAGAACAACATTTTTGTCAATTTGTGCTTGGTGGTGGTAATGTGTGTTTCAAATTAGGCAAGGAGGGAATGCATATATTGTCTGTCAGTACCATGCAGAAGAGGTCCATGTCTCGTCTATCATAACCAATCCCCCTATATGACATGACACACTGACAGTATTAGTCACTAACCAAAATTACAGGCTTAAGTCTCAGACAGTTATTGGAAGTAGAGTTGTATCAGTTGGTTCCTCGAATTGACATCTTCCCCTTCCTCATCCTCACCATCTCTCTCCTCACCTCTCTGAGGTAGCTGACCAGGACCTATAGCACCCTCCACTTCCAAAAGGGGGATAGAATGTCTTACAGCCCTGTTGTGCAGCATGCAGCAGGCCACCACTATTCTACACACCTTATCAGGCCCATAGGCCAGGGAACCCCCAGAGATATGTAGACACCGGAATCTAGCCTTCAGGAAACCTATAGTACGCTCTATCACCCTCCTAGTACGTCCATGGGCCTCATTGTATTTCCTCTCTGCATCCGTCCTGGGATTCCTCACTGGTGTCAGGAGCCAACGTAAGTTTGGATAGCCAGAATCACCTAGAAAAAGGGTCAATACAGAGTCATCATTGTAATGTCCCTTAGTCAGACAGGCAGGTTTTCTGCAATGTGTCAGTTAGTGACAGGCAAACGTATCTATGATCCACCCTCTGTCCTCTTGTAGTTGTTCCATCTTCTGTGGCACACTACTGTTCCTCAAAACAAATGAATCATGGACTGAACCTGGAAACATGGCATTCACATGGGAAATGTACTGGTCTGCAGAGCATACCAATTGGATGTTCATGGAGTGAAAGTTCTTCCTGTTTCTGTACACCTAGTCACTCACTCTTGGGGGGATGATAGCTATGTGGGTGCCATCGATGGCACCTATGACATGGGGAATGTTTGCAAAGGCATATAAGTCAGACTTGATGGCAGGGAGGTCAGCACTTTGGGGGAATCGCACATAGGATTGCTGATGTTGTACAAATGCATTCAAAAATCTGGTCAGTACCTGGCTGAATATTGGCTGTGAGAAACCAGCACCCATGCCCACTGTCACTTGAAATGAGCCTGTGGTCAGGAAATGGAGTGCGGAGAGCACCTGCACCTCAGTTGGAATAGCATGCTGATTACGATTTCCCGGAGTCAGTGCAGGATCCAGTAATGCACCTAGGTCCTGAATAGTTGCACGTGTGAGTCTGTAAGTGATAATGATCTGACGCTCCACCATGGTCCCCATATCCACAAGTGGTCTGTACACCGATGGTGCCCTTCCTCGCCACAAGGGTCGGTACCTATGAGGGGTTACAAAAAGGAGTAATGTGCACACATACATTGGCATATTTGCTAAATACATGCAGTGCATTGTTCATAGTAGTGTCTGTACAATAACTGCAACCTGACAGATGTACATGTACATCACTAGGAGGGAACAGAGTAAATCATGTGTGCTACTATATGCAATGGCTAGAGGCCTAGGTGCTTCATGTGGCTAGTAGGCCCTGCATTGTGAGTAGTATGAATTTCAAGATGCGTAGGTGATGGAAAAATGTCTGCCCGCTGTAGTTCTGCCCCTTCATTGTGTAAGTGACCTGATACCGCTAGCGGTTGACGTCACAGCGTACGTCGGTGTTGACCACTGTTCGCACCCGCATTGGCTAACATGGATGCCAATGGGGAATCCTGGCGTATCATAATAACGTGCGTTTGTCATTGTTTGATCACTTGACTCCCTCATCTCGTGCGGACAACTACTCCACTCTGTGTACTGCTGTCGCCTGCCTCTGGCTATGGATGTTCCACGTGGTGCAGGAGAATGGGCCCGGCCTTCACCCAGGAAGAACTGGAGAAGCTAGTGGAAGGGGTCCTGCCCCTGTACGACAGACTCTGTGGATGGCCAGAGTTACAGGTGAATCTGGGTTTGGGGGGCACTGTGTGAGTAATGGATGGAGTGGCTTCCACATATGTGTGCTCCTGTGAGCCAGGATGGGCCATGGTGCCCGGAATGCTGCATGCCACTGTCCTGCATCTCTGAGAGTACTGTCAGTCCTAGGTTTGACATTCTGCCAGCTGTTCCCACTGTGCAAGTGCCTGACATCTGTGTTCCATTTCTGTGTCAACCTACAAGGTCAGCGCCCACCAGAAGAGGGCACATTGGCATGACATCGCCAAGGAGGAACAGACCCTGGGGGTCTACAACCGGTGGAGCACCCACTTTCGAAAGTGGTGGGAGGACCTGCAGCGCTGGGCGCGAAAGATCAGTGAGGCCCAGCTGGGGAAGTCCTCCCAAAGTAGAAGGGGTGCCCGTTGGGAACTGACCTCCCTCATGCGTCAGATCCTGGTGGTGGCGTACCCAGATCTGGATGGGCGCTTGAAGGCTGTAGAGCAGTCACAAGGGGGTGAGTACTCGCAGACCATACTTCAGTCTGGAAGGATGAGTGTGTGTGCGATAGGGCTCATGGTGCTTAGAGCAGGGAATTTGACTGGTGTCCATCTACTGTATGTTCCCAAAAGGGTGTAGAGGTGTCCCTGTCAGGTTTCACCTACCTCAGCTCCAATACTATTTGAGGGGATGGGTGTAGGTCAGTATTCTGCTCAGTAGTCAGGGGCATGGCCATGGGCATAGTGCACAGTGCTGCCTGTTGGGTGTGTCTGCTGGGTGGGTGTATGTTTAGCCATTGTGTATCAGCATTCAGCTATTTACAAGTATCTCTCCTGTTTTGTCTCCCCATCCCTGTTCTCTTGTGTTGGTTTGGTACAGCATCAACATCAGGCGAGGGAGCTGAGGCATCAGCAAGTGGGAAGGCAGCGGGCCACGGATCCTCAGAGGCAGAGGCAACGGACGCCCAGGGGACCAGTGGGTGGGAGGGCGAGGGGACTTCCACACAGGAAGCTACTACCACAGGAGATAGTGACTCTGAGACCTCCTCCGATGGGGGTCCTCCGGCAGTGGCAGACCCTAGTGCACACACCACTACCGTTACATCTTCCGCCACCACCCATACCATCACCACCCTCCTTTCTGCTCCCCACCGAGTTGCCCGTGCCTGCCCACCCAGAAAGGTGGGCATCTCCTTTGCCCCAGGCACCTCCTCCCCCGCCCCAGTCAGCCCTGCTGCCCTCACAGAGGAGGCTATTGACCTTCTGAGAACCATCTCTGTATGGCAGACAACCATCGTCAATGCCATCCAGTGTCTGGCATCAGAGGTGCAGCAGACCAATGCCTATCTGGATGGCATTCACGGTGCCGTGTCTGCCCTACAGAGATCTTTACAGGCTCTGGCCTCCTCTTGGACGGCAGCCAGTTTCCCTGGCCATTCCATCCCCCCTCCAACCTCCTCCTTCCCTTCCAGCACCCTGCTCCCTTCACCCGTCCAAAGCACACAGTCAGACCCGCTTACAGGCACATCAACACACAAGAAGCACACTTCAAAACACAAGCACCACACCTCCCACCACAAGCATTCACACAGCCAACAGACACCTGCACACACAACAACATCCACTTCCCCCAGTGTGCCCACCTCTTCCCCCTCCCTGTCTGTCCCCTCTACATTCACACCCTCATGCACTTCACCTTCACTCACTGTTATTGCTCCTCTTCCTGCACTCGCCACAATAGCAGAAAGCCATACATGCACCCCATACACACCTGCACTCACCACCTCTACTGTAGTTAACATATGCAGCACACTCACGAGACTTGCAGACACCCACCCAACATACATCCATACTAGCTGTCTGTCTTCTCCCACTGTGTCCACCCCCGATGGCCTGTGGGCAGACTCTGGCGTCATCAGCGGGACTCCTTTCCTGGTGGTGGGTGGTGCGTGGGATGCAAGTGTTTCGTTTGGTTCATTATTTGGGGTCCAGCCCGCTCCTCTGTTGGTGGTTTCTACCGCCGGCGGAGCGGAACGGGCCGTCATGTTCATAATGAGGGCCTTTATTTTGAAGTTTGCTAATGTCAAAAGCAGAAAGGGGTATAAGTGTCAGACCCAAAAACCAAGACTTTAGATTACTTCAAGGATTCAAGAGTAACCTCTGCCTGGTGAAGAGCTGAGGAGAAGTGCTGCCCCTGCCTGCCCCTGCCTGTGACTGTGCTGTGTTGGGCTATCCTGCAGTTGCTTCTTCTGACTGTGCAAGGGGACAGAGACTGGACTTTGTTGCATTCCTGCTTGAGAAGTGAATCCAAGGGCTTGGAGAAGAGCTTGCCTCCTGTTTTGAAGCCTCAGGGACAGCAAAGGCTTCACCAACCAGACCTGAGTATACTTTCTGTGGACTCGAAGTTGCCAGAGGGTACCATTCAAGTTCCTGGACCCCTGGAAGTGAATTCCTGGAGAAAAACCAGTCTAACAACGCTGGAGGATGCCTTGTGACTTCACAAGAGCTACTGCTGCCCGAAACTAAGAAGCCACTTGCCTAGGCCGTGGACCTCACTGAGTCCAGCGAATTTGATGACCCTGTGAGCTGACGCAGCTACCTCAGAACCGCAACGCCCCCTGCACCAAGGCCATGGACCTCGTAGAAGTACGACAACCCTGTAGGCCTCGCGTTGCTGCAGCCGCTGATCCCACCCGACTTCGCTGACACTGGATTGCCATAAGTCTAATGTCCATGATGACCCGACGCCATCACAGTGACTGGGGCCCTGTGACGTCTTCGTGACCCCGTGAGGTCTCCCCACAGCATCGTGACTCCGCTGGACTTCGCATCTGCCGGAACCAAGGCACCTGACTTCACATCTGATGCCGCTTCACCTCCACTACCCTGTAGTGAGGACCCGAAGCCACTGTGCAACGCCGTTGTCCTTCTGCCCTGGTGCATCGGAACCAACGCTGCATCGGACCCAGTGAAATCACTCTCCCCGACTCCGCGCACCGGCCTGTTTTCTACTTGATTCTTAAGGTACTGTACCTGGGGGTTGAACGACTCCATAAACTGCGCCATTGGTGTCGCATTATAGGAAACGACTCTGTCACAACGCTGCATAATACTAACTTGCAGTACTTGTGCTTTAAGTCACTCTTTTCATACTTTTAAGTGCTAAGTTCATATTTTTTACTGCATATTGTGGATTTTTATTGTATTTGGTCTTGTTTATTTAGATAAAATAATTACTATTTTTCTAAACCTGTGTTGTGTCATTTTGTAGTGGTTCCCTGTATTACTATGTGTGTTTGTACAAATACTAACACATTGGGGGTCATTACAACATTGGCGGTAAAAGCCGCTTACCGCCGTGCAGAAGACCGCCAACACACCGCTGCGGCTGCGGAATTCCGCCACAGCTGTTATGACCCACATCTCGGAATCCGACAAAATTCAGACACTCACACAAGTCCGCCACACCAAAGGTCAGTGATAAACTGGCGAAAACAAAACTGACACCATCACGCCAACAGAAATACGCCCACACTATCACGACACACGAATCCACGCAGCGGTCTTTCAACCGCGGTATTTCATTGGCGGTACACACCGCCGCGCTCAAAATACACACACACATACAAAACACCGCCACATTGGACAATTCGAAATACACACACCTGATACACATACACACACCACTCCCACACACCCATTGCAATATAAAACACACACCCACATCACCCACAAACCCTTACGACCACATTTACAGAGAGAAGGCCAGAGAGAGACACCACCATCCACAAACTAGCAGCCACAGGCACACAACAACATCACCCACACAACTTCCACGTACAAAACACCATTACATATCACCACACTTATCACCACACACACCACCCCACACATCACATACACCACCCCATGACACGGCAAAGACACCCCAGGTTTTTAGAGGAGGAGCTCAGGGTCATGGTGGAGGAAATCGTCCGGGTAGAGCCACAGCTATTTGGATCCCAGGTGCAGCACACCTCAATTGCAAGGAAGATGGAGCTATGGCGAAGAATAGTCGACAGGGTCAACGCAGTGGGACAACACCCAAGAAATCGGTACAACATCAGGAAGAGGTGGAACGACCTACGGGGGAAGGTGCGTTCCGTGGTCTCAAGACACCACCAGGCGGTTCAGCGGACTGGCGGCGGACCCACACCTCCTCACCCACAACTAACAACACGGGAGGAGCAGGTCTTGGCGATTCTGCATCCTGAGGGCCTCGCAGGAGTCAGTGGAAGAATGGACTCTGGTAAGTCAAATCTTAACTATTACATCCCCCACCCTAACTGCATGCTATCACATACCCTCGCCCCCACCCCTATCACTCCAACTCCACACAAATGTACCAATATCACAAACCACACATCCCAACACCAAGCCCTGCATGCAACAACAACGCATGGACACCCATCACTAAAGCATGCCCACTGCACATACCCATACACCCCCCTAAACCATCATCACACAAGCCCCCACACAGGAATGCCAGCACTGGGGTACACGGTCACCCACTCATTGCGCACCATGACACACACAGATGCAATAATCATGCTTTTACACCCCTGCAGGACCCCTACCCAACGTCAACGGACAGGAGGGTCCAGACATGTCCACTCCACCCACAGAAGAGGCCCACAGTGATGACAGCAGCTCTGTCCACCTGGATCTAGATGACCAGCCCGGACCATCGTGGGCCTCAGGACATTCGGTTCCCCTCACACAGGCACAGGCCACCACAGACCTTCCCCCCTCTGGTAACACCAGCACAGCACCCACCCAGCGGGCCCATACCTCCGTCCCCAGGACACATCAAACAGCTGTGTGTCCACCATTACAGGGAACCCAGGATAACCCACCACCCCAACAACAACAGGGACCTGGGGGCAGTGGTAGTGGGCACACGTCCAGGGGACGGAGGCACAGGAACACAGGGAAACTGGAGGGCTGCTGTGCGACAGGGGGCGGGCAGGCCAAGGGAACCCACTCTCCATGAGGCCCTCTCCTCCATCATGGGAGCATACCACCACTCCCAGGAGACGATGGCAACGGTCCTAGCCAAGTTTCAGGAGACCCAGCGCATGCAGGAGGAACAGTATTTGGGGTTCAGGGAGGAACTCAGAACCATCAGCTCAGCCCTGGGCACCATCGTAGGAGTGCTGAAGGAAATACTCAACACCAGGAGGGACACTGTGGCACTACAAGGGGCGCCTGACACTAGCATGGACGATGAACTGCCCACCACCTCCGCCAGCGCTAGTGGGCAGGAGGCACCGCCACAGGACCACCACACCTGCACCCCACCCCCTGCAGACGGAGGTCCACCCCGCAAACGGTCCCTGAGATCCAGGAACAAGACAGAGCACAATGCCAAGACCCCCACCAAGAAATGAGACCACCCTGATTGTCAAGCCACTATCCCACTTTGTCACCCTGTCCATATTGAAACTGGCCCAGCTCCACTTCCTATGCCCATATGGGCAATGCACCTGTGAGACTAATAGACTGGACTCTGCCATGGACACTCCTCCGCCATCACCCCTCACCATTTGACTTCCCCCTCCAATACTTTGTATGTAAATAAACACACCTAAAGCACCAAAATATCTGTAGTCTATCTGTGATTTTTAAATAGTGTATTTGCAATTACAGTGACACAATTTTCAGGAAATAGTAATGTCAACCTACCTATGTCACACAGCTCCAGTCCATGAGGAATCTAAGCAGATGACACACAGTGGGACCCACACCTGTGAAACTGTAAGGGAAAGTGACAACTCAGTGACCATACACTGGGTGAAATCGACAGACAGGATAGAGGTAGAAGTGTAAAAGTACTTGTAGTAGGCAGGAATGTATTCTCACCTGTGTTTCACTGGAAATATTGCTGGATGACTGAGTCCCTGTTGTCAATGTCTTCTTCCTCTGCTTCCTCCTCATCACTGTCGACAGGCTCCACAGCTGCCACAACACCGCCATCTGGACCATCCTCCTGCAGAAAAGGCACCTAACGTCGCAAAGCCAAGGTATGAAGCATACAGCAGGCCACGATGATCTGGCACACCTTCTTCGGTGAGTAGAATAGGGATCCACCTGCCATATGGAGGCACCTAAACCTGGCCTTCAGGAGGCCGAAGGTGCATTCGATCACCCTCCTAGTCCGCCCATGGGCCTCATTGTAGCGTTCCTCTGCCCTGGTCCTGGGATTCCTCACTGGGGTCAGTAGCCATGACAGGTTGGGGTAACCAGAGTCACCTAATAGCCACACACGGTGCCTCTGGAGTTGACCCATCACATAAGGGATGCTGCTATTCCGCATGATGTAGGCGTCATGCACTGAGCCAGGGAACATGGCATTCACATGGGAGATGTACTGGTCGGCCAAACATACCATCTGTACATTCATGGAATGAGAACTCTTCCGGTTCCTGTACACCTGTTCACTCCTGTGGGGGGGGGGGACCAAAGCCACATGGGCCCCATCAATGGCACCTATGATGTTGGGGATATGTCCAAGGGCATAGAAGTCACCTTTCACTGTAGGCAAGTCCTCCACCTGAGGGAAAACGATGTAGCTCTGCATGTGTTTCAGAAGGGCAGACAACACTCTTGACAATACGTTGGAAAACATAGGCTGGGACATCCCTGATGCCATGGCCACAGTTGTTTGAAAAGACCCACTTGCAAGGAAATGGAGCACTGATAGCACCTGCACTTGAGGGGGGATTCCTGTGGGATGGCGGATTGCTGACATCAGGTCTGGCTCCAACTGGGTACACAGTTCCTGGATTGTGGCACGGTCAAACCTGTAGGTGATAATCAAATTTCTTTCCTCCATTGTCGATAGGTCCACCAGCGGTCGGTACACCGGAGGATTCCGCCATCTCCTCACATGTTCCAGCGGATGGTGCCTATGAAGGACAACAGCAAGCACAGAGTCAAACAACTCAGAGGTATATACCCATAGTCTACACAGAACATGATTCATACACAAAATCTGGCATGTATGTGTGTTGAGACTAGGCCTAGGTATGTGTGACGCAGTTGGTAATTAGGCCATGTGAGCCCCTGAAATGGCGGCTGCCTGACCTCTAAAGCGGGACAATGGGATGTGAGGTAACTGTGCTGATGTTGTACACCGTTGCGGTAGGCTGCTGAAGACCGCGGCGCAATGCTGCATTGGTTAACATTGGACCCTATGGGTCCCAGGAGCCAATGACGATGTACGCCGGCGTTGATGGTACGCACCGCCGCGGACGTGACCGCCATTTTCTAGCTGTTGAATCACTCAATACCTGATCTTCAACAGGAGAGGACCTACACTGCAAGTGCTGCTGTGACCTCGGTCTGGAAGAGACAATGGCTTGTGCGTCTGGGGAAAGGGCCCCTGCCTTCACATCGGAGGAGTTGGAGAAGCTCGTCGACGGGGTCCTCCCCCAGTACACGCTACTCTACGGTCCTCCAGACCCACAGGTAAGTACACAGGAAGCATGTTGTATGGGCTATGCCTGTGTGGAGAGGGCTGGTTGTAAGAAGGAAGGGGGCAGAGTTCTGAGTGCATGAAAGACGGTGGGTGCATGTGCCACATGGCAAGGGTAGGGATGGGGGCCACTCACTTTGACGGTGCAGTTGGTAATGACTTCGCTTCTTCCCCTGTACATTTCATGTAGGTCAGCGCCCACCAGAAGAAGGATATTTGGCGTGCCATCGCCAAGGACGTCCGGACCCTGGGGGTCCACCACAGACAGAGCAGCCACTGCCAGAAGAGATGGGAGGACCTTCGCCGCTGGAGCAAGAAGACGGGGATGGCCTCCCAACGTGGGAGGGGTGCCCATCGAACCATGACCCCCCTGATGTTCTGGATCCTGGCGGTGGCCTACCCTGAGTTGGATGGGCGCTTGAGGGCATCACAGCAGACACAAGGGGGTGAGTACACTCTCATTCAGCTGACGTTTCCCGAAGTGGAGGGGTCTGGGTGGGGGAGGAGGGCTGTAGGTTTCCCTAGGCCAGGGCGAGTTCCGTAGGCTAGGTCCCATTGTAAGGCATAGCCCTGTGGCCCCCCACCCCACCTGTGTAGAGTGCAAAGTACAGCTATTCATGCACCTGTGTCATCTATGTGTGCAGATGTCGTCCATAGCCTTGTAGGCCATTTCCAAGGAATTGCACTGTAGAGCCCAACAGCGCACCGTAGTGCAGGGGGCTGCTGTGTCTGTCTTGTCCGCCAACGGTAGCGGTAAGCCATGCACTCAACCTGTCTTTCTTCTGTTTCCCCCACCCTTTTTTTGCGGTCTCCCTGTTCTTGTGTGCATAAGCATCATCAGGCGGAGGAGCAGTGGCACCAGAGCACGAGGGAGCTGCATCCCACATGGGCATGGAGGCCCACACTAGCACTAATGGCAGCCATTGTCCCTGTGTTTAGCCTCGCCCCTCCAACTTCCTCCACCCAGACCCAATCCCCTGTACCTCTACCTATCCCAAGCACACCATCAGACCAGCCTGCACACACCTCACCACACAAGGGAAGCTCAGACAAACATAAGCACCACACATCCCACAGGCACTCATGCAAGCATCACACACATACAGACACAACAACATCCACTGCCTCCACTGTGTCCCCCTCCTCCTCGTCTTCCTCATCCCTCCCAGTCTCATCTACACTCACACCTGCATGCACTACCACTACAGCCACTACGTCCCACACCAGCACACCCACCACCACACCCCGCTCACGTGCACTCACCACCCCCACTACCATTCACACGTCCCCTGTGTCCTCTCCCAGTGTGTCTGTGATGCCCATCCAAAGATACACAAACGCAGGCACACACCCACCCAACATACATCCACCTCACAACAGCCTCCAGAGCATGCACCTGCACCCAAAGCCACAAAACGCACACCTCCTACAACCACCACCTCTTCCTCCACTCCCAAACCCCCTCCAGATACCCGTCCCAGTGTCTCCAAACAACTTTTCCTGTCCACCCTAATCTATTTCCCACCACCCCCGTCCAACTCATAGGTCCCGTACTATCACCTCAGCCACAAAATCTCCGGGACCAGTGGTGCCTGTATGTGGAGTGCACCCGCCACCAGGCCAGCCAGAGTGTCACGGAGACACAGCACAGCCAGTCCCCCCCCCTGTGAAGCACCAGAAGTTGGCCAGTGCCCGGCGTGAGAGGGGGAAGACTCCAGCCAGCCAAGCCGCTCACAGGGGTCCCGGGGGGAGTGTTGACTCAGCTGTGACTCCTCCCAAGGTGGGGAAGGGGCAGAAGAAACCTGCAAAGTTTGGGAGGAGCAGCACGGCGGAGAAGACTGCCATCATTCCCACTGGCCAAGAAGCCACCGCCAGCCCCATCGTCGCTGTCCAGGAGGCCACCACCAGCCCCATCGTCACTGTCCAGGAGGCCACCGCCAGCCCCATTGTCGCTGTCCAGGAGGCCACCCCCAGCCCCATCATCGCTGGCCAAGAGGCCACCGCCAGCCCCATCGTCGCTGTCCAGGAGGCCACTGCCAGCCACAGCCCAGCTGCCCAGGACTGCCCCGCCAGCCTCAGCCCAGCTGCCCAGGAGGGTCCCGCCAGCCACAGCCAAGCTGCCCAGGTGGGCCCGGCCAGCCACAGCCCAGCTGCCCAGGAGGGCCCCGCCAGCCACAGCAGCCCATCTGACCAATGAAGGACCACCAACCACTGCCCAGCTGGGCAGAGACCGCCAAGGCAAGCACCGCTGAACAGGGCAAAGACCGCCAAGGCAAGCACCGCTGAACATGGCAAGCACCACTGAACAGGGCAAAGACCACCAAGGCAAGCACCGCTGAACAGGGCAAAGACCGCCAAGGCAAGCACCGCTGAACAGGGCATGGACCGCCAACTCAAGCACCGCTAGCCCATGAGTGGCAGGCGCAGTGACACAACTGGGACCGTCACGGGGTGAGTGATGCACTCTGGGCACCAGTCCCCCTCCAGAACCAGTGGAGACATGCATCCAATCCATCTGTCCTGCACAGGATGAAGCACTCTGGGCACCAGTCACCCTCCAGAACCAGTGGAGACATGAATCCACTCTGTATGTCCTGCACAGGATGAAGCACTCTGGGCACCAGTCCCCCTCCAGAACCAGTGGAGACATGCATCCACTTGAGAGACTGTGGCTTTACACTCCCCAGGATGGTCCAGTGGGCAAACCACCCACTGTTGAGACTTGAGAGACTGTGGGTTTGCACTCCCCAGGATGGTACAGTGGGCAAACCACCCACTGTAGAGACTTGAGAGACTGTGGCTTTGCACTCCCCAGGATGGTCCAGGGGGCAAACCACCCACTGTAGAGACTTGAGAGACTGTGGCTTTGCACTCCCCAGGACGGTCCAGTGGGCAAACCACCCACTGTAGAGACTTGTGAGACTGTGGCTTTGCACTCCCCAGGATACATCAATGGGCATGGAGCCCCCTCGTGGATCTGGCGTCGTGCACTCATGCGGCTGAGTTGCCCCCCCTTCCCTTCCCCCTGAGGTGCCTGTTGTATTTCTATCTGATGCCCCAGCAGTGGGCCTCGCCCATGCATTTTGGGCCCAGCGGTCCACGGACTATGAATGGTGCAATACCTGGACTACTAATCGTGGTGTATATTTTGTTAATAATGTAGATATATATATATATATTTTTAGTTTTGCTTACTGATTTTTTATATATTACAGTAGTTACACTCATTTCCTTTTGTCTTTGCATTTTTCCAGGGGGGTTGGGGGGTGTTACTGTAATGTATAGTTATGCATTGGTGTGGGTGTTGTAGTGGGTGAGGGTGGGGGTGGGGGTTGGGGTGTTGCGTGTGAGTGTCCCTGTTTTTTCCCTCCCCCTCCCCTATGTCGTAGGTGCAGTACTCACCGTGGTCTTCGCCGCCGGCGTTGGTGCTCCTGGTACAGGAGCAGGAAGACTAGCGCAGGGAGAATATGAAGTTCCGGCTCCATGGTGTCATCGTTCCTCGTAGAGTGTGTAGAGGTGAGCGTTTTTCCTTCTAAATGCCTGTTTCTGCCGTGTTTTTATCCGCGTTGAATCCGCCCCGGAAAAGGTGGCGGATTGGCCTGTCATAATAGTGTGGGCGGTACATTGTCCTCCGCCTGTCTGTTGGCGGTGACCGCTGCGCTGTTTGTTTGTACCGCCGTGGCGGTCGGAGTGTTAAAGTGGCTGTCTTTGTTGGCGGTTTCCGCCACGGTCGTAATTCCAAAATGTTTACCGCCGGCCTGTTGGCGGTCTTACCGCCGCTTTAACACCGTCAGCCAGGGTTGTAATGACCACCATTGTCTCTGAGTTGAGCCTGCCTGCTAGTGCCAAACTACCAAGGGTGTGAGCTGAGGTTAACTGAGTGTGATTCTCCTTTACCCTGACTAGAATGAAGGTCCTTGCTTGGACAGGGGGTAACCTGACTGCCAACCAAAGACCCCATTTCTGACAATTTGGAATTGTGCATTTGCTCTGGACCTGAAAGCAGAGTTCATTGAAATCTCCAGTAAGTTGAAAAATTTTAACTAGAACCTGGGTATCTGTTTCTGAAAATTCCAGGACTTTTCTACAAGGTAGGAGTGCCCTCAGAAGTTGATTAAAATGAACTAGTTACATCTCGGCATGTTTTTACCTCTCAGAGTTTGTTTGTGGGAAGTTTGATGCTACCCAGGAAGAGTTTACTCAGTGAATCTGAGCCCTTGGCCCTCTTTTTTGTCTCTTTTGCCTGTAGTTTTCAGACTTACCCACTAAAGAATTCCAGCCACCAGAATTTTTACAACTCGAAAGATAACAATTGTCAGCGGAATCTATTGCCTACTTCTACCAGTTTACAATCACATGTTGCACAACCACATAGAGTGACCAAGTTCCAATCTACCAGCATTTCATTGAATATCTAGCAATGCCTTTTCCCAATGCTATATTATGGTGCTTTGCTTTCCTTAGGTGTGGGCATAGCTTGTGTAATTCTGTGTAGCATAATCACGCAGGATTACTTAAGAAGTTCTGTGAAATTCCACAGAACTAAGTGAGAAGAGTAATTGATATTGCTATTGATATTAATAATATTTATAGAGCGGGTGAATGCCCAAAGGCATCTTAGCGCTAGCGGCTGTGAGGTGAGAAGTAAATTAAAAGGGCATTTAGTGCTATTTTCTTTTGTGCTAAGACATAGCGTTAAGTGCCAGAGAACATAGAGATTTTGAGCATCCGCTTGCAGTCGCTAATGGTGAACTTATTGTTCCCCTTACCAACTTCAGGCATTTAGCACTAGTTTCTAAGCACAAGATGCACCTATGCTTCCAAAATGGATGCAAGGATGATTTTCCCACTAAGAGAATAGTGCTACATGCAATGGAACATAAACAGTTGTGTGAGCAGCCACTTGCATTCGCTGAATATGCTCTCACAGTAGGATTCCCCCCCACAAATTACTGTTAATTATGCAAAATGTCATAATTGCTTTCTTATTGGTAATTTTGCATCAAAGAACAACAGAATTACTGAAATTACCACGATTACTCCTGTGTCAATAAAATTACTCCTAGGACTAGTTTTCTTCAATCTTTTGATCTATATATAAATATGCTTTTTTAATTCTTAAGACATTCTTCTTATTACATTTTTGTCTTTGCATACAACTTGATTTGGACATTAAAGCTGTTTATTCATTAACTGTGCTGTTGCTTAGCTAGCTGTTTCTGGCTTTACTGTCTGTACCAAGCAACTGGGTATCAGTCAGGGATTTCTCTCAGAATTTGGTTACCTTTCTGGTTCAGCTCATATTAGCTTTGTGTCAGCTCCATTACTACTCGTATTAAGACTGCAGGCGACTCTCACATGCCTCCCCAACTATAATTACAAACACAAGAGAAACAAGATGACAGACTATTGTCTTCAGTCTTGCATTGATCACTCCATAAAAGATGCCTCTGTGCATGATAGTAGAGCTGACAGTATGAGTAAGAACTTTTGACAAATTGTAACATTGCTTACGCTAACCCTCATTACTTCTTCTTTATCAACCACATAGGTACATTGTTATGGTAGATGGTATGAGTGTATGAGTAGCGGCAGTACCAAACAATAGAACTCTAACTCATCATGCTAAAAGGGTAAAATTAGTCACTCTCCCTCCTAGTGGAGTGCCAGATGTACATAATGCGGCTCACTCGTGAGGGAAGTGGTTTGTCGGGCATCAGGCGTTTGTGGAGGGATCATATTGGGCCACTTGACTGGCATAATGATTTGTGGAGCATCTGGCATATGTGGAGGAATCATACTAGTCCACTGGACTGGTATGGTGGACTCCTTATCACCCCTTATAGAATAGTGGATTTCACACTACTCAGCAGTGACCACTCTTAGGTATCATCCCTTCTTCTTCATCCGGCTCTATAACAATGAACTAACATACTACATTGGCGTAGGCTGATGCATTGCTCATTTAAGTAGAGCCATGCTACAAAAAAAGAGCTACACTCATGAACATTTGAGGAGTATTTTATTTTTAATTTTTGGTAGCTGGAGGGTACAGTCCTTTATGTAATATGAAGCACTGTGGATTTGTGGGCATGAGTCATGATGAAAACTCCTAGGCTTTACCAGAAGACTAAAGGCCAGATTTGAGAAAAGTGGCGCTGCATCATATGCAGCGCCACTTTTCCTGTGCCCCTTAGTGCCCCCTAATGCTACCATGTGTGTGCCATATTTAAGATACGGCGCACCATGGCAGTAGTTAGAGGACAAGCATCAAAATGTTTTAAACTAGTTTGCCGCTTTGCAGAATTAGCGTCAAAAATGTTGATGCTAATCCTGCAAAGCACCTTGAGGCCCATTGAAAACAGCTGGAGCCTCATTTTAACCCCTGCTCTGAGCAGGTGTGAAAAATGCTGAAAAAATGATGCAAAGATGTCTTTTAGTTTTCTTTGTGCCATTTTTTCCACCCCTCACCCTAACGGGGGAACACCCCCCGGGCATACATTAGGGCTGGCGCAGGCATGATGTGGTGCAAGGGTTTACAAAGTGGCGTAATGCATGCAATACACCACTTTGTAAATATGGTGTGTGGAAAAAGCCACTTTAGTTCCGTCTTAGCATCACAAAAATTATGTTATGGTGGCACAAGGGGCTCTTAAATATGCCCCCAAATAGTTTATCTGAAACATCTTTTGAGAAAAAGTGTGCAATCTGTAAACTCCAGTTACTTGTCATTGTTTCTACAACAGCATATGTGAAGGCTTCGATGCCATCCTTGTAGGCCTGGTGCTACGCATACAACTCAAACCTTTATGTCTCATGGTTTATGGCAGCAAACCCCTCATGAGTAGTATCTTGTACTGCATGGCAGGCCATAAATTATCCATTACACATTTCATAAAACAGGCCTGGCTTCTTTTTCACTTACTATCAGTATAACTCTGGGGGTCATTCTGACCCCGGCGGGCGGCAGTCGCCGCCCGCCTGGAGGGAGCCGCCAGAAGACCGCGGCGGTCATTCTGGGTTTCCCACTGGGCTGGCGGGCGACCGCCGAAAGTCCGCCCGCCAGCCCAGCGGGAAACACCCTTCCCACGAGGACGCCGGCTCAGAATGGAGCCGGCGGAGTGGGAAGGTGCGACGGGTGCAGTTGCACCCGTCGCGAATTTCAGTGTCTGCAGAGCAGACACTGAAATTCTTTGTGGGGCCCCCAGGGGCCCCACGGCACCCCATACCGCCATCCTGTTCCTGGCGGGCGAACCGCCAGGAACAGGATGGCGGTATGCGGTGTCAGAATCCCCATGGCGGCGCAGCCATGGCGGATTCCCATGGGCAGCGGAAAGTCGGCGGTACACCGCCGGCTTTCCGCTTCTGGCCGCGGCTGTACCGCCGCGGTCAGAATGCCCGGCGGTGCACCGCCGGCCTGTTGGCGGTGCTACCGCCAACCTCCACCATGGCGGTAATTACCGCCGGGGTCAGAATGACCCCCTCTATCCGGCAGCAACATGCATCATTTATCTGAGATATCTATTCTGATCACATGTATGGGAACTAAGTTATCTTGTGAATGAGCAACTAGTTCTATTCTGCAAAACATTGGGATGTTTTAGGTGACAATGGAAAAAGAATATAGGTGAGTAAAGATGTGCTTTATAATTCGTCATGTAATAATAATAATGATAATAATAATACACAATCACATATAACCATACATTCTTAAGTACTTAAATAATTGTCTTTTTCCATTTAAAAATGTGCCTGATAGTGTGTGTACTCATATATTTTCTGAACAAATATGGAAGTCATTACTTGTTAATCTGAAATGTCCTTTAGCTTGCAGTATGCTTGCTAGGTTCACAGCTCTAATAGACCCAGAAGTCCTTTTATCTGGGGTAGTACAATTTCACATTTCTGCAACGCATAACATCATTTTTAGTGCTGGCAATTAATAGCAAGATTTTAGAAAAATAATGAACTCAGGTCCTCATTTAGAAGAATCTGACGCATTGGCATTGATGCATCAGATTTCTTACCGTTCCCTAAAATCCCCTAATGACACCATGGATGCACTGTATTTACAATACAGAGCCCCATGGTGCACGTTTTCACAGACACATTTCTGACACTTCTGTTGGTGCTAAACTCATGCATTGCTGGAGTGGCATAATTAAAATCAGCAATGCGAGGAGCCTTCCATTGGAAAAAGCCCTGCTCCAAGTAGGCAGAAAAAGTTCTAACATAGTGAAGTTGCAGAATGACGCAGTGCAATGTAAATTTCACTGCGTCAGTTCTGCATGGCTTTTTGCCTGGGAACGCCTACCCTGCATACATTATACCTGTTGCAGGTATAATCTGATGCAGGGCTTTACAAACTGACACATTGGGCCAAATGTGTCAGTTTGAAAATCTGGAGCAGTGCGCCACCGCTAGCGCCGCCACTGCATAAACAACATGATGCAGTGGTGGTGCAAAGGGCTTGCCCGTGAAGCCCTCAGTATTGTATTCATGACCAAAATCATCATATTCTTGCTCCCTCCAGCAGAAGACCCAGCCACATAGTCTTTAGATCAGTTTTTACTAAAAGTAACACATTTCTGTCACTAGATTAGGTTTCATAGGCTGCTATTGAGCGCAAACATATGTAAACTGCATTAAAGTCCATGGGGCAGATTTAAGAAAAGTGTGCAGCGACACTTTCGTTGCACCCGTTAGTGCCCCACTACTGCCACCATGTGTGCGCTAACCCTGAACAGTACATAGGGGCTGATTATAAGTAATTGTGTGCCCCCTTTTAACGCCAGCTCTGAGCATGCATTGAGCCACTTTGTAAATCTGGCGGTGTGTTTTTGCCATAATATCACCACATTAGTGTAAAAAAAATGACACTAATGTGGTGATATTATGGCGCAAGGGGCTCTTAAATCTGCCCCCATGTATCTTTCCATAAGGCTCCAATTGACTCTTTCCTTTCACAATTGCTATCGCTATTATTATCAGAGATTTAAGATAGATTTTACTACTTAAAACATAAATCAAACAAAGTGAGGACTAGGAAAAATGCATTTGTATATTTATATCTACTAATTAATAGATTTATAATTTTTTGGAGGAATCTGATGAGTCTAGAATCTGGAGATAAAGACAGTAATAAACCACTCCTTCGAAAGTCATTATACTACCAGTATTGACGGATGTACCGATTGGACAGTGTGTGACTGCGGCAATGAGTGAATGGGTGTAAAATATATAAAGAGAATGCTAGAAGATACAGTATGGTCTTTAGGGGCTTGATAGGTTCTTTATATAGGAAAGATGAGTAACACACTCCCTGGAAAGACACTGCACATAATAAAACTGACACTTTCACAAAAAGTGTGGGCTCAGGTTACTCTGCATACTTGCGGCGATCTTGCTAGAGTCTGATGTCACAAGGAACACGTTGAATGCTCTCTTCTACAATCAACAATATTGCAACATTCCTGTGAGTTTGTGATCACAACATTATTTCTTAGAATGCCCACTGCTTCAATGACATTTTCTGGCTGATGCCCTCGATAGACAATGCTGAAACGTACCTTGGATTTATGAAGGTCAGAGTTCATGGAGCAACTGTGGCCTTATTAGGGGCGTTCCTTCGGGGGGAGGTATTTGGGGTGTTACGTCCCCCCCCAATAAATGTATTTCCTCATAAATATTTGGGTACAGATGCTTTCAGTTAGGTATTGTGAGACATCAGGCGTATTTCCGCAGGTGTTGTTACACACACACAGACACACACACACACACAGACAAAAAACGCAAACACACATTTTGGAATTATTGTTTATGTGCAGGAAGGTACACCTTCAATAACATTAATTCATGGCCTTTATCTCTTTCTATGTGTGCTGTATAATGCAGCATACATGAAAATAGCAAAAAGGAGGAGTATTCCTCCTCGTGCCATGGTAACGCCACCCAGGAGTTTTTGGCGCTGCCACAGATTTACACCTTGTTGTAAATCTGGGGCAGCATCCAAAGCAATGGGTGTTGCGGTGGAAAGCCCAGAGCAACACCCATTGCATGCCAGTCTGATACAGAAAGCTGCATCGGAAATGCCCATATATATAAGCCACAAAAAGTGCACAAGGCCACCGGAGCATCACAAACAGTGACGCTCCAGTGGCGCTATGGCCTTGTAAATCTGGCCCATTGTGTTTTCTTTCTGAGTGATCCTACCAAACTGCATTCCTTCTCCCTTTCCACTGCCTCTTAGGACCCACTCCTGCACCCTGCTTGTCGTATAATGTCACTATTTTGCGGCCAAATTGTTGGAAAATCTGACGCTCACCCTAACCCCAAACTCACTGACCAAGCCACACCCCTGGGCCTATTGGCTAGGAGTACTTACTTTGTAGAATGAGGTTCGAATCTTTTCAATCAATCATTTAATCTCCCTGTGAGTAGAACAAAAAGTGTAAAGTAGTCTGCTTCTGTTCTAAAGTGCTGCAATCCCAGATGCCAGGTTCGTGTTATTAAGAAAACTGCCGAAAAACATTTTTTTACAACACAGCAGATACACTACACACTCACTCAAATGGTGATCTGCTGTAGCACAGGAGAGGAGAGATAGCAGGTTAAGTGATTTCAACATCAGAACTTCTGAAAAACTGATATGAAATAATTGTAGAGAGATTGTCTGGTGAATGTTGATAAATTGGCTGTAGTATTCTTTCGGAGGGAATGCTAAAAATCTATCTCAAATAGAAGAAGTAAGTGTTTTCCACTGACTGAAGAGTCTAATGAGTGAAACTGACAGGTGAGGTTTACTCTTCTCAATACCACTTCAGAGTGAGGGGCATATTTATACTTTTTGGTGCAAAACTGCACTAACGTAGTTTTGCACCAAAAAGTTTAGCACCGGCTTGCACCATTTCTGAGCACCAGCCGGGCACCATATTTATGGAATGGTGCAACCTGGCGCAAAGGGTAGGCTAGCATAAAAAAAATGACGTTAGCCGGGTGGGGCTGGCGGTATGGGAGAAGGGGGTCCTTTTCTGACGCAAAACCATCCATACCACATGACTCCTGTCTTAGAAAAGACAGGAGTCATGCCCACCACCCCAATGGCCAGCACAGGGGACCAGGGTCCCTGGGGCATGGCCACTGCACCCAGTACCATGTAGGGGGACCCCTTTCAGGGGCCCCAATGGCACTTAAATAAAAAAATACTTACCTGTACTTACCTATACTTACCTGGGATGGAGTCCCCCATCCTCTGCTGTACCTATGGTGTGGGTGGGGTTGTCCCTGGGTCATGGGGAGGGCACCTGTGGGCTTATTCCATGGTGTTCCACCATGGAAATAGGCCCACAGGTCATCTCACGCCTGCCCTGACCCACGCATTAAATAATGGTGCAGAGCAAGCTTTGCACCATTATTTGACCCCACCCGTGTATAATTTTATCACAAGGGGATAAATATGGCGCTAAGGCCATAGAGTCATTTTTTGCACGGAAACGCCTGCCTTGCATCTCATTGATGCAAGGTAGATTTCCACGTCCAAAAATTGACTTTAACTCCATAACGTTGGCGCTAGACGGGTCTAGCTCCAAAGTATAAATATGGAGTTAGTTTTGCACCGAATTTGCCTTAAAAAATGGCACAAATTTGGCGCAAAACAAGTATAAATATGCCCCTAAGACCCTTATTAAGAGCTGCACCCTGCGCATCCCTAGCAACATAAAATTAACGTTACTGTGTGGTAATACTTCACCAGTCCTATACAATTACAAGTTAGTCCACTCAGCATGAAGAATAACTCAATATACTCAGTTCTACCTGGTGTAATTTCACATGTCTTCCTCTATTCTGGGGGTATAGCACTCACATTTATCACCTGCTCTGAGCTGGTGGTAAATGTGAGATGGGGGAAATGTGCTTGGTGAGTGTGGAGGAAGAGAGGCTGTGTTGGTAGGAGAGAGAAAAGTGTAAAAGTTGGCCTGACAGGAGGGAGCATTACATGCCCATCCTTGCCAAAAAATTCAGGTAAGGATGGGTACAATGCTTGACTGCCGCTGAAGCCAGTCTCATGTGACCTTATTAACCCGAATTACCAGTCAGCATAATTAATTGCAGGAACAGCAGGTTGTCAGGTGAGAGCTGAACTCCACCCAGAGTCATCACTCTGACTGATATCTAATGATGGCCTAAGTCGTATCATTTGTCCTGTCAGAAGGGGATGAAATTTACCCTACTGGAGGAAAATATGTCCTACTCTGGTAGATTCATGAGTGCATGCTCGGTCAAGAACAATCTTGCTCCTTTATCTGCAGGTACACACTGTATCCTCCTATCATCTGCAGTCATGGCCATCATGGGATGTTTATATGTCCAGTGGGTCGACAACCTGTAGGGATGCTTGATGAACACCAGCGAAGGGAATCCATTCCCGCTACACTTTCGCAAGGCCCACTAAACGGTCTGTCCACTCCCGGCTGATTTAGTTATTCTTGATTTCTCCACATAAAGCAACCCTCGAAGATTTTGTCAGCCCAAACCACATAGTGCATGTAGTGAGCAACCTTCATCACCTCTAGATGGTTTTGGGGAGGTGGAGAGACTTGTTGGGGAGCTGTTCACCGCCCAAGATATATTTTTTAAAATATATATTTATTACTGCATTTTACAACACAATGTTCATTATAGATCGTCATTCAATCATTGAATGGATGGCTTGAGGTTGGAGACATGGCTGCATGGCTCAATGAAGAAATCTTTAGATAGGATAAGGGTGGGTGGATAAATTAATTGCAGAATGAATAGCATTGAATAAAGATTTCAGCTGTGTGAAGCAAATATTCTCAGTGCTCTGACCAAGGGAGTGTGCTCTGATTTTCAGTTTAACTTCTACATTCAAACATCACTGTCAAGCACCTGTTCAATGCACCTGCACTGCACAAAGTGAATTAATTCAACACAACATTGTTCTGAATTTGTGCTTTATTTTCAGACAGTACTGCTCGGAAACAGTGAGCAAAGCTTCCCTCTTCTGTTTTTGACATATGTCTTCTAAAAATAAAGCACAAACTCCAGGAGATTTTGGGTTAAATGAATTCACTTTATGCACTGCATGCTCATAAAGCGGGTGCTCAGCTGTGTTCTGTGCCAGTAAAGCCCATCTCTATATGGCCTCTGGTATTCTGTGAATTGCAGAGATCACTGGATCCATTACTAAAATAATCAAGTGCTCCATTAGTCTATGTTGATTGAATGCACTGAAGTTAAGGTATTCTCTGCTTCTTGACATGTTGTTTTGGAGTAAATGGCGTCAGGGAGGAGCACAGTAAAAGAAAAAGCTGCATCCTGCAGACCTGCAGACCTGTAACCGATCAATGATAGATTTGTAGACCACGGCTAATCAACCATAGGGTCTCAAGGTGCTGTTTGTGGGTGTGCTGCTCAGTCGAAAAGCCAGGTCTTGAGGTCCTTCCTGAACTGTTTCAGTGATGCAATCTGCCTAAGCTTGAGAGGTAGCATATTCCATGTCTGGGCTGCCAGGTAGGAGAAGGATTTTCCTCCTGCTGTGCTTTTCCAGATCTTGGGGACAGCTGCACAGGCGAGCTGGGAGAAGCAGAGATGTCTGTTGGGTACGTAGAAGGTGAGGCGTGGTTGAGGTGCGCCGATCTTATGTTATGCAGTGCCTTGTAGGTGTGGATCAGGAGTTTGTATGTGATTCACTTGTTGACTGGGAGCCAGTGCAGGTCTCTGAGGTGAGAGGAGATGCGGCTGTGTCGGGAGATGTCCAGGATGAGTGTGAGTGCTGCATTCTGAACTCTTTGTAGTCGATTGGAGTTTCTTGGTGATGCCAGCATAGAGTGCGTGCCAGCATAGAGTGCGAGAGTGTGAGAGGCTGGCCAAAGAAAGATGATCACTTCCTGTGAAGATGAACCAGAATAGTGGTGAGGGGAGGTACATAGACACAGTCAGGGGACAGAAGGAATACAACTAGAATGCAAAAATTTAAAGATCAGGATATATTGAACCAAGATGTAGGCCCTCATTGTGAGAGCATCTGATGCCACTTGGCCAACAACAATTTTACTGGTGTCTTCTGGCCCTTAATTGTCAGTTCTGAAAGAGGGAGCGCAGTTTACTAGGCTCAAAGATGATTGCCATCTAGTTGAGCTCCTTCGACCGTGTAATAATACTGCAACATACTTGGGCTCTGAGCCACTTGGAGACTGCCACAGCAGTCCGGTCTTTTCCTAGCTTTGCTCTTGTTTGGGTGTGTGCCAAAAAATTGCCTGCAGGGTGCTGCAGCTGATCCGGACTCGCTGATGTGCCATGATGTGCAGCCTATGGCAGCGTGAAAAAACTTTGGTGTCAGCCAGTCAGGCACCCACAGCCCTTGGTGTGCGTGGGGCCCTCGTGGACTACCTGCTGCCTGGTGCTGTGAGGGGTGCATGTCACTGCACACAGGTAGAGCTTGGCCTGGTCCATACTTTAACCTACTATGGGCGCCAGCCCTATTCCCACTGTTGCAGCCTGATCATGCCCTGAGTGACTGAGCCTGAAACTGCAACCGAGTGCGGCATCCATGGGGGCTGTAACAATTCCTGTGCACTGCCTGGAGGGACCGTATTATTATTCTATCTACCTGCTGATGGTAGACAGGGGGGCTTCTGTGGGTGACTCTTGGGACTCACCTGGGGCAAACAGAGCATTGCCTGGGTTGCCTAGGACCCCCCTGGTGGGGCCCATCCTACACGCTGAGGGCAGTGGAGGGGAGGACAGAGAGCCAATGACCAACCCTGAACTGAGGCCCATGCTGGATGGAGGAGCTGGCATCATGGAAAGGGTGGTGGTGGGGCCTGGCCCCTGCACGCTGCTCCTGATGAGTAAGAACTAATGCAGAGATAACCTGCGATTGTATCCGCTTTCTGCCACAGTAGGATATGTCCCTGTAAATTTCTTAATCTGAATCCATCATCCTGCTGTAAGTAAGCCGACTGTGTGGTTTCTGTTCCCGCACAGGAAGTTAATTTGTGGCCAGCCTGCCTGCTGTTGGAAGTGATTCCTTCTTGCCCTTGAAGTCCTGTGCAGCTGGAGTGGGAGTTTCAGGAGGGGGTCCCAGAAGATCTAGAGGGCCCTGAGATTCTTACTGGGTGCCTGTGCTCCCCAGACAGTTGTCCTGCTAGTTAGTTGTGGACAAGCTGGTGCCTGGACACTGATGATCTGAGTTGGCGGAGCGCTGCTGGTCCTGTCTCAGAGGTCAAGTTGGCTTTGCAGGGCTCCTTAGTTGCACTGCTACCTACTTCACTGACACACCCTGAGCATTCTGTGAAAGTACACTTCAAAACATCACCACATCCATGGGCAAAACAGATAAGGCACAACCAAAGTTGACCTTTTAAAAGCGAAAGACTCCCAAGGCTCAAGATGGTAATGCGGCCATCTTAGTGGACAGCCGGGATAATGGCGACCCTGAGGTAGGAAATGAGATGTGACATATCCCAACTGCTATGCACCTAAATCTTACAAAGATAGATGGCTTGATCGACAGACTCTTTTTAGGATGGACCGTATGTCGGAGCGGATAGGTAAACAAGCCAAGCATCTGGAGGTGGTTCAGATGTGTGTATCAGAGGCTGAGGATGAACAGGCCACAGCATCAACAAACCAGAAACCAATGGACAAGGTGCTTCTTACACTGCAAGATAAGACTGAGGATTCTGAAGCCAGGTCACACTCCAATAACCTGATAATTTGGGGGCTGGCCAAGTCCACAAACATCAGCAACAAGAATCCTACGTGGAACAACTTCTTATTTCTCTCCTGGAGTGCAGACATTTTTGTGGTTGAACATGCCCAACACTCTTTGGCACCACATGCAGTGCCCCAGCGAAACCTCGTCCTATCCTAGCAAGACTTTTGAATTACAGGGCCCTGGATGTGGTGCTCCGAAAGACTAGGGAACTCAAGGTACGAGGGCAGGGGACTGTTGCTGTACCCTGATATCACACAGCAGGTCCGGGAGGCTTGGAGGCCGTTCAACCTGGCCAAGCGTAAACTGCAAAACTACACCTGGACTACAGCCTCCTGTAGATTGCACGCTTGCGGGTGATGGTCAACAGGAAGGCGATAATCTTCGGGATCCGAAACAACTGCCCAAGTTTCTCCAGCACCAAGCCTCAATGAGGATGCACCATCGCTTCTCCCGATCAAAGGACTCGGATGGAGCAGCGTCTCAAGACTTGGAAGGACAGGACTAATGCCTAATTGATAGATTGTGGAGTTTTTTTTATTCTGCTGTGTTGGAATCCTTGTGCTTTGTGTTGGTAGGTACCGTGTTGCCCGAGGCACCCCAGAGAGGGTCCATGGTCCACCCTTCTAGTTGTCAAGTTTACCTGTGATGGTGGATTTCTGGCTCTGGTGACCTGGTAGCAAACTGCAAGTGGAGGTAAACATGGAGAAAAGTAAGATCATTCCATTGTTATCACTCAGATGCTATAAATATGCTCTTTGTGGGTACCCAGCATGACGCACCTGTTGGTTTGTGACTGTGTGTGTGGGTGACGGGGTGGCTTGGGTGGTTGCTCACACATGATTGTTGTTTATTTGCTTTAGCATACACTATGTGTGTTTCATAGCCCCCTGCAACTTTATGTGGTGGGGGACTGGCTTGGTAACATTTGCCCTGATGTGTGCACCTACTCGTTTTGTTTCTGATTGTGAAAGATGGGCATTGAGAGGGAATGGGGGAACAATGTCACTGTGTATGCTGTTGGAGTTCACAGTGTGGGTGGGTTTTGTTTATTTCAACCGTATCATACGTACTGGCATGGAACACAGGCTGAAAGTGTGTCATCTTTAGGATTGAGGTGGTATGTTGAGCTGTGTTGTGATGGAGGTTGATGCGACTGGTTCAGAGTTGGGAGTTAAGTGCCTTCCGCTACTAAAATTCCTAAGCTTGAATGCCAGGAGGTTTAATGATTGCCAGAAGATATGTAAGATAATTGCTTACTTACAGTGACACAAAATTAATATAGCTATATTGCAGGAAACTCACTTTGCACCTGGAAGTGGTGTACTTACGCAGAATCGTATGCAGGGCCTTTTTATGCAGATGGCTTTGTTTGCTAGAGGTGTAATGATATCGGCTTGTAGAAGCTCAGGTGTTAAACTACAAGAGGTGTGTGTGGATCCAGGTGGCAGGTCTGTGGTTTTGCACTATTTTAAGGATGAAGTGGTGGCATTGCGGGTGGGAGTATACGGATTTATCATGCCTTGCAAGCTCATCTGGCTCAGAGGGACGACTAACCACAGAAATGGGGTGGAGCCTTCAACTGCGTACTATTTCCTGAGCAGAATCACTCCAAGGGTTGACCTCGGTGGCCTGCGGCCATGACACGGTCCCTCAGTATAATAGGGACGCAATGCTGCATGATAGATGTCGGCTGGAATATGTCCCCTGTGGGAGCTGGGTACAGCCACTACTCTATTGTTCACGACATACACACACGCACTGATTATTGGTTACTACCGCTGAGCCTGATGATGCTGGTGTGATGGTGTGAGCCATTACTTCGAACTTATTCGGCCCACTCACTGGTATTGGTGGAACTGCACAACTCGTGACCCACGCATTTTTGTGGCTGTTCCCACCGTACTCACTCCTAGAAGTTGTGTTTAAGCAGGAGCATGGATTAGCCATAGGGGACTTCTTTAGCATCAATCTCCGTAGCAAAATGTGCAACAGTATGGGAGGCCTTCAAGTTCCGTCCTGGGGTCGCAATCTCCAAGCACGTCCATCAATGTGCAGTAGGCTAGCTAGGCTGGAGGTGAAGACTAAGGATCTTGTGCAGAAAAATTGGGAGACAGTGAAGCAGCACATCTTACGTGACATTCAGATTAGAATAGGGGAATATCATGAAGTGGCACAGAGTGAGGTCACACACTTAGGAAATGCACAACTGCTCGGGCTTACAGTACGGTGAGGGTGAGCACCTTAGAGAGACACTCATACACACTTGTGTAGTGTGTATGAGGTGGCTCTCATACACACTACACATGAGGATGCTGTAAGATTAGAGATGCAAGACTCTTGTGCACAGCAGAGCAGGTCTCAGAGCATCTTTTCCGTTACTGAGCAGAATTATACACGTCAGGTCTCCCCTATGACGAGCAGGCGAGAACGGACTATCTTGCACATTTCACCAAAAAGTGGCTTGTGGTGGAATATAGGGAATACTTTATGGCCCATTCCACCCCCGGAGATCTTTGCGGAACTAAAAGACATGCCTAGTGTTCAAGCAACAGGCATTGATAGGTTAATGGTAGCCTTCTACAAGGCATACAGGATATCCTGGTCCCACACGTGGACACTCTCTATGAAGAGATGGTAAAGGAGGGCTGCATGCTGCCTTTGATGTGAGGGGCTCTCTTAGTCACCCTGCTGAAGCCGGGTAAACTGGCCAAGAACTGTGTGTCCTAAATACCGCTGTTATAACTGAATATAGACACAAAAAACAATTGTGAAAATCCTTGCTAACTCATTAGCTCTGTTGCTTCCAGGAGTAGTGGTCCTGGAACAGGCTAGGTCCATCCCCGGCCGGTCTCTGTTGAAGAACTCAGGACGCTTTTTGGCGCTATTGCCCACATCGATCCGTAGGTACTCACAGCGGAGGTATTCTTAGATACCGAAAAGCGATTCAGTAGAATGGATATTTATGCTTGCCGTACTGTGATGCATAAGTGTGGCAGACTTTTTTACTGCTAGTCTATGTGCCGTACACACTGCTGATGGCATGCGTCTGGGGTCAATGGGACAGTCAGAGATGACATTGTTAGCTCAAGGGGCACCAGACAGGGATAGACCTACTTGGCTCGATCTAATGTGGAGACAGCAGCCGGAGAAGAGGGCGTTGTAGCGGCCCTGTAGATGGTATGATACTGGGTTTGTTCGAAGCATGCTGTGAGCTCTGGGGCCTGATGTGTAGAAGTGTCTTTGTCTGTTGTGGCTGTGGGTGTACCAGTGTGTATGCTCTATCTATGTAGGGGAAACATTCACTTTAGGCACCCGCATCAATCCTGCAACGATTGTAAGGAATGATCATCAATTTGTATCACACAACCCTGTCTGTTCCACTTGTAAGTCATTACTTTGTCCTCCACACCTGGAGTTGGTCTGTGCCATGCCAGATAACGCGGTGTCATTGTTTCTTGTGTATAGTTGCTCAGCCTTAAAAATAAAGTTAAAAAATATCAGTTCCGCAAACTCTGGGACTGATCAGTTTTGGCCTGGAGAAACTGGATGGACCCAGAGCCCTATATGGAGCAATGGGGGCAGAAACACCTCTTGCAAATAGAGTGGAATTCCAGAGTCTGCAAGTTATTCCCCATTTTTTGTTTGGAGGGGGGACGAACTCACGACTTTTCAGGTGTACTTGGGAGGGACTCTCTCCTTCAGTGTCTTGTGAACAGTTCCAATGTCTCCTTCATGTTCCTTCAGTTTTTCCACTCGTGCTAGCACAGCTCATCTAACTTGTTGTTGAAACTCTCTGACTGGTGATGATAACCTTTGCTGACACCTACCCCCTCGTTTCGACGGATTATAATAACCCCGCTGGAAAAAAAAAATGCTAATTTGTTTTATCTCCAATGAAGCACAGAGATACAAGCATTATACAAAATGCTAAGAAAAGGTTAATATCTGATGCGGGCGACTTACTGAAGTCTGCAAATGTCACTTTTCAAACTTGACAACACGGCGCGTCATCTCTTGCCCTTTCCGATTTTCATCAGCAAACTCTTTTCATGCCACCGTGCTCCTGTGTGCAGCCTTCTGCCAGTCTGAGGTAATTAGGAGCTGATTAATCAAATTTTCCTCACCTATTTTTTTTTGCTGATGTTTTCCCTTGAAATGCATCTTGCTTTTAACTAATGGATGGTGTTGTTGATGGCGGCAGACATTTTAATCACAGCGCGCGGAAGATAGATGACTTGTCCATTTAACTGAATTGTTTATTTGACAAGGTATTGTCTTTGGGGTTTGCACGTTTTGGAAAGGGAGGTGAAAAGCGCGGTGTAGGGCAAAGGAAAAACCCTCTGTTGATTTGTTCGCAACTGTCACAGCGTCATAATTGTCGAACTACCGACTCAATTTCCTATTTATGCCCAGAGTTGAGCGCCACTGGGTGATGACTTGCAGAAAACTGTCTTGGTTGTAGTGGACTGCAAGTGTACCATGGGTCCAAGCGATGAAAACGGGCAGTAGTAACGTACAACATCAATGGGCCTCTGGGCTCCGGTGCCGCTGCGCCTGCTGCACCACTGGTAGCATGTATGTTTGCCTGCTTCTGAATAATGCTTGAAAAGTCTCATGAATTTGTTGTAATAATTTATTTTAGATAGGCCATGGGTCGTCAACTCTAGGATTTTAGATCAGTGTCTATAAATTTAAAAGGGATGGGATATTTGTTTATTTATTGGTTACTATAAACCATGAGAAGCACTGCAAACTTCAAGGCATCAAACCAAGCTGGACACACCTTCCTATTCCTTCAACAACATTACTATGTAACACATTTGGAGCGAACCTAATATTTAACTATGCTGGAGCACTTTGAAATGGTCAAAACGCAAACATTAATGCTATAAACATCTCTTAAAATTAACAAATGCAAAGCTTTGGATTGTTTCAATAAATTGCTGCATTGATAACAGCCAATTCACTCTTTGCAGTGTTTTATGGAAGAGAAAGGGATGCCCACAGGTCCCAAAAATATATATGATTTTGGGGCATATTTAAGAGCCCCTAGCGCCTCCCTGCGCCATATTAGCGTCATTCTTTTTATGCTAATGTGGCTCAACGGGGCCAAAATCACTGCACCATATTTGCATTGCACCACTTTCTGCACCCTGTGCCAGGCATAATGTATGCAAGGGGGTGCTCACTCGTTAGGGGGGCTGAAAAAATGGTGAAAAGAAATCTAAAAGATAATTTTTTTGGTCATTTTTAATTTAATACCTGCTCAGAGTAGGCTTTAAAAGGGGGCATGCCATTGTTTTCAAAGGGCCCCTATGTACTATTCAGAGTTACTTCCCAAATTTTGGTGCTAACCCTGAACAGTACTGTTAGAAATAGGGTTTTTGGTTGGCAGTCAGGTTACCCTCTGTCCAAGCAAGAACCCTCACTCTAGTCAGGGTAAGTCACACACAATCCAAAATTATCCTGTGCTCACCCTCTGGTAGTTTGGCACGAGCAGTCAGGCTTAACTTAGAAAGCAATGTGTAAAGCATTTGTGCAATAAATCATACAATACCATAATATGGCACCACAAAAATACACCACACAGTGTTTAGAAAAACATATAATATTTATCAGCACAATTGTAGGTCAAAACGATCAAAGATGAAATATGAATTTGTAAAGATATCACTAAAAAGTGATATAAAGTGTCTTAAGTCTTTCAAAAGCAAACAAAGTCTCTTTCAAGCACAAAGTACCTGGTTTGGAGTGGAAAATCTCCGCAAAGGGCTGAAGAAGAGATACGTGGAAAAATGGTGTGTGCGTCGATTTCTCCCCAGCACACACGGACTTGTGACGTTATTTTTCACGCGGGGAAGTCGTACGTCGTTTTCCGGCGCAAGGACAGTCTCTTTCTGTGGGTCGCGGGATTACCAGATGTCCCGGGGTCTGTGCGTGGATTCTCCTGCTTGTTTTCCGGGTGCGCGTCGTTCAGCGGGGCTGTGTGTCGAAGTTTTGCTCTCACGGCAGGCGTCACGTCGATTTCCCCTCTGGAAGTCAGGTGGCGTTGTCCTTGCGAGGCCGTGCGTCGAAGTTCCGGTCGCGCCGAAGGTGTCGCGTCGATCAGCGTCGGTGTGTGGCGATTTTCTCGCCGCGGATCAAGCTGTGCGTCGAAATTTTCAGCGCACGAAGAGTCCAAATGAAAAAGGGAAGTCTTTTTGGTCCTGAGACTTCAGGGAACAGGAGGCAAGCTCTATCCAAGCCCTTGGAGAGCACTTTTACAGCCAGACAAGAGTTCAGCAAGGCAGCAGTCCTTTGTAGAAAGCAGTCAGATGAGTCCTTTAGGCAGCCAGGCAGTTCTTCTTGGCAGGATGCAGGTTCTGGTTCAGGTTTCTTCTCCAGCAAGTGTCTGATGAGGTAGGGCAGAGGCCCTGTTTTATACTAAATTGTGCCTTTGAAGTGGGGGTGACTTCAAAGAGTGGCTAAGAAATGCACCAGGTCCCCTTTCAGTTCAATCCTGTCTGCCAGGGTAGGGGGTGTGGCAGTCCTTTGTGTGAGAGCAGGCCCTCCACCCTCCCAGCCCAGGAAGACCCATTCAAAATGCAGATGTATGGAAGTGAGGCTGAGTACCCTGTGTTTGGGGTGTGTCTGAGTGAATGCACAAGGAGCTGTCAGCTAAACCTAGCCAGACGTGGATTGAAAGGCACAGAAAGATTTAAGTGCAAAGAAATGCTCGCTTTCTAAAAGTGGCATTTCTAGAATAGTAATATTAAATCCGACTTCACCAGTCAGCAGGATTTTGTATTACCATTCTGGCCATACTAAATATGACCTTCCTGCTCCTTTCAGATCAGCAGCTGCCACTTCAACAATGTATGAGGGCAGCCCCAATGGTAGCCTATGAAGGGAGCAGGCCTCACAGTAGTGTAAAAACGAATTTAGGAGTTTTACACTACCAGGACATGTAACTACACAGGTACATGTCCTGCCTTTTACACACACAGCACCCTGCTCTAGGGGTTACCTAGGGCACACATTAGGGGTGACTTATATGTAGAAAAAGGGGAGTTCTAGGCTTGGCAAGTACTTTTAAATGCCAAGTCGAAGTGGCAGTGAAACTGCACACACAGGCCTTGCAATGGCAGACCTGAGACAAGGTTAAGAGGCTACTGAAGTGGGTGGCACAACCAGTGCTGCAGGCCCACTAGTAGCATTTAATCTACAGGCCCTAGGCACATACAGTGCACTCTACTAGGGACTTATAAGTAAATTAAATAGCAAATCATGGATAAACCAATCAATAGTACAGTTTACACAGAGAGCATATGCACTTTAGCACTGGTTAGCAGTGGTAAAGTGCCCAGAGGTCAAAAGCCAACAACAACTGGTCAGAAAAAATAGAAGGAAGGAGGCAAAAAGTTTGGGATGACCCTGTCAAAAAGCCAGGTCCAACATGACCCCCTACCAGCCTAAAGCCAGGGGAGAACAATCACTATCCTGATGTACTTCCCTGTTTGAGGCGACAGAACAAGGACCCAGGCCCACAACAGCAGGGGCATGCTCCAGTTCTTCGCCTTCCTGACTCCAATTGGGTCCCTCTGTCCACACTCTCAGGGCCCACTAAGCCAACCCATGGGGAACCTTTCTACTTACCTGTGGATACCATTGGTGTAGCACCTAACCTTACGTTGCCCACAGATGTATCCCAGGAGCAGGATAGTATCAACAGGACCAACACAGTGGTGTTGCCCACTCTACCCCCGGGGTGTGACTCTTGTCCCCTCCCCAGGGATAACTCTGTCCACCTGGACAGCAAGCCACAGTGGTTACTGACAGCTGTCAGGGATGAGAGCCAGGCCCCAGGCCTCCCAAAGCTCTCCCACCACTGTGGCTGTGGAGAGTGGGGGGGCGGTAGCCCCAGGTGCTGGGCACCCTTTAACCACTCTCCCTTCCACCAGGTCAGGGATGACAGCCTGAACCTGGTCCTCCACTCTGGGGCTCCGTACCCTCCCTCCTGAAGCGGTACCCCCAGAGTCCAACATGGTCAGGGTGCTTATAGAAGCCACTCTGCACCATTCCTCCACCAGTGCAGGGCTGTTAACCTGCAACTGGCCCTCCAACCTGGGGTCTGTACCTTCAGGTTGGGCTAGGGCCCGGGTGAGGCTTCCCTCCCCTGCCCTCCCTTCTGGGGTCCAGTGCCCTCTAACTAGGAGTGGCCTCCTCAGAAGACAACATGGTAGGGGCACTGTTATCAGTAGCCCCTCCCTCCAGGTCTGGGGACACACCCTGAACCTGGCCTTCCAGTCCAGGGTCTGTACCCTCAGACTGGATCACTGCCTGGCAAACCAAGACTTTCTGGGGGGCACGCCTACCCCCCACCAGGTCAGAGTTTAACCTCTGAACCTGGCCATCCAACTCAAAGTCACCACCCTCAGGTTGAACAATTGCCTGGCACACCATGACTTCTTGGGGGGGGGCACGCCTACCCCTCACCAGGTCAGAGTTTAACCCCTGAACCTGGTCATCCAACCCAGAGTCATCACCCTGAGGTTGAACAATTGCCTGGCATACCAGGACTTTCTGGGGGGCACACCTACCCCCCATCAGGTCAGAGTTTAACCTCTGAACCCGGTTATCCAACGCAGAATCACCACCCTGAGGTTGAACCATTGCCTGGCATTCCAGGACATCCTGGGGGGCACACACCCCCCCCACAAGGGACACACCGTCCCCAAGGGCCACACAAGAGTCTGGTTGGCGCAGGTCTCCTGACCTCTGCCCATCCGGCAGAGTCTGGATCTCCACCAAACCAGAAACGGTTTCACCTGGGTCATTCCTGGGGGGCTCTGCTCTCAGAGCTGACCCCTGGCTCTCCAGGTCCTCCACTGGGGTCCGCAACCCCCTCTCAACCCTCTGCCTGGACTTCTGCACCCCCTCACTAGGAGTGGTACTGCCAGACACCAGAACTGTTGGGATGCTGGCTACAGTCACCCCCCCAAGTTCTTCTGACACTGCGGGGCTTCCCTCAACAGGTGGCCCTACGGTACAGGCTAGGCTTCCATCCTGGCATTCCCTCATGGAACCCTCTAGGACCCGGGACCTACCTGGGACACTACAATCCTCTCCCACATCACTTGGTTGGGAAACACCTACACCACTCCCTTCAGGAGCACCCCCAAATGCCTCTTCAGACTCTCTGGTATTCACCCAGAAGTCTGCCTCCATTGTAAGCTCCCTGGGGTCATAGAACTCACACTCCACCTGGTGTTGGCGTAGCTCTGGGAAATAAGGACCAGACATATGCTCTCCAGCAATTACATCACTCTGCCCTTCACATGTATTAACCACAGTACCCTTCACCCAACCATCCAGTGACTCAGCCTTGAAAAAGCACTCTACATCACCCTCCTGAGACTGGTGAGACAGTATCTGACTGTCCCTGACACTCAACACATACTCTTCTGGGATGTCTCCACTCTCTATATTCAGGACGTCCACCAGGGGGGAACCCTTTTCCCTGTCACTCTCTTCTAGAGCCAGTAAAGTGTCCCTCTCCCCAGTGGGAATATGACTCCCTCTTCCAGTTCCCCAATCCTTCTCAGGGACCCTGTGCGTAACGGGAACTACCTCATACCCTTGAACCGCCTGGGGTGTGTCAACTCCCTTCTTTAAGTTCTTTAAGTTGGGCACCACATCTCTGGGCTTGTGCCTTTCTTCAGCAGTACTGGATGCAAGATTTTTGCTGCCACCGTCTGAAGTGGACTCAGCCCTTCCGGCCTCCAGTTTCAGCTCTTCACAGCTCAGCTCTTGAGCTGCAATCCTTTCTTCTTCCAGGGCTACGGCTCTTGCTGCCTCAGCCCTTTCAATAAAGTCATCTAGCTCCTCCAGATCCCACTCTCGAGCTAGGAGATATTCATCTTTCACTGGTTCTCTTTCCTCATCTGAGTAGTCTTCCTCCTCATCTGAGCAGTCCTCCTCCTCATCTGAGGAGTACTTAGTCATTTGTTTTTTTGCTGCTTCTTCCTCTGCCCATCTTTCTTCCCCCCAGGTTATGTAAGTATCTAGCAGTTCCATCTTAATAGATCTCCTTGATATAGGAAGGCCCCATTTTCTGCAAAGCCTTCTTAGGTCAGCCTTAGTGAGGTGTTCAGTAGGCACAAAGAATGACACACAGTAGATACCCATTCTCAATCTGATAAGGTATCACAGGCAAAAACCAAAATCCAAAGTCCAAAATATCAATAATATATCCAGGAGGACATCAGAGAACCAAAAGCAAAAAGATGAAAAATCAAGTTGACCTTCAACTGTGGGTAGGTAGTGAAATACTTAGCTACTGTATGTCACTGCACAAACACAAGTCCTATCCTCACCGCTGATCACCAATGTTAGAAATGGGGTTTTTGGTTGGCAGTCAGGTTACCCTCTGTCCAAGCAAGAACCCTCACTCTAGTCAGGGTAAGTCACACACAATCCAAAATTATCCTGTGCCCACCCTCTGGTAGCTTGGCATGAGCAGTCAAGCTTAACTTAGAAGGCAATGTATAAAGCATTTGTGCAATAAATCATACAATACCATAATGTAGCACCACATAAATACACCACACAATGTTTAGAAAAATATATAATATTTATCAGGACAATTGCAGGTCAGAACGATCAAAGATGCAATATGAATTTGTAAAGATATCACTAAAAAGTGATATAAAGTGTCTTAAGTCTTTAAAAAGCAAACAAAGTCTCTTTCAAGCACAAAGTACCTGGTTTGGAGTGGAAACTCTCCACAAAGGGCTGCAGAAGAAGAGATACGTGGAAAAATGGTGTGTGTGTCGATTTCTCCCCAGCACACACAGACTTGCATCATTATTTTTCACGCGGGGAAGTCGTGCGTCGTTTTCCGGCACGGGGACAGTCTCTTTCTGTGGGTCACGGGATTACCAGATGTCGCGGGGTCTGTGCGTGGATTCTCCTGCTTGTTTTCCGGCTGTGCGTCGTTCAGCGGGGCTGTGTGTCGAAGGTTCGCTCTCACGGCAGGCGTCGCGTCGATTTCCCCTCTGGAAGTCGGGTGGCGTTGTCCTTGCGAAGCCGTGCGTCGAAGTTCCGGTCGCCCCGAAGACTTCGCGTCGATCAGCGTCGGTGTGCGGCGATTTTCTCGCCGCGGAGCAAGCTGTGCATCGAAATTTTAGTCGCACAAAGAGTCCAAATGAAAAAGAGAAGTCTTTTTGGTCCTGAGACTTCAGGGAACAGGAGGCAAGCTCTATCCAAGCCCTTGGAGAGCACTTTTACAGCCAGACAAGAGTTCAGCAAGGCAGCAGGGCAACAGCAAGGCAGCAGTCCTTTGTAGAAAGCAGTCAGGTGAGTACTTTAGGCAGCCAGGCAGTTCTTCTATCCAGGATGCAGGTTCTGGTTCAGGTTTCTCCTCCAGCAAGTGTCTGATGAGGTAGGGCAGAGGCCCTGTTTTATACTAAATTGTGCCTTTGAAGTGGGGGTGACTTCAAAGAGTGGCTAAGAAATGCACCAGGTCCCCTTTCAGTTCAATCCTGTCTGCCAGGGTCCCAGTAGGGGGTGTGGCAGTCCTTTGTATGAGAGCAGGCCCTCCACCCTCCCAGCCCAGGACGACCCATTCAAAATGCAGATGTATGCAAGTGAGGCTGAGTACCCTGTGTTTGGGGTGTGTCTGAGTGAATGCACAAGGAGCTGTCAACTAAACCTAGCCAGACGTGGATTGAAAGGCACAAAAAGATGTAAGTGCAAAGAAATGCTCACTTTCTAAAAGTGGCATTTCTAGAATAGTAATATTAAATCCGACTTCACCAGTCAGCAGGATTTTGTATTACCATTCTGGCCATACTAAATATGACCTTCCTGCTCCTTTCAGATCAGCAGCTGCCACTTCAACAATGTATGAGGGGAGCCCCAATGTTAGCCTATGAAGGGAGCAGGCCTCACAGTAGTGTAATAACGAATTTAGGAGTTTTACACTACCAGGACATATAACTACACAGGTACATGTCCTGCCTTTTACCCACACAGCACCCTGCTCTAGGGGTTACCTAGGGCACACATTAGGGGTGACTTATATGTAGAAAAAGGGGAGTTCTAGGCTTGGCAAGTACTTTTAAATGCCAAGTCGAAGTGGCAGTGAAACTGCACACACAGGCCTTGCAATGGCAGGCCTGAGACAAGGTTAAGGGGCTACTGAAGTGGGTGGCACAACCAGTGCTGCAGGCCCACTAGTAGCATTTAATCTACAGGCCCTAGCCCTAGGCACATATAGTGCACTCTACTAGGGACTTATAAGTAAATTAAATAGCCAATCATGGATAAACCAATCAATAGTACAGTTTGCACAGAGAGCATATGCACTTTAGCACTGGTTAGCAGTGGTAAAGTGCCCAGAGGTCAAAAGCCAACAACAACAGGTCAGAAAAAATAGGAGGAAGGAGGCAAACAGTTTGGGGATGACCCTGTCAAAAAGCCAGGTTCAACAAGTACATCAATAGCTTCAGAAATTCCAAAGCTATCGCCCCCTACCTTACGCCATAGTGCACCATACTTTAAATACGGCGTACACATGGTGGTGGTGGGGGGTGTTAAGAGGCGCAAGGAAAGTGGCGCTACACTAGGTGCAGCACCACTTTTCTTAAACATACCGCTTTGAATTTTAAACAAGTTTTGTCCATGCTCTTTTGACAGACATGTAGCCCAGATTTACTAAGTAATCACACAACACAGATCAGAAAGTAAAGTTGCTGCACTGCGTGATCGAAAGAGAGTAGGACAGTGCCAAAGCTGCTAAGATATAGAGTTATTTAGCCATCTCCCCGTGCTCGTACACATTATACTGCCTCAAGAAGACAATCGACCTTCAGGCAAATACTTGTAACTTTTTTTGTTGATAGGGATTTCCATGAAAACTATGGGTGGTTGCATGGGAACTTCCATCCACCACCCATGGAACGACCCTTTACATCAAACTAATGCAAAGCATTGCACAGTTTTGTGTTACTTTTATTTTAGATACCAATATAGCACCTTGTTTCAGGTTTGAGTTAAAAAAGTAATGCAAACTTGACACAAAGGGCCTGATTTAAATGTCAGCAGAGGGAATACTCCATCACAAACTTGATGGATATCCCGTCCCCCGTATTACGATCCTCATAGGATAGAATGGGTACGGCGGACGGGATATCTGTCACATTGTGATTGAGTATTCCTTTTCACCAACATCTAAATCAGGCCCAAAGTCTTTGTAAACCAGGGACCAACTGTGGTGCAAATTGTCCAGCCCACATTTAGTAGAGTTCAATTGTTAGTAATGCACCCAGTCATTTAATGACTGTTGGTAAATATGCTGAACACATTTAGAATAATGTACTACCCAACAATGCACAATTCTTGGTGCTCTGCATAATTCTAATTTTTGACAAATCTAGCCTATTACCATACGAAAATGAAATATTTGCCCTGTGAAACTTGATAAACTGTCAAAACGGCACTACTCTCATTCCTCCTAATGGGTTAATGTCATAAAATACAATTAGGAAAGTCAGTAAAATAGTACCCATCACTGCTGCAAATTTTTGTTTAAGCATTATCGCTTTCTGCTGAAGTTGTTGATGGTGTTTAACTATCTGCTGGGCATTTAAGTACTTGACATGAGTGTGAGAGTATGATGCAGCACCTGGGCAAATGGCATTTAGCATCTCAAATATCACCACCAACAGGCAAACTAAAATCTCTTCCTGTGTGTTTCAAGCCACTGCTTCACATTATTTCTGAACTTTGAATGGAGGCAAACAACAGTATTTATTGCCACCATTTTTATAGCACTCCTTGATAGTTTACCAATATGATTGATCCAAGGGAGACTTAACATGCTATCAGCTGAGGCCCATCCAAATTTTAAAGCACTCCGAAGCCAACCATTATTTCATCCATTTTGTGATGATCATATGCCTTTTCAACCTCAATTTTAACCCCTTTGCGAAGTCCATAGGTGAGTGAATGAGTATGTATTGGCTTAAACTGATCACTGCTTATACTAATTGTTGGCATCAATGAACTTTGGCATTCCTGTTTATGTGTAAACAATGGCTCTTGGTCTGTTCCTTCCATTTATTTCAACAGATGGTCTTCCGGATTAAATCTTCCTCTTGATAACAGCTAATCTTATTACCAGTTTTATTTGTATTGATTTATTTTTATTTTTGTTTTTGTTTATAAAAGATCCTCTGAGAGACCATAGATGTGCAGTCCTGGTCAAAATAAAACTTTTCTCCCAAAAATAATCTACCATTCTTTCATAGTCTTTATGTATAGTAATTATGGTAACAGCTACCTGTAGGAAATTACCATCTTTGGTGTGACTCCCCCCCCCCCCCCAATGTTTGCCCTTGAGACCCTCTGGATCTCAAGAACTACTGCCCCATCTCTCTGCTGCCTTTCCTAGCCAAGGCCATTGAAAAGGCCATCAGCGCAAAGCTCCGCAAACACATTGAGGATCCTGGGCATCTCCCAAGTAGGCTTCAGGAGCAATCACAGTACGAAGATCGCCCTCCTTGCCACCACAGATGATATCTGCTTGCTCCTCCACCATGGCCAAACAGCAGCCTTCATCCTACTTGACCTATAGGCCGCCTTCGGCATGGTCTCCCCGCACACCCTCTGCACCAGACTCCATGCAGCTGCCATCCACGGCAAGGCCTTACAGTGGATAAGCACCTTTATGACTGAACACAGAGAGTCAGGCTCCCACCATACCTGTCAGAACCTACAGAGGTCAGCTGCGGAGTACCCAGGCCTCCTCCCTGAGCCCACACTCTTCAACATCTACATGACCCTGCTCATATCTATCATCAGAAGCCACAGACAGAACATCATCTCCTATGCCAACGACACCCAGCTGATTGTGTCACTAACCAAAAAACTTCAACACCCAACAAGAACTTCCACAACAGGATGGAAGCCGTTGCTGCCTGAATGAAGGAGAGCAGCCTGGGACCCTCCACATCAGCCTGGGATGACTCCTAGTGTCCTGCTACACTCAGCACCTCCCCACCCCAACAAACCATGCACACAACATCGGCTTCATCGTGGATTCATCTCTTTCCATGACCTGCCAGGTCATCTCTGTTGCATCCTCCTGTTTCCACACTCTCCAACTTCTCCATAAGATCTTCAAATGGATCCCAAATGACTGCTGCAAGACCGCGACCCATGCCCTGGTCACCAGCAGGCTTGACTATGGCTAATGCCCTCTACGCCAACACCACCCAGAAGAAATTGAAGAAACTACAGCACTTCCAGAACGCCTCCGCCAGATTCATCCTGAACATCCCCTGCAATGAACACATCACCAGACACCTGAAGGTCCTCCACTGGCTCCCTGCTGAGAAAAGGATCAACTTCAATGTTGTCCATGCATAGAAGGCTCTCCACGACCTAGGACCCACCTAACTCAACCATCACATCACCTTGTACTCCCCCGCCAGACCTCTACATTCTGCTCAAGAGGCCACTGTACCCCACATACAGAAGACTTCAGCTAGAGGAAGATCCTTCGCCTACCTCACGGCAAAGAGCTGGAACAACTTGCCTCGCCACCTCAGGCAGTCACCATTGTTACCTCAATTCAGGAAGGACCTTAAGACCCGGCTCTTCGACTGAAGCACAGAAGACTGACCCCCCACAAAGCCTTGAGACCCTTACGGGTGAGTAGTACGCTCTACAAATTTCTGATTGATTGATATTGATTGATTTCTATAATCTTACTATTAACCTTTTCGATGAGCTGAACCCTAATCATTTCATGTTCAAAGTTTGCATAGCCACATGTTGCTGCTAACATGCACAAAACATCTAGAAAACTCTCAACTGATTTCCCTGGTCGCTAATGTCTCCTGTCAGCCTGTGCCTCTTCATTGTGACATTCATGTTTGTGAGATTTAAACCTTGTTGTCCAACGTTTTAATGACTTCACACTCATCAACAGAATCACCTTCTCAAAACACGGGGGCATATTTATACTTTTTTTGCACCACCTTTGCATCATTTTTTTTTACGCAAGTGTGGCGCAAACTTAACTCCATATTTATATTTTGACACTAGACACGTCTAGGTCAAAATATAGGAGTTAACGTCATTTTTGGGATGTGTGAACCCACCTAGCGTCAATGAGATGCAAGGTAGGCGTTCCCATCCAAAAAAATGACTCTAAGCTCGTAGCTCCATATTTATCCCCCCATGCAAAAATGGCGCACAGGTGGGAGGCGGGCCTAAATAATGGCACTAAGCTAGCTTAGCACCATTATTTAACGCCTGGGTCTGATCAGGCGTTAAGGTACTTGTGGAGCCAATTCCGTGGTTAAACACCATGAAATGGGTCCACAGGTGCCCTCCCCAAACCCCAGAAATACCCCCTCCAGAGGGACACAGGAGGATGGGGGACCGCATCCCAGGTAAGTCCAGGTATGTATTTTTTAAAATATATATTTTTTTGCCATGGGGGCCCTAACTTGGGGCCCCCTGCATGGCACAGGGTGCAATGGCCATACCCAAGGGACACTTGTCCCCTGTGCTGGCCATTTGGGTGGTGGGTATGACTTTTGCCTTTTGCCTTTTGCCTTTTGACTTTGCCTTTCCATAGACAGGAGTCATGATTTTGGTGGTTGTGCGCCAGGAAATGGCGCTAGTCAGGTTAGAGGCATTTTTTTACCTCTTAGCAGGCTAGTGTCATTTTCTGACACAAAAGCCCCTCCTTCCCAACCACCACCATCACCCGGTTAGTGTCTTCTTTGGAGACGCCAGCACAAGTTTAGCGCCGGCTTGCGCCATTCCTTTGCTATGGCATCCGGCTGGCGCTGTGGAATGGCACAAGTGGGCACTATACTTTTTGCCGCAAATCTGCGTTGCGCAGTTTTGCGGCAAAAAGTATAAATCAGGCCCTCAGTCCTTTGTGCTACCAATATTTTATTTTGTTTACGTCTGCTAAACTGTTTTTTCCTAATGAAGAGTATAGGGTCTAACTGCTAGGCAATCTGAAGACATTGGAGACAAATTATCTTGGGGTTCAGATGAATATTGGGGTTTGGTTCCCACAAATTATCAAGTCTATCAGGCTTGCCTGTCGGACCAGGCATCATTCACTCTTTTATCGCCTGTCATTACCACCATGAATGTGAAGCCACTTTCATGATAAATGCCATCCCAGTAATAATATTTTATGAATCAGGTTGGCCGCAGCCGGGCTGCAGTAGTAGTACTGTTACATCCCCAGCCATTTGAGAGCCAGTCTGCCAAATGATAAATAGCTACCATTGATGCTTCATCTAAGTTTGAATGAAAACCTGCTTATTTTCCATGCATTCTTCTTGAATTTCTAAATCTATCCGCTTGCATGTATCTCCAACTCTTTTGCACCTGGCATCACTTTTATTCGCGAAGGTTTAGGCAAAACTTCCTTCCAGCAAGATGACTCCAAACTACAACTCATTATTCCTCTGTATATAAACCTCCATCCTACGTATCATATTAAATACAGCATACACAAAGCTGCATCAGGATTCTAATTTTACTGGATTCACTGATAGCACAATGAGGTGCGGATTTAGCATTTTGAGGAATAGTTCATTTGATCAGAGGAAGTGTAGCAGAATGCAGCTGGACTGCTTCCACCTTGCTTGATTGCAAATCGTCCTCCTAGACCTACAGTACAGAGGAAACAGTTTAACCAAGTGTTTTTCATCGACCATAAAGCAAAACTGTGCACAGGGAAATCAGTTGTTGCCACTTAAATTAATCCAGATTGTGATTTCCTAACGAGACCATGCGGTAGTTTTGTTTTAGTATTAGTTTGTAAACAACATTTGTTCTCTGACGACAGCAAGCAGGCACAAATCACAGATCACAAAGGCCTGCGCCTACTTTGGGGATACCCTTCACAGTATTTTATGATTTGAATATATTTTTGAGTGATGCACCCTCAGTAGTTAAATGGAAACGGCAAAACCTACATTTAAAAGTATATTATTTGGAGAAGAAATCCCCGAAGGTTATAACCATGGCACTATTTTGCACCAGTGAAAACTGATTTAATTTTCAATTTTAATTTTTCTTTAGTTCGTTTTTGTGTTTGTCGTTTAAAATGATATTTTAGTAAACAGCAAAAGATACTGTGACGAAAGAGAGAAGGTTATCACAGTACTAACCAGTATAGGCTAGGATTAGAGATCACAATTTGCGCTCAACAAACACTTTTGTCGAAATGTTGTAAAATTAGATATCAGAGCATCAGTTTGACCCCTTCTTAGGGAAGCCAGATGGAAAGCAATCACCTGATCTCTGGTGGGAGTGGAAATTTAGTATCTGAACTCCCCAATATTAATGAATCTCACTACAAAAGGTACACTATCATGGAAGTCAATGACGTCATCACGCTTATTGGCTCTCTTAGTTGAAGAAGATAAACACCTGATGCACTGAAGGACATTATGGCTCTCATTATGACTTTGGCGATCCTTCCTAAAGACCGCCGAAGCTACGGGCAACAGTAGACTGCCAGTGCTGGTAGTCCTACGCCCACCATGATATCAGTACTGCCGGAATTCCGCCACACTGTGGGCGGAATTCCGTCAGTATCCATGCTGGCGTTCGGAGGCGCCTGGGTGGTGCTACCACCTGCACCACCCTGCCAAAAGGACGCCGCCAGCCATATTATGACAGTTAATATGGACTGGCGATGTCCTGCTTGCGGGACACTGCCAGCGGTAGCAGCGCCCCTTCCCTGCCGGATGACCTCCTTGCTGGACAAGGTAAGTTGGGCGTCCAACAGGGGAGGGGGATGGAAGGGTGTTGTGTGTGAGTGTGTGGTGTCTGCTTGTGCGTATGAATGGGTTAGTGCATGTGTGAATGCGTCTGTGAGTGTTTTGGTGTATGTGGGCCTATGTCATGTCCCCCTCATAAACACATCCACGAGCAGGAGGAACAACATTACTCAGATAACCAATTGCCCCACTCACCCAGTGTGAATTAAAAACACTGGGTGAGTTGGGCAATTGGTTATCTAAACATGGTATTAGAAAATGCTGGCCCCACTGCCAGAGATGTACCAAAAGACAGTGAGGAATCGTCTTGGATGCATGATTGCTCGATCACGACCATGACCTGAAAAAGCAGCAAATCATCTTCCAACAGTTACCTGTACAATGTAGCATGTCCACCATTACCATCATGGTCACTGTCATAACAGAAGCAGCATTGTAAACTGAAGTGGCACTTGTTACCTTCATCATTAATAGACGCTGAAAACATCTACTCCATCTTTGTCAGAAATATCCTCTATGAGTGTGGTGTCTCATGTGTATGGTAAATATAAAATCATTTTCACCATGACCCTTGATAACATTGTGCCTTGTCATTTCGCCCTAGTCCCTTGTTTTTTTGCCAATGTCCTCCGATAAACTCTGAGCCACACTGTTGTTCAATGTCTAGGCCTATGCACACAGAGGTGACATAGCAAATTTGCAGAGCTTCAACTTAGGGCATCTTAGTGCCTTTACTGACAGCCACTGAGAGCAGGTGGGAGTCTGTGGTGATGAAAGTAATTGAAGAGAAATAAAAGGAAGGGCAGAGGAACTGTAGCAGAGCCAGTGTACAGGTGACCATTAAGGTGGGACCAAGATGGATCATTTCCAGGGGCGGCAGAAAAATTTCTAGAGGCAGAAAAGTGAAACACTACTCTTGCGAGCACCAGGTGAAATGATTGAAACTCACACAGGTGATAACAAGGCCTTTGCTGATCACTTTAAAATCTGGCATAGACCTTTTTGTGCAATATATTTTATTATGTGCTTTATTTTAATTTAGCCATTGTGCTAGGTCTACTTATTAATTACATTTGTTAGGCATAGACCTAGCCGTGCAGGGCAGTGAAGTCCATCATGGTGAATCAGAAAATGTGCCTAGATAAGCAGGTCATTTGAGCATGGAACAATCTTTCTAAAAGCTCAGAGGTGACAACACATGTTCAAGTAGAAACACAGATGTAACTCAATTAATCAATTAATGATGTATATATGGCTGCTACTCACTCTTTGGGGTATTCCAGTGCTTGCAGGTCCCAAATGGGTATGTTTGAACAGCCAGGGCTTGAGGGCCTTTTGGGATTCCAGAACTGAGGTGATGGTCCTGAGCTGCAGGGGAAGGCTGTTCCAAGTCTTTAATGCAATGTAGGAGAACAGGAGAAGAAGCAACTTCTGCATATACTTCGGTGGATGCCGGGTGTGTGGGCCCAGTGATAGGGAAGTGAAGTTTAATCTTCTCGATGGTGATAGTTGAGGTGGTGGTTCAAGCAGGTGGGTCCTTGGTTATGTAGGGCTTTGTGTGCATGGAGCAGCAGCTTGAATTGGCATCTCTTCTGTATTGAGAGCCAGGGGAGTTGTCTAAGGTGAGGTGGGATGTGGGTTTGTTTGGGGTAGGTCTAGGATGAATCTGGCTGCAGCATTCTGTATGGTTTGAATTCTGTGTAGGAGGCTTGCAGCAATACCTACGTAGAGAGCGTTTCCTTAGTCCAGTTGATTGGTGACAAGTGCTTGTGTCATGATGCATCTCGTGTGCAGGGGTAGCCTTTTGAAGATTCTTCATAGCATGCGCAGTGTAAAGAAGTAGGCAAAGGAGACACTGTTTATCAGTTATCAAGTGCATGTTATGGAAAACTTATAATGGATGAATGGAAGAGGACTGATGGGAGCACAGGTAATGGTAGAAGAGGGTTTTGAATTTATTCTTTGAAAGTGAAGTCTATGGTTATTCTCAAATGAAAGGGATTGTGTTCCACATCATGGGGTGTAGAAGCCAGATAGTATCTTTCTATTTTCTCTCTTCTCCCAACAGGTAGCCCAATATTTTAAGTGTAATTATGCATGTGATATGGGTTCAGAAGGATGTCAATACAATTTTTGCTAGGATGTTTGTTTTAGGTAAAGATGACTTTCTGGTGCATGCAGCATAGCAGGAAATTGATATGTGCTGGGAGGAAGTGCTATCCGATTACACCTCTCAAAGGGTAAATATAGTTGCATCTACACTGGCATCAAACAGGCATGGGCCCCATGCAAACAGTGTCCAGAGTGTTGACGGTCGAACCACAGCCACGAGTATTTATCATGTTTTACATCATTTTAAATCCTTAGTTAAGAACCATAGGGCCTCATTTACAAAAATCTAACGCATTGGCATAATGCATAAGATTTCTGGTCCTTTCCTAAGATCCCCCGAAGCCATAGATGTGCTATATTTACAATACAGAGCTCCATGGTGCATGTTTTCACATGTGCATCAGAAATTCTGATGCATCTGTTGGTGCTAAACTCATGCATTGCTGGAGTAGCATTGTCATAATGAGGTTACTCCAGCAAAGCGAGGAGGCTCCCATTGGAAAAAGCCGTTCATAAATCTCCCACTTGCTTTGCGCAGGCCGTAAAATTCTGACACAGTGAAGTCACAGAATGATGCAGTGAAATGTTGTAAATTTCACTGCATTAGTTTTGTGTGGCTTTTGGCCTGGGAATGCCAGGTATAATGTGGCCTAGGGCTTCCAAAACGGACGCATTGGGCCCAATCCATCAGTTTGTAAATCTGGAGCAGTGCAGCATGATGCAGCGGTGGTGCAAAGGGCTTGTAAATGAGGCCCCATAATTCTTTAAGAAGATATGCACTGCACATTGGTTTCTGCAGAAAGGGCTAAATCCAAACTAAAATCCATGCTGGAATGTCTTCCACTGTATGGATTATATGGTGAAGGAAAATCCAGCACTCAATTCTACTATTTAGCCCCCAGAAATCTCTTTCAATCAGGTCCTTTGTGAATGTGCTTTGAAAGGCATATGACATATTGAGTGTCAAATAGCCAATGTGACGTGAATTGATGGCGGGTTCATGCATGTACCTTGTTCTCTTATTATAGATACTTGTTTTTTTCATGAATAAAATATGTTGCAAAGGCTTTTATTTGAAATCTATGGTAGAAAATTCTATTTGTGATTCACAGTTAAAGCCTATTAACCCCTACTTAAAGGTCAAGGTGTGTGTATTTCAGTTAGTAGGTAGGAAAATGGCACAGGAAAACATATGCATTTTACATATTTATGTGCTTAATTTTATACACATGCAGACATGAATGAATATATAACAGAAGGCTGTACAATTCATATTAGAATTAAGTGAAGGTAGGCTGTTTAAAAATCATTGTTTAATTTATAAATAAATATGGAGCATCGACTAGGTTCAGAGAAAATTCTTGAAAAAGACTGAGTTTTACTTGCATTAAACCTGTTCACTTATTAGATATTTTCTTGACTAATTTTAAAATATATATAAATCAAGGCAGAAGACCCTGAAAGTATCAAACTCCTTTACTTTGTAGGCTGTTAGTCCTGACAAAGATGTTACTCTGCATTGAATAGTAGCATGAGTTCTCATGCTGTACCATTTTATATGTAAACCTAGCTCTTTGAAAAGGAGTCCTTCTTGGAAAGGTATCCAGTGAAGTTTCATCAGTATAGGCATAGATTGTCTAAGATTTTTAGGATTGCCATGTGACCGCCAATATGCTGATTCAGAGCACCATCATCAGCCTAGAAAGAGAGGCAAAAAGGTCAGTCCTGCTCAGGTATTTGCTGTTGCTGCCTCATTAACATGATGAGTAGCTCAAGTTACAGCTGTTGGTTTCTGTGACTGTACATTATTCTGTTTGACTGGGTAAGTTAGTAGTATGAAGACGAGGTGCTCCCTGTCTTTCCTTAAAAATAAATCCAGTCAGAGCGCATCTTGAAGAAAAGAAAATGCGACCTGCGTGTTAGGGGTGAAAGGGCTACAAAGGACATGTTTTACAAAAGGTGAAGGTCCCATCTGTCTTGCAGGGTCTTCGCGGTGATATGGATTTAATTTCCAGTAACTAGGACTGACCAAGGCCCATATTTATGCTTTTTTCTGCAAAACTGTTTAGCGACGGCTTGCGTCAGCCGGGCGCCCTATTTATTGAATGGCGCAACCCGGCGCTAAACTTGGGCAACATCATAGAAAAAGACACTAGTCGGGTGGGGGTGCTGGTAGGGAAAGAGTGGGTTGTGCATTAGAAAATGACGCTAGCCTGGTTAGAGGCAAAAAAATGCCTCTAACCAGAGTAGCGCCATTTCCTGGTGCACAAACGCCAAAAATATGACTACTGTCTTAGGAAAGACAGGACTCATGCCCACCACCCTAATGGCCAGCACAGGGGACAAGTGTCCCCTGGGCATGGCCATTTCACCCTGTGCAGGGGGCCCCAAGTTAGGGCCCCTGATAGCAAAAAAAAAATAAAAATACTTACCCAGACATACCTGGAATGGGGTCCCCCATCCTCCGGTGTCTCTCTGGTGGGATTGGGGTATTCCTGGAGCTTGGCGAGGGCACCATGGAATGGGTCCACAGGTCCCCTAATGCCTGGTCTGACCCAGCAAGCAAGCAAGCTTTGCACCAATATTTAGCCCCTTCTCCCACCTGTGCGTCATTTTAGCACCGGTGGATAAATATGGGGCTATGGGAATAGCACAGTTTTTTGATGGGAACGCCTACCTTGCATCTCATTGACGCAAGGTAGGTGCACCCATCCATTAAATGGAGCAAACTCCTATATTGTGACTTTAGACGTGTCTAATGTCAAAATATAAATATGGAGTTAGGTTTGTGCCAAATTTACGTTAAAAACAATGATGCAAATTCGGCGCCAACAGTGTGTAAATATGCCCCCAAGTGCCTTATTCAGAGTGTGACGAATGGGTCACTCTGTCGCAAACATGATAGGTATCCTCTTCATTGTATCACAGTGCTATTGGATTTAATGCACTTCCAATGCAACAGACGGGACATTTGTCACAGAGTAGCCCATCTGTCAAACTCAAAATCAGGGCTTAAGTGTTTTGAGTCTGCATCACCCAATTGTTCATTCACAACAGGACATAGCAAGGAGCTGTTCCTTTGGTAAACTCTTTTACCGCAAAGGAGCCTGCCAATAGCTTCAAGCAGTTGATCTGCAATTGATATGTAGGTCTGACTCTTGATCTAACCAAAGTCCCCCTGTTGACATGTTTCTGCAGCACACTTCCTAGCATAGTCGACTGGCATTGCTGTCCACTATCATTTCTTGTTTCATGACAAATGCCGTTCAGTCATTCCAAGTCTCCATGTGTGTGAACCTGCATCTCAAATGTATCCTGGCTTCCTGGGATAAGGTACTAGATCTGCATAAGACAGTTCCTAACTCAGAGACAGGTTATCATTACGGGTTTGGCGGTCTGAGGACTGCCACAGTGGAGGTGGTGGTTGCGCTGCCACAGGCCCACAGGGAGGTGACCGCCATATTATGACCATGGCAGTGTTCCCAACGGAATACAGCCACTATACCACCAGTACCGCCAGTGCAGAAGAACTGCTGCGGACAGCGACAGGCGTCTCCAGTCTGGCAGGGAACATGTTCCCGCCGAGCATAATACGAGGTTGCACAACACCAGCGCACCGCTACCAAAACCCTGGCAGAAATGAAACATATAAAAGGAGACATCCACCTTCAGGAGCACAGACACGTCTTGAGCCACCATGGAACCTGAATTTGAAATCTTCCCTCTGCCCTTAATGAAACAACGACTCCAGAACCAGTGATGCCGATGAAGACAACAACAGTAAATACACCGCCTAGCACACACTGGAGTGAAGGCTATTAGTACACACCCACACACAACTGGAACAGCTAGTGATGGCCACACACACCCGTACTAAATCGCACACCTACATACACACATGCAAATGCAAACTACACGCACCACAGTCAACTTACAGGTGCTATACTCACACACCACACCGCACACATACACCCACCACTGTCAAACAAATTCATACACAACACCACCAGCACAATGACAACACTATCACAAACACACAAACGCAGTGGCAGAGAGGCACACTGCACACCCCCACAAGACAACACATACTGGCAACAATACTTAACTACAGCACACAACCAAACCAAACCAAAACACAGCCAAACAACGTGTCTGATCACACACCACTTCCACCCAACACACAAAGCACATTACAGATGCATCACTACACACATGGACGCACACACCACTACCACAAAATGCCACACAACACTGTCACAACACACCACAAGTCCACAGCACAAGTCACCTGCACAACTCATGCTGCTACACAAGCACATCACTTAAACAGAAGACACACACCAAATCACACAAATACAACACATGCATGTTGAAAGAAAGGCAGGACAAGTTTGTTACCCTGGACACCAACGGTACTGTCTTGCAGATATATCATATATATGGAATTAGAAGATAATAACTATGTACAACATAGGCCTACAGGCCAGTCCAAAATGTCATAAGTGCCCCAGGCACACTGGGCAAAGTCTCTGGCCCCAAATTGACTCCTGACTGCAAAGTGGCCTCCACATGGCAGGGGCATAATGAGGCAGTCAGGTACCTCAGGGGTGAGGGGTGGAGGAGGTGGGGGCTTATGTTTGTGAGGGGGGTCCTTTGGCTTGGGTTTAGGTTTGGGGGGTTGGGTTTGGTCTTAGGCTTTGGGGGATAGGCCTTGGATTTAGTTTAAGGAAGGCTGACCTTTTTGGTGGAGTTTTTGTTTTTGCAGGGGGAGAGCATGAGCAGTACGGGGGGCATGGGAGGACTGGGAGGTGAAAGGACTGGGTTTGGGGAGGGTAACAAGGCACTTAAAGGGAACCACGGGCTGGGGCAGTGGGAGGGAACAGGGAAAACTCATACAGGATTATTTTCTTAGGGACACAAGGCTGGTCATGGGAAAATGGTTTTCGGAGTGGAGGGAGAGGGAGTGGTTTTGAGATGTGATGATCAACGAGGAAGCCAGAGCCTGAAGGGATCTCTGCAGGGCAGTCAGGGCACCGTGCATGCCTTCCAGGAACGCATTGCTCTGCTGCATCTGTGATGCCAGTCCCTGGATGGCATTCACAATGGTTGACTGTTCCACAGAGATGGACCTCAAGAGGTCAATAGCCTCCTCATTGAGTGCAGCAGGGCTGACTGGGCCGGGGGCAGAGGTGCCTGCGGCAAAGGAGATGCCCACCCTCCTGGGTGAGCAGGCACGGACAACTGGGTGGAGAGCTACAGGGAGAGTGGTGCTGGTAAAGGGGGTGGCAGACAAGGATGGTGCTGGGCTGGTCCCAGATGAGTCCACCATTGCCAGGGAGCGTCTATCAGAGGAGGAATCTGAAGAGCATGTAGATTATCCGGTCTCCCTGTCACATTCCGCTCGCCCTCCATTCCACTGATCCCCTCAGTCCCGTGGGCTGCCGCTTCCCCACTTGCCAGTGCCCCTTCTTCTTCGCCTGATGATGCTGATGCATCTGCAGTCTTCCGGGCCCAGGGTCTCAGGTACTCCCACTGCTTTTTCCTTAGGGTCCGCACTTCCTTGGCAATGACATTGCAAATCCCCTTCTTCTGATGGGTGCTGACCTGCATGAGTGACACAGACAGAAAGAAAAAGTCATGTAAAGGGGCATCACAGCAACAACTGTGAACTTCACACATCAGACACATCTCATGCCCACACTGACATGTCTTAAAGACATAAAAGCACCAAGTCCATTGCTACCTGCATGCATCCACTCCGTGTGCAACAGCACAATGCCTTTCGCACTCACACACACCACTATCACACAGGACAGTAACATGGACCCACCTGCTGCTCTGGCGCCCCATACAATTCTCCATACAGGAGTAAGACTCTGTCCACTACTCTCCCCAACTCCTCCTGGGTGAAGGCAGGGACCCTATCTCCTGCAGGGCGTGGTATTATGGCTCCCAGAGACAATACACAGCAGCTCACGCAGTGGAGGTCTTGTTTGCATGAGTTTTATGAGTCAAGTGAGCAATGCAACAGAAAGTGGCGGTCACGGCCGCCACGTACATGACCGTCACCGCCAGCATGTGAACTATCAATATCAACCTGTGGTTTTTCCTCCCTCCTAGTCCTAGATATTGTGCAATGGTAAGAATAAGACATGCATCGGTGTACCGGCCCCTAGTCGACCTTGCTGCCCTGGAAGAGTGACACATCATTCAGACCTATTGTCTGAACCATCAGACCATCATGGAACTGTGTACCCAGTTGGAGCCGGATCTCTTGCATGCCATACGTTATCCCTATGTCATCCCTCCCACAGTACAGGTATTATCAGTGCTACACTTCCTTGCCTCAGGCTCTTTCCAGATTACAGTGGGTTTGGCAGCAGGGATGTCACAGCCAATGTTCAGTCATTTGTTGACAGGTGTACTATCTGCTTTATTGAAACACATTGGCAGCTACATCATGGTCTTGCAATGTGTGGATTTGCCTACTGTTAAGGTGGACGTCTATCAAATTAGACGCATCCCTCATGTGATGGGGGCCATGGATGGCACCCACAATGTTTGGTTCCTCCCAGGGCCAATGAACAAGTTTACAGGAACAGGAAAAACTTGTATTCAATCAATATACAGGAAGTGTGTCTCGCTGACCAGTACATCTTCCAAGAGATGGCCAAGTATCCAAGATCTCTGCATGACTCCTTCATTCTGAGGAACAGCAGTGCCCTACACAATTCCTCAGTGTGACTTGTGGTAGGTGACAGATAGCCTATCAAGAGCTGTGTTACTGATGAAATCTCACTTACAGGTGTGGTGACTGCAGATTGGTAGGTTGCAAAATCCAATATACAGGCATGTGGTGTGTCATTTGTCCTGCAAGGTCCTGTGCAAATCTGTTCCCAAATGAGGAATGTGTAGTGTGTCTCACTCCCTATCAAAACTGTTGGCAGTGGCATTCATGGACATTGTCCTTTCCTAACAGTAGTAAGTATTGCATTTCAACCATGTCAGCTGTGATCTACTTTGTATTAGTCATGTGATCTTTTGATCTTGTGGGTCTGACATTGTCTTCTGTTGTCCCCTGGTTGGTAGTTGCAAATGCACAATGTGCACAACTACAATATACTACATATGTGCTGTGGCTCCCACCATACCTACTATCCTAAGATGAATCCATGGCTTGATCTATTTGAAGGTTTGAATTGTGGATCTACACCTGTGTGTGGCTGGCCCAGTCATTTCCTTGCAACTGAACTTTGGACCCTGTCTGGTATAGAGTGTCACCTGCAGGGAATGGTTCTCTGTCCTGTCCAGGTGACATACTTTAGGTGAAGGGGGATTATCACACTTTCCAATTCACTAAGATTACCATTTGTTCATTTGACAATAAAGGCACAAAGACAGAACCTGTGTTCTATGTTGTTTATTGTGCACAAAGTGTGGAAGTTTTGAAGAGTAGGGGCCATGGTTGGAGTGAACATCAGAGTAGGTTACCTAGCTGTAGCTAGTACAGGTCCAGTATCCAAGGACCATGTGAAAATGGAGTAATGACACTGAACAGCCAACAGAGTATTTCAGCGGCACACAGGGGAGAATGTCAAGAAGAGGGTCACCTCCTGGCAGTGGGTTTATGTTAGACTTTTCATCCTTGGCATGGTCTCCCTTAACTTTTTGCCTCTGTTCCCCAGGTTGTTGATGTGTGCTCGACTCTGATTTTGCTGTTTTTGTTACTCTGGGCACTTTACCACTGCTAACCAGTGCTAAAGTGCAAGTGCACCTTTACAAAATGTGTATGTGACTGGTTAATCCATGATTGGCATATTTGATTTACTAGTAAGTCCCTAGTAAAGTGCACTAGAGGTGCCAGGGCCTGTAAATCAAATGCTACAAGTGGGCCTGCAGCACTGGATGTGCCACACACATAAGTAGCTCTGTAATCATGACTCAGACCTGCCATTGCAGTGTCTGTGTGTGCAGTTTTACCTGTAAATTCGACTTGGCAAGTGTACCCACTTGCCAGGCCTAAACCTTTCATTTTTCTTACATGTCAGACAGCCCTAAGGTATGCCCTAGGTAGCCCCAAGGGCAGGGTGCAGTGTATAGTTAAGGTAAGACATATATTAATGTGTTTTATATGTCCTGACAGTGAAATATTGCTAAATTTGTTTTTCACGGTTGCAAGGCCTGTCCCTCTCATAGGTTAACATGGGGGCTACCTTTAAATCTGATTAAAGTGTAGGTTCCCTTTGGGAGCGGATGGACATGTGGAGTTTGGGGTCTCTGGGCTCACAATTTAAAAATACATCTTTTAGTAAAGTTGATTTTAAGATTGTGCGTTTGAAAATGCCACTTTTAGAAAATTAGCATTTTCTTGCTTATACCATTTCTGTGACTCTGCCCTTTTGTGGATTCCCTGTCTGGGTCAGTTTGACAGTTGGGCTGGTTGCACCTCACACTAGACAGTGACACAAAGGGAGCTGGGGTGTAGCCTGCATATCCTGATGAGCCATCTGTGCTAGGAGGGAGAGGAGGAGTGGTCACTCGCACCTGAAAGGGCTGTGCCTGCCCTCACACAAAGCAGTCTCCAACCCCCTGGTGAGTGTCTGGGGCCTGGCCTGGGCAAGGCAGGATTTCACATTCCCAAGACACTTTACTTTGAAGTAGGCCTACTTCAAAGGAGAAACTGGGTATAAGAAGGGCACCCAAAACCACAGACTTTAGAACACTTCTGGAAACAAGAGGAACCTCTGCCTGGAGAAGAGCTGAATAGCTGAGGAGAAGTGCTGCCCTGCCTGTGACTGTGCTTTGTGGAGCTATCCTGCAGTTGCTGTTTCTGCCAGAGTAAGATGGCAAAGACTGGACTTTGTGTGCCTTCCATCTTGTGAAGAAATCTCCAAGGGCTTGATTTAGAGCTTGCCTCCTGTTGTTTGAAGTCTCAGGGACAGCAAAGACTTCTCTCTGCCAGCACCTGGAGTCTCTGGAGAGACTCCTGCTTTGACAAGTGGTGCCCTATCCAGTCCCTGGGCCCTTGAAAGGAAAGCTGGTGGAAATCCAAGGAAATCGACTTCGGACAACTTCGGACCGACACCGCTGCTGAATCCGGTGACACTGCCTGCACCCGACGCCGTGACCTTCGCTGGAACGTGACGATCTTCACAAGCCCGACGCTGCTGCAGCCCCGCTGAAGTCCACGACTCCGTAGAAGTCGCTGCACCACGTCGTGACCGATGCCGCTTGAAGTGCGCAGATTCAACGTTTCGCACTGACGCCGCGATCCCCGACTTCGCGCATCAACTTGTTTTCACTCTTCACCAAAGGTACTGAACTTGGGGGTCTACACGACTCTGTGTCCGGCGCCGCTGGTGTCAACTTGTTGGGAACGACTCCGTCACAACGCCGTGTTAACACCTCATCGAAGCATTTTGTGTTTCTAAGTGCTATTTTTGAGTTTAATCTTTAAAAATTCATAACTTGACTTTGGTATGTTGGATTTTTGTCGTTTTGATCTTGTTTTGCTTAGATAAATATTTCCTATTTTTCTAAATTGGTGTTGTGTCATTTTGTAGTATTTTTATTAAGTTACTGTGTGTGTTGGTACAAATACTTGACACCTAGCACTCTGAATTTAAGCCTACTGCTCTGCCAAGCTACCAAGGGGGTAAGCAGGGGTTAGCTGAGGGTGATTCTCTTTTACCCTGACTAGAGTGAGGGTCCTTGCTTGAACAGGGGGTAACCTGACTGTCAACCAAAGACCCCATTTCTAACAGTTTAGTCTTGGACTCAGCTCCTGCAGTATGTCTGGGTGGATGATCAGATTTCTGGAGGGTTTCATCAGCTGCAGAGGGTGGGGTGCACGTGGCCTGAGGGTCCTCTGTTGCAGCCTCCATTCCACTAGCTGCAGTAGACGTGGATGGCTCAGATGGTATGTGGCTAGTGGAATGGGCCTGGTGGTGGGTGGAGGAAGCATACAGGATGGATGTCAGTTCACTCAGCACCCCTGCAATGGAGGCCATGGTGGCATTGTGGGCCTGCAACAGCTGCATGACCTCCTGGTGGAATTGCCTGTGCAGCCTTTCGTTTTCCCCCAGAATGGTGAGTATTTGGCCCATCTCGCCCTGGGATTGCTGGTATGCTCCCCGGACATGGGAGATGGTTTCTTGGCCAGTCAATTGAAATTGGGGCCCCATCCTCCTGGCCACAGATCCCCTCCCATGGCCCCTGACCCCCTGTGCATGTGCACCTGGCATGGCATGCCCACTCCCACTTACCTCACGACCATCATTGTCTTGGGTGTGCATGGTCGACTCAGGTCCCTGTACTGTGGGGCACACTGCTGATTGAGCAGTCCTTGGGACACAGGTTTGGTGAGCAGGGTTTGGCTGGGATGTAGATGCCAAAGGTTGAACGGGGTTGGATGTGGGCAGGGTGAGGCTGGGAGTGGTGGACTGTCCAGGTGTCACTGTGGGCCAGGTAAGTTGTCTATGTCCAGACATGCTGTGGTGTTGTCGTCACTGGGGCCATCATCCTGGGGACATCTGGGTCTCTCTGACATCCTCTACATGGTGGCAGTGGAAGGGGTACCTGTGAAGTAAGCGGGAGAGTATCACATGTTGGAGATGTAAATGTTGATCTCTGTCTGACACATAAAGTGGCTTAACTTGACTCCCAATAATGGCAATGACAGATGCAGCACTATTGATATTTAATTGGATAGTATGTTCCATTGAGGGTTGCAGTATGAGGATTGCATTTCTGTCATTGCCATGTAAAGGTCATCAGTAATAGCATCCTGTTGGTGTTGCAGATGTGATAGTTGTACATGCAGGTATTGCACTGTGCCGTGGACAGATCAGGTTTTCAAGTGGATGCGTAGGTGCATTGCAGGAGTCATAGTGATAGTCATTTGCAGTGCTATCCGTGCAGTGGGCAGGGACTGTGTGGACATTGTGGGTGGGTGGTGGGGTGGCATGCAGGAGAGGTGCTTTAGGTGATGAAGTGGGAGTGTGCTGGTTGTTCAATGGTGTTTGTGTGCTGTGACAAGGTGTGTATTGTGTGAACAGTGCAGTTGTGTAGTGTGTGCTGATTGTTGTGCATGATAGTGTGTATGGTGTACGAGTGCAGTGTCTTTGGGTTGTGTGGTCCTCGCTGTCGCTGTATTTCGTTATGGTCGTAAAGGGTTGTGGGTTGTGTGGGTGTGTGTTTTAAAGTGGTGTCTGTTGGTGTGTCTAATTCTGTATGTTTGTCAGGTAAGGAGTATTCGATTTGTCCAGTGTGGTGCTGTATTTTTAGTAGAGGTGTGTTTTTGGCCATGGTGGTTGACACCGCCAATTGTTTACCACCACTCAGTGACTGCTGTGCTGATTTGTGGGTTGTAATATAAAGGGCGGGTTTTGTTCGGCGTGACGGTGCTGGTGGTAGGATCGCCTCTATCCTCCCTCTATCCCACCCTCGGTCATCCTGGTGGTGTCGGATTTGGGGCTGTTTTTGGGTTAAACTCTTTTATGGACTCGTAATACAGCGGGTGGGTTACCGCCAACACTGGAGGTCTTCTGGCACCCGCAACTGGGGCCGTTTTGTTGTAAGATCTCAAAACTCGTAATGAGAGCCTTGGTCTTTGTGTGCTGCAATAGAATTGACTCGCAATATAACAAATCACTTGTGGAGTTATTACCCATGACAATTTTAAAAGGTGTTATGAGGGCATCAAGTTTAGTTGAATGCAACAAATATTAAACATCTGATCCAGTTATATTCTAACCTGTGCTGCAATTGACAGAAAATGAATGTCACCCTGACCTACATCTTTTGGACATATTAATAAATTGCAACTTTTTGGAATGTGGTCATGGGAAAATCTTTAGCAGTTAGGTGATCAAGACATAATAAATGTCTCTTTTTTATGTATCCTGTCATGCACTCTCAATCATGTTGGCATCAGATAAAATACCTTATTGATTTTGAGAGCATGTTCTTGCACTAAGAAGTAATTCTAACAAAACCCGAAGCTAAATAGGAAACCCTCCTTGTATACATGGATTGAGTATCTTGTTTTGCTAACTAGCTTAAAGAAAATAAGTTATAGAATAGAAATAAATGTCAGCATGTTTAGTAAGGTTTAACTAGAGTTTAGCGAGTTGTATGGTAAATCCTGATAGAATACTTAATTGGTTCCAGCAGTTTCACCCCTTCTCAATGTTATTCCTCTTGCTTCATGCCCTTAAATATGGAATTACAAAAGAAAGGAAAGATGATGTATACAATTAAATTGCCGGTTCAATATCTTCAACAGGTATTTTATATAATGTATTTTTATTATTTCAATTTTAATATTAATATTTATTGCCTCTATCACCTAAGGAACCAAAATAAAATATGTTATAAACAGTTAAGATATTTTAGAATGAAATAGAAAACAGAAATGAACAAAAGATAACCCCTCTGAACTTCTCAAAGTATTTACAAAAACTAAATAATTTACAATTTGTACTGACTGCTGTATAGCTGTGGCAGATAGCCTATTCAGATCTAATCCTAGTGGTAGACTTAATACACTGCCAGATATTGTTGTCTTCATAGCAGCCCTCATTTCGTATAGCATTGATTTTGGAAACAACAAAACTATTTGAGTTGTGAGGTACTCTGGTGGATTTACCACATGGTAATTTTGCCTGCAAGTTTAAAGTTAATGTGGAGTAAATCCACCCAGTATCATATAGTTGTGAGTTAAAATCAATTGAATGGGAAATTACTGTGTGGTCCAAAGCTGTGGTACTTTGGCTGGAGTGGTGAATGGCTTTTGTCATTTTACAGCTCAGCAAGGATGACACTGTGTTAATGCTATGCTGAAAGACTCTGTCCCTATCTAGAACGGCGTGGATAGCACTGTGCTTATCCTAAGCTTAAAAACTTTGCTAGACAAACGGACATTTGAGGTGAGCAAATCTAGAGAGTTGCTGGTGTTGCAGGGTGCTCCTTACTGGAGCTACTGCCCACCTAAACTAAGGAACTACCCAACGTTGTGTGTATATATATATATATATATATATATATATATATATATATATATGTCATTTTTAATATTAAGGTTGCCAGCTCTAGCCCAATGATTTCTCTGCTATAATGGCACCTAATATTATTGGCTTTTTGCTTGTATACTTGGCTTGAGGATGCCCACTTGGGGAGCCTTGGGATAGCCATCCATAGTATATTGAGTCAATATTGGCATTATGGGGGGCATCACTGTCATTTGACGCAATAAATATGAATGTGAGTCAGGCTATTTAAGGCGGTTGTACTTGTCAGTACCAGCTGAAAATTAGAACGTATTTTGAACACCAAATTTATTTACAAAATTAAACTTGACACTACAGGCCACTAAAATGTGCAGACAACGAGGAGGTTTGCAAATAAATCTGATTATTTGAAAGCGAACAATGAAAATGGTGGCTCAGAATAAAGAACTGACTGGTCTGTTTTGCTCTTCAAATCAATAAAAGGTATAAAAACTTAAGTGCAGATTTATGAAACTTTTCTTGCGCTCCTTAGCGCCCCCCTAACGCCACCATGTGTGCGCCGTTTTTAAAATACAGCACACCATGGTGGTAGACAGGGGGACTAGCATCATAATTTTTTATGCTAGTCCTGCGCTTTGCAGGACTAGCATTTAAAATGTTGCTAATCCTGCAAAGCACCCAGAGGCCCATTGAGCACAATGAGAGCCTCTGTTTAATGCCTGCACTTAGCTGGCGTTATAACATGCAGATAAAAATGCCGCATGGATATCTCATAGATTCCTTTGTGCCATTTTTCCGATCCCCTCTAGCGCTGGAACAGGCATAAAGTGGCACAAGGGGTTACAAAGTGGTGCAATGCAAGCATTGTGACACTTTGTAAATATGGTGCACCGTTTTTGCCCTTCCAACGTCACATTAGCATAAAAATATTACGCTAATGTGGCATTGGAATGGCGCTAGGCCACCATAAATCTGGGCCTTAAAATGTTAAACCTTTGTCTGTGGGAAGTACAGATCGTTTACCTAAAACAAATGGTCTTATTTGACAGTACAATGTGCTAATATGCAAGAATTGATTAGAAGATATTTAGGGTCAAAATTATGTTGTTTAAAAAATATTATTATTATTATTATTATTATTATTATTATTATTATTGCTATTATTATTGCTATTATTGTTATTAGTAGTAGTAGTAGTATTAGTAGTAGTAGTAGTAGTAGGGATAGTAGTATTACTATTACTATTATTGTTATTATTATTGTTATTATTGTTACTAAACTTACGATTACTATGATTATTATTATTATTATTATTATTCATGGCTAGCCTTTGAAACGTGATAACGATGTTATTTCCTTGGTGCCAGACGTCGCTTTTTGCTGTGGTCGTTATTTCATTATATTAATAACATATTTCATGCCATTGCTGTTCCCATCCCTCCCTGCTGTGATGTGGATAGCATTGCTTATAATCATGCAGGGTGATCAGCGTGGTCTTGTTTGATGTTGCCACTATTACAACAATGATATTGTGTCGTAATATTTTCATAGATCGCAAGTAGCTGTCATTATGGAAAATGTTGGAGCAGCAGCATCAAAAGCTTATCTGAGACACAGACGTCTCATGTGCCACAACGGTGCAATATTTTCTGATTCCAGCATGGTCACGTCCACAAGTCTTAGGAGGAATAACCCACAAACCAAAAAAACATGAGCAGCAAGGACACTAAAAGAGCAAGCTACCTTAACACGGGGAAGGCAAACAAGCATGACAAACTCAATGCACCATGATACACACAGATGAGTAGCAGCATGAGCACAGCAGTGCATGCTGCATTCAGACAAGGAGCATGTCCAGCATGGTCAGCAGTTGAGGCCTTTCAACCTTATGTTCTGTCTCTCATGGTTCTTCAGTCTTAAAGGCAGGCAACCAAAAGCCAAAATCCACTGCCATTGGAAAGGTGGTAACAGTGTGAGCTAGGGCATGGTCATCTCTGAAGTGAGAGGACACACAGGCAGCACAGGGTTGGCACAGGATGAGCCAACAGCAAGTGAGCAGCAGAGAAGGCCTAAAGAGAAGCAACCAGTAGTGAGGAGGATGCCTGGAGTCAGCATCAGTGGCAGGGGCTGCACCAGAAGCAGGAGGTGTCCCAGTAAAACACCAATCAGCAGAACCTCAAGAGAAAACGGAAACATGCACCCACAATGACACTTACCAGGGGCGACCATTGGTTAGGTGCAGTGGTAGATCAATCAAGTCTCAGTTTACTTCTTGCGAATTCTTGTAGTCTCAGTTTACTTCTTGTGTATTCAGGTGGGCACGGGGGAGCTCCTTTGCAATGGCAAAGGAGCCTTGCCCCACTGATTGAGCCAGCAGCTGAAAAATAAAACAATATTTTACTTTAATTTTATTTTTCAGCTGCGGGCTCTGCCACCATGTGCAGGGAGGGGAGGAGCAGGGTCATGGGAGGGGAAGGAGGAAGGAGTAGTGGGGTGCACTAAGTGTGCATGTCAGTTTAGCCGACCTCACTGACATGCACACTTAGGTTTTTCCAACCTGGCTGTGTTGCACAGCTGGGTTAGAGAAACTGTGCAGACTCCCATGCAGTGTTTGAGCAGCAGACCATGCAGCTCAGACCAATTCTGGTGCTGCTCGCATGCTAAGCATACCATGAGAGCAGCATCAGGATTGCATGGGGAGCCTGTGCTGGTGTCCCAGGGACTGCTGGTATACCAACACCATTGAGGGAAGGCGAGCGAGGTGGCCGGCGGCAGCAACAGATTTACTTTTTTTATTTTATTATTCTGTTCCCCCACCCCCTTGCATTCCACCCACACACACCTCCCCTTGAGATTTGCGGTGGCAGGAGTAATTTTTGTGCAGAAGGAGACCTGGATTTGGATCTATCCAGGCAGTCAAGAGCCCGAGAATTCTGGGAATAGCACTCTAGTCTCCATTTTGGGTCCAAATATCAGAAATGCACAGTGCATCTGTGAAATTATCTTCTACATTCAGTGAGTCTGACTTTGGTAGTTTCTGAGCAATCATACAATGCAACTCGTCATTGGACTCCAACAGGATTCGTGCACTTCAAATGCTCCAGGAGCTCTCTGCAGTGGTCCTCCTAATAAAGCAGGGCATGGCGTGGAAAAGACAGTCTCAGAAGATGCCTGCCCTGGCTGGTAGGTGCACCCTGCTAAGCATACAATGAAGGACTGACATGAGAGCTCACCGGGGGGAAAGACATAGAATGACTTTTGCAGAGAAGTGCTCCTGCTTGTTCTTGCTGCAGCTTCTCCCATGCTCACTTGCACCACCTTTTCTAGCTAACCAGATGCCACCTTAATTTCCAACCACCTGTAAGGGAGGTAGCATCATTATGCCCATAACAAGTGACCCCCCCATACTTACAGCAGTATGCTTAAGGATCAAATGCACTTTTTATTTCATAGCTAAAATTCCAACTTTCACCTAGCCACACACCACCATCCATTACCAACACAATATTATATTTGAAGCTCCACTGTCCCAAAACCTATATGAATCGTCCCATTTGATTCTCTACAGGGTCATAAGGATCGGCTGAGTTGCAGCAAAATGTTCGAGGGAGGGGCTGTAGGAAGCTTTTCAACAGCCTATCCATTCTTGTTAATGTTGGTAAATATGTCAATAAAAGAATGTCAGAATCTAGACTTTAGCCATTTTACTTGCATGCACAATGTGCACACTTACAGTAGTTTGGTGGAGTGTGCATTACAATATTATTTGCCAGTAGACCTGACTAACCTAGTAAACAATTAATGGCGTCTATTAACATCATTTTTAATGCCTTGGCTGCTTTAATTTCAGAAGGGCTTTACCGTAAACAGGTGCAGACCTTTCAGACGCTGATCACTTTAAGTTGAGATTCCTCTCCGCGTAGCATTGTTTTTTTATCACTAAAGCTAAATTTAATATTGGAATGCCAAAAAAAATTACACATTATCATCACTGCAAATCGTGTAACCATTTTTTTCATTTTTCGCAAAAATCTTGATTTACTTGCAATTTAATCGGTTACTAAAATGAACATGTAATTGATTCCAGGAGCACGATTTACATTTTTGGCGTCAAGAAACAATGATTCACAACTGAGTCATAAAAATATATAAGACGTCGGGAACTGCATGATGACGTTTATTAGCATATGACATCCAGTCAAATTAAATCTGATATATATTTTAAATGCAGTTCATTTAAATTTCGACAGTTGACATTAAGGTCAGATTGATTATAAATGCAATTGCAAGTTTACTCAAACCTGAGATGATTAAAATACTAAATCATCTGTATAATCCATCATTCAATTTTTGATAAGGATATTTCAGAACTGGGGCTAGAAAGCCACCTGGCCGATTGAAGAGGGACAGTGATCACTAACCTTCTTGGCTAAGGACCAGCTCTCACAACAGCCGGATCAGAAGCTCCAAAGAGGCACATTCCGTGTTTTAAAAATTCAATTTTCCTACCTTTTGTTACATGGGCAGGTGCTAAAGGCTCATTCTTAGAAAGTGTCCGAAGAACAATGGTGCAGTCAAAACAGTACAGATATGTATAAAGAATGGAATGTCTAAACCAGTCTAGTTAAAATAATATAATCGCAACAAAAGGTAAAAGTAAATGATTAACAGAAAGTGGAGAAAAAGCATTCTGTAATTTTGGCTAAATTTTGGTTGGATGTAAGCAATATAAAAATGAATATCTTTACGGTGAAAAACTTTCAAGGATTTGATATGCAGTTGTAATTAAAACATGTTTAAATATATTTAGAATCAATAAAAGTCGATTTAAAAAGACCCTAATTCGTAGGGAGCAGCACAAGAAGGCTGTTGGCTATTGGCTAGAGTGATTTCACACTCCAAAAGGGGCCATGGAAATGGTGACATGTTTTTGACCTTGGTAGACACAGAGGCCCGTATTTATACTTTTTTTGCGCCGCATTTGCGTCGTTTTTTGACGCAAAAACGGCGCAAACTTGCAAAATGCCATTGTATTTTGTAGGTTTGCGCCGTTTTGCGTCAAAAAGCGGCACAAATGTGGCGCTAAAAAAAGTATAAATACGGGCCAGAATTTTTTTCTTTTGCGTTATTTGAGGATTTCAGCCTAGGTATGAAGCACTTCTTCTAAAAAGCATCCACATTCGTACTTTGAACTTTCTTCTGCACTCAGTTATTGACGGCATCTTGGGTGAGTACTGAGTTCCAGATTTACAACAAAGCCATGCAATGGAATGCAGCAACTGAAGTTCCTGAGCTGCGCTGATTGAAAGAGAGGGGGCAGAACAGCATCACACCTTAGTAGATATGGCACTGTTCTGCTCTCTCCTGTTCACACAGCACAGCAACTTAAGTTGCTCCACTGAGTTGAATGAATTTGTCACAAATCTGGACCATATTCCTCACCCATGATTCAAGGTATGGCTCTAATGTCTTCTCTCCTTGTGCTGTTACACAGACTGCCATTCGCCAATGCACACACCCTTGCATTATAATGCAGAAACCCATTTCAAGATGGTGGCATGGTTTTGAAGCTTGTAGCATTGATGCAATTTTCTGCATAAGAAAATTGTAGTCCAGTAGCAGTGGCACATGAGCTGCTGTATTTTCATTATTCAATTAGCATTAGTCTGCGTTTGCAGGTCAGATGCTGGGTGATGAACTAAAGGAAATAGCTCATGAGGTCGAACTTCTTTGGATGCAGATATTGTTTCTTTCTGACTATTCATGCACTGGCATGCATTCTTTCAGACTATGATGCCATGAAATCTTTGCTGCCTTTTAGCTGACAATTATTTACTGATGCTTCTCAAAGTACCATTCTTTCCGCCAAACATTTACCACAGGTTGGCTTGCATTATTTTCTATATCATGGGGAGAACGCATGATTTACAAAGTTTGGAGTGGCTACATAGTTTCTGCCAACTTTTCGATTTGTCATGTAGAGTACCCTTTTCTTTTTCAGTAATCATATGGTACACTGCATCATTTCTGTATTATCAGATTGAGTAGTTTTGGCTACACTCCATTTTAGATGGAGTGTTTTTTCACCTTGATATTTAATGGGATTTCCTTATTTCTCTCTTGCTTGTAATTCGTTATACGCTTCATGATGCATGTACGATACCACATATCAGAGTTAGGATCTTTGTTTTCTTCACTTGGTTAAATAAATATATTTTAGGACTAATTGGACAGATGATTTATTCTTTCTTAGATCCTTGTGTCCAGGACACATGGATACGTAACAGAATCTGACCAGATTAACTTGTTCAGGAGAGATTCAGTCACCGCATTGGCATAGCCATGTTAAACATTTGTATAGGAGTGAAGTCCCTGACAGTTCAGGGTTGTGTCATTTCTTGTATTGTCCTGATGAAAACACCATAAGATTCGTTTAAGGGGTCAAACATTGACTTATTGTGTTCCACCCATATCATTGAGTGTTGGATGATACAAACCCAAATTGCTATATTGTTGGGTTTCTAAGAAGTCTTTTTGTCCTATTGGCAGGGACTTCTTTTTATACTGTAAATATATTCACTGTAATATGTCTTGGATATTGTTTGGCTCACTTACTTTCACTTACACTATGCTGTCACTTGGTGCACCTACATTGTTTTGACTTTTTGTTATTGTGACTGCCTTTGATACAAAACATTGATCCCTGGTGTAATTGTGTTGAAAATATTGGATAATTGGATCATGCATTAAGTCACAGATTTAATGATTTCTAGGGAAAAACTGTTCTTTTTGATGCTTAACTTAGAGGTAATATTGTAATGTATTTATGCAGCCAACACACAGTAATAAAGTGTGTTGGACTTTTTTGCTTATGCAGGGTCATCCCCAATCTTTTTGCCACCTGCCGCCTATTTTTTCTGACCTGTTGCTGTTGGTTTTTGAACTCTGAGCACTTTACTACTGCTAACCAGTGCTGAAGTGCATATGCTCTCTGTGTAAATTGTGTGTAATTGGTTTATCCACGATTGGCATATTTGATTTACTAGTAAGTCCCTAGTAAAGTGCACTAGAGGTGCCAGGGCCTGTAAATCAAATGCTACTAGTGGGCCTGCATCACTGGTTGTGCCACCCACATTAGTAGCCCTGTAATCATGTCTCAGACCTGCCACTGCAGTGTCTGTGTGTGCAGTTTTAACTGTAAATTCGACTTGGCAAGTGTACCCACTTTCCAGGCCTAAACCTTCCCTTTTCTTACATGTAAGGCACCCCTAAGGTAGGCCCTAGTTAGCCCTAAGGGCAGGGTGCAGTGTATGGTTAAGGTAGGACATGTAGGGGGTCATTCTGACCCTGGCGGTAAAAGGCAGTTACCGCCGGTCAGAAGACCGCTATAACACCGCCGCGGCCGCGGTAACCCGCCAGGGTCATTCTGACCCACAACTGCCAAACCGCCAAAAACCCGACCTCCACTGAAGGCCGCCACATCAGCGGTCAGCGATAAACTGGAGATGACCAAACCTCCACCGTCACGCCAACAGAAATACGCCCATGCCATTACGACCCACGAATCCATGCGGCGGTCTTTCAACCGCGGTATCCCATTGGCGGTACACACCGCTGCGGTCAAAATACACACACACATAGAAAACTCAGCCACATTGGACAATTACAAATACACACACCTGATACACATACAAACACCACTCCCACACAATCAATACGATATAAAAGACACACCCACATCACCCACAAACCCCCACAAATCGAAATTCAGAGACAAGGCGCAATACACAGAGAGAGAGCACAGGGAACGCAAACCACAACACACACAGGAAACCAACATTATCCCCCACACTACATCTACGCACAAAACACCACACACCACTACACTCATCACCACAAACACCACCCCACACCTCATCCACACCACCCCATGGCACCCCAAAGACACCCCAGGTTCTCGGACCAAGAACTCAGGGTCATGGTGGAGGAAATAATTAGGGTAGAGCCCCAGCTCTTCGGCACACAGGTGCAGCACACCACAATAGCCAGGAAGGCGGAGCTATGGCAAAGGATCGTCAACAGGGTCAACGCTGTGGGACAGCATCCCAGAAATCAGGAAGACATCCGAAAGCGCTGGAACGACCTACGGGGGAAGGTGTGGACGATGGTGTCAAGACACAACATCGCTGTGCAGAAGACTGGCGGCGGACCCCCACCCACTCCACCTGAATTCACAGCATGGGAGCAAGAGGTCTTGAACATCCTGCATCCTGAGGGCCTCGCTGGAGTAGGCGGAGGAATGGACTCTGGTAAGTCTAATCTCAACTACTTCACCCCCCCACAACCACCAGCATGCCAACCCCCACCCCCACCCTCATCCCCAACCCCCCAGCACATATCCTCCCTGCTAATGTCTCACCAGCACAACCCACCCAAACCAACACCAACCCCTGAATGCCAACACAAACCATGGACACCCATCACCTAAGCATGACCACTGCACATACCCATCCCCCCCCCAAACCACCCTCACAACTCCTCCCACAAGGGAATGCCAGCACTGGGGGACAAGGGCACCCACAAATCGCACGCCATGGCACACACAGAAGCAATAACCATACTCTTTTACCCCTGCAGGGCCCGAACGCCAACACACCGGCCCGGAGGGTCCAGAAATGTCCATCCCACCCCCAGAACAGGCCCCCAGTGATGACAGCAGCTCTGTCGACCTAGAACCTGATGACCAGCCCGGACCATCGGGGACCTCTAGACAGTCGGTTCCCCTCAGGCAGCCACAGGCCCCAGCAGACCTACCCCCTTCTGGAAACCCCAGCACAGCACCCACCCAGCGTGCCCATGCCTCTGTCTCCAGGACAGGTCAAGCAGCGGTGTGTCTACCACTACAGGGCACCCAGGGCAACCCACCACCCCAACAACAACAGGGACCTGGGGGCAGTGGTGGTGGGCACACCGTCCAGGGGACAGAGGCCCAGGAACAAAGGGGAACTGGGAGGGCTGCTGTGCGACAGAGGGAGGACAGGCCTAGGGAACCCACTGTCCAAGAGGCCCTCACCACCATCATGGGAGCGTACCACCACTCCCAAGAGACGATGGCGACGGTCCTGGCCAGGTTCCAGGAGATCCAGGCCATGCAGGAGGGCCAGTAAATGGGGTTCCGGGAAGAACTGCACAGCATCAGTTCCGCAATGGGTACAATCGTGGTGGCACTCAACCAGATTGTCACCACATTGCGGGACCATGTGGCCCCCCAAAGGGCCCCTGCCACTAGCATGGAGGAAGAACAGCCCACCACCTCCGCCGGCGCTAGTGGTCAGGAGGCCCGACACAACAGCAACGGGCCACCCAGACCCCACCCCCTGCAGAACATGAACCACCCCGCAAGAAAGGCCTGAGATCTAGGAAGAAGACAGAGTAGGATGTCAAGACCCCCGCCATGCACGGATCCCCCCGGATGTCATCCCACTGTCCCACTTGTTCACCCTGTCCAACCTTGAACTGCCCCCGCTCCACCTTCCACAGGCATATGGACAATGCACCTGTGCAAACGAGAGTCTGGACTCTGCCATGGACATGCCTCCACCATCACCCATCACCCTTTTTGAACTATACACCAATTTTTGCACTTCAATAAACACAATTATTGCACAAAAACCATCTGGAGTCTGCTATTTATTTTTTTAAACCAAATGTATTCGATATAACCAACCAAAAATGTCCAAATACATTGTGATGACAACATACCAGTGTCACACAGCGGTAGTCCATGGGGAAATAAACCAGAGGGCACTCCGTGGGGACCAGATCACTGAAATAGGAAGGCAAATTCACAACTAAGTTACCATACATTGGGGTGAAAGGTCAGACAGTAGAGAGCCAGTACTGTTACAGATATAATAAAATGCAGGAGTAGATTCTTACCTGTGTGTTACTGCAAATACTGCAGTATCACTCTGTCCCTGTTGTCTGTGTCGTCCTCTTCGTCTTCCTCCTCTTCACTCTCCGCAGGCTCCACAGCGGCCACAACACCACCATCTGGACCATCCTCCTGCAGGAAAGGCACCTGGCGTCGCAAAGCCAGGTTGTGAAGCATGCAGCAGGCCACAATGATATGACACACCTTCTTTGGTGAGTACATTAGGGATCCACCTGTCATATGCAGGCACCTAAACCTGGCCTTCAGGAGGCCGAAGGTCCGCTCGATCACCCTCCTAGTACGCCCATGGGCCTCATTGTACCGTTCCTCTGCCCTTGTCCTGGGATTCCTCACTGGGGTCAATAACCAATGCAGGTTGGGGTAACCAGAGTCACCAATTAGCCACACACGCTGTCTCTGTAGCTGTTCCATCACATAAGGGATGCTGCTATTTCGCATGACGTACGCGTCATGCACTGACCCTGGGAACTTGGCATTTAAATGGGAGATGTACTGGTCAGCCAAACAGACCACCTGGACATTCATCGAATGATAACTTTTTCGGTTCCTGTACACCTGTTCATTGCCTTTTGGGGGGACCAAAGCCACATGGGTACCATCAATGGCACCAATGATATTGGGAATGTGTCCAAGGGCATAGAAATCACCCTTCACTGTAGGCAAGTCACCCACCTCAGGGAAAATGATGTAGCTCCGCATGTATTTCATTAGGGAAGACAACACTCTGGACAATACCCTTGAAAACATAGGCTGAGACATCCCAGATGAAATGGCCACTGTAGTTTGAAATGATCCACTAGCCAAAAAATGGAGTACTGACAGCACCTGCACTAGAGGCGGAATCCCTGTGGGTTGGCGGATGGGTGACATCAGGTCTGGCTCCAGCTGGGCACACAGTTCCTGTATAGTGGCACTGTTGAGTCTGTAGGTGAGTATGACATGTCGTTCTTCCATTGTCGACAGGTCCACCAGCGGTCTGTACACGGGAACATTCCTCCGTCTCCTCGCAAGTCCCAGCGGACGGTGCCTAGGAAGGACAACATGGAGTACAGAGTCAATCAACCCACAGGTAAGTTCCCCCAGCCTGCACAGTACACGAATCTCTCTGGATTGAATAGCTTGTATGAGTGTCGATGCAAGGCCTAGCCATGTGTGACGCAGTAGGAATTAAGCCATGTGGGCCCTTGAAATGGCGGCTGCCTGACCTGTGAAGTGTGACAATGTGAAGTGAGGTCATTGCGCTGGCGTGGCACGCCGTGGCGGTAGGCGGTCGAAGACCGCGGCGCAAAGCAGCATTGGTTAACATTGAACCCTATGGGTTTCAGGAGCCAATGACGATGTGCGCCGGCGGTCGGGGTACGCACCGCCGCAGTACGCACCGCCGCGGGCGTGACCGCCATTTTCTCTCTGCTTAATCACACGAGACCTGAGCATCCACAGGAGAGGACCTATACTGCTAGTGCTGTTGTGACCTCGGTCTGGAAGTGACAATGGCTGCTGCGACTGGGGAAAGGGCCCCCGCCTTCAGTTCCGAAGAGTTGGAGAAGCTCGTGGACGGGGTCCTCCGCCAGTATGCGCTACTCTACGGTCCTCCAGACCAACAGGTGAGTACACGGGGGCCAATGCATAGTGGGCAATGCCTGTGATGAGTGGGGTGGATGTACGATGGAGCGAATTACGAATGCATGGCACGACAGATGAGAGCATGTGCCACATGGCAAGTTTGGGGAGGGGGGGCCACTCACATCGAGCATGCAGAAAAGTGATGATGTTTCTTTTCCCCCCTGTACATGTCACATAGGTCAGTGCCCATCAGAAGATCGATATTTGGCGTGCCATCGCCAAGGACGTCCGGGCCCTGGGGGTCCACAACAGACGGGGCACCCACTGCCGCAAGAGGTGGGAGGACATCTGCCGCGGGAGCAGGAAGACCGCCGAGGCTCTGCTGGGGATGGCCTCCCAACCTAGGAGGGGTGCCAGTCGTACCTTGACCCCCCTGATGTCCTGGATCCTGGCGGTGGCCTACCCCGATTTAGATGGGCGCTTGAGGACATCACAGCAGACACAAGGGGGTGAGTACCAGCACATTCAGCTATATTTGCGAGCAGTGGAGGTGCCTGGGTGGGGGAGGAGGGCTGTGGGTATCCCTAGGCCAGGGCGATTTCTGTAGGCTAGGCCCCTCTGTGAGGTATGGTCCTGTGCCCCCGCCCCCCACCTCTGTAGGGTGCCTAGTAACACTATTCATGGACCTGTGTATTCTGTGTGGGCAGTTGTCGCCCACAGGCTTGTAGGGCATGTCCCAGTGAATGAGTAGTGTACCCCAAGTGCGCAGCGTAGTGCAGGGGGCTTCTGTGTCTGTCCTCTCCGCCAACGGTGTCCCCAATGCATGCACTCAACTTGTCTTTATTTCTCCACCCCCCACCCCATTTTCTTTGTTTTTCTGTGAATGTGTGCATTAGCATCATCAGGCGGAGGAGAAGTGGCCTCGGCGCAAGAGGGAGCTGCATCTCACATGGCCCCGGAGGGCCATGCAACGGACTCCGATATGACCAGTGAGACGGAGGGCGAGGGGGGCTCCACCACGGGGACCCGTGCAGACGTCAGTGACACCGACACGTCCTCGGATGGGAGCTCCCTTGCGGTGGCGGCAACATCCGTGCCCACCGATACTACAGGTACAGCCGCCACCCAGCGCACCAGCTCCGCCCTCCCAGCAGCCCCTTGGCCTTCGGCCCGTGCCCGCACGGCCAGGAAGGCGGCCATCTCCTTCGCCCCAGGCACCTCAGGCCCTGCCCCAGTCACCCCTGCTGCCCTCAGTGAGGAGGTCATTGACCCCTGAGGACCATCATTGTTGGGCAGTCTACCCTTTTGAATGCCATCCAGGGTGTGGAGAGGGAGGTGCATCAAAGCAATGCATACCTGGAGGGCCTTCATTCGGGTCAGGCTGCCCAGCAGCGATCGTTCAACGCTCTGGCCTCAGCACTGACGGCAGCAATTGTCCCTGTCTCCAGCCTCCCTCTTCTAACTCCCTCCACCCAGTCCCACTCCCCTGTTCCTCTTCCTATCCCATCCACACCTACAGACCAGCCTGCACACACCTCAACACCCAAGGGAAGCTCATCCAGACATAAGCACCACAGAATACGCAAGCATTCACACAAGCAATATACAGATGCAGACATGCCAACTGCCACTACCTCCTCTGTGTCCCCCACCTCCTCGCCTCCCTCCTCCCTCCCTGTGACATCTCCACTCACACCTGCATGCACACCACCATCAGCCAGTACACCCATCACCAGCACACCCTCCAGACCAGTCCGCACATGTGCAGTCACCACCCCCACTGCCATGTACACGTCCCCTGTGTCCTCTCCCAGTGTGTCTGTCACCCCCGCTTCCAAACCACACAAACGCAGGCAGGCACCCAACCAACAGCCATCCACCTCACGTCAGCCTCCAGCCCAAGCACCTGCACCCAAAGACACCAGACTTGACTCTCCTACAACCACATACTCTTCCTCCACTCCCATACCCACTCCAGCTACCCTTCCCATGGCTCCTAAAAAACTAATCCTCTATAAACTGGACCTCTTTTCCTCACCTGACCCACCCCCTCCATCTCGTAAGAGTTCCAAAAACACCTCAGCCACCACCAGCCCAGCAACTCCCAAGAATGTCGTGCCTGGTTTTTGGAGTCCGCCTTTTCCTTGGGCAGGGACATCGGCCAGCAGCAAAGGCTCAGCCAGCCCTCCCCCTGGGAAGAGGAGCAAAAAACTGAAGGGCAGGCGCGACAGGCCTGATACGCCTGCCCCCAAGGAGGGTAGCCTTGCACCGTCACCTGCCACATCGGGTAAGGGAGCCAAGGGCCACGGAGAGTCTGCCAAGGAGGGGAAGGGCAGCAAAGCGCAAAAGGCAGGGAGCAGCCGACCTGGCCATGAGGGCCCCACCAGCCCCATTCCGGGGGTATCGGAGGAGACCCAGGGCCCCAGGACTCCATCACAGGAGGGCCCCGCAACGGAAAGGTCCGATGCTGACTGAGCGGGAAGTATTGGCCAGGTGTGGTTCACTCGAAACACAAGACAGGCACCGCTGAACAGGGCCCCGCCGTGAGGAGCACCGCTGAACAGGGCCCCGCCATGAGGAGCACCGCTGAACAGGGCCCCGCCGTGAGAAGCACCGCTGAACAGGGCCCCGCCAAGACAGGCACCGCTGAACAGGGCCCCGCCGTGAGGAGCACTGCTGAACAGGGCCCCGCCAAGACAGGCACCGCTGAACAGGGCCCCGCCGTGAGGAGCACCGCTGAACAGAGCCCCGCCGTGAAAAGCACCGCTGAACAGGGCCCCGCCAAGACAGGCACCGCTGAACAGGGCCCCGCCGTGAGAAGCACCGCTGAACAGGGCCCGCCAAGACAGGCACTGCTGAACAGGGCCCCGCCGTGAGGAGCACCGCTGAACAAAGCCCCGCCGTGAGAAGCACCGCTGAACAGGGCCCCGCCAAGACAGGCACCGCTGAACAGGGCCCCGCCGTGAGGAGCACCGCTGAACAGAGCCCCGCCGTGAGGAGCACCGCTGAACAGAGCCCCGCCGTGAGAAGCACCGCTGAACAGGGCCCCGCCAAGACAGGCACCGCTGAACAGGGCCCCGCCGTGAGAAGCACCGCTGAACAGGGCCCCGCCGTGAGAAGCACCGCTGAACAGGGCCCCGCCGTGAGGAGCACCGCTGAATAGAGCCCCGCCGTGAGAAGCACCGCTGAACAGGGCCCCGCCAAGACAGGCACCGCTGAACAGGGCCCCGCCGTGAGAAGCACCGCTGAACAGGGCCCCGCCAAGACAGGCACAGCTGAACAGGGCCCTCCTGTCAAGCACCGCTCCGCTGGGCCCTCATCTCAAGCACCGCTGGGCCCTTCTGTCAAGCACCGCTCCGCTGGGCCCTCCTGTCAAGCACCGCTCCGCTGGGCCCTCCTGTCAAGCACCGCTCCGCTGGGCCCTCATCTCAAGCACCGCTCTGCTGGGCCCTCCTGTCAAGCACCGCTGGCCCATTGGCAGGCCCGGTTCTGTGTCGGGCAGGGCTTCACGAGGCACTCTGCCCACCATGCCTCCTCCATGACCAGTGGACTCTGTAATCCACCTGATGGACTGTGGCTTTGCACCCCCCAGGATGGAACAGTGGGCAATCCACCCACTGTAGAGACTTGAGAGAATGTGGCTTTGCACTCCCCAGGATGGCACAGTGGGCAATCCACCCACTGTAGAGACTTGAGAGACTGTGGCTTTGCACTCCCCAGGATGGCACAGTGGGCATGAAGGCCCTTCGTGGATCTGGCGTCGTGGACTCATGTGGCTGAGGTGCCCCCCCTTCCCTTCCCCCTGAGGTGCCAGTATTTTATTTTTGTGATGCCCCAGCAGTGTTCTCTCCAATGGACTCGATCTCGTGTGTGGGCTTTGCCCATGTATTGCTGCACATTGGCCCACGGACATTTGAACTTTGCAAAACTGTGCCGGACTTTTGCTACTTGTATATATATATAGTTCTAGATGTGTAATAATTCTTTATATATTGCTAAGTTCGCTATACTTAATTATTGCTATAATATAGTTCTATTTTTACAATCATTGCGTTTTGTCTTTGCTTTTTTGTTTTGGGGGTTAGGGGGTGTCACTCTGACTTTTTCATCTGCATTGGTGTGTAGGTATTTCGGTGGGGGTGAGGGTGGGGGTGGGTGTGTGGCGTATGTGTGTGCCCGTAACCTTTCCTCCTCCCCCCTCCCCTGTGTCGTAGGTGCAGTACTCACCGTTGTCGTCTGCGGCGACGTTCGTGATCCTGGAAGAAGAGCAGGAAGGCAATGGCTGGGAGGATGTGGAGTTCCGGTTCCATGCTGTCCCGATTCCGCGTGGAGTGTGTCGAGGTGAGCGTTTTCCATTGGAAATGTCTGTTTCCGCCATGTTTTTATCAGGTGACGGATTGGTGAGTCGTGATAGGGTGGGCGGTACATTGTCTGCCGCCTGGCTGTTGGCGGTGACTGCCGCGCTGTTTGTTTGTGCCGCCGTGGCGGTTGGAGTGTTAAAGCGGCGGCCTGTGTTGGCGGTTCCCGCCAGGGTCAGAATTCCATTTTTTGGACCGCCAGCCTGTTGGCGGGTTGGCCGCCGCTTTAACACTGACCGCCAGGGTCAGAATGCCCCCCATAGTAATGTGTTTTATATGTTCTGACAGTGAAATACTGCTAAATTTGTTTTTCACTGTTGGAAGGCCTGTCCCTCTCATAGGTTAACATGGGGGCTACCTTTAAATCTGATTAAAGTGTAGATTCCCTTTGGGAGTGGATGGACATGTGGAGTTTGGGGTCTCTGAGCTCACAATTTAAAAATACATCTATTAGTAAAGTTACTTTTAGAATTGTGTGTTTGAAAATGCCACTTTTAGAAAGTGAGGATTTTCTTACTTATACCATTTCTGTGACTCTGCCTGTTTGTGGATTCCCTGTCTGGGTCAGTTTGACAGTTGGGCTGGTTGCACCTCACACTAGACAGTGACACAAAAGGAGCTGGGGTGTAGTCTGCATTTTCTGATGAGCCATCTGTGCTAGGAGGGAGAGAAGGAGTGGTCACTTACACCTGAAAGGGCTGTGCCTGCCCTCACACAATGCAGCCTCCAACCCCCTGGTGAGTGTCTGCGGCCTGGCCTGGGCAAGGCAGGATTTCACATTCAAAGGAGATTTTAATTTGAAGTAGGCCTACTTCAAAGGAGAAATTGGGTATAAGAAGGGCACCCAAAACCACAGACTTTAGAGAAACACTTCTGGAACCAATAGGAACCTCTGCCTGGAGAAGAGCTGAATAGCTGAGGAAGAAGAGCTACCCTGCCTGTGGCTGTGCTTTGTGGAGCTATCCTGCAGTTGCTGCTTCTGCCAGAGTAAGAGGGCAAAGACTGGACTTTGTGTGCCTTCCATCTTGAGAAGAAATCTCCAAGGGCTTGATCTAGAGCTTGCCTCCTGTTGTTTGAAGTCTCAGGGACAGCAAAGACTTCTCTCTGCCAGCACTTGGAGTCTCTGGAGAGACTCCTACTCTGCCCTGTGGTACCCATCCAGTTCCTGGGGCACTAAAAGGAGAAGCTGGCAGCCTAAAGACAAGGAAATCCACGCACAGAACGCCGTGAGGGGAAAAGATTGACGCGACTCCGATCTGCGGCTGAAAAAAAGACACACCACCGGCTCCGCAGCTGAGAAAACAACGCTCACAGGAAACTCGACCAAAGAATCAACGCACGGAGCAGGAGAAACGACGCACAGCTTCGCTGACGGAGGCTGGGAGATCACAACCTTCGCTGCGGGGATTTCGGATCATCGTGCAGCTGGATTTCCGACTCACGTACCGCCGTGCGGAGTTATTTTTGAAGCACACCCGCCCGTGCGGGGTTATTTTTGACGCACACCAGGTACGTTTTCACGCTAGCAGCGCTAATATGTGTTTAAAACTACTTAAAGACTCTTTTTGCATTTTTATTAATAACTTGACTTGTGTATGGTGGATTTTTGTCGTTTTGGTATTGTTTTGTTTAGATAAATATTTCCTATTTTTCTGAAATGGTGTTGTGTCATTTTGTAGTGTTTTCGTTAAGTTACTGTGTGTGTTGGTACAAATACTTTACACCTGGAACCTGGTTTAAGATCCTCCCTCCCTGTTGCTGCGATGGAAAGACATCTCAAAGTACATTACATTACATTACACTCTGAAGTTAAGCCTACTGCTCTGCCAAGCTACCAAGGGGGTAAGCAGGGGTTAACTGAGGGTGATTCTCTTTTACCCTGACTAGAGTGAGGGTCCTTGCTTGAACAGGGGGTAACCTGACTGTCAACCAAAGACCCCATTTCTAACAAAGTATAAATACAACACTAGAAAAATCCCACACTAATCTAGAAAAATAGAGTATCATTGTTAGAAATTAGGTCTTCGGTTGGCAGTCAGGTTACTCCCTGTTGAAGCAAGGCAGTTGGCAGTTAACCCCTGCTCACCCCTTTGGTAGCTTGGCATGAGCAGGCAGGCTTAATTTCAGAAGCAATGTGTAAAGTATTTGTACACTGCTGGAAAATGTAATTCAGCATGAGGGCACTGTCTCATAGTATGCTCATATCAACATGAAACCTTACACCAGATAGCAACAACCCCCTGTAAAGATCACCAGCCTTTCTATTCATGTAATAGACTTGGCGAAAACAGGTTTGGAGTATTGTGCCCCCCTGCCCTGCCTACTGACAATTTTCCACTAATCACACTCCTTCCTGAATACTTTTTGTACTCAGTATGATGATATAGCAAATTCATAATAAAGAAGTTTACATTTAAAATGTTAGTAAGAGAACAGTTTAAAAACAAAAAGTTAACAGTGAAAGAAGGAAAAGTAAAGTGACATTTGAGGCAATGTTTGAAGTTGAGGTACAAAAGTTGAAATGTTACCTTTAATATTTTAAAATTTAAAAAAATATAAATTTACAAGACTCTCGAATAGACACTGAAAAGTAAGTTAAGTTTAAAGTTAAGAAACTGTAAATTAAAATAAAAAAGTTTAACATTTAAAGGGACAAAACGACATTTAAAATTGAAACTTTGAAGGTGACATTTGGAGCTGGGGTCTGGGGGCTTGCAGAATGTACAGGGCTCCAGATTATAGAAAATACATTTCTAAGAAGGCTACTATCAGTCCCCCAATCTACACCAATAAAGTTCTGTCACAAAGAAGTAGGTTTAAGATACATATCTAGCTATATAAAACTTCAACCTCTTATACTGTGGATAAAAATCTGGACTAAGCCTGAAACGCTTCTATGTAGAAAGGTGATACAGGACTGTCTCCTTCTGTCACGATTTCTAGATATACCCTGGCTTAGATATGTTTATCATTAGGATTAGGAGATTTTTTCCTTAAACCAGATACTTTAACAAGACAGGACATTAAGAAGGTTAAAGACATATTCTGGCAGAAAAATCAGGATATGGACCCAGCCTCTAGCTTAATGAGTCAACGAACAAGCTATGAGACACAACAAGCTCAACCAAAGTTGTACTTGACCATCATTAATCATGAGCGACAAAGGTTTTTACTCACAAGACTACGTCTAAACACCTTACATTATCTGGTAGCATTCCCAGTTGCTGGAACCTGGTTTAAGATCCTCCCTCCCTGTTGCTGCGATGGAAAGACATCTCAAAGTACATTACATTTTATGCTTTTCTGCACTTTATATACTGTTCCAAGAAAAAGGTTTTTACGTCTGCTATTCCAGTCTAACAGTATTAGAACTAGCCAACTTGCTTACTCCCACTTACATGATTTGGGAAATATGGACATAATCCAGGCTGTGCTAAATTTTATACATGCTGCTTTTGGTGTTCGGAAAATGTATTAACAATGCTTTTAGAAATTTTTATGACTGTGAAATTCTGTATGTTATTTATTTATTTTATGTCTTGTATGGTCTTTTTGCACCGAATAAAGTAAACTAAAGAAAGAAAGAAACTTTGAAGGTTAGAAGTTAAAAATTATCAAATCTTGAGGGAACTGGAAGATACTACAACTGACTACAACTGGATGAAATTTGCCAGTCACAGACAGGAAGAGACACTGTCAGAAACAGACGGGGAATGGGAGTCACAGGCATGTAGACTGTAAAATGTACCAGTGGTGAAGACTAGACTTAGACAACGGCAGTAGCACACAAATGTCCCACATCCAGAGGAGTCCATATGAGGCTCTTCCTAGTTTTCAGATCCATGTGAGTAGAAAATGCTAAGCACTTGTCAGCATTACAGCAGTATGTGAAGTAACACAATGGCAAATATTTAGTGGATTAGTGTGTTCTCTTTGCTGTCAATGCACCTCCAGTCCTGAAGGTGACACCCAGTGGCTTTCCCCTTAGCCTCATCCCCTTCCCTCTCTGTAGACTAGCCACTATTGTAACCATCTTGTGCCATTATGTTACTTATATTCCCGTACCAGGAGAATGGCTTCATGGAGCACTGCAGAGAAATAAATCAGTGGGATTCTGGGTTGCTGGATCAATTAATATCCACAGCGTGATGGTTATGATGTACAAATCTCTCAAACAATGGTGGCGGGCAGTCTTTGAAGGGTTGGTACCTGTCTTGAAGGAGTGCAACAAGTTAGTGCTAGTTTCTTTATTGCAGTGGTGGCTACCACTGTATAGGGGTCGCGGGTGGAGATTAAAAAAAATGCTATATTTTTTTTTTTAAACTCACTTACCTGGTCTGTTTGGGAGACGCTCTCATCTCCCTGTCTTCCTCTTTGTCCAGAAGCACACAGGCTTCCAGACTCCCCTCAGCCAATCATGATGCTGCTGTCACCAGAATGACAGCAGTGCAGTGATTTGTGTGAACATTACTTAAAGGACCTAATCTCACTCGTTTTACATGTGGTAGGGCGCCTTCAAACCAGTTCTGATGCTCTTGGTAAGTGAACGGTATTTCAAGATACTGGTATGCTTGGTACATTTGCAATGTTATATGTGTGGAATGTGACTGATCTGCGGTCTTTTGCAGGAAATGTGACCCAAGAATAAAATATTTCTGTTTGGTAAGCTTCAGTAGAATCTACTATGAATGTAACATCCGCGCCCTCTTCTGCTAAGCCAAGCCCTGCTAAACGTAAAGTTAAAGCTTGTCTAGCATTCTCAGGAATGTCTATGGCATTAGCCATATTGTAAAAATGAGTAAAGAGATGGAACACCAAGCGGGGAGTAAAGTCCTTTTATGAGTTCGAGCTCGAACAACTTACATCCTAATTAGGTGGTCCTTGTTCAGCTGAGGAGGATCTTCCCCAAGTCCACAGACGTCTCTGTATAATACTTTGAGTACCTCTTGTCTGTGAGACTGTGATAATCAGGGTATCCGTAAATTAGTGCCTAAAAACCATCGTTGGTGGCGCTATGTCGTAGTTGGACTCTTGCTCTAGGCAACACTGCTGGTTTAAGGATGACAGCACTTATGTCTGTAGGCAACTATGCCTGTCCTACAACAAATTGCAACTGTCGCCCCAACCCTTCTGGGTCACAAGCAGTACCTCACCAAAACCCAAAACAGTAAAAGGTGATTTGTGGCAGCCTTTACGCATGGACTCAAGAGTGTTACATCTCAGAGAGTGTTGTGGTTGAACAGAGATTACCCCTTTCCCACATTAACAACATGTTTCAATCAAACACAGGCAATGAGGAAGATGCAGTAGAGTTTCAATAGGTTTTATTTTAGTAAGACTGCAATCTGCGATAGATTGCATGGGCTGCAATGATTAGGATTATACACAGTTCAAGAAACAGAATGGTAAAGACAAGAGTCATTAATACAAAACCCCGACCATCTTGCGATATCATGAAACTACATGAAGTGTGTCATATGTCCTAATACCCTAGCATGATAGGACTAACCTCTAACCTAAAGGAGAGCTAGGTGTGTAAAACCTAATCTGCCAATGCCATGTCCATGAGAAGAGCCCCAACCCTTTTTTACCTTGGAATGAGGTCTGTAGCTCAGACTCCGTAGGAACACGAAGACTGGGTCAGCGTCAAGGCAATGTGCAGCATCAAGAGCAGCTTTGGCATCTGGTCGGAATCCCTCTGACTATCTGTTAAAGTGAGGAGTATTTATACAGATCTACTTGGACCCCTGACGTAGGTTTATTTCCAAACAATAGATAACAAGGCGTGCTTGCGACGGCAATTAATATAAACAATCCCCTCGAAAGCATGAAGAAGGAAAGTACCTAAAGTGCACACCTACAGTTTGTTTGTCTTTGTCGCTTGATCTTTATGCCTTAGAGCGGTGGCACTGACAACGCAAACTAAAACATGGGCCTGACTCAAAACAAGGCAGCCATCTTAAAAGATTTAATTAAATAAATGTGCTAAAACCGAGCAAGCTAAATAGGGTAAAAGTCACTGGGTGACGGGGGCACGAGTCTGCAAACCACAGGCTAAGCTAACTCCTGTATCTCATTCAAAACAAACTACTATTCACTACAGATTCAACAGGCCCAAGAAATGGCTGAGAGAATGGTGAGTATTTCAGCCCAAAGTAGTTATTTCACACATTTTATTTTAAGTACAAATTTAAAAATGCAATCATGTCACTCCAAGTATCAGCGTTTCAGTTCATAAAAAAGGCACTCATTTTCAGATCAAGCACATTTAGAAAAATAAATGCAATCCTCCTAAACAAAGTCTGACATTTGTCATAAAAATCCCTATTTTTTCTGAAGTACTTACATGCACTCTTACCTGTTTATGGTAGATTCTGTCACCCATGTCCATTTATATCAGTTCAAAACCTTGGAATATCACATATGCCAAGAATTATCACCATTATGCAAGGACCAGCCTCATACCAATGGTGGGCATCATCCTTCCACGCACGTCCAGAATAACATAGTACCAGTAATATATGAGATTTGGCCATCATTATGCCATAGATGTTTTCAGTATGCCCAGAAACCCTCCTATTATGTCAGCATTATAGAAGATATGGGCACCTTACAACATCACTCTAACAAATTAACACACTTGCATGAGCCACCAGGCAAACACAAAGACAGACATCTCAATAAGCCCGATTGCACTGAAAGACAATTAAACCATTATGCAGACATGTTTATACTTACCCTGCAGTGTGCCTGTTGTTACCTGCTGCTGTTGAAATGCACCCTCCCCATGGTTACATTTTTACCTACTGCTCAGCCCACTCTCACCAACTGGCACTCTTTCCATTTAGGCACTCATCAACATTCCTTTACATCACACACACAGGCTGAGCAACAGGGAACTACGTAACCAAAGAGAGGATGCGTTTCAACAACATAACATTACAACACATCTCCTCCTCTTAGAAAACAAATCAAAATACAACGGGACAAAAGATGGAAGTCCTGTAAATATTTAAACACATAAATTATTAAGCAAGAAAACGCATTTACACTGTCAGATTGACATGACAGGTAAATGCACAACAGGACAAGGGACAAGCGCCCTTTACTGTACCTACTAACCCTTAACCCATAAGGAAAGACTATCACTACATCAGGGTGCAAAACACAAACCCCTGCCCTCTGCTTAGGGGTAAATAACAACTTTACTCTGAACTCCACACTCATCCCAACACACAGGGCATCTTCTGAGAATTGGCGAATGGGTGTCTTTCAACCCATCCAATGGGTCTCTTCCAAACCAAACTCATCCCCAGACACAGGGAATCTTTGCAACAGGTGTCTTTAAACCCTCACACATTGCCATAGACAGGGCATTTCTGCAACTGGTATCTTTCAGCCCTCACACATCCCCACACACAGGGAATTTATGCAATGGGTATCTTTTCAAGCCTCACACATTCCACACATTCCTACCCACAGGTGCAATAAGTTAAGGTTTAATTTAAGGTTTAAGATTGTCTTTGAGTGCCTCGCGCTTCGAGCCTCGATGATGATGTTTACTTTTGTATGTGGCTCACGTGCATGGAACGGACACCGGTCAGTGCCAGACAGTTGCTGTCAGACACCAGGCAATTAGGACACTCTGTGCGGTGGGTGATTTTACATCAATAAGCTTTTGTGATCTTTACATATTGGTGAGGAGCTAAAGTCACCCACCAGTACCCCTGCAACCCTTGGAGGCTCCATTTGGCTGTTTCTTTGCTTCAGCGGAATGGATTTCTCCAGGACCCGGAGTTGCACTGTCATTGTCTCACCCTGGTTTTTACAGGGCACATTCCTAGGAACGCCGCCTTTTGATAAATTTATGTTGCTTGTGTAAATTTGGTGATTGTATTTGCGCTACCATCACCCCTGAGTTCACAACCTGATAGGATGCACTTCATTGTGCATCACGTGCAGGCATCACACATCATCACGGAAGATGTAGTAGCCATCTTGTTCACTTTCTAAGAATATGTTTTTAGTAATTTTAGTATTTATTTATCTTCAACTGGATCCCCGCTTTATCCAGAAAGATAAAATTTCAGCAGTCCCTCAGAGTTCATTCAGCAACAAGGTTGAGTCCGCCCAGGTGGTATCATCTTACCTGGGTGGGGCTAGGTGGTCAAATGATGAAGCATGACACTATAATGTGTGTGAGACCACCTAGTCCGTAAAGTGAATTCCACCACCCGTCCCCAAACACTTGAATGTCACTTCCACTTTCGTTGTCTACGATTTAGATCACATAGTTGGTGACCTATGGAACAGGCCAGAGGGGCCCGCTCCTAGCATTCCCCATACACGTTGTGTTATAGTTTCATGTATAAGGGAGATTGTATGGGGTTGATATACTCCGAGTACTTTCTTTCCGTGTAATAGTAGCTTAGGACAGCAGTAAGCTGTGAGAGCAAGTTCAGTAGTAACCTGCATTTACGGGTATACTCTGACAACCGTAGGAACAAGCACTACTTTAGGAACACTCAGTTCTGAATCATGGCAGAAGGGATTGCATATGATGAGGAAGAAGTCTTGGCTATTCTATTGCCACCTTCCCTCTTAGGAGATTCTACACTGTCTGAAACCATGGCCCAATTGGGCGATTGGGACACCTTGGTGGAATTAAAACAGACACAGGTCAAAACAATTCAGTCCTGAATATTTGCGTAACAATACAGCACCCAATGGACTAATCGTCACTACTGAACACCGTATCTTCTTAGAAGATCGGGAGTTCAGAAAGACTGGTCTATGATCGCATGGAAATGCTCACGAGATTGGCTAGTTCTAATTAAAAAGACAGAAACTAGACTATCTGTGGCCTTATTGATCCAGATAAAGAAAGGTGAAAATAATCTAAAAACAGGGTTAACCACACTTTCTTTCAAAAAAGAGGTAGAAGAAACAAATAAAACCATAAATGAATTCAAAGAGTACCTAACACAACGTAAAATGTCAACTTTTCAGAAGGACTTACAAAAGTTCTCACATGAGAAAGTATATCGCTACACGAGGGAAGATTATGTTCCCAAAACTAATAACCCCTTCAGATATATCCTCAGGAGGTTACATGAGTTCCGACTCTGATAATGACTGTGTCCAGTTGTCACGTCAGAGGCGGAGTCGCCGTGGTTTCCAGAGGAGCAGATGGAACCAACCACAAATGATGACCCCTTTCCCCGCAATGAACAACCAGCCTTGGGGGTGGACCCCCCACTTTGGTCCTCCTACCCATTTTTAGACACCTATGTATCCTCCCCCCGCGTCTTTGTCATATACCAACTCTCCTTTTTTAGAAAGAGGTCAAGGAAGAGGGAGAGGAAAAAAGTAGGGAATCAACTGTAGACTAAGAGGGAAGTCATCAGAATCCGAGATGCAGAAAGAGAGCGCCCCCAGCATGAGCAAGATGTGACTGACAAATTAAACACAGTCATAAACTTAAGTGATAAAAATTTTGACGAAAATGAAAAAAGAGCTCTGAACAAGGGTTTAGGATTCATCCCTAGACCCAAATTAGACATTTTCAAACTGAGAATTGAGCTTTTCCGGAAGGTGCAACTTAGGACCTTTTTCCACGAACATTCCACCACCAAGAAGGAAGCAAATAGGAACACTGGTCTATGACCAAAGTCTAAGTTTTTGCATTCGAGTAGTCAAATGCCACCTGAAGTTTTAGCCTTTGAAAAATCAGTTAGCCACAAGATAGACAACTTGAAACTGGCACCCACAGAGAAATTTCAGAATATCTGTACCCAGGAACTGACAGCACTATGGGGACTTACTTCAGACACCAAAATAGGAATAAAACCAGCAGATAAGAGTGGTGCTATTGTGATAATGCCAACAACCATGTACAAAGAGGAAAGTCTGTGCCTACTTGGGAACAGACAACACTATAAAAAACTTTCTAGAGATCCCATCCTTGAAATCCAAGAGGAAATAGCCGTCTTAATTTCAAAAGGATTGGATAACGAGTGGATCACCAAACACGAAACATCGTTCTTGACACAAGCAAATCCCAAAACACCTTATTTCTACATCTTGCCTAAAATACACAAAAACAAGCACCCGCCCCCGGTAGACCTATTGTTTCAGGGATAGGGTCTATTTTAGAGCCTCCGTCACAGTTCTGTGATACTTTCTTACAACCACTTGTCAAACGAATACCCACTTATCTTAAATACACCAAAGATGTCCTCTATCTACCTAATGGGATGCAGTTTGATAGGGAAACCGAGTTTCGGATAACTTTGGATGTAGAATCCCTGTACACTAATGTACCGCATGAGGCTACCCTAGAGGTAATCAGTGAATTGTTTGAGAACACCACATGGGAATCGATAACCCCTCCAGAGTTTATGCTTGACCTAGCCCACCTAGCACTAACGAGAAATTTCTTTGAATTTGACAACAGTTACTACTTACAAGTACATGGGACATCAATGAGCAGTACATTTGCCCCATGCCTGGCCTGTTAATATGTTGACTCCTTTGAAAGATATTATGGCCTTCATTACAACCCTGGGGGTCGGTGATAAAGTGGTGGTAATACCAACAGGCTGGCGGTAACTACTGCCAATTTATGACCATGATCTCCGAAAGACAGCAATGTACTACACTGACTGCCAGGACGGAAACAACAGGCACCACGGCGGTAGCCTCCTACAACCAGGCGGAAGTCAAAGTTCCACCCACCATATTATGACAACACAATACGCCACCTTTTCCGGGGCAGTACCAACAACATCAAAAGCCTGGCGGAAACACTGCACAGAAGGGAAAGGACTCACCATTGGAGACACAGGGAAGAACCACCCCACCATGGAGCCAGAACTGCATGTCTTCCCCATGATCTTCTACGTTCTGCTCCACCACGAACACCAATGTCGGCGAAGACGACGACGGTGAGTACAGCCGCCTAGCACACAAGGGAGGGGGTGAAAAAAGAGAGTGACATACACAAGCACCACACACACACACACCCAAACACCACACACACAATCAGCTGCATTACAAAAACAATTTGACCCTATAACACAGATGAATAATGCAAGGACAAAACAATTTTGAGAAAGAGAATGCAATGAGATCAACACAGCATAAAAAATAAGATAGGCAAGATAATAGCTATATACATATGAACACAAAAAGGGACACAGCACAGTCCACAATGTTCTTTGGCCACATGGCCACAGGCCAAAGTCCAAGGCCACACATGTCACCTGCATCAACACGGAGACAACACTGCAGGGGCAACAGTTGGTAAATAGGCAGGCACCTCAGGGGGATGGATGGCACCTCAGCCGGGAGATGGAACAAGACCACTGGTTCCTGGAGAGGGCAATATGCCCTGTGCTGTGTCCTGGGGAGTGCAAGGCCACAGTCTCTCAAGTGGGTGACTTGCCCACATGCTCTGGAGGGAGCAACATGCCCAGTGCTTGGTCCTGGGGAGTACATGGCCACAGTCTCTGGAGTGGGTGCCTTGCCCACTAGTTCTGGAGGGGGCCTCGTGCCCTGTGCTCTTGCTCCTGGGGAGTGTTGGGCATGTGGGTGTCCTACCCACTGGTTCTGGAGGGTGCCTCATGCCCTGTGCTCCTGATCCTGGGGAGTGCAAGGTCACAATCTCTCAGGTGGGTGTCATACCCACAGGATTTGCAGGGGGCAAGCCACACAGCAGCCCATGGAGGCAGGATTACATGCTGCCCGCCGGCGGTGACGGCTGCTCAGTGGAGATGGTGGTGCTGCTGGAGGGGGCTCCTGATGATTCCCTGCAGCCTCAGACAGCTGTTCAGTGGAGGTGGTGGTGCTGCTGGGGGGATGCTCCTGCCCATCCCCTGCAACCTCAGATGGCTGCAGAACCATGATTGGTGGTGGGGGCTCCGTCACAGTTCCTGCCCCATGCCCCTCGGTCTTACTGCGTGCTGGTGCAGGCTCCTTGGTCTTCCTGGCAGCTGGGGCAGGTTCATTTCCCTTCTTGCCTGCTGGTGTAGGTTCCTTGGTCTTCCTTGGAGCTGGGCCAGGCTCCTTTCCCTTTTTGCATGGTGGGGCAGGCTCTTTGCTCTTTCTGGTAGCTGGGGCAGGCTCCTTTCCCTTGAGGCTGCTTGGTGCAGGCTCCTTCACCTTCAGACATGCGGTCTGGATCCTTTTCCACCACGAGTGGGAGTGGTGACGACTGGGCCCGTGGACTGGGGGGCTGAGGTGCTTGGCTGGGTTCTTCCTACCCTGCCCATATGTGCAGGGCGGGGAGGTAGGGAAGAGATCAATGGTGGATAGGAACTGTTTTTTAGTGACATTGGGGTGGGAAGAGGGAGAAGGAATGGGAGTGGAGGAAGAGGGAGTGGTTGTTGGAGGTGTCTGCTTCATTTGGGTGCAGGTGTATGGGCTGTGTGCTATTGTGAGGTGTATGGCTGTTGGGTGTCTGAGTGCTTGTATTTGTGTACCTTAGGAAGGGGGGACAGACACAGTAGGAGAGGACAGAGGGGACATGTGCATGGCTGTTGGGGAGGTATCTGCCAGTGAGGTATGTGTTCTGCTTGGTGTGGTGGTGATGCTGGTAGTGGATGATGATGTAGTGCATTCAGGTGTGAGTGTGGACAGAACTGGGTGGGAGGTGGAGGACAAGGAGGGGGAGACAGTGGAAATAGTGCATGTTGGTGTGTGTCTGCATCTGGATGGTGTTTGTGTGAGTGCCTCTGGGATGAAGTATGGTGCTAGTGTTCCCCTATACCACTCCTGTGTGTTGTCTTGTGTGCATGCTTGTCTGCCTGTGTGCTTGGGATGGGTTTGGGTTGAGGAGATTGGGATTGGGAATAGGAAATTGGAGGGGGGAGGGTAGAAAAAGGGACAATGGCTGCCATCAGAGAGGAGGCGAGAGCCTGGATTGATCTCTGTTGGGCGGCCAATCCAGTGTGAATGCCCCCCAGAAATGCATTAGTCTGTTGCATCTGGGCTGCCAGCCCCTGGACGCCATTCACAATGGTTGATTGCCCTACAGAGATGGATCTCAGGATGTCAATAGCCTCCTCACTCAGGGCAACAGAGTTAACTGGGGCACTGCCTGAGGTGCCTGAGGCGAAGGAGATGCCCACCCTCCTGGGTGAGAGGGCACGGGCAACTCGTTGAGGGGCTGCTGGGAGGTCGGTGATGGTACGGGGGTGGCGGTGGTACCTGTAGCTGGGATGGTCACAGAAGTGTCCGCCACCACCAGGGAGCTTCCATCGGAGGAGGTAACTGTGTCTAAACTGTCCCCTCCAGTCTCTGCCGTGGTGCTCCCCTCGCCCTCTGTCCCACTGGTGCCCTCAGCGTCGGTGGACTCTGCCTCCAGGGTCCTATGGGATGCAGCTCCCTCTGTCGCCAGTACCTCTGCTCCTACACCAGATGATGCTAATGCACATAAGGATAGGATGACAAAAACAAAAAGGGGGGAGAAGAGACAAAGGATACACTTGGTCAGTGGATTAACCAACATCACCGTTGGCGTACACAGCATCCTCACACACAGGGAACAGGCCTACACAATATGCCGTAGCACTACCAGAGAAATAGTTAGCAGCCAAGGCATGGGGAGGGGCACACACCGCCAACTGAAGCACACCTGGGACCTGCGCAGCCCTGGCCAGTAATGGATGCCTTTGAGCTAGGTAGCAAGATTGGCTCTTCTGAACCCTAGCCACCAGGTGACCTACGCTACAATGTCAGGCCTGGCCTAGGGGCACCCACTGACACACATCCCCAACCCAGATACCACCCCACCAGCCGTAAGTTGTGATGATCGCCACTGTACTCACCCCCTTGTGACTGCTGTGATGCCCTCAAGCGCCCATCCAGCTCAGGACAGGCCACCGCCAGTATGTGGGCCAACAGGGGGGTCAGGGTTTGAGGGCACCCCTTCCTCGTTGGGAGGCCATCCCCAGCTGGGCCTCCACCGTCTTCCGTGCCCAGCATCTCAGATCCTCCCACCGTTTGCAACAGTGGGTGCTCTGCCTGCCCTAGACCCCAAGGGTCTGCACCTCCTTGGCGATGGCACACCATTTACCCTTCTTTTGATGGGCACTGACCTGAAGAGGCAATAGACACAAAAAAATATATTCAGACAAACAGTCCTGCCTTTTTAAATGATGGCCCACCATTCCCCTTCACATCGCCATTTACATGCACATGGCCCAGCACACAACCTATACCCCACCAAGAGGACATCCACCTACCCCCCTTACACGAGGCCTTCACACACACCACTCTATGCATTCATGCCACCTGCATCGTGCCCACAGTGTACTCACCTGTTGGTCTGGAGGCCGATACAGCAGTCCGTCTCGGGGTAGGACCCCATCCACCTGTCTTTCCGAACCCTTCTCAGAATTTAAGGCAGGAGCCCTATCCCCAGTCACACGGGCCATGGTAGGTTCCAGACACAGGTCACAGCAGCACATGCAGTGTAGGTCCTCTCCTGTGGATGATTAGGTAGCAAGTGAGGGATCATTTAGAAAATGGCAGTCACGTCTGCGGCGGTGCATACCGTCACCGCCAGCGTACATCACCATTGCCCACTGTACCCCATAAGGCCCAATATAAACCAATGAGGAATTGCACGGCGGTTCCCGACCGCCTCCCACAATGGCGCACGACGTCATCGGAATTACCTCACTTCCACCTGTCCCTCCACACAGGATAGGCGGCCGCCATTTAAAGGGGGTGCAGGCCCTCCAAAATTGCTGCGTCACTGGTGAAATTAGGACAAAATGGACAAATCACACTTACCCATTACAAGTTATCAGCATGCAAAGTTCTGTTGTAGCTCCATTGTTCAGTTTGTGACTGGGTCCTCACTCTTATGCCCCATATATTGCTACCACTGTGGATGAATAGGAGATCGAGACATATCCCTGTCTACAAAACACTGGAGGGCAGGCACATTACCCTCACCTATAGACTGGACAGGGCCACAATCATGGAGCTGTGTGCCCATTTGGAGCCTGACCTGATATCTGCTATCCGTCACCCCACTGGGATCCCCCTCTTGTGCAAGTGCTATCAGTTCTCCATTTCCTGCCAACGGGTTCTTTCCAAGTGACAGCGGGCTTGGCAACAGGAATGTCACAGCCAATGTTCTATATAGTGCTGAAAAGAGTGTTGTTTGCCCTGATTAAACACATGTGCAGCTACATTGTATTTCCCCAGGTTGAAGATTTGGCCACAGTGAAGGCCGACTTCTATGCAATGGGACATATCCCCAACATAATTGGGGAAATTGATGGACCACATATTGCATTTGTCCCCCCGTCAGAATGAACAGGTGTTCAGAAATCGTAAGAGTTTCTACTCTATGAATGTACAGATGGTGTGCCTTGCGGACCAGTACATCTCCCACATCAGTGCTAAGTATCCTGGGTCGGTGCATGATGCCTTTTTCCTACGGAATAGCAGCATCCCAAATGTGATGGGCCAACTACAGAGACACAGGGTGTGGCTAATAGGTGAGCCCTGGTTCCCACCCAGTAGATGTTGGTGTATGGGTATGGCGTGGGCCATATAGGATAGTGTGTGGCTAAATGTTGTCCCTCAATATTTGCAGGTGACTCTGGTTACCCAAACCTATCATGGCTGCTGACCCCTGTGAGGAATGTCAGGACAAGGGCAGAAGAATGTTATAATGAGGCACAGGGCTGAACCAGAAGGATAATTGAAAGAACTCTTGGGCTCCTGAATGCCAGGTTCAGGTGCCTCCATCAAACAGATGGATCCCTGTGCTACATACCCAAGAAGGTCTGCCAGAAAGTAGTGGCATGCTTCGTGTTGCACAACCTGGCCCTCAGATGCCATGTGCCTTTTCTGCAGGAGGAGGAGGCTGGAGATGCCCGGGTGCCAGCAGTGGACCCTGTGGACAGTGAAGAGGAGGAGACAGAGGATGAGGATGAGGACAACAGAACATCAGTGATCAGACAATACTTCCAATGACACATAGGTAGGACAGGGGAAACGTTAACTCTGTAACAACGAAGTCCTGGTTAACAAAAGCGGAACAACGCTTTCCTTAACCACGACTTCGTTGTTTTGTGCCTTAATCACGCATGTCCTGAACAACGAACATGCGTGGTTAAGGCACAAACAAGGGAGTCGGCTGAGGAGGATGAGGCAACGACTCAGGTAAGTGGGGGGGGGGTTTAGGTTTTGGGGCGGGGTGGGGGGCGGGGGGTTTTAGGTTTTGGGGCAGGGGTAGGGGGGTCGGGGTTTTAGGTTTTGAGGCGGGGTGGGGGGTCGGGGTTTTTTAGGTTTTGAGGCGGGGTGGGGGGTTGGGGGTTTTAGGTTTTGGGGTGGGGGTTGAGGGTCGGAGGGTTTTAGGTTTTGGGGCAGGGGTGGGGGGTCAGGGGTTTTACGTTTTGGGGCAGGGTGGGGGGTCGGGGTGACGCATGCAGGATCAATAGATGCCTATTACTAATGCCTTTACCAGGAATGCCTTTACAACAAAATATTGTTGTTAAGGCATTCGGGGTAATGGCATTAGTGGTAACAATGAGGTCATTGTTCCGACCTCGTTGTTCAGGCACTCGTTGTTCCGGCAGGCGGCGTTCCGACATACAACCGTAGGACAGTGTTATTTCACATTTCAATTACCTTTGTTTGAATTTGTGTGGCACTGGAATGCTGATATTTCCCACTTCTATGCCCACTTACTGTTCCCTCTGGCAATTCAGTTTGCAGATTTATTTTGGTGACCTCTTACATATTTCTGGTGTGTTCACTGCAGCCAGCTACAGGTCATTAATCTATGCTTAATTTCAGTACAGTTTAATTGCAAAGTTTGTACCTGTTTCAATAAATATATAATTGAAAATGTGACATATTCCAGACTACTTTTCTTTCAAGGGTGTTTATTTAAGTGCTAAGAAATAGAGGTGCAAGTGCAAGGGGATGGGGTGATGATGGAAGAAGTCCAGGGTATTGTTCCAGTCTGTTTGTAGCACAGGTGCATTGTCCAAGGGGACATAAGAAGGGGAGCAATGGCAGTTCTGAGTGGACAGGGTGACAGAGTGGGACACAAGGGTGACAATCAGGAAAGTCTAATTTCCTGGTGGGGGTCTTGGCAAGTGTCTCTGGCTTCCGTCTGGATCGCAGGGAATGTTTGCGAGGTGGCTCTCCTTCTGCAGGGGGAGGGGTGCTGGTGGTCTGTCAGTCCTGTGGCGGGGCCTCCTGGCCACTAGCAGCAGCAGAGGTAGAAGGTTGTTCAGACGTCTGGCTAGTGGCAGGGGCCCGCTGTTGTGTGACTACCTCCCTCATATTGTTGGCCATGTCTGCCAGCACCCCTGCTATGGAGATCAGGGTGTTGCTGATGGCCTACAAGTCCTCCCTGATCCCCTGGTACAGTCACTCCTGCAGCTGCCTGTTCTCCTGCACGTTGTCCAGGATCTGGCCCATCGTGTCCTGGGATTGTTGATAGGCTCCCAGGATCTCTGCAAGTGCCTCCTGGAGAGTCAGTTCCCTGGGCCTGTCCTCCCCCTAGCACACAGCGCTCCTCCAGTTTCCCTGTTGGCCTGTGCCTCTGTCCCCTGAACCATGTGCCCACTGCCACTGAGCCCGGTCCCTGATTGTTTTGGGTATAAGGTGTGACCTGGGGTCCTTGTAGAGGTAGACACACTGCTGATTGACATGTCCTGGGGACAGAGCTGTGGTTACGCTGGGTGTGTGCGGTGGTGGTGTTTCCTGATGGGGCAGGCTCTGTGGTGGTGTGTGTCTGGGAATGGGTAACCGGCTGTCCAGAGGTCCCTGATGGGCCAGGTTGGTCATTCAGATCCTGAAGACCAGAGTTGCGGTCATCACTGTGGGCATCTTCAGTTGGAGGACTGGATATTGCTGGCACCTCCTCACCGCTGACTTTGGCTGGGATACCTGTGGGGATGTAAATGATGTGTTATGGTTTCCTTGTCTGACATATTGTGCATCCGTAGCTTGCCCTCTTTGGTTGGATTTGCCCTGGCAGCCTTCACTTGTGTTTGTGGGTGTATGGTGGGATTGTTAGTTCTCTATGGTGTGCATGCTTTAGTGATAAGTGTCCATGCAGGGCTGTTATTGGTGTTCATGCATTGGTAGAGCATGCAGGGCTTGGCACTGGGATAGGTGAGATGTGATGGTGGTGTGTGTGGGAGGTGGTGGAGTGATGGGAGTGAGGGTGAGGGTATGTGATGGCATGCAGGTAGGGGGGTGATATTTGTTGAAAGTTGACTTACCAGAGTACAGTCCTCCTCCTAATCCGAGCAGGCCCTCAGTATCCAGGATTACCAAGACTTGCTCCTGCCACGCTGTTAGTTGTGGAGGAGGACGTGGGGGTTCTCCGCCAGTCCTCTGTACAGCCAGCTGGTGTCTTGCTGCAATGGAACGTACCTTCCCCCGTAGGTCATTCCACCTTTTCCTGATGTCATCCCTAGTTCTTGGGTGCTGTCCCACGGCCTTGACCCTGTCCACGATTCTCCGCCGTAGCTCCATCTTCCTAGCTATCGATATCTGCTGCATCTCTGCTCCAAATAACTGTGGCTCTACCCTGATAATTTCCTCCACCATGACTCTTAGCTCCTCCTCTATGAAGTGGGGGTGTCTTTGTGGTGCCATGGTTGTTGTGTGAGGTGTGTAGGTGAGGGTGTGTTTGGTAAAGTGTTGGGGTGTGTGATGTGGGGTGTGTGGTATATAGGTGTGTATAGTGTGTGGATCTGGTTGTGTCTGTGGTCTTGATGTCTCTCTGCTGGCAATTGTTTGTAATGGTAAAGGTTTGTGGGTAATGTGGGTGTGTGTTTTATAGTGGTGTGGGTGTGGTGTGTGTATGGGTGTCAGGTGTGTGTTGTCTGAATTGTCCAATGTGGTGTTGTTTAATTTGTGTGTGTCCATTTTGAGCGCAGCAGTATGTACAGCCAATGGTTTTCCGCTGTTGAATGTCCGCCGCAGTGATTCGTGGGTCATAATGTGGTGGGCGTGGATCTGTTGGCGTAACTGTGTGGGTTTTGATACCGCTGTTTATCACTGACCTTTGGTGTGGCGGATTTGTGTGTGTGGCTAAATAGTGACGGATTGGTGTGTGTGTGTCATAATTTGGTGAACAGATATCCGCTGCCACAGCAGTACGTTGGCAGCAGTCAGCGTGGCGGTAAGTGGGATTTACTGCCAATGTTATAAGGAGGGCCTGTGTCTTACATGAAGACAACCCATTCCAAGAACATATTAAACTATGGAAGCAGTATATTGATGATGTCCTCCTGATTTGGACAGGAAAAGAGAAGAAGCATCAACATTCGTTGATTGGCTAAATGCTCTGAATCCCTATTTGAGATTCACCACAACCATAGGTGGCACAGAACTACCTTATCTAGATCTCCTCATATACGAAAAAAATGGCTTCCTGACGACTGAAGTCTTTTACAAACCTACAGATCGGAACAATCTCCTCCAATTCCAAAGCTTTCACCCACGTTGTCTGAGGGAAAATCTACCAGTAGGCCAATTCCTCCGTCTATGACGGAATTGCTCTGACATTTAAGACTAAGCTAAACATGCAAAGAGACTTACGAGCAAACTTCATGCGAAAGGATACCCTTCTTACCTTACAGAAGAGCAGAAAAAAGAGCCCGCTATAGTCACAGGGATCAGTTGCTGCAACCGTCCCAGCATACCAAGAAAGAAGGTAACCTAATCTGCGTAACCACTTTCAATCCACTGTCCAACAAGGTACAAAAAATAATAAAAGATGACTGGAAAATTCTGACGTCAGGATGGTTACCCTTTCACCCTTCACTTAATGCATTCAAAAGAGCAAAAAGTATACGTGACATGACTGTCCATACACACCCCCAAGTTAGGACACCCACAAATAAACAAACCACCCTTTGGCACATACCACCCCCTGCTGGAACCCTGTGGCAACTGTAGCATATGTCAATTTACGAAAACAAACTACTAAATTAGAGCTGGGTCAACGAACACCTTGGGAATTAAGATCACTCTCCAATTGTAACAGCAAGAATGTTATTTTTATGAGCAGAGGCTCATGTCAGCTCAAATACATTGACATGACCACAAGGAGAGTTGGTACACGTATATGCGAAGAGAGAAGTACAATTCGTTGACGGTATGACACAACCAAACAGACAGACCAATACTGCAAGAACAATCATTCCCCTGATGAGATGGTATGGGTTGTCATAGACAAACTAAATGATACTACAACAAATATGAAACAAAAACTGTTACATTACGAACAGAGATGGGTCTGGAGACTACCACAGGACTTAACGATGACATCCAATGGTCAACGTTGTACTACTAAATAACCAGCCTAGAGGATCTCAACCCCCCTCTTCCCTATTCTATCTACTCCCCTTTTCTTTTCCTCTTTTGGTATTTTGTTTCCCCCCTCCCTTCTTGCTCCCTGTTGGTATATCATGTTTCTTTTTATATATATTTTCTCCTTCGGCTTTCAATTTCTTCACTTCTGTCCCTGAGTCGTCTCCCTGTCACTTCCCTTCTCGTCTTTTTCCCTTTCGCCTTGAAATGTTATCTCTCTCTTCTCTCTCCTCCTCCCCTTTCCTCCCACCCCCTTTTTTCTTCTTCTCTTTTTCCTTTCATCCTTCTCTTCTTCACTTTTTCTTTTTATTCCCCCCTTCTGCCACACCGCCCTAACCCCCAAGCTGTAACGAGTGCGCTTAAGGGCAGCTGTCCCCTTGACTCGCTCTTTCTCCACACACTGCCTTGGATGCATGGGGAGCCCGGGTCTCTGGGACTACATCTCCCATTAGCCCAGACGCATCAGAGACGCCTTTCAGTTGCGCCTCTCGCTCACGGGAGACATGTGACGAATTCCAGAGGCTCTGATGTCCTCGGGACGTGAGCCTTACTTATGGTTGCTATGTCCCAGCCCACACGAGCAAGCGGCTGGGACGGGAAACCTTCTAGGTGTACACAAGAGATGGCGCCTTAGGAGTAGTAAGTCTACCCCTTCAGGAGCTCCAGAGACTCAGCACAGATACCTTCATAACACCCGGGGGAGCCCAACCAGATAAGATGTGTATTGTGCTGTGTATTGTGTGCCCCTCTTGTTTTACATGTTGCCTCAACATGAGACATTGACCCCCAGTGGGGCCTTTGCATTATTTATAGCCTAAAGGTAACCTTGCTTTACAGAATACTGACTAGGGAACCTTGTGTCCTCTTTGTACCATACTTCTTACAAGCTGTACCCCGGCCTGTAAAATGCTAGAGTAATTTGCATTTTTTTATAGCCTAAAGGTAACCTTGCTCTACAGAATACTGACTAGGGAATCTTGTGTCCTCTTTGTACCATACTTCTTACGAGCTGTACCCTGGCCTGTAAAACTTGAGTATCTTTGTATGAGTCAGAGAGTAATAGGACTTTTACTTACCTTCACAACCTTCTGCTTCCACAATTCTTCCCTGATTTTAACCCTTGTTCTTCCACAGAGTGTGACTACAAGGAGCAACTACCCTCCCCGTGTTCCCAGACCTGAGGCAAATTGCCTCTTCGCCACAGGGTAAGAGACCCTCTGCTGAGAGTGTTTTACTCAGGGCTTTACCATAAGCCTTATAAATATTTCCAATTAGCGTTGCATGATTATTTGTGTAACCCATGGCATGGTTTTTACACACTAGAGTGCCGTGATTTGTAGTGAGTGTTCACATGCACTATGTGCACAATGTTTTGATTCACCTTTTTCTCTTCTTTAGGCCTCCCTCAGATACTTCGAACAGGTAAGCCCTGTGCATCTCAATGCATGTGCACACTATCTAGCTTAGTTAGCTAACCCCATATATAGGAGGGATCCTAGGCCCTGACGAATGCCCCAGACCAGTTTGGCTATAAGAGAGGGCAGAAACATGTTGGCCAATTAATTCTGTAGGACACCTTCGCCCATTATGTTCAAGACTGTCTCATATTGTTTTTAATCTTACCAACAAACACCAACATTAAAATATTGAACCACATGGGTGATTTGTGAGGTCATTTTAGTATTTATTTCTCTTCAACTGGATCCCCACTTTATCCAGAAAGATACAATTTCAGCACTCCCTCAGAGTTCATTTAACAATGAGGTTGAGTCCGCCGATGTGGTATCATCTTACCTGGGAGGGGCAAAAGATGAAGCATGACACTATAATCAGACACCAAGCAGTTAGGACACTCTGGCCCATATTTATACTTTTTGGCGCAAACCTGCGATAGTGCAGATTTGCGTCAAAAAGTGTAACGAGGGCTACCGCCATTCCAAAGCACCAGACGTGTGTCTTATTTATGGAATGACTGTAGCTGCCGCTGCGGCCTGGTTAGCGTCAAAATAAATGACGGTAACCGGGCAGCGGAGGCGAAGGGAAGATTGGGGGTTGTGTACCATAGAATGGTGCACGTCAGGTTAGAGTCAAAAATATTGGCTCTAACCTGACTAGCGTCATTTTTTGACACACAACCCCAATGGAAATGACTCCTGTCTTAGCAAAGACCAGAGTCATGCCCCCCTGCCCAATGGCCATGCCCAGGGGACTTCTGTCCCCTGGGCATGGCCATTGGGCACAGTGGCATGTAGGGGGGCCCAAGTTAGGCCCCCCTATGACACTTCTACGTTTAAAAAAAATACTTACCGTAGATGGGTCCCCCCATCCCTGGGTGTCCTCCAGGGGTGGGCGAGTGTGGCAGGGGGTGTCCCTGGGGAAAGGGAAGGGCACCTGTGCACTCCTACCATGGTCGGAGACCATTGAAATGAGCCTACAGGTTCCTTAACGCCTGCCCTGACCCAGGCATTAAAAAATGGCGCTAAACCGGTTTAGAGTAATTTTTTAAGGCCCTCCTGTGTGTCATTTTTGCACGGGAGTATAAATAAGGCGCAAATGCCTTTGAGACATTATTTGTCCGGGAACGCCTACCTTGCATGTCATTAACGCAAGGTAGGTTTCAACGGTAAAGAAATTACTCTTACTTCATTAATTTGGCGCTAGCTGGGTCTAGCGGCAAAGTATAAACATGGAGTTAAGTTTGCGCCAAATTTGCATTAAAAAAAATTTACGATAATTCGGCGCAGAGTATAAATATGCCCCTTTGTGTGGTGGGTGATTTTACATCAATAAACTTTTCGTGATCTTTACATATTGGTGAGAAGCTGAAATAACCCACCAGTACCCCCACAACACTTGGGGCCTCCATTCAGCTGTTTTCTGGCTTCGGCGGAATGGATTTCTCCATGACCCGGAGTTGCACTGTCATTGTCTCACCCTGGTTGTTACAGGGCACATTCCTAGGAACGCTGCCTTTTGATAAATGTATGTTGGTTGTGTAAATTTGGTGATTATATTTGCTACCATCACCCCTGAGCTCGCGACCCGATGGGGCGCCCTTTGTCCTGCATCACGTGCAGGAATCACACATCATCACGGAAGACGTAACAGCCATCTCGTTCACTTTATACATCTAAGGATGTGTTTTACATTTTAGATAGCTGTGGAATTACACGTATAGTCACGTTTTCTTTCATCAAGACGTCATGCGTAGAAGCCATCTTGGTCGCAATGAATGTACTTGTTAACTCAACGCGTTTAGCTTTCATTTTGGAAGCTAATTTACGCAGTTAACGAGTAAGGCAAAAAAAATATAAAAAAATAATTTGCTAGCCTTCTGAACCAGTCTGTTCATGCTCTTAGGCTCAGGTGTATGATGATTACCTTGTGATGCACAGGCTATCGTTGGTTTTGGAACTGCAGAGCAGCAGGGCACAATTTCAGCTATCGACTCTTTCTAAGGTCTCTAATACCCATCCTCCAAGTATAGGGGCAGGCTGGAACAAAAAATAGGCCTAGACACCAAATTAAATCTGGTCCCTGTTAGAGAATAAGATGGCTGAAAAAGCGGCCCGCATTTGAAATCAGGGCAGTTTCAAACTTGTAGAGAAAATCTGTATACGTGTTTTGCAAGGCATGCATTTGTGCATACCGTTCGCAATGTTTGTGGTAATGTCAGAAAAATCAACAATAAAAACTGGCCCACCTGACAATAATGCAGGCCCAAAACAGCCTAAAAACAGCTCCTACTGTTATCTGGTAGACCACCCCTCCGGGTGCCCTATGGTCTTGTCCAACTTGCAAAAATTGCATATGTGATGCACGGAGTGCTCTCCCATCACACAGGGAGGGAGGGGTGGGGAACGAGGGAGGGGGAGGGGGAGAAAGAGAGGGTGAGGGAAAGGGGATGAAGGGGAGGGGAAAAGGAGAGAGAGAGCGAAAGAGAGAGAGATTGGGAAAATCGTGGGACAAAAGAATCACATTCCTATTGCCAGGAACATAGCAAAACATTTAAAGGCAAAATATATTCCAGAAGAACATTATTATTGGGTTTATTGCTGTGAACAAAGTGAAAAACGAAAACGAGAATGGATTAGAAGAAAAAATGAAGTGTGAAAACATCAATCTGACATAAAACAGAAATCAATAAAACAAGCAAATAAGAAAACCAAAAAGAGTAAACAAACGCTTTACATAAACGACAAAAAAATCAGAGGAGAGAGCTCAAGGGCCGTAAAAGATAAAGAATCAGAAATGATTAAAGAGAAGCAGGAGACAGCGCACTTACATCCAAAGAACCCGTCTTCCAGCTGAGTTCCTCAGTGAAAGATCTCACTTGAGGAGAATATTTTCAGCTTTTGCTGAACACCGTAAAAGCAGTACATTTTAGCAACTATTAGGAGCCAAAACACCCTGCTGTACCGTATAATTTCTGCTTAAATAGTTCTTTTATGGCTCAGTATGTCTGCTGTAACTCATATCTGAATTTATCACCCGTTATCCTCAGTGTGAAACATATGCCACTGACAGCTTTTTCAGTACTGCTTAAAGTCCATAAAGTGATATCCACGGTGTTCTATTGCTTGCAATATTTTTTTAGAAGTCCTGGTGAATAAGGGATCTATCTGTATGCAGATATGTGCGGATTTGTGCTGCACATATCTATGTAGCGCTGTATCCATCAGGCATGTGTGAAAATGGTCACTTCAATAAGAACATTTGTTTGCAGAGCTATGGCCGTTTACTTGTCAGTTATCTCCAGCCACAGCTGGTCGCCAAAAGCTTCACTCTGCAACAATCTCTCTGCAATGCTCCGGGGGCCAGATTTATCACCATTAATCACCAGACAACTTGCTGTGCTGTGTTATGTCAAATGGTGAGGGCAGGAATGCACCATATCTATCAAGAGATGGAATGTTCCTGCTCTCTCCCTGTGCATGGTGAAAGGGAGCCAGTAATGCAGGCAGGATTGTTTTTGTGCAGCAGGGACACCTTCCTGCAGAAAACATTCCTTGGAGGCGTTTTCCTCTTTCTAACTGTGCTGCAGAATGTAACAACTTCCTGGTGCAGCGTAACACATGGCAGCTGTTTGCACTGCCTTGCATTACTCTGGATTCACCAAGCCGTCAGACGTCCCCTGGCGCGTTTCCGAGGATAGGTCCAACAATCTGGACCAGGGATGATTCTTGTCACCTTGTGTCCCTGAAACGCACCACCCAAGGAACCTGATCTCGACTAGGGGTCGGTTACCTGTGTTAACCAGTTAACTTTAATGTAAGTGACGGATATTTATGTATCCCTGTTGGTGATACTCACTCCCACTATTGAATTGTATAGGTCCTGATGAAGCGTCAATGGATCCGGCTGGACCAACAGACGCGAAACATGTCGACCAGTGAACAGAGGTCCTTTTAATGTTGAGGACTCTCCACTAGACTTTTCACCTTCGAAAGACTTTGAGCATAATCCTCATTTTCTCTTTCAAGCCTTCCTATTTTTAACCTTGGTCTTCATCCTTGTTATTTCAGACTGATTAAATGATGGTGTTTAGTGGATGAATAACCAATTTTAATCCTTTTTATCACTTTTTTGGTGGTGACTTTGAGCATTACGATTGGATAGTTGAACGTATCAGTCGCTATCACGCCAGTTTGGCTGAGAGCCCCCCCTTACTGGGGTGCCCACTAGGCATTGCAGCGCCAGCCTGGTGAGGAGCATTTCCCAATGATGAAGCCAGCCATCCAATGTGATGCTTGAGGGTTCTAGCTCCTGAGATCGCAGGTCTCCTGGTGTACTTGCTTTGATTGGAACAGTGTACCTATATTTAAGTACTATTGTTGGGAGATTGTACACTGGACCAGAACACTCCCGGGCCCTCCTCTCTTTTGTTTTGTGTCCCCTGGTCATGGCCATTGGGCAAGGGGGCATGACTCCTGTCTTTGCTAAGACAGGAGTCATTTCAATGGGGGTTGTGCGTCACACAAAAAATGGCACAAGTCCGGTTTGAGGCATGATTTTTGCCTCAAACCCCACTTGCACCATTTTTTGACCCACAGCCCCCATTTTCCCCTATGCTGGCGCTGCCTGGTTTGAGACATTTTTTTTACTCTGACCAGTCCGCAGCGCCGGCTAATGTAATTCCTTAAATAAGGCGCCCGCATGGCGTGTAGGAATGGCGTTAGCTGGCGGTAACATTTTTGACGCAAACCAGCGCCAGCGCTGGTTTGCGTCAAAAAGTATAAATATGGGCCTAAGTATTCTCAGGGGTTGGTCATCCAGAGTGCTCTCACCAGCACAACTGGAGAAGGATCCCAGTTTTGTTACATATTAAGGCACCTTGAGAAAATGCTGATTAATTTGTGAAAAGAGATGGCCATGCCAGCGCCTCTGGAGTCTACCTATCTTGGGTTCAATAACATGAGATTTGTTCAGAAAGATGATGTGTGTGCCCCTGCTTCTCAGATAACCAAACACTGCATAACGCTTGACCACCTTCTTCATTCCTTTAACATTCCAAGTGGCCAAATTTTAATCACTTGGCAGCATAAGCAATGTTAAAGATGGTCGGTACATACAGATACCTTAAGAGATAGAAAAGCACACTATGCACATTGATTGGCGCCCATCGCCTGTGGGCAGGGATGAAACAATCAGCCAAAGCCTGCAAATGGTGGAAGGGAAAGTACTAGAGTAATAATACAGGGGGCAGAGTGGCAAACTGTCCTCTGCCCAAACTTTATGGAAGAAATGGACAGCATGATGTCGGGCATTAGTTAAATTGGAGTGGAAAAGAGAATGCCGCTGTAGGCCTGTGTGCTGTTGTGGAAAGTATGTAGGAAGGTAACAGTGAGGTTGAGGCCAGGGCTCCCAGAGACAGGAGCTGTGTGAGTGGTCCAAGGAGCTTGCCAGCAGGACCTGGCAGTGCCTGCCACTGTCTGAGGAGGGAAGGGCCAAAATCAATGGGAAGGAGACTACCCATCCCCCTACCCCACCACCTGATACACCACCTCCTGAGGGAGTGGAAGTTCCCCCAATGATCCAATTTAAATCAAAATAAGTCAACAGCAGTTTGTAGAGTTACATCTGGCAGGGTCCTAGCAGAGGAGTGCAGGAGATCGAGGAGTCAGTGTCACTAGCAGAGTTGTGAGAAACAGCTGTGCATGGAAACCACCATCCACAAAAGATCAGAGCAGTTCCTGTGCCGACCCCCTATCATAGTCCATCCAGCTTCCAAGGGTGTAAAGCCTTTTATGTCTTCTAGTCCACCACATGGACTTACTGCACCAGTGTTGCAGCAGTGTCTTCATGTCCAATATGGGAGAGCAGGATCCTGTGCTGCTCTGTCCAGACCAAGGCAGCAGTTGGGTTGTTAAAGAAGTGTGATGTGGACAACACAGAGTAAGTATGTTTTACTGTGGTGAAGGATGCGCGTTGGTGCTGGTAACTGATGGTCTATCTAGCAAAAACATCATGTGCAATTTTGATCTGTAGAGGGTACGACCCCAGAGCCTCCCTCAGCACCTCATATTGATTTCTGTACTGCAGGAATCGGGACACCAGCTAGGGTGCTGATTCTAAACGAGGCCTCTTCGTTAGAACTGTGTGTGCTCTTTCTGTGGAAAAAAAGGAGGATCGTTTGTCCGCCACCATGATGCTTTTGATCTATGTTTGTGCATCCTTCACCAGTCCAAGGATTCAAATGTTGTTCCTGTGATGTCTTCCATCTGCTTCCTCCACCCATCCATCCAAATAGCAGACATGTCTCTTTAAGGCTGTGACCATCCGTTGTACATTCGCCAATTCTAGCTGAAGCTCCTCAATGGTTTTCTCCATGCAGAAGACCCTGTCAGAGAGTTTCTTGTGGTTGCGATGAAGCAATCCAAGGTCCAAAGCAAATGCATTGATTTATGCTTCAGTGATCTCTTGGAATGCTCTGCGTTGGTTAGAATGGAATCATGCTTCTCTGAGGTGCCTGTATTCTTCTGGCTTGTTGCTGTGAGCTGGTCGGAGGCCCCAATAGTTTGTAGTCTTTTAGAGAATTGCTTGGCTATCCTGGCATAGAGGGTGTTCCTGGAGTCCAACTTGCTGGTGACTAGGGTGTGATTGACAGTTTTTCTAGTGGTGCTTGGGAGCCATTTGAAGAATTCCTCATCCTCTGCAGGGTCTGGAAGCAAGATACTGTGATGGCGTTGCAGCCATATCCAGTGTGCTGTCAATGATTGTTCGAGGTTCCTGCAATGGGTGGTGGGTGTAGGTCTGAGTTCAGTCGGCCACCAGTTCAAGGAAAGCATGACCAGTCTTCTTTCAGATTCTTCATACAGAAGGGCAGTCCTTCTTCTGATTCTAGTCCAACCCAGGAGTGTTCGGCAGAGGGTGATGGGAATGCCATATTTATGACAGTGCTAGGCTGTTAGTAGGGACAACAACTGGCCGCATCCCAGTGAATTATGTTAGAGTTCTCAGGTGTGACCCTACCCATTTTTACAACACTTCTTGTGTATTTTACTGAAAACTATCTCAAAGTGGCCATCTCTGCCTAAATTCAAAATTACAGGAGCTTTCTTCCATTATGTAGAGCTCCCTAGACACACCCATTGGAGTGGCTATGATATTGGTCAAACCCCCTTGTGTTGTGACTCCAAACTAGTTCTGCTACCTCCTCCTACCACGTTTGAAAACAATCTGAATAAAGGGACAAAGAAAGGGGGCAGGTCTGGTGTCAGGTGCATCTGCTTGTGGCAGGGGACGCCTCTTTAAAGTATCTATGGTCCTAGGACACAGCCGCAGGCCATCCTGTCAAGGGACAGCCAAAACCGCCCGGCACCCAAGTCCTTAGTCCCCTGTCTGGGAACAATCTGCATCTCACCAAAGGGAAGCCATCAGCAGTCAGGTGACGGTTGAATACTGTCAGAATGGGCTTTACAGGTTTAGGGAGGGAGAAGTAACTTTTCTGCCACAGTCAAAACATGAATTCATCATTAAAATGGATTTTGAATAAATATTAACACGTCATTGAATTATAATTTTAGCTCATTCAAGCGCAAAATTATCATTATATGGTGTAATAATGCATTCCAGTGTTTTACTGTTGCGCAGCTAACCTTGAGACATTAAAAAGGGGTTCTTGGGGCTTTTCCCTGTCAAGACACAAGTAGTAATAATTTGAACAGGTTGGCAAATATAGCCACTCACTGAAACAGATTTTGCTCTGTTTTATTGCTATTTGACCTTACTATTGTTGCGGTGGTTCAGCAGCTAACTGGATCAAGAGACGCCTGGATGTTGAGAGAGTAAGCTCGTTATGTCGGTGGGATAACAACCATTTTAGGGGCTCAGACAGTGGTACACCCTCATTAGCCTTAAGGTGAAGTCTGCTGACTGTGGAATCACTGACCTGAAGTACCCAGGTAACACCATATTCCCATTTTATTTCAATGACACGTGCTCACTGGAGTTGGTAAACATAAGTTTCATACTCCAATAATTGTAGCTTTCCTCAGTAGGATTTGCTGTTTTTTTGCCAACGGTGGGTGTTTGCAATATGCCCCAATATGTGTGTCCTGTGTACTCACTGGGGTTTTCACGACAACATTTGTGAACATGTTGTGTGCATCCCAGAATGTAAGCACAATAATCGTATGCACGTGTTTCCTGTTCGGGTAGGGGGGCATCCTCTGTCAGTGGAAAAAATCTATTGCATCTGTTGTATGTGTAAGACTTGCTATGACGTTGTAGTCTACCTGTTCTAATTGCAGAGTTTGCCCTGCTTTTCGAGCTCACAAGGGCAGTGGTTTGATGGTCCTTAGTCCCATATTTATACTGGTTTTGTGCCGAATTTGCGTCATTTTTTTTACGCAGTTTCAGTGCAAACCTAAATCCAAATTTATACTTTGGCGCTAGCCACATCTAGCGCCAAAGTTTTGGAGTTATAGTCATTTTTTGCTGTCAATGAGATGCAAGGTAGGTGATTATGGGCAAAAAATTCCATATTTATCACCCTGTACTGAAATCAAGCTTGGGGGCCTTAAATAATGGCGCTAAGCGTGCTTAGTGACATTTTTTTACGCCTGGGTCAGGGCAGGTGTTAAGGGACCTGTGAGCCTATTTCCATGGTCAGAGACCATGGAATGGGCCCACAGGTGCCCTTCCCTAGCCCCAGGGACACGAACACCCACATCAGAGGGACGCCAAAAGATGGGGGAACCCATCCCAGGTAAGTCAGGTAAGTACAGGTGAGTATATATATATTTTTTTAAAGTGCCATAGGGGGCCTAACTTGGGCCCCCTACATGGCACTGGGCCCAATGGACATATGTCCGCAGGGCATGGCCATTGGAGTGGTGGGCATGACTTCTGTCTTTACTAAGGCAGGAGTCACGTCCATGGCGGTTGTGCGTCAAAGGATGATGCTAGTCTGGTTAGAGGCATTTTTTATGCCTCTGCCCATACTAGAGTCATCCTTTGACACATCTCCTGTTCCCCCTACGCCTCCCTCTCCTGGTTAGCATCCTTTTTTATGACGCTAGCCGAGCCGTACCTCCAGCTACCGTCATTCCATAAATATGATGCCCGGCCGGCATCTTGGAATGGCACAAGCCAGCTGTATACTCTTGCACGCAAAATTGCGTTAGCACAGTTTTGCGCGAGAAAGTATAAATATGCCCCTTAGTGCTTCCAAACTCATGTACCAGTAGAGCAGATAATGGTGTTTGTGGGGTACCTGCTACTTCTGCCCGTGTGCTGGGTAGGAAGAGGTTCAGTATAGCAAGTGATTTTATTGTGCTTCCATGGCATCTGATTTACCATTTGTAATGAGCATAACAGTTTGGCCATGAGGTCTAATATGATAACACTGCCTAAACTGTACACCTGTATGCCTTTTAAGCTGTATATTTTCTCTGTTCAGTTCACTGTCTTGAGGTCATGCTTTTTAGGATCAAGCCTTTGAGTACTTGCGCTAGCACATGCAGCTTACTTGTGATACTCTACTGAGTACAGTGAAGGGCTTGGAGCCTACCATTTGTTGGCTTGCGTGACACTCTTCTTTACAGACTCGTAATTCGTCACTGCAAGCCTAGCATCATTTCCATTCCTCTCGGTGGAGCAGGGACCGAGCGCTGATTGATTCAGTACCCATCCACTGCTCCCAACTTGATTGAGGTATGATTTTGTTATTTGTATCTTCTAGTGCTCTGCAAACAGAAGGCTTATGACTGGCAAAATGTCTCCTGCAGGACTAACAAAATTGCAAAGTTTTACTTTTTATAGCTAACTTTTGCCAAGTACTTTTTCCACCCATGTTTTCTTTTGCTTTTGCTCATGGGGGCTCTCCTCAAAAGATGACGATGATCTTGTTCGAAGTATTGCAAAGTGACATTGTTTCTTTATTATGTGTAATTTCGGAAATTTTGCCTTATTGCATAATCCAATCCAAAACAATCTGCCCCGCTCCATTATACCTCAGTCCAAAACAATCTGCCCACTGCAATCTGCTGCACTCCAATCCAAAACAATCCGCCCCACTCTAATCTGGCCCTACTGCAATCCCCAAAAAGCTGCCCCAGTCCAATCCAAAAACAATCTGTCAAAGTCCAGTCCCCCTCACTCCAACCTGCCCCACTTTAATCCACAACAATGTGCCCCACTTCAATCCGCCCCACTTTTATCTGCCCCACTCCAATCCAAAATAATCTGTCCCACTCCAATCAGCCCCACACAAAAGTATGCCCCTCTCCAATTCAAAACAATTTGCCTGCCTCTAATCCACCCCACTCTAACCTGGCCCACTCTAATCCAAAACAATATGCCACACTCCAACGCAATCCACCTCATCACAATCCAGGCCACCCACTCCATCCCAATTCACTTCACTCCACTCCACCCCCATCCAGTCCACCCAATACCAACACAATCTACTCTAAACTACTCTAATCCAATCCACCTCACTGCAATCGGCCCCACACTAATCTGCCCCACCTCAATCCAAAATAATCTACCCCAGTCCAGTCCACCGACTCCAATCCAAAACAATCAGTCCCACTCCAAACTGCTCCACTCCATTCCAGAACAATCTGCCCCACTCCCATCTGTCCCACTTCAATCAAAAACTATTTGCCCCACTTTGATCTGCCCCATTCTAGCAATATTAGTGAAAAACTGCCTTCCTTGTACAGAAGTGCAATCCTGGTCAGGCGAAGAGGTGAGATTTGTGTTTGCCAATTTAAGGCAGGGCGCCAGACTGGTTTGTGCTCTGAATACATGCTCTGAATAGAAATAAAATCCCATATTTCCTTTGTCTTAATAGAATCCTAAGTGAATTCAGTACCACACACAAAATCATTGGGGGACCTCGAACCTAGCGTTGGGTGGGGTCTAGAACGGGGCAAATGGAGAAGATTAATAACAAAGAGAAAACATAATGGAAGACCAAGGACTCATAGACATGTGGCATCTTTTATAATCCTCAGACAAAATATATTCACATATTTCATAAGCCGTACATGACACTTACTCGAGGCTGGGCTTTTTTCTTTATGCTCTGCTGACCACCCAGCTAATGCAAAACTATTGTTGTATAGCTATTTTAGCCATATTTTAGATACGTTATTTTAGCGAACTAGGCCTGCCATTGTGCACTGTAGCCCGATTACATTTATTCAGCACTGCTTTGTTTTTCTAGCAATAGCCACATTTGCTGTGATGTTTTATTTCTCTCTATTAAATTGTTCTTTTACCTAGGAAAGCAATACGTTCTCAGTAGAACATTCATTTCACTTTGTGCTTTCTTCAAGGCTACAGTCAGATAGGTTGCCTGCAATGTGGTACGCTGTGTCTCTAACATGCACAGAAACATACACACTCATACATGGGGACCTTCACTTAGAATGCCAACTCTTTTATTATAAAATACCTCTCTGTCCCACACACGTTAGAGGCAGATTCCAGCCAGATGACCACGACTGCATGCCGATTTCCTCGCTACAATTGCTTGCCCATACTGCCGAACCTTTGACCTACATGGGGACGGTGTCTTTCTAGACTACAGGCTTCCTTGTTCAGGTTTGAGGGATGATGCTTTCTCAGGGGGAAAACTGAAGGGAAGATTAGGCTTATTATGCTGTGCTCAAACATAGCGTAGGTAAGAGAACTATATAACACGTCTAGTGACAGTATGTTGGGACTATTTTTGTGTTTTACTCTCCTTGTCACCCTCTTGCTTTTCTTGTGTTTTATCATCCTAGTTATTGCCATCCATGCTATTTTATCTAAGATGCAGTTACTTTAATGAATCCTTATTGAATCATATTCTGCCTCTGTTGTCTTTGCCTGTATGAGACTATTGTATCTGAGAGAAAGGGATGAGATCTGATCAACCACGATTCCCCTGAGGAGTCTTCCTTGTTATGTGCCCGGTTGCCGCAATCATCCCTGCTCCAGTGTGGAGATGAGGCATTGCTAGTTAGCCAGAAAACATCGACTAGGCTGACAGGTGTCACATGGTGTGGAATTGTACTTAGAACCCCACAATCTATGCGATTCTGCTGCCCGAATCCAGTAGCCTCATTAACATAATGAGAACCAACATGACACTATGAGCTTTTGGAGGGTTCAATTATGATTCATCAGCCAGTTTGTCTTTGCACAGACTGCCAGTTTAGCGGGATCATCAGAAAACTATGACTTCTTATTTCACATTACTTGACTCCCCTAGCAAAAACCCAGCTGAAGTTGCATCTGGTCACATATGTCAAATGGAACAAAAGGTCAGGGACCTCGGCACACATTTTATGGGAGGCAGTCAAAGCTACTATTAGGGGGCTAGTTATGGAGAGTAGGAAATAACTAATACATTAAGTGCAAAAGAGCAAATCACATTGGAATGAGTGATTAAATCTTTAACACTAGAGTTCACTGCAAGTGCGATGGTAACAGTCAGAAGATGGCTGGAGAGGGTGAAAATGGATGTTCTTAACCTATACACTATCAAAAGCAGAGTATATGCTCTGTAAATTGAAAACATGGGCCACTATGTCAGATGACCACAGAAAATAGCAATAACTGTTTACTGCCTACTATAAACAACTCTATAGTTCTGAACTATTGTAAGGTGAGGCCTGAGAGTAAAGCTTTTTTCCCAACTTAACACTGCCATGTCTTAACAGAGATGGCAGCCTGCTGTTGGAAGAGAGGTAACTAAAGAGATAATAGCACAGGTGATCTCAGATCTCCCCCATAATAAAGCTCCTGTTGAAGATGGCTTTCAAGGGATGTTCATAAATGAATCAAGGATAAAATATTAGACCTACCATATGAAGACTTCAAGAAGGCAGAAAAATCTGGAAAATTAGCATTCCTTTTCAACAGGACATTGATTGTAGTATTCCCAAAAGCCAGGAAAGATTTACTGCATTGTGGGAGCTTTCGCCAGATACAAGGCTTCAACTCTGACATTCAAATACTGCAAGGGATCTTAGCTGTCCAGCTAAAAAAATAATTCCAGAAGAGGTTAATCATATCCAAATGGGTTTTGCACTTGGGAAGACATCACACAATCAAATGGGGAACCCTGAAACATTTGATCTGGCTTACTGAAGACTCCCAGAATGAATCTGTAGCCCTATTGCTCAACGCAAAAAAGATGTTGAATCACATTGAATGTGGATACTTTTGGTACTCTTAGGGGGATCAGCCTGGAAGATTGCTTTATAACCAAAGTACCTACAAGTAAATTGTAGAGGCTTCTTATCTGATCTGTTCCTTATTGGCAGGGGAACATAACAGGGTGCCCTCTCTCGCCCTTGCTTTTTCTGTTAGCATTAGAACCTTTAGTGACCCTGTCGGCTAGTCAGCTCGGATCATGGGAATTGCCACCACGGCGTGCCCCTCCAAAATGTTATGCTATGCAGACAATATCTTACTCACAATCTCTGACTTGAACAGTTTCCTCCTGGCCCTTATGTCTGTCATTGAAGAATTCACTGGAATCTATGGCTAGACAGTTAATTGGAATAAGGTTGATATGATGTGTATGTCAAATGGTACAAGTAATGTTACTGAGAAATACAATTTCTAATGGACGCCCAATAGACTTAAATATCTAGAAATCTCAGGGGCCTTGAAAAATTGATATCTGACTCCCTGGACCTGCTCATCATTAGAACACAGATGGGTTACGCATAATGGTCACAGTTGCACTTATCTCTCTAGGGCAGAAAATAAACTTTAAACATGGTAGTGGTCCTTAGATTTACATAGGTATTGCGTATGCTCTTCTTGCTAGTCAGGACTCCCTTTTTAAGACATATTAATAAAGGTATTAAGGCCCTCATTTGAACCACAGCTGGGCCGAAGACCGCCAGTGCAGGCGGTCTTCCGCCCAGCGTATCATGACTGCTGGCAGCCCTCCACCCTTTTCCGGATGGAAAGCCGCCACTATGGCCATACTGGCAGTCGGCGGTGAAGTGAAGGCTGCTCCACCTCCACTGCCACATCATCAGAACACCGCCCACCGAATCACAACCCAGGATTTGGCGTGGTGGTGTTCTGGTGACTGGGAGCGGAGCAGCCCCCATGGATCCCGTTCCCTCCCGGAGTATTACCGGACAAGGTAAGGTGATCGTCCGTTAGGGGAGGGGGGTGGGGGGATGTTGTGTGTTGTGTGCGTGCCTGGAGGTGTGTGTGTGCTTGTGAGTGTGTAGAGGGGGTGTGTGAGTGCGTGTTTGTATGCGGGGTGTGTGTTGTCTGTAAGGGAAATGTGTGCGTATATGTCTGTGTGCATGTGTGTGTGTATTTCTGCGTGTATGTGTATTAGTTGTGTAACCGTGTGTGTAGGGGGTGGGGGCGTGTGTGGATGTTTTTTGGGGGTGGGGTGGAGGGGGAGTGGGTGCTGCCAACTTTGGGGGGTGGTAGGGGGGTTGTGGGTTTGGGGGGAGGATTCTGGGGTGGGGTTTGGGGGAGACCCCTATCAGTGCCAGGGAACAAATCCCCTGGCACTGATAGTGCCTACCGCCATGGATTTCGTGGCAGTACAAAACCCCACAAAATCCATGGCAGTATGCGGGGTCCTGATACCACCGGCGGTCAAGTGATGACCGCCGGGCTGGAGACCGAATGCTCCAGCCTAGCGTTCGTTACCACCCTGGCGGTCACAGTGTAGAAGTGGCAGTTTTGCATGGCAGTAACCGCCATGCTTGTAATTCAATTTTTTTTCTGCGGCCTGTTGCCGGTATTACTGCCACTTCTACACCGAACGCCAGGGTTGTACTGAGGGCCTAAGTACTTTGTATAGGGCATCATGAGTCCAAGACTGTAGATCCCCTAATTATTAGCTCATAGGAAATGTGGTAGGCTCATCCTTCCATATGTTGAACACTATTGCACATTACTTCTGTCGCAACTGGTTTACATGTGGCCAAGAATGAGAAATACCCCCATAGGTCCACCTAGAATGCAAACCCATAGCGAGTGGCACAGGCCTCCAGCTGCCTCACATATGTAAGTCATCTATCTCATTGATGTTGAAATCCATAATACAAACCATAATATGGAACTGCATATGCTCAAACAAATGACTACAAATTAAAACCAGGCTACATACCAGGTTACCAGTTTGTAACAGTGATAGCGTTTATATGGGTTGTAGACTCATTCACTGGGAAAAAAGGGCAGGAGGCTGGCCTACAACTTTTAGATCACTTATTAGCTTAAGGGGACTTATAAACCTTTGAAACATTGAGAGGAATATCACTTACCATCCTCCCCTGAAACAGAAGTAGAAATACATCCAGTTGACCCACTGTCTCAGTGTATTAGGGTCCCCACTATAGAATATCATATATTCTTGTGTTCACCAATACTTTAAGCACTTGGGACAATATAAAAGAGCAATGTTGGGATTTATAATCTACTTGTTCATCATTTGCACTTTAAATCCCTCTTGTTACATGTATATAGAAAATCGCCGATACTTATTCTCCAGGACTACATGGAGTATGAATGGAAAGAGGAGAATGTAGAGAAAGGAGTATGGTAGACAAGAATGAAGTTCAGTTTTTTAAATCACTTCAAGACTAGTACTGGACACCCCGGAAACTTTCAAATGTAAGCCTGCTACATGACTCAAATAGCTGGAGAAGTGGTGAGCCATTTTGTGACATTGGATATGTCCTCTTTAATTGCTTTGAGAAACTTCATTTTTAGTCCCTAATCAGTAACACTTTAGTGGCACATCACACTTTTTCATGCCCATAGCAAAGAAACTGGTCTTACTAAATGACACAACTGTTTCATGCCCACTGACAAATCATAAATGACGTCTGCTGACAACTGCAGTGACAGATGCCAAAATCTATATTTTAATACTTTTGTGATCGCTGCCTGCAATTTGCTAAACATGATGAGTGGCTCTTGTTAGAAATGTGGTTTCTGGTTGGCTAGGGTATGCACCTAAGCTAGGCAGAACCCACCCACTCTAGTCAGGGCGAGGGAATTACACACCTACGATAACCCCTGTTCAATCTCTAGGTAGCATGGCATGAGCAGTCAGACCTATCCCAGAGGCAATGTGTAAAGGGATTGCATAACACACACAACACATGTGACGCACTATCCCCACCACAAATTAAACACAAAACCAGGTATATAAAATAAACTGTAGTTTACACAACATTTGTCGAAACACAACATATCAGTGATACCCTGCTACCCAAGCAGTTGTCAGAACATTACACAGTACTATTACTCTGCAAAAGTCAGCAGTAGTCACATAAAAAACATAGTTTAATGGCTATACTGCAACATAAGCAGTAGTCAGGTAAACATTACTAAAGGAACGCATATATCATACTAAAGATATGATCATCATTGCCAAAACACTATCATGACTGTCCATAGCATGACACAGGACAAAAGCACATGGCATTAGCATACAGCAAAACAATATCATGACTGCAACAACAACATAATAAATGCACATAAAGTGAGACATCACCAACATGTGTGAACATCAAATGAAATATTCCAAGAATGTACATGGCACAGTAAACTTGTCATCATGAATGCCACAACAAATGCAACATGTAAAAGCAACAAAAACATCTTGCAATCTCAGTTTGCAGCAAGTCTGCACTTCGTTTACAGGGTCTACAGTAGTCACAGACCCACCAGCTGGCCAGCCGTGCACAGGAGCCTCCACACTCTGATTTGAGGATATGCGGTAATTAGGGGCACGCTCGTCCCAATCTCTGTGCTCCAATTACCGTAATGATGAGGTGGTACGGGCACAGCAGAGAAGGGGCCTCCATTGAGGGCTTCCTTCCCGCCCTGCTGGCCAAGTCTTGCAGGCCTCTGAAAGTGCACACCTTCAACAGGAGGGCAAGCTCGATGAAGAAGGGAGGGGGAACCATCCCTGGGCTCCCTGTGCTGCATTTCCATGTGCTGTTTCCCTCACAGGAGATACGGTAACCTGCAAGAGCCTCCCGGCTCTAATATCTGATTTATCACAGCAGGAACATTGTTGAAGGTCCTGCCCTGTTCGTGCCATGAAATATCAATGATCCACTGGGGTCAGGAGGTGCCCTCCGTACAGCGCCTCATCAGCACGTATCTCCATGATGTCTCTGGGCGTCCCCCAAGCAGCCTCATCAGGCCGCTCCACCCTTGGGGGGAAGCCCTGCAAGGACTACCCTTGAGGTGTTCAGCTCAGAGGCCGGTGGCAAGATGTCTTAGGAGCGCGGCGGACCAACACGGTAGAGCTGCACTGAACCGCTCCTGCAGCCGCGTGCCCAAGCTCCAGCGGCAGCCCACAGGGTCAAATTCCAATGGAGAGCTCTTCCCGCCCTCAGCCCATTCAGCACGAAGGCCGCTCATCCACCAGCACCAGACATCCACAATGAGGTGCTCCTGATGTGTGTGCCTCAATAACAAAACACTCCTCATGCGCTCAGCATGGCAAACACAGAGTGCTCTCTGGGCATAAAATAAAGTGCTCCCCCTTATGCTGAGAAACAAAATGGCAAAGCTCTCTTCTTGCACTACTGGAGTAATTAGCTGCAGCGCTCCCCGGTGCTTTGAGGCAAGAAAAGCTGCAGGGGAACAGTGGGAACACAACCCAGCCCTGAAGATGCAGAAATGGGGCATAGGGTGGCAGGGCCCAAGCAAGGAGGACAGCACAAAGGTTTGCAGACAGTGGCAGTTCCTCCTAGTGACTCAGCAGGTCACAGGTCAGCACAACAGCAGCAGTCCAAAGGCGGCTACTTATGAATGCAGATGTGCCACGCCACGCCTTTCCTTCCCTCAGCCCAGGAAGACCATTCAAAATGCAGTTGCACCACTGTGACACCTACACCCTCCATTTGTACAGGCTGTCTGAAAGGTATGCACAAAGCCCAGCTGTCATTCTGCCCCAGATGTGGATTGGAGTCAAGCTGCAAAACACCAGTCTCATAAGCACAGAGAAGTGCTCACTTTCTGGAAATGCATTTCTACAGTGGTAATAACAAATTCACCTACATCTGTAAGCAACATTTCTCATTACCATTACAACCATGCCAAACATGCCTCTGCTACCCCACAGATCAGACAATACCCTCTAGACATAAGAAAGGCCATTTCCGATGCAATCATATGAGCAAGGGAGCACTTGTAGCAGTGAAAAACCAAATAGGCTGTTTGCCACCACCAGGACAGGCCACACAACCGGGCACATGTCCTATCTTCCACATACATAGCACCTTGTCAATAGGACCAGCTAGGGCCTACCTTAGGGGTGACTTATATAGAGTAAAAGAGGAGTTCCAGGATTGTCAAATACATTTAGATGCCAGGTCTCTGTGGCAGTAAAGTGCGCATGCAGGCCCTGCGCTAGCAAGTCTGAGACAGGTTTGAAAGGCTCCTTCTGTGGGTCGAGCAAGCAGCGCTGCAAGTCCACTAGTAGCATTTCATTTACAGGCCCTGGGCATAGAGATACCACTTACATATAAACTGAATGTGCCACTTAGGTGTAAGCCAATCATACCAACTTTTAGAATGGAAGGCACCTGCACGTTAGCACTGATCAGCAGTGATAAAGTGCTCAGAGTCCTAGGGCTAACAACAAGAGGTCAGATAAAAATAGGAGGAGGATGGCAAAACATTTGGGGATGGCCCAGCAAAAAGGGGCAGGTCCACCAGCTCTCTTAAAATGTATAAGATGTCCTCACATGAGAAGGGCATACTCAAGTTAGAGGACTCTATGGAGACCTTTCAGTCCATTTGGTCACCATTTTTGCACCAATCTGATGAGCATTGTAAGTGAGCAAGACAAGCCTTGTTATACAACTGAAACAGTTCTCGTACCCCCTCTTGCCCCTATATGCTCATTAAATACCTCCCTCACCACACTGTGTTCTATCCCTCCACCCCAAAGGCAGATGGAACCTGTAGTCTTATCCCGTGAGCCATAAGACAGCTTTTTTTTCCAAATGGCTGGGACACAGTTGACTCTGAAAAGGAGGATTCTGTCATAACAGCAGTACCTTATTGGTAGTATAATGTGTTATACATTGGACTGAAGAGCTGATTGTATTACTTGTCCCTTCATCTCAACTATTGTCCAGTACGAAGGAGTGCTTGAAGGTTCAAAGTACCTGATATCAATACAGATGACCTTGTGGTGACGCTGGCCTGGGCTGTGACTGAGACAGGGCCTCTCACGCTTCAAGATATCAGGAAGGCCATCCAAAGAGTGCATGCAAGAGAGGAAGGAGTGGATCCATTCCAGGGCTCTTCAACGGATTCCTATACCGTGGAGTCTGGGGCACAGAGTGCTGTGGGAGACCACTTTGGCAACTAGGGTGGGGAAGTATTAAGGAGAACTAGCGCTCACCACTAATATCTTATAAAGTATTACACACTGCTATTACAAGGTACCTCCCCTACACAACCTTGTAAATGGACAATCCCTAGATTGATCCAAAAGATTTAAAGCAACTATAAGCACTCATGTTTAGTGCATTATACAAACAACATATATAGGTACACATTAAAGTTCCACAATATTCATTCTTTTTTAATAATTCTTCACATTATGCTCCAGCCAAGCCAACACGTGTTTCATCAGAATTATTTTTCCCTTTGACTTGCTCAGGGCTTCTTACGGCTGTTCATGTGAATGTCCCAAATTTGTTTGTCTTTCTAGGATCAGTTTAAACAAAACTTCTATATCTTCTGTTTCCATTTCGTTCCTCAGTAATTGCTTACGAACTCGCGGGGCAGAGGAACGGAGTTGCTTTACACAGAGGACATGCTCAAAAGTGAGCTTCAAGTTTAAATAGTAACCTTCAGGAAAGCAATTACTGAGGAACAAAATAGGAACAGAAGATAGAGAAGTTTTGTTTAAACTGATCCTATAAAGACATAAATTTGGGACATTCACATAAACAGCCCTAAGAAGCCCTGAGGAAGTCAAAGGGAAAAATAACCCTGATGAAACATGTGTTGGCTTGGCTGTGGGAGACCATGTCGGATGCTGCTGAGAGGTCGAGGAGTATGAGTTCTGCAGTGTGGCCGCAGTTTAGGAGCAATCTGATGTCGTCGGTGGCTGCCAGGAGGACTGCCTCCGTTCTGTGGTTGCTGCAGGAGCTGGACTGGGAGCTGTCCAGGGAGTTGTTGGCCTCGATGAAATTCCGTAGTTGTGCGTTGATTGCTTTCTCCAGTACTTTGGAGGGGTGGGGTAGCAGCAAGATGGGCTTGAAATTCATTAGTTCTGGTGGGAAGGCTGAAGGTTTTTTCAGGAGAGGGCATATTTTGGCTTGTTTCCAGAATCTCAAGGAAGGTGCCCTTGTTGATGGAGCAGTTGATTGTGTTCCAGAGCTCGGGGATGATGGATGCTCTGGCTCTGATGTATATGTGGTGCGGCCAGTGGTCTGAGGGGGCTCCGGAGTGGGTGCTATCCATGATGTTGACTGTTTCCTCTGTGGCGAGTGTGGACTAGCTGTGGATGGTCTGGGTGGGTTCTGGGGGGGTGGGTCGTCACAGATTCCGGTGCCAGGATTTTACGGGAGGAAGCTGTTGTAGATGTCCTGGATCTTGTGGTGGAAAAAGGAGGCAACTTTGTCGCAGAGGTCCTGTGATGGGGGGATGCTGATGGCTTTGAACAGGGATGTGTGAACTCGTTGATGAATGAGAAGAGTTCCTCAGAGTTGTGTGCGGAGGACTTGATGCGCTCCCGGAGAGCGTCCTTCCTAGCGTTCTTGATTTTTCATCGGTGGGCGGGAGTTGCGGGTCTGAATGAGGTGAGGTCTTCTCTGGTTTGGCTGTTCCTCCATTATTTCTCTAAATGTCTGCGGGTACGCTTTGATTCTTGGAGATCGGTGGTGAACGAGATGGCTTTCCTAGGTATGCGTTTAGCCGATGTCAGCCGGAGAGGTGCTAGAGTGTCGGTGCATTCGGTAATCCATGCATTCAGATTGCGCACTTCTGTGTTGTCTTCATCAGAGAGAGGAGGGAGGGATTTGGTGAGCAATTAGGTGAGTTGCATTTCCTGTGGGGAGTCCTAAAGGTGCGAGTGTGGCTGCTGGGTGCAGTGATTGTAAAGTGTATGCAGCAGTGGTCGGGCCAGTTTGAGGTGGAGATGGTCTTGATAGTGATCCGGTTGCTTGAGGTGAAGATGGAGTCCAGTGTGGGTCCTGCGATGTTTGTGGGTGCGGAGACTAGCTGTCTGAAGTCAAGGGTGGCTTCATGGGCATACGTGTGAGAGAAGTTGAGGAATCTACCGCTTGCCTCAAGGCAGACACTAGCACCATAAAGACCCAAGTCAATGAGCTACAAACCCTCACTACCAATCTACAGCCCAAACTGGAGGCTTATGAGGGTCGATCTAGGAGGAACAATTTTTGGATCGTCGGGGTGCCTGAGCGATCCAAAGGAAACACGGTCAGTGTATTTGTTGAAGATCTTATCTGCAAGGAATTACAACCTAGAGGGCTCTTAAAGTTCTTCTCCATGGAACATGCACACTGAGTTCCTGGCGTGGATCTCCATCCAGGATCATCACCTCATCCAATCATAGCTAGACTTTTTAATTTTCAGGATCAAGATCTCATCTTGCAAACAGCCCAGACTGCCCCACCAGTCCATTCTGAGAATGCAAAGATAATCTTCTTTCCAGACTTACGGTGCAATGACTGCAATGCAATTTTCCGGAAGTTGAGAGCCTTAACAGAACGTGAACTGGTTTGAGGGCTGGCACAAGACAGGGACACCGCAGAGGAAGTCAAGAGCAGGATGACGACACCAGCAGATTGACAAGTTTTCACACTAGATGGGTGACGGCCCAATGAGAGGTCGGAGCACTTCATCAGAATTGACGGCAACCTAAGTCCTTCATAGAGACCGGAAACTGAACAGATCTCTTTGATAAATTTGGTTCTCCATAAACCATTTAGTTTATTTTCTAGATTGCATTTGGATGGTGGGTAAGGTGGAACACAGGCCCCTCGGCCTCATGAATGATAGGATGTAAATGCCAGACATGAAAGTTTTGCCATACAACATGGCCCAGTTGAAATGTGGCGGAATATTTTGATACAAGAGTAAAGCTTAGGGGATATACAATTGTTGGCAACAGCCGCCTTCTGTTCAATCTGTTGGGTTGGGGGGACAGGAGCTCTGCAGATTTGGGGAGGTGGATAGTTTTAGATCAACCGTGCAGGGAGTCAGGGAGGGGGGGTTGGTTTGAATATGTTATAAGTTTGTTGTTTGAAACATTATTATGTTTAGTCTTTAGCATACTAGCACCACCACAACATCGATCCCTCCTGCCACACCATGATAACCTACAGGTTACTCCACCCTGTCACAGCACATTGGCATTAAGAAACTGTGCTCCTTTCCCCTTGCGTCAATTACATACATTGCCCTAGATATTAAACTGATATCCTAACTAGGGGATAAATCAAAGAGGGAAGTAGTACTTAAAAATCTAAAGCGGCATGCCCCGGAAATTGTTCTCCTTCAAAAGACACACTTATGCGGAAACACATACCAAGCCATAGACCGTAGACACTATAAAATGATGGTCCATGCAGGATACACCTCAGGGTCTTGAGGAGTTGACATTCTTCTGGCTTTTCACAATAATACACACATGGGTGGACAGATATAGAAGATACGTAGCACTCACCAGGACATGGGATGAGACTTCACTTAACATAGTCGTGGTGTATGTTCCGCTATGTCTACATGCCAACGCCTATTTTGAGCTCAGTACTCTACTCTTAAAGTTCCCAGGTGTGGAACTCCTAATAGGAGGAAACCTTAATGCGGCGCACTGCGACCTGAAAGACTGATGGCCATCTAGGCCATGGTCCGATTCTGACACTCACTTGCAGACTTTCTGACAGCAATGGGGCTTGTTGATAAATGGCACACCTGTAAACCATCAGAGTGACAATACACATTCATTTCTGGGGCCCATGGCAGCCTCTTGTAAATCAATTACATTCTCACTTTTCCTCATCAACTGTATCACAATAAGGAAATCAAACACCTTTCTCGAGGGATATCTGACCACTCGCCAATGTGGGCGACATATGGGAATCTGACCCCACCTGGCCAGTGGTGTTTAGTGATTAATCCTTCGTATCTCCACTTACCTCAGATCTGCACCAAACTGACCACAGCAATGAAGTACTATTTTGTTGAAAATGTGGGCTCGGTGGAGTCCCCACAGACACTCTGGGAGGGCTATAAAGGGACAAGGGTTCTCAGCAATGGCGGGCCACAAGAAGTTTTGCAGAGGTTCAGGCCACAATTCATAGCCTGGGTACGCCTCCTATATACAGAACCTTTGGCTCAGGTAATTGTTAATGGAGGCATGCCTTCCATTTTCCGACTTCGGGAAGGAACTTGTCAAGGATGCCCACTGTCTCCTTTAATTTTTGCTTTGGCATTGGAGCCACTAGCGGCGTGGATATGTGAGGATCCTCTCATCAGAGGTCTACGATGGTCGGAGGAATGGGAAGACAGGATATCCCTTTACGTTGATCATATCCTGCTTTACATCCCGGATCCAATTCCTACCCTTGACAGGATGATGCATATGCTCACACACCTCCACCATTACTCTGGCTACACCATTAAGTGGGACAATCTGTGATCTACCTCTTCTACGGCTCGGCCTCCCATCTCCCTGTGGGTTGCAGCGCAGGCATTGCTAGAGAATAATTGGGTTACATGGGTACATATATCACCAGAGATCCCATTGTCTTCTACACCCCCAACCTGGAACCTCCACTGTGGCGTCTTCAGAGGGATGTTGAACTGTTGGGATCCCTTCCACTATCGCTCCTGGGTAGGGCAGCATTGTTTAAAATGATGGCGTTGCCTTACTTCCCTTATATACTTCACATTTGCCTTTATCCAATCCCTACCCCTACTTCCAAGATATTGACCAAGAGGTGCACACTTTATTATGAGATGGGAGCCCTGAACACATAGCCACTAAAAAGTTAACCAGAGCTGGTATGATGGAGGTATTACCCTGCTGGATATACATAACAATTATCGGGAAGCTCACCTAACTGCTATCACTCACTGGACTTTCCTACAGTAAAAGAACCAGACTATTGAATGGACCTTAAAGCCAAGCAGCCCGGATGGGTCATGCGGGTGCTATATGGTAAGAAACAACCTCAGACCTTCCCCACCCCTATGGACGTCAGTCTGACACTCTGGAATGAAACACTGCTTGCGCTGGGGTGGAAAATGTTATTCCACAAAATACCTCCATATGGGAGACTGTGGCTTTGGGCACACTGGCTACTCAGCCAGGATTCATTAAATGGGACCTCATCGGCCTCACAAATGTCAGGGATCTGTGGACACAGGGTGCCATTCTTACCTTCACGAATCTCCAGATGGGGTTTCAACTTGCTCCTACTGAGGCATACTAATACCTTCAAATTAGGGATGCACTCTATAAAGTGTTACCTAGAGGGGAAGACCCTCCTAAATCATCCCCACTTGAATATTATCCGAACTCATGCTTAAAAAGGCAACTTCCCTCACATACCGTAAAATTATCAATAACTTGCCAGATGCATGTGGGAACCTAAGGTCACACTGGGCACATGACATAGAGGAGTTAGACGTCCCCCAGGGAATTAGCTATATGAGCAAGGTTTCTATTAGTACAACTGAAAATTCTGCATATGAGCTAATATACTTGTACCACCCTGGCTAAAATGGGTAGAATAGCTTCCACCCTATATTCCCAAAATTGAGGCTAAGACGTGTCATTCTATCACATGTTATGGGGCTGCCCAATCATACAGCGGTAAAGGGGTTTAATGGTGTCCTCTTTAAATACTATATGTGGTGACATTGCAGAGCTTGAGCCCAACTGGTGTGTGCAAAAAATCTGAGATGCAACTGATCTCACCCATATGGATCAGATATGGATGAAATTGGGACTGATAGAGGCAAAACAGATCATAGCCTGTGCCTGGAAAGCAACCAGACCACCGGAGCTGGAGGACTGGAAGTTGGAACTAGATTGGTGCATGTTGGCAGGGAGAGTGATCTTTGAGAGCAGGAGGTGTCCAAGAAAATGGACTATAATTTGGGGAAAATGGAACAAACATAGAGGTGGACTGTGTGCCTCGAGGACCAGAAGAGCAGCACAAAACATGAGGGGTTGAGTTCGAGAGGCTATAGTTCTCGGGTGGGAGAAATAGGGAGGGAGGCATGGGGTCACGATTAAGAGGAATGGTGATGGCTAATTGTACTTTGAAGTATATGACTTCTGAGGCTGCAATTTGTATCTGTTTTTGTAGTTTGTAATAAAAAGAATTAAAAAAAATACAGATGACCTGTACTGTATCATTTGTATTGTTATTGGAAATCCAAATATAATACATTTAAATGTAAACCCAAAATAATACATAAAGGCCTTTAATAAGGCTATACTTTTGCCAACTAAGAAATCCTTGGGTTCTGCTGACCTGTACAAGCTTCTCATCCTTCCTCCAGATAGCTGGATACATACCGATAACTAAGCTCACTTGAATAAACCCTTGTCAAGCCAGAGGAAATTCAGCAACTAGAGACCTGTCTCGCTCCTTCCACTCCCTTCCAAAATCCAGGAGAAAGTAATTAACAAGCAACTCTCTACTCATTCCTGAACATCACAATCTCCTGGACCCCCCCCCCACCCAACCACATTTCTTCTGAAACAACAGCATGGAAACTGCTGTAGACTGCAATAGACGGCATTCAGTCCCTTGTGGAAACTATCGCTCTCATACTGCTCAACCTATCGGCAGCCTTTGACACCATATTCCATGGCACCCTCATTGCTAGACTCCGGGACTCAGGAATTCAAAGACTGCTTTTAGGTGATACACCCAGACTACAATCTTTCATGGGTGATAAGTTGAGCCATAAAAATCGACATAACATAACGGGTGGGTTGTTATGTCACTAGAACCTCTCATTGTCATCACTGGATTATGTTACACAGTAACTAATTGTGTAAATCTTCCGGAGACTCCTCAAGACTTGGCTCTTCGAGCAGCAGTAACCCCTTCCCCCTAGCGCCTTGAGACCCGCACGGGTGAGTAGCGTGCTTTATAAATGTTAATGATGATGATGATGCAGGGGTGCTAGCTAGTCCAAGATTACAACCCGGGGGAAGCCATTTCAAAAGGTGATGGATCTTGCCCTGATGTATTATATGGGTTTTTGAAGGGGACAATGGGTGTAAGATTTTACAGTAATATGTGTTGTCTGTAATGCAGCATGCTCGGGAGTGCACTACTGAAGTGCTAAGAGCTACATGTGTTGACGCATGTTATCGTTGTTCAGGGAGGTTGGTGTAATTTTTAGCTTCTGTCCTGTCTATGAAGGTGTCCCAGATCCTGTGTCCTGCCACAGCTAAACCTTTGTCGCTCAGGGAACAAAGTGCCTGTGACTCTGCCCTGGCCTACTATAACAGCCCTCCCATCCACTTGTTGACATCTAGAGTGGAAGGCACCCTCCATTGCATTTCTTTGAGGCATTTGAATAGAACAAAGGACAGGTCTATGAACCACTTTAGTTGTTTGTCCCCCTTGGCCTTGGTGTGGCCCTTGGTGATGCTGAGTAGACAGTACTCAGGTGTAGGGGATAGCGCATGGTATGCCAGTTCCTCCATCAGTGTAGTGATTTCGTGCCAGGACCTTTACATGGGCGGGCAGGTCAACACCATGTGGTAGAAAGTGGCTTTCTGTTCTCCACAGTGTGGGCATTCGTGTGTTGTGTGGGGGAACATGCGTGGGATCCGGTGAGGGGATAAAAACGCTTGATGTAGATAATGGAATTGAGTAAAGCAGAATCTTGGGTTGCGAGACACACACTTTACCTGTTGGATCGCCTTAGTCCAGGCGGTTGGAGACAATGGAGGAGGGAAGACCACATCCAATCGAGTCCTTGCTCCCGTCTGACCTGTGTCAGTGCATTTAAGTTAAGAAGGGTTCTATACAACAGGGATACAGCTTTTATGGGACCCATGCCTGATAATAATGTATGAATTATAGGTGATGTCGAGAGTTCCATATCTCCATTCTGCCAAGTATTATGTAAGAGCTGTTTCATGGCACAGTAGGTTAAGAACCGCCCATAGCCTATGTTGTAGGTATGCTTTATATTATTAGATGTCATAAGTAATCAGTCTCTAAAAAGGTCCCTCACTGTATGTAGTCCAGCTGTCAACCACAGCACCAGGGTATGATGTGTGTTCAAATCTGTTGCACTCTGCATTTGGAGCAATGGGATCCTGGGGGAGTAGGGTGCTGTTGGGCTCACATCTGCACCAACATGTTCGGGTTGTATCCATCAGGTTATTGCCATGTAGGGGGCGGCATGTGTGGTCTTCAACCATGTCAACACATCCGCCCAGCCCAGCCTGTTGTATACCAATGCTCTCTCCATTGTGGGGGATGACAGAAGCCGTAAAAGTGGCCACTGTAATTGTGTTGCAGCATAATAGAGCTCGAAGTTAGGCATACCTTGGCCCCCTTCTTCAAACGGATGAAGCATGGTGGCTAAAGCGATCCAACGCCGATTTTTCACCCACAGTAGTTCTAACATCAGTCTATGTAATGAGTGGAAGAATGATCGGGGTAGCACCAGTGGGAGTGCAGTAAAATGATATAGCAATCTAGGGAGTATCATCATATTTGCAATTGCCACATGTCTCAGGGCCAATATTGGTAATGAACCCCAGAACGGTGGCGAACCTCGGATCGAATGAACTGCTCATCCCAAATTGCTCTCCCTGAAATCCTCAGTGGTATGGTATATTTGTATGCCTAGATATTTAAGGGCAATGGGACACCATGGCAGTCGATGTACCGGGAGAGTGGGCCACAAATGCTCTGGGATAGAGGCCAATGGGAATAAGCAGGACTTTGTCCAGTTCACGTGTAAACTGGATAAGTCCCCGAAAAGATCAAGTAGTTGCATGGCCTACGGCAGTGGGGACATGCTCTTGTACAAATATATTAATACATCATCGGTATAGAGGGAGATGATGTGAAATATGCCCAGACCTGGGATCCCCCATTGCTGCATCCATAGTCAAAAGTAAGAAGCCAAAGATTCAATTGTGATCGCAAATAACAGTGGCGATAGCAGGCATCGCTATCTAGTGCCGTGTCAAATATGGAAGCTATAGGAGGCGACATGTCCCTCTTTCACATGGGTTGTGAGATTGGAGAAAAATATACTAATCCAGTCCAAAACTTCAGGACCAAAGCCCATGCAACACAGAGTCTCCTTTATATAGGGCCCTCCAAGAGTGCTAAAGGCCTTCTTGATGTCCAATGACACAGCCATTCTGTCATGTTCCCCGCTTGGGGATACATTAATAAGCGTAGGAGCCGTCAAATATTCAAAAAGGTGTTCCGTCCCGGGATGAAGCCTGATTGATCTTCATGAATCAAATGACCAATCAATGGGAACAACCGGTTTGCAAGAACTGTTCCCAATAGTTTACATTCCAAATTAAGTAACGGCAGGGGCCTATATGAGCGCATATCCAAAGGATCTTAACCCTGTTTAGGCTGGACCACTATTAGTGCCTCACGTTGAGAGTCAGTGAGATGACTGAGATGACCCTGCATTTTTGCTTCATGTAGCACTTACAGAAATGGTCTGGTTAGGTGAGCAGAGAATGTGGAATAGTACTCTGCTGGCAACCCATCAATTCCGGGTGCTTTGTTATGAGCTAGCTGGTGCTCTTCAATACCCACAAGACCTCTTCAATACCAATGGATTTGTCAAGATCCAGCTTTTGTAGTGGAGTGAGTTGGGTCAGGGGAAGATTAGTGAGGAAATCCACCAATTGAGCAGAAGAGGGTTCAGGCTCTGCTTTGTAGAGCATGCTGTTATAGTCCCGAAAGGCAGATTCTTGGGTGTTGACGAGGAAACAAGAGTCCAACCTAATAGCCCCTATGGGAGTGCGGCATTGTTTGCCGCAAGACAGCCATGCCAGCAACCTGCCAGAGCAATCCCCCTCCACGTGGAGCCTAGTGAAATAATGTCAGTAGTCATGCCTAGGCAGGTGTGAATCTACTTCCCTGTGTTGAACACGTAGCTCTCAGAGCATATCTGGCCTTAAGCTACTCCATGCAACATCTTGTTAAAATATGCACAGGTCCGTCTCTAAAGAGGGCACTTCACGTACCATTTCATGTCTGACTCCCCCTGGTGGCCAAGAGGCAGTGGCAGTAGCCCCACACAACCACGTTATGGGCATCCCACTCTGAGGCCTGCAACAAAGTTGTTGCCCTATTTAGCTTGAAGTATCTAGAAATACAGTCAGCCAACTGCTGGCAGAATGGAGGGTCGGTTAGCGGTTCAGGATGTAGGCACCACATTGATATGCTTGTGAGCGGTCTACCCCACTGGAAGCTTACCTGTAGTAGACTGTTAGACTTGACATCATAGGCATGGTCTCCCCTAACTTTTTGTCTCTACTTCTCAGGTTGCTTCTGTCTGCTGGACTCTGTTCTTGCTGTTTTTGTTTGCTCTGAGCACTTTACCACTGCTGACCAGTGCTAAAGTGTAAGTGTTCCCTGTATAAATTGTATGTGTACATTGGCTTAGTGCTGATTGGCATATTTGATTTGCTAGTAAGTCCTTGGACACCCCTAAGGAAGGCCCTAGGTAGCCCCATGGGCAGCGTGTAGTGTATGTTAAAGGTAGGACTTGTACTTATGTGTTTTACATGTCCTGACAGTGAAAAACTGCCAAATTTGTTTTTCACTGTTGCAAGCCCTATCTCTCTCATATGTTAACATGGGGGCTGCCTTTAAATATTATCAAAGCTCAGATTCCCTTTTGGAGCAGATAGACATGTGGAGTTTGGAGTCCCTGAACTCACAATTTAAAAATACATCTTTTAGTGAAATTAGTTTTTAGATTGTGTGTTTGAAAATCCCACTTTTAGAAAGTAGGCATGTTCTTGCTCAAACCATTCTGTGACTCTGCCTGTTTGTGGATTCTGTTTGCACCTCTCCTCTAGAAAGTGACACACAGGGAGCTGGGGTGTAGTCTGCATATCCTGATGGGCCATCTGGGTTGAGGGGAGGGGAGGAGTGGTCACTTACACCTGAAAGGGCTGAGCCTGGCCTCACACAATGCAGTCTCCAACCCCCTGGAGTGTGTCTGGGGCCAGGCATGGACAAGGCAGGATATTGAAAACAAAAGAGACTTCTCTTTGAAGTAGGCCTACTTTAAAGTAGGCAGAAAGGGGTATAAGAAGAGCACCCAAAACCCCTAAAAATCAGATTACTTGTGGAACCAAGAGGAACTTCTGCCCGGGAGAAGAGCTTGAGAAGCTGGAGGAGGAGTTCTGCCCCTTTGACTGTGACTGTGCTTTGCTGGGTTGGTCTGCAGTAGATGCTTCTACCGGAGAGCGGACAAAGACTGACTTTTGTGTGACTTCCCACTGGTGAAGAATCTCCAAGGGCTTGAACTGAGCTTGCCTCCTGTTGCTGAAGTCTCAGGGACAACAAAGACTTCTCTCTGCCAGCACTTGGGCTTTGTGCTGAGAGTCCTGTCTGCCAGGTGGTGCCCTAACCTGTCTGTGGGTCCTTGAAAGGTGCAGCTGGTGGAAAAAGACAGAAATCCATGCAAAGGCCGCCGCGCAGGAAAACTTTTGATGCACCACCCACCTCGCGGCTGCTAAACGGCACATCTGCCTCCATCGCGGCTGGGTTATTGGCTGAAAAATGACGTGCAACACCCCCAGTGGCTGCTGTTAACGACACAAGCCCCCACACAGTACAGTTTCAACACAACTTCGCTGGACGCAGAAAATCAATGCAAAGCCTGTCCGGACCCGAGGTGCTAATCTGGGATCAACGCATCACTCTCTTGCGGGAGAGAAGAAAAGACGCACGCCGGCCCGACCGAAGGAGGAACAACTCATCGTCTTGCTTGCAAGTAAGAAATCAACGCATCGCTGGCCTGTTTTGACGCACACTCGTCTGTGCAGCTTTATTTTGATGCTACCTAGGTACTTTTGTGCAATAAAAGTGTTCTCACTGCTTTGTAAGGATTAAGACTCATTCTTTTTAAAAATCATAACTTGATTTGTGTATGTTGGATTTTTGTCATGTTGGTCTTGTTTTGTTTAGATAAATATCTCCTATGTTTCTAAACCTGCATTTTGTCGCTTTGTGGTGGTTTTACTGGGTTACTGTGTGTGTTGGTACAAATACTTTACACCTTGCTTCTGAAGTTAAACCTGCCTGCTCGTGCCAAGCTACCAAGAGGGTGAGCAGGGGTTAACTGAGGGTGATTTTCCTTTTCCCTGACTGCAGTGAAGGTCCTTGCTTGGACAGGGGGTAACCTGACTGCCAACCAAAGACCCCATTTCTAACATGGACAATGGTCAGTCAACGTCCTGGCCTGTATTCCGCCTGCAGGACATCCTGAGTCAGATAACCTGGTCCCAGAATCAAGTCCATTCTGGTATGCAGTCTATGTACTGGGGAATAGTAGGAGTATTCCCACTCCTGTGGGTTTTATAGGTGCCATATGTTGTGCAGTACTCTATTGGACATCCAGGAACGAAACCCATGTGACATAGTTCTGCTGGGTGTACTCAACAGTGGGGGGTGGGATCTATTCATTTCAACATCAGGCACGCAGTTAAAGTTAGTCCCCCAAATACAGGTAACGCAAGGGTCCTGGTAAATTGTGGGTGTGATGGATGTCAAAACATTTCTGTGCATCAAAATAAGAGCATATATGCTGGCTAGAGCTAAGGGCATACCATGCAGTGAGCCCTCCGCCAACACATATCTACCCTCCTTATATGTAGTGAAACACTCCAAAGTGTAAGGAACATCAGGAGCCACCCAGATGAAGACCACCCCTGGCAAATGCTGCTGTTGTGGTGCCATATACTTGCCCCCTCCATTTAGTTTTGAGTCTTTGCAATTCCCAATCCATGAGGTGTGTTTCCTGAAGTATTGCTATGTGTGCATTGTGACGTTTCAAGAATGTATCTATCCGATGATGCTTGGTCTGCGTCACCATGCCCCTTACATTCCGTGTTAACACGTTATATCGCATGACTCACATATGTGCGTGAACTTATAAATTGTGTTGTGTTCCTGGTACCAGTGTCCCACATCTGACGCGGTGCCACAATTAATTACATGAATAGGTCTGTACCCCTGATCCCCGTGTCCTCATCCCTCCATACTACCCGGCATCTGTATCAGGAACCGTGAAGGAACTTAAAGAACCACTATAACATCAAACTCCCCAGGCTGACAGCCAAGGGGCCCATAGCCACTACCCCTCCTTATAATCACAATGGGAACCAAAACCATTGGAGGTTTGAAAATTTCCATTCTGAGAGCCATGTAGGGGGTGTGAGTATTCAAGTGGGGCACACAAGTCCGTTCTAGCCCATTTCTAGTATAGTCATGCCCTCACTACCCCGGGACCCCATCGATCATAGGACTCTTGTATACATACAGTGACTGCTGGGACCCCTAGTTGCTTCTATGCCAGGTGATAGCAATTATAATGTCAAGTCACTGTTGAAGTCGTAAATCTGCAAGTAGGGCTGTGTTGAATGCTTATTCTGATAAGAGTGTCCGTCCATCTTGGCCTGACTATTTACTGGTTGCTGTGCGAAGGATGAAGCAGCACCTCCACCACTGTGGCGAGGCATCCATATTCGAGTGCCAATCAGTGCCAGATGTGGAAGTGAGATTAAAGATCATCTGCTGTGCATGGGGCGACATCTGGTCCCTTCAAAGAACTGATTGTCGTGCCGCTGGAATGTCCTACTGAAGAGTCGGTGTCCGAAGTGTGGTCCTCGCAGATGGCAGGGTATGTGCTCGATGTTTGTTGAGTTGCTTCGATTAGTGCCTGAGCCTGGCCCTCTGCTGCTTGAGCCTTTGTTGGGTGTGCCCTGGCTCCTGATCTCTTCTTACGCCGAGGTCAGGGAGTCAGCCACCCCTTGGACAGGGGTTCCCCTAGGGTCGAACGTGCCAGGGCCTTGGCACATAGCCATGTCCATGCATCCTCTGAGGTTGGGAAGATGTGCGTTTTCTCCCCATTCTCTACCCTTAGTCGTTCTGGAAAGAGCAGAGCATATCTTTTTTGTTTTGTTCCTAGAGGTGTTGCTTAGCCTCGACATGTGAGTTTCTCTTACACTGTACTTCCGTTATGTAGTCAGGACAAGCTGTGATGGTGGTATTTCCAACCATCCACGGACCCTTAGTCTGGAAGCACTGGAGGATGAGATCTCTGTCTCAACAATTGAGGAGATGGGCAATAAGTGGCTGAGGTGGGGCGCCGGTCGGTGATGGTCTGCCTGGTATCCTCTGTGCTTGCTTGATCGAAAAGAAGGCCATCACTTTGTTCCCTAGCACTCTGGTCTTCAACCAATGTTTAAGGAAGAGTTTGGCCTTAGGATCTTCTGAATGCTCCGGGAACCCCAGGAAGCAGACATTGTTCCACCAAGATCTTCCCTCTGCGTCTTCAGCCCTGTGGTGTAAAGAGGATAGCTCCACTTGTAATTGCAATATCTGAGTCTGAAGTTCTTGAACCGTTGGTGCAAAATTGCTAGGGATGACTCAGTATCATCCACTGTGCCTGCCATTTTACGGTGGTCCACACAGAGTAGATTGACTTCCTGCAACACAGTATCGATTTTAGTCTCTAATGCAGTTTTAGTGTCCAGGACAGCTTTGAGGAGCTTCTCAAATTGTACAGAGTGAGCTTAGATTGTATTATTCATATGTTGGAGAGTGGCAGTGCCATCCTAGGAGGCCGCTGATGACACAGGAAGAGGACTGGGAGAGCCTTGTGGCTTTAGGTTTCACCATAATGGTGTCCAGTGGGTGCAATTGACATCTGGATACCTGGTAGTACCAGGACTCATATCCCAGGCCTGGTGTTGTGGCCAAGTGAGCGGCACCCGGGGAGAGTGGGCAGCGTCACTTAAGCTGCATCAATCTGCAGCCACAGCCACTTCCAGGGGTCAGGACTCAAGGCAAGAGGACCAGTGTGTCCAATGCCCCAGGTGGTGGAGCTTCCGGACCCCAGCACCCACCACAACCACACTGGTGTGCAGGGCAGCGGGCCTGTATCCCAGGTGTACTTATCTTCCTGGCTACTGTGGGCAATCCTTGTGGACCTAAAGCAAGTAATCCCCCTGGTGGTCCCTCAGGACTAACAACATTAACATCAGCGCTGGTTATGTTCAGGATGTTCTGTTGATCCGCTTCAAGGAGTGTCAGTGAAAGTGACTGCCATCACCAAACGCTAATTGTGTGTTGAGGAGAGGCAGTCCAGGTGGGCGTTCAGACCCCAGATGATATTATATTAGCTATATTGGGCAACCCTCCTCCACTGAAGGGGATCACGGCTCCTGCGGCCTATGCGGTTTGGCGGTCCATGGCGGCCCCGCCTGTGACACGTACCCAGAGCCAAGGTACATGCATAGCCCAGTGGGTGGGCCGTGCCACTGCTCACAATCCTATTTAGGGCCCCTGGCAGAAGCACCAGGTCCTCCCCAAGGCATCACCTCCTGCTCACCATACGTCTCGCACGGCGCCGGTTCCTCTCCATCACCTCCAATAAAGCCCTCTCTCCTGTCACTGTATCGCTCAACGGTCTGTGGCAGGCGTTGGCTCCACCATCTCCGCAGGCCCTCCGTCTGCAGCTCAGACCCATGGTGATCTCTTCACTAGTGTCCCTGTCCTCAGCTCTCCGACACAGAAGACAGCATCCAGGCCCCAACGCACCGCTATGTGCAGCCGGAGAGGGCCACTGGCAGCGATTCTGCCGTGACCACTATCGCCGTCTCACCACGCCACCAGGTCGGGGGGGCCAGCGAGTTCGACAGGCGACCTAATTACTGCCTGGGATCCAGGTGGGATTATTGCTGCAGGATATTGTTCGGACCAGGATTGGACCTAGGTGTGAAGCATCCCCTCCGGTCGCCATCTTGGCCATACCCCATATCTGTGTCATTTATTCGATTGTCCTAGTGCATCTCCCCCAGTGTCACCCTGTCAGTGCATGTGTCCCTGCATCCTCATCTGGCTTAATATTTAGAAGCCAAGGTTGCTGTCCTTATGTCAGTGCCATGGATTTAGCAGCTGTGTCCCAGAGCCCCTGTCCCAGTGCCCTTCTTCCAGATGCATTGCTGGTACTACCGAGGTTGGCACACTGTCCTTATTTAATGTCATCTGTGGGGTTTCGCGATGCCCCCTTTTCTTTACAAAAATAATTTTAGAGAATTTCTTCTCTTTTTTTTACTTTGCTTCTGGCAGTCACATTTGAGGTCGGACAAAGCCTGATTATCTTCCTATAGAAGGTAGCTGATGTGCTGCCATAAAGTCCGTCGTTTGCTCTTTATGGCGTGGCATTCCTGTAGGGCAGGAAATGAGCAAACTAATGTGAAAACATAGGTAATTAGCCCCGACCCTGCAAAATATACTAAAACGCCTAACAGCTGTTGGCTAATTGAGCTAATTAGAACAGTGTATGCAGCATATTAGAAAGGCCGTCGCTACAACTGTTAGCATCGCATGACGGATGGTTTCTGCCAAAACTCAGTGAGTGGAAAAGAGTGAACTTTGATACTGAAAAATCACTAACCCTGGGACAGCCGGTTCTGTTACCTTAGTCACCTGAACTTCGATCAGCTTGAGCCTGTGGGATGCAGAGTCTAACGTTTGGGGGTCATTGATATATGCCAATTTTTTTCGGATAATGATCACATAATTGCCTATGTTTAATGTCAATTGCCTTGCCTCTTTTTGTTCTTCCAATGGCATTGCTGTATTGCTGTGAAGGATACTATCTTTGTAGCCCCCCCCCCGACACATTAGTCTGACACTGGTAAGAAAATCGTAAGGACCTAGGGATGTGAAAAGATCCGACCTTTGGAAATCTGAGGTGCAATAAAGAGGGTGCCTCTGTGAGTCTGAAATAGTGTACTCGGAACAAAATGTTTGTCGTGGTTTCCTTTGCTTGATAGTACGTAGGACAATCTCTTATTTCTTCACTAATACCTTGGATCGCCATTGACTAATGTGTCCAAACTTTTAAAGGGAGAGATAAAGGGGCATATTTATACTCTGCTTGCGCCGAATGTGCATCCAAAATTTTGACGCACATTCGGCGCAAACCCTGCCCCATATTTATACTTTGACGCCCGACCCCGCAGACGTCAAAATCCCACCATGTGCGTCACTTTTTGGAAGGGGGAACCAGTCTTGCGTTAAGTATATGTAAGGTAGGCGTTCCCTTCCAAAAAATGACTTTAAGGCCTTTGCGCCTTATTTATACTCTGGTGTCATTTTGACGCACAGGAGGGGGTGGGTCTTAAAAAACGGCGCACACCCTGATGGGCGCCGTTTTTTAACGCCTGGGTCAGGGCAGGTGTTAACGGACCTGTGGGCTCAGAAGGAGCCCAGAGGTGCCCTCCCCTGCCCCCAGGGACACCCCCTGCCACCCTTGCCCACCCCAGGAGGACACTCAAGGATGGAGGGACCCATTCCAGGGAAGTTGAGGTAAGTTGGGGTAAGTATTTTTTTTGTTTTTTTTAAGTGGCATGGGGGGGCCAGATTTGGGGCCCCCTACATACCACTATGCCCAATGACCATGCCCAGGGGACATAAGACCCCTGGGCATGGCCTTTGGGCAAGGGGGCATGACTCCTGTCTTTGCTAAGACAGGAGTCATGTCGATGGAGGGTGTGCGTAAAACAAAATGGCGCAAGTCCGGTTTGAGGCCTGATTTTTGCGTCAGACCCGAAGTGCACCATATTTTGACGCACAACCCCCATTTTCCCATACGCCGGCGCTGCCTGGTGTGAGTAATTTCTTTGGACTCAGCCAGTCCGCACCGCCGGCTAACGTCATTCCATAAATAAGGCGCCCGCATGGCGCGTTGGAATGGCGTTAGCTGGCGGTAAAAATTTTTGACGCACAACTGAGTTGGCGCAGTTGTGCGTCAAAAGGTATAAATATGGACAAAAGTGTGTTTACTTTGATCTTACCAAAACGTGAAAATTGATTAGGAGAGCAACACTGTAAGGAAGATGCCAAAACTCTACATTTGAGTCCTTCTCTGGGACCCAATGGTTTTGCCCTTTGGCAAATCTCCCACGAACGCTACCCCACTACCCACGGCTGCAGATGTGTGCAGGAGGGATTGGCTATTGAGCCTGGTCTTCTTCAGCCAGGTCCTGCACCTGGCCTCTTTTGCAACACTTTGCTGTCTGCAGCCTTGAAGCATCCGCAGTTTGGAAGACTACAGGCCACACGTCTAAACTCCTCTGCACCCAGTCTCCACTACACTGTATTGTAGATGTGCATGTTTTTCACCATTTGTAGCAAGCTCTGGTTCCAGGTCCTCCACCACACTCCATATAGCAAAATTAGATGGTATGTCCTTCAGCAATGCACACCACTCTGACTGTACAACTGGGCATGTAAATAGATCCTGTGCCAACCTGTGAGTCACCATAGCAAAGCCCATATTTATGGAAAGTTAGCACCCTCTTAGTGTCATTTTTTTTATGCTTAAGCGGCACTAACTTAACTCCATATTTATATTTTGACGCTAGATCCATCTTGCGTCTAAATAAAAGAGTCAGCGTCACTTTCTGGAAGCGGCAACCTACCTTGCGTCTCATTGTGACAATGATATGCAAGGTAGGCATCCCCTTCCAAAAAATTACGCTAGCCCTCTTGTGCCATATTTACCTCCTGACACAAAAATGACGCACACCAAGAAAGTGAACAGCAAAAATGATGCTAAGTGCGATTAACATCAAAAGTTAATGCCTGGTCAGACCCAGCGTTTAAAAGAGGCCCACACACCACCACCTAAGGAAAACACACTGTAGTAGCATTTGCAGGCTCTAGGACAACATGGAAGTGGTACTGCTCCAGCTTGGCATACGCCACAGATGTCAGCGAAGACAGCAGGTCCCTCCACCACCACCGCAGCAACACAAAACACCACCACAGAAGCCACAAAGGCAGCGCAGAAGGCAGGAGAGGATCTTCAGACAGCAGGTAACCATCCTTGGGCTCAGGAAACAAGATGTCATCAAGATGTGAGGACTGAACCGGGAGTCCACTATACGGCTGCTGCACCACATTGTGCCACACATCAATGCAAAGGTGCAAACTCCTACAAATATTCCATCTATGACAAACCTCCTCACTGTCCATCATATGCGGGCATCTGGATCTTTTCAGATAACAGGCTTACGAGTGGGTGGTATCTCCCAGCCATCCTTGTTGGTCTTCCTACCTAAGGTCCTGGACACAATCATACACCTCACACCTCACCACATCTGCTTCCCAAACACCCAACAACTGAAGCAGGAGACCAAGCAAGGTTTCTACCTAATTGCTGGGTTCCCACATGTGCTGGATGTAATGGAGTGCACCCGTGTCCAACTGGTGCTATCTGCAGCAAACAAACATCTATAGAGGAACTGCAAGCACACCCATTTGATCAATGTGCAGGCCATTATGGACCACCATGGGCTCTACACTAACATCCTAGCAAAATATCCCAGCAGCGTCCATGATGCCTACATATTTCCCCATTCCACTCTCAACAAGCGGTTCCAGGGTGGGCAATATGGCAATGGGCTACTCGGAGGTAAGCCACCATACCAATCAGTACACACACAACACACCAACCATGTGGGGCAAACAAGACATACACCACACCAAATACACATGGGAAGGGGAACACAGTTGTACAGAGATGATGCCATTACCATTGTGTCGCACACATAGGAATACAAATTAACCTGCCATGAAATACCATGGTACAGAATCATAAGAAATGGTGCAGCACCTACTCCAGTGCCACCTCACATGTGCCCCTTAGCGCCCCATAATACCATCATATGTGTGACATATACAAGAAACCATCCACCATGGTGCAGAGTTTGTGCAAAACTGTAAGGATCATGGATGCCATAGTAGGACTCTGTAGGAGTATAGAGGACATACCTGACCTTTCAAGCACCGTACATAGGGATCCATGTAAAAAAATAAGTGTACCCCCTCCCAAAGCCTGCACTGTGCATGTGTTGAAAGTGTCTGTGATAAATCATGTATTGGAAGCTAGAAGATTCTACTGCACCAAATTAGATCATCCTCCACCCTGGTACACTTCATTGCTGGCACAACCATCATCTGCCACAAAGGGTCACTAAGTGTTGCACTGCATGCGTACTGCCACATGGTAAAATGGAGGGCACATTTGGCTTTGTAGGGCTAACATGGTGTCTATGCATCTGACACTACTGTAGTGCAAGGAGTTGGTAGGTTCCATCCAACAATAGGACTCTGCCTCAAATATGGACTACACACACCACATCTTTACAATGGTTTGACCATCACTTTGGAATTAATGTAACAATTCCCAGGTCCCTGAGCCACAACCCACGATGGTCATGTCCATCAACACAGACCTATTAAACCATTTCACAAAAACAGGGACATACACTATACCACAAGCAAGTCTGAGTCACCACTCCACCTACAACTAACAACTGCCATGGTATATTCCAAACCACTATCAAGCTTTACCAACACATGTTCTCAAATTCCTTTGCAGCTGAGCAAGGTTACGGCATACAGCCATGGGTAATTACTCAATTTGCCTAACCCACAATGGTGGAAGAGAGTGCATATAACGAAAGGCTCCGAAGAACACACAATGCGGTGGAGAGGAGATTTGGGCTTCTGAAGTCATGGTTCAGTTGCCTGGCCCTGACAAGAGGAAGCCTCTTGTATGCTCCAGCACTGGTATGTAAAATCATACTGGCATGTGCAATCCTCCATAATATTTGTATAAGAACAAATGTTCCCTGGGATGAACAGGTTGACGTCCCCAACGAGGAGGAGGATGATAATGTTGCAGAAAATTTGGAGAGGGAACCACAAAACACTGCTGCAGGAGTTCGCTGGAGGCTCCACATACTACAGAACTTTTAAACACAGTGATTGGACTATCATCATCACGTTGTGAATAGCACCAGTAAATGACTTTGCACCTGAATCTCCTCGGTATACTCATTCTCCACTACATATACCATTGGAATAAAACTCAAACCTCAGGGAGCAGGTAAGAAACACAATAGTTACAAGTATGGTAGCAACATTGTTTGTGATGTAAGAGGGTCTACTGCCTCCATTTCACATATCAGTGACACAGAATTCACAGGCATGTGAATCCTGAAGGCCTAGATCCATGCACCACAACATATAACGTGCCATTGATTGGGCAAGGTGCTAATTCCTAGCCCTTTCCCCACATCATCACCACACCTACCAGGATGTATGCAAGTGGGCACACATAAGGTAGGGGCTGTGATCCAATGGTATTTAAGTAATGTACAAACTGAACACTGTCACATCTCAAGGTGTTTGCTGCTTTGCCTGCACAGTGCATGTGTGACATGGGCGGACATCATTGGTAACTATGGACCTTCAGTAACTATACAGGGATTGTAAACAATCTTAGAGGCAGAGTCTGCACTGTGTATCCATGGGATTATGTCCTGCCTCTGCCATCGGGCACAACCCTGACACATGGTGGGCTGTACCTCACATATGGCACCCACACATTGGCTGTGGAGTGGGCAATGGGTTGCCAGACAAATGAAGCAGCTATGGTTTGTTAAATCACTATTCAAACATATAACCCTTTGTCACGATCTAAGAATCAAATGGGACAATGCACCACCACATAAATGTCTAGGTGGGATGTAGGCAGATTGTGTTACACTCCCCATGTATATAAGATGCACGCTTTTCACACAAATCTGCTGTCTTGACACACACCTACAGCAATTCCAGATAAACATGTGAAGACTGATATACAGGTGTCTGTTCTAGGTAGCAAAGGGTTGGCTAGTACCAACAATGGTTGACATGTGTCAGCATGGTTTCCTAGTATGCTCTGTATAACAACATCACACAGCACATAGACATACACACCACTCATTGTCACTCACACACCAGAACAAGAGCAAGGTAGCAACAGTTACAAATTACCCCATACATGTTTTTGGGCTCCAACATGGCAATCAGGCGTGGGATGTGCAACTATGTCCGACAATGTCCAAAAATATCAGAGACCCATCAGAAAAAATTAATGGGAGTAGAAATAGCCATATATGTTGTATTTGGCTTATGAAAAAAGCACTGAGATGACTTTACACATCAACATAATTCAGTCTTGGTAAGAGTTACCTAGGTTGTGGCATGCAGGAATAAATGCATACCCATGTTCAACAGAGGAAGTCGATGGAGATCTGAGAGATACCCAGAGATACTTGGAAATACAACATGGGAGGTCACTTGGAGTCAACACAAGTGCTGTGGCAGGTGTAATGTCATGTGTGCGTGGCACTCATTAGATCTCACAAGTACTGGCCATTGGGACAGTAACTATCATGTAGCCAGTTGTAGAAGATATGTACATCTACAATTTACACAAGTCACAGGTTGCATCCTGTCCATGTATGACCAGAAAAGGTTGGGTGTGGAAGAAGTGTACAAAGTGTAAGCAGCCTAAAGAAAGGGAGCAATGTAGGAGACAAAATATACCTTACAAGTAATGCAGTAAAACATGGAGAAGAAACACATATAGACCAATACTGACTGTGCAACACATCAATGTCTACATGTGAACATTCAATATATGTACGGAGAAGGTGGCCAGGTCAGTACATAACACAGTCATGGTTGCACACTACCATAACCTGGTAGTTGCCAATCACATGCCAACATGACAGGAGGCAGTGACAGATAACAACATCTGTACCCTGGCACGTTCCCAAAATAGAAGTCACAAAGAGATACAACTCCTAACCAAGCTACCCATGGAAATTACTAAGGACATCAAATGAGGAGACATGTCCAACACGTGCAATTACCCAGTCCTCTGTATATGAGAGGGGAAGGCTGACATCAAGTACCACAGAGGAAAATGTGATATTCCGGTCCATTTGATCATTATTGTGCATGTGTCTGTCTGCAGGGGAGTGTGCATTGGTCTGATGGTTATCACCAATGAATAGGCTAGATCCCCACTCAAAAAACCCTCATACCACTGCTCTGGCTACATAAACGCATGACCTATTCAGGGGCATGATGCTTGTGCACAGTGGCCTGAGTAATCTGGAACTTATTAACCTTCCCATTCACATGCAACCGTGGGTTTGTGTTGCCATACAAACTCTCACTGTAGTGATGAAGATTAAGCTGCCATCTATGCCAGACTACAACACTACTAACCAGTGGTATGCCATTATATGGGACAGTCATAGCAAACATGATATGGACAAATGTGAGTGCCTAGTTGGTGGCATGCACACATATACCACATATATCACCACACATGTACCACTTAAATGGCTCAGGCATAGTAATATGTATAGAATGCTGAAAAAAGGCAACCTACCACCCATGTAAGGGCACCTGTATCACAAGATCACTGGCTGAAATAAATGACCTTCACATGTGTTCTGACATACAGAAACATAGGTGGCATTGAAATGACTACACAGGCATTTGAAAAAAGTCCAACATGTGTCCATGCTGGAAGATAGATATGTGAGGTTTCACATTCCATGATCACACCACTGTGGTCATATGTCACTGAAATGACACTACAAATATTTTTACACAAACTGCATATATCAACCTTCAGTGACACATGTTCATACCATCTCCTGCAACTAAGATGCATGGGGAACTATATGTCACACATGTAGCAGAGCATCATGGAGGCAAAACCAACAACACACCGCAGAGTGGACACACATGCACACGCAAATTGCCAGGGGTAACATGATGTCAACCCAAGCCTAGTTCACTGCATCCCCTGAGTACAATTTGTCATGGCTGTCGCATGCCTTACCATGTTTTGGACATCATATATTTTGTGTTGTTGGTATGTGTACATTTGTGCTAACATGTATGTGGACACAGTGTAGCTACACATATGCACAAGCTATAAGTCATCGTATGCAGCAGACACATAAACAAACATGTTGGTTCAACATACCAATGTCAGCGTAAAGATATGACTGGATAGTTACACACATGTAGCCACACCTTAATGACAACATTGTTGCATAGCCCATGTGACATTTTATGTGAATCTTGGTGCACTCAAGGCCTACACTGCAAAATTCCACACATTCCATTTCCATCATGCATCAAACATTTAGGATAGAAACGGCACAAATAAATACTCTGCAATGGCAGAAAAATTACACCTGGCCTCTGAGTGTCTATCACACGTCCACAGGTCTTTTCACGCACAATGGGAAAATTTTTCCACATGACCATCATGCGTCAAATATATATACGAAAATGCTTAAACATCATACTTTTTTCCTCAGCAAAAAGACGCCTGGCCCATGAATGTCTATCAAACATCTACAGGGCTTTTCACGCACAATTGCAAAAAATCAATGCATGACCGTCATGTGCCAAAAATTTATACACATACGCCTATACCATACTTTTCTCTAGAGCAAAAAGACGCCTAGCCCCTAAGTGTCTATCACTCGTCCACAGGCCTTTTTACGCACAATGGCAAAAATCAACACATGACCGTCAAATAAAACGACGCATGACTGTAAATGTGACGCATAGGCACAGGAAGTGAAGAAACAGGACATCTTGTCTGCATACATGGTACAGTGAGTCCACTTTCAGTTTCACTCCACAGTCTTATTGTCTGTGACTGTGTGGGGGGAGGGTGGAGCAGGTGATGTTGGTAATTTGGAGTAACTGGAGTGTTTTGTGCTGTGTCCTGTAGCTGTTGTGTATTTTTTGTCTTTTAATCAGTCTTTTGTATTGTAATTGTTCTGTATCTGTCACTGCATTGTGGGGTTGTTGTCTGGGGTAGGATAGTGTGTTGAGTAGTTGGGGTAGATGGGGTAGTGTTAGGGTATTTTGTTTATGCCAACTGCATTTGGACCCTGTTTTTGCTGTTTTTGTTACTCTGTGTACTTTACCACTGCGATCCAGTGCTAAAGTGCAAGTGCTCCTATGTAAAATGTGTGTGTAATTGGATTTCCATGATTGGCACATTTGATTTACTGGTAAGTCCCTAGTACAGTGCACTAGAGGTACCCAGGGCCTGTAAATCAAATGCTACTAGTGGGCCTGCAGCACTGGTTGTGCCACCCACATTAGTAGCCCTGTAAACATGGGTCAGACCTGCCACCGCAGTGTCTGTGTGTGCAGTTTTAAACTGCCAATTCAACTTTCCCCACTTGCCATGCCTAAACCTTCCCTTTTCTTACATGTAAGACACCCCTAAGGTAGGGCCTAGGTAGCCCCATGGGCAGGGTGCAGTGTATGTTTAAGGTGGGACATATACTAACGTGTTTTATATGTCCTGACAGTGAAATACTGCCAAATTCGGTTTGCATATCTCTCGCATAGGTTGACTAGGGGGTTGACTTTAAATATTATTAAAGTGCAGATTCCCTTTGGGAGTAGATGGACGGTTGGAGTTTGGGGTCTCTGAACTTACAATTTAAAAATACATCTTTTAGTGAAGTTGGTTTTGAGATTGTGTGTTTGAAAATGCCACTTTTAGAAAGTAGGCATTTTCTTGCTTAAACCATTCCGTGACTCTGTCTGTTTGTGGATTCCCTGTCTGGGTTAGTTTGACAGTTGGGCAGTTTGCACCTCTATCTAGACACTGACACAAAGGGAGCTGGGGTGTAGCCTGCAAATCCTGATGGGCCATCTGGTCTAGGGGAAGGGGAGGAGTGGTCCCTCACACATGAAAGGGCTGTGCCTGCCCTCACACAATGCAGTCTCCAACCCCCTGGTGTGTGTCTTGGGCCTGGCCTGGGCAAGGCAGGGTCTCACAAACAAGACAGACTTTCCTTTGAAGTAGGCCTACTTCAAAGGAAGAAAGGGATATAAGAAGAGCACCCAAAAACCCTGAAAATTGGATCACTTCTGGAATCAAGAGGAACCTCTGCCAAGGAGAAGAGCTGAAAAGCTGAGGAGAAGGGCTGCCCTGCCTGTGACTGTGCTTTGTGGAGCTATCCTGCAGTTGCTGCTTCTGCCTGTGAAAGGGGACAAAGACTGGACTTTGTTGTGCATTCCCTTTTGTGAAGAATCTCCAGGGGCTTGAATTAAGCTTGCCTCCTGTTGTTGAAGTCTCAGGGCCATCAAAGACTTCCCCTGTCAGCACCTGGGCTCAGTGCTGAGACTCCTGCCCTGCCAAGTGGTGCCCTATCCAGTTCCTGGTCCCTTGAAAGGTGAAGCTGGCAGACAAAGACTGAAAATCCACGCACAGACAGCCGTGCAGGGAAATTTTCGATGTATCTTCCTTGACGAGGCTGATAAACGACACGCCGACGACTTCGCGGCTGAAATAAACACTCCACCTGCATCGTGGCTGGAAGATCGACTCAACGCTGCTGGAGAAACAACACACGACACCTGCTAACGGAGGCTGATAATGACGCAAACCCCATGCAGCGCAGTTTTATGATACCTTGATACCTGATTTTCAATGCAACATCGCTGGGTGTGGGAAAGCAACGTAAAGCCTACCCGGACCTGAGGTGCCTGTCCGGATCAACGTATCGGCCTCTTGCAGGAGAGGAAAAACGATGCATGCCGATCTGACTGGACTTTTTCGACGCACACTCACCTGTGCTGCTTTATTTTGATGCTATCTAGCTACATTTGTGAAATGACAGCATTGTCACTGTTTTCTAAGGATTAAAACTCTTACTCTTTGAAAATTCATAACTTCACATGTGTATGTTTGATTTTGGTAGTTTTGGTCTTGTTTTGTTTAGATACATTTTTTCTACCTTTCTAAACCTGTGTTGTGTCATTTTGTAGTGTTTTCACTGAATTAATGTGTGTGTTGGTACAAATAATTTACCCATTGCTTCTGAAGTTAAGCCTGCCTGCTAGTGCCACGCTACCAAGGGGGTGAGGAGGGGTTAACTGAGGTTGATTCTCCTTTACCCTGACTAGAGTGAGGGTCCTTGCTTGGACAGGGTTAACCTGACTGCCAACTAAAGACCCCATTTCTAACACATACCAAGTCCATTATTTGCATATGCATGACAGGTGCTGATATGATTGAGTGCAGCATGTCATTTAAGGATATGGATATGTCATATGCTGCCTGTATGAAGAGCCCCAGTGCCAGCTTAGGGCTGCTATTATAATGTAAAACAATGAAGCTGAGGCAGGGCAGATGTGCCATCTTCCCTGAACAACCATTATAAAGTGTTGTGATGCATGCATAGGGCAACTCTGTTTTGAGCGCACAACATGAGGCCTGTGCCATGCATCATTTATGGGAGGGAGGCCCAGCACCTGCTTAGGGGACAAATGTACAAACCTCTGGGAAAAATTAGAAATATCGAAATACCATTTTTCATGTACTTTGAACTGCTGCTGAGAGCAGGTGTTATAAGGGGACATATAATTGTATCTGATGGGCCCTATGTACACAGCAGAAGTTGTGAAGATCTGTTTTGTTGCAACTCCTGCTGAGTACATCAATTACCTCCACATCAATTGATGCAGTTGGATCCTACCTGCATCATGCTGTGTTTTAATTCTCATTGGCAGGTATAAGGGGTCCATTGAGGGCCACAAGGAAAGTGTGCTGCACCACTTTCATCCCATCTGCCCCTTTGTGTCATTGGCCAAGGCCATGTAAGGAAGCTTGACTATGCCCTAGGTCCAGGCTACTAGCACTTTCCTCTTCCTGTACATTGTGTATCACATACACCCCAACCTATGTACACATGTGCTGATTTAGTACTACAGACCTGCTGCATCTTACTGACAGCATGGGGCTGTCCTATATCTGCTCCATCACTGGCACATTACTCAGAAACCTGCACCAACACTTGCATCCTTGGACCACAGAGCAAGTGTGTGTGAGTTGAGGCATATGTCTATGTGTATGTTCTTATCCCTTCCTGGACAAATAACGGTATACCATGCCAACAATGACTGGCTACACAGTATTGGCAATACATCTGTAATTTCAATCAATCGATGTGCAGGTAGGTACAACTAAATAAACATAAGTAAACTCCCATGGCATTATTGCTTGTGTGTGTGCCTTGTGATGGCACACACATATTATTAACTACAAACAAGGATGTACCAAAGCATTCCTCAACACATTGCAATACCCACACAACCCCTGGGAAGTTGTTCATCAGTTTGCAGTGACAATGAGGTAGATGTCTACAGCATCTGGGGCAGGCTCAAAAGCTATGGGTGTCACAATGGGATGGCCACGGCAACAACCATTGCATGCCCCTCAGATCCAGTATACAGTGTCATGTAGTCCCATATGTTCATGGAGGTGTAAAGCTAACAAACACCTGTATGACAATACCATGTATATATGGTGCAGTGAAAAGCACCACAGGAGTGTATGGGAAAGTGATGCTTTGTAGGTGCCTGGGTCTCTATTATCTGAGACTATGGACCTGATTCTGACTATGGCGGACGGCGGAGGCCGTCCGCCATAGTCCCGCCGCCAAATGACCGCACCGCGGTCAAAAGACCGTGGCGGCCATTCACACATTTCCTCTGGGCCGGCGGGCGCTCTCCAAAAGAGCGCCCGCCGGCCCAGAGGAAATGCCCCTGCAACGAGGACGCCGGCTCAGAATTGAGCCGGCGTAGTTGCAGGGGTGCGACGGGTGCAGTTGCACCCGTCGCGTATTTCAGTGTCTGCAAAGCAGACACTGAAATACTTTTTGGGGCCCTCTTACGGGGGCCCCTGCAGTGCCCATGCCATTGGCATGGGCACTGCAGGGGCCCCCAGGGGCCCCGCGGCACCCCCTACCGCCATCCTGTTCATGGCAGGTTTCCCGCCATGAACAGGATGGCGGTAGGGGGTGTCTGAATCCTCATGGCGGCGGAGCGCGCTCCGCCGCCATGGAGGATTCCCCCGAGCAGCGGAAAGTCGGCGGGAGACCGCCAACTTTCCGCTTCTGACCGCGGCTGACCCGCCGCGGTCAGAATGCTCGTGGGAGCACCGCCAGCCTGTTGGCGGTGCTCCCGTGGTCGGTGGCCCTGGCGGCCACCGGCCGCCAGGGTCAGAATGATCCCCTATGTGTGATTGACTGATTATAGATGTTTGTCAATTGGCCTGATCTAGCACTAGGTTGACTTGCTCACTCAGCCTAACAAGTTGAAAGTAAACTATGTTGTCCATTAACTGATATGTATAAATATCACTAAGCAATGTTTTCCATTCATGTATTGCAGGTGGACCTCCACCCTACACTGTTGGTGAGGACGGCAGATTTAAAGACCCCAATGCAGCCAGTAAGTGCCCCCTTGTGTGTCATATGTGCCAGTCCATGGTTTGTTGTGAGTCAGTCTGATGTGTGGAATGCTATTAATAATGGTTTTACCTAACCAATGATATGATATCATTGAAGTTAGGATGGTGACATCATGTCTGTTGGAATGTTGAACATTGAGAATGGCTTGGTTGTAGCACAAGGGGCAACGTGTGCTGGCAAGGAATTGTGGGTATTAGGAAATGGAATGCCTGGCCACATATTCATTGATGGCTATCATGATAGGTCTCAGAGCAGCTGTTTATGTAAATACAACTTTGTCACAGCACTATTGACAGCACTGTGTGCCACACATAGCTTACACTTACTCACAAGACGGTACAGATGTAGGTTATTTATAGAGGTCTCTAGGGGGCCTATGTAGAAGACACTTGCACCACAGTTGCCTCAGTACCCTTCAGATATAAGTTGAGGCTGTAGTACTGTAAGGACCCACATTGTGTTGGACAACAGTCAGTAGTGTACACAATTAGGAGACAACTCAGCTCCAGATGGTTGTGGGAAAAGTCTATGAATTGTCCCAAGCTATATCTCAGCAGAATTCCCAACATGGTTCTGCCACCATGATATTTGTGAGGGATGTAGGTCACATCACATATAATGTAAATGCTGAGTGTGTACATGGTACTTTGATGATGTCTGACATGCATGTGCACATGATGTTCAATATATAAGAATACTGTAGCAGCACCCAGTGCAGTTCCAGACTCGCTGTGGCCCTAAGGGCACCCATACAGCCACCATGTATATGTCGTTTTACACATGTAGCACACCATAGCACAGGGTAGGGGGTGTTAGTTCTGTAATGTGTAGACAATTTTGATGTGCAAGTCAGGATTTGCCCAAACTTTCTGGGGACATTGCATCATTTGTACATGTGGGCACACCATGAGCAATGGTGTGCCCCCTTGTAACTTATGCTCAGACCAGGCCTTAAATGAGGACACATGAATGAAGAGTTACAAAGCCTTAGAACAGCCGGTGGGAAGTTTCTAGACACTCTATCAGATGCCCCCCATCTTGCATCCATGATGGCTGTTCAAGCCTTGATATTTCACCAGGGGTGTCAAAGTGGAGGACTGCATGTAAAGCCCCCCTTATGGACAAGGAGACATGAAATCCAGACTTGTTGGGGCATGTGATCCTCACAAGTTTGATAACACAAATGTTGATTAAGGACAAATTAGTCCACTCACCTCTGGGCCCTGATGGTCAACAGGGGATAGCCGTCATCCCAGTGACATATACATGATACCGTAGATGGCTGGTAGGAAATAGTCATAGATGAGGAGTAAGTCATTGTTGAGGAATGTGTGGTGGACTACATGTGTCATCTGCAGATGCAGTGTACATTGTATGTCGGCTCAACCTCCACCCAATGAAGTATGTGATGCTTGATTCTCATCATTTTTCAGCTGCCAATATGACACCTGAGCAATGGCTTGCATACCACAAAAGAAGGTACAGGCATATTTTGGAAGTGGATGCCACATACCACAGGATGGGAAGGAGGTTCCACAAGGAAAAGGCCACTGGGGAATGGCCACAGCAGCTGCAGAAGAAGAAGGACAGTTTGGTAAAAACATCAGGGACCTAGGGGGCCTCTGCAGGTCCAAGCCCCTCCACGTCTGCTGCACCTGTAAGAAGCCAGACACCTGTGCAGCCACCTGCTGTGGGCATGAGTACCCAATATGAAAGGGACATGAGACGGGACATGGGTAACATAATGGCCAGACTGGACAGGTTGGAGAAGGAGAGTGCAGACAACAAGAAGATGTTAAAGTTCATCAAAAACAAAGTGTAAAAAGCTAGTTCCACAGCCTCCCAGTTCCTCCCCCTCCCTTTTACTGTTGTAAATAGTTTTAGATTGTTAGATTGGGTTTTAGATGGGTAGTTTTAGGCTAGTGTAGTAGGGTAGGCATAGGTTAGATTAAGAATAGGTGGGGGTTAGTACTTTTTATTTAATGGAGGGGGGTCCATGTTGGGATATTTGTGTATAAAAACCAATATATATATATATATATATATATATATATATATATATATATATACATATATATATATATATATATATAAATACCAAGAAATATATATTTGTTAAGGCCATAGGTTAAGGTAGTACATGTGTAGTCGTAGTTTATGTTGTCGTGCTTGTATCTTGTCTCTTAAGGGGGATGGGGAGGCAATGTTTAGAGTGGGGTGTTACATGTGTAAGTTTATTTTAGATTAGGTTAGATAAGTGTAGTTGTAAGTTAAGTTAGTTTAGGTCAGTTTAGTGTAGGGTAGTTTTTAGGCTAGGATTAGGTATATGGTTAATCATATTTTACAATAAATCCTGTTAGTATAAGACTAGTTTCTTTCGAAGTTGATTGAGTGTCTGGGGGTTCTCATGTGTGCACTGGCCAAGTTGGAGGAATGGCCTAGGGTATGCTTACTGTCTGATTTCCAAGGATTACCAAGTGCATCCCCTATGACCAAGGAGGTGTCAGATTGGCTGCCAAATAACATCATCTACTCTATACGTTTGCCATCCACTGTTCCAGCCATTCACAATGTGTATGTATACTTTAACTTGTATGTATGTCATTGGTGGGGTCTTGCAGTTTCATTGTTGGCAAGTGAGGCACATTTGACAACAGGCAACATTGGAACTGTATCCTGCAACACTGACAGGTGCCCATCACTGACAAGGTGATGCAGCTCCACTTTCCTTAAATTCGGGTCCAAGTCTGGAAACAGTTAACAGATCAAGTTAATTCTTTGTGGCCATTATTCAATAAAAAAAACGCAAAATACCATGATTGCTGGGTATTGGGTTGCAGAACATGGTGTAGGCTGTAGGCAAAGACCATGGGGCAGATTTGTCAATCTTTCAAGCAGTGCAACCCAGAAAGCCAAGTTGCTGCTCTGCATAAAAGGGAAAGGGCAGGAATTTGGTGTTTTTACCATTTATGACACATTCCTGTCATTATGTAGTGCTGGCACACTTTTCGCTGCCTAGCACCAACACAGGCACCCTTGCGTCATGTTTGCAAATGTGCCTGCATTGAAGGAAGGATTGTTTTAATGCAGGACACCTTCCTCAACAGTAACAATCTTTCGAGGCGTTTTCATCTTTCTATGTGTGCTGCAAAATGCAGCACACTTAGAAAGAGGAAAAAAAACAAGAAGAAATAAAGATAATTTCCCCTTGTTGTGCCTCACCTGGGAGACGTGGAATGTTGATGCATTTCCAGGTCTAACACTAATGGTAAATATGTAAATGAGCCGAAATCCATGGGTAGAGGCATAGGAACACCCATCCTCCACCCATGGAATGTCTCCCTGGGGCAGAGTAACACAAGGTAGCAGTTTGCACTGCATTGGGTTAGTCTAGAGTTATCAAACCATGCAGTGCCACACAAGGTGGCCTTGCATGCCTTGATAAGTCTTACCTATGTTTTGCATCACTCTTGGACTCCTTTGTGTGGCACAAGTGCAACCTTGATAAATATGGGCCCATATCTTTTGCCAAGTGCCATGGGTTCGGTTTTGAGATCTTAACCTGTGGAAAATGATGGTAGTGAGACTGCACGAACACAGCTTATGCTTGCTATATTTATGTGTCATACGTCAGAAATTTGCCCTTTCTGCAGGGTCATCCCAAATGTTTGCCTTCTCTTGCTTTTTGTTGGCCAAAGGATGCTGTGCACTATTCCCCTGCTAAAGTAGGGACAAATGTTGTGTCCTCCCTTTCACACATGTTAACATTTGCGTACACCTGATTGGCAAATTTAATTGACTAATACGTTGTTAGTATATGGTACCACATGTAGTCAGGGCTGGTAAATTAAATGCTTCTAGTGAGCAACAACACTCATTGTTGTTCCTTCCACTAAGGCAGAGTGAGATCCGTTTCCAAGGGGATTTTACTGGCTAGTGTTTTTTTTTTTCTGGGCAGTAAATTGGAATCTGGTGCACTTGCATGTTAAGCTTTGTTCCATTTTTATTGTATTCTCTTTTGATCTGCTCCTAGAGAATGTTTTTTGTGGCATTGAGGGACATTATAATTAAATATACTAACCGCGATTCAAATGTAAGTGCTTTGTTGTGGTGCATTCATATTCAATTTAAATCACAGGTAATGCAGGGAAGATTGATGTGCGCTTTGCTCGTCATCACAATGGCATGTCCCAAAGAAACATCCACATCCTTTGTGTGCTTGCTGTACTCATTAAGTTGTTCTCAGCATGCAATGTATTAGCAGTCGCTGACAGTAGATGCGCTGACTTTTTGGAGCACGGACGTCACTATACACATCTTTTATTAGGCCCCTGACATTACAGGCAGCTGCACATTAATGGAGTGCCAGTGGTAGCAATTTCAGTAATGTTGAACCATCTGATGAGTTTCCTGAAGTTCCATGTGTGTGAACTTGATGGATCTGAGCATCAAGGAAATATGACCAGTGGCATAAAACTGCCACGCCACATGTTGCTGGTTTTACAGTCCTTTTGTCATGGTGATATGGTAATATAATGATGCACACTGTCATTGGCTTGCCAGTGAGATGCCAAACGTGCCTCTGCCTGAGTCTCGGTAGTAGTCCACAGTCCAAAGTGTAATACCACCAGCACCTTGACTGGCTACTCTGGACGGTAGCTCCTGTTCCCATTCTGCAACTATATCCAGCATCACGTTTGGATGGAAACATTACATGTCCTGTACCTCTTCCTCTGATGTCATATAGACGTGAGCTTCTGTATATCTTCACTCTCCTACCCAGATAGGTATTCCCCAGGATCTAACCCACTAGAACAGATCTTGTCACTCTCCTTGTAGTATAAATGTTCTGCATGTAGGTGACTGACCTATGGTGTAGGGGGTGATCGGTTGCTGGGTTTGTTTGCGGCACGGATGGGACGGAACACAGTGATTTCAATAAGCCAATTATCCTCGCAGTGGCCATAATGTGCAATTAATTTTAATGTTCATTTTCTACAGCATTTCTATTGTCTGTATGTCTGCTGAATGGACATTTCTGTTTTATGTTTAAAAGTGGAGAATCGCGCATCTTATGTTTGGATTAGTAGTACGGTATACGTTTTGTATTACTCTGTCATATGATGTTTCTTCATTTCCAGTTTTATCCAGTTGGGTATATTGAGCCTCTTGTGTGCCTTTGTCTAATGCCCCCTCCCTCTGGCTGATGTGCAATTCCATTGCCGATCCTTTAAGATACCTGTGTCTGATGAGTGACTTACTTCAAGGATTGGTTTCTAAACAGAGAAGTGTAGGGGACATCCGTTTTCTTTGAGTCTGAGTACCACATGACTAGCAGTGAGTGTTTCCTTTTAGAGGTGTGGCGATGGAGCTGCAATGCTCTGTCTTGCCTCCTTGGCACACTCACCTACCAGGAGACAGTCACCATTATTGGGTCTATCAGGCTGACATTTACACACGAGTAGTGGGATTCAAAGGAGTGAGCTGCGTCTTCCCATAGGGTCACGTCCAGTGTGGCTGAGGACAAGGCTAGCCCCAGTGATCGAGGTTGTCAGAATGTATGTCACAGCGATGTTTGTTTGTTCTGTGGGCTTTGTGGGTTTCATAGAGGATGCTCTAGATCGACATTACTCAAAGTACGGCCCGTGGGCCGCCAGCGGCCCCACGGACCTACCTTGGCGGCCCGCGGACACGTACAAGAAACGCCATATAGTAATGACCGCAGTATATAAACATAGAAGAGGGCTGCGGGAGCATGCGCAATAGTGGCTTCCTTGCACATGCTTCCGCGGCCCTCCTCTATGTTTACGTACGGCAGCCATTATTTATGGCGTTTCCATGACGATCCTGGAAGCCAAAGCCCCTTAAAAGTCAGCGCTTGCAGCTAACTTTTACGGGGCTTTTTCGTCTGCTTCCTGTCACCGGCTCCACATCTGATGCCCTCCTGCCTGCCGTTCTACATTTGTGGCATCTTTACAGTGCTTTATTGAGGCAGGAAAGGCTCTTTGGTTATTTATTTATTTGTTTTTAATGTAGTGTGTGTGTTACTGGGGTAGGGGTGAGAGCAGATTGCGCTGTGTGTGTGCACTGTGTGTGTGTGTTACTGGGGTAGGGGTGAGAGCAGATGACGCTGTGTGTGTGCGCTGTGTGTGTGTTAATGGGGTAAGGGTGAGAGCAGATTGCGCTGTGTGTGTGCGCTGTGTGTGTGTTACTGGGGTAGGGGTGAGAGCAGATGGCGCTGTGTGTGTGCGCTGTGTGTGTGTGTTACTGGAGTAGGGGTGAGAGCAGATGGCGCTGTGTGTGTGCGCTGTGTGTGTGTTACTGGGGTAGGGGTGGGAGCAGATGGCGCTGTGTGTGATACTGGGGTAGGGGTGAGAGCAGATGGCGCTGTGTGTGTTACTGGGGTAGGGGTGAGAGCAGATGGCGCTGTGTGCAGATGGCGCTGTGTGCAGATGGCGCTGTGTGTGTATGGCGCTGTGTGTGTTACTGGGGTAGGGGTGAGAGCAGATGGCGCTGTGTGTGATACTGGGGTTGGGGTGAGAGCAGATGGCGCTGTGTGCAGATGGCGCTGTGTGTGTATGGCGCTGTGTGTGTTACTGGGGTAGGGGTGAGAGCAGATTGCGCTGTGTGTGTTACTGGGGTAGGGGTCAGAGCAGATGGCGCTGTGTGTGTGCGCTGTGTGTGTGTATTACTGGGGTAGGGGTGAGAGCAGATGGCGCTGTGTGCAGATGGCACTGTGTGCAGATGGTGCTGTGTGTGTTACTGGGCTAGGGGTGAGAGCAGATGGCGCTGTGTGCGTTACTGGGGTAGGGGTGAGAGCAGATGGCGCTGTGTGCAGATGGCGCTGTGTCCAGATGGCGCTGTGTGTGTTACTGGGGTAGGGGTGAGAGCAGATGGCGCTGTGTGTGTTACTGGGGTAGGGGTGAGAGCAGATGGCGCTGTGTGCAGATGGCGCTGTGTGTGTATGGCGCTGTGCGTGTTACTGGGGTAGGGGTGAGAGCAGATGGCGCTGTGTGTGATACTGGGGTTGGGGTGAGAGCAGATGGTGCTGTGTGCAGATGCCGCTGTGTGTGTTACTGGGGTAGGGGTGAGAGCAGATGGCGCTGTGTGCAGATGGCGCTGTGTGTGTTACGGAGTAGGGGTGAGAGCAGATGGCGCTGTGTGTGATACTGGGGTAGGGGTGAGAGCAGATGGCGCTGTGTGCAGATGGTGCTGTGTGTGTATGGCGCTGTGTGTGTTACTGGCGTAGGGGTGAGAGCAGATGGCGCTGTGTGTGATACTGGGGTAGGGGTGAGAGCAGATGGCGCTGTGTGCAGATGGCGCTGTGTGTGTTACTGGGGTAGGGGTGAGAGCAGATGGCGCTGTGTGATAGACCGGACCCTGCAAGGGTAAGAGCTGTGCTGCTGTATCTTTGTCGTGTAATGCTTAGGCACCAAGTTAGACCTTTGTTTGTGCAACCTCCAAACAATAATGCTTACTTTTATAACCCATACCCACCAACCCAGTACAGCCAGAGAGAAACCACCCACCCATGAAAACTACCAAAAATCAAATGACAATCCCAATATAAATCAAACCATTTGTGAAGTGTCCAGTGGGGTACACTTTGTGTGATGGGCAAACACCTTCAGCTTACTCCTCTTCCCAGGGGTGCGGTTGATAAATGGCTGCTGCATTTAATTAAATGTCTCTTGTGATTAGGATAGGGATATACTCTGGAACATTCCCATTTGGCTCTTGTGATTAGTGTAGGAATATACTACTAGAGCCAGGGCTGTTGAAAATGTCTTACAATAATACACTTTTTTTTATCTGGCCCCTGGCATTTCGTGCACAGTTGATTTCTATTGCTGTGTGACCCAGCATGCTGAAAAAAAACAGTCTCTAAAAAGGGGCCCGTATACCGTTCATTGGCCTCATTATCACTCTAGTATGCCTAGCAGGTTGCAAGCATAATTGCAAAAAATACTTTTTATAACATGGTTCTCTGGGAATCGGCAAAGGCCAGCATGTGTGTTGACAATTGTTAGATCACGGTATGCTTTGTTTCCTTTTACACATCACTTTATATTACTTTGGTGTTGTGCACAGAGGTCTGTAGCGAGACGCAGTGTTGGTCCATTGGTCGTGAGGCGGTGTCGGTCCATCGGTCGCTCGTGAAGTGTTGTCGGTCGTGAAGTGGTGTCGGTCCTTTGGCTGTGAGGGGAAAATCTGATTCCTGACCCTTGATACTCATTGCACAAACTCGCTGAAGCCAATGGCCTACAGTCCAGTTACCAAGCCTTGCAAACGACCCAGATCCATACAGAGTGAACACAGATCATTCCAGGCAGCACAGGAAGAAGAGTACTTGTTTGTTAAATGGCCAAAGGAGAAAGATACCTGTTTGCCTTGCAAAGAGAAAGTAAATGTTCTTAAGAGATATAACCTGGAACGGCACTACAAAACTCGACACGCAAGTTATAGTGAGAACTTCCCATTGCACTCACAACTGCGTTCAGCAAAAGTGGCATTGTTAAAGCAAACACTTCTTTCCCAGCAGAAGCTCTTCCTTTGCCACATGAAGGAATCTGAGGCTGTTACAGAAGCATCATTCAAAATATGCTACCTGCTTGCCAACCATAAGAAGCCATTCACGGAGGCAGAGCTGGTGAAGAAATGTTTCCTTTCAGCAGCTGAAATTTTGTTTGAAAACTATAGCAACAAATCCAGCATTTTAAAAGAAATTGGTGCATTACAGCTATCGGATTCCACTTGTGCACGCAGAATGGAGTCAATGGGTGAAAATATCCAGGAGCAAGTGATCAAAGCTGTCAGAGAGTCACTGTTCTTCAGCATTGCCATGGATGAGTCCACAGATATAGGCGATGTGGCCCAGTTATTAGTTTGGGTGAGGTATTTGGACCAATCGCTTCATCCCAAAGAAGAGCTCCTGTGCCTTCTACCATTGCACGGGCACACAAGAGGAGAAGATATTCTGGACAGTATCTGCAACTACTTCGAAACACATCACATACCACTGGACAGTCTTGTTAGCATCACAACAGATGGCGCTCCTGCTATGGTAGGCCATGACAGAGGCTTTGTATCTTTGCTTAAAAAGAAGCTCACTGGACAGCCTGTAATAGACTACCACTGAATTATACATCAGGAAGTTCTGTGTGCAAAATTAAAGCATGGAGAACTGAATAACGTCCTAAAACTTGCAGTGAAAATTGTTAATTTTATTCGTGCCAAAGCCCTTAACCATAGACTTTTTAAGGCTATGCTGCAGGATTCTGAAGCTGAATATACAGACCTCTTGATGCACACTGAAGTGCGATGGCTAAGCAAAGGGAAAGTTCTGGAGCGGTTCATTGCTTTGCTTCCTGAAATTGAACACTTTGCAAACAGCAGAGGTCAAACATTCCCAGAACTAAAGGATGTGAAATGGCTTTTAATGCTCCATTTTCTTTCAGATCTATTTGCACACTTCAATGCTCTTAATTTGATGCTGCAAGGCAAACAACAGCTTGTGTGGTCCATGATGAATGGTATTTACTCATTTGAAAGTAAGCTTGTGCTATTCAAAGAACAACTGGATGTTGCTGACTTCACCCACTTTCCAAAACTGTTGGTTGTGACTCAGAGGTTTCCAAATGCACAAGAAATGCAGCCAACGGTAAATCTAGGTGCATGTCTTGAGGAAATTTCTGGGGAGATCAAAAGGCGATTTTCTCAATTCAGAACCCTCACCCCCCTGTTCAGGCTGGTTGAGAACCCCTGGATGGTGAGTGCACGAAATCTTGATGCTGTTGAACTTATTGGTGTGAAACGACCGCAAGCACAAATGGAGCTGATAGACATGCAGCACAACTCAGCTCTCGAAGCATCTTTTTTGGGGCAGGCACCAGAAGAATTCTGGAACACTGTGCCTTCTGACAAAATTCCTGTTCTTTTTACAGTGGCCCAGAAAATAATTTGTATGTTTGGGTCAACATATGTTTGCGAAAGTTCATTTTCCACAATGGGACTTTTGAAGAGTAAATTCAGAAATAAGCTAACAGACTTACATCTGGATCAGCTCTTAAGGCTTGCCGTTTCAGACATAATACCAGATTACAGAACACTAATAAGAGACATGAAGTGCAAAATAAGTTCTTAGTATGGCTTCCTTTGACATACCTATTTTCCAGACTCAGAGAAAACTGTGCTGCATTGGGCCTGTGCTGAATATCCTGTTCACAAGGATTACCATGCCATGCCTCTTAAGATTACTATTGTCTGATAATAAAAATGTTTTTCAAAATGTCCTCTTTGTAGGTTTGTAGTTATACCTGGATTCAAAATGCAGCATTGTTTAGCAATGTTTTGAACAAGGGGGCGGGTGGTTGTGCCCCCTATAAGCCCCCCCCCCCACCCCCGCTGTCACTTCAGTGCGGCCCTCGGCCGCAAACCATACTGCAGTTTTGGCCCCGAGAAAAAGTTTGTGAGTACCCATGCTCTAGACTCTTTGAGCCAACACATGAAATTCGGAACTGAAATTACAAATGCAGTAGCGACGGTCCCACAAAAAGGCTGATATATGCGGTGGCAGTGTGAGGTAGCCTTTGGCATCCAAGTGGAGCAGCTACTGGATAGTTAGCTGCAGGATCCTGTCATCCCGACTGGATGTCTGCTGGAGGACTGACTTTCACAGATTTGCATAGCTGGGGCACAGTATGAGTCACAAAACACATACATTTGGACAATTTCACAAACCGCTTGTGCACGTTTAGTAGTCCTACAATAGTACTAAAGCTACAGATGCCAATCACAAACCTACTTTAGGAGGTACTCCTCACCCACCTCTACTGTCTTTTCTGCGCAGTGATCTCCCCACTGATTGCAGGGACAGTTCTGTCCATGTTACTCTAAGTTGTAAGTGGCTGCTTCTGATTCCAGACTGTTGGCGCTGGAATCAAGACAGTTGCCGCTGGGAGTTGGAGGAGGTTGTATGCTCCTCTGTGTGGATGTTTTGGTATGGAATAAACACGGATTGATAGACAACCGTGTATCTCTACAATGTGGCGATGAGGAGGTGCCAAAACATTGCAAGAACCTATGCATGGTAAATGAGGATTGCTTTTTGCTTAACAAGGATCATCACAGCGTGGCAACACTGCATTTCACAGTAATTAGAGCATTTCATGACGGCGCTTTGGAAAGGAAATCAGTAACCACTACCTACTATTTAAATATTGAGAGGCATATTTATAAGAAAGTGGTGCAGTGCTGCGTATCAAGTCACCTTGCCGCACTGCACCGCGTCACTGGAATGCGCCATATTTAAGGCATACAGATCATTCCTGACTTTTCCCCCTGTGGCGCAGAGTAGGGTGCCTAGCCAAGTGTGCCTGCGCTCTATGCAGGATTGTTTTTGTGCAGAAAGGGGCATCTTAAGTGCAACCATTTTGAATTGGGATCTACTCGATAAATGACCTTCACTGTGTGATGGGATCAGCATTTGGATTGTGAAGGCCTTGAAAGTGGACTAGTACCTACAGTACAGAAGGAGTAAGACAGTGAGAACTCGCTGTTTGTTATTTATTGGTATTTCTGCATACATATATCCTAAGGTTGTTCAAGATTTAGAGAGGACTCTGACTTTGTCCACATGAGTGTACAGAAATTCTTCTTATCTCCTCCACAAGCCCTTTGGCCTGCAAGGGGCAAGTCAATGGATGTTGTATTTTTGTGAACTATATTGCCACCATCGATGAAGAGGGGAAGATGACAGCTGAACAGAAAAAGAGGATCATTTAAACATTATGTTGGTCCAGAAGGTTTGAAAGTATACAAACACATGGCTGAGTATACAGGTGTGGGAGTGGTGAAGTGAATGTTTACGACAAAGCTATTAGTGATTTTGATTGTTATTTTCCCCCCAGCATGTATGGATTGGTATAATAAGGCCCACGTTCTTCCACAGAAAACAATAATTCAACAAACCTATTGATGAATACGTGCCAGTCCTTAAAAGGTTTCCTTGGGATTTCAAGTTTGGGAATTTACTGAAAAAATTGATAAGGGACCAGGATGCATGTCAGGGATCTTGCCATTCAGGAAAATGGAGATGTAGAGTTGAAGGAAATGTTGGCTATAATTAAGAAGGCAGAACTGTCAAGTAGGAGTGTCAATGCTATTAATACAGGTACAAGTAATAGATTTGAGGAAATTGTTGATAGGGTGAAGGGTAAAGCAAATTAAAAGAGTACCAATGCTTAGAGAGCCAATTAGGAGTTTACCAGGAAGAACAGAGATGGACAGAGATGTTACAAATGTGAAAGTATTTCACATTTGCCATATAGCAGGACATGTGCTGCGTTAATGCAGAAATGCTCCACATATGGGTCATTTTTACAAAGCATGTACGAAAAAGAAAACCATTAAGGTTAAGTTTCTGGGGATAGCAAGTCAAGTGAAGAGGAGTCTACACCTATTTCCAGGATGGCATATTAATTCATGGCATGACCATGAATAAACATAATGATGTGTGGGAAAACGTTCTCATGTATTGAATGAAAAGTGTGTAACTGTGGAGTATTCCAAATGCAAATTTGCCATAGAATCAGTAACCTACCTTGGTCATGTTTTGAGTAGGAAAGGAGTTGCCTTTTAACCCTACATTAGTTGAAGCAATTAAAAGTGCACCTGCACCTATGAATGAGGATGGCGTGAGGTCTTTTTTAGGGTTGGCTGACTAATATGCAAAGTATGTAAAAATGTTTTATGTACATCATTTCATATCTTCTAAGAATAGGTGTAAATTTCTATGGAGTAATGAGTGTCAAATATATTTTGAAGAGATAAAGGAAGTGATTGCTAATGTTTCCACACTAAGGGCCTCATTATGTGTTCACTGGACGGTTTAGACCGTCCACCGAACTTCCGACGGGGAGGTTGCCACCATACAAGCTACTTCCCTGCCGGGCCCATTAAGAGTTTCCAGCTAGGTCAGGGGTGGAAACCTGAGTTTCCGCCTGCTGGCCTAGCGGGAAACAGTATAGCATTGTCTCCGAGCCCTAGGCAATGCTGTAGGATGCAGGGTGAAGGGTATTTGCAAAGGAGTCAATATATAGTGCATCTGCAAAGTACACAGTGAACATTGCGAGGGTGCTGGCCAGGGATGCCCCCTGCACCCGTTCTCTGCCAGCCTTTTCTTGGTGGTGCTACTGGCATGAAATGGTTGGCGGAGAACGAGGTCGTAATTCACAGGGCAGCCCTGCTTGATGCACTGCCCTGGCGGATTAGGACTGCCACCTACTGCCACACCGCCAGGATCCCTGATCCTAGCAGAGCTGGTGGTCCCACCTTGGCCCAACCGCCATGGTTGTAATAAGGTGGTCGAACCGCCACATTGGCTGAAGTCCAACCGCCACCGCGTGTCTGGTGGTCTAGTGACCGCCAGACTCATATTGGTGGCCTAAGTGGCTTTGATCCAAATGTGTTGAGCATAGTAATTACTGATGCAAGTTGTAAAGTTCTTGGTGGGTGTTGTCACAGGACACAGGAGATGGTAAGGAAGTAATAATTGCATAGATATCTTCAGCATTATCACCATCAGAAGAAAGATATTCGGTGATAGAAAAACAGACCCTTGCTTGTGTGTGGGTGTTAGAGTACTTTCGGTTATTTTAATGGGGAGCATTGTGTGTGCTAAGGAGTGATCATAAACCATTAGTCAAGTTATTTACAAAGGGGTTAATATATAGTGCATCTGCAAGCATTGCCCATACTTCGATAGGGTTGCAGGACTTTATATCCACAAATGTTGTGTTCCAGGAAAAAGGAATTTATATGTAGATTTTCCCACCCCGTAATGCATTGGCAATTATAAAAGATATGAGTGATGAATGAGAATAGTTATGTAGCTCTAATTCATGATCAAGGGATGTCTTCTTTTGAAGAAAGAGTGTGGATGAAATCTGCAGGATTTCAGGTGGTGCTACATTAAGCATTGCCTTGAGTGCCACAAAGAGATAAAGACATATTACCTTTGGAAATACATCCTTCTATTTAGTTCCAGCCAGGACTACATATTTTCCTACTTCACAAATGCAGATGCATTCCTAGAAACATATGATTTCAGCATGTAAAATAAACACTGCACAGTGATTTTACTCTGATAACAAGAATACTTCACATTAAAAAGATGTGATATCAAACTAAATTCAAATAAACTAGTACTTATGCCATATTCACTAGGGGCTTGACCATGAATCCAACCTATGTAATACTAGACCAACTACATGAAATGATTTGGAGTTTCTCCACTACTGGCTAAGTCATCTGCAATGAAGTTGTAGGCGCTCCTTTTTATTTGCTTGACAGAAGGTAAACATGTTTCTAAAGCTGTTTTGTTCATTACCCATATTTTAATAGGAAATCAGTCACATCAGTTCCATTGGGATTAAATAAGCCTTTCTTCAGTGGCTGTATGCTATCTTAATTTCTAATTGTTAGGTACAGGTGTTTCTGACTATATTTTACAAATTAGCTGTTTTAATCACAAGTGGAGGCTTGAGAAAGTTGGGGTAGCCAACAAAACCCATATTTGCAATTATGAAAAAGGTTATTTTTTTGGTATTTGAAGTGTTATTTCCGAAAATCCACTGAATTTTCATTCAGTCTTGTGTGAGGAAAAGGATAAAAAGGAATGTGACTCAAACACTTCTGGCAGAAAATGCAATATCAAATGAATGAATGAATTGTTTATGTGAAAATTGAAGACATCAATCCATTCCTCAAAAGAATAAATGTTCTGGTAGAATTCTTATGGCTTTTATTGGTTTATTAGGATGGTGCATACTATATATGAGTGCCCCCCCTATATCAACTAGTCTCTCTTCATACACCACCTTTAATTACTTTTAAACTCAGCGATCCTGTCCTTTTGGCAGGGGTCCAGCCACTCTTTCATCTATATTCTGGACTTATGTTTTATGAAGGCCTTAGGTTTTACGGTACAGATGTTTATATATTTTGACATAGGGTGTACCTATCAAAACTCACAACCCCGGATAAACAACTATATGTGTATTGCAATTGTAATAACTATCTTGCATTGTACCTAGCTAGCCTCTCGCCACTCCCTAATGAGGGAAATCTTGATGGTTTCTTAACAGATATTTGAAAATGGAATGAGGCTTAAGAGTCCATCATTCCATCATAGACTGAGCACTAAGGGTCCTATTATAAGTTGCCCAGCATGGCATCATCAGGAGAGGTGCATCTACTGCCAACTACAAGTTTTGTGATGTCTCTGGGCCCATTATTAGCAGGTACTTAAACTCCAGAGCCACTACTTATGCACCTGGAGACACCACTTCTGAAACCATCAGTTGCGCTACAGGGACTGCAGGCAGCTGCTATCCCGGCTTCCACCACCCTGCATATTTCAACATGAGTGTCCAGATGTTCATGCTGCATATTTCAGCATGACGGCACTAGAAGAAAACAATACCGCCCCTCTTGCCCCAAAGCCAAAAGAAAAAAAACGCTAAAGCATTTATCACCTGCTCTAAGTAGGTGGTAAATGGTCGCAAACTTGGACCCATTGTTTCCCTTAGAAGGGCGAAAACTGGAAGAATAAGACCCATATTCCAGATTCTGCATGTTATTGTTCTCCCTTCCTGGTAAACAACTTGCAATTCCTGCCATTAACCAGATGATATGAACTGGTATCCTACATTTTGACCCTGATATCTCTCCACAGACATAACAGGGATCTTGTGATAGAAATTAGTTATTAGGGAATCTGAACAATCTCAGCTTTGATATTCCTGGTTTACCATGTGGCAACAAGGATTGAGGAAGCAGCTAGCCATGCCATCCGAATCTATGCCTCAGCTTTTAGTATCTCCTACAGAAAAGTGGATTAGGCAGTATAGGTCAATGGGTCAAGAACACAGAGGCAGTAAAGGAGCAATTTAACCTAAAACTAATAAAAACAGGGCTTAAACCTATGCTGTTAGAGCCACTGTTGACGTACCAGGACATTTATAAGAGGAGATTCAGATGCTAAACTCCATGTTGCAAAACAACTGCTCAAAGCAGGCGTTAAAAGGACGCACCCATTTAACGTCAATGGGCCTCCTTGTACTTTGGTGCACTAGCGTCAACATATTTGATGTTAGTGCAGCAAAGCGTCACAATAGTGTTAAGAATTTTTACGCTATTCGTCTAACATGTGCCATGGTGCACCGTATTGTAAATATGGTGCACCTATGGTGTAGTTAGGTTTTGTGGGGGGTCGCAAGAAATATGGAGCATCAGTACTGATGCGCCAGATACTTGTAAATCTCTGCCACATTTTCTTATTTTCACCCTCCCACCCGGAGCCCCCACTCGTCCCACCACCCTTCCCTGACATCAGCTGCTACTGCAATTGCAGTGCACTATCATGATGCTCAGTTTGCTTAGAGGATGTAAGTGTGTGTAATCTTGGATAGGTACACTGCTGATGCCTGTTGACGGTGCCTGATTTGTGAGAGAAACTTGTACAGTTGTCTCTTTGAGAGAGTCTTTCAGTACTAGAAGCTGTATCGTAACCATGTGTGAATGACTAAAATATGCATTATTGTTATTAGCTCTGAGTGTCAGGAAAACTAGCTCTTTTGTAGCCTGCTTGGTGCGTGATGGATGGTTGCACTTGTCTCTGCATGCATATTCCTTTTGCACGATGAAAGCTTGACAGGGTGCAAATTTTATGGCTGATGAGAAAAATTAGAGTTGCTCATGTTGTTATTATACCTGTAGAGAGTCCAAATCCATAAGCTGTGAATTCTAAGTAACCTGAAAGATAATTTTACTTGATATGAGACCCTTATATTGAAAGGATTGTGTAATATGAGAGAGGTTTGCCATCCACAGGCAAGCAGGCAAGATCTCTGTAAACTGAAGGACAAATATATTTGAAACCTGAGGGGCATATTTACAAGATCTATGCGCTGCCAGTGTGTCACTTTTTGTGACCCACCAGCTGCGCATAGTGTAAACCCATATCTTTGAGTGTCTTTTCATGGCCTTGTATATATGATGTAAGGCAACGCAGCGCAAGACACTCTGTTGTCTTACACTTCGTCAGGGCAGCGTACCATGGTTGTTGTGGTGGGTGTTCCCACGCAACACCTATGGGTTCTGACGCATTCCCAGATTTAAAAGAATCTGTGAACCTGGGAAACCATCAAAACTGTGCACCTCCCCAGGGCAGGCACAACGAAGAGAAATAAATTTTACTTGTTACTATTTACTGTTCATACTGACCGCAAGTCTTTGCTGCACACATTTAAGTGTGGTGAGGGATTGGAAGGAAGTGTATTACCAAGGATAATACAGTGGTTAATGACGATTTTGGATTTTAATTTTGTGATGCAACATGTAAAGGGAAAAAAAAAATGTTGCGGCTGATGGTTTATTGATTGCCACACAATGCAGTTTTGTGTATAGATAAGAAGAAAGTATGGATATTTGTGCTGTAATTGAATTTACTTTGACGGAGATTGAATGGAGAGAAGCTATGGAAAATGATGAGATATATGAAGAACTTCTAGGACGTGGTTGAAGACAGGTGAGGAAAGTAGGTGAAGAGGTAAGACCTTACAGCATGGTGAAAGATCAATTGAGTATTCAAGCAATTAAAATTTTGAGACATGATTGTGTTATCCCACCAAGATAGTTGAGGGCTAGATTGATTAACATTGGACATGAATTGCTTTTGGGTAGGAGTATGACAAAAAGAAAAATAAGACAGTTGTTTGGGTGGCCTAGCATGGACAAAGAAGTGGAGGCTATGGTGAAGAAATGCTGTGCATGAAGAAATGGTGACAAAAACAAAGTTACCAGGCAATCACCTTTGAGCTGCAAAGAATTGCCAGAGAAGGCTTGGGAACATTTGGCAATTGATTTTATAGGTTGGGTTGAAAAGCCTGGTGAAAGGAATTGCTTTTTGGCTGTTATCATAGATTACCACAGTAAATGGTTCATTGTGAAGAGGATGGAGCAAATAAATACTGTGTGTCATGCAGTTTTTGAAGGATGTGTTCTTGGAGAAAGGTATCCCTATGGTATTAATCACTGATAATGATGTGAAGTTTACTTTTTCATCCATCCTGAATTTCTTTTTGCAATTTGGTATTAAGCATGAAAAAATGGTGGTGTTTAGACCGCAGGCCAGTGGCTTGGTGGAAAGAATAAACTGAGTTATAATGGAACATATTCAACTTTCAAGAGCTAATGGATTGCCATCAAGAGTGGAATTGGATACAATGATTTGGGCTTATTGAATCACACCTCCTTCTATGACAGGAATATCTCCTTTTATTGCCCTTAAGGGTAGATAATTGGTTACTAAGAATTCACACATTTGGTGTCAAAGTAAGAATCAAGGGGCATATTTATACTTTTTGGTGCAAAACTGCACTAACACAGTTTTGCATCAAAATGTTTTGCACCAGCTTGCACCATTCTTGAGCACCAGCCGGGCACCATATTTATGGAATGGTGCAAGCCAGGGCAAAGGGTAGGCTAGCATAACAAAATGACATTAGCAGGGTGGGGCTGACGGTGTGGAACAAGGGTGTCTTGCACCAAAAAATGACGTTAGGCAGGTTAGAGTAAAAAAAAAAGACTCTAACCAGCCTAATGCAAAACGATTCATACCACATGACTCCTGTCTTTGAAAAGACAGGAGGGATGCCCACCATCCCAATGGCCAGCACAGGGGACCAGGGTCCCCTGGGCCTGGCTATTGCACTCAGTGACATGTATGGCGGCGGCATTTCAGGGCCCCCAATAGCACTTTAAAAAACAAAATAAAATACTTACCTATACTTACCTGGGATGGAGTCCTCATCCTCTGCTGTCCCTCTGGTGTGGGTGGGGGTGTCTCAGGGGCCTGGGGAGAGCACCTGTGGGCTTATTCCATGGTGTTCCACCATAGAAATAGGCCCACAGGTCCCCTAACTCCTGCCATGACCCAGGCATTAAATAAAGGTGCAAAGTTAACTTTGCACCATTATTTGACCCCTCCTCCCCCTGTGCGTGATTTTAGCATGGGGGATGAATATGGCGCTATGGCCATAGAGTCATTTTTTGCACGAGAACGCCTACCTTGCATCTCATTGACGCAAGGTAGGTTTCCAAGTCCAAAAAATGCCTTTAACTCCATAATTTTAAAGCTAGACGGGTCTAGCGCCAAAGTATAAATATGGAGTTAGTTTTGCACCAAATCTGCGTAAAAAAAATGATGCAAATTCGGCTCAAAACAAGTATAAATATGCCCTCAAGTGTGGCTAGATCGTGAGACAATGAAGAGAAGGGTGAGTGAACTGCTGAGAACGAGTAAGAGAGCTTATAACAATAGAAGGACTGTAAAACAAGTGTTTTTGACTTGAGAGATTGGGTTTTGGTAAAGAAGGCTGGATTTGCAAGAAAAGGATAGTGAAAGGAAATGTGGCTGTGTTGGATGACGGGAAGGTCTGCAGTTTTGGGACTTTGTGTAAGGTTGCTGTATAAAGTGAAGGAGAGAAATAGGTATTTGTTGAAAAATGGGGGAACCAATGCTTATGTTTATTTAGAGGTATGCTATATGAAATAACTGTTTCAATCTGTTTAGTAGGTATGTGAGCTTTGTAAATAGTTCAGAAATGTCCCGTATTTTAACTGCTTGCCTGGATGTGATTCTACGAATCTAGTTTTCTCTGCAGTGGAATATTTATTACCTTCTGACAGCCAGCTGAACATTTGAACACATTTAGCTGAGGTTTTCAACTTTCAGTATTCACTGGCAGCTCTTGTCAAGGAGCTCTTTCAAATTGCTCTTCATAACATGGTAAATGCTTTCCTTTGATGGAGGGGATTTTTTCCATTTCAGAAGTTTCCTTTAAAACTAGTCACCAATTGTTTGACTATGTGCAGTAAAGTGCTTTGCTCTTGTGGTATTCTGTCATGCCTGTTATGAGAGAATAATTTAGGATTTTCTATTTATATATTTTTTATTATATTTTGCTTTGTTGTTGGAAACTTCTGGCAGCAGCTTCTCATCGTAATATAATTTCATCAACACCTCACATTGCTGGCTTCCTATTACCAAATTGCTGCTGGCTTTTATGGGGAGACCACATAATTCTCAGAGTTGCCAGTCATCATCTTTCTCCAAGTCTAATAATACTCTTCGACTGGTGCACACACATATAACTAAATCTTCTCTACCATCAACTTTAACAATGGATAGTGCTGCAGTCTTTTTAAAGGATAGCGCCTCTTCATCTCATGCTGCTGGCGCAATTGGGAAAAAAACATCTAACACCTCCTCCGCTAAGCGCCCAAAAAAAGACCTTGATTCTCCCTCAAAATCACCTACACATCTTACTCTAGATGATGTCATGGAGGAATTGCGTGCACTAAAGCCCTTTATGATGGACACTAATGCCTCTTTGCAACGTATTGAGGAGCAATGGTCCCAACACGAACAACAAATTTGTACTCTGGAACAGAGAGTCAGTAACCTTGAAGATTGTAACACTGTCAATCCTCAGATCTCTAAAGACATAGCTCAACTTAAAAGGCTTACTGAAAACTTAGAAAACAGAAATAGGAGAAATAATCTTCGCCTTTTTGGGATTCTAGAAGGTTCGGAAGGTTCGGAAGGCTCTAACATGATTGCATGATTGCATTCCTTCAAAAAGCAAGAAGCAATACCTTCAATTTTTCGCTTGCCTCCTACCTCTCCCCTCTCTATCCAACGGGCACATCGTTTAGGTCCACAGACTTCAACTGGCCCTCGTGCACATCCTAGAGGAATTATTATTCTCTTTCTCCAATTTACTGACTTGATGCAAATACTCTTGGAAGCCAAAAAGATGGGCTCTTTGCTATGGTCAGGTCATAAAGTGTTTTTCACACAAGACGTCTCTCCTGCTACATCTGCACGTCGCAAACAGTTTTTGGACTTACGTCCACAACTCAAATCCTTGAATATTCGATTTGGTCTTCTTCACCCATGCCTTTTCAAAATTACATTCAAGGACAAATCTTACTAGTTTGAGGAACCTTCAGCACTACAAACGTTTATTAACCAACAGAAAACAGAAGCAATGGAACTAGGAGCATCTGCAATTACTAGAGGATATAATTTAATTTGTCTTTAATGACCTTTCTTTTTTTTTCTATTCTGGACAGTTTAATAGTATTGGTTATGTTTGATATTTATATCCATGGTTTTCCTTCTCTGCATCTTCTTATTTTCTTATATATATGTATATTAATTTTTTTAGATAGTGTTCAATCCTCATGTTCCTTTCCCAACCGTATCCCTTTCTCACCATCCAAACTGTTCTCCTACACGTTCCACTGGTAAGCTTTGATATTTATTGTTTTTCATGTCACAGTCCTTTACTGTAGTTATTACATTATTTGTTCTCCTGAATGGTACATTTTTCGTTTGGATGTTTTTTTTTCTTCCATGAAACTCGCCTTCATATGTTTTAATATCTAATATCACTTTTCTTGTGCTGAAGCCACTCTTGCCTGTCTTTTCAGGTTCTCCGCTGTCCCTCTACCTTTCGGGGTATTCACTTTCTATCTTGTTTTCTTTAGCTTTCGTGGACTTTAGTCCCTGTATTGCCACATCCATGTATATACAACTTCTGGAGGTCATCTTCCTCCTTTTCTTTTTCTTTACTATCTTGTTTCTTTCCCATTTCTTTGCTTTTGCAAAATTGATATGCCTAGTTTTTTCCTTGTTACAGCAGTTGTTTATTAATACTTCTTGTTATGCAACTTAGAACTGTTACTTGGAATGTTAAGGGGCTTAAACACCCCATTAAACGTCAGAGTGTCTTATCTCACCTAGCTCGTTTGAAATGCCACATTGCTTTGTTGCAAGAGACTCACCTCAACGACTCTGAGGCAATTAAGTTTAAAAAACAATGGGTGGGGGACATTTTCTACTCCCCTTCCATCACAAACAAAAATGGGGTAATTATACTCTGTCATAAATCTCTCAAACCTACCATAATTTCACAGCATCAAGATACAGAAGGTCGCTGGTTACTTGTTACATTTACAATTGACAATATTTCTCTTACTATCCTAAATATATACGGCCCGACACATCCTGATCCAAATTATTGGAAGAGTCTTTCACATATTGTCTCTGAACATTCCTCAAACAATTTACTAATAGGTGGTGACTGCAACCAAATTCTCGATCCATTTTTGGACAGACGTTCTACGTCACGTTTCATTCCACATGCCTCCCACAAAGCTTTTAAAAACTTTATTTTACAGCATTCTCTCTCTGATTCCTGGAGAGTATGCAATCCCGACCTCTTGGAATATTCTTTTTATTCTCCTACCCACCATTCCCATTCTAGGCTTGATTACATCTTTCTGAGTAAAGGTTTATTGCAACATATGGTCAATTCTGAAATCTGTGCTATTTTGATCTCAGATCACGCACCTGTGATTACTGACCTTGATCTTATTCTTAATGGTTCTAAAACATCTTCATTGAGGTTTAATAACTCTCTACTTTCAGATGTTACTTTTTATTGCTTCCTACAGTAAGTTTATAGAAGAATACTTTCACATCAACAATAGTGATCAACTATCGTTTCATTTTGTGTGGGATGCATTCAAAGCAGCTTCTAGGGGTTTCATCATAAGTTACGCTCACTCAAAAAAAAACTCTGCTCAACAAAAATCGACTTCCATCCTTGAAAATATAAAGTCCCTAGAACATGAATACTATACTCACAAAACTAGTAAATCACATCTAAAATGGAGTTTAACCAATATACCACTGAACAAGCATGCAGCACCCTCCTGAAAATAAATGCCAGATATTATGGTGGTAACAATAAAGCTGGTTCTCTTCTAGCTCAATATTTGAAACAAAGAAAAGAAAAAACAACTATTAAATCTATCACAGATAACAATGGTGTTAAACACTTTAGAGATAAAGATATAGCATTGTGTTTCGCTTCTTACTATAAGGACCTGTACACTCCAGAACACATACCAACAGTTGAATCTCTCAACCAATATTTCTCTAATCTCAAACCAAGAGACCCATTGCAGATTGACCTCTCATCTTTAGACCAACCCCTACAATTTACCGAACTATATACAGCTTTACAATCTCTCCCCAAGGGTAAGGCTCCAGGCCCAGATGGCTTCACAGTAGAATTCTTTATTCAAATCAAATCAAATCATTAACATTTATAAAGCGCGCTACTCACCCGTGCGGGTCTCAAGGCGCTAGGGGAAAGGGGGGGGGTTATCGCTGCTCGAACAGCCAGGTCTTTAGGAGTCTCCGGAAAGCGGAGTGGTCCTGGGTGGTCCTGAGGCTGGTGGGGAGGGAGTTCCAGGTCTTGGCCGCCAGGAAGGAGAAAGATCTCCCACCTGCCGTGGAGCGGCGGATGCGAGGGACAGCAGCGAGTGCGAGGCCAGAGGAGCGGAGGAGGCGGGTGGGGACGTAGAAGCTGAGGCGTCTGTTGAGGTATTCCGGTCCCTTGTCGTGGAGGGCTTTGTGTGCGTGGGTGAGAAGTCGGAAGGTGATCCTTTTGCTGACTGGGAGCCAATGCAGGTGTCTCAGGTGTGCGGAGATGTGGCTGCTGCGGGGTACGTCGAGGATGAGGCGGGCCGAGGCGTTTTGAATGCATTGCAGGCGATTTTGGAGTTTGGCTGTGGTCCCGGCGTAGAGGGTGTTGCCGTAGTCCAGCCGGCTCGTGACGAGGGCGTGGGTCACAGTTTTTCTGGTGTCGGCGGGGATCCAGCGGAAGATCTTGCGGAGCATGCGGAGGGTGAGGAAGCAGGCGGAGGACACGGCGTTGACTTGCTTGGTCATGGTGAGAAGAGGGTCCAAGAGGAAGCCGAGGTTGCGGGCGTGGTCTGTGGGGGTCGGTGCGGTGCCGAGGGCCGTGGGCCACCAGGAGTCGTCCCAGGCGGACGGGGTGTTGCCGAGGATGAGGACTTCCGTTTTTTCAGAGTTCAGATTTAGGCGGCTGAGCCTCATCCAATCTGCGATGTCCTTCATACCCTCTTGTAGGTTGGTCTTGGCGCTGGTGGGGTCCTTGGTGAAGGAGAGTATAACTTGGGTGTCGTCGGCGTAGGAGGTGATGATGATGTCGTGCTTGCGTACGATGTTGGCGAGGGGGCTCATGTAGACATTGAAGAGTGTCGGGCTGAGCGATGAGCCTTGAGGTACGCCGCAGATGATCTCGGTGGGTTCTGAGCGAAACGGAGGGAGGTAAACTCTTTGGGAACGGTTTGCGAGGAAGGAGGCGATCCAGTCCAGGGCCTGGCCTTGGATCCCGGTGGAGCGGAGGCGGGTGATTAGGGTGTGGTGACAGACGGTGTCAAAGGCAGCCGAGAGGTCGAGAAGAATGAGGGCGACTGTTTCACCGTTGTCCATCAGGGTTCTGATGTCGTCTGTGACTGAGATGAGGGCGGTTTCAGTGCTGTGGTTGGTTCGGAATACGGTTTGTGAGGGGTCGAGCAGGTTGTTGTCTTCCAGAAAGGTGGTCAGCTGTTTGTTGACGGTCTTCTCTATTACTTTGGCTGGGAAAGGCAGACGAGAGATGGGGCGGAAGTTTTTCAGGTCGCTCGGGTCAGCCGTAGGTTTCTTTAGTAGGGCGTTGACTTCGGCATGTTTCCAGCATTCAGGGAAGGTAGCAGAAGAAAAAGAAGAGTTGATGACGGTCTGGAGGTGCGGGGCGATGATGTCGTCGGCTTTGTTAAAGATGAAGTGCGGGCAGGGGTCCGAAGGGGCGCCGGAGTGGATAGAGTTCATGATGGATTTGGTTTCTTCCGTGTTGATGTGGGTCCAGTTGTTGAGGGTGATGGCCGGGGATGCGGGTTCGGTGGTGTTTGGTTGGGTCTGGTGTCCGAAGCTGTCGTGGAGGTTGCTGATCTTGCGATGGAAGAAAGTGGCGAGGGATTCGCACAAATCCTGTGAGGGCGTGACGGCGTTGGCGTTGGCGCTGGGGTTGGAGAACTCCTTGACGATGCTGAAGAGTTCTCTGCTGTTGTGGCTGTTTTTGTCCAGTCTGTCGGTGAAAAAGTTCCTTTTGGCAGCGCAGATCAGGTGGTGGTGTTCGCGGGTAGCGTTCTTGAGGGCGGTCATGTTGTCAGCGGTGTGGTCCTTGCGCCAGGCTTTCTCAAGGGCGCGACAAGTTTTCTTTGATTCAGTTTGCTAAGTCTCTTTTCCCCAAACTCTTTCAATTACTTAATCATTTTATAATGTCAGGTTCTGCATCTGGCTCATTTACAGAGGCCATAATTTGTCTTATTCCCAAAAAAGATCGGGATGCGACTGACTGTAAAAATTATAGACCCATATCTTTAATTAATACTGATTGTAAACTCTATACCAAAGTTTTAGCTCTCCGTTTACTCCCATATATACCTGACCTTAGTGATTCTCATCAATCTGGTTTTATCCCTAATAGAAATGTAGCAGATAATTCCCGTACTTTTTAAAATATTATTAACAAGGCATCTAAACTTAAGATGTCTCTGGCAGCTTTATCATTGGATGCGGAAAAGGCCTTTGATAGGGTCTACTGGGGTTTCTTGTCAAAAGCATTGGAATGGCATGGACTAGATACTAAATTCCGACATTTTATATCCATTCTTTATTCCTCACCATGTTCCTCGGTTACAACAAACGGTATCCGATCTCCTTTTTCCCTCTTAAAAGGGGTACTCGTCAGGGATGCCCATTATCTCCTTTACTATTTATTTTGGCTCTCAAACCTTTTCTACACCAATTAAAAACGTCTGAACAATTTACGGGGTTTCAAATTAATAATGCACACATCAAAACTATGGCATATGCTGATGATATTCTTCTGTTCATGTCTCACCCTGACACTTCTCTTCCTGCATTCCTGCATGAGCTCAACTTATATTCTGATGTATCTGGCTATAAATTTAATATAGACAAAACAGTGGTCTTACCACTTAATGCTCATTGCACTGGCTCTGTATTCCTTTATGCAGGATTATCTTGGAATTCTTCTAAGATTAAATGCCTGGGGGTGTGGTACTGCACTACTCTCAAGGATACATTAAGGACTAATTTAGAAATCTTATCTGCAAGGCTTGTAGATCTCACACAGAAATGGTCTCCGTTATGTCTCACGTGGTGGGGTCGCTTGGACACCATTAAGATGATGCTTCTCCCTATCATTAACTTCTTCCTTATGATGCTTCCTATTAAGATACCTAAACTATTTTTTAGTTCAATTGATAAAATTCTATCAGAGTTCCTGTGGAACGGTAAACAATCCCGAATCTCTCTCTCAAAATTAAAACTTCCTAAAGGAGAAGGTGGAGTTAATTTCCCTGACTTTATAATTTATCACAAATCTTTTGGCATTAAGCAAATACATCCCTATTTATCTACACTCAATGATGTCCCTAAAAAACTATGGTTCTCTTAGGAAGAAACATTTATTTCTCCCTTTTCCAATAAACACATTATATTTATGTCTAACCCCCCAAAATTCTGGTTGCCCAGCACTATCTCCCATTCAGTCAACTTACTGAAACCTTTTTTTATTTCGCATCTTACCCCATTAATCAATTCTTTAACAGTCCTATTTGCACAATAGTTTGCTTAGGAAACAAGGTAAAACCTTGTGTTGGAAGGCTTGGATGACTAAAGGTATTCTTCTAATTTCCCAATTATATCATGAAGACTCTATCATCCCTTTTACTACTCTCTCAGCAATTTATAATCACCCTATTCGCATGAAATCCCAATATATAATTATTTCTGCTCTAGTCCAAGGGGCCCTCAATAAACTTATACATCATAATCATTCTTCTCTTGCATCATCTCCACACCCGATTGTAACTTCTAATTATCCTAGGGCAGCTGGAATTTATAAACTTTTAAGAACATCTGTTTCACCTAGACTCAAATCACCTATTTTGACATTGTGGGAATCAGATCTTGGTGTTGTTTGGCCAACTTCTTTATGGGATAGAATATGGTCTAAGATACATTCCACTGCATGCACTGCAAGCCTCACACAGACCCTATATTTATTTTATAATAGACTTTTCTACACTCCTGTACGCCTTTACAAACTCAAACTTGCACAAAATGGCAATTGTTGGCGCTGCCACACTCAGCAGGGTACTGACTTTAACATGTTTTTTTCCTGTCCATCCCTATCTACTTTTTGGTCCTCAATATGGTCTCGCATTTCAGCAATAGCTCAGATCTCCTTACCAATGTCATATGAATTACTGTTTTTGGGTGGCATACACTATATCTGGAGTTCATTCAGGCCTCTTGGAAAATTGGTGGACCTTTTGCTTTCTATTGCAATCTTTATTATTACTTCTAACTGAAGAACATTACTCTCAGACAGTGGTGGAATTCTGTATGTTATCATCATAGACTTGACAGCTACAAGCTTGATTCAACAGGAACTTTCTTCAAACGTCATCAGCTATGGTTGCCATTAAGTAACTATCTCTCACTCACTGCGAAGGAAATTGATTTTTCTCCTCCTTTTAAAAAAATGTCAATGTATTTCCTGTTTTTCTTCTTATTATATACTTATTTCATCTTACATTTGCTGTAACTAATGTCTATTACCTCTCTCTCCACATGGCTATCACTTGATTCCCTTTTCTATCCCTATAGCTCTTCTCCCTCTCCCTCTCTCTTTCTTCTTTCTTTATTCAAACTTGAAGTCTTTGATACTATGTTGCTGTATATGCCTAATTTATGTACATGTTTAATATGCATTTATAAGTACAATATTCCTTATGCATATATATTCACAACTGCATATCTCTGTCCTGGCAATGTTAAGTTAATGTTCTTGTATTTGACTCAATAAAAAACATATTTTAAAAAAGAAATGTCCTGTAATTTGTTAATGTCTGAACAAGGGGGAAGATGTGTAGGAATCATTCTCACAGTGATATAATATTGTGATGAGTGGAATCTTGGGGAGAAGGAGATTCTTGAGGGAGGCAGTTGGAAAAGAGCTGTGAGGAGGCTGTAGGTCCCTGTCTTGTGTAGAAATAAAGACTACTCTAATCATGAAATACATGTGGATTACTAAAGAATGTCATAGTTGCTTTGCTTGTTTTGTGGGCTTTGTGCATTCCATAGATGATGCAGAACTCTGAGCTCTGACTGGTTTGCTCTAGACTAGACTTTTTGAGCCAACACATGAAATTCAAAACTGAAATTACCAATGAAGCAGCAATGGTCCAACAACGAGGCTCATTTTTGTGGCGCGCAGGTGAACTGGCCTTTGATATACAAGTAGAGCAGCTCCCGGACATTTAGCTGCAGGACCCAGGCATCATTACTGCATGTCTGCTAAAGGAATTACTTTCACAGATTTACATAGCTGGAGCACTTATAAGTCACAAAGCACAACCATTGGGGTAGATAAACAAAATGCTTTTTGTACATTTAGTAGTACTACAGTAGTGCTAAAGATACAGGTGCTATTCAGAAACCAACATGAAAACATACTCCTCACCCACCTCTACTGTTTTTTTTCTGTCCAGCGATGTCTGCTCTGAGTGCGGAGACTGTTGTGTTCATGTTACTTTAAGGTGTAAAGGGCTGCTTCGGATTCCAGAATATTAGGGTTGGATTCAGGACAGTTGCTGCAGGAAGTCGGAGGTGGTTGGATGGTCCTCGTGATTGAATATTTTGGTATAAAATAAATACATATTTAAAAACAACTGTGTGTATTTACAATGTGGTGACTGGGGGTTATAAAACATCGCAAGAACCTACTTGTGGTAATAGGGGATTTTCATTGATTTTTGCCTAAGAAGGATCATTAAGGTGTGGCAACATTGTATTTCACAGACGTATGGAGAATATTTTACAAGCAAGAATTGTTAAAAGATGGGAGGCAAGCAAACTGAAGCACTTTTAATATGGTGAAAATTCGGGGAAGCTGCTTGCTTGGAAGATCAAATCGGACCAGGTCAGGAGCCATATTAAGGAAATCAATTTGGATGAGTCAGGGTTGAAAGTGACACGATGTTAGGATATTGAGTATGTGTTTCATTAATTTTTTGCATCCCTGTATACTGAAAGTGTAGAGGGGCGAGAAGAGTTGGTGGAAGACTGGTTAGTTCCTGATGTGCTACCGGAAATCATTTTGCAGCAGCAGGAGTTCCTTAATGGTCCTATAACCATTGACGAAGTACGGGCAGTGTTGTTTGGAGGCAAAGGTGAGAAAGCCCCTGGTCCTGATGGTATTCCAGTGGAGTTGTATAAAGTACTAGGTGATATAATTATCCCAATCTTGACAGAGTTGTTCAGGAAGATTTTTTCAAACGAAATAGATATCCCAACTACATGGAATGAGGCGATTAGCACGCTGATTTTGAAACCAGGAAAAAATGCGACAAAATGCGCATCTTATAGGCCTATTTCACTATTAAATAGTGATTATAAATTGTTTGCTAAAATAGGTTGAATAGAGAAGTTAATAATCTGATACATCCTGACCAGAAGAGCTTCTCAAAGGGAAGATATTTGTATGAACTGACATATGATTTGATTGGGGCTATAGATATGGCAACGTCTTTTGATTCCCCTTTGGGGGTTATTACTATTGATGCAGCGAAAGCCTTCGATCAAGTAAGCTGGGGTTATCTAAAATCAGTTTTAAAACAAGCTAATTTGGGTGATAACTTCTGTGGGGTTGTGAACCAGATATATAGGGCTCCCACAGTAAGAATACTCGTCAATGGAAATCTTACTGGAATTATTACAATAACTAGAGGTACTAGACAGGGATGTCCACTATCTCCCGCTCTATTTAACTTATATATCAAGCCATTTGCTAGGAAGATTCGGCAAAATTCTGTGATTTCTCCCTTTCGTTGTTAGGGTTGGGAAAGAAAACTTGCTTTGTATGCGGACGATCTTTTGGTGTATACAGATAATCTATCATCTGCTATCCCCGAGATTTTTAGATTAGCCAAAGGATTTGGTAAGATATCAGGCTATCAGGTAAATGTGGAAAAGACGGACACTATGGCATGGAATATGGAGTATAGATCAGTTTACAGTAAGAAGGAAATAAGGTATTTGGGTGTCCTGGTGACCCAGGATATCAAACAGTTAGTAGAGAGGAATCAGCAAAATCTGCTACTGGAGTGTAAGGGATTATTGCAGGGTTGGGTTCACCTCCCTTTAACAATTATTGGAAGGGTTAATTTGGTAACAATGTCCATTCTTCCTAAGTGGAATTTCCTGTTTTCTGCTTCCCCACTCCCTATGCAGAAAAAATGTATAGATAAAATGCAGCATCTTATAAGTGATTTTACATGGAGTTCTAAAGGGGTTAGAATTTCTCGGAGAAAGCTGCGTAGGTGTACGGGAAAGGGTGGATTGACATTACCAGAACTACAGTATTATGCTTGGGCTTTCCTATTGAAGAATACCAGGATTCTATTTCTTTCTCCAGATTCTACAACAACGGGTCTCATGTTTAAGGTGATGGCCTCTACCATCAAGGGTGCGTCAAGCAATTTAATATTTAAATTTGGTGATCCTAAGTTCTTTAAAAAGGTAAAATTGAAAATTATGCAGGAATTGGCAGAATGTTGGTACCAGATTAGATTAGCCGTAAAGGTTTCATATTATAACTGCAATGCACCTATCTGGGATTCTCCGGGTACACCAGAGTGTTTTCAAGATGTTTTGGCTTTACCAATTAAACGGGCAGGGATAGAGTACTGGGGGGATCTCTTTCAGGAGGGGTACTCCTTTCCTGGGAAGAGTTAAAGCAACAAATGGGTGGCTCCCTGACAAGATGGACATTTTTGCAGATGAGGGATTGGGCACAGGGGGTTAAGGGAGGAGTCGGTATGCCTAAAGCTTTGGAAGATGTTGTTCCGAACCCATTGGTAGGTCCCCATAGAGTGGCAGCTTGGTACTGGGGGATTCTAGACGGGGTGGATGGTGAGTTCGAACTTCCTACGGCTTTGTGGAGTAATTTGTTCTCTAAAGAGTTAGTTCATATGTGGTGGAAGAAGTCATTAACTTCTCTGTTTGATACAGTTAAGTCAGCTGCTTTGAGGAAGAACCACTACTATACGATCCATAGAGCTTATGTTTCTCCTGAGAAGTTGTCTAAAATGAAAGGAGGGCAGGAGGTGATATGTCCAAAATGTGGTTTAATACAAGCAACTGACATCCATATGTTCTGGGAATGTCCGGATATTCGTCATTTTTGGGAAAAGGTATGTGAGACTGTTTCGAGTATATTGGAGTGGGAAATTGCAGCATCTCTCCCTTTAGTAATTTTTGGTCAACCACAAGATCAGGAGGGGAGGAGTGGAAGAGGTACAACCCTAAAACTCAAATTTTTATTTTACATAATTTTGTTGGGGAGAAGGGAAATATGTAGAAAATGGTTGTCGGCTTCCCCTCCAGTATATTCGGAATAGCTTAATGCTGTGTTTCGTACTGCGGATTTGGACTTAATGTTACGGAAAAGTAATAGGACGGGGGAATTTTTGGGCCCCATTATTGATTTGGAAACACTGATTTAGGTAATGGTAATTTGTCGAAAATACTATGTGACAATAAGCTACCTGTTTCTGTTATTGGTCCAATGATTTTACCCCCTGCTCTGAAATCCTCATGGAATCTAGGTAGATGGAGGATTGTTTGAGAGTTAAGGGCGTCCCCTGGCCTGGACTACTCTACTGCTGGTAAAGTAAGAGGGGTTGCTTAACGGCCACGGTGAATGAGGACAAAAAAAAACATTGAGGCATATTTATACTCCGTTTGCGCCGATTGTGCGTCAAAAATGTTGACGCACAATCAGTGCAAACGTTGCCCCGTATTTAAACTTTGACGCCCGAGCCCGCGGACAACAAAATTCCACCGTCTGCATCATTTTTTGGATGCAGCAACCCGCCCTGCGTTAATGATATGCAGGGTATGCGTTCCCGTCCAAAAAATGACTTAAACGGCTGTGCGTCGTATTTAAGCTTTTGGCCAAAAATGACGCACGGACGGGAGGCGGAGCCAGAAAATGACGCACAGCCCGATTTGCGTCAAAATTTAACGCCTGGGTCAGGGCAGGCGTTAAAATGGGGCAAACACACCTGTATTTAATCAGAACACACAGAACAAACAGCAGAGCAGCAGAGCAGCAAAAGGGAGCCATGGAGGTCATTCTAATCCAGCGTGCACGCAGACGCAGAGCCCAGCAGCAACAACACCAGCTACAACAACACCAGCAGGAACCCCAAAGGCAGCGCAAAAGGCAGGAGAGGATATTCCGCCCAAGAACCACCCTTCAGGGCCTCAAGGAACACGACATCATACAGAGGTACCGGTTGAACTGGCAGGCCATTCAGCAGCTGCTGCGCAACATTGAACAGCAATTGGCCCCCACTTTGGTGACACCCCACACCATACCAACAGAAACAAAGCTGCTTGCCATACTCCACATGCTAGCAAGTGGCTCATTTCAAGCAACTGGTGCCCTGGTAGGCGGAATATCACAACCATCATTCTCCGCATTTCTGCCCAAAGTACTGGATGCCATCATTCGCCTGCCACCCTGCCACATCTGCTTCCGTAACACACTGCAGAAGCAGCAGGAAACTAAACAGGGGTTCTACGCAATCAGTGGCTTCCCACACGTCCTTGGTGCAATTGACTGCACACATGTACGCCTTGTGCCACCTGCTGCAACTGAACACCTCTACCGCAACAGGAAGCACACACATTCAATCAACGTGCAGGCCATTTTCGATCACCAGGGATTGATCACCAACATCGTGGCTAAATATCCTGGGAGTGTCCATGACTCATTCATCTTCCGTCACTGCACCATCAACCAACACTTCCAGGATGGACGGTATGGCAATGGACTACTTGTTGGTAAGTACAAAAACCTACTTATATACACACTGCACAGCAACCCTCTAGGACACACAACACATACACCACAACAGCAACATGTGAACAGGAACACACTTAGGTACTGACATCACTAGCCATGTTTCTTAAGTCACCATTGAACCTGTCACACATCTGAAATAAGTGTACAGCCTAATGTGAAGACATTAATGAGTGTGGTAGCCAAAATGTCACCTTGCAAATTGTAAGTGTCCTAATGACCTTTACATGAATACACTGCCTAAGTCTAAAGGTATGGGATGTCCAGGGTACTTTCATATGAACGTGCTAACAACACTTATAAATTAAACTCTACATTGAACTATCTACTCACCCCAAGTGAAGACCAAAGGACACCTGTATCACAAGTCACAATGCTAGGGAGGGCACACTGCACTGAAAATCCCAAAACATACTGATGACAAACGGTTAGCAGACAAACACTTGCTCAGCCAAGGAAACAACACAATGCAGATGGTATAGCCTACAAGTATAGGATGTCACATCAGTACACAAAAGAGTCACAGACAACACAAGACAACTACTGCCATTAAAGGTCTTTTCAATAGTGCCAGCTACATCAAAATGATCCCATTCTTTTTGTCTTTCAGCTGATCAGGGGTATGGCATCCAGCCATGGATAATGACTCCATTTGGCAACCCGAGTACTGCTGCAGAGCGGGCATACAACGAGGCCCATAAGAGGACACACAGCATTGTCGAGCGGACCTTCGGCATCCTCAAGTCAAGGTTCCGCTGCCTTGACATCACTGGTGGTAGCCTACTATATTCCCCCGAGATGGTCTGTAGGATCATCCTCACATGTGCAATATTGCACAACATTTGTGTCAAAAGGAACATTTCCCTCCTCGAACCAGACCCATACATGCCTGAAGACGAGGAAGAGGAGGATGCTGCCCTGCAACAGGAGGGGGAACAACCAAACACGGCTGCTGGAGTGCGTAGGCGCCAACACATTGTGAACAATTTCTTTTAATTATTATCACCATCACCACTTAATGAACTATTGTATATAAACACTGATAATAATCACCACATCATGGTCTGGCTATTCATTTCTGCACACCTTTAGCTCTAAATATCAGAAGAAGAATGTCGTCTCATGGAGCATTAATGATATAACAATCAGGACACAGAAAAATACACAACAAATGTAATGCCTATCATACAACGGTTACATACACACACAATGTAAATGACTGACATCCTGTACAGTTCACCTTTGAAGGGCAATAGCTGAGGCCCACACCTATTACACACATACATGTAGGAAACATGGTTCATCGCAGCAGATGGCACACAACTAAAACACCATCACTCAACTAGGGGAAAACAGGCCTCATACATCAGGCAGTTGACATGCTTTTGCTTCAGGAACAGGAATGTATTACCAGACTCTTGGCAGCAGTAATTCCAACTACATACAATCTTTGCAATGACTATCTGTCATTAGAGTTACACATAAGCAGAACATACACAGCACAAGTGCCACACATATGACAAGCATACAGCACATCACATCCCATCTACATGTCAGCCCTTTTATAAAAACCTTACACACCCATGCGCCTGGTCGACCCCACCTGTCTGAAGAGGTCCCTGGAATGCTGAAATGTGTACCCTGAGATTCCCTCATCTACATACACACACTCACAAGAGTCATCCAGTGTGCCACACTCTTTCCTATGCCTACCATTGTCATCCATCTCACTGCATGGAACACAGCTCATATAATACACTGGCTTGGAGTTTTTAAGGCCTGGTATCACCTGTAGATTGATTCTCGGTTGAAAGGTACTGTAGGCCATTTTAAAGCAAATCTCATCCGCCAGGACTAGTGAGACACTGATGGAGGCCACACCAGTGATCCCCTCCATGCACACCACCCACATTTACATGCCCCATCCCTGCTGATGCCTCCTACAGCATAGATGTAGATATTTGGGCAATTATACCATTGAGCATTGCTACTAATGTTGCCGTGTAACACTTTATCAGGGTTCATGTGTCACCTTCAAAACAACACAGGACATACACAGTGTGACATGTCAACTGTCTACTCCTCCCTCTGACCAGTCCTAGTCAGACCACTGATCATGTAATTTGTGAAAGAGCTGGCTCCTGATTGACCCAGCATCCTGTCAGCCTGACTGGCACCTGTCCGTGGCTCACCCTAAAGATACCCGGTGGCCACCTATGGACCACACTTGCTGTCCAAAACCTCTCTTTCCTCAGAGGCTAATTTGTCATTTGCCTCATCAATGTATACTCAAATACATTGTATTGCATCATCTGACTTTTCTTTGTATCATATTTGTGACAGTGCCCTTGAATAGCTAAATCATGGCCCACCTGTTGTCTGGGCCTCATTAATGCCTAAACTACAAAGTGTGACAGTGTACCTGGCCCATAGCCTTTGATGGTGTACGTGGCCTCCAGCAGAACCAGCAACCTCAGATAATGTCCATGAAAAGTCAACACATATGAGGACCCTGACAGTTCACACGCTAAGTAACATTGTTCAAATAATAGAGATGGCTCGTGTGTGCTGAATACCAGCCATTTACTTCTGCACAGAGGCTATGATGTTTCCTGATGCATTTCCATCCATAGAGGCCAACTTGAGTACAAATGTTGCAATGACACATGCCGGATCCAGACATCTGAGACATTCTCTCACTCAGCACACCACGGCTGCCCAGTTGAAAGTCTCATTACACGTCTTCAGTGACAGGGTGGGACCATCCATGTGTAGGTTACCATGTCCTCAATGACTTTACTCACATTTAGCTACAAACGATACTCATTAGATACACGATTAGCTGCCAATAACTCATGATGAGACCTGGACGTTACCGTGACAACATACACCTTAACAGTTGATAATGGATCAACATGTACATGTACCATCCAATCAACAAAATGGTTGCAAGCAGCCTATCACAGTAGTGTCCCAGTTGTAAACTAGCAGGAAGAATGAAACATGCCACTAAACCAGGTAATGCATAAAGGGCCACATACATCAACAACCTATTTGCTATCATGACATAAGGAACGTTGAGAATTTGCTATTAAATCAATGCTAAATGGTATGACAGAATTCTCCAAAGAATTAATAGGGCAAACGTCAAATGGGCAAATGGGATTACAGATTAGCAAACAGAGAATCATACTCAATTTGTATCTATGGGCCTGCTGCCAATGGTTTAGCATTACTGAATTTGGGAAAACCTTGGATAAAGTTGCAAGTCAGGAACAGCAAACCCCAGGGTGCTGGGGGCCTAAGTCCCCCTCTGCTGCACCACAAATATACATGTTTTATGCACATGTGAAGCACACACATGCATAAGGGGCATGTGTGCCCTACATGTCAATAGTGAAACATATTTTAGCTACATTAACTCGTAATTAGCACATGGTTACCCCCAAAAAAGGTTTAGGCGACAATTGCATTACCTAATTGGCCTTTATGCTATTTGGAATAGCTTGATACATGTGCTCACAAATTAGCTAAGGAATACATCCTGGTATCTCTTTCATATTTTGAAATTTGCAATCAGCAATTACCTACATATGTGCGCAATTATGAGTAATATCCATTCTGGCCAATCATTACTATTGCACTGTGAATACCTTCTATACATCCTATAAGGGACATTTGCTATAGCTAACCCCAAAGTTTATCACTTAGCACCGTTTGGTCATGCAAAATTCCATTACTCATTTGGACAAATGAAATACATATTTGTCATAATGCGTCATATTTTCACGCATACAGCTTGTGCGTCATAATTTTTGATGCACAGGAGTGCAAATAATGCAGAGTTAAAAATATTTTTCATAAATAGACATCATATTTGGCTGCGGCTTAATTTTCACCTCTAGAACTGTAAATTATGCCGCAAACAAATATTAATGACAAAATATGACAAATATTTTGACTCTGCATTATCTGCACTCCTGTGCATCAAAATATATGACGCACAACCTGTATGCGTGAAAATATGACGCATAACGGAAAAAAACGGCGGCCATGTTATGCAGGATGTGATGTAATAGGATATCCTGTTTACAGATTCTGTACAGTGGGTGTACTTTTACTTTCACTTTGCAGTCTCTGATTATTCTAGACTGTTTGGCTGTGTGCAAAGTGTTGTCCTGTGTATTAGTGCTTTTGTGTCCAGAGTACCATCTTACTTGTTGTTTTGTCATCAATATATTGTTGTAGAATACTGTCTGAGTGTGTGTTGTATAAATTTGTCCAGTCCAGTGTTGTATTTATTGTCTGTGGGAATCTGTTGTGGGTACTGTTATATAGGGGATAGTTGGGCTCTTCTACAGGGAGTGCAGAATTATTAGGCAAATGAGTATTTTGACCACATCATCCTCTTTATGCATGTTGTCTTACTCCAAGCTGTATAGGCTCGAAAGCCTACTACCAATTAAGCATATTAGGTGATGTGCATCTCTGTAATGAGAAGGGGTGTGGTCTAATGACATCAACACCCTATATCAGGTGTGCATAATTATTAGGCAACTTCCTTTCCTTTGGCAAAATGGGTCAAAAGAAGGACTTGACAGGCTCAGAAAAGTCAAAAATAGTGAGATATCTTGCAGAGGGATGCAGCACTCTTAAAATTGCAAAGCTTCTGAAGCGTGATCATCGAACAATCAAGTGTTTCATTCAAAATAGTCAACAGGGTTGCAAGAAGCGTGTGGAAAAACCAAGGCGCAAAATAACTGCCCATGAACTGAGAAAAGTCAAGCGTGCAGCTGCCACAATGCCACTTGCCACCAGTTTGGCCATATTTCAGTGCTGTAACATCACTGGAGTGCCCAAAAGCACAAGGTGTGCAATACTCAGAGACATGGCCAAGGTAAGAAAGGCTGAAAGACGACCACCACTGAACAAGACACACAAGCTGAAACGTCAAGACTGGGCCAAGAAATATCTCAAGACTGATTTTTCTAAGGTTTTATGGACTGATGAAATGAGAGTGAGTCTTGATGGGCCAGATGGATGGGCCCGTGGGTGGATTGGTAAAGGGCAGAGAGCTCCAGTCCGACTCAGACGCCAGCAAGGTGGAGGTGGAGTACTGGTTTGGGCTGGTATCATCAAAGATGAGCTTGTGGGGCCTTTTCGGGTTGAGGATGGAGTCAAGCTCAACTCCCAGTCCTACTGCCAGTTCCTGGAAGACACCTTCTTCAAGCAGTGGTACAGGAATAAGTCTGCATCCTTCAAGAAAAACATGATTTTCATGCAGGACAATGCTCCATCACACGCGTCCAAGTACTCCACAGCGTGGCTGGCAAGAAAGGGTATAAAAGAATGAAATCTAATGACATGGCCTCCTTGTTCACCTGATCTGAACCCCATTGAGAACCTGTGGTCCATCATCAAATGTGAGATGTACAAGGAGGGAAAACAGTACACCTCTCTGAACAGTGTCTGGGAGGCTGTGGTTGCTGCTGCACGCAATGTTGATGGTGAACAGATCAAAACACTGACAGAATCCATGGATGGCAGGCTTTTGAGTGTCCTTGCAAAGAAAGGTGGCTATATTGGTCACTGATTTGTTTTTGTTTTGTACCATGTACTTCCTCTGAGACTTTCAATGATCTGTATGGTGATATGAGCTGTTACAAGTACAACTAATGGAGGTGCATGTTTGCCACCACATGACTGTCCGGGCCACTGCATGTGTGTAGAAGTGTGTGTAGCTGTAGCAGGAGACCCATCCTATGTAAATGTTGCACAGGAATTATTCCATGCAGTATGAGCATGTCTGAAAGTGTTTCATTACTCATCTCAGATTATCACATTGTGTTTGTATTTGAAATCGTTTGTCAGTGCACGGATTCTGAGCATATTCTTCCTTCCATGCTTTACAGGTGGACCTGCACCGTACACAGTGTGAGAGGTGGCTCGTTTTGAGGACCCCGACACCTACAGTGAGTGTTGACGTGTGGTATGTTTTGTGTTTGCTGGTGATGTGTGATGGACTAATGTGTGTTGAACAGATTGCAAGGTGTGATGCGCTGCCCAATCATTAGTCTTGTTCCATTAGTGGGATTTCAGTTATCACTTTATTTTGAGTTGACCAATGCTTATCCATTTGTCTGATCTTGGGTCTGTAGGCCATTCCTGTAGGGCCCGCTATGGGAAATGGGGTGAGTCATGTGGAATACACTAGTTACATTAAGAGTTGCACTGGGACTCGTCTCGGATTGAGTCTGCATGTCAGACTGACATTCTCCCAGATAGCTTCAGCAAATGGCTTGTCTGAAAACTGCTGCTTCCCTATTAACCGATGTACTGAGTACACTGTAGGTTGGATCTTCCGGGAGCATGTACTTCCACAAGTTGTACTAGAAGTGTGTGGGAGTAGAGTGCAACGGCCTAGGTGTGCATGCTATTCATGATCATGGGTGTTCTTGCTCCTCTGTGTCTGTTGAAAAATATGCCTCACTGGAAGTATGTGATGTTGGCCTAGGTCAGTACATTTTGACATGTGTGGACCTTGGATAGGACAAGGTTTAGCTGACTCCAATTTGTTGATAGCCCTTACTGGTGGTGTGTGTGTGGAGGCAAAAACATGTTGAGCTTTCTATACACTCATGGGAAGCATCTATTTTGGGATTGTTTGTTGTTCTTCCCACCCCCCCGCAAAGACAGGCATGGTTTTGTGAAAAGGGTTCATAGGACTGAAGCAACCAGTATGTTACACATACTTGTGATTATATGAAATATGGTTTTGAACCTAGTGTACACACTCAGTTATGGCACATGAGTTCTATACTGGCAAATCCCATTACAAATTGCAGACCTTGAAGTTTGTGATTGTTATCACATACACTGACATATGTAGTGCAGGCAATAGGCGGAGGAGGTGCAGCATGATTGTTAGCTGCAACTGTAAGTACTTTGATGACAAGTTAATGCCAGTTGTTACCCATCATGTAGATTATTGTATATGCTATGTGTGAGATGACCTTTGTATGCAGGCTTCCCATGTACTTCCTCTGAGACTTTCAATGATCTGTATGGTGATATGAGCTGTTACAAGTACAGTAAGGGGGTTATTCCAACTTTGGAGGAAGTGGTAATCTGTCCCAAAAGTGACGGTAAAGTGACGGATATACCACCAGCCGTATTACGAGTCCATTATATCCTATGGAACTCGTAATACGGCTGGTGGTAAATCCGTCACATTTGGGACGGATTACCACCTCCTCCAAAGTTGGAATAACCCCCTAAATGTATTGTCAGATTGACCACTTGTGCTATTCCACACAATGCAGTTCCTATGGTAAATAGTTGCCCTTTGTCTTCACAGCTGCAAACATGAGTGCCGCACAGAGGCATGAATTTGAGAGGCGGGCCATGAGGTACCGACACATCCTGCAGGTGCAGTTGGGGTTCTGACGGATGGCCCATAAATACCAGTCAGATCGGGCCTCCGGAGCATGGTGGGCTTCACCACAGGGTGGCCCAAGGTTGCCCACTACAGCCACCACCACCACAACCACCGGTTCTCCCCAAGTCGCCCCAGCCAGAGCGGGGACAGTTGTCCCTGCCTCTGCAGCACACCCAGGCCCCAGCAGTGTGACAGCTGCAGGACAGTCCAGTGGGCTAGGCTCAACACGCACACAGAGCACCTCTGCCGGGACCCAAACAGCAGCAGCACCTCCAATCGACCCTGCGGCATTCCAGGCTTTGAAACGCAAAATGGACAAATTTATAAGGAAGGTGGACAAGCTTAGCCAGGATGTGGCCTACATCAAGAAGCGGGTCAGGTCTATCAGGCGGACCCTCCGGAGGGCCAACCTCTAGGACTGATATATTCAATGGACATAATTCCCTCCCCTCCCTCCTCTTTCCTTGTTATCATGATAAGTGGGCTTGGGGGATTAGTGTTAGGTTAGTATAGGTTGTTAGCTTAGTTAGTGTTAGGGAGGAGGATGAGGGGTCCTGATTCTTTCTACTTTTCCTTATTAAGTGTGTGGGTGGGTGGTTGGGTGTCAATGTTGGGGTTCCAGGGTGTTTAAAAAAAAAAAAAACAATAAAAAAAAAAATAACAACAAAATATATGATTGTTTAGGATAGTATAGTATGTGTGTAGGTTAGTATGTGTTGTCCTGCATGTGTCCTGTCTCATAATGGTGGGTGGGGGGTTGATGTTTAGATCGATTCGTTATATGTGAAGAGTAAGTTTAGCTTAGGTTAGTTAGGGACAGTTTTGGGTAATGAGTAGTCAGGTTAGATTAGTGTAGGTATGACTTTTCCCTTAGTTGCCTCTGGTGTGATTAGTTATGAATAAATATATAGATAACCCTTTGCATTATGTGTTAACTGCTACTTGATCATGGCCTTGCCATCAGTGTAGATGATTGTTGTTCTATGACATTTGTGTCCTATGCTACAAACAAAAACAAACTGAAGTGTAAAATGGCAGCTACCCCTGTGCTACCTTGGTAAGTATCCACCATTTGTTAGAACCACCAATCGGAGTTGACATGGATCACAAAGGATTTGTGTCGATGAGTATGTTTTCTACGTCACAAAGTGTGCTTCCAGACTTGGTATTGTGGGGACATTTTTAGGTCAGACTGCAGTGTGATGTTCAGGGGCATCTTTGAAGATGAGGTCTTCTTAACAATCTTGTGTTCTTGTCTTCATAACTGACATTGATCATTTGTGCTAAATTTCAGCATGATTACCTATTTGGATGTTTACTCAGGAAGGTTGATTGATGCTGTGTTTTGTAGTGTTTGCTAAGATTAGACTGCATAGTTCAATGTGTTAGTATTGCATGGTGACAACATTTATCAGCCACTATTAGTTGACTTTGATTTCTCTTGATGAAGCATTATTCTGTACGACACAGCATGATGGTGTGTGGTTTCTCCCTTCATCAGTTATTCTCCTTAGGATGGGCAGGCTATGATGCAATCGGGGCCACTGCACAGATGTATCTGACTACATGATGTCAGGACAGTTGTATTGACAAGCAACATGACTGTCACACAGGCACATTTGTGTTATCTACTGCACAGTTGATGTGTCAAATTACACAGAGACATAGTTGGTGTGCAAGTGCAATTTATTGATAGGTGCTGTAGTGCAATATGTACATGTAGGAGGCTGGACTGGCTTGTAGTGAGTACCAAGGGGTACTTGCACCTTGCACCAGGCCCAGTTATCCCTTATTAGTGTATAGGGTGTCTAGCAGCTTAGGCTGATAGATAATGGTAGCTTAGCAGAGCAGCTTAGGCTGAACTAGGAGACGTGTGAAGCTACTACAGTACCACTTAGTATCATATGCACAATATCATAAGAAAACACAATACACAGTTATACTAAAAATAAAGGTACTTTATTTTTATGACAATATGCCAAAGTATCTTAGAGTGTACCCTCAGTGAGAGGATAAGAAATATACACAAGATATATATACACACTAACAAAAATATGCAGTATAGTCTTAGAAAACAGTGCAAACAATGTATAGTTACCATAGGATGCAATGAGGAAACATAGGGATAGGGGCAACACAAACCATATACTCCAAAAGTGGAATGCGAACCACGAATGGACCCCAAACCTATGTGACCTTGTAGAGGGTCGCTGGGACTATTAGAAAATAGTGAGAGTTAGAAAAATAACCCTCCCCAAGACCCTGAAAAGTGAGTGCAAAGTGCACTAAAGTTCCCCTAAGGACAAAACAGTTGTGTTAGAGGAATAATGCAGGAAAGACACAAACCAGCAATGCAACAACTGTGGATTTCCAATCTAGGGTACCTGTGGAACAAGGGGACCAAGTCCAAAAGTCACAAGCAAGTCGGAGATGGGCAGATGCCCAGGAAATGCCAGCTGCGGGTGCAAAGAAGCTTCTACTGGACAGAAGGAGCTGAGGTTTCTGCAGGAACGAAAAGGGCTAGAGACTTCCCCTTTGGTGGACGGATCCCTCTCGCTGTGGAGAGTCGTTCAGAAGTGTTTTCCCGCTGAAAGAACGCCAACAAGCCTTGCTAGTCACAAATCGTGCGTTTGGCGTTTTTGGACGCTGCTGGGGCCCAGGAGGGACCAGAAGGTCGCAAATTGGACCTGAAGAGAGAGGGAACATCGAGCAAGACAAAGAGCCCTCACTGAAGCAGGTAGCACCCGGAGAAGTGCCAGAAACAGGCACTATGAGGATGTGTGAAACGGTGCTCGCCGAAGTTGCACAAAGGAGTCCCACGTCGCCGGAGACCAACTTAGAAAGTCGTGCAATGCAGGTTAGAGTGCCATGGACCCAGGCTTGGCTGTGCACAAAGGATTTCCGCCGGAAGTGCACAGGGGCCGGAGTAGCTGCAAAGTCGCGGTTCCCAGCAATGCAGCCCAGCGAGATGAGGCAAGGACTTACCTCCACCAAACTTGGGCTGAAGAGTCACTGGACTGTGGGGGTCACTTGGACAGAGTCGCTGGATTCGAGGGACCTCGCTCGTCGTGCTGAGAGGAGACCCAAGGGACCGGTAATGCAGCTTTTTGGTGCCTGCGGTTGCAGGGGGAAGATTCCGTCGACCCACGGGAGATTTCTTCGGAGCTTCTGGTGCAGAGAGGAGGCAGGCTACCCCCACAGCATGCACAAGCAGGAAAACAGTCGAGAAGGCGGCAGGATCAGCGTTACAGAGTTGCAGTAGTCGTCTTTGCTACTATGTTGCAGGTTTGCAGGCTTCCAGCGCGGTCAGCAGTCGATTCCTTATCAGAAGGTGAAGAGGGAGATGCAGAGGAACTCGGATGAGCTCTTGCATTCGTTATCTAAAGTTTCCCCAGAGACAGAGGCCCTAAATAGCCAGAAAAGAGGGTTTGGCTACCTAGGAGAGAGGATAGGCTAGCAACACCTGAAGGAGCCTATCACAAGGAGTCTCTGACGTCACCTGGTGGCACTGGCCACTCAGAGCAGTCCAGTGTGCCAGCAGCACCTCTGTTTCCAAGATGGCAGAGGTCTGGAGCACACTGGAGGAGCTCTGGACACCTCCCAGGGGAGGTGCAGGTCAGGGGAGTGGTCACTCCCCTTTCCTTTGTCCAGTTTCGCGCCAGAGCAGGGGCTAAGGGGTCCCTGAACCGGTGTAGACTGGCTTATGCAGAATTGGGCACATCTGTGCCCAAGAAAGCATTTCCAGAGGCTGGGGGAGGCTACTCCTCCCCTGCCTTCACACCATTTTCCAAAGGGAGAGGGTGTCACACCCTCTCTCAGAGGAAGTTCTTTGTTCTGCCATCCTGGGCCAGGCCTGGCTGGACCCCAGGAAGGCAGATGCCTGTCTGAGGGGTTGGCAGCAGCAGCAGCTGCAGTGAAACCCCAGGAAGGGCAGTTTGGCAGTACCAGGGTCTGTGCTACAGACCACTGGGATCATGGGATTGTGCCAACTATGCCAGGATGGCATAGAGGGGGCAATTCCATGATCATAGACATGTTACATGGCCATATTCGGAGTTACCATTGTGAAGCTACATATAGGTAGTGACCTATATGTAGTGCACGCGTGTAATGGTGTCCCCGCACTCACAAAGTTCAGTGAATTGGCTCTGAACAATGTGGGGGCACCTTGGCTAGTGCCAGGGTGCCCACACACTAAGTAACTTTGCACCTAACCTTTACCAGGTAAAGGTTAGACATATAGGTGACTTATAAGTTACTTAAGTGCAGTGTAAAATGGCTGTGAAATAACGTGGACGTTATTTCACTCAGGCTGCAGTGGCAGGCCTGTGTAAGAATTGTTAGAGCTCCCTATGGGTGGCAAAAGAAATGCTGCAGCCCATAGGGATCTCCTGGAACCCCAATACCCTGGGTACCTCAGTACCATATACTAGGGAATTATAAGGGTGTTCCAGTAAGCCAATGTAAATTGGTAAAAATGGTCACTAGCCTGTTAGTGACAATTTGGAAAGAAATGAGAGAGCATAACCACTGAGGTTCTGATTAGCAGAGCCTCAGTGAGACAGTTAGTCACTACACAGGTAACACATTCAGGCACACTTATGAGCACTGGGGCCCTGGGTTACCAGGGTCCCAGTGACACATACAACTAAAACAACATATATACAGTGAAAAATGGGGGTAACATGCCAGGCAAGATGGTACTTTCCTACACAACCCCCCCCCAAACGAAGGACAATAAGACTAGCCATGACCTGATGAGTCTTCATTGTCTAAGTGGAAATATCTGGAGAGTCCATCTGCATTGGAGTGGCTACTCCCAGGTCTATGTTCCACTGTATAGTCCATTCCCTGTAGGGATATGGACCACCTCAACAATTTAGGATTTTCACCTTTCATTTGTTTTAGCCAAAGTAGAGGTTTGTGGTCTGTCTGAACAATGAAGTGAGTGCCAAACAGGTATGGCCTCAACTTCTTCAGAGCCCAGACCACAGCAAAGGCCTCCCTCTCAATGGCAGACCAACGCTTTTCTCTAGGGGTCAACCTCCTACTAATAAAAGCAACAGGTTGATCCTGGCCCTCAGAATTAAGTTGTGATAGGACTGCCCCTACTCCTAATTCAGATGCATCAGTTTGGACATAGAATTTTTTAGAGTAACAAGGGCTTTTCAGGACAGGTGCAGAGCACATGGCCTGCTTCAGCTCCTCAAAAGCTTTCTGACAGTTTGCTGTCCATAATACCTTTTTAGGCATTTTCTTGGATGTGAGGTCATTAAGAGGGGCTGCAATGGAGCCATAGTTCTTAATGAACCTCCTGTAATACCCAGTGAGGCCTAGGAAGGCTCTCACCTGAGTCTGAGTGGTAGGGGGAACCCAATCAATAATTGTTTGGATTTTCCCCTGAAGTGGTGCAATCTGTTCCCCACCAACAAGGTGTCCCAGATAAACCACCTTACCCTGCCCTATCTGGCACTTTGAAGCCTTGATAGTGAGGCCTGCCTTTTGCAGGGCCTCCAAAACTTTCCATAGGTGGACCAGGTGATCATCCCAGCTGGAGCTAAAGACAGCTATATCGTCCAAATATGCTGCACTGAAAGCTTCCAGCCCTTGCAGGACTGTGTTCACCAACCTCTGAAAAGTGGCAGGTGCATTTTTCAAACCAAAAGGCATTACAGTAAACTGGTAATGTCCTCCAATGGTAGAAAATGCAGTCTTAGGTTTAGCATCTTCTGACAATTTGATCTGCCAATACCCTGCAGTCAAATCAAAAGTGCTTAGATACTTGGCAGATGCCAGTGTATCTATAAGCTCATCTGCCCTGGGTATAGGGTGAGCATCAGTTTTGGTTACCAAGTTGAGACCTCTATGGTCTACACAAAACCGCATTTCCTTCTTTCCATCTTTAGAATTGGGTTTTGGTACCAGTACCACAGGAGAAGCCCATGGACTGTCAGAGTGCTCAACCACTCCTAGTTCCAACATTTTCTGAACTTCTTGCTTTATGCAGTCCCTGACATGGTCAGGCTGCCTATAGATCTTACTTTTGACAGGTAAACTGTCTCCAGTATCTATAGTGTGCTCACACCAAGAAGTGGTGCCTGGCACAGTAGAGAAGAGTTCTGAAAATTGTCCTAGGAGATTTATGCAATGGTCTTTCTGCTCAGCAGTAAGACAATCTGCCAAAACTACACCTTCCACAAGAGCATCTTGTTCTGTGGAAGAGAAGAGATCAGGTAGAGGATCACTGTCTTCTTCCTGTCCCTCATCAGTTGCCATGAGCAGGGTGAGATCAGCCCTGTCATAGTAGGGTTTCAGGCGGTTGTAATGGAGCACCCTAAGGGGACTCCTGGCAGTGCCTAAGTCAACTAAGTAGGTGACTTCACCCTTCTTTTCAACAATTGTGTGGGGTCCACTCCATTTATCTTGGAGTGCTCTTGGGGCCACAGGCTCCAAGACCCACACTTTCTGCCCTGGTTGGTACTGAACCAAGACAGCCTTCTGATCATGCCATTGCTTCTGGAGCTCTTGGCTGGCCTGAAGGTTTTTACTGGCCTTTTTCATGTACTCAGCCATCCTTGATCTGAGGCCAAGTACATAGTACACAATATCCTGCTTAGGAGCTTTTAAAGGTTGTTCCCAACCCTCCTTTACAAGTGTGAGTGGACCCCTAACAGGGTGTCCAAAAAGAAGTTCAAAGGGGCTGAAGCCCACTCCTTTCTGGGGTACCTCCCTGTAGGCAAAAAGGAGGCATGGTAGAAGGATATCCCATCTCCTGCGGAGTTTTTCAGGGAGACCCATAATCATGCCTTTGAGAGTTTTATTAAATCTCTCCACCAGTCCATTTGTTTGTGGATGATAGGGTGTTGTGAACTTGTACGTTACACCACACTCCTTCCACATGGCTTTTAAGTATGCAGACATGAAATTGCTTCCCCTGTCTGATACTACTTCCTTTGGGAAGCCCACCCTGGAAAATATTCCCAGGAGGGCCTTTGCCACTGCAGGAGCTGTAGTGGTCCTTAAAGGAATAGCTTCAGGATATCTTGTGCCATGGTCCACTACCACCAAGATAAACCTATTGCCTGAAGCAGTAGGAGGGTCAAGGGGGCCAACTATGTCAACCCCTACCCTTTCAAAGGGAACCCCAACCACAGGCAGTGGGATAAGGGGTGCCTTTGGAGTGCCACCTGTCTTGCCACTGGCTTGACAGGTTTCACAGGACTTACAAAATTCCTTTGTGTCCTCAGACATCCTAGGCCAATGAAACAATGGAACCAATCTGTCCCAAGTTTTCATTTGACCCAGGTGCCCAGCTAGGGGAATGTCATGTGCCAGTGTTAGGAGGAACTTTCTGTACTCCTGAGGAATCACTAATCTCCTGGCAGCTCCAGGTTTAGGATCCCTATGCTCAGTGTACAAGAGGTTGTCCTCCCAGTAAACTCTGTGAGAGTCACTGACATCCCCATTAGCCTGTTTGACAGCTTGCTGTCTGAGACCCTCTAATGTGGGACAGGTTTGCTGTGCCACACTCAGCTCCTCTCTGGCAGGCCCCCCTTCACCCAAAAGCTCAGCAGTGTCTGCTTCCAGCTCCTCTGGTGTAGGTTCTGCACAGGGAGGGAATTCTTCTTCCTCAGAAGTTGAATCCACTGTAGAGGGAGGGATAGTAGGAAGTGGTTTGCTTCTACTAGCCCTAGCTTTAGGGAGCACTTGGTCCATTGTTCCAGGATCCAAGCTTCCCTGTCCTTTTTGCTTTTTGGCCTGAGCCCTTGTCAAAGCAAAAATATGCCCTGGGATGCCCAGCATTGCTGCATGGGCCTCCAACTCCACATCTGACCAAGCTGATGTCTCCAAATCATTCCCTAATAGACAGTCTACAGGTAAATCTGAAGCTACCACAACTTTCTTTGGACCAGTTACCCCCCCCAGTTGAGATTTACAACAGCCATGGGGTGGCTTTGTGTTATGTTGTGAGCATCGGTTACTTGGTACTGGTGTCCAAGTATGTGTTGTTCAGGGTGCACCAGTTTCTCAATCACCATTGTGACACTGGCACCTGTGTCCCTGTAGGCCTGGACCTCAGCACCATTTATTAGGGTTAGTTGCTTGTACTTCTCCAAGTTATGGGGGCAAGCAACCAAAGTGGCTAAATCAATAGCCCCTTCAGAGACTAAAGTAGCCTCTGTGGTCTCCCTAATCAGACCAACCCCAACTAAGTTACCAAAAGTGAGCCATGCTACTCCCTTGGATTGGCTATTAGTAGGTTTGCTCCCACCACCACTGCTATTAGTAGGGACACTAGGTGTAGCAGTAGGGGTTGTAGTGGTAGGAGCAGTGGTGCCTTTCTTTGGACAACTGGGATCTGTTGTCCAATGGCCTTTTATTTTACATAAATAGCACCATGGTTTCTTTTCCTTGTTCTGATTAAAGGAGGATTTGGACCCACCACCCCCACCAGAGTGTTTTTGTGGGCCTGATGAAGACTCATTTTTAGATTTGTCCCCACCCTTGTCAGAAGACTTACCATCCTTCTTTTTGTTGCCATCTTTGTCACCCCCTGTATGAACTTTTTCTGTTCACTCTTGTTCTGACCCATTTGTCTGCCTTCTTTCCCAATTCTTGGGGAGAGGTCAGATCAGAGTCCACCAAGTACTGGTGCAACAAATCAGACACACAATTATTAAGAATATGCTCTCTCAGGATCAAGTTATACAGGCTGTCATAATCAGTAACTTTACTGCCATGTAACCACCCCTCCAAGGCCTTCACTGAATGGTCAATGAAATCAACCCAGTCTTGTGAAGACTCCTTTTTGGTCTCTCTGAACTTTATCCTGTACTGTTCAGTGGTTAAGCCATAACCATCCAGGAGTGCATTCTTAAGAACTTGGAAATTATTAGCATCATTTTCTTTCACAGTAAGGAGCCTATCCCTACCTTTTCCACTAAATGATAGCCATAGGATAGCAGCCCACTGCCTTTGAGGGACATCCTGTACAACACAGGCCCTCTCAAGTGCAGCAAACCACTTGTTAATGTCATCCCCCTCCTTATAAGGGGGAACTATCTTGTGCAGATTCCTGGAATCATGCTCTTTTGCAGGATGACTATGGGGAATACTGCTGCTGCCACCATGGGTATCTAAACCCAACTTCTGTCTTTCCTTCTCTAATTCAAAAGACTGTCTATCCAAATCCAGCTGTTGCTTTGTAAGCTTCAGTCTGGTTTGTTCCACCCTCAACTTATTGAGTTCCCTCTCTAACATTCTGTCATCAGGGTTGGTGGGAGTGACATTTCTAGAAACAGAGCTATGATGGGAATGAACAGAAGGAGACCTGTCCTTTACAGAAGCCACCCTAACAGCTTGGTGTACAGAAACATTACTACCAGTATGGTGAGAATAAATGCTTTTGCTATGATGTGAGACAACACTATTTATATGGTGTGGCTCATCATCATTACCATCTATGCTAGATTGTCTAGTAATGGGCAGGCTAGGGAGTTTCTTTCCTGAATCTTTTCCTGGGGGAGTCCCTGAATCAGATTGAGAACTATTAGGTACTTTTTCAACAGATGAGGCACCTATGGCCTTATCCTGTTCTTTAAGCATGTTAAGTAACAGTTCCAAGGAAGGATTCTTCCCTACACTCAAACCTCTCTCTATACAGAGACTCCTTGCACTTTTCCAGCTAAGGTTGTCATATGCAAGTTTGGACAGATCAACATTTTGGCCTGTGCCAGACATTTTTTAGAGAGAGTTAAAGTGATAGAAAAAGAGAAAAAAGTTTTCAGAACTTTTTGGAAAGACAGAAAAAAAACTTTTTAAACTTTTAAGAACTTTTTGAAAGTTTATAAGTACTTTTCAGCACTTAGAAAAGAGTGAAAAGAGGAAATGCAAAACTTTTTGGCTATGTGTATATACACTGACCTTGTTTTGTATATTTTTCTCTTATGAAAAGTACAATGACAAGAGTGGTAAGCAGTCTCAAGCACTTATCCCACCGCTGCCACCAATGTAGGAGGCTGGACTGGCTTGTAGTGAGTACCAAGGGGTACTTGCACCTTGCACCAGGCCCAGTTATCCCTTATTAGTGTATAGGGTGTCTAGCAGCTTAGGCTGATAGATAATGGTAGCTTAGCAGAGCAGCTTAGGCTGAACTAGGAGACGTGTGAAGCTACTACAGTACCACTTAGTGTCATATGCACAATATCATAAGAAAACACAATACACAGTTATACTAAAAATAAAGGTACTTTATTTTTATGACAATATGCCAAAGTATCTTAGAGTGTACCCTCAGTGAGAGGATAGGAAATATACACAAGATATATATACACACTAGCAAAAATATGCAGTATAGTCTTAGAAAACAGTGCAAACAATGTATAGTTACCATAGGATGCAATGAGGAAACATAGGGATAGGGGCAACACAAACCATATACTCCAAAAGTGGAATGCGAACCACGAATGGACCCCAAACCTATGTGACCTTGTAGAGGGTCGCTGGGACTATTAGAAAATAGTGAGAGTTAGAAAAATAACCCTCCCCAAGACCCTGAAAAGTGAGTGCAAAGTGCACTAAAGTTCCCCTAAGGACAAAACAGTCGTGTTAGAGGAATAATGCAGGAAAGACACAAACCAGCAATGCAACAACTGTGGATTTCCAATCTAGGGTACCTGTGGAAGAAGGGGACCAAGTCCAAAAGTCACAAGCAAGTCGGAGATGGGCAGATGCCCAGGAAATGCCAGCTGCGGGTGCACAGAAGCTTCTACTGGACAGAAGAAGCTGAGGTTTCTGCAGGAACAAAAAGGGCTAGAGACTTCCCCTTTGGTGGACAGATTCCACTCGCCGCGGAGAGTTGTGCAGAAGTGTTTTCCTGCCGAAAGAACACCAACAAGCCTTGCTAGTTGCAAATCGTGCGTTTGGCGTTTTTGGACGCTGCTGGAGCCCAGGAGGGACCAGGAGGTCGCAAATTGGACCTGAAGAGAGAGGGGACAACGAGCAAGACAAAGAGCCCTCACTGAAGCAGGTAGCACCCAGAGAAGTGCCAGAAACAGGCACTACGAGGATGCGTGAAATGGTGCTCGCCGAAATTGCACAAAGGAGTCCCACGTCGCCGGAGACCAACTTAGAAAGTCGTGCAATGCAGGTTAGAGTGCCGTGGACCCAGGCTTGGCTGTGCACAAAGGATTTCCGCTGGAAGTGCACAGGGGCCGGAGAAGCTGCAAAGTCGCGGTTCCCAGCAATGCAGCCCAGCGAGGTGAGGCAAGGACTTACCTCCACCAAACTTGGGCTGAAGAGTCACTGGACTGTGGGGGTCACTTGGACAGAGACGCTGGATTCGAGGGACCTCGCTCGTCGTGCTGAGAGGAGACCCAAGGGACCGGTAATTCAGCTTTTTGGTGCCTGCGGTTGCAGGGGGAAGATTCCGTCGACCCACGGGAGATTTCTTCGGAGCTTCTGGTGCACAGAGGATGCAGGCTACCCCCACAGCATGCACAAGCAGGAAAACAGTCGAGAAGGCGGCAGGATCAGCGTTACAGAGTTGCAGTAGTCGTCTTTGCTACTATGTTGCAGGTTTGCAGGCTTCCAGCGCGGTCAGCAGTCGATTCCTTATCAGAAGGTGAAGAGGGAGATGCAGAGGAACTCGGATGAGCTCTTGCATTCGTTATCTAAAGTTTCCCCAGAGACAGAGGCCCTAAATAGCCAGAAAAGAGGGTTTGGCTACCTAGGAGAGAGGATAGGCTAGCAACACCTGAAGGAGCCTATCACAAGGAGTCTCTGACGTCACCTGGTGGCACTGGCCACTCAGAGCAGTCCAGTGTGCCAGCAGCACCTCTGTTTCCAAGATGGCAGAGGTCTGGAGCACACTGGAGGAGCTCTGGACACCTCCCAGGGGAGGTGCAGGTCAGGGGAGTGGTCACTCCCCTTTCCTTTGTCCAGTTTCACACCAGAGCAGGGGCTAAGGGGTCCCTGAACCGGTGTAGACTGGCTTATGCAGAATTGGGCACATCTGTGCCCAAGAAAGCATTTCCAGAGGCTGGGGGAGGCTACTCCTCCCCTGCCTTCACACCATTTTCCAAAGGGAGAGGGTGTCACACCCTCTCTCAGAGGAAGTTCTTTGTTCTGCCATCCTGGGCCAGGCCTGGCTGGACCCCAGGAGGGCAGATGCCTGTCTGAGGGGTTGGCAGCAGCAGCAGCTGCAGTGAAACCCCAGGAAGGGCAGTTTGGCAGTACCAGGGTCTGTGCTACAGACCACTGGGATCATGGGATTGTGCCAACTATGCCAGGATGGCATAGAGGGGGCAATTCCATGATCATAGACATGTTACATGGCCATATTCGGAGTTACCATTGTGAAGCTACATATAGGTAGTGACCTATATGTAGTGCACGCTTGTAATGGTGTCCCCGCACTCACAAAGTTCAGTGAATTGGCTCTGAACAATGTGGGGGCACCTTGGCTAGTGCCAGGGTGCCCACACACTAAGTAACTTTGCACCTAACCTTTACCAGGTAAAGGTTAGACATATAGGTGACTTATAAGTTACTTAAGTGCAGTGTAAAATGGCTGTGAAATAACGTGGACGTTATTTCACTCAGGCTGCAGTGGCAGGCCTGTGTAAGAATTGTTAGAGCTCCCTATGGGTGGCAAAAGAAATGCTGCAGCCCATAGGGATCTCCTGGAACCCCAATACCCTGGGTACCTCAGTACCATATACTAGGGAATTATAAGGGTGTTCCAGTAAGCCAATGTAAATTGGTAAAAATGGTCACTAGCCTGTTAGTGACAATTTGGAAAGAAATGAGAGAGCATAACCACTGAGGTTCTGATTAGCAGAGCCTCAGTGAGACAGTTAGTCACTACACAGGTAACACATTCAGGCACACTTATGAGCACTGGGGCCCTGGGTTACCAGGGTCCCAGTGACACATACAACTAAAACAACATATATACAGTGAAAAATGGGGGTAACATGCCAGGCAAGATGGTACTTTCCTACAGTACATTGTCCATGTTTGCTGAGTCCGTTCTAGTGCAATCTTACATGGTGATCCTACAGAAGGGGTGTGGATAATGCTCCTGACATGCTGGGGTGATGTTACAGACAGTGCAGAGGGACAGGATTTGCCGATTAGTAGGAGAGAGACATTCACTGGCAATGCTGACAAGTTATACAGTGGTTAGCAGAACAGTCATTGAGTATAGTTGTTGTAAGACTGGCATTGACAAAACATAGGACCTTGGTCAAAGTAGGCCATGGTGCAGGGACTAGTGCTTCCGGGTACTCTTCCGTGTGAATGTGATCTGTTCCATTTCTTCTTCTTCTGATGTGTGTGTTGCCTGCTTCGTCCTTGTTGTTGTTGGTTGTGAAGGGGCAACACACACCTCAGTGTTAGAAGACGTGGAGTCAGACATCCCGGTCGCTGCTCCCTGTGAAGGTCTTAAGGGCAGTACTGCAGCAAGGAGGGTCTGCTGGTTTTTGAGAATAGCAGCCACATCACGATGGTAGGCAGCCAGGTCGGCCCTGAGGGAGTCATGATTGCATTCGTGCATGCAGTGGAATGTTTGGGGTGCGAGGTGTTGTGGCAACTCCCTTACTGCAGTGGTGAATTCCTTGACAGTTTCTTGTAGTCCTTGCAGTATGGATGTTAGGGCTTGCATAGCTGCTGCCTGATCTGCAGATGACATCATGCACGAACGCACCCCCTCAAGGCTGGCTGCCATAGTTTGCATCCCCACCCGCACCTCCTTGGCCAGCTCCCGCTGTACTCCAACTACAGTTCTTTCAAAGCTGGTGCCAGTGTCGTCAGAGTCCTCAGCTGTATTGGAGCTGGCAGGTCTTGCAATTGGGGTGGTGGGTGGTTCCTCTACGCTGGCTGCTTGTTCTGTGCTCCTCCTTGTGACTGAAGGTGGGGTCTGGAGGGTTTCAAGGACCTTTTGGATGGTCTCCTGGGGAATGTTTATGGGCTCGTCATCCATGTCATCAGGGAAATCTGGGACAGGCATATCGGCAGGAGATCCATCTTCCTCTGCAATGAAACAGGGTACAATTAGTGTGTCTGTATTGTGACAATTTTGACATGACGTGCCTGCCTTTTGATGAATTCACTTTGTGATCTTGTTTTGTATTGATATCTGCTGTCCTTCAGATGGGCATTGTTATAGGTCTATGGCCCACCTGTGTGTCACATGTATGTTATTGAGTTATCATACTTGTCAGCCTCATCGCCTCTAGGTGTTGCTTTATGCCAAATAGAGAATAGCCACCTTTTTGTCTGACTCGACCCTCCATGTATATCCATTCTCATGGTGAGACCTGTCACTGGCTGTGGGTGTTCTGATGGTCCTGGCAGCACACTTGACTCTCAGGACCTGCCCCAATCCCTGATCGTTCACATTGACTTAATTGTAATTGACATGTAGCATATCCTATGCATGGCAATGTTATGATGTGATATGTATGTTGATATTGTTAATGTGTCCTGCTGATGTTGGGTAATGTGTGTTACATTGGATTGCCCTGATAGTCGTATCAGTGTCCTATTTCCCCCTCTGACTGTGCAGGTGTATTTCAGTGACCAGTTCCATGTGTCCCCTCCTCAATGCTGTTGTCTGAGCATTATGACTTTTGTGATATTGCCTTGTTTGCCAGGCACGGGAAGGACCGTGACATATGCAGCATGGGTGTGTCCTTAGTGCTGTGTCACTCCTATTGTTGTTTACATTGGCTGATGTTTGTGACACCTATGGGCATTGACGTTTGCGTGTACTGGGGCCTTTGTCTTGTTTCAGGAGATTGTTGCAGATGTCATCCTCACCCCCTAATTTAGGTATGTATGTTCCATGGGTAGGTTACTGCCATTGGCTACTTGAGCTGCACACAGATCAGAGGTGGTAGTGTCAACTGTTGTGGCAGTTACATTGCAGTTGTCAGTTTGGCTAGAGGATTGCTAATAAGGCCCTAGTTAATGTAGGAGATATGTTGGCTGACGAGTGCCAGGATGTAAGTTTGACGCAGTTGCCTTCCCTCCTGTCGAAGGCTTTCCCTTTGCTCCATTGTTGGCATGACAGCATGCCCCCAAAGGACTGTTGTTGGTGTAGTGTAATGTTGTGCCCCAGCTTCTTTCTGTGCAGGCCATGCCCCCCTGCCATGCCCCTTTACCCATGCCACTCCATGTATATGATGACTTACATGCAATGTGTAGTAGGTATTTCCCCCCCTGCTTACAGTCAACATTATTGTATTTTAATTCCCCATGCGACTTACCCTGCATGTGTGTTGTCTCGTGGTAGTCTGCGCTCTACTGTCCTTGAATCCCTGTGACAATCTCCTCAGGGATGACGGCTCCGACCATCTCCTCCATGTGGTCCAGGGCCTCCTGGTGTGCTGGACTCCCACCTCCAGTCTGCAGTGCTGCCTTCCTGTTCCTGGCCATTTTTTCCTTTGTCCTGCGTTTGCAGTAATGCCAGCGTTTCTTACACTTGATGACTGTTCTGCGTACTTCAGCCACACTGTTAATCTTGTCAACAATTTGTTGCCATATGGCCTCTCTCCTACTTATTGGCAACTTTGAGGTGATAAACAGTTGGTGCTGGTGTTCCGTCACCTCTTTAACCAGGATTTCCTGCTCCTCTGCACTGAAGCGACACTTTCTTTTCTTTCTATAAATGTCCTGGTTCTTGTATGGATCGTCCTGGCTGGTTCCTGGCCTGCTGTCATCTTCCTGGGGTCTGTAGTGGCATCTGGGATCCATTTTGCCTCTCCTCTGGTGCACTTGCAGTGTTCGCGTTTTTTTTTTACGCTATTGCGTCAAAAAATGGCGCATATCAGGGTTGCGGTGTCGTAAATCGACCCACAGTCATTTCCGCCGCGTTAACGTCATTTTCCTTTACGACTTGATGCCGCGATGTGAGTCAAAAATAATGACTCCCACCTGTTGATTGCGCCGCCGTGCTTCAAAGTATAAATTTGACGCCCGCACAGCACTACGAAATGATGTTAGCCGGCGGTACATTTTTTGACGCAAAACTGCGGCGGCGCAGTTTTGCGTCAAAAAGTATAAATATGGCCCATTGTATTTCACAGTACTGTGAGCATTTCACAACAGTGCTTTGGACTGGACATTCAGTAAGCACTATGTACTACTAAAACATAGATTGGTCTGCTTACTGCGACTTCAAACAGTTCTAACGCAGTAAAGGCTGACACAGTGGCCTCCTATATTGCAAGCACAGTAGTGTGACATCGAGCACTGTGTCCCGCGTGCAGCTCTGTTTGCTCTGCTGTGAAGCACACAATTCCCAGGTGGCTACAGGAAGCTACAAAGTTTGCATGGCACACTGCGAAAGGTCATGCTATGTGATGATGTGTGCCGCCATTTTGAATTAGGGTCTACTAGGTATTTTGGGCCTTATTTATACTTTTTGGTGCAAAACTGCACTAAGGCGGTTTTGCCCCAAAAAGTTTTTCACCGGCTTGCACTATTTTTTAGCACCAGCTGGGCACCATATTTATGGAATGGTGCAAGCCGGTGCAAAGGGTAGGCTAGCTTAAAAAAAAATGACGTTAGGCAGTTTTGAGTCAAAATAAATGATTCTGACCAGATTAACATCATTTTTTTACGCTAAGGGGCATATTTATACTCTGTTTGCACTGAATTAGCATATTTTTTTTTTTACTCTAATTCAGTGCAAAACTAACTCCATATTTATACTTTGGTGCTAGACCCGTCTAGCACCAAATTTATGGAGTTAAAGTCATTTTTTGGAAGTGGAAACCTACCTTGCCTTAATGAGATGCAAGGTAGGCGTTCCAGTGCAAAAAAAATGACTCTATGGCCTTAACACCATATTTATACTCCCATGTAAAAATGGTGCATGGGAGGGAGGAGGGGTCAAAAAATGCAATGGCCATGCCCAGGGGAACCCTGTCCTCTGTGCTGGCCACTGGGGTGGTGGGCATGACTCCTGCCTTTTCTGAGGCAGGAGTCATGTGGCATGGTAGGTTTAGCACTATAAAATGACGCTAATCTGGTTAGAGTCATTTTTTTTTACTCTAACCTGCCTAAAGCCATTTTTTGGTGCTAAACCCTCTTCTTCCATACTGCCAGCCCCACCCGACTAAAGTCATTTTTTAAAACTCTAGCCTACCCTTTGCACCAGCTTGCACCATTCCATAAATATGGTGCCCGGCTGGTGCACAGAAATGGTGCAAGCAGGTGCTAAACTTTTTGGTGCAAAACTGAGTTAGTGCAGTTTTGCAGCAAAAAGTATAAATAAGGGCCAATATTTTGTAAGTTTGCGCCACTTTTGTGTCATAAAATGACGTTAATGCGGTGCAAAAAAAGTTTAAATCAGGGCCTTGGTGCTAGATGGGTCTAGCACCAAAGTATAAATATGGAGTTAGTTTTGCACCGAATAAATGACACTAATTCGGTGCAAACAGAGTATAAATATGCCGCAGAGTATAAATATGCCCCTAAATATGGCGTTAAGGCCATGGAGTCATTTTTTGCACGGGAACCCCTACCTTGCATCTCATTAAGGCAAAGTAGGTCTCCACTTTCAAAAAATGACTTTGGGCCATATTTATACTTTTTGACGCACAACTGCGCCAACGCAGTGGCAGTCCAATCCAGTGGCATGGGAAGCACGGTACACACGTCTGGGCATACCCTTCCCACTTACGGCAACAAAGCAAAAACAACAAGTGATGGACGGAATGCTGAACATTGTCAAACACTCACCCCCAGTCATAGATCTGGGTTTAATCCATTGTTCTTTTGCTCACCATGCCACCCCAGTTTGAACCCAACCATATGCAAATCAGTCTTGACCCTGTTCCTCATGGGAACAGTCCCGACCGAACTGCCAAGCCAGGCCCTCACTGGACCGGAAACAAGCATCCTGGGACCGGTTTCGGGGTTTCACCCCTCATCAGCCAGGCTAGCTTGAATCCAGTGGCATGGGAAGCACGGGACCCATGTCTGGGCATACCCTTCCCACTTAGGGTGACAAAGCAAAAACAACAAGTGATGGACGGAATGCTGAACATTGTCAAACACTCACCCCCAGTCATAGATCTGGGTTTAATCCATCGTTCTTTTGCTCACCATGCCACCCCACTTTGGACCCAGCCATATGCAAATCAATCTTGACCCTGTTCCTCATGGGAACAGTCCAGACCGAACTGCCAAGCCACAACCTCACTGGACTGGAAACAAGCATCCTGGGACCGGTTTCGGGGTATCAGCCCTCATCATCTAGGCTAGCTTGAATCCAGTGGCATGGGAAGCACAGGACCCACATCTGGGCATACCCTTCCCACTTAGGGCAACAAAGCAAAAACAGCAAGTGATGGACGGAATGCTGAACATTGTCAAACACTTACCCCAGTCATAGATCTGGTTTTAATCCATCGTTCTTTTGCTCACCATGCCACCCCAGTTTGGACCCAGCCATATACAAATCAGTCTTGACCCTGTTCCTCATGGGAACAGTCCAGACCGAACTGCCAAGCCAGGTCCTCACTGGACCGGAAACAAGCATCCTGGAACCGGTTTCGGGGTTTCACCCCTCATCAGCCAGGCTAGCTTGAATCCAGTGGCATGGGAAGCACAGGACCCACGTCTGGGCATACCCTTCCCACTTAGGGCGACAAAGCAAAAACAACAAGTGATGGACGGATCAAGTCTGCACAAATCAATAATATATATAAGAGCTTGGGGTCATTCTGTGTTAAACATCTGTGACAAAACATTAAGGGAAAGACGATTTGTACAATGCCACTATTAGGTGTGAGTCTTCAAATTTGTGTTGACTAAGGTTCTCTATAGATAATCATTAGTGAACATGTTCTGAACAAGAGGTTTGTGGACAAGTTAAGCCCCAGATTAGACAAATTTGATAATAAGCCTCAAGGGTACTCAAGTGAAAGAATTGATTCTTTAGGATTTAGAACTTTAATATTCACTGTACGAAAACTGCAAGACTATGAGAAAATTATAAATGTAAAAAAAGGACTGTTAGTGTTGGCATAATATAACCAATGACCTTGAAACCTAATAGACTGGAAACCAGTCTTGGTAATTGATGAGGTAGAAAGTGCTGTGAAGAGTATGTTAGGAACATTTCCTAATGTGTGTATTAGCAGGATTGGTCATTTAACCACTTGTGTGCAGCGTACGTAATTGTTACGTCCCGAGGCACAGTGCTACTGTGCCGAGGATGTAACCATTACATCCTGGCACTGGAGCATGGGGAGAGCTCTAGCGCTCCCCCCATGGGCCATGGGGCAGGGATAGAAGGGGAATCACTTCTCCTTCCAGGAGAACCCCCATCTAATGACGTCAGCACACGATTGCGTGCTGACATCATCAGAGGGTGCTGGTTGCGCTGGAAGCCATTTGCTTCCAGCACATCTTGGAGAAACAGGTGAGTTTCTCCTCCGGCCAGAGGGGGATTCCAAAAAAAGAGGCATCGGGGAAAAGGAAAGGGTTTTCCTTAACCTCAATGTCTCTTTTAGCTTTCCTGTGTTCCGATCGCCACAAAGACACCAGGTATTGTTGTGTTTTTGTTTTATTTTGTGTGTGGGGTCTGCCCCTTGGGCAAGGGTTGCCCCCCCCAAAGAGCGCTCCGAACTGTTGGTCATTTCTGCCCCCCTTGGGGGCAGATCAGCCTGTATTTCTTTTGGGCCTATATGCCCCCCAGGGGGTAGAAGACACTTAGGCACCAGGGATCGCGTGAGTGTGTTTTTTTGTTTGGGGGTGGCCCCTTGGGCAATGGTTGCTCCACATGGGGGCACATTACTAATGGCCATTTCTGCTCCTCTTGGGGGCACTACAGCCTATTTTTTAGGCCCATCCGTCCCAAGTGGGCGCAGAAGCCACAAAGACACCAGGGATGTTTTTTTGTGTGGTTTTTTTTGTGTGTAGGGGCCGCCCCTTGGGCAAGGGTTCTCCCCCAAAGGGAATACTTGACTGTTGGACATTTCTGACCCCCTTGGGGGCAGATAGGCCTAGTTTTTTAGGACCATCTGCCTCTGAGCAGAAACAACTAGACAACAGGGGAGATTTCCAAATGTTTGGTGGCGGGGTGTTAGTCAACTGGCAAAGTATTTGCATTTGTGATTATAACGGTTTATTTCTCCATTTTGTTCTAGTCTAAAGATTTGCTTCCTTTGTGGTGACTCCTTGAGGTTTTGGCAGTTGTTGACCTGCAGTTTGTGTAGTTGCATGTTTTAGGTAAGAAAAGACAATTTACTCCAAACGAGTATTGTTGCCATGAATGAATAACATTTTTGAAGTGGTTTACTAAATGCAGGATTGTGTGCAAAATTGTCCTTAGATTTGTGCACGATGATATTTGTGTGGTCTTATGTCTAATATTCTTTTCTTTTTTTCTTTTTAGTGGGACATAACTGGTGATTGCTGTGGCTGTGCAGAATAGTTGCTTGTGAGTCTAGCTTTTTCAGGCAAGTGAGTGGTATAGTTTTTGAGTTTATAGCTCTTTGTGATAAAGCCACACTTTGTTTATTACTTATCTTACACAGTGCTGGTTGTTGGTGGCGCATTTGTCCAGTTACATTTCGTAGAAAGGATCATGGCTAGCCGCAGGATTACCACTCAGCAGGTTGTTGGTATACTTTTTGTCTTCTCATCATGATTATGAGGCCGACTCTGCATCTGAGGCGAGAGGGAAGTGAGAGATTCTGGCAGTGAATTTTCTGTCCGAGAGGAATCTTCTGATGAAGTCACTTTCAGTGCATATAAAGGGCCTGTTTTAGAGGAGGACACTGATGTGCCAATAGTGCAGTAGCCTGGGGCTGAAAGGTTTCCCATTGGAGACCCAAACTCTGGGTTGCCCCAAACATGGAGCAGCCAGAGTTGTGTGCCTTTACTGGTCTCCCAGAGTGTAGAGTGTATACGGAAAACATTTTGCCTGTCAATTTCTTTCAGTTGTTTCTGGACGATGTCTTATTAGAAGAGATTGTTGAGCAGACCAACTTGAATGTGGAGCAACCATGAGTCATAATCGGTATTTGATTTTTCTTCAGATGCTGCATTTTGTTGACAATTCTTTAGCCTTGCCACGAGATCACCCTGGTTCTGACTGTCTTTTTTGGGATTAGGCATGCCCTTGATAATTTTGTAGATCGTTTTTCAGAGGTCTATGCTCCAGGCAAAGAAATAGCTGTGGACGAGTCTTTGGTCCTGTTCAAGGGCTATTTGGTTTTTAGGCAGTACATTCCTAGCAAGAGGGCATGGTATGGAATTAAACTGTATATGTTGTCTGAAAGTAGTACAGGATATGTTTATAATTTGCGGGTCTACGCTGATAGGGATTCCAGTATTGACCCCCCCTTATTGTCCACCCACTTCTGGAGTTAGTGGGAAAATTGTGTGGGGACTTGGTAAACAGCTGTTTAACAAAGGTCACCATTTGTACGTAGATAACTAGTACACTGGAGTGCCGTTCAAGGAATTTTTCAGACTGTTGTGCTTGTGGCACAATCCGTTCTAACTGGGAAGGCTATCCAAGGGAGCTTGTATGTAAAAAACTTGAGAGGGGACAGTGTAGTGCCTTGTGGCTTGATGAGCTGCTAGCTCTGAAATTTACAGACAGGAGGGATGTCTACATGCTAACTACCATCCATGATGAAAGTACTTCCCCTGTAACTGTTTGGGGTCAGGTGCGCAAACCTGTGTTCATTTTAGATTATAATAAGCACATTGGAGGTGTAGATAGAGTTGATCAGAGGTTGGAATTTTCTACTGCTGTTTAGAAGCCTTACGTTTGGTATGAGAAGTTAGTGATTCATCTTTTCCATTTGTTACATTTTAATGCTTTTGTTGTGTTCAAGGATAGTTCACCAGAGTCAAGGATGACATTTGCGAAATTTCAGGAGTCTATCTTAGCAAGCCTTGTTGTGGTGGAACAGGCAAGAGTTTCTAGAGAAGCAGTGGTGGAGGATGTAGCTAGATTGAAAGATCGCCACTTTGCTGAGCACATTCCTCCCATGCTCAAAAACGACTTTCCTGCTAAGAAATGTAGAGTCTGGGCTCGAAGAGGTATCCAGAGGGAGACTTGTATGTACTGCCCCGATTGTCCTTCAAAGCCTGGGCTGTGTGTGGGTGGCTGTTTCAGGAGTTACCACGCCCCAAATTATTGGTAACTACCATGAGTGTAAACTAAACTGCCTGTTTTATATTTTGATTTGTTCAGTTTCATGGTTGGCATTACTGTCATGTATTTAGTTAGAGCTTTTGTCTTTGTAATTTTATACTTATTTATAATTAGTTAGTGGTTTCTTTGTTGTTTAAAAAACAAAAAAAACGTGATGGCGGTGTGCATGGAGTGGCGCTTGGCTGGCGGTGTGCATGGAGTGGCACTTGGCTGGCGGTGTAAATAGAGACTTTCTGTTGGCCACTGCAACACACTACTAGCCAAACGCCAGTCCAGACACTCCTATCAGCTGGTGTGATTGGTGTCAGGCATGTGGGCGTATGAAAGTGATGAGCACCTGTATGTTGCTCTCTGTTGATGCGAGTGTTGTAATGTGCTGGGCCCGCGGCTGGCGGCATGAATGGTCTTGTGCATGTCATGAATGAAAGGTGTGTGAATGGACTTTAAAGCGGTTGGTGCCTTGTCGCAGCTTTACAGCTCACGAGCTGTGAGTAATTGATTCATTTTTTCGGTCTTTCAGTTACTAATAGCGCATTTCATTTTTGTGAAATCTCAGCTAATGTGGACAGAAAGTTATGAGGGCCTAGGCGCAAACTTCACCAAATAACCAAAAAAGGCTTGGCACAGGAGGGGAAAAGGCCTGACAGAGAAGGGGTTAGATGATGTTCTAATCAGATCTTGCTAAAACATGATGCTTGTCCTAAAGTATATAAAGTGAGAAAGATTTGCAGCGTGCTTAAAGGTGACGTTGAGGAAGAAAGGAAGAAACTGAAGAAGCTGGGTAATAAAAACAGTGTAATCATCTCAATGGATTTCTCCCATTGTTGTAGCAAGATGCAGATTGTGTGTTGACCTACTTCATTTGAATAATAACATCCTCATTGATACTTTTGTGCTGACCCACATATCAGAATTGTTAGCTCTTTTCAAAAATATCAAATGTTGCTCTACATTTGATTTATCAGCCTCAATCAATCAATCAATCAATCAAACATTTGTAAAGCGCGCTACTCACCCGCTAGGGTCTCAAGGCGCTGAGGGGGGGGGGAGGGAAGGACTGCTACAGCTCGAATAACCAGGTCTTTAGGAATTTCCTGAAGGTCAGGAGGTCCTGGGTCTGTCGTAGGTGGGCAGAGAGGGTGTTCCAGGTCTTGGCGGCAAGGTCAGAAAAGGATCTGCCGCCGGCTGTAGTTTGATGGATGCGAGGGCCGGTGGCGAGGGCAAGGTTGGCAGAGCAGAGTTGACGGGTGGGAGTGTGGAAGGTGAGTTGCTCGCTGAGGTACGCCGGGCCTGTGTTGTGAAGAGCTTTGTGAGCATGGATGAGGAGTTTAAAGGTGATCCTCTTGGTGACGGGAAGCCAGTGAAGGTCTCTGAGATGGTCTGAGATGTGGTCGCGCAAGGGATGTTAAGGATGAGGCGTGCAGAGGCGTTCTGTATACGTTGTAGTTTCCTCTGTAGCTTGGCTGTGGTTCCTGCGTAGAGCGTGTTGCCGTAGTCCAGTCTGCTGCTGACGAGGGCGTGAGTGACTGTCCTTCTTGTTTCGGTGGGGATCCATCTGAAGATCTTGTGAAGCATGCCTCATATTATTAGATTTCCTTGCATGAAGATAAAAATAGTTCACAGTATTCATTAACCCTGTTGGGTTTCACCAATACAGGAGGATGCCATTGGATTGTCTTCTGCAGCTGCTGTTTTTCAGTAGTTGATGCACAATATTTATTTGGAAAAATGTCTAATGTGTTTCCAGGACAACATATTAATTAACTGCAAGGTTATGAATGAACATAACGATGTGTTGGAAAAAGTTCTGAGTGAATTGAACTAAAAGGATTTAATCGTGGATTATTCCAAATGGAAATTTGCAGTAGAATCAGTAACCTACTTAGGTCATGTTCTGAGTGGAGAAGGACTTACCCCTAAGCCTAAATTAGTTGCAGTGGTCCAAATGGTACCAGCGCCTATGAGGAAGGATGCTGTAAAGTGCTATTTATGGTTAGCGGAGTACTGTGCAAAGTATGTTACTGTGAAAAGTATGTCAAAAGTTTGCATGTAGTTCATACCCATCAGTTATTAATTAATAAATGTAACTTTGGATGGAGTTGTGAGTGCCAAAGATATTATGAAGAGATAAAAGAAGTGATTGCTAATGCTTCCACACTGCTGCCCTCATTTAGAGTTTGGCAGGAGGCGGAGGCCATCAACCAAACTCTTTTGGATGGAAAACCACCATTCCAGTTTTCTGGCTGCTGGCCCTATTTAAGTTTCCCACTGCACCAATGGGCAGAAACAGCTGGCCCCTGTGGGAAACTCACCATAACATTGACGCCAGTTCGGAATCGAGCTAGCAGAAATGTTGGAGTGCGTCAGATTCAACAGTGCCCGATACGCTTTCCATTGCCCGTAATTCAGGCAGTGGAAAGCGCAACAAGGCTGTCCATGTGGGCCCATGCACTGCCTATGCCAAGTGCATGGGCCCTCGGTATCCCGTCTCCACCAACCTTTGCATGGCGGAGAGGGGACTAGTAATCCCCAGGGCAGCGCTGCTTGCAGCCGGCACTGCCAGGCCCTAGGTCTTTCAAAATATGGTGGTGCTGGCAGTTCGAGCATGACGCTTTCGCCATTGTCGTAATGTGGAGGCCGGACCGCCACACTTGTAATGAGGGTCTCAGTGTCTTTGATCCTAATTTGTTAAGCATTTTAAGTACTGATTCGAGTTTAACGGTCTTGCCGCAGGTTGACACAGGTGATGGGAAGGAAGTAATAACTGCATATGCATCTTGAGCATTAGCACCGTCATAAGAAAGCTATTTGGTGGTAGAAAAAGAGACATTTGCTTGTATAAGAGGCATTATAGTACTAATTACAATTGATGAAGTTGAACGCAAGAAATGAAAACACTCATAAGAAATACAAGGAGTATTAGGATTCCAAGAGGGGGTGATTGAAAGAGCCTAAAATTGAAGTAGGAATGTTGATTAAAGTTAAGATATCATAGAAATTAACAGGGACAGAGTGTCAATTTTCAGAACCCTTATCGAAGAACGCTGTTTTATTGAGCGATGGAAAAAGTCTGGAATTTAAAAAAGATTGCTGTACTCAAAGGTGATAAAAACTTGTATGAGATTGGAAGAGGTTTTAATAATATGTCATACCTGGATTTCGATGTGAGTCCTTTGATTGTAAGCATGTACCTAGATCTGGTGCTGAGACGGTGGTAATGGTGACAGTCTGAAACAAGAACTGAGTGAGGATGGGGAAAGACATTTGGTTAACCATATTGAAGACGAAGATAATGTGTCTGATGATTGTGGGAATGAGAAAGCTGTGAAAGGTTCTGCTCGGAATTGTGTGTCATATGTGAATGGCAACAAATGTTCTGATAGGAATAGCACATCAGATAGCAAATCCGATGTGAATGGAAACAAAATAATAACGAAAAGACCCAAAAGGATTATGTTTACAGTATGAAGAGGATGAGGCTAGAGGTCTGTTCAGCTTGTAATTTAAAGCTTGTATTCGGTCGGTGTTGTGTTTATGATTTGTTATATTAAGTTTGTAGCACTTCTTCTTTATTGCTTGTTTTGCTTTTTTATTTTAACTTTGTAACACTTCTACTTTATTGCTCCAGTACTGCTTGAATTTCATATGAATTTCAGTTTTTATTCCTCTGAATAGTTTTGGTTGTTTTGGTATTTGCTAACAGAAGAAGTAGCTGCTTCTGATTCCAGAATGTTGTACGAAATCAGGACAGTTGACACAGGTTTAAAGATTTAAAGACCACCCTGTGTTTTTACAGAGACCTCCTCACATGTGCACATGCGTTATAGTATTAAATCTACGAGGGATGGGGGAGTGGATAGAAATGGGGAATACTTGTCACTAAATTGAAGGGCTTATATGAATAGTAAGGAAGGATTATGGGCGAAATAAAGAGGGGTGTCTTGCACACATCTGCAAAAAAAGTTAACCTATTCCTAGTGACAAACTGGCAACTAGAGCCACAAGTGCCAGAAACACTTGTAACTGTACTCAAGGTGAGTGGCAACCACTGGTAAACAACAGCCTCCCAATGGAAACAACTGTGCTATGGACTTAAAGTATTAGTATTAATGTTTAAATAAATCATATTATTACAACTATTCAAAATATGTTATTTGTATTGAATACATTGTTTCAAGTAATTAATTTAATCAATTAATGTATTCAGTTAAAAACTGTCTATTACTAACACATTATTAATATTTTATTTTATTTTAATTAACCTTTTTACATTAATACCTTAAAAAAATTAATATTAGCTGACAAGCTCACCTAGGATGCACCTGTTTGCCCATGGAGTGATACTGTGACCTGTGATTGCTTGGGCAGCATCTCGGCAGACCCAGATTACTTTTATCTGCTTTCTACTACTTCTGCTCTCTACCGATGAAGGGTTAAACCCAGAAACATATGTCTAGAGATAATAGCACTATCTGCACCAACATTGGTGAAAAACTACAGCAACTTTGAAGCAAGCGTACTGCATTTACCAGGATGTAATGGGGTGAACTGTGCTGGGATGAGAGGCAGTGTGCTCCCTCCCCACTTGTGTTTAAAAGGCACCCTTGAGCCAATGAGCTGACGAGCTCACCTGGGATGCACCTGTGTGCCTGTAGATTGGTGCTGTGACATGTGAAGACTTGGGCAGCATTTTGGCAACCATAGATTACTTTTCTCAGCTCTCTACTACTTCTGTTCTCTATCGATGATACGTTAAACCCAGAAACACGTGTCTACAGATAACAACTCTATCTGCACCAACTTTGGTGAAAAAATACATTAAGTTTGAATTAAACGCACTGCATTTACCAGGGTGCAATGGGGTGAACTGTGCTGGGATGAGAGGCAGTGTGCCCCCCCTCCTTGTTTGTAAAATAATATTTATTATGATATTTAAATTGTATTTAAATAATTTTATACATCAATGTTAATAATTTTTACTACATAACAAAAGCAATGCTTTTCTTTTTCTTTAGGAGGGACTCTTGTTATTCAAACTACAGTTTTCTTTTTAAAATGTAAACTATTCAAAATAATTCAAATTGTAATTGAACATGACATTATTACTACTGTAACATTTTATACTGGTCTAAACTAAACTTGTAACGTATATATATGTATATATGTACATATATATATATATATATATATATTTATACATAAAGTTATGTATATATACACATAAAGTTATACACATAAAGTTATATAAATGTGCACATAAATTTTGCTAACACTGATTAGCATTAATATTTAAATACTTGTTTTTAGCATAAAAGCATAGCTCAACCTTCACTCTTTCTGTCCCTTATAACTTTCCATTGGGAATTATTATTATTATTATTATTATTATTATTAATAATAATAATGGTAATAATAATAATAATAATAATAATAATAATAATAATAATAATAATAATAATAATAATAATAACAATAATAATAAACCACCATTATTACATAAGCTAACCCATTATACAGAAGGGGTAAAAAGTGAAAAAAGTGTTTGGGAATTATATTGTGGACCTTAGAGCATCAAGGAATATTACATCTATGTGGTTAGATCCACTTGGTGCTTAGAGCCAAAAAGAGGGGGGGGGCTATGAACAAAGGCACCGGGCTACTTTTGTTACAAGACACACTCACAGAGCTGCTACCCCTGCATCATTACACAAACATGATTCTTCACTCTGGATTCATCTACACTTTGGAACCACCAGCATGTAGGCCCCCTCCATTCATTCTGAGATGGAGGGAACAGACTGTCCCAGGTGGAATGATCTACGAAGCCCTGTCAGTCAATAACAAGGGACCACAACACACATGGTACCCAAGGAGAAGCACACAATTATGTGTGATACAGCTCCAAGTTCTGGCTCTGCAGACACTTTCAGAAATTAATTTTCCAGGTAATCTGGAGGGTTTCAGGTGGTGCTACATTAAGTATTGCCTTGAGTTCCGCAAAAGGGTTACAGACATATTGCCTTTAGAAATCTGTATTTCTATCTAGTTCCAGGCATTGCTTAATTTGCAAACAAATAGGTGGTATGGAGATACTTATCGCAGGATTACTTATTTTTCTGCTTCACAAATGCAGAAACATTGCTAGAAACATATTTCAGCAATCAAAATCAACACTGCACATTGATTTTACACTGTTAACATAAGAATACTCCTCACTGAAAAGATGCAATATCAAACTAAATTCAAATTAAACTATTACTAATGTCATATTCACTAGGGGCCTGACCATTAACTCAAGCTGTATAATGCTAGACCAACTACATTAAATGATTTAGGGTTTCTCTACTGCTGGCGATGTCTTCTACAGTGTAGTTGTCCAAATTCCTCCTTACTTGCTTGACAGAAGGTAAACATGTTTCTAAAGCAGTTTTCTTCATTACATGCACTTTAATAGAAAATCATTCATGCCATTTCAATTGTGATTAATTAAATGTTTCTTATTTAGTGGCTGTAATCTAATTGAATATCTAATAATTCAGTATAGTGTTTTTTATCTATATTGTACAGATTGGTTGTTTTGATCCCAATTGCAGGCTTGAAAAAGTGGGGTAGCCAGCATAACACATAGCTGCTATTAAAAAAAAAGATTGTTTTGTTGGTATTTTAAGTTTATTTTTTGAACATCAGCAGAGTTGAGGGACTGCAGGCAGCTGCTGTCCCCGGCTGCCACCGTCCAGCATATTTCAGCATGGGGACACTAGAAGAAAAGAAATACCACCCCTCTTGCCCCACAGCCAAGAGGAAAAAACCCTCAAGCATTTATCACCTGCTCCAAGTAGATGGTAAATGATTGTGGATTTGGGCCTATTGTTTGCTCCGGGGGGTAGAATACTAGAAGAATTGGACCCCATGTTTCAGGTTCTGCATGTTATTTCCCTTTTTAGGGAAATAACCTACAATTCCTGTCATTAAACATGGAGATACTGTTTGGTATCGTACATGTTGACCCTGACATCTCCTGAGAGACATAACAAAGAACTTGTAATAGGGGCCTAGTAATTAGGGACTATGAACAATCTCAGCTTTGATACTTCTAGTTTACCATTTGACAACAAGGATTGAGGAAAGAGCCTTTCATTAGCAACTATCTGTGACATCCGAATCTACGCCTCAGCAATCATATTATATCATAAAGTTCAGCTTTTAATATCTCCTACAGAAAAGTGGACTAAGGCCCTCATAACAACCCTGGCGGTCGGTGATAAAGCGGCGGTAATACCACCAACAGGCCGGTGGTAAAAAAAAATGAATTTTGACCATGGCGGAAACCGCCAACACAGACAGCCACTTTAACACACCGACCGCCATGGCGGTAGCAACAAGCACCGCAGCGGTAATCGCCTACAGCCAGGCGGGAGACAATGTACCACCCACAGTATTACAACAAGCCAATCCCCCAACTGTTCCGGGGTGGTACCAAAGCCATCAAAAGCACAGCAGAAACAGAACACAGAAGGGAAACGACTCACCTCTCAACACTCAAGGAAGACCCACGACGCCATGGAGCCCGAACTGCAGATCTTCCCCATGCTGGTATACCTCTTCCTACACCAGGAACACGAACGGTGGCGAAGACGACCACGGTGAGTACCGTACCTAGCACACAAGGGAGGGGGTGGAAAAAGAGAGTGACACACACATGCAACACGCAACACCCCCAACCACAACATACACACAAACAGATGAAACAACAGTACAAATCCACCCCGTACCCCTCAGGAATAATGCAAGGACAAAAGGAAGTGAGTAAAGTCAGTGTAATAATATAAATTCCTATAAAAACGTCCTCAAAGCACAAAACAGTATCTACAATATATACAAATGGAGGGACAATGCCCAGTCCAAAATGACCGTGGCCCACAGGGCCATATCACAGAGACAAAGGCCACACTTGACTCCTGCCTCAATACGGAGAGAACACTGCTGGGGCATCAGGTTGAAAATACACAGACACCTCAGGGGGAAGGGTAAGGGGGGGCCCCTCAGCCAGAAGATGGTAAAATGCCACTGGTCCTGGAGGGGGCTACATGGCCACTGCAATGTCCTGGGGAGTGCAAAGCCACAGTCTCTCAAGTGGGTGGTTTTCCCACTGCTTGGTCCTGGGGAGTGCAAAGCCACAGTCTCTCAAGTGGGTGGTTTGCCCACTGCTTGGTCCTGGGGAGTGCAAGACGACTGTCTCTCAAGTGGGTGGTTTGACCACTGCTTGGTCCAGGGGAGTGCAAAGCCACAGTTTCTCAAGTGGGTGGTTTGCCCTCTGCTTGGTCCTGAGTAGTGCAAAGCCACAGTCTCTCAAGTGGGTGGTTTGCCCACTGCTTGGTCCTGGGGAGTGCAAAGCCACAGTTTCTCAAGTGGGTGGTTTGCCCACTGCTTGGTCCTGGGGAGTGCAAAGCCACATTCTCTCAAGTGGGTGGTTTGCCCACTGCTTGGTCCTAGGGGGTGCATGGCCACAGTCTCTCTAGTGGATGGCTTCTCCACTGGTTCAGGAGGGGGCTTTGTGCCCAGAGTGCTTTATGCTGGCAAGGAAGGGGTGAGTGGATGCCTTCTTCCACTGGTTCTGGAGGGGGCTTTGTGCCAAGCAATGCAGATCTTGGATGATGCAAGGTCACAGTCTCTCACCTGGGTGTCACACCTACAGTTGCTGCAGGGGCCAGGACGCATTACAGCCCATGTAGGCACGACTACACACTGCCCGCTGGCAGTGACGGATGCTCAGTGGTGACAGAGGAGGGGCTGGCGGCAGTGCTGCCAGTGGTGGAGGGAGGCTCCAGCCCTTCTCCAGCAGCCATGGATGGCTGTCCACTGGGGCTGCTGCTGCTGGCCGTGGTGCTGGTGGCCGTTCAAGTGGCGGTGCAGGTGGCAGTGCTGGTGGCGGTGGTGCTGGTGGCGGTGCAGGTGGCAGTGCTGGCGGCCGTGGTAGGGGGTGGCTCCAGCCCTTCCCCCACAGCCTCGGATGGCTGCAGTGCCATGGCTGGTGTTGTTTGCCCAGATGCTGCTCCAGCACCAGATCCATCCTGCCTGCGGCGTCTGTGCCTTTTTCATTGCCCTTGGCAGCTGCTGTTGCCTTCCTGCCCTTGGCAGCTGGTGGTGCCTCCTTGCTTCTGGCAGCTGGTGTTCCCTTCCTGCCCTTGGCAGATGGTGGTGCCTTCTTGCCATTGCTAGCTGGTGGTGCCTCCTTGCCCTTGGCAGCTGGTGCAGGCACACTGGCAGTGCTGCCGGTGTCTCCTTGGAGCCTCTCACACCTACAGTAGCTGCAGAAACTACAGTGGCCGTGGACTGGGTGGCTGAGGTGCTGGCCTGGGTTCTGCCCACCCTGGCCTAAAGTGAAGGACGGGGAAGGGGCAGGGAATAGGTCAAGGGTGGAGAGGAAAGCCTTTTAGGGACACAGGGGCTGGAAGAGGATGAAGGTTTGGGAGTGGAGGAAGAGGGAGTGGTGGTAGGAGATGTCTGTCTGCTGTGTTTGGGTGCAGGTGCATGGGCTGGATGCTGTCGTGAGGTGGATGGCTGTTGGGTGTCTGAGTGCTTGTGTTTGTGTACTTTCGGAGGAGGGGGCACAGACACAGTGGGAGAGGACACAGGGGACGTGTGCATGAATGTGGGGGTGGTGATTGCCAGTGAGGTGCGTGTAGTGATAGGCATGATAGGCGTGATGGTGATGGAGGTATTGGATGAGGATATAGTGTAATGGAGGTGTGAGTGGAGACGCTACTGGGAGGGAGGTGGAGGCGGAGGAGGAGGGGGACACAGTGGAGGCAGTGAATGTTGGTGTGTCTGCATCTGGATGGTGCTTGTGTGAGTGCCTGTGGGATGAAGTGTGGTGCTTGTGTTTGCCTGAGCCACTTCTGTGTGTTGATTTGGGTGCATGCTGGTCTGAAGGTCTGCTTGGGATAGGCTGGGGTTCAGGGGAATGGGACTGGGTAGAGAAAGTTGGCGGGGGAAGCCAGAGCCTGGAACAATCTCTGTCCAGAGTGAATGCCCTCCAAGAATGCAATTGTTTGTTGCAGATGCCCTGCCATACCCTGGATGGCATTCAGTATGGTTGACTGCCCAACAGAGATGGATCCCAGGAGGTCAATAGCCTCCTCACTGAGGGCAGCACGGCTGACTGGGGCAGGGCCTGAGGTGCCTGGGGCGAAGGAGGTGCCCACCCTCCTGGGTGAGCGTGCATGGGAAACACGCTGAGGGGCTGCTGGGGGGGTGGTTCTGGTACGGGGTGGTGGCTCTAACTGTAGTTGGGGGGGCCACAGAGGGTCTGCCACCGCCAGGGAGCTTCCATCGGAGGAGATGTTGCTGTCCAAACTGTCCCCTCCAGTCTCCGCAATGGTGCTCCCCTCGCTCTCTGTCCCACTGGTGCCCTCACCGTCAGTGGATTTGGCCTCATGGGCCCTGTGGGATGCAGCTCCCACCATCGCCGGTGCCTCTGCTCCTCCGCCAGATGATGCTAATGCACACAAGGACAGGGTGACAAAACAAAAAGGGGGGGAAGAGACAGAGAATACACTTGGTCAATGCCAGAAACAACACCACCGTTGGCGTACACAACACACAGGGGACAGCCCTATGCACTAGGCCATGCACTACCAGTTACAATGCTAGTCACCAGGCCATGGGATACAATGCCTAACGCCAATAGCAGCACACCTGAAACCCACAGGAACCTGCCCACTAGTAGATGCCCACTAGCATATTTGGGTTTGGAGTGCATCTGAGCCTGCACAACATGGAACCTACCCTGCCATGTTCGTCCTGGCCTAGGGTCATCCACAGACCCACATCCCTCACCCAGATAGCACCTCAACAGGTGCAATTACATGATTGAGAAACAGTACTCACCCCCTTGTGGCTGCTGTGATGCCTTCAAGCACCCATCCAACTCCGGATAGGCCACCACCAGGATGCGGAACATTAGGGGGGTCAGGGTACGATGGGCACCCCTTCCTCGTTGGGAGGCCATTCTCAGCTGGGCCTCCGCCGTCTTCGTTTCCCAGCGGCGCAGGTCCTCCCACTGTTTGCGACAGTGGATGCTCCACCTGTCAAAGACCCCCAGGGTCCGCACCTCCTTGGCGATGGCACGCCAAATACCTTTTTTCTGTTGGGCATTGACCTGCAGAAAAAGATACATAGGAAAAGGTATTAGTCATAGCGTCCGGCCTATTACACTCATGGCCCACCATATCCCTCTCATCCCCTTAAGCACAGACATTGCCCACCATACATTCAGCAGTTTGCTCAGGAGCCCTCAGCCACCCCCCCTACACAAGGCTTACACACACAGCACTCCATACATTCATGCCCCATGCATTGTGCACACAGTATACTCACCTTTTGGTCTGGAGGACCATAACGTAAACAGTACTGGGGTAGGACCCCATCCACTAGTCTCTCCAACTCCTCTGAAGTGAAGGCAGGGGCCCTTTCCCCAGACACTCGAGCCATGGTCGCTTCCAAACAAAGGTCACAGCAGCACTTGCAGTGTAGGTCCTCTCCTGTTGAAGGTCAGGTAGCAAGTGAGTGAACAGATAGAAAATGGCAGGTCACGTCCGCGGCGGTGCGTACCGTCACCGCCGGTGTACATCACCATTGGCTCATGGAACCCATAGGCCCCAATGATAACCAATGAGGTGTTGCACGGCGGTCATCGACCACTTCCCGCAGCGGCACACAACGTCAGCGGAATTACCTAATTTCCAATTGTCCCTCCTCACAGGTCAGGCGGCCGACATTTCAGGGGGGAACAGGCCATGGCACCTAACTGCGTCATAGCAGACATAGGCACATCAACGGACCTAAACGTTCACATACTTTTTCTGTCACAAAATGCAAGGCATGTTACTCTGAGGATATCTTTGAATATGTCCATCTGCTGGCCATTTTTCACCCTAGAATTCAACCGCTGAGGATGAATAGGAGATGGAGACATACCCCCGTGTACAGACCCCTGGTGGATCTGGCGACAATGGAGGACAGGCACATTATCCTAACCTACAGACTTGATAGGGCCACAATCCAAGATCTGTGTGCCCAATTGGAGCCAGACCTGATTTCAGCTGTCCGCCACTCCACTGAGATCCACCCTCTTGTGTAAGTCCTGTCAGTGCTCTATTTCTTGGCAAGTGGCTCCTTCCAAGCGACAGTGGCCACGGCAGCAGGGATGTCACAGCATATGTTCTCAAACGTGCTGACCAGAGTGTTGTCAGACCTGATGAAACACATGCGCAGCCACATCGTATTCCCCCAGGTGGAAGATTTGGCCACAGTGAAGGCTGACTTCTATGCACTGGGACATATCGCCAACATCATTGCTGCTGTTGATGGTACACATATCGCCCTTGCCCCCCCAACCCCTGGAGAAATGAACAGGTGTTCAGAAATCCAAAGAGCTTTCACTCTCTGAATGTGCAGATAGTGTGCCTGGCGGACCAGGATATCTCTCATGTGAATGCAAAGTATCCTGGGTATGTGCATGATGCCTTTATCTTGAGGAATAGCAGCATTCCATATGTGATGCCTCAACTCCAGAGGCACAGGGTGTGGCTAATAGGTGAGCCCATGGTCCCCACCCAGTGTGTGTTGGTATATGGGTGTGGGTTTGGCCCAAAGGGTGAGTGTCTGGCTAACAGGTATCCCTCGATCTTTACAGGTGACTCTTGTTACCCCAACCTCTCATGGCTACTGACCCCAGTGAGGAATGCCAGGACAAGGGCAGAGGAACGTTACAATGAGGCACATGGGCAAACAAAGAGGATCATTGAGCGCACCTTTGGCCTCCTGAAGGCCAGATTCCGGTGCCGCCATCTAAATGGTGGATCCCTGTGCTACTCACCCAAGAAGGTCTGCCAGATAATCGTTGCATGTTGTATGTTGCACAACCTGGCCTTGAGATGCCAGATGCCTTTTCTGCAGGCGGATGAGGCTGGAGATGGTCGTGTGGCAACGGTGGAGCCTGTGGACAGTGACGAAGAGGAGGCAGAGGAAGAAGATGTGGACAACAGAACAACTATAATTCAAAAGTACTTCCAGTGACACACAGATACACAGGTAAGACACTGTAACTTCACCTTCCATTGCAGTTTTGTGTTGTACATTGTACATGGCAGGCTGATTTTCCCAATGCTGTGGCCACTTACTGTACCCTTTGGCATCTCTATTTTCACATATCTAAGCCCCACTCTGGCTCCTGGTGTGTTTACTGCTGCCCACTACAGGTCATACCTATGTATACATAACTGTATAGTTGAATTGCAATGTTTACAGCTTGTTAAATGAATACATATTTCAATCAATGGACAGACTCCATACTTGTATTTTTTCAAAGGGTGTTTATTTAGGTGCTAATAAGTGGAGAGGGTATTGCAATGGGCTGGGTTGCTGACGGAGGAAAGTCCAGGATAGAGTCCAGTTTATTGGTATCACAGGTTCATTGTCCAAGGGGGCATGGGAAAGGGAGCAATGGCAGTTCAAGGTGGACTGGGTGACAGAGTGGGACACAAGGGTGACAATCAGGAGAGTCTTATTTCCTGGCAGGGTCTTGGCAATGTTCTCTGGCTTCTGCCTGGATTGCAGGGACCTTTTGGTTCTCCTTCTGCAGGGGAGGGGTGCTGGTGGCCTGTTGTTCCTGTGGCGGGGCCTCCTGTCCACTAGCGTCAGCAGAGGTGGAAGGCTGTTCATCAGTGTGGCTAGTGTCAGGGGCCCGTTGGTGTGCCACTGCCTCCCTCATGGTGTTGGCCATGTCAGCCAGCACCCCTGCAATGGTGACCAGGGTGGTGTAGATGTCCTTCAGGTCCTCCCTGATCCCCAGGTACTGTCCCTCCTGCAGCCGCTTGGTCTCCTGCAACTTTGCCAGTATCTGGCCCATGGTCTCCTGGGAATGGTGGTATGCTCCCAGGATGTTGCTGAGTGCCTCGTGGATAGTCGGTTCCCTGTGCCTGTCCTCCCCTGTCTCTCAGCAGTCCTCCCAGCTTCCCTGTTGTACTGTGCCTCTGTCCCCTGAACCGTGTGCCCACTGCCACTGACCCCAGGTCCCTGTTCGTCCTGTGTTTGTGTGGTTGCCTGGGATCCCTGTAGTGGTGGACACACTGCTGATTGACGTGTTCTGGGGACAGTGGTATGGGCCCGCTGGGTGGGTACTGTGGTGGTGTTGCCTGAGGGGGGGCTCAGTGGTGGTATGGGACTGTGCCTGGGTAAACGACTGTCCAGAGGTCCCTGATGGGCCAGGTTGGTCATCCTGATCCAGACGTGCAGAGCTGCTGTCTTCATTGTGGGCCTCTTCGGGGGGACTGGATGTTGCGGGCCCCTCCTCTCCGGTGACATTGTTTGGGGGTCCTGTGGGTATGTGAAAGCAGTGTGGTTGGTACTGCGTGTGACATCTTGTGCATGGGTGTGTTTCCCCCTATGGTTGGTATTACCAAGGCAGCTTTGGCGTGTGTGAGTTGTAATGTGGTTGGCTAAGTGATTGTCACTAGTGTGCATGCTGTGGTTTTGGGTGTCCATGCAGGGCTGCGAGTGGTGTCCATGCATTGGTGGTGTATGCAGTGCTGGTTACTGGGATGGGTGGGTTGTGATGGTGGGGTATATGTGAGGTGGTGGGGTGATGGGGGTGAGGGTATGTGATGGCATGCAGGTAGGGGGGTGATAGTAATAGAGATTTGACTTACCAGATTCCAGTCCTCCAGCCACTCCTGCCAGGCCCTCAGGATGCATGATTGCCAAGACTTGCTCCTCCCATGTTGTTAGTTGTGGGGGAGGAGGTGACACCTTCCGCCAAATAAACAATCTATCCCCTCAAAGCAGGCACCCTTGCATTAGGGGTGCAGGCAGCTTAAATCAGCGCCAGCACAGGGGGAAATGCAGGGGTGTGCCGTATTCCTGCAAAAAAAATCAAAAGTGGCGCATCTTGTCACTGTTATTTTTGTTGCAAAACCGCGCTGCGCCACTCTGGCATAAATCTGGGCCTAAATTTTATGTTATGGTGCTGTGGTTGGACTTTACAATGGTTGGATATGCTGCTGTTAATTATTTACTGTACTGATGGACAGAAGGCCTATACAAAACGTGAGGTCAGTCCTCCAATCCTTTCTGCTTGTGCAGCTCAGTGCTTCTGCCAACTGACAGCTTTAGGATGGCCCCAAAGAAAGGTGCTGCCAAGAAAGTGGCCAGTAAGAAGAAGCAGCCTTCCACCACTGGTGAGCCAACCACAACCTTTTTTCTGCCACACTGGCCTCCGGGGAGGGTGCTGAGAGCAGCACTCCTGCATCAACACACCCCCAACCTAAGCCCAATCCCATGACTCTCAGCAAGACAACCACTGCAACCATGGCGACGCCGACGAGCAGTGATGTTGACGTATGTGTCCCTTTTGCCTACTAGCACTCAATTGTTTCAGAAAACATAGAAAACTGAACAGCAACCCAGCTGGTTCTCCCTGACCTCCATGAATGCAAAAGTGGCTGCAGATAACTTGAGAGAAAGTGGAGAAGCAGTGTTAGAAAGGGGGTTTTTGGTTGGCCGTCAGGTTACCCCCTTTCCAAGCAAGGACCCTCCCTCTAGTCAGGGTAAAAGAGAATCACCCTCAGCTAACCCCTGCTTACCCCCTTGGTAGCTTGGCACAGACAGTAAGCTTAACTTCTGAGTGCTAGGTGTAAAGTATTTGTACCAACACACACAGTAACTTAATGAAAACACTTCAAAATGACACAACACAGGTTTAGAAAAATTGAGAATATTTATCTAAACAAAACAAGACCAAAACAACAAAAATCCACCATACACAATTCAAGTTATCAATAAAAAAGCAAAAATAGTCTTCATGTAGTTTTAAACAAACACTAACACTGTTAGCGTGAAAATGTACCTTGGGTGTGTCAAATATAATCCCACACGGGAGAGTATGCATCAAAAAGGGGTTACGATGCATTGATTTCACTCATGAGCGAGACCTTGCGTCGTTTCTCCTTTCGTCGGGTCGGGCGCGTTGTTTCTTCTCTCCGCAGGAGAGCGATGCATCGATCTGGTTAGCACTCTTGGGTCCAGGCAGGCCTTGTGTTGTTTTTACATGCCCAGCGGTGTTTGCGAATCCAGCCGCACGATGATCCGAAAACCATGCAGCACGGGTTTCGATCTCACTAGCCTCTGTCAGCGATGCTGTGCGTTGTTTCTCCAGCTCCGTGCATCGATTCTTCGGTCGCGTTGCAGACTAGCGTCAATTTTCAGCTGCAAAGCCGGTGGCACGTCGATTTTTCAGCCGCAGATCGGAGTCACATTAATCTTTTCCCCGCACGGCACTCTGTGCGTCGATTTCTTTCTCTTAGGCTGCCAGATTCTCTTTTCAGGGCTCCAGGAACTGGATGGGCACCACTAGGCACAGTAGGATTCCCTCCAGAGACTCAAGGTGCTGGCAGAGAGAAGTCTTTGCTGTCCCTGAGACTTCAAACAACAGGAGGCAAGCTCTAAGTCAAGCCCTTGGAGATATTCACAAGATGGAAGGTGCACAAAGTCCAGTCTTTGCCCTCTTATTCTGGCAGAAGCAGCAACTGCAGGATAGCTCCACAAAGCACAGTCACAGGCAGGGCAGCTCTTCTTCCTCAGCTCTTCAGCTCTTCTCCAGGCAGAGGTTCCTCTTGGTTTCCAGAAGTGTTCTAAAGTCTGCGGTTTTGGGTGCCCTTCTTATACCCAATTTCTCCATTGAAGTAGGCCTACTTCAAAGCAAAGTCTCTCTTGAATGTGAAATCCTGCCTTGCCTAGGCCAGGCCCCAGACACACACTAGGGGGTTGGAGACTGCATTGTGTGAGGGCAGACACAGCCCTTTCAGGTGTGAGTGACAACTCCTCCCCTCCTTTGTAGCACAGATGGCTCGACAGGAAATGCAGACTACACCCCAGCTCCCTTTGTGTCACTGTCTAGTGTGAGGTGCAACCAGCCCAACTGTCAAACTGACCTAGACAGGGAATCCACAAACAGGCAGAGTCACAGAAATGGTATAAGCAAACACTTTCTAAAATTGGCATTTACAAACACACAATCTCAAAATCAACTTTACTAAAAGATGTATTTTTAAATTGTGAGCTCAGAGACCCCAAACTCCACATGTCCATCCGCTCCCAAAGGGAATCTACACTTTAATCAGATTTAAAGTTAACCCCCATGTTAACCTATGAGGTGGACAGGCCTTGCAACAGTGAAAAACAAATTTAGCAATATTCCACTGTTAAGACATATAAAACACATTACTATATGTCCTACCTTAACCATACACTGCACCCTGCCCTTGGGGCTACGTAGGGCCTACCTTAGGGGTGTCTTACATATAAGAAAAGGGAAGGTTTAGGCCTGGCAAGTGGGTACACTTGCCAAGTCGAATTTAGTTCAAACTGCACACACAGACACTGCAGTGGCAGGTCTGAGACATGGTTACAGAGCTACTTATGTGGGTGGCACAACCAGTGCTGTAGGCCCACTAGTATCATTTGATTCACAGGCCCTGGGCACATGTAGTGCACTGTACTAGGGACGTACTAATAAATCAAATATGCCAATCATGGATAAACCAATTATATATACATTTCGTAAAGGAGCACTTGAACTTTAGCACTGGTTAGCAGTGGTAAAGTGCCCAGAGTAACAAAAAAAAGCAAAATCAGAGTACAGCACACACGAACCACCTCGGAAACAGAGGCAAAAAGTTAAGGGAGACCACGCCAAAAATGAAAAGTCTAACAAGCAGTAAGAACAAGACCAACCACAATGCCTTCAAAGACAACGTCACCTCGCAACACCAGCTCCTCAGCGCAGCCAGAAATTCAGTCATTCAGGAGTTCATCAATGCCAATGCGCATAACAGCAAGGAACTCTTCATCATAGTCAAAGAATTTGCAAAGCCCGGCACGGATACCACAGACATCCTCATCAAGACCTCTGCAACAACCTTGCCACCTTCTTCCACTGAAAAGTCCAGGACATCTATGAAGGATTTGCAAGCACTGCGGGCCCCCTCGGCGCACCAGTACCACCACTGTGGACCCCAACCCTGGACCACTGGAACCTCCTCAACCCAGAAGTTACCCAGAAGCTTATGCGTACCATCCACTCTGGGGCACCCTCGGACCTATGCCCCCAAAACATCTTAAACCGCACCGGCACAACCAACACACCCAAACAATGACGTACCATCTACAGCTTCATCGAGACTGCCACCTTCCCAGATGAATGGAAACACACGGAGATAAATCCACTACTTAAGTAGCCCTCCTGAGACCCAACGGACCTGAAGAACTACAGACTTATCTCACTGCTCCCTTTGCCAGCAAAGGTAATCAAAAAAGTGATCAACAAACAGCTCACCAAGTTCATCAATACAAACCACATCATAGATCCCTCACAAACTGGGATTAAGGAGCAACCACAGCGCTGGAATTGCACTCCCATAGATGACATCTGCACCCTACTAGACCATGGCGAAACAGCTGCCCTAACCTCCTCGGCCTCTCAGCCTCTTTCGATACCATCTGCCATACCACCTTTTGCACCAATCCTGGAGTGGATCCGCTGCTTCCGCACCGGTCGAACCCAGAAAGTCGGGCTCCCACCTTTCACCTTGAAACCAACAGAAACAAGCTGCGAAGTACCCCAGGGCACCTCTCTGAGTCCCACCCTCTTCAATGTCTACATGACCCCGAATTGCCAAGAGCATCAAAAACCAAGCGCTCAACATCCTCTCATTCGCCGCCAACAAACAGCTAATTCTCTCCCTGACCAATGAACCATCAATAGCCAAAAGCAACTTTCACAACGGAATGAAGGCAGTCGCCAATTGGATGAAAGACTGCTGCCTCAAGCCCTACATGGATAAGACAGAGATTCCCTGCCTAGGCCCCACCCCCACCAGCTGCCGAAAGTCTACACGGATGGTCTCCAACCTCTGCCACCACAGCTGGGCAGCTATTGCCTGGCATGTAGATGAACCAGCAGGAGTAGCTATATCAAGAAAAAAAAAGACAAATTGTATACAGTGCTCTGTGCAAATACTTGTTTAAAATGATAGTGGCACAGCAGCAGTACATTGCTGGTCCCTTAGGGCAATTGCAATTTGATGGGACTGGTTACGAGTCAAAGGGCCATTTTTTTTACCCACACATGCCTCACCTAGTTGCCCAGTGTTGAAAGGAAAACATTTAAACAGGCATGAATTCATTTTGGAAGCCATGAAATAAATGAATCGCTTATCCAGCAAATTGTGGCACATGCAAAAAATTGATTGTTCAAGTCTTTGGTAGACTAGGACAGTACTTAGGAAAGAATAAAGGCATGAAATACTAGGAAGTGACTAAGTGGGCACTGGGAGGGATGGAAAGCACTAACCTGTTTTTGGTTTAAAATGCATTAAAAACTTTGTAAATGCTGTGCTGCATTCACTGAAGCAGACACACATTGAAACGACAACACTATTAGACTACCGAATTGAACCATGCTGCAGTTAGGCCATGGCATAGGTGACTAAATGCCATGGGCTTGGAGGTGGTGAATGATGATGGGTGGAAGGATATATATCTGCCTTGCTTAACAAATAAAGTGAGTTAACAGAGTAAACAGAAAATTTAAATTAAAGTAACCCCACTTTGAACCAAAGCTTTGATAACAAAGCAAAGCTAGTGAAGTGAGTGAACACGTCCCTCTCCAAACCAGCTCCCTTCATTCTTCATCCAAGCAATGGTCCATTCATTCTTTCATTGTTCTATTCACCCTTTGATATCCATCATTTAAGCTTTACATTCTCCTATCCAGTTTTTGTCACCATTTCAATCTATCCATCCATCCATCCACCCATCCATCATTCATCTACCCATCTATCCACCTATCTACCCTTTCAACCATTCTTTCACCCATCCATCCATTTACCCACGCATCCTTACCCATCCACCCATCCTTTAACCCACACCCTTTCAACCATTCACCCTTCACCCCCACCCAGGCATCCTTTCACTTATATACCCTTCCAACCATCCTTTCACCCACCCATGCATCTCCTATCACCCACCTCTGCATCCTTTCACCACACACATATCATTTCACTCATAACCCATTTCACCTATCCTTTCTTCTAAACACCCATCCTTCTTTCTATTTCCATCAACTCATCATTTGTAGCCTTCATTATGAGCTTTTGTTTGGTGGGCTGCAGATAGAAGAGTTCATTAAGAACTCAAACCTCACTGTAGCTGCTAAAGCTGGGGCCCACAACACCCTTGCAGTGAGTATATTAGTAATTGTCAATAAGCAAGCAAAGTGACTTAACAACACCCATCTCTGCTCCCGCTGGCACCAGCACTGGTGCCCGCTGCAAAAAACATTACACAACATAAATGCCAGATCCCTTCCTGTTATTACTGTTTTAAGAACAAATCCAAAAAATACAACTGCAATACATCACTACAGTTCTATTGCCTCCTATTATTCACTTTTGGATAACTGTGTTAGAAGGTAGTCAAGTTAAGCCAACCACAAACGTTTTGTAATGGTGGGCCAGAGGTAAGTCACTGTAGTACAATGAAGGAGTGGAACCGTCCTCATGCTACTTTCCAGCCATGCTGTACTGTCATCAAAACTGCTAGTATGGTATACTACTGTATAAATGAATGATAATACATACAGCACATCACTGGGGGGTGTCTACCATGACCATGGCCAGTCTCTCAGTTTACTGTTTGAGCATGTGCAAGAGAAAGAAAGCCTTCTAAACAAACTTGCTTGTAAAAGCTTACTTGGGTATGCAATCTTCATGGTACAGTATCTGTCTTAAAATCTGTTCTCTTAGTCTTACAGTAGCAGTCCACAGGATATAGAATGGGAGAGGGAAAACCTACTAACAGAGCCAAAAAAAGCCACAGACTGGAATAATGCAGGGTTCACAAACATTAGATAGAATTAAGAGGAATATGAAAATAAAGGAGACAGGCACAGTAAAAAAAATGAAAAATTATTCTAAACGGGGAGAGGTAAAAGTTAGGGAAATAATAAGAATATAGCAGGAGGGCCAGCAGATCTGCTAGCAGGAGCACTGGTGGTGGCTCCTCCTTCTCCCAGACACACCTCTGAATGTACCCTCTTCATAATGAGGTAAGAAACAATGAAGATAAGAAAAATAGATTAATGGTAAAGTTAATCTCCCAAAAAATATTTTGGCAGGCAAAGGCAAATACAGTAGCATTGTACTTTTCTAAATCAGATCTGCTATAGTATTAGTATTGAGTTGACCTACTCTTTCCAAAACCTAAGGCCTAGTCCACATTTACTAAAAAACTAATGCATTGCAACAAATGATCTTTGCTTCTTAACCTCCTTTGATGGGCCAACTCAATAAACTCCATAAATCAGTCATTTGTAGAGTGTGTCACTGTCGTCCCTGGGCATATCTGGGCACTGGGGTGTGATGTCTCCATCGAAGGGTCAGGTCTTCAGTCTCTTTCTGAAGTTTGCTAGTGAAGGTACAGTTTGGAGGGGGAGGTTGTTTCAGGCCTTGGCAGAGATGTAGGAGAAATAGCAGCCACTGCTACGGCTGTACCAGATCTGTGTGCGAGGGCCAGAAAAGAAGAGCGCAGGTGCCTGGTGGGTTGGTGGAAGTGTAGACGGTGGTTGATCCAGTCCTTAATTGTGTAGGGCTTTGTAGGCATGTGTTAGGAGCTTGAAATGACAATACTTCAGGGCGGGGAGCCAGTGGAGGTTTCTGAGGTAGGGTGTGCCTGAGAAGGTCCAGAATTAGTCTGGTGGCTGTGTTCTGTACTGTCTGGAGTCTCTTCAGGAGCTGGGAGGAAATGCCTGCGTGGAGAGCATTTCTGTAGTCAAGGTGGCTGGTGACAAAGGCCTGGGTGACAGTTTTCCTGGTTTTGGCTGGGATACATCTGAAGATTCTGTAGAGCATACGGAGGGTGTGGAAGCAGGATGAGGTGATTCCATTGATCTACCACTTCATGATCAGCTCACTGTTGAGGATGATGCCAAGGTTGTGAGCGTGGTCTGTAGGTGTGAGAGTGGGTCCGAGCTATGGTCCCAAATGGAGATATTTTTCCTGAAGATCAGGACTTCCGCATTGTCGGAGTTGAGCTTCAGGCAGTTGGTTTTCATCCAGTTGGCTGCAGCAGTCATGGCAGTGCAAAAGTTGGTTCTGGTGGTGGAGGGGTCTTCAGTAAGTGAAAGGGTCAGTTGAGTAACATCTACGTAGGAGATGATGTTGAGTCCGTGTGATCTAATGATACCAACCAGGGGTGTCATGTAGGTATTGAACAATTGAACAGAGTGGGGCTGAGGGATGAACCTTGGGATACACTGCAAACAATGCTCTTGGGTGGGAAGATCAAAGGGGTAGTCGGACGCTCAGAGTTCGTCCTGTCAGGAAGGAGGCTATTCATTTGAGGGTGCTGTTTTGTATTCCAATGCTGTGGAGTCTGTTGACAAGGGTGTGATGGAAAACACTGTTGAATGCGGCAGATATGTTGAAGAGTATCAGGGTACCGGTTTACCAGTGGTGACATCAGTGGCAGCAATGAGTGCAGTCTTGGTGCTGTGGTTAGGACAGAAACCTGACTGGGAGGTGTCCACTAGATTCTTTTCTTACAGGTGAGCTGCTGATTGATGGCCTTCTCAAGTACTTTGGCTGTGTAGGGGAGTGGAGAGATGGCTCGGTAATTCTAGAGTTTGTTGGGGTCAGTAGAGGATTTTTTCAGGACGGGTTTGATTTCAGCATGTTTCTGTTTGTCCAGAAAAACTGCTGAGGTGACAGGAGTGCTCAGGATGGTGGTGAGTTCTGTGCTGATGCAGTTGGGTCTGAGGTTAAACAGGTGGTGGGGGCATGTGTCATTTGGTGCCCCAGAGTGAAAGGATGAGATATGATTTCTGAGGTAGATTGAGTGAACTGTGATTCAGTTACTCTGATCCAGTTGCAGTAATCGGCTGTGTGGTTCCTGGTGGTGTTGGGCACTGGCGATGGTGGACGATGCTGTGATCAGACCAGGAGAGTTCTGTCATGTGGCTGAATCTGATTCTGTCACTGGAGGTGAAGAGGGGGTCGAGAGCGCGTCCAGCTTTGTGTGTGGGTACATTGACTAGTTGGGGGAGGACTTTGTTGCTAACGTTCTCAAGGAGGGTGGTGGAGTTTGTGTTGTTTGAGTCATCAATGTGGAAATTGAGGTCACAGAGTAGAAGGTAGTGGCTGGATTAGATGGTTCGTGGTGTGATGATGTTGGAGATGGCATTGCAGAAGACTGGTTGGGGCCCTGGAGCTCTGGATATGAACATGTCTCTGAGGGTAGTTTTGGTGTCAGTTTGTAGTTGGAAATTAAGGTGTTCCGTGAGGGGTGAGGTGCCATCGCAGGTGGTGATACATAGAATGATAGTTCTTGAATATGATAGCGATGTCCCCACCATGTTTGTTGGTGCATAAATGTAGCTGTCAGGTGTTGGGGTGGACATGGGGTTCAACGTGAGGTTTAGCCAGGCTTTGGTGATGAAGGCAACATCTGCTGAGAGGAAGATGATAGTGTCCCAGATTTCCATTGCGTGTTTGCAGAGGGATCGGTGTTGAGCAGGGTACATTGGAGAGGTTCTGGGTTTACAGATGGTGCGGGGTCCTGTGTGGGCTGGTGACTCGATGCTGCAAGAGAAGTGGCAGTTTCAGCAGGTGAAGAATCCTTTGGTAGCACGAGGGGATGTGGTGCAGCAGTTGTTGTTTTGGTGTCCAGGATATAAGGCTCTGAGCTCCTCAGTGAAGTTGCAGTGGATACCCAGAGCGCCAGGGTACCTGGCACTGAGTGCTGTCCAGTAGCAGATGGGCACAGACAGGCTTGATTTTGGAACGCCCGCTGCACACACCTGCTGCACTGATGCACTGCGGCCTCCATTATATTGGTCCTGGGGGGAGGGTGGGGCATTTGGTGGCAGGAAACGGTTAGAGGAGGGAAATGGGGAAGAAAGGAGAAGGGGCAGAAAAGGCCAAAGCAGGGCAAAAAACAAGCAGAAAAGAGGAGGAAAAGGTGCAGAAAATGAGATGAGCAGAAAAGAGGAGAAGGTACAGAGAATGAGCAGAAAAGAGGAGGGAAAGGTGGGAAAAAAAGCAGAAAAGAGGATGAAAAGAGGCAGAAAATTAGCAGAAAAGAGGAGGAATAGGTGCCAAAAACATGCAGAGAAGAGGAGGAGAAGGTGCTGAAAACGAGCAGAGCAGAGGAGAAAAAGAGCAGACAACGAGCGGAACTGGGCAACAGCAGGTGCCAGAGGTCAAGCTGGACAGAGACTATCACGGGGAAGCTGGCACACGGACCTGCTCAATGGGATCATGCTGCAGCCTCCATTAAGTTCGTCCTGGTGGGAAGGGAGGGTCCTGGGTGGTGGGAGGCAGGAAACAGCAGGAGGAGGGAAATCAAGAAGAGAGGAGAAGGAGCAGAAAAGGCAAAAGCAGGGTCAAATCTAGCTGAAACGAGGAGGGAAAAGGTGCAGAAAACAAGCAGAAAAGAGAAGGAAAAAGCACAGAAAATGAGCAGAAATGAGGAGAAGAAGATGCAGAAAAGAAGAGGGAAAGGTGCAGAAAAGAAGCAGAAAAGAAGGGAAAAGGTTGAAGAAAATGAGCAGCAAAGAGGAGGAAAAGATGCAGAAAATGAGCAGATCAAAGAAGAAATGGAGAAGACAACGAACAGAACTGGGCAGCAGATGGTGGCAGTGGTCAAGCTGGACCGAGATTGTCACGGTGGACTAGCACGAGTACCAGCTCAATGGCTCACACTGTGGCATCCATTAAGTAGGTTCTGGGGGAAGGTGGGGCCGGGGTGGAGGAAGTCAGTAAACAGTGGGAAAAGGAAAATGGAAAAGAGAGGAGAAGGAGCAGAAAAGGCAAAAGCAGGTCAAAGCTGAGCAGAAAAGAGGACGAAAATAGTGCCGAAAATGAGCAGAGAAAAGGAGGAGAAGTGCAGAAAATGGGCTGAAAAGGGGAGGGAAAGGTGCAGAATCAAGCAGAAAAGAGGAGGAAAAGGTGCAGAAAACAAGCAAAAAAGAGGACAAAAAAGTGCAAAAAATTAGCTGAGCAGAGGAAACGGAGTAGACAGCAAGCAGAACTGGGCAGCAGAAGGTGACAAAGGTCAGGCCGGACACAGACTGTCACAGGGGAGCTGGCACACGGACCTGCTCAATGGGATCATGCTGCAGCCTCCATTAAATAGGTACTGGGGGGAAGGGAGGGTCCTGGGTTGCCGACGGCAGGAAACAGCATGAGGAGGGACATCAGTAAGAGAGGAGAAGGAGCAGAACAGGCAAAAGCAGGGCAAAATCGAGCAGAAAAGAGGAGGAAAAAGGTGCCAAAAACAAGCAGAAAAGAGAAGGAAAGGGTGCAGAAAATGAGCAGAAAAGAATGGGAGAAGATGCAGAAAATAAGCAGAAAAGAAGAGGGAAAGGTACAGAAAATGAGCAGCAAAGAGGAGGAAAGGATGCAGAAAATGAGCAGATCAAAGGAGAAATGGAGCAGACAATGAACAGAACTGGGCAGAAGAAGGTGGCAGAGGTCAAGCTGGAGTCAGTAAACAGTGGAGGAAGGGACATGGAGAAGAGAGGAGAAGGAGCAGAAAAGGCAAAAGCGGGACAAAACTGAGAAGAAAATAGGAGGAAATGGTGCAGAAAATGAGCAGAGAAAAGCAGGAGAAGGTGCAGAGAATGGGCTGAGAAAAGGAGGGAAATGTGCAGAAACAAGCAGAAAAGAGGAAGAAAAGGTGCAGAAAACAAGCAAAAAAGAGGTTGAAAAAGTGCAGAAAACTAGCAGAGCAGAGAACAAAAGGAGTAAACAGCGAGCAGAACTGGGCAGCAGAAGGTGACAAAGGTGAAGCTGGACAGAGACTGTCACGGGCGTGCTGGCACACGGACCTGTTCAATGGGGTCACGCTGCAGCCTCCAGTAAGTAGGTCCTGTGGGGAAGGGAGGGTCCTGTGTAGCTGGAGGTAGGAAACAGCGGGAGGCGGGAAATCATGTAGAAAAACAGAAAAGGCAACAGCAGGGCAAAAATTAGCAGAAAAGAGAGAAAAGTGCAGAGAACAAGCAGAAAAGATGAGGAAAAGATGCAGAAAATGATCAGAAAAAAAGAAGAAGATGCAGAGAATAAGCTGAAAAGAGGGAAAGGTGCAGAAAACAAACAGAAAAGAGGAAAAGTGCAAAAAAGAGGAGGAAAAGTGCAGAAAATGAGCAGAACAGAGGAGAAAAGGAACAGACAACAAGCAGAACATGGCAGCAGAAGTTGGGAGAGGTCAAGCGGGACACTCACAGGGAAGCAGGCATGAGGATCTGCTCAGTCTCCCATTCAATGCATATATTCATTCTACATATCAATGGGCGATTGCAATTGGGATTGTATGAGCTACATAGAGAAAGGCATAGAGAACACTAACTTACTTACTACTACTACCACTATCTTAGTGACAGGACAGAGGAGTCTCCATTGCTTCTTAAATAATCAGCTCAAGCAAGAGCTGACGAGTACGGTTAAGTAGCGTCAGCACATGGATATCTCAAAGTGGGTTACATAATACTTGTCTTAACATAAACTTAACTTACCACTGAGTGTGTGCAGCATGATGTTTGAAAAAAAAGCATTGTAGAACATAACAGATAAATAATTACTCACCAAGCCCCAACACCTTGACACCCAGCAGGCCGAGAAGGTCCTGCTTGCGGTCCATTATGTCTGTGCAGTGGTGTGTTAACTGCTGCTAGGTGCGCTGCTGCTAGGTGCACTGGACTTCAGTGTGCTGATGCACACAACCTCCCCCCCACAGCAGTCGGCTTTCCTGCAAGGCGTAGCAGCTCCTAGGCCTTGCTTTCTTGTGCCGGCATGGAGCAGAGGTGGTGCTGCACCTAAAAAACAAGTGCTGCCACCTCAGCCTCAGATAAAATGGCTTAGGGCTGCCACTCTTGGTGTTAAAGATGATCGCAAGGTGTGTGGCTAGCAGCCTCACTGGTGCTGCCACTTCCTTGCATTTCCCTCTAGTCCTGCTCTGCCATGGCGCAGGGTGGTTAAAAAAAAGAGAAGTAATAGAAAAAGGGAGGAAAAAAGGAAACATTAAAGAAGTGGAAAACCAAAAAAATGCAAAAAGTCATGAAAAACATACAAAAATGACAGAAGCTAAAATACACAAACACAAAGGTACACACTGATACAACAGAGGAAAATGGGTGGTGGATGAGTCAGATACTGGGTGGAATGAAAGGATTATGGGGGTCATTATGACCCTGGTGGTCGGAGTTAATGTGGAGGTAGTACCGCCAACAAGCTGGCTGTACTTACCGCTACATTATGACATTGGTGGGTTTGCTGAAGCCAACCTGCCAATGTACCACTCCGACCGCCATGGCGGCAGCAGCCGCCGGGCTGGAGATAAGAATCTCCAGCCCGGGGGGCGCCATTGTGCCGCTGGGAGTATTATGACCCTGCCTACCGCCATGGTTTTTGTGGCATTAAAACCATGGCAGTAGGCCCTATCAGTGACAGGGAATTCTTTCCCTGTCACTGATAGGAGGCCACCTCCCCACAACCTCTCCAAACACCCCCAATCCCTCCCTACATCCTCACCCCCTTCACACAGACACACCACATACACACACACACAGACACACACTCATCCACACATACATAAACGCATGCATTCATCCATTCCCGCACACATCCGTACACACATCAAAACATACACGCAGACACGCATTCACATTTCCATACATTCACACTCACACACATTCATACACGCACGCAAACACTAAACACACACTCACATTCATGCACACACTCACACATACATGCACACACCCCCACACACATACACACAACACCCCCAACCCCCCCCCCCTGGTGGAGACCTGACTTACCTGGATCCAGGGGGTCTTCCGGCAGGGGACAGGACGGGCGCTGCTACCGCCGCCGGTGCCCACCAGCAGAACACCGCCAGGCCGTATTATTTCTCATAATACGGCTAGTGGCAGTCTACTGGTGTGGCGCTGCTGGTGGTAGCAGCGCCACCTTACCGCCATCCACTAGTATGGCCACAGCCATGGCGGTTGGATGGTAGCCGCGGCGACGGTCTTTTGGAGTCTGTCGCTGCGGCGGTATGCAATTTTTACCACGATTGTCAAAATGAGGGCCTAAGTGTGGATTCAAAACACAGGGCCCAGCACCATGCACAGAACAAAAAAAATGGACACTCCATGTAGACCACGTGGTGCAATTAACGCTCAGTTGCCAGTTCAAGAACGCGCATTGTGCTACTAAACATAAAAAATTCCATGGAATCTCATACAGATTTTGGGCCGCTCCATGGAATTACACATAGCAGAACTCTGCGAGCTCCACCAAAGCCTAGTTAATGCATGGGACATGAGAGTCGTGGATGTATAATGCTATCCAGCTTGCTATTGGCAGAGTGAAATAGAAGAAAGTGGAAGCATTTGAGGATCTGTTTAGTTTACTTCAGATGCTTGTCCTTCAGAAATTTTTTTACTACCTTGCTGACACCCAGATTCCAGATTTCAAAACTTTGACTATGGTGATGATTGGATAGGTTGCCTATAGACAGAAACAGGAAGGACAGAGTAGACTGCTATAACAGTTAGGTCACCACAATAAAAATTAACCCAGAAATGCTTGAGTAGTATCAGAGATTAGATTTCAAGTAACAAAGGATGTTTCGAAACCTCCAACTACTGACCTAAAATGTGGAAGCAGAAAGCCTTCAAGTCCTAAGACTTGAATGATAAATGCAAAGACTCCTGAAGGGAATATGGGGACAAGACCAAAAAAGACATCAGTCTAAATGCCCTGCAAAAATCTTTGGGTAGACACAGCCAGCCTGTTATTTAGTACCAGTCAAAAACCAGAGGGTGTGCCCTCTGAGTTAATCATGGGGTCTCTACCAATATGGGGGCACAAGACTTAGAGATTCTCATACAGGTGTCCATCAAAACAGTGTCTACTCTGCTGAACTTGGAGTTAGTCTCTCAATGGTTAGAGATGAGTCTAGCGTCCTTTATAATGTTTTACAATAGAAATAGGGAAGAGGCAGGAAAGTTCTTTTTGATCCATAAAATGTATGCAATATGGAATAAGTCAGGCCACCTAACCCCCCACCTAACCCCTTGTAAAAGACCAGGGGCCAGATGTAGGAAAAAATCAAATTGCGACTTGCAATTTGCGAGTCTGTGCGACTCGCAAATTGCAAGTCGCAATTTGACATGCAGAAAGGTGTCTCAGACACCTTCTGCAACTCGCAATGGGGTCGCAAAGACCCACCTCATAAATATTTATGAGGTGGGTGGCAGTTTGCGAACCCATTGCGAGTATAGGCACTCGCTAACATGGAGGCCTGCTGACGTCAGCAGGCCTCCATGTTAGCGACCTGCCTTTTAAATAAAGGTTTTTTTTTTTTTTGAAGTGCAGCCCGTTTTCCTCACAGGAAAACGAGCTGCATTTCAAAAAATTCCGAAACCTTTAGTTGCCCTGAAAAAATAATATGGGGTTCATTCACAAAGGGGAAGGGGTCCCATGGGGACCCCTTCCCGTTTGCGAATGGGTTACCATCCACTTCAAGTGGATGGTAACTGCAACTCCATTTGCGACCGCATACGTGGTCGCAAATGGAATTGCATACCATTGCGAATCGCAAATAGGAAGGGAACACCCCTTCCTATTTGTGATTCGGAAATGCATTTTGCGAGTCGGTCCCGACTCGCAAAATGCATTTCTGCATAGGAATCACGCATTTGCGAGTCGCAAACGGCAAATTTTGCCGTTTGCGACTCGCAAAGTGCTTCCTACATCTGGCCCCTGATTTACTAAGATTTTGCATTGGAGATGCATCACTTTGTTGTGAAGCCCCGGCACAAAATTCAAGTCGGCATTTACTAAGCCATGCAAATTCGGTTGCATGGCTTTGCGTGGCTTAGTAAATACAACGTACGCACATAGTGCTGCCTTGCAATACTTTGTGCCAGGTAGCCATTATATTGTTGGAGCCTGGGAATGTTTGTGCATCCAGCCATGTATTTTGTCACAAACCCAGAGGCTTGTAAACCCAGGTTTATTCTAAACTTGTGTGCCTAGCTTACAAAGGCATAACAAGAAGTATCTTCATTTCTCCTAGTTACTTCCTCTTTCCATATGTGCTGCATTCTGCATCAAAGTCCTCTTCATGCTTAACAAGGAGGACCAGGCTAAAAACCTAAATCCTCCACAGTAGTCATGGTGATATGCTAGAACGCCCGATCAAGTTGGCCCAGCTCCTGTGCATAGCTCAAGTGAATGAAAAAAAGGCTACTTGAGTGGATGCAAAGAACTTTAAGAATTTCTGATAATAGAGGCAAATAAACTGCATTCTTCAGGGGACAAGTCAAAAGGTCTTATGTTGTTTTAAAACATAAATGTTATTCAATTGACATTTGGTCCATTTATAACTCACAAGGTGTGTTACTTGTGAACAGGTTGAAGCTACATGACTTGCATGTGAAACAGACTGTGCTCCTTGTTACATTGTACATAGTTTAGGAGAGTGAGCTTCCCTGACATGGTAAGGAGCTGAGCAAGAAGGATTAGTAGTAGGAACAAACCCCTCACCTACCTTCGAATCTGAGGAATAAGAATCCTTCTCTATTTTGAACAGTTCTCAAAACCATTTCTTAGTATGGCTCGTCTTATGCTTAAAGAACCAAGGGGCAGATTTATGAAAAGTGGTTTTGCACCTAGTGCAGCACCACTTTTCTTGCACCTCTTAGTGCCCCCCTAACTCTACCATGTGTCTGCCGTATTTAAAATACAGTGCACCATGGTGGTAGTCGGGTGTCCTAGCATCATTAAATTTTACGCTAGTCTGGCGCTTTGCAGGATTAGCGTCAAAAATGTTGATGCTCTTTCTGCAAAGCACCCATAGGCCCATTGAAAACAATGGGAGTTTCCCTGCTAAGAGCAGGCATTACAAATGCTGATTTCATTGCATCATTATTTGGCTTCCCAAGTGCTGGAACGTCCCCCTTGCATACATTATGCCTGGTTGAGACATAATGTGGAGCAAGGGGTAAAAAAGTGGCGCAATGCAAGCTTTGTGCCACTTTGTAAAAATGGCACAGCGTTTTTGCCTTCCAACGCCACATTAGCATAAAAAATTATACTAATGTGACGTTGAAATGGCTAAGCCCTCTTAAATCTGAGCCCAACTTCCTAAAGACAGGGGGCTCCTTCCAAGTGTAGTCAATGAAATACAGAAGTGGTTCCCAACCTGTGGTTCGGAGACCCCTGGGGGTCCACGAAGTCTCCTAATGGGTCTACAACTGCTTGGAAAAGTAAGTAATATTAACAGATTAATAAAGTGTATATAAATAAATTGGCTTAATGTACAACTACAAATGTTAAAACATACTGTAAATGTCAAGGAATTTGAAATCGGAGGCTAAAAATTTAATTGGGATCCTTTGATTTGTGTGAGCAGTGCAGGTGCATTAAACAGAATACATCATGAACGATGGGTGGCTTCAATTGAATTTAGAAAAGCTCCAACCTTTCTCTTTTTTTATTTATTTATATTTGATTGCAAATTAAATACAAAATGTTATCATTTGTGTATGTGTTTGATGAATGCTTGTTTCTGTATTTTTTGTGTATTGTTTTGCATTTCAAATCATCAACAATGTTTAGGCCGGGGTCCCCAGCTTCCATTTATGACTCAGTATGGGGGTCCCCGGATTCCAATAATGATTCAGTGGGGGTCTGCAGAAGTCAAAGGGTTATGATCCACTGATATACAGGATTTTGGACAAGTCAAGGAGGTCATCAAAATTGCAGTTTTCATGCATTTCACATATTACAGTGGCAGGATAGCCACGCCACCAAAACAACTAGAAGGACTTCTGTGAGCTCTGACTTTCTCTAGCTTTTTATGCATTCAGCATGTGGAATGAACTGTAAGACAATACCATAAAGATTTCTTCGTTTTTATTACTGCAGTTTGCTCTATGTGTAGGGGAAACGTGCTCATTTGAGGCCTGCTTGGTGTGTGTGCAATAGTTGCACTTTCCATGAATATTCCTTTTGCACGATGAAAGCTTGCAGTTCTGCTGACGGTGCTAATTGTGTGACTCATGAGAAAAGCAGAGTTGCTCCAGTCTGTATTATTCCTGTAGATTGTCCAAGACTTGAACCTGTAAAATCTGAGTAACCTGTTAATTTAATACTGGATATGAGACCCTTACTTTCAAAGAACTGTATAGCGTGAGAGAGGTTTCCCATCCATACCCAAGCAGGCAAGATCTCTGCAACCTGAAGGACAACATTGTTTGAAACCTTAACATATGAAATGTCTATAACCTGAGATGTAACTTTGCTGCACCTTTTGATGTATGCTTAACCTTTACTTTCAAACAGCTGAGCCTCAGATTACTCTCTAACTGAATGCTTTTATGGGAAGGTATTGTCAAACTCTGACTACCTCCACCTAATTTTGTTAGGGAGAGAACCAGCGATTATGTACTTCTAACAACAGGTGAGTACCTGCACCTCTCAGGTACTCTAGGATAGCGAGGACCTGAACTTTAGTCTTTCAGTGTCAAACAGTGCACTAACCAGGTGCGCTGATTACTTCCTGTTGGGGGTTGATCTCATTATAATCAAAAATCTAAATAAAATCAGGTTTTGTAAAGGGCGCTGCTCACCCGTCAGGGACTCAAGGTGCTAAGGAAGTTAGTCCTCTGAGCTTCAGTTAAAGAGCCAGGTTTTATGGTCCTTCCTGAATTGAGGTAGCAATGGTGACTGCCTCAGGTGCAGGGGCAGGGTGTTCCAGATCTTTGCAGCAAGATAGGCAAACAATCTTTAACCAGCTGAGGTCTTTCGTATGCGGGGTATGATGGCTAGTGCCTGTTGAGGGGAGCGGAGAGGTCTGTTGAAGGAGTAGAAGGTGATGCAGTAGTTGAGGTAGGCGGATCCTAAGTCATTGAGGGCCTTGTATGTGTGGACGAGGAATTTGAAGTTAATTATTTTCTCAATAGGAAACCAGTGGAGGTCTCTTAGGTGATTAGAGATATGTGTGCGGCAGGGAATGTCCAGGATGAGTCTGGTGGAGGCGTTTTGGATGTGCTGTAGTTTCTTCAGGTTCTTCTGGTTGGTACCTGCATAGAGGGTGTTGCCATAGTTGAGTCTGCTGGTAATCAGGGCAAGGGTTACGTTTTTGCAGCAATCCTTTGGGATCCATTTGTAGATCTTTTGGAGAAGTCAAAGTGTGTGAAAGCAGGAGGGTGCAACTGAGTTGACTTGGTGGGTCATGGTGAGTGATGAGTCCAGGAAGAAGCAGAGGCTGCATGCATGGTTTGCTAGGGCGGGAGGTGCAGAGGGTGGATGGCCACCAGGCGTCTTCCCAGGCTGATATGGTTGGTCCCAGGATGAGGATCTTGGTCTTTTCAGAGTTGAGCTGGATGCAGCTGTCCTTCATCCAGACGGCAACGGCTTCCATCCCATTGTGAAAATTCTTCTTCGCAGTAGAGGAATTGTATGTACAATCTGTGCTTTATGCAGCATCTTCCTCACATATGGAAATTTGCAATCCATTTTATTATTCCCATCAGTGACAATATTACCAAATGTACTTCACATTTTCCTACCCTGTCCTGTCGCCTGTATTTGTAGCTCTTCATATCAATGGACTTTTACAAACTAAGGCCAGTATTTATGCTTGTTTTGCACTGAATTAGCGTCATTGTTTTTACGCTAATTCAGTGCAAACCTAACTCCATATTTATATTTTGACACTAGACTAGTCTAATGTCAAAATATTGGAGTTAAAGTAATTTTTTTGGATGCATGAACCCACCTCCCATGCAAAAATGGTGCACTGTAGAGAGGCAGGCCTGTTTAGCGCCATTATTTAATGCCTGGCGTTAGGGGACCTGTGGACCCATTTCCATGATGGAACACAATGGAATAAGTCCACAGGTGCCCTCCAAATGCCCCAGGAACACCCCTAGGGACTACAGAGGATGGGGGACTCCATCCCAGGTAAGTAAGGTAAGTATAGTTAAGTATTTTTAAAAAACGTTTTAAGTGCCATTGGGGGCCCTGAAATGGGCCTCCCTACATGGCACTGGGTGCAATGGCCATGCCCAGGGGATCCTTGCCCCCCTGTGCTGGCCGTTGGGGTGGTGGGCATGACTACTGTATTTTATAAGACAGGAGTCATGTGGTATGGTAGGTTTTGCATCAAGAAATTACGTTAGGCTCGTTAGAGTCTTTTTGTTTTTTTACTCTAACCAGACTAATGTCATTTTTCAGTGCAAAACCCCCTTCTCCCATACCGCCACCCCCACCCAGCTAATGTAATTTACCTTGATGTTAGCCCACCCTTTTGGGCCGGATTGCTCCATTACGTGAATTTGGCACCCGGCTGGTGTCCTGGAATGGCGCAAGCCGGCTTTATACTTTTTGACGCAAAACTGCATTTATGTAGTTTTGCGTCAAAACGTATAAATCTGTGCCTAAAGTCGTAGCTCTACCTCACAATGTGCATGGGATATGAGGTGAGGAAACACGAAAATGTGTTCCACTTATTAAAGCTAACCGATGATGTTACAGGCAGGCAGGCCTGGATTTTTGTTTTTATGAAACACAGACCCTAAGCTGATGTATTCCAATTTGCTCTCACATGATGATGAATGAAAAGGAGACTCTGAGAAAAAAGTAATTGCAGAAGATCACACAGTGTGGTCAAGTGAAAGCTGAGATTGATACAAAGAGGCTCATTTACAACCTACTTGTGCCGCCATAGAATTTGTTTTTTATTCTACGGCGGTGCAGAACAGTCCCCCACCCGTGCCATATTTACATACAAGTGCAATGGTACCATTGTGCCAGTTTGTAAACCCTTGTGACACAATACACCTGCACCAGGTATAATGTATGCAAGAGAGGCATTCCTCTGCTAGGAGGCTTGCAGGAGCGGTGCAGTGAAATCTACATGTTCAGGCCAGGCGTTAAAATGACACAAGGTTGTTTTCAATGGGCCTCCCCGGGCTTTGCTGGACTAGTGTCAAACATTTTTTATGCCAGTCCAGCAAAATGCCACAACTGCATCAGAAATTCTGACACAGCTGTGCTAACAACTGCCATGGTGTGCTGTATTGTAAATACAGCGCTACCATGGTGTTGTTGGGGGAGGGGGCATAGGGCAGCACAAGCAAATTGGCCCATCATGATTGATGCAGCAGTTTGTTCTAAAAGAGGCTCAAAGTTTCATGGTTTCAACTTGTGCAATATAGCCACTACACCTTTATTTCTTCCTTTCTCCTGTTTTAGACCAAAGCTTATTGCGTTGTGTTTCAATCAGTCAAACAATCAATCAGGATTTATAAAGCACAGCAATCACCTATCAGGGTCTCAAGGTGCTGGCATTGCTAGCTGCTTTGCGGTGCTCTGTTCATTCGAAAAGCCATGTCTTTAGTTCTTTTCTGAATTACCAGAGCAATGCCGCATTCCTGAGGTGCAGGGGATTGTTGTTTCAGGCTGCAGATGCCAGGTGAGAGAAGGAGTGACCTCTGCTGTTGGATCAGTAGATCCAGAGGGTGTCTGCAAGGAAAAAGGAGGTAGATCACAGGTGTCTGGTCGGTGGGTGGAAGGTTATTTGGTTGCTGATGAATGATGGTCCTTCGTTGTGCAGGGCTTTGTATGCATGGGTCAGTATCTTGAACTGGCATCTCTTCTGAATTGGGAGCCCGTGGAGCTTCTTAAGGTGCAGGGTGATGTGAGGCCAGCTGGGGAGGTCAAGAATGAGACTTGCCACTGAGTTTTGTATTGTCTGTAGTCTCTTCAGGAAGCTTGCCGTAAAGAGTGTTACCGTAGTCCGTCCTGCTGATGACGAGGGCTTGGGTGATGGTTCTTCTCATGTCGATTGGCAGCCACCTGAAGATCTTACAGAGCATGTATTTGTGTTTAATTCTTGAAGATGCTAAAGAAGTGCACTAGGTTAAATACATCCTGCTATGCATGTTTCCTAAGGATTGGTGGTGGTAGTTTTGGGTAGGATTATGTTTTAATAAAGAAGCTTTCATGAAAATCAGAGCACAGACCCTTGGTCAGTAGATTGAGACTATTTGCTCCACTTCGCTAAAAGTCTTCATTCATTTTTATCCATTCTTAAATGAATTCATCCATCCATCTTTACCCATCTAACGAATTACCCCTTCATTCTTTGAGCCATGCAGCTATGTCTCAGTCTCCATCCATTCAGCCATTCAATAACTGGACAGGGTTCTGTGATGAAAAATATGTAGAAAATGCACCATACTTGTATTTGTTTTCAAAAGGTTGCTAAGGGAGAACCCGCACCCCACCAAACCTCCCTTGCAGTGGTGAGGCTAGCTAGCGCCACTAGATCGCTAAATGCAGTATGAGGGCTGGTCTAACAAAATTTGTCAGGGCTGCTTTTGATTCACAGTCCAGCCCTCATTACAGAGGAATTGCCATGCAGATGTGTTGCACCCACCAAATCAGAGGTTTGGCGCTGGTTCAGCAGCACTTATGAATGAAAGTTATTTTAGAAAGAAGTAAGGAGCATTTTCAAGAAAAAACACACAAAAACAGGCCAGCCGGCCTTGCCCTAATGGGTTTGTCAAAGAGGAAGCATTTTTTTTTTTTTCCCCCTGTTTCAAGCTAAGAAAACTACGTAAATCATCCTATAGAGGACCTCTACCATGGATACACTCTAAATTAGGTGTGGGGATGAAGAGGGTGGAGCAGGCTTCTCAAAAGAGTAACTCGTGAGAACTCGCAACTGGCGGCTCTCCGGCTACCCATTAGTCGTTCTCCTTTAGCCTACTAAATTAGAAGCTTTTTCATGGCTGATTTAATATATGGGGACCAAAAACAGTGTGTATTCTAGACAAAACGGTGAGCATGTTCAGACCTAATGATTTCCGAAATACATTTGAAGCTGATATTTGAGTGATAAATCAGGTGGCACTTGGGAGACATTATTAATAACACAAACTTGGTACCAGAAGGATGCTATATGTATCACCCATATAAAGGCATTCCAAATTGACAAAGCCTTTTTATATTACTTCTGTCAACCCTTCCTGAGGCACTGAGGTGATCACTGCTAGTCATCTTGCATATGGTGACCACTAATGTAATCTTGTCTGATACAGTAGCTATTACAACACTGATAATATTAGTAGCTCTGGATGATTTTCATTGAATGTAAGTAGCTAGTATTACTGAAAAGGTTGGAGACCACGGGTTGGAGCAATGTGCATGATCCCCAGCAGCCAAGCTCTAAAGGTTTTTAGGCATGGGTGCCTTTGTCCTAGGGACCACCAAAAACCCTCATGACCCTTATGGAGCCCTGTAGCAAGAAATGGGAAGTTGTATTCTCCTGGCAGAACCGTCGCTTGGATGTTGTTATCCAGCCTGAGAGAAGGGCATGCGCTGGTTGCATATGATAAATAATTCCATTCACCTTGAAAGTTGCATCAGTGCTGTCTTGCTCTTTTTGAAGTGCAATAGTTCATGGCCCTTTCAAACCCATCAGCAGTATTGTACATAACCTTGATGAATAAAAAATAAAATCTGTCACTCGCTTCTTTGGCCAATTTCCTTTTTCCCCGACCCGGCAATGCAGAATTGCTAGCTAGGATGCACGGCATGTCCTCTGTAAATTAAAAACAGGCTAACAGCTCTTCCGTTTTTATTTATTAAGCAATCCCTGTCAGGCACATAGTAATTATACCAGCAGCTATGGAAGGAGGCCGCAGGTCGCCAGTCACGTGGTTACCCACAGAAGCTGCACGCTGTCCTTAACTGACCATAACAATTTCCTTGCCTCTGAATTTTTCATACCCCTTTTTAGAAACCATTCTCAGTTATCAAACCCACTTACTCTAGATTTTCTGGATTTTCTGTTTTGCGCCCTGATGAGACTCTTTGGGGCATATTAACAAGCCCTTAGCCCCGCCGTAGTGTCATTTTTTATGCAAAGGCAGTGCAAAGGGAACTTTTCTGCAGCACCATATTTACAAAGTGACACTTTGTGACCCCTTGTGCCACATTATGCCTGTGGCAGGAATAATGAACGCTCCAGCACATGGAGGCCCAAAAAATGGCAGAGTGAAATATACAACATTTCACTGCGTCATGCTTTCTGTCATTTTTGACACCTGCTCAGAGCAGGTGTTAAAATGACGACCCGTTATATTCAATGGGCCTCCCTTTGCTTTGCTGCACTAGCATCAACATTTTTGACGGTAGTGTAGCTATAGCTACAATAGTGTCAAACATTTTGATGCTATTTTGCTAATCACCGCCATGGTGCACCGTATTGTAAATATGGTGCAACCATGGTGTTGTTAGGTGCCGGTGGGGGCGCAAGGAAGATGGTGCATCATCTATAATGCACAACTTTCTTGTAAATATGCCCCTTTATATCAGTGAGTAACAGCACAATAATTCAAGGGGCAGAGACAAAGACTTTTCAATCTTCAAATTCCACTCTTAATAAAATCACAGGAAGTTATAACATCAGGGTAAAAATATAATTAAAATTACTTTATCAAAATAATAAAAGGGTTTCTATGGTAGTTAAAATATTATTTTAGGTATCTACCATATATTACTCTGGGTGCAGGTGTGATAATTTGGGGACCTGCATATAACACTCCAGAAGTGCAGTTATCATATAGCCAGGTATTGCCAGCACATCGCATGGAATACAGCCTAACATCAGCAAGGACAAACGGCGATTTACAGTCTTAGATAATGAATTATAGCTAAATGCAAATCGCTGGCTTTGTTTGCTAAGGTGTAACTAGACAATACTCAGGGCTATATTTACTAAGATTTTGCGCTGTGCTTGCATCACAAAAGTGGTGCAAATCGATGCAAAATCTTTTTTTAATTTACTTTCAAGTTTTGCCCTGGAAGAATCACTTGAAAGTGGTGCAAAGCTGTGCATAGCTCTGCTTTGCATTATTTAGTGGCAATAGGGCGTTCCATGGGTGGTGCAAGGGTGTTCACATGCAGCCACCAATGTTTTTGATGTGAAACCCTATTTACTAAGAAAAATAGACAGGGTTTTGTGTCAAAAAAGGGCCCATTTCAAATAGGGGCTATCAATGAGAACTACTCTTATTTCTCCTGTTTTTCTGACTTTGCATGTGTGCTTCTCGGTAAAGCACACATACAAGGTGGAAAAAGCTTTAAAGTTAGACTAAACTCAGTATTTTGTGCCAGTACAAAACCTATGCTAGACTCACTCAGACACCGTTTCACTCTTGTGCAAACGTGTGTGGGCGGGGCACAGCAGCATTTTCTGCGCCGGCGCTAGGGAAAGAGGGATGCCATATTTCTGTAAAATGGCGCTCTCCTCATGCAGCGTACTGCAGCATTTTGGGCTGCTAAGCTGCACTGCTTGGAAATTAAGTAGATCTGGGAATGAGTAATTTATAACTCAGCAAAACTATGCAAGTTGAGGCACAACCTTGGTATGGCACCAAAGACTTGGCAGCAGTGGCTTACCAGGCTCCACATAACTAGACGTATGATATAGTTTGTAGCTAACAAGTATGATAAATGCATGCTTATCAGGCATCTTGATGCATTCAGGTGTCGAAATCTGAACCAACACTTCAGTCCAGTTACACGTTTTTGGGAGTGTTAGCTGCACTCTATCAATAAGGTATGAACTAGTTTGGCAATAGATCAGTACATCTGAAATAGCATCAGAATAGTTCAAGAGTGACCCCACCCATGTTTCAGCCACAAACATTTGCCATGGCTATTTTATTTCTCTGGTTAAATAGTCATGCTTCTCTCAAATTCAGGTGTGTGTGTATCTGAAGGGGACTGAATGTTACCTGGTCATTTGAATATGTTTGTGATTCGCTGTGGTAACCTAGGTGAACTCTGACTTTGCAAATATGCATACGTGATTGCCACATGCATGCCATCTTTCAGGTGTGGTCACACGAACATCAGGAGAGTGCATGTCCACACCTTACATATAGCTGCACGCAACCTACATGCAGCAGGAAAAGGGGGGAGACAGTCAAGGCGTGCCTAAGGGCAGCCCTTTGGATGGAATAAAAGGGGGTCCCTAAAACCCCACAGAAATCCCTTTGCATGCAATCTCCCTTTTTAAATCTTTTAGGTCAGCTCTAAGGTAGGCCCTAAATGCCCATAGCTCAGGGTGGATGGTATTTGAAAGGTATGACATGTACATTTAAACTTTTTGTCATATTGGTGAAAAACATTTAAATAAATTTTTCCCTGTGGTAAGGCTGGCCCTCCTGTAAGAAAAACACCAGATTACACTATAACAATTTATAATGCTTAGTTTCAGTTTGGGAGCTGCTAGAAAAAAATATTAAATCACTCATTCTATTACTAATTTAAAATCCAACCTACAGGGGAGGTTGAATTTAATATTACTAGTTTAGAAATTACACTTATAGAAAGTTGTCATTTCTTTGCCTAGCTCAAGAGGGCCTTTTAGCCAGTGTCCATCGTCTTCTGAATGTGAACAGCTTCCAAGTGCTGAGATAGGGATTGCTGCTAGGCAATGGACAAAAGGCGTGGGTGTAGAGAGGTGTTTTTCTTCTTTGAACAGAAAGGCTGGAGAATTATGCCCTGCCTTTTCCCAGCTTTCATTGGGAGATGTAGCTTACACATAGCCTTCCAATGTATCTAGTTGGCTTGGCTCTGCTGTGGAGCTTCCCCAAGACTGGTCTGAGTGACCAAAAGGGAGGGTTTGCCCATTTTCAAAGTCACAGGCCTGGGTGGGCACATGGAGCTCTGACAAGTAAAAGAAGTGCTCTGCCATGTTGGGTTTGGGTAGAGAAATGCTGCTAAAGTGGGTAAGGTCACTTCTGAAAACATTTACCCTATTGGCTAAGGAGTAGCCAAGAGTTATTCCTACCCACAGACTGGTACTTGGCATAAAAGTAGCATCCCCAGTAGCCCTCTCTGAAAGCTCCTGGACCTGTAGAGAATCAGAAGAGGGACTGTCCTGCTGTCTGAAGAACCTTAAGAAAGATTGGATCTGCTTGCTTGAACCTAGGGACCCAGAAGTGACCACAGGGTCAGTTGGCTAACCTCCTATTTGATCTACAAGCACACAACAATCTTCCACCTGCACTGTCTCTGCAACTGCCCAGCTGACCAGTAGTAAACTGACATGCTTTGGACCCTGCTGCTGGCCTCTGGTGGAGTGAGTCCTAATCCCCAAGTAGTGCTCCCCAGGTCCTGGATCCTAGACTAGTGTTAGCGTTTACTCCTCCTGTCCCAAACTGGAAGATCTGGGACTTAGAAGCCTTCTTCCAACTTTCTGCGTGGAGAATATTTGAAAACCGGGACCACCATTGAAGCCATAGTCTACATTGAATCACCGGTCAACCTCAAATTGCTGGTTTGCCTGCTAAAGGAGATCTGACTTTGAGAACATTTCTAAGCTTGAAAATGTTCTAAAATAGAGGGCTTTATTGGGATAAATGTGGCACAGCACCCCATCGATGTGAAAGCCTCTCTGGTCATAGACGTCTGACTTTGTCCTCTCAGAACATTCCTATCTTCGTTGATAACTGCACCATGACGCCTTTGTTCAGCAATCCGTCTTCATCAAGCCCTGCTCTAGATTCAGCTTTCAGCTTGCCTTACCAATGACTCGTTAACTACCACTTTTTCTTCAGAAACCTTTCTAAACCAGAAGGCAAGCTTTCCAGCAGAAAGAAATTAGTACCTGTATCTGACTGTCAAGCCATTGTGGTCAGCCTTAACGTTTCACTATGACCTGGTCTAATGCGAATAGATAACTGAGGTTGGTTCTATATGCTTTTTGGTGCTATTTTTAATTAACAATGTAAACGTTTTTATTTCTGTCTCTGCTGTCTCTGACTCTACTTATTGGCTTTTTACTGTTTGTGTCATTTTATTTACTCAAATATTGTCTTTCTTTCTAAATTCATTTGGGATGTTTCTTATGTTATATTTTCACTTTATTACTGTTGGAGTGCTGCATAAATACTTTACACACTGCCTTCAAGTTAAGCCTCACTGCTGTGTGTCAAGCTACCAGACTTTTAAGCACAGTTTTATTTAGTGACTCTTCTGTTTCACCCTAACTTGGACTTGGACTGTGATTATTGTTGGAGGTGGGTTCTGACCCCTCAATCAATACTCCAATTTCTAACACTCAAACATAATTTATTCATAAACCGGCTTAGATTTTTAGGCATTTCATGCACATAATTTGGTTTTACTTTTTGACACTCCCCATATAGTTGAGTCCAAAATCAAAATGGGCTTGGCATTACATATTTGGCTGCTCAAGTATCTTTAGGTAGCTATCTTAATGATGCCAGCACAGTCATTGTTAAATACCTGTGTAACCAGACATACACAAACAGTGTGGCAAGTTATTACTGGAGTTCAGGCTCAGTATTTGGTAGGCAAGTGTGACAAGCTTTTTTGTGCTGGCACATACATGATGTTGTCTCTCTGTCTGGTGAAGGTGTTGATGGACCACCATACGTCTTCTGCTGCCACCATCAATACACAGAGCAGGGTCTGTACTACAGTGAAGGTGAACTGTCCCTGTTTGCCCTCTTAAACTAGGTGTGCAGGGCACAAACAGGGACAGTGTACCCTATTGTTCATAATGTGCTGCACCCAGGGTAGCTGTGAACATGTGCTGCCTCCAGGCCCAACAGAGCAGCCTGTTATTGGCCTTCTTCACCATCAGTGAATCAGTCAAGTCACTCCTTTACAAGCCTACCACTAGCATAGCACACAGGGATATGAAGCAGATATCTCTGGCAGGGCATCATGCTCACAGACAACTTGTCCAGCTTCATACCCATAATTGAACACACAGGGTTGGACTGCTTGACTCGCCTTGATAAAGGATTCATATAGGTTCCTCCTGCATGGGTACACTAGCTAATGAATAGGTGACAGAGTGAGTCAGATAACAGCATCTGAGGGTGCCAGCTGGAAGTGTGGACTCCATATGGCATAATGTTGCCTTTCTTCACCTTGTTTATTTTTCCAGCCGGCTGTGTGTACTGTTTTGTTGGGTGTTCAAACCCCTCTGGTACGAAAAGGCAATAGATTCTGTTTTGCTTAGCCTTCACCTTGACCCATTTTCCCTTCCCTCACCGTGGAGCAGATTGGACTTATGAAGCTAATGTTAATAACCTGGTCCCAAATTACATACATGTAGTAGGAATTGCAGACCATCCCATCTCCCACCAATTTCAATATAACTATATAGTAATCTTGGCGCTGGTATATGGTTGTCTCAAAGATCAATTCTCGCAGTAACCTCTGACGCTCTTGACTAAATAGCATGGAAGTTTGAAGATTTAACATTAAATCATTAGATTGTTCAAAGCAGGCCTTTCACCTCAATACTTCAGCTAGGAATATTAGAATAGGATTTGTTCTATTTTGATGGTTTTTGGAACTAGAGTCAAATTTGAGAGGGACTGTGGTTTTTAAGATAGACATGTATTGTGTTGCTAGAGGAGACATTCCTGAAATAGCATCATGAATTAAAATGAAAAGGTTGAAGATTATCATATACTGTTGTAGCTTCAACCTGAAATGAAGGTGATTTTAGAACTCACAATACTTCAAAGAGTTTTTGGGAAACCAAAACCATTGTGTTCTCTGGGGAATATGGCTGCAAAGCTAAAACATAAAGGAATTGATGTAACAGGACAACCACAAAAGGAGCCTGTGAATAACATTACTCAACAAGGGAAACATTGCTTTTCCATAACACAGAAATCAACGTCAGACAACTGTGGATGGTGGTTCATGGCTGTTTTCAGATGGTTGAGCACCTTGCCTTGTTAATTCTAATGAGTAATTACAGTACTCCATGCTAGCTAGATACAATCGTAGTGATAAGAGGTAAATTTCTTAGAGGGCCTAGTGGCATCAGCCACCTGAGAATCATAACATGTCTGCTATGGTCTCAGATGTTTGGGACTGCACATGAGGTACTTTGAATGGTTTAGCATCTATCTTTACTTCACTGCCAATAACAAGCAACCTTAATAAACCCTCTTCATTTTAGAGATGGGATTGAAAATAATTCTTTTGAATCTGGAATTTCCAGTAAGTGATTTTCAGAAAACACTGTTTTTCTGCCTTTAGTACAGCTGATCCTTTGCTACTCTCTAAATGGTGTGGTTTAATGAAGGGTCAGCAATGGCCCTGTCTGAGAACTACTAAGTAGATGAACAAATTTCACTGGGTAGAATAAGTGAAATCATATTAACATTTCATGTTTCACAGTAATTTGTTCAACATATGTTCATGAGTACAAATGACCTTGTGTACCTTTGCCTCATAACAAACTACATTCCAGTATCATAAGTTGCAAAGTGAACAGTAATAGGCATCACCCAAGGCACTCTTCCTGTTTCACAGTTTGCTCAATACATTCATACTTGAACCAACTCTCCCACAGGAGAAAGCTTTGTGGTTGGTATAGCTACAAGGAAAACAGGAAATTACCTGAAATCTGAGTTTTGCAATAATGAAGATAAGTGTAACATTGTGCTTGCATAGTACAGGAAGCTGGTTGTTCATATGGTGGACCAAAAGGATGGACACCTTGCATGAGTCCAAGCAAAACCCGAAGGTATCACAGAGGCATTTGTATATAAACCTTGATACCAGGGTCATCGGGATCAGGCGAGTACTTTTCAAGTTATAGATTTTTAGAGTTTCCAAAAGGCAACACACTGCAATTTTTGGGTGCGGTAATGTTATCCTATGGGTAAAAGCATGTACTGGATTTGGATACTTCTCAGCGACTTATGGAACTGCTCTTCAGCACTTAAGGTGAGTATAAGGCAGGGTCCAAGGCCACACCAACAGGTCACCCGGAAGGTCTGGGTGCAGATGTGTGTTACAGCGTTGGATGTCCCATTCACCTCTATAGGAAACGGGCCAGTTGGGAAAAGATCTGAGGCCCTGGTATCAGGGGGTCCCCTAAATACTCAATTTACATGGCATTAAGGGGACTGTAGGGTAGTAGCTAATGGACTAATTACCCTTGGGGGTCACTACACCCCCTGAATGACCGCTTCCTATGGGGAGTGGGCATCACCCTGTCCAGAGTTCCTAAATTGCACCACACACAAAATGGCGGAATTTCTTAAGTCGTGTCCACTTCAGGTTGGCCACCCAGTGGGCCCTGGGGCAGGCGGGTTGGCCTATTCCTCTGAGGAAGGCCAGCTCTGCATACCAAAAGCTTCTTTGAAGCTCCCTGCCTTGGAATGCAGGCCATCCTGTGGGGAGTGGTGTTCCACACCCAAGCCTGGACAGGCCTTTGTTTCTGACCTCTAGAGAGTAGAGACTCCTACTCTGGGATGACAGATTTACATCTGTTGGTGGCAGACTGTCCAGAACCAGTCAGTGAGCTCACCAGTAGTTGGTACGTTTTTCAGGGGGTACCTTTAAGGTGCTCTCTGGGTGCATGTATTAATAAATCCATTGCTGGAATCAGTGAGGGTTTATTATTATGAGACATATGATACCAAAGAGCTCTATGTTCAGAGAAGCCAACTTGTAGGTAGGGAGCTTGTATTGGCCAATGTCCAGCATATGGATTTGAAATGGCTATCCCTGCACACTTACTATGTCTAAGAATGAACAAATACCCAGTAGGGGCATATGTGCTCATGCATATATGCCCTCTCTGTCACGTTGTAGATGCTCCTCAGACTCGGCGCGATGCAAATAAGGGTCCGCCTCCTGACTCCACCAAGTCACCTATATAAACCACGGTGCATTGGAGTAATCGGGTGAGGGAAGGAAGGGGAAGGAACAGCAGGGACGGGATATCTGTAAAGAGAAGAATACACAGTGTTAATATCACATTGCCTGTCTACTCTCGCAATGTCTCACTAAAGTACCAACGACCGTACCTGCCCATAACTCATGAGGGCAGAACTAATCCAACACCTATCTGTGCTCCATCTGAATCATAGATGGACGCCCCAAGCCAACAATTAATACCGATGATCTCTAATGGGTTGCTCAACACCCACATTTATACAAGATAGTCACGAAATAATGAGGAGACAGAAACGAAGAGAAAGGGAATAAAATTAACGATGATAAGAACATATCTCGTAGTCCTTTCTATGACTCAGTTAATCCACTAAGCCCCAGGTCATAGTCACGCAATTTGTAGGAATAACCCGGTGTTATTTCATTACGTATTGAAAAGAAAAATCGTCCCGGCAGTTCAATTCCCGCAAAAATAAACATTAACCCCTTGTCGTAGCCAAACATATAATGTTCTCTGGCCCCAAGGATAATCGTGCTTTTATTGGTAACTCAAACAAAAGACCGCCGTGCTTCAGAAGTTACCAGTGTCCTTGTCGAACTGAAAAAGAAAGGCGAGGGATTCCGGCACCAAATCGTCTCACCGCTACCACTTCTCCTTCGTGGCAGGTTCCTCTGGGAAAATAAACTCGACACTCCCCCTGATATTGGGAAGGTCCCAGGCTCCACGGAAAACAGAAGGAGGAATTAAACCTCCTAAGCAAACAACTCAACCTCGGAAACGCCGTCAGCAAGAGCCCTCGTTGTCCATCCGACTGGTTTCTAGGAAACGAATAACGCACATTACTTCCTGTATGTGCTTGCTTTTTAAGCGACCTCTTCCCCTCTAGGCGTCATGGGATATGTAGTCCAAAAGGACTATGTTATCCCGATCGGCAATGTAGGCGCCGTGGCTAACACCTGACAGTACGCCCGCCTCCAAAGCGCCTCTTAGGACCAGGTTTAGAGGGATGACGGGCATGAAACAGCCGTACTGCCCTAGGGGCATGGACATTGCTTTCCGGCTCCCATGAATCGTCCTCAGCCTTGTACCCCTTCCATGAAACCAAGTACCACAGCTTACCCCCCCGTCGTTTGGAATCCAACACTCTGCGCACCTCGTACTCCAGCTGCCCATCTCTGACCACCGGAGGCACCGCCTGCCGGGTCGCTGAAAGAGCCGGTTTCAAAAGGCTGCAATGAAATACCGGATGGATCCTTAAGGAAGCAGGTAAGTTGAGACGGTAAGCCACAGGGTTTATCTGGCGTAACACCTCATAGGGACCAATGTAACGAGGATGAAAGACGCTACGCATCTTGAAGCGTATATACTTGGTGGAAAGCCACACTCTATCGCCTGGCTGATATGCCGGCCCCTCACGCCGATGTTCATCACCCCACTTTTTATACTGTTCTTTGGCCTTCTCCAGATTGAGTCGTATCTTCTTTTGCACGGATTGCAGATTCTTAATCATGGCATGAACCGTAGGTTGATCCGTGACTTCCCTAGGTATGTTTATGGGCAACATTTCCGCGTGGAACCCCGTGTTAGCACGAAAAGGAGATTCACGTATCGAGCTATGCCAAGCATTGTTGTATGATAGTTCTGCCAGCCATAGCAACGAAACCCAGGATTCGTGAGCGTCCTTTGCATAGCACCTCAGATATTTTTTCAGGGTTTGATTGAGGCGCTCCGTCTGGCCATCGGTTTGTGGGTGGAAACTGGTGGACAGTGTGGATTCAATGCGCAGCACCTTGCACCACATACGCCAAAACCTAGCAACAAACTGGGGGCCTCTGTCCGAAATAATGGTTCTCGGTAGACCATGTAACCGTACCACTTGAGACAAAATTAGATGGGCGGTTTGACTGGCTGTAGGCAGATTTCTACAAGGGAGAAAATGACCCATCTTGGTAAGGCTATCGATTACCACCATGATAGCGTTGTACCCCTGATCCATTGGTAATCCTACCACAAAATCCACGCTAATGGTTTGCCATGGTTTATCCGGAGTGGGCAAAGGTATCAGTCTGCCCTGGCTCTTCGCTTTTTCTCCCTTGGCCCGTGCACATATCTCACACCGAGCCACCCAGGCCGCAACGTCTTTAGCCCAACCTTCCCACTTGAAATGTCGTCGAACTATTTGCGCCGTTTTGGTGTAACCAGGATGACCAGCCGTTACCGCATCATGACACCAATTAAAGGCTTGCACTCGGAGTTCACGTGTTGGCAAATACAAACGATTACCTTGCAACGGTATTCCATGCTTAAGGGTACGGTCCTGACTTAACTCCGCCCATTTCTTCCACTGAGCAGCAGACTTATGCTTAGAAACCTTTTCTAAGAAATGGGAGATATGAAGGGCACAAAGCACTCTTTCAGGTTTGATGATTGCTTCCTCAGGTCTTGAAGCAATGGTTCTCACGTCCTCTTGTCGAGACAGTGAATCTGCCTTGCGATTGTCAACCCCAGGACGGAAGGTCACCACAAACTCGTATTCTGAAAAAAACAGCATCCACCTCATTTGCCGCTGGGTAAGTTGTCTTGCCTCCTTCATATACTGCAGATTTCGGTGATCAGTATATACCGTGACCGGGTGTTGAGCTCCCCATAGGTAGTGTCGCCATTCTTGGAATGCCTTTTTGATGGCTAACAATTCCTTTTCTGCCACCGTATAGTTAAGTTCCGCAGCCGATAGTTTCCTAGATAAAAACGCAACAGGATGAAGCTGTCCGGTGGTTTTGTTTCTTTGTGACAACACGGCCCCTATCGCTATATCCGAGGCATCCGCTTCGACGATAAAAGGGGCATCCGGTTGGGGATGTTGAAGTATAGGTGCGGAGCAAAAGGCCTGTTTCAAAAAGCAAAAGGCCTCCTCTGCTTCCTCTGACCAAACAAAAGACACCCCCTTTCTTAGTAACCTTGTTATAGGTGACACAATGTGAGAAAAATGAAAGATGAATCTTCTATAGTAATTGGAAAACCCAAGGAAGCATTGCACGTCTCTCACACTAGTGGGTACTGGCCACTCCTGAACAGCCTGTATTTTTCTTGTCGACATGCAAAACCCTTCAGGGCTTAAATCCACCCCCAAGAACTCAACCTTCCGGACATGGAACTCGCATTTGCTCAGTTTGCAAAAAAGGCTATGCTGTCGCAATGCTAGGAGTACTAAGGAAACATGGTCAGAGTGGCGCTCCAGGGATGTGGAATACACCAGAATGTCATCTATATAAACGATCACGAAACGGTCTACGTATTCCTTGAGAACATCGTTCAGAAAATACTGGAATGCCGCCGGGGCGTTACACAACCCGAACGGCATTACCAAGTACTCAAACAGACCATAACGGGTTTTGAACGCCGTTTTCCACTCGTCCCCTTCGCGGATTCTGACCAGATGGTAAGCTCCCTTCAGGTCCAACCTTGTATAGATTACCGCCTCTTTCACCTGTTCCAATAACACAGGAATGAGAGGAAGAGGGTATCTATTCCTCACTGTATTCTTGTTCAGCATTCGATAATCGATGCAGGTTCTCAACTCTTTATTAGCTTTAGCTATGAAAAAGAGTGGAGAGGCTGCCGGAGAACAAGATGGTCTAATGAACCCGATCTCCAGGAAGTGATCCAAGTATTTTCTCAAATGCTTGGTTTCTGGGTCTGATAGAGCATATACCCTACAGGAAGGAAGGAGAGCTCCAGGAATCAGATCTATCTTGCAATCATATACACGATGGGGTGGCAATGTCTCAGCCTGACCTTCGTCGAACACATCCTTGAACTCGGCATAAACAGAGGGCAATATCACTATTTTCTCCATCACTGTGGCCAACTGTAACCCTTGAGCCAATGCTAACATGGGGGATTCGTCATACAAGAAGCAGTTATTCTCACACCTCGAGGACTGAAAACTAACCGTCTTGGTTTGCCAATCTATAACAGGATTGTGTTTTCTTAACCAGGGCATTCCTAAAATAATTTCATACTGAGGAGCCTCTATTATATCCAGTCTAATTCTTTCTTTATGTTCCGGAGATACCCCATTGAAGATCAACCCAACGTCCTCAGTATGTTCTGTAAGGGGCCCAGATTTCAGCGGTGTACCATCAACCGCCAACACTATTTCGGGGTCCTTTCTCGGAATGCTAGGAAGTCCCAATCTCCTAACCACCCCTGCATCTATGAAATTTCCCGTGGCTCCGGAGTCTATCATCGCCCATACTGGAAAATTTTGTTCTTTGGACACCAGCTCCACTGCTAACAAAAGGTGGGACGCCTTTTGCTCCTGTGGAAAAAGGGCTAAGGAAGTTAACCGTAACACCGGTTGGGGTTCTATAACGGGCAATTCCTCTTTCTCCGATGTTTTTCCTGCCGTAACCGCTGCCTTTTGGGTGGGGGAGTAGGAGAATCTCTTACGTGGTTTCTGGGGACACTCTCTTACATAATGACCCTTCCTGCCGCAATACATGCACAGCCCCTGTACCCTCCTACTCTCCTTCTCGGACTTCGACAAGGGTGCCCTAACGGCTCCCACGTCCATAGGCTCCCCACCTATATCATTGGGAGTAGAAACAGATCGCACTTCCCTTTCTGGAATGCCTGGTCGCCTATCCCCCGCTCTACGCTCTCCCCTTCTTTCTGCTAATCTGTGATTCAGTCTCAGGGTAAGATTCACAAGATCTGTACAAGTGGAAGGCTGCGGGTCTATTTGAGCGAGTATATCCTTCATGTCGTCTCGTAAACCTTAATAATAGAGAGACATTCTCTTCTCTTCTGGCCACCCTGATTCTGCCACCAATCTATTAAAGGTCGTGAGGTAAGAGACCAGATCAGACCTCCCCTGTCTCAACTCCAGTAATTCCCTGTCAGCACTAAAAGTGGTTGTTCTATGATCAAACACCCTCTCGAAAGCCGTCCGAATGGCATTCCAGTCCGATAACAAGGGGTCATCGTTCCTGACTAATGGTACGGCCCAATTGGCTGTGTCTCCCGAGAGATAAGAAATAGCGAACATTACCCTGGAAAGGTTAGAGGGAAAAGACGCGGGTCTACAAGAGAATTGTAGAGACAACTGAGTTAGAAAGGCCTGAACTTTCCTGGGGTCCCCTGAATACCGTTCCGGGCTGGCCAAAGGGATAGGAGGGGAGACATTCACGGTTACCTGTGGTGTGGATGCTGAAGCATCGAAGGGATTCCTAGTAAGCCTTTCTACCTTTTCCTTTAACGCTGCTGCCTCCACCCTAGAATTAGCCAACTCTTGTTGCACTACTACTAACGCCTGTAATACATCATCCATAGACGCCATCTTTGTATCACACCGAGCGGGAGGAGCGTTATTCGTGGGTGCGTTATTCTGTCACGTTGTAGATGCTCCTCAGACTCGGCGCGATGCAAATAAGGGTCCGCCTCCTGACTCCACCAAGTCACCTATATAAACCACGGTGCATTGGAGTAATCGGGTGAGGGAAGGAAGGGGAAGGAACAGCAGGGACGGGATATCTGTAAAGAGAAGAATACACAGTGTTAATATCACATTGCCTGTCTACTCTCGCAATGTCTCGCTAAAGTACCAACGACCGTACCTGCCCATAACTCATGAGGGCAGAACTAATCCAACACCTATCTGTGCTCCATCTGAATCATAGATGGACGCCCCAAGCCAACAATTAATACCGATGATCTCTAATGGGTTGCTCAACACCCACATTTATACAAGATAGTCACGAAATAATGAGGAGACAGAAACGAAGAGAAAGGGAATAAAATTAACGATGATAAGAACATATCTCGTAGTCCTTTCTATGACTCAGTTAATCCACTAAGCCCCAGGTCATAGTCACGCAATTTGTAGGAATAACCCGGTGTTATTTCATTACGTATTGAAAAGAAAAATCGTCCCGGCAGTTCAATTCCCGCAAAAATAAACATTAACCCCTTGTCGTAGCCAAACATATAATGTTCTCTGGCCCCAAGGATAATCGTGCTTTTATTGGTAACTCAAACAAAAGACCGCCGTGCTTCAGAAGTTACCAGTGTCCTTGTCGAACTGAAAAAGAAAGGCGAGGGATTCCGGCACCAAATCGTCTCACCGCTACCACTTCTCCTTCGTGGCAGGTTCCTCTGGGAAAATAAACTCGACACTCCCCCTGATATTGGGAAGGTCCCAGGCTCCACGGAAAACAGAAGGAGGAATTAAACCTCCTAAGCAAACAACTCAACCTCGGAAACGCCGTCAGCAAGAGCCCTCGTTGTCCATCCGACTGGTTTCTAGGAAACGAATAACGCACATTACTTCCTGTATGTGCTTGCTTTTTAAGCGACCTCTTCCCCTCTAGGCGTCATGGGATATGTAGTCCAAAAGGACTATGTTATCCCGATCGGCAATGTAGGCGCCGTGGCTAACACCTGACACTCACTTCTAATATAATGCACCCTGCCTTATGACTCAAAGGCCTGCACTCTTCCTTAGAGCTCAAAGGTTTGCTGTATGGGTGACTTACAGATATTACAAGCAGTATTTTAGCAGTATTTTAAGGGACATGGCACACAAGTGCTCTCTGGATGCATGTAGTAATAAATCCATTGCTGGAATCAGTGAGGGTTTATTATTATGAGACATATGATACCAAAGAGCTCTATGTTCAGAGAAGCCAACTTGTAGCTAGGGAGCTTGTATTGGCCAGTGTCTAGCATATGGATTTAAAATGGCTAACCCTGCACACTTACTATGTCTAAGAATGAACAAAGACCCAGTAGGGGCATATGTGCTCATGCATATATGTTTCCAAATTTCATTGTACATAACATATAAAAACCTTTTCGAGCGCTTTTTACTAGGACCCAGCAGAAAATCCTGCAAGTCTATATTTTCAGAAAGAGTGTTCAGGTGTTTCTTAATTGTGGCTAACGTGTTCATTTGTACCCATTGCTGGCACAACTTACCCACACTGTATGTTGTAACTATACCTGTATGTTGACCCGATATAAAGCGAGGGTCTGGCCTGTTAATTGAATAAAACCCTGAAGAGTTAAAAAAACGCGCTTGACACTCATTAGTGTCAGTGGACCATATTAACCACCCGCCGGGACTGGAAAGTGAAGAATTATAGGTACCAGCCTTAACCATTGCATCTAGCCTTTCCTCTGTGATATTAAGGAAGTGTTGCCAATCTTTAAACCTTGCCGGAGTAGGGATACTGGGCGTGTTCAGATCCTTAATTTTCGCTAACCCCAGACAGGATGTCTGCTGAATAGTGTCATTTAAGAAAATCATTTGCACAGGAATCAGGCATGCTCGAAATAAAGCCTCCCTACCCAGTATTTACCAATCTTGTGTTCCCCATACACTTTTCAAGTCAATAGTGCTCTTCCAGTATTCGTAACCCTCAATTGCGAGCCAGGATACAAAGGGATCTAAATAAATCAGTTTTGTATCAGTTAGCAAAATGTTCCTAATTTGTGCCGGAGGTATTTTAAAATAATACAACTCTGCTTTTCTCGTATCATGCCCAGAAAAGTATGTAAATTTATCGCTATAATACTTTGGACTCCCCACCAGTGGTGTAGAACAGTGTTCCCACTGTGTGTAGTTCAATACTGGCCTGTATCTAGTGGCACGGTGTAGGTAGTAATGTCCCCAATTGTTATAGCAGAACATGTACCCATAATTCATTGTATAATCATATACATCATCACTTTCAAAAGCGGAATAGTCCTTCATTTCAGTTAGCATGGAATCAACTGTTTGGACATCCCAATCATCAGAGACAACATCAGGTGTAATTACATCAGTCACTGAAATTTTGAACACGTATGGTATTTGAATAATTTCTGTAGGCCCGTATATATCGAATGGAACTTTGTCCCACACAATCCCATCAGTAATCGGTATTGCTGTAATATTTACAGGGGACAAATCTCTTCGGACCTTATGTGAAGAAAGATGTGGTGTTAAAACTTCATCAACAGGCTCCACAGACGAGCGATCAGGAATATAGTGACCATTTATAAGTAAAAAGAAAACAGTCACAAAACCAATCCATAAAAATAATGCAAAAAATGTCAAACAGAACCACAAGTAGTTCCATGGGTATAGCAAATAGTTCTTTTTAAGCCATCGATACAGCTTACTACTTTTTGAAACATTGTCAATCACAGTAGTGGATGAATCTGAAGAAAAATCATCAATGTCAATGAAATAGCCAGAGGTAGTCTCTGCAAACACAGGAGCTGGTGTACTCTGGTCCACTGCACGTGGAGGCTCTTGGTAGACAACGTCATCAGTCTGTGATGTGTTTGTGTAAAATACAGCTAAATCTTGAAGCGGGGTGGTCACTGAAGATGTGACTGGAACCAACAAGAGTTAATTTTCTGCTCTCCCCATGGTCGAGGAGGTGTCTGGAACAGCAGTTGACATTGTTGCATAGTCTGTAGTAGTGATGTTCATCCTACTATGTAGATGGATGTCCTGTTGGGTAGTGAGAGGGGATCAGGAACCACCCAAGGGACCTCCTGGTCTACTGTGAAGGATCGGCCACATTGTGTAGTCTGATGTCATCAATGGGGTTGAATCTGTTCGTCTTAGAACCAGACAGTGGTGGTAAGATGACAGTCCTGGTGCCTTCTATTCCCAAGACTGGTACAGGTGCTCTGTATGATGAACCGAACTCCTTCTTCACAGCGATCTCCTCACGAACCAGATCTCCAACTTTAGGAATCCAGCCAGTTGAAGTTTTCGCCAAATCCCTTATTCCTAAAGTGGCAGCACTTGCAGATGATTTATCATCACAAAATTGTTGAAGCTCCTGTAAAACAGTGAGACGTTCTTTTATGTCAAATGGTGTTTCTGCTGCCACCATACCAGGGGCATCAAGATCTGTGACATACATAGGTATCCCAAAGAGAACCTCATATGGAGAACGTCCCCCGAAGGACCGTCTTGGCAGATTATTCAGTGCTCTCTGGACCCCATATAGGTGGTGTAACCAACTGCGGCCTGAACCTAATACTCGAGCTGTTAAGGACTGCTTTAGATCACGATTCCGCCTCTCCACAACTGAATTTCCCTCGGGATGGTATGGTGAGGAGTAATGGAGTTCAACACCCATCCTCCCCATGGTGTCCCTGAATGCCTTAGAGGTAAATGCAGGGCCCTGGTCCGAATGGAATGCTGCAACCGCATATGTACAGATAAAGATCAGCAAATCTTTTATAACAGTCCGGGCGTCAGCCGACCGCTGTGGCCATTCCCACAGGAATCTAGAACAGGAATCTACAGCTACTAAAATGTATTTGTATGCACCATCAGGCTGTAAGGGACCACAATGGTCTAGGTACACACACTGTAGTGGCTTGTCGGACACTAAGAGGGATGTCTGCGGTGGGTGTTTGATATTGGAGCCCTTGATCTGCTGGCAAATGTCACAGCAAAGGACATACTGCTTTGTTCGTCTACATAGACCAGGCCACCAGAAGCGTTGCTAGAGGAGTGTTATCGTGGCCTGTATTCCAGCATGTGCAGAAGCGGCACCCTCATGCGCTGCTTTAATTAGATCTAATCTCTGGTCTTCATTCGGGATCACTCGATCTCCAACCCCAGGAATCGTTGTGTAAGCAACATTCTGTGCACTGATATGGTAATTATAGTTTGTAGGGTATCCTTTCGGAAGGGGCTTGCCTGCAGCCGAAGCTTTAACGGCTATCAATATTTCATTATCCATTCTCGTTTGTGAACGAGTCACTGCAGCCACAGAAGCCGTAGCTACTGCTGTTTTGGCCGCTTCATCAGCCAGTGTATTACCGGTAACGTGTACTCCTATACGTTGGTGTCCCAATGTATGGACTACATGGACACATGGTAGCTTATCCTTAAGATCAGCCACCCTCCCCCACAATGTCTTGTGTTGAATGGTGTTCCCTTTAGAATCTCTGAACCCGTTCAGTTTCCAATGATTGAGATATTCATTGTATGACTGGACGCAGTAATATGAGTCACAGACTATCAAAGTCTGGCATCCTGTCTCAGTATGTTCGAGCGCTAGAATAAGAGCTTTAAGCTCAGCCAACTGGGCTGTGCAGTCCCCTAAGGTCTGCGTGTAGGTATTGTGAGGGTGGAAAACTCCATCTTCCATCACTCCGCTCACTGCTGGGCAAGCTGCCGAGTACTGATGTTTAGTACCTACAACCTGTTGCGCCGAACCATCAGTGTATATGACAGTATGGTAGCTGTCTAGTGGCAAGATATTAAGAGGAGCGGGGCACTCTTGTTCATTCTGGAGAAATTCTTGTGTCTGAAGTGTTGGATCGAATATATAATTAACATCAGTGGCGGTCAGAGACGTTGCCCATTGAATCCAACGTGGATGTAATGCTTTAGCGTTAGGAACGCTTGCTTTGGTGACAGCCTCTAAGGCCGGCACCGGGGAGACAACAATAATACGTTTCCCCTGGGCAAGTGGCCTCTCTGTTATGACGGCCATCTGAACTGCCATCAGAATCTTTTCTGTAGGTGCAAAACGCTGTTCAGCATTTGAGTATAAATGTGATTTATATGCTATGGGTTCCGTGTCATCCTCATTAAAGGTGACATAAGTAAATCCAATGGCACCAGCAATTATTCTGATGACCAAGTTTGTTTTATTGTCACGTGTGTGTAAGTGTTTAGCTTCTAGCATGTCCTGTTGCATGTCCCTAAAGATGTGTGTGTGTTCAATTGTCCAGTATCTGCTAGAAAAATTGGGCTGAACTAAGTCATAAAGTGGCTTGATGCGTTCTGCATAATCTGGAATGTATGTTCTGCCAAAATTGAAGAAACCCAGTAATGACTGTAACTTCTTAAGTGTGCTTGGAGGCTGTAGTTGAGCACATTGCTCTAGAAAGTGCGGGGCCAGGCTCTTCCCCTCGTTTGATAGCTCATATCCCAGGAATAATCTGCTAAGAAAGGCTATCTTGCTTTTCTTAAAATTGAATTTGTAACCGAGGTCTACAAATCCCAAAATGATCCGATCGACCCTCGCAAGATGAATGTCGAGGACGTCGTCTGTGAGATATATGTCATCCACATAGGACAACGCCTCGGAATCAATATCATGTAATATTGATGTTACAGGGGCTGAAAATAGTCCTGGGCTATTTTTATAGCCTTGAGGTAAACGACAAAAGCGTTTCTGAGAGCCAAATGAGAATGCACTTAGGTCCCGACTTTCATGTGCTAAATTCTGGCAGAAGAATCCATTAGATATGTCTAATGTGGTTTTATATTTTTTACGCACTATATTGTTTATCAGTGCTGTGCTGTGTGAATTTTGTATAGCATACGTGCGTGTATGACTATTTTAGTGTCTATAATCAATGACTATTCTATATGAATGGTCTGGCTTTGCAACGGGGAATAACGGATTATTCATTGCAGATGTACAGGGCTCAATTACTCCCTGGTACTCAAGTTGGGTGAGGATTTCCTTCACCGGAGCTTTTGCTTCATGTTTGACAGGATATTGCGGCTGCGGTTGGGGTGAAGACCTAACGGGAATAATATGACTATTAGACTCCCTGTCTCAACCTACATGATTGCGGTATAGCGCAGGTGCCTGCGCTAAAGCCCATTCAGCAGCATAGGCTTCCTTTGCTGCTTCCGGAACAAGATCGGAGAAAGAAGGCAAAATGACATCTTCCCCATGCGGGAGCTTGCGGACATGTTCAGGTGGCCAGTCTCTTTCCGCCAATAGGATATCACTAGTAAGTTCATCCCAAAATATCACATTAATAGTGCGCTCCACGTCTCCCTCTATCTAAATTTTTTAATCATAAACCCTATTGGGGGAAGTACGCCGCCATCCGCTGTTTCAACCACAACGTAATCGCTAGTTGCTGTCGCATACAGACGATCTTTCAGACTCTGGCGACATATCGTGACTCCTGCCGCGCTGTTTAACAGAGTCACTGCCCACGTCTTGTTCCTCAACAGCGTTCTCAGTTTTACTGGCATTTTTAACTGTCAGTGCTGCCACCTTTTTCTTTTTAAACTGTGGCTTTTGCTGAGGAGTCTTTTCTTCTTTTTTAATGGTAGACTGTTGTGAGTCTTTCTTCTCTTTCACGTATTCCAGACGTCGATCTTGACGGCCCGCTCTCTCGCTACGTCTATCCGGTGCGTCCTGAAAGAAACGAGAGGGACGTGAATCAGTATATCTGTCTGGAGTTTTAATGTTCTCCCTATTTCTGAGATTATGGCGGTCATTCTGACGCTACGCGGGCAAAAGACCGCTGCCGGCATTCCAACCTTCCCGCTGGGCCGGCGGCCACTAATCATGTTAGCGCCCGCCGGCCCAGCGGGAAGGAGGCCTGCAACACAGAAGCCGGCTCCAAATGGAGCCGGCGGTGTTGCGGGCGTGCGACGGGTGCAGTTGCACCCGTCGCGCTTTTCACTGTCTGCTAAGCAGACAGTGAAAAGCTTCATGGGGCCCTGTTAGGGGGCCCCTGCACTGCCCATGCCAGTGGCATGGGCAGTGCAGGGGCCCCCAGGGGCCCCAGGACACCCGTTCCCGCCAGCCTCTTCCTGGCGGTGAAAACCGCCAGAAACAGGCTGGCGGGAAGGGGGTCAGAATCCCCAGGGCAGCGCTGCCCTGGCGGATTTGCCCAGCTGGGGGTAAAACGGCGGGAAACCGCCGGCCCCGGTTTTCTGACCGCGGCTTTACCGCCGCGGTCAGAATGGGCTAGGAAGCACCGCCAGCCTGTTGGCGGTGCTTCCGTCATTCGCGACACCGCCAGGGTCAGAATGACCCCCTATATCTCCTTTCGGAGTTCTCCGGGTGTGGAGAATCAGCTCTCTTATTTCTTCTTTCTCTGAAATCCTTTTGTTTGTCCCAGCGCTTCTTAGAGCTGTCTTGTGCCTGCTTTGTACCCTCCTTGTGGGCGGTACCTTGTAACTCCAATTACTTAGGTTTGGCTCCTAAACTATCTCGTCCTATACTAGTATAGGTATCGGAAATTATTTTCGGTAGCTGTCTCTCTTGTTCCTGGTGTAGACTCTCCCGGAGATGCTGGCGAATTGCCAGTGCTACCGCTTCCCCTTTAATATTACTGAGTATTATTGAGGATACGGCGTCAAAGTTACGCATTAATTTCATCCCCAAATCCAGGGCTGGTGCAGCCCCATGCTCATTTTGTATTTGTTTTAACACTTCCGGTAAATTGGAAAGTGTTGGGGTACCATGTGTGGTAGTATTTATGGCAGCGAAGACTGTACCCCATGTGGCACAGTCATCCACCGAGGGAACCATCCCAAAAGGCAAGCACATAGTGAGCAATCTATGTTTTTCCTGTGGTCCCGTATGGGGAAACACAGCTTCCAGCTGATTCGTTTTCTGGGCAATCCAGAACGGTATTTTTTCCCGTTCCGTGGGCACTTTACCCATACTAGTATGCACCGTTTGTGGATTAATCCCAGTAGCCAATTGAGAACCACCAGCTACTATCGGTGCTGGACGCGCTGGTGTTGTGTTCAATGTTCGCAGTACGAACTGGACTAATCGTCTATATAATGTCACTAATTCATTATATATAACTCGTAGATCTGCTATTGGCATAGTCTGTATGCCTGGGTGAGGTGTGTCTGTGGCAAACATAGGCCATGTAGGTCCATCATTACTTAAGGGACCCAACCTCACTCTTCGTAGTACATGTGGTAGGGTGCCTTCGAACCAGTTCTGATGCTCCTGGTATGTGAGCGATATTTCGTGATACTGGTATGCTTGGTACCATAAAGGTACGTTTGCATCTTCATATGTGTGGAATGTGTGCGTTCTTTGGTCAACCTCAGGAAAGGTGACCCAACAGTAAAATGTTTCTGGTTGGTATGCTTTATTAGCTTCTATTATCAGAGTAACATCCCCGCCCTCATTTGTAAGGCCATGCGTTAATAAATGTTGTGTTAGTGCTTGTCTAGCATTTTCAGGAATGTCAATGGCGTTAGCCATATTTGTTTAGAAAAAACGGAACACAAAAAAATGGGTAGTAAAGTCCTTTTATGAGTTCGAGCTCGAACAACCTACAGCTTAATCAGGTGTTACCTTTTCAGCTAAGGAGGATTCTCCCAAAGACCACGGACGTCTCCGTATAATGGTACTTAGGGTCCCTGTTGTCTGTGAGACAGTGATAGTCGGGGTATCCGCAAATTAGTGCCTAAACACCATTGTTGGTGGCGCCATGTCGTAGTTTGGACTCTTGCTCTGAGCAAGACTGCTGGTTTAAGGATGACAGTATTTTTGTTTGTAGCCGGCTACGCCTTTCCTACAACAAGTCGCAACTGTAGTCCCAACCTTACCGGCTCACTAGCAGCACCTCACCAGAAACACAATAGTAAAAGGTGATTTTACGCATGGACTCGAGAATAAGAAATCTCAGGGAGTGTCGTGGTTAAACGGAGATTACCCCTTTCTCACAGATATATCATGTCTCATACAAACACAGGCAATGACAACGATGCAGTAGAGTTTCAATAATTTTTATTTAACATAACTGCAATTTGCGATAAGTTGCATGGGCTGCAATGATTAGGATAATGAATAATGCAAGAAACAGAATTGTGAAGACAAGAGTCATTATTACAAAGACCCTCACAATCTTGCAATATGTAGAAAAGACATACAAGATGTAATATGCCCTTATATCCTAATGTGAAAGGCCTAACCTCCTACCTAGAGGAGAGCTGGGTTTGTTAAACCTAATCTGCCAATGCCATGTCCATGAGAGGAGCCCCAACCCTTGTTACCTTGGAATGAGGTCTCTATCTCAGACTCCGCAGGGACACGAAGACTGGGTCAGCGTCAAGACGACTGCAGGATCGGTATCAGCGATGGTGGCGATGCCCTCTGGTCGGAATCCCTCTGATTATCTGTCTAAAGTGTGATGTATTTATACAGATTTACAAGGACCCCTGACATAGATGTGTTCCTAAACAATAGATAACAGACATGCTTGGGACGGCAATTAATATAAACAATCCCTCGAAAGTATAGAGAGGGAAAATCTCTAAGTGTGAACACCTACTGTTTGTTTGTCTTTGGTGCTTGATCTTGACGCCTTGACGCCTTGGCGCCGTGACACTGATAATGTTACCCATAACAAGTGGCCTAACTATAAACAAGGCAGCCATCTTAGAAGAAATAAATAATTAAATGGGCTAAGACAGAGCAAGCTAAGTAGGTTAAAAGTCACTAGGTGACGGGGGCACGAGTTTGCAAGCCAGAGGCTAAGCTAACTCCTGTTATCCCATTACAACGAACTAGGATTCACTATAAGGGGACTGTAGGGTAGTAGCTAATGGATTACTTACCCTTGGGGGTCACTACACCCCCTGAATGACCACTTCCTGTGGGGAGTGGGCATCACCCTGTCCAGAGTTCCTAAATTCCACCACACACAAAATGGCGGAATTTCTTAAGTCGTGTCCACTTCAGGTTGGCCACCCAGTGAGCTCTGGGGCAGGCGGGTTGGCATATTCCTCTGAGGAAGGCCAGCTCTGCATACCAAAAGCTTCTTTGAAGCTCCCTGCCTTGGAATGCAGGCCATCCTTTAGGGAGTGGTGTTCCACAGCCAAGCCTGGACAGGCCTTTGTTTCTGACCTCTCGAGAGTAGAGACTCTTACTCTGGGATGACAGATTTGCATCTGTTGGTGGATGACTGTCCAGAACCAGTCAGTGAGCTCACCAGTAGTTGGTACGTTTTTCAGGGGGTACCTTTAAGGTGCTCTCTGGGTGCATGGGTGCATGTATTAATAAATCCATTGCTGGAATCAGTGAGGGTTTATTATTATGAGACATATGATACCAAAGAGCTCTATGTTCAGAGAAGCCAACTTGTATCTAGGGAGCTTGTATTGGCCAGTGTCCAGCATATGGATTTAAAATGGCTAACCCTGCACACTTACTATGTCTAAGAATGAACAAAGACCCAGTAGGGGCATATGTGCTCATGCATATATACCCTCACTTCTAATATAATGCACCCTTCCTTATGGCTCAAAGGCCTGCACTCTTCCTTAGAGCTCAAAGGTTTGCTGTATGGGTGACTTACAGATATTACAAGCAGTATTTTAGGGGACATGGCACGCAAGTGTGTGCCAGGTTGTGTTTTCACTTTTGGGAGCACCTTGTCATGCAGCCTGCAATGGCAGTCTGCATACGTTTAGTGCTGGGTCCCTCAGAGCAGCACAAGTTGTGCTGCAGGTTCTTAGGGGCCCTCTTGAGTTTACATGCCCTAGGTACCAGTGGTATCATTTACTAGGAACTTAAGGAGGTACTAAAAGGCCTGGTCACTTGGGGATCAAGTGACCAGGTGTCTTGTTTTGGGGAAAGAACACTGACACTGAGGACCTGGTTAGCAGGAACCCAATGCACTTCAGTAAAAGTTGTATCAAAAACCCTGGCAAAAAGTGGGCAGGTACAGCAACCAGAACCCAGCTCCCTACACATAGTATTACACAAAGCTCTATCTGCAAACTGCTTTGATTAAATACTGAGCTCAGGTGGGTTGCTCCATGTAGGATTTCACCAATGAGCAATGGACCATGGGCTGGGTGGGAAATAGGACCTGCTAGCAGAAATCCAGGCTAGATGGACTAAGGATGTCGTTCTGACAATCAGAAGGCTTTGTGGAGCTGTTTGCCAGCAGAGTTGCTTTAGTATGTCCCTGGCTGTTCATTAATGTCTCAGAAGGGAAAGTCTGACACTCCCCTCACTAATGGAGTTTTCTCATTGAGGGAGTAATTAACAAGCATGCAAGGGTCTACACTGTACTTGCTAAACAAGACATATTTGGGTCAACACTAATAAATACTATTATAGAATTGATTATACTAAAAAGGTGAATAGATAAGCAGCCAGATATACTAAAAGTCCATTTGCGAAAAGATGTTGCAAGTTCTGAACCTATTTTTCATGAATGTGTTTCTTAATATGTGAACTGACCTATGAACCCAGCAGGCCACCATCCCGGTGATGGCATCAACATACCTCATTAATATTCATGAGGTAGGTCAAATTGTGACCTACAACGATTTGGTATTTTGCGAACAACCTATTGGCACATGGGTTGGTTTGCAAAATGTCACACTGGTCATAAAAATACTGGTTGCATATTGTAACCATTATTTTGCGACCAGTGCTTAGTACATCTGGCCCTTACTCATGGAATGCACACAGTATATAGAATGTCCTGCTAACTCGCATAAGGCTTGCTTCCTCATTGCAAATTTTCAAATCTAAAATAAATGAACATGTTTTTTAGACAGAATTAGTCTTCTCTAGCTGCTTGTCTTGGAATATTCATATTCTGCTGTGACTTTCCTCCCCTCTACTTGTTTAATGATATTTAAATACTGGTAATTTTACAAGATGATGTACATTATTCTTCATCTCCTAACGTCATTGTTCCCTCCCCGCTCTGCCAGCTAAATATTTCACAAATTATTATTGTTTGTTGCGTTTAACAGACATTCTTCTTTGTTCATGTTGGCTGTATTGTGTATACGTATCACCTACCTTTCCACAGCACATACTAGGTTTTACTTTCACTACTTGTCAGTTACCTTGTTAACGTACCAACTCTTGAGGTCTAACAGCACTATAACAAACTAGTAAATGCATATTAAAACAACAAATACTACAGTAATGACTCTTGATGAGATCATTTGGGACCTCAGGAAAATGGACAAATGTAACCTATCACTCTAGTAAACAAATTAATAGGCTACACGTTTTGCTTTCACTAATGACCGAGCTAACAAAAATCTCTGGACTGCACTTCTCAGTTCAAAGAAGACATTTATTATTATTTCACCACGAGGTTCCTAAAAAAGGAGTTTATTAGATTGAAAGCACACGTTTAAAAATAGTCACAGCAATGAGAGGAAAATATAGCAAAATTATTCTCAACAGCAATGTACACTGCAAATATATATAGTTATATTATGCAAAGCAAATAAGGAAGTAAAAATTCATCACCGTAGTGCCTGCCAAGCTCTTCATCTTTCTCATGCCAGCAAGAAGATGACCCCGTTCAACTGCCACAAAGAGATCTCCACCCTCACAGGACAGGTGTCAGGCATTTGGCGTCTAATCCTGACCAAGTGTGAGAAAACAGGGCTGATTGCAGAGGCCCCCTATCTTTTTGCCCCCATTTCCCACTTTTTGCTGGTGTTTTCCTGACTCTGATGGTGCCCTGGGTACTGCTAACCAGTCCCAGGGCCTGTGCTCTGTGTAAAATGGATATGCAAATTAGGCTAATTATAAATGGCTAAGTTAACCTACCTATAAGTCCCTAGTATACGGTAGGGCATATAGGTTTAGGGACCACAGCATAGGTGGTGCACCCATAGGTGCACTGCTGAGGTGCCCAGTGTCATTTTAAAGGTAGGCCTGCCTTGCTGGCTGCTTTTAAATTAAAGTTATATGCAAATTCGACTTTAGAATTAAAAGTAGTTCCAAAGTCTTAAACTACCTTATTTTTACATATAGGTCACCCCTAAGGTGTGCCCTATGTGCCCCTAGGGCTGGGTGCCATGTAACTATAAGCAGGGGCTTTATAAAAATAGTTTTATAAGCCCTGGTGAGGTAAAAACAGCCAAATTCGTTTTTCCCTCGTTGTAGTAAATGGCCTTCATAGGCTAGAATGGGGAGACTTTATTTTAATTTTTAAAGTCTCCTTAAATGATGCATACCAAGAGTTTGGTATCAAATTAATTGTTGTAATAAATCCCACAACTTCCAGTTGTTGGATTTAATATAACTTGTTCAGGTAAAGAGTTTTAAACTTTACCTGCAAAGTTGCCAATTTCAGCCCTGCATTGTTTTTGCTGCTGTGCTCTGATTGGCCAGCCTCGAGCAGCTTGGCCAAGCTGCCTTGATGAGGTGTGAAGTGGCCTGGCTTCACACAAAGGAATGTGCCTGTGGGAAGGAATCTCCCCTCAGCAGATGGTGAGGCAGGAAGGGGGAGGGCTGCCAAACTGGTCTTCAAAGGCAGAGAAGGACATTTGGAGCAACCAGCAACACCCCCACATCCTGCAACCACAGACAACTAGGTGCCCCATTGATTAGATTAGGAGAGGGCAGGAGAGGGGTGTGTTTATGATTTTTAGCCACACCAGTGGGTGGGCTCAGCCAGATGTAACCTCCAAAAATCAGATTCAGCCATGATGGATTTTTAGAGAATGTTGCCTCCTGGGATTGATTTTTGCCACACTTCCCAGGAAGTGGTCATCACAGGGAGAAGGACCCTGCACCTGATTGGAGAACCAGGACCCCCCTGCTTTTCACCCCGGAGCAAGGATAAAACTGGCAGACCTGCACCCACACCTCAGTTCCCTACCACATCCAACAAGGAAGAACAACAGAAGAAGAAGGACTGCCCTGCTGGACCCCTGGCCTGCACTCAGAAGGACTGCACCAGCTGCACACTTGGGCTTCACCACGAGAAGGACTTTGCCTGGCTTCAACTGGTTCAAGGAGAAACTCCTGAAGAAAGCGACCAGCTGACCACTGTCCAGTGGCCAAAAATGAGTTTGCGCCAGGTGCATTCTGGGAGTTGTAGTCCGTACCCCCCAAGGACCATCTCAGAACTTCTGAACCCTTGGGGTGAGCTGTGGACCCCAAAAGAACCTTAAAAGGACATCTGGGAGATGCCCCAGAAGTTTGGAGAAGTTTGGATAACTTTTGTAAAAAAGCTCCATAGAGGGACCGACCCGCCGCGGCAACTCTAGCCGGCTTGCCTCAACCGCAACCCGGCCTGATTTGCTTGTTCGTCCCGGTAAAGAAAATCTCAGAAAAAGAGACTAAATCCGAAGGTAAAAAGTTGACCGGGACCTCCCAGCCAGCGTATCCGTGGAGGGCTCCATGGACGTCAGATCAAGATCCAGGTTTACCCCGGTCGAAGGATTTTCACCTCGAAAAAACAACTAAGTCCGAAGGTAAAAATCTCCACCGAGGATTCCAGCATCGCGTATCCGGAGAAGGGCTCCAGGAGGTCGGATTGGACTGGCAGGTTCGTCCCGCTGAAGAAAATCTTCGAAAAAAAGACTAAGGGGGTGATTCTGACCGCGGCGGACGGCGGTCGCCGCCCGCCAAGCGGTTCCTGCCGAAAGACCGCTCCGCGGTCAAAAGAACGCGGCGGTCATTCTGGCTTTCCCACTGGGCTTGCGGGCGACCGCCGAAAGTCCGCCCGCCAGCCCAGCGGGAAACACCCTTCTCACGAGGACGCCGGCTCAGAATGGAGCCGGCGGAGTGGGAAGGTGCGACGGGTGCAGTTGCACCCGTCGCGAATTTCAGTGTCTGCAAAGCAGACACTGAAATTCTTCGTGTGGCCCTCTTACGGGGGCCCCGCAGCACCCCCTACCGCCATCCTGTTCCTGGCAGGAGACCCACCAGGAACAGGATGGCGGTAGGGGGTGTCAGCCATGGAGGATTCCCAAGGGCAGCGGGAAGTCGGCGGTACACCGCCGACTTTCCGTTTCTGGCCGCGGCTGAACCGCAGCGGTCAGAATGCCCAGCGGTGCACCGCCAGCCTGTTGGCGGTGCTACCGCCGACCTCCGCCATGGCGGTAATTACCGCCAGGGTCAGAATGACCCCCTAAGTGTGAAGGTAAACTTTAAACCGAGTCCTCCCGCGGCCTGTAGCCGAGCAGGGCTCCATTGCAGTCGGCCTGAAACTTTGACTTTGCCCCGGTCGAGGTGCAACCAGATGACCCGATTGGCGCTTTTTGTTTCTAGGCGCTAAGAAAAAAATAATTCTTTAAAAATTCATATCTCCGGTTCCCCTTATCCGATTTTATTCATTGTGGTGTCATTTTAAAGATAAAAATATAATCTATTTTTATAAATTGGTTTTGGATTTTTAAACTGTTTCCTGTGTTTTATTTAATTACTGTTTTGTGATATTTGAATGCTTTACACTCTGTCTCCTAAGTTAAGCCTTGACGCTCATTGCCAAGCTACCAAGGGTTGAGCTGGGTTTAATTTACTGAGACCTAACTGGACCTAAGTGGAGGTTAGTGGCCTATTGCTAAGTGTAGGTACCTACCTGCCCTTACCAATAACCCATTTTCCAACACCGAGGTCTCGGAATTCCACCGCTACTGAGCAGGGCCGTCTTTTTATATCTTAAAGAACTGGAGAAGGGCTTTCCGGAAATTCCCCTCCCATTAAAAAGAAATATTCAAACATGCTGGCTAGTTTAGGTCTGCTTTGAAAATAACACATTGGGATTTGGCCACAGTCCCAAGATGCTAAATCAAAACAAATCCACTAGAGCCCAATAATAGACCAAAAGCTGTTTTTCAAAAGGAGTATAGCGCTCCCCAAGGTCAGGTAGTTTTCTAGTCCAGATTCCCAGGGGCACCCTTGTCCTCCCCTGTTTTTGCTACATATTCCAATTTGCATGTTGTCCCTGAACAGTTACATGTAACTCAATGTTTCTCTCTTGTACTGTACACAAGTCTGAAGTCTGTTGAATTATTTCATTTGCCAAATCAAAAGTACACAGCTGCTCTTTACTCCATACAAATTCATTTTTTTAACTTTTTACTTTGTACCAGAGGGTTAAGATTTTACTCATATGAGGGCTATACTGTTTCCAAAAATCAAACATTCTCATGAAACTCTGTGTCTCTTGCTTAGTGCGAAAAAGAGCAAACTCCAAAATCTTATGTTTAACTTATAACAACATTGCTCTATGTTCTGTTTTCCACTGAATTCCTAGGAACTGCACATTTTGCAACAGTCATAAGTCATTTTAATTTCAAATGCATTTTCAAACATGGTTTGCCTGCTTCCTTCAATTCTCTGCACAAAAACATATTTACACTTTTAATTTGTTCACTCTCAACCTCCAACCTCTCTTTTTAGACTGTCTGACCTACACCAAATGTTTTGCTTTCACTAATGACCGAGCTGACAAAACTCTCTGGAATGCACATCTCAGTTCAAAGAAGACATTTATTATTATTTCACCACGAGGTTCCTAAAAAAGGAGTTTAGTAAATTGAAAGCACATGTTTAAAAACAGTCACAGCAACGAAAGGAAAATATGCCAAAATGATTCTCAACTTCAATGTACACAGCAAATGTATATAGTTATGATAATATTATGCAAAGCAAATAAGGAAGTAAAAAATCATCACCGTAGGGCCTGCCAAGCCCTTCATCTTTCTCATGCCAGCAAGAAGATGGCCCCGTTCAACTGCGAGAAAGAGATCTCCACCCTCACGGGACAGATGTCAGGCATTTGACGTCTAATCCTGACCAAGGTCTCGGAATTCCACCTCTAAGGAGCACAGCCGCCTTTGTATATCTTAAAGAACCAGAGAAGGGCTTTCTGGAAAACCCCTCCCATAAAAAAGAAATATTGAAACATGCTGGCTAGTTTAGGTCTGCTTTGAAAATAACACATTGGGATTTGGCCACAGTCTCAAGATGCTAAATTAAAACAAATCTGTTCCCTGCCGTCTGAGTACATTCTTATCAACCAAAGTCCTTGGTGAGAAAGAACATGAAAATAAGCACAGTTTACAATGTGGAAAAACACGGACAACTTTAACATAGCAGTGTCTAACGCTACGATAAAGTCAATAGGCAGCTAAACTGAATACAAATTGTAATCTGCACTGGTGAACACTGGACAAATAATCCGGATGCAAAGTGGTGCAACACAAAGTCAGTGGTCAAAAACACATATTTCACGACACTACAGCAAGTGCTCATCCTGTGCTACCACATTGCTGTGAGAGTGCACTTGCCAACACTTTTTGATGTAAGACTTCCCACAAATATTTCCATGATGGCTAAACTTGGAAAGATTGTGGAAAATTTCACCCCCACCTAGTTTCTGAAATTATTGTTGTTGTCTTCTAGAATTCTGTGCACTTTTGCTTGTTTTCTCCCCTTTAAACAGGCTAAAATTAGCCAACACCAAATTGACACACTTCATTTTCTTACAAGGGCTACTACTGGTACCCAAATCTTGTAAATTAAATACTACTAGTGGGCCTGCAGCACTTATTGTTCCACCCACTTTGGTAGTGCTTTAAAACATGTCTCAGGCATGCCATTGCAGCCTGTGCGTGCAGTTTAAAACTATCATTTTGACATGGCAAAATAAACTATTTGCTAGACCCGAAACTCTTTTTTTAATATATATGGGTCAACCCTAGGATAGGTAGCTCTAAACAGCCCAGCGGGCAGGATGCATTGTAGTTAAAAAGTTTGACATGCATTTTTAAGTTTTATATGCACTGGTAGTGAAAAACTCTCAAATTCACTTTTCTCTATTGGAAGGCCTACCTCTTTCATAGGATAACATTGGGTTACCTTATTACATTTAATGAGCAATAACAATAACGTTTGTTTGGGAGCAGGTAGGAATGTTATGTTTGGTGTCTGGGGAATTGTAATTTAAAACCCTCTTTTAAGGTAAAGTCACATTTAAGTCACAATTCTGAAAATGGCACTATTAGAAAGTTAGCACTTTCTTATCCTAACCATTTGGTGTCTGCAGTCTGTTTCCTGGGCCACGTGACTATGGCCCTCATTATGACCCTGGCGGTGAGTGATAAATTGGCGGTAATACCGCCATCAGGCTGGCGATAAGTACTGCCAAATTATGACCATGGTGGTGATATCTCCCATAGACAGCCAATATACCACATCCACCGCCACTACGGAAACAACAGTCACCACGGCGGTAGCCAACAACAGCCAGGCGGGAGACAAATTACCGCCCACCATATTAAGACATACAAAGCCACCTTTTCTGGGGTGGTACCAATGCCAACAAAAGCCTGGCAGGAACAGAGCTCAGAAGTGAAAAGACTCACCACTGGAGACACAGGGAAGAACTACGCCACCATGGAACCCGAACTGCAAGTTTTCCCGATGATCTTCTACGTCATGCTCCACCTGGAACACCAACGCCGACGAAGACGACGACGGTGAGTACAGCGACCTAGCACACAAGGGAGGGTGGGAGGAAATTGAGAGTGACACACACACACAAAACACACACCCGACACACAACCAGCTGCACACGTAAACCAATGGCACACAACACACGGCATAATAAAACACGGACAACAATGCTGGAGTACCGACAATGTATTAGCATAGCAACAACCATCACAAGGAACCAAATATATACAAATGTCCATAAAGGGCCAATGGCCAGTCCAAAGTCATGAGGGCACACAAGGCCACGGGGCAAAGTCCAAGGCCCAACCTGTATCCTGACACATCCGGAGAGAACACTACAGGAGCATAATTTTGCAAGTGGGAAGGCACCTCAGGGGGAGGGAGGGCACCTCAGCCAAATATGGGAAAGACCCCACTGGTTCTGGAGAGGGCTCCATGCCCATTGCTTTGTCCTGGGGAGTATGAGGCCACAGTCTCTCAAGTGGGTGACTTGCCCACTGGTTCTGGAGGGGGCTCCATGCCCATTGCTTTGTTCTGAGGAGTGCAAGGCCACAGTCTCTCAAGTGGGTGACTTGCCCACTGGTTCTGGAGGGGGCTCCATGCCCATTGCTTTGTCCTGGGGAGCGCAAGTCCACAGTCTCTCAAGTGGGTGACTAGTCCACTGGTTCTGGAGGGGGCAGCCCGCACAGCAGCCCCTGGGGGGTGGCCAACATGGAGTTCGTTGGTGGTGACGTCTGCACTGTGGTGGTGGTGGTTGGAGGAGGCTCCTCCAACCACCACTACAGTTCAGCCATTGGACAGTGCACAGGCTGCCCAGTACAGCCACTGTCCGTTGGCTGCACTGTAGTGGTGGTTGGAGGAACCTCCTGGGCATCTCCTGCACTCACTGATGGCTGCACTTTCACAGCTGGCGTTGGGGGCCCCGTGACAGCTGGTGGTGGTGGCGCTGTTAGCCTAACAGCTTCTGCTGGCGTAGTGTGCTTCCTCTCCTCCTGTCCATGGGTTGTAGATCCCTTATCCTTCCTGGCAGGGGTGGATAGGCTCTTCACCTCTCTGCCTGGTGGGGCAGGCTCCTTCCCCTTCTTCACGGCTGGTGCAGGTCCCTTCCCCTTCTTCACATCTGGTGCAGGCCCCTTCACCCTTTTTCCTGGTGGTGCAGGGCCCTTCACACTCTTTCCTGGTGGTGCAGGCCCCTTCCCCTTCTTCCCTTGTGGTGCTGGCTCCTACCCTTTCTGTGATGGAGGTTTGGTATCCTTACCACCATGTGTAGGTGGAGCTACCACTGTCCCTGTGGACTCTTTGGCTGAGGTGCTGGGCTGTGTCCTTGGTACCCTGCCCATACTTGCAGGACGGGGCGGGGCAGGTAAGAGGTCAAATTGGGAAAGGAAAAGTTTTTTAGGGATGGTGGGGCGGGAGGAGGGAGGAGTAATGGGAGTGGAGGATGAGGGAGTGGTTGTTGGAGGTGTATATCTGCTGGACTTGGGTGCAGGTGAATGGGCTGTATGCTGATATGATGTGGGTGGCTGTTGGGTGTGTGAATGCTTGCGTTTGTGTCCGTTAGGAGGGGGGACATACGCAATGGGGGAGGACACAGGGGACATGTGCAAGGTTGTTTTGGAGGTGTCTGCCCGTGAAGTGTGTGGTCTGCTGGGTGTGGTGATGCTGATAGTGGATGTAGATGTAGTGCATGCAGGTGTGAGTGTGGACGTGACTGGAAGAGAGGTGGAGGAGGAGGAGGAGGGGGAGATATTGGAGACAGTGAATGTTGTCATGTCTGCAACTGTATGGTGTTTGTGTGAGTGCCTGTGGGATGAGGTGTGGTGCTTGTGTTTGCCTGTGCCACTCTTGCGTGTTGCTTTGTGTGCATGCATGTCTGTATGCGTGCCTGGGATGGGTTGGGTTGAGGGGAGTGGGACTGGAAAGTGGTAGTTGGAGGCGGGGACGGTAGAAACAGGGACAATGGCTGCCACCAGAGAGGAGGCCAGAGCCTGAATCCATCTCTGTTGGGCCGCCAATCCACAGTGAATGCTCTCCAGGAATGCATTGCATTGCTGCATCTGGGATGCCAGGCCCTGCATGACTTTCACAATAGTTGACTGCCCTGCAGAGATGGATCTCAGGAGGTCAATAGCATCCTCACTTAGGGCAGCAGGGCTCACTGGGGCAGGACCTGAGATGCCTGGGACGAAGGAGATGCCCACCCTCCTAGGTGAGCGGGCATGGGCAACTCACTGAGGGGCTACAGGGAGGGCAGTGCTGGTATGGGGGTGGTGGCTATACCTGCAGTTGGGGTGGTCACAGAGGTGTATGTCACCACCAGGGAGCCCATCTTCGGAGGAGGTATCTCAGTCAGTGTCATCTCCTCCTGTCTCCGCTGTGGTGCTCCCCTCGTCCTTTGTCCCACTTGTCCTCTTGGCATCGGAGGAGTTTGTCTCCAAGGTCATGTGGGATGCAACTCCCACTGTCACCAGTGCCCCTGCTTCTCCGCCTGATGATGCTAATGCACACAGGGACAGGATCACAGAACAAAGAAGGGGGAGAGAAAAAAAATTAAACACTGGGTCAATTAAAGCACCAACACCACCATTGGTGTACACAGCACCCTCACACACAGGGAACAGGCCTAAGCAATATGCATTGCACTACCAGTGATATGGCTAGTCACCAAGGCATAATGAGGAGCACACACCGCCAACTGTAGTACACCTGGGACCCATGATGCCCTGCCTGAAAGTGACTACTAACAGGCTAGGTTACCTGTATTTGCCATGCAACCATTACCCTTCAGAGGACCCACGCTGCAATGTCTGGCCTGGCCTTTGGGGCATCCACTAACACACAACTACCACCCCACCAGCCAAAATATGTAATGATACCCACTGTACTCACCCCCTTGTGGCTGCTGTGATTCCCTCAAGCGTCCATTCAGCTCAGGGTATGCCACCGCCAGTATGCGGGCCATCACAGGGGTCAGGGTCCGACGGGCACCCCTTCCTCGTTGGGAGGCCATCCCTTGCTGGGCTTCCGCGGTCTTCCGTGCTCAGCGTCTCAGGTCCTCCCACCATTTCCGACAGTGGGTGGTCCGCCTGCCATAGACCCCCAGGGTCCACACCTCCTTGGCGATGGCACGCCATATTCCCATCTTTTGATGGGAGCTGACCTGCAGAGTCAAGAAAGACAGGAGAACACCATTAAACTAACAGTCCAGCCTGTCACACACATGGCCCACCACACCCGTTTCCATCACCATTGGCAGCGCACAAGATGTACACCGCCAACAGATAATCCCCCCTACACAATGCCTTCACAACCATCTCCATGCATCCATGCCACATGCATTGTGCCCACAGTGTACTCACCTGTTGGTCTGGAGGCCCATACAGCAGTCCGTACTGGGGTAGGACCCCATCCACCAGTCACTCCAACTCACCGAAGTGAAGGCTGGGGCCCCTTTCCCCGGTTACATGGGCCATGGTAGGTTCCAGACACAGGTCACAGCAGCACATGTAGTATAGATCTTCTCCTGCTGAAGGTCAGGAAACAAATGAGGAATGATTTAGAAAATGGCAGTCACGTCTGCGGCGGTGTACACCGTCACCACCGGCGTACATCCCCATTGGCCACTGTACTCCATAGGGCCCAACATTATCCAATGAGGAATTGCACGGCGGTTCACGATCACCTACCGCCACGACGCCCAAAGTCGGTGGAATTACCTCACTTCCACCTGACCCTCCACACAGGACAGGCTGTCGCCATTTCAGGGAGGGGGTGAAGAGGCCTATCGATAATTGCTGCATCACAGAATAAATAGACACATACTTTGAAATTTACACTGTCCCAATACATAATTGCATGGTGTGGACTGCTGTTGTAGTTTAGTTCTTCAAATTGTGATAGCTTACTCACTCTTGTGTCCCTTAGATACCTACTGCTGCCAATGAATAGGAGATGGAGACATACCCCCGTGTACAAACCCCTGGTGGACTTGGCTACACTGGAGGACAGGCACATTATACTCACCTATAGACTGGACAGGGCCACAATCACAGAGCTGTGTGCCAGTTGGAGCCAGACCTGATCTCATCTATCCGTCAACCGACTCGGATCCCCTCTCTTGTGCAAGTGCTATCAGTTCTCTATTTCCTGGCAACTGGTTCTTTCCAAGTGACAGTGGGCTTGGCAGCAGGAATGTCACAGCCAATGTTCTCAATCGTGCTGGCAAGAGTGTTGTCTTCCCTGGTAAAACACATGTGCCGCTACATAGATTTCTCCCAGGTGGACGATTTGGCCACTGTGAAGGCCGGATTCTATGCAAAGGGACATATCCCCAATATTATTGGGGCGATTGACGGCACACATATTGCATTTGTCCCCCCCACCAGAATGAACAGCTGTACAGGAATCGTAAAAGTTTCCACTCCATAAATGTGAAGATGGTGTGCCTTGCGGACCAGTACATCTCCCACGTCAATGCTAAATATCCTGAGGAATAGCAACATCCCAAATGTGATGGCCCAAATACAGAGGCACAGGGCGTGGCTTATAGGTGAGCCTTGGACCCCACCCTCTGTATGTTAGTGTATGCCTCTGATGTTGATCTCATGGGATAGTGTGTGGCTAAATGTTGTCCCTCGCTATTTGCAGGTGACTCTGGCTACCCAAACCGATTCTGGCTGCTGACCCCTGTGAGGAATGCCAGGACAAGGGCTGAGGAATGTTATAATGAGGCACATGGGCAAACCAGAAGGATCATTGAGAGCACTTTCAGCCTCCTGAAGGCCAGGTTTAGGTGCCTCCATCTGACAGGTGGATCCCTGTGCTACTCACCCAAGAAGGTCTGCCAGATAGTAGTGGCATGCTGCATGCTGCACAACGTGGCCCTCAGACGGCATGTACCTTTTCTGCAGGAGGAGGAGACTGGAGATGCCCCAGTGGCAGCAGTGGACCCTGAGGACAGTGAGGATGGGAAGGCAGAGGATGAGGATGTGGACAACAGAACATCAGTTATCCATCAGTCTTTCTAATGGCACACTGGTGAGACAGTGCAACTTCACATTTCTATGGCTATTGGTGTATTCTGTGTGACTGTGGCATGGTGGCATTACCCATTTTTTACCTCTACTTACTATCACCTATGGAGTATCATTTTACAGATGTTGGTGATATCACAACAATGTTCTGCTGTGCTGACTAAAGCCAGCTTTCAGGTCATTATTTCTATGCTCTCACAATGTACAGTTCATTTGCAATGGATGCAGCTTTTTCCATCATTACAAATTTACAATACAGGAAATATTAGTAGTCGTGTTTTGTCCAAGAGTTTTTATTGTAGTGTTAAGACAATGAGGGGAAAGTGCAATGGAATGGGGTGGCTCTGGCATCATCGTCCAGGGTATTGTTACAGTCTGTTTGTGGCACAGGTGCAGTGTCCAAGGAGACATAGGTAGCGGAGCAGCGGCAGTTCAAGGTGGACAAGGTGACTGAGTGGGACACAAAGGGGACAATCAGGAGAGTCTTATTTTCTGGTGGTGGTCTTGGCAAGTGCCTCTCGCTTCTGCCTGGGTCGCAGGGAACGTTTGCGGGGTGTTTCACCTTCTGCAGGGGGAGGGGTGCTGGTGGCCTGTGGTCCTGTGGCGGGGTCTCCTGCCTACTAGCGGCAGTGGAATTGGAGGGCTGTTCAGTTGACTGGCTAGTGGTAGGGGCCCGCTGGTGTGCTGTTGCCTCCCTCATGATGTTGGCCTTGTCTGCCAGGACCCCTGCTATGGAGATCAGGGTGTTGTTAATGGCCTGCAAGCCTCCCGTATCCCCTGATACTGTCCCTCCTCCAGCCACTTCTTCTCCTGCACGTTGTCAAGGATCTGGCCCATCGTGTCCTGGGAATGTTGGTAGGCTCCCAGGATCTCGGAGAGTGCCTCCTGGAGAGTCGGTTCCCTGGTCCTGTCCTCCCCCGGCACACAGCAGTCCTCCCAGTTTCCCTGTTGGCCTGTGCCCCTGTCCCCTGAATGGTGTGCCCACTGCCGCTGACCCCAGGTCCCTGATAGTCTTGGGTATGAGGTGTGGCCTGGGGTCCCTGTACAGGTGGGCACACTGCTGATTGACGTGTCCTGGGGATAGAGGTTTGGGTTCACTGGGTGGGTGCTGTAGTATTGGATCCTGATGGGGGAGGCTCTGTGGTGGTCTGTGATGGTGCTTGGGTGACCAGCTGTCCAGTGGTTCCTGATGGGCCAGGTAAGTCCTCCAAATCCTGAAGTCCAGAGTTACTGTCATCACTGTTGGGGGACTGGATAGTGGCGGCACCTCCTCTCCACTGACATTGGCTAGGGTATCTGTGGGGATGTAAGTGATGTATTGTGCTTCATGTTGCTGAGATATTGTACATCCCTAGCTTCCCCTCTATCATTGCTGTTGCCCTGCCAGCTTTTGCTTGTGTATAGTGATGTATTGTGGGTATGTTAGCTTCCCTATGCTGTGCATGCTTCAGTGATGGGTGTCCATGCAGGGCTTTGAGGGTTGTCCATGCATTGGTATGGTATGCAGGGCTTGACATTCGGGTTAGTGAGATGTGTAGACGCAGTGTGTGGGTTGGAGTGGAGTGATGGGAGTGAGGGTGAGGGTGTGAGATGGCATGCATGTATGGGGGTGATAAGTGGTAAATGTTAACTTACCAGTGTCCAGTCCTCCAGCTACTACAGCGAGTCCCTCAGGATGCAGTAATGCCAAGACTTGCTCCTCCCATGCTGTGAGCTGTGGGGAAGAAGGTGGGAGTCCACCACCAATCCTCTGTATGGCGAGCTGGTGCCTTGCTGCAGTGGAACGCACCTTCCCCTGTAGGTCATTCCACGTCTTCCTGATGTTGTCCCTTGTTCTTAGGTGGTGTCCCACAACAGTGACCCTGTCCACGATCATCTGCCATATCTCCATCTTCCTTGCTATAGATATTTGCTGTACCTGTGCTCCAAAGAGCTGTGGTTTCACCCTGACAATTTCCTCCACCATGACCCTTAACTCCTCTTCAGTGAAACAGGGGTGTCTTTGTGGTGCCATGGGTGTTGTGTGATGTGTGTTGGTGAGGGTGTGTTGGGTTCTGTGGAGGGGTGTGTGATGTGGAGTGCATGAGGGGTGTATGGGTGTGAGTTGTGTGTGTGTCTAGTTGTCTCTGTGCTCTTCTTCTCAGTCTCCTGGTAGCAATTGGTATTCCTAAGGGGTTGTGTGTATTTTGGGTGTGTGTTTTATAGTGGTGTGGGTGTGGTGTGTGTATGGGTGTCAGGTGTGTGTATTTGGTATTGGCCAATGTGGTGTTCTTTTGTATGTGGGTGACCATTCTGAGTGCACCAGTATGTACTGCCAATGGTTTACCGCCGTTGAATGTCTGCCATGGTGATTCGTTGGTCATAATGTGATGGACGTTGTTTTGTTGGCATAACGGTATGGGTTTTGGGACCGCCACTTTATCACTGACCTTTGGTCTGGCGGATTTGTGTATGTGGCTGTATTCTGTCGGATTGGTGTGTGTGTCATAATATGGTGAACGGATATCCACCACCGTGGCGGTATGTTGGCGGCTGTCAGCGTGACAGTAAATGGGGTTTACCACCAATGTCATAATGAGGGCCTATGTGTAGTTAGCAGTTGGCCTTTGTTTATTCCCCAAGACAGTCACACAATAGAGGGTCTGGGTATTAGCAGGATGGGCCTTTCTGACTTGATGAGGGGCAGAGCTATCACCACTGCCTCAGCTCACATACAAAGGACTTCACAATACACTATTGTGCCTGTAAACACACCAGGGCCAGGACATGGAGGCAGGAAATTCCAGACACTTTTGTAGGGGGATAGCTCCAGAACTTTTGTTCCACTCCAAAGTGGGCACCAGGTATAAAAATGAGACCCTTAGTCTTACTCTTCAGTACACTCCTGGATTTGCGGATACTACAGAAGTAGGACTGCCTTGCTGTCAGATGATTGCCCTGCTGCCTGAGGCCAGCTTTGCTGTCTGAGAAGGAAGACTAAACCCTTCTGCCAGGCTAGCTGAGTGACTCCAAGGGCTAGCTAGCTGGCCTTATTTTCTGAGCTACAGGGACAATAAGCTCCAGATGTCTCCCTTCAACTGCCCAGCTGACCTGCTTCACAGGACTGCAATTAACTTCAACTAGACCTGCCTGAGTCTTGCTGGCCTCAACTGGAGTGAGTTCCTGATCCATAAGAGGTGCCTCCCAGGTCGTGGGCCCTTGGTGAGCAATCAGTTCAGCTCCTCCTCGATGAAAAGGAGAAATCCTGAAGTTTTGGGATCTTTGGGAATGGAAACAGACCCATTTGCTCCAAGATCTTGCTGCCCGCACCTACGAGAAGCTCTGGTGAACCTGACTCTTCATACTACGGCGATGACCAGCAACATGAGATTTGCATTTAATGCTACAGCAATGACAGCCCACTGTGACTACTAACACGAAGCTCCAACAACGGCCATCAGGACACCTGACAGGACCTCCACGCTACATTGATGACCATCCATGACACTCTCTGTCCTCCTTCACAGCCTCCTTTATCAGGAATGGAACTCTTCACACTTGCTTTTTGAATGAAACTTTTTCTGTGGGACTAACCTGGTTGCTGTTTCCGGCCGATGCACCACTGCGGTTGACCTGAAATTGTTACTTTCACCTGGTCTTACATGACCATATAAGAGCGACTCACACTTAGAGCTTTTAGGCGCTATACTTACTTTCAATCTTTAAAATTACGTATCTCTGATTCTAGTGATTATATTTATGTTATTTTTATGTCAAATTTAATAAAATTGATTTACTTTATTTTTGAATATTGGTGTGGGATTTTTTCGTGTGTTATATTACAACAGCTACCAGAGGGTTAAGCACAGGTAAATGTAGTGACATTTATGGTCATCCTGGCAACGATTTTGGCTCTTGCTTGAGGAGGGCTCACACCTCTCTAAACCAACCAGCCAATTGCTCACACTTGCACCCGGTGCATGCTTAGGACTTCAAGCTGAGATACTGCTTTTCCAGTTGCCAATGTCTAAGTGTAAAACACTTCAATTTGTAATCCCTCTGAGCCTCCTACTGTCCTAATTGGGATCACAACATGCACTTGTAATGATTTTGTGAGTAGTGAAAATTTCACAAGCCCCTCATATTTTTATGTTGAGCCATTGTGTGACCATGTGCTAGTGCATGTGCACTAACTTGTGAGACCTCTGTGTTCTTCAATGGGCTTGGATTCTGCCCATTGCTTACCATTTGTTTGCATCATTGTCCCTATTCTTTGCTGCCTTCTAGCTGGGTATTGCTTGCCATGAGTCACTTTGGGGCATATTTATGAAAAGATGTGCTGCTCACAGTGCAACACCACTTTTCTTGTGCCCCTTAGTGCCCCCCTAACGCCACTATGTGTGAGCTGCATTTAATATATGGCACACCATGGCGGTAGTTAGGGGACTAGCTTCAGAATTGTTGGCGCTAATCCAGCGCATGCATGCATTGCGCCACTTTGTAAATATGGATAAGCGTTTTTGGCCTTTTAATGCCACATTTGTATAAAAAAAGATGCTAATATGGCATTAGAATGGCACTGGGGCTCTTAAATATGCCCCTTCTTTTCTTTTGGTGGTTCGTTGAACAATTATTCACTTTAATTAGTGTCCTTACACTGGCCATCCGCTGCTCGCACAGAGATTCAGGTACTCTTCTAAGACAAAAGCGCTATGGCACAATCAACGCTGGCTGCATCGTAGCAGTTTTTTTTTAACCTTCTGCCCACCTACACCCAACCTGTTTCATCTCCCACTCCCACCTGCTCCTATTTCTTTCTATCTTCCCACCCGCACTCATCTGTTTATTAGCCTCCCTCCCATCTGACAGAAGTAAAGAAAAAAACGCTATGAAGCAACAAGCGCTACCTGCTTTAGAGCGCTTTTTTAACTGTCACCGTAGCAGCCCATATCTGTCTGCATTACCACCCCTACCTGATTGCCAAAACTAAAAGCTCGCCATAGGCGAGACCTATGGGCTTTGCCAAAGCTTTTTATACATGGGGACACGAGTTTGCACTACGCCACTCAGAGAGGGTGGGTAATATTTAGCAAAAGTTAAAATGTGCGATTTTCAGGTTTCTTGACTGCAGGTGTGAAGCGCTCATAGCTGTATTTAACTGAAGCGGGTTACTGGAGTCCAGAAAAGGCTCCAAATCCCTGCATCCGGAGGAGCCGCAGACATCCCATAGCACAGCAGTGCTCATAACGCAGACAGATCTGATGTCTCCGAGATTGCCTTTTCATATTCTTCAGGCAGTGTTCCTCCTCTCCTCTGCCTCCTCTGGGAGCACTAATGCTTCTAAAGAGCGAGCCTCATCCCCGCATAAACTGACCCTTTTGCAGTCCATGTTATTCGTCCTGACAAAATTCATTCTCAGTGCAATAAAAACAATCGCTTGCTCGGTCGCTGCCGCTGGTGGCGGGGAGGAGAGGTGATGCTGGGGTGAAAGCCTTCAGGTTTGCAGCGGTGTGGCTTCAGTCCACAGCCCTGATCCCTATTGACTCACCGTGTGATCTGAGGTGAGCAGCTTAATCTCCCTCTGAAGCAGTTACGGGGCTCTAACTCGGAGGAGGGCTTCACCCACCCCAAGTGCTATGGAGGTAATGAAAAGGAAACGTGGCCTGGCGCTTTCTCACTTGGGAGGGACTTGAGGCATGCTGCCCGTGTCCATCCATCTCACTTGTGGTCACGCCACTGCCGTCTCTTTTCAGCGGTATATTACCGCACGAAACAATCCTGGTTTAGCCAAAATCCAAAATCCATTAAGTGCATTTTCTATGTTATTTTAGCATTGTTTTTTACTATATCAGTATGTTTGTGTTTACATTATGCAGAGTTCTGGCATTAACGTCGGTAGAAGCCTGTACTTAATTTGTAAGGAATGAGGCGGAGGCGCTCAAAATACTAATTAGGATACATTCGCTGTCGCCCATCACTGGTGCCACCGGTGCCACTGGCTGGTGCCATCTGAAAGGCGCTGCCCACTTATCCCATCAGCAGTGCCTCTTGTGTGCCTGGACAATCATGCTATAGACAGACAACAGTGAGTGATTGAAGCAGGCAAGCGAGGGGAGCCAGGGCTCCTAATGTGATATGTAGTGCAGAGTGTATTTTTAACAATTAGTTTGGAGAGAGGGGAGAGGCAGGGGTATGTAAAGAGGTCCCTTGGCCTTTGTTCTACAAATTCAATAAAAGTTTGTACTTATGCACATTTTATGTACCATATGTATGCAGGCACGTTTTAAAAGGTCTAAAACACACTGAGAGTAATTAAAGTGAGAAAAAAGCGAATAAAACAATCTATGAAAACACTTGTCAGTGGTGAATGGTGGGAGAGGGGGGTTCAGCTCAGTTGATGACAAGTTAGTTATCCCTCAGTCCAATATATTTAGAACAAATGGCCCCTGACATAAGGAGCTGATTATGAAGAATGTGCAGGGATGGGCAGAGCCTAAGGGCAGTGGTGTCAGTATTACAAGGTTAAGGGAGGGGCGGGGCCTAGGGCAGTGCTTGCCACCTCACATGCAGATCCCTTTAGGGGTAAATGTTCTGTGAGTGGCATGGCTCCTTGGATGCTGAATGTGCTCTATTAGTAATACAATGTAGAAAAGAAATGATGCAAACCAAATATATCCCGGTCTCTACAACCCTGCTGAGCCTGTGGGCAATAGTGTACTTCTTGGTATTAAATTAGAACTGACCTGAGAACAGTTTTCTCACATCTTTGTTGAAGATTTGCATTAGACACTGTGTGAAGTCTCAGTGCCAACACATAACTGGTGGCTAGGTATGCACAATTTTAAAATATATAGTTTAGCTGCTAATTTGGGTGATTTCCAGATATTAGGCACATGTTCTCAGTAAATTAACCACATTTTAGTGATTTGGCTTTTTAACTGTCTACACGCACATACCAATGAGATTGGCATCCCTAGAGCTGCAACTGAGTAACACTCCTGGGGAGGCATACGGATTGCACCTTCTAAGTCGTTGTACTAAAAGCTGGGTGTGTTCTACTTGGTATCAGGACTGTAAGTATTCTAGTAGTATAGAAATATGTGTTATTTGTGTCCGCTGTAGGTATAGATTTGCTCGCTCAAGTGCAGAACTTCAGAATGTACACATAAGAGACATTTGCATTAAAGCACTCTACATGGCACTCATGTACAGAGGCTGTGGTTATCTTACATACGCTGGAATGGATATAACCTTCCTGGGCCTATGTGGGATATTCCTGGTCTATGGACTCAGAACCACCTATGGTGTTTAGGACCCAGATATGTTGAAATGAATGCCCCTCTAGTGACTCTCTATTTGTGCTGACATAGAACAATGAAAACACATGCACCAGTTTCCCCGCACACAAACAGACATCCCTATGATTTCTTTTGTACTAACGTGTTTTGAAAAATGTGTATGTGGAGGAGAGGAGGCAGAACTGGAATAGAACAGAATGCAGTAAGACAGAACTGCAAGAATGAGTTTATCAGGTCACAAATAAGGTACACTGGCAGGGCAGTGAGTTGGCCACTGTTAGGCCTGGCATCCGTGACCTCCACAAATTTTTGTCCTCTGCTTCCCAGGTTGTTCCTGTGTGCTGGACTCTGTTTTTGCTGTTTTTGTTACTCTGGGCACTTTACCACTGCTGACCAGTGCTAAAGTGCAAGTGCTCCCTATGTGAAATTGTATGTATTGGCTTTTCCATGATTGGCATATTTGATTTACTAATAAGTCCCTAGTAAAGTGTACTAGAGATGCTCAGGGTCTGTAAATCAAATGCTACTAGTGGGACTGCAGCACTGGTTGTGCCACCCACACGAGTAGCCCTGTAAACATGGCTTAGACCGGCCACTACATGTCTGTGGGTGCAGTTTTAAAAGGTCAGTTTGACTTGGCAAGTGTACCCACCTGCTAGGCCTAAACTGTCCCTTTTTATACATGTAAGGCACCCTTAAGGTAGGCCCTAAACAACCCCATGGGCAGGGTGCAATGTATCTTAAAGGTGGGACATGTACTGGTGTGTTTTAAATGTCCTAACGGTGAAATACTGCCAAATGCGGTTTTCACTGTTGCAAGGCCTATCTGTCCCATAGGTTACCATGGGGGCTGCCTTTGAATATTTTTAATGTGCAGATTCCCTTTGAGAGCAGATGGAAAAATTGAGTTTGGTGTCTCTGAACTCACAATTTAAAAATATATCTTTTAGTGAGTTTGTTTTTAGATTGTTAGTTTGAAAATGTCACTTTTAGAAAGTAGGCATTTTCTTGCGTAAACCATTCCGTGACTCCGCCTGTTTGTGGATTCCCTGTCTGGGTCAGTTTGACAGTTGGGCTGTTTGTGCATCTCCTTTAGACAGTGACACAAAGGGTGCTGGGGCTTAGCCAGCATATCCTAATGAGCCATCTGTGTTAGAGTGGAGGGAGGAGTGGTCACTCACACCTGAAAGGGCTGTGCCTGCCCTCACACAATGCAGTCTCTAACCCCCTAGTGTGTGTCTGGGCCTGGTCTGGGCAAATCAGGATCCTGTAAACAACAGAGACTTTTCTTTGAAGTTGGGAAACTTCAAAGGCAGAAAGGGGTATAAACCCCAGACTTTAGATCACCTCTGGATTCAAGAGGAACCTCTGCCAAGGAGAAGAGCTGAAGAGCTGAGGAGAAGTGCTGCCCTGGTCTGTGACTGTGCTTTATTGGGCTATTCTGCAGTTGCTGCTTCTGCCTGTGAAAGGGGACAGAGACTAGACTTTGTTGTGCATTGTTGCTTGAGAAGAATCTCCAAGGGCTTGGAGTAGAGCTTGCCTCCTGGTTTGAAGCCTCAGGGACAGCAAATGCTTCACTATCCAGTTTGGGTCTACATGGTGTGGACTCTAGTTTGCCAGAGGGTGCCATTCCAGTTCCTGGGCCCCTGGAAGTGAATATCTAGGGAAAACTTGTCTAACTACGTCGTATGACGCACTGCGACTTTGCTAAGGACACCAATGCATGGAAACCGTGATGTCACCTGCCCCAAAGCAGTAGACCTCGCAGAAGTGCGATGAGCCCAACGACTCCACAGGCCTCGCGTCGCCACAGCCGCTGATCGCACACAACCTCGCTGAGATCGGAGTGTCATAAGTCCGAAGTCCGTGACATCCAACGCCATTGCAGCACCTGCGGCCATGAGACGTCATTGCGACCCTATGAGGTCGCCCAACAGCATTGTGACTTCGCTGGACTTTGTCTTTGCCGGAGGTACTGATGGACTGACACCTCACAACCCACACCACCTCACCTCCACCACTCTGCAGTAAGGATCCAACGCATCTTCGCGACACCTCTGCTCCTCTGCCCCGTAGCACTGGAACCAACACTGCATCAGACCCAGCGACACCTTACTCCCTGACTCCCTGACAAAGGTACTGTACCTGGGGGTCCGTACGACTCCGTAAACAGTGGCAGTAGTGTCACATTGTGGAAAATGACTCCATCATGACGCCGCTTAATAGCAACTTGCAGCATTTGTGCTTCAAGGCACTATTTTTGTGTCAAAATCATATTTTTAATTGTGTATTGTGGATTTTTATTGTATTTGGTCTTGTTTATTTAGAGGAAATATTTGCTATTTTTCTGAACCGTGTTGTGTCATTTTGTAGTGGTTCACTGTATTACTGTGTGTGTTGGTACAAATACTTTACACATTGTCTCTGAGTTAAGCCTGCCTGCTCGTGCCAGGCTACCAAGGGGTGAGCATGGGTTAACTGAGTGTGATTCTCCTTTACCCTGACTAGAGTGAGGGTCCTTGCTTGGACATGGGGTAACCTGACTACCAACCAAAGACCCTATTTCTAACAGCCATTACACTACACTAGGGACAGTACTATAGAAGCATATGCGTGTGGGCAGGCACAGTTCTATAAAGGTACATGAGTGTGTGCAGGGACAGTACTGTAGAAGCACACACGTGTGGGAAGGAACAGTCCTATGTAAGCACTTGAGTGTGGGAAGGGACAGTACTGTAGAAGTAAATGAGTATGGGAAGGAACAAGATGACCAGATGTGTATCAAAGCATTTTTTTGTGTAAACGTATTTATTGATGCAGTATTCAGAGTCCCACAAAATAAATGGTATTATTTAGTTGTACTTTAAAATAAAATTGGGCAAAGGTGTGAGACATTGAATAGATTACATACTCAGGTTCATTATATTCCACCTAATGACATTCATTGAATTCAATTTACAATGTTGAATATACCAATGGAATGTCACCACCTGGATGAGAGAAAGCTGCCTCAAGCTCAACTCCGACAAGATTGAGCTCATCATCTTCAAAAATGCCACCTCAGCTTGGGAGGACTCCTGGTGGCCCATATCCCTCAGCGCCCCCCTGCACCGACATCATCCTCAACTCCTCCCTATCCATTACCCACCAGGTAAACTCAGTCACCTCCTCTTGCTGGCACACACTCCGCAAACTTCTGAAGATCTTCAGATGGATCCCAGCAGGCTGTCGCAGGACAGTCAACCATGCCTTAGTCACAAGCAAGCTCTACTACGGCAACACCCTATACGCTAGCACCTCGACTAGAAACATAAAAAAACTACAACTCATCCAGAAGGCCGCCGCCATACTCACTCTAGACCTCCCATGCTAAGAACACATCTCCCAACACCTGAGGACCCTCCACTGGCTACTGGTCGAGAATCGAATCACCTTCAAGCTACTCACCCACATGTACAAGGCCATACACAACGCAGGACCGGCCTACCTGAACCATCGTGTCACCTTCCACAACCCCAGCCAGATCCCTCCACTCCACCCAGATGGCCCTGGCCAGCATCCATTGCATCCGCAAAACCACCAGACAAAGCACGTCGCTCACCATCTTTAGGAAGAACCTCAAGACATGGCTCTTTGGATGAGGCCCCTTCCCTCCCTCCCAGTGCCTTGAGACCCTCATGGGTGATTAGCCACGCTTTAAAAAAAACTGATTGATTGAATGGAAAAAATGCACTTTGCTTATAAAAACTTGTCTTACATCACAACCACTGTACAGTATCCGTACACCTTGTGCCCAATGCTCTGCTCTGAATCCTGTGGCCAGTTCTTTTAAATGTCAGCACACCGAATACCAACGTAGTGTAGTCTTGAATCAACATCATAGCCCTTCCATCCACTATCAGACACTCACTGCCCCTTTGTCTCACTTGTGCAGTTTCTTGCTTTTACCCTTTGCAACTGTTTTTCTGTCTTTTTCTTCCTACTTCTTCCCCCTTTGTGAGTTTTTCCCTCTCATGCTCAATGTCTGATGAGGAAAAATAAGTGCCACTCCCCCAAAATAAGACCCTGATTTATACTTTTTGGTGCAAAAATGCACTAACACAGTTTTGTACCAAAATGTTTAGCACTGGCTTGCACTATTTCTGTGCACCAGCCGGGCACCATATTTATGCAATGGTGAAAGCCAGTGTAAAGGGTAGGCTATCGTAAAAAATAAAATGACGTTAGTCGGGTGGGGCTGGCGGTATGGAAGAAGAGGGTTTTGCACCAAAAAATGACATTAGGCAGGTTAGAGTAAAAGAAAATGACTCTAACCTGCCTAGAGTCATTTTCTGATGCAAAACCATCCATACCACTTGACTCCTGTCTTAGGAAAGACAGGAGTCATGCCCACCACCACAATGGCCAGCACAGAGGACCAGGGTCCACTGGGCATGGCCATTGCACCCAGTGCCATGTAGGAGGGTCCATTTCAGGGCCCCTAATGGCACTTAAAAAAAAAAAAATCTTACCTGTACTTACCTATACTTAACTGGGATGGGGTCCCCGATCCTCTGCTGTCCCTCTGGTGTGGGTGCGGGTGTCCCTGGGGCCTGGGAAGGAGACCTGTGGGCTTATTCCATGGTGTTCCACCATGGAAATAGGCCCACAGTTCCCCTAACGCCTGCCCTGACCCAGGTGTTAAGAAATAGCGCAAAGCAAGCTTTGCACCATTTTTTGACCCCTCCTCCCCCCGTGCATGATTTTTGCACGGGAGGATAAATAAGGCGCTAGGGCCTTAGAGTAATTTTTTGCCCGGGAACGCCTACCTTGCATCTCATTGACGAGGTAGTTTTCGGCAGGCAAAAAATGACTTTAACTCCAATATTTTGGCGCTAGACATGTCTAGCACCAAAATGAAGTTAAGTTTGCACCGGATTTGCATTTTAAAAAATGACGCAAATCTGGTGCATACAGAATACAAATATACCCTAAGTACCTGTAGTGTCCACTGGTAACCACTTGTTTGATCTATATTGAAAATATATTTTAACGCAAATTGTCATCACATAAAAGAGTAAAACACCTTTCCTGCTTGTGGCACAATGATTTACGGATCACAAAAAACAGCTCTGGGGTATGGAAGGAAGCTTTGAGTAGACTCTTGAGTATCTCATAAGCATTTTTGTTGGTAGTTTCAGTACTTCCTCTTAGTTTTGTGAGGCTAATGTTCTAATTTTAGGAATTACATCATGTCTCTAATCCCCCTATCTGGAATGAAATCACTTTGGGAAAAAGAATAAAATCAACCCACACATCTGACCTAGATCTGTTGGCATGAAAGTAGGTATTTAAAAGGCCCAGATGGGATTAGTTATTATTGAGATTAGCAGAAGAGGATCAGCCTATCGATTCAATAAACAAGCCTTCCAAGGTTGATAATTATAGCACATTCACTTGTAATGGGCTCTCACCATCCCAAAGTAATATCTCCTAATCAATCAACAACGTGAAATGAAAGTTCAAATAAAAAAATAAGTGGCTAGATGTGTGCATTAATGCGCGGTCAAATGAATTAAAAATAAATAAAGACACAAGGTATAAATGCACCAATGAATAACTAGACCTAAACACCACAGTCGGTGCACTAAACCAACCAAGGCACTTCTGGATTGGAAAAGCATAGGCACTGAGAATACCAATTAGCAAATCAAACCGGAACATTAATTTACTAAAATGTCAGGGCTATCATCAGAAGTCACATGACCCACTCTTCGGTTGTTGAAGACACAGGATTACCCTCTTGTTCCAGTTTAGTCACTCCCATATGGTGCTGAGAGGTACAGAGTTGTAGCACCAGATTTACAAATATTTTGCACTGGGTTTATGACACAATATTGATGGAAAGGTGCACGCTTCTTATTTATTTAAATTTGCTTTCCAGTGCACAACTTGTTTTGCGTTTTATAGTTGCCTCAAAGTAATGCAAAGCAGCGCAAAGTTTAGCTTTGCATTACTCTGCTTCAAGGGTGAGTTTCACAGGTAGTTCATGGGCATTCGCATGCAACCACTCACGTTTTTTGAGAAATGTCCTTAACCACGCGTTGTAAACAAAGCAGACGTTTCCCACGCAAGTGTAACCACGCTTGCCAGAACAACGCATGGCTTTTTCCGTGCCTTAACCACGCATGTGTTAAACTATGCATATGTGTGGTTAAGGCACAGAAAAAGCCATGCATTGAATGGGAGAGGATGCGGTGAGGTAAGGGGGGCTGGGGCAGTGGTGGGGTGGATTAGGGGATTGGGATTCAGATTCGGTGGGCTATTTTTTTAAAGGGGCGGGGGTAGGGTGTTTTGGTATTTTTTGTGGTGCTTAGGGTGGGGGATTGGGCTATTTTTTTTTTACAGCTGGAAGTTGGGGGGGTTTGGGTATTTTTTTATTTAGGCTTAAGGTTGGGGGTGGGGTAGTTTATATTTAAAGGGGTTGGGGAAGGTTTACTGAAGGGCGAGAGGAGGGAGGAGAGAAGAGGAGGAAGGACTGGGAGAGGACGAGGTGAGGTAAGTGGGGCTGCAGCTGGATTGGTGGGTAGTTTTTGCAGTGGGGGTAGATTTAGGGTTTAGGGTGGGTGTGGGGGTGTAGGGGTACTTTAGTTTTTACCGGCAGGGGTGTGGGGTCAGAGTATTTTTTTTTTTAGGGTTCAGGGTGGGTTGGGGTCAGGGTAATTTAGTTTTTAGGGACGGGGTATGGGGTTGGGATATTCTTTTTAGGGCTTAGGGTGGGTGTTGGGTCAGGGTAGTTTGCTGATTGGGGCAAAGGTTTTAGGGCTTAGGGCAGGTGTGAGATGTCAGGATAGTTTTGTTTTTAAGGGCAAGGGCAGGGCTGATTTTTTTTAGGTCTCAAGGTGAGTGAGGGGTGTCGGGGTAGTTTAGTTTTTTGGGGCGGTATGGGGGGTTGAGGTCATTTTTTAAGGGTTCAGGGTACTTAAGTTTTTGGAGCCGGGGTGGCGGGTTGGAATAGTTTTGTTTTAGGGCTCAGTTGGGAGGGAGGTTTAGGGTACTTTAGTTATTAGGGGTGGGGCTAGTTTTGGGCCTCAGGGCGAGTGGGGGTTGCATGAAAGAACCACGCATGCCATTTCACATGCCATTTCTACACATGCCTTTACTAGGCATGCTTTTACAACGAAATTTGTTGTAAAGGCATGCATGGAAACAACGCAGTCGTGGTTCCGACCACGTTGTTAAGGCATGCGTTGTTCCGGCATGCGTGATTCCATCATACAACCAAGTGTTTGGATACAGAACCATATCTATTAACTTTAGTAAATATGGGTCGCAACAAAAAATAACACCACTTCGAAGCAGGCATAAAAAAGAAATGCTTTTATTTTCCATAATTTTTTCTCACTAGCATGTCTGCTGCACAGTACATCACACATTCAAATTGGGAAAGGTTGAGTCTAAGCATAGTATTTTGTACTGGAAGGTTAGCCCTCCAGTTCAAAACCTATGCTAGACTTTACTCAGACACCTATGCACTGTGGTGAAATGTTATGTGCATGGTGCCAGGCAGCCTGACAGTGTGCCAGAGCTAGGGAGAGCAGGATAGTGCTGTATCTTAGTAAATATGGCACTTTTCTCCCTTCTCCATCTCACGCAAGGCAGTCTAGCAACATTCTGCAGCACACTTAGAAAGAGGAAAATGCCTCTGAGGATTGTCTTTGTGCAGGAATGTGCCCCTTTCGGCACAAAAACAATCCTGCCTGCACTGCAGGCACCCTTCGACTACAGTGCAAGGGTACCTGCAATGGCGCAAGGCAGCATATTGTGGCCCAATGAAAGGAAAGAACAGGAATAAGCTATATCATGTTAAATACAGTGCATTCCTGCACTTTCCCTGTGTGAAATAACGATAAATCTGCCCCTAAAGTTGAATGAGGACCACCTTGAAAAGGTAAATATTTTGTTCTTTCCTTAATTTCACAAGTAATTATGTACACCTGAAGTGTATTGGGGAGGCTTTTCAGATTCTGGTAGCTTGTGAAAGCTTGTTATACTGCTTTCCTTTCTCCAGTTTTTAATTAGGAGACTAACTATGACCGAACTTCGGCCCATATTTATACTTTTTGATGCAAACCACTGCAGGCTAACGCCATTCTTACGTGCCATGCGGGCGCCTTATTTTAGGATTGACGTTAGCCGGTGCTGCGGGCTGGTCAGAGTAAAAAAAAATTACTCAAACCAGGCAGCGCCGGTATAGGGGAAAATGGGGGTTGTGCGTCAAAAAATGATGCAAGTCAGGTTTTAGTAAAAAATCATGGCTCAAACTGGACTTGCGCGATTTTTTGACGCACAACCCCCATTGAAATTACTCCTGTCTTAGCAAAGACAGGAGTCATGCCCCCTTGCCCAATGGCCAGGCCCAGGGAACTTCTGTCCCCTGGGCATGGCCATTGGGCACAGTGGCATGTAGGGGGGCCCAAATTAGGCCCCCATGCCACTTTAAAAAATAATACTTACCTCAACTTACCTGTACTTACCTAGGATGGGTCCCCCCATCAATCGGTGTCCTCCTGGGGTGGGCGAGGGTGGCAGGGGGTGTCCCTGGGGCAGGGAAGGGAACCTCTGGACTGCTTCAATGGTCTGAGACCATGGAAGTGAGCCCACAGGTCCCTTAACGCCTGCCCTCACCCAGGCGTTAAAAAACGGCGCACATCAGGCTGGGCGCCATTTTTTAAGGCCCGACTCCTCCTGTGCATCAAAATTACGCAGGAGTATAAATAAGGCGTACAGGCCTTAAAGGCATTTTTTGGGCGGGAACGCCTACCTTGCATGTCATTAACGCAAGGCAGTTTCCTGCATCCAGAAAATGACGCACACAGAGGAATTTTGACGTCTGCGGGGTCGAGCGTCATGGTATAAATATGGAACACGTTTGGCGCCGAATCTGCGCAAACGGAGTATAAATATGCCCCTTCGTGTCTTGTGGAGATAACCTCACAAGGTGAGCTTTTCTTTGTATTTAAAATCTGTGGGTTGCTAAATGAGAATCAAGGGAAAGATTTGCATTTTTCTTTGGATTCTTGTCGCCTGGAGGGTGATGAGCGGTATAGAGGAAGAGCCTGTATTGAATCATGGCCTTATGGCTTGAAATGACCATTTTCTTGCCCCTATACCAACAACCTCGCACTTGTGAATATAGTAGATAGGCCCCTCCCTCACTTCCGCAGTGGCAGCCATTTTAAATGAAGCTGTAGATGGTACAGTTTCAATCCCCAAAGAAGAGAGTTCTAATTAAAGTGCTGCGTTGGCAGCGTATTATTCGGTATCAAAGTTTTGTGCCATTGTAGAAAATTAATTACAAATCCTCGAACTCTTCTGGTCTCTCACAACACTTTTACTTTCACTTTCACATTTGTCTCCTTTGGGATGGAGATTGTAATGAGGGAAGTAATTTAGCATTTGTTTTCTTATCCTGGCACACATATTCCAACCCAGATTTCGTTAGACAGGCTAACTTTAAAAAAGATCAGATTTCCACCTTCTTCCTAATCATTTTTTTTCGCAAGCCCTACAAGGATGTGGTGGGAGAGGTGTCTTTTGGCACGGTACAGGTGAGGAATGAGGAGATTTAATATGTGACAGAAATGAAGCTGGGAAAAGGAGTTGCAGAAAGAGAGAGAACACTTTATTATGGGCGAGCACAAAGTGCTCCGTCCATTCTGTTATCTATTTTTGGGCTTAAAACCACGCCCATGCCACGCCAGTCACTTACATTGGTTTGTGGGCTTGCCTTTTAGAATCCGCTTGCTTTCATTTGTGAAAGGCATGCATACGTCATGCCTTTTCCAGTGTTTAGCCCACCTACACAGCACCGGTAAAGAACCAAAAACATACGAGGCTCAATGTTTTCAGCCTGGAGTCCTGACTACTTTATCTGTTTATTTTCCAAGCAGCTCTAACTCAAACAAATGCAAGACCTGTTGCATTGAAAATGCTTGTTCTTTTATGGAGTTGAGGCAAGAATCTTGGTTGTGGAGCATCACGAGGTCCCACATTGAGATGAGCCATGCAGACAAGGGGATTTGTCAGCTTCAAGGAGCTACAGAGCTGCAATGTGAGGTCCTGCACTGTCATCAATGTTCTCATTAACAAAGACTTGTGATGCGAGGTCCCACATCGAGGACGCATTGCGCAGTCGATATAATGCATCAGTTTCAAATAGCTGTGAAGCCGTCAACCTGCGTAGGCCTCAAAACTGCCATTAAAAGGAGATTTGTGATGTAAATGCCAGTGTCCGCAACGCCTTGCATAGGTGGTGGTTCCGATGGAGGTTACGAGGTTGATGCAGAGTCCTTTGCATCGGCAGAACCCTTGTAACAGAGGCGATGCAGAGCACACAGCAGAGGAGATGTGTCAGTTCTGTGGGGTCCACAGATGGTTTGGCAGAGGACTTTCAGGTCAACTTACAAGGGTTCAGGACTGGGGTGGCACAGATTGCAGAGTCCAGGTGCTGGGCTTAAGGTTGTTGAAGCCATCTGTCCCTAAGGCTCTAGTCAGCAGGCCACCCAACTAGCCCTTGTAGTCACTTTGGGGTCCTGGGATCAAAAGACGCAGATCCTATCCTTCTCTCCCAGGTAAGAGAGCAGCAGGTTTCCACAGTAGAGAAGCAGTTCCTTCAGAGCAGCTGTCCAGCAGAGTGGCAGTCCTTTCATCAGCACAGCAGTCCTTCTTCTTGGCAGAGTATCCACAGGTCCAGAAGTGTACTGAAGAGTTGGTATCGGAGGACCAATATTTATACCTACGTCTGCCTCTGATGTGAAAGAAGCTTTTAGATGTATCCCTTTGAAGTTCTCAGGCATCCATCCTTCCCTGTCCTGGCTCCAGACTAACTACAGGGGGTATGCAGCACTTTTGTGTGAAAGCAGGACATAGACTATTTAGGTGTACGCAGGGATTTGCCCAGCTCTGCCCTCCCATCCTGTTGGTGGTCACCCATACAGGCGCACTTAAGCTCTCTATTGTGCGTGGCTGTGTAGGAGGAATACACAGAGCCCAACTGTCATCTACACCCATTCATGTGACCCAGGACAGGCTAGAGGCACTAAATGGCGAAGGCAGGAAATGCCAACATTCTAAGACTGGCATTTTCAAAAGTGTAATTTGCAGCAATGAAAAATGAATTTTAGATTCTTTAGAATTTTTCACTACCAGGACATGTAAAAACTTAAAAGAAGATTTCCAAGTTTTTAAATGCACTGCACCTTGCCCTCTTGGCCGTGGAAGGCCTTTCCTAAGGATGACTTATATGTATTAAAAAGGAGGGTTTGGGCCTGGCAAAAGGTTTATTTTACTGGGTCAAAGTGGCAGTTTACAATTGCACACACAGGCTGCAGTAGCAGGCATCAGACATATTGAAAGAGCTACATAAGTGGGCAGCATAATAAGTGCTGCAAGACCACTTATACATTTAATTTACAGGCCCTGGATACATATAGCACCACTTTACTAGCGATGTATAGGAAAATAAAATATGCCACTTCTGGATAAGCAAGTGTTACCGTGTTTAAGGGAGAGAGCCAAATCAAATTAGCACGGGCTAGCAGCAGTAAAGTGCACAGAGTGCTACGGCTAACAAAAATGATTAATGAAAAAGTGGAGGGTAAAGGCAAAGAGTCTGAGGGGTGAACCTGCTGAGAGGGCCAAATCCACCTTGGGTTTACTCCATAAAGAAGAAGAAAAAAAACAAAATATATACACTTTCATGAAAAGCTACATACATCAGGAATTCCTACCTGACAATCTCAGCTAACATTTTAGTTAGCATTGGGCTGCTTGGGTTAATCAAAGGTGCAAAACAGCAAACGTATAATCAACCCTTAGAATGTAAGGGTGTTTAGTCATCTCTCACTGCGTCTCTCGATACCTTAAAACAATTGTCTCATTGCATCAGTCCAATTTTTCTACATCATTATTTCGAAGTTAAGCACACTGTTTGCCACCAGTAAACCCCTGATATCTGTTAGATGTTCCCCATGTCCCTTGAAGAAAACACACTCCATCACTCTGAGAGAGAGTCAGCAGTTTTATCAAAGCGCCTTGCACTACCCTCCAGAAGATGTACTGTATTTCTGCTGTGTTGCATCTTATCAAATTAAATATTGGATTTTTTTTGTTGCTGTTTTTGTTTTCACTTTAATATAAAAAATCCTTGTTTCATTCAATGTGCATTTGTTCTGTACTAAATGTTCCAACATGAAAGTATCAGCCAAACCAACGCTTGAGATGTCAGTCATTTGGGCAGATCTTCTAATACAAACACACTGTACCGAAATCAGGATTCTGCAAACTGCTTAAACCTACTTTAAAATAAAGGCAAGCTGTGTGAAAAAGCTACAATGGGAGCAGTGCAAAGTTCTAGATTTACCTGGCGATTGCTCTTTCTCATGTATCTTCTTCAGTATTTGTGCTGACACAACCTGAGGGGACTAGACATTTCTCACTAAGAAAGTGATCGATTTAAAGGCCCAAGGTATAGAGCATGACTGGTGTTTATTGGATACTGGTTTTCAAGCTCCACCCATTTCTGCAGACACCTTCTCCCTTAGCCAATCCATCTGCATCCTATTTTAGCGTGTGTAAAAATAATATCATATGGTGATACCACATGTACCTAGATAAAGTACAGGGTCAATAGCATCCCGAGTTTAATACTAGTGATTTAGAAGAAAGTGGGCTTTGCCTATTTAATCTCCATGGACCACTCCCCTGAGTAGACATTGGACTGCTCTGCATCACTACTCTGAGAGAAACTCAAGTGCTACAATGGGACATTTGGTCCCGTTAAAGAGAAAGTCCTGGTCTTATAATTTGTGAACAACTCACAATCCTTCGCGACTAATAATTCATTTTCTTACAAGCATGATATGCGCTGCGGTGATATCTGTATCTCAAAATTAGTACTAGTATAAATTACTCTTATTACAGCTGGTGAAGTACAGCATGCACAATACAGGATGATTATGAACATGGAATTATCATTGAAAGTCTCCTTAACCTAAAACTTGTTACTAAACCCAATGGCCACCTTTCCACATGGGATCGTAAGATAAGGACTCCAGGCGAAATTTCAATACTACACCTTGTGTTTCTTCCCTTGTGTTTTTCTGCCATATAATTCAATTCATGCATTTTGGAATTAGATTCTCAGTTTTACTGTAATGTTAAAATGCATGTTTTATCTCAACTTGGCAACTATTACTTGAAGAAAGTTGTACAAAGTTTGAGTGTGCTCCCACTTTGGCATTTACTGCCACACTTAGACCATCAGGCGAGATTTGTTTCACCTAAAGAGGTGTCCAAGGGCTTTATCATGGATCTCAATGACACCATTACAAATCACATCAGATTATGTATTGTACTGTATAGTACTGTAACATTTATATTGTTTTCCGGGTTCTGGGTAATTTATTCCTGTGAACTGAAACATTACTGGGTGAAGGATAATGCCCTGTATGGGTTCTGTCTTATGTGAGTGTAAGAAGGTCAAGCAGTATAAGTGAGTTTTTATGCAGCCTCACTAATCCACAATCAGCTGCCCAACCACTGAGTGGTACTGATGTTAGTGAAGGCATAGAGTGCTTTATAAGAATTGACATTAGTATATAATACTTAGGCTAGATATAGGTCAGCCTTTCATTATTTACCTGGGAACATAAAGTTGTGTTCTGTTTGGGGTCGTCAACTTAAGGGACTATAAACTGCAGTTCGTACTTGAAAAGTGATTATCATCACAGGTTTAGCCCATGATTAGTGTATGATGTAGTTATGCTGGAAATAGCTGTTTCCACCTGTTTTCTTTGGTGTAAAGGCACCAGAATTCCTTGAAGCTTGGCTGGTAATGAGCTCCAGAGCTTGGTGGCTTTTAATGCAAACGTGCTACCTGTTATGGCTTTCTTATAGTAAGGTGATAGGTGTTATGATCATCCATGGCCATCTGCCTGTAGCATAGTATAATTTGGATGTATTGCTTGAATTTAACATGTAGGTAAAGTGGTCCTTTTCCCTGGGAGGCTCTGGGGATGAAGGAGAATGCTACAGGTCGCCAGCGGAGTGATTGCAGGACTGAAGTCATGCATTCTCTCTGCTTGAGACAGAGGAGACTTTCTGCAGTATTTTCGATTTGTTGTGTGAAACCAGGGGCACCAAAACATATGTGATAACGTAGCCAAGTTTGCATATTACAAGTGTATGTATAGCTTGCAGCTTTTGTTAGTGGCCAGGATATGGGAAGATGTGCCAGTGTATTCATTGTGTAGTAGCTGCTCTTTGTGACCTTGTAGACATGTGTTATCAAGGATAGCTCCGCAATGGAGGCAACAAGATGTTGTTGGAGGAGCCTGGAGTTCTTTGGACCATATGGTGGTAGGCTGTTGTCCTTTCCATTGTCCGTAGATCGTAATCTCTATCTTTGTGGTGGTAAGCTTTATGGTGTAAAAGCAATCGTCAGGTTTCAAGTTGTAGAGGTCTTCTAGGCAATCCATTTTTACAATGATTTGCATGTCATCTATGTATTTGTAAGAGGTGAGGTTTAATAATATAATCAGGTCTGGTAAGGGGGTTAGGTACGTGTTGACTAAAAGTGGATAAATTACAGACCTATGAGGGACACCACAGTGTTGAATGTGAACGACTGATGTGAAACATGGAGGGAATACTAATCTTTGACTGCCTTTGAAGTAAGCAGCAACTTGGTTTAGAGCATTTTCATGTATTCCAAGATGATGGGGCTTTTGTAGTAGCATATGGTGGTGGACAGTGCCAAGTGCTGCTGATAGGTCTAGAAGCAATAGGATGTCCACTTCTTTCTTGTTTAGGTCATCCCAAATGGACCTGAGGGCTGACTTTGTGCTTCTACTCAGTCTGAATCCGGATTGTTTGTCTGACATCAAGAATGTTTTTATTATTTTACCTAGTAATGGTCCATTAGGAATTGGCATATAGGGGGTCATTCTGACCCTGGCGGCCGGTGACCGCCACGGTCACCGACCACGGGAGCACCGCCAACAGGCTGGCGGTGCTCCCGAAGGCATTCTGACCGCGGCGGTTCAGCCGCGGCCAGAAAGGGTAAACCGGCGGTCTCCCGCCGGTTTACCACTGCCCTTGTGAATCCTCCATGGCTGCGGAGCGCGCTCCACAGCCATGGGGATTCTGACACCCCCTACCGCCATCCTGTTCCTGGCGGGTCTCCCGCCAGGAACAGGATGGCGGTAGGGGGTGCCGCGGGGCCCCTGGGGGCCCCTGCAGTGCCCATGCCCATGCCCATGGCATGGGCACTGCAGGGGCCCCCGTAAGAGGGCCCCGCAAAGTATTTCAGTGTCTGCTAAGCAGACACTGAAATACGCGACGGGTGCAACTGCACCCGTCGCACCCCTGCAACTACGCCGGCTCAATTCTGAGCCGGCGTCCTCGTTGCAGGGGCATTTCCTCTGGGCCGGCGGGCGCTCTTTTGGAGAGCGCCCGCCGGCCCAGAAGAAATGTCTGAATGGCCGCCGCGGTCTTTTGACCGCGGTGCGGTCATTCAGCGGCGGTACCTTGGCGGACGGCCTCCGCCGTCCGCCAAGGTCAAAATGACCCCCATAGTTTGTTAGGTGAAATAGGATGAGGCATTGTCTTTTGAGGGGTGGTCTAATGTATGGGTTTTTCATCTCACACAGGAAAAACACTAGTTCCAGTGACTTTTGAGTAAGATTTTAGCTACCTCCCCTGAGTAATGCCTATGAAATATATATTTAAAGGTTTTTGGAGGTGTTTGGTCTGATGGTTATCTTGAAGGTCTACTTGCAATGATATTCTTATGGAATTTTTGTTCTGAAAGGGTATTGAAATTATTAAGTGGTGGAAGAGTGCTTTTGTCCATCTCTACAGTGACTGAGCCATGTATCTGAGAAGTGTTAGTTGATTTCTCCACAAGTTAACATTCTATCTTTTTCATTTTTTAGTTCAAGTCTATGGGGAGTTTGTCACAGAAGGCTTGTAATTGTGCGGGTTTCTATATTTTGGTCCTTTGAATAGCAAAATCCTGCTAGAAACTTGTGGAGTTCCTAAGAAGGTCAGTCAACTTCAATTATGCATGTGGAATGATGGTGGTTTGGTTCTTCTGTAGGCTGTGGTTTAATTGTGTAGTATTTTTCATCTTTTGATTTTCTCCACTGTAAATATATTATGTTGAGCTGTGTTTTTATTCGTTTTTTTAAAGGTTTTATATAACGCAAACTCAACCCAAAGGCATTGGAGAGCTTTACATGAGCACCAGTTACGTTACACAAGGACACATTCATTTTTGGTATTCACTGGGAAATTGAGTGATTGCCCAGAATCACAAGATGTTGAGCCGATGCCAAGACTCAAAGCTGGTTCCCCAACCTCAAAGTCAGCAGCTTTGGCTGTTACGCCACATCCTCTCCCTATTCTCGTGATGTTTCCCATAATCCATGTGGTTTCCTTTATGCTTTTAACACAGAATATGGTCTTTATTGGTATTTGGTTGTATAATAGAGTGGCAAACCAGTTGTAGAAGGTGTGTATCTTGCAAGGTTGCTTATTTTATTGGGGTTCTTTTGAGAAGGAAGTTGTTTTTTGAGGGAGCAGTGTTTTAGATTTTCTATATGTGTTTTTTGGTGGTTCTGCTGTCTTTGAAGTGTTGTAATTGATAGGTATGTTTATCCGAAAGGTAACAGTGGTATGATTTGAATTACTATGGGTTGTCCCAGAGGGGCAAATAGGACATACAGAGTATGTCCAGAAAAAAGATTTGGGACAGAAACAATTTGTTGGGGTTACAGGCCTCACTATGCATAACCTCTTTGGAGGACGTTGTCAATCCAGAAACACTTCTAAGCCCAAAAAAGTTTACTTTTTTTGTTTTTGCAAAATACAAGGTAATAGTAACTTCAGAGACTTGGGCTGAGCACTCCACACATAAAAAGATAGCTATGTAGTACAAAAAGGTGCAGCAAGGCAAAGGCTTAAGTCAGATTTAGTAAGCCATGCAGGGCCACCTTGCATGGCTCTGCATGGCGTAGTAAATCTGGAGTAACCCAAGGCAGCACAGTTCTCTGTCTTGTGTTATTCTACATTCGGAATGCTCTGCATGGGTGAAGCATCAGTGTTCCCACGCATCCACCCATGCTTTTTGGCACATTCCCAGATTTGCTAAGACTTCCGGCACAAAAGCAGTCCTGCCTGTAATGCGGTCACCCTTGCGCACCATGATGCAAGAGTGACTTTTTTCTCGCTTCGCTGCCACAACTGCACCAGCACAGAGAGAGAGCAGGAGTGCACCATATGGTAGTAAACATGACACATTCTTGTTTTCTCTGTTTGACGCATTGCAGAAAGCTGTCTTGTTGTGTTGCATTATATTGCACCAAATGTTGATAAATCTGGGCTCAAGAGGAGTACATGGAGCAAGCAACAGAAAGAAATTCACTTGCACCCAGGTTAGGGCTCATGTTTATTTTTAATATGCTTTATGCAGATTATGTTATCCTTATTAGCCAAACTAAGGTTGGGCTACAAAGTCTCATGGGAAAGTTATCAGATTATTCTTAGAAAAATGGGCTGATAGTTAATTTGAATATGATGAAGATAAAGCAATGTAGCCATAGGATTAATAAAAAGTATAAATAGTATTTAAATGAAGAACAAGTGGAGCAAGTTCAATTGTACAGATATCTGGGAGTACTGTTCCATGATCGTGGATACTTTATTCAACATAAAAAAGAGCTAAAGAGAAAAAGTGTGCCATTGGGCTTGGCGTTCTCCTCCTTAAAAAGATCTTTGATTGGCTCAAGCAATTCACCATTACTTAAAGGCATATCAGCCAACCTGGTACCAAGCTTAACTTATGGTAGTGAAGCTTTTCATGGAAGAGATGCATTATGCCTAAATACAATAATATCAAAAGTGTATAGGCATCTTTTTCGCTTTCCGCAAAATACATCTCTGGCACGATTATGCTTGAAGTTTGGGCAGCTCGACAAGATAATAACCAGGAAAGGAATCTATGTGAAGACCTAGTACAGAATAAGAATGGCAAAGGAGGATGAATTGTGCCAGGTATTATGGCAAGAATGGCATGAAGCATTGATGCCCCTACACACCATTATTTGGATCAGGTAATAAATGATTTGGGTTTGCATGATTTTTGGAAAAGTGCTCCAATCGATAGTGTGTTTTAAGAGAGAAGTAAATGGTAATATGAAGAGGATATTATTGTTAAGGATAAAGAACTATTATCGAAAAGGTCACATGTGTGGTGGATCCTGAATTGATTACAAGACCCTTCAGTACCAACCGTATTTTGAGACTGGATGGCCCTTTGCTTTAAAAATAGCCTTTTTGCATTCTCAATTGGGGAAGCTGCCTGGTGAAACAAGTAAGAATTTACGGGATAAAGGAGAGTTGTAGGTTATGTAAAGATGGAAAGAGGAACCTCGTTCATGTATTTGTCCAGTCTTAGCGCAGGAAAAAAGCCTTTTGTTAAAATCTCTTTTCAGTCAACATGGCATACGGACATGTAGACAAGCAGTAACTGCATGTCTTAAACAAATAGACACAATACTGCCAGTAAGGTGGTGTAGGTAAAATGGAGAATACCTTTTTAGCTGTAGTTGGTTCAGTGAATAATAGTGACATTGATTATGTGAATTAATTGCTTTGTCGGATTTGCATATGTGTTACTTCTTTGTTGGCTTTAGACAACTGCAGTTTATACAGTAAGGGTTTGATACTCTTAATCAATGTGGTGCAATGTGGCGAGAAGTTAATAATGTAGTAGAGGTAAAATTAAGAATACCTTTCTATTTAGTTGGCCAAGTCTTTAACAGTGCAGAATAGTAAGACAATGAATTGATTTGTTAGTTATGTATATATGTAAGTTTGTTTCAATATTGCACATTTGCACATTGTACACATGCCAATTCATGTAGATGAAGTGTTAAATTATTGATTGGTATTACAAAATGTCTCTCTTAAAAAAATGTGATCTCCAATGATAGGATTTTAGAGAGGATAGAGATATTTTTTAAGGTTTTTATTTTTGTTTGTAATTGTGCATTTTGAAGATGGTTTTATGAATAGTGTGTTTTTTGTATGCTAACCGAAATTAATGTTTTCTTATTGTGATAAATACATATGTTTTTGTAATGGTTTTAATTAATTGCACAATAAATAATCAATCAATCAAAAAAAATATTGAGTCTTCAGGGTGTAAAGCATGATTTGTGTGCTCTTCTCTCCCATGGTTTCTGGAGACATGGGAATTATATTTGAGTATCATGATGAGTCTTGTAGAACTGTCCTTATGGTGAACATCTCATTATTATAGTGATGTCTGAAGATATTATTGTTGAAGTGAAATTCATCTGTACTTATATTGTAAAACAAGAGGCCCAATTCACAAAGGTAAACAGAGACCTGAAGTCTAAGTTTAGACCTAAAGTCTAAGCTTAGACCTTATATCTAACTTTAGACCTAAAGTCCATGGGTCTGAGTCACATAGGTCAACTTACATTTTTGAGTATATAGAGACTGAACAATCGTAAAGATACTGCTCGTAAAATTTGTTTGTGAATAGCAAATAATTGTAAACTTACACAAAGGTGTATGTTTGTGAATCAGGCCCATAGTTGAGACCTGAAGTCTACCTTTAGACCTAAAGTCTAATTTTAGACTTCAAGTTTAAGTTCAAACCTGAAGTTCAAGTTTAGACTTCAGGTCTTAAACTAGATTTCGGGTCTAAAGTTAGAAACCAGGTCTAAAGATAGACTTTAGATCTAAACTTAGACTTCATGTCTAAAGTTAGACTTTCAGTCTAAACTTAGACTTCAGGTCTAAGTTTACCTTTGTGAAGTTGTGCATCTTTGTTCACTCGTATCACATCCTTGAGGCTGCTTATTGAATAGGTCTCTATTTTAAGTGAGTCTCATTTTGCGATCACCTCTTCTTGTTGAAGAATGAGCTTAAATGTCCCTGCATTCTCATAGTGGTGTTTGTAAGGGTCTAGCGATGGATGATAATGGTCAATTTTTGTTATTACTTGTTTGTGTTCTATGAATTTTTGTTATTACTTGTTTGTGTTCTATGATGCACTTTTTTAAATATTACTTTGTACTGCCGACATATCTTTGTCTCATGGGAAGAAAGTGTCATAAATCACATGTGCCGTCACAGTTCACGTGTGTAGGTTTGTAAATTTGGGGCGCTTATGTCTATTACTTTATTAAGTGTCTCAGTATGCATAATGACTTTGGGTGGATGGAATGTTTTGTTCTGCACCTGGAAGTGTTGGAATTTTGGTAACTCCATATTAAACATTATTGTGGCGTTCCACCCAAATTTCACCAATCAGTGTGTGCCATAAACTTTCTCTTGCGTGGCCCCAGAAAATGTGAGCTGGCAAATGCAAGTGAGATTTGGTGCCCCTACTGTGATTTTCTAATGTGGGCGTTCATGTGCAGTTATGAATGGTCGTGGTCAGATGGCTCCCATTCAAGTAGATTGCTGCTCCTTGGGCAGATTTTCTTCTCATGTGGCAGCAAAATCACCTCAAATGGCTGGTGCTCTTGCACAACACATTGTACTGTTTGTACTGATTTTTCAGCACTGCTCACACTGTCAGCTCTAAATTGCAACATGACCTGCATATTTTCCCCCTTTGCTGTAACTCCATGGAATCTCACTGATTTTTTATGTAATTCTGCTTAATTCTGTGGAGTTAAAGTACGCAAGTTCTTCCCACCCCTAATAAAGACCACTTCAGGCAGGTCTAGAATACTTTTGATATTTGTCTGTTGAAAATCCCATGAGCTACAAATCATATCTTCTGGAATTCTGATTTGCTAGAGAGGCTTTTAAACTTCCGAGATTTCATAAAAACACTTTTTGGCAAATGTTTTGATTGTGTTGCCAGTGTATAAGACGTGCCTAAAAGGGAAACTTGATGGCAGTATGAGGAATCTGTACAACTGATCTTTGATTCTATTTTTTTTCTTTAGGTGGGTTGTTACCTGGTAGCAGGATAGAAAACTGTTTCATCATTGATGAAAAGGGACCCAAAGGTGCTCTTTAACATTTTCTTAGGATGTTCTCTTACAGTAAGGCTAAAGACTTTGATACCCTGAAATAACTTTGAATAAATGAAACTAATGACTTCATATTCCAGCTATTGTGAGGATGAGCCAGGAAGGTAATTGAGAAAAATACTTGCAGATTGTGATCCCATGTACACAACTCTATATATTGAAATAATTTAATTAAGCCCCACCTACATCCTGACAATCTCAAATGTGTTCCGAGTCCACATCCCTGAATTCATCATCGTAGCTGAGCCAAGCAAACCCCCCAAAATGTATTTGGGCCTTTCTTATGATGTGCATGTATTTAAACAAGGCGATAGCCCTGTCAGGGAATTTAGCACAATATACGCTAGCTTATATCTGAAATGCTGACATCCATTTCTCCATAGTAATGGGGACCCTGGATCTCCTGGCCAATTCCCACTCTTCTTCCTTCTACCCTTCTTTAGCCTGAATGTCCTTATGAAGGAGCTTACACACATACTCATGTCTCCAGATTCCACCCTTCATCTTGTCTGATAAATGGGACCCTCAATGACATGGCTAAACCCATTTAGGGTAAACATTTCTTGTGACCTGCCTCCTCATTAGCTTCTTCGCTTCCCGCTCCCCTGCCTTAGAGGAAACCACCTGGGTCCCTGAAGTACCTCCTCCATCCTGCCTCTCCGACTCCAGTTGAGGCACTCCTTCTTCACCAATCACCCCATCTCCCACTCCTATGGATTTACATGCCTTCTTCTCTTAGCCACACCTCTGTGTCTCCCACACAGCCCACCAATTACCTGTTGATAAGCCAGTTTCACTCCTCCTTGAATGCCTGGCTGCCATGCCTGCCTGCTTCTGCCATCCTTGCGTGCCTCGGATGTCCGCACCTGACTCCTGCAAAACACCAATCTCTGCCGCCCGTGAATCCACCCTTCCTCCAGCCATCCCATCACATCCACCCGCACCTTCATCACTGGCCTTACCTTCCTCCCACTCGTCACTTGAATCCTCATAGTCCAGCTCCAATTCAACCTCACCATCAATCGCATCACTCAGACCCTGCTCCTTCAATCTTCCGTCTATTGAGGTGCATCAAGTCCCTTCCTGGGACATCTGCTAGTTAGGTGTCGCACTACGCACATGGTCCTTCGTGGTAGGGAGGGCTGCTGTGACCCTCCCTAGTTCTTCAGACCAACGTCCTGGGGCCATCATGCTCCCCGCTGGTGTCGCCAACTTTCTGCAAGTCTCACCTGCTGGCCTTGCATCTCCACCCATCAGGCCGCTCCAACTTGGCGCATCGTCTACATTGCTGGACCCACGAGCCACACTAGCTCCCCCTGTTTGACCCCCCGACTTCGCAGGCACCCACAACCATTGTCCTCTTGGACCTGGAATCTCCGGCCCAAACCTAGCTCCTCCTTTCGCCAGTGCCCCTCTCACTTTCTTAACTTGCTGCGTCTGTTCAACTTCCTTCTCTCTTGCTCTACACAACCTCTCCCGGACGGCCTTGGTCTCCTCCACTGCCCTGCACTGCTCCTTAATCCTGGCCGCCAAGTCCACCACTAACCCACTCCACAGGCCCATCGCCGAGCCCCAATGCCCAACGCCCTGAGGAACTCTGTCCGTGTCATACACCCCAACCCCGCTCACGCTTGGCACCATGCCCCCACCCCTACGGCTGTCCACCTGCACAACTGCATCACCTCTGGGCTTACCAGTGCCTTCCCCTGCCTGTTTCCTCTTCATTACCATATTCTGTGCCTGGGCACCTGCATCCTGCTTGCTATTACCTGCCTTGCCCAAACTCAGGTCCAAGGGGCCCCCAAGCCCCATGTCCTGCTCAATCCCCTCATCCTGTCCTACACCTGCCTGAGCTGCCTCAGAAGACTCCTTAAAGCCCCCCCGCCCCCACTGCCCTCGGGCCTGTCCTCCATCAGAGCCTCAAAGACACCATACCCCTATGGCACAGTGACACCTCACTGACACCATTGGATCCCCTGCATCTGGGGAAACGCTCCACCCCCACCTCCTTCTTCTTGGCTTTGCATGGAAAGCTGCAAGCTCCCACCGCAGCAGCCACACCCTGTGATGCCTACCGGGTCGCGTTTCCAAGCTGATCCAGGCCTCTTCCAGCACACCAGGCCGCAGTAAATCTGCATGCCTGGCTTCATTGATGGTGCGTAGCACCGCAAGCACCACATCAGCATCACTCCATGCAGCCATCTGCGCTGCCACTAAAGTGGAGCTGCATGTCAGAAATAGAAAATTCCCTACGTGCCGAGAAAAGGAAAGCTCTAAACACTCCTTTCCCATACTGCTGTAATCTGGGAGAGGATGTCACTTCCTCTCCTGGTTCCCTAAATCCCCCCTCACATGACCCCGTCCCCCAGCCCAACAACTCCTGTCCCCCCTCCCTCCATTCCCACGAAACTTCCTGGGGAAGACTAGTCTGCAACTAGCTTCCCCAGGATCCTCCATTCCACCCCTCTCTTTCTGTCTAATTGTCTTTCATTCGCCATTGAAAATGCTGCGTTAGTTAACTGATATTTCATATGAATTTATTAGGAAGGTGTTTTATGAGCTTGCACTTTACTAATGTTCTGAGAGGTTTGCACATTCCAGCTGATAGAGTTCTTGAACGAGCAATTGAGCTTAGTGTAGGTCCCATACGTAATTAACCGGGCTATTGTTTTTCTGAACAGTTATTTGTGTTTCGTAGTTGATATGATTATGTTTTTTTATAAGGAAAATGCATAATGCCACCAGCTGGGAACCAAAAATGGGTCAGTTAGCTAAGGCTGTACGGATCAAAAACTCACTACTGCCTGTGCAGCTGTTTCATATATACCATTTTCCCTTTGCCCGAGAAGTGCTTTTGTATTTTTCACTTTTTAACAAAGTTTGTGGACCATAAAACAAAGCCAAGTCCTGCAACATTGATGGAACATTCTTTTGAGACTCACTTGTCGTACCCTAAGACCAGGGCCACTAGAATTATGCAGTAGGGGAGGGCCAAATTATGCATGAAGGATGAGTAAATTATGCGGCAAAAAAGGGCAAATATGCAGCATATTATGGCACATTTTGTGATAGAATTACTTCATTATTTTGTCATTTTTCCATTCATCACTGTCTTGGCATTGGTTGTACCTCATTAGTACCTCTTTAAAACCCAGATATAGCAATAGACAAAAGAAAGGTGACCTGTCAAGCTTTGCAAAGGGTCTTCCACCGCGGCACAATACTTGTTGCAGTGTTTTTGTAACTTTCGAACCATTTAAACTAGAAAAAAAGATGTTTTCGTTAACATTCACAGATTATCTAGCACATGATAGATTCTGTGTTAAATGCAGCAAATCTATGATTATGCAATTGCACAATCACATAATTCCAGTGGCCCTGTCTGTGACAGGGAAGAGGAGAGAAAGTAAAAAGATAGCAAGAATGGTGAGAGGGACTACCAGGAAGAGTTACACAAATTATGCATAAAGAATAAGTAAATTATACGGCAAGAAAGGGCAAAGATGCAGCATAATGTGGCACATTTTGTGATAGTATTACTTCATTATTTTGTCATTTTTCCACTGAAATCGCTGTCTTGGCATTGGTAACAGTTTTAAACCCAAATATAGCAATTGGCAACAGGAAGGTGACCAGTCAAGCTTTGCAAAGGGCCTTCCACTGCGGGTCAACACTTGTTGCCGCATTCTAGTACATTTTGAACCGTTTAAGCTAGAAAAAAAAAAAAAACGTTAAAATTTACAGATTATCTAGCACATGATGGGTTCTGTGGCAAATGCAGCAAATCTATAATTATGCAAAAAACGTTGCAACCGCACAATCGCATAATTCCATTGGCCCTGCCTAAGATTTACAGAGAGAGCCTGCGAAAGGGAGGAGCAGAGAAAGCAAAAAGATAGCGAGCTTGGTGAGAGGGAGTACCAGGAAGATTTAGAGAAAACAGAATGATAAGGAGAGAGCGCTAAAGAGATAGAGGGGAAGACAGAGAGAGAAATCGATGGGAAGATAGAGAAATAGAGAGGGAGACTGGGAGAGAAATAGTGAGTGAATGTGATTAAGAGACATTAAGGGAGAAACAGAAAAAGCTGAGAGAAGTGAAGACAGAACAATAAAGAGAAACCGAAAAGCACGTGCAGAGAAAGAAGGAGAAATGGAAGTAAAAAATGACTGGACTCTATGCTTTATTGAAAACATTTTTAATTATTCGATGTAATGTACTTTTAACAGTTAATCCTGTTTGTGACTTCTTGTGCGTTTGGTCGGCACTTACATCAACATTTACTTGAATTACTTGCTAATGTTATACATTTTTAAATATTATATTATTCTTGTTAATAGTTTTTAATGTATTTGCATGATCTCAATACAGCATATTTAAAACCTTAAAAAACAGAACTGGAGATAAAGTTGGTATAAAAGTGAGACTGATAGAGAGACATGGATAGATATATCAACAGAGGGAGAAATATAAATGAATAATTAAATAGAGTAAGCAAAAAAGAGGGGGGAATAGAAAGCTGGGTAGAAACATAAAGCATTAGAGCTATGGAAAGGGAATGAACTTAAAGAGAAAGAGACAAATAGACAGAAGCCGCTGGTATTAATCGGTGCGATGGGCGTTGCCCTACTATCCTAAGGGGAGGGGCAGTGGCATAACAAAGCTTTCGAGGGCTCCCCTGCAAAGTACCTGAGGTGGGGCCCCTCCCTCACGAGCCCAGTCAGGCGCCCACCGCCCGTGCACAGTGAACTGTGCTGATGGGACCCCCTGGAGCTCGGCCAACCCTCCCACCCCCCGCACTGCAGTGGCTGCGGGGGACTTTGTTACACCACCGGGGAAGGGCAAAAAGAGGAGTTGAACACCAGATGGAAAATAACAGCTACTTGCTGCTGGTGCTGTTTTTCTCTAAATCTATGTTATTTTGTGGTGGGAAAGAGGTTGGACTTTGATTGTGGCTTGGTGCCCATGTGCTGGGCTGGAGGCACAAGCTACTCTAGTGACATCACAGCGGAGGGCGTGTTAGATTATAGTGGCAGGTACGGAGTTCCAATTCCAGTGTTTGTTTCTATGGCCCAGGGCAGAGTTAATGGAGCGCCATCCATTTAAATTGTCGAGGGGCAGGGCAGGCCAGTTTAAACAAGGTATGAGTGGGTGGGAACCATTGTAGGGCATCACGAGGGGAGGGGCAGACCGAGACTGACAAAGTGTGTTTGGGGGGATAAAGCCGAGCCCAGTCTTTTAGAGTGCACTCGAATCATGGACTGGAGAAAAAGCGGTTCACTGTTGGGACAAGAAAGAAGGCAGGCCAGGCACACAATCTGCCCATGACCGGAACAGTCACAGTACCTCATGGACACTATATTGCCTTTCCAGGAGCAGAGACCCAGTGAAAAGCACAAATGCCCAGGGGCATGAAATAAAAATGTCACGTGATTAATTTCTCCTTTGAGAAAATGCAAGGTAAGGCAGTCGTGCTAGCAAGGCGATGAGTGGAATACATGGGCTCCAGGCACTACAATCCTTTTTCAGTTAGAAGTGGGCATGCCACCGAAAACACGAGCTACGCTGGAATCTGATGTCTGGCTCACCTCGAGGTACTCTTGACTTCTTGAGCCCAAGAGAAATCAGGTTTTCACAGGGGGCTATGCAGCCTCCTGGCTCCTGCTGCTGAGTTGTTACCTGCGAGCATCAGGTTCGAACCCCGGCCTCTCCTATCCGTATCCTGTAACTAGCAGCCAATTTCCCCCAGCAAAAAAAAAAAAGTTATGAAAATGTGTAACCTAGTATGTGTTTGTTATAAAGTGAACTTTGGTCCCTGGCAAAATTTGCACTATGTTAAAAGTGAATTCTGTCTATCTACTGCTCTCCTCTTGGGCTCAAACATTACTTGAAGTAAGAAAGTGATACCCATCTAGTCATTGAACTGCAGAGTGTGACTCCATCTTGGAAATCTGGGTTTCCCTCTGTGAACTAATTGTGCGATCCTAGGCAAAGGCTTTATTTGACCAAGTTTTCTTTTGATCCATTGCTAAATATCAAAGCACCTTCAATTACATAAGTTGGGAAAGTATGGCATACAAAAACGTCTCCTCTGCTTAATAGTCTATATGTTGCTCCATCTATATTAAGATTCTAGCACACACATAGGTTATACATGACTCCAGACATTGCCTCCTAATTGACTGATAACATTATCATTAGGGCGACAATAGGAGTGTTTTTCAGTTCATGGTCTAAAACTCACTTTTAAAAATACTGCCCAAATCTGATGTACTATGCTGACATGCTTCAAAGTGGTAACGAAATGCACTTTTCGAATTCTGAAGGCACCTTATCATATTATAAAATTATATTTGCTGCATTACTTACATTGGAAATATTTTCAAGGCTTGGCTAGTGCACAGGCCCCTAGAGCCAGAGCAACCTCTTGGCTTGGCTCACCCTGTTAATTTGCTGGTTCACCCATCTCTATTTTTATTCACTGCTTGCTTATGAAAGGCTGTGTTTCTCAGTACAGGGTTGGGAGGTGGCTCCGTGACTTTGCCCCATGGAGAGCAATGGTGTGTGTTTTATTTTGCCTGGTGACTGCTATCAATTATTTGGAAATTCAGCTTCAGCTGTGCTGTTTTTAAGTCATATAGGGGCAGATTTAAGAGCCCCTAGCACCACCTTAGTGCCACCATAGGGTCATTTTCTCCTCGCCATATTTACAAAGTGATGCAATGCATGCATTGCGCCATTTTGTAAACCGTTGTGCCACATTATGCCTGCGTCAGGCATTATGTATGCAAGAGGCGTTCTCCCAATCTAAGAGATTTATTTGTGACATTTTATTCGGCACTTTTGATGCCTGCTGAGAGCAGGCGTTAAAAGTGGGCTTCCATTATTTCTAAAGGGTCCCCATCTACTCTAATCTTGGAGCTATTCCTGCAGAGCAAATCAGTAGCGTAAAATAATGCAGCTATTGCCCCCCCACCCTGCGCCATGGTACACCGTATTTCAAATACAGCGCACACGTAGTGGCTTTAGGAGGTGCTAAGGGACGCAAGGAAAGTGGCACTGCACTAAGTGCAGCACCACTTTTCTTAAATCTGCCCCTAGTGCTTATGGAAACAACAAACTCTATGGGATGTTGTAGGAAAGTACCATCTTGCCTGGCATGTTACCCCCATATTTCACTGTATATATGTTGTTTTAGTTGTATGTGTCACTGGGACCCTGGCAGCCAGGGCCCCAGTGCTCATAATTGTGCCCTGTATGTGTTCCCTGTGTGATGACTAACTGTCTCACTGAGGCTCTGCTATCCAGAACCTCAGTGGTTATGCTCTCTCATTTCTTTCCAAATTGTCACTAACAGGCTAGTGACCAATTTCACCAATTTACATTGGCATACTGGAACACCCTTATAATTCCCTAGTATATGGTACTGAGGTACCCAGGGTATTGGGGTTCCAGGAGATCCCTATGGGCTGCAGCATTTCTTTTGCCACCCATAGGGAGCTCTGACAATTCTTACACAAGCCTGCCCATGCAGCCTGAGTGAAATAACGTCCACGTTATTTCACAGCCATTTACCACTGCACTTAAGTAACTTATAAGTCACCTATATGTCTAACCTTTACCTGGTAAAGGTTGGGTGCTAAGTTACTTAGTGTGTGGGCACCCTGGCACTAGCCAAGGTGCTCCCACATTGTTCAGGGCAAATTCCCTGCACTTTGAGAGTGCGGGGACACCATTACACGCGTGCACTATACATATGTCACGACATATGTATAGTGTCACAATGGTAACTCCGAACATGGCCATGTAACATGTCTAAGATCATGGAATTGTCACCCTGAGTCTCTAGCACAGACCCGGGTACTGCCAAACTACCTTTCCCGGGGTTTCACTGCAGCTGCTGCTGCTGCCAACCCCTCAGACAGGTTTCCGCCCTCCTGGGGTCCAGCCAGGCTTGGCCCAGGAAGGCAGAACAAAAGACTTCCTCAGAGAGAGGGTGTTACACCCTCTCCCTTTGGAAAAAGGTGTCAGGGCTGGGGAGGAGTAGCCTCCCCCAGCCTCTGGAAATGCTTTGATGGGCACAGATGGTGCCCATCTCTGCATAAGCCAGTCTACACCGGTTCAGGGATCCCCCAGCCCTGCTCTGGCGCGAAACTGGACAAAGGAAAGGGGAGTGACCACTCCCCTGACCTGCACCTCCCAGGGGAGGTGCCCAGAGCTCCTCCAGTGTGCTCCAGACCTTTGCCATCTTGGAAACAGAGGTGCTGCTGGCACACTGGACTACTCTGAGTGGCCAGTGCCAGCAGGTGACGTCAGAGACTCCTCCTGATAGGCTCTTACCTGTGTTGCTAGCCTATCCTCCTTCCTAGGTAGCCAAACCTCCTTTTCTGGCTATTTAGGGTTTCTGCTTTGGGGAATTCTTTAGATAACAAATGCAAGAGCTCATCAGAGTTCCTCTGCATCTCTCTCTTCACCTTCTGCCAAGGAATCGACCGCTGACTGACCAGGACGCCTGCAAAACCGCAACAAAGTAGCAAAGACGACTACTGCAACCTTGTATCGCTGATCCTGCCGCCTTCTCGACTGTTTTCCTGGTGGTGCATGCTGTGGGGGTAGTCTGCCTCCTCTCTGCACTAGAAGCTCCGAAGTAATCTCCCGTGGGTCGACGGAATCTTCCCCCTGCAACCGCAGGCAACAAAAGACTGCATCACCGGTCCTCTGGATCCCCTCTCTGCACAACGAGCGTGGTCCCTGGAGCTCAGCAACTCTGTCCAAGTAACTCCCACAGTCCAGTGACTCTTCTGTCCAAGTTTGGTGGAGGTAAGTCCTTGCCTCACCACGCTAGACTGCATTGCTGGGTACCGTGTGATTTGCAGCTGCTCCGGCTCCTGTGCACTCTTCCAGGATTTCCTTTGTGCACAGCCAAGCCTGGGTCCCCGACACTCTAACCTGCAGTGCACAACCTCCTGAGTTATCCTCCGGCGTCGTGGGATCTTCTTTTGTGACTTCGGGTGAGCTCCAGTTCACTCCTCTTTGTAGTGCCTGTTCCGGCACTTCTGCGGGTGCTGCCTGCTTCTGAGTGGGCTCCTTGTCTTGCTGGACGCCCCCTCTGTCTCCTCACGCAATTGGCAACATCCTGGTCCCTCCTGGGCCACAGCAGCATCCAAAAACCCTAACCGCGACCCTTGCAGCTAGCAAGGCTTGTTTGTGGTCTTTCTGCATGTGAACACCTCTGCAAGCTTCTTCACGACGTGGGACATCCATCCTCCAAAGGGGAAGTTCCTAGTCCTCTTCGTTCTTGCAGAATCCACAGCTTCTACCATCCGGTGGCAGCTTCTTTGCACCCTCAGCTGGCATTTCCTGGGCATCTGCCCAATCTCGACTTTGTCGCGACTCTTGGACTTTGTCCCCTTGTTCCACAGGTACTCTCGTCCGGAAATCCATTGTTGTTGCATTGCTGGTGTTGGTCTTCCTTGCAGAATTCCCCTATCACAACTTCTGTGCTCTCTGGGGAACTTAGGTGCACTTTACACCTACTTTTCAGGGTTTTGGGGTGGGCTATTTTTCTAACCCTCACTGTTTTCTTACAGTCCCAGCGACCCTCTACAAGGTCACATAGGTTTGGGGTCCATTTGTGGTTCGCATTCCACTTTTGGAGTATATGGTTTGTGTTGCCCCTATACCTATGTGCTCTCATTGCAATCTATTGTGACTGTACATTGCTTGCATCGCTTTCTATTGCTATTACTGCATATTTTTGGGATTGTGTACATATATCTTGTGTATATTTGCTATCCTCATACTGAGGGTACTCACTGAGATACTTTTGGCATATTGTCATAAAAATAAAGTACCTTTATTTTTTGTATATCTGTGTATTGTGTTTTCTTATGATATTGTGCATATGACACCAGTGGTATAGTAGGAGCTTTGCATGTCTCCTAGTTCAGCCTAAGCTGCTCTGCTAAGCTACCTTTTCTATCAGACTAAGCTGCTAGAAACACCTCTTCTACACTAATAAGGGATAACTGGACCTGGTACAGAGTGTAAGTACCCCTTGGTACCCACTACAAGCCAGGCCAGCCTCCTACATATGTCCTCTTCAATGATCTTCAACTTCAGTTTAATCAGATTATTTCTGATGGAAATAGTTTTGGGAGTTTGTATGGCTCATTTCTTTTCCACCCAGTGTGGTATGTAGAAGGATGATTGCTAAGCCAGCCGCACAAGGAGTTAAAACATCTGATCACAACCACTTCCCTACAGTAAGCACATTACCCCACGACCTACCTCTTTAGTGGTGCCTTGTGGTAGGGAATTATTATCCTTATAAAAAGCCAAGGGGTTTTTTTCCTTCCGGCAATGCTTTGGGGAAGTAGCAGTTGGCTCATTTTATTTGGGCACTGTGTCTCTCTTTTCTGCAATCAAAGAAATGCACATACAAACAGTCAGGCAAATTATGTATTATGCCTTGCATATTTTTTGGCTTGTTTTCAATGTTTTCTTGTGTTTTAAAATAATTAACTTGCGTTGATTGTCATCAATATTAATTATAAAAGTTATGCTGTTAAGTCCACCGTTTCAATTCTTTAAAAAAAAAAAAACAGCCTCCAGGCACCGACTCTTTCAGTCCTGGCTCGCTCGCTACCCTTGCTTGCATATGGCACTGCGGTCTGTAATAGCCCCACCACTCTTAAAATCCACCAGCCACCACTGGAAATAGAGCCAGAATTAAAGCAAAAGAGAAAGAGAGATAAATAAGAGAGCTCGAGAGAGAAAAAGAGAGAAATAAAGAAACGGAACATACAGAGGAGCGAGAGAGTAAAACTGAGACAGAGAAAGAAGTCGCAAAGACCGAATATTATGGAAAAGAGACAGAGGGTAAATTCAGCAGAGAAGCTTTAGGTTAGTCGTTAAAATGAGTGTGGTGTTCTGTATTTAAGGGATGATGTATTCTGTAACCACCACATCAGTTCTGGAACGGTAGGGATGATTCGATGGTCAGAAGGACACAAGCTGAGCTGACCCTTGGATGGGGTGCCGGTTACTTCACACTTAAAGGACCTTTCAACTTCAACTTAGGAAAACCTTCTTTAAGAACTTAACAAAGAGCAGTAAACATATCTTGGGGGAAACAGAAAGAAATGGACAGAATGTCCAAATGGCAGAGTGAAACCCAGACAGCAAGTGGCACAGATAAATTATAAAGGAAATGAAAGTGACAAACATGCGCACAAATTGCTAAATTGACAGGCAGGGCCCTTTACGTCCTCTTTTAAAGTGTCCTCTTGCAGGACAATACATTTTTTAAAAAAATTGTATCTTACTCTCACTGGCCGCTTTCTCTAAACGCGTTTTATTTCTCTTACATTGTTTTATTTATTTTTTATTTCTTCCGTCCACAATTACTTTCTGGCTCACCTAGAGGTTTGACGCGGGACAGCGTTTCATGCATGTTATCAGTAAGAATCTATTTAATTAGAGGACGGCTGATGATTATGTGAAGGACTGTCACTTCCACACCGTTGCATCATTCAGTCAATTAACAAAACAGAATTGATCATCGTGCAATAATTCTTTTGAAAAAGAATCTCATTAATGCAAACGAGCTGCTGACATAAAAAGACCTGGGAAGAGAGCTCCGCCTTGCAACTTGTCCAGCATAAATATTCTACGCCCCTGGGCCTTCGACTTAATATTGATGATGTATTGATATTTCACACACTTCCTTTATAAATTAATGAGCTTCTGCAGCCAGTGTCCAGCAGCACTGCAATGATTTGTGTGTTTGAGGCTCCTCACAATTTGGTTCTCCCCAGAGCGTCAAATTATCGCAAATAGCACATGGAGTCCGCGCTCGTCCCTAATTAACATGCATTAGCCACAGCCAGAAATAAAAGACTCCTGCCGAAATGATTATGCTTTATTAGGGGTCACTAGAATGAAATCTGCAAATCGTTACATTATTTTTAACATAATGAATTGGAACAATAATTCTGGTCAAACTGGCTCACGCCTGCTCTTAATCACTGCTGACTGATAAGTGGAGAATTGAAATCCAGCATTTCTGAGCTGGTAAAAGCACATTAGTGGCCACCTCTTCGAGTGCCCTGACTTGTTTCACTGCACAATAAATCTGAACTTCTGGGATTTATGGTTCCGCTGTTGTTAACTGCATTAGTTTAAAGGAGATTCAGTGCTTGACCCTGGACACTGTTCATGCCATCCCTGGCCTCTCATTTCCGAGGCTTGTTGGGCCAGGAGAATGCATAATACACTTTCTTTGCTAGTGGATTGCTGTTTTTATAGTGATTGACACACTGGCTCTGGTGAGTCAGGTGGTAATGGAAAATTGTCTGGTTCCTTGAGGAAATCTGGAAGCCATGATGGACTGTCCATCACGCAACAGAGGTTGAAAATTGAATACATAACACAGTTAAAATTGATTCATGGTTCTAGCTCATATGCATAAAACTAGGCCTGGACATAGAACTGCTCTCTGCGGGCGGAGTTTGCGAAATTTGGGCACTTTGCACTACGCACAGTAGCGCGGAGTTCCCGAATTCTGCACTCCGGCGAGGAGCAGAGTTCATTCATGCTTGCGAGATTGGATTATGGTGCTCTCTCGCGAGCTCCACAATACTCCCAGCTACTAACTAGGGTGGGCAAGACTTTGAGTTCACACGCGCTGCTTCCAGCCACGTGGGCAGCCACAGCAGTGGCACTTGCAAGCACAAACTCATTTCTCGAGTAGATTGTCTACTCCAGATGCCACTAAATCTAGTCAGAAAGATTTTTGACTAGATTTTCTTATCCAATGGACCCTGCAATTTGTTTTACAGATTGAGAAGTCTTTTTTTTAAACATGAAGGAAGTGCGTCAGAGACTCTAACTTCCACTTCCACAGCATGCTCCACCCAGTGCTTTGTCCATCTCCTGTTCACTGTTCACTTTTCACTTGGATTTCGAGGAGGAAGGATCACTCTGTTTGTCTCCTGGCTATACCTTTGGATTTAAGGACCTTGTTTTTGTTAAATCACATGAGTAAGTTCAAAAACTATTGTATAAGTGTGTTGTTTGTTTGATTAGGGATGCACCAGTATTTCTGTGTATTTTAATTAGATTTTAAATTTTATAGTAGTGGGAGGCCTGGAGTTTTACTATAGGCCTAGTTATTATTTATTTTGCATTTAATAGATTTTTCACTATTTTGTAAAGGAAAAATGTTCCACAGCTCAGTACCTTTTCTATATGTGTGTAACATTTGCAATATTATATTAGTATATGAAGGGCCATCTAGCCAGTAGGAGTCAGCACTAGTAGTCATTAGTGTATAAAATAAGTGTCTCAATGGTACATGTTTTTAAAACTTTAGTTAGGGCAGGGATGACATTGGATTAATTAAAAATGTTGGTATTTCATTTTTTTGCAAAGGGTGTATATGTTGTGGGGTAATATTTGATGGTATAGGAGGATGTATGTTGCTGTGAAATGTATATAGCTCAGTTAATTTTCTAATGGTTTGCATTGCTGAATTAAAGTTAGCCACTTTTCTTCAGTGTTACCATCATCATGCCTTCTTATACCCAGTGTGTGTGTGTGTGTGTTTGCCATCGTCCAACATTTTTCTTTGTTCTCCATGCCTCCTTGTTTGCAGTTGTTGTTTGACCATGTGGGTGGCTGGCATTTTTTCCATCCAGTCACTGTCCCTTTGTCACAGGTTGCCTGTTTTCTTTGTTTGCCATGCCTCCTTGCTCCTTGTTGTTGTTGTTTGACCATATGGCTGGCTGGCAGTCATTTTGTCCATCCTGCCAGTGTCCCCTGCTGTAGGCTTACATGTGTCCTTTATTTGCCATGCCTCCTTGTTCCATTTTGTGCATGCAGCCAGTGTCCATTGTGCAGGCTTGCATGTGCCCTCTCTTTGTCATGCCTCCTTGTTGTTGTTGTTTGACCATGTGGCTGGTTGGCAGCCATTTTGTCTATCCAGCCACTGTCCCTTGCCATAGGCTTGTATGTTTCCTTTGTCCTTCGTTTGCCATGCCTTCTTCTCCTTGTTGTTGTTGTTTGACCATGTGGATGGCTGGCAGCCATTTTATCCATCCAGGGTCCCTTGCCACAGGCTTGCATGTGCCCTTTATTTGTCATGCCTGCTTGCTCTCCGTTGTTGACCAAGCGGCTGGCTGGCAGTCATGTTGTGCATGCAGCCAGTGTGTTTTTGACATAGTGTTACATACAAAGATCGTTAATTATTGATCATTTATTGTTTAAGTTTTTATTTTGTATTTGTTTCTATTTTTATTTTCTATTTTTTTATTCTTTATTTTATTTTGTTATTTAATATTTTATATTTCTTTTTTATTTGTATTTTTAATATTTTTATTCTATTCTATTTAATTCTGCATTTTGCCTTGATCCATCCATCCATATATATATCAATTCATCCATCCATCCATCCATCCACCACAGACACACAGCTGCACTACAGAATTCCGTTTTTTTAGGTATAATTCCATTTCTTCCAGAGCACCCTAGCTGCCGAGCACTGCAGACAAATCAACATCATAATTCATTTTGTTAATGATTATTCATTTTCCCTGGACCACCTTGGAGCCATAGGTTATTTTAAGGATTATTCCATTTACCCATGCACCGCCTTCTGACTACCCCAGGTGTCTTCTGTCAAACAGAGAGAGATAAGGCAAATAGTTAGTTCTGTCGGTTGTGCTGTCTGATTTGAAATGTATTTTTTAAGGTGTGGTGGTGTGGTTTGCCATTACAATGTTTGAATAAATTGGCATTTATTACATAACTAACCACCCACACTAAGATTGCGTAGTCTGTACTATTTCAACCTGCAACAATGCCATGTTTCACTAACTGCATGTTTTTCTAGCTTGGCTCTTTTTAGGAGCACAAGAGAAGGGACCCAATATCACTCTCAGTACTGCCAAGGAGAAGGCCTTGTGGTTAATTCGGTTCACTAAACTCTTTCGCTTCTCGCATCTTAGTGCCACTGCCATCCTAGAGCTTAGGTTGGCCCCAAAAAAGTTTCTCCCAAGAAACCTTTTTTTGGGAGGCATGTGCCTGTCACACTGGGAGTAGCACTCCCACTTCAACAGCACAACCCCAAGCTAAGCCCATTTTTTAAGGCTCCAGCACAGACCTGCACCAACTCATACCTTGGTAGAAGTAAGCACAGCAGAGTGGCAATTGACACACTCACCTACCTCCAGTTCTTCTTCAGGTATTGTCGGAGGCCCAATAAGAAAGTACTCCTTCCCAGTATGAGACATTTTTACGATTAGCCAAAAGGAGGAGAACATTGCAATATGCTCCATTTGCCATGTGAGTGTTTGTCAAGGTAAGTCTGGTTTACATGATGGTACTGGAGAAAAAATAGCCCATATGAAAAAACATCACGCAATCCGTGGGTGGAGCACCTTAAAAAAATGGCTGCATGTGGTTGCAGTGGTAAAGGTGAGGAGAGCTGGGAAACATCAGCTACAACTGGTCAAATCACAGTGGAAGGTGAGGAAAAAGAGGGTGACATCATCCTCACGCAAAGCAGCCCAGTCCCCACAGTGCACCAGAATCACCTGCCTCAGCAACCTCACAATGGCACAAAAAGACTCGGAGTCAGATGGAGAGTGAGTCACCACAGCATATAGTAACTGCCCCATGACACACATTGAGTCTGCTACCACCTACAACTTCTTAAATGTTGCCTGCATCAGTGGCCCCAGAAAATAAAAAAATCCAGGCTACTATTATAGGCATTTTGGGTAGGAGGGGCCCTACAATCACAGGCACCCAATGGCATGTTTGTACAATCGGAAGCTGGCAACAAGGTTAACGTTGGACCTCCTCCCTTTTTCTTTTGCAGAATAAGTGGGATTCTTAGAGTTTGTGGCAGCCATCTGCCCAAAATTGAAGGTTCCAGGCTGGACTTATTTTGTCATAGTTGCTGTTCCAGCACTGCATCACGATGTACTGCAAAATGTTGTACACACTATCCATCTGACAACAGACATGTGGACCAGTTTGTCAGGCAACTAATTACATGTGCATCACTGCAAACTGGATCTCTTTTGTAGGGGTAAAACAGAAGCTATCTACAGCTTTTGGCCCTGAAGAAAGTTTTAAGAGCGTTCAGCGGCATGCAACAGTAGCCATGCTTGCCGTAGAGAAATCACACACAGCTGCAAACACAGAGGTCTTCGAATTGGAGTTGTTGCCATAGACAAGGGCAGGAACATGGGCAAGCACATGACAGATGGTGGCTGTTTCAGGGTCCTGTGTCTGACACACTGCATCAACCTGGCTGTGCAAGACTTCTTAAAAAAGAAGACATAGTCAGCACCTGCAGACACAACTGCACTCATTTCAGCCATTATTTTAAATCCCTGAAACAGTTGTGGATTATTCTGCATGATAACAGAGTACCAGTTAAAGCCCTGGCACAAGAGGTGCCAACACGTTTTAACTCAATCTATTATATGTTGCAACGTCTGTTTGACCAGTGCAAACAGGTCAATGCCTATGTTCGTCAAAAAGGAGGAGATGCAATTGGGAAAGCTATGACCATGGTTGCGGACAAATGGGGCCTAGTGAAATGTCTCACACAGATGCTGTTCCCTTATGAGTTTTTTCCCCACAGGAAGTTAGCAAAGAAGACAGTACAATGGTCCAAGCTATTCCATTATTGCATCTGCAATAGGAGCAGCTAAAGAAGGTGTCTGAAAGGTTCGCATTCACAGGTGCGAACGAAAATCCAGATGCTCATGGCTTGATTGAGAGCCTAATATATCACTTGACTTGTAATGCAGGTCTGCAAGATTACATTATCTCCTCCAGAGAGTACATATGTGCCACCCTACTTGATCCACGCTACAAACAAATTCTTTCCACTTTGATTTCTTTTTCTGAAGGGGATGTTTCACAATACAAGAGGTGGGTTGTTGAGAAACCAGAAGAACTGGAAGAAGAACAGCTGGAACTTAGAGCCGTAATCCGCAGTTCTGGGGTGCCGCCTTCATCTTCCAGAAAGGAAAGCTTGTCTCACATGTGCCAAACCCCACTACCAGTGCAGAGGTGGAGGCAAAATCGGCAGAGCAAGTGGCAGCACCAATGACCATTTAGAGGATGTTTCAGGAGTACCTGGGTGACCCGAAAGAGCTGTATGTGGCCCAAAACCCATTGGTGTATTAGTAAGGGAAGGTACACCAATGGCAAAAACTCAGCAGGCTGGCACTAATGTTTCTGGCTTGTCCTGTAGCCAGTGTGTCCTCTGAACATATCTTCAGTGCAGCAGGTGCAGTTGTTACAGTGAGAAAGAACAGTCTCTTGCCTCAAAACTTGAAGATATTAACCATGATAACAATTACCCAGAATTTTATACCACCTATTACACCATTCCTGAAACACTACAGGAGGAGGAAGAGGATGATTGGTCAGAATCAAGTGTGTTAGCTGACCAACTTCTGGGTGGACCACCTGAGTTTGAGGAAAAAATCTACTTCCCGGACTGAGTATGCCATTGACACCATAATGATAGAACTTTTTAATTATTTCTTGCTGAACTTTTTTTCATTCTTTCTTTGCAAAGAAGATGCTAGTGCAAGATTATGTTTGTGTCAGATTTATGCTGACCCACTATTTTAAAGTCACATATAAGCCTGGATTGGAGTTGGACCCATGTGCAGTGAAGAAGCTAGGAGAGCTGCCCTAGAAGATCGTTGTTTAAAAAGCCTGCCAGTGCCAATGCCAAATTTCAATGCATTGATCCCATCAAAATGGAGATATTTTGCTCAACCACTGTTGCTGGATTGAAAGAGGTAACTACTAAGTAACTATTGCACCAATGAGTGGTGATATATTGAGTGATTGTGAATTTATGAGTGACTACTGATGTATGTGGTGGCTGACAGTGAGGGAGGGAGTTCAACAAATTTGTAAACTTGTTTCCAATAATTTGCAAGGCTTGGGGGCCTGATGAGTGATCTTTTTTTCCTGAAAGTAATTGTCCTTTCAAACTTAGTGAAATGTACCTGCAGGGTGCACTCCTTTTTTCTGGTAACTCAGAACAGACCAGCCACTTTAGTTACCAAACACAAATCTACACAAAATACTCTAGTTCTGTTTCTCTATTTGTTCTTCAACAGCAGTGTGCTTCACAGGTCTACCTTGCTCGGTTTGGGACTGCAATGGCGTTACTAGGAATCAAGAGGAGGAAGATGGAAGGACTCAGGGTGGGACTACCTCAACCGCTAGAAGGAGAGAGTTATCAACTTCAAAGAGTAACCATGATGATGGCAAAGAATATGAGGCCTAGTACTCACTCAGCTCTGTGAAATGTAGCGGGGTGCATTGATTTGGAAATGTTGCTGAATATGTGTTTGCTGCATTACTAGCTCAAACGTGAAACTCCTCTTATGTTATTGCTCTGCCTCTGAGCTTTCTTGGTACACTTCCGGCTCCTCATGAAGCTTACCTTGCTTCTTTTTGTCATTCTCCTTTATTCTATAATACAACCACTGTCTGTTTTTACCAATATTCAGGCCTTCTCCTAGTCCTTTCCTGCATGAGCAAAACTTAGGGAAAGCTCAAGACTCCAGCTTACCTACTGGACAGGTTCAGACAGGCACTCAAGAGTGACGTATATTCCAAGAAGAATGGAGATGCATCACCCAATTCGGGAATACAATTTCATTTTTCTTTTAACAATCATAATTTTTAGAACTGGATGGGTTAAATTCAATCTACTATAATTTGTTTATTTCAAAGCTAGAAGACATAACACTTATGATATACTATCTAGGGTTTCTCTGGGGCAGGATGACTGTTTACAATGCATTTAACTGAACTGTGTCATACTTATCCCTTGATTTTCTTCCACAACAGATTAATGATGGTGTGCTGCTCAGTACCCCAACAAATATTGTTGTGGTTTCTTTTGTGTAGTATTTGTCTTTGTCACACCTTTCCCTAAATCCCCTTTCCCATCCATTCATCGAGCCCCTAACCCTCTGTGTGATTTTTTGAGGTGTGTCCTAATTTTACCCTATAAGTGAATCACACACTTGCTGGGGTGGATGAGGTGAAAGTGACACCAACTCACTGCATGACCTTCTAAACTTCTATTACCTGAGCAATATTCCACACCTGCCCCATCAACATCATCATTCATGATTGTATGTGTGTTTTGTAAACGCTTAACCTGTTCCAACCACCCTTGAGTCTGAGCCCACTTCTCCTGACTCCATGATTGTATTTCCTAAGTTTAGTTTTATAGCTCCCCACCATTGCTCAGAAGAAATTGATATTCCTAGATTTTATTATCATATGGTCTTCTTTATTGTGTACCTAATGCTGTCATTGTGGTAGTCTGGTTCAGTCTTCCTACAGTTAGGATATATGACCCACTAACTCACTGTTTTCTTTCATTCTAGTTGACAGTGATAGAGAACCCTTTGATTCAGCCTGCAATTGGAGATCGCATAGGTTGGGGTTGCACCTTCTGTCTTCCCTGTTAGCACGCTAGCCTGATACTACTACTACCCTGACCTTCCCCTTAAGATGCCACTTTAGGAAAAACCCTGCAGTAAGAAGACTCCTGCACTTCATCTATTCAGGTAAGAGAAGAACTGTGGGTTGAAGTGAACTTGTTCAGTTAGTAATTAACTCCTACTGAAGAAGATGTCTGTGTGTAATAGGTTTTTGCAGGCCAAATAGGCAAGGGCAATCATCCACTAGTGGTCAATATATAGTTGCATAGGGCAATAGAGCAATGGTATAAGTATAATGACTTAACCTTTGATTAGCATATAAAAAAACAGGCTACACTAAAACAGTACAAAATAAAAACCAAAATAAAGATTTGAGGTTTAAATGAAGTAAAAAAATCCCCTTTATTTATTTATAAATAGAAAACTCTCCCTCTCCACCCACAAAAGTCCCAGCCCTCTCCCTGAACAAATAATAACCTTGTCCCCAAAAAGTCCAATGAAAATTCCAAAGTGCATCCCAAATCCCTCCCCACCGTCTCCACCCACAACAAGTTCCTCCCACCAAAACAAACAAAAATAAAAAAGGGCTTAAAAGAGGGCACTGTATATATTGGTCTGTAACTGGTTTAGGCTCTGCTCAACGCTGGCGAACCGGCTCTCCATGTGGTTTATCCACTGCAGGATGTGGTTGAGCAATGCCCTGTTGAAGCAGTAGGGTTCAGCAGGAGGTGCAGTCAGGGACCCTGACTGCTGGTGGTGGTGCCAGTAATATACTGGCCAGGAGGCTGGGTGCTGGCATGCTGCTCTGCTGAGTCTTGGGTCCAAGGCAGATGTTTCAGCCTCTTCCTCCTCCAGGATCACCAGCCAACAATATTTAGCCTGGATGTTTCCCAGCCTCTGCTGTCACAGATGGGCTGCTATCTCCTGCCAGGTTGGCGATGGTCGTCAAGCAGGAGTAGCTATAGCGAGAGAAAGGAGAATAAAAAAGACAAAGGCCCTCATTACAACATTGGCGGTAAAAGCAGCTTACCGCCGTGCAGAAGACCGCCAACACACCGCCGCGGAAATCTGCCACAGCTATTATGACCCACAGCACGGATTCCGCCAAAACTCAGACACCCACACAAGTCCGCCACACCAAATGTCAATGATAAACTGGTGAAAACAAAACCTCCACCGTCATGCCAACAGAAATACGCCCACACTATCACGACACACGAATCCACGCGGGCGGTCTTTCAACCGCGGTATTCCATTTGCGGTACACACGGCTGCGCTCAAAATACACACACACATACAAAACACAGCCACATTGGACAATTCAAAATACACACACCTGATACACATACACACACCACTCCCACACACCCAATACAATATAAAACATACACCCACATCACCCACAAACCCCTACGACCACAGTTGAGAAAGAAGCACAGAGAGAGACACCACCATCAACAATACTAGCATCCACAGGCACACCAGACCATCACCCACATAACTTCCACGCACCTCACACAACACCCCACTACATATCAGCACACTTATCACCACACACACCACCCCACACATCACCCACACCACCCCATGGCACGGCAAAGACACCCCAGGTTCTCGGAGGAGGAGCTCAGGGTCATGGTGGAGGAAATCGTCTGGGTAGAGCCACAGCTATTCGGATCACAGGTGCAGCACACCTCCATTGCAAGGAAGATGGAGCTATGGCGAAGAATAGTGGACAGGTTCAACGCAGTGGGACAGCACCCAAGAAATAGGGATGACATCAGGAAGAGGTGGAACGACCTACGGGGGAAGGTGCGTTCCGTGGTCTCAAGACACCACCTTGCGGTTCAGCGGACTGGCGGCGGACCCCCACCTCCTCCCCCACAACTAACAACATGGGAGGAGCAGGTCTTGGCGATCGCAGGAGTAGATAGCGGAGTGGACTCTGGTAAGTCAAATCTTAACTATTACATCCCCCACCCTACCTGCATGCCATCACATATCCCCACCCTCACCCTCACCCCATCACTCCTACTCCTCACAAATGTCCCAACATCACAAACCACACATCCCACCACCAAGCCTTGCATGCAACACCAAAGCATGGACACCCATCAGCAAAGCATGCCCACTGCACAAACCCATACACTCCCTAAACCATCATCACACAAGGTCCCACACAGGAATGCAAGCACTGGGGTACACAGTCACCCACCCATTGCACACCATGGCACACACAGATGTAATAAACATCCTTTATTACCCCTGCAGGACCCCTACCCAACGTCACCGGACAGGAGGGTCCACACATGTACACACCACCAACAGAAGAGGCCCACAGTGATGACAGCAGCTCTCTCCAACTGGATCTAGATGACCAGCCCGGCCCATCGGGGACCTCGGGACAGTCGGTTCCCATCACACAGTCACAGGCCACTACAGAGCTTCCCCCCTCTGGAAACACCAGAACAGCACCCACCCTGCGGGCCCATACCTCTGTCCCCAGGACACGTCAATCAGCAGTGTGTCCACCACTACAGGGAACCCAGGCTAACCCACCTCCCCTACAACAACAGGGACCTGGGGGCAGTGGCACACGGTCCAGGGGACGGAGGCCCAGGAACACAGGGGAACTGGGAGGGCTGCTGTGTGACAGGGGGAGGACAGGCCCAGGGAACCCACTCTCCACGAGGCCCTCTCCTCCATCATGGGAGCCTACCACCACTCCCAGGAGACAATGGCAACGGTACTGGCCAAGTTTCAGGAGACCGAGTGCCTGCAGGAGGAACAGTATTTGGGCTTCAGGGAGGAACTCATGTCCATCAATTGAAGGGTGCTGAAGGAAGTTCTCAACACCAGGAGGGACACTGTGGCACAACAAGGGGCCCCTGACACTAGCATGGACGATGAACTGCCCACCACCTCCGCCGGCGCTAGTGGACAGGAGGCACCGCCACAGGACCACCACACCAGCACCCCACCCCCTGCAGAGGGAGAACCACCCCGCAAACGGTCCCTGAGATCCAGGACAAAGACAGAGAACAATGCCAAGACCCCCGCCAAGAAATTAGACCACCCTGAATGTCATCCTTCTGTCCCACTTTGTCACCCTGTCCATCCTTAAACTGCCCCAGCTCCACTTCCTATGCCCATTTGGGCAATGCACCTGTGAGACTAATAGACTGGACTCTTCCACGGACATTCCTCCACCATCACCCCTCACCATTTTGCAACCCCCACCAATATTTTTCACTTAAATAAACACCCTTGAAGCACAAAACAATCTGGAGTCAGTCTGTGATTTCGGAATAGTGTATTAGCAATTACTGTGGCAAAAAGCTCTTTCAATTGTAATGTCAACATAAATATGTCACACAGCTCAAGTCCATGAGGAATCAAAGCAGATGTCACACAGTGGGACCCACATCTGTGAAATCGTAAGGGAAAGTGACAACTCAGTGACCATACACTGGGTGAAAATGACAGACAGTAGAGAGGTAGTAGTGTTAAAGTACATGTAGTAGGCAGGTTTGTATTCTTACCTGTGTCTCACTGGAAATATTGCAGGATCACGAGTCCCTGTTGTCCATGTCCTCTTCTTCTGCTTCGTCTTCACTGTCCACAGGCTCCACAGCTACAACAACACCGCCACCTGGACCATCCTCCTGCAGAAAAGGCACCTGTCGTCGCAAAGCTAAGTTGTGAAGCATACAGCAGGCTATGATGATCTGGCACATCTTCTTTGGTGAGTAGAATAGGGATCCACCTGTTATATGGAGGCACCTGAACCTGGCCTTCAGGAGGCCGAAGATCCGCTCGATTATCCGCCGTGTTCGCCTATGGGCCTCATTGTAGCGTTCCTCTGCCCTTGTCCTGGGATTCCTCACTGGGGTCAGTAGCCATGACAGGTTGGGGTAACCAGAGTCACCTGCAAATGGTGAGGGACAACTGTTAGACACACACTAACCTGTAGGGATAACCCCAGACAACCATTCCCACTGTCTTGCTTCCAGGTGCTCACCTAATAGCCACACAGGGTGCCTCTGGAGTTGACCGATCACATAAGGGATGCTGCTATTCTGCAGGATGTAGGCGTCATGCACTGAGCCAGGGAACTTGGCATTCACATGGGAGATGTACTAGTCTGCCAAACATACCATCTGCACATTCATCGAATGATAACTCTTCCGGTTTCTGTACACCTGTTCACTCCTGCGGGGGGTACCAAAGCCACATGTGTCCCATCAATGGCACCTATGATGTTGGGGATATGTCTCAGGGCATAGAAATCACCTTTCACTGTAGGCAAATCCTCAACCTGAGGGAAAACGATGTAGCTCCGCATGTGTTTCAGCAGGGCAGACAACACTCTGGACAACACGTTGGAAAACATAGGCTGGGACATCCCTGATGCTTTGGCCACTGTTGTTTGAAATGACCCACTTGCAAGGAAATGGAGCACTGACAGCACCTGCACTTGAGGGGGGATTCCTGTGGGATGGCGGATAGCTGACATCAGGTCTGGCTCCAGCTGGGTACACAGTTCCTGGATTGTGGCACAGTCAAGCCTGTATGTGATGATCACATGTCTTTCCTCCATTGTCAACAGGTCCACCAGCGGTCTGTACACCGGAGGATGCCACCATCTCCTCACATGTCCCAGCGGACGGTGCCTATGAAGGACAACAGTGAGCACAGAGTCAAACAACTCAGAGGTACGTACCCACAGCTTACACAAAACACGAATCCTAATCCAAAAAGTGGCCTGTATGTGTGCTGAGTCTAGGCCTAGGTATGTGTGATGCAGTTAAAAATGAAGCCATGTGGGCCCCTGAAATGGCGGCTGCCTGACCTCTAAAGTGGGACAATGGGATGTGAGGTAACTGCGCTGGCGTTGTACATCGTCGTGGTAGGCGGTCGAAGCCCGTGGCGCAATGCTGCATTGGTTAACATTGGACTCTATGGGTCCCAGGAGCCAATGACGATGTACGCTGGCGGTGACGGTATGCACCGCCGCGGACGTGACCGCCATTTTCTATCCGTTCAATCACTCGATACCTGATCTTCGACAGGAGAGGACCTACACTGCAAGTGCTGCTGTGACCTCGGTCTGGAAGAGACAATGGCTCGAGTGTCTGGGGAAAGGGCCCCTGCCTTCACATCGGAGGAGTTGGAGAAACTAGTGGACGGGGTCCTCCCCCAGTACACGCTACTCTACGGTCCTCCAGACAAACAGGTAAGTACACTGGGAGCATGCTGTATGGGCTATGCCTGTGTGGAGTGAGGTGGATGTAAGAGGGGGGGGAGATTGCGGCGTGCATGAAACGACGGTGAGTGCATGTGCCACATGGCAAGGGTAGGGATGGGGGCCAATGACTGTGACAGTGCAGTTGGTAATAAGTTTCTCTTCCCCCTGTACATTTCATGTAGGTCAGCGCCCACCAGAAAAAAGATATTTGGCGTGCTATCACCAAGGACGTCCGGACCCTGGGCGTCTACCACAGACGGAGCACCCACTGCCGGAAAAGATCGGAGGACATTCGGCGCTGGAGCAAGAAGATGGCGGAGGCTCAGGTGGGGATGGCCTCCCAACGTGGGAGGGGTGCCCGTCGCACCATGACCCCCCTGATGTTCAGGATCCTGGCGGTCGCATACCCGGAGTTGGATGGGCGCTTGAGGGCATCACAGCAGTCACAAGGGGGTGAGTACACTCTCATCCTGCTGATTTTGCGCGCAGTGGAGGTGTCTGGGTGGGGGAGGTGGGCTGTGGGTTTCCCTAGGCCAGGGCGAGTTTAGTAGGCAAGGTCCCTGCGTAAGGCAGGCCATGTGGCACCCCACCCCACCTCTGTAGAGTGCCAAGTACACCTAGTCATGCCCCTGTGTCATCCATGTGTGCAGATATCGTCCATAGCCTTGTAGGCCATTTCACAGGGATTGAACAGTGGAGCCCAAGAGCGCGGCGTAGTGCCGGGGGCTTCTGTGTCTGTCGTGTCCGCCAACGGTAGCGGTAATGCATGCACTGAACATGTCTTTCTTCTGTCGCCCCCCCTTTTTGTGGTCTCTCTGTTCTTGTGTGCATTAGCCTCATCAGGCGGAGGAGCAGTGGCACCGGAGCACGAGGGAGCTGCATCCCACATGGCCCTGGAGGGTGACACTAAGGACTCGGAGTTCACTAGTGGGATGGTGGGCGAGGGGAGCTCCACGGCAGGGACAGGAGCTGACACCAGCGACACGGACTCGTCCTCCGATGGGAGCTCCCTTGTGCTGGTGGCAACATCTGTGCCCCCCGCATCTACAGGTACAGGCGCCACCCCCCCTACCAGCACCGCCCTCCCAGCAGCCCCTCAGCCTTTGCCCCGTGCCCGCTCACCCAGGAGGTTAGGCATCACCTTCACTCCAGGCACCTCAGCCCCTGCCCCAGTCATCCCTGCTGCCCTCAGTGAGGAGGCCATTGACCTCCTCAGGTCCCTCACTGTTGGGCAGTTTACCATTTTGAATGCCATCCAGGGTGTAGAAAGGCAGTTGCAACAAACAAATGCATTCCTGGAGGGCATTCATTCTGGTCAGGCGGCCCTTCAGTGAGCTTTTCAGACTCTGGCCTCAGCACTGATGGCAGCCATTGTCCCCGTTTCTAGCCTCCCCCCTCCAACTTCCTCCACCCAGACCCAATCCCCTGTACCCCAGCCTATCCCAAGCACACCTTCAGACCAGCATGCACACATGTCAAAACACAAGGGAAGCTCAGGCAAACATAAGTACCACACATCCCACAGGTACTCACGCAAACTTCACACACATGCAGACACACCACCATCCACTGCCTCCACTGTGTCCCCCTCCTCCTCATCTCCCTCCTCCCTCCCAGTCTCATCTACACTCACACCTGCATGCACTACATCTACAGCCACTACTGCCATCACCAGCACACACACCACCACACCCCGCTCACGTGCAGTCACCACCCCCACTACCATTCACACGTCCCCTGTGTCCTCTCCCAGTGTGTCTGTGACACCACCTCCCAAGATACACAAACGCAGGCACACACCAACCCAACAGCCATCCACCTCACGACAGCCTCCAGGCAATGCACCTTCACCCAAAGTCACCAAACGAACACCTCCTACAACCACAACCTCTGCCTCCACTCCCAAACCCCCTCCAGCTCCCCGTCCCAGTATCTCCAAAAAACGTTTCCTGTCCAACCTTGACCTCTTTCCCACACCTCCCCCACCCCGTCCGTCTCCTAGGGCCCGACTCTCCAGGTCCCAACCTATCACCTCCGCCACAACATCTCCGGGACCAGTGGTGCCTGTAGTCACCGGAATCTGGAGTGCACCGGCCACCAGGGCAGCCAGTGTGGCACGGAGCCACAGCACAGATAGTCCCCCACCTGTCAAGCATCAAAAGTTGGCCAGTGCCCGGTGGGAGAGAGGGAAGACTTCAGCCACCAAAGCCGCTCCCAGGGGTCCCGTGGGAGTGTGGAGTCAGCTGCGACACCTTCCAAGGTGGGGAAGGGCCACAGGAAACCTGGCAAGTCTGGGAAGAGCAGCACAGCGGAGAAGACCGCCATCATCCCCGCTGCCCAGGAGGCCACCGCCAGTACCTGCCCTGCTGCCCAGGAGGCCACCGCCATCATCCCCGCTGCCCAAGAGGCCACCGCCATCATCTCCGCTGCCTAAGAGGCCACCACCATCATCCCCGCCGCCCAAGAGGCCACCGCCATCATCCCCCCTGCCCAGGAGACCACCGCAAGCACCTGCCCTGCTGCCCAAGAGGCCACCGCCAGCACCTGCCCTGCTGCCCAGGAGGCCACCGCCATCATCCCCGCTGCCCAAGAGACCACGCCATCATCCCCGCTGCCCAGGAGGCCACCGCCATCATCCCCGCTGCCCAGGAGGCCACCACCAGCACAAGCCCCGCTGGGCTAGAGAGGACTGCCAGCACAAGCCCCACTGAGCTAGAGAGGACTGCTGCCAGCACAAGCCCCGCTGGGCTAGAAAGGACTGCCAGCACAAGCCCCGCTGGGCTAGAGCGGACTGCCAGCACAAGCCCAGCTGGGCTAGAGAGGACCGCCAGCACAAGCCCCGCTGGACTAGAGAGAACTGCCAGCACAAGCCCTGCTGGGACAGAGAGGACCGCCAGCACAAGCCCCGTTGGGACAGAGAGAACCGCCAGCACAAGCCCCGCTGGGCTAGAGAGGACTGCCAGGACAAGCCCCGCTGGGCTAGAGAGGACTGCCAGCACAAGCCCCGCTGGGCTAGAGAGGACTGCCAGCACAAGCCCCGCTGGGCTAGAGAGGACTGCCAGCACAAGCCCCGCTGGGACAGAGAGGACCGCCAGCACAAGCCCCGCTGGGACAGAGAGGACCGCCAGCAGCTGAATCACTGCAAAGGAGCCCGCCGCCTCAAGCACCGCTGAACAGGGCACCGCCGCTCCAAGCACCGCTGAACAGGGCACCGCCGCTCCAAGCACCGCTGAACAGGGCACCGCCGCTACAAGCACCGCTGAACAGGGCACCGCCACCTCATGCGCCGCTGAACAGGGCACCACCGCCTCAAGCACCGCTGAACAGGGCACCGCCGCCTCAAGCACCGCTGAACAGGGCACCGCCGCCTCAAGCACCGCTGAACAGGGCACCGCCGCCTCATGCACCGCTTAACATGGCACCACCACCTCAAGCACCGCTGAACTGGGCACCGCCGCCTCAAGCACCGCTGAACAGGGCACTGCCGCTACAAGCACCGCTGAACAGGGCACCGCCGGCTCATGCACCACTGAACAGGGCACCACCGCCTCAAGCACCGCTGAACAGGGCACCACCACCTCAAGCACTGCTGAACAGGGCACCGCCGCCTCAAGCACCGTTGAACAGGGCACCGCCGCCTCAAGCACCGCTGAACAGGGCACCGCCGCTACAAGCACCACTGAACAGGGCACCGCCGCCTCATGCACCGCTGAACAGGGCACTGCCACCTCAAGCACCGCTGAAAAAGGCACTGCTGCCTCATGCATCACTGAACAGGGCACCGCCGCCTCAAGTACCGCTGAACAGGGCACCACCGCCTCAAGCACCACTGAACAGGACACCGCCGCCTCATGCACCGCTGAACAGGGCACCGCCGCCACAAGCACCGCTGGCCCATGAGCGCCAAGGGTACTGACGCTACTGAGTCCGTCACGAGCAGGATGAAGCACTATGGGCACAGAGCCCCCCCCAGAAACAGTGGAGAGATACATCCACTACCTCTGTCCTTAGCAGGATGAAGCACTCTAGGCACCATGCCCCCTCCAGAACCAGTGGAGAGGTACATCCACTACCTCTGTCCTTAGCAGGATGAAGCACTTTAGGCACCATGCCCCCTCCAGAACCAGTGGAGAGATACATCCACTGCCTCTGTCCTTAGCAGGATGAAGCACTCTGTGCACCCTGCCCCCCCCAGAACCAGTGGAGAGATACATCCGCTACCTCTGTCCTTAGCAGGATGAAGCACTCTAGGCACCATGCCCACTCCAGAACCAGTGGAGAGATACATCCACTACCTCTGTCCTTGGCAGGATGAAGCACTTTGGGCACCATGCCCCCTCCAGAACGAGTGGAGACTGTCATCTACTACCTCTGTCCTTAGCAGGATGAAGCACTCTAGGCACCATACCCCCTCCAGAACCAGTGGAGAGATACATCCACTACCTCTGTCCTTGGCAGGATGAAGCACTCTGGGCACCATGCCCCCTCCAGAACCAGTGGAGACTGTCATCCACTTGAGAGACTGTGGCTTTGCACTCCACAGGATGGCACAGTGGGCAACCCACCCACTGTATAGACTTGAGAGACTGTGGCTTTGCACTCCCCAGGGTTGAACAGTGGGCAAACCACCCACTGGAGAGACTTGAGAGACTGTGGCTTTGCACTCCCCAGGATTGAACAGTGGGCAAACCACCAACTGTAGAGACTTGAGAGACTGTGGCTTTGCACTCCCCAGGATTTAACAGTGGGCAAACCACCCACTGTAGAGACTTGAGAGACTGTGGCTTTGCACTCCCCAGAATTGAATAGTGGGCATGTGGTCCCCTCATGGATTTGGCGTCGTGCACTCAACCGGCTGAGGTGCCCCCCCTTTCTCTCCCCCTAAGGTGCCTGTTTTCTTGCTCTCTAATGCCCCTGCAGTGTTCTCTCCGTCATGGTCGGGGATCTTGTGTGGGCCTCACACATATCATGTGGGCCCAGTGTTCCACGGACTTCATTGGAGCACTACCTGGACTACTAAGCTTGGTGTATATTTTGTTTATGGTGTATATATATATTTGTGCGTACTTGATTTTAATATATTACAATGGTTACATTAATTTCCTTTCGTCTTTGCATTCTTCCAGGGGGTTTGGGGGGTGTAACTATAATGTATAAATATGTATTAGTGTGTGTGTTGTAGTGGGTGAGGGTGGGGGTGGGGGTGTTGCGTGTGTGTGTCCCTGTTTTTTCCCTCACCTGTGTCGGAGGTGCAGTACTCACCGTTGTCTTCGCCGCCGGCGTTCATGCTCCTGGTAGAGGAGCAAGAAGATAAGAGCTGGCAGGATGTGCAGCTTGGGTTCCACGGCGTCCGAATTCCTCATGGGGTGTATAGAGGTGAGCGTTTTCCCTTCGAAGTCCGGTTTCTGCCGTGTTTTTGTCCGCGGTGAATCCGCCCCGGAAAAGGTGGCGGATTGGTAGGTTGTGATACTGTGGGCGGTACTTTGTCTTCCGCCTGTCTGTTGGCGGTGACCGCCGTGCTGTTTGTCTGTACCGCCGTGGCGGTCGGAGTGTTAAAGTGGCTGTCTTTGTTGGCGGTTTCCGCCACGGTTGTAATTCCAATTTTTTTACCCCCGGCCTGTTGGCGGTCTTAACACCGTCCGCCAGGGTTGTAATGACCACCAAAATGTAAACAATGCTCTGAACAAACACTTCTTCAAAAGATAGGTAGTAGGTGGCACAGTAGAACTACATTGCTGGTCCCCTAGGGATGTTGGCATTTGATGTGATTATGATTAGGGGAGTGACAGGGTCATTTGTTATTTGCTTACCTACACATGCCTCAGATAAAAAGCACTAAGTTTCTGATAGGACATAATTAAGCCAGAACAAGACCAGATAAAAAAAGCAGTGATTTCATTTTTTTTCCCTAGTAACTAAATGGACACATTTAGTAAAAAAAAAAAAAAAAATTACCTCTAATTTTTTATGAGTAAGGCATTATGCACTACAAGTTGCCAAATATTTGGAGGCATGCTAGCCAGCACTTCGAGTACTTTGCTACTGTCTGCAACTGGGACAGCTTTAGCAGACAATTATCTTTCTTTTATTCCATTGGCCCTGCTCTTTCCCAAATGCCTTTCACTTAGTTTCTACCCTGACTCCAAAGAGGATAAATAAATAAGGTATGTCACACATGTCATGTATAAAATGTGAATATAGTTATCCTGTCTACCATAAGTAGACGTGGAGAAAATGATGCACTTCACTGCAGGGAAAGGAATAGGCAATATAGATTGTATTTGGCACAGCGTATCTCTTACGTCAAACTTGAAATCAAATCGGGCACTTACTAGTCCCACTTTACTCACTGGCCTCGTCCACCATTAGCCATCAATTTTAGCATACATTATGTATGCTTTTGATGAGTTGCAGATAGAAGAGGCCATAAGTAACCCAACCATCGCAGTAGCTGTAATGCAGGGGGTGGGGGGCTCACAAATCTAATCACGAAAACACCCTTGTAAGGAAGTAATTGTCAATAAGCAAGCAATGTGACTTAGCATCGCCCATCTTTGCCACCACGTCTCTCCCTGCTCCATCTGCTCCTGTAGCAGTGGAACTTAAGCCAGCTTCACTGGCTGCACTGGTGGGTGTGGCTAGAAAAACCAATATACAGTTTTAAGATGCCAGGTACACCCCCTTCTTAATTTTTTTAATCACACATATGCAACCGCAATACATTGTTACAGTTCAATTAGCACTGCAATATCTTCTATCATAAATATCACTCTGGGCATTTTGTTGGAATGCTATAAAAGCCAAGTAGACACGCCTACCAAAAACATTGTGTAATGAAGGGGAAGAACTATAGCCTATAAATGATGATGACTCAGAATCATTGAGGCACAGAGAAGAGGTGGAATACAAAATGGTCAATGAGAGACAGAAAAAAAAGAAAATGCAGGAATAACAGGAATTAAACAAAACTTGGATAGGGGAGTTGGAAAAAAGGGAGACATTATAAAAAAGTAAATAAGGCAACATTGAAAGTAGTATAGCAGTGGGGAGAGGTAAAAGGAAGTAAATAATAATAATATGAAATAATATGACTTACTGGGAAGAGCAGAGCTATCAGCAGAGGTGCTTTTGATTGGCGCATCCCCAGTCCCTGCCGGACCTGCTGGTGTAGTGTCCCCTTTCTTGCCCTTGGGTGGTGGTGTAATAAATAACGAAGATTAAAAAAATATATATTAGTGGTACCATTAGTCTCCACAAAATTATTATATAAGAGGCAAATGCAATAACATTCTAATTAAATCAGATCACCTATGATACTAGTATGATCAACTATCATTGAGTTGGCTATACACCTAAAATCCCTATTCCAAATTTCCTTAACAAAAAATACATTTGGAACTAATGCAGTGCAATGAATGATCTTTCATTCTATTCTCATTTCTCAACTCCCTTGATGGACCAACTCAGCCTCCCTTTTTTGTAATGCATGCATTCTTGCATCACTGTGAAATTGCTTGGGACTGTCCGAGCTACATAAAGTCACAGAGAACGCTGAATCACTGATATCACTAATTCACTATGGAGGTAGGTTGCAATCTTCTTAAATAATCAGCCAAAGTAAGTGTCTACGAGCACGATGATGTAGCGCCCAGCACCTACCTAACTGAACCACATAATAAATAATATTCTTAGCGTAATCTAAATGCAACATACCTCTGAGTGGAAGACAGGAATCTCAACTCCCAGCAGGTTCTGCTCGCAGTCGATTATATCCGCCCAGCGGTGCATCAGCTGCTGAATGGTGCACTGGACCTGGGTGATGGTCCTGACACACCGGCGCACCGTATCCGAATGCAGCAGACGCTACCGCAGGTGGTAGTCGCTCCCAGGCCTGCTGCTAGCATGGAGGGATGCTGGTGATGCACATTTAAAATCAGTGCTGCCACCGCCTCATCGCTAAATATGGGCTGAGGCTGCACTCCTTGACTGCAATGCCACCTACAAGGTAAGCAGCCGCTGTTCCCTTGCTCTGCCATCCTGCTGCATGGGGTAGGGTGAAGAAGAGAAGAAAAGAAACAGTAGGAGAAGGAAGGAAGAAATAGGGAAAAAATAAACAAAAATACAAAAAGTCACAAAAAACTAAAAATTTTAAAAAATTAAGATTAAAATAACAATAAATAAAAAATAGGGGTAGATTCAGTATAAGGGTGGAGGATTGAAAAGATTGATGAGGACGGAAAAAGTAGGCCCATCACCACTAACAGAGTGAAAAACAAGATGGCCACGCCCGTGTGAACTGCATGGTGCCATTCACGTGCGCTTTTGAATGTCAATGCGTTCGGTTTGACATCAAATGCAACGTGAATAGGTACAATGGAGAAGTTTGCCCACTCGAGGAACTCCAAATAGGGCGATGGAGTTTTTTTCCAACTTTGCAGAGTTCTGCGAGGCGCGCCTCTGCACACTCCGCCCAGGCCTACATAAAACCATTGAAATGTATTGGTTATGGTTTAATGCACACAGCACATTGCTTAACTCACCCTTTAATGTTTTTCCCCCTGCACAGATTTTAGAATTGCTGTGCCAGGCGTCAGAACCCCTGTCAAAGGACCACAGGGCAAGCAGGAGCAACAGGGCCCAGCTGGGGAGGTTGAAGTCTTTTACAACTGATGTCCCAGAGGCCCAACCTACTATTGGTAAATAAGTACTACCTTGCCCAGCACCTTGCCCAGCCCTTGACTCCCAGAGGCAGCACAGGTCGAGAAGCCAAGGGCTGTTCAGGAGAAAGAAATTATAGGCAAACATAAACTCATTACTCAGCACACACACAGTAGTCACAATACGAAAACCGTACAATCAAATACTAGCTTTTATGATAAAAGGGGTATTTAACGTGAAGACACATTTTCAACAACACTAAGGCGGTCATTCTGACCCTGGCGGTCAAAGACCGCCAGGGCGGAGGACCGCGGGAGCACCGCCGACAGGCCGGCGGTGCTCCAATGGGGATTCCGACCGCGGCGGTAAAGCCGCGGTCGGACCGGCACCACTGGCGGGCTCCCGCCAGTGTACCGCCGCCCCATTGAATCCTCCACGGCGGCGCAGCTTGCTGCACCGCCGCGGGGATTCCGACCCCCCCTACCGCCATCCAGATCCCGGCGGTCCGACCGCCGGGATCCGGATGGCGGTAGGGGGGGTCGCGGGGCCCCTGGGGGCCCCTGCAGTGCCCATGCCACTGGCATGGGCATTGCAGGGGCCCCCGTAAGAGGGCCCCTACATGTATTTCACTGTCTGCTGCGCAGACAGTGAAATACGCGACGGGTGCAACTGCACCCGTCGCACAGCTTCCACTCCGCCGGCTCGATTCCGAGCCGGCTTCATCGTGGAAGCCTCTTTCCCGCGGGGCTGGCGGGCGGTCTGAAGGCGACCGCCCGCCAGCCCAGCGGGAAAGTCAGAATTACCGCCGCGGTCTTTCGACCGCGGAACGGTAACCTGACGGCGGGACTTTGGCGGGCGGCCTCCGCCGCCCGCCAAGGTCAGAATGACCGCCTAAATAATCCACACAGAACTCTTAAGGTCAGCATGCTAGTGTTATCCATGGCAGGATCCTCAAGTCCTTTTGTCCTTTCTAATAAGTTTGGTTATTCTCCATTCGAACAAAGAAAGCAACACCTAGATGCGGCCCACGATAATCCCACGCCCCCTATTGTCTATGCTTTCCCTTAACAGTGCAAGAGTGCCTCAGATGTAACTTTGTGCAAGTCTACAGCGCCCCAGCGGACAAGAAGAATCTTACCTGGCAATGAGTTATCCGGGGTGACCAAGGTACTCCTTCAAGATCTCTGGTCTCCAATCTCCAAGGGTTTTGCAACTTCAGTCCGAGACGTCCATTGTTGATGTTGAACATCCTCTTGTGGTTCCGGCAACAACCTGTAAGTATGCACTACTATAATCTTGGCACACAAACCAGGGCAATGACCCTGTCTCTGCATGGACCCGTCCATGCACAAGAATCACCCACTAAAGCACTCCCACAGGCAACAGCCTGCACTTCACAGTGACCCCCTGCTGGCACATGGGTTCACTGACCAAAGCACTCTTGTGAGTGACAGCCCACACTTCATAGTGGCCTTCTCTTGACACACAGGGTCACTGACTACAGCGCTCCAGTGGCTGAAGGCCCCTACTTCACAGCATCACCCTCTTGGCACAAGTGGTCAGTGACTACGGTGCTTACACACCACGCAACACAATAGCTTCTATGGATCAGCCCATTCATGCAATGTTCCCAAAACCATCATAAATCTCATACTTCACTTGCAGGGACACACTCAACAGGATCTCTACTGGTCACTCTCCTCCTCCTCAAAGTTCTTTCTGGTTTTGGCTGGCAGGCAGACAGACTCTAGTGGGCTTATTTACAACCGTCTTGCGCCGCCGGTGCATCACTTTATGTGATGCACCAGTGGTGCAGGCTGCAGGCCCATATCTACAAGGCAGGCCAAAGCCACTTTGCATGGCTTTTCATGGCCTTGCAGATATGGAGTAAGGCAATGCAGCGCCTTGCAAATATGGAGTAAGGCAATGCTGTGCTAGTCGCTGCATTACCTTACTTTGTGCCAGGGAGGCATTTCCGTAGGTGTTGCATGGGTGTTCCCATATGACACCCATGGAATTAGATTCATTCTCAGATTTACAAGGTTTGTAAACCTGGAAATGTTTCAAAAGCCTACTCCACCCCAGGGGTGGCACAACAGGAAGTAATATCTTTATTTCTCCCCATTTGTTCCTGGCATAATTGTTTTTGTGCAGGAAGGCATTACTTCCTGCACAAAAACAATCATCCCCACATTGACATTGCACCCTTGCACAATATGTGCACCAACACAGGGGAGGACAGAAATGAGATGTATTTTGTAGATACAGCACATTCCTGCCTATTTGTTTTGACACAGGGCAATGTTGCAAGAACGCCACAAAGGTGTAAATGAGCCCCTAAGTGCTCTCCTGTTCAAAGGGTACTGTGATCTTGGTAGACAGGCAGACTCTAGGTGCTTCATCTCCTCACAGGAGGCTCTGGTCTAGGCAGGTAGGTAAAAGACGGATGCTCCACGATCATGGCAAGTGATTCTGACTTCCTGGGTGGTGTCCTCTCATGCAGCAGCAAGACTGGCAGACCTTGCGCCCACCAGCAATGGCTATAGCAGTAAGATGTCTTGATCATCCCACATCGTATGAGACAGTGCATTTTGACAACGGATGATCTTATGCTTGGACCTTTTATAGTCCATTTGTGTTGGGGATATCATTCTCTTTGAAGTGCTCTTTCGCTAGCACTTCCTTTTGTCAAAAAAGACATTCTAATACAACAAGAGTCACTCCACTTCACAATGACCCACTACACAGGCCAAGGGTGTAACCAGGGGACCACACCTGGCTGTCACCCTCCATAGAAATATGATCCATAAAGGTTCAAAGGATGAAGCATTCCTCTCAGTCAGATTCCCTGGCAGTGCCAGCCTTATCAGTCCCACCATCTCCCTGACAATGAGCAAAAATCCCACTGACTAGTAACTCTTTCTGAAATCAAAGAGACCTTTGATGTACACAGTGATACTCTTCAGTGTGTGTGACCCTCTCCAACCCTCAGAAATGTAAACAAAACAAATCTTCTGTCTGGCGGTTGCAATATTCAGCTCTCCAGTGATGCAAGTCCTGTCCTGTGCTTCCAAAATGGACCTCCATGTTATGTATCATCCGCAAACACGCATATGCAACCCAGCATGGACATGCAAGTATCAAGCACTGTCCCAGCAAGCACACACAAGTATCATATACTGTCTAGCACTGTACCCCATTCTATGTAGGCAAACAGTGAATTAAGTACTCAGTCATGCATCTTTACATGAATGAGCCAGTAGGCTCCACTGCAGTGACAAAAGGAAAACAAGTCCTGTTCACATTACTGATTTTACAGAACACAAAATGAGTATGTTGCCACTTAAGTGCTCATGCCACTTAAGTCCAGGTAGGGGCAGTAGCCATCTACCTTCAAGTGAATAGTGCTTTGTGTGACCCTCCTGGTCTAAGGAGGCCACATTACTGAGAGACAGGCCCAGGCCACGGTGTACATGCATGATCTGTGTTTGTCAATAGTGAGAAAAATAATTATTAATTGGAGAGAATGTGTGTGAGAAAGTCATCCTTTTAGCATGTTGTAGGAAGCTGGCTCTCTAAGTGCAGAGAGTCCACTGGATCTCCAAATGGTTTGCAGAGGCAAAAGTAGATAGGTCTAATGCTCTATTTTGGGGTAGTGTGGGTGAATAGTTAGGCTTATCAGAGGGTACTGCTAGGCATTTGTTGTACTCACAGAGGCAATAAATGAGACACTCACTCAAATAATAAATACTAGACCAATTTAGAGAAATAAGCAATTTTGATATATATTTCAATCCCAAAAAATTCGTAATCAAGTAAGTTGGCTGTTAGACTTTTCATCCTTGGCGTGGTCTCCATTAACTTTTTGCCTCTGGTTCCCAGGTTGTTGATGTGTGCTGGGCTCTGATTTTGCTGTTTTTGTTACTCTGGGCACTTTCCCACTGCTAACCAGTGCTAAAGTGCAAGTGCTCCTTTACAAAATGTGTATGTAATTGGATAATCCATGATAAGCATATTTGATTTATTAGTAAGTCCCTAGAGGTGCCCAGTGCCTGTAAATCAAATGCTACTAGTAGGCCTGCAGCCACCCACATAAGTAGCTCTGTAATCATGTCTCAGACCTGCCACTGCAGTGTCTGTGTGTGCAGTTTTAACTGTAAATTCAACTTGGCAAGTGTACCCACTTGCCAGGCCTAAACCTTCATTTTTCTTACATGTAAGACACCCCTAAGGTAGGCCCTAGGTAGCCCCAAGGGCAGGGTGCAGTGTATGGTTAAGGTAGGACATATAGTAATATGTTTTAAATGTCCTGACAGTGAAATATTGCTAAATTTGTTTTTCACTGTTGCAAGGCCTGTCCCTCTCATAGGTTAACATGGGGGCTACCTTTAAATCTGATTAAAGTGTAGATTCCCTTTGGGAGCAAATGGACATGTGGAGTTTGGGGTCTCTGAGCTCACAATTTAAAAATACATCTTTTAGTAAAGTTGATTTTAAGTTTGTGTGTTTGAAAATGCCACTTTTAGAAAGTGAGCATTTTCTTGCTTATACCATTTCTGTGACTCTGCCTGTTTTTGGATTCCCTGTCTGGGTCAGTTTGACAGTTGGGCTGGTTGCACCTCACACCAGACAGTGACACAAAGGGAGCTGGGGTGTAGCGTGCATATCCTGATGAGCCATCCGTGGTAGGAGGGAGGGGAAGAGTGGTCACTCACACCTGAAAGGGCTGTGCCTGCCCTCACACAATGGAGTCTCCAACCCCCTGGTGAGTGTCTGTGGCCTGGCCTGGGCAAGGCAGGATTTTACATTCAAGAGAGACTTTGCTTTGAAGTAGGCCTAATTCAAAGGAGAAATTTGGTATAAGAAGGGCACCCAAAACCACAGATTTTAGAACACTTCTGAAAGCCAAGAGGAACCTCTGCCTGGAGAAGATCTGAAGAGCTGAGGAAGAAGAGCTGCCCTGCCTGTGACTGTGCTTTGTGGAGCTTTCCTGCAGTTGCTGCTTCTGCCTGTGCAAGAGGACGAAGACTGGACTTTGTGTGCCTTCCATCTTGTGAAGATCTCCAAGGGCTTGATTTAGAGCTTGCCTCCTGTTGTTTGAAGTCTCAGGTACAGAAAAGACTTCTCTCTACCAGCACTTGGAGTCTCTGGAAAGACTCCTGCTCTGCCCTGTGGTGCCCATCCAGTTCCTGGGACCCTGCAAGGAGAAGCCAGCAGCCTAAGAGGACGAAATCCACGCACAGAATGCTGTGCGGGGAAAAGATCGACGCAAGTCCAATCTGCGGCTGGGAAACAGACACGCCGCCGGCTTCCCGGCGGAAAATCGACGCTCGCCTGTAGTGCGACTGAAGAATTGACGCACGGAGCTGGAGAAATGACGTGCAGCATCGCTTACAGAAGCTGGTGAGATCGCAACCCACGCTGAGTGGTTTTCGGATCATCGTGCGGCTGGATTTCCGACGCAAACAAGGCTGGGTGTGTAAAAACAAAGCAAGGCCTGGCCGGACCTGAGAGTGCTGACCGGATCGATGCATTGCTCTCCTGCTGAGAGAAGAAACGACGCGCCCGACCCGACGAAAGGAGAAATGACACAAGGTCTCGCTCGTGAGTGGAATAGATGCATCGCAAGCCCTTTTTGACGCACACTCGACCGTGCGGGGTTATTTTTAATGCACCCAAGGTACATTGTCACGCTAACAGTGTTAGTGTGTGTTTGAAACTACATAAAGACTCTTTTTGCTTTTTAATTGATAACTTGACTTGTGTATTGTGGATTTTTGTCGTTTTGGTCTTGTTTTGTTTAGATAAATATTCTCTATTTTTCTAAACCTGTGTGGTGTCATTTTGTAGTGCTTTCATTAAGTTACCGTGTGTGTTGGTACAAATACTTTACACCTAGCACTGTGAAGTTAAGCCTACTGCTCGTGCCAAGCTACCAAGGGGGGAAGCAGGGGTTAGCTGAGGGTGATTCTCTTTTACCCTGACTAGAGTGAGGGTCCTTGCTTGGAAAGGGGGTAACCTGACTGCCAACGGAAGACCCCATTTCTAACATTGACTTTTAAGCATAAATACTTTGCAGTTTCAAAAATTGTCACTTTGTGCAATATTTAGAGTTCACACTGGACTTGGACTTTGGACAGCTGAGGAACTACATTGGCACCGTTGGTTGGCTTCATTCATGGCTTTTGCTCTTTCAATGCTTGCTGAGAATGCAGCACACAAGGAAAAAGCAAAAACAAGGCGTAATAAAAGTATTCCTCCTTGTTACGCCATGCTAACACCACCGCTAGGGTGGCATTAGTTTTTGGCGCTGTCGTAGATTTACAAAACACCCATTGCACACCTTCCTGCACATAAACAATCATCCATGGCATTTTGCCCCTTCTATGTATGCTGGAAAATGCAGCTCATATAGAAAAAGCAAAACATGAGGAAGAATAAAAGCATTACTCCTTGTTTTGCCATGATAACGCCACCCCTGGGGTCATGTTAGTTTTTGGCGCTGCCACAGATTTAGGATTTCTCATCAATCTGGGACAGCCTCAAAAGAATTGGGTATTGCAGTGGAACGCCTACTGTAACACCTATTGCACAACCTACTGACACAGAAAACTGTGTCGGAGGGGCCCTTATTTACAAGGAGACCTAATGCCACAAAAAATAGCATTACATCTCCTTGTAAATATGGAGTAGTGTTTAGCGCCCCCGGAGTGTCACAAAAAGTGATAATTTGGTGTCACTAAAGGCTTTTAAATCTGCCCCTAAATGTGTCACGAAAGGACACAAAAGGTTGGTAATGATAAATCCAACAACTTGCCACGGTTACATTTATCATACCTAATACAGAAAAGAAGTTATAAGACTTTCTTTTCTGTAAGCCAAAATCCATCCTGCTAGCCTCTTCTGATTGCTTAGCCATAACAGAATTAAACAGGCTGCAATGGTGAGGTTATAAGTGGCCTACAATGAGCAGAGGTTATCTGATGCAAGGATTTCTGCAGCTGCAGAGGCCAGGTAAGGAAGGGGGCTGGGTAAATCAAACTGGGCTTCAAAGAAAGCAGGACAGAAAGGAATGCCATCCAGACCTACGCTCTCACTCTACCCCTCACAGACCAGTGGTGCCTGTAGTCACCGGAATCTGGAGTGCACCGGCCACCAGGGCAGCCAGTGTGGCACGGAGCCACAGCACAGATAGTCCCCCACCTGTCAAGCATCACAAGTTGGCCAGTGCCCGGTGGGAGAGGGGGAAGACTTCAGCCACCAAAGCCGCTCCCAGGGGTCCCGTGGGAGTGTGGAGTCAGCTGCGACACCTTCAAGGTGGGGAAGGGCCACAGGAAACCTGGCAAGTCTGGGAAGAGCAGCACAGCGGAGAAGACCGCCATCATCCCCGCTGCCCAGGAGGCCACCGCCAGTACCTGCCCTGCTGCCCAGGAGGCCACCGCCATCATCCCCGCTGCCCAAGAGGCCACCGCCATCATCTCCGCTGCCTAAGAGGCCACCACCATCATCCCCGCCACCCAAGAGGCCACGCCATCATCCCCCCTGCCCAGGAGGCCACCGCCAGCACCTGCCCTGCTGCCCAAGAGGCCACCACCAGCACCTGCCCTGCTGCCCAGGAGGCCACCGCCATCATCCCCGCTGCCCAAGAGGCCACGCCATCATCCCCGCTGCCCAGGAGGCCACCGCCATCATCCCCGCTGCCCAGGAGACCACCACCAGCACAAGCCCCGCTGGGCTAGAGAGGACTGCCAGCACAAGCCCCACTGAGCTAGAGAGGACTGCTGCCAGCACAAGCCCCGCTGGGCTAGAAAGGACTGCCAGCACAAGCCCCGCTGGGCTAGAGCGGACTGCCAGCACAAGCCCAGCTGGGCTAGAGAGGACCGCCAGCACAAGCCCCGCTGGACTAGAGAGAACTGCCAGCACAAGCCCTGCTGGGACAGAGAGGACCACCAGCACAAGCCCCGTTGGGACAGAGAGAACCGCCAGCACAATCCCCGCTGGGCTAGAGAGGACTGCCAGGACAAGCCCCGCTGGGCTAGAGAGGACTGCCAGCACAAGCCCCGCTGGGCTAGAGAGGACTGCCAGCACAAGCCCCGCTGGGCTAGAGCGGACTGCCAGCACAAGCCCCGCTGGGACAGCGAGGACTGCCAGCACAAGCCCCACTGGGACAGAGAGGACCGCCAGCAGCTGAATCACTGCAAAGGAGCCCGCCGCCTCAAGCACCGCTGAACAGGGCACCGCCGCTCCAAGCACCGCTGAACAGGGCACCGCCACTACAAGCACCGCTGAACAGGGCACCGCCGCCTCATGCGCCGCTGAACAGGGCACCACCGCCTCAAGCACCGCTGAACAGGGCACCGCCGCATCAAGCACCGCTGAACAGGGCACCGCCGCCTCAAGCACCGCTGAACAGGGCACCGCCGCCTCATGCACCGCTTAACATGGCACCACCACCTCAAGCACCGCTGAACTGGGCACCGCCGCCTCAAGCACCGCTGAACAGGGCACTGCCGCTACAAGCACCGCTGAACAGGGCACCGCCGCCTCATGCACCGCTGAACAGGGCACCACCGCCTCAAGCACCGCTGAACAGGGCACCACCACCTCAAGCACTGCTGAACAGGGCACCGCCGCCTCAAGCACCGCTGAACAGGGCACCGCCGCCTCAAGCACCGCTGAACAGGGCACCGCCGCTACAAGCACCACTGAACAGGGCACCGCCGCCTCATGCACCGCTGAACAGGGCACTGCCACCTCAAGCACCGCTGAACAAGGCACTGCTGCCTCATGCACCACTGAACAGGGCACCGCCGCCTCAAGTACCGCTGAACAGGGCACCGCCGCCTCAAGCACCACTGAACAGGACACCGCCGCCTCATGCACCACTGAACAGGGCACCGCCGCCACAAGCACCGCTGGCCCATGAGCGCCAAGGGTACTGACGCTACTGAATCCGTCACGAGCAGGATGAAGCACTATGGGCACAGAGCCCCCCCCAGAAACAGTGGAGAGATACATCCACTACCTCTGTCCTTAGCAGGATGAAGCACTCTAGGCACCATGCCCCCTCCAGAACCAGTGGAGAGGTACATCCACTACCTCTGTCCTTAGCAGGATGAAGCACTTTAGGCACCATGCCCCCTCCAGAACCAGTGGAGAGATACATCCACTGCCTCTGTCCTTAGCAGGATGAAGCACTCTGGGCACCATGCCCCCTCCAGAACCAGTGGAGAGATACATCCGCTACCTCTGTCCTTAGCAGGATGAAGCACTCTAGGCACCATGCCCCCTCCAGAACCAGTGGAGAGATACATCCACTACCTCTGTCCTTGGCAGGATGAAGCACTTTGGGCACCATGCCCCCTCCAGAACGAGTGGAGACTGTAATCCACTACCTCTGTCCATAGCAGGATGAAGCACTCTAGGCACCATACCCCCTCCAGAACCAGTGGAGAGATACATCCACTACCTCTGTCCTTGGCAGGATGAAGCACTCTGGGCACCATGCCCCCTCCAGAACCAGTGGAGACTGTCATCCACTTGAGAGACTGTGGCTTTGCACTCCACAGGATGGCACAGTGGGCAACCCACCCACTGTATGGACTTGAGAGACTGTGGCTTTGCACTCCCCAGGGTTGAACAGTGGGCAAACCACCCACTGGAGAGACTTGAGAGACTGTGGCTTTGCACTCCCCAGGATTGAACAGTGGGCAAACCACCCACTGTAGAGACTTGAGAGACTGTGGCTTTGCACTCCCCAGGATTTAACAGTGGGCAAACCACCCACTGTAGAGACTTGAGAGACTTTGGCTTTGCACTCCCCAGAATTGAATAGTGGGCATGTGGCCCCCTCATGGATTTGGCGTCGTGCACTCAACCGGCTGAGGTGCCCCCCTTTCTCTCCCCCTAAGGTGCCTGTTTTCTTGCTCTCTAATGCCCCTGCAGTGTTCTCTCCGTCATGGTCGGGGATCTTGTGTGGGCCTCGCACATACCATGTGGGCCCAGTGTTCCACGGACTTCATTGGAGCACTACCTGGACTACTAAGCTTAGTGTATATTTTGTTTATGGTGTATATATATATTTGTGCGTACTTGATTTTAATATATTACAATGGTTACATTAATTTCCTTTTGTCTTTGCATTCTTCCAGGGGGTTTGGGGGGTGTAACTATAATGTATAAATATGTATTAGTGTGTGTGTTGTAGTGGGTGAGGGTGGGGGTGGGGGTGTTGCGTGTGTGTGTCCCTGTTTTTTCCCTCACCTGTGTCGTAGGTGCAGTACTCACCGTTGTCTTCGCCGCCGGCGTTCATGCTCCTGGTAGAGGAGCAAGAAGATAAGAGCTGGCAGGATGTGCAGCTTGGGTTCCACGGCGTCCGAATTCCTCATGGGGTGTATAGAGGTGAGCGTTTTCCCTTCGAAGTCCGGTTTCTGCCGTGTTTTTGTCCGCGGTGAATCCGCCCCGGAAAAGGTGGCGGATTGGTAGGTTGTGATACTGTGGACGGTACTTTGTTTTCCGCCTGTCTGTTGGCGGTGACCGCCGCGCTGTTTGTCTGTACCGCCGTGGCGGTCGGAGTGTTAAAGTGGCTGTCTTTGTTGGCGGTTTCCGCCACGGTTGTAATTCCAAATTTTTTACCCCCGGCCTGTTGGCGGTCTTAACACCGTCCGCCAGGGTTGTAATGACCACCAAAATGTAAACAATGCTCTGAACAAACACTTCTTCAAAAGATAGGTAGTAGGTGGCACAGTAGAACTACATTGCTGGTCCCCTAGGGATGTTGGCATTTGATATGATTATGATTAGGGGAGTGACAGGGTCATTTTTTATTTGCTTACCTACACATGCCTCAGATAAAAAGCACTAAGTTTCTGATAGGACATAATTAAGCCAGAACAAGACCAGATTAAAAAAGCAGTGATTTCATTTTTTTTCCCTAGTAACTAAACGGACACATTTAGTAAAAAAAAAAAATAAATTACCTCTAATTTTTTATGAGTAAGGCATTATGCACTACAAGTTGCCAAATATTTGGAGGCATGCTAGCCAGCACTTCGAGTACTTTGCTACTGTCTTCAGCTGGGACAGCTTTAGCAGACAATTATCTTTCTTTTATTCCATTGGCCCTGCTCTTTCCCAAATGCCTTTCACTTAGTTTCTACCCTGACTCCAAAGAGGCAGATACATAAATAAGGTATGTCACACATGTCATGTATAAAATGTGGATATAGTTATCCTGTCTACCATAAGTAGACGTGGAGAAAATGATGCACTTCACGGCAGGGAAAGGAATAGGCAATATAGATTGTATTTGGCACAGCGTATCTCTTACGCCAAACTTGAAATCAAATCGGGCACTTACTAGTCCCACTTTACTCACTGGCCTCGTCCACCATTAGCCATCAATTTTAGCATACATTATGTATGCTTTTGATGAGTTGCAGATAGAAGAGGCCATAAGTAACCCAACCATCGCAGTAGCTGTAATGCAGGGGGTGGGGGGCTCACAAATCTAATCACGACAACACCCTTGTAAGGAAGTAATTGTCAATAAGCAAGCAATGTGACTTAGCATCGCCCATCTTTGCCACCACGTCTCTCCCTGCTCCATCTGCTCCTGTAGCAGTGGAATTTAAGCCAGCTTCACTGGCTGCACTGGTGGGTGTGGCTAGAAAAACCAATATACAGTTTTTAGATGCCAGGTACACCCCCTTCTTAATTTTTTTAATCACACATATGCTACCGCAATACATTGTTACAGTTCAGTTAGCACTGCAGTATCTTCTATCATAAATATCACTCTGGGCATTTTGTTGGAATGCTATAAAAGCCAAGTAGACACGCCTACCAAAAACATTGTGTAATGGAGGGGAAGAACTATAGCCTATAAATGATGATGACTCAGAATCATTGAGGCACAGAGAAGAGGTGGAATACAAAATGGTCAATGAGAGACAGAAAAAAAAGAAAATGCAGGAATAACAGGAATTAAAAAAAACTTGGATAGGGGAGTTGGAAAAAAGGGAGACATTATAAAAAAGTAAATAAGGCAACATTGAAAGTAGTATAGCAGTGGGGAGAGGTAAAAGGAAGTAAATAATAATAATATGAAATAATATGACTTACTGGGAAGAGCAGAGCTATCAGCAGAGGTGCTTTTGATTGGCGCATCCCCAGTCCCTGCCGGACCTGCTGGTGTAGTGTCCCCTTTCTTGCCCTTGGGTGGTGGTGTAATAAATAACGAAGATTAAAAAAATATATATTAATGGTACCATTAGTCTCCACAAAATTATTATATAAGAGGCAAATGCAATAACATTCTAATTAAATCAGATCACCTATGATACTAGTATGATCAACTATCATTGAGTTGGCTATACACCTAAAATCCCTATTCCAAATTTCCTTAACAAAAAATACATTTGGAACTAATGCAGTGCAATGAATGATCTTTCATTCTATTCTCATTTCTCAACTCCCTTGATGGACCAACTCAGCCTCCCTTTTTTGTAATGCATGCATTCTTGCATCACTGTGAAATTGCTTGGGACTGTCCGAGCTACATAAAGTCACAGAGAACGCTGAATCACTGATATCACTAATTCACTATGGAGGTAGGTTGCAATCTTCTTAAATATTAAATAATCAGCCAAAGTAAGTGTCTACGAGCACGATGATGTAGCGCCCAGCACCTACCTAACTGAACCACATAATAAATAATATTCTTAGCGTAATCTAAATGCAACATACCTCTGAGTGGAAGACAGGAATCTCAAATCCCAACAGGTTCTGCTCGCGGTCGATTACATCCGCCCAGCAGTGCATCAGCTGCTGAATGGTGCACTGGACCTGGGTGATGGTCCTGACACACCGGCGCACCCTATCCCAATGCAGCAGACGCTACCGCAGGTGGTAGTCGCTCCCAGGCCTGCTGCTAGCATGGAGGGATGCTGGTGATGCACATTTAAAATCAGTGCTGCCACCGCCTCATCGCTAAATATGGGCTGAGGCTGCACTCCTTGACTGCAATGCCACCTACAAGGTAAGCAGCCGCTGTTCCCATGCTCTTCCATCCTGCTGCATGGGGTAGGGTGAAGAAGAGAAGAAAAGAAACAGTAGGAGAAGGAAGGAAGAAATAGGGAAAAAATAAACAAAAATACAAAAAGTCACAAAAAACACAAATTTTTTAAAAATTGACCTCTTAAGAGCGGGCGTCGGCCAGTGGCCGACGCCCACACACCCTCCCTGGTGCGGGTCACGACCAGTGGCCGACACCAGGAAGGGCATTAATAAATCCTCGGGTGCGTCGCACCCGAGGATTTTATTTTATTTTTTTACCCCCCCCCCCCGGGAGACACGGAAGCTACCGTGTCTCCCCCCGCCCCCCACCCCCCACACGCCCCTTTGTGACGTCAGCGCGCCGCGAAGCGCGCTGACGTTGCAAAGGTGTTTTCCCCATGAAAGCAGGAAGCAGCCTTGCGGCCGCTTCCTGCTTTCATGGGGAAAACGGCCTTTTACACGTTCGGGAAGGCCTCGTAAGAAAGGCGAGAGTCTCCCCTTTCTTACGAGGCCTTCCTGAAAGTGTTTCCTGGCCCCCGATCGCAGCACAGCTCCCCTTTCTTACGAGGCCTTCCTGAAAGTGTTTCCTGGCCCCCGGTCGCAGCTGTGCTGCGATCGGGGGCCAGGAAACACTTTCAGGTTTCCTGGCTCCCCGGGGGGGTCAGGAAACATTTTGTAAAGGCCTCGTAAGAAAGGGGAGCTGTGCTGCGATCGGGGGCCAGAAACAGTTTCAGAAGGCCTCGTAAGAAAGGGGCACAGCTGCGATCGGGGGCCAGGAAACCCAACTAGACACCAGGGATTTCACTTTTGGGGGGCGGCCCCCCCGGAAAACGGGCCGCCCCCCCCCCCGGCATAATTTTCTTCCAAAAAAAAAAAGGTAGGTGCCCCCCACAGGGGAAATTTAAAAAAAAAAAAAAAAAAAAAAAAAAAAAATGAAATTACAGGGGGTCGCCCGTGGGCAGGGTGACCCCCTGTGGGGGCATTTTTTTTTTTAGATGTTGTAGGGTTTCCCTGGGGGCCATTTTGGCCCCCAAGGAAACCATACAACAACTAAAAAAAAATATATGTACATATCTATATATATATATCTATGTAGATAGATGAAACGCTTGATTGTTCGATGATCACGCTTCAGAAGCTTTGCAATTTTAAGAGTGCTGCATCCCTCTGCAAGATATCTCACTATTTTTGACTTTTCTGAGCCTGTCAAGTCCTTCTTTTGACCCATTTTGCCAAAGGAAAGGAAGTTGCCTAATAATTATGCACACCTGATATAGGGTGTTGATGTCATTAGACCACACCCCTTCTCATTACAGAGATGCACATCACCTAATATGCTTAATTGGTAGTAGGCTTTCGAGCCTATACAGCTTGGAGTAAGACAACATGCATAAAGAGGATGATGTGGTCAAAATACTCATTTGCCTAATAATTCTGCACTCCCTGTATATATATATATATATATATATATATTTATATATATATATATATATATATATAGGTAGATCTGTATCAAAGAGATTTATAAAGCGCGCTACTCACCTGTGAGGGTCTCAAGGCGCTGGGGGGGGGGGACGGAGGGAGGGAAAGGGGCTAGGAGGTTCACTGTTCAAAAAGCCAGGTTTTGAGGCCCTTCCTGAAAAGAAGTAGGTTTTGGGTCTTGCGAATGTGGGTTGTGAGTGCGTTCCATGTTTTGGTTGCAATGTAGGAGAAGGATCTGCCCCCGGTGGTGGTGTGTTTGATGCGGGGGACAGAGGCGAGAGAGAGGTCAGCTGAACGGACGTTTCGTGTGGGGGTGTGGAAGGTGACTCTCGTTGAGGTAGGCAGGGCCTGTGTTGTGGAGTGATTTGTGTGCGAGGATGAGGATCTTGAAGGTGATCCTTTTGTCAATGGGGAGCCAGTGGAGGGATTTGAGGTGTGGAGAGATGTGTTCGTGTCGGCGGAGGTCGAGGATGAGTCGTGCTGCTGAGTTCTGGATGCGTGTAGTTTGCACTTGAGTTTTAGAGCGGTGCCGGCGTAGAGGGCGTTTCTGTAATCAAGCCTGCTGCTGATGAGTGCGTGAGTGACAGTTTTTCTGGTCTCTGTGGGGATCCATTTGAATGTTTTTCAGTATACGGAGTTTGTTGAAGCATGAGGAGGTAAGAGCGTTGATTTGTTGGGTCATAGAGAGGGAGGAGTCTAGGATGATGCTGAGGTTGCGTGCGTAGTTGGCGGGGGTGGGTGCAGGGTGGGCCACCATGGGGGGTCCCTGTTTTTTTTGGTGAGGGCCAAAGAGGATTATTTCGGTTTTGCTTGAGTTGAGTTTCAGGTGGTTGGCTGTCATATATACATCACTTTTGTCAATATGTGTGTGGTTTCCCTGGGGGGAAAAGGGTCCGACTTGTCTAGTGGCAGTTTTAGTGCCATAAAGAAGCGCAGAAGGTTTATATGCCTACTGCAAAGAGCACATCTGTATTTTATGTAAATAGCTGAGTACATTAGTAAAGTCTATGGAGAGATGAAGGGCACTTTTGCTGGGTGGTAATGAGGGAATCCGAGGAGGAGGGAGTGGGAGCACCAATAATGATTGTTGGACTGGGCGCAGGAGGTGCTAAAGACTGTGACGAATGGTATGTGACAAGGTGTTTTTTGAGTGTCTTGAAAGTACGTGCTGATTGAGGGAAGAAGCGCAGGTAAGGTGGCCTCTACTGTTGCACGTATCTCACACACACCATCGATTTTGTGACTGTCTACGTAGGCTAGTGTTTTAGAGCAACAGTTTAGCCAATAGCAGAGATGGCATCTTGATGGATGACTGCTGCCTGCACTCGGGTTATAGAGGACCGCTCTGACATAGGATCAGAGACTGAGACATCAGATACTGAGACAGCATCTGAGGGATAGGACAATGGCGCAGACTCTGGGAGTGATTTTTCAGTCAGAGGAGTCCCATTCGAAAACTCCTCTTCCAGTACATTATGAGGGAGGTGATGAGGACAGTCCTGCTGTCCCTTCGCAAGCTGTTCGTGCAACTGGGTAATAGTGGGTTAGGCCAACCCAGAGAGCAGGTGAATGCGGCGGCAAGCAAGAGAGAGTGCTCTCTTGGGAGCTCACCAATTTAGTTCAGCCCCAAATTCCACCACCCAAATCATATTGTGGAGACATCAAAATTGTCTATGGCAAAACAAACAGGTTTTGTAAGGCAGGCACCTGTGTTTTTGGTCCTGGATTCGGCGGCCATATAGAGAAACACACTAAACCCAAACATTTCTGGAAACTAGACATTCGGGGGAGTCCACAGAGGTGTGACTTGTGTGGATTCCCCAAAGTTTTCTTACCCAGAATACCCTGCAAAGCTGAAATGTTGAAAAAAAACTCTATTTTTCTTGCATTTCTGTCACACAAACTACAGGAATATGCTGGGATCCACAACATTCCTACCACCCAGTGACTCGTCACCTGTCCTGATAAAAACACTACCCCACTTGAGTGCCTACACCTAGTGCCTGTGTCAGGAATGGATCACCCCAGGGTCAACAGCTGCCTCACGTAAGGACCAACATTGACCGTTGTGTGATCTATTCCTGTCGCAGGCACCAGGCCTAACCACACAAGTGAGGTATCATATTTATCGGGAGACTTGGGGGAACGCTGGGTGGAAGGAAATTTGTGGCTCCTCTCAGATTCCAGAACTTTCTGTCACCAAAATGTGAGGAAAACTTGTTTTTTTAGCCACTTTTTGAGGTTTGCAAAGGATTCTGGGTAACAGAACCTGGTCCGAGCCCCGCAAGTCACCCCTCCTTGGATTCCCCTAGGTCTCTAGTTTTCAGAAATGCACAGGTTTGGTAGGTTTCCCTATGTGCCGGCTGAGCTAGAGGCCAAAATCTACAGGTAGGCACTTCTCAAAAAACACCTCTGTTTTCTTCCAAAAATTTGGATGTGTCCACGTTGCGCTTTGGGGCGTTTCCTGTCGCGGGCGCTAGGCCTACCCACACAAGTGAGGTATCATTTTTATCGGGAGACTTAGGGGAACGCCGGATGGAAGGAAATTTGTGGCTCCTCTCAGATTCCAGAACTTTCTGTCACCGAAATGTGAGGAAAACTTGTTTTTTTAGCCACTTTTTGAGGTTTGCAAAGGATTCTGGGTAACAGAACCTGGTCCGAGCCCCGCAAGTCACCCCTCCTTGGATTCCCCTAGGTCTCTAGTTTTCAGAAATGCACAGGTTTGGTAGGTTTCCCTATGTGCCGGCTGAGCTAGAGGCCAAAATCTACAGGTAGGCACTTCTCAAAAAACACCTCTGTTTTCTTCCAAAAATTTGGATGTGTCCACGTTGCGCTTTGGGGCGTTTCCTGTCGCGGGCGCTAGGCCTACCCACACAAGTGAGGTATCATTTTTATCGGGAGACTTGCGGGAACGCCGGGTGGAAGGAAATTTGTGGCTCCTCTCAGATTCCAGAACTTTCTGTCACCGAAATGTGAGGAAAACTTGTTTTTTTAGCCACTTTTTGAGGTTTGCAAAGGATTCTGGGTAACAGAACCTGGTCCGAGCCCCGCGAGTCACCCCTCCTTGGATTGCCCTAGGTCTCTAGTTTTCAGAAATGCACAGGTTTGGTAGGTTTCCCTAGGTGCCGGCTGAGCTAGAGGCCAAAATCTACAGGTAGGCACTTATTAAAAAACACCTCTGTTTTCTTCCAAAAATTTGGAGGTGTCCATGTTGCGCTTTGGGGCGTTTCCTGTCGCGGGCGCTAGGCCTACCCACACAAGTGAGGTATCATTTTTATCGGGAGACTTGGGGGAACGCCGGGTGGAAGAAAATTTGTGGCTCCTCTCAGATTCCAGAACTTTCTGTCACCGAAATGTGAGGAAAACTTGTTTTTTTAGCCACTTTTTGAGGTTTGCAAAGGATTCTGGGTAACAGAACCTGGTCCGAGCCCCGCGAGTCACCCCTCCTTGGATTGCCCTAGGTCTCTAGTTTTCAGAAATGCACAGGTTTGGTAGGTTTCCCTAGGTGCCGGCTGAGCTAGAGGCCAAAATCTACAGGTAGGCACTTCTCAAAAAACACCTCTGTTTTCTTCCAAAAATTTGGATGTGTCCACGTTGCGCTTTGGGGCGTTTCCTGTCGCGGGCGCTAGGCCTACCCACACAAGTGAGGTATCATTTTTATCGGGAGACTTGGGGGAACGCCGGGTGGAAGAAAATTTGTGGCTCCTCTCAGATTCCAGAACTTACTGTCACCGAAATGTGAGGAAAACTTGTTTTTTTAGCCACTTTTTGAGGTTTGCAAAGGATTCTGGGTAACAGAACCTGGTCCGAGCCCCGCAAGTCACCCCTCCTTGGATTCCCCTAGGTCTCTAGTTTTCAGAAATGCACAGGTTTGGTAGGTTTCCCTATGTGCCGGCTGAGCTAGAGGCCAAAATCTACAGGTAGGCACTTCTCAAAAAACACCTCTGTTTTCTTCCAAAAATTTGGATGTGTCCACGTTGCGCTTTGGGGCGTTTCCTGTCACGGGCGCTAGGCCTACCCACACAAGTGAGGTATCATTTTTATCGGGAGACTTGGGGGAACGCCGGGTGGAAGGAAATTTGTGGCTCCTCTCAGATTCCAGAACTTTCTGTCACCGAAATGTGAGGAAAACTTGTTTTTTTAGCCACTTTTTGAGGTTTGCAAAGGATTCTGGGTAACAGAACCTGGTCCGAGCCCGCGAGTCACCCCTCCTTGGATTGCCCTAGGTCTCTAGTTTTCAGAAATGCACAGGTTTGGTAGGTTTCCCTAGGTGCCGGCTGAGCTAGAGGCCAAAATCTACAGGTAGGCACTTCTGAAAAAACACCTCTGTTTTCTTCCAAAAATTTGGATGTGTCCACGTTGCGCTTTGGGGCGTTTCCTGTCGCGGGCGCTAGGCCTACCCACACATGTGAGGTATCATTTTTATCGGGAGACTTGGGGGATCGCCGGGTGGAAGGAAATTTGTGGCTCCTCTCAGATTCCAGAACTTTCTGTCACCGAAATGTGAGGAAAACTTGTTTTTTTAGCCACTTTTTGAGGTTTGCAAAGGATTCTGGGTAACAGAACCTGGTCCGAGCCCCACAAGTCACCCCTCCTTGGATTCCCCTAGGTCTCTAGTTTTCAGAAATGCACTGGTTTGGTAGGTTTCCCTATGTGCCGGCTGAGCTAGAGGCCAAAATCTACAGGTAGACACTTTGGAAAAAACAGCTGTGTTTTCTATAAAAAAAATAGGATGTGTCCATGTTGTGTTTTGGGGCATTTCCTGTCGCGGGCACTAGGCCTACCCACACAAGTGAGGTATCATTTTTATCGGGAGACTTGGGGGAACACAGAATAGCAAAACAAGTGTTATTGCCCCTTATCTTTCTCTACATTTTTTCCTTCCAAATATAAGAGAGTGTGTAAAAAAGACGTCTATTTGAGAAATGCCCTGCAATTCACATGCTAGTATGGGCACCTCGGAATTCAGCGATGTGCAAATAACCACTGCTCCTCAAAACCTTATCTTGATCCCATTTTGGAAATGCAAAGGTTTTCTTGATACCTCTTTTTCACTCTTCATATTTCAGCAAATGAATTGCTGTATACCCAGTATGGAATGAAAACCAACTGCAGGGTGCAGCTCATTTATTGGCTCTGGGTACCTAGGGTTCTTGACGAACCTACAAGCCCTTTATATCCCCGCAACCAGAAGAGTCCAGCAGACAAAACGGTATATTGCTTTCAGAAATCTGACATCGCAGGAAAAAGTTACAGAGTAAAACATAAAGAAAAATGGCTGTTGTTTTCAGCTCAATTTCAATATTTTTTTATTTCAGCTGTTATTTTCTGTAGGAAAACCTTGTAGGATCTACACAAATGACCCGTTGCTGAATTCAGAATGTTGTCTAGTTTTCAGAAATGTTTAGCATTCCGGGATCCAGCATTGGTTTCACACCCATTCCTGTCACTAACTGGAAGGAGGCTGAAAGCACCAAATATAGTAGAAATGGGGTATGTCCCAGTAAAATGCCAAATTTGTGTTGAAAAATTTGGTTTTCTGATTCAAGTCTGCCCGTTCCTGAAAGGTGGGAAGATAGTGATTTCAGCACCAGAAACCCTTTGTTGATGGCATTTTCAGGGAAAAAACCACAAGCCTTCTTCGGCAGCCCTTTTTTCCCATTTTTTTGGAAAAAACTAAATTTTCACTGTATTTTAGCTATTTTCTTGGTCTCCTCCAGGGGAAACCACCAACTCTGGGTACCATTAGAATCCCTAGGATGTTGGAAAAAAAGGACGCAAATTTGGCGTGGTTAGCTTATGTGGACAAAAAGTTATGAAGCCCTAAGCGCGAACTACCCCAAATAGCCAAAAAAGGGCTCAGCACTGGGGGGGGAAAGGCCCAGCAGCTAAAGGGTTAAGATTAAAATAACAATAAATAAAAAATAGGGGTAGATTCAGTATAAGGGTGGAGGATTGAAAAGATTGATGAGGACGGAAAAAGTAGGCCCATCCCCACTAACAGAGTGAAAAACAAGATGGCCACGCCCATGTGAACTGCATGGTGCCATTCACGTGCGCTTTTGAATGTCAATGCGTTCGGTTTGACATCAAATGCAACGTGAATAGGTACAATGGAGAAGTTTGCCCACTCGAGGAACTCCAAATAGGGCGATGGAGTTTTTTTCCAACTTTGCAGAGTTCTGCGAGGCGCGCCTCTGCACACTCCGCCCAGGCCTACATAAAACCATTGAAATGTATTGGTTATGGTTTAATGCACACAGCACATTGCTTAACTCACCCTTTAATGTTTTCCCCCTGCACAGATTTTAGAATTGCTGTGCCAGGCGTCAGAACCCCTGTCAAAGGACCACAGGGCAAGCAGGAGCAACAGGGCCCAGCTGGGGAGGTTGAAGTCTTTTACAACTGATGTCCCAGAGGCCCAACCTACTATTGGTAAATAAGTACTACCTTGCCCAGCACCTTGCCCAGCCCTTGACTCCCAGAGGCAGCACAGGTCGAGAAGCCAAGGGCTGTTCAGGAGAAAGAAATTATAGGCAAACATAAGCTCATTACTCAGCACACACACAGTAGTCACAATACGAAAACCGTACAATCAAATACTAGCTTTTATGATAAAAGGGGTATTTAACGTGAAGACACATTTTCAACAACACTAAATAATCCACACAGAACTCTTAAGGTCAGCATGCTAGTGTTATCCATGGCAGGATCCTCAAGTCCTTTTGTCCTTTCTAATAAGTTTGGTTATTCTCCATTCGAACAAAGAAAGCAACACCTAGATGCGGCCCACGATAATCCCACGCCCCCTATTGTCTATGCTTTCCCTTAACAGTGCAAGAGTGCCTCAGATGTAACTTTGTGCAAGTCTACAGTGCCCCAGCGGCCAAGAAGAATCTTACCTGGCAATGAGTTATCCGGGGTGACCAAGGTACTCCTTCAAGATCTCTGGTCTCCAATCTCCAAGGGTTTTGCAACTTCAGTCCGAGACGTCCATTGTTGATGTTGAACATCCTCTTGTGGTTCCAGCAACAACCTGTAAGTATGCACTACTATAATCTTGGCACACAAACCAGGGCAATGACCCTGTCTCTGCATGGACCCGTCCATGCACAAGAATCACCCACTAAAGCACTCCCACAGGCAACAGCCTGCACTTCACAGTGACCCCCTGCTGGCACATGGGTTCACTGACCAAAGCACTCTTGTGAGTGACAGCCCACACTTCATAGTGGCCTTCTCTTGACACACAGGGTCACTGACTACAGCGCTCCAGTGGCTGAAGGCCCCTACTTCACAGCATCACCCTCTTGGCACAAGTGGTCAGTGACTACAGCGCTTACACACCACGCAACACAATAGCTTCTATGGATCAGCCCATTCATGCAATGTTCCCAAAACCATCATAAATCTCATACTTCACTTGCAGGGACACACTCAACAGGATCTCTACTGGTCACTCTCCTCCTCCTCCTCAAAGTTCTTTCTGGTTTTGGCTGGCAGGCAGACAGACTCTAGTGGGCTTATTTACAACCGTCTTGCGCCGCCGGTGCATCACTTTTTGTGATGCACCAGTGGTGCAGGCTGCAGGCCCATATCTACAAGGCAGGCCAAAGCCACTTTGCATGGCTTTTCATGGCCTTGCAGATATGGAGTAAGGCAATGCAGCGCCTTGCAAATATGGAGTAAGGCAATGCTGTGCTAGTCGCTGCATTACCTTACTTTGTGCCAGGGAGGCATTTCCGTAGGTGTTGCATGGGTGTTCCCATGTGACACCCATGGAATTAGATTCATTCTCAGATTTACAAGGTTTGTAAACCTGGAAATGTTTCAAAAGCCTACTCCACCCCAGCGGTGGCACAACAGGAAGTAATATCTTTATTTCTCCCCGTTTGTTCCTGGCATAATTGTTTTTGTGCAGGAAGGCATTACTTCCTGCACAAAAACAATCATCCCCACATTGACATTGCACCCTTGCACAATATGTGCACCAACACAGGGGAGGACAGAAATGAGATGTATTTTGTAGATACAGCACATTCCTGCCTATTTGTTTTGACACAGGGCAATGTTGCAAGAACGCCACAAAGGTGTAAATGAGCCCCTAAGTGCTCTCCTGTTCAAAGGGTACTGTGATCTTGGTAGACAGGCAGACTCTAGGTGCTTCATCTCCTCACAGGAGGCTCTGGTCTAGGCAGGTAGGTAAAAGACGGATGCTCCACGATCATGGCAAGTGATTCTGACTTCCTGGGTGGTGTCCTCTCATGCAGCAGCAAGACTGGCAGACCTTGCCCCCACCAGCAATGGCTATAGCAGTAAGATGTCTTGATCATCCCACATCGTATGAGACAGTGCATTTTGACAACGGATGATCTTATGCTTGGACCTTTTATAGTCCATTTGTGTTGGGGATATCATTCTCTTTGAAGTGCTCTCTCGCTAGCACTTCCTTTTGTCAAAAAAGACATTCTAATACAACAAGAGTCACTCCACTTCACAATGACCCACTACACAGGCCAAGGGTGTAACCAGGGGACCACACCTGGCTGTCAACCTCCATAGAAATATGATCCATAAAGGTTCAAAGGATGAAGCCTTCCTCTCAGTCAGATTCCCTGGCAGTGCCAGCCTTATCAGTCCCACCATCTCCCTGACAATGAGCAAAAATCCCACTGACTAGTAACTCTTTCTGAAATCAAAGAGACCTTTGATGTACACAGTGATACTCTTCAGTGTGTGTGACCCTCTCCAACCCTCAGAAATGTAAACAAAACAAATCTTCTGTCTGGCGGTTGCAATATTCAGCTCTCCAGTGATGCAAGTCCTGTCCTGTGCTTCCAAAATGGACCTCCATGTTATGTATCATCCGCAAACACGCATATGCAACCCAGCATGGACATGCAAGTATCAAGCACTGTCCCAGCAAGCACACACAAGTATCATATACTGTCTAGCACTGTACCCCATTCTATGTAAGCAAACAGTGAATTAAGTACTCAGTCATGCATCTTTACATGAATGAGCCAGTAGGCTCCACTGCAGTGACAAAAGGAAAACAAGTCCTGTTCACATTACTGATTCTACAGAACACAAAATGAGTATGTTGCCACTTAAGTGCTCATGCCACGTAAGTCCAGGTAGGGGCAGTAGCCATCTACCTTAAAGTGAATAGTGCTTTGTGTGACCCTCCTGGTCTAAGGAGGCCACATTACTGAGAGACAGGCCCAGGCCACGGTGTACATGCATGATCTGTGTTTGTCAATAGTGAGAAAAATAATTATTAATTGGAGAGAATGTGTGTGAGAAAGTCATCCTTTTAGCATGTTGTAGGAAGCTGGCTCTCTAAGTGCAGAGAGTCCACTGGATCTCCAAATGGTTTGCAGAGGCAAAAGTAGATAGGTCTAATGCTCTATTTTGGGGTAGTGTGGGTGAATAGTTAGGCTTATCAGAGGGTACTGCTAGGCATTTGTTGTACTCACAGAGGCAATAAATGAGACACTCACTCAAATAATAAATACTAGACCAATTTAGAGAAATAAGCAATTTTGATATATATTTCAATCCCAAAAAATTCGTAATCAAGTAAGTTGGCTGTTAGACTTTTCATCCTTGGCGTGGTCTCCCTTAACTTTTTGCCTCTAGTTCCCAGGTTGTTGATGTGTGCTGGGCTCTGATTTTGCTGTTTTTGTTACTCTGGGCACTTTCCCACTGCTAACCAGTGCTAAAGTGCAAGTGCTCCTTTACAAAATGTGTATGTAATTGGATAATCCATGATAAGCATATTTGATTTATTAGTAAGTCCCTAGAGGTGCCCAGTGCCTGTAAATCAAATGCTACTAGTAGGCCTGCAGCCACCCACATAAGTAGCTCTGTAATCATGTCTCAGACCTGCCACTGCAGTGTCTGTGTGTGCAGTTTTAACTGTAAATTCAACTTGGCAAGTGTACCCACTTGCCAGGCCTAAACCTTCATTTTTCTTACATGTAAGACACCCCTAAGGTAGGCCCTAGGTAGCCCCAAGGGCAGGGTGCAGTGTATGGTTAAGGTAGGACATATAGTAATATGTTTTAAATGTCCTGACAGTGAAATATTGCTAAATTCGTTTTTCACTGTTGCAAGGCCTGTCCCTCTCATAGGTTAACATGGGGGCTACCTTTAAATCTGATTAAAGTGTAGATTCCCTTTGGGAGCAAATGGACATGTGGAGTTTGGGGTCTCTGAGCTCACAATTTAAAAATACATCTTTTAGTAAAGTTGATTTTAAGTTTGTGTGTTTGAAAATGCCACTTTTAGAAAGTGAGCATTTTCTTGCTTATACCATTTCTGTGACTCTGCCTGTTTTTGGATTCCCTGTCTTGGTCAGTTTGACAGTTGGGCTGGTTGCACCTCACACCAGACAGTGACACAAAGGGAGCTGGGGTGTAGCGTGCATATCCTGATGAGCCATCCGTGGTAGGAGGGAGGGGAATAGTGGTCACTCACACCTGAAAGGGCTGTGCCTGCCCTCACACAATGGAGTCTCCAACCCCCTGGTGAGTGTCTGTGGCCTGGCCTGGGCAAGGCAGGATTTCACATTCAAGAGAGACTTTGCTTTGAAGTAGGCCTAATTCAAAGGAGAAATTTGGTATAAGAAGGGCACCCAAAACCACAGACTTTAGAACACTTCTGAAAGCCAAGAGGAACCTCTGCCTGGAGAAGATCTGAAGAGCTGAGGAAGAAGAGCTGCCCTGCCTGTGACTGTGCTTTGTGGAGCTTTCCTGCAGTTGCTGCTTCTGCCTGTGCAAGAGGACGAAGACTGGACTTTGTGTGCCTTCCATCTTGTGAAGATATCCAAGGGCTTGATGTAGAGCTTGCCTCCTGTTGTTTGAAGTCTCAGGTACAGAAAAGACTTCTCTCTACCAGCACTTGGAGTCTCTGGAAAGACTCCTGCTCTGCCCTGTGGTGCCCATCCAGTTCCTGGGACCCTGCAAGGAGAAGCCGGCAGCCTAAGAGGAAGAAATCCACGCACAGAATGCTGTGCGGGGAAAAGATCGACGCAAGTCCAATCTGCGGCTGGGAAATCGACACGCCGCCGGCTTCGCAGCGGAAAATCTACGCTCGCCTGTAGTGCGACTGAAGAATCGACGCACGGAGCTGGAGAAATGACGTGCAGCATCGCTTACAGAAGCTGGTGAGATCGCAACCCACGCTGAGTGGTTTTCGGATCATCGTGCGGCTGGATTTCCGACACAAACAAGGCTGGGTGTGTAAAAACAAAGCAAGGCCTGGCCGGACCTGAGAGTGCTGACCGGATCGATGCATTGCTCTCCTGCTGAGAGAAGAAACGACGCGCCCGACCCGACGAAAGGAGAAATGACACAAGGTCTCGCTCGTGAGTGGAATAGATGCATCGCAAGCCCTTTTTGACGCACACTCGACCGTGCGGGGTTATTTTTAATGCACCCAAGGTACATTGTCACGCTAACAGTGTTAGTGTGTGTTTGAAACTACATAAAGACTCTTTTTGCTTTTTAATTGATAACTTGACTTGTGTATTGTGGATTTTTGTCGTTTTGGTCTTGTTTTGTTTAGATAAATATTCTCTATTTTTCTAAACCTGTGTGGTGTCATTTTGTAGTGCTTTCATTAAGTTACCGTGTGTGTTGGTACAAATACTTTACACCTAGCACTGTGAAGTTAAGCCTACTGCTCGTGCCAAGCTACCAAGGGGGGAAGCAGGGGTTAGCTGAGGGTGATTCTCTTTTACCCTGGCTAGAGTGAGGGTCCTTGCTTGGAAAGGGGGTAACCTGACTGCCAACGGAAGACCCCATTTCTAACATTGACTTTTAAGCATAAATACTTTGCAGTTTCAAAAATTGTCACTTTGTGCAATATTTAGAGTTCACACTGGACTTGGACTTTGGACAGCTGAGGAACTACATTGGCACCGTTGGTTGGCTTCATCCATGGCTTTTGCTCTTTCTATGCTTGCTGAGAATGCAGCACACAAGGAAAAAGCAAAAACAAGGCGTAATAAAAGTATTCCTCCTTGTTACGCCATGCTAACACCACCGCTAGGGTGGCATTAATTTTTGGCGCTGTCGTAGATTTACAAAACACCCATTGCACACCTTCCTGCACATAAACAATCATCCATGGCATTTTGCCCCTTCTATGTGTGCTGGAAAATGCAGCTCATATAGAAAAAGCAAAACATGAGGAAGAATAAAAGCATTACTCCTTGTTTTGCCATGATAACGCCACCCCTGGGGTCATGTTAGTTTTTGGCGCTGCCACAGATTTAGGATTTCTCATAAATCTGGGACAGCCTCAAAAGAAATGGGTATTGCAGTGGAACGCCTACTGTAACACTTATTGCACTCCCTACTGACACAGAAAACTGTGTCGGAGGGGCCCTTATTTACAAGGAGACCTAATGCCACAAAAAATAGCATTACATCTCCTTGTAAATATGGAGTAGTGTTTAGCGCCCCCGGAGCGTCACAAAAAGTGATGATTTGGTGTCACTAAAGGCTTTTAAATCTGCCCCTAAATGTGTCATGAAAGGACACAAAAGGTTGGTAATGATAAATCCAACAACTTGCCACGGTTACATTTATCATACCTAATACAGAAAAGAAGTTATAAGACTTTCTTTTCTGTAAGCCAAAATCCATCCTGCTAGCCTCTTCTGATTGCTTAGCCATAACAGAATTAAACAGGCTGCAATGGTGAGGTTATAAGTGGCCTACAATGAGCAGAGGTTATCTGATGCAAGGATTTCTGCAGCTGCAGAGGCCAGGTAAGGAAGGGGGCTGGGTAAATCAAACTGGGCTTCAAAGAAAGCAGGACAGAAAGGAATGCCATCCAGACCTACGCTCTCACTCTACCCCTCACAGACCAGTGGTGCCTGTACTCACCGGAATCTGGAGTGCACCGGCCACCAGGGCAGCCAGTGTGGCACGGAGCCACAGCACAGATAGTCCCCCACCTGTCAAGCATCAAAAGTTGGCCAGTGCCCGGTGGGAGAGGGGGAAGACTTCAGCCACCAAAGCCGCTCCCAGGGGTCCCGTGGGAGTGTGGAGTCAGCTGCGACACCTTCCAAGGCGGGGAAGGGCCACAGGAAACCTAGCAAGTCTGGGAAGAGCAGCACAGCGGAGAAGACCGCCATCATCCCCGCTGCCCAGGAGGCCACCGCCAGTACCTGCCCTGCTGCCCAGGAGGCCACCGCCATCATCCCCGCTGCCCAAGAGGCCACCGCCATCATCTCCGCTGCCTAAGAGGCCACCACCATCATCCCCGCCGCCCAAGAGGCCACCGCCATCATCCCCCCTGCCCAGGAGGCCACCGCCAGCACCTGCCCTGCTGCCCAAGAGGCCACCACCAGCACCTGCCCTGCTGCCCAGGAGGCCACCGCCATCATCCCCGCTGCCCAAGAGGCCACGCCATCATCCCCGCTGCCCAGGAGGCCACCGCCATCATCCCCGCTGCCCAGGAGGCCACCACCAGCACAAGCCCCGCTGGGCTAGAGAGGACTGCCAGCACAAGCCCCGCTGGGCTAGAGAGGACTGCCAGCACAAGCCCCACTGAGCTAGAGAGGACTGCTGCCAGCACAAGCCCCGCTGGGCTAGAAAGGACTGCCAGCACAAGCCCCGCTGGGCTAGAGCGGACTGCCAGCACAAGCCCAGCTGGGCTAGAGAGGACCGCCAGCACAAGCCCCGCTGGACTAGAGAGAACTGCCAGCACAAGCCCTGCTGGGACAGAGAGGACCACCAGCACAAGCCCCGTTGGGACAGAGAGAACCGCCAGCACAAGCCCCGCTGGGCTAGAGAGGACTGCCAGGACAAGCCCCGCTGGGCAAGAGAGGACTGCCAGCACAAGCCCCGCTGGGCTAGAGAGGACTGCCAGCACAAGCCCCGCTGGGCTAGAGAGGACTGCCAGCACAAGCCCCGCTGGGACAGAGAGGACTGCCAGCACAAGCCCCACTGGGACAGAGAGGACCGCCAGCAGCTGAATCACTGCAAAGAGCCCGCCGCCTCAAGCACCGCTGAACAGGGCACCGCCGCTCCAAGCACCGCTGAACAGGGCACCGCCGCTACAAGCACCGCTGAACAGGGCACCGCCGCCTCATGCGCCGCTGAACAGGGCACCACCGCCTCAAGCACCGCTGAACAGGGCACCGCCGCCTCAAGCACCGCTGAACAGGGCACCGCCGCCTCAAGCACCGCTGAACAGGGCACCGCCGCCTCATGCACCGCTTAACATGGCACCACCACCTCAAGCACCGCTGAACTGGGCACCGCCGCCTCAAGCGCCGCTGAACAGGGCACTGCCGCTACAAGCACCGCTGAACAGGGCACCGCCGCCTCATGCACCGCTGAACAGGGCACCACCGCCTCAAGCACCGCTGAACAGGGCACCACCACCTCAAGTACTGCTGATCAGGGCACCGCCGCCTCAAGCACCGCTGAACAGGGCACCGCCGCCTCAAGCACCGCTGAACAGGGCACCGCCGCTACAAGCACCACTGAACAGGGCACCGCCGCCTCATGCACCGCTGAACAGGGCACTGCCACCTCAAGCACCGCTGAACAAGGCACTGCTGCCTCATGCACCACTGAACAGGGCACCGCCGCCTCAAGTACCGCTGAACAGGGCACCGCCGCCTCAAGCACCACTGAGCAGGACACTGCCGCCTCATGCACCGCTGAACAGGGCACCGCCGCCACAAGCCCCGCTGGCCCATGAGCGCCAAGGGTACTGACGCTACTGAGTCCGTCACGAGCAGGATGAAGCACTATGGGCACAGAGCCCCCCCCAGAAACAGTGGAGAGATACATCCACTACCTCTGTCCTTAGCAGGATGAAGCACTCTAGGCACCATGCCCCCTCCAGAACCAGTGGAGAGGTACATCCACTACCTCTGTCCTTAGCAGGATGAAGCACTTTAGGCACCATGCCCCCTCCAGAACCAGTGGAGAGATACATCCACTGCCTCTGTCCTTAGCAGGATGAAGCACTCTGGGCACCATGCCCCCTCCAGAACCAGTGGAGAGATACATCCGCTACCTCTGTCCTTAGCAGGATGAAGCACTCTAGGCACCATGCCCCCTCCAGAACCAGTGGAGAGATACATCCACTACCTCTGTCCTTGGCAGGATGAAGCACTTTGGGCACCATGCCCCCTCCAGAACGAGTGGAGACTGTCATCCACTACCTCTGTCCTTCGCAGGATGAAGCACTCTAGGCACTATACCCCCTCCAGAACCAGTGGAGAGATACATCCACTACCTCTGTCCTTGGCAGGATGAAGCACTCTGGGCACCATGCCCCCTCCAGAACCAGTGGAGACTGTCATCCACTTGAGAGACTGTGGCTTTGCACTCCACGGGATGGCACAGTGGGCAACCCACCCACTGTATAGACTTGAGAGACTGTGGCTTTGCACTCCCCAGGGTTGAACAGTGGGCAAACCACCCACTGGAGAGACTTGAGAGACTGTGGCTTTGCACTCCCCAGGATTGAACAGTGGGCAAACCTCCCACTGTAGAGACTTGAGAGACTGTGGCTTTGCACTCCCCAGGATTTAACAGTGGGCAAACCACCCACTGTAGAGACTTGAGAGACTGTGGCTTTGCACTCCCCAGAATTGAATAGTGAGCATGTGGCCCCCTCATGGATTTGGCGTCGTGCACTCAACCGGCTGAGGTGCCCCCCCTTTCTCTCCCCCTAAGGTGCCTGTTTTCTTGCTCTCTAATGCCCCTGCAGTGTTCTCTCCGTCATGGTCGGGGATCTTGTGTGGGCCTCGCACATACCATGTGGGTCCAGTGTTCCACGGACTTCATTGGAGCACTACCTGGACTACTAAGCTTGGTGTATATTTTGTTTATGGTGTATATATATATTTGTGCGTACTTGATTTTAATATATTACAATGGTTACATTAATTTCCTTTTGTCTTTGCATTCTTCCAGGGGGTTTGGGGGGTGTAACTATAATGTATAAAATGTATATAATGTAAAAAATAAATATGTATTAGTGTGTGTGTTGTAGTGGGTGAGGGTGGGGGTGGGGGTGTTGCGTGTGTGTGTCCCTGTTTTTTCCCTCACCTGTGTCGTAGGTGCAGTACTCACCGTTGTCTTCGCCGCCGGCGTTCATGCTCCTGGTAGAGGAGCAAGAAGATAAGAGCTGGCAGGATGTGCAGCTTGGGTTCCACGGCGTCCGAATTCCTCATGGGGTGTATAGAGGTGAGCGGTTTCCCTTCGAAGTCCGGTTTCTGCCGTGTTTTTGTCCGCGGTGAATCCGCCCCGGAAAAGGTGGCGGATTGGTAGGTTGTGATACTGTGGGCGGTACTTTGTCTTCCGCCTGTCTGTTGGCGGTGACCGCTGCGCTGTTTGTCTGTACCGCCGTGGCGGTCGGAGTGTTAAAGTGGCTGTCTTTGTTGGCGGTTTCCGCCACGGTTGTAATTCCAAATTTTTTACCCCCGGCCTGTTGGCAGTCTTAACACCGTCCGCCAGGGTTGTAATGACCACCAAAATGTAAACAATGCTCTGAACAAACACTTCTTCAAAAGATAGGTAGTAGGTGGCACAGTAGAACTACATTGCTGGTCCCCTAGGGATGTTGGCATTTGATGTGATTATGATTAGGGGAGTGACAGGGTCATTTTTTATTTGCTTACCTACACATGCCTCAGATAAAAAGCACTACGTTTCTGATAGGACATAATTAAGCCAGAACAAGACCAGATTAAAAAAGCAGTGATTTCATTTTTTTTCCCTAGTAACTGAACGGACACATCCACATCCACCGACTACATCCTCCTAGGAGACCTCAACTTTCACCTGGAGAACCACACCGACAACAACACCACCGCCGTTCTAGACAACCTCGCCAACCTGGGACTGAAACAACTGGTCAACACCCCCACCCACTACGCCGGACACACGCTCGACCCCATCTTCTCCTCAAGCAAACACATCACCTTCAGCCACACCACCGAACTCACATGGTCGGACCACAGCTGCGTCCACTTCAGCTTCAAGAAAACCACCGTGCATCACCACACCCGGCAACCACCAAAAAGATACTGGAACCGAATCACCACAGAACAACTCGCAGCAACGCTCTCCCTGAACCAACCCACCAGCACCAGCAACCCCAACGAGGCCGCCAACAACCTCACCAACTGGATCTCCGACTGCGCCAACCTCCTGGCCCCTCTGAAGACCCAAACCAACACCAACAACCACAAGAAAAACTCCTGGTTCACCACCGAACTCAAAAAGTCCAAGAAAGAATGCCGCCTCCGCGAGAAGACATGGCGCCTCAACCCGACAGAGGAAAACCTGACAGCTCTCAAGGACACCACCCGCCAACACCACCAACGCCTCCGCACCGCACGAAAAACAGCCTACCAGAACAGACTTGACAACAACGCCCACAACAGCAAGGAACTATTTGGCATCGTCAAAGAGCTCTCCAACCCGGACGCAGAAACCAACCCCATCCCTCCCTCACAGGACCTCTGCGACTCCCTCGCGACCTTCTTCCACCGTAAGATTGCCGACATGTACAACAGCTTCACGACCACCAACATGAACCCGCCCCCGGAAGCCGCAAACGACATCTCCACCATCCTCGCCTGGAACCCTACCACCACCGAGGAAACCACCCGCGTCATGAACTCGATCCACTCGGGATCACCCTCCGACCCCTGTCCTCACCACATTTACAACAAGGCCGACAACATCATCGCACCCCACCTCTGAGACGTCATCAACGCCTCCCTCACCACTGCTACCTTCCCTGAAAGCTGGAAACATGCAGAACTCAACGCCCTCTTAAAGAAACCTACAGCAGACCCCACCGAACTCAAAAACTTCCGGCCTATCTCCCTCCTACCGTTCCCCGCCAAAGTGATTGAGAAAATCGTCAACGCTCAACTCACCGCCGCCCTGGAAACCTCCGACTCCCTCGACTCCACTCAGTTCGGATTCAGGGCCAACCACAGCACCGAAACCGCCCTCATCGCAGCCACGGACGACATCCGAGCCCTGACCGACAAGGGTGAAACCGTGGCCCTCATTCTCCTGGATCTCTCTGCAGCCTTCGACACGGTCTGCCACCGCACCCTGATAGACCGCCTTTGCAGCGCCGGCATCAGAGGCAAGGCCCTGGAATGGGTCATCTCCTTCCTCTCCGGAAGGACCCAGAGAGTCCGCCTCCCCCCCTTCAGATCCGCAGCCACGGAGATCATCTGCGGCGTACCCCAAGGATCCTCCCTCAGCCCCACCCTATTCAACGTCTACATGACCCCCCTGGCAAACATCGCACGCAAACACGGACTCGACATCATATCCTACGCCGACGACACCCAGCTCATCTTATCCCTCACCAACAACCCCACATCAGCAAGGACCAGACTGCACGACGGCATGAAGGAAGTAGCGACCTGGATGACAGACAGCCGACTGAAACTGAACACAGATAAAACAGAGGTCCTCATCCTCGGCCCTACCCCCTCCGCATGGGACGACTCCTGGTGGCCCCCCGCCCTAGGCAGCACTCCCCAACCGACCAACCACGCACGCAACCTCGGCTTCATCCTGGACTCCTCCCTCTCGATGACCAGACAGGTCAACTCGGTGACCTCAGCGTGCTTCAACACCCTCCGCATGCTCCGCAAGATCTTCCGCTGGATCCCCATCGACACCAGGAAGACCGTCACCCACGCCCTCGTCACCAGCCGCCTGGACTACAGGAACACTCTGTACGCCGGCATCACCAACAAGCTGCAGAGGAAACTTCAACGGATCCAGAACGCCGCAGCACGACTCATCCTGGACATACCTCGCCACCACCACATCTCCGGACACCTGAGAAAACTCCATTGGCTCCCGGTCAACAAGAGGATCACCTTCAGACTCCTCACCCACGCACACAAAGCCCTCTACAACCTCGGACCCAAACTCATCAACTCCCGCGTCTCCTTCTACACCCCTCCGCGCACTCTGCGCTCCACCGGTCAGGCCTTGGCAGCCGTTCCACGCATCCGCAAAACCACCGCCGGAGGAAAATCCTTCTCTTTTCTGGCAGCGAAGACCTGGAACTCCCTGCCCAGTCACCTTCGCGCCATACCCGAACACCTCCCCTTCAGAAGGCAGCTCAAGACCTGGCTCTTCGAGCACTGACCCCCTCCCCCCCAGCGCCTTGAGACCCTTATGGGTGAGTAGCGCGCTTTATAAATGTGATTGATTGATTGAGTAAAAAAATAAAAAAATGACCTCTAATTTTTTATGAGTAAGGCATTATGCACTACAAGTTGCCAAATATTTGGAGGCATGCTAGCCAGCACTTCGAGTACTTTGCTACTGTCTGCAGCTGGGACAGCTTTAGCAGACAATTATCTTTCTTTTATTCCATTGGCCCTGCTCTTTCCCAAATGCCTTTCACTTAGTTTCTACCCTGACACATGTCATGTATAAAATGTGGATATAGTTATCCTGTCTACCATAAGTAGACGTGGAGAAAATGATGCACTTCACTGCAGGGAAAGGAATAGGCAATATAGATTGTATTTGGCACAGCGTATCTCTTACGCCAAACTTGAAATCAAATCGGGCACTTACTAGTCCCACTTTACTCACTGGCCTCGTCCACCATTAGCCATCAATTTTAGCATACATTATGTATGCTTTTGATGAGTTGCAGATAGAAGAGGCCATAAGTAACCCAACCATCACAGTAGCTGTAATGCAGGGGGTGGGGGGCTCACAAATCTAATCACGACAACACCCTTGTAATGAAGTAATTGTCAATAAGCAAGCAATGTGACTTAGCATCGCCCATCTTTGCCACCACGTCTCTCCCTGCTCCATCTGCTCCTGTAGCAGTGGAACTTAAGCCAGCTTCACTGGCTGCACTGGTGGGTGTGGCTAGAAAAACCAATATACAGTTTTTAGATGCCAGGTACACCCCCTTCTTAATTTTTTAAATCACACATATGCAACCGCAATACATTGTTACAGTTCAGTTAGCACTGCAGTATCTTCTATCATAAATATTACTCTGGGCATTTTGTTGGAATGCTATAAAAGCCAAGTAGACACGCCTACCAAAAACATTGTGTAATGGAGGGGAAGAACTATAGCCTATAAATGATGATGACTCAGAATCATTGAGGCGCAGAGAAGAGGTGGAATACAAAATGGTCAATGAGAGACAGAAAAAAAAGAAAATGCAGGAATAACAGGAATTAAACAAAACTTGGATAGGGGAGTTGGAAAAAAGGGAGACATTATAAAAAAGTAAATAAGGATGCCGTCGGACTTGCTGTTTGCTGCTGGTTTGCCTTTGGACTCTCCTCTACGCGGGTCCCGCTGCGGCGTGGGAGCCGCTTGTGCAAAACCTACGCCTCCTGTCACCTGGCCGCTCTCCCTGCAAGCCCCGCCCCACTCCTAGCTTAACTTTTCTCTTATAAATTCAAACAGCTACCTCCACGTCGCGGGAGCGCCCGGGGATAAGCCCGGGACAAGGGCGGGACCGTCTGTGGCCGTCAGGGCACGCAGGAGGCTGGGCTGGGCCCACTCTCTTTCACTTGCATTTCCTTGATCCTACTTGGTATGCGAAAAAGGTTCTGGGTATGACATCATCAGCCCTAGGTGGAACAGCAGCGAAGGAGGGGGGAGCCAACACTGGGACTCTGGACAATTACTTTAAATCGGTAAAGGGTGATGGGGGAATCGAAACCTCTCTGGAGATGCGTAGGACAGAGCGTCGTCGCTCGATTGAACACTTGAAAAATAGGCCCCTCAGTGACATAACTCCCTATCCTATCTCCCAAGAGGAAGGTTCCCTCAATGGCAGCCCGGATCTTTCATCCCAAGAAGACGTTCCCCTATTACTCCGGGATAGTTCTCCCATTTCTGGCCCACCTCCTAAACAAACTACGGACACCACTCCACTATTAGTTGCCAGTAGTTCGGCAGTTGACTTATTCACCCAAACACACACCAGAGCCAAAATCAAGATTAATAAGCTAAAGCAAACTGTGGTGGCAGAGGTGTATGACCTACCACCAAATAAACGCAGAAGGAAGATGAGGGGTGGTCAGGGGAAGAAAAAGATCCCCCATTCTGATTTTGGAAAGTCACTCAAGTCCGTACCTATGTTGGACAGGCCTATGTTGGACAGGCCTTTAGTTAATGTGCAGAAGGCTACTCCCCCCAAGGGTACTAATATTATTACCACTGCTTTCATTAGCGACAAAGGGAAGAGCCCTCTTAACACATTATTTCCCGGTAGCTCTTTGGGGAGCATTGAATCTTTAATTAGATCACTCTTGTTGCCCATTAGCGAGAGCTTGCAGAAAATAGAATTCAGGCTGACCACTCTGGAGGCAACTTTAACCACCCTGAAAATTTTGGACAACAAACAGAGTAGAACCACTGAGTCCAATCTACCAATAGGAACCTTTCCCAATATACAAAACCCACCGATCCACACGGGGCCTCCCTTGGGCACCACTGCCGCCCCTCTTTTACAGCCACCTATGGCTATTCCAGTTCCAATTTTATCTACTAACTCTAACATCCTACCATCAGAAACAGATGGCCCAGCACTCCAACGTATACTCCCTGGTAAGCCTGCCCCTAGACCACGAGGACCCGACTTACCACCAGAGGCTAACAGCCTCATGGTGGTGTTGGCTGGTGTTCCCTCTCTAGAATTGGGTGAAAATGAGAACTATCACTCACTCAAGAGGAAAACCATTAAATGGTTGAATTGGAACAGACGTCTTCCAGCTCACCTCAACAATGAGATCATTATGGTAAGAAGGGTACCATGGTTGGGGAAGTCGGGGAAATCAATAGCAGGGGACTGTATTATTGTGTCTTTTCGAGACCCTGGAACAGTACTATACATTTGTGCTGGGTCAAATAGATCACTGGATTCTACCATACAGACTTTGCCAGTTTCTTTTTTTTTCCCTCCCATTCGCTTGCACCATGACTTGTCACAAGGTAACTGGACAAGGGTGGAACGAAGATCCAGACACAGGGGACATGCTCCACGTCCAGTTTATCGACCTTCGGAGACTCCCTTTTTGGACCACAATCGTTTTAATTGTCTGAATGGTTTGGATGGTGTGGACTGACTGCCCCCAAACCCGAACTCAAATCCTGTGACCTTGGATAATGGTCCCAGTAAACTGCCTGATCCGGCTGAACCCACTTCTGAAAATGACCCTGTTAGAGTAATTGGTGTAGTTTCTGGCTTTGGTACTGGCTCTTCCCCCCACTCCATCCCTGCATTCTGTTCTGTGGCTTCTCCAGCGCACATGAGACTAATTTGGTGGAATGTGGCTGGTTTAGCCAGCAAACTGGGCACCCAAGATTGGATAACTTATATTGAGTCAGGGGATGTTTGCATGTTCCAAGAGACTTGGGCAAGGGAAGATTACAACCATAAAGGTTACGAGTCATTTTCCATCTCGGCTAGGTGGGAGGGTAAGGGCCGCCCCTCTGGTGGACTCACAACTTGGGTGGCTTCCCACTTAGGATGTCAGGCTTCACGCCTACCGGTGCCATCAGATGATATCCTAGTGGTTTTATTAGCCTGGCCGAACCTAGCGAAACTTGCCCTGATAAATATTTATTCCAGGCCAGTGGGAGCTTCGTGTGAATCCCCCACCATAGAGGAGCTTTCAGTATATTTAGCGGAAATGCCAAGAGATATCCCTTACATAGTGGGAGGGGATTTAAATTCCCATTTCGAGCCGTTGGTCGGTCTCGTAGAGGGATTTCCCATGGAAGAAGAGTTCAGGTGGTCAGTACCCTCGGCTGTAGCACCTTCCCCAAAGGCATGGACGCCTGTGGCTTTGCAGATTACTGCTCTCACCCTAAAGCATGGAATTAGAGCCTGCAATGGACGTATTAAGTCTGATGTACCAAGCAAAACCACGTACAACAGAGTGGGAAGAGAGTCCCGCTTGGACTATGCTCTTGTACAGATAGTGAACTGGTCTTCTATCCTGGACTTTAGGGTGGTGGAGAGACTGGATAGTGACCATAACGCCCTTGAACTCGATCTTAGCCATCCTGGGCCAAAGGCCTCCATAACAACCATGGGGGAGTCCAAACCTGAACTACTATTAGACAATAACAGGAGAAGAATCAGGTGGGATAAACTAGCTACGAGCCAAGTGAAACTTTCGAAGCTCTACGCAGGTTTAATCCCCATTTTGAAAAAAGTGGGAGAGCTAGCCAACGATGTGGGCAATATAGTCCACCATGAGAAATTATACCAGGCTCATGAGGACCTTATAAAGGGAGCGGCCTCTGAGCTTTTTACCAGGGTCCAGAATCAGAAGAGGATCCAACAACATAACTCCTTATGGTACAATGCAGTCTGCAGGAAGGCAAAGGGAGAACTCCTCAGATGCATTAAGGAGGGAACAGATAGAGAAAAGCTGCGAGAAAGTAGACGGGCTTATAAAAAACTGGTCAGTCATGCTAAAACCGAATGGGAGGAGAATCAGTGGGAGGAGCTTACCACTTCCCTCGCAACAAGAGACCACCGAATGTTTTGGAAAGTAGTAAACGGGGGGTCGGGGAACCTCCATTCGGCAATAGAACCAAATATTGCAGCAGGGGTGTGGCAGGCACACTTCCAGTCTCTCTACAGTTCCGAGCAGGGAGAAACTAAGATTGATTTCGGTACTGGACTGGTAGAGTATGGCGGGGATTTGATAACAGTGGGGGAGGTGAAGGTAGCACTAATGGGACTTGAAGCTGGAAAGGCGCCAGGATTGGACGGCCTGCCCGGGGACCTGTTCAAGCAGGAGCCCGGTGTTTGGGCCCCCTATCTGGCTGCAGTGTTTAATGGAGTTTTGTGTGGCATGGAAATTCTGAGTACTTGGCTGGGGGCAGAGGTGGTTCCTATATTTAAAAAGGGCTCGCCCCTGCTCCCAGCCAACTACAGACCAATCAGTCTAATTGACGTGTCACAGAAGCTGTTTGGCAGGATACTGCTGAATCGGCTTCAGGACTGGGTGGAAGAAACGGGTGCCCTCAGTCCGTATCAGGCAGGATTTAGAAAGGGAGTTTCTACAGTGGACCAGGTTTTTCGTCTGAACGTTATCTATTGGAGGGCAGCAATATTGGAAGGGGGTAGTTTATACACTATATTTGTGGACCTGAGGGCTGCGTTCGACCTCGTGCCCAGAGGGAAACTCTGGAGTGTTCTGGCTGAGATGGGGGTCCCCCCAGACATCCTGATAATTTTAAAGAGATTGCACCATAATAACTATGCCCGGGTCAGGTGCGGGAAACACGGGGAATTAACGGACAGATTCCCCGTTGACAGGGGGGTTAGACAGGGCTGTGTATTGGCACCGACCCTGTTCTGCCTCTTCGTCAACGGGGTAATCGCCCATCTCAATGGAACTGAATACACTGATGCCCCAAAATTGAATGGCAGCAGGGTGCCTGCAATCATGTTTGCAGATGACACCCTGCTGCTGTCCAAAACCCCCATGGGGATACAGAGGATCCTTGATTCTTTTGTGGCTTTTTGCACAGATAGGGGGTTAGAAATCAATGCTAACAAAACCAAGTTTATGGTTATGAACCCAACCCCAAGATCACGCCCGAACCCCTTACTGGGAGCTTCACGTTTAGAGAGAGTCTCCACCTTTGAATATCTAGGTGTAACGTTGAATGAAACCATGTCCTGGGGAACTCACCAGACTAGGGTTAATCTTAAATTAGTGCAGACCACTGGCGGCATTGCTCGGTTGATGAGAAGCTCCACATATCGACCGCTGGGGCCGCTTATCCAGATATACAAGGCACAGGCTAGAGGAGCTTTGATGTACGGGGCGGAACTGTGGGTCACACAGCTTCCTGCAGTTTGTCTACAACTGAGAACAACTTCATTAGACAGATAGTAGCACTTCCGTCCAGTACTCCGCTCCTCCCCCTGAGGATGGATCTGGGTCTGAGACCAATAGCAGATGAATTAGGTCTCAGACCCATAGTCTTCTGGCGAAGGCTATGGAGCACCGAAGAACTCTCTTCTTATAGGGCGGAACTGAGGGAGTTTTTAACCCACCCTAAAGCTCTACAGATCCCGTGGATAAAATATATAAAAAAGTCCTGTATGGGATTGGGCCTCCCCGACCTGTGGTCGGATCCAGCTAACGCCTCACTAAGGATCCCACGAAGAGCTTTGGTCAGTGCTTACCACGAGCAGAAATTAGCTATGGCCCTAGACTGCAAGAATGAGGGGTCATTAACATCTGTATTCGCGCAAAGCAAAGACTCATACCGCTTGGAGAGGGTTCTGGATGCTATGTCTCCTGTGCTGGCCAGGAAGCTTTTTCTCCAATGGAGATATGGCACATTGCCTCTGCGATCTTACACCTGCTCCTGGTCAACACTGCCATCTACCAAGCTATGTCCGACATGTGTGGGAGCAGAGGAAAGCGATCTGCATGTGGTCTTGTTTTGTCCAACTTACAAGGCCGCCAGGAAATATTGGCTCCTACCACTTATTAGAAACCTTGGTTTTAGGGAGTACCTCCCGGTGTACAGAATTTTAAAAACTGATGTTTCAGGTCCAATTGTGTTTGCACTAGCCAAATTCCTTACCAATGTCTGGCATATTCGTACCCGTATTTTAAAGTTGCAGGCTCCTATCTAACTTTAAGTTTTTATTTTAATTGTATGGTCTTTTATCTGATGTGTTTCCTGTTTACTTTCCCTTGATGGTTTTACATGTTCATATGTGTGTTTTTTGTGCACATCTTTTATGGCCAAATTGGCCGAAATAAAGATTAATTAATTAAAAAAAATAAAATAAAATAAGGCAACATTGAAAGTAGTATAGCAGTGGGGAGAGGTAAAAGGAAGTAAATAATAATAATATGAAATAATATGACTTACTGGGAAGAGCAGAGCTATCAGCAGAGGTGCTTTTGATTGGCGCATCCCCAGTCCCTGCCGGACCTGCTGGTGTAGTGTCCCCTTTCTTGCCCTTGGGTGGTGGTGTAATAAATAACGAAGATTAAAAAAATATATATTAGTGGTACCATTAGTCTCCACAAAATTATTATATAAGAGGCAAATGCAATAACATTCTAATTAAATCAGATCACCTATGATACTAGTATGATCAACTATCATTGAGTTGGCTATACACCTAAAATCCCTATTCCAAATTTCCTTAACAAAAAATACATTTGGAACTAATGCAGTGCAATGAATGATCTTTCATTCTATTCTCATTTCTCAACTCCCTTGATGGACCAACTCAGCCTCCCTTTTTTGTAATGCATGCATTCTTGCATCACTGTGAAATTGCTTGGGACTGTCCGAGCTACATAAAGTCACAGAGAACGCTGAATCACTGATATCACTAATTCACTATGGAGGTAGGTTGCAATCTTCTTAAATAATCAGCCAAAGTAAGTGTCTACGAGCACGATGATGTAGCGCCCAGCACCTACCTAACTGAACCACATAATAAATAATATTCTTAGCGTAATCTAAATGCAACATACCTCTGAGTGGAAGACAGGAATCTCAACTCCCAGCAGGTTCTGCTCGCGGTCGATTATATCCACCCAGCGGTGCATCAGCTGCTGAATGGTGCACTGGACCTGGGTGATGGTCCTGACACACCGGCGCACCCTATCCCAATGCAGCAGACGCTACCGCAGGTGGTAGTCGCTCCCAGGCCTGCTGCTAGCATGGAGGGATGCTGGTGATGCACATTTAAAATCAGTGCTGCCACCGCCTCATCGCTAAATATGGGCTGAGGCTGCACTCCTTGACTGCAATGCCACCTACAAGGTAAGCAGCCTCTGTTCCCTTGCTCTGCCATCCTGCTGCATGGGGTAGGGTGAAGAAGAGAAGAAAAGAAACAGTAGGAGAAGGAAGGAAGAAATAGGGAAAAAATAAACAAAAAAACAAAAAGTCACAAAAAACACAAATTTTTTAAAAATTAAGATTAAAATAACAATAAATAAAAAATAGGGGTAGATTCAGTATAAGGGTGGAGGATTGAAAAGATTGATGAGGACGGAAAAAGTAGGCCCATCACCACTAACAGAGTGAAAAACAAGATGGCCACGCCCATGTGAACTGCATGGTGCCATTCACGTGCGCTTTTGAATGTCAATGCGTTCGGTTTGACATCAAATGCAACGTGAATAGGTACAATGGAGAAGTTTGCCCACTAGAGGAACTCCAAATAGGGCGATGGAGTTTTTTTCCAACTTTGCAGAGTTTTGCGAGGCGCGCCTCTGCACACTCCGCCCAGGCCTACATAAAACATTGAAATGTATTGGTTATGGTTTAATGCACACAGCACATTGCTTAACTCACCCTTTAATGTTTTTCCCCCTGCACAGATTTTAGAATTGCTGTGCCAGGCGTCAGAACCCCTGTCAAAGGACCACAGGGCAAGCAGGAGCAACAGGGCCCAGCTGGGGAGGTTGAAGTCTTTTACAACTGATGTCCCAGAGGCCCAACCTACTATTGGTAATAAGTACTACCTTGCCCAGCACCTTGCCCAGCCCTTGACTCCCAGAGGCAGCACAGGTCGAGAAGCCAAGGGCTGTTCAGGAGAAAGAAATTATAGGCAAACATAAACTCATTACTCAGCACACACACAGTAGTCACAATACGAAAACCGTACAATCAAATACTAGCTTTTATGATAAAAGGGGTATTTAACGTGAAGACACATTTTCAACAACACTAAATAATCCACATAGAACTCTTAAGGTCAGCATGCTAGTGTTATCCATGGCAGGATCCTCAAGTCCTTTTGTCCTTTCTAATAAGTTTGGTTATTCTCCATTTGAACAAAGAAAGCAACACCTAGATGCGGCCCACGATAATCCCACGCCCCCTATTGTCTATGCTTTCCCTTAACAGTGCAAGAGTGCCTCAGATGTAACTTTGTGCAAGTCTACAGCGCCCCAGCGGCCAAGAAGAATCTTACCTGGCAATGAGTTATCCGGGGTGACCAAGGTACTCCTTCAAGATCTCTGGTCTCCAATCTCCAAGGGTTTTGCAACTTCAGTCCGAGACGTCCATTGTTGATGTTGAACATCCTCTTGTGGTTCCAGCAACAACCTGTAAGTATGCACTACTATAATCTTGGCACACAAACCAGGGCAATGACCCTGTCTGTGCATGGACCCATCCATGCACAAGAATCACCCACTAAAGCACTCCCACAGGCAACAGCCTGCACTTCACCGTGACCCCCTGCTGGCACATGGGTTCACTGACCAAAGCACTCTTGTGAGTGACAGCCCACACTTCATAGTGGCCTTCTCTTGACACACAGGGTCACTGACTACAGCGCTCCAGTGGCTGAAGGCCCCTACTGCACAGCATCACCCTCTTGGCACAAGTGGTCAGTGACTACGGCGCTTACACACCACGCAACACAATAGCTTCTATGGATCAGCCCATTCATGCAATGTTCCCAAAACCATCATAAATCTCATACTTCACTTGCAGGGACACACTCAACAGGATCTCTACTGGTCACTCTCCTCCTCCTCCTCAAAGTTCTTTCTGGTTTTGGCTGGCAGGCAGACAGACTCTAGTGGGCTTATTTACAACCGTCTTGCGCCGCCGGTGCATCACTTTTTGTGATGCACCAGTGGTGCAGGCTGCAGGCCCATATCTACAAGGCAGGCCAAAGCCACTTTGCATGGCTTTTCATGGCCTTGCAGATATGGAGTAAGGCAATGCAGCGCCTTGCAAATCTGGAGTAACGCAATGCTGTGCTAGTCGCTGCATTACCTTACTTTGTGCCAGGGAGGCATTTCCGTAGGTGTTGCATGGGTGTTCCCATGTGACAGCCATGGAATTAGATTCATTCTCAGATTTACAAGGTTTGTAAACCTGGAAATGTTTCAAAAGCCTACTCCACCCCAGGGGTGGCACAACAGGAAGTAATATCTTTATTTCTCCCCGTTTGTTCCTCGCATAATTGTTTTTGTGGAGGAAGGCATTACTTCCTGCACAAAAACAATCATCCCCACATTGACATTGCACCCTTGCACAATATGTGCACCAACACAGGGGAGGACAGAAATGAGATGTATTTTGTAGATACAGCACATTCCTGCCTATTTGTTTTGACACAGCAATGTTGCAAGAACGCCACAAAGGTGTAAATGAGCCCCTAAGTGCTCTCCTGTTCAAAGGGTACTGTGATCTTGGTAGACAGGCAGACTCTAGGTGCTTCATCTCCTCACAGGAGGCTCTGGTCTAGGCAGGTAGGTAAAAGACGGATGCTCCACGATCATGGCAAGTGATTCTGACTTCCTGGGTGGTGTCCTCTCATGCAGCAGCAAGACTGGCAGACCTTGCCCCCACCAGCAATGGCTATAGCAGTAAGATGTCTTGATCATCCCACATCGTATGAGACAGTGCATTTTGACAACGGATGATCTTATGCTTGGACCTTTTATAGTCCATTTGTGTTGGGGATATCATTCTCTTTGAAGTGCTCTCTCGCTAGCACTTCCTTTTGTCAAAAAAGACATTCTAATACAACAAGAGTCACTCCACTTCACAATGACCCACTACACAGGCCAAGGGTGTAACCAGGGGACCACACCTGGCTGTCAACCTCCATAGAAATATGATCCATAAAGGTTCAAAGGAGGAAGCCTTCCTCTCAGTCAGATTCCCTGGCAGTGCCAGCCTTATCAGTCCCACCATCTCCCTGACAATGAGCAAAAATCCCACTGACTAGTAACTCTTTCTGAAATCAAAGAGACCTTTGATGTACACAGTGATATTCTTCAGTGTGTGTGACCCTCTCCAACCCTCAGAAATGTAAACAAAACAAATCTTCTGTCTGGCGGTTGCAATATTCAGCTCTCCAGTGATGCAAGTCCTGTCCTGTGCTTCCAAAATGGACCTCCATGTTATGTATCATCCGCAAACACGCATATGCAACCCAGCATGGACATGCAAGTATCAAGCACTGTCCCAGCAAGCACACACAAGTATCATATACTGTCTAGCACTGTACCCCATTCTATGTAGGCAAACAGTGAATTAAGTACTCAGTCATGCATCTTTACATGAATGAGCCAGTAGGCTCCACTGCAGTGACAAAAGGAAAACAAGTCCTGTTCACATTACTGATTCTACAGAACACAAAATGAGTATGTTGCCACTTAAGTGCTCATGCCACTTAAGTCCAGGTAGGGGCAGTAGCCATCTACCTTAAAGTGAATAGTGCTTTGTGTGACCCTCCTGGTCTAAGGAGGCCACATTACTGAGAGACAGGCCCAGGCCACGGTGTACATGCATGATCTGTGTTTGTCAATAGTGAGAAAAATAATTATTAATTGGAGAGAATGTGTGTGAGAAAGTCATCCTTTTAGCATGTTGTAGGAAGCTGGCTCTCTAAGTGCAGAGAGTCCACTGGATCTCCAAATGGTTTGCAGAGGCAAAAGTAGATAGGTCTAATGCTCTATTTTGGGGTAGTGTGGGTGAATAGTTAGGCTTATCAGAGGGTACTGCTAGGCATTTGTTGTACTCACAGAGGCAATAAATGAGACACTCACTCAAATAATAAATACTAGACCAATTTAGAGAAATAAGCAATTTTGATATATATTTCAATCCCAAAAAATTCGTAATCAAGTAAGTTGGCTGTTAGACTTTTCATCCTTGGCGTGGTCTCCCTTAACTTTTTGCCTCTGGTTCCCAGGTTGTTGATGTGTGCTGGGCTCTGATTTTGCTGTTTTTGTTACTCTGGGCACTTTCCCACTGCTAACCAGTGCTAAAGTGCAAGTGCTCCTTTACAAAATGTGTATGTAATTGAATAATCCATGATAAGCATATTTGATTTATTAGTAAGTCCCTAGAGGTGCCCAGTGCCTGTAAATCAAATGCTACTAGTAGGCCTGCAGCCACCCACATAAGTAGCTCTGTAATCATGTCTCAGACCTGCCACTGCAGTGTCTGTGTGTGCAGTTTTAACTGTAAATTCAACTTGGCAAGTGTACCCACTTGCCAGGCCTAAACCTTCATTTTTCTTACATGTAAGACACCCCTAAGGTAGGCCCTAGGTAGCCCCAAGGGCAGGGTGCAGTGTATGGTTAAGGTAGGACATATAGTAATATGTTTTAAATGTCCTGACAGTGAAATATTGCTAAATTCGTTTTTCACTGTTGCAAGGCCTGTCCCTCTCATAGGTTAACATGGGGGCTACCTTTAAATCTGATTAAAGTGTAGATTCCCTTTGGGAGCAAATGGACATGTGGAGTTTGGGGTCTCTGAGCTCACAATTTAAAAATACATCTTTTAGTAAAGTTGATTTTAAGTTTGTGTGTTTGAAAATGCCACTTTTAGAAAGTGAGCATTTTCTTGCTTATACCATTTCTGTGACTCTGCCTGTTTTTGGATTCCCTGTCTGGGTCAGTTTGACAGTTGGGCTGGTTGCACCTCACACCAGACAGTGACACAAAGGGAGCTGGGGTGTAGCGTGCATATCCTGATGAGCCATCCGTGGTAGGAGGGAGGGGAAGAGTGGTCACTCACACCTGAAAGGGCTGTGCCTGCCCTCACACAATGGAGTCTCCAACCCCCTGGTGAGTGTCTGTGGCCTGGCCTGGGCAAGGCAGGATTTCACATTCAAGAGAGACTTTGCTTTGACGTAGGCCTAATTCAAAGGAGAAATTGGGTATAAGAAGGGCACCCAAAACCACAGACTTTAGAACACTTCTGAAAGCCAAGAGGAACCTCTGCCTGGAGAAGATCTGAAGAGCTGAGGAAGAAGAGCTGCCCTGCCTGTGACTGTGCTTTGTGGAGCTTTCCTGCAGTTGCTGCTTCTGCCTGTGCAAGAGGACGAAGACTGGACTTTGTGTGCCTTCCATCTTGTGAAGATCTCCAAGGGCTTGATTTAGAGCTTGCCTCCTGTTGTTTGAAGTCTCAGGTACAGAAAAGACTTCTCTCTACCAGCACTTGGAGTCTCTGGAAAGACTCCTGCTCTGCCCTGTGGTGCCCATCCAGTTCCTGGGACCCTGCAAGGAGAAGCCGGCAGCCTAAGAGGAAGAAATCCACGCACAGAATGCTGTGCGGGGAAAAGATCGACGCAACCCAAAGGACTGCACTCTGAATGACTGTGCCTGTTGCACAGTGGAAAAACAGCCCTAAGGACTTTGCCTTGCTTCAAAAAGAATTAAAGATTGGACTCCCTGAAAGCAACAGGTTAACAGAACTTGCCTGCACCAACTGTCACAAAAGCCTCATGCCTGGAGTGCGTCCAGTGGACTTTTAAGGATTTGGCTAGGTGCATTGTGGGAACTGTAGTCCTGAACTTCCTAGGACCATCTCAGAGCTTCTAGACCCTTGCATTTGGTGCTTTGGACACTTTGAACTCTTACTGTCAAGATGAAGAAGTTCCAGAAGTTTGGCGCAACTTTGAAAAAAAAGCTCCATAAGTGGACCAACCCTACGTCGTGAGTCAAGACGACTACATTTAACCAGGACCATGTCTGAATTGCAGGTTCATCCCGCTGAAGGCTCCGGAGCTCTAGATTTCCAGCATTTGACTAGGACCTTGCAGAAACATAATCTGACAATGTTGCATCGAAATGAGCTTGCTGGAGAGGACCACACGATGTCGAGAAAGAAAACCTCCAGAACAGTTTCTAAGTGTGAAAGTATAATTTTGACCTAGGCCTCCCGCTCAATGTATGCGAGCAGGGCTTCATCGCAGTAGGCTTCAAACTTTGGCTTTGTCTCAGTCAAGTGAGACCAGATGTCCCTGGTTGGCGCTATTGGTTTCTATGCACTAGAAAGCACTTTTTTAAAAAATCTTTAAAAATGTATATCCCTCGTACCCTATATTGGATTTTTGCCATTCTGGTGTCATTCTAAAGATAAAAATATTTACTAATTTTATGAACTGGTGTGGGATATTTATTGGGTGTTGTGTCTTACTTATTTACAATATTGGTGAATTTAAATGCTTTCCATACCTGCCTCCTAGCCAGAGGCTGATGTTTTGAGACCTTGATTGGACCCAACATTGGCTTGGGAGCATTATTGCAAGTGGTAGTTGTGTACTTCTCTCTACTAATAACCAGTATCCAACAATGTGAGTTCTCAGACAGCAATAATGCCATAATTCTATGCCAGGTCCTATTGGCGCTAGATGTGTCTAGTGCCAAAGTATAAATATGGAGTTATACGCTAATTCAGCGCAAACCGAGTAGAAATATGCCCCTTGGTGTCATCGGTGTCAACTGCAGCAAAGCTCTGAGTGGGCAAAGTCTAGAATTTGCACTCCGAAAAGTCTCATCAGCGGTCAGATATTATTTGTCGTCAGCCTCTGTGCCGTCCCTCTAGGTTCAGACTTCAAATCCTTTCTGGAAGTCAAAATTTTTTCAGAGGGGGAAACTGGTCAGTTGAATCTGAACGTTGATTCAGGATTACTGGTGGTGGCTCCAGCATCGGTCCCAGCATCTTCTGGTTCTTTAGAGGAAAGGTTCTGAAAAACAATTCTAAGTGTCCAGTTGTTCCGGTTTTAGGGTCAGAGGAGTACACTATAACAGTAGTCAAGGTTCAGGGAAATTCCTGTTGGAAGTGATCAGCTAGGCTTCCTGCAACATTTGTAGTACTGCAGCTTAACAGGAGTTCAGCTAACTGATGTTTGGAGACCACTTCTTTGTCCTAGGTACAAGTGGGACCATTTCCAGACATTTGGGTTTCTCTCCACAGTTTCAACAGCAGGTACAGTCTTTCTTCTGTCTTCCACAGGTTCAGATGTGCTCTGAAAAAGGTATCCAGGGATGCCACATGTATGCCTAGCACCAGCTTGAGGGTGGGACAAGCTCCCTAACAAATAGGGAAAAAGTTTGCAGGGGCAATGCTACGCACTTTGACATCACTTTCTTGGGGTTTGGTCCTAAACAATACCGCAGTCCATTGCTTTGCCAAAATCCAGCATGGAAGAACCTTTCTTCACCTAGGAATAGGTCTGGCACACCCCGAGGTGTAGCTAGAGAAATGAGAAACTCCCCTTGCGTACTAGTTCTGAAAAAGATTTTCCTCCTCTGAAATTGGTGTCATCCTGACTACGGGGACAATGAAAGGGTCAGAACTAGGTGTAGGCCACATCTGCCCTTGATAGAATGTCCTGTTAAAGTTTTTTTAGTTGGTGGGCACATCCCCTAGACGACCCTGGCAGGAGGGAGGAGGTCACGCCCTTTATCAAATAAGGCCCTTTTGTTCACTTTCCTGAAAGCTGTTCACACCTCTTTGCAGGAGGCCCGCAGGTTGCCAGGTGACAGTTGAGGATTAACTATGAAAAGGCTACTAGAGTGCATAGGCAGAAAAATTGTTTCTTAAATAAACAATATTCGATGTTAGCAGTAAGCTGGACATCTTTTATCTATAAAAATGAATGTTTGAAGGATTTTCCTAACTTGTGAGAATCTGAAGTTAGCTTCTTTTAGTATAGTGAAGTAACCTGGGGCCAGATGTAGGAAAGGAATTGCAACTCGCAAACGGCAAAAACTGCCGTTTGCGAGTTGCAAATCACATTTTCCTATGCAGAAATGCATTCTGCGAGTCGGACCGACTCGCAAAATGAATTTCAGAATCGCAAATAGGAAGGGGTGTTCCCTTCCTATTTGCGATTCCTAGTGGTATGCAACACCATTTGCGACCGCATATGCGGTCGCAAATGGTGTTGCAGTTACCATCCACTTCAAGTGGATGGTAACCCACTCGCAAATTGGAAGGGGTCCCCATGGGACCCCTTCCAGTTTGTGACTGGACCCAGAAACATTTTTTCAGGGCAGGGAGTGGTCCAAGGGACCACTCCCTGCCCTGAAAAAATACCGAAACTAAAGGTTTCGGTTTTTTTTTTTAAGTGCAGCTCGTTTTCCTTTAAGGAAAATGGGCTACACTTAAAAAAAAAAAAACTGCTTTATTTAAAGCAGTCACGAACACGGAGGTCTGCTGACTACAGCAGGCCTCCATGTTTGCGAGTGCCCATAGTCGGTATGGGGCCGCAATTTGCGACCCACCTCATGAATATTCATGAGGTGGGTCATTGGGACCCCATACCGACTTGCAGACGGTGTCTGAGACACCGTTCTGCATAACATTTTGCGACTTGCAAACAGCGAGTCGCAATGACTCGCTATTTGCAAGTCGCAAAATGTTATTTTGCTACATCTGGCCCCTGGTGTTTTGTATGGCGCAGCTAGCCTTACCACAGTAAAAAAAACTGGTTTGAGGCCTTTTTCATTGTGAGAGCATGTAGAAACATTAATACATATGTACTACTTTTAAATACTGTGCACCCTGCATTAGGGCTGGAAATGCCTATTTTAGTTGTGACGTCTATCTAAAAAGGTTTAGGCATGACAAATTGGCGATTTTGACATGTCAAAATAGCAGTTTTAAAATTACTCAGCTACACTGCTGTAGCAAGCCTAAAGTGATGCTTTACTTTGTCACTTCAGTGGTGGCACCAGAAGGGCTAGATGTACAAAGCATCTTTGCTGTCATTAACGGCCTAGTTGTGGTGGCACAGTAAAGGCTAAGGACCCAATTCGCAAAGGTAAATCTACACTTTTGGTCTAAGTTTAGACCAAAAGTGTAAGCTTATGATTTTCAGGTAGTCACAAAGGTGAGTTATGAGTAGTATCTTTGCGTCCGCATTCCGGGAGGATCATCGGATCATCCGCACTCGGACAAGATCATCCATTGCTGGGCCGGGAATCAGCATAATTACATGCACCTGCAGTTTATCAATCTCACCTGCAACCCAGATCCAAAAACTAGATAAAAGCAGCACACAAGCAAGGGTCTGGTTTCTCCACAACCACACTGTGCCTGCCTGCGCTTCATATCCTTAAGCCATGCTGCCTACTAGGAGGAAAATAAACCATGCAGAGGAGGAGAACACCATAAACCTGAAGTTTACTGTAAGGAACTAAAAGAGACTGCACCCTGCAGCAGTAGTTTCTCACAGAAGGGAGCCTTATGGCAGCAGTTGGCCATGGCAGTCACTGCAATGGTGGAGGACATCTGGACCGTGAATTACATCAAAAAGAAGTGGCAGGATGGGAAGAGGAGGGTGAAAGAGAATTACACCAGGATAGAGGTGGCCAGAGCTCTCCCAGGTGTACAAACTGGAGCCTGCTCCAATTAACCCCACTTGAGAGGAATATCCTCTCCACCCTAGACCCCCCCCCACCTGGTCAATTGACTGCCAGTGAGTGATGCCCGCAATGTGGTGCCAGGTAATATGCAATGATACTAACCATGACACCGAATGTTAATAAAGTAATACTAAAAAAATGTGACCATGAATGTTGCCGCAAGTAAGAGCAATCTGCATGGTGATCAGACTCTCATGTGTCTCATGTAATCCATTTCACTACAAGTACCAGAATCCCTTGTGATGGCAACTGCACATTACAAACCTCAATCCCAAACAGTGACACATCACTGCAGCCTCATCCACTTAACCCTGGTGCATGGCAATACATAATGTTCCTCATTCATTTACCACAGCTGTTGGCTTGTGGATGCAAAGGTATAGTTATGTGACAGGTTGCACACAATCAGATATCTTGGTCTTGTCTGATGATCTTTCCCTTCTGTTGCCACATATAGCCAGAAAACAGCCACACACTGGAGCACAGGTCTCCGCACCATCAGGTAGGGAACATCATGGGGCACAATAACCCATACCATCAGCACAAACTGGTATGTAAATATGGCCAGGGGAGGGCATTATCTCCTACATTGTTACCAGTCAATTCATAGTTATTCATAAACTGTGGCAAACCTGTAAAAAGAACTAGGTAATATTGTGTATCAAATGTATCAACTAGTATGTTAACAGAACACCCTCATATCATTGTAGGCCCTGTGACGTTGCCCAGAAAGGATCAGCCTGTAGTGACCTCTGTAAAATGTATGGGTGTGACATTTGCTCAGGCACCATTCACTGGGCAGATGTCAGACACCGATAATGATACATGAAAATTACTTTACCAAATGCTTATGCTCCTAAATTGTGGTGTAAATGTCAGCAGTATATAGTGTATGTCTAATGTCACTGTTGTCACTCATCCCCATATGCTCATATATGGCTCATAACAGTATACCACACACCATCCCGACATGTTGGTCAATGATAGGTCAACCAAAAATGTATGTGTACTGTCCTACCTAAGGCTTCATATTGGCTCTCATGTTGGTTGATTTTGCCTGGGTCACTGCAGCAAGTCTATATGTTATAAGTCAGTATGCCTCACCTCACGAGGTGTAAGGTGTTTGTGCCTTCCAAGGTAGAAATGGTTCCGTCGCTCTGGGAAACTGCCCCATTGTTCATGGCAACACAATGATTTGTTCAGCCTTGACACAGTCCAGGAGGCCATTTCAAACCATGCAAAGTTGCGTACTGTCTTCTCATAGACATGAGTTACTGGTGTGTGCAGCTTGAGCTCCCCAAAGAGTGATCCTCCTGTGCCTTGAGGAGGCTCATAAATTTGTCCCCAAGCCCATCATGGAGAGGTGAGCCACAACCTGTTAGTAAGTTTATGACATGGATACTTGCTGACAAAATACCAGGAAACAACAGCTAAAGTAATGATGTTGGTGAGGGGTGTACCGATATCAGCAGGCTTGCATTTTGGGAGTGTGGTAGTGGCTGGCAAGTTGGGTGTAGAGGAAGGGAAGCCTAGTCATCTAGTGGTTGAACTGAACAGTGTGAAAACATTAAGGTGGGGATCAGCCCAACTTCTTCACTTGACCAAATTGTGGTATCCTAGAAAAATGTTTATTTCACTTTGCCACCATGATCACAAATGAGTGAACCTCTGAATAGAGGACTACAAGATGTTTGATGTAAATGACTGTATTCAGTGTCAGGTAAAATAGAATATGATGTTCTATACGTATGCTGGAAACACAGGTCAAAGGAAAAGTGTCCAGCAGAAATGGCTGACCTCACAGTCCAAAATAAGCAATGTTCTCCTCTTGGGGGAGGAGGGGATGTTGAATAAATGTTACCCATACCTTAGTTGATAATTGAGTATATCAAACATGTACTTGTCAATAGATTGCCAAAATCTGATGTGCAAAGATTAACTATGCTCTGTATGTTCTTGAAGATTCCTTTACATATTAGTAGATACCATATCATACGTAGGATGCATGATGCCAATTAAGATGTAGGTGTGTCCAAAGGTAGCCAGTGCAGGACACCCTTGTTTTTTCCATCCTTTAGCTGTCAGTAACCTCCAAATACATGTTTGCCTGTAATTGTGATACATGGTCCATAGTTCTGACATGTACATGTCTAATCATCACCATCATCCTATGCACTGAGTAATGAATACGTATGTTACATTGCAGCTTCAGCCAAGACTACTTCAGTGATACGGATGATATCATCCAGGGGTTCAGCAGACATCCAGGCTGCAGCAGTCAAACCAATTGTCATTCGTCCATCAGGTAAGTGTGCCATATAGTGTTGTAATCTTTTGATACTCTACCCATGAACAACAACCAAATCTTTGTGGAAAGGGATGAACAGATGTTGCCATTTTTGCATGACTCATGTAATTAGTGTGTAAAATGTACCCAACAAGATCAGTGATGAGTTTGTCAGGTGTGCTTAATCACAAAAAATACATGCAGATCATTAACCATGGAGTCACTTCTTTCTAAAGCTGCTGGATGACAGACCAGTTCTTCTGCTGCACAGTGAGCTAGTAGGGGTACACAAACCAGGTCACATGTGTAACATCGGTTGATGTGAAGATAATTTGACTCAATCCCTGTGTTGCACTACATCATGTTGTAAGCCAAATACTTTACCTGTTAGAAACCTCTGTTTCACAGATGGTGAGGACGGAGACTTGAATCTGGAGGAAAGCGCCACTGACGGGCACTGAGCAATCCAAAGGGAGAACCCACTCCTCTTCCAAGCTGCCTTGTCAACTGCCAGTACAGCACAGGAGGAGGAGGAGGAGGAAGATCAGAGGCTGATTTCAAGTGATGTGGAGGCCAATCCCCTGACCATTCTTGTTGGACCATGCAGCTCACAAACAAAATCCACATCTGCTATGGCTGGCACGGTGCCTCATCCTACACCCCAAAGGATTGCCCATTCTTCACATACCCCAACTGAAAGCTCACCTCTTAACAGCCCTGACATCCACGTCAGAAATGTTGATTCCCCTACACATACCTACTCTGACAGTGTCTCCCAGGCCTTCTCTCCAACAGCTGAGGGACATGCCAGCCCGGTAAGGAGCAGATAGCTTCTAGACACAAATCTCCTCCTCACAACCTCCCTCTTGCCACTGCCCCCCCACCCCCTAGCTGGTGGACCTGCTGGTTGCATCCAAGGCTGGCAGATATCCATGTTGGAGAGTGGGAGGAAGATTTTTTCCAGCAGCAGTCTGATGTGAGGCAGGACATTTGTGACACAGGGGCTACACTGTCTGAAATGTCTGCCTCACTGCAGGACATGCGCTGACTCCCACAGTTGGTGCACAGAATGACCCAGGTGTTAGAGAGGATGGATATACCCTGGAAAGACATCGGGAAGAGGCTCAATGACATCATGGTCATATGGAGGGAAGAGAGTGCAAGACACCATTAACTGGCTATGAAGATGATGGAGGGCATACTCAAAATGATTCCTAATCCTTCACAGTCAATGCATGGAGGGAAGCCAACACACCTACCTGCACCATCTCACCCCAAACCCCTGGTTAGGCAACCTGCATAGGGCCCCTAACAATCAACGATGGGAACACTCGCCTTGCACACCCTCTCCACTGCACAGTCACATCCTTGCCCTGTACAGGGTCCGACACCTCCTGTCCAGGCAGAACCCCACGCTGTACAGGCTCCGACACCCCCTGTCCAGGCAGACCCCCCCACTGTCCAGGCTCCAACACCACCCTGGCCAGGTAGACCCCCACACTGTACAGGCTCAGACACCCCGTGTTCAAGCAGACCCCCGCACTGTACAGACTCAGTCACCCCCTGTCCTAGCAGACCCCCGCACTGTACAAAATCAGACAACCCTGTCTAGGCAGACCCCCACACTGTACAGGCTCCAACACCCCCTGTCCAGGCAGACCCCCACACTGTACAGGCTCTGACACCCCCTGTCCAGGCTGACCCTCACACTGGACAGGAACCACACCACACCCACCTGCAACTAAGAACCCCAGGAAACACACCACATCGCAAATATCCTCACCACCAAAACTAAGAAGATGCAAGCGAGATACCCCTTAAGCACTGTAACATATGCATGCACAGCACTATGTAAATTAAAGACATATGGGGGTCATTCTGACCCTGGCGGTCATGGACCGCCAGGGCCAACGACCGTGGAAGCACCGCCAACAGGCTGGCGGTGCTTCCTGGGGCATTCTGACCGCGGCGGTAAAGCCGCGGTCAGAAAAGGGAAGCCGGCGGTTTCCCGCCGGCTTCCCGCTGCCCCAGGGAATCCTCCACGGCGGCGCTGCAAGCAGCGCCGCCATGGGGATTCCGACCCCCTTCCCGCCAGCCTGCTTCTGGTGGTTTTCACCGCCAGAACCTGGCTGGCGGGAACGGGTGTTGTGGGGCCCCTGGGGGCCCCTGCAGTGCCCATGCCACTGGCATGGGCACTGCAGGGGCCCCCTAACAGGGCCCCACATTCATTTTCAGTGTCTGCGTGGCAGACACTGAAAATCGCGACGGGTGCAACTGCACCCGTCGCACACCAGCAACTCCGCCGGCTCCATTCGGAGCCGGCATCCTCGTTGCTGGTGCTTTCCCGCTGGGCGGGCGGGCGGCCTTTTGGCGGTCGCCCGCCCGCCCAGCGGGAAAGTCAGAATCACCGCGGCGGTCATTTGACCGCGCTGCGGTGTTCTGGCGGGGGAAATTTGGCGGGCGGCCTCTGCCGCCCGCCAAAGTTAGAATGACCCCCATAGTCCACATTTGAATTGAGTTGGGCATTATTTGAAGATGTTCAAATGCTTAATGTGGTTGCAGGCCATTTATGTGTTAACATCATGGGTAAGACATGTGGTATGGAGGTGTCAGAAACAGGCCCAGGTGTAGTAATTTCCCACTTTGGGGACTCCTCTGGCAGTTCATGTTCTGCACTTTCCGGGGGAAAGGTGATAACCTCCCCGCCAGCCAGAGGTGTCCAGTTGAAGGCCCCCTCTACAGCTTCTGCAGCCTCCACCTGGTCACTGTCTGGGTGGGTGCACTCCCCCTGCCTGTAGATGTTCCTTGACTCTCCTCCTCTTCTTCCGTAGATGAAAGAGACATCTCCAGGAAGCTCTTCTTGGTCCCCATTCCTCTCTCTGGTCTTCTTGGCCAGCCATGTCCACTGAAGTAGAAGTGAGAACATTATGTAGTTGGTGTCTAAATCAAGGCACGGAGCATGAGTACAAGCAGCAAGTGCTGATTTTGTTCTCTTTTGATCCCACTGACCAATTCCAGATGCATTAGATCCCAAATGTACGTGTGCTGTCACTGGGATGTCCAGACATAACTCACACATTGACATCTGTCACAAATGTGGGTGGTATACCCTTCTGCAGTAACAAAGCCTAACCTTAAGCAAAATTTCAATATCTAGGCCAAAATCTCAAGGGCCATAAATGCTGTATGTGTGAAAGGCTGGAAAGAAGTTCAAAGTTACCTAAGAAATTTGGGCCAAGGGTTTCCTGTCCACTCTACCTAGTCATCTTGACAAGTCAGTCTACAAGTGGAGATAGAAAAGAACAGTCTGAATTGAACTGTCTTCCAGAAGAATTACCCTGTCAAGTGCAGGCTTTATAGTCTAAAACTATTGCATGTAATCTGCTGTGTAGCATGGTCCGATTCCACATAAATGCTTAAATGGGTGTACATGTAAAAACCAGCCCTTGGTTCTGACTTTTGCTAGGCTGTGAGTACATGTACTGGAGGATCCATGAAACTATCTGCCAATATACATGGCATGTGTCACATTTATCAGGTCAAGACTGCCTGTTGGTGCTGTACACCAGTTGGCACATGTGCAAAGTTGGCTCAGCTAGCTGGTCGTTACATAAGATATATGAGCCATTGTTGTAAAGACATGTGCATTTGTTTAACCTCAGAAATGTTGGAACAATTTTGTGGGAGACCAGTATTTCAAAGTCAGCCATTACTCCACGATACAAGAAATAATACTTTACAATGATGAAACACACAACAAAGGTATGCATGTTACAGCATCCGACACAAGAAATATAACCTCTTGACCCCAAACTGGAGTTTGTCTGGACAATCCCTTTCCCATTGCATCCAGCAGTGATAAGGCCCTTGCTTCCCCAGTCATGGTTTTGGCATTACATTTCTTCACATAAATGCAAGAGTGATGGCTAGTTCCCCTATAGAGTTCAGGACACTACAAGTCCCAGGATGCACTTTGGTCAATGTTTCTTATGTGATCCCATGGGGCATTGGCCTTATGACTCCTGCAGCAATTGCCAGAATGTGTACATGGTGACATGTAATACATGTTGGTACAGCTCAGTCACTACTCACACCACGCTACCAGACACAGTATGCAGCCCATGCACTTACCAGAACTCCGCTGCTCCAATTCCTCCAGCTGGGAATGGAGGGTCAGCCAGGGTGTCCTCAGGACCCTCCTGTACAGTGACATGAGGTGGGGCCGGTACACGTAGGGCTGGGAGGACTGTCCCAATAGTTCTTTGGCCCTCAGTCGGGCCCAACATTTCATGTCCTCCCATTGCTTGCAGCATTGTAGATACCCACTGCACTGCAGCGCTGAACAATCTCCTCCAGAGTTGGGCAACAGACAGCAAACCACATGAAGGCCATGACACAACATGTTGCTGAGGTGAAAAAACTGTCAACCAGCTGGTCACGCACCTGCATATCCTGCCCTCTGTTTTGTACAATGGCCTGGTTGCTCATATTCAGACCAAGCTGAGGGTCCAGCGGTATATGTAAGCCATTATTTAATCCTATGCTGTGTAAAACACAACAGGCTATTATAATCTTGCACACAACTAGAGGGAAATACAACACCACCCCGTACAGTCAAGACATCGGAATCTTGACTTCAGGAGCCCAAAACTGTGCTCAATGATGGCTTGTTTACATCTGTGTGGCCTCTTCTGCTGAGGTACAGTGGTTGCACTTCTGTATGGTGTGAGGTGATGAGGGGAGAGTGCATATGCAGCATCACACGAGGAAGAAAGTAGAGTGATATTTGTAAATGTCCCTCATGCATCTGTACTGTACATGCTGTATGAAATGGTACATACTGGGACTGTTGGGGCATGTATGTGGCATGAGGATTAGTGTTGTGAAACAGTTGTGCACATGTACAAACACAATTATACACATCATACTTGTGAGGTGCTTGATACTTAGCCAGTAGCCACATGTTGCCAAATTCTCCCACTGCCATCCTCCAGGCAAGAGGTGACCAGTGGAATACATAGCTGTCATGGGTACAGCCTGGGAACACTGCGTGCACATCAATGAAGCTACCACTGGCATCACAGAAGCCCTGCAGGTTGATGGAGTGCCAGCGGTGTCTGTTGCAGAAGATTTGTGCATTTTGGTGAGGTGGCTGAAGAGCTACATGAGTGCAATCAATTGTATCCAGCACATGTGGGAAGCTGGAAATGAGATAGAAATCCCTAGCTACCCTTTGTCTTCAGGTCAGTGCATGGGGCATTTGTATGTGACAATGGGCTATCCTATCGATGCAGCTCAGTGCCTGATGCAGGTATCAAGACTGGGTTGCCTGGGAGATGCCCACAAGGTCACTGGAGACCCTCTGGAATGAACCCGTAGCAAAGAAATGGAGGGCTGCTAGGATCTTGACATAGGCTGGAAGGGCGTGGGAGCGGCAGGTCAGAGTCAAGATCCTACTCCCACTTGCAAACCATTGCTAAGATGATATCAGGGGGAAAACTGTAATTGGCCATGATGTCTTGGTTTGACATCCCAAAGAGGTTGATCCTTTGTCTGAAGATACTCTCCTCCTCTTCCTCCTCCTCCACCTCATCCTTCTCCTCAAATAATCCTGTCACATAGCAAGGGGAAAACCAACAAACACATTCAGCGACATGTTGAAAGGTCTGAAAGGGGTGTTTGAGGCAGCTTTACTTTTATGTGTGCAGCAGGGCTGGCATTGGGTGTGGATTGAGGAGTTTCAGCTGGAGCTGGGTGAGGGATGGTAGGCACTTTCACAGGTGTGTCAGTATGCATTTTTTCCTCATTGAGTGGAGATGATCCACCCGGAGTATGGATGATCCTGCCCGAGCTGGCCTGAGTGCAGATGATCCTCCCCAAGTGCGGATGATCCGCTCCAAGTGCAGATGTAGAGATACTACTCATAACTTACCTTTGTGAATACCTAAAAATCGTAAACTTACACTTTTGGTCTAAAACTAGACCAAAAGTGGCTTACACTTTTGGTCTAAAATTAGACCAAAAGTGTATGTTTACCTTTGTGAATCGGGCCCTAAATGTAGAAAGCATCTTTGCTGTTGCAAACGGCCTGATTCACAGAATTGGGCCATTTGTGAACATAACAATGCTTTTTGTAATATGTAAACTCCAAATTGCGATTCAGTAACTTATTACTGAAATGCAGGTTGGCTTTGGAAATACAAACAGAATTGCCATTTTGAAGGGGCATGTTCAGGAAGTCCCATCCAAATAGGGAATCTGAATGGTATGTACTAACGTTTCAAACTTTACCACCAACTAAAACCCATGTGCAAATGGAAAGGGGTCCTCTTGGGACCCCTTCCCTTTCAGAATGTTTAAAAAAATATGTTTTAAGAGTAGGCAGGGGTTCCATGGATCACTGCAAACCCTGAAAAAATGAAAATGAAACATTTCACTTTTATTTTTAAACACATCCCTTGTTCCTTTAAGTAAAACAGCCTGCATTAAAAAATGATTGCATTATTTAAAAGCAATCATAACCTTAGCGGTCTGCTGACGCCAGCAGGCCACCATCCCTGTGATGGCAGTGAAACCTAGTGCATCACAAATTGTGACCAGCCACATTAATATTCATGAGGTAGGTCTATTTGCAGCCCCCTGCAAATTGTTATGTAGGGAATAAGAGCTAAATTCACCTTTGTACATTAGTAACAGCGACTACCAAATAACAATTTGCAAAAAAAACGCTATTTGGTAATCACTATTACCGCGGTTCGTATATCTAGCCCTAAGTGCTACAGTTTACTAGTGCCATTTAACTTACAGGGCCTGTGTACATGTGTACCATATACTATGGACTTATACGTTAAAGGTGCTATCCAGGGATTTTAACTAATTTGACAAGCTGTGAGGGGTCAGGGCACATCCCTGGCCCTTGTTAGTAAGGTCCCAGTGTACAGACTCCAAAAACCCACAGCACCAGCTCAACAAATAGGGGTGAGCTTGTACAAAGAGGTATTTTCTTACACAGACAATGCAAACCCCGGTCCCATGGATCTAGATATACATGCGCCTGGGGCATTCACAATACGGTGCACGTCTGTCACCCTACAATGGTTTTTTTCCAGACCAACAATGGAAATGACTATTTGTATAAATTGCCAGATTTGGTGCAAATCTGTCCACAGGACAAAGTTATTGGCAAATCAAAAATGCATTTTCATTCAAAAGTGCATGTAAAGCATAGCTACAAATTGGAACTATCATTGTCTAATATATGTAAGTAGATTTGCAAAGTATAATTTGCTAGTCTTAATATCTTCGGGTGTGGAGATGGACCATGACTCATGAAAAGTAAAACCTCAGATGGGTCATGATCCCTCTCCCCTTCCTCAACAATGGTATCAAAAAGCTTTTTGTACCCTCTGCATCTGTTTACGATTTATGTCATTTAAATGTTTTCATGTATAATTGCTTATAAAAAGGTTTTGAAACAAAACCTGTATTGAAGGGGAAAATTTGAGCCAGGTGGTCAAATAATATTGAAATGACCTCAAGAATTAGAACAGAGTGTAACATTTTTTAACATTAAGGCCCATAGTTATACTTTTTGACGCAAACCAGCGTCAAAACTTTTACTGCTGGCTAACACCATTTCTACGCACCATGCGGGCGCCATATTTAAGGATTGACGTTAGCCGGCACTGCGGGCTGGTCAGAGTAAAAAAAAATGACTCAAACTAGGCAGTGCCGGCATGGGGGAAAATGGGGGTTGTGCGTCAAAAAATGGTGCAAGTCAGGTTTGAGTCAAAAATCATGGCTCAAACCGGACCTGCGCCATTTTTTGGCGCACAACCCCCATTGAAATGACTCCTTTTTTAGCAAAGACAGGAGTCATGACCCCTTGCCCAATGGCCATGCCCAGGGGACTTCTGTCCCCTGGGCATGACCATTGGGTACAGTGGAATGTAGGGGGGCCCAAATTAGGCCCCCATGTACCACTTAAAAAAAAAATATATAATACTTACCTGAACTTACCTGTACTTACCTGGGATGGGTGCCCCCATCCATGGGTGTCCGGGGGTGGGCGAGGGTGGCAGGGGTTGTCCCTGGGGGCAGGTAAGGGCACCTCTGGACTCCTTCCATGGTCAGAGACCATGGAAGTGAACACACAGGTCCCTTAACGCCTGCCCTCACCCAGACGTTAAAAAACGGCGCACATCAGGCTGGGCGCCGTTTTTTAAGGCCCGCCTCCTCCTGTGCGTCAAAATGACGCAGGAGTATAAATAAGGCGCACAGGCCTAAAAGTCATTTTTTGGGCGGGAACGCCTACCTTGCATGTCATTAACGCAAGGCGGTTTCCCGCATCCAAAAAATGACGAACACAGAGGAATTTTGACATCTGCGGGGTTGGGCGTCAAAGTATGAATATGGGGCAAGGTTTGCGCTCAATGTGTGTCAAAATTTGTGATACACATTCGGCGCAAACAGAGCATAAATATGCCCCTAAATCCTTCAGCCAGTAAGCTTTGTATTTTACATGTCATTTTAAACTGGTCTGACCTTTGCACTTTGCACTTTGGTCATAAAGCAACACATACAGAAAGGGTAAAAACGGGGAGAAAGGATGTTATTTCTCCCAATTTCAGCACTTTACCGCCCCCCCTGAAGCAGCGGAGGAATTTTACGCATTCCCAGACTTATAAATCTGGGAATGCATCAGATTCCATTGGAATCTATGGTTCTTGCGTAGGAACACCCACAGCAACACCCATGGAATGCCCCTTGCACACAGTGTTATGTCTAAAAGGGGCCCATATTTACAAGACCTTGAAAAGCTACGAAAGATGGCTTCGCATGGCCTTTTAAGTATGGGCCAGCACACATCAAACTAGGGTCTCGTAAATGAGGTCCTCTCTGCTTCTGCAACTTTGCACATAACCCCTTATTCCGTTTTGTGTACGAATTCCCAACTGTGCCTGAATTTAAAGTAAAATGTTAAGTACAACAAAAATAAAAGGTAAGGGTATATACTGCCCAGTAAACTTGGACTTTTAAGTATCACTGGGGCGTCAGCATTACAGTTGTCTTTTAGCCAGTACTTCCGAAGAATTCCTGCGAAATTGCACTTATTTGGCAGATTATTTGCAGCAGTATGTGAAATGTTCACTCATAAAATTCCATAATCCTGATTCTATGAATCATGACTTTGGAATCATGCGCGTAAAATTCACTGTTTCTGTTTGTTCGTTTCAAAGGACCGATGCAAAAGATTTGTGAGTCAGCCCATGGTATCAATGCAGATCTGTGCCTCTAGCCCCAAACAAGGGAAAATCTCTCAGAAAAGTATTTTCCTGCACACTGCTGCTGGTACCTAAGAGAGCTGCTTTCTCCTTGTCACTGCTCATCGGCCACCATTACTTTACTGCTCATAACAATCTGCCTTTTTGGACCCTCCCTGGACCATCCCTCTTTCTATGTAATAAAACCAACATGGGGCCTATCATGAAGGAGTGTGCTGGTGCCGAGCAGAAAGACTATCATATACTACTTAATTATAAGACAGTGCACTGTATAAAGCGTTTACAGTTAGCTCAGAAATTCAGAGTTAGTTCATGAACTGCAGACTGCACAGCTTAGACACACGGATCAGTGAATTTCTCTCCCTTTTTCTATTCTGTGGTATCTACAGCACATTCAGAAACCAAAAGCTAAGTGGACTTTGCAGATACTTAATTTAATCTTATTACCAGCTGTTTTAATAGGCTAGCACTCTTGCTGATAACAGATTTTGATGAGCAGGAACTGCACCCCAGGTGATGCTGCTATGCTCCCCGTGTAACTGAGGTTGATTGACCTATGGCAAGTTGGGTTTTTAGTGTTTCTTAATGAATGTAAATGTTTGTGGGCCTCTATGAAGTGATATTGCAATAATGATTCTGAGCATCAGAGCAGGTGCAGAGGAAGTATCCTGCTTCAGTGTATCTATTATCCGATGGTCAGCGAATGATGGAGGATGGATGCTACCTTCACCTGGCCTCTTTCTTCCACCTCTGCTTCTTTATCTTCAGGTTTGTCTGTGGAGAAGTTACACAATTGTTGATATAGATGCACCATCTAGAACGTTTTTGGCTTGTGTGATATGAGCACCAACTCCTATAATGTATTACCGCAGCATGAAGAGCAATGTTATACCTGGCATGCAAGATCTTGCGAGATCGGAGGAAGTAAAATCTGTTCCGATCTGAGCGGTTAAAACGGGCATCTTCAGCATTTGCTACAGTAAGAGCTACTTCTTATCAATAATAGGCTCCATGAGTTACCAACAATTGGTTTCAATGTTTCACTAGTGATGACAGATCGCACAAGTCAAGCTGGTACATGATGATACATAATGACTACCTTAGCATAAAATATACAAAGAATAAAGGGGAGGGCCCATATAACCCTCTAGAGCCGGGGTCTTCAAACTGGGGGAGTGTTTTGTTTTAAGGAGAAACGTTATTGCGTAAAGGTAACAGTACTTTACTGCAATTTTTAAATACATCTAGACATATTTAAACATTGCCATCTTTATACATTTTTTGTGAAAAATTCGGAGGGGGGCACAATGATTTTTACTTTTCAACTGGGGGGGGCGCAGCATTAAAACATTTGGAGACCACTGCTCTAGAGCCTGGGCTATCTGAATACCAATCCATAACAAGCATTTGCAATGCAACAGGTCTCGCGTTTGCTCGTGTTAGAGCTGATAGCGTTGTAAACTCCTAACCCGACTTTTCACTGGTATTGAAACCTATTGGCAAAAGTGCATTTATGTACTAACCGGAAAAAGTGCAATTAGCTGTGCTGTGCATTAGATGTAAAGCGCTCGACTTCTGCCAAGCGAGATCGTGCTGGGAAAATACAGTAGAGAAAAAGTAGTCCACGAGCCGACAGAAAACAGCGAGCCTCACATGTTTTCTGTACTTGGTCGATGCGCTCGAGGAGGGCTATCCACCGGAAAAGGCATGACGTATGCATGCCTTCCACTAATGAAATCAAGCAGATTCTAACAGGCAAGCCCACAAGCCAATGATAAACACTGACGTGACGTGGACAGGACTCCGAGCCCTTTTTAATTACTAAAGCGTCTCGTTTAGCGAAACGCATGTGCATGCGCATGCGACGCAGGCTCGACCCTAAAAAGCAAAAAGTGGGACTAATCTGTCTCAACTTACTGTCGACAATAACACCTCAATTGTGGTTTGCTTTATATCATTCTAGAAAGAGTTATCCTACTATACACCTCACATAGTTGCACTAGAGAAAGTGGAACAGATACATCAAAATCAATTTATTTGACATTTTGTGAATATAAATCTCAAAAACATTTGTGAAAGATTGTGCACAATCCTTGCATTTCATACAGTTACGTCAGAAGAAGGTCATTAAGTTATTTCCTAGTATGACCTGTCAGAGAAAGGCAACTCGAGCTTTGACGTTGGTTAAACTTATGTGAAAAGTATCTAATAGGATCTAATCAATGGTCCACAAATGAATTGTCCTTTTTAAGTCTTCGCAGCTGGCTTCTCAAACTATATGGTGTTGCACATTTCGGCCAAATAATTCACGGCCTCCTCATGACAATACAAGGGTGTGTATAATCACTTTGAAATACAAAATAAAGACAATTAATAATTGAGAATAGAGCAATCTTCTAGAGTAATTTTAAAAACATCCATTCAGGTGTAAAAAATGTGTCTCTTCTGGAACTCCGACCACATAGAAACCTGTATGTAGATTATATTACATGCAGGCAGCGGTCAAAGTGGCCGGGATCGGAGGGGCACTGGTAGACCTAAGAGTCTTAGGGTGGTTATCCTCAACTTTTTGCCTGTCTCCCTACACTTTTTGGACACAGTTTTTGCTGGTTTTAGGACTCTGTGCTCTTTACCACTGCTAACCAGTGCTAAAGTCATATGCATATGCTCTCTCCCTTAAAACATGGTGACATTGGCTCATGCCCAATTGGCTTATTTAATTTACTTAAATGTGCTCCCCTCATATAAGTATCCCCTTTACCTTGTCTCAGGCCTGCCATTGAAAGGCCTGTGTGTGCAGTTTCACTGCCAATTCGACTTGGCATTTAAAAGTACTTGCCAAGCCTTAAACTCCCCTTTTCCTACATATAAGTCACCCCTAGAGTAGGCCCTAGGTAACCCATAGGGCAGGGTGCTGTGTAGGTAAAATGTAGGGCATGTACCTGTGTAGTTTATATGTCCTGGTAGTGTAAAACTCCTAAATTCGTTTTACACTGCTGTGAGGCCTGCTCCTTTCATAGGCTAACATTAGGGCTACCCTCATATACTGTTTGATTGGTAGATTGTGATCTGAAGGGAAGGTCATATTTAGTATGGCCAGAATGGTAATACAAAATCCAGCTGACTGGTAAAGATAGATTTAATATTACTATTTTAGAAATGGCACTTTTAGAAAGTGAGCATTTCTCTGCACTGAACTCCCCAAACACAGGATGCTCAGTCACACCTGCACACATCTGCACATTGAATGGGTCTTCCTGGGCTGGGAGGGTGGAGGACCTGACACTTACGTGTCAAAGGACAGTGGCCTGCCCTCACACAATGGACTGCCAAACCCCCCTACTGGGACCCTGGCAGACAGGATGGAACTGAAAGGGGACCTTGTGCACTTCTTGGCCACTCTTTGAAGTCTCCCCCACTTCAAAGGCACATTTGCGTATTTAAAAAGGGCCTCTAACCCTACCAACTCAGAAACTTCTGGACAAGATACCACTGGTGAAGAAACTCTGAACCAGAACCTGCAATCTGCCAAGAGAAGCTGCCTGGCTTCCCAAAGGACTCACCTGACTGCTTTGCTGAAAAGGACTTCTGCCTTGCCGTTGCCCTGCTGTCTTGCTGCCTTCTGGCCCTGCTGAGAAGTGCTGTACAAGGGCTTGGATTGAGCTTGCCTCCTGTTTTCTGAAGTCTCAAGGCCAAAAAGACTTCATCTCTGCAAAAAACTCCTTGTGCAGTGAAATTTCGATGCACAACCTGCCAGAAATGACTCACAGCCTGCAACGCGGTGAGAAAATCACTGCACGCCGAACTGGAACGACACAGCCCGGATCCCCGAGTGGAGATCAACGCATCGCTAGCGTTGCGACTGGAACTCCGACGCATGGCCCACTGGATCGACGCATAGCCGACCCGGAACGACGCAGCCTGACTTCCTGCAAGAAGAACCAACGCAGCGCCTGCCTTGAGACAGAATTTCCCTGCATCGCCCACCAGATCGACGCAGCTCCTGTGACTCCGCCCTGCAAGCCCAGGATTTCGCTACATCTTCCCCGGGGCATCCATATACCCCACAACCCAAAGAGGAGCCAAGTCCGCACGCCGGAAATCGATGCAAGGCCCTGGCTGCGTGAACAATATAGATGCATCGTCTGTGTTCACCCAGAGAAACCCATGCACACCTTCCTGTTTTCCACGCATCTCCTCCTCTGCGGTCCCTTGCGGATAATTTTGACGCAAACCAGGTACTTTGTGCTGGCAAGGGACACTTATTGCTTTTAAGAACTTAAGACTCTTTTTATCATTCTCTAAAGTGATATTTAAACGTGTACTTATCAAATCTTGATCAGTTTTGACCTTATTTTATCCAGATAAATATTCTATGTTTTTCTAAACCTGTGTGGTGTATTTTTGTGGTGTTTATACTGTGTTATTGCATGATTTATTGCATAAATACTTTACATATTGCCTCAGTGCCAAGCTACTAGAGGGTGGGTACAGGATAGTTGGGATTGTGTGTGACTTACCGTGACTAGAGGGAGCGTCCTTGCTTGGACAGGGTGGTAACCTGACTGCCAATCAAAGACCCCATTTCTAACAGGCACGATGTGCCCCTACTTTTTGGATTTATGAAAAACTGTTTCCCTACTTTTTGCAAAAAGATACCTGTCCTAGGACAGTTCAATCTGATTTTATATATGCACTTCAGCTGAAGTATCATTTAGTGAGTCTCCTGGGCTGTGAAACCGAAGCCAGGCAGACAGCTAAACAAGCCTTTCTGCCAGGGCGTCTGCTTCCCTGAAAGAAATGCAAATGTCGGTAACAAGTTAATTTCTATATATTTAGGGTAATCTACAAATGTAAAGGATGCTTGGTGTTCAGTATTGGCTTTAACTGATCGAATTATTGAAAGCTTTGGATGACAAAAATGTATATTTGAGTGGTAGTGCAAAGAGACAACGATCGAGCTGTGAACTGTGTGCTTTTAATTGAAACTGGCTTACTCCCCCTGAAGGGGTGTTGAAGGGAAAGTTATGTAAAAAAATTAAATTACACACAGTCTGAGTATTACTGAAATCTATATTTTTGAAACACCATGTTATCTTAAACCTTTTTGTGAATTTTGTAGCATTCTATATCATACTGTGTGTAATGCAAGTTTAAAATAATGACTTACATATTCACACAGGCTCTGACCTTTTAGCGCTAAATATACACAAGTCACTATTCTCCACTGCAACAACCAAGATTGAATTCTGTGACTCTCCGAATACACACAAAACTCTGCAGTGCATTATCTAATAGAGGTTTCATAATGTACTATAGTGCATTTCCCACTGAGTAAGAACTTTGCTTTAGTTATTTTTAATTTAAGCTGCATGTTATTTTATATGTAACTACCTGAAGGTGAAAGACCAAAAGACTTACAGAATATTTTTTTCAGCCACACCTTTGTCCCCACTTCCACACTTTTTTTTAATGCACTTTGGCCACTGCATGCAGGAAAATAAAGTGGACCAAACTAATGCAATGCAATGTGGCAGAAAGAAGAAAGCGAGTGAAAAACATATAATCCTGAGAAAACATCATGGGGAACTATAATAATGTAAAATATATCACACCAGGCACGCAACCCAAAACAGATCCACTTTGTGCAAGAAGGAAAAGTCATTCCAACAATATGTAGTTTGGTCTTAACAAAACCACAAACTAACAGGGGAGGACTACCCAGGCAAGAGCCATACGGATCTGAGAACTAAAAAGAACAACAGCAATATTATAAAGGAAATCTTATGTTAATAGAAAAAAGGTTGTCAAAAGTGCCAAAGAACTGAAGATGTTACTCTTTCTAAATGACCACTTGCTGTGCCGCATTAGTCTTAAGGCAAAAAGTCTGTACAACTAAAGAATTCTGTATATTTTGGATATACTGGTGCTGAGTGTAAAGGGCACTGAAGGGAGAACACTCTGGTCCAGAAGAGTCCAAACACAATTAGTGTTTGTGTATTTAAAGAGAACAAGCACGACACATGTGAAATAAACATAAACGATGGCCTGCGGTGAATGGTCACAAGATTTACTAGGAAAAACTGAAGCCATCTTCGTAATAGAGACATGGTCTTATACATGTATGGAAGGAGGATATGGGTTTAATAAGGCACAGGTCTACTAAAATTTGGACTTAATTGTACTGACCAAAAATACCTACACCTGTATACGTATGACAATGTTGGTCTGTCCTCAGAAGAAAACACTTGTGGAAGCCATAAAGACTACTTGGTGAAAAAGTAATGTTAACATTTGTTGAAATTCATTCAATAATAATTGAGGTGTTATTGTTGATAGCAAGTTGAGACAGTTTAGTCCTGCTAGAGCTTTTTGTTTTGGTTTGGGACCATAGCACATATAGCAGCAATGTATAAAATCATTAATCAATATGGCATGATTTCAAATGAGTAACAAAATAAAAGCCTAAACATTCCTCTTTAATATTTTTAAGGCAGGCTACTGAGCCCTACAGGCAGGGTGCATTGTATTAAAAAGAAGGATGTGTTTTATTCACTTTACGCATCCTGGCAGTAAGAACCTGGCACTGTCATTTTTACTCTGGAAGGGCTAATAGCCCCATTGGGAAAATGGAGTTACATGCTGAAAACAGAGAAGTGCTAACTTCTGAGTAGAACTATTAAATATGATAATTCAGGGTATTAACAGAATCATTGCATCAAACCTGACTAGTTGCTCATGTCAAAGTTAATGAAACTAGTTCACAAATGGCAACTTTAGATAGTTTCCACTTTGTTGCTCAAAGTTTCAACTTGCCTAAAGCTGATATCCTCAAGACAGCCTGTTGCCTTCCTGAGGAGAGTTGCAAAAAAACTTTCAGAAAGGGAAATAAAGGACCTAAATAGGGAAAAGAGGCAATCTTCACCTGGCAGCATGGCCAGAGTAGATATGAGTCCAAAAAGTGAGGAAAGGACTGCTCTTTCATTTTAGCAGGCAGGCTGGCATCTTGGGCAGAGAAGGGGACGTAATTTCCAAAACATTTTTTCGAGCGTAATGTAACAACAAAGTAGTGTGTGGAAGTCTTCATCAGGTAGGAGGGAACTTGGTAGCCCATTGTTTACGCATTTCCTAGAAAAGGAACCAAAGAAGAACTGTCCTGCTGTTCCCTGGACCCAGCAAAGTGAGGCAGCACCAAAGGACTGCACCTGCTGCACCTGCTGAACCTATGGGCTAGCAAAGAGAGGAATGTGTCTGTGGTTCCAGCTCATGGGAAATTCACCCCTTGAGTACCAGACAGAGAATTGGCTGCAAGAGTCAGGGACAGAAAAGCTAAGAAGCCTGCAGCTTTGTGCAGCCAGCATCACAATACCTGATTGCCACTGGACACACAGTGCAGCCTGTTGTACCAAGTACTGACCCTTAAAAGTTGCACCTGAGTCTGCTGGACCCAGGAGAGTCATCAAATTACTGTTGAGTTGCCCATCAAGAAAGTTACACCAACTGAAAGGAAACTGCTAGTTATGCTGCAACCGGAGACCAGTAGATCAGTGGCAACTAGTTGTTTGCGGGATTGCACCCAGAATTTGTGGGATATTGACCACTAAGAGCAAAGTCATGCACCAGCATCTTCAGCATCCTGCATTCCTTGCATCAGGACCACTGTATTGACTTCTATAGTGGTTCGCCCATAGGACCTGGAACTAGAGTTAAGACTGATTATGTTGAGATATAACTGATCAACTAGACATGACTGGTCCTTTGACTGACTCCCTGTTTTAGTTACCCCCACAAATGCACCCATGTAGCTACTTTCAAGTTACTTGTTGTGGCTAACTCTAAACCACAAGTCGCTGTAGATTACAACGAGTTATTGCATTTGTGAAAATCAGTGATTTATTGTTTCTTTGAGAATTCATATCTCCGGTGCTCTATGGTGATTTTGCCATTGAGGTGTCTATTTAAAGATAAAAATACAACCTATTTTTATTAATTAGTGTCACATTTTTATTATGTTGTTTTTTCCTCTTATCCAGCTTTTTTATTAATTCTTACAGCTTCACACTTGCCCCTCTGATAAAGCCTGATTGCTCTGAACCACATCTACCCAGGACTGCTGTAAAGTTCTACATAGAAAGCTGATTGAACCTGATACAGATTTGTGACTTTATTACACAGTGATGTCACACAACCACATCACATAATACACCACATTTTTCACAGCAAGTTTCTATGTGTAGGAAGTTGGCTATCTACATAGTGTGCCAATGGAAGGGAACACTATGCAGATAGTCCAGGGGGACTTGTTTTTGGCAGACAGGGGTTAAAATATTAACCCTAATAGCTCATTTTTGTGGTACTGTGGGCAAGCAGTTATGCTTATTAAAGAACAGTATTAAGAATTTATTGCACCCCTGGAGCCAATAAGCGAGACACACACTCAAGAAAGATATCCATCACCAATTTATAAAAATAACACAGATTTCGGTATGAATTTAGATGCCAAGATCATCGGAATTGAATAAGTACTTTTCAAGATATGAATTTTTATAGGTTTCAAAAGTTCACATGGAATTTCCAGAGCGTTAATGTTATTCTATGGAGGTAAAACATAGACTACATATGGGTACTTAGCAACTTACAAGACCAATCTTCTGGAGTCAAGGTGAGTAAGGGGCAAGGTCCAAGGCAGCACCAACAGGTCACTTTAGGAGGCTCTAGGGTGTCCGGGTGCAGAGATGTGTTACTACATCAGATGTTCCATTCACTTCAATGGAGATCAGTCCGGGAAGAAAGAGGCTGCAAGCAGGGACTTGGGGGGACCATTCTGGGGAAACCCCTGGGAGGACTTGACCCTTGAGATCTTCGGACACTATTGGCCCACTTCTTCTCGGGCTTTGGGGCCTGGATGCAGTCGTGTCTTTTGGCATTGGGTTCTGGTGCAAGGATTCTTGTGGTTGGAAAGGGCCTGCAGAAAGAGGCTGCAGGAAGCGTTCGGATGTCCACTGTTGGCAAACCCAAGGTGGGCTTTGGCTGTGGAGGGCCTGGTGACCACAATGGCACTGTTGGCCGACTTCAACTTGGGCTAGGGGGCACTGATGCAGTGGTGCAGTCCTATGTTGTGTCTTGGCAGTCCAGAGTCCTCATGAGTCTTCTTTGGTGCCCGCAGGATGCACGGAAGCAGCTCCACTACTCCACAGGGGATCCTGGCATTTGGTGGCAGAACAGCTGCAAGATGGGTCATCTTTGGAGCAATTGTTGAGGACATCAAACAAGTCAGCGGGATTGGGGTGAAGTCAGTTGCTCCGGCTCAGTTCTTGCTTTTTGCAGCTCTTCGGGTCCTTTTTCTTCTTTAGCCCCGTAAATCTGAAGTCCTGGTATCAGGGGGTCACCTAAATACTCAATTTAGGGGCGTTAAGGGCTGTGGTGGGCAGTAGCCAATAGGCTACTTACCCCTGGGCCCAGTACTCCCACAGATGACCACTTCCTTTGGGGAGTGGGCATCATCCTGTCACAGAATTCTTAATTTCCCCACACACAAGATGGTGGAATTCCTAATTTTATGTTTACTTCAGGCTTGTCACCCTAGAGGGGTGTCAATCCTGGCAGTGCAACACTTCTCCTGCACAGCTAATTTTCCTGCCTTTCCTAGTGCCAAATGGGCCACAGGGAAGGGGGTTTGCCTATTACGGGTCTGGGGGCAGCGGTGGTTGCATATCAAAAGTGCCAGGGACTTTGAAGTCCCTGGCCTTGGTATGCAGATTTACTAGCCATCGTGTTGGGGGAAGTGATAATACCTCCTGCCAGAACAGGAATTATTTCTGACCTTAGAGAGCAGAGGCTTCATCTCCAGGAGGTGAGAAACTCCCCTATGGTGGCAGGCTAGTCGAAACCAATCAGCTAGCACACTAAAGGAATAGTAGGTTTCAGGGGGCACCATTAAAGTGACTCTGGGTGCATGTCATATTGAATCCAATACTGGCATCAGTATAGATTTATTAAGATGAGGTGTTTAACACTAAACACCACTATTTTCGGTGCAGCCATCATGTAGCTAGATCACTCATGTTGACCAGTGTCCAGTACATGCTTTAAGAGTGCTTCCTGGTCACTTGCAATGTCTAGGAAATGAACGAGACATCACAGGGGCATATTTGCTCATGCAGATAAGTCCTCTCATGTATTATAATGCACTTTGCCTTAGAGCTCCTAAGGCCTGCTGTAGGGCTGACTTACATGTAAAGCATGCACTGACTTTGACAGCCTGTATGGACCCTTTTTAGTACAAGGTACCAGGCGTACCATTTACTAGGGACTTACAGGGGTGCTAAAGTCCTGCATCATTTGTAAAACAATGAGGCATACTATGTTTAAAGGAAAGGGCACTTGCATTGAGGTCTGAGCAGGCCTCAGTGCAGTGTCAGAGTAAAAAATTAGCATCTAGTAGCTCTAAAATGGGGCAATACGTGTGGGTGGTTGTTTTTAAATAAACCCAGTTTCTTACACTACCTGTGCATAAATTATCATCTGATTTAAAAAATGGAAATGCTTTAATTTTTGTCTCCATACCTCATCTTATCAGTTTCTGAGAAAAATAAAACACTGTGCTGCCAAACATCAGGTAAATTTACACAGGTTCTATAAACATAAGCTTGTTAATTACTAAGAAATAACTATTTTTGACAAACTGTTAAGCAAAGGGTGGCCACCACTATGCAATGTGTAGCTGTTAGAAGTGACAGCATTAGGGTGGTCATCCCCCACCTTTCTGCCTGCCTCCCTCAACTTTTCTGACACTGTTTATGCTGGTTTTAGGACTCTGCACACCTTACCACTGCTAACCAGTGCTAAAGTACATATACTCTCTCCCTTAAACATGGTAATATTGTTTCATCCCCAATTGGCATATTTGATTTACTTACAAGTCCCTAGTAAAGTGCACTACCTGTGCCCAGGGCCTGTAAATGAAACACTACTAGTGAGCCTTTGGCACTGATTGTGTCACCCATATAAGTAGCCCAACCGCAGAGGAAAGAAGGGAGCAAAGAGAATTTCAACTACAGTTAGCAAGATTAAAAATAGAGGCAGAGGAGAGGAGAGCTGTGGCTGAGAAAGCCTTGGCAGAAAATAAACTGATTTTGGCTCACAAACTGAGTCTTAAACAGCTGGATCTTACGTCTATGAAGTCTGAGTCCAGCAATGATGGTGGCAGCATACATACATGACCTGCCGGAGACAAGAAGGATTGCATACCAAAGGATGTGGTGCCACCTTATGTGGTAGGAGGGAACATTGACAAGTGGTTTTCCGCTGACGAAGTTGCACTAAGGGCTCATGGGGTTCTTGAGGAGCAACGTGGGGCGGGCTTGTGGAAACACGTGCCAACACTTGGGAGGGACACACTTCTTACACTAGAGGTTGGGGACCAGACCAATTATTCCCCTAAGAAAGCCATTTTGATTGCCAAATTTGGACTGACCCCTGAAAAGTATTGCCAAAGATTCAGGGACAGTAACAAGCTCCCTAGCCAAACCTGGGTAGACTTTATTGATTTTTCCAGTAAGGCACTGAATGGCTGGGTGCGGGCCAGTAAAGTAAATTATTACATGGGTTTGTACAGTTTGATCCTAAGAGAGCATATGCTCAGTATTTGCTTTACAGAGTTGCTCCAGCACCTAGTTGACAGTAAGCTGAGTGATCCCAGGAAGCTTGCTGAGGAGGCGGACTAGAACCAGAGTGTTCAAAAAGGTATCTTGCGGGGACACCCACAAAGGTGTTCAGGGTTCTCAACAGAAGAAAGAGGGGGAGAAAAACATAAATATAAGAAGTTCTCAAAAGGCCCCCAAAATAATTCTCAAGGGAATAGTAGTAACGAGTCCCAGTCTGATTCTAAAATGAAAGGGTTCTTTGACCATAAGACAGGTGGTTTGCACCCCAATGCACAGAGTGCTCTAAGTATAGTCTCTCTAAGGATGACTCCAGATGTCCAAGGAGGGCACAGTCACCCACTGGCGGGCAGATACCTTGGTTGGCTAGTGTAGCGCTCAGGAAGGAGATAGTTCCAGTTAGTTTTGGGGAACAGACAGAGGTAACCCTCAAGTCCCTGGGGGGTGCCAAAAGCCCACATGCCTGCCAATACTTCCAAGTATAGGCAATGGGTCACCATTAATGGTCAATGGGTGAAGGCTCTGCGTGACACAGGAGCCAGTATGACTACTGTCAAGGGTCAGCTGGTATCAGCAGAGCAGGTCCTACCGAACACATTCCACCAAGTCGTGGTCGCCAACAATCGTGAGAGCCACCTACCATAGCTCTGGTTCCCTTTGAGTGGAGGGGTGGTCTCTGGTATTCTGAAAGAAGCTGTGAGTCCCACCATGCCTGCAGACTGTCTGTTAGGCAATGACCTTGACCACACTACCTGGAGGGAGGAAGAGCTATGGTCTCACTTGGAAAGGACATTGCTGCCCTGGGTGATCTACCTAAGCTGCTAGCTGACAGGTTGAGGGTGGGCCAACCAGGGAAGAATTCTGCAAAGCACAGAAGGAGTGTCCCACTCTTGTGGGCTTGAGGCAACAGGCCTCAGCCCAAGCATCAGGTGAGGCCTCTGGGGATCACCTGATCTATTGGGAGAATGATCTCTTTTACAGTGAGCGTAAGGTACAAGAGGCTGGGGCAGCACATGTGTTGGTGGTCCCCCAGTGTTACCAGGCTTTCCTACTGGGCCTGGCTCACGACAATCCCCTGGCAGGACATTTAGGGTAAGACAAGACCTTTGCCAGGCTTGTCACCCACTGCTATTGGCCCTGAATGCGGCCGGCCTCAGATGCATTCTGTAGGTCCTGTCCTACCTGCCAGGCCAGTGGGAAGACAGGGAAAAGGCTTAAAGCCCCCTGATCCCACTCCCCGTCATTGGTATGCCCTCTGAAATGGTTGGCATCGATATCATTAGTCCATTGGACCCCAACACTGCCCTAGGCAACAGGTTTATCCGGGTTTTGGTAGACCATGCCACCCGCTACCCAGAGGTAATCCCTCTGAGGATGGTGACTGCACCTGTGATGACTAAACCTCGAATGGGGATCTGAACCCGTGGGATTCCCAAAGGAGATTGTGTCTGACAGAGGCACAAACTTCATGTCTGCATCCATGAACTCCATGTGGGATGCGTGTGGGGTGACCTATAAGTTCACCACACCCTATCATCCTCAATCAAATGGTCTTGTGGAGAGATTCAACAAGACCTTGAAGGCCATGATCATAGGCCTCCCTGAGGCTATGAGACCGCTGCAACCAGATGCAGCACTTCTGAAAGAAGGCCAAGAGCAACCTTGAGGCCAGTCAAGAGGTTATGAAACACTGGTATGATCAGAAGAGCCCCCTGGTGGTTTTTCAGCCTGGAAACAAAGTATGGGTGATGGAGCCAGTAGAGTCTAGAGCTCTCCAGGACTGCTGGACTGGCCCATATGAGATAAAGGAGCATAAAGGGGAGGTCACTCACTTAGTGTACCTCCAATCCCCAAGGAACCCCCATATGAATACACTGAAGCCACATTTTGAGAAGACTGAAGTCACAATGCTTCTGGTTACAGGTGAGGGTGTGGAGAAGGAGAGTGTACCTCTCCCCAACCTTCTCTCTGTCCAAGAAGGTGATGGGTCAGTGGAGGGTGTCAATCTCTCTGACTCCCTGACCCTGGACCAGCGACTCACACACTTGTGTGTACATGATATTGACAAGAGAGACAGTCCCCCTGTAAAGAATGAAATTTACAGGTTATCAGACAGGGTGAAGGCCAGTATCAAGGATGAAGTTGCCATGATGCTGGCTGTAGGGGTAATTGAGAAATCCATAAGTCCCTGGTCCAGCCCAGTGGTGCTGGTACCAAAGGCTGCCCCATCCGGTGCCAAGCTGGAACTGCGTGGATTTCCAGGGACTCAATTCAGTCACTAAAACTGATGCTCACCCTATGCCCCAAGCTGATGGCTCATAGACAGGCTGGGCACTTCCAAATTTCTCAGTACTTTTGATCTCACATCAGGGTACTGGCAGATTGCCTTGACTTAGGGGGCCAAAGGGAAATTAGCTTTTTCAACTCCTGAGGGACATTACCAGTTCAGAGTGATGCCCTTTGGTTTGAAAAATACCCTGCAGCCTTCCAGTGGTTGGTTAATGGGGTCCTGGTTGGTAAGGATGGGTTCTGTGCCGCCTATCTAGATGGCATTGCTGTCTACAGTTCCAGCTGGGAGGACCACCTGCTCCACCTCCAAGAGGTCCTCCCAGGCCCTGCAGCAGGCAACCCTGTGTAGGAGGCTGGCCTGGCTTATAGTGGGTACCTGATGGTACTTACACCTTGTGCCAGGTCCAGTTAACCCTTATTAGTAGATTAGTAGTGTTCTAGCAGCTTAGGCTGCTAGAGGTAGCTATAGCAGAGCAGCTTAGGCTGAACTAGGAGACATGCAAAGCTCCTACTATACCACTTATATCACTTAGTACTATATCATAAGAAAACACAATACTCAGAGTTACTAAAAATAAAGGTACTTTATTTTAGTGACAATATGCCAAAAGTATCTCAGAGGATATACTCCCTTAGGAGGTAAGCAATATGCACAAAATATACACACACACACCAAAATCAGGTGGGTAAACAGTTAGAAAAGTAGTGCAAACACTGTAGAACACAATAGAATGCAATAGGAGACAATAGGCCTAGGGGCAACATAAACCATATACTCCAAAAGTGGAATGCGAACCACGAATGGACCCCAGGACTAGTGCAGTGTGTAGAGGGTCACTGGGAGTGTAAGAAAACACTAAGGGTGTCCAAGATACCCCACCCCAAGACCCTGACAAGTAGGAGTAAAGTTACCCTACTACCCCAGAAAGACAGTAAAGTCGAGATAGAGGATTCTGCAAAGACAACAACTGACTGCAAAGCACTGAAGACGGATTCCTAGACCTGAGGACCTGTAAAGGAAGGGGACTAAGTCCAAGAGTCACGCAAGTGTCCAGGGGGGGCAGGAGCCCACTAAACCCCGGATGAAGGTGCAAAATGGCTGCCTGTGGGTGGAAGAAGCCAAAGATTCTGCAACCACGGAAGGTGCCAGGAACTTCTCCTTTGGTCAGAAGATGTCCCACGGCGTGTTGGAGGATGCAGAGTTGTTTCCACACAGAAAGACCACAAACAAGCCTTGCTAGCTGCAAGAGTTGCAGTTGAAGGTTTTGGGTGCTGCCAGTGCCCAGGAAGGACCAGGAGGTCGCCCCATGGAGGAGGAGACAGAGGGGGTGCTCAGCAACACGGAGAGCCCACACAGAAGCAGGCAGCATCTGCAGAAGCACCTGAACCAGCGTTCAGAAGATATTAGCACAACGGTCGACTCAGCACAACAAAAGAGGGTCCCACGGAGTCGGAGTCCAAATCAGCGAGCTGGGCAATGCAGGACGGAGTGCTGAGGACCCGGGCTAGGATGTGCACAAAGGAAGTCTTGCAAAAGTGCACAGAAGCCCTAGCAGCTGCAGTTCACGCAGTACACAGGATTACTGTCTGGGTGGGGAGGCAAGGACTTACCTCCACCAAATTTGGACAGAAGGGCCACTGGACTGTCGGGGACACTTGGATCCAGCTCCTGTGTTCCAGGGACCACGCTCGTCAAGATGAGAGGGGACCCAGAGGACCGGTGATGCAGATGTTTGGTGCCTGCGTTGGCAGGGGGAAGATTCCGTCGACCCACTGGAGATTTCTTCTTGGCTTCCAGTGCAGGGTGAAGGCAGACAGCCCTCAGAGCATGCACCACCAGGAAACAGTTGGGAAAGCCGGCAGGATGAGGCGCTACAATGTTACTGGTAGTCTTCTTGCTACTTTGTTGCAGTTTTGCAGGCGTCCTGGAGCAGTCAGCGGTCGATCCTTGGCAGAAGTCGAAGAGGGAAGTGCAGAGGAACTCTGGTGATCTCTTGCATTCGTTATCTGGTGAGATACCCACAGGAGACCCTAAATAGCCCTCAGAGGAGGATTGGCTACAGAAACAGGTAAGCACACATCAGGAGGGGTCTCTGACATCACCTGCTGGCACTGGCCACTCAGAGGTGTCCATTATGCCCTCACACCTCTGCATCCAAGATGGCAGAGGTCTGGGACACACTGGAGGAGCCTTGGGCACCTCCCCTGGGAGGTGCTGGTCAGGGGAGTGGTCACTCCCCTTTCCTTTGTCCAGTTTCGCACCAGAGCAGGGCTGAGGTGATCCCTGAACCGGTGTAGACTGGCTTATACAGAAAGGGCACCATCTGTGCCCTTCAAAGCATTTCCAGAGGCCAGGAGAGGCTACTCCTCCCAGGCCCTTTACACTTATTTCCAAAGGGAGAGAGTGTAACACCCTCTATCAGAGGAAATCCTTTGTTCTGCCTTCCTGGGACTGGGCTGCCCAGGCCCCAGGGGGGCAGAAACGTGTCTGAGGGTTGGCAGCAGCGGTAGCTGCAGAGAAAACCTCGGAAAGTTAGTTTGGCAGTACCCGGGCTCTATGCTGGAGACCCGGGGATGCATGGAATTGTCCCCCCAATACCAGAATGGTATTGGGGGGAAAATTCCATGATCCTAGACATGTTACATGGCCGTGTTCGGAGTTACCATTGTGACGCTACATATAGGTATTGACCTATATGTAGTGCACGCGTGTAATGGTGTCCCCGCGCTCACAAAGTCCGGGGAATTTTCCCTGAACAATGTGGGGGCACCTTGGCTAGTGCCAGGGTGCCCACACAATAAGTAAGTTTGCACCTAACCTTCACTAAGTGATGTTTGGACATATAGGTGACTTATAAGTTACTTTAGTGCAGTGTAAAATAGCTGTGAAATAACTTGGACTTTATTTCACTCAGGCTGCAGTGGCAGTCCTGTGTAAGAATTGTCTGAGCTCCCTATGGGTGGCAAAAGAAATGCTGCAGCCCATAGGGATCTCCTGGAACCCCAATACTCTGGGTACCTAGGTACCATTTACTAGGGAATTATAAGGGTGTTCCAGTGTGCCAGTAAGAATTGATAAAAATAGTCACTAGCCTGCAGTGACAATTGTAAAAGCAGAGAGAGCATAAACACTGAGGTTCTGGTTAGTAGAGCCTCAGTGATACAGTTAGGCACCACACAGGGAACACATACAGGACATACTTTATGAGCACTGGGGTCCTGGCTAGCAGGATCCCAGTGACACAGGCAAAACCAAACATACACACAGTAAAAATGGGGGTAACATGCCAGGCAAGATGGTACTTTCCTACACCCTGACAATGAAGGCCAATAAGTTCCAGATTGGGCAGGGTTCCCTGGTTACTTGGGACACCTAGCAGGTGGTGGCAAGGTGCAGCCCCTCCATGCCAAGATGGGATAATCACGGCCTGGCAAACACCTAGAACCCAAACAGATGTGAGAGCCTTCTTAGGCCTCACTGGGTACAACCGTAGGTCTGTTAAGGGTTATGGCACCACGGTGGCCCTCTTAACAGAACTAACTTCAAAAAAGCAACCTAGTTTGGTGATTTTTACAGAAGCTTGTCAGAAAGCCTTTGACTCCCTACGGGAAGACATGTGCATGGCATCCATGCTCAGGGCCCCTGACTACTCCAAGGAGTTTATCGGGCAGTCAGACACTTCAGAGCATGGCATAGGGCGGTTCTAGCATAACTGAATGAGGAGGGCCTAGACCAACCAGTAGCCTTTATTAGCAGAAAAATACTACCACGGGAACAGAGGTGGAGTGCTATTGAGAGAGAAGCATTTGGTGTGGTCTGGGCACTGAAGAAGCTGAGACAGACCACAGGCCCCTCAAATGGCTCATGCAGATGAGGGGTGAAAATCCTAAACTCTTGAGGTGGTCCATCTCCCTAAAGGGAATGGACTTTACGGTGGAGCATCGCCACCGTACAAATGCTGAAGGTCTCTCCAGATTCTTCTGCCTCAGTGATGAGAGCTTCCAGGGGGTTGGGTAGCTCTCCCCACTTTCAGCCGGGGGTTCACAGGTTAGACCTGACAGCCTAAGGGTGGTCATCTCCCAACTTTTTGCCTGCTTCCCTCCACTTTTCTGACACTGTTTTTGCTGGTTTTAGGACTATGCACACTTTACCACTGCTAGCCAGTGCTAAAGTGCATATGCTCCATCCTTTAAACATGGTAACATTGGTTCATCTCCAATTGGCATTAACTACATGCGCCCAGGGACTGTAAATTAAATGCTACTATAGGGCCTGCAGCACTGATTGTGCCACTCATATAAGTAGCCCCCTAACCATGTCTCTGGCCTGCCATTGCAAGGCCAGTTTGTGCAATTTCACTGCCACTTCAACTTGGCATTTAAAAGTACCTGCCAGGCCTTAAACTCCCCTGTTGTCTACATGTAAGCCACCTCTAAGATAGGCCCTAGGTAACCCATAGGGCAGGATGCTATGTAGGTAAAAGGCAGGACATGTACACATGTGTTTTATATGTTCTGTTACTGAAAAACTCCTAAATTAATTTTACACTACACTGAGGCCTGCTCCTTTCATGGACTAGCATTAGGACTGCCCTCAGATACGTTTTGCATGGTAGATTCTGATCTGAAAGGGGTAACCAGGTGATATTTACTATGGCCAGAATGGTAATAGAAAATCCTGCTTATTCGTGAGGTTGAATTTAACATTACTATTTTAGAAGTGCCACTTTTAGAAAGTGAGCATTTCTCTGCACTTAAAACCATCTGTGCCTTACAGCGTGTCTCCACTCAACGTCTGGTCTGTGCAGGTTGATAGCTCCCTTGTGCATTTCATCCAGACACCCACAAACACAGGACACTCAGTCACATCTGCATTCATCTGTATATTGAATGGGTCTTCATGGGCTGGAAGGATGGAGGGCCTGACACATTTCAAAGGTCAGTGGTCTGCCCTAACATAACAGACTGATAAACTCCCCCAGGACAGGACTGGACTGAAAGGTGAAATTGTGCACTTCAAAACCACTCTTTGAAGCCTCCCCCACTTCAAAGGCATTTTGGGGTATATAAACTGGGTCTCTGACCCCACCAACTCAGACACATCTGGACCTAAATCTGCACTCTGTCAGAGGAGCTGTCTTGCTGGCCAAAGGACGCATCTGGACTTCTTTGCTGAGAAGGACTGCTGCCCTTCTGTTGACTTGCTGTCCTCTGACTTTGCTGGAAGGACTCTGTCTCCCTCAAAAGTGCTCTCCAAGGGCTTGGATTGAGCTTGCCTCCTGCTTCTGAAGTCGCAGGGCCCACAAAGACTTCACCTCTACAAGAAACTCCTTGTGCGTTGAAAAGCGAAGCAACACCTTCAGAAATCAAAGCAAAGCCTGCATTGCAGCCGAGAAATCACAGCACAGCTGACCAGCATGATGCAGCCCCGACTTCCCAACTGGAAATTAAATGCAGCGACTACCTTGTGACGGAAAATTTGATGCATCACCTACTTGGTCGAAAAACGATGCAAACCTCTTGCAGCATGGAAAGAAATGACGTATCGTCTGTGCCTTGTCGGAAAATTAGACGCAACACCTTATTTTTCCATGCATCTCCTCCATCTGCGATCTCCATACGTCATTATGTTTGATGCATCCCTGGTACTGTGTGTAACAAAGAGACAACTGTTAATTTCTAAGGATTGAGACTCTTTTAAACCTTTTGAAAGTGATATTTCAACTTGTGCTTATTGGATCTTTGTCGTTTTGACCTAGTTTTACTGAGATAAATATTATTAATTTTTCTAAATCTGTGTGGTGTATTTTTGTGGTGTTTTCACTGAGTTACTGTATGATTTACTGCACAAATACTTTACACATTGCCTTCTAAGTTAAGCTTGACTGCTCAGTTCCAAGCTACTAGAGGGAGGGTGGGCACAGGATAATTTGGATTGTGTTGTGTTTTACACTGGCTAGGATTGTGGTCCCTATTTGGACAAGGATGAATACCTCTGCCAACTTGAGACAGTGGGCTTTATTGGTTCAAGCATGGCCACCATTCTGATAAGACCACCAATATAATAAGGGTTCATTTACAAGCCCCTTGCACCACCGTGTTATTCTGATGATTTGGTGGCGCAGTACAGTCCCCCACCCCATGCCATATTTACAAACTGGTGCAATGGAACTATTGCACCAGTTTGTAAAACCTTGACCCAGTTTTTAATCTCTGGTGCCACATTATACCTGTTCCAGGAATAATATATGCCAGGGAGGCGTTCCCCCACAATGAGGTCCTTGGAAATGGTGCAGTGTCATTCTAGCTTCATTTTTTATGCCTGCTCAGGGCAGGCATTAAACTGATGCAGTGCTTTGTTTTATAAGCCTCCCTGCACTTTGTTGGACTACTGTCAAAATGTTTGACAGTAGTCCAACAAAGCGCCACAACTGAGTCAGAAATTCTGATGCAGTTGTACTTACGAGTGCCATGATGCACCCTATTGTAAATACAGTGCTACCATGGTGTTGTTAGGGAGGCCAGGGTGGCGCTAGCAAACTAGCGCATCAGGAGCGATGCACCAGTTTGTAGTAAGAGAGGCCCTAAGTGAAAGAAATTGGGTCATTGGTTAAATTAACCTGCGCTTAACCCTCTGGTAAGCTTGGCACCAAGCAGTCAGGCTTAACTTAGAGGGAATGTGTAAAGTATTTATGCAGCACACAAACAGTAATCAAGTGAAAACAGAAGAAAAATCCCAAACCAATTTAGAAAAATTTAGTACATTTAAATAAAGAACATGATACTAGAATGGCAAAACAAACAATCGGATGAACCAGAGATATTCAAATTTAAAATAGATCCAAGAAGCACAAAGCACCGACTGTGCTTCAGTATGGCATTGATGGAGTGCGTACCTGATACAGGTACCAGGTTAGTCCTGCTGGGAGTTCTACTTTATGTTCTTGATGCAAGGCTTCTGGCACTTGGTGTTTGTTCTGCATTGTGCTGTGATGTGAAGTCCTGCATTGATTTGCACTGCAATTTGTTGGGTCTGATGAAGAACTGATCAGGAGCTGTGTAGTGCTGCGATGCAAGGTACTGCGGCATGTTGTGTCGCACTGCATCAGATTTGGTGGTACCCATAATTAGGCAGGCAGAAATACTCTCTGAAGCTAGCTAAGGGTCCAGGACCTGAGGGGACACATCTTGGTAATCAGGGCAGAGAATCAAGTAGGTCCAGTTGCAGGTCCAGGCAGGTCCAGTTGAAGCAGGCCACTTGGGTAGTTGCAGGGAGGCCTCTGGAGCTTATGCCATTGCAGCTCACACAAATCAGGCAGCTGACCCTTGAGGTCACTCTGAGAAGGTAAGCAGGTCCAGACCTCCTTCTCAGACAGCAAAGTAGACCTCAAGTAACAGAGCAGTCCTCTGGCTACAGGGCGATACAGCTTCTGTAACTTCCATAGATCCAGAAATATTCTGAAGAGTCATTCTGGGGGCCCACTATTCATACTGAGGCCCTCATTACGAGTCTGGTGGTCATGAGACCGGCATACTCACCGTGGGGATGGGTCCTGGTGGTGTTGCACCGCCATCAACACTACACCAGCAAGACTCCACCCGCGTATTACAGCTCGTATTAAAGCTCTCCAATGGAGAAGGACTTCCACCCATTCCTGGGCGGAAATCCATTCACAACTCCTAATATGGCTATCAGCAGACTGCCAGCACTGGCTCCTAGCTGCTGGCTGCTGCAGCTTCGGCGGTCTTTAGAAAAGACCACTGAAGTAGTAATGAGGGCCTAAGTGTCAGCCTTTGTGTATGAGAGACATCCCGTCTTGCCCACACAACTGGTTCTGGAAAGATTTTCTCTTCTACTGCTGTCAAGGCTCCAAATTCTCTGTGGAAGAGGCAAATGACTGGTGTCAAATTCCTTTGTGAGAGGTGAGGCAAGTCCTTTGAAGTGTAAGTGGGGCAGGGCACAGCTGCACTCCAGCTGTCCTAGCCCTAGTCCCTTTTATGTCACTGTCTGGGAAGAATACACAAACCACAACAGTAGAGCCATTCACAGTCATCTGACACAGGACAAACGATTAGGACAAGAAAATGGCAAGTTTCTAAAAGTGGCATTTTTTTAAAGAGAATTTTCTCCTGTAGTAAAGCATGCTAGGGCCTGCTTAGGTCCTCCACTTTTAAATGCATATTTTTTACTTAGCATATCTTTTCTGTCGGTATCCTTTTTCAGGGCTTTTCATTTATGTGATAATGTACCAAGAGATTATTGAACGAGTTGCTTGTTCCTAGTAAGCGTTGATGCCATCTAGTCTGTAGACTCTGTCCAAGGCTGAGCACACAGAACATGATGCCTAAGCATTGTGATTGTCCGTGGAGACATCTCTGAGTTTGTAGACATAGACATACCACAGGACCAAACCTGCACCTTTGCCACAGTGTGACAGGAATGGTGCTTGTATTATAAAAACCGACTCTGTGCCATATGCAACAGAGGTGTATTTCCACTGGGATGATCCTGGATTATGGCATGCAGTACCAGAGATGCAGCTTGATTGACTCTGATCCTGAATTTTGACATGTACCCTGCACAGGAAAGATAGCCTGCACTACACCAGACAGGCTTCCTGGCTTCCGGGTACATTACACCCAGGTATGGGGAGTTGTATTTTTCCAATAGATCTGGCAGAGGGCGCTCATCCCACAATTCACTCAGCAGTATGTGTAGTTACAGAGAGGAGTGAACTAACACAATCACAAACCCATGGTTGAATTGTTCATCTTTTTCACCATCTTCATAATATTGGTTTCCATGCTTTGTCTCGGGTGCCTAATAATTACAGCTCATGTTTTTTATGCAAGAATAAGCCAGTTCCAATAAATGTTCTAAAAGACATTTCTCCATCTTTCTTGTATCTCATCTTTTATAGACTGAATGACAATGAAAGGATATATCTGTTTCCATGATTTCCATGGGAATCTGAGTAGTCATGTTTGCAACCCATGTGGTATTCTATCAGAGTCACCAGATCCTCAGGGTCTGCGCACATTCGCCCACAAGACAGCTCCAATACTCTGAATAGAATGTCACAGAGTCTAAGAGAGTCCAAGTGGGGAAAAGAGGATTAGGTAGGGAACAGCTGGCAAGGAGACCTGTAGGAAGCAAAAGGTTAAAACACACAATATCAAAATTATATCATATTAATCTTTACTAGACTATGATTCTAAGCATTGTCATACTGTAACCATGGATAACTTAAGCATGGACTAATTAACTAGGCCTCAAGACGTCTGGTTACCTGGGAAGAAATTAAGAATGATTAATACAACTTCTCAATAAAACCTCTTAATGAATTGTTACACATTGACTAGAAACATAAGCACCCTCTAGAATTATGCCTTCAGAATCAAACACAGTCTTTTTGCATGAGGACAAGGAAATAATCTGAACGTTTTCTGGAACACCAGAGGAGTTGTATTAAGGGGCTTATTATGCACATATAATGTAACATCTAGAATTCTAACACTTAGGCCCTCATTTCAACTTTGGCGGACGGCAAGCGCCGCCTGCCAAGTTGAAACCGGCGCACGACCGCCAATGCGGCCGCACTCCCACGGTGTCTATTTGGAGATCCCCGCTGGGCCGGCAGGCGGAAACCTGGTTTCCATCCGCCGGCCCAGCGGGGATCTCGGCCGCAACACGGGAGTCGGCTCCAAATGGAGCCGGCGGTGTTGCGGCGGTTCGACAAGTGCAGTTGCACCCGTCGCGCTTTTTACTGTCTGCTATGCAGACAGTGAAAAGCTCCATGGGGCCGTGGCAGGGGGCCCCTGCACTGCCCATGCCAGTGGCATGGGCAGTGCAGGGGCCAGCAGGGGCCCCGCAACTCCCCTTTCCACCAGCCTTTTCGTGGCGGTTCATACCGCCATGAAAAGGCTGGCGGGAGGGGGACTCGTAAGCAGCACTGCCTTGGAGGATTAAATCCGCCGGGACCAATGTGGCGGTAATGCTCGAGTTTGTACCGCCAGCCTGTTGGCGGTACAAACTCCAAAACAGCCCTGGCGGTCTTTGACCGTCAGGGTTGTAATGAGGGCCTTCGTTTTTGAATGCAGAAACATGAATTGCGCACATTGCTGGTTTCCACAAAAATATGTAAACGCCATGAAATGGTTGCACACAATGAATATCATGAGTTAAGCACAAGAAATGAATCGCGCGTCTTGCCGATTCGAATGCCACCATGTAAATGCCATGAAATGTTAGCGTACAATGAATATCATGAGTTAAGCACAAGAAATGAATTGCACGTCTTGCCGATTCAAATGCTACCTTGTAAATGCCGTGAAATGGTAGAGCACAATAAATAACATGGATTAAGCACAAGAAATGAATCGCGTGTTTTGCCGATTCGAATGCTACCTTGTAAATGCCATGAAATGGTAGCGTACAATGAATATCATGAGTTAAGCACAAGAAATGAATCGCGTGTCTTGCCGATTTGAAAACCACCATGTAAATGCCATGAAATGGTAGCGTACAATGAATAACACGAGTTCAACACAAGAAATGAATTGCGCGTCTTGCCGATTCGAATGCTACCTTGTAAATGCCATGAAATGGTAGTGTACAATGAATATCATGAGTTAAGCATAAGAAATGAATCGCGCGTCTTGCCGATTCGAATGCTACCATGCAAATGCCAGAAAAAGCCAAGCGCACATTCACACGCACAAGGTAAAATCATTTATCATGAAAATTAGGCCCAAGAACTCGAAAGCCTTCGAGAATGGCATGGGGGCCCAGCCCGACCTCCGTCTTACTGCCCTGACAAGAATCACCAACAAAGTGAAGGGCAAGGCCTGGAAGATCAAAGTAGGCCTCCGGAACAGGAGCTCAGGAAGTTGCTGCTGCTCTGCACCGGGAACTCTGAATAGTGAGCACGTGGAGCTGGGCTGGCTCCCTTATACAGAGTCTTGGCCCAGCCCACAACCACACCCAGTCATGCTGAAGAGGAAGCTTCTAGAAGGCCCTGGAAAGGGACCACACCCTGATTCACTCTGAAAGCCTGCAGCAATACATTGCAAATGAACAGTATTTATAAGCACCTTGAAGTCTTCAGGATTAAACCCTGCAATGCAAAAGGTTCAACAACAGCACATCAGCATATTGCATGAATTAAGTTATCTTGGAAGTGCTGGATTCTTGCATTCCAGTCGCCCGTAGAGCGCGCACTGCCCTGATGTTGACAGTACCAAGGTGTGCTAGCTAGGAACCATGTAAACATTTCCCAATGGTATATGCAGAGTGACACTTATGTTGACCAGAGACACTGTCCTACTTGATTTGTAGGAACTGTATAACATGGAGCCACCAACGTTCTAGGTGAGATACTTCTTTAATGAGTCTACTTGGTAGTTGTTAAGTACCCAACTGCTCCCTTTTCATCTTAATATCGAAAGGCCTGTGGTGTTAGGGATACATCCTCATCAGCTTAATAGTAAACCGCTATTTTAGTCTGTAGGATGTCCAAGCTTGAATCGTTAAAAGGATTACCCTGCTATAGTGTTCCCTCTCTGAATACAATTCTTAATTTACGAATCCAGTTTACATTCTGATTAACTGTAGACAGGCTGTCACAACATATTTGGCACAACTGGTACACCCTAACACGAGAAGTAGAGTTGCCTTTGTGGTAGAAGCCCACGAAGCTTATAAAGGTGACTTTTTTTATTCATGGTTCACTTTTCCAGCAGTAGATGCAAACACACAAATATTTCATACATACACTGTAGTGACAGCACCTAATCAATACAGACCATTTCACAGTTTAGAAATACCACTAACATTTCAGGAATATCATATTTGTTCCGAGGCACCCTCCCGCATGCACTCTCACCTGGGTCCCCTTAGTAATAATAGGGCAACCCGGCCAGTCCTTGCTGGTTGTGCACCATATTCTAATATAGCAAAATTGAATGCTAATGAACTTTGTACTTCATACAGCAATCTAGTATGATTACTTAAATGTTTGACTTAATTTATTATGCAGTCAGAAACAGCTGTCCCAGCCATTGCTGTTCAAGCTATCCAGCCACAGTTAGATGTGCTTGTAACTGGTCCTGTCACTATCAATGCAATAATGGGTAAAGCTGCCACCAGATCAGAAGAGACTACATTTTGAATTGCTCAAAAAACAAATCAGCTTGAAGCAGTGTTTCCCCATACAGGGCCCAGGACAAACACAGGATTCTTACTATGTGCCTAACACTTGGTATGGTTTGCCCTGTTGAAGACTGAGCCACCTCGGGCACTGTCTTTGCTGCTGTATATATCATAATTCATCATATACCATCAATAGCTGTTTTGCCAGTTATGCTAAAACAGACTCAAAATGAATACAGGGCTGCTCATGCCCTGGTTTTGGGGATGAAATTAATCAGCAATTGTGACGTTTTTCTCTATTATATTAAGTAATATTAAAGGGGAGGCAGTAGCACTAGTAGTACGCCAATGACTCACAAAATTCCTCTACAGGAACGCAAGTTCCTCTCCTGTCTTCTTCTCTCCATATCCACTAAAATCCTCATTCTCCTCACCAGAATATTCAAAGTCACCATTGTGAAAGGGCCTGATGCATTTTGGGCTAATTTATATAGATTGCACCTGGTGACCATCTGATTTGATTCAGTGGTAATTGCATTTCCTAAGACTACATTTTCTGACTAATCGCAATTAGGAAATGCCTCATCCATACAAATTACGATTCGCATTGTGGAAATCCCTATTTGTAATTTCTTATTTGGAATAAAAAAATAGAGATTTCCAACAGGAAGGAATTGCCATTTTGAATGACTAGTTTGGCTTTCGTACATACTGAAAGGGGCTTTTGCATTCGTAAATAGAGATTTGAGCAAATGCAAAAACCTTTGGTATATCCGGCCCTTTGTCACTTGAAGACAAACACTGTAAAACATTGAATTTACTTCTAAGTACCAATGCAGAATGGGAATTTGTCACTTTTTGAGAAGAAAAATCCTCTTACTGTGGGATGCCACTGAAGCTGTAGCCACCATGAAACTAAATGCCAGATACCTAAAACAGGTTGTTCCCACCAGCTCTCTGGGGGGTTTTGAAGTTTCCTTTTGAGCATTTTGTATGTCCCAAATCAGATTTGGACTTAGGGACGGATGTACTACCATTTTGTATTGCGACTCACAATTTGCGAATTCTTGTGTGTCCTAATATTCATGAGGCAGGTTGCAAATTGCGACTCATTTGGGAATGGCTGCACCTACAGGACTTGTGCCCTGCTGGGGTTAGCAGACCACCATGCCTGTGACTGCTTTCTAAATAAAGCAGTTGTTTTAAAAAAAAAATGCAGCTGGTTTTCCTTAAAATAAAATGAGATGTGTTTCAAAAACAAAAATGAAATGTTTCTGTTTCATTTTTTAAGAGTAGACATTGGTCTGTGGGCCCACTGCCTACTCTTAAAAATGTTTGCAACTCATTCACAAAAGGGAGGGGGTCCGCGAGTGGATTACCTCCAACTTGAAGTTGGTGGTAACTGTAAATGTTTTGCAACCGCATTCCCAGTCGCAAAACATTCTTACATCCCCCTGCAACTCACAATTAAGAAGGGATGCTCTTGTCATGTCTCTTCCTAATAGCGAGTCACAAACACATTTTGCAAGTCAGAAACAGGTTACCAACTCGCAAAACGGAGATGGTACATGCCAAAAGGCATTTTACAGGTCGCAAAAGGCCTGATGCGCCACTTGCAACCGGTAAAATCCTTTGTACATCTGGCCCTTAGTCATTTTTTCAGAGTTATGGAGTTCTCTATGCAGGATGAAGCTCAAATCCAATCTGGAACTGCGGGTCAGATACTTTTACTGACAGGTCCCGCTGAAGACCTGGAGCTCTGGAGGAAAAGTTTTCAGAAGTTTCCAAATTTTCTTCTGATGCCCAATCATTCACTGGAGTACACTTCTAAGGCCCCCAGGGGAAGGCGCACACAGAAAGTTTCAGATAGAGGCCAAAAGCAAAGATCAGTCCCAGCCCAGATCCTATTGGTCCACTGAGATTCTTGACGGGAAAGTCCTTTTCAGCTTTTTATGTTTCTCTAAAAGTGCCAAGTGCAGCAGGTTCAGTTCACCTGGCAAACGTTCATACGTCCAGCAGTATTTTGAAGAAGGCTGGGTTAGAGTCCATCTTCTAAGGGGTTACCAGCATGTGGGTGGAAGGGACAAGCTAAGAAACTCCTAGTCCTTCTATGCCCAGTGGAGGTAATCTTCTCAGTCCCTGGCGTACCTACCTTTCTAGTAGTTCCTGTTTGCCTTACTGTAAACAGGCCCACTAAGCAATGTGTAAGTGAGGCACACTGTGTCACTTGTACTCACACATGATAGGCATTACCACCAGACAGTGACAGCGACCACCACACCAGTAGCAATCACCACACATGCCCACAAACATACCACAGGGCATATGAACATGGCCAAGTATTTGGACATGATCAGGTGCAGGCATGCACAACAAGTGTCTGTTCCTGCTTCAACCTCTGTTCTCCTGAGCTCCTTATATGACCCCCTACACAACTTGCACATAACTAATTCAAGCTGGATATTTATGCTTTAGTGACTACAACAACTACTGACATTATTTTTTCTTGGGTTTATTTCCATTGTACAGTGTGGTTAGTAGCCTGGAGACCTGGAATTCAACCAATCAAAAAGAGCAGTTGGTTCTGTTGAAGGCATATAAACTATCAGTCAGTCTTGATGTATGTGTGAGAAAGATATAGTGAGAGGAGAGTGTATGTGTGAGAGAGAGAGAAAAAAAGGAGAGAGAGAAAGAGAAAGTGAAAGAGAAGAGGGAGTGCGAGAAAGAGAGCGAGAGAACCTCTGATCGGTTTGGCTGTCTGTCACTCTAAGGGATTGCACCGGAGGAGGTCTGTGATATGCAATGTGAATTAGACAATACACTCAGCTTTCCTGGCACCTGAGAAGTTGTTACCAATTGCTCACCAGCTGCTTGTTGGAGTCCTACAGGTTCAAATTAAAACTTTTAGAATGTATCGCCACTGATTGACAATATGGTGCTACGCAACTGCCAAGGACTGTAAATATAAGCACACTCTGCATTTTTAACAGGCACATCAGCCACCTTGGACTCTGCACAATTATTCTAGATAATGGAGCTGTATGGAACCTATTTCTTCAAGGCTGGGACAAATCCAGGTTACCTACTGAAGCACTGCTAGCCTGCCCTCCTGTTGCCCTTGCTTATATGAAAGGCCGTTACTAGCCCAAAGAGTCTACAGACATAGCTCTAGAAATAATTACTACCCTCACTGGAGACTAGAGGAAGGGCATCTCTAGGAAATCTGCTTTTCTGCATGGTCACACCATATTTTTTTAGGCCTCCTCCAACTCCCTGCAATTTACCTCTGCTAATCGGAGGTAAAGTGCTTGTTTAAACAAATTCAAAATGGCACATAGCTAGTTCACCTAGTTAACCTACCTATAAATCCCTAGTATATGTGTAGAAAATGTACACATGGCTCCAAGCTTACCCTGTGTAGTATGGAAGCAGCAGCTTGAACCCTGCTGCACAGACCTTTTAAAATCACACTTTTGACATGTAGGAAAACCTGATTTAATAAATTACCTCGAAGCACCCCTTGCCATCCACAAGGTACGGTACATAATATTTAAGGGTGCAACATGTGAGACATTAGAAATGGCATGTTTCTCCAGTGATTAGACCTAAAACACCATCACTGGCCAGGATGTAATTAGCACATAGGAAAAGTCAAGATATAGATTACACTCTTTCAATTATGACATTTGACCTGTACCAGGCACAAATTCCATTCAGAAACTTGCTTTTAAAGAAAACAAATCCAATCTAATGGTGAAGTCAGGTTTTTATTAAATATATGAGATATATATATATATTTATAAATTACTTTTACCCTTCCTGAAGCTGCTGGAGGTTAATTTGCATTTCAGCATTACTCTCCAGCCTGTACCTGGCCTGACCGAGGTGAGAAAAGAGTGAGAAAGAATTATGAAAACTGCTCTCCGAGCAGAGACAGTGGTCTTGGAGTAGGGAGGTGTTTTCTTCCCCTTGCAGGAAGTAGGGTGAACACAGGCCCTTAAATTACTTCAAAGGGGCCTGCCACAAGTAAATGTCAAGTGACACAGGGAAGTCCCCAGCCTTTCTCTCCGTAGTCAGGTTGGCAACAAACACAGTTGGAGGAAAGCTATCTCCAGTACTGGTTTTGAGGGACCACAGAGATGGGGACTGCTCACTACCATGGCCACACCTCTGGGTGAGCACAGGCTCTGTAAAAGGGAGAAGGGTTGCCTTATCTTAGATTCAGAGAGTGAGGGGCACTTAAGAATATTTTGCAGCAGGGCAAACATGAATTGCTACATTTTAGGGTAGTGTTGCCCTAAAAAATGTTCAGCCCATTGTTTAGGGAGATCCCAGGAGTCATTCCCACTGGGAGCTGGTGCCAGGCTAAAATGTGAAATACCCAGCCACCACCCTAAGAATACTTTCTGGACCTGTAGAAGATCAGAAGAGGAGACTGGCCATGCTGTCTGTGATCTGGGAGGAGCTCTAAAGGACTGGAAGTGCTCCATCTTGTAAGCAGAACAAAGAAGGTCCAGTTGGCTGACCTCATGATTGGCTACAAGGGCACAAGCTACAACCGACCATTTCTCTGAGGCACCAGCTGACCGATTGCAACTGAACGTTGACTAGACTTTGCTGTTGGCCTCTTCCTGCCTGAGAGACACCCTGAGAGTCCTCCTCTTCGTGCTGGGGCTTAGACATGTATAAGTTTGTGGGCACATAAGGAAAGTTTGTAAACTCTTGAAGATTTTTCATCTAGATCTCCAGACCTTCTAGTGGACCCACAGGAATATATGACTGGCAGTCCCACTGCATCAGATTAAACTTCAGTTTCGTCCAGGTCAAGGCTTCAATTGCCTCTGAGAAAAAATGACTAAATGTCACTCTCCAAAATTACAGAGCTCCAGCAGTGCAAACTTGTTTCAAGTGCCTGGTCCTCGATTTCATGGTGGCATCTACAATTTCGAGGGCCGCCAGCTCTAGGAGGACTTTTCTTCTCAAAAAGTGACAAAGTTCCTTTTTTCAATGGAAATGGGAAGAAATGTCAATATTTTTCTTCACAAAAGTAACAAAATCTCTTTCTGACATGGAACTTAAAACTTTTTCAAAGTTTTTTACTTCAATACTATTCACCCAGAACAATCCACCTGTGGTAGCTGACCAGGGCTCTATTACAGTCAACCTAAAATAGTGCCTAGGTCCAGGTCTTCTGCTCCCATATATTATTGACGCTTTGAGCTTTTTGGTACTATTTCTACTTAAAGTTTTAAAAATGCATATCTCTGGCTCCCCTTTTCTGATTTTACTTGCCAATTGCAGTCATGTTATATATTTATCATTTATTTATTATGTTTATTTTAGTTTATTGTTCTAATTCAGTTTGGTATTTTTCTTGTTTTGTGTTTTGACCTAATTACTGTTTTGGTACATCATACATTGCTCTAAGTTAATCCCGGCTGGTCTATGCCATAGCTGCCAACGGACTGATCCCAGGTTAATTGAGTGACTTGGAGCTCTCACCCTCACAAGAAGTGTTATTGTTCCTTGTTCCGGGAAGTCACTCCCTCCAAATAAAACTTCACTTTCTCATAATACCCTAAAAACTAACGGGGCATATTTATGAGAGAGTTGCATCATGCAATGTGGTACATGCATGACACAAACTCCTAAAGCCACTCAAAGCCACTTTGTGTGGCTCTGAGTGGTTTAATAAATCTTGAGTAATGCATTGCAGTGCAAATCACTTTGTTGCGTTACTCTGCCCTGGAGAGGCACTCCGTGGGCTTTGCATGCCTGTTCCCATGCAAGTCCCCTGATTCACAAGAACTTGTAAACCTGGGGATGCGTCAAAGCCTTGCACCTCCCCGGGGGAGGTGTATTGAGGAAAAATATCTACAGCACACATAGAAAGAGGAATAAGCCTCCTAGGATTTTGTTTTTTTTGCAGGAAGGTGCCCCTTCTGACACAAAACAATCCTGCATGCAATACAAGCACCCTTGCACCATGGTTCAAAGGTGCCTGCATTGGTGCTAGGCCTTCAAAAGGATGCCAGCGCATGGTAAAAAACAGTGATGTGCCTTATTGTGAGGAAGACCGTGCATTCCTGACCTTTTCCTGTCATGCAGTCCAGCGTAGCCAGGTGACTTGCTGTGCTGTACTACATGGCTTGACCATAAATATGGCTCTCAATGTGGCTGAGCTGCATGACTAATCATCCGTGTGAAGACACTCCCTCCATTTGGCATACTTTTCTTCTTGCTTACTCTCAGCCTTGCATTTTCCAAACACCCACTAGCCTCTGCCAGGCATATTAAGAGTATGAACCCATGACTAGGTTCAGTCGCCTTATTGCTGAAAAAGGTTTTTATGTGACATCCTTGTGGGTCCTTTATTTCTCTCTTTTCTGGCAAACATGTATAACCCAGTAGGGCTATGTGCTTACAAGATTCAGATAGCTGAAAGAGGTCATGCACCACCCTGTGTGTGGCCGTATACCTGTCAGTTAACACCTAGATTGACCACTTTTCTGAGATCCTTCCCCATAGACATGAGGTCACTGGCCATGCTATATTCATCATAGTGTCAATCCTCACTCCATCTCAATTGGCTATGGCTTCATGGCTTGAACAATATACCAAGGAGAGTTGTGGTGGCTTGCAAGTCCATCTCTGTCGCCAACCATGGAAGGCCCGGAATCTCACATTTGTTATTCTTTAGTTATCTCTGTACATTCAATTGTCAGGCAAAACGCCTGACAGGTGGAATTTACTGTGCATTGTTTTAGCTGTTTACACCCATGATTTAACCCATCTAAATACTGACCTTTTCATATTGCAAGATTTTAACATTTTGTTATTTGTGGCTCTTGAAAATATCTATTAATCAACATGCAGTAGCCTCAACATTTTATTAACGTGTATTTACAAAATGCATGTCATTGGGGTCAGTGATGGGTGATATCACTTAATCTGATGTCTTGAAGAGCTATAGGTTGTGTATTTTTCATTAATGCTACTTACATGATACAACACAATAAAAACCCAAGGAATTCCTCTGAAGTATCAGGAACATGTTTGGTCGAGAAGCACTTAACTTCAGTTCAGACACAGTAGATTTTTTCTAGACTCTCATATGATTCTGATAATGATCTGAAACTAAAAATATTTTAAAGTGCAAACCTATGTCCATCTTCTCCCTTGAAATCTCTGGGATTAGAGAACAACAGTTGAGCTGTTTTAGATTTGATTCAAGTTGGCATATCTCATAAATATCTTAAAAAGGTTACATGCTGCTGGAGATAACTTGTGTATAAACAAGTAAGAGAACAGCTGGTTTGGGACTTAAGAGCCATTTTTCAATTTTAACAAGTTCATATAAAAAACAAGTTCATACCAAAATTAGCATTTTGATTCATAAAAGCTTTTCTTAAATATATATTTCGTAATGTCAGTTCAACAGCAAAATGTGTATCTGGGATTAGCACAGGAGCAGCACTGGCAGCAAATTATCAGCACAGCAATCCCTGGAGTGCCATGCCATCATTAAATATAGGTCCATTCAGCATGATCTGGGGGTGTCCTTGGTTACTCTCCTTCCTTTAGGGAATGGTGCATGGATAATAGGCAATGGCAATAGGAAAGGACTCCACTACAGAGCCATACACTTTTGCAGATGACCAGGGCAGGTAGGAATTATTTCAACTGGGGCATGGCCAAAGCAAAAGCATTCTGCCCTGCATTTACTAATTCTGTATGCTTTTTGTCCTTCTGATGCTAGTGGATATAGGAGAAACTGTGCAAAATAATAGCCCTCCATTGGTCTTACTATAAGTGGCCTCTCACGTGGACACTTGCAGAACTCTTGTGCATGAGTTGCTATATAGTAAATCCCAGGCGAGTGAGGGATGTAATGCAGGATGACAGAACAAAGCCACTTGACCTTGCATCTGTATTATTTATTTATTTATCTGTATTATTGTAGTCACGTGCAGCTGCAATGGCACATATGGCACATTTACCACCCACCGGATTCATTATTGAACAGAGCTCCAGGAGGGAGCTAAATGGTTACCGGTCACCTGGATGCATTGGAAACTGTATGCAATCCCTCTTCATCCTTGGATTTCAGGATGGGCATGTTTTTGTTATGGCTTTTTAGCACGGCTATCTGCAAGGCGTATTGTTTCCAATTCTTTAAAATGTACATAGAGGGTGGGATGTTTAGCTCTACCCAGAGAAGTATAACTCTGTCACCTCATTTGGGGTACGTGGTGCTTCATTCCACCTTTAAAACGTGTTTCAATTGCAATACATGAGCAATTATGTGAAAAGTACACATAATCATCACGCAGTTTGCCAAATTCAATTGTAAATCTCCAGAATGTTTTCTATCCAGAAAATAAGCCACTTTTCCCACCTTTTTCCCCAGCTCTGGCCCAGCCAGTAGGGCAGGCTTTACTAAAACAATCTTTATTTGTGCATGCAATGGAAATAGCATTTGTGAATGTCTGTGTTTACTTGGAATGGCAGATTAAACCAAGACCTATTCACTTTCGAATTCGTTTTTTTTATCAGTAATCATAAACTTAGTTTAAAACTTATTTTGTTCCCTATCTTTATGAAATGCATCTGCAAGCAACTGGAGTACAAATTCAGAAGAAGTCAAGATACCGCAGATAAAGGCATTTTGAAATCAGCCCTAATTTGCTTCCACCAGCAGAAACAGCAGCAAGAAAATCTTTGCCAGATTTCACACCGCCTCTTGCATCTAATAACATCATCCCCTCATAAAACCTTTGCAATAAGCTCTCAGGATTCTTTTTTAACAAAATTAATACCATATAAACCAACTTTGACCCTCAACTGGACCCAATTACCATCGCAACTCAACCTTCCATCATGGCCAATGAATGAAATTTGACCCCATGGCCTACCGTCACCACCATCAAAATTACTTACTCCATGAAAACCATTCTCTCTGGGGTCCCATGTGATCCTTGCCTCCACCAAAGGACTCCTATAAACTGTAAACTTTGCACTTGTATAGCACACTACTCACCCGTTAGGGTCTCAAGGTGCTGTACTCATACTGCTATGGAACCCCTCCTGGCTTTTCCCTGTGAGGTGCCCACTCCTGGGCACCCCCAGGGTGAAGACAGGCATCCAAGCGCTGTTGGGGCCGTTGTGGAGATTAAGCAAGCTATTGCCCAGAGTTGCGGAGTGGGACCCATTAATTAGATTAGGCACCGAGGCGAGAATTATCTGGTCCAAGGGAATTGAGCCCAAGACCTGCCGAAGCGGGACTTGAACCCTGGTCTTGAGCCAGATCTCTGCTTCAGGGTCTGCCGCTCTAACCATTGTGCCACACTTCTCCACCAATCATCAAGGAATTAACACCCATCTTCAAATCCTCCATCAAGTTAGTCACATTCCTAGACACCTGGAAAAATGCGAGTAGTGACCCTGCTCAAGAAACCATCCACTGATCCAGCCACAGCTTCCAACTACAGACATGTTAGAAATTGGGTTTCTGGTTGGCAGATGTAGACACCCTGTCCAAGCAGAAACCACAATCCTACGCAGGATAAGTCAGATACACACCATCAATTAACAAGTGCTCACCCTCTGGTGCATTGGGTCAGATGTCAGGCTTAATTTGAGGCAATGTGTAAAGTATTTGTGCAACTTCAACCAGTAAAGCAGTGAGACCAAAACAACAAAATTCCAATAAATAGAAGTCGAGATTTTGATTTATAAAGATTTTATGTAAAAAAAAGTGCATATTGTGATTATCTTGTCACGCTGGACTGGGACAAAATCACAGGTTCAGGCCAACCACGTCAGTGTGTGGGCTAGCTACAGGGACCCACTTAGGACAGCTAAACGCAGCACCTTAAAGTTAAATCCTGATGCATGGACTGTGCGGCAAGGCTTTGTGGTGCTTGGCATCTCTGAGCATCGGTTTTGAGAAGCTGTGCAGCGAGTCTTTGCGAGGCTTGGCGTCGCTGTCTGTTGATCCCAGGAACATGTGCAGCAAGGTTTTGCAGAGCTTGGCATCACTGTGCATCGGTAAAGATCGGCTGGCAGCTGCACGGCGAGGCTTTATGGCACCAGCATGGATTCCAATGAGGCTGGCAGCTGTGTGGCAAGGCTTTGTGGGGCTTTGCATTACTTTGCGTCGGTTCTGATGAGGACCACAGAAGGCAGAGCACTTAGGCCTACTTTCAAGGGTCCAGGACTTGATTGACATCAATTAGCAGGGCAAGACTCTCACATGGCAGAGTCCAGGTGCTGTAGGTGACGAGTTGGAAGTATTTTGTGTCCCTGAGACTTCAGAAGACTAGGAGGCTAACCCTTTCAGTCACTTTAGTGCTGGGTTGGTGAGATTCAGGTCCAGTCCTTCTCACTAACAGGCAACAAGGGTGGTAGGTCAGCCCAGCAGAGCAGGAGTCCAGCAGAGTCCAACAAAGTGACAGTCGTTTCAGCAGTTCAGCATTCCTTCTTCCTGGCAGAGTATCCACAGGTCCAGAAATGCAGTGAGTTGGTAGTGTCAGAAGTCCAGTTCTTATCCTGTATGGTGCCTTTGAAGTGAGGGAGACTTCAAATAGAGGCCTTTAAAGTGCTCAGCATCCCTGCCCTTTATGTCCTGCCTACAGACTTACTACTGGGGTTATGCAGCCCTTTGTGCGGGATCAGGACACAGCCCATTCAGGTGTAAGTGTCAGCTCCTCCCTCCTATCCTGCCTAGGATGGGCCATCATGATGTGGATAGCCCATCAGTCACACCTAAGCTCGATTTGTGTTTGGTTTTCTGGAGTGAATGCACAAGAGCCCAGCTGTCACGCACACAAACGAGTATTCAGAGACAGCCTGAAGGCACTAAGGGGCATATTTATACTTGTGGGTGCAAAACTTTTGCACCAAAACGTTTAGCACCTGCTTGCACCATTTCTGAGCACCAGTCAGGCACCATATTTATGGAATGGTGTAACCCGGTGCAAAGGGTAGGCTACCGTAAAAAAAAAAAAAACATTAGCCGGGTGGGGCTGGAGGAGTGGGAGAAGGGGGTTTTGCACCACAAAATTACGTTGGGCAGGTTAGAGTAAAAAAAAATACTCTAACCTGCCTAGCATCATTTTCTGATGCAAAACCATCCATACCACATGACTCCTGTATTAGAAAAGACAGGAGTCACACCCACCACCCCAATTGCCAGTACAGGGGACCAGGGTCCCCTTGGCATGGCCATTGCACCCAGTGCCATGTAGGGGGGCCCATTTCAGGGCCCCCAATGACATTTTTAAAAAACAAATACTTACCTGTACTTACCTATACTTACCTGGGATGGGGTCCCCCATCCTCCGCTGTCCCTCTCGTGTGGGTGGGGTGCCCCAGGGTCCTGGGGAGGGCACTTGAGGGCTTATTCCATGGTGTTCCACCATGGAAATAGGCCCACAGGTCCCCTAACGCCTGCCCTGACCCAGGAGGCCTGTACATGGGGGATGTCTCCATCTCCTATTCACCCACAGCGGTTGCAATCTAGGGGGCAAACGGTGAGCAGCTGGTCAGTATTCCATATTTCCAAACACTACACCTCATTGCATGTTGTGACTGTAACAGTATATTATTGGATAGGCCCAAATGGTGCCTATGTGTACTGTGACGCAGTTAGGTGCCATGGCCTACCCCCCCAGGAATGGCGTCCGCCTGTCCTGTATGGAGGGATATGTGGAAATTAGGTAATTCCGCTGATGTTGTGCGCCATTGCGGGAGGCGGTCGAGAACCGCCATGCAACTCCTCGTTGGATACCATTGGGCCCTATGGGTTACAATGGCCAATGGTGATGTACGCTGGTGGTGATGGCACGCAGCACCGTGGATGTGACCACCATTTTCTATCTGTTCACTCACTTGCTACCTGACCTTCAATAGGAGAGGACCTACACTGCAAGTGCTGCTGTGACCTGTGTATGGAACAGACCATGGCTCTTGTCACTGGGCAAAGGACCCCTGCCTTCACCGCTGCGGAGTTGGAGAGACTGGTAGATGGGGTCCTACCCCAGTACCAAATGCTGTATGGGCCTCCAGACCAACAGGTGAGTACACTGTGAGCATGATTCATTGGGCATGAATGCATGGAGTGCTGTGTGTGAGGGCCTCATGTGGGGGGGATTGGTGGAAGGGCCCTGGGCAGCGTGCTGCACGTATGGTGGGCAATGTCTGTGTGTAAGAAGATGTGAAGGCTATGGTGGGCCATAAGTGTAACAGGCAGGACAGTCTGACTGGTACCTTTTCCTATGTGTATTTCTCTGCAGGTCAGCACCCATCAAAAAAGCGTATATGGTGTGCCATCGCCAAGGACGTGCGGACCCCGGAGGTCTAAGGCAGACGGAGCACCCACTGTCACAAACAGTGGGAGGACCTGAGACGCTGGGCACGGAAGATGGCGGAGGATCAGCTGGGGATTGCCTCCCAAGGAGGAAGGGATGCCCGCCGAACACTGACCCCCCTGATGGCCCGCATACTGGCGGTGGCCTATCCAGAGCAGCCACAAGGGGGTGAGTACAGTGCCACAATACACTACTTGCGCGTGGTGGGGTAGCATCCGAGTGGGGGATGTGGGCCTGTGGGTGCCCTTAGGCCAGGCAGTACATTGCAGGGTAGGGCCCATGTTGGGCAGGGTCTGATGTAAACCTCCTCCAACCAAGCTAGCAAGCATCCACTACTGGGCAGGTGTCTGTGGGTCTCAGGTATGCTGCAATTGATGTTAGGTATCCCTGTCCATGGGCTTGCGACTAGCATTGTGACTGTTAGTGCATTGCCTAGTGTGTAGAGCTGTTCCCTCTGTGTGTGTGTCGTGTACCCCAACAGTGGTGTTGTTGCCGCCATTGACCAAGTGTATCCTTTGTCTCACCCCCCTTTTTGTTTTGTCACCCTGTCCTTATGTGCATTAGCATCATTTGGCAGAGGAGCAGAGGCCCCGTCAATAGGGAGAGATGCATCCCACAGGGCCCAGGAGGGTGAGGGGAGCACCACGCCGGAGACTGGAGGGGACAGTTCTGACAGTGATACATCCTCCGATGGAAGCTCCCTGGTGGTGGCGGACTCCTCTGTGCCCACCCGAACTACAGGTACAGCTGCCACCCCCGTACCAGCACCGCCTTCCCAGCAGCCCCTCAGCGTGTTTCCAGTGCCCACTCACCCAGGAGGGTGGGCATCTCCTTCGCCCCAGGCACCTCAGGCCCTGCCCCAGTTAGCCCTGCTGCCCTGAGTGAGGAGGTTGTTGACCTCCTGCAATCCATCTCTGTTGGGCAGTCAACCATTGTGAATGCCATCCAGGGGCTGGCAGCCCATTTGCAACAAACAAATGCATTCCTGTAGGGCATTCACTCTGGCATGGTGGCCCAACAAAGATCAATCCAGGCTCTGGCTTCCTCCCTGATGGCAGCCATTGTCCCTGTTTATAGCCTCCCCCCTCCAACTTCCTCTACCCAATCCTATTCCTGTCAACTCCAACCTATATCAAGCACATAGGCAGACCAGCATGCACCCAAGACAACACAGGAGTGGTTCAGGCAAACACAAGCACCACACATCATCCCACAGGCAATCACACAAACACCATCCAGATGCAGGCACACCGACATCCACTGCCTCCACTGTGTCCCCCTCCTCGTCCACCTCCCTACCAGTAGCGTCTACACTTACACCTGCATGCACTGAATCCTCATCCACTACCACCATCACGCCTATCACTACAAGCCCCTCACTGGCAGTCAGCACCCCCACGTCCATGCACACGTCCTCTGTACCCCCTCCTCCCAAAGTACACAAACGGAAGCACTCAGACACCCAACAGCCATCCACCTCACAACAACATCCAGCCCATGCACCTGCACCCAAACACAGCAGACACATCCTACAACCACTTCCTCTTCCTCCACTCCCAAACCTTCACCCTCTTCCCGTCCCAATGTTTCTAAGAAGCTTTTCCTCTCCACTGTTGACCTCTTCCCTACCACTCCCCCCCGTCCTTCACGTCGGACCAGGGTGGTCAGAACCCAGGCCAGCACCTCAGCCACCTAGTCCACGGCCACAGTAGTGTTGACAGCTACTGCAGGTGGGAGAGGATCCCGGGCACCAGGCAGCAACACTGAAAGGGTGCCTGCACCAGGTGCATCAAGGAAGGGCAAGGAGGGACCACCAGCTGCGACAGGGAAGGGCAAGGAGGCACCACCAGCTGCAACAGGGAAGGGCAAAGAGGTACCACCGGCAGCGTCTAGGAAGGGCAAGGAGGCACCACCAGCTGTAGGAGGGAAGGGCCAAGGGGCAATCCCCTGCTGCTGCCAGGAAGGGCAAGGGGCATGCACCAGCAGGCAGGAAGGACAGGAGGCCTGGTGCTGGAACTCATTCGGAACCCCCACTACCAGCCATGGTGGTTCAGCCATCCGAGGCTGCAGGGGATGGGCTGGAGCCTCCCCCCACCACTGCCAGCACTGCCACCAGCACTGCCGCCAGCAACGCCTCCAGCTCCGCCACCAGCACCGCCACCAGCACCACTGCCAGCAGCAGCAGTCCCAGTGGGCAGCCACCCAAGGCTGCAGGGGATGGGCTAGAGCCTCCCCCCACCACTGCCAGCACCGACACCAGCCCCGCCACTGCTACCACTGAGCAGCCGTCACCGCCGGCGGACAGTGTGTAGTCCTGCCTCCATGGGCTGTTGTGCGTCCTGGCCCCTGCAAATCCTATGCGTCTGACACTCAGGTGAGAGACTGTGACCTCGCACTGCCCAAGATCTGCATCACAGGGCAAAATGCCCCCTCCATAACCAGTGGAGAAGCCATCCACTCACCCCATCCTTCCCAGGATGAAGCACACTGGACACATGGCCCCCTCCAGAGCCAGTGGAGAAGCCATCCACTCACCCCATCCTTTCCAGGATGAAGCACACTGGGCACAAGGCACCCTCCAAAACCAGTGGAGAAGACATCCACTCACCCCATCCTTCCCAGGAAGAAGCACACTGGGCACAAGGCCCCCTCCAGAACCAGTGGAAGTAGCCACCCACTAAAGAGACTGTGGCCTTGCACTCCCAGGACAAGTCAGTGGGCAACCCACCCACTTGAGAGACTGTGGCCCTGCACTCCCCAGGACAGTGCACAGGGCATATAGCCCCCTCCAGGACCAGTGGTGTTGTACCATCTTCCGGCTGAGGTGCCCCCCCTTTCCCGTTCCCCTGAGGTGCCTGTATATTTTCGACCTGATGCCCCTGCAATGTTCTCTCTGTGTTGTTGCAGGAGTGAGGTGGAGCCTTGGCCTATATGTTGTGGCCCTGTGGCCCACGGACATTGAGGACTGGGCAGTGTCCTTACGTTTGTAATATGTATATACGTTTGTATTTTGATGCACTTATTCATGTTATTTTATCGTAGTACACTCACTTTATTCAAATCATTTTACCCTTGCATTATTCCTGAGGGGTACGGGGTGAATATGTAATGTTTGTGCATCTGGTTGTTTGTATGGTGTTGGGGGTGGGGGTGTTGCATGTTGCATGTGTGTGTCACTCTCTTTTTCCTGCCCCCTTCCTTGTGTGCTAGGCAGCAGTACTCACCGTGGTCGTCTTTGCCGGCATTGATGTTCAATATACAGAAGAAGATAGACGAGCATCGGAAATAGGTGCAGCTTGGGCTCCATGGCGTCGTGGTTGTTCCCTGAGTCCCCACAGGTGAGTCCTTTGACTTCTGTGTACTGTTTCCGCCATGCATTTGATGTCATTGGTACTGAACTGGAAAAGGTGGCGGATAGGCCTGTCGTAATAGTGTGGAGGTACATTGTCTTCCACCTGGCTGTTGGCGGTTACCGCTGTGGTGCTTGTTGATACCGCCATGGCGGTCGTGTGTTAAAGTGGCTGTCTGGCTGAGCGGTTTCCGTCGTGGTCATAATTCCATTTTGGTTACCACCGGCCTGATGGCGGTATTACTGCCGCTTTATCACCGACTGCCAGGGTTGTAATGAGGGCCTAAGTGTTGAAGGGGCTAGCCAACATGCAGCAATTTATAAAACTTTCAATAAATAAATATGAATACAAATAAAAAAAATATTTCCTATTTCTCTACATTTCTTTCCTGCACAGTCACCTGTAAAGTATTTCTGTTTACTTGTTGGTGTTGGTCCCATCCAGATAAACTTTAGGTAACATAACACGCACTAAGGGCCTAATTTAGGTGGGGAATACTCCTCACAAATGTGCCGGATTTATCTGCTACCTTATTATGATCCAGAGGCCTGCCAACGCAAATCTCAAGGGGGTCAATTGGGGAGGAGGGGAAGGGTGGTGACAGGGGAAATACTAGAATAATAATGAAAAATAAATCTTACCAGTTCTGCCCCAGCCGGCCGTCTCTTTCCTCTACTCTCTTGATGGTGTCCCAGTAGTCCCAGGGACACCAGCGCAGGCTCCCCACACAATCCTGGTGCTGCTCTATACCTAGCATGAGAGCAGCCCCATGATTGCTCAGAGCGGCTTGGTCTGCCACTGAGACAGTGAATTAGAGTCTGTGCAACACAGCTGGGTTGGAGAAACCTAAGTGCGCATGTCAGTTTGGCCGGCCTAAGATGGCTGGCAGAACTGACATGCACACTTAAGTGCACTTCAATCCACTTCCCCTCCCCCTTCTCATGGCCCAGCCCCGCCCCTCCCTGCACATGCTGTCTCGGCCAGCAGCTGAAAAATACAACAATAATAAAATACTGTTTTATTTTTCATTTTCTGGCTCTTAGCCAGTGTGGCGAAGCTCCTTCGCCATTGCGGAGGAGCTGCCCCTGTTACGATCCCATTATAGCCTATGGAGATCATAATAGAGCGGACGGGATATCCGTCACATTTGTGATGGAATATTTCCTCCACCAAGATTTAAATCAGGCCCTAAGTCACCACACAAATGGTAGAAATATACACGTGCATATAGCATAAGAAATCACGTCTGTGCTTATTATACTTCACTTCTGTGGTTAACATGATGTGGATCTATAAGTTCGTAAAATCTGGATTGTTTGGCTATATCCAGTCATTTTGTCTGGCAATTGTTTTTTTAGTTTGTCTACATTGTAGATTTTGTAACTTTGAGTTTTTATTGTATGGGTTTTAAAATAAAATCAAGTACAAAGGAAATCTTTAAAAATCAGAGGTCCCCTGTTTGTGGTACAACACACTGTTCAATTAGTCCTCCTTGACCAACATTATGTTATGACCTATATTGTTCTCTGTTTCACAAAGTGTTAATGTACTGCATGAATGTTGATGCATTGGTCCTGCTTCTGATTAGTTTACAGTCTTCTGACCCCTGCACAAACCTTAATGTGCACAGAGGTTGGAATTCTGAGTTGTGTGGAATTTGCTTCTCGCTGTTACTACTGCGTGGATAAAATCCTTACCCCTTGTTCAATGTAAGCAGGTAAATCATACTCGAGTAGGACATCAGAAAGGTGTGTGGTTTTTAGCGTGATATGCAGATTTTGGTGCAGTGAGCACAAAAACCCACATGTTATTCTCCAGAAACTTGGAATGGGAGCAATTTATCACACCTGGTAGAATATGTATCGTAACAATGCATGCTGGAACCATGCATGCCTGAACAACGCAGTCGGAACAGTGACTGCATTGTTACCACTACTGCCTTTACCACAAATACCTTAACAACGACTTTTCGTTGTAAAGGCATTCCTGGTAAAGGCATGTGTGGAACGGCATGCGTGGTTCCAGCATATGAACCCCTGACCCCCACTCCAGCCCCTAAAACTACTGTGACCCCCCCACTACCACCCCTAAAACCTAAAACTACCCCAACCCCCATCCCGCCCCTAAAACTACCCCAACCCCCCACCCGCCCATAAAAACGGAAACTACCCCTGCCCCCCACCCCTGCTCATAAAACCTAAAACTAACCCGTCCCCCACCTCCTCCCAAAAACTACCCTGACCCCCCACCCCGCCCCTAAGATCCAAAACTGCCCTAACCCCCCACCCATCCCTAAAACTACCCGACCCCTCACCCTGCCCCTAAAACCTAAAATTACGCCAAACCCCCACCCCTCCCCCTAAAAACTAAAACTACCCTGCCCCTAAAACGACCCCCCAACCCTACCCCAGCCCCACTTACCTGACCGCGTCCTCTCCGATCCCGAGTCTGTTTTTCTCTGCCTTAACCACTCATGTTCGTTGTTCAGACATGCATGGTTAAGGCAGAGGAAAACAGGGTCGTTGTTCAGGAAAGCGTTGTTCCGCTTTTGTGGAAAATGCCCGTTGTCGTTCCCGCGTCATTGTTCAGGCTGCTTCCCCACCTGATACATTTTAAACCACAGGGAGCCAGATTGTATTGGCTGTGATAATTTCTGTCCTTTCAACCCACTTATAATCATGGCCAAAGTTTTATATAACTGAAGAGATGATGGGGTTGGGGGATGAGAATACTTCTTAAGAAACAACCCCAATTCTTGTCAGGGTAAACCAAAAAAGCCACTAAATTAACATGTGCTTACACTCTGTTGGCTTAGAACAAAACCATTTAGACATAACTTAGAGGCACTGTGTTAAGCATTTACCTAGTCACAAACAGTATTAAAGTGAAAACATAACACAAGAAAAATCCTGCACCAATTTAGAAAAATAAAGATTATTTTAATACAAACAAATCAAATCCAATCCATAGAACGGGAGTTTTTAATTTTTAAACATTTTAATAAAAAAATAGCACCTAGAAGATCAAGCTCTGTGGGTATCTGGTCACACCAGACAGGGGGCAAAGTTAAAAGTTAAAACTGACTGCAATGGAGGTCAGTTCACGGGGTGGATTCAGCCCAGTCTCAGGTTACCTTCAGACATAGAAGAAATTCTGAGAACAATTTCAGCAGAGCAAAACCACAGGCTCTGTCAGAGGAGCAGTTGAAAATAGTGGGAAAAAGCTCTGCATGAGAGACCTGGATTTCTGGACTGAGGACATTGTCGTCTATGGGAAGCCTGTTGCCATCAAGCTGGCAAAGCTTTTTAGTTTCAGCCTCATTATGAGTGTAGCAATTCTCAGAAAGCTACACTTGCATTGACGGTCGGACCACTGCTCTCCAGGTGGTGGGACTGCTCAATTACAACCCTGATGGGTGGACCCAATGTGGTGACGGGGGTCTGAGATGTACGACGCTTGGCTGATTACATCTCCCCTCATCACCAGTCTTTCTATGGTGGTTTCACCGGCATGGAAAGGCTGGGAGCGAGTGTCAACACCAGGGCAGTGCGCGCTCTATTGGCTACTAGAATGCAAAAACCCAGCACTCTCCAAACAACGTAATTTATGCATTGTGCTGATATGTTGTTGTTTAACCTTTTGCATTGCAGAGTTCAATCCTGAAGACTTATTTTTAATGTGCTTACAAATGCTGTTCATTTGCAATGTATTGCTGTAGGCTTTCAGAGTGTGTTAGGGTATGGTCCCTTTCCAGGGCCTTCTAGAGACTTTCCCTGCAACATGCCTGGGTGTGGTTGTGGGCTGGGCCAAGACTCTATAAAAAGGAGCCAGCCCAGCTCCAAGTGCTCACTATTCAGAGGTCCCGGTGCAGAGCAGCAGCTACTTCCTGAGCTCCTGTCCAGGTGGCCTATTTGATCTTCCAGACATCTGACTTTCATTCTTCATTTGGAGATCCTTGTTCTGGGCGGTAAGACGGTTGTTGGGCTGGCCTCCCAATGCCGTTATCGAGAACTCTCATGTTCCTCGGCCTAATTCTTTTATGATTTGACAGAGTACTTTGCACGTGTGAAATATGCGCTTGAGTGTTTGTGACATTTGCAGGGTGACTTGCGAATCGGCAAGACGCGCGATTCGTTTCATGATAATTTAATCTTGTTATTCATTGCACGCTACCATTTCTTGACATTTACATGGTGGCTTAAGAATCGGCAAGACACGCGATTCGTTTTATGGTGTTTTAACTTTGTTGTTCATTGCGCGCTACCATTTCTTGACATTTACGTGGTGGCTTAAGAATCGGCAAAAGACGCGCAATTCGTTTCATTGTATTTTGATCTTGTTATTCATTGTGAGCTGTTATTTCTTGGCACTTACATCGTGGTTTACGAATCGGCAAGACGCGTGATTCGTTTAATGATGATTTGACTTTGATATTCATTGCGTACTACCATTTCTTGGCTTTTTACATGGTGACACTCGAATCAGCAAGATGCACGATTCTCTCCTCAAGTTTAATTCATGTTGTTTATTGTATGCCACTATTCTAAGATATTTATCATGTAATATTCGAGTTGACAAGTTATGTGATTTGTTTTTCCTGAATCCATATTGTGTTATTCATAGTGCACAATCCTTTTATGGTGTTTACTATATATATATATAAATCTACAATATGTGCAATTTGTGTTGAAACATTTTAAGAGTACACAGAAGATCAGAGTGTCTAGATGCAATATTGTATGGTCCTAGTATGCATTCTCAAAAAAGGATTTATATGACTGGTTTAAAATTTAGTCAGAACGTTTTTCTGCTTCTCATGTAAAGGAAAGTACTTGAATAAGAAAGTTTTGATTTAATCCATCTTGATTCCCTTACAGGTATCCAGCATCTTGAAACTTAGTCATTTTAAACTTAATTCTTAGATTGTTCATGTCTTCAGAATGACTATGCTTAGAATCATAGACTAGTATTGATTTCAGGAGATATAATTTTCATATTGTGTGTTCTAACCTTTTTCTTACTGCAGGTCTCCTTCCCAGCTGTTTCCCTTCCTAATCCCCTCTTCCCCTCTTGAACTCTCTTAGCCTCTGTGATTTATCTATCAGAGTCTTGGAGCTGTTCAGTGGTGGACGTGTTGGGAACGTGCGCAGACCCCGAGGATCTAGTGACTCTGACAGCGATGGTGTGCTGGGGGCCACAGGGGGGTCCCTGCACTGCCCATGGCATGGACAGTGCAGGGACCCCCCTGCTTAGCACTGACAGAATGCACAGTTGTCCGCTTCCGAGGGTGCTGGTCAGCCCCCTCAGTGATACGAGATAGTACTCGGCTCCTTTCAGATAGCTGAGTGCTTTCTTGTAGCACTGTTCATGCTCTATTACAATGTTCAGACCAGGGGGAACATTGTAGTGTAAAACCATATTGGTGGCGTCCTCCCAGGGAGTTTCATGGTCCTGCATTGGGACTCGTAATTAGGCCATTAGACAACACTGTAAGTGGTAACAAAAGAGGACTTCACGAGGATGGATATCATCGATCAAAGGTCTCGCTTACCAGGATGGAGGATAGAGGGAGCTACCACAAAGTCAGGCCAAACAGCAATGAACCTTGGGTAGACTGGCTGGCAGGTAGGTCACAGTATTCTGTCGGTTCTTCTGGAACTTTGTGCTGAAAAGTTTTCTAAGTTTTAGTTTTAGGCAGCAGCACCTTTAACACCACTACCAAGGGTCCAGGACCCTGGTGTCACCACCAATTGGGGTGTTAGGATTCACTCCAGCAGAAGCCAATGCAGCACTCAAGGGCTTTGGAGCTTATTCTTTACCTTTAGCTCACACAGAAGACCAACCAACTAGCCCCTAGAGTCACTCTGGTAGTCCCAGGTTCAAAGAGATGTCCCTTCCTCCTTCAAGCAGCAAGAAAGGCCTCAAGCAGCAGGTCAATCCTCTGAAGAATATGCCAGGCCTCAAACAGAAGGACAGGCCTCTAGTAGCAGCAGCTTCATAGTGCATGTGCTCACTGCTTTTAACATGGTAAAATTGATTTAAACTCAACTAGCACATTTATTTTACTTATAAGTCCCTAGTGAAGTGGTAGTACATGTACCCATAGCCTGTGAATCAAATGCTAATAGTGGGCCTTCAGCACTTATTGTGCCACCCACTAAAGTAGCGCTTTATAACATGCCTCAAGGCTGCTTTTGAAGCCTGTATGCAGTTTTAAATAGGGATGGGTGGAACTCACAGAATTTCACTCCATGGAACACCGCAGAAGTACATAAAACTCTGTGAGATTCTGCAAAGTTCTGCCAATGGGTGGAAAAAATGCACATTGCACATCCGCGTGAACGGCAGCATGCGGTGGGCGAGACCGTGTGGTCATTTGAGTTGATTTCACTGCTGCTTGAGTAGAAAATCTACTTGAGAGGCAGCCCTTTTAATGTGATCGCTCAAGTTAGAAGATCATGCCAGGAGGCTTCCTAGAAAATAGAAATCGCAGTAGGGGATACCAAATCTCTTTCATACTAGCCATTTCACTTTCTAGAGTGTTGTATTGTTCCCTTTGTCATAGTGTTCCTTGAACGTCAGCCATCGATTGGCAAAGTTTAGCTGGAACTTCGCTTTAAAGGTTTAATTCAGAGTCACCAAATTCCTCCAATTCCGTGAGCAGAATTAAATATTCTACTGGGGATGAGTTTTAAACTGTCCATTCTACCTGGCAAAAAAACCTTTTGCAAGGCTGAAATCGTCCTTTTTAATACATATGTCACCCCTAAGGTAGGCCCTAAGCACCCCATAGGGCAGAGTACATTGTATTTATTCAGTAGGACCTGTGTTTTTAAGTTTTACATGTCTTCGTAGTGAAAATATCCCACATTTGTTTTTCACTACTGTAAGGCCTACATCTCCCATAAGATAACATTGAGTTACCACATTACATTGAAAAAGTGCAACCTTTGATTGGCAAGCAGTAGAAATGTCAAGTTTGGTCTTGAAAAGCATTGTAATTTAACATGCTCTTAAATGGTAAATTAGCATTTCAAGTCACAAAAATCAGAAACTGACACTGTTAGAAAGTTGGCATTTTTGTTCTAACTATTTGGTGCCTGAAGCTTGTATCCTGGGTCACATGACTGTGGATAGCTTGGCAGCTGGCCTTTGTGTATTTTTCTCAGACAGTGACACTAAAGCAGGACTAAGGGGGTCATTCTGACCCTGGCGGTCATTGACCGCCAGGGTCAACGACCGCGAGAGCACCGCCAACAGGCTGGCAGTGCTCTCAAGGGCATTCTGACCGCAGTGGTTTGGCCGTGGTCAGAAAGGGAAAACCGGCGGTCTCCCGCCGGTTTTCCGCTGCCCTCAGAAATCCTCCATGGCGGCGCAGCTTGCTGCGCCGCCTTGGGGATTCTGACACCCCATACCGCCATCCTGTTCCTGGCGGTTCGCCCGCCAGGAACAGGATGGCGGTATGGGGTGTCGTGGGGTCCCTGGGGGCCCCTGCAGTGCCCATGCCAATGGCATGGGCACTGCAGGGGCCCCCGTAAGAGGGCCCCACAAAGAATTTCAGTGTCTGCTTAGCAGACACTGAAATTCGCGACGGGTGCAACCGCACCCGTCTCACCTTTCCCATTCCGCCGGCTCCATTCGGAGCCGGCTTCCTCGTGGGAAGGGGTTTCCCGCTGGGCTGGCGGGCGGCCTTCTGGCGGTCGCCCGCCAGCCCAGCGGGAAACACAGAATCACTGCGGCGGTCTTCAGACCGCGGAGCGGTGTTCTTGGGGGGGAACTCTGGCGGGCGGCCTCCGCCACCCGCCAGAGTTAGAATGACCCCCCAAGTGTTTGCAGGATATCCTTCATTCCAGAGTTGCTGGGGCAGAGCTGTTCCTTGCCTCATTAACATTTCAAAAGGCTGCCCCCAGCACACACACACAGGCACTTGACCCCAGTCTTTTGTCACCATAGACTACTTGAAACTTTGCAGAGAAGAAAATAACTTTCCAGAACTGGATGTGGGGATAGCCGGGATGTCACCCCCACTTTGAAGACTTCCACCAGATATGAATATTGCACCACTCTTCAGTACAATGCTGGATTCTGGACTACAGAAGAAAGACTGCCTTGTTCTGAGAGGACTAGCCTGCTGCTTGAGTGCTGCATTGTTCCTCAGAGGACTGCCCAGCTGCTACCAGATGACTGCCCTCCTCACTATGAAGGAAGACCAGTGAAATAATGCAGGACTCTAACTCAAGTAGGACTCATTTCTTCTTTATTCAGGTTAGCTTCTCGGTATAACGTCCAACAGGGCAGCAAGCAGGACTCCAACTGCTGAAGTCCCGAACAATCTCCATCCCATTCCATTACCTCATAAAACACTATGCGTGCTTACAACGTGTAGGAACACGCAGAATATAACACATTTTTCCCATTCACAAACTTAATGAACATAGAAAATTGTACAGCAATAAGATAAATACAATAATAACTATAAAGTGAAAAAAACAAAACAAATCTACACAGAACAGACACAAAAGAAAGCAAAGCGTCATCTTACAACCAATTACACATTCTGCCAACCCTGTATTCAACGCAGTCCCGCAACCACACAGGTTTTCTTCTTTCCCTTTCCGACCTTCTGCACACCACCATCGAGTTATCCACTTGCCTCCTCTCTTTCTCCACACACCCTTTACCTTCTTCCACCTCATTATCCAGCTTTGTGGTATCCTCGCCCCCTTTCCTTTGCACAGCTATCCTTTCTCTATTCCACCATTTGCCATCCTCCACCTTTTCACTTCCACCACTTTTTTTGGCGCAGAGAATTTGGAACTACTCTTGGCAATGATTCCCGGTAATCTAATGCGCACTCAATCACCAACTTCCACATTCCTTTCCCTGTTTTTACTTTCCTCCACATATTTACTCTGAGCTTGCTTTCGCTTCTCCACCACATGTTTCCTTTTCTCGCTCAGCAACTCCCCCTCACACATCCACGGACGCAACAATTTATTAATTGCCTCCCTACCCTTAAGCAGAGCAAAAGGAGATAACCCAGTGGACGCATTAGGTCTGGTGCATAAAGCCCACAACATTTCTTCCAGTTCTCTCCTCCATTACAAACCATTCACCAAAGATAGTTGTATATTATCTTTAACCACTCAGTTACACCTCTCTACCAGACCATTGCTCCTGGGATGATACAAAGATGTCCTGACATGCCTCACACCCCAATACTTCATGAATACCTCAAATTCTTTAGATACAAATTGCACACCATTGTCTGTGACAATTTCACCAGGAACGCCTTCCCTCATAAACAACTCCCTCAAAAACCTTATAACCTTCACAGAGGTAGTTGCCCTGACCCACTTGACTTCTGGCCATCGTGAAAAGGAGTTGGTAAGCTACAGTACGATGCTCCACGTTACAACACAAGATGCATTGTCAAGACAACGTCAGGGGCGTAGTTAGCGTGAGACGCCACACGAAGCTCTAATGACGTTGGACGGGCAGGAATTAACATGGCTCTAATGACGTTGGACGGGCAGGAATTAACATTAAATACTTTAATCCATATGGAATAACCAATTTCAGGTCCACTCAGTAAATAAAACCTGAAACCGCCAGCTGATACCTCAGATGCCAGAGCTCACTGGCGTCGCACGGAAAACATGCTCGCTTCACAGCTGTCGCCGCCCTGCTGGACCACCGTCTGCGTGGTTCAACTGCCCCTCGTCGCTACTGAAATAATACAGGACTCCAACTCAAGTAGGACTCATTTCTTCTTTATTCAGGTTAGCTTCTCGGTATAACGTCCAAAAGGGCAGCAAGTAGGACTCCAAATGCTGAAGCCCCGAACAATCTCCTTCCCATTCCATTACCTCATAAAACACTACGAGTGCTTACAACATGTAGGCACACGCAGAATATAACTAGACATGGGCCCTTCATCCCAGGCAAACCAGAGTGACTCCAATTGTCAGTTGGCTAAGCTCCTAATCTGAACTATAGGGACATAGCAAGCTCCAGAGGCCACTCTCCAACTGCCTCACTGACCTGCCTCAACTGGACCTGCCTTGGCCTGCACCTGGACCTGTATAAGCCCTACTGGCCTCTGCTAAAGTGAATCCCTGATCCTCAAGAGTTTCTCCACAGGTTCTGGCCTCTTGGCTGGCATCAGAATGCACTCCCCATAAGGAATTGGAGAAATCCTGAAGTGTTGGGCTCTTTCTGTCTGCGAATGGGCCAGTTGGTGCTGAGACTCTGCTGCCCACACAGACAGTCAATGTGAACCTTCAGTGTACTCGACTTTTCTCGCTACATCAACTGCCAGCAAGAACCTGAAACTTGAATCCTGCACTTTGTGCTACAGCAACAACATCCTACAGGGTCCTGCCAATGCGAAGATCCAGTGATGACCATCCATGCGGCCCAAGCAGATCTTTGTGCTACAGCGATGACCGTCCGTAATGCTCTTCCTACTCGTCCCAGCATCCTCCACTGCGAACTGGATTCATTGCACAAGACTTTGAGAAGGTTACTTCTTTCCCGGGACTAACCTGGGCCCTTTATGTAGCCCCCTCCTCCATTGTGCTCGGCCTGAACTAGGAACTTTCTCCCGACCTAGCATGACCAGATGACCTTGCGTGGCACTTTGTGTTTTTTGGCGCTATACTTACCTAAAACCTTTAAACTGCATATATCTGGTTCTACTCATTGGATTTTTGTAGTTCTGGTATCACTTATTTATGAAAATAAACTCTATCCTTCATAATTGGTGTGGTATTTTTCGTGCTTTGTGTTTTCACATTACTGTTTGAGTGCTGCATAAATACCTCACACATTGCCTCTAAGTTAAGCCTTAATGCTTTTGTGCCAAGCTACCAGAGGGCTAAGCACAGGTCAATTTATTGGCAGATGTGGTTCACCATGATAGGGATTGTGGTTGTTGCTTAAGAAGGCCCACCCTCAATCAAAAACCCATTTACCACAATTACACTTAGCTCCCACCTTTTGCTGAATTTTACTTAATTTCCGCTTTATGGAAAACTGAGCAAAACTATAAGGAAATGCCCTGTTCACAGCTAAAACGACCATAACTCTTTGGGACTTGTATACAAAAACTTTTTAGAATTGCGATGTAGCCCACTAACTGCAACTTAAATATCTACAGGTGTACAGTTTACTGAAAGGTCAGGAAGACAGAAAGAGACATTAATATGTAGATATACAACTGAAAGCTATCAAGGCTAGTTTCGCGCAGTGAGACCACGTTAATAGGCTTTAAATAAATTAGAGCCAATCAAATACAGCTTAATTGTTTTTAATTGTGTATTTCCTGTTTAAATATATACACGTGACTGTAAAGTATGTACACCGTCACTCCCTAGTGGCCACATAGAGCTATTGTGGCGCTATACAAAACTCCCAAAAAGTGCGTACAAGGCTCTATAATTTCTGATTTTCTGGAATGGCCCTGTAATCAAGTCACTTATAAACTGGAGTACTCAGCGACAGGCTAAGCCACGCAGTGAAAAGATGAAATCATTGCGATCTGATTTGGAGTAAAAGGACCACTTACTGTATGACAAGCTTGGCAAGTGCCGGCGTGCAGATGGAGCGCTCCCCTGGTCCTCCCGGATCGACATCTGGCTCTTTGATTGACTTCCTGGCTGGCCCTGCGCGAGACCTTTTGAGTGGCTGAACACTTGGCGGGGAATTCAGGGAAGCAACCTACTGGGCCGCGCGCAGCGTTGGTGAGGGGGCTGGGGGCAGAGTAGGCCACTGGGACCCCGCTCTTCTGCTGCGTAAATGTGCTTCAAATCACAGTAATGACTTTGCTCATTTCGAATGGGAAGCTGATGAGCCTGTTTAGATCATTTATTAGATTAAGCGTAATATGGGCAAAATCAAACCAAATCGCATTTGTTTCATAATTGATCGATTTGATAGTCATTTGCCCTTTATGTCTTTGTGGCGCGCGCCACAGGAGGGGGTGCAGCTCCACGGAACCACCTGCTGTGAAATGTGCTGAGCGAGAATGTCCATCACAGACCTAGGAAGCCTGGATCCCTGTCGTATTTTGAGGATATGTAGATAGACACATTTACATAAAATGAATATAAATCTGAAACATGTATATAGTCAACTGTCAACTGGTCTGGCATGGATCTGTCCCTTTGGACAGGCCTGCAACAGAGATTATTTATATCCTCGAGCACCAACTGAGCCTGTTATTAGTCCTTAATAATGAAGGCACTTTATCAATGAAAGAAGTGCACTGGCGCAGATTGTGGAGCAGTAAACGGGGCGGGCAGAAGGTGGCAGGGATGGGAAGGAAAACATAAAATTTAAAAGAAAGAAAAATTACCTGACTCTCAGCTGCCGTGCCACTCATCTGGCTCCACTTGCAGGCAGAGGCACCCAGCCTGCCCTGCGGCTAATCCTAACACTGCTCTCATGCTGCTGGCAGCATGAAAGCAGTGTTAGGATTGGCTGGAGCGCCCTGGCTTGGCACTCCCAGGCAGACTGTGAGCCTGGGCCTGCTGTCTCCAAAACGGCAACATAGTGCCACAGTGCCGGGTTGGAGAGAGCTCAGTGTGCATGTGCGTTTGGCTGGCTTGAGACGGATGGCCAAACACACATGCGCACTGAGGGGAGTGCATAGCATTCCCCCTCTTTCCCTGTCAGCCCCCATGGCCCTGACCCTTTCAAAATAAAACAATAATGAACCTTGTTTATTATCGTTTTATTTTTAAAGGTTTGCAGCTGCTGCCACAGGGGGAGGGCGATGCTCCTTTGCCATAGCCGCGGAGCCGCCGCTGCACGTGCACCTCTTTGATGAGGGGAGTCAGAACAGATTTGTGATGCAGATATAATGCATTTCAATCAAATTACAGTTTAAACTGTAAAATTCCTGGTGCAGGCATTCTAGGAGATTCACACATGGTCCAGTTTCCTGAAAAGAAGGTCCAGACAGACACCTGCATTTTGTGTCCTCTGAAGTGGCAAATTTCTAGGAAAGTCTTCAATAGAGCTTCAGGAGGGAATTTAATAACATCCCAATCAGCATGAGTGTTTTTTACTCAGTGGCAAGTCAGACTGATGCATTTTACCAACGTTTGCTTTTACTTTACACGTGAATGCACTACCCTGAGCCTGGAAATTGATAAAAGGCACCTGAAAACCCACAGGCAAACAAGTGCCACTGCACTCCTATGTTCAATTTTCAAAAACACTTCAGGTTATGCCTCTTGAGAAATTGCCAGAGTGAAGAGTACAATAATATAAAAATGTTGATTTCAATTATGAACAGAAGAGACTACCATCCCTTGGAGTACCGGGTGATATCATTCAAGGTTGGATTCTTCTTAGTCCAGACTAATTTTTTTTTCATTTTTCCTATGGTAAAGCTTGCTTCCGCGGAGCATCACTAGTGAATACTGAAAGTAAGGGAAAACATTTAAGTGACTAATTAGTTAAACACCGTCTTCTTCATTTACAAGAACTGACTTGGCGTGGTCTCCCTTTCCTTTTTGCCTCTGTTTCCCAGGTTGTTGATGTGTGCTGGACTCTGATTTTGCTGTTTTTGTTACTCTGGGCACTTTACCACTGCTAACCAGTGCTAAAGTGCAAGTGCTCCTTTACAAAATGTGTATGTGATTGACTTATCCATGATTGGAATATTTGATTTATTAGTACGTCCCTAGTACAGTGCACTAGAGGTGCCCAGGGCCTGTAAATCAAATGCTACTAGTGGGCCTGCAGCACTGGTTGTGCCACTCACATAAGTAGCTCTGTAATCAAGTCTCAGACCTGCAACTGCAGTGTCTGTGTGTGCAGTTTTAACTGTATATTCGAATTGGCAAGTGTACCCACTTGCCAGGCCTAAACCTTCCATTTTCTTACATACAAGGCACCCCCAAGGTAGGCCCTAGGTAGCCCCAAGGGCAGGGTGCAGTGTATGGTTAAGGTAGGACATATAGGGGGTTATTACGACCTCGGCGATCTTGCAAAAAGACCGCTGAGGCCGCGGGAGACAGAATACCGCCATTGCCGGCGGTAATCCTGGCTCCCTATTATGACATTTCCTCTGGGCCAGCGGACGGTAACAGTGTTACCGTCCGCTGGCCCAGCGGAAATGTCACATCAACATTGCTGCCAGCTCGTAATAGAGCCGGCGGCAATGCTGATGTGCAGCGGGTGCAGTAGCACCCGTCGCGCATTTCACTGCCCGAAATTCGGGCAGTGAATTGCGCGACGGGGCTATGCCTGGGGGCACCTGCACTGCCCATGCCAAGTGCATGGGCAGTGCAGGGGCCCCCAGGGGCACCCCAAGTCCCCTTACAGCCAGCCTTTCAATGGCGGTGTTTACCGCCACGGACAGGCTGGTGGTCGGGGACTCATAATCCCCAGGGCAGCGGTGCTTTCACCGCTGCCCTGGGGATTATGACCGCCAGGCGGAATCCTGGCGGGATATTGGAGGGGCCAGCGGTATGGCCGTGGCAATTCCGCCACGGTCATAATTGCTGGTGAAACACCGCCAGCCTGTTGCCGGTGTTACCGCCACCTTACCGCCGGCCGCCAGGGTCGTAATGACCCCCATAGTAATGTGTTTTATATGTCCTGACAGTGAAATATTGCTAAATTCGTTTTTCACTGTTGCAAGGCCTGTCCCTCTCATAGGTTAACATGGGGGCTACCTTTAAATCTGATTAAAGTGTAGATTCCCTTTGAGAGCGGATGGACATGTGGAGTTCGGGGTCTCTGAGCTCACAATTTAAAAATACGTCTTTTAGTAAAGTTGATTTTAAGATTGTGTGTTTGAAAATTCCACTTTTAGAAAGTGAGCTTTTTCTTTCTTTTACCATTTCTGTGACTCTGCCTGTTTGTGGATTCCCTGTCTGGGTCAGTTTGACAGTTGGGCTGGTTGCACCTCACACTAGACAGTGGCACAAAGGGAGCTGGGGTGTAGTCTGCATTTCCTGACGAGCCATCTGTGCTAGGAGGGAGGGGAGGAGTGGTCACTCACACCTGAAAGGGCTGAGCCTGCCCTCACACAATGCAGTCTCCAACCCCCTGGTGAGTGTCTGGGGCCTGGCCTGGGCAAGGCAGGATTTCACATTCAAGAGAGACTAGTAGGCCTACTTCAAAGGAGAAATTGGCTATAAGAAGGGCACCCAAAACCACAGACTTTAGAACATTTCTGGAAACTAAAAGGAAGCTCTGCCTGGAGAAGAGCTGAAGAGCTGAGGAAGAAGAGCTGCACTGCCTGTGACTGCTTTGTGGAGCTATCCTGCAGTTGCTGCTTCTGCCAGAGTTAAAGGGCAAAGACTGGACTTTGTGTGCCTTCCATCTTGTGAAGATCTCCAAGGGCTTGATTTAGAGCTTGCCTCCTGTTGTTTGAAGTCTCAGGGACAACAAAGACTTCTCTCTGCCAGCACCTAGAGTCTCTGGAGAGACTCCTACTCTGCCAAGTGGTGCCCATCCAGTTCCTGGGACTCTGAAAGGAGAAGCTGGCAGCCTAAGAGGAAGAAATCCACACACAGATCGCCATGCGGGGAAAAGATTGACGCAACTCCGATCTGCGGCTGAAGAAACAACGCGCCGCTGGCTTTGTGGCTGAAAATCATCGCTCACCTGCAACGCGACCAAAAAATCAACGCACGGAGCTGGAGAAACAACGTGCAGCATCATGGACGAAGGCTGGGAGATCGCAATACGCGCTGCGTGGTTTTCGGATCATCGTGCGGCTGGATTTCCGACGCAAACACCACTGGGCGTGTAAAAACAATGCAAGGCCTGCCCAGACCCGAGAGTGCTGACCGGATCAACACATCGCTCTCCTGCAGAGAGAAGAAATGACGTGCCCGACGCGACGAAAGGAGACGCAAGGTCTCGCTCAGGAGTGAAATCAACGCATCGCAAGCCCTTTTTGGGCCCACTCGCCCGTGCGGGGTTATTTTTGACACACCCAAGGTACATTTTCACGCTAACAGTGTTAGTGTGTGTTTAAAACTACATGAAGACTCTTTTTGCTTTTTAATTGATAACTTGACTTGTGTATTGTGGATTTTTTTCGTTTTTGTCTTGTTTTGTTCAGATAAATATTTTCTATTTAACTAAACCTGTGTTGTGTCCTTTTGTAGTGTTTTCATTAAGTTACTGTGTGTGTTGGCACACATACTTTACACCTAGCACTCTGAAGTTAAGCCTACTGCTCTGCCAAGCTAAAAAGTGGGTAAGCAGGGGTTAGCTGAGGGTGATTCTCTTTTACCCTGACTAGAGTGAAGGTCCTTGCTTGGACAGGGGGTAACCTGTCAACCAAAGATCCCATTTCTAACATGCAGCAAGAAAGCTTACGATGCCATGGATGCGTTGTATTTACAATACAGTGCACCATGGCGTAGGGTCACAGGATGCATCAGAAATACTGACGCATCTGAGGGAAGCACTTATAAAGTGATTAATTGCTGAAGTTGGTGTCAGAACTTACGCAACTTCGGCAATGCAACTGAAATCTGAGGCGATGTGTCAGTTCTAACTGAGGTAAGGAGCCTATTGTGTGAGGTCCAATGTAAAAGACTGTAAAATGGTGGAATATCACCTTGTACACTTTTACATTGGTCCTGTATGTGATAGGTAATGTATGCAGAATGGCTATGTGTCACACAACAGTAGGCATCATCTAGGTATATGTATGTAAAGTCCTGAGTGTGTGTGACATAGTGAGTGACAATGTGATGTAAGTGAATACAAGTACATGTTGGAATGTGAAGTGGCAATACATGTCTTACCTACCTTACGTGTGTACTTACCTTATGTCTTTTGGAGTAGGCAGGCCTGGACTTGGGGATTTTACTTAATGGAGAAGTGACAATTCTGGCCTGTCCCTTACAAAAAGTACACAATGTCACATTGACCTACTGCAGTGGATGATGAAATCAGAGGTACCATGGTCACAGCTTGGTCAAGGGGTCCTACAACATGACTGTCCCATGTGCAGACCTAATACAACTAGTGGGAATGTGAAAAACAGTCATTTTCCAGGGTATGAAGTGACTTCAAATGGTCAGATTCCTGTTTCAAAGCCACTACGTCAGTCCCTATGTCTAGTTTATGGAGGCATAGGTATTCTGACACATTGCAGGCTATGCATGACGCATCTTGAAGAGGCGTCAAAAAACTGAATTCTTGTAAATATCACTGTGTCATTTGTAAGTGACTTTCTCTGATGGAACACTCACTCTACATACATGAAAATCTCTGTGACGCAGCCGGATCCTCCGCAGGTTTCTTTTGATCCAGGGCTGGAAAAACTGATGCATTTGGCCAAATGCTTGGCATTGGAAATATAGGGCTAACAGAGGGCTGCTGCTGCATAAAAAAAAAATACACAACTGCGGCACAAGCTTCTTGTAAATAAGCCTCCTTGTAACTTTGCTTATACAAATGTCTTCAGCTGGCTCACATCCACTCATGTACCATGTTGCAAAACCTGAGGGGACAGTGCTTGCAAACCAGGGTTGGCATCAGCACTGGTAGCACCCAGTGGGACAATGTTTGTAGCCCCCCACCCCGTGGCCTTTTCCACAGATTCCCTCAATACCACCCTCCAATCATGTCCCTCATATCTCCATAATCTTTCTCTCAAATGTGCTTCATTTCTCTTATGGTGCCTCTGCAGGCATGCCAATAGACAAGATTCAGGTGGGAGAATGGTTTTATTTTGGCAGTCTCCCACTTGATATTGCCTCTGCTTCAATAGAAGTTAATAGGTAAAATACACTCCCCTGATTTTTTTTCCACAATCGCCCACTTTACTGTCTAAAGTGTTGGCATGTACGCTTCTCATCTACTCATACCAATGTAGGAAGGCACAGCGCTTACATTACAATGATACAAGTGTAAATCAGTATATAGGAAATGTTACATGAGACAATGAGGACTACAACATGTAGGAGTCACGTCATCCATAGTGGTAGGCTTTATATTTTAAGAGTTCTTGGTCTAGAGAAGCACAAACTCTAGACTTAAAATATCACAAAGTGGTGGAGGTTGGCTTTACTAAAAATAATGTATTTCAACCCAAAATAACCCTGTTCAGTAGGGTAATGAAAGTCTGGAGAAAAAAACATTTGTTTCTAACTTATGTCTTGAAGCTCTTTGATGCTAGTTCATAACTCACTGTGCTATATTAGGATTGTGATTTATGAACTAGAAGTAACAAAAGGATCGCTGTGACAAAAGCACAAGCTACTAAGCTATTTACATAAAAAATAATTCTATGATCTTCAAGGCACATGTGCTTTGCAGAAGGCACATTAATCCTCTGCACTACATTATGGTGATTCAAAACTGCAACTAGACTAGAGGTGACTGAAGAATTCTGCTCCGCTGGCGGGGAAGGTGGTGTTTTGCCCACTCTTTGCTGTGTGCAGAGTTCCGAAAAACTTTACAAAGCGATGCAGAGTGGAGTTTTTTCTCTCACGTCGCTCGCAAATGGTAAGTTGGCAAGCAAGAGAAATCACAATGTTGGAGAGCACGAGAGAGATTTCTGAACGTGGGTGGTCATGGCAGGTCACGACTGCCCGCATTGAGAAAGCTGGCACTCGCATTGAGGAAGCTGCCGCTCTAGTAGATTTTGTACTTGAGAGGCAGAAGGAAGTTAGAGCCTTCTGGCGCTCAGCATGTTTGCACTGACTTTACAGTGCATGAGAAAATCCTGGCACTGAAAATCAGCACGAACAGTGCCACCTACACAAACTCTGCTGCTCATGGAACTATTCGTAGTGCAGCAGTTTTTTCAGCATTTCGCAGAGTTCATCATAGCAGAACTCAGCGAACTCGGAAAAGGCCTAAACTAGAAAAAACACCATCTCTCTCCAGCAGGTACATTAATCACCAGAGTTTTCTTGACACTTTTAATAATGCCTGAAAATTTCTGGGTGCACAAGGAACTCTGCAACATCCGTCAGCATGTGCTTTTACCTCCATCAGACATTTTAACATACAACGTCTCCAGAACTTGGTGTCTGGTGCGGTGGCACCGGCCACACCACCCAAAAGCCCACATTGTCCCAAAAGCATATGATGTTTGTGATTGGCTACTCTCATAAAATGTGGCCAGCGCACTGCCAGATTAAACTTTAATTCTGATTTGACGCTTTTCCAAATTATACCTATATACCTTAGAAAATATATTTAACTCCTTCAGATTCATTGTATGGCATATAGTTCCAGCTATAAAAGAGTATTGATTTCTACAGCTTCACGTTTTAGCTAAATTCCTATTAGGATGTTGTAAAACAGCCTGTAACTCTGCAAGTACAGTTTAAGTACACAAACAGCTTTAATTTCGGCAATGCTTTGAGACACAATTCCTCACACGAGAAAGCACTGCGTTCTTTCATTACTATAAATTCCGATCATTAGTCTGTGACATAGGTTTTTAATACCAGAAACCATAATAATTTCTTAAGAAAATGGCCCGAAACAACTGCAGCAAATAGACTGCTACTGAATTGGTGGCGGGTTAAACCTTACAAATGCACCTGTCTTGGTCTACCATAAATATTAAAACTCTGTGAACTATATTGTCACCCAGTATCTATGGCTATACCTGTGCACAAATCACAGCACCTGCCACCACAGGGGCAATCCTGAAAGGATTACATGCAAAAAGATATGGATAGTGCACCACTGCGCAAAGTCAGTAAAGTCCAGTAACACAACGTTGTCTTTTAAAAATCTTCATTTTTTATTATTGCTTTTTCTTGAACAAACGAACAATCAGCCAACGCATTTCGTCCAACACAAAAGGACTTCTTCAGGGATGAAATGTAACACAAAAATAATGTATATATCACACCAGGACATTGTCCTGGTGTGATATATACATTCTTTTTTCCTGGTGTGATATATACATTCTTTTTTCCTGGTGTGATATATACATTCTTTTTGTGTTACATTTCATCCCTGAAGAAGTCCTTTTGTGTTGGACGAAATGCGTTGGCTGATTGTTCGTTTGTTAAAGAAAAAGCAATAATAAAAAATGAAGATTTTTAAAAGACAACGTTGTGTTACTGGACTTTACTGACTTTGCGCAGTGGTGCACTATCCATATCTTTTTTTTAACTGCAGCAAATAGCATCTATAATGCTGAGATTGACTCAGCCCATTTGAAGGCTTTCACAGAAAGTGGACTGGATTGAGGCCCAGAGTAATTAGTAGTGGTTGAGACTGATTTGAACAATCCACCCATCACTTGTTTGTTTTCCTCAGAGTGATGCCCTTAGTGCCACAGGTGTTTTCAGACCTTGGTCCTGTGTCAAAGGTCTTCAGCTGCACCTTACTGAATAAGCTCAAATAAGCCAAAATTAGTTTGAAATTGCTTGTGGTCACAGTCAGAAGGGACCTGGCGTAGAAGTTTGGGCTGGATTGTTTCTATCGGAGAAGAACCAGGACTCATTATGCATATGACTGGTTCCTGTCTCAGGTGGCATGGCGGGGAAAAAATCTATAGGCTGGTTTTCGGTCCAGAGCAATCACGAGCATCTGAGACTATTTCAAGCAATTCACCAATCACTTTTCTGGTTTCGTCAGTGGGAGGCCCTAGGTGTGACATGTATGCTCAAATGTGTCTCATACTCACTGTGCCATTGGACTTAAACTGTACCCTACTGAAGATGTCCAAATAGGGTTGATTGTGCTGACGCTCAGTGAGGACATGGTCTGGCCATTTGGGATGTTCCTGTCAGAGAAGTTCCAAGAATATTTTACATATGGATGGTTCCTTTCTAATGTGGAACTATTAGCAAAACAAATGGTGGACTTGATTGCGGCTTAGAAACTAGTGTATGAGATTGAGACTAATTCCAACATTCATTGTGTGGTCATATGAAGACTGGAGTTGGAGATGCACCTACCAACAACCCTATGTTGAAGTACATTGCGGCCTGTTAACTACCATTTCCCTCTTAATGCACCCTCATCTTTAGCTTCCACGCACGTTTGCAGGACAAGCAAATAAAATATGATTTTACATTTCGAATTCCTCATTTAACAGATATAAATTGAACTTTATAAACAAGAGGATAAGAGGGTCACAGTTACTTAATCATCTCCTAGAGGATATTCTTTCATTAATATAAAAATCTAAATCATCACATACAGTCTATTCGACCTGTGTCTCTCGTATCAGCGTTTACTTAATCAGTTAATTCTATGTAATTAAAATAGGTTGGTTCCATAATCACAGTGTAATGCTGCTTTCATGAACAACGCAGATAACACGGTTGAAGTGCCATAGAAGTGAATTCATATCAATAATTCTCATTTTTAGTTCAGTGCTTTATATTATAATGCATCAAAACACTGCATGGACAACTTACTGCAGCTTATCTTTCAACTAATAAATCATCCACCCCTTTAGTTTTAACCCTGTGTTTTATAATGGTCATGATGTGGAGATCTAGGTCAGTTGTTAGGGATTTTCTTGTTCCTGAACCAACCACACTGTTGATATTTTCCTAGTCTTAATGCCAACCATATACAGTGCGAAAATGCAATGCATGCTGAAATGCACCTGAAAGTGATATAATGTCGGGCCTGCAGCATCAGAGGCCTCAGCAACTTCTCGAAAGCTAAACATATACTAGAAAGCAGGATTTACTTCTGTTAAGAAGGTGGTTAAAAAAACAGGTGCTTATTTACAAGCCTTGTGGTGCAGGGCGGCACAGCAAGTGCCTTGCTGCGCCACCATGCGCCACCCGGGAAAGGGCAGAAATGAGCCATATCTACAAGATATGGCACATTTCTCTCCTCTCCCCCTGCGCTGGTGCACAAATTGCTGCCTAGCACCAACGCAGGCTCCTCTTCACCAGGGTGCAGGGATGCCTGCGTTGTGGGACTGATTGTTTTTGCACATGAAGGAACACCTTCCTGCACAAAAACAATCAGGAGAGCTGTTTTCCTCTTTGTATGTGTGCTGCAGAATGCAGCACACATAGGGCCTCATTTACAACAAACTGGTTCATCGATCACAATGCACTAGTTTGGTTGTGCTGCTCTGCCCCCCTCTAACAACACCATGGTAGCGCTGCATTCACAATACTGTGCACCATGGCGCTCATTAGCACAGCTGCGTCAGAATTTTTGACTCAGTTGTGGTGCTTTGCTGGACTAGCGTAACAAATGTTGATGCTAGTCCAACAAAGCTCGGGGAGGCCCATTGAAAACAGCATAGCGTAGCTTTAATGCCTGCCCTAAGCAGACGTTAAGAAATTATGCTAGAATGACGCAGTAAAATCTTGTAGATTTCACTGCAGCATACCTGCGGGCCTCCCAGCTGGGGAACACCTCCCTTGCATACATGATACCTGGTGCAGGTATAATGTGGTGCAAGAGTTTAAAAACTGGCGCAATGGTACAATTGCGCCACTTTGTAAATATGGCATGAGTTGGGGAGCTGTTCTGCACCACCGTAGCATAAAACAAATGACGCTACAGTGGCGCACAGGCTTGTAAATGAGAACCATAGAAAGAGGCAAAATGGAGAGAAATAAAGATATTTCTCCCTGATGCTTCACTTTTAGAAAAGGGTCTTTGGTTGGCAGTCAGGTTACCACCTGTCCAAGCAAGGACCCTCACTCTAGTCAGGGTGAAGGAGAATCACCCTTAGTTAACCACTGCACCCCCCTTGGTAGCTTGGCACGAGCAGGCAGGCTTAAATTCAGAAATTATGTGTAAAGTATTTCAACCAACACACAGTAACTCAGTGAAAACACACCTTTAGACTAAACAAATTCTCCAATGTGTTGGTCGACAGTATTATCAGTTGTAACTAAGACAAGTCAAGAAATAATACCTAACAATGTGCTCCTAGAAAACTTTGTATGATGAGAGATCAACAGTGATTCCAGTTGTACAAGGTGGAAGTAACAGTCTTGGTGTAAGTAATCTGACCTGCATTATCTTTTTTCCTAGCGTTATAATAGATTTAAGCTAAGGATCTCCACTTCTGAGTGTGCAGTTACCATCAACCTAGATGGAAAAACTTTCCAATAAACAAAATAGCACCCCACACCTAAGCACAGTACCTTAAAGGATGAGCCAGGCATGATCAAAAGGTATGCAATGGTCCAAAACTAGCATAGCAAGAGGTGTGCCTTCTCCATGGACAGGCTAAGACGCTTATTGAGTGGAGTCATTGAAGGAACGTTGGTATGCTCTCTTTATAGTCGCGCTAAAACCGGGGACATAACCTGGCATAGAAGAGTAGCATAAGTGATCCTCATCCCAAAGTTTGGAAATAGAGCTCAGTCTTATGTCAGCGTTACTTCAAAATGCTCCATAGTCTAGCATTCTGAATGGCAGTCATCTCAATCCGTTAAAATAGTGCTCAAGGTTATGACTGTGTCACAGTGCTGAACGCTCAACCATCTTTTACTTTTCTGTTTCCCAACATTAAAAGATGCAGTACCTCACCAAAAACCCAAACTTTAGGACTCTAACCTGTAGAAGTTGTTGACAAATCCCTTATTCATAGGTGGCAGCACTGGCAGATAAATTATCATCACGAAATTCATGTAACAGTGAACCATTTATTTTTGTCAAAAGGTGTGTCTGTGTAGGAAAGTACCATCTTGCCTGGCATCACTGTATCACTGAGGCTCTGCTAACCAGAACCTCAGTGTTTATGCTCTCTCTGCTTTTAAAATTGTCACTGCAGGCTGGTGACCATTTTCACCAATTCTGATTGGCACACTGGAACACCCTTATAATTCCCTAGTATATGGGGCCTAGGTACCTAGGGTATTGGGGTTCCAGGAGATCCCTATGGGCTGCAGCATTTCTTTTGCCACCCATAGGGAGCTCAGACAATTCTTACACAGGCCTGCCACTGCAGCCTGAGTGAAATAACGTCCACGTTATTTCACAGCCATTTTACACTGCACATAAGTAACTTATAAGTCACCTATATGTCTAACCCTCACTTGGTGAAGGTGAGGTGCAAAGTCACTAAGTGTGAGGTGCCCCCACATTGTTCAGGGCAATTTCCCTGGACTTTGGGAGTGCGGGGACACCATTACACGTGTGAACGACATATAGGTCAATACCTATATGTAGCTTCACAATAATAACTCCGAACATAGCCATGTAACATGTCTAAGATTGTGGAATTGTCCCCTCAAGCCAAATCTGGTATTGGGGTGCCAATCCCATGCATCCCCGGGGCTCCAGCATGGTCCCCGGGTACTGCCAAACTAGCTGTCTGGGGTTTTCTCTGCAGCTACCGCTGCTGCCAACCCTCAGACAGGTTTCTGCCCTCCTGAGGTTTGGGCAGCCCAGTCCCAGGAAGGAAGAACAAAGGATTTCCTCTGAGAGAGGGTGTTACACCCTCTCCCTTTGTAAATAGGTGTTAAGGGCTGGGGAGGAGTAGCCTCCCCCAGCCTCTGGAAATGCTTCGAAGGGCGAAGGGCACAGATGGTGCCCTCCTTGCATAAGCCAGTCTACACCGGTTCAGGGATCCCCCAGCCCCTGCTCTGGCACGAAACTGGACAAAGGAAAGGGGAGTGACCACTCCCCTGTCCATCACCACCCCAGGGGTGGTGCCCAGAGCTCCTCCAGTGTGTCCCAGACCTCTGCCATCTTGAATGCAGAGGTGTGAGGGCACAATGGAGACCTCTGAGTGGCCAGTGCCAGCAGGTGATGTCAGAGACTCCACCTGATAGGCTCTTATCTGGTTAGGTAGCCAATCCTCCTCTGAGGGCTATTTAGGGTCTCTCCTGTGGGTTCCTCTTCAGATAACTAATGCAAGAGCTCACCAGAGTTCCTCTGCATCTCCCTCTTCGACTTCTGCCAAGGATCGACCGCTGACTGCTCCAGGACGCCTGCAAAGCCACAACAAAGTAGCAAGACGACTACCAGCAACATTGTAGCGCCTAATCCTGCTGACTTTCTCGACTGTTTCCTGGTGGTGCATGCTATGAGGGCTGTCTGTCTTCACCCTGCACTGGAAGCCAAGAAGAAATCTCCTGTGGGTCACTGGAATCCTCCCCCTGCTAACGCAGGCACCAAACTTCTGCATCACTGGTCCTCTGGGTCCCCTCTCATCTTGACAAGCGTGGTCCCTGGAACACAGGAGCTGGAACCAAGTGACCCCGACAGTCCAGTGGTCCTTCTGTCCAAATTTGGTTGAGGTAAGTCCTTGCCTCCCCACGCCAGACAGTAATCCTTTGTACTGCATGATCTGCAGCTGCTAGGGCTTCTGTGCACTTTTGCAAGGATTCCTTTGTGCACAGAACAGCCCAGGTCCCCAGCAATCCGTCCTGCATTGCTCAACTCGCTGAGTTGACCACTGACTTCGTGGGACCCTCTTTTGTTGTGTTGAGACGACTGCCGTACTCAGATTTCTTGAACACCTGTTTAAGTGCTTCTGCGGGTGCTGCCTGCTTCTGCATGGGCTCTCTCTATTGCTGAGTGCCCCCTCTGTCTCCTTCTCCAGGGGCGACCTCCTGGTCCTTCCTGGGCCCGGGCAGCACCCATTATCTTCAACCGCGACTCTTGCAGCTAGCAAGGTTTGTTTGCAGTCTTTCTGTGTGGAAACAACTCTGCATCCTCCAGCACGCCGTAGGACATCTTCTGACCAAAGCAGAAGTTCCTGGCACCTTCCATTGTTGCAGCATCTTTGGCTTCTTCCACCCGGAGGCAGCCCTTTTGCACCTTCATCCGGGGTTTAGTGGGATCCGCCCCCACCAGACACTTGCGTGACTCTTGGACTTGGTCCCCTTCCTTTACAGGTCCTCAGGTCCAGGAATCCGTCTTCAGTGCTTTCAGTCAGTTTTTGTCTTTGCAGAATCCCCTACCTCGACTTTACTGTCTTTCTGGGGTAGTAGAGTAACTTTACTCCTACTTTTCAGGGACTTGGGGTGGGATATCTTGGACACTCTTAGTGTTTTCTTACACTCTCAGCAACCCTCTACACACTACACTAGACCTGGGGTCCATTTGTGGTTTGCATTCCACTTTTGGAGTATATGGTTTATGTTGCACGTAGGCCTATTGTCTCCTATTGCATTCTATTGTATTCTACAGTGTTTGCACTACTTTGCTAACTGTTTACTTACCTGATTTTGGTTTGTGTGTAGATTTTGTGCATTTTACTTACCTCCTAAGGGAGTATATCCTCTGAGATACCTTTGGCATGTTGTCACAAAAAAAAAGTACCTTTATTTTTAGTAACTCTGAGTATTGTGTATCTTATGATATAGTGCTATATGATATAAGTGGTATAGTAGGAGCTTTGCATGTCTCCTTGTTCAGCCTAAGCTGCTCTGCAATAGCTACCTCTATCAGCCTAAGCTGCTAGAACACTACTAATCTACTGATAAGGGATAACTGGACCTGGCAGAAGGTGTAAGTACCAAAAGGTACCCACTATAAGCCTGGCCAGCCTCCTACAGTCTGCCACCACAATAATAGGGCCGTCTAGATCTGGAACATACATAGGTATCTCAAAGAGGACCTTGTAAGGAGCACGCCCCTAAATGACCCTCTTCACAGATTATTCAGTGCTCTCTGGACTCCATATAGGTGGCAAAGCCAAATGCAGCCTGAACCTAACACTTTAGGTATTAACGACTGACTTAGGTCATGATTCCTCCTCCCCATAACAGAATTTCCCTCGGGATGATATGGGGAAGAGTAATGGAGTTCCACGCCCATTGTTCTCATGGTGTCCCTGAATGCCCTAGAGGCAAAAGCAGGGCCCTGGTCCGAGTGGAAAGCTACAACCGCATATGTACCGATAAAGACCAGCAAGTCTTTTATACCAGTTTGAGCATCATTCAACCGCTGTGGCCATACCCACAGGAATCTAGATAAAGAATCAACAGTGACTAAGATGTATTTGTATGCACCATCAGGTTGTAAGGGACCACTCATTGTAGTGGCCTATTACGCACTAAGAGGGATGTCTGCGGTGGGAGTTTGATGCTTGAGCTCTTTCATTTCTGGCAAATGTCACAGCAAAGGACACATTGCTCGGTCTGTTTGCATAGACCTAGGCACCAGAAATGTTCCTGTAAGAGTGATATTGTGGCCCCGACAGCAGCATGAGCAGATACAACATCTTTAAGCGGTGCTTTGATGAGATCTAATCTCTGTTCTTGGTTGGGGATCACTCAATCCCCCACCCCACAAATTGTCACTAAGGCAACATTCTGTGCACTGATATGATATGAATATTTTGTAGGGTATCCTTTTGGAAGAGGCTTGTCATCAGCTGAAGCATTCATAGCAGCCTCAATTTCATTATCCAATCTTGTGTCAGAATGAGTCATTGCATCAACAGAAGTACCTAACTACTGCAGATTTGGTTGCTTCATCAGCCAGAGTGTTTCCTATAACATGTACTCCTTCACGTTAGTGGCCGAATGTATGTACTACATGAGCAAATGGTAGCATATCCTTAAGATCAGCCACCCTCCTCCACAGAGTTCTGTGTTTAATGGTGTTCCCCTTTGAGTCTCTGATCCTGTTCAACCGCCAATGATTGTGATAACCATTGTAGGACTGGACAAAGTATTCTGAGGGTGGAATACACCAGTCTTCATCACTCCACTCACGGCTGTGCAAGCGGCTGAGCATTGATGTTTTGACAGCTTGGTACCTGTCAAGTGGCAAAATGTTAAGAGGTGTGGGGTACTCCTGATCGTATTGGAGACATTCTTGTGTGAAGTTTCGGGTCAAAAATGTAGTCAACATCAGTGGCAGTCAGGGAGGTTGCCCATTGAATCCAATGTGGATGTAATGTTTTAGCATTAGGAATGCTTGCTTTGGTGACAGCCTCTAAGGCTGGCAGCGGGGTAACAACAACAATGCATTTCCCCTAGGCAAGTGGCCTCTCCTTAATGACAGCCATCTGTACCGGTGTTAGAATAATTTCTGTAGGTGCAAAGTGTTGTTCTGCATTTGAGTTTAAATGTGATTTATATGCTATGGGCACCATGTTGCCCTCATTAAAGGTGGTAGAGGTGAACCCAATGACACCAGCAATTTTTCTGGGGACCAAATTTGTTTTGTTCTCACATGAATGTGTTTTGCTTCTAGCAAGTCTTGCTTCAGTCCTCTAAGGATGCACCTGTGTTCAACTGTCCGGTGTTTGTTTGAGAAATCTCATCAAATTAAATCATGCAGTGGTTTTATGCGTTGTGCATAATCTGGAATGTAAGTTCTGGCAAAGGTAAAGAAATCAAGCAGACTGCAGTTTCTTAATGGTATTTAGTGGTTGAAGTTGAGCACAATTTTCTAAAAGGTGCGGGCAGGGTTCTTACCTTTATTTGATAGCTCGTATCCCAGGAACAGTACACTGAGAAGGGCTATTTTAGTTTTCCTAACATTCATTTTTTAACCATGGGCTGCAAATCCTAAAACAATCTGATCGACTCTGGCAAGATGAATGTTGAGGGCATTATCTGTGAGATAGATGTCATCCACATAGGACAACGCTTCAGGATCAATATCATGCATATATTATTTTATATATTATAAATATTGATGTTACATTGGCTGAGAACAAACCTGGGCTGTTCTTATAGCCCTAGGGCAAACAACAGAAACATGTTTGTGAGCCAAATAAGAATGCACTCAGGTCCCGACTTGCAGGAGCAGGTTTTGGCAGAAAAACACACTGGAAATATACAAGGTTGTTTTATATTTTTTAGGCACTATGTTGTTAATTAGTGTGGTGCTGTGTGAATTTTGAATTGCGTATTTGCATGTGTAATTGTTTAGATGTCTGTAATCTAAGACTATTACCATTTGAATGGTCTGGTTTTGCAATGGGGAATAATGGGTTATTCATTGCAGAGACAAAGAGCACTATTACTCTCTGGTTCTCGAGCTGAGTGAGGATCTCCCTCACTGGAGCATTAGCCTTGTGTTTAATAGAATATTGGGGCTGAGGCTAGGGTGTAGCCCCGAAAGGCATTACATGCTAGGGAGAATCTTTATCCCACCCTACGTGGTTGCAGTATAGCTCAGTCACCTGAGCCAAAGCCCAGTCAACAGCGTAGGCTTCTTTTACCGCTTTCAGAACAAGATCTGAGAAAGAAGGTAAAATGACATCTTCCCAATGTAGGATCTTATGGACGTGTTCGGGTGGCCAGTCTCTTTCTGCCCATAGGATATCACAATTAAGTTCCTCCCAAAATATTACACTACTAGTGCATTCTATGTCTCCCTCAATCTGGATATTTAAATCATAAACCCTGCCGGATGGGAGACACACACGTCCGCAGTCTCGACTGCAAGAAAGTCGTTAGTTTCTTTTGCATCCAGATGATCTTTCAGACTCTGGTGACATATCGTGACTTCTGCCGCTCTGTCAAGCAGGGTCACTGCCCAAGTCTTGTTCCTCAGCAATGTTCTCAAGTTTGTTGGCATGTTTAATAGAAACTGCTGCCACTTTTTTCTTTTTAAATTGTGGCTTTTGTTGTGGGAATTCATCTTTTTTCTTGTCCCAAGACAGCTGTAAGTCTTTCTTCCATTTCAAGTAGTCACGACGTTGCTCTGACCGGCCCACTCTCTCACTCCATCTATCAGGTGTGTCCTGATAGGGACGTGAATCAGTATATCTGTCAGGAGCCTTTAGAGTTTTTCTATTTCTGAGATTTTATCTCCCTTTGGAGTTCTGTCGATGTGGAGAGTCTGCTCCCTGACTGCGCCTGTCTTTATTTTGTTTTTGATTATCCCAGCATTTTTTAGAACCCTCTTGTGCTTGTTTAGTACCGTCCTTAGGGGTGGTACTCTGAATTTCTGGCTTCTTTGGGTTGACTCCCAAACCAACCCATCCTATACTAGTATAGGTGTCGGAAATAATCTTCAGTAGTTGACGCTCCTGTTCCAACTGTGGAATATCGCTGAGCCGCTGGCGAATAACCAAGGCTACTGCTTCCCCTTTGATGATACTCAGTATTATTGAGGAGACTGTTGAAGTTACACATCAGTCTTATCCCCAAATTCAGGACTGGAGCGGCTCTGTGCTAATTTTGAATTGGTCTTAACACTTTTGGCAAGTTGGCAAGTGTCAGAGTACCATTTTGGTAGTGTAAATTGCAGCGAGGACTCTTCCCCATGTGGTGCAGTCATCCACTGAGGGAACCATTCTGAATGGCAAGCATACTATGAGAATTCTATGTTTATCTTGGACTTCCATATGGGGAAACAGTGCTTCCATCTGGTTAGTTTTCTGTGCTATCCAGAATGGAATCTTCTCAGCATACGTGGGCACTTTGCCTATGATAGAATGTACTGTTTGTTGGTTAATCCCAGTCACAACCAATTGGTGACCAGCTGGTGCAGCCCATGCTGGGGCGGTGTTTAAGGTCCGCATGGTGAATTGTACTAATTGTCTGTAAAGTGGTACTAACTCATTATAAAGTCAGCTATATGCATTGCCCGTACGTCAGGATGTGGTATGTATGTGGCAAACATGGGCCACGTTGGTCCGTCATTGCTTAAGGGACCTAATCTCACGGGTAGTATTATATGTGGTAGGGCACCATTGAACCAATTTTGATGTCCTTGACAGGAAAGCGGTATCTCTAAATACCATTAAACTTGGTACCGTTGTGGTACATTCACCATTTTATCTGTATGAAATGTATGTGTTCTGTCATCTTCCTCTGAAAAGGTGACTCAGGAATACAATGTTTCTGTTTGGTAAGCATTATGAGCTTCCACAATAAATGTGACATTCCCACTTTCATTTGTTAAGCCGTGGGCTTCTAAGTGTTGTTTTAATGCGTGTCTGACATTTTTAAAAATGTCTATAGCATTAGCCATGTTGAATAGTGGGAACAGATAAGGAACACCAAATGGGGAGAAGTCCTTTTAAGAGTTCAAGCTTGACCAACCTACAGCCCAGTTTGGTGCTCCCTATTCAGCTGAGGATGACTACCCCTAAGACCACAGACATCTCCAAATAATGGTACTTAGGGTACCTACTGTGTGTGAGACAGAGATACTCAGAATATCCTTAAATTAGTGCCAAAGCACCATGGTTGGTGGCACCATGTGGTAGTTGGACTCTCACTCCTAGGCGAGACTCCTGTTTTAGGGATGACAGCACTGTTTGTAGTCGACTAAGCTATTCCAACAACAGGTCGCAACTGTTGGCTCAACCCTCTCGGCTCACTAGCAGTACCTCACCAAAAACCCAAATGGTAAAAGGTGATTTCCGGCAGCCTTATGCATGGACTCTAGATAAGACCTCTCAGGGTAGTCTTGGTGGAATGGAAGTTATCATTTTCTCACATTTGCGACAAGTCTCTGTCACACCCAGGCTATCAAGGATATGCAGGAGAGTTTTCAATAGGTTTATTGAAAAGTCTGCAATCTACGATAAAATGTATGAGCTGCAATGACTAGGATAAAAAACAGTAAAAGAAGCATAATTGTAAAGATGAGAGTTGTGAATACAAAATCCCCTACCATCTTACAATAAACATGAGAGGTAAAATTCATAGTAAAGAGAACCTAATCTCTAACTTAATGAACGCTAGGTAAAATAAACCTAATCTGCCAGACCAAGTCCATGAGAAGCGCCCCTCAACCTTCTATACCATGGAATGAGGTCTGTAGGTCAGACTCTGTGGTGACACAAAGGCTGAGTTTGCCAGCAAGGTGATGTACAGTGTAGATGGCATCTGGAAGGAAACCCTCAAATGACCTTGTCAGTGTGAGATGTATTTATACAAATCATGTAGGACCGCTGACACAGGTATGTTCTGAAACAATTTGTGCACAAAGTGGCTCCTATGAGTGCTTGCTACCTCTTTGAGCCTGCCTCATAGAAAATCTTTAACCAAGGCTTGACGACCAATGCAAATCATGCTGCTTGAACAACTTATATTGATTCTGCTGCCTCATTTTGGACATTTGTATGAGGGCTGCTAATCATAGAGGGCTATCAAATTGTAAGAATCATGCCACATCTATATCAAGCATCCCATTGCAATATTTGTAGTCACTGCCTGACTCTTCTATGGCACTTCTGAAGGTGTGCTTTTGATTTCTGTCTAATCCCCTAAGAACATGCCATCTTGGACAAGCCTCTCATCCTGAACCTCTGAGAAAAACATGAATGGCAGGAGGAAACGGGGTCAAGAAACAATGACACACTAAGGGCCTGATTTAGAGTTTGGTCACAAACATGAGGGATATCCCGTTTGCCATATTACGATCCCATTATATCCTAGGTGAATTGTAATACAGCTGACTGGATATTCGTCACATTTGTGGTGGAATAACCTGTCTGCCAAACTCTAAATCAGGCCCTTAGTTAACACATGCTGTTAATAGGGTGAATAACTCTAGCCCAATAATAAGTTATCAGAAATTGCAATAGCTTCCTATGAACAAAATTCTGTATGGATCAGATACAATAAAGACCATGCTAAAAGTGGGAAAGTTATTACTTGGCACTCAAAAAATAGCACAGAATTGTTAGACCTGGCCCTTTCTGCAGGATCATCCCCAAACATTTTTGCCTTCCCCCTCCTATTTTCTTCCTGAATTCGTTTTTGTTGTACTTAAAACTCTGAGCACTTTACCAATGCTAACTAGTGCTAAAGTCCATGTGCTTACCCACAACTGACATATTTAATTTACTTCCATTAGTAAAAGTTTGCTCCATGTTGCCAAGGCCTGTAAATTAAATTAAATATTACTAGTTGGCCTGCAGTACTGAGTGCATCACCCATGTAAGTAGCTCTTTAAAACAAGTCTCAGATCTGCCATTACAGAGCCTGTGTGTGCAGTTTAAGCTGCCAAAATAAACCCTTTGCCAGGCCCTAACATTCCTCTTTAATACATATATGTCACCCCTAGGGTAAGCACTGGGCATCCCAGAGGGCAGGGTGCAATATATTTAAAGAGTAGGACATGTACCTGTTAGTTTTACATGTCCTGGTAGTGAAACACTCTTAATGTTTTCACTGCAAGTCCTATCTCTCACATAGGATAAAATGGGAGTTGCCTTATAACATCATATAAGTGTAACTTCCAAATGAGAAGAGATGACCCCTTTATGTTTGGTGTCCCTGGAATCACAATTTAAAATCCTAACTTATGAGGAAGTCGACCTTTAAATTGTAATCCTGAAAATGGCACTTTTAGAAAGTTGAAATTTTCTTGCCTTAGCTATTTGGTGACTGCAGTCTGTCTCTGGTCATGGGATTGGTTTAGTTGGCAGTTAGGCTTTGTGTATTCCTCCTAAACAGGCACACAATAGTGGGATTATTTATGCCTCAATGGGCCATTAACTGGCTTGATGGGGCAGCGAAGCTGACCACAGACCCACTTGCACCTCAGTAGGCTGTGTTCTGTCCACGGACAAAGAGCATAACGACTCTGCATTGTTACTCCAGCCAGCTTGGAGCCAGAACAGGGGAGGAAGGGGATTCCTTGCACTTCAAAATCACTGTCTTAAAGCTTCTCCCACCTTCCAGAACCAGGACACCAAATGATAAATAATACTGGACCTCAGAAACCACACCTTCAGTACAGTTCTGCACCTGTGGATCTTCCACCCGGGAGAAGGATTGCACTCCTGCTGAAGGCTTGCCACTCTGCTGTACTGCTGTTTTGCTGGACTCATGCTTTGCTGTGCGGACATGTGCCTGCTGTCCTTTTGCCTGTGAGTCAGAAGGACTGGGCCTGCATCTCTTCTTCACAGAGTGACTCCAAGGGCTAGTTGGCTAGCCTCCTGATCTGATGCCTCAAGGACAGAAAGGGCTTCCATCACCCTGCTTCTGCATCTGGACTCTGATAAGCGAGAGGCTGCCTATCAAGCAGTGCCACTCCAGTGCTGGATGCCTGGAAGGGGCCAAGGCACTTTGTTCCAGCAGAACCAATGCATCCACTGCTGTGGGAGCAGAACTCATGCATCACCACTGGTGTGTGGAGACAATTGATGCATCACCTGTTCTGAATGGGCCAGAACCTGTGCAACCACAGTTACATCACTGCAGTACCTTGCATCTTGAAACCAGCGCAATTCCTTCTGAACTGACACTATATTATTTTTCTTACTGCAAGGTCCTTGATAGCAGCCTTGATGATGACAATGCAACTCCGCATTGTAGCCCTTGGGCTCATTGGAACTGACACATCTCCTTTACTGCCCAACGTATCCTCAATTTCAATGCATCTGGAACTTTCACTGCAGTCTCCCTGCATCTCCGAACCAATGTAGTGTAACTCTTGCATGGAAAAAAGAAACACATCCCCTCTCCTGCATGATGTGGAACTGACGCATTGCTCTGCAACCCAGATTTACAGTAGGCAGAGATCACGCACTTTCACTATGCAGAATTATGTGTAGTTGCCAAAAAACTCACTGAGATTCAGTGAAGTTCCAGAGTGGGCAAAGTACTACTAAACCAACCCACATGTAATTGCTAGTTCTGAAAACTAGGTCTTGTCAAAGTATTGCTTTGGTGCACACACAGCAGCCCAGTGAGCGTTGCACTTCTGTAATGGATCTCCATTGTTTCCCCCTTCCTCATGGTCATTGTACTCATAACTATCATGAGAGGCCACCCAATACCCTGCAATGACCATTAACATGAACATTGCTTGGACGTGTGCAACATATTTAGGCCCATATTTATACTTTTTGACGCTAAACTGCGCTAACGCAGTTTAGCGTCAAAAAGTTTTGCGCCGTCTAACGCCATTCTGAAGCGCCATGCGGGCGCCGTATTTATGGAATGGCGTTAGACGGCGCAATCAGACCGGCGCTGCCTGGTTTGCGTGGGAAAAAACCACGTAGACCAGACAGCGCCGGCGTAGGGGGAAAATGGCGCATGGGCGTCTTAAAATGGGGCAAGTCAGGTTACGTCGAAAAAATCGTCTTAACCCGACTTGCGCCATTTTTTAACGACGCCCATCCCCCATCAACATGACTCCTATCATTGTAAAGATAGGAGTCATGCCCCCTTGCCCAATGGCCATGCCCAGGGGACTTCTGTCCCCTGGGCATGGTCATTGGGCATAGTGGCATGTAGGGGGGCACAAATAAGGCCCCCCTATGCCACCAAAAAAAAATATAAAAAATAAAAAATTATACTTACCTGAACTTACCTGAATGTCCCTGGGGTGGGTCCCTCCATCCTTGGGGGTCCTCCTGGGGTGGGCAAGGGTGGCAGGGGGGGTCCCTGGGGGCATGGGAGGGCACCTGTGGGCTCATTTTGAGCCCACAGGCCCCTTAACGCCTGCCCTGAGCAGGCGTTAAAAAGTGGCGCAAATGCGCCGTTTTTTGCCACGCCAACTCCCGGGCGTCTCTTTTGCCCGGGAGTATAAATACCACGTAAAGGCCTGGGAGTCATTTTTTAGACGGGAACGCCTCCCTTGCATATCATTAACGCAAGGAAGGGGTTCACGCTAAAAAATGACGCACATTCCGGGAACTTTGGCGCTATTCGCCTCTAACGCCATAGTATAAATATGGCGTTAGTTGGCGTTAGTTTTGCGTCAAAATTGCGTCAAAAAAAACGACGCAATTTCGGCGCAAACGGAGTATAAATATGGCCCTTAAAGTCACATACTCCAGTGCAGCCTCAAAACTTTATTGCTTTATTGTTTGTGTGTCGCTGTCTAGACCATACCACCATACACTCTTAACGAATAGCGATGGATTGAAGAATTTCTTGCTTCCACATAGCTTGTGTATGTCTGGTAATGCACTGCGCCCCCTGGACTACTAGTTAAATCCCTTCACCATGCACATTGTGGCTATTCAGTCCCGCTTGGTTTATTATTATAGAGCTTCTTAGATATGTTCATCCCACTTTCCTATCACTTTGTTATTTTGGAATATCATTAGTAAAGGTAGAATTGATTCTCCACTGCCTGCACGCCAAATTGGTTACATTGAGAAAACTTCTTGGGGATGGACATTTGGTTTTGCTGCAATATCAGAAGCTAAAGGAGTTTCTCCCTTGGCAGTGGTGACTTTTCTTAGTGAACTACTTTAAAGGCCTTTGTGTTCTCAGTGTCTCAAATCTCATTGTTTGATCTGGTAGAGTAGTTTAGATCTTCTGTATTTTTACATTCACTGGGATTGTGTCTTTTGGCTCGCAACATTACATTGCTGTATTGAGTTTACAATCAACTAAGGTATTGTAATTGAGTTTGCAATACTAAATGTATAGTTGAAACTGGCAGCTGTTTTTGTTTACTGAGTTAATGTGTTTGGCTTTCACGCCGACACCAAGCGCCTCATATGCGTGCATTGTGTTCTATTCTCTTATTACATTTGAACATTAGGATCTGTGGCCCTGTTGCACGATAGATACAATACTCAGTTTCAAACTAACAAGGAAACTGCTAATAAATGATACTAAAGCCCCTGCAGACATGGATTAATCTTGCTGGTGTCCCTCTACCCCACTACCCAGAGACCTCTGGTCTCCCTGCGCCTACCTCACCTTCCGGTCCACTTTCCACGTTTCCTTTCCTCATCATCTCCTTGCACTTACTGTACGATCCACAGTGTGGTGCTCCTGGTAATCCTCCAGTCGGAAAGTCAATGGCATTGCTATGGTGGCAACTACAACAAACTTAAGCTATCCACGTAAGGAACAAAGCAACGTCTGATTGGACGAAGACCATGCGGCTCACAGCTCTCTGACTGAGAAGGGCCTACTCAAACAAGGAAGATCACTAAGTGCAGAAGGATGCTGTGCAAGGAAGTGTGTGTGCTCCTAAAGTTTAAGCCAAAACTAGTGCTGAATCTGAAACTCAGCATTAAACTTCGCTATGCGGCAGGTGGCAGAGTTTTTACTGAACTCCACACTCCAAGCGGAGCGTGGAGTGGCAAAACTCTGTGAATCCCACCGGCAGAGCAGAGTTTACTGCCACGCCTTAATTTAACGTACTTTGGTTCAACTGGCTTATTGGGCCCCTGTAGCCAGCCTGTGACCTATTGTGGTCTGAACGTTTGACTACTCCCACTCTGCCATGACCAGAGATCCACGGTTGGTTCTTCTTGCTTCTAAGCGCTGTTTTACTGTTTAGTCTTCAAAAAATCATAAAACAAGTTATGCTTACTCTGACAGTTGGTCTTTGTGCATTTCTCCCAGACAGTAAGATACATGGGGAGCAGGTGTTTGCAGGATGGGCTATCTCTGACTAGATTATATTTAACAGGTCTGTGCATCGGCACCTTACATTTTCTTTTAGAATTTCCCAAACAAGGAGCATGGTTTCCATCTCTCCCAAATTGTCCCAATCAGTTTCATGAAAGCACTATTCATTTTATGCTATTGTGCACAACAAATAGCACATGGCGGTCTTGTTTTTTAATTCCTATCCGTTGAACTGCTAACATTAGAGTTTATAAGATGGGCATGATCCACCTACAGAAACTAGGATCTCCTGAAATCTATAGTGCTGTAATTAGTTTTATTAGATGATCTTTCAAAGTGAAGAAAAGGTTTGGTGTCTCTGCCTAAGAATTGGTAGTTTTAATACAGTGTTAAGTTTTCATTGTTGAAAGGTTTTTAACTTGTAGAAAATGCTATTAGGAAATGTTATGTTGACTCCTTTGCTGATTACTTTATTAGCATGAGCTTGTCGTGGATTTTATTGCTGTAATGGGAACTTTTATTCATACTATTGGCATTTTAATACTATGCATTATGTAAGAAATAATTGTATTATGTTGTGTTGAATTTTTATGTATGTGTTGAATTTTTTTGGCGATTATGCCAAATAAGGTTTTACTTGCTGACTGACTTGATTTTTGTGCGGAAGCTGTCATCTGTCACTCTTGTACATCACAAAGGCTCTTCCCCAGCATGCTCAAAACATTAGTTTTTTGTACCCCCAGACATGCTAGAGCCAAGCCAAGGAGGCAGGAAATTGCAAACACCTCTGGGATGGAAACCTTCAGAACCTGCTCCTACTTCAAAGTTGCCACTAAGTATAAATACTGGACCCTCAAGTCTTCAGTAAACCTCTGGACCTGTGGAAGATTCAGAAGGACTGCTGTGCTGCTATGGTGCAGGAGGGACAACTACTCTTCTGCCCTGCTACTCTACTCTACTGCACTACTGCCCTGCTGCCTGAATGAAAAGAACTGGACCTTGATACTAGGACCACCAGAGTGACTCCAAGGGCTTGTTGGCTGTCCTCCTTATCAGATCCTAAGTGACAGAAAAGGCTCAGGTCACCTTGAACACAGTACCTGGACTCTGTCTGCTGTGAGTGTTGCCCCACAAGTGGTGCCATCCCCGTAATGCACCCTTGGAGGTGGGTGTGAATGTACTCTGCCAGTCCCGCTGTGGTCGTAGCAGAACCAAAGCAACGTAATGCATCACCTCCCAGCTCCGCATCGGAACCAACACTGTGTAACTCATCCCTGACACAGAACCTTGCAGCTCTTTGAAATTGTTGCTGAATGATGTCTCCTCAAAGGAGGACCTCGCATTGGAACCCCATCCTCTATGCTGGATCTTGCACCGATCTGCAACCACGATCCTTGCATCCGACCCGCACTCCATAGTGGTCGCCCTAAACTTGTGATTTTTATCCCAGTGCAGGTCAATCAGATAACCACAGCTGGTGCATTGTGCTTTTAGGCACTAGTTTCACTTAAATCTTTAAAATTGCAGATCTCCGGTTCCACTTATTGGATATTTTTAGAGTCGAATGTGCAAACGCTCTGTCCTTGTTGTAATCTCTCAGTGGGCTTTTAACCATACCCATGTCATGACCATCACTTTGGTTGGTTCGTGGACTTACCTTTTAAAATTTGCTTGATTTCATTAGTGAAAGGCATGCATACATCATGCCTTTTCCGGTGTTTAGCCCTCCTTGAGCGCACCGGCCAACTACTGAAAACATACAAGGCTCCATGTTTTCTGTATGGTTTCTGAACTACATTTTCTCTTTATTTCGTAGGCAGCATGATCTTCCTGGGCACTAATTGAGTGCTCTTCATGACTAACAGTTTAATTATATTGTTTATCCCTGCGCTCCTTTGCGAATTCAAGGTTTACACATCGCAATCGCGCTAGTTTTTTTTATTATTATGCAAAGGCGAAACTAGACTAGTCTTTTTGTTCTGATTACCCACCTTCATGCTCATGGCTCATGGCTGGGAGATGAGATATCAAATTTCTAGGGCATAAAAACTTTTTCCAGTGTAGTTTACATAGCACTCCTTTATCGAGACAATACACATTTGCTTCCAGAACCGAATTCTAACTTGACTTTCTTCTGGAATGTAAATAGAAACATGTTCTGAAACTAAACTCGACCTGATACTCCCCCCTCAAAGAAGCCCCTAAAATTGCTGCCAAATGTGTAAAACTAAACAAGACTGTGCTGTTTTGTCATGTTATGTAATAGGAAATGTAATTCAATCAAAGCGTACATTAAGGGGGTCATTCCTAGATTGGCGGGCGGCGGTCGCCGCCCGCCAAGCGGGAACCGCCAGAAGACCGTACCGCGGTCGAAAGACCGCGGCGGTCATTCTGAGTTTCCCACTGGGCTGGCGGGCGACCGCCAGAAGGCCGCCCGCCCGCCCAGCGGGAAACCCCCTTTCACGAGGATGCCGGCTCCACGACACCCGTTCCCGCCATCCTGTTCCTGGCGGTGAAAACCGCCAGGAACAGGATGGCGGTAAGGGGGTTGGAATCCCCATGGCGGCGCTGCAAGCAGCGCCGCCGTGGAGGATTCCCTGGGGCAGCGGGAAACCGGCAGTGTCCCGTTTCTGACCGCGGCGGTCAGAATGCCCCCGGAAGCACCGCCAGCCTGTTGGTGGTGCTTCCTCCGTCACCTACCCTGGCGGTCATAGACTGCCAGGGTAGGAATGACCCCCTAAGTGTTCTTATGCTTTTTTATATAAAACCGACACTTTCTTTCTTGCATGCAAACATAGCTTTGTACAATGCTATGGTAAAAAAAAAAAAAACTATTTCTAAAACGTACCTCAAGTTGCAATAGGATTAAAAAGGAAGCTCTGTTTAACTGTTGAATTAAAAGGAAGCTTTAGAGACCTGCAAGTATTGATTACGTATCCCTCAGGTAACTAGCATATATTGTGTTGAATGGAAATTATCTCTCCTAAGTGCTCAGTCATGCTGGGGACAGCTTCCTTTCAACACGAGCAGCGTAGGCTTCCGAAGAACGCACACCTTCGGGGCAGGAGGCAGCCTTCACCCACGTAAAACTGAAAGTCCCAGTCTTGATATAATTTTGACAGCGCCCCTTGTAACGATTTCTTTACGGGTTACCACCTTTGCTGCAGAGTCAGTAGTTTGACTGATGCAACCCAGCAAATAGCGTTCTGATTGAGTGTCCCTCATTTGTCATCAATACAGATAACTACGCCGGACAGAAAAAGAGCTAAACTGAAAGTTAAATAGACCACTTGAGTTCCCTTTTGTATAAATTAGCAACCAATCACTGCAAATTTGAGTTCAGAAAAAAAATGTTCTGACCAATGCTTAATTTGTAAATAAAAACGTGCAGGTGCCCAAAGTGCTCCTCTCAAACACATGGCTTCTGCAATTAAATGTGCGAACAACGAATACTGAAGCAGTGTAATCCTAAAGCCATCTCGGGCCTCTTTCATCTATTTACAGCCACTCCCTGCCCCTTCAGCTCACTCTTGCAGCTTTCTGCTTTCTCCCATTGTGACGCTTTTTTGTTTTCCTTTTCCTTCCTCTTCCCTAAGTGTGTCTTTTGCTCGCTGTAAATGCTTGAGTCAGAAAAATACGTGCCGGCCCTTAAGTGCCAGGGCTCCGCACCAGAAACAACAAGCACAAATTAAGCACTGGTTCTGACGATGGTGTAACTAAAAAAAGCAGCACCGTAAAAAAAAAAAATCAGCGCCGTTATATAGTTTTCTACAGTTAAAGTGGCATGGTTGTTTAATTGACTACAAAAATTAATAAAATCCCCCTTTTCCATATTCAAGCCTTTACAGTTTAAGATGTGGCGCAAATCATAGGTCTTACATTTCAAAGATTGCAATGTTTTCCAGCTTTCCTCTTGTGCTCAACAGTTGGTCATAGCTTTCCTGTGTAACTCACATTTTCAGGAACACTTCACCCTGGTAAAACCAGTGATTGGATTACGTTCTAACTTGTTTTTAGCAGCAAATGATTATATCGGTTTCGAGCTGCAGTACAATAACAAATCTTAAATCTCTGTTAGGGGTGGATTTTCAGGTGTGAGCTAGTGAGTTCTACTAATCTCGTTTTAAATCGCTGAGATGGGCTGCTGCTCTTAAGGCTAGTACTTTTTGTCTTATGGCGCTAAGGGGAGCATCTCAAACCATGAAGTGTTCTCTACCTCTTTTTCGAGGTAGAGCGTGCAAGCCTGTTGTAATCTATTTGTGGGCTTTCAACCACGCCCGCTGCACGCCCATCACTATCACTCATTCGTGGGCTTGCCTTTCAAAAATCCTTTGTTATCATTGGTAAATGCTTTATGTTTGTCACTCCTTGAGGCAGTTTTGTTACCGCCTCGGCCATCGATCCTGTTACATGGATAATTGCACGTTTGCCGAATAGTTTGACTGTGAAAGAACTTCGTTTTCCCCTTGTGTCTCTCCTTCACGCTCATGCTCACATCGGCCATGGAGCTTTAAATTGGCTCGCCTATGTCAACTGTTTCACTTTTGATTTTCAATGTATGTGGCAAGAAAAGTCCAGTTAGGAATTTACAACCCAAATGGGTCTAACTTGAGCAAACCTGAGACCCGTTTCATTGCAAATGCTTGTTTGGTTTCGTCTCAAATAATTCATTAAATTTACACTAGTTTTACAAAACAGGTCTTGTGTTGTGTTTTTACTTTATTAATGTTTGAAGTGCAGCATAAACACTTTACACATTGCCTCTAAGTTGGGCCTGTTTCATGCCTATATCTGAGATGATTTTATCTCTTCCTTTTTTACATTGTCTTTAGTCTTCAGTGACCAGCACGGTGAAACATTGAGCGAGGAAGAACCATTGTTCTACAATGTCTTCCTTCCCTAGTAGGGTAAATGGCACCAGGATGCAACGTTGGGGGTAGTGGCATACTCTACAGAATGCTATTCCTTCCTATTTCATCACTCATTTAAACTTTTTTGCAATGAGAAACAAGCCCTAAAACTCCCCTCCTTCATTTTTGTGAATGGGCCTTCAAAAGATGCTTTCATCAGTTTCCTATTTTTTTTTTTTAATTAATGATATTAATATGCCTAATATGTTACAATTGTACCTTTGAAGAAAATTTTTGTGTATTTGGTATCATTGTGTCCTCTCCCATATAACCTCAAGTTAAACCTATTTATGATTCACCAACAGATAACCTTTTTGGGTGACTGTTGTCCAAAGACCTAAGGTGTGTTATGCAAGGACTTACAGTGGGCTTTGGGTCAGACCATTGCTTGCTATTTATTTGCTTCCCTATCAATAGTATTTGTTTGCCTCCCACTAGTTAGTTTATGTTCCTTTCTTTCATTTGTCCCTTCCCTGGAGAGAAGGAGTTTTACAGTATATTGGAGTGATTGACTTTAACCTTCCACTACTTACAATCACACTCACCATCCAGGTCCCCCCTCCTTGTTATGCTTTATTTTATTGTATTATTTTTTGAAGGGCCTGGCAGTTGCACCCTGGTTCCAGGCTCCTTTTTGCTCTATTATGCAGATGTTTATTTTTTAACTTAACTACTCCGTGATGCACACCCATAAAAAATAATTGTCTCAGGACACCTAGATAACTTACTTGGCTACGCACCCACATGCATACATCATGATGCCAGCGCTGGCCGTTCTGATCTTTTTTATTTTTTTTCCTATGCTGTTCAGCACTGGTTGCAAACATATATATTTATTTTTTGCCTGTGGTAGTCAGTATTTCCAGTAAGCACTGGAAAGGCATAAGGTCAACTAACTTCTTTTTAAAAGCCAGACCTTCTGTCTTTGCCAATGCTTGTTTGCAATTGTTGACATTTGTCCAATGCGCAATAAATGTGTTTTCGATTTCGCTGTCCAGCTTGGCCCACTTTATCAACACTTTTCTGTTTCCTATGGTTTGTTACTTTTTCTTTGTGAGCAAAAGTAGTAATTACATCCCACGATTTATTAATTAAAAATCCTTAATTTACTTAAAGTACTATAATAGACTCAGGAGGTACTCGTGGGACCAAGTGGCTTGATCTGTACAAGGAAAGACCATTAACATCGGTCCCAGTGCAGGCTTGACTCTTTTAACTTTGGTTTTAATACTGATTGTGGTATAATCAGCCGAAAATACCACACCAGCTCTATTAATCTTCAATTTAAGATCATTAGCTGGCATAATGAGGAGTACAGGGGCCTGGATAAAACCCAGTGGTACATGGTTAACCTTGCCATAATCAAACTCAATGTCAATATCCCCTGTCCTTGAAGATAAATAAATGTTCCTAGTCTTTTGTTTCTGGTTCTTCTAGGCATTCTGAAATAAATGTTGCCTTGAAAATTACCAGGGATGCTGAATTGCAAATGTGCTACTGTGAATGACAGTGTGGTACAAAAAACTGACAACACTCTGAGTGAAAAATGCAAAACAGTATGGGGCATATTTAAGAAAAGTGGTGCTACACACAGTGCAGAACCACTTTTCTTGCGCCCCTTAGCGCCCCCACCAACGCCACCACGTGTGCGTCGTATTTAAAATACGGAGCAGCATGGCGGTAGTTAGGGGGCTAGCGTCATAATTTTTTACGCTAGTCTGGAGCTTTGCAGGATTAGCGTAAAACATTTTTACACTAATCTTGTAAAGCCCATTGAGGCCCATTGTAATCAATGGTGTACCTCCTTTTTATGGTTGCTCTGAGCAGGTGTTAAAAGTGCTGAAAAAAATGATGCAAAGAAATCTCTTAGGTTTCTTTGTGCCATTTTTTAACCTCCCCTAACGGGGAAAACCCCCTTTGCATACATTATACCTGGCGTAGTGCAAAGGGTTACAAAGTGATGTAACTTTGTAAATATGGTGCTGGGATTTTAGCCTTGTTGGGCCCCATTAGCGTGAAAACTTGACGCTAATGTGGCCCTTGGAGGGGCTAGGGGCTCCTAAATATGCCCCTAAGTGTGTTATGCTTGTAATCTCAGCTCGCTGTTTTTGTCCCACAATGGCAGGTGTGCTAGTTTTTGGCACTCATTGAAAAATGAACTTTTACTGGTGGTGAGTCATCCATTTTCCTAAAGACGATGGGCTCAAGTAGTTCAAACAGTATAGTAAATATACCCTTTTGAAACAGCCTACCCACTGTAAGTTTGGCCTCTTCTTCAACTGACCAATCGTTAAACAAGGTATTCTCTTATAAAATTGTCATATACACACGTGCAGGCAGTAAAGATGGGAATTCACCACTGCAGTTAGTGTTATCTGGACTTCACATGGGTAGATACCATCTCAGTACGTCATTTTTTGCATGCATCCTTCTAAATGCCGTAGTCATGCTGACCGTGATCAAGTTCTTCTTTCCTGCAGGCTGAAGCTAAGAGGACTCATAAACAGATGTCCTCATGATTTGATATATCTCCAAAATTAGAGGCCTGATGGTAAGATGAGTCCATATGTCGATTGTTAACCCTGGCAGCTTTAGGTTGGTCTTCCTCTAAACATTTTGCCTAATTGCCTCCAGCTTTTCTGGATTTTTGCTCTGTTGGTCCTAGGACTATGTGCACTTTACTACTGCTGACTAGTGCTAAAGTGCTTCTGCTCACTACCCTAAACATGGTTTATTTGGCATATACCTGATTGGCGTATTTAATTTACTTGCAATCTCATTGTAGAGTGTTATACCATATACCCAGGGCCTGTAAATTACGTGCTATCAGTGAGCCTGCAGGACTTATTGTGCCACCCACTTAACCTCTTAGCTGCTGGGTCTTCCCCCCCCCCCATGCTGAGCTCTTTTTTGGCTATTTGGGGTAGTTTGCAATTAGGCCTTGTTTTGCTATTCTGTTTTCCCCAAGTCTCCCGATAAAAATGGTACCTCACTTGCATGGGTAGGCCTAATGCTCGCGACAGAAAACGCAACATGGATACATCACATTTTTACATTGAAATCTGACGTGTTTTTTGCAAAGTGCCTAGCTGTAGATTTTGGCCTCTAGCTCAGCCGGCACTTAGGGAAACCTAGCAAACCTTGCCATTTTTTAAAACTAGACACCTGGGGGAATCCAAGGTGGGGTGACTTGTGGGGCTCTGAGCAGGTTCTGTTACCCAGAATCCTTTGCAAACCTCAAAATTTGGCTAAAAAAACAAATTTTCCTCACATTTCGGTGACAGAAAGTTCTGGAATCTGAGAGGAGCCACAAATTTTCTTCCTCCCAGCGTTCCCCCAAGTCTCCCGATAAAATTGATACCTCACTTGTGTGGGTAGGCCTAGCGCCCGCAACAGGAAATGCCCCAAAACACAACGTGGACACATCCCATTTTTTGACAGAAAACAGAGGTGTTTTTTGCAAAGTGCCTACCTGTAGATTTTGGCCTCTAGCTCAGCCAGAACCTAAGAAAACCTACCAAACCTGTGCATTTTTTAAAACTAGAGACCTAGGGGAATCCAAGATGAGATGACTTGTGGGGCTCTGACCAGGTTCTGTTACCCAGAATCCTTTGCAAACCTCAAAATTTGGCTAAAGAAACACATTTTACTCACATTTCGGTGACAGAAAGTTCTGGAATCAGAGAGGAGCCACAAATTTCATTCCACCCAGCGTTCCCCCAAGTCTCCCGATACAATTGATACCTCACTTGTGTGGGTAGGCCTAGCACCCGCGACAGGAAATGCCCCAAAACACAACGTGGACACATCCCATTTTTTGACAGAAAACAGAGGTGTTTTTTGCAGAGTGCCTACCTGTATGTTTTGGCCTCTAGCTCAGCCGCCACCTAGGGAAACCTACCAAACCTGAGCATTTTTGAAAACTAGAGACCTAGGGGAATCCAAGACGGGTAGACTTGTGGGGCTCTGACCAGGTTCTGTTACCCAGAATCCTTTGCAAACCTCATAATATGGCTAAAAAAACACTTTTTCCTCACATTTCAGTGACAGAAAGTTCTGGAATCTGAGAGGAGCCACAAATTTCCTTACACCCAGCGTTCCCCCAAGTCTCCCGATAAAAATGGTACCTCACTTGTGTGGGTAGGCCTGGTGCCCGCGACAGGAATAGATCACACAACGGTCAATGTTGGTCCTTACATGAGGCAGCTGTTGACCCTGGGGTGATCCATTCCTGACGCAGGCACTAGGTATAGGCACTCAAGTGGGGTAGTGTTTTTATCAGGACAGGTGAGGAATCACTGGGTGGTAGGAATTTTGTGTATCCTAGCATATTCCTGTAGTTTGTGTGACAGAAATGCGAGAAAAATTTAGTTTTTATTCAATATTTCAGCTTTGCAGGGTATTCTGGGTAAGAAAACTTTGGGGAATCCACACAAGTCACACCTCTGTGGACTCCCCGAATGTCTAGTTTCCATAAATGTTTGGGTTTAGTATGTTTCTCTATATGGCCGCCAAACCCAGGACCAAAAACACAGGTGCCTGCCTTACAAAACCAGTTTGTTTTGTGATAGATAATTTTGATGTCTCCAAAATACGATTTGGGCGGTGGAATTTGGGGCTGAACTAAATTGGGGAGCTCCCAAGAGAGCACTCTCTCTCTCTGCTTGCCGCCGCATTCACCTGCTCTCTGGGTTGGGCTAACCCACTATTACCCCGTTGCACAGACTGTGCTTGCGAAGGGACAGCAGGACTGTCCTCATCACCTCCCTCATAATTTACTGGAAGAGGAGTTATCGAATGGGACTCATCCGACTTAAAAATCACTCCCAGAGTCTGCGCCATTGTCCTATCCCTCAGATGCTGTCTCAGTATCTGATGTCTCAGTCTCTGATCCTATGTCAGAGCTGTCCTCTATAACCCGAGTGACGGCAGCAGTCATCCATCAAGATGCCATCTCTGCTATTGGCTAAACTGTTGCTCTAAAACACTAGCCTACGTAGACAGTCACAAAATCAATGGTGTGTGTGAGATACGTGCAACAGTAGAGGCCACCTTACCTGCGCTTCTTCCCTCAATCAGCACGTTCTTTCAAGACACTCAAAAAACACCTTGTCACATACCATTCGTCACAGTCTTTAGCACCTCCTGCGCCCAGTCCAACAATCATTATTGGTGCTCCCACTCCCTCCTCCTCTGATTCCCTCATTACCACCCAGCAAAAGTGCCCTTCATCTCTCCATAGCCGCCCTCCACCCCGCACATACATTTCATTTTTATTTTAGCACAGGTAATGGCTGACTTTACTAATGTACTCAGCTATTTACATAAAATACAGATTTGCTCTTTGCAGTAGGCATATAAACCTTCTGCGCTTCTTTATGGCACTAAAATTGCCACTAGACAAAAGTCTGATCCTTTTGTAGCAGAAACATAATCACAATACTTACTTGACTTTTTTATTGCTGCCTAAAAGCTACCGTTGAAATGCGTCAGTTGAAGTATGTGCATTGCTTTGAAGACGCAAGCTGCAACTGCAAGACAAATGGTGGCAAATATATATATATATATATATATATATATATATATATATATCACTTTTATATGTGGGTCTGGTTTTCCTGGGGGCCGATCGCAGCCCCCAGGGAAACCACACATGTATTGACAAAAGTGATATATATATATATATATATATATATATATATCTACATAGATATACCTATAGATAGATCTATCTATGTATATATATATATATAGATAGATAGATAGATCTATCTATAGATATATCCATGTATCTACATAGATATATCTATAGATAGATCTATCTATCTATCTATATATATATATATATATATATATATATATATATATATATATATATATATATATATATATAGATATATCCATGTATCTACATAGATAGATAGATAGATAGATCTATCTATAGCTATATCCATGTAGATAGATATATCTACATAGATATATCTATAGATCTATATCTATATAGATCTATATATTTTTTAGTAGTTGTATGGTTTCCTTGGGGTCCAAAATGGTCCCCAGGGAAACCCTACAACAACTAAAAAACATATTGCCCCCACAGGGGGTCGCCCTGCCCACGGGCAACCCCCGGACCATTTCTTTTTATTCTTTTTTTATTTTGTATTTTTTTTTAAATATAATTTTGGGGGGCGCGATCGCTCACTATCGCCCTCCCCCCCCCCCCAGGGGACACCTACCTTTTTTTTGTTTTTAAATATGCCCCCGGGTGGGGGGGGTAGCCCGTTTTCCGAGGGGGTCGACCCCCCCAAGTGAAATCCCTGCTGTCTAGTGGTGTTTCCTGGCCTGCGATCGGGGGCCTGGAATCACTTTCAGGAAGGCTTCCTAAGAAAGGGGAGAGTCTCCCTTTTCTTACGAGGCCTTCCCGAACGTGGGGAAGGCCGTTTGAGGCAATTTTCCCCATTGGAGTAGGAAGCGGCCGCAAGGCCGCTTCCTGCTCCGATGGGGAAATCAACAAAGTGGTCACAAAGGGGCGGGTGGGGGGTCGGGGGAGACACGGAAAAGCTTCAGTGTCTCCCGGGGTTTAAAAAAAAATAAAAAAAATCCTCAGCGCAATGCACCCGAGGATTTATTAACCCCCTCCCTGGTGTCGGCCACTGGTCGTGACCCGCACCAGGGAGGTAGTGCGGGCGTCGGCCAGTGGCTGACGCCCGCACCCAAGGGGTTAAATAGCAATTCAAAACATGTCCCAGACTGAATGCGGTGCCCCACTATCATGTCGACTTGGCATTAAGAACCCCTTAGCAACACAACAAGATGATGGAGGGAGTGATAAAACTTTTCAGACACTCACCCCCAGTACCGGGTTAAACCCATTGTTCTTTTGCTCACCATGCCACCCATTTGGATCCAGCCATACTCAAATCAGACTTGACCCTGCTCCTTATGGAAACAGTCAATCCCGAACTGCGAGGTCCTCCCAGGAACAGAAACGGGCATCCTGGGACGAGGTTTGGGGTATCACCCCCTCATCAGCCAGGCTACTTTGAATCCAATGGCACAGTGAGCAAGGGACCCATGTCTGGGTATACCCTGGCCACTTAGGGTGAACATAGCAGCACAACAACATGGTGTACGGAGTGCTGAAATTTTCCAGAAACTCAACCCCAGTCACAGATCTGGGTGAAATCCACTGTTCTTTTGCTCACTATGCCACCCCAGTTTGGACCAAGCCATATGCAAATCAGACTTGACCCTGTTCCCATGGGAACAGTCCAGCCCTAATTGCCAGAGCAGCTCCTGCCTGGACCGGAAACAAATTCTGGGACCAGTTTTGGGGTATCACCCCTCATCAGCCAGGCTAACTTGAATCCAGTGGCACAGTGAGCAAGGGACCTACATCTGGGCATAACCTGGCCAAGTAGGGCTAATATAGCAACACAACAATATGATGGACGGAGTGCTGAAACTTTTCAGACACTTACCCCCAGTTGGGTATCTGACAATTGCGCTACCTCCTCGGACACTCCTGCAGCCTTGCTCAGTTCAACTTCTACCTCCTCAGAGAATTTTTCTTTTAAAAAAATGTAAGCCTGAAGGTGAGCCCTGACCGGGCCCAATCCACTTCATGTATCCGGACTGCGCTCCATCGCTGTCAGCCCTATCTTTTGACTTTGCTCTGGTTCAGCGTGACCAAATGTCCGCGGTTGGAGATTTTTGCTTTTAATCGCTGTTTTGAACCTTAGACTTTAAGAATTTATAACTCCGGTTCTATTAATTGGATATTGATGGATTTTGTTGTTGTTAGAAATGGGGCCTTTGGTTGGAAGTCAGGTTACCCCCTGTCCAAGCAAAGACCCTCACTCTAGTCATGGTAGGTCACACACAATCCAAATTATCCTGTGCCCACCCTCTAGTAGCTTGGCACTGAGCAATCAGTCTTAACTTAGAAGGCAATGTGTAAAGTATTTGTGCAATAAATCATGCAATATGTTGGACCTGGCTTTTTGACAGGGACATCCCCAAACTTTTTGCCTCCTTCCTCCTATTTTTTCTGACCTGTTGTTGTTGGCTTTTGACCTCTGAGCACTTTACCACTGCTAACCAGTGCTAAAGTGCATATGCTCTCTGTGTAAATTGTACTATTGATTGGTTTATCCATGATTGACTATTTAATTTACCTGTAAGTCCCTAGTAGAGTGCACTACATGTGCCTAGGGCATGTAGATTAAATGCTACTAGTGGGCCTGCAGCACTGGTTGTGCCACCCACCTCAGTAGCCCCTTAACCTTGTCTCAGGCCTGCCATTGCAAGGCCTGTGTGTGCAGTTTCACTGCCACTTCGACTTGGCATTTAAAAGTACTTGCCAAGCCTAGAACTCCCCTTTTTCTACATATAAGTCATCCCTAATGTGTGCCCTAGGTAACCCCTAGAGCAGGGTGCTGTGTAGGTAAAAGGCAGGACATGTACCTGTGTAGTTATATGTCCTGGTAGTGTAAAACTCCTAAATTCGTTTTTACACTACTGTGAGGCCTGCTCCCTTCATAGGCTAACATTGGGGCTGCCCTCATACACTGTTGAAGTGGCAGCTGCTGATCTGAAAGGAGCAGGAAGGTCATATTTAGTATGGCCAGAATGGTAATATAAAATCCTGCTGACTGGTGAAGTCGGATTTAATATTACTATTCTAGAAATGCCACTTTTAGAAAGTGAGCATTTCTTTGCACTAAAAACTTGTTGTGCCCTTCAATCCACGTCTGGCTAGGTTTAGTTGACAGCTCCTTGTGCATTCACTCAGACACACCCCAAACACAGGGTACTTAGCCTCACTTGCATACATCTGCATTTTGAATGGGTCTTCCTGGGCTGGGAGGGTGGAGGGCCTGCCCTCACACAAAGGACTGCCACACCCCCTACTGGGACTCTGGCAGACAGGATTGAACTGAAAGGGGGCTTGGTGCATTTCTTAGACACTCTTTGAAGTCACCCCCACTTCAAAGGCACAACTTAGTATAAAACAGGGCCTCTGCCCTACCTCATCAGACACTTGCTGGAGAAGAAACCTGAACCAGAAACTACATCCTGCCAAGAAGAACTGCCTGGCTGCTCAAAGGACTCACCTGTCTGCTTTCTACAAAGGACTGCTGTCTTGCTGTTGCCCTGCTGCCTTGCTGAACTCTTGTCTGGCTGTGAAAGTGCTCTCCAAGGGCTTGGATAGAGCTTGCCTCCTGTTCCTTGAAGTCTCAGGACCAAAAAGACTTCTGCCTTTCACTTGGACGCTCCGTGCGCCGAAAATTTTGACGCACAGCTTGTTTCGCGGCGAGAAAAACGCCGCACACCGACGCTGATCGACGCGACGCCCTCGGGACGATCGAGACTTCGACGCACAACCTCGCAAGGACAAAGCCGCCCGACTTTCCAGGAGAAATCGACGCGACGCCTACCGTGAGTGCGAAACTTTGACGCACGGCCTCGCAAGGACAACGCCGCCCGACTTCCAAGGAGAAATCGACGCGACGCCTGCCGTGAGACCAAAATTTCGACGCACGGCCTCGCAAGGACAACGCCGCCCGACTTCCAAGGAGAAATCGACGCGACGCCTACCGTGAGATCGAAACTTCGACGCGCAGCCCCGCAGAACGACGCGCAGCCGAAAATAAGCAGGAGAATCCACGCACAGACCCGGGACATCTGGTAATCCCCGCGATCCACAAAAAGAGACTGTCTGCGCGCCGGAAAACGACGCCCGACTTCCCCGCGTGGAAAAGAACGACGCAAGTCTGTGTGTGCTGAGAGGAAATCGACGCACACACCCCTTTTTCCACGCATCTCTTCTCCTGTGGCCCTCTGAGGAGATTTCCCACCAGAAACCAGGTACTCTGTGCTTGAAAGACACTTTATTGCTTTTTAAAGACTTAAAGACACTTAATATCACTTTTCAGTGATATCTTTACAAATTCGTATTGCAACTTTGATCGTTTTGACCTACAATTACCCAGATAAATATTCTATATTTTTCTAAACACTGTGTGGTGTATTTTTGTGGTGTTATACTATGGTGTTGTATGATTTATTGCACAAATGCTTTACACATTGCCTTCTAAGTTAAGCCTGACTGCTCGTGCCAAGCTACCGGAGGGTGAGCACAGGCTGATTTTGGATTGTGTGTGACTTACCCTGACTAGAGTGAGGGTTCTTGCTTGGACAGAGGGCAACCTGACTGCCAACCAAAAACCCCATTTCTAACATTGGTGATCAGCGGTGAGGATAGGACTTGTGTTTGTGCAGTGACATACAGTAGCTAAGTATTTCACTACCTACCCACAGTTGAAGGTCAACTTGATCTTTCATCTTTTTTTTGTTTTGCTTTTGGTTCTCTGATGTCCTCCTGGATATACTATTGATATTTTGGACTTTGGATTTTGGTTTTTGCCGGTAAGACCTTGTCAGCAATGAGATTGCTTACCTACTCACTCTTTGTGCCTACTGACCACCTCACTAAGGCTGACTTAAGGAGGCTTTGCAGAAAATGGGGCGTTCCTGTATCAAGGAAATCTACTAAGATGGAAATGCTACATGCCTACGTAGTCTGGGCAGAGAGAGAGGCAGAAAAAAACCAAATGACTAAATACCCCTCAGATGAGGAGGGGGACTATTCAAATGAGGAGGATGACGACTCAGATGAGGAAAGAGATCCAGTGAGAGCAGAATGGCTCCGAGCTCGAGAGCGGTGGGTGGAAGAACTAGATGAGTTTCTTGAAAGGGCTGAGGCAACAAGTCTCTTAGCCCGGGAAGAAGAAAAGATTGCAGCTCAGGAGCTGAGCTGTAAAGAGCTGAAACTGGAGGCCGGAAGGGCTGAGTCCAGTTCAGATGGTGGCAGCAAAAATCTTGCTTCCAGTACTGCTGAAGAAGGGCACAAGCCCAGAGATGTGGTGCCCAACTTGAAGAAGGGAGTTGACACACCCCAGGTGGTTCAAGAGTATGAGGTAGTTCCCGTTATGCACAGGGTCCCTGAGAAGGATTGGGGAACTGGCACAGGGAGTCATATTCCTACTGGGGGGAGGGACACTTTACTGACTCTAGCAGAGAGTGACAGAGAAAAGGGTTCCCCCCTGGTGGACGTCCTGGATATAGAGTGTAGAGACATCCCAGAAGAGTATGGGTTGAGTGTCAGGGACAGGCAGATACTGTCTCACCAGTCTCAAGAGGGTGACATAGAGTGCTTTTCCAAGGCTGAGTTACTGGGTGGTTGGGTGAAGGGTACTGTGGTTAATACATGTGAAGGGCAGAGTGATGTAATTGCTGGAGAGCATATGTCTGGTCCTTATTTTCCAGAGCTAAGCCAACACCAGGTGGAGTGTGAGTTCTCTGACCCCAGGGAACTTACAGTGGAGGCAGACTTTTGGGTGAGTACCAGAGAGTCTGAAGAGGCATTTGGGGGTGCTCCTGAAGGGAGTGGTCTAGGTGGTTCCCGACCAAGTGAGGTGGGAGAGGATTGTAGTGTCCCAGGTAGGTCTCAGAGCCTAACCTGTACCGTAGGGCCACCTTTTGAGGGAAGCCCCGCAGTGTCAGAAGAACTTGGGGGGATGACTGTAGACAGCATCCCAACAGTTCTGGTGTCTGGCAGTACCACTCCTAGTGAGGGGGTGCAGAAGTCCAGACATAGGGTTGAGAGGGGGTGGCAGACCCCAGTGGAGGATCTTGAAAGTCAGGGGTCAGCTCTGAGAGCAGAGCCCCCCAGGAATGACCCAGGTGAGACCGTTTCTGGTTTGGGGGAAACCCAGACTCTGCCGGATGGGCAGAGGTCGGGAGACCTGCGCCAACCAGACTCTTGTGTGGCCCTTGGGGACGGCGTGTCCCTTGTGGGGGGTGAGAGTGCCCCCCAGGAAGTCCTGGCATGCCAGGCAAAGATTCAACCTCAGGGTGGTGACTCTGGGTTGGATAACCGGGTTCAGAGGTTAAACTTTGACCTGGTGGGGGGTAGATGTGCCCCCCAGAAAGTCCTGGAATGCCAGGCAATGGTTCAACCTCAGGGTGGTGACTCTGGGTTGGCATACCAGGTGAAGAGGTCAAACTCTGACCGGGTGGGAGGTAGGTGTGCCTCCCAAGAAGTCCTGCTGTGCCAGGCAATTGTCCAACCTCAGGGTGTTGACTCTGGGTTGGATGGTCAGGTTCAGAGGTTAAACTCTGACCTGGTGGGGGGTAGGTGTGCCCCCCAGAAAGTCCTGGCGTGCCAGGCAGTTGTCCAACCTCAGGGTGTCGACTCTGGGTTGGATGGCCAGGTTCCGAGGTTAAACTCTGACCTGGTGGGAGGTAGGTGTGCCTCCCAGAAAGTCCTGGGGTGCCAGGCAATTGCCCAACCTCAGGGGGGTGACTCTGGGTTGGATATCCAGGTTCAGAGGTTAACCTCTGACCTGGTGGGGGGTAGGTGTGCCCCCCAGAAAGCCCTGGTGTACCAGGCAGTTGTCCAACCTCAGGATGGTGACCCTAGGTTGGAGAACCAGGTTCAGAGGTTAAACTCTGACCTGGTGGAGGGTCAGTGTGCCCTCCAGGAAGTCCTGGCGTGCCAGGCGATTGTTCAACTTCAGGGTGGTGACTCTGAGTTGAATGGCCCAGTTCAGAGGTTAAACTCTGACCTGGTGGAGGGTCAGTGTGCCCTCCAGAAAGTCCTGGCGTGCCAGGCAATTGTTCAACCTCAGAGTGCTGACTCTGGGTTGGATAACCGGGTTCAGAGGTTAAACTCTGACCTGGTGGGGGGTAGGTGTGCCCCCCAGAAAGTCCTGGCGTGCCAGGCAATTGTTCAACCTCAGGGTGGTGACTCTGGGTTGGATACCCAGGTTCAGAGGTTAAACTCTGACCTGGTGGGAGGTGGGTGTGCCTCCCAAGAAGCCCTGCTGTACCAGGCAATTGTTCAACTTCAGAGTGGTGACTCTGAGTGGAATGGGCAGGTGCAGAGGTTAAACTCTGACCTGGTGGGGGGTAGGTGTGCCTCCCAGGAAGTCCTGGTTTGCCAGGCAGTGATCCAGTCTGAGGGTACAGACCCTGGGCTGGAAGACCAGGTTCAGGGTGTGTCCCCGGACCTGGAGGGAGGGGCTACTGATAACAGTGCCCCTACCATGTTGTCTTCTGAGGAGGCCACTCCTAGTTGGAGGGTGCTGGACCCCAGAAGGGAGGGCAGGGGGAGGGAAGCCTCACCCCGGGCCCTAGTCCAACCTGAAGGTACAGGCCCCAGGTTGGAGGGCCAGTTGCAGGTTAACAGCCCTGCACTGGTGGAGGAATGGTACAGGGTGACTTCTGTAAGCACCCTGACCATGTTGGACTCTGGGGGTACCGCTCCAGGAGGGAGGGTACAAAGCCCCAGAGGGGAGGACCAGGTTCAGGCTGTCATCCCTGACCTGGTGGAAGGGAGAGTGGTTAAAGGGTGCCCAGCACCTGGGGCTACCGCCCCCCACTCTCCACAGCCACAGTGGTGGGAGAGCTTTGAGAGGCCTGGGGCCTGGCTCTCATCCCTGACAACTGTCAGTAACCACGGTGGCTTGCTGTCCGGGTGGACAGAGTTATCCCTGGGGAGGGGACAAGTGTCACACCCCGGGGATAGAATGGGCAACACCACTGTGTTGGTCCTGGTGGTACTATCCTGCTCCTGGGATACATCTGTGAGCAAAGTAAGGTTAGGTGCTGCACAGATGGGATCCTCAGGAAAGGAGAAAGGTTCCCCATGGATGGGCTTAGTGGGCCCTGAGAGTATGGACAGAGGGATCCAATTGGAGTCAGGAAGGCGAAGAACTGGAGCATGCCCCTGCTGTTGTGGGCCTGGGTCCTTGTTCTGTCACCTCAAACAGGGAAGTACATCAGGATAGTGATTGTTCTCCCCTGGCTTTAGGCTGGTAGGGGGTCATGTTGGACCTGGCTTTTTGACAGGGACATCCCCAAACTTTTTGCCTCCTTCCTCCTATTTTTTCTGACCTGTTGTTGTTGGCTTTTGACCTCTGAGCACTTTACCACTGCTAACCAGTGCTAAAGTGCATATGCTCTCTGTGTAAATTGTACTATTGATTGGTTTATCCATGATTGACTATTTAATTTACCTGTAAGTCCCTAGTAGAGTGCACTACATGTGCCTAGGGCATGTAGATTAAATGCTACTAGTGGGCCTGCAGCACTGGTTGTGCCACCCACCTCAGTAGCCCCTTAACCTTGTCTCAGGCCTGCCATTGCAAGGCCTGTGTGTGCAGTTTCACTGCCACTTCGACTTGGCATTTAAAAGTACTTGCCAAGCCTAGAACTCCCCTTTTTCTACATATAAGTCATCCCTAATGTGTGCCCTAGGTAACCCCTAGAGCAGGGTGCTGTGTAGGTAAAAGGCAGGACATGTACCTGTGTAGTTATATGTCCTGGTAGTGTAAAACTCCTAAATTCGTCTTTACACTACTGTGAGGCCTGCTCCCTTCATAGGCTAACATTGGGGCTGCCCTCATACACTGTTGAAGTGGCAGCTGCTGATCTGAAAGGAGCAGGAAGGTCATATTTAGTATGGCCAGAATGGTAATATAAAATCCTGCTGACTGGTGAAGTCGGATTTAATATTACTATTCTAGAAATGCCACTTTTAGAAAGTGAGCATTTCTTTGCACTAAAAACTTGTTGTGCCCTTCAATCCACGTCTGGCTAGGTTTAGTTGACAGCTCCTTGTGCATTCACTCAGACACACCCCAAACACAGGGTACTTAGCCTCACTTGCATACATCTGCATTTTGAATGGGTCTTCCTGGGCTGGGAGGGTGGAGGGCCTGCCCTCACACAAAGGACTGCCACACCCCCTACTGGGACTCTGGCAGACAGGATTGAACTGAAAGGGGGCTTGGTGCATTTCTTAGACACTCTTTGAAGTCACCCCCACTTCAAAGGCACAACTTAGTATAAAACAGGGCCTCTGCCCTACCTCACCAGACACTTGCTGGAGAAGAAACCTGAACCAGAAACTACATCCTGCCAAGAAGAACTGCCTGGCTGCTCAAAGGACTCACCTGTCTGCTTTCTACAAAGGACTGCTGTCTTGCTGTTGCCCTGCTGCCTTGCTGAACTCTTGTCTGGCTGTGAAAGTGCTCTCCAAGGGCTTGGATAGAGCTTGCCTCCTGTTCCTTGAAGTCTCAGGACCAAAAAGACTTCTGCCTTTCACTTGGACGCTCCGTGCGCCGAAAATTTCGACGCACAGCTTGTTTCGCGGCGAGAAAAACGCCGCACACCGATGCTGATCGACGCGACGCCCTCGGGACGATCGAGACTTCGACGCACAACCTCGCAAGGACAAAGCCGCCCGACTTTCCAGGAGAAATCGACGCAACGCCTACCGTGAGTGCGAAACTTTGACGCACGGCCTCGCAAGGACAACGCCGCCCGACTTCCAAGGAGAAATCGACGCGACGCCTGCCGTGAGACCAAAATTTCGACGCACGGCCTCGCAAGGACAACGCCGCCCGACTTCCAAGGAGAAATCGACGCGACGCCTACCGTGAGATCGAAACTTCGACGCGCAGCCCCGCAGAACGACGCGCAGCCGAAAATAAGCAGGAGAATCCACGCACAGACCCGGGACATCTGGTAATCCCCGCGATCCACAAAAAGAGACTGTCTGCGCGCCGGAAAACGACGCCCGACTTCCCCGCGTGGAAAAGAACGACGCAAGTCTGTGTGTGCTGAGAGGAAATCGACGCACACACCCCTTTTTCCACGCATCTCTTCTCCTGTGGCCCTCTGAGGAGATTTCCCACCAGAAACCAGGTACTCTGTGCTTGAAAGACACTTTATTGCTTTTTAAAGACTTAAAGACACTTAATATCACTTTTCAGTGATATCTTTACAAATTCGTATTGCAACTTTGATCGTTTTGACCTACAATTACCCAGATAAATATTCTATATTTTTCTAAACACTGTGTGGTGTATTTTTGTGGTGTTATACTATGGTGTTGTATGATTTATTGCACAAATGCTTTACACATTGCCTTCTAAGTTAAGCCTGACTGCTCGTGCCAAGCTACCGGAGGGTGAGCACAGGCTGATTTTGGATTGTGTGTGACTTACCCTGACTAGAGTGAGGGTTCTTGCTTGGACAGAGGGCAACCTGACTGCCAACCAAAAACCCCATTTCTAACACAATAGCACAGTAGAACACCACAAAAATACACCACACATTGTTTAGAAAAATATATAATATTTATCTGATAAGATGCAGGTCAAAAACAATCAAGATGCAATAAGTATACATTGAAATATCACTGTAAAAATTATATAAAGTGTCTTTAGTCTCTTAAAAAGCAACAAGTGTCTCTTGCAAGCACAAAGTACCTGGTTTGCATTCAAATTCTCCGCAAGGGACCGCAGAGGAGGAGTTGCGTGGAAAACGGGGAGGTGTGCGTCGATTTTGCCGGCGAACACAGACGATGCATTGTTGAGTTTTCACACAGGGCAGACTTTGCGTTGATTTCCGGAGCGTAGACTGGAATACTCTTTGGGTTGTGGGGTTTTCGGACGCCCCGGGCACGATGCTTTGAAATCCGGCGCTTGCAGGACAAAGTCACAGGGGCTGCCTCGATCCGGTGGGCGTTGCATTGAAATTTCGACCACACAGCAGGCACTGCGTTGATTTCTCTCAGGAAGTCGGGCTGCGTCGTTCCGGCTCAGCTTTGCGTTGTTCCAGTGGGCCGTGCTTCGAATTTCCGGTCGATACGCTGGCATGTGTCGATCTTCTCCTCACGAAGTCCGGCTGAATCGTTCGGGTTCGGCATTCGGTCATTTTCTCACCGCGATGCAGGCTGTGCATCGTTTCTTGCAGGCTGTGCGTTGATTTTCACCGCACAAGGAGCTCTCTTGCAGGAATGAAGTCTTTTTGGTCCTGAGACTTCAGGGAACAGAAGGCAAGCTCTATCCAAGCCCTTGGAGAGCACTTCTCAGCACAGCCCGAGAGCAGCAAGGCAGCAGGGCAACAGCAAGGCAGCAGTCCTTCTCAAAAAAGCAGTCAGACGAGTCCTTTGTGCAGCCAGGCAGTTCTTGGCAGGTTGCAAATTCTGGTTCAGGTTCTCTTCTCCAGGAAGTGTCTTGATGAATTAGAGTGTCTACCTCAAACGTGTCTAAGTTGGTAGGGTCAGAGACCCTTCTTAGTTACCCAAATGTGCCTTTGAAGTGGGAGAGACTTCAAAGAGTGGCTTAGAAGTGCACAAGGTCCCCTTTCAGTTCCATCCTGTCTGCCAGGGTCCCAGTAGGGGTTGTGGCAGTACTTTTTGTGAGGACAGGCTACTGTACGTGTGAGGCCCTCCACCCTCCCAACCCAGGAAGACCCATGCAATATGCAGATGTGTGCAAGTGTGACTGAGCATCCTGTGTTTGGGGTTGTCTGAGTGAATGCACAAGAGAGCTGTCCACTAAACCTAGCCAGACGTGCATTGGAAGGCACAGAAGGATTTAAGTGTAGAGAAATGCTCACTTTCTAAAACTAGCATTTCTAAAATAGTAATATAAAATCCAACTTCACCATTAAGCAGGATTTTGAATCACCATTCTGGCCATACTAAATATGACTTGGATACTCTTTTCAGATCCGGATCTACCTTTTAAACAGTATATGAGGGTAGCCCTAATGCTATCCTATGAAAGGAGCTGGCCTTACAGCAGTGTAAAAACGAATTTAGGGGATTTACACTTCCAGGACATCTAGAACACACATGTTCATTTCCTGCCTTCTACCTTCATAGCACCCTGCCCTATGGGCTACCTAGGTCCTACCTTAGGGGTGACTTATATGTAGAAAAAGGAGAGTATAAGGCTTTGCAAGTATTTTTAAATGCCAAGTCGAAGTGGCAGTGAAACTGCACACAGGCTCTGCAACATGTTTAGGGGGCTACTTATGTGGGTGGCACAACCAGTGCTGCAGCTCACTAGTAGCATTTAATTTACAGGCCCTGGGCACATGTAGTGCACTTGACCAGGGATTTACAAGTAAATTAAATAAGTCAATTGGGTATGAACGAATGTCACCATGTTTTAAGGAGAGAGCATATGCACTTTAGCATTGGTTAACAATGGTAAAGTGTGCAAAGTCCTAAAGCCAGCAAAAATGAGGTCAGAAAAGGAGGAAGGCAAAAATTGTGGGTGACCCTGCAGAAATACAATTTCCAACAGTTGTCAAATAATTTATTAACATTTTCTCTATTTTTCTAAATTGTTTTGAGAATTGTATTGTGTTGGGTTTTTACTTTATACCTGTTTCTGTGCTGTATAAATAATATACATTGCCCCTAATTTAAGCCTGACTAAGTTTTTTGTGCCGAGCTACCCATGGTTAAACACAGGCTAATCCAGTGACCTGCTGTGGTTCATTCTGCAAGAAATTGTGGCTGTTGCTTGACCAAGGCTCCGGCCCCAAACAACCAACAACCCAAGTATTTGCACTGCCCTGGGTGGATATTCATCATCTCCTGTTTGATCATCTTCAGTAAAAAAAACATTCTCTGTGTTCCATGTTGCATAGACCTAGGATTATTGGTGGAGTGTGCAAAAATTGCATATTCTTTCTATATATAATAAATGTATTATTGGTAAAACTATGAGGTTTTTGTATATTAGGCATAGAATGTAAGATTGTCATATGTGAAAAACTTTATGTGACATATACCCTCATGTGTGAAAGTCATGCGACATATGAGCTTAAAGTATTGTTTATAATGTTTCATAAGTCATGTGATGGATGCTGCTAGCACAGCATGTACAGTGACTGGACATATCAAGTGTCATAGTCTCTGCAAGGCATTTTCTGCCCGAACCGTCTGTGAGCGAAAACTACATGATCATTAGAGGTAAACTAGAAAAGAACCAAAGTATGTGTAATGCAATAACTCAAGTACTTCTTTGTGTAAATATCACACAAGAACCCTCTGAATCTTTGTACTCGCTTGCTGAGCACATTTTGGGGCTGATACCTTCACTAACTCTTACAATGTGCAGTAGGACCCTACGTGTATTAGGATCCTACAGGATGCTATAGAGTGACTACTTCCTTTGAATGCCGCTGGAAACTTTTTTGCATACCTGCAAAAATCCTTCCATGCTCCTTGCACCTGAGTAGCACATGCTGATTCTCCTCAAATTGTTTATACAATTGTAATTAAAAGGCCTGGGTGGGTCGGTCAGAGCATGTGTACAGTAGGATATTTTCTATGTGTATTTGGGTTGGACTTACTTACATTGTCTGGACATATAAATAAAGTAGCTGAAGGGTGTTTAGTTATGTGACATGTATCATACTCCCATCCAGTACTGAAGAGCATTAACACTCCTCTTCAGGATAATAAATATCTCTTTCACAAAATAAATTATAATAATAATTATAAATCAAGGATTTGTAAAGTGTGGCAAATCACCCAAGAAAGCGTCAAGGTGCTGAATTGTAGGCACGTGGAGATTAAGGGCCACATGTATGAAATACAGGTTTTGTGACTCGCAATTTACGAGTCGCAAAACCTTATGTACAACAGTGTCAATGACACTGTTTGCAATTCGCAAGGGAATGACCGCCCTCACAGGGATGGTGGCCTGCTGGAGACAGCAGACCACCATGTCTGTGACTGCTTTTAAATAAAGCAGTTTTTTCTTTTAAATGCAGCCAGTTTTCCTAAAAGGAAAACGAGATGCATTTCAAAAACAAAAAATGAAAAGTTTTCTTTTCAGTTTTTCAGAGCAGGCAGTGGTCCGTACGACAACTGCCTGCTCTGAAAAAATGGTTTTGCTGCCATTCACACATTCAAACATTCCTGTTTGTGAATGGGTTAGCACCAGTTTGAAACTGGTGCTAACTATGATTGTTTTGCGACCGCATTTGCTGTCACAAAACAATCATGCATGAGACTGCGACTTGCAATTAGGAAGGGAACACCCCTTCCTAATTGCGACTTGCAAAACCTTTTTGCGATTCGGTAAATAGATCACTGAATTACAAAAATGGGTCTGTACATCCCAAATTGGATTTTACACGTCGCAAATGGCCTGGTTCGCCATTTGCGATGTGCAAAATGCTTCGAACGTGTGGCCCTAAGTGATTTGCCCAGAACCAGAGGATGTTGAGCCAATGCCAAGACTCAAACCTGGTTGCCCCAGCTACGAAGTAGGCAAGTTAAGGCTGTTTGATCACACCCTCTCTTCCAGATATGATGAAGGCAGATGTCATCATTCCACTACAGAAAAAAGAAATTCTTAATTTGAGGAAATTCTCAAGTAACACTATTTCTCATACATCATTTGCTTGGAATATCACCAATAATGCACTAATTTGCCCTGTGGCAGAAAAAGGGGCCTCATGTAAAACTCTGACTCATTCATAGAATCCGATCCATCCCTCTCATGGTCCTCTTCAGTCATTATCCTAGTTTTAAGAAATGCCAACAGACAAATCTTTCCAACCACTCACTCTCGATCCACAAACAACCTCTGCTTACTCACAATACACGCCACCAGCTATTTTTCTATTTCCAACTCACTGACACATTCCTCCATCATCAAGCCTTCACATGGTTACTTTTTCTGCACTAGCATGCCCAGTAACATCTCAACACCATGCACGCATTTATTAGAAGAAAAATCCCTTGTGACACTTCACCAACTATCTGAAACAAATACAGAATGACTTTTACTCCACTCTTGGGTAACACCTCCTTCAACAATTTCAAATGTCCACTCAAGTGAACATTCAGCTTGCATTTTCACCCTTTAAAACGTTATGCCCCATAATCCACCCTACTTTAAAGGATCTTGCAAACCGTTTGAGCCACCAGTGTGCACCCACCAAGGAAGGGAGTAAGGTCCCATATCTAGAAACCACCACCCAGAGCTCTGCCTAATCAATGTAGTACTACCTCAAGGTTATCTCCTCTTTAGACCTTACCCTAAAAACTATCATGCAGAATGAACTCTCTCTTTTTTTCTCCACATACCGTTGCAACCCTAACCATTCTCATTTCTACTGGCTTTTCATTTTTATCTCTCTTGTATTGTAAAATCTCTTCTATAAGAAATACAATCATTACCCTTCACTCTACCCCACCTTTTCTCCTGCAAATCCTCACGCTCAATATCCCCAACTTAACTCCTTTGCTAGAACTGTTCTTATTGACTTAATAATCAAACTACAGTAAATCAACCCACAAGTTGACCAATCTGACAACTTCACCCACAGCCTGACCCCTTCAGCTTTCAATATCATATGCAGTCCCAAGTTGGTGTGAATGTGCGCTTTACACATTGTGATGTGATAATGCATAAAAAAACTAAGCCTAAGGGTCTGACTTAGTGTTAGGTGGATGGGCTACTCTGTCACAAACGGATGTCTATCCAGCCCACCTTATAAAAATTATAATAATATAATGCACTTGTAATAAGGTCAGAATATCCATAATGTTGTAATTGAGTAACCCATCCACCAAACTATGAAGCAAGGCCCATATTATTTAGATCTGAGTTTTCTATAACCATGTTAATAAATGGTAGCTGATACCATTCACCTAGCTAACACCCAGTAATGTCTTCTTCTCCAAAATACATGATTGACTGTGTACATCTGTGAATGATTGGGTTGGTCATGCTCATCACCTCATCACTTCTCTCTCTGATCTGGTTTCATATCCCACCCCACCAAGCTTCCGGTACACAGCCACCTCACACCACCTAATTATTCCCAAAATATCCATGCACCTCTTGTAGGTTTGTGTGCGTGGTGCTAGTTGGACCTTTCTGTAACCACTGAACCAACTAAGCTCAAACTTTCTCTCAGATCTCCCCTTCTTATACTTAAAACCCTCGGCTCATGGCAGTCTATTCCCTACACCATTTGTCCCTCCTATAACGCCTCATTCATCTTGACTAAACAATCCCTGTTGCATGGCACAGCACTCCAAACACACCCCACTGTCACCACGATGTGAATACATAAATATACTTAAATATGTCAGTAATGTGTATAATACACTACCCAGGAGTGTAGCTTGGTTAGTAAGATTGGGGGGATGTGAGCTTTAGACTTTCCAACAATTTGACTGACATTTGGGGGGTCATTATGACCCCGGAGGTCAGAGCTAATGTGGAGGTAGTATCGCCAACAGGCTGACGGTACTTACCGCCACATTTTGACATTGGTTGGTTGGCTGAAGCCAATCTACCATTGTACCCCTCCGACCGCCATGGTACGATGACCCTGTCTACCCCCATGGTTTTCGTGGTGTTCGTAACGCCACTAAAACCATGGCGGGAGGCCCTATCAGTGAGAGGGAATTCCTTCCCTGTCACTGATTGGAGGCCCCTTTGCCCCCACCTCTCCCAGACACACACATCCACACTCCCCACATCGACACCCCCCATACACACACACACGCAGACACACACTCATCCACACATATAAACACACATGCACTCATTCATTCGCACACACATCCTCACACACATCAAAGCACACACGCAGACACACATTCACATTTCCATACATACACGCACTCACACACATTCATACATGCGCTTACACACATTCATACAAGCATGCAAAAAACACTAAACACACACTCGCATTCCCGCACACACTCACACATACATGCACACACCCCCACACACACATGTAACGCCCCACCCCCTCCCGTGTCAGAAACCCAACTTACTTGGATCCAGGGGGTCTTCCGGTAGGAAGACAGGACAGGGCGCTGCTACAGCCAGCAGAACACCGCCAGGCCGTATTATTATTTGGCAGCGGTCTACTGGCGTGGCTCTGCTGGTGGTAGCAGCGCCACCTTACTGCCATCTGCCAGTATGACCACAGCCGGATTTCCACTCTTCTTGTGGCGGAAATCCGGCTAGGGTCATATTATGGTGGACGGAGGGTAGCCGCGGCGTAAGCGGTTTTTACCGCCATTGCCATAATGGGGGCCTTAATGTTTAAATGCTTTATAGGACAAGCAGGGTGCATGGGAGGGGCCTACGGGGCAGTGGAAAGAGAGAGGTATGCTGATTGGTAGGAGTACTATGTGGGGTAAAACACAATATTTGGTAAAATTACCAGCATTTTTGATGACTTTAATAACTGAGAGAGAGAGACCGTGTGTGCGTTTTTATCTGAATATATGTACAAATTCCTTGTGAAATCTGGCAGACGTCTCACCATAGCCAATTGAAAGCATCTGTACCCAATTATGATTAGAAAATCCATTTATCAGGGTGGTGTAGCACCCCACACACATACCCTGAAGCTACGCCCCAGAAACTACCTGCGTCCCATCTCACCACCAGCATCATGTCCCAGCAATCCATCTTCATGCAATGCTCGTATGCCACCCATACTCGAAATTAAGGCCCTCATTACAACCCTGGCGGTAATTTCCACTTTCTGCCGTGCAGAAGACCGCCAACATACTGCAGCGGCTGTGGAATTCCGCTACAGGTATTATGACCCACAGCTCGGAACCCGCCACAATACAGACACCCACACAAGTCCGCCACACCAAAGGTCAGTGATAAACTGGCGATAACAAAACCTCAACCGTCACGCCAACAGGAATACGCCCACAGTATCACGACCCACGAATCAACGCGGCGGTCTTTCAACCGCTGTATTCCATTGGCATTCACACGTCCCCAGTGTCCTCTCCCAATGTGTCTGTGAGCCCTCCTCCCAAGGTACACAAACGCAGGCACACACCCACCCAACAGCCATCCACCTCACAACAGCCTACGGCCCATGCACCTTCACCCAAATTCAGCAGACGTACACCTCCTACTACCACTACCTCTTCCTTCAATCCCAAACGCCCTCCATCTTCCTGTCACAGTGTGTCTAAAAAACTTTTCCTTGCAAACTTTGAGCTCTTCCCTTCACCTCCCCCACCCCGTCCTTCCCCTAGGGCCAGGCTTTCCAGGTCCCAGCCCAGCACCTCAGCCACCAAATCCCCAGGCACTGTGGTGCCAGGAACTGCGGGGTCATAGAGTGCGCCACCCATCAGGGCTGCCAGTGTGCCACGTAGTGAGGGCAAGGACATTCCGCCACCTGCCAAGGTGAAAAAGGTGCCCACATCCCGGAGGGAGAAGCCGAAACAACCAGCCACCAAGGCCTCAGCAAAAATAAAAGGGGATAGTGGCAACACAACCGCGGCACCATCAATGGTGGGGAAGGGCCAAAAGCAGAAGAGCAGGTCAGGAGAAGGCATGGTGGCACCGAATGAGGGACCAGTGTCATACCTTCTGTCCATGACCACACCAACCTGTACGGCGGCGAACACCGCTAGCTGCCCCGCCACCACAACCGCCACCTGCATCGCCACCTGCACCACCACCTGCACTGCCACCTGCACGTCTACAGCCTCAGCGACAGTCCCCGGCCTCTTCCCCAGTGGGCAGCCTTCCGAGGCTGCAGGAGAAGTCCTGCTGTGTCCCTCAGCAGGTGCTGACCCATGAACCGCCGCCAGAACCGCCGCCACAGACACCGCCACAAGCACCGCCGCCACAGACACCGCCGCAAGCACCGCCACCAGCCCCGCGACGTGCTTGGACAGTGGCACCACCGCTGACATAGCTACCATCCCCAGTGGTCAGTCGTCCGAGGCTGGAGGAGAGTTACTGGACCCGGGGCAGCTTCCATGAGGCATGACTTCCATCACTGTTTGCACCTGCAGGTAGAAGGCGAAGCTGCAGCAGTGTGGGGTATGTCTCTGCCTCCATGGAGTGTCATGCTACCTGCACCTCAGCAATCTCGTGGCACACACACCCAGGTGAGGGAATTGTACCGGCCACACTGCACGTCGAGCACTCTGGGCACAAAACCCCCTCCAGAACCAGTGGAGAGATACATCCACTACATCAGTCCTTGGCAGGATGAAGCACTCTGGGCACAAAGCCCCCTCCAGAACCAGTGGAGACTGTTATCCACTTGAAAGACTGTGGATTTGCACTCCCCAGGACCAATCAGTGGGCAACCCACACACTGTACAGACTTGAGAGACTGTGGCTTTGCACTCCCCAGGATAAAGCAGTGGGCAAACCACCCACTGTAAAGACTTGAGAGACTGTGGCTTTGCACTCCCCAGGACCAATCAGTGGGCAAACCACCCACTGTAAAGACTTGTGAGACTGTGGCTTTGCACTCCCAAGGACCAATCAGTGGGCAACCCACCCACTGTACAGACTTGAGAGACTGTGGCTTTGCACTCCCCAGGATGAAGCAGTGGGCATGGAGCCCCCTTGAGCAGCAGTTGCTAAATGTATTTGTGTGTATGTTGTTGTGGGTGAGGGTGGGGATGGGGATGGGGGTATTGCGTGGTGCCTGTGTGTGTCACTCTCTTTCCCCCCTCCCCTGTGTTGTAGGTGCAGTACTCACCGTGGTCATCGCCACTGCTATTCGTACTCCTGGTAGATGAGAAGATATACCAGCATGGGCAGTATGTGTAACTCGGGCTCCATGGCGTTCTGGTTCCTCGTTGGGTGTCGAGAGGTGAGTGTTTTCCCTTCTGTGTACTGTTTCCGCTGTGCTTTTGATCGCGTTGGTACCTCCCCGGAAAAGGTGGCGGATAGGTGTCTTGAAATACAATTGGCGGTACTTTGTCTTCCGCCTGTCTGTTGGCGGTGACCGCCGCTGTGTTTGTTTCTACCGCCGTGGCGGTTGGAGTGTTAATTTGGCTGTCTATGTTGGCGGTTTCCGCCATGGTAGTGATTACATTCTTTTTGCCGCTGGCCTGTTGGCGGTATTACCGCCACTTTAGAACCGACCGCCAGGGTTGTAATGAGGGCCTAAATGCCTTGCGAGTTTTTATTGAATGACTAATTGCTAAAGGGTCTCGGTGAAGTCTGTCTCTACACTGGTGAGATGCTCCCGTGTTTCATTGTGCAAGCTTCCGAGAGCTGCATTTGACCTGCAGATCACATTTTGAAACCCCACTGTGGTTGACTGAGATAGTCAGTCGTTCAGCTTGTACTGCTGTCTTCGTAGTGAGAGTAGTATGCACATTCTCCAATAGATGTGTATATGTTCTACCATCATGTGTTAGTGTAAGTATGAGTGTAAATAATAAAGTGAGTTCTAAGTACCTTATTCAAAGTACCCTCGAACTTGGAGAGGCAATACAGATAATGCATGCGCGGTATTTAATTAAGAGCGATATTACCACTCCATTACAAGTTCAGCGGGTCAGAATGGGGCGTAACACAGTATTACCACACATTTCACCCATTCCAAACTGCAAAACATGGACTCATGGATTGCATTCCAAGAATTAATATCAAAAGTTATTCCATGTCAGAATATGTGCAGGGCCAAAAACACAAATCGAGAGCGCAAAGTTTGCACACAATTCTGATCCTGAAGCAAACGTGGCGGAGAACTGTGTTTACACCAGTATAATCTCACGTAATATCCAGCATTGCCTGTTACGCAAAATGCCCTATGTTGCACCACCCCATATAATTGAGTTTCCACTCGGGTAAAAATCCTACAGTGTGAGTCCGGGAACAACACAAAAAGAACTGAACGCGATTGGCTGTTTGTGTCACATGCGAGTTTGAACTAAATGAGTCCTCAGGTCCAAAACGGACATAAGGATAAGGTTTGGGCAAAAAAAGTGGAAAAGCTGGCGTTTCGAGAAGCTCCTGCAAAGGAATTTATGAAAATTTCATGCAGGCCTACTTTAATAAACTGAGGGCCATAATCATCAAAAATTCACACAATATAATGCCGCAAGCCACCTTGTTAAGCTGTATGAAAGGGGAAGGGCAAGAATGCACCTTATTTACTATTATATCGTGCATTCCTGTCCTTTCCTAGTGCTGGCGCACACTTTTGGCTGCTTGGCGCTAATGCAGGCACTCTTGCGTCATGTTGCAAGGGGGCCTGCATTGCAAGCAGGATACCTTCCTGCACAAAAACAATTCTCAGAGGCATTTTCCTCTAAGAAGAAACAACGAGGAGAAATAAAGGTATTTCTCCTTGTTGTGCCTCTGTACAAATCTGATGCATTCCCAGGTCTACCAATGTTGGTAAATCTGAGAATGTGTCAGAATCCATAGGTGAATGCGTGGGAACATCCACACTCCACCGATGGCACACACCCCTGCCGCAGATTTACACAAGGCTGCGGTTGTGGCTGCCTGGCGTTACTCTAGGTTATCAAGCCATTCAGGGCCACACAAGAGGGCATTGCGTGGCTTGCAAAATCTCATCTAGGTTTTGAGTCACCTATGCATGGCGCAAAGGCGATGCAAAACCTTGATAAATAAGTCCCAGAGTTTTGAAATCAGGCTTTGTGTCTGTTGGTAGTAGAATAACAATGTTTTCACAGTACCTTAGCACTCTTAGAAGAGTATCCTGTATGAATATTTGTTGTTTTCATAATTCGTTCCAGGCTCTCAGCTTCATTAAATCACAAACCAGATTAGAAAATAGGTCACCCTTGACTTTTGGCGCGAACATATACAAATCTCTGTTATTAATTCACAGCATTTGCATCTGGATGAAAATAGCGTCTGCCGAATATGAACCAGCACTGCATATGTTGCAAGACTGTGTTATCATTTTCAGGAGATTGTTTCTGCAAAGTGTGCTGTCTTGAAGAATGATGCCAATTGTGTTTACACACTGGGAGCCTAATGCCCAGAGCTGTATTTCTTTCCTGCAGAGCACAGGGGAAGAAGGGGTTTGAAAGCCAGCCTGTGGTGCTTAATGAAAATGCTTTATGTACACAAGCAGTAATTTGTTCTGAGGATGTCCTGCTTTCTGAACTTTGAATCCCCCTGGTGTTCCAGCTCCAGGGAAAGGAGGGGAAGGGAAGGAGGGCTATTTTGTTGTATAATTGCATTCTATGCAACCTGGCCCTTAATAAATCAATGTGGACAGTAATTAAGTGGCTCCGGTTTCCTCACTCCGCATTATTTACTGGAGGTAATTTTTGCCAGGCAGTTTAAGCTTCTCATTCCTTTCTCAGTCTCCTAAGGCATGTTTATTTAACCAATGACACTAATGGCAATACATTGTCCTTGGGTGCAAGGCAGTGGGGCTGGCCCTTTCCGTGCTGAATGCTCATAAAACCTGCCTTGGACTTGAGCATTCCTGCAAGGTTTGTTTGGGAGATGGAGGGGGACAGTCACTCACTGCATGACTTTCTTTTCTGTACAGTTTATGTTGATTAGTTCAATGGATCATGAACACAGAAAGGGTGCCTAAAGGCACTCAAGTCACTATTACCCTGCAAATCAGACATTACGTAGAGGAAGAATCACACTTCACATGGGTGATTTAATTACTAAACATAACTGTTAGAATTTGGGTCACTAGTTGGTAGAGATTTGCATCATGTCCAAGTAGAGACCACAATCCTAATCAGGGTAAGTTAGATACACACCCTAAATTAGCCTGTGCTCACCCCCTGGTAGCTTGTGTAGGAAAGTACCCTTTTTCTTGGCATGGTTACCCCGTTTTCTGCCTGATGTCAGTGTATTTGACTATGTTCACTAGAGTCCTGCTAACCAGGACCCCAGTGATTATGCTCTCTCTCCCATAAACTCTGTATATCATCCCACAATTCACATACTGGTGCCGCCATGTAAACCCTAGTATATGGTACCTAGATACCCAGGACATTGGGGTTCCAGGCATCCCTATGGACGGCAGCAGTTATTCTGCCACACATAGGGAGCGATGCAAAGAATTCTACAGCACTGCCATTGCAGACTGCGTGAACGGGTGCATGCACCTGTTTTCACTGTAGGTCACTACACCAGGTCACTATAAGTCACTGATATGGTAGGTCCTCTCAGCTCAGAGGGCAGGGTGCAGGTACCTTGTGTGAGGGTCCACTTTCTTGGACTTTGTGAGTTTGGGGACACCATTTTATGTGTGTAGTGGACATAGGTCACTACCTATGTCCAGCTACATAATGGTAACTCCGAACTTAGGCATGTTTAGTATCAAACATGTTGGAATCATACCCCAATACTTTTGCAAGTATTGATTGTATGATTCCATGCACTGTGGGGGTTCCTTAGAGGAACCCCAGAATTTCTCCTACAGCCTTCTGAGGTGTTCCAGGCAGCCCCGGAAGCTGCCATCTCACAGACAGGTTTCTGCCCTCCTGTTGCTTGAGCAGCTCAAGCCCATGAAAGCAGAACAAAGGATTTCCTTTGGGAGAGGGGTGTTACATGGCTTGGGAGGGGTAGTCTCCCCAAGCCACTGGTATGCTATGAATGGCATATTTGGTGGCCTCTGTGCATTAACCAGTCTTCACCAGTTCAGGGACCTCCAATCCCTGCCCTGGCGTAAAACTGGACAATGGAAAGGGGAGTGATCACTCCCCTGTTCATCACCACCCCAGGGGTGGTGCTCAGAGCTCCTCCAGAGTGTCCCTGGGTTCTGCCATCTTGGATCCAAAATTGGCAGGGAACTCTGGGAGCATCTGAGTGGCCAGGCCAGGCAGGTGACATCAGAGCCCCCTCCTGATAGGTGGTCACCCAGCTAGGTGACCAATCCCCCTTTTTAGGGCCATTTTGGGTCTCTCTTTTGGGGAGGTTCCTCAGATTGTGGCTTGCAAGAGTCCAGTAGGATTCCTCTGCATCCTTTACTTCGACTTCTGACCAAAGAAACCGCATCTGGACTCTTCAGGACCTGACAATCTGCAACAAAGTTGAAGACTTCGTCTGTAACATTGTTTCTCTGGCTCGTTCCAGCTTCTGCAACATTTCCCTGGTTGTGCATCCTCTGAGGACAGCCCGTCTTCAGTCTGCACAGGAAAGAAGAAGGAATCTCCCTTGGAGTGAAGGAGTCACTCCCTGGCATCTGCAGGCACCAACATCATCAACGACTGGCTGCGTGGGCCCCCTCTCCTGCTGAGCTGTGTGGATCCTGCAACACGGGGTGGTTGGAACTGGCCTAGATGGTCCTCTCCACTAGCTGTCCAACTTGGGTGGAGGTAAGCTCTTGCCTGCCCATGCAGGACAGTAACTCTATGCACTGCATCCTTTGCAGCTGCCAAGGCTTGTAGGCTTCCAAGGGGTCTTCAGGTTTTGTGTAGCTCCAGCCCCCAGCACTCCTTCCTGTGACGCACAGCTCCCTGAGTGACTCTCCTGTGACATGGGACTTCTTTTCACAGTGCTGCATGGCTCCTTTTGTAGCCTCTGTGTCCCCGTCCGGTGGGACTTCTGTATGTGCTGCCTGTGTTTCTGTGGGCTCCATACGACGCTGAGGGCCCCCTATGACTACCCCTCCTGGGTTGAGTCCTCCTGGGAATTGCTGGTCCACGGAAGCACCACTTTCCGCAAAACACGAGTTTTGCCTGTGCCAGGGCTTTTTGGTGGAATCCTGACATGCAAACCCAACTGCAATCTTCCTTTCGGCGTGGGACATCAACTGCATCCTTCAGAAACTCGACTCCAAACCCAGGGCTGCAGTGCTGACTCTTCTTCCTCACTGTAGACCAACTCCTGCAATCCTCAGCTTGGTGGGTAGGGGCTCCCGCCCCCACTGGACTCTGCTGTGTCTTCTGGACTTGGTTGTCTCTTTCCACATGTCTTCCTCTTCAGGAATCAATCATTGGTTCCCTGCAGTTATCTCAAGGGTTTGCAATTCTCTTCTTTTCTTCTAAGTGGGTGTTCTGGGGAAATTCTAGTAACTTACTCCTGCTTTTCTGGTTGCTGGGGGGTGTTGTGGTACTTAGCCTTTGTGCTTTCCTGGTACCCCCAGCAACCCTCTACACACTCCACTTACCTGGGTGGAGGTGACACTCTTGCATTTCATTTTGTTAGTATATGGTTTGTGCTCCCCCTACGTCCACTATTGTCTATTGTGTTTCACACTAGTTGCACTGTTTTTTAACTATTCTTATATCTATTTCTGACAACTAGTGTATATTTCTTGTGTATTACTTACCTCCTAAGGGAGTATTGCCTCTATAATATTTTGGTGTTGTGTTACCATAATGAAGTACCTTTATTTTTGTAAGATTGAGTATTCTTTCATGCAGGTAGGTGCTGTGTGACTACAGTGGTCCTGCATGAGCTTGGCATGTTAGCTATATAAGCCTTGGCTGCTCACCCACAGCTACCTCTAGAGAGCCTGGCTTCTAGACACTGCCTACACTAAACTAATAGGGGAGACCTGGACCTGGTATAAGGTGTAAGTGCCTTAGGTACCCACCACACACCAGGCCAGCTTCCTACAGCTTGGCACACAGCAGTCAGGCGTAACATATGAGGCAATGTTAAGTATTTCTGCAACCTTTAATTACAGTAACAAAGAGAAAGACACCAAAAAAAAAACTCCACGCCACGTTTGAAAAATAGATAATATTTCTCAGATTAAAACAAGACCAAAATGACAAAGAAATCCAATAAGAAGATCCTGAGATATGCAATTTAAAGGATTTAGGTAAAACAGCTCATAGAAGTGCAAAGCGTTAACTCTGGTTGTCTGGTCATACTGGACCGGGACAAAGTCACAAGTTTGGCTGCGATGGAGCGTGGGCCAGGTACAGGAACCCACTTGGGCAGGATGAACACATTACCCTAATCCCTGGTGCGTGATCTGCGGGGGCATTGCATTGCGAGGCTTAATGTTGTTGCTGTTGGTTCCGAGAAGCTGAGTGGCGAGGCTTTGCAGGGCTTGCTGTCTCTTTGCATTGCTTTGCAGTGGTTCAGATGGCAACCGCAGAAGGCAGAGTACTTTAGGCCATTTTAAAGGGTCCAGGACTGAGGTGGAACCACTTGGAAGGGTAGACTCACAGATGACAAAGTCCAGGTGCTGTAGAAGGTGAGTTGCAGGCAGTCTTTGGTGTCTCTGAGACTGCAGAAGAACAGCAGGTAAGCCAGCAAGCCTTTGGAGATCCTTGGTTGCAAGGATGTAGAAAAACAGTCCAGTCCTTCTCACTGTAGGACAGAAGCAGCAGGCAAAAGGTCAATACAACAGAGCAAACAGTGAAGTGGCAGTCCCTCCTACAGCAGCAGCAGTAAGCCAACACAGCAGAGCAAAGTGGCAGTCACTCCTACAACAGAACCAGTAGGCCAACACAGCAATGCGGTTGCGCAGTGGCAGTCCCTCCTGGCAGCACAGCAGTCCATCTTCCTGGCAGAATGTCCTTAATTCCAGTAGAATCTGATTTGGTGGGGTTTGGGTTCCAATATTTGTACTTTGGTGCCCTGGTTCTGGAGGGTAGGAGAGGCTTCCAGTGGACGGCCTTTGAAATGTACAGATGCCCTGCTTCCACTGTCCTGGCTCCAAGCTGGCTGGAGTAACAGTATGGGGTAGTGATGCCTTATTGGGGGAGGACAGGACAAGTTTATTCAGGTGTAAGTGAGGCAGTGCTATGCTCTGACCCCCCCATCCAGCCAGCTAATGGCCCATTAAGGAGTATTAAGGCCCATCAAGTCACACCTAATCCCCCTTTGTGTGTGGCTGCCTAGAAGGAATTCACAGAGCCCAGCTGCCACCTAAACCAGATGTGTATTCAGAGGCGGGCAGAGGCACAGGATGGTTAAATTAAGAAAATAGCAACTTTCTAAATGTGGCATATTCAGATTTACAATTTAAATCCTACTTTACCATATGTTGAGATTTTTATCTGTGAGCGCAGAGACACCAAACTCCAAATTTCTATCTTTTCCCACTTGGGAATAACACTTAAAAGATGTGTTGAGGTAATCCCAATGTTATCCTATGAGAGAGATAGGCCTTGCAATAGTGAAAAACAAACGTAGCAGTTTTTCACTATCTGGACATATTAAACTTAAAAGTACATGTCCAACTTTTAAAATCCATTGCACCCTGCCCTTGGGGCTATCTAGGGCCTACCTTAGGGGTGATGCACATGTAATAAAAAGGAAGCTTTGGGCCTGGCAAGTAGGTGTACTTACCAGGTCAAAATGGCAGTTTAAAACTGCACACACAGGTACTGCAGTGGCAGACGGGAGCCATATTTAAAGTGCTATAGAAGCAGGTGGCACAATCAGTGCTGCAGACCCACTAGTAGCATTTAATGCACATGCCCCGGGCACATGTAGTGCACTTTACTAGGGACTTACAAGTAAATTAAACATGTCGGTTGTGGCTAAGCCAATGTTACCATATTTAGAAGGGAGAGCACATGTACTTTAGCACTGTTTAGCAGTGGTAAAGTGCCCAGAGTCCTAAAACCAACATAAATAGGGTCAGAAAAATAGGAGGAAGAAGGACAAATGTTTGGGGAAGACCCTGCACAAAGGTCCATTTCTAATAATAACCGTACCCTTTCAAAAGATCCAAATGCCTCTCAGACTGACTCTGTTTTCAAGTTTGTGATATCAGACTATACATGTAGAAATGGGATCCGGAGTGAATGATTTCCATAGACAAACAAAAAAATGTGGAAACTGCAAAGGTTGATTCTTAAGCTGGCAAGGTGATCCAGTGAATTAAACAGTCACCCTTAACATTTGCTATGACCTTCAGGGTACCAGGGCAAATGCTAGCCAACACTACCTATCATCCTTCTGGGGTTGGTAAGCTGAATATCTTTGGGTAATTTTATCAGATGCCATTTACAGTGCTTCCCGATTGCTGAAGTGTAGCATGAAGCATGAGGAGTGAAGATGTCACTGGGAAGAACCATTTTCTACTCATTTCATAAACTTAGGATGTGGAGAAAAAAGATTAGGGTCAGGTGCCAGAGTCCGCCCAAGAAAGCCATTCAATGGGCCACAGTTTGGAGTCAACGAGGCTGGAGAGCACTGCATTGCAGCCATGTAGAAGAGGGATAATGCAGGATTGATAGCAGTTCTGAAGTTGCTTTCTGGGAAGAAGGGATTAATTTTCCTTGGGAGAAAGAGCTGGTATGACCCACGTTATTTTTCTTCCCAATATATTCCTTCATGGGGTGAAGTTGGGGTTCAGATCATTGAAGATTCATGTTGCTGGACGTTTTGTTATACAATTCAAAATGTAGTGGCTATTCTGTTGTTGTTTTGTTCTTCTAATTCTAAGGGGAACTTTTTCTGTTATTTCACATTATGCAGTGCAGCAAGGGAACTTACTGTGCTGTGTTACATTATGTCATTTTATGATATGTTATGTTATATGTCAATCAGTACAGCCCTCTAATAATCCGTGAGAGTATCCAGGTGCTTTGTGTGAAAGGTAGAGAGCAGCAATGCTCCATATTTATAAAGATATGGACCAACTGTGCTCTCTCCTTGTGGTGCCACTCTGTGTGCTGCTTAGTGCCAATGCAGTCACCCTTTTCCATAGTGCAAAGGTGTCCGTGTTAAGGGCAGGATTGGTTTTAGGCAGGAAGGGATACCCTCCTGCTCAATCCTTAGAGGCATATTCCTCTGTGTGCTGCAGAGGTAACAATGAGAAATAAAGATAATTCTCCTCATTATGCCTCTGTCGGGTATGCACACAATTTAAGCCTTACCAGTGTTTGTAAATCTGGGTTTGCATCAAAAATACATAGGTGGATGCATTGGGATGTTCAACTCACATAACACCTACCAAATGCAAAGTAACTCAAAGCAGCGCTATGACAAAGTGCATTTTGTATGTATAAGTAAATGCCAAAAATGATATTGCATCAGTCTGAGTCACATAAATGATTAAACCAGACACAAAATCATAGTAAATGCCGGCCTAAGAGTTCAAATGGTTTCTGATATTTCATGAAAGGGTGCTCAGCAAGAGGGAGGAGCAGCTACCCAAAATTGGAAAAAGGTGCCAATAGTTTCAACAATAATTGCAATCACTCTGACAAAATCATCATGGAGCTACTAGTTGCTGTTTAAACAGGCTTCTTTTATTTGTATTTCCGTACAATATATTCTAGTCAACTAACGTGTTTTTTCTGGAAATTGCCAACGATTTCCTAAAGGATAGAAAATTATACAAATTCATAATCATTCCATAGAGCTTAACTCACATCAGTAACCACCACTGTAGGACATTGTGATGTTGCTGTCCAAATCCACACCAATGATAAGAGACTGAGTGAAAAGAGGTACCATTTATTCAGACACCTTAGCCACCACCAACTGTCAACCTCTCATCTACATTCCATCATTTCAATTAAATCACCCCATTCCACGCCTATCATTTTAATTGTATAACAACATAGAATGCCGCAGACATACAATTCATGCCACTGTGCACATCAAAAGCAAAAACAGAAGACGATGGACGGAATGCAGAACAAATCAAACATTCACCTCCAGTCACAGGACTGGGTTTAATCCATCAGTTTTTTGCTTGCCATGCCATTCCAGTTTGGTCCCAGCAATATGCAAATCAGTCTTGACCCTGTTCTCATGGGAACAGTCCAGCCCGAACTGCCAGGCCAGGTTCTCCCTGGACCACAAACAAGCATCCTTGGACCGGTTTCAGGGTATCACCCTTCATCAGACAGACTAGCTTGTATCTGGTAGCATAGCAAGCATGAGACCCATGTCTGGGCACACCCTTCCCACTTGGGGCAACAAATACAAAAACAATGGATGATGGACGGAATGCAGAACAAATCAAACATTCACCCTCAGTCACAGATCTGGGTTTAATCCATCAGTTGTTTTGCTTGCCATGCCATTCCAGTTTGGACCCAGCCATATGCAAATGAGTCTTGACCCTGTTCTCATCGGGACAGTCCAGCCCAAACTGCCAGGCCAGGTTCTCCCTGGACCAGAAACAAGCATCCTGGGACTGGTTGCAGGGTATCACCCTTCATCAGCCAGACTAGGTAGTATCTGGTGGCATAGCAAGCACGGGACCCATGTCTGGGCATACCCTTCTCACTTGGGGCGACAAATGCAAAAACAACAGATGATGGACGTGCACACCAAGACACAATCAAAACTAATTTAGACTTAAGCTGTCTGGGAAACTTTATTTTAGTCGAATATTAACCTTCCATTTCACCTAATTTAATAGCTCATTTATTAACAGATGCTGAACCCCCAAGCAAGAATTAGACTAATCAGATAACACAGATGTTTCCTCTTATCCAAGATGGATATTGATGTGGTAGAACCTATACATGACAGACATCTAGCTTATTTACTGCACTACACTACAGTTTATTCATATCTCAAGGGAAGACAGCCAACCCTTGAGGCAAGAATTTCCATTTCTCTAAAAAGCCAGAGATCAGATATGACTGTGATCTCCATGAAACAACAAAGGTCTTCTCTATAGTCTTTGACTTTTTGGATTAACAGGGTTGAACAGTAAAGACCTATTCTTTACAAAAAAGAAAACATTTTTTCTCATTTTCTCTGCTCAGTGGTCAAAATTTGCGGGTCAATCAGTGGTATAGTTGCACACTGACTGAACATAGGATTTAGCCAAGCACAGAGACTTTGTTTCTAATTTACAGATGCATGTTGTAAGAAATTGGAGTATTAAGGGGGTGAGAACTAACTTCAAGAACTATTCACAACCCTTGACCCTCTGATAGCTTAGCACAGAGCAGTCAGGCTTAACTTAGAAGCAATGTGTAAAGTATTCATGCAGTACTCATGTAATAGTAAAGTGAAAATAAATAGGAAAAATCCCAAATTAATTTAGAAAAACAGAGATTATTTGAATAAATAAAATGACACAAAACTATGAAAATCGAATAAGTTCAATTGAAGCTTTAACTTTTTAAAGTTTGAATTAAAAATAGTGACAAAAAGCACAAAGCACCAACAGCTGTTGCTCTAGACTGAGTCAAAGTCAAAAGTTAAAGCTGGCCGTTATGGAACGTGGGTCACATACATGGACCAGATTCATCCCTGCGCAAAGTTTACCTTCTGACTTAGATACTGTCATTGAGGAAAAGTGGTAATTGGCGAGTTGTTGGCAGGGTAAGTTGAATCTGAAGCAGGGCTCAATGGGGCGGGTGGCTGAAGAGCAGTCTCTGTATGGTCACCAATGAAGGAGGGAAAGCTCTGAGGGGAGAAGTCTGGAGTCTAATCCCAGGAAAGCCTCAAAGTAGATTAGTCTTCCTTCTGGTTCTTCATATAGCCTGTGGGGTCGACTTTTACACCCTGTCTCAGCCCGTGGGTGGAGGTCAAGCCTTTGTAAAAACCCACTAAACCACTATCAGGGAGCAATCCACATCTTACCAAAGTGTAACTGTCGGGGTCAGGTGACAGCCGAACACTGGCAGGAATGTCTTCTGATGTTAGACAGCTTTCTAAAAGTATAATTTCCAAAACAGTAATGTAAAAGCTGACTTGACCATTAAGCTGGATTTTAAATACTAATAAAATGACTCTGTGAATCATTTTCTAGCTGCTCTCAAACTGAAAATAAGCTCTATTTTCCTAGAGGTCATCTAGCCTTGTCACTTTGAAGAATGACTTTAATGATTTTTTATCTGTCAGGAAACGTAAAAAGTTAAATATGCGTGCCCTATGTTTTAAATACCATGGACACTGCCCAATGGACATATAGGGCAAATTTGAAGGGCAACATAATAAGTATTAAAAAGGATGGTTTAGGCCTAGCATAATGTTCATTTTGCGAGGTTCAAATGGCAAGTTACAACTGCATAAACAGGATGCCATGGCAGTCCTGGAGACATTTTGCAGTGCTACTGTAGTGGAAGGCACAATAGGAGCTGAAGCCCACTAGTAGCATTTAATTAAAAATCCTGGGTAGGGGTGATACCACATTCAAGCAAATTAAATGTACCAATCAATCAATCAGTGTATTTATAAAGCACGCTACACACCCGTTAGGGTCTCCAGGCGCTGGGGGGGGAGCTACTGGTCGAAGAGCCATGTTTTGAGGCACTTCCTGAACGTCAGGAGGTCCTGGGTCTGGCGAAGCTGGAGCGGAAGCGAGTTCCAGGTCTTGGTGGCGAGGTGTGAGAAGGATCTTCCTCTGGCAGATGTGTGTCGGATGCGAGGGATGGTGGCGAGGGCGAGGCTGGCGGAGCGGAGATGGCGTGCGGGGTGTGGAAGGTAAGTCTGTTGTTGAGGTAGGCAGGTCCTGTTTTGTAGAGGGCTTTGTGAGCGTGGGTCAGGAACTTGAAGGTGATCCTGTTTGGTATGGGTAGCCAGTGCAGTTCTTTGAGGTGGGGGGAGATATGATTGCAGCCAGGTTTGTCCAGGATGAGGCGTGCAGCTGTATTCTGGATTCGTTGTAGCTTTGATTGTAGTTTGTCTGTTGTTCCAGCATAGAGGGCGTTGCCGTAGTCCAGTCTGCTGCTGACCAGGGCGTGAGTGATGGTCTTTCTGGTCTCAACGGGGATCCACTTCAAGATCTTACAGAGCATGCAGAGGGTGTTGTAGCAGGAGGAGGAGAATGCGTTGACCTGCTGAGTCATGCTGAGCGTGGGATTCAGGATGAGGCCGAGGTTGCGAGCGTGGGTGGTGGGTGAGGGGGCGGTGCCTAGAGTCTTGGGCAACCAGGAGTCATTCCAAGCTGAGGGGTTGGGGCCGAAGATGAGGATCTCGGTTTTGTCGGCGTTGAGCTTGAGGCGGCTAGATTTCATCCAGTTGGAGATGGCAAGAAGTCCGTTGTGGAGGTTGTTTTTTGCAGAAGTAGTCGTTCGTGAGGGAGAGGATCAGCTGGGTGTCATCTGCATATGATATTATGTTGATGTGGTGTGTTCATACGATGTTGACGAGAGGGGCCATGTAGACATTGAAGAGTGTGGGGCTGAGTGAGGAACCCTGGGGGACGCCGCAGATGATTCCGGAAGCTCCTGAATGGAAAGGTGGAAGGCGGACTCTCTGGGTTCTGCCAGTCAGAAATGAAGAGATCCAATTGAGGGATTTGTCGCGGATGCTGGTGGTATAGAGATTTGTACGTAGGGTGTGATGGCATACTGTGTCAAAAGCAGCGAAGCGGTCCATCAGGATCAGTGCTGCAGTTTCGCCTTTATCGAGCGTGATCCTTATGTCGTCCGTGGCGGCGATGAGTACGGTCTCGGTGCTGTGACTGGGAGGAGTCGAGAGCATTAATGTCTTCTAGGAAACAGGAGAGTTGGGCGTTGATGACTTTTTCAATGACTTTGACCGGAAAATGGAGAAGGGAGATCGGTCGATAGTTCTTCGGGTCCTCCGGGTCTGCCCTGGGCTTTTTCAATAGAACGTTGACTTCTGCGTGTTTCCATATTTCTGGGAAGGTGGCTGATTCGAAGGAGCTGTTGATGGTTTTGCAGAGGTGGGGACAATGATGCTGCTTGCCTTGTTGAAGATGTAGTGGGGGAAGGGGTCCGCTGGGGATCCGGAGTGAATGGAGGCCATGGTGTGAGCGATGTCATCTTTGTTGGTGAGGGTCCAGGTGTGAAGGAGGTTGGTGTTGCTCGGGAGGTCCTGTGTCAGGGGGTTCGGCTTGAGGGTGTCAGTGGTTGGATTGGGTTTGAAGCTCTTGTGGATTTCTTCTATCTTGCGGCGGAAATGGGTGGGCGAGGGAGTTGCAGAACCCTTGCGTGGGGGGGTTCGTTGGAGCAGGTCTTGGGGTTAGATAGGTCTCTGATGATGCTGAAGAGTTCTTTACTGTTGTGGGTGTTGTTATCTATGCGGTTTTTTAAATGGGTCCTTTTAGTGGAGCGGATTAGTTGGTGATGCCTGCGGATAGACTCCTTGAGTGGGATGTGATTGTGTTGGCTGGGATCCAGGCGTAGGGCCTTCTCTCTTTTTCGACATTCTCGTTTGGAGATTCGTAATTCAGGTGTGAACCAGTTGGGTTTGGTGCTGTGCAGGGAGTTTGAAGATTTTTTAATGGTGCGAGGGTGTTGGCGCAGTCCACTAACCAGCAGTGTAGGTTGGTAGCGTCATCGTTGTGGTGCGTGGTTGTAGATGGTGTGGTCTGGGACAGGGTGGAGATCAGTTCTTCTGTAGTGATTTTGCTCCAGTTGCGTCTGGGTGGTTGCCAATCAGTTGTACACAATTTTTACCATGTTTAATGCAGAGAGTATCACTGGTTTGCAGGGATAAAGTGCAATAGGGTTCAGTGAAAAGGCAGAAAATCCCTGGTACCCCTTCAGGAAGGGCAGATTTAGGATACATATCTTAATATTTGTTGCCTCTTTTTTGTATTTTTTCTTTTCATGGATTAGATGTTGAAGATCTTTGTTGTATTTGACACACATAGTCAGAACATGTGGGGAACAAAAACCACCAGGGTACGTAGATTGAGGTTGCTGTATGCACGTGGAGTAGAGTTCCACTGGCCTTTATAAGTGTCATTTATATGTAGTTGTTAGAAATGGGGTGTCTAGATGGCAGTCAGTTTGCATTCTGTCCAAGCAGGGACCCTCACTCTAGTCAGGGTAAGGGAGTTACACTCCTAAGACAACCCCTGCTCACACCCAGCAGTCAGGCTTATCTCAAAGGGAATGTGTAAAGTATTTGTACCAACACACACAGTAATACAGTGAAAACACTACAAAATGGACACCACACCAGTTTAGAAAAAATAGTTAATATTTATCTAATTCAAACAAGACTCCGTAGAAAACAATGCAAACGTTGATTTTACAAAAAGTACCTGGTTTGCATCAAAAATAAAGCAGCACTGGCGAACATGCGTTGGAAAAGTCAGTGATCCGTTGATTCCTTACTCGCAAGTGAGTCCGTGTTTCGTTCTTCTTCAGTGGGTTAGGTGATGTTTCATTTTTCTCCTCCGCAAGAGAGCGGTGCTTTGATTTCCAGACCAGAGCCGCCCAGGTTCACGATGACTTTGACACCCAGCGATGATGCATGAGAAATCTGGCTGCATGGTGTTGGAAAACCACGCTGTGTGGGATTTGCGTCGTTATCAGCAACTGCAAGCAGATTTTGCGTCATTTCTTCAGCCACGATGCATCGATCTCCCAGCCACGATGCAGGTGGAACGTCGACTTTAGCTGCGAAATGGGTGGCACGTCGTTTTTCAGCCGCGTTGCAGCTGGTGCATCAACATTTTCCCCGCACAGTGTTTCCATGGATTTCAGTCCTTGTTCTGCCAACTTCACCTCTCAAGGACCCAAGGACTGGATGGGGCACCACTTGGCAAGGCAGGAGTCTTAGCAGAGAGTCCAAGTGCTGGCAAAGGAAGTCTTTGATGGCCCTGAGACTTCAAAGCAGGAGGCAAGCTCAGTCTAAGCCCTTGGAGATTCTTCTCAGTCAGGGATATACCACAAAGTCCAGTCTTTATCCCCTTTCAGGCAGAAGCAGCAGCTGCAGGCCAACCCAGCAAAGCACAGTCACAGGCAAAGGGGTTGTACTCCTCATCCAGCTCTTTAGCTCTTCCCCTTGGCAGAGGTTCTTCTTTATTCCAGAAGTAATAAAAAAATCTGGGGTTTTGGGTCCACTACTTATACCCCTTTCTGCCTTTGAAGTAGGCAAACTTCAATGGAAAGTCTCTGTTGTTCACAAAATTCTGCCTTGCCCAGTTCTGGGGTTGGAGGCTGCATTGTGTGTGGGCAGTCACAGCCCATTCAGGTGTAAGTGACCACTCCTCCCTCCACTCTGGATCAGATGGCTCATCAGGATATGCAGGCTACACCTGCTCTGTTTGTGTCACTGTCTAGAGGAGATTCACAAACAGCTCAACTGTCAGTCTGACCCAGACAGGGAATACACAAGCAGGCAGGGTCACAGAATGGTTTAAGCAAGTAAATGCACACTTTCTAAAATTGGCATTTTCAAACAGACAATTTGAAAAGCAACTTGAGCCATGTTTACAGGGCTACTCATGTGGATGGCACGACCAGTGCTGCAGGCCCATTAGTAGCATTTGATCTACAGGCCCTGGGCACCTAAAGTGCACTTTACTAGGGACTTACTAGTAAATCAAATGTGACAATCATGGATAAGCCAATTACACATACATTTTACACAGGGAGCACTTACACTTTAGCATTAGTCAGGAGTGGTAAAGTGTCCTGAGTACCAAAAACAGCAAAAACAGAGTCCAGCACAAGCAAAAACATGGGAAACAGAGGCAAAAAAAAGATAGGGGAGACTATGCCAAGGAAGCCAGGCTTAACAGTAGTGGAGATGTTTTTTTTTATGCAGCTTGTGATTATTGTATTGGGATGCCAGATCACTGATACAACTCAGACTGGGTCACATCGCACAGGAGTGATGGGGTCCACCATAGAGGTACCATTCTCGGTGTCACACATCTAATATTAGCAAGCTAAAATAGACTCACAACAGTGATGAGATTTTCATTAGTAAACTTGTGAAGGGTTGTGCTTCAGCCTTGAGTCTATGTGGTATCAGGACTCACTCTGGAAACACATCATCTCAAGTGGTGGTTCTCACAGAAAGACATTTCCGTCTAAGCTGGTGAATAGCTAGTGCCCACCCCGTGACAGACCACCTGAAATAGTGCCTGTTCCAATCTAATGTCACAACGTTAGCTCTAGGAACTTCTGTGTAGTTGCAAACAGGCACAAAGAGGCCATTCTGGGGAATTGTGTTTTAAAGGCAATTCATTGTAAAGCTCTGTCATGATTTCCACAGGGTGTGGGACTCTAAACTTGCAGCACGGGCAGTGCATATACAATTATCTGTAACCTTATGGTGCACCTTACCAATCTAGGAGCTCATTCATGAAGGGGGGCACCCCAACATGGGCATCCTACCTCACATGTATACAATTACCCACATCCACTTTCAACATACGCTCAGGCTGACAGTAGCCCCCAACATTAAAAGTAGTTCTACTTTGGATGGGTATCAAAATCCCTATCAGTGTTTATCATCTTGCTACTTCGCAGCACGTAGACACAACTCAGGAAACTCACAACATATCCGGTCTTTCAGATCATAAAAATTAGGAACAGGTTGGCAGGTTCAAACTGGGATAGGGACCTTCAACCCTACACTTACTCATTCACAGTGGCTGCCTCTGTTGAAGGATTTCAGGCTCCTATGTACTTTGGGCTAGATTTACTAAGGGCTTGCCTTGCCCTCATGTCACAAAAGGCGATGCAATGCAACACAAGTCCCTATCTAGGATTTACTGAGCCCACACAAAGGCATTAATAAATCCGTAGTATTGAAAAGCAGTGACTAATACTGCCTTGCATTACTTTGCACCAGGGAGGCATTCCATGTGTGGAGCATGGCATGCCCCTTCCTGCACAAAAACAATATTTTCGGTGACACAGACACCCTTGCCCCATGGTGCAGGGTGCCTGCATAGATGCTAGGCTGCAGCAGTGTGCCAGGGACGTGAAGAAGTGTGCTGTATCTTAGTAAATATGGCACATTTCTGCTCTCTCCATTTCACGCAACCCAGGGCTGCAACTTTGCTTGCTGCCCTGCGTTGCTCTAAACCTTAGTAAATCTGACCCGGTGATCACAGTAGTGTATTACCTTGTGTTGCCAGTTCACCCTGTCCCTCACAAAGGGAAGCTCTTTCTTCTTCATTTTAGTTTAGCTGGCATCCAGGGTAGTGGTTTTCCTATTTATTCGGACACATCCTGACTAATGCAAAGTTCAGAAGTGTTGTGGACTAATAGGCAGGATTGATTTTTAGCTTTTTCTTAAATGTAAGGAGGTGTTGATTATCTTTAGATCTGCATCTAGAAATAGTGTTCAGGAGATTTGTTCTGAGAAAGCATAGCTCAACCACAGGAGGATGCACAGGGCCATCTCTAGGGCGGTGCGACCGGTGCCACCACACAGTGTGGGATGGGGGCATTTGTTTGCAAGTATATTATGGTTTTAAAAGCACCTGCTGATCTGTTCCTTGCCTCCAGCAGTTTTCGGGCAATAATTAAAATGTCAAGATAACTCTGGTGATTAATGTACCTGATGGAGAGAGAGCTCGAGCTTTTGTCTCCTGGATGTTTTAACTCATCATAAGGTAGAGCAGAGGGTTATTATGCCTGCTGCAAAGAACGTGCACCATGCACATAGGTCAGTGGTTTACTGCTTTTGTCTGAGAGATCCTTTAGTTACTTGCAGTTTATGTTAAAATCCTAACATAGAACAAAGAGCTGTGTGAAAACTGCAAGGTGTAGGTTAAAGCTGTATGAATTGTTTCCAGTCTTTAAATATGCTAAGGTTGAAAAAAGGGTTTATTTGGGTAGAAATCAATTCTTATAAGACAACCTCCAACCATAGTGGCACTTTTTAAATTTTGAGTTTGTGCTTCTTCAGATAAAGCTCAATCTGTGGTGAAGGTGGTCTTTGGGGGACACCAAAAAACATTGTCACACCGTGCATCACCAGCGCTAAAGCCAGCCCTGAGGATCCAGGGGCAGAATTACAAAACTGTCACCCAGTGTAGTGCAGCAATGAAAAATGCTGAACTGCGCTTTGTGAGACGAGGAGAGCAGGAGAGCTAATAGATATGGCTCTCTCCTCCCTCTAGCGCCGGTGCTGATTTCAGCTGCTGTGCACCATGAACACACCTTTGCCCGAAATTGAGTGAGTCTAGCATAGGTTTTTTACTAGAAGGGTACCCTTCCACTACAAAATACTATGCTTAGATACGCTAACATTTTTCCTACTTTGTATGCGTGCTGCATAGTGCAGCACACATGCAAAGTCGGAAAAGAAAGGAGAAATTTAAACATTTCTCCTTTTAACGCTGCTTTCAAATGGTGTTAACTTTTGAAGCAAAACGTTGTCTATTATTGCTTGTATATACGGTTTTGCATCAAAAGGCATCAGTGGTTGCATGGCAATGCTCAGGTACTACCCATGTAACGCCCCCTCAGCACTAAGTAGGGAAAAGCAGTGCTTCACGCTGCTTTGTGTTACTTTTAGGTTACTTTCCAGCACAAAACAAGTTTTGCGCTGGACTGTAGATTAAGAAAATTACATTTTGTGCTGGTTAGCGTCACTTTTGTGATGCTACCCCAGCGCAAAATGTTTGTAAATCTCCCCTGCAGTTTGCTGAACAGATATGGAGGGCCAGATTTGAGAAAAGTGGCGCTGCACCCAGTGCAGCATCACTTTTCATGCGCCCCTTAGTGCTCCCCTACGGCCACCATGCGTGCACTGTATCTAGTATCTGTATCTAAGAAAAGGCACACCCTGTCGGTAGTAGGGGAACTAGCGTCAACATTTTTGACACTCAGAGCTTTGCAGGATTAGCGTCAAATATTTTGACGCTCATCCTGTGAACCAATAGATGCCCATTATGAATAATGGTGTGCCTCCTTTTAACGCTTAAAAGTGCCCAAAAAAATGCTGCGAAGAAATCGCTTAGGGGGTCATTACAAGATTGGCGGGCGGCTTCCGCCGCCTACCAAGCTGTAACCGCCATGCGGCCGCACTCCCGTGGTGCCCATTACAACATCCCCGCTGGGCCGGTGGGCGCAAACCTACTTTACGCCCGCCAGCCCAGCGGGGATGCGGCCGCAACATAGGAGCCGGCTCTTAATGGAGCCGGCGGTGTTGCGGCCGTGCGACGGGTGCAGTTGCACCCGTCGTGCTTTTCACTGTCTGCTATGCAGACAGTAAAAAAGCTGCACGGGGCCCTGTTAGGGGGCCCCTGCACTGCCCATGCCAGCGGCATGGGCAGTGCAGGGGCCCCCAGGGGCCCCAGGACTCCCCTTACCGCCAGCCTCTTCCTGGCGGTGCAAACCGCCAGAAACAGGCTGGCGGTAGGGAAGTCATAATCCCCAGCAGCGCTGCCCTGGCGGATTATCACCGCCGGGGCTAAAACGGCGGGAAACCGCCGGTTCGACTGCGGCACTACCGCCACGGTCGAAATATGGGTCTCCGTACCGCCAGCCTGTTGGCGGTACGGACGACACTTTAGCCCTGGCGGTCTCAGACCGCCAGGGTCGTAATGACCACCTTAGATTTCTTTGTGCCAATTTTTTCAGCCCCCCAATGGGGGAATGTCCCCTTTGCATACGTTATGCCTGGTGCATGCATGATGTAGCGCAAATGGTTCCAAAGTGGCGCAATGCATTGTAAATCTGGCACAGCGTTTTTGGCCATCTAACGCCATATTAGTGTAAAAACAATGACGCTAATGTAGAGTTATATGGCGCAAGGGGCTCTTAAATCTGCCCTGGAATGTTTTTGTGCGCGATTCGAGGTATAGCTACTGAGATTAAATAAATATGCCATAAAAAACTCTGTAACATATCAGAGTTCATGACGTCCTTTCTCCGTATTGAAAAAGTGGCCTTCAACACTGATGAGCAATTTCTCTTTACATTTTGTCCTTTTCAATTTCCTATCTCCATAAGGCTGACAATGTCAGCGGCAGATATCAGTATCTCATTTTCGGTCCATACATCTGGGTGTAGCGGAAATGTGGAACTGAGCATACAAGGGCCTTTATACTTCAGGAAATTCTATTAAAATGTTTAGCAGCTTTGAAGCAGATGTGATTCATTTGGAAATGAGAAACGTAATTGCAGCTGGTTCGGTAAATATGGCATCGCTTCATTTTCAGATGGGAAATTAATTTTTAGTTGTGTATGTCAGCAGTTCCTTAAATCCAATCCTTGATTGTGGACCTAAGGTTGTAAAGGTTTATGAAATTGTGCTTCAAGAAACCCAAAGAAAGAGTGACGGCTGTGGCACATGCCTTACAGGAGAGCATCTCTGTTACTCATATTAGTATTAATGCGAATGACATCGGAGCCGGAAAGAAAAGGCTCGTCTTTGAGCCAATGAATGAGAGATCTTTTTTAACCGGAAGTCTAGAAGCATTATTTGCCTTCACACGTTTGTCACTTGTATATGACAGAGCAGAATGAAGAAATATAATTTTCTTTCCTATGTGATCTACTCAAAGTATTCTGTTTTTGAACTCTTACTTCTGTTTCTAAGCACAGTAGATAGTTTCTACTTTCACCCCACTTATTAATACATAATGTATTGTCCTGGGTAGGATGGAGGCCTGAGCTGGCCTTGTGGAGCTTCAAACTGGTTCTGATGTCAGCAGATATCAGCGGCTAGAGTTTAACCAAAGAGAGGATGAAAGCGCTTAAATTTGGGTAGCAATGTAAAATCACACTGAAGATGGTGACTATTAAGGAAGGTGTTTCACTGAGTAAAATAATTGTTACATACCATCTTTGAGGCAGTGACAGGTGATGTTTGCATGTAATGTATGCTGTGCTGAGGTAATAAACTCGATTTTGACCTTAACACTGCAGTAATAAATGTGTTAATGTGTATTTATTTGTACAGTTGTTCTAAATAATAGGTGCTTTGGGCTATTGAGCCATATTTCATTTTGTTGCCATCCATTGAAAATGCATTTATTGATTTGCATATAATGCTTGACCCCGACAATGTATTTACATAAAGCTTGGCCGTCCATCAACTCTGTCAGTTAAGATTCAGAAAGTCATCTTTCAGGAAAAAGTCTTCATGGGAATAAAGCTTGGGAGGGTGTTAAAAGTGTATGATTTCCCATTTCAGTTCCCATGCGAAATTCTGCCAAATGATAGAGCAAATACCGCTGAACGTATTTACACCAAGCCTGGCTTGAAACTAGAACTTTACTCAGCAAGAGTATGTTTTGATTTGGTGCAAATCCGTCTAGTAGTTTTTGAGATATTTGTGCACAAAGAACGTGTCGGTGGGATTTAAAAAGTAAGCACTTTTGAATATATTCTTTAGAACTCACTCTCTATCACATACTGAATTTTTTATGCAGCGGGATTTGTAAGTGCCCACCAAAGAAAGAATTACTACTGTTAGGTGGATCGTGTCCAATGCAGGGACAAGTTTACACACACACCTCAACTCACCAATACCAGCACTCAGGACCACAATCAGGGATTGGAGGCAGTAGACCAATGGCAGCAAAAGTGAGGTGGATGGTGTCCAATGCAGTGACAAGTTTACACACACACCTCAACTCACCAATACCAGCACTCAGGACCACAATCAGGGATTGGAGGCAGTAGACCAATGGCAGCAAAAGTGAGGTGGATGGTGACCAACGCAGGACCACGTTTATGCACACACCCCATTCACCCGTGCGAACAATCAGGGCTGCAATCAGGGAGCACCTCAAAGACAGAAAGAGTAGAGTGAGGCATAGTGTGGCATAAGGCAGGGCCAGAAATACGTACACGCCCCATTCATCCAGACCAGCCCCCAGGGACACATTCAGAGATTTGGGGGACTGCTTCAATGGCAGCAAAATTGCAGTGAGGTGGTGGGTGTCCAATGCACGTCCAGGTTTACACACAAACCTCACTCACCCATATCACTTGTCAGGGTGAAAATTAGGGATTTGGGGAAGTAACCCATTGGCAGTAAATGTATGCAAAAGTGCAATGATAGATTAAAATATTTTTGGAAAACAAATGAAGGAACAGTGGGAATAGTGTGTACAATAAATATCCAAAAACTCTAACTCTTGCACTTAATCAGATACACAATCAGGGAAGGAATAGTACTGTCAGTCATTGGTTATCCAAAAAAGAACCAAAAATACAAATTGCACCACCAAGTCAAGTACACACTCAGGAGTAATCAGAGAAAATTGAAGACTGTGATGGCAAGTAAGCGTTGGTGAGACAGTGGGTATTCAACGCAATTCCACAATCAGAGCAAAATAATAACATTGAGTTAACATATTGTTTCTTTTTCCAACTAGCAGTTACAACTACATTTTGGTTGATCTTTACTGAAAGAAAAAAAGGTAAATTTATTTACAATCAGGTAAAAAAAAATTACTGATTTGGAAAAGAATGTTATCATAAGTGAAAACATTGCATGTAAATACTTTTTGAAGCCAACTATCTTTAAGAAAAGCTTGAAAAATAAAAAAAGAACACAGTTAAAAAATGAGTCAAGGCCATGGCTCAACTTTGTTAAACCACTGAAATTTGCCACATCTGGCTTGCGGTACCAATCATAACTGTCACCACCCCTTTTCGTTGTTAATATCATCAAACAACATTATTGACATCATAAGTGACAACATCAATTACATCACTTATCACCATCACCTGACCACTTGAACCATATTAGAGCTACCCCCTTCAGCTACCAATTGCATCACAAATGACATAATTGATTAAATCAGGAGTGTCTTAATTGATGACATCAGTCATGACTTCATCAGTGGCATTACTAGTAACATCACAATGCCAGACCCACATCGACTGGCCCTGCAGCCAACTGCACACCACTCATGGCCTTTCTGTTGCAAACTCATAAGGTTGGGCCCAGGTCTTAGTCTCAGGCTAGGCCCTGCGGGCAACTTCCACTTCACATGGCCAAATCTTTGCTTATCTCGGGAGTTGGGTGAATATGATAGAAATAAACAAAAAATCGCAAAAGAAAATTGAAGGTTAAAGTGATATTATAGTATAGTTAGGTATGATAATAAGATCTTACCTCACATAAAAAAACACCTCAGAAATTCACTAGAAACCAAACATTTAAGAAACTTTATAGCTAGGTGCAGAAATAAGTTAAAAACTAACATCTGAAAAACAAAAAACACTAAAACGTGCCAGGTTGTGTTTACTGAGCTAACTGTAACTTGTACCCGTGCCATGCACTGCTTATGCCCTTACATATGTCATCACTTATGACATGTTAAATGATATATTTAATGACATCACTAATGATATCACGGATGACCTCATTGATGACATCACTGATTGCACCATAGTCATATGAACCATAGACTTACTCATTGTACATGTGTGGGTCCATAACACTGAGTAGAGTAAGTCCTGGAGGCAAGCATGATTGCTCATGTTTAATGTTTTGTGAACCACTGTTTAGAAATCACTAAAGTTTAGGATGCAAGTATCACTCCCTGTTAAGTTAAAGGTTACATGCGCCTAATGCGGATTACAGAAGTACGTTTGAAATTAGGTCTTAGCTTAAAGCTGAAGCCTATTATAAAACACCTGTGAGAAATGTCAAACCTTCTGTTGAAAATAGCTCACCAGTAGATATCTGGGAATGTACCTATATTAAATAGATGTACTACAGTGCAATACATGTATATTTCCAGACCTATCCTGAAGATTTCGAGACATTGGAGATTGGTGAATCATATTGAATATATGGGGTGTCCCACTTAGAGGTGGTTTACTCAAATGGCCACAAATCCTATAGGTCGGTGTCACAATGACTGTATAATGTCGTCAGTGATGTCATCAATTATGTCATTTGAGATGTCATCAGTGATGCCACCAATGATGCCATTTAAAATGCCATGAGTGATGTAATATTTGAGTGTATATGTAGGGCATGGTGCAAGTGCACTGGTGAATTTCAGAGTTTTTTTCATACACTAGTTTTTTTCTTATTTCAACACCTAACTGTAACTTCATGATTTCTCTTCTCAATCCCACTGTAGTGGAATTGGGCTGTAGGTGCTTAACCAATTGTCATACCTACAGTGAACTAAAAAGTCTGAAATGTCTTCTTGCACCCCCAACATTTGCAGTTACTGCTAATGACTTCATGTACATACGTTTAATTGTTTAATAAATCACATTCAGCATATGTACTATTTGCTCCGTTTTCCTGAGCAATTCATTGTGACAGATTTTCCAAATTCTGATTTTTATCTCTTCCATCTATCTAATATGTTTATTATTCCTAGTGTTAGGACCTCATTCCATCATCCTCTTTACTCCAGGTGACAATCGGCATACAAAGCAAATGCTGGTATCATAGGGCACTGTATTTTGGGATGCACACTTGGCATGTCGAGTTTCTGGCATAGGATTAGGGGCTAATATGCTAATTACTCTTAATTTACCCATCTGGAGGGTCATTTACTTGGATTTACAAAAAATCACCTGCATGATTTGTGCCACGTTTTCTCTGGCAAAACCTGCGTAAGCAGAAATCTTTGGGGTGTTAAAATGAATGTTCACATTAGGACTCGTTGCTGCTGGATTTATGCTATAAACATGCTTGGCTAGTGACATTGTGCACACCAGTTTAAGAAGTAAAAATTTGGGCACAGAAATAATTAGGTTGCACAGTGACATAAGCACCTTAATGTTTAGAATAGACAGGAATAGGGTGGTCATTACGATGTTGGCGGTAATGACCGCACTGCCAGCGGTGGCAGTAATTACCGCCGACGGCATGGCGGTTCAGAGCGCCATGTAAAGAAAACAGCAGTGAACTGGCTGGAAAGCAGCCAGTTCTCTACTACCCACCAGGCCAAAATCGACCGCCAGGCCAATGGTAGCCACTTTCACCCCGGCCATGGAGGCCAGACTGCTGGTGGGATAATGATCCCATTTCCACCAGGGATTTCCTGGCGGGATAATCTGCCAGGTAATCCCTGACAAAAGCATACAGGGCATACAGGTGCCACCTGCCCTGTAGACCCTCTCCCTGGACATAACAGGCACACCCACTATACCATTGTGTATGGATTGCATCTCCTCACCCTCATCATCCTCCTCCTCCTCCTCTGTGTGCCCCTCAGCTTCCTTGGCAGTCACCCAAGCCCTCAGTGCCTTCTGCAGCTCCTCCTTCCTGGTGGAGCCCTTAATAGGACAGGCAAGATTTTTGCAGAACTGCCTCAACTGAGCAACTGTATAGCTCTCCAGTTTCCCTAAGTCAAAAGCAACTCCAGCTGATGCATCTCCAGATTCAGACATGATGAAGAATCAACAAAAGTACAAAGTCCCAAGGCAGAAAAGAGTTCCCAATGAAGTTTAAAAGTCAATAAAAGATCAGCAAAAATATGTAGGTAGGAAAAAATTCAAAAAGAGAAAAAGCAGAAACAAGCTGTATGTGGTCATGTTATTGTCTGCACTTAAAACAGTAGTGTACATTTAATCACTGTATATCAAGTACAAATACAAGTTCAAATCCCATCGCTGCTACCAATGTTAGAAATGGGGTCGTTGGTTGCCAGTCAGGTTACCCCCTGTCCAAGCAAGGACCCTGACTCTAGTCAGGGTATAGGAGAATCACCCTTAGTTAACCCCCACTCACCCCCTTGGTAGCTTGGCATGAGCAGGCAGACTTAATTTCAGTAGCGATGTGTAAAGTATTTGTACCAACACACACAGTAATGCAGTGAAAACACTACAAAATGGATACCACACCAGTTTAGAAAATTAAGTAATATTTATTTAAATCAAACAAGACCAAAACGACAAAAATCCAACATACACAAGTCAAGATCTGAATTTTAAAAAGAATAAGAGTCTTAATCCTTGGAAAACAGTGAGAATGCTGTTGTTACACAAAGTACCTGGTTAGCTTAAAAAAATAAAGCAGCATAGGCGAGCGTGCATCGGAAAAGGGTATTGATGCGTCGATTCCTTACTCACAAGTGAGACCGTGAGTTGTTTCCTTCTCTGGTTGGGTTGGTGATGCATCATTTTTCTCCCTCGCAAGAGAGTGATGCATCAATTTCCAGAAGGGGCACCTTGGATCAGCGCAGAGTCGGTTGTTTTGGACGCCCAGGATCGATGCGTGGAAAATCCGGTCACACGGTGTTAGAAAACCGTGCTGTGTGGGGTTTGTGTCATTATCAGCCTCCGTAAGGGGGTGTTGTGAGTCGTTTCTCCAGCCACGTTGCATCAATCTCCCATCCACGATGCAGGTAGAGCACTGATTTCAGCTGTGTGCACATCGTATATCAGGCACGTTGCGGAAGGTGCATCATAAATTTCCCCGCACGATGTTCCCTGCATGGATTTTCTGTTCTTGGCTGCCAGCTTCACATCTCAAGGGCCTAGGGACTGGATAGTGCACCACTTGGCAGGGCAGGAGTCTCAGCTTAGAGTCCAGGTGCTGGCAGGGGAAGCCTTTGATGGCCCTGAGACTTCAACAAAAGAAGACAAGCCCAGTTTAAGCCCTTGGAGATTCTTCTCAAGTAGGAATGCACAACAAAGTCCAGTCTTTGTCCCCTTTCACAGGCAGAAACAGCAATTGCAGGATAGCCTAACAAAGCACAGTGACAGGCAGGGGCAGCACTTCTCCTCAGCTCTTCGCCTTGGCAGAGGTTCCTCTTGATTCCTGAAGTGATCTAATTTTCAGGGGTTTTGGGTCCACTGCTTACACTGCTTTCTGCCTCTGAAGTAGGCAAACTTCAAAGGAAAGTCTCTCTTGTTTGTAAGATCCTGCCTTGCCCAGGCCAGGCCCCAGACACACACCAGGGAGTTGGAGGCTACGTTGTGTGAGGGTAGGCACAGCCCTTTCAGGTGTGAGTGACCACTCCTCCCCTCTCTCCCAGCACAGATGGCTCATCAGGATCTGCAGGCTACACCACAGCTCCCTTTGTGTCACTGTCTAGAGAAGAGGTGCAAACAGCCCAACTGTCAAACTGACCCAGACAGAGAATCCACAAACAGGCAGAGTCACAAAATGATTTGAGCAAGAAAATGCCTACTTTCTAAAAGTGGCATTTTCAAACACACAATCTAAAAACAAACCTTAGCAAAAGATGTATTTTTAAATTGTGAGCACAGGGACCCTAACCTTAATATTTCTATCTGCTCCCAAAGGGAATGTTTTTAAAGGTAGCCCCCATGTTAACCTATGAGAGAGATTTTCAACACTATGACAATCAGCCACCTCAGTGTGCTGAGATGACAGCTTAAAAACGAAAGCAGTTAATGTCATTAGGCGCTGACTGTTCTCACTTTGATTTGAGCGAGGGGAAACTAACTCAGCCCCTGAGCACCAATCAATGTGGGAATGGAACCATTCAAAAGAGGACAGTCTCTCCTTAATACCAGTACCTCTCCCTAGTGGCTATCCACAAGCAGGGATTCACATGCTAACCATGGGAGATAGAGCTTTGGGGGAATGGCAACCCATGGGAATGGGTGAGTGCTTCCCTGAAAAAAATGAAAAATTAAAAAACAGCCTTTCTGCCCCCTTAGGTGTGTTTAATGAGGGATTATCTTGAGAGTGCCACATCAAGAAGGCAGAAGGCTCACTAGATACCAGAAACAAATATTTGGTTTACAAATAAGGAGTGATAAGGCCAACCCTGACTTCAGGCCAAGCCTCCACACAATAGTCACCCAATGCGATTGGGGGTGCGATTAAGGGTAGTAACACATTTTTCATCCCGGGGGGCCGAAAGAAAGTTTACTAGGAACCTGGGATGCTGTTTGCGAAGGAGTACTCCCTCACTGGCACAAGTAGGTGCTCTCCCCAAAAGCATTAAAAACACTCTTTCTGCCACCCCCAAGGTGTGAGCTGAAGAGTTGGAGAGTGTACTGCCAATCTACCTACCCCCAAGAAGGACAAAAATGTCATTGGGCACCACAGGAATTTATTTTTTCTAAAAAAGAAGGGGTGGAAGTGGCACGCCTTGGGCATGACCCCACCTCAATACTGCTCAAACAGTCTTTCTGACACAATCCGCCCACTTAAAGGGAGGAAAAGGCCACCAAGCATCAGATATTTTGTTGGGATCATAGGCAAGTGCTCCCCCTTAAAACAATTAATACTACTCCAATCAATCAAGTGGGATAGTGTGGCTTGTCACCAGTGAGGGTATCCAGGTGCTTGCTGTGGATCTCATTCAAAAAGCCAGACCTTTAACCCCTTTCTGAAGTCTGTCAGCGTGGGCGAGGTGTGGAGGTGGAGGGAGAGGGTGTTCCGGGCTTTGGCAGACAGAGGGGAGAAGGAACATCCTCCGCTGTGGCAATGGCGTGTGCAGGGGATCTGGGAGAGGGCAAGGTGTGTGGAGCGGAGGTTCCTGGAAGGGTCGTGGAAATGTAACCATTGATTTAGGTAGGCAGGTCCTTGGTCATGGAGGGCTTTGTAGGCATAGGTCAGGAGCTTGAAAAGGCATCTCTTCTGGACTGTGAGCCAGTGGGGGTTTTCAGGAGCTGGGTGATGTGAGCTCTTTTGGGTAGGTTGAGGATCAGTCTGGCGGCTGAATTCTGGATCGACTGGAGTCTTTGCATGAGTTTGGTGGAGGTATCTGCATAAAGTGCGTTGCCGTAATTCAGATGGCTAGTGATGAGGGCATGCGTCACTGTGGGGAGAGTGTATAAGCAGGCTGAGGGTATGGCGTTGACCTGTTGTTTCATGGAGAGCTTACTGTCTAGGGTGATTGCGAGGTTGTGGGTGTGGTCTTTCGGTGTGGGGGTGGGTCCGAGTTCTGACAGAATTTTTCTAGAGGGCGGTGCGTTTGTCAATGATGAGGACTTTTGTCTTGTCAGCGTCCACTTTTAGGCAGTTGTCCCTCAACCATGCTGACATGTCCATCATGCAGATGTGGAAGTTGACCCTTGCTGCAGAGGTGTCAGCAGAGAGCGATAGGACTAGCTGGGTGTTGTCAGCATAGGAAATGTTAATGTTGTGTGCTCTGATGATGCCTGCAAGTGGAGTCATATAGATGTTTAAGAGTGAAGGGCTGATGGATGAGCCCTGGGTGATGCCCAGATGATGTGCTTGGCTTGCGATGTAAAGGGGCGGGGACAGACTTTCTGGGTGCATCCTGTGAGGAAGGATGCCATCTATCTGAGTGCTTTCTTTGTTAATCTGATATAGTCTAAGCAGTTGATGAGGGTGTGGTGTGAGACTGTGTCAAAGGCGGCAGAGAGGTCGAGCAGGATCAGTGTGGCTGATTCTCCTCTGTCCAGTAGGGTGCAGATATCGTCGGATGCAGCAGTCACAGCTGTCTCTGTGCTGTGATTTGCCCTGAATCCTGATTGAGAGGGCTCCAGCACGTTGTTGCATTCCAGGTGATCGATGAGTTGTAGGACGATGGTCTTTTCCAGAACCTTGGCAGGGAAAGGGAGCAGAGAGATAAGAACAGTAGTTCTGGAGTTCACTGGTGTCTGCTGAGGGGGTCTGACTTCTGCATGTTTCCTGGCATCAGGAAAGGTGGCAGTGGTTACAGAAGACTTGATGATGGCAGTGAATTGAGGGCTGATGTCGTCTTTTGCTAGGTTGAAGAATCAGTGTGGGCAGTGGTCAGTGGGTGCTCCCGAGTGGATGGAGTTCAAGAGGGTGGTTGTGTCTTGTGCGTTGTGCTGTTTCCATGTGTTGATCATGAGGTTGGCGGTGGTGGTTGGTCGGTGGCTGCAGGAGTTGAGGGTTGAGCATCAAAGTTCTTGTAGGTGGTAGCTATCTTGTTGTGGAAGTGATTGGAAAGGGAATCACAGAGTTGTGGCGAGGGGGAAATTGAGTTTTCTGTGGCTGCTGGGCAGGTGAACTCTCTGACGATTGTGAAGAGTTCCTTGGATTGGTTGGAGCCATTGTCGATGTGATGGGTCAGGGCCACTCTCTTTGCTGCTTTGATCTGTCAATGGTATTTGTTGAGGGCTGATTTGAGGGTGGCTCTGCAGGTGTGGTTCTTGCTGGTGCGCCGTCTTCTCTCGAACTGTTTCCACTTGCGTTTGGATGTGCTAAATTGCGAGGTGTACCAGCTGGTTTGGTTGGCGGGTCTGTGTGTTCTGGCCAATTTGGTAGGGGTGACTTGGTTGGTAGCGCAGGTGAGACAATTGTTGAAGTATTTGACTGCAAGGTCCAGGTTGGAGGTTTCTATGGGCTGTGTGCTATTGAGGGCGGGTGTCCAATGTTGGTGCAAGACCTTGGACCAGCTACTTCAGGTGGTGCTGAGTTTGTTGGGTGTGGTGCGGACGTGACTGGTGATGGTGAAGTGTACGATGGAGTGGTCCGACCAGGTGAGCTCCAAGATGTGCTGATTCAGGGAGCAGAAAGCCACTGGACACCAGGAAAAATTATTTTATAAGTAAAAGAAGTAGTGGTCACAGCTCCCCCTGGTATTGGGCCATGCCTCTACCCACTAACAGCTGTTGTAGTCTTTCTAGCCCTAGGGCATAGAGTCAGGACTATTCCTATAATGTAACCCCCTGGGAGGCATCTGGGAATTTATTTGAGAGGTAGCAGTAGGCATGGAAAAGTTCTCCCTCTCATAAACAATATTAAAAACAATCTTATAAGCAGCCCCCTCTTGGGGGCAGAAATCCCACTGGATACCAGGGATATCTTTTTTTAAAACAAACAAAAGAGTGAGGCAGCCCCACCTGCCATTGAACCTGATCCCCAATGCTAACGGATACAACAGTCTTTCTGCCTCACCTGGGAGCAGATTGGGGGTTCTTCATGGAGGTATTTTGGGGATTAACTACATAGAAGCCTTCTATGAGTGGTGTAATTTGTTTTTTTTAAAGAAGTGGTGGGTTGACCAACCCAGACATTGGGCCTGGCTTCCACTCCATCAGGTACAACAGACTGTGCCAGCTCTAAAAGCAGATTAGGGGTTTTATCCCAATCTGTTACTCTGCCCCTCAGGGGCATAAAGCCCATTTGACCCAGGGATAGTTTTTAAAGAATGAGGAGGAGACCCCATGGGTCCTAGAACATGCCCAACTGTCTGTCAAGCTAGAGGTAAACTATATTATTTTGGGTATGATTTTGCCACATAGGCTGGCAGAAACAGAGTAAATCCCAAGACCGTATTTTTTTAAGGTGCCCCCCTGAATCACATGATCATATGGGTAATCCCAATTCAGAGTTGCACACATAGCCATTATTATAAATTCAGTATCTTGGGCACATTTCAAAACTGCATAAGTTTGCTTTATATACCCATTTTTCATTCATTAGATTTTATCGCATCAATTGTTTGGCTGGTACACAATGAAATATCATTCTAAGCTGCAGCTTAGTTGTTGCCTCTAGGTCTTACATGGTTTTGGACCACCAACAAACACTAATGGCCCGGATTTAAGAGGGCCTAGCGCCTTCTTGCACCACATTAGTATCATGTTTTTTTCGCTAAAGTGGCCTAATGAGGCCAAAATCATCACACAAGATTTACAAAGTGGCGCAATGCATGCATTGTGCTACTTTGTAACCCCAGAAAAAGTGGCGCTGGCCTGGCCCAGCATTGCCTGACAGATGCAACAGTATGTTACATTTGTAAATCTACCATGTGAGAAAAAAAACTGATGAAAACGTCATCTATTGCGATTTTTAGTTACTTTTTTACATTATTTTTATTTCTGTTATTATATTTTTGGAAACCATGAGCGATCAACAAAAGTGACCTTTTACTGAATTCCAAATGCTGTCTACCTTTCAGAAATGTATAGCTTTCTGTGTTCTCAAGTTGGTTTTATACCTATTTCCACCGCAAACTGCAACGATGCAGAAACCACAAAAAATAGAAAAAAATAACCTGCTACCTAAAAAATGAAAAAAAGGTTTTTTACAACTCTATTCCTGAAAGCAGAGAAGTGATTTTAACACAGCAAATACTGTAGTGATGCCTTTGTTAGAAAAAATTTTCTTCCTTGCACAGCACAATTTCCCATTTTTTCCAGAAATCAAATTATGTCTATATTTTCGTTATTTGTGCAGGGTACCCTTAGAATCCCCAACGCATGGGAAACAAAGGACAGGAATTTTACCTGGATATCTTTGTTTGGGGAAATGATATGAAGGCTTGAGCAAAAAGTGCCCTAAAAATCAAAAAAGAGGAGTGGAACAGCTTCAGCAATAAAGGTGTTAAAGTGAAACCAATTCGCTATGCCAATGCTTGTTGTCTTTTAGGAAGGACCTTTTCTCTTCTGCTGCTGTTTTCAGTGCACATCTCAGTCGCGACACACAGACTAACAGCAAAAAGAGATTGCTGCTCTGGCAGAGTCAATGGGACACAGGCAGCCTAAACAGTATTATACGACATGATGGCAGGATCCAGCCGGCTGCAGCTCATTTCATGCACAGGGTTCAAAGGTCAATCAAAGCGGGTGAATCATGGAGGTCACAGCCCTTCAGGTCGGAGGAAATGCCATTATCAAAGTAATCTTTGCGCTGTAATGCATTGCTGGATGCCCGTGACCGGCAGTTAATAACATCAAATTGTTTGCCATTTACTACATGCTGAAGCCTTGCCTTACCCTTTGCGGGCGCGGTTGTTGCTGCTGAAATTCAATGGGATTTCTGACACCACAGAGGTGTGTAGTGACATATTTAGCAGCGCAGCCTATTCAGTGCATGAAAACTCATGTCAAGGGGTCGTTTTCATTACCGTAGCATCTAATAGCGGCGCATGACACGGACAGGGAGCTGGTTTATGGAGCGATCTCCGGCCTTGTTGTAGCAGGTTTCGTCCTGTCTAAGCTGCAGCGCGAGGCCTGTTTTACTAACAAGGCAGAGTCGGTAACAACGCGAAAGGAATTCTGGGAGAAGCTCTCACAAGCCACCTCTTCTGCCGATAGGTTCGGATCATTGGCACTGAATCTGGGGCCAGATGTAGCAAAGATTTTTACCCATTCTGTGTCTATGGGAAAAAGTGTTTGTACATATGGCCCCTGGTGTGTTCTTCCTTGACACTCACATGAAGGTCAATTTACCAAAATGCTAGGGGTGAGCGGGAGTCTCATCACCTGACCTTTGACCTTTGTTAGCACGTCTGACCTTAATAAGTAACCTTACAAGGGGACATGAATAGTTCGATGAACCCTTTGACTCGCAATTAAGTAGTTCCCACTATAAATCCAGTACAGGCAGATCAATAATCAATCAGTAATCTCAATAATCAATGATAATAGCATTAATAGTCAAAAGCAGCCGTGAATAACCACACCTTCAGTAAAAGTTAGAATATTTATTTCCCTATACTAGCAAGGCAAAAATCATGTGAGATAATCTCAGAATCAAATGATACACATACAGAAACATCACTGGCTGTCCAAACCTGCGCAAGAAACACAATCTAATCAAAGCTTGAATTACTACACATTCTAAAGTTACCATGCAAATCAATAACAAGAATAATTGTGTAAACCATATGACATACATTTAGATTCAGCAAAGAAATCCATGAACGTTATTCCCTAAAGCAAATTCTCATTAGTGAGGATCCTCATCTAACATCAGATTAGCATCAGCATGTTACCCTTCATGCAAAACAATGTAGTAACACAAATTTGGAAAACACCTAAATATAACTTTATCAAAACAGTGCAGTTGGTACCTAGAAAGGAAAGGCGAATACTCATAACAAACACATGGGTACAAGAATACCTCTCCTCAATTGGATCTGCAAGCTAAGATAGTATTCGTCATCAGGACATCAGTTCGGTGAGCAAGACATCAGGTTTCAGCATCACAGTTCGGAAAGAGCAGTCTTTAAGCATTAAAGTTAAGCATGTGTCTTGTCAAGATGCTCAAGAAAGTAATAGCTGTGGCAAAAGGCAAAAGCGCAATGAAAACTTCTCCTCAGTGCAGTCTTATTGAGTTAAATTTCCTGAAACTACTTCCCAAGTCCCTATTGGTGAAGGGATCGCATATTCATCGTTTGTCCAATAAAACAAAAACTTAAAATCTATAATTTCTGATAGGCTTCTCCTGTAATGTCCTCATCGTCTGGCTTGTCAGGTAATAATATTGTTGCAGTCATTGTCTCCCATTGTTCTTCTCCTGAGAAAGTCAGTCTTACACACATTACACTTATAATGTTAAATTTAGCAAGAACAGCATCTTCTAGCAAGCGGTTCTCATGAGAAAAACTTTTAGCCACAAGCAAATTTGGACAGTACAGTGGAAAATCACAGTTTAATTCTCTAAGACAGCCATTTTATTAAACGTGAAAGAAATGCAGCTTGACATGAGGCCATGCAACTAGGCCAAGACCTACGCTAAGTAAAGGCTTACAATTAATAAAGCAATACATAATAATGCTAAACCCTTAATACGAAATATTACTACATTAATCAAACATAATAAGCTTCATGTTTCAAATTAATAAGCCATTAAGAAGTATACTTCATGAACATTGGCGGCCACTCATTGTGATCACATTTTCAAATGCGTGCATTATTTTTCTAGGTTATACATTTTCTACGCAAATCCATTACTCAGATAACATGAATACTCTATTAATATTTTTATTAAAACTCCTGCGCTAGCAATCCCTGCTATGATGACTAAATGTGTCATCACACTAAACTGTCACTCCCAAATTTTTGCATCAGCTAAAATTCTGTCATTTCAATCAACTTTTCCATTTTCTTTTCTTCTATCTTCTGGTCTTTCTTTGACTTCTTTAATTTAATCCTTTTACACAATTTACATATTCCCCATATTCCAATTAAGCAAACCACGACAATTAATATCCCCTGTGTAATTTTCAATAAGATTCCTTTCCCAATTTTTCTGAGTCAATTTCCTCTAAAGCAAATCCCTTGCCAACGCTGTCACAAACACCTGGTTCTTTCAATTCTTTCAAATCAGCACTTTCATTAGTGAGATTAGTAAGTAAGCCTCTAATTTATTTACTATTATCAGGAATGAACAACCAACAAGGCCTAGAATTAATCATCCTACAAACTCTGCCATCCGCCGCTAAAAGAATTTCTAAAGTAAGGTGATTTTGATAAGTCATAGCTCTTTCGGCAGCTAAGTTAGTATCTATCAGGAGTATGGCTCCTGAAAAATTTGTCAGCATGTTATCCACAATAGTAGACAACTTTTGAATGTTTATTGAATTCAGAAAAACTCCTACTGAAGGAATCATTGCTCCAAATTCATCTCCCACTATACCAGAAGGAGCGTTCCTCCTCTGTCTCATATGATGTAATTCAGTCACTTTTGGAAATTTCTTTAAGTCATCCATATGAAAAATCTTTGGGAAAACTATTCCCAAATAACATGTCCCATACCATCCTCTCGGAAGACGGTAATAAGCATTTGGACCACAGATGTAATATATCCCAGGAATAGCTGGGTCCTGTCTAGTCAACATAAATGTCTATTTATTCTGAAGCAAAAACACATGTCTAAATTCACTCATTCCCACAAAGTATCAGCGTGTGATTTAGGCCTATATTTACAAAGTTTCCCTACATGTTGTGCATCTAGAGTCAATTTCCCCTGTGTTTTAATTGCACTATAAGCATAATCATTCTTGTAAGTTCTTTTCTCAAAACCTTTTTCTAACTTCTCCTTTAATGCCTTTCTCCTGTCGTATGTGTTATGTAAGCAGCTCTTTTCCAAAGGTGTTAGCAAGCATGTCAGGTTATTCCTGTCAGCGTAAGCTGTGCCAACTGTCAATGTAGGTTCAAAGAAACCCCTAACTAATACTATATCATTATCCTTAGCTATTCTAATGAAATACCTAATTATAGGGACAAACGAAAACACCATATCATAATTGGAATAGAAATACTGAATGTACCCCTGGTTATAGAATCTTGTTAGTAGCAGACTACAACTTATTCCCTATGTTGGAGGCAGTCTATGGTAAATATCTCCTTCTTCGACTGATGAAGGAATCTGTGTACACCCATAATAATTCTTCACATCCAACATCTCAACATACTCACCCAAGAAGTGATAGAAGACATTAGAAGAAAGTTCCCTATTTGCATAGTTCCCTCATGCAGATACTTCTCATCTAACCTAAACTTCTCTACTGCTGTTAGTGCAGTAGTTGTCTCGAAAGCAGAAGTATAGTTGGCTTTGCTCACATCAAGAACAGACACTCCTACAATCAATACCACAAACAATATCCCACATACAATCACCAAACCAATATTCATATATTTACAGCGCCTATCCTTCCTACCTTGCTGGCTAATGTCGCTCATGATCTGTAAAGAATCAGAAAGCAGAAGACATTTTTTTTAGAAAAACTGCAGCAAAAATCAAAAACAAAATCTTCTTTCAGCAGTTGTTTACAGCTCTCAGTCTTTCTTCCAGGATCCATGTTTGTCAAAAATCAGTAAGCAGCTTGTCAGAATCAGGTTTCAAAGGTCAAATCAGGTTATCAAAGTCTTTTCCGGTTGCTCTCAACAGTCTCTTTCTCAAAAATGTTCCTCAACTTGTTTCAACAGTTCAGTTCATCAGCTTCCTTCAAGTGACAAAATTTTGACCCGGATTGTCTCTATCAAAACAAAAAGACAAAACTTGTTGCTGCCATTCACTTGTAGTTGTGTACGCCTAATCAGGGCCTGCGTATCTTCGACTTGCTACTCTCTTTCTCTTCAACTTTCAATCACCATTCAATTCTCCTTCACTCAGATCTTCTCTCCTTGTTGTATCCACTTCTTCTTCAATTGTTGTTCCAACAACCACTTACTTTCTCTTTTCTTGTGACTCTGGCCACTTATCTCCTTTCAGTGGACCCCTAGTCAATGTTCTTTTCAGAGACAAACTTGTAACTTTTCCTTGCTTTATGGTGTTTTCTCTTGACGGACCTGCAACTGGTTCAGGAGGATCAGATCACAGTGACTTCGACCCACCTCAACTCCTTCCCCCTCGGGGTCTGGCAATTGCTCTGTTTGTCCCTCAAAATCATCTGCTTCTGGGAAAGCCCTCCTCTGACTAGGCTCTCCTGATGCCTCAATTGAGATAGGCTCTCCGTCACCCTCCTGGAGGTCTTCTCCTTCGTCTCTCACAGGAGTGGCTGAACCGTCCTCAACGGGCTCAGATCCAGTCTCAGTTCCCCTTTGTTCTCCTTCCAGTCCTATAGTTGTTGGTACTCCAACCAACTCCCGTTCATTGTCCAGAGGACATGCCACTTTCTTCGTGTGGCTGCCATGAATCCAGTTTGGAACTCCAGCGCACTTCACGGCTGTGGTAGTTGTCAGAACTACCTGGAAATGTCCTTTCCAACAAGGCTCAAGACACGTTTTCCTCACTTGTTTCTGAACCATAACCCAGTCACCGGACCTCAGATTGTGCCCTGGGTCATGAATCAGTGGCAGAGCGAACCACATCAGCCAGACCTTTGCAGTAGTCCATCACCATATCATCTGTAATGTTGACAAGTGCATTTGCAAGCACCACTGGCAACCTCATGGCTCGGCCCATAAGGATCTCATGCGGCGACAATCCTCTCTTCCTGTCGGGTGTGTTTCTCATTGTCATCAGAACTAAAGGCAGTGCGTCTGGACATTTCAGATTCGTGGGCGCATACATCTTTGCAACTCTTGACTTCAAACTACCATTAATTTGCACCACTGGCCCTGATGCTTCAGGGCGGTAACTACAATGCAACTTCTGCTCAATGTTACATGATGCACACAGTAATTTAATTACTTCATTGTTGAAGTGACTTTCCCTATCTGATTCTAAAGAGATTGGAAACCTGAAATGTTGTATCAGTTCCCTAAGCAGTAGTTTTGTTACTGTGAGACTGTCAGTTGTTCGTGTAGGGTAAGCTTCAATCCAGTGACTTAAGATGCACACAATCACAAACACATATCTCAGACCTCCACACACAGCATCTTAATAAAATCCAGCTGCATTCTGCTGAATGGACCTCCTGCTTTTCCAATGTGGCTCAAATTAACCACTGTCTGTTTCCCCATGTACATTTGCGGACAAATGATGCAACAATGGAAAACTGCTTCAGCAACCTGTCTAACCTTGGGTTGAACCAACAACCAGCTCATGGCATCCCTCCCAACATGTGTTTGACCATGATAATACCTAGCCATTTGAGACAACAGACTGTTAGACAAAACCAATTTACCCTCTCTTAAACCCACAATTCCTCTTGTCGTAGCACACATTCCATTTTACTCCATGAACATTTTTTCTCCCTGTCAACATTATTCTGCAACATTTTTAATTCCTCCAAGGTATCAATTACTTTCAATGCAAAACTTGGACATGTTTCACCTTCTTCAGGTAACAGTTTCCACTTATCATTGAACGATATACAGTTCAATGTGCAAAATCTTGCGACGTGATCTGCATATCCATTCCCAATGACACAAAGTCCTGTGACTTTAGATGTGCACTGCATTTCACCACGCCAATCTTTTCAGGCATTTGAGTAGCATGTAACAATTCTTTAGTCCTCTTACCATTTCTCACAGGTGAACCAGAAGAGGCCATGAAACCTCTCTGTGACCACAATTGGCCAAAATTATGGACTATTCCAAATCCATACTAGCTATCCATATAGATGGTAACTTTCAGCTGACCAGAAACATGACACACTCTAGTAAGGGCTACCGGTTCTGCTACTTGGGCAGAACACACTCCTCGAAGCCAAGAAGCTTCCAGTATTCCTGTAAATGTGCACACAGCATATCCTGCTCTCAGTGTCCCTATATTGTCTCTTAGTCAAGAACCATCAACAAAGATAATTTGGTCATTCTCTTCCAATTGGGTACCTCTAATGTCAGGTCTCGGTTTTGTGCACAAGCCACTTACTTCAAGACAATCATTCTCAATGTCTTCCAATTTCTCACTTTCAACATTCTCATTTGGAAGTAAGCTTGCCGGGTTCAGCACCGTACATCTTTTCAATGACACATTTGGTGACCCTAGAATGCTCGTTTTATATCTGGTCAATCTTGCACCAGTCAAATATTGGGTTTTCGTCTTTGTAAGTAGGATCTCAATAGAGTGAGGGACCATTATAATGAAGGAGTATCCCATCACAATGCCCTCACATTGTGGGAAGGCTTTGTCCAACCGCTGCAACTGCATGCAAACAACCTGGTAAGGCTTCTGCAACTGGGTCCGAAGTAGCTGAAAAATATGCTATTGGCCGGTTTACACCTCCATGGGCCTGTGTCAAGACAGACAAAGAACATGCATCAGGTTCATGACAAAACAATGTGAAAGGTTTTGTGTAGTCATGCATACCCAAAGCCAGAACCTTGCGCATACTCTCTCTCAATTCAGTGAACGCTTTAATTCCAGCCTGGCCCAACTCTATTGGATCAGTGACTTCTTTATGAGTCAGCTTCGACAATGCTCTTGATATGACTGAAAAATTGGAAATTCATTGGCGACAGTTGCTTACCATCCCCAGAAACATCCTGACATCTCTCTGTGTGGTCGGGGGCATTCCTCTGCATTATGGTTGTAACCATTTCTCTGGATATTTTTCTCGATTCTTTCGCAAACTGGTGACTCAAGGATGTAACTTCTTTCTGACAGTATTGCAATTTAAACTGAGACACTTTATGACCATTCTTTCCCAAATGGTTCAGTAAGGCAATCGTGTCATACTTGCCTTGTTTTGGACGCAATCCAAGTCATCAATATACTGTGCCAAGGTCGATTGCAAAGGCAATTCCACCGACTTCCAATTCTTTTTCAATATCTGATTGAATATGGAAGGTGACCCTGAAAACCCTTGAGGAACCCTGCACCATCAGTAGACTCGGTCCAAAAATTTGAAACAAAAGAGAAATTAACTGCCCTTATGAAGAGGCACAAGGCTCATGACAATTCAATGACAGTGAACCATTCAGCATCACATGGAATCTGAAACATTGTTACAGCTAGATTTGGCACCACAGGACAACATTTGACCACAATGTAATTTATTTTTCTCAAATCCTGGACAATTCGAACTTTCCCACAGGGTTTTTGCAAACCCATTATCGGTGAATTACATGGGCTGCTCAACACTTCCTCCAGAACCCCTTGTTTCACAAAGTCTGGAATTATTTGGGCGACCTTCATAAGGACATCTTGTGGCATGTGGCACTGGGGAATTTGAGGAAAAACTGCATTCGGCTTTACAGTAACTTTAACTGGCTCAACTCCCTTTATCAGACCCATATAATTTCCTGTCAGATCCCCCACCTTTTCCTTAACTGTTCCCTGTAAATCGGGATGAAGCTCCTTCACTATGAACATTGGGAAAAATTCAGTCAGAGGATATTCCTTATTTGTAGTCTCACACTCTATTTCTCGGGTTGGTCATCTTCATCATCGCTGTTCGTTTGAATCTCAATCCCATCATTTGAACAAGTAATCAAGCATTTTGTTTTTCACAACAAGTCTCTTCCCAGTAGGGATACTGGACTTGAATCACAGACAATGAATTTTTGCAATCCTTGAAAGTTGCCAATTTTAATCTGAACTGGGTCTATAATCGGGTTGGTCAAATAATGATTCGATACCCCTACAATCTGAACTGTCTTACCTGAAAGGGGCAAGTTTGGGACTTCAACTGATTTTACTGTAAAGCGTGTAGCTCCTGTGTCAACCAAGAATGAAGCTCTGTAACCCATGACTTTTCCCCTCCCATAGGGACCTCTCTGATCTACTTCTAAGGAGGTTGCAAGCACACATGGCTCCTCATCTGAACTTTTGCTCAACCAATCATCGTTTATTCCATTCTCACTGTGTAACAGGAGTTGGTGCACTCTGTTATTACTTTGGTTAAGCTTCTCACCTGTGACCTGTTGAGAAAGCATCATTTGCTACTGTTCCATTGGGGCTTGCGGTATTTGAAATTCCTGTCTAGGTACCATGGGAACCTGCTGCTGCAATGGGTGCAACTGTGTCGTTTGTACATGTGGCATTTGCACCTGCTGCATTGGCTGAAAATTCAGCATTTGATTCACATTATTTTGGAAATTTGGATTAGGACCTCTCATTCTCGCCCTCTCATATTCTGGATCGAATTGACATAATTACTTTGCTGAACAACACCTTCCTGCACCATCATCGGACACTCCTGTTTCCAATGTCCAACGGCTCTGCAAACGAGTAAAGGCAACAATTTCTTCATTCCCTGTACATCCTTCTCTCATCTGGGGCTGAAATACCATGTTTCCCTGCTGCTGCTGTGGTAGCTGCTGTAGGAAATGTCACTGCATGCCTGACTGTGCAGCTTTAATCTGCATCACCATCGCCTTTTCTTTCAGCTTTCTCTGCTTCAATTCAGTTTCATCGCTACAATACTTGGCATACTGCAACACCTCATCAATCGGCTTTGCTTGCCAGCAGATCAAATGACTCTTAATCATCTGGCTAATTTCAGGTCTCAGTCCTTCCACAAATCTGAACCCAAATTGAAGTATGTCCTTCGCTTCAATTGTCTCTGTACCACTGTAATGCTTGAATGCCTGTAACAATCTCTCATAATACGCATGTATCGACTCCTTTGCTTCCTGAGCTGTCCTGTCAATTCTCTCCCATTCAATGTTCTTGGGCAAAATTCTCATTTAAAAAATTCAATCACCTTATATTAATAATTTATTTTCTCGGGAGCCGGTGCACCTGTATTTTTATCTCTCTCTGGTTTTTTTGTTGGTCAATCTATACTCTTTTTACATTCTATGCACAGATCAACTGGGACCACTATCTCTAGTATTGTGTTCAAGTCCTCACATAGGCACTTCGCAAGTTTCACAAACCTGCCTGTCTGCTGATACCACTCTACTGGCTTCTCTCTCAACTTTGGATAATCATTTGTAAATGAGGGAATGTCACTTCTGCTCCAAGGGACATGAACAAATTTCCCTCCTGGAATCTCTCTCATTGGTAACATTTTCACTGGATCTTGGTCTTGCTGCACATTTGCAGTCAACTCCACAGAATCCCTTTTCCTTTTATCTCTTTTCTTTACCCATCTGCCTTCCCACTTGTCTAATGCTCCCCAAGTCTAGGCGCTTTGAAGTAATTTCTTAAGGCGGGCCTTCATTCTGGCAGATGTCATGTGTTCAAAATCTTTAGCCTCACAATCTAATGTGTAACTCCTCTTCAAATGCTTAGTTTTCTCTATTTCTATGCCATACTTCTCTGCCAGGTCGGGGATGCACATTACTCACTTCCCTTGTAATCTTCAGGCATAGGTATCTCAAATCTGCTTCTGTGTAGGATTCTAACTGTTCACAACCATAGTTCCCTCAATGAGCTCACTCTCTTCCATGCTAAGCCAAGTATAGTTCAAACACTCCTTTCCCTTAGGAGCACTCTGCGGGGTATTCAGCTTGTCTAACCATTCGGGCAACTGCTGAGTTGTTAAACCTTGTAACAAAATATTGCTCGCCTGCACTGGTGGCACCTGCTGTGCAACTGCATTCGGGGTCTTCGGTGTCAGCAATTTCAAACTCCGGCTAATGTTTGACCCTATTGTAGTATCTAGAAGTGCTCCAAATGGACTAAGGTCCAGCAGTGATCTCAATCCATCAAACTCTGTCCCAGAGGGAGGCTACTTGAGTATTTTCATTGCTGTCTGGCTACTAGCTCCCAAATCACTAATGCCTCGAACTGTGCTGGTCTGAGAAGGGATTTCGATTCATATAGCACCATCCTTAAATACTCTAAAACCCTCAAATTGAACGTTCCATTGGTAGGAAATGCTATGTTTCCATCCTTCTCTGTCACTTTGCACCATTGCTTTAGCCAAAGACATGGCGCGACACCCTTCTATTCCATTACAATGTAAGCTGGTGTGCCTTCTGGCGGTGTAGCTTCGCCTATAGTCATTGTAATGTATGTATCTCCCCTTAAAGCACTCTTTAAAGCTTTGAAAAATGTAATCTTTTCGACCTTTATGTTATTCAAAATCAAATCAGGAAGTGAATTTTAATACTAGAATTCTCTTCACCCTCTTTGCGCTTCACAGGCGACTGGCAATCCGTGCGCGACCCTTCTCACTAACCAACCTATCCCAGCACGGCTCCAATGATGTCACACTCACACGTACGGTGGCTGACAAAGTCTTGCGGCTTGTCCTCCCAAACTTCGATTCACACAAACTAATGCAAAAATTGTGAACACTAAACCCAATACCAAAACCCAAATCTGCTGGTTTACTACAGGAAAGGTAACCCAATTGCTTCAGAAACTTTTAGGCTCTTCCCACACTTACAGCTACTCCTTCTTTCTCAGTTTCCCTGATTCGCAAGCAAAATTCATCCCGCAAATTTTACTCTCAACTAATCAGTGGATTTGTCCTGGTGCACATAGGACTCGCCAGATCTCAGTCAAAAAATTATTTCTCTCACTTTGACTCACACTCTGACTTGTGGACCAGGCCCGATCAACCTACTAAACCAGACAAATTACAACATAAAACCAAGAGTCGTTTTCAATATGCTCTGGAGTTTTACACCACACAGGGTCTGTACATCAACAACCACGTGGCCAATTGTTGAGCACAAAGGGCCACACATGTGAAGTTCAACGACTTCCCTTCTCTCACACTGCGGAGTATGCACACTCCTTCCACAACTTCATTTGGAGTATGCAAACTCCTAAAACCCTCACAAATCTCACAATTCACCTGCGATTTGCATAAGCTGTGCAAGCGCAAAACCCTTCTGCAGTCACAATATCACTAGAATGCCAAGAACATCCTCAAACAACCATTGGCAGGATCCAAGATTCTGGGAAAGTCATTTCTGGACTTAGGGGAACATTTTCTCTCCAATTAACATAGTTGAAAAATAAATTCAAATCTCAGTAATTATGAACTCTTAAAAGACCAAATCATCAAGCTACTACCATCTCTGGGAACCCCTATGATGGGCTCTTAGACAGACAAACTATCAAGCTGTCAATATCTCTGTGAATACCTGTTATTCTGTACCGGACGTCTGTGATAGGCTCTTAAAGAGACTAACCATCCGTCTCTGATACCATCTCTGTTAGCGCGTCTGACCTTAATAAGTAAACTTACAAGGGGACGCGAATAGGTCGATGAGCCTTTTGACTCGCAATAAGGATGTTCTCACCATAGATCCAGTACAGGCAGATTAATAATCAATAATCAATCAATAACATCAATAAACAATGATAATCAATAGCATTATTAGTCAATAGGAGTCAGTAATTTTCACACACCATGACCTTTCCGTCATGAATAACCACACCTTTAGTAAAAGTGAGCATCCTTATCTAACATCAGATTAGCATCAGCATTTTGGGCTTCATGCAAAACAATTTAGTTAACACAAATTTGGAAAACATCTAACTATGGCTCTATCAAAACAATGTGGTTGGTACCTAGAAAGGAAAAGCAAATAGTCATAACAAACACATGGGTAAAAGAATACCGCTCCTCAATTGGATCGGCAAGCTAAGATAGTCTTCGTCATCAGGACATCAGTTCGGTCAGCTAGGCATCAAGATTCAGCTTCAAAGTTTCGGAAAGGGCAAAGTCTTTAAGTATTAAAGTTAAGCACGTCTCTTGCCAAGACACTCAAGAAAGTATTATCTGTGGCAAAAGGCAAAAGCCCAATGACGACTTCTGTTAAGTTAAATTTCCCAAAACGACTTCCCAAGTCCCTATTGGTCAAGGGATCGCATTTTCACACTTTGTCCAATAAAACTCAAACTTAAAATCTGTAATTTCTACTAGTACTCCGTTCACATGTCGCTGATTGGCTTCTCCTGTAATGTCCTCATCGTCCGGCTTGTCAGGTAACAATATTGTTGCAGGTTATACTCCAATCAGTGTCTCTATTGTTCTTCTCTTGAGAAAGTCAGTCTTACACACAATAGACTTATAATGTTACATTTAGCAAGAACAGCATCTTCTAGCAAGCGGTTCTCATGAGAAAGACTTTTAGCTACGAACACATTTGGACAGTAGAAAATCACAGTTTAATTCTCTAAGACAGCCACTTTCTTAAACGTGCAAGAAATGCAGCTTGACAGAGGCCGTGCAACTAGGCCAAGACCCCCGGTAAGTTAAGGCTTTCAATCAATAAAGCAATACATAATGCGTAACCCTTAATATATATCAGCCTGTTAGCCCCCACTGGTGTATAGTGCTTCGTCCCCTGTACATGGGTTGTAGATCCTTCACCCTTCCTGGCAGGGGTGGATGGGCTCTTCCCCTCTCTGCCTGGTGGTGCAGGATCCTTCCCCTTCTCCACAGTTGATGCAGGCCCCTTCCCCTTCTTTCCAGGTGGCACAGGCTCCTTACCCTTCTTCACAGGAGGTGCAGGCTCCTTCCCCTTCTTTACAGATGGTGAAGGCCCCTTCCCCTTCTTCCCTGGTGGTGCTGGCTCCTTTCCCTTTTGCTATGGAGGTGTAGTATCCTTACCACCACGAGTAGGTAGTGGTACCACTGTCCCCCGTGGACTGTTTGGCTGAGGTACTGGGCTGTGTTCTTGGTACCCTGCCCATACGGGCAGGAGGGGGCGTAGGGAAGAGATCAAATTGGGAAAGGAAAAGTTTTGGGGGATGGTGGGGCAGGAGAAGGGAGGAGTAATGGGAGTGGAGGATGAGGGAGTGGTTGTTGGGGGTGTATGTCTGCTGGACACAGGGGACGTGTGCATGGCTGTTCTGGAGGTGTCCGCCAGTGAGGCATATGTTCTTCTTGGTGTGGTAATATGGTTAATAGGTCAAAGTTATGGCAAATTTTGGAAGCCTTAGGCTGTGATCCGCCTCTATTGGAGCTTATTAAACGCCTACACACAGACCTAACAATTTCTGTTCAGGTCGGCTCACATGGGCAGAGAACCTCCCCCATCCCGTCAACTAGGGGCGTAAGGCAGGGATGTATCTTAGCCCCTTTTCTCTTTCTGATTTATATAAATGGGCTCTATGATTAACTTTTAAAACATGCAAAGGACATACCGAAGATGGGTCAGAGACACCTTCCAGTTTTATTATACGCTGACGATGCAGTTTTAATTGCCCGTACTGCAAACGGTTTACAGGGACTACTGGATGTATTTTATGATTTTATGCTAAATCTTGATCTGAAAGTAAATTACCCCAAGACTTTTGTTATGACTTGTGGCCCACGCAATACAAAGTCTAAACTATTTTCTATGGGAGGGCACACTCTTAATAAGGTCAAAGAATTTTGTTATCTAGGCATGTACATGAGTTCTTCTTTGTCCTGGAAGACACATATTAATTTTAAGCTCCAACAGTTGATAAGGAACAATGAAGCAATTTTTCGCTTTTCAAATAAACTAGGTCACAGACCCCCTGCTCAGTTGAAAACTCTTTATAATTCCAAATGCACTGCATCAGTCCTTTATGGGGCAGGCGTCTGGGGCTATAATAAAATACCGTCTCTTCAGAGTGTAGAAAATAAATTCCTGCGCAGATTATTGTTGGTTCCAAAATGCACCGCAAATATAATCTGCCATGAAGAACTGGGTCAGTGCTTTTTGGAGGACAGGGTCTTTATGGCTCCCCTACTGCTCTGGATCAGATGTTGGTCAAACCCTATGGCAAGTTTGGTCCAAGACTGTATCTCTGATTGTCTTCAATTTGAAAACTCAAATAGGATTCCCTGGCTTATGTTTCTGCAAAACTCCTTTGAGAACCTAGGGCTTAGATATATGTTTGATGATCCCCATTTGTTAACCACAAACTCTAGGTCTGTTTTGAAGTCTACTTATTCCAAGCACATATCAGAGCTGAGATTTTATAGTTCCCTGAAATTTAAATCTTTCAATTCTTATTCTCGGATTGTGACTGTTCCATGCCTTGAACCCTATTTGTCTTGGTTTTCAAGTTTTAGAATAATTTCCTTTTTAACACTTTTTAGACTTAATCTAATTCATTTTAAGGTAGCTTTCCCCGAACCATGTTTCTGGAAAAAGGATTTACCACTTTGTCCCTGTGACTCCAAATCAACCCAGAGCACTTTGCATTTTTTTCTTTTTTGCCCTTTATATGCTGCACCTAGAGGGGCCTTTATTTTACCCACGTTACGTCTTTTTAGACCTATTCATTATAAGGAAGCCCTGCTATACCTTCAGAGATTGCCTAATATCCAAATTTGTCACCATGTATTAGACTTTGTCACAGCTTCTTTACGTATTAGGAAAAGGCCTACTCCTTTTTAAATATTTTATGTACGTATAGTATATCTTTTTAACGCTAACATTTGTACTTTTCTGACTTTGTGATTTTTAATCATGTCTAGTATATTTATCTATGTATGTTATGGGGTTTTAGATTGGATGTTCATCTGGTGCTTCCAGTAATGGTTTTAAAGTTTTATTTTACTATTTATAGATTGGGAAATGTGTCTTGGTTTGTACTTTTATGGCAATTGCCGAATAAAGTTATTTGACTGACTGACACAGTTTAATTCTCTAAGACAGCCACTTTCTTAAACGTGCAAGAAATGCAGCTTGACAGAGGCCGTGCAACTAGGCCAAGACCCCCGGTAAGTTAAGGCTTTCAATCAATAAAGCAATACATAATGCGTAACCCTTAATATATATCAGCCTGTTAGCCCCCACTGGTGTAGAGTGCTTCGTCCCCTGTACATGGGTTGTAGATCCTTCACCCTTCCTGGCAGGGGTGGATGGGCTCTTCCCCTCTCTGCCTGGTGGTGCAGTATCCTTCCCCTTCTCCACAGTTGATGCAGGCCCCTTCCCCTTCTTTCCAGGTGGCACAGGCTCCTTTCCCTTCTTCACAGGTGGTGCAGGCTCCTTCCCCTTCTTCACAGGAGGTGCAGGCTCCTTCCCCTTCTTTACAGATGGTGAAGGCCCCTTCCCCTTCTTCCCTGGTGGTGCTGGCTCCTTTCCCTTTTGCGATGGAGGTGTAGTATCCTTACCACCACGAGTAGGTAGTGGTACCACTGTCCCCCGTGGACTGTTTGGCTGAGGTACTGGGCTGTGTTCTTGGTACCCTGCCCATACGGGCAGGAGGGGGCGTAGGGAAGAGATCAAATTGGGAAAGGAAATGTTTTTGGGGATGGTGGGGCAGGAGAAGGGAGTAATGGGAGTGGAGGATGAGGGAGTGGTTGTTGGGGGTGTATGTCTGCTGGACACAGGGGACGTGTGCATGGCTGTTCTGGAGGTGTCTGCCAGTGAGGCATATGTTCTGCTTGGTGTGGTAATGCTGGTAGTGGATGCTGATGTAGTGCATGCAGGTGTGAGTGTGGATGTGACTGGGAGGGAGGTGAAGGAGGAGGGGGAGACAGTGGAGGCAGTGGATGTTTTCATGTTTGCAACTGTATGGTGTTTGCATGAGTGCCTGTGGGATGAAGTGTGGTGCTTGTATTTGCCTGTGTGCATGCTCCTCTCTATGTGTGCCTGGGATGGGTTGGGGTTGAGAGGAATGGGACTAGGAAGTGGGAGTTGGAGGGGGGACTGTAGAAACAGGGACAATGGCTACCATCAGAGTGGAGGCCAGAGCCTGAATCGATCTCTGTTGGGCCGCCAATCCACTGTGTATGCCCTCCAGGAATGCACTCCATTGCTGCATCTGGGATGCCAGCTCCTGGACGGCATTCGCAATGGTTGATTGCACCACAGAGATGGATCTCAGGAGGTCAATAGCCTCTTCACTCAGGGCAGCAGGGCTGACTGGGGCAGGGCCTGAGGTGCCCAGGGCTAAGAAGATGCCCACCCTCCTGGGTGAGCGGGCACAGGCAACTCACTGAGGGGCCACTGGGAGGGCAGTGGTGGTACGGGGTGGCGGCTGTACCTGCAGCTGGGGTTGCCACAGAGGTATCCGCCCCCACCAGGGAGCTTCCATTGGAGGAGGTATCTGAGCCTGTGTCATCTCCTCCTGTCTCCGCCGTGGTGCTCCACTTGCCCTCCGTCCCACTGGTTCCCTCAGCGTCGGTGGACTCTGCTTCCAGGGTCCAGTGGGATGCAGCTCCCTCTGTCGCCGTTGCGCCTTCTCCTCCACCAGATAATGCTTATGCATACAAGGACAGGATGCAAAACAAGAAAGGGGTGGAGACAAAGGATACACTTGGTTAATGACTGCACCAATACCACTATTGGCATGCACATCACCCTCACACACAAGGAACTTTCTAAGCAATATGCATTGCACTACCAGTGATATGGCTAGTCACCAAGGCAAGATGAAGAGCACACACCGCCAACTGCAGCACACCTGGGACCCACGATGCCCTGCATGAAAGTGACTACTAACAAGCTAGGTTACCTGTATTTGCCATACAACCATTACCCTAGAGATGACCCACGCTGCAATGTCTGTCCTGGCCTTAGGGGCACCCACTAACACACAACCACCATCTGGATACCACCCAACCAGCCAAAATATGTAATGATACCCAATGTACTCACCCCCTTGTGGCTGCTGTGATTCCCTCAAGCACCCATCCAGCTCAGGGTAGGCCACTGCCAGTATGCGGGCCATCAGGGGGTTCAGGGTCCGATGGGCACCCCCTTCTTCATTGGGAGGCCATCACCAGCTGGGCCTCCATGGTCTTCCATGCCGAGCGCCTTAGGTCCTCCCACCATTTCCGACAGTGGGTGCTCCACCTGCCATGCACCCCCAGGGTCCGCACATCCTTGGCGATGGCATGCCATAATCCCTTCTTTTGATGGGCGCTGACCTGCAGAATTAATACAGACTGGAGTACTACATTAAACTAAGAGTCCAGCCTGTCACACACATGGCCCACCATACCTGAGTCCATCACCATTGGTACACACATAGGCCAGCCCACAACATGTACACCGCCAACAGACAATCCACCCCACCATTACACGATGCCTTCACACACATCTCCATGCATCCATGCCACATACATCATGCCCAAAGTGTACTCACCTGTTGGTATGGAGGCCCACACAGCTGTCCGTACTGGGGTAGGACCCCATCCACCAGTCACTCCAACTCCTCCAAAGTGAAGGCTGGGGACCTTTCCCCGGTCACACGGGCCATGGTAGGTTCCAGACATAGGTCACAGCAGCACACGCAGTGTAGGTCTTCTCCTGTTGAAGGTCAGGAAACAAGAGAGGAATCAGATAGAAAATGGCGGTCGTGTCCGTGGAGGTGTACAGCGTCACCACCAACGCAGATCCCCATTGGCCACTATACTCCATAGGGCACAATATTATCTAATGAGGAATTGCACGGCGGTGCACGACTGCCTACCGCCACAACGCCCAACGTCGGGGGAATGACCTCACTTCCACCTGTCCCTCCATACAGGACAGGCGGTCGCAATTTCAGGGAGGGGGTGAACAGGCCTATCGACAATTGCTGCGTCACAGGTTAAATAGGCACATACTTCGAAATTTACACTGTCCCAATACATAAGTGGACCATGTGGATGCTGTTGTGGTTTAGTTGTTGAAATTGTGAGAGCCTACTCACTCTTGTGTCCCTTAGATACCTACCGCTGTGGATGAGTAGGAGATGGAGACATACCCCCGTGTATAGACCCCTGGTGGACTTTGCTACACTGGAGGACAGACTTATAATGCTCACCTATAGACTGGACAGGGCCACAATCACGGAGCTGTGTGCCCAATTGGAACATGACCTGATATCAGCTGTCCGTAATCCCACTGGGATCCCACTCTTGTGCAAGCGCTATCAGTGCTCTATTTCCTGGCAACTGGTTCTTTCCAAGTGACAGTGGGCTTGGCAGCAGGAATGTCACAGCCAATGTTCTCAATTGTGCTGGCAAATGTGTTGTCTGCCCTGGTAAAACACATGTGCAGCTACATAGCTTTCCCCCAGGTGGAAGATTTGGCCACTGTGAAGGCCGGATTCTGTGCAATGGGACGTATCCCCAATATAATAGGCGGGACACATATTGCATTTGTCCCTCCCGCCAGAATCAACAGGTGTACAGGAATCGTGTGCAAATGGTGTGCCTGACAGACCAGTACATCTCCCACGTCAATGCTAGTATCCTGGGTCGGTGCATGATGCCTTTGTCCTGAAGAATAGCAGCATCCCAAATGTGATGGCCCAACTACAGAGGCACAGGATGTGGCTTATAGGTGATCCTTGGTCCCAACCCAGTGTATGTTAGTGTATGCCTCTGGTGTTTACCTCATGGGATAGTGTGTGGCTAAATGTTGTCCCTCAATACCTGCAGGTGACTCTGGCTACCCAAACCTATTGTGGCTGCAGACCCCTGTGAGGAATGCCAGGACAAAGGCTGAAGAATGTTATAATGAGGCACATGGGCGAACCAGGAGGATCATCGAGAGAACTTTCGGCCTCCTGAAGGCCAGGTTCAGGTGCCACCATCTGACAGATGGATCGCTGTGCTACTCACCCGAGAAGGTCTGCCAGATTGTCGTGGCATGCTGCATGTTGCACAACCTGGCCCTCAGACACCATGTACCTTTTCAGCAGGAGGAGAAGACTGGAGATGCCCCTGTGGCTGCAGTAGACCCTGATGACAGTGAGGATAAAGAGGCTGAGGATGAGGATGAGGAGAACAGAACATCAGTTATCTATCAGTACTTCCAATGACACAAAGGTGAGACAGTGCAACATCACATGTCTATGACTATTCGTGTATTCTGTGTGGCTGTGGCATAATAGCATTAACTTCCTTTTACCTCTACTTACTGTCACCTATGGTTTGTCATTTTGCAGATGTTGGTGATATATCAGCTGTGTACTGATGTGCTGACTACAGCTAGCTGCAGGTCATTATTTCTAAGCTCTCACAATATACAGTTCATTTGCAATGGATGTAGCTGTTTCAATAGATGCACATTTTCAATACATGAAATACTAGTAGTTGAGTTTTGTTTAAGGGTGTTTATTGTAGTGCTAAGAAATTGAGGGGAAAGTGCAACGGAATGGTGATGGAGGAAAGTCCAGGGTATTGTTCCAGTCTGTTTGTAGCACACGTGCAGTGTCCAAGTGGCCGTAAGAAGGGGAGCAAAGGCAGTTCAAGGTGGACAAGGTGGACAAGGCAGACACAGGCACTAGGTGTAGGCACTCAAGTGGGGTAGTGTTTTTATCAGGACAGGTGAGGAGTCACTGGGTGGTAGGAATGTTGTGGATCCCAGCATATTCCTGTAGTTTGTGTGACAGAAATGCGGGAAAAATTTAGTTTTTTTTCAACATTTCAGCTTTGCAGGGTATTCTGGGTAAGAAAACTTTGGGGAATCCACACAAATCACACCTCTGTGGACTCCCCCGAATGTCTAGTTTCCAGAAATGTTTGGGTTTAGTGTGTTTCTCTATATGGCCGCCGAATCCAGGACCAAAAACACAGGTGCCTGCCTTACAAAACCAGTTTGTTTTGCCATAGATAATTTTGATGTCTCCACAATATGATTTGGGTGGTGGAATTTGGGGCTGAACTAAATTGGGGAGCACCCAAGAGAGCACTCTCTCTCTCTCTCTCTGCTTGCCGAAGCATTCACCTTCTCTCTGGGTTGGCCTAACCCACTATTACCCAGTTGCACGAACAGCTTGCGAAGGGACAGCAGGACTGTCCTCATCACCTCCCTCATAATGTACTGGAAGAGGAGTTATCGAATGGGACTCCTCTGACTGAAAAATCACTCCCAGAGTCTGCGCCATTGTCCTATCCCTCAGATGCTGTCTCAGTATCTGATGTCTCAGTCTCTGATCCTATGTCAGAGCGGTCCTCTATAACCCGAGTGCAGGCAGCAGTCATCCATCAAGATGCCATCTCTGCTATTGGCTAAACTGTTGCTCTAAAACACTAGCCTACGTAGACAGTCACAAAATCGATGGTGTGTGTGAGATACGTGCAACAGTAGAGGCCACCTTACCTGCGCTTCTTCCCTCAATCAGCACGTACTTTCGAGACACTCAAAAAACACCTTGTCACATACCATTCGTCACAGTCTTTAGCACCTCCTGCGCCCAGTTCAACAATCATTATTGGTGCTCCCACTCCCTCCTCCTCGGATTCCCTCATTACCACCCAGCAAAAGTGCCCTTCATCTCCCCATAGCCGCCCTCCACCCCGCACATACATTTCATTGCTATTATAGCGCAGGTAATGGCTGACTTTACTAATGTACTCAGCTATTTACATAAAATACAGATTTGCTCTTTGCAGTAGGCATATAAACCTTCTGCGCTTCTTTATGGCACTAAAACTGCCACTAGACAAGTCGGACCCTTTTCCCCCCAGGGAAACCACACACATATTGACAAAAGTGATATATATATGACAGCCAACCACCTGAAACTCAACTCAAGCAAAACCGAAATAATCCTCTTTGGCCCACACAAAAACACCTGGGACCCCTCATGGTGGCCCACCACGCTAGGCCCTGCACCCACCCCCGCCAACCACGCACGCAACCTCAGCATCATCCTAGACTCCTCCCTCTCGATGACCCAACAAATCAACGCTCTCACCTCCTCATGCTTCAACACACTCCGTATACTGAAAAACATTCAAATGGATCCCCACAGAGACCAGAAAAACTGTCACTCACGCACTCATCAGCAGCAGGCTTGATTACGGAAACGCCCTCTACGCCGGCACCACTCTAAAACTCAAGCGCAAACTACACGCATCCAGAACTCAGCAGCACGACTCATCCTTGACCTCCCCCGACACAAACACATCTCTCCACACCTCAAATCCCTCCACTGGCTCCCCATTGACAAAAGGATCACCTTCAAGATCCTCATCCTCGCACACAAATCACTCCACAACACAGGCCCTGCCTACCTCAACGAGAGTCACCTTCCACACCCCCACACGAAACGTCAGCTCAGCTGACCTCTCTTGCGCCTCTGTCCCCCGCATCAAATACACCACCACCGGGGGTAGATCCTTCTCCTACCTTGCACCCAAAACCTGGAACGCCCTCACAACCCACCTTCGCAAAAACCAAAACCTACTTCTTTTCAGGAAGGGCCTCAAAACCTGGCTTTTCGAACAGTGAAACTCCCAGCCCCTTTCCCTCCCCCCGTCCCCCCCGAGCGCCTTGAGACCCTCACGGGTGAGTAGCGTGCTTTATAAATCTCTTTGATTGATATATATAGATCTACCTCTATATATATATATATATCTATCTACATAGATATATCTATAGATATATCCATGTACATAGATATATCTATCTACATAGATATATATATATATAGATCTATATATAGATCTATTTTTTTTAGTTGTTGTATGGTTTCCTTGGGGGCCAAAATGGCCCCCAGGGAAACCCTACAACATCTAAAAAAAAAAATTGCCCCCACAGGGGGTCACCCTGCCCACAGGCGACCCCCTGTCATTTTATTTTATTTTTTATTTTTTAATTTTATTTTTGGGAAAAAAAAAAAAATCCCCTGGGGAGGGGGGGGAGGGGGTGGAGGGTGCGCGATCGCAACCCCCACCCCCAGGGGGCACCTACCTTTTTTTAAATAAAAAATATGCCCCAGGGGGGGCTGTCCGTTTTCCAAGGGGGCCACCCCCCCAAAGTGAAATCCCTGGCGTCCAGTGGTGTTTCCTGGCCCCCGATCGCAGCTGTGCTGCGATCGGGGGCCAGGAAACAGTTTCAGAAGGCCTCGTAAGAAAGGGGAGAGTCTCCCCTTTCTTACGAGGCCTTTTGAAAGTGTTTCCTGGCCCCCCGATCGCAGCTGTGCTGCGATCGGGGGGCCAGGAAACCTGAAAGTGTTTCCTGGCCCCCGATCGCAGCACAGCTGCGACCGGGGGCCAGGAAACACTTTCAGGAAGGCCTCGTAAGAAAGGGGAGACTCTCCCCTTTCTTAAGAGGCCTTCCCGAATGTGGGGAAGGCCGTTTTCACCAATGAAGCAGGAAGCGGCCGCAAGGCTGCTTCCTGCTTAAATGGGGAAAACAACTTTGTAACGTCAGCGCGCCGCATCACAAAGGGGCGGGTGGGGGGGGAGACACGGAAGCTTCTGTGTCTCCCGGGAAAAGTAAAAAAAATAATAATAATCCTCGGGTGCAACGCACCCGAGGATTTATTAACACCCTCCCTGGTGTCGGCCACTGGTCGTGACCCGCACCAGGGAGGTAGTGCGGGCGTCGGCCAGTGGCCGTCGCCAGCATTTAAGGGGTTAATAGGATCCTACAGGACATGATTATGGGTGTACCAGAACCCATGAGGCAGAAGTGAGATGTCCTCCTGCCATGCCTTTTGTTTTCTTACAGGGAGGTACCGCACAAGGGGGTTGGCTTTAGCCTCCTTGAGCTTCTGTAGGGATACCCTTCAAGAGAACCTTTTAGTTTGGTGAAGGAGGGCTGGGAGCAAGCTCCCGGGAGAGGCCTCCAGGATGTGGTCAGCTGCATGCTGGCACTCCACAACCAGACAGTGTGATTATGGAAATTCGCCCAGGAGAACCTGTTATGAACAGAATGCCACTCTGCTTGAGTTTCAGCCTAGCCAAAAAGTGTGGGTGATGGACCCCGTGGAGTCCAGGGCCCTACAAGACTGCTGTTCTGGGCCTTATGAGGTGAAAGAGCGTAATAGTGAGGTCACATACGTGGTGGACCTCAAGACTCCCAGGAACACTTTCACGCTCCAGTCAGTTGCCTCAAGCCCCACTTTGAGAGGTCTGAGCTTGCTATTCTCTCAATTTCTGTTGATGAGGTGGAAGAGGATAGTGAACCTCTCCCCGACCTCCTGTCTTCCAAGGAGCAGGATGTGTCTGCGAAGGGTGACAGATTCTCCCCTACATTGACCCTAGATCAACAGAGAGAATCATGCCAGCTGCTGGAGCAGTTTGCCTCTTTGTTTTTACTTATTCCAGGACTCACTACAGGGTGTACCCATGATATTGATGCTGGGGACAGCACACCTGTGCAAAACAAAATTTACAGGTTGTCTGACAAAGTGAGGGACAATATTAAGGAGGAGATCTTCAAGATGCTAATTGTGAGGTAATTTAACCCTCAAACAGCCCTTGGTTCAGCCCATTGGTCCCTAAGGCTGCACCTGCAGGTGTCAAACCTGAACTTTGGTTATATAGGCACTACCATGGTGTTAATGTGGTCACCAAAACTGATCCACACTGCAGCTTATTGATCAGTTTGAAGCTGCCAAGTTCCTCTGCACAATTGACTTAATGTCTGGGTCCACCAAATTCACTTGATCAAAGGGTCAAAGAGAGGTCTGCGTTCTCGGCCCTAGAAGGGCACTTCCAGTTCTGGATCATGCCCTTCAGATTAAAGAATGCCCTTGCCACCTTCCGGAATTTGGTCTACCAGGTCCTGGCTGGGTCGGAGAACTCTAGCTGGGAGGACCATCTGTGCAAACTCCAAGAAGTGCTTCGGGCTCTGCAGACTGTAGGCCTGACTATCAAGGCCAGTAAGTGCCAGCTTGGGCAGGGTTCAGTGATATACTTGGGTCACAAGGTGGGAGCTGGCAAGGAGCAGCTCCTTCAGGCCAAACTTGAAACCATTCTGGCTTGGGAACCCCCCAAGACTCAGACAGATGTGAGAGCCTTCTTAGGCCTCAATGGTTATTACAGGAGATTTGTCAAGGGATGTGGCACCATTGCTGCCCACTTGGCAGAGCTGACTTCCAGGAAGCAGCCACATTAGTTGATCTAGACAGTGGCAATCCAAACAGCTTTTGACACACTGAAGAAGGCCATGTGCACAACACCCATGCTCAAGGCTCCTGAATTCTCCCAAGAGTTCACTGTACAGACAAGACAACTCAGAGCATAGAGTAGGGGTCGTGTTCTCACAGGTAAACAAAGAGGGGCCTGAATCAGCTTGTAGGCTTCACCAAATAGGAGGCTACTTCCGTGGGAACAGAGGCGGAGAGCAAGTGAAGGGAAAGTCTTTGCTGTGGTATGGGCACTTGAGCAGCTGAGACCATACCTGTTTGATACTCACTTCCGGGTTCATACAGACCCCTCAGATGGTTAATATTGATGAGGGGTGTGAATCCCAAACTGTTGAGGTGGTCCATCTCTGTACAGGGAATTGACTTTACAGTGGAACACCGTCCTGGGTCATACCACACCAATGCTGGTGGTCTCTCCAGGTACTTTGGCCTTAGTGAGGAGAACTTCCAAGGGGTTGAGTAGCTCTCCCTAATTTCTGCTGGGGCAGACATGTATTAGGCCTGGCACCCTGTCAAGCATGAACCTGTTTGTTCCACACTGGGCCTTATTACAACTTTGGTGGTCTTTTTGGAAGACCGCTGCAGTGGTGGCTGTCAAAAGACCATCATGTTGGCGGTAATCCAACCACCGTATTATGACCCATACTGTGAAGACCGCCAAAAAACAGCCACCAATCTGACACCGCCAGGAGACAGGAGGGCGGGAAAGAGGCGGTTCCACCACCAGCACCGCTAGCCAGACAAAATTACACCCATCAGATCATGAGCCACAATTCACCACAGTGGTTCTTTCACAGCGAAAAATCATTGGCGGTGTGAACCGCCAAGCCAGGAACCCACTACTGTCAGAACACAACACCACATTGGACAGTGTGAATAACCCCCACCTGACACACATTCACACACCAGACAAACGTACTCACTGCACTATATAACACACCACCACACAACCCACAAACCTTTGCTACAAATTCGATGTTCACATACACAGAGAGCAGGCAAATACACTTATATAGCACCAATACACAGAGGCATATATACATATCTCCTTAGCATACACCACACAAGTGCACTACCAACACAAAACACACATAATGAGCGCACACACATACACCACAAGCGTCCATCACTCACCATGCACCACCTACACCCCATCAATCTCCCTGCACTGCACACTTACACACACAATATCCCCCCTCATAACTACCACTACCATGTCCCCCCAAAAGCACCCACAGTTCACAGACAACAAGTTGAGGGTCATGGTGGATGAAATCATCAGGGTAGAGCCACAACTGTTTGGAGCACAGGTCCAGCAAATGTCGATTGCCAGGAAAATTGAGTTGTGGCAGAGAATAGTAGACAGGGTCAACTCAGTAGGCAACCATCCACGCACAAGGACGGATATCAGGAAGAGGTGGAAGGTACGTTCCATGGCATTACAACATCAGATCGCCTTGCACAGACTTGCGGTGGGAGCCCACCTCCTCCCTCATACTTCACATCATGGGAGGAGAAGGCCTTGGACATTCTGCATCCCGAGGACTTGAATGGAGTACCTGGGTGACTGGACTGTGGCAAGTCTACAACTCCCATGTCACACAATTGTCATGTCCTACATGTTTCCTCACCACCCAAATACTCCCCAATTCACTCTATGTCTCACTACACCTCCCACCTATACACCTAATGCCCCTCTCCTGCATGTCACACTTCCACCCAGTCGAACTTCCGGCACAGCCCTGGCGAAGGCACTGATGGCATAGGCTAATACTTTCACTATGACTCCCACAATGCACTAGCCCATCTACGTGAATACCTGGAATGTGCATCACTTGCATGTAAGACTATTGTACTAGCTATGCCAGCTAGATGGTATGACTGAGGACCACTACATGGCAATGACAGCAATGCAATGGCACAACACAATGCCACACAAGGCTAAACACAGCTACAAAACTGTGACTAATCCAATTGGCTACTAATCAGGATCCAGAACTCAGAAATCGAACCACCATGGTATGGAATGGAAGATGGAAGACTCCATGCACCTGCACAACATGCACAGACAGGACAATTAACCTTGCATACACACAAACCCACCTCCCACTGGGACACCATGCTGCAATGTACAGCCATTACCTCTCACAACTAGCAAGACTTAATAGTCACTAGCTAATAGTACAGAACAGTCATGTGAACTATCAGACAGTACCAGAACCCATCCACAGAGCCAAAGATACTAAACCTGAATGACACCAACCAAAATGGAGTATGGTACACATGGCACAGACCACTAACTACCAGCAATGGGATGCTGTGCAGCAGCTGCCATTGTCATTGCTGGGAATCATGTCAAGCCACTGTTTGCATATGATAAAGAGAGAACCAAACCCATGTTCAACATTCAACTACCTCTCCCACACCATCCACAGGTACCCCTGCCAGTGCCACCATGGAGAGTATACCAGAGACTGCAAGCCCTCCTCAGGATGAAGGCCCTAGTAAAGACAAAACACTCGAATGTCAGAACACTGACTACATACCTGGCCCATCTGGGACACCTGGTCTGTCTATGACTCCCTGCCTCACCCTGCTCACATCTATCTCCCCAACCCTGTGACTTCAACATCACAGTCAACACTTCGTCCCCAAATCTGTTTCCCAAGGACTGTTTAAACTATTATGTGCCCCACAGTACAGGGACCTGAGTCGACCCCTCACACCCCAGACAATGAAGGTCCTGCAAAACTGGTAGTGGGCACACCGTGCTAGGGGCACAAACACAAAGGGCAGGGGGTTGGGATGCAAGCTGTTGGCCAGAGGATGGGGCCCCAAGGGACCCTAAAGACCAGGAAACCATCTCCTAAGTCCAACAATCCCAGGACAGGATGGGCCAGATCATCACCATGTTGGGGGAAAACCAAAGGCTGCAGAGGGAATACCATCAGGAGGTCATGCAGTGGAGGCAGGCACAAAATGCCACCATGGCCTCCATTGCAGGGGTGCTGAGGGATATCAACACTACCCTGCATGCTTCCACCACCCACCAGCAGGCCCCTTCCGCTAGCAACATTACATCAGAGCCATCCAAATCAGGGGCAGTTAGTGGAATGGAGGCCCTGCCAGGGGAACCACAGCCCTCAGACACCTCTCCCTCTGTATCAGAAGAACCGCCCCACAAACGTGGTCGTCCATCCAGATATCCGACTCGAGCAGATGCTAAGACCAAACCCACAGCCAGGGAGTGAACCTCACCTGATTTGTCTCCCTTTTGTGCCACTGAGACACCCTGTTGACTGTTCATTGATATTACTCCATCTTTCCATTGGCACATGGACACTGTACCTGTGCAACCAACTGCTGTACACCTCCACCGATGATTCCATCTACCATGATCTCACTCACCACCTGTTGGACAATGTATGCACCATAATTTTGTAGTCACAAATTCATTATATGCACAATAAACACAAACAGAAACACAGCAACTGTATACGTGTGTTCATTAAAAATCAACAAATATTGATTGAAAATTGTGATCTGGTCATGCCCCCCTACATCCAACAGACAGTGTAAAGGACAGGAGAGGGGGCACCCTCAGCAGGAGATACAGTACAACAGATATGCTCCAGGGCAGGTGTCAGAGATTCAAAAATCCAGGGCCATACAAGAGGTATTCCAACCTGCAAAAAGACAATGACAGATATCATCAGGATGGAAGGCATGGAGCCACACAAAGTACATATGCATCTCACATATGTCGTGCCCAGTGTAGAATACCTCCTAAACAGTGCCCCCCAGAGATTACCTACACATACCCACTCACAGGATATTCATCAAACACCACTTTAGCTGCTGTCCGACATGTGCAACCCTCAATCCTAAACTCATTTAACAATGGCTAATGACTATGAATGTCTCAAGACATAGGTAGCAGAGGCACACATTTCAGTAACACAGTCAGTGGGTGGAATGAAATGAGAAGAGGAGATTGCAGCAAACATAACTCAATAGTGGTCTGCACAGTGGAGATGTGAATGTAGGAAACTTCAGTGAGTTCACTTGTAAGAGTTTAGACACATTTACTGTGCACCTTACATCCAGCCAGTCTAGGAGAAATGGTGGCAGCAATACTGCAGTGCAGCCTAAAAGGAGGGTGCACATTCCCAGAGAGCTAGTTAAGGATTACAAGAGTGAGGATGATATCTACTTGTGGTGCCAGGGGTATGAGTCTGATCTCCACTTGAACATGGTCCCTGAAGCACATTGGGAGCGGGGTGTGGAAGCACTTCGAGGTAGAAGGGAGGGACACCTTGGCATCCTTAGGGGATCCTCAGGGACTCCCTTACAGAATCGTGAAGGATGTCGTACTCACAAGGTATGGTCTCACCCCTGAGCAGTATAAGGACAAGTTTAAGTCCTACAAGAAGAAGGAATCCCAAACATCGTTAGAATGTGTTGACTGTTCTGCAGGTCACTGGATGGTTAGGTGAAGGGCAGTAAGGTAACAATTTATGAGGGATTTTACAACTTGATTGCTTGGGAGTACTTGTACAGTCTTTGTTTTCCAGAGCTGCAACAGCATCTGATTGACAGCAAGCTGACTGACGAAGGAAGCTTGCACAGGAAGCGGAGCGTTGGTAAAGCACCAGGGTCCAAAGGAGGTGTGTGGGAGACCACCCGAAATGTGGGCAGGGTACGTCTCAAAAGAAAAGGGGGTAGGGGCAAACAGGGGGAGGACTCTAAAGGGCCCCAACCTAGTTCCCAGGGTAAGGATTCCCAGCCCCCAGTTGAAAAGAAGCCATGTTTTTCTAAAGGGAAACCTGCAGAAGGGGTCTCCGCAAGTTTTATGCAGGTGACCAGGTGGGTCACGTGAGGGGGGATCCCAAATGTTCCAAGTGGACACCAGCACACACTGGTGCTCAGTCACTAGGGGACAGTGAGATGGCCCAGAGAACTCTAGTGCCCGAGAACACTAAAAAGTACAGGCAGTGGGTGACCATCAATGGACAGAGGGTGGAGGCTCTGAGAGACGCAGGAGCCAGTGTGACTACTGTGAGAAGTCACCTGGTATCTGAAGAGTAAATAGATCCTCATGTACTTCTCCAAGTAGTTTCAGTAGACAACTCAGAGTGCCTTTGCAGAGTGGCACTGGTTCCCTTTGAATGGGGAGGTCTCAGGTGCCTTGAGAGTAACTGTGAGTCCAACCATGCCTATAGATTGTCTGCTTGGCAATGACCTGGAGGACTCGCCTTGGAAGGAAGTGGAACACAGGTCTTACTTGGAGATGTTTGGTTTGCCTGGGTGGGTGTGCATGTCTAACAGGTCAATGGCAGCCTGTCAGGGTGATCAGGAGGCCCTGAATCCTGAAAGAGTAGCCCAGGTGTATGCCAGAAGGAGGAAGGGCAAGGACCACTGCAGAAGTTCCCACGGTCCAGGAGAAGGCTGAACCTGAGGGGGATGCCCCGGAGCCTACAGGGGAGCAGGTGGCTTAATTGTGGGAGGTCCCCGAGCTGACTCATTTGCAGCAGGAAGGGGGACCCACCAGGGAAGCATTCTGTGAGGCACATGCCCTACTCTGGAGGGTTTGCGGCAGCAGGCTACAGACCAGGAGTCTAGCAAGGAATCTGGATCACACTTGATCTACTGGGAGGACAGCCTCCAATATAGTGAGCCTACTGTTGCTGAGCCTGGGTCAGCCCATGTGCTGGTGGTACCCCACTGCTTCAGAGCCTTCCTTCTCTGTCTGGCTCATGATGTGCCTTTAGCTGGACATTTGGGGCAGGACAAGACCTGTGAACGGCTTGTCACCCACTTTTACTGGCCCCAAATGCGCAGGCACTCAGATAGGTCTTGCCAAACTTGTCTGGCAAGTGGCAAGAGTGGGGGGAAATGTAAGGCTCCCCTCCAACCTTTTACTGTAGTCAGCACCCCCTTTGAAAGGGTTGGTATTGACATTGTGGGGCCTCTGGATCCCAAGATAGCCATGGGCAACAGGTTTATCCTGGTCTTAGTCGACCATGTCACCCAGTACCCAGAAGCTATCCCTCTGAGGTTAGTCACAGCCCCGGTGGTGTGACGTGAGTTGATGGGGGTTTTTACCCGCATGGGGTTCCCCAAGGAGGTGGTATCTGATAGGGGTACCAACTTCATATCAACATATATGAAGTCCCTGTGGAAGGAGTGTGGGGTAACCTACAAGTTTACCACTCCTTAACATTCCCAAGTAAACGGTCTGTTTGAGAGATTCAATTGTACCTTAAAGGGCATGATCATGGGCCTGTCAGAGTCCTTGAGGCATAAGTGGGATGTTCTCTTGCCATCCCTTCTGTTCACTTACAGGGAGGTACCACAGAAGGGTCTTGGATTTAGCCCTTATGAGTTACTGTATGGCCACCCTGTCAGGGGGTCTTTGAGTCTCGTTAGGGAAGACATGGCGAAGGCCGCCAGTAAGTCCCCCTCAGGATGTAATCAGTTACATGCTAGCTTTTAGAAGCCAGACAACACGCTTCAGGAAGCTCACTCAAGAGAACCAGGAAGCAAGCCAGGAAGACATGAAATGCTGGTATGACCAGAATGCTACTCTGGTTGAGTTTAATCCTGGAAAGAAAGTGTGGGAGATGGCCCCAGTGGAGCCTAGGGCGCTCCAGGATAAGTGGACTGGGCCTTTTGAGGTGGTGGAACGTAACAGTGATGTCACCTATCTGGTGAACTTGCTGACTCCTAGGAACCCTTTGAGGGTCCTGCATGTAAACTGCTTCAAGCCTCTCTTTGAGAGGACAGAAATGACAATGCTCCTGGCAACAGATGATGGGGTGGAGGAAGAGAGTGAGCCTTTTCCTGACCTCCTGTCTGCCAAAGAGAAAGAAGGTTCAGTGGAGGGTGTGAACCTATCCCCCTCACTGACTCTAGGGCAACAGCGGGACTGTCACCAGGTGTTAGGACAGTTTGCCACATTATTTTCCTTGATCCCAGGGGTCAATCATTTGTGTACACATGATGTGGACACTGGAGACAGTCTTCCTGTAAAACATAAAGTTTATAGAGTGACTGACAAGGTTAGGGCCAACATAAAGGATGAGGCATCCAAAATGTTGGCTCTGGGATTATTGAGTTTTCCAGTAGCCCTTGGGCCAGTCCTGTGGTCTTGGCCCCAAAAGCTGCTGCTCTTGGTACCACTCCAAAACTTCGGTTCTGTGTGGATTACCCAGGTCTCAATGCGATCACCAAGACTGACGCAGACCCCATCCCCCGAACTGATGAGCTCCCCCCGGTTAGTGGCTGCCAAATATCTAAGTACGTTTGACTTAACATCTGGATATTGGCAGATTTGTCTGACTGAGGGGACCAAGGAGAGGTCTGCATTTTCTACCCCAGATGGGCACTACCAGTTTAGGGTGATACCCATTTGGATGAAAAATGCCCCTGCCACCTTTCAGAGGCTAGTTAGCCAGGTGTGGATGATGTCAGTGCAGCCTACCTGGATAACATTGCTGTGTTCAGCTCCACTTGGGAGGAACACTTGCGGCACCTCTGTAGTGTGTTAGAGGCCCTGCAAAAGGAAGGCCTCACTATTAAGGCTAACAAGTGCCAAATGGGGCAGGGCTCTGTAGTGTACTTGGGGCACCAGGTAGGGAGTGGCCAGGTGGCACCCCTATAACCTAAGATTGAAACTATTCTGGCTTGGGAGTCACCAAGACTCAGACTGAGGTGAGGGCCTATTTGGACCTCACAGGTTACTAAAGGAGGTGTGTTAAAGGGTATGGCACTGTTGTTACTCCCTTAACAGAGTTAACCTCCAAAAAGCAAACAAAGAAAGTGATCTGGACTGAGCCTTGCCAGACAGCTTTTGATGCCCTGAAGGCAGCCATGTGTACGGCACCTGTGCTGAAGGCACCTGACTTATCCATGGAATTTGTCGTGCAGGCTGATGCTTCAGAGCATGGTGTAGGAGCAGTGTTGTCACAGCTAAATGAAGAGGGCCTAGATCAGCCTGTAGCCTTCATCAGTAGGAGGTTACTTCCCAGGGAACATAGGTGGGTGCACTAGAGTGTGAAGCTTTTGCTGTAGTCTGGCCGCTGAAGAAGCTAAGACTCTACTTGTTTGTGACTCACCTCCGGGTTCAGATGGTTAATGCAGATAAGGGATGAGAATCCAAAACTGTTGAGGTGGTCCATTTCCCTGCAGGGGATGGACTTTACGGTGGAACACCACCCTGGAACAGAATACACCAGTGCTGATGGTCTGTCCAGATTCTTCCGCCTTAGTGAAGAAAACTCCGTGAGGTTGGGTAGTTCTCCCTACTTTCAGCTAGGGGGACACGTGTTAGACCTGGCATTCTTGGCATTGTCTCCCCTAACTTTTTACCTCTGCTTCCCAGGTTGTTGCTATGTGCTGGACTCTGTTTTCAGTGTTTTTGTTACTCTGGGCACTTTACCACCAGTGTGACTCAATGGTTAGAGCGGCAGACCCTGATGCAGAAATCTGGCCCGGGACCAGGGTTCAATTCCCATCTTGGCCGGTCTTGGGCTCAATTTTCTCGGACCTGATAATTCTCGCATCAGTGCCTAATCTAATTCATGGGTCCCACTCTGTAACTCTGGGCAATAGCTTGCTTAATCTCCATAACGGCCCCAACAGCGCTGGGATGCCTGGCTTCACCTTGGAGGTTGCCCAGGAGTGGGCACCTCACAGGGAAAAGCCAGGAGGGGTTCCACAGCGGTATGCGTACAGCGCCTTGAGACCCTAACGGGTGAGTAGTGTGCTATACAAGTACGAAGTTTACAGTTTTACCACTGCTGGCCTGCGCTAAAGGGCAAGTTCCCCCATGTGAAATTGTATGTGTTATTGGCTTTTCCATGATTGACATATTTGATTTACTATTAAGTCCCTAATAAAGTGCAGTAGAGATGCGAGGGCCGGTAAATCAAATGCTATTAGTGGGCCTGCAGCACTGATTCTGCCACCCACATGAGGTGCCCTCGAAACATGGCTCAGATCTACCACTGCAGTGTCTTTATGTGCAGTTTTAAACTGCCAATTCTACTTCGCAAGTTTATCCACATGCCAAGCCTGAACCTTCCCTTTTTATACATGTAAGGCACCCCTAAGGTAGGCCCTAGGTAGCCCCATGGGCAGGGTCCAGTGTATGTTAAAGGTGGTACATGTACTGATGTGTTTTACATGTCCTATCATTGAAATACTGGCAAATTTGGTTTTCACTGTTGCAAGGCCAACTCTCTCATAGGTTAACATGGGGGCTGTATTTATATATCTTTTAAATGCAGTTTCCCTTTGAAAGCAGATGGAGATATGGAGTTAAGGGTCCTTGAACTCACAATTTAAAAATACATCTTTCAGTGGAGTTGATTTTTAGATTGTTATTTTCAAAATGCGACTTTTAGAAAGTAGAATTTTTTTTGCTTTAACCGTTATGTGACTCTGCCTGTTTGTGGATTTCCTGCCTGGGTCAGACTGACAGTTGGGCTGTTTGTGAATCTCCTCCAGACAGTGACACAAAGGGAGCTGGGGTGTAGCCTGCATAGCCTGATGAGCCATCTGGGCTAGAGTAGTGGGAGGAGTGGTCACTTACACCTGAATGGTCTGTGCCTGCCCTCACACAATGCAGTTTTCAACCCCATGCTGTGTGTCCTAGGGCTGGCCTGGGCAAGGCAGGATCCTGTAAACAACAGAGACTTTTCTTTGAAGTTGGGCAACTTCAAAGGCAGAAAGGGGTATAAGTATTGGACCTAAAACTCCAGATGTTCAGCTTTCTTCAAGATTTGCTTCTGGAACCAAGAGGAACCTCTGGCAAGGAGAAGAACTGCAGAGCTGAGGAGAAGTCCTGCCCCTGCCTGTGCTTTGTTGGACTTTCCTGCAGGTGCTGCTTCTGCCTGTGAAAAGGGACAAAGACTGGACTTTGTGGTATGACTTTGTGACTGACGCCACTTCTGAATCCTGTGACGCCGCCAGCAACCGAAAACCGAAGCCGTGGTCCTCACTGGAGTGTGATGACCCCGCAGGCCTGATGCCGCTGCAGTCCTGCTGAAGTCCGTGACTCCATGGAAGTTGCTGTACTAAGTCATGACAGCCGGATACTGACTCTGCCGGAAGTGTGCGGATACAATGGATCTCACCGCCGCCGCCTCACCTCCACCACTCCGCAGCAAGGAGCCAATGCCTCTTTGTGATGCCTCCGCTCCTTCGCTCCTCAGCACCGGAACCGATGCCGTCTCGGATCCAGCGACGCCGCGATCCCCGACTCCGTGCACTAGCTTGTTTCCTCATTTTTACAGGGTACTGTTTCTGGGGGTCCGTGCGACTCCACGAGCAGTGCCATTGGCACCAGATTGTTGGGAACAACTCCATCATGACGCTGCAATATCACCTAATCAAAGCATTTGTGTTTCTAAGCGCTATTTTTGTGTTTAATCTTTAAAAATATTCTTTAATATTGGCTATTTTTTCTAACCTGGTGTTGAGTCGTTTTGTGGCATTTTCACTGTATCAAGTACAAATACCTTACACATAGGCCCTCATTATGACACTGGTGGTAAAAACCACCTACTGCCACAGCGATGGCCACCAAAACACCGTTGCTGTGGCTACCAGCCGACCACCATTTTATGACCATAGCCGGAATTCCACCAGAAGGATGGTGGAATTCCGGCAACGATCATGGTGGCGGACGGCGGTAAGGTGGTGCTGCTGCCAGCAGCAGCGCCATGCCAGTAGACCACCGCAGACCGTATCAAGACCCATGATACGGCCTGGCGGCGTTCTGTTGGTGGATGCTGCTGCTGGCAGCAGCGCCCCGTTGCATCTCCTGCTGGAGGATGCCCTGAAATCAGGTAAGTTGGGTGCTCTGACAGGGGGGGGGGATGGGGAGTGTTGGGGGTGTGTTTAGGGGTGTGTGTGTATGTTTGTGTGTGCGTGAATGTGGGTGTGCGTTGCATGTGGTATGTGTGTGCATGTGTAGATGTGAGTGTGCATGTATGTTGTATTGTTTGAATGCGTGGGTGCTTGTTTGAATGTAAGTGTGTGTGGATGTGTGTGTGAATGGATGTATGCATGCGTGGGTGAATGTGGGTATGAGTGTGTGTATGCGTGTGTATGATGGTGAGTGAATGTGCGTGTATGTCGGGGGGTCGGTAGGGGGAGGGTGGGCGAGGACTCTGGGGAAGGGGAGGGGGCGGAGGAGAGCCCTATCAGTGACAGGGAAGGGATTCCCTGTCACTGATAGTGCCTACCACCATGGTTTTCCTGGTGGTAAGGAAGCCACAAAAACAATGGTGGTAGCGGGGTCATAATCCCACGGGTGGGACAGTGACGGCTGCCTGGCTGGAGACTGTAGTCTCCAGCTCGGCGGCTGTTACTGCCCTGGCTAACGGGTGGTACATTGTCGGTTTGGCTTGAGCCAAACCGACAATGTCATATTTTGGGGCAAGGTACCGCCAGCCTGTTGGCAGTACGTTTCTCCAAAATTCCACCGTCCGCCAGGTCATAATGAGGGCCATAGTCTCTGGGTTAAGCCTTTCTGCTTGTGCCAAGCTGCCAAGGGGTGATCATAGTTTAACCGGGTGTGATTCTCCTTAGCCCTGACCAAATTGAGGGTCATTGCTTGGACAGGAGGGTAGCCTGACTGCCAACCAAAGACTCAATTTCTAACAGTCCCATATCATAAAAATCTGCCTTCACATAGGCCAAATCTGCATGTTGGGGGAAACTGATGTAACTGTCCAAGTGTTTCAACAATGCACAGAGTGCATGCTTCAACAGAAGACTGAACATGGCCTGTGACACCCCTGCTGTCAAGCCCACTATATTTTGAAAGGAGCCTTTGGCAAGAAAGTGTGGCACTGACAGGACTTGTACTGTGGGAAGGATGCAATAGGGATTGCGAATGGATGGTAAGATATCCGGCTTCAACTGTGTACATAGATCCATGATGGACAGACGATTGAGATGATAGGTCTGGATGATATGCCTGTCCTCTGGGATTGCAATATCAACTAGTGGACAGTACACTGGTGGTTGTCTCAATCTCCTCATGGCAGGATATCTAGGAGGAGAGAAAAGAATGTACATTGAGAAATGCACTTTACACATGGAAGCAGAACATGTCATAATCGCACACACCTATCACTGAAGGACATGCGTAGCACTGCTGACATATACTTTTATTGGCATGCTGAAGTGGCTTTGACACAATCCTTTCAGCACATTGCAGAACCTGTAAGTTGTATGGAACACACGTCACATGTGTAATGTACCATATGTGGCACACTGATACATACTGCACTGATCAATAGAATAGTAACGGATATACCAATATAGTGCCACCGGCTATGTGCCTCTGAGTATCTAAACATGCCCATCATCAGATATACAGCCACATAACACCACTGTGTCATGCATGTTGCGCTACCATGCTGGCTCAACATAGGCTTACTCCGCCATTTGACCAAATACGTGTATGGCGCACTTATTTAGGCACATCAAAGCATGATATGTGCACAAAAGGGCAGCTGCCTGTCCTGCTGCACTGGACAGTTGGAAGTGACTGAAGTCCACCAACGTATGTCGTCATGGTGGTAGGCGGTAGGCGGTCGCAACCGCCGGGCAACTTTTTATTGGTTAACATTACTGCCTATGGTGGACTGGGGCCAATTGAGATGATCGCCGGTGCTGACGATCCTGTACGTGGCAGCCATGACCGCTGTTTTCTGCAGACTTGCTCACTTCACTCTTGATACTGTTGCTAGCAAGACGTCCACTACCTCAGCCGCTGTGTACTGTCTCTGGGAGCCATCATGCCATGTCCTGCAGGTGATAGAGCCCCAACCTTCACCCCAGAAGAGATGGAGAAGCTTGTGGAAGAGTCATACCACTATATGGACAGCTGAATGGGGCACCAGAGGAGCAGGTGATCCCAATGCCACATTCATGTGTGATAGGGGTGCGTGTGAAGGTGAATGGGGTAAATGTACCGGTGAGGGAGTACATGCATGCAGGGGGAATGAAGTGAAGGCGTGTGAGCCGAGAGGATGGGTATGTGTGGGCACTTGGTGAGTCAGATGTGTACAGGCCACTGCTGTTGGTATGATGCCAGTGTACATGACTTTCTCCTTTTGTCTGTGTCATCCATGCAGGTAAATGCCCATCAGAAGAAAGGGATCTGGCGTGCCATTGCCAAGCATGTGTGGAACCTGGGGGTCCACAGCCGGCAGAGCATCCATTGTCAAGCAAGCGGTGGGAGGACCTGAGACGCTGGGCCCGGAAGACCATGGAGGTCCAGCTGGGGATGTCCTCTCAACAAGGGAGAGGTGACCGTCGGGCCCTGACCCCTCTAATGGCCCGTATTTTGGCGGTGGCCTACCATGAGTTGGATGGGCATTTAAGGGCAGCACAGCTGCCACAAGGGGGTGAGTACTGACTGTTTCCTGGGACTTGGCTCAGGTCGTATGGGATTAGTTGCTTCACTGTAGCTTATGTGACAATGTGGTCAATTCATCATGTATGTAGACTATTGAAAAGGGGTTGTAACCACCCGGGATGAGTATAAGTTGTAGATCTGTTTTCATGGTTTACTGTCAGTGGATGTACATCTCCGATATCAAGACATCTTTATGTCTGGATTGTAGAGATGGTCTAATGACATTGGCACATGTGTGACTCCATCCTGCCTATGCAATGGATGTGAGCTTATGGATCACTCTAACCATTGAGTATGAGATGCACCATTGATCTGCATTTGTGGTTCCTAGGAGTCAGTCTACTCCCATTTGTGTAGCATACCTGTATATTCAACCATATGTATTATCACAGGGATTATATGCATCAAGTACTGGTAATGGTATTGACTGAATGTGAGGCAGCCATTACATTTCCCCCACAGATATGGCCTGTATAGAACTGGACTAATGGCTAGACTTGTGAGGTTGAAACCTTGAACCCAGTGGGATGGTACTAGAGGTGGTAAGTGCCTAGGCAGACCTCGTCATTATTAATATTTTATGCATATGCCCTGTATGCCAATGCTATAGCAATTACAGTGCAACATAGCTTAGTTATCACCTATATCATGTCTCAATGGTTACTTTAGGGTACATTTGATGGAGTGAGACAATGTCCACTACCCTTGGCCTAGCTGAAGTGTCAGATTAGGACAGGATTGGGTGTTGCATGAATTATGGGATGTTAATGTGAATCAAATGTTGTATTTACTCTCCTGAAGCTGTCCTGTGTATTAATGGGATGTGTTGTCAGTGCAAAGGCTGTAGTGTTAAACCATGTGTGCATAATGCTTACATGTATTTACCGTCTGAAATGTGTGTTGTATGGACTCAGGTACAGGTATTCGCAAATCTAGAATGGTGAGTGTGAGAGTGGTGTTATAATCTTGTGAAGTCCTCTTACTGGTGAACCCTCATATGTGATGGTATTTTATGTGGACCATGATGTAATACGTGTGTTCCTGAAGTATATCAGTTGTGACACTGCTCTCAGTGATTGAGTACGGATGTGTAATTTGTGCAATATGGGCCATTATAGATGCACTTAGCTGTATGATTAGTTGTGATATATGTGTTTGGTGTCTGCAGATCTTCCTTTGTGATTGGGTCAAACTAATCACATGGCTATAGCCCAGACTTGCATTCTACACATCCGATGTCACCTGTATGGTTGTCTAACTTGTAGTGGCTAAATCAGTTATGATATCTATAGTGCCATTATTGTACAGAGTGTTAGGTCAGCCATGTAATGTGACAGGCAGATGTTGTGTGGTGTGTGAATGGAGTGTTTTTCACTGTAGTGGATATTTTAAAAAGAACATGGACTGATCAGCTGTTGTAACTGTGCTGTAGCGACCTGATGTGTTTTGTTCAGTCAGCTGCACGTCCAATGAGTGACAGGGGTATGGAGAGGTATGATGTGAAATCAGGGAGTCATTTGTACTTCATCCAGGGCGTGATGTGCATGCAAACATGGCTTTGGTCGTGATCATGTGGATGACTCCAGTCGTACTGACCTACTTGGATATAGATATAGGTGTGAGGGTTGGCATACAGGGGTGGGTTGTAGTGACATGTTGTGACATAATGTAGGAAATGTGTATTGGCACCTAAAATAGCCTAACCAGGATGTGCATTCTCACAGAGCTGCATGTTTACATGTGTGTATGTGAGGTATATTTTAGCCCTTGCTCGTCCTATCTCTCCCTTACTCCCTCTCTCTCTATTTGTGTGAATCAGCATCGGCAGGCGAATGAGAACACATGCGAGTGGGGAATGCTGCAGGCCACCTGACCCAGGGTGCTGCTACCAGCAACAGCGAGGGACCCAGTGGCACGGAGGGCGGAGGGGGTGGAGTGTGTTACGGGAAAGACCGGATCTTCCATATCATCTTTGAATTTCTCCTCCAGTGGACACTCCCAGGCTGTGGTGGACCCATCTGGGACCACACGAGCACCATCTTTGTCCGCCACCCCCTTACTACCACCACCCTCCTGCCCGTGCCTGCTCACCCAAGAGGGTGTGCATCTCCTTCACCGCAGGCAGCTCAGCCCCTTCCCCAGTCAGCCCTGCTGCCCTCAGTGAGGAGGCTATTGACATCCTGAGATCCATCTCTGTGGGTCAGGGCATTGTGAATGCCATCCAGGGACTTGTCCAGCAGAGCAATGCATTCCTGGAGGGCATTCACGGTGCACTGGCTAGAGAGACACTTTCAGGCTTTGGCCTCCTCTCTGACGGCAGCTGTTAGACTTGGCATCCTTGGCATGGCCTCCCCTAACCTTTTGCCTCTGTTTCCCATGTTGTTGATGTGTGCTTTTCTCTGTTTTTGCTGTTTTTGATACTCTGGGCACTTTATCACTCCTATCCAGTGGTAAAGTGCAAGTGCTCCTATGTAAAATGTTTATGTAATTGGCTTTTCATAATTGGCATATTTGATTTACTAGTAAGTCCCTAGTACAGTGCACTAAAAGTGCCCAGGGCCAGTAAATCAAATGCTACTAGTGGTCTAATTTGACTTGGCAAGTATACCCACTTGCCAGGCCTAAACCTTCCCTTTTCATACATGTAAGGCACCCGTAAGGTAGGCCCTAGGTAGCCCCATGGGCAGGGTGCAGTGTATGTTTAAGGTAGGACATATACTAATGTGTTGTATATGTCCTAACAGTGAAATAATGCCATATTCAGTTTCCACTGTGCAAGGCCTATCCCTCTCATAGGTAAACACGGGGCTGCCTTTAATAAAGTGTAGATTCCCTTTGGGAGCAGATAGAAATGTGGAGTTTAAGGTCTCTGAACTCACAATTTTAATATACATCTTTTGGTAAAGGTTGTTTTTAGACTGTGTGTTTGAAAATATCACTTTTAGAAACTAGGCATATTCTTAAACCATTCTGTGACTCTGCCTGATTGTGGATTCCCTGTCTATTTACACCTCTCTCTAGACAGTGACACAAAGGGAGCTGGGGTGTAGCCTGCATTTCCTGATGAGCCATCTGTGCTAGGAGAGAGGGGAGGAGTGATCACTCCTGAAAGGGTTGTGCCTGCCTTCACACAATGCAGTCTCCAACCCCCTGGTGTGTGTCTGGGGCCTGGCCTGGGCTAGGCAGGATTTTACAAACAAGAGAGACTGTCCTTTGAATTAAGCCTACTTCAAAGGCCAACATGGGTATAAGAAGGGCACCCAAAACCACAGACTTTAGATCACTTCTGGACATCAAGAGGAGCCTCTGCCTGGAGAAGAGATGAAGAGCTAAGGAGAAGTGGTGTCCTGCCTGTGACTGTGCTTTGTGGAGCTATCCTGCAGTTGCTGCTTCTGCCTGGTGAAAGGGGACAGACTGGACTTTGTTGTGCATTCCTGCTTGTGAAGAAATCTCGAAGGGCTTGTCCTGAGCTTGCATCCTGTTGTTGAAGTCTCGGGCCATCAAAGACGTCCCCTGCCAGCACCTGGACTCTCTGCTGAGACTCCTGCCCTGCCAAGTGGTGCCCTATCCAGTTCCTGGAGCCTTGACAGGTGAAGCTGGCAGACCAAGCCTGAAAATCCATGCACAGACCACCCTGCGTGGAAATTTCCGACGCAACCTCCGAGAGCAGCTAAAGAGGCGATTTGCCACCAGCTAATTGGCTGAAATCGACGCAGTGTTTTCAGTGTGGCTGGGAGATTGCTGCACGTGACTGGAGAAATGACATGCCGCATCGCGGACGGAGACTCGTAACGTCTCAACCCACACAGCGCGGTTTTTCTATCACCATACGGCAGGATATTCGATGCAAATCTTGCTGGGCGCATAAAAATGACGCAATGCCTGCCCGGACCCAAGTGCTGCCTGTGATGATATGCCTTCTTAGTTGCACCACGCTTCAAAACATCCAACTGTCGAACATCACATCAGCAAATGTCAGGTTTTCACAGATAAGTGCCTTTCGAGCGCAGCACATTACCGCCTTTTTAGTAGTTAATTATTTTGATCTCTTCCTCTCCCAAGATACATCCAGGATACAGGCCCGAACGTAAAGATGAAATGTGGCGAAGCAGAGACTTCTTCTCTGCAGCTGGTGACCTTTGCAGCAAGCAATTCACTCAGGCCGTGTGTGGTTTAAATACCTGCTGCATGTGGCCACACCCAGTCTGAGTGATAGGGATGCTAGAGCCTTGAGTAACACGTATCCTAAACACGTGTCCTAAACAAGCATTGGTCCCAACAACCATTGGTCTCTGTAAACAAGCATTGGTCCTCGTAAAACATTCTTATCAGGTTACAAACATTGGTGCCTGCAAAGGCAGATGATTGGCCTAAGCATTTGTTACTGGAGCACATCGAGGTTTTCATGTCCGACACATCCTTGGTGTGATTTCCACTGACTTTTTGCTTTCAGACCTCCTGTTTTGCTGACCTTTTTTTGATAGCTTTAGGACTCTGGACACTTTACCACTACTAACCAGTTCTAAAGTGCATGTGCTCTCTGCATAAAACATGGTCATGTGGCATATCAGCAATTGGCATATTTAATTTACAAGGCTGGTCTTTGTATCCGATCTGAGCTCCATCATGATCACCCTGAACTTTCAGATTTTACCTAGTCTAGTGCAACCAGATAACCCCGGTTGGCAAGGTATGCATTGAAGCACTAAATTTCAGTTTGTTTAAAAATTCATATCTTGTGCTCTAGTTATTGGATGTCTGACGTTTGGGTCTTGTTTTGTTCATTAAATTAAGCTCTATTTGGTAACCAGGTGTGGTATCTTTTTGTGTGGTGTTTTGACTGTTTTACTGTTTGAAGTGTTGAACAAATACTTAAAACACTGCTTCTTAATTTACGCCTGACTGCTTTATGGCAAGCTACCAGGGGGTGAGCACGGGTTAACTAGACTGTGTGGTGACTTGCCCTGACTAGGATTATGGTTCCTGCTTGAATAGGTTGCATACCTCTGCCAGCCAGAAACCCAATTTATAACATTACCAGGCACCTATTAACTGTATGTTGTATACGAGCTATTGTGGACAAAACCAATACTTACAGTGGTATTTGTGTCAACGCATTGCTTATGATAAGATTGTTTTCTTGTTAATATAGCCTTAGAACCCGCCGTAGCGGGCTCTACCGGCTATTAAAGGCCCGCTCCCCGCGTTAAATGCCCGAGCTGAAGGCGAGGGCATTTAACAAGGGAGAGGGACTTTAATAGCCGGTAGAGCCCGCTACGGCGGGTTCTAAGGCTATTAGAACATTCTGCCACTCAGGGCAGAATGTTCTATTAAAAAAAACATTTTCACGGAGCCCGAGGGGATTAAAATCCCCTCGGGCTCTGTGAGGCTTTGTTCACAGCTGTTGCTGTGAACAAAGCGAACATTGGAATGTTGGTGCTGCAGGATTTTACCAGCCAGTAAAAGCCCGCAGCACTCCATTGTTTTCAATGGAGCCCCCAGCATTCCAATGTTCTAATCAGATTTGAATGCTTCTAGTTGGATGGTTTACCTTCGTCTTGCTGTGTTTCTTCCTCCTTGGAGTATAGCTTCTTTGCTGTCTCTGTGACTGGATGAGTGTACTTTTCCAAGGCTTTAAAAACGGGAACTTGTGAAGCTATTTTTTTTCGTTTGCTTTCAACACTCCATGGGAGTCCATGTATTTTTTTCGCTCTTTTCCTCCATGTGCTATTTTCTCTCTCATATCCATTTTAATCTGCTATGGGCAAGATTTTCTTTTGCTGCCTACTTCATTTGCAGTTCTGATTGGCTCTGTTTTAAAAAATATATATATTTAAAAGTTCTTTCAACAGCTTCTCCATTGCTCCCCTCCTTTAAACCCCACTTGCTTTTTACTGTTTACTTTCATCCTCCAAGTCCTGTTCCACGGTTTTGTCCCGACATATGCTCTATTTTTCTTCATTTTATTTTCTTTCTTTTGAAAGTTCGGAAGCTGTAATTTGCAGCTAGGCTTCTTATTTCTACCAAACCGTGATGTGGCACTCTTTTATATTTTTATACTTTAGCCGTCCAAGATGTGTGTCTGCCATTTTGGAACATTAAATAAAACTAAAAATACATGGGGCTACTGCGTCATGATGCATCTCCACCTGTACATCCTTATGTTGGGACTGTCATAGTATCACAACGCTTATCTATGCATGCATGATAATGCATGTACATGAATACATTGCACATTTTTACCCTTCACTAAAGCACAGTCTCTAGCAACATTCACACTAGACCAGTCCTTGAAGGCCCGGTTGTACCTACAGGCGTATGTGGGTGAATGACTGACACCCACAACTTTTGCACTGCCATGAGAAGAGACCTCTTGCATGTAGAAATATTGGACTATATTAACGGAGACTGATTTGACCGAGCACTTTATCTTTGAATGTTGTCACACATGTTAACCTGATAAAATGCTGTTTATAGGAACGTGGACAGTAACATCTCTATTATAAATTGCATGAATTTCCATTACAATTTTATGAAATTACGGGCCTCATTTACTTCTTTTTGGTGCAGGGTAGAACCAAAATGCTTCTTGCTGCGCTGCCCTGCGTAAAAGAGAAAGGGCAAGAATTCTACGTATTAATGACATATGGTGCATTCCTCTCTGTTCTGCCTGCGCCGGCACACAAATTGGTGTCTAGCGCCAATACAGGCACCCTTTCACCATGGTGCAAGGATGTCTCGCTTGTTGGCATGATTATTTTTGTGCTGGAAGGGACACTTTCCTGCACAAAAACATTCAGTGAAGGTTTTTTCCTCTTTCTTTGTGTGCTACTGAATGCAGCACACATAGAGGAAAAATCGAGGAGAAATAGTGTTACTTCTCCTTCTTGCGCCTCTCTTACGCCTCCCAGGGGAGGCGTAGACCTTTGATGCATTCAAATATTTACATTGTGTTGTAAATCTGGTAATGTATCAAATGCTATGGGTGTTACGTCAGAACACCCACCATAATGCCCATGGCATGCCTCCGTGTCACAGTGTGAGATAACCCTGCGACTTGCGCTGCGTTGCCTCACTCCATATGTACAAGGCCATGAAAAGCCACGCAGGGTGGCTTTATGCAGCCTTGCAGATATGGCTCTGCAGTGTGCACCACCGGACAGTCATTAAAAGTGACATTCCGGTGGCACACTAGGGGCTTGTAAATAAGCCACCACGGAGCATATTCACAATATTGTGGCATAGGGCAGTGCCACAAGGCTTCTTACTGCGCTGCCCTACGTAAAAAAAAAAAGGACAGGAATGCGCTGCAGCTATTAGATAAAGCACATTCCTGTCCCCTTCCACTGTGCTGGCGCACAAGTAGCTGCTGTGCGCCAACGCAGGCACCCTTGCATCTGCATTGCAGGAATGATTGTTTTTGTGCAGGAAGGATCACCTTCCTACACAAAAACAATCAATGGAGTTGTTTCCTTCTTCTGTATGTGGTGCAGAATGCAGAAATGCAGAAATAAAGTTATTTTTTGATGCATTCCCAGGTTTATGAATCCTTATAAATCTGGGAATGCGTCAAAATCCATGGGTGTTGCCTGGAAACACCCACTGCATGTCCACGGAATGCTTCTGTGACAATGCAGCAACTTGCACTGCGTTGCCTTACTCCATATCTACAAGGCCATGAAAAGCCATGCAAAGTAGCTTTGCGTGGCCTTGTAGATATTGGCCTGCGCTAGCGGTGCATCAAGCTGAGGGGCATATTTATACTTGTTTTGCCCTGAATTTGCATCAAATTTTTAATGCAAATGAATTGCAAAACTAACTCTAAATGTATACTTTGGCGCTAGACCCTACTAGTACAAAATTTATGGAGTTAAATTAATTTTTGGGATGTGGAAACCTACTTTGCTCAATGAGATGCAAAGTAGGGATTCCTGTGCAAAAAATGACTCTATGGCCTTAGCGCTATATTTATTCCCCCATGCTAAAATCACGCACGGGGAGGAGGAGAGGTCAAATAATGTTGCAAAGCTTCCTTGGCACCAATATTTAGGGGCATATTTATACTCCGTTTGCGCCGGAATTGCGTCGTTTTTTTTGACGCAATTTCGATGCAAAACTAACTCCATATTTATACTTTGGCGTTAGACGCGTCTAGCGCCAAAGTCCATGGAGTTAGCGTCATTTTTTAGCGTGGACACCTACTTTGTGTTAATTATATGCAAGGTAGGCGTTTCCGTCTAAAAAATCGACTCCGAGGCATGTGCGTCGGATTTATACTCCCGGGCAAAAATCACGCCCGGGAGTGGGCGGGTCAAAAAAAATGACATCCGGCCGCTTTTGCGCCGTTTTTTTAGCGCCTGCAAAAGGCAGGCGTTAAGGGACCTGTGGGCTCTGAAGGAGCCCAGAGGTGCCCTCCCATGCCCCCAGGGACACCCCCTGTCACCCTTGCCCACCCCAGGAGGACACCCAAGGCTGGAGGGACCCATCCCAGGGACATTAAGGTAAGTTCAGGTAAGTGTTTTTTTTTTTTTTTTTTGTGTCATAGGGGGGCCTGATTTGTGCCCCCCTACATGCCACTATGCCCAATGACCATGCCCAGGGGACAGAAGTCCCCTGGGCATGGCCATTGGGCAAGGGGGCATGACTCCTGTCTTTGCTAAGACAGGAGTCATTTCTATGGGGGTTGGGAGTGAAAAAAATTGGCGCAAATCGGGTTGAGGCGAAAAAATTGCCTCAACCTGACTTGCCCCATTTCTTGACGCCCAAGCCCCATATCCCCCTACGCCGGCGCTGCCTGGTGTACGTCGTTTTTTTTAACGCACACCAGACGGCGCCGGCAGCTAACGCCGGCTAACGTCATTCAATAAATACGGCGCCCGCATGGTGCTTCAGAATGGCGTTAGCCGGCGCTAATTTTTTCCATGCAAAACTGCGTTAGCGCAGTTTTGCGTCAAAAAGTATAAATATGGGCCTTAGCGCCTGGGTCAGGGCTGGAGTTAGGGGAACTGTGGGCCTATTTCCATGGTGGAACACTGTGTAATAAGCCCACAGGTGCCCTCCCCAGGCCCCAGGGATACCCCCACCCACACCAGAGGCACAGGTAAGTATAGGTAAGTACAGGTAGGTTTTTTTTTTTTTTTTAAGTGCCATTGGGGGCCCTGAAGTGGGTCCCCCTACATGGCACTGGGTGGAATGGCCATGCCCAGAGGACCCTGATCCCCTGTGATGGCCATTGGGGTGGTGGGAATGACTTCTGTCATTTCTAAGACAGGAGTCATGTGGTATGGATGGTTTTGCATCAGAAAATTACGCTAGGCTGGTTAGAGTCATCTTTTTTTTTTTACTCTAACCTGTCTAACGTAATTTTTTGTGTGACAACGCCCCTTCTTCCACACCGCCAGCCCCACCCTGCTAACGTCATTTTTATTACGCTAGCCTACCCTTTGTACTGGCTTGCACCATTCCATAAATATGGTGCCCAGCTGGTGCACAGAAATGGTGCAAGTCGGTGCTAAATCTTTTGGTTCACAACTGCGTTGGTGCAGTTTTGCATCAAAAAGTATAAATCAGGGCCAAAGTGACTCACCGGTGGCGCAGCTGTTTCCAAATATGCTCACCTACGTTTTTAGAATTAAACATGGTTTGAGGGTTTTTGATGTGCCTCTTCCATACAAGCAACTCGTGTAAGACATCCGCAGGGGACTTGTTCAAGCAGATAATTTTTCTCAGTGAGACATTTTCTTTGCATACATGGCTGCAAGCCACAAAGAAATCCACAGAATTGAGAAATGCAAAACTTTGAGACATGTCACATATTTCGCTTAATCTGAAGTTCGTCGGAGATGTTAGGAAATTACATGAATTTTGCTGCCTCTATTCAAACTGTGCCAAGGTTTACATATTTGACAGATTTCTTTAGGACTCCCTTTACTTTTCACTCAAGTAGTTTCCGAGAAAAGTGCCAAAAAGGCTAAAGGGGGGCTTTAATAATTTCCTGCATGTTTCTATTATCTAGTTACCATGTTCAAGCATGCGCTCAAAATCGATGCACAGAATGCTTATGTCTGCAGTATAATTTGTCTCTTGCTGCGTTCCAATTAAAATGCTCCCAGTTTAGCTATGGATACCTGTGCAATACCCCGCAGCTGTTTGAACAGTATTGATGAAGAAGTCCGCGTTTGGATCTCCATTCCTCAACCATAATTAGCCCTGATAGCAAAGGGGCATTGCCGTGAATTAGTGGTTGAATTCAGTAGCTGTGTCTGCTATTTTCTATGCCCTGCAGTGCTCGCGGTAAAACCGAAGCCTTTTTCCTGAAATAAATGGAATAATGATAACGTACTGCATCTGTAGGCAATACTGTGTCAAGATTCCTGGTTTTATTTCACATCAGATGCTACATCATGGAATTTTGGTACCTGGGTATTTAAATGTTATTCTCTACTGCTACAAATCATGCCTGTTTGCAAATAAATGAAGAAACACAGATGCTTCGTTTTTGCTAATGGACTAGTTTAAAGAATTGCAGCCTAAGGCAAGGATTTTTACCCAAATCTTTTTTAAAAATTATTTTTGCACATTTTAAGCTGAGCTACATTTTTCCGCCAGAAGAGGAGGGTATTTGCAGCCTTAGCTGTAATTTGGCATCCTCTGCTGGTATATGCTGGTACCACCACAAGGTGCTTGTCTTACATCACCTTGTGGGACCGCCTACGTCTGTGATGGGGAAATAAGAGTGTTCGAAATCTGCATATTTTTCGTTTAAGCCCTCCCATATTGTTGACTTCTTTGGTAAACCCTTTTTTTGTTGGCCATACGACTCTGCACACTTAACTCCTGTTAACCAAGGGTAAAGTGCTTGTGCTCTGGATTAATAAAATAATGATGCTTAAGAGCGGACAGCTGCTTCAGAGAAGCGTCCCGGTTCTAAACAATAGGATTGTTATTGATCAAGAGTTAGGCTTGCTTAAAAAGAAATGTCTACAGGTCCTTTACAAACCGAAAAGCTGTTCCCTAGCTTGGTCATCAAATGTAAACAAGCATTTGCAATGCAATGGGTCTCGCATTTGCTTGACTTAGAGCTATTAGCGTTCTAAAGTCTTAACTGGACCTTTATTGCCACATAAAATGAAAATGAAAAGTAATTTAGTTTTACATAAGCGACCCGATTTAAAGTGCCATACCATGAGCGTGAAGGAGCACACAAAATGAAACAGAAGTTCACTCGCAGTCAATCGTATCTGCAAATGTGCAGCGAGATTGAGCTGCGTAGGAAATAAAATAAAAAAAGTAGTCCAGAAACCGTGCTGAAAAAAAAATAGAGCCTCATATGTTTTCAGTAGTTGGCCGATGTGCTCGAGGAGGGCTAAACACCGGCAAAGGCATGACGTATGCATTTGTTTCACAAAATAAAATCAAGCATTTTTAAAAGGCAAGCCCACGAACCAGCAAAACTGATGGGCATGCAGTGGGCGTGGTTAAAAGCCCACAAAGAGATTACAGCAGGCTAGAGCGCTAAAAAGGGCATCCCCATCTTCAGGCTCACTTTACTCTTGGAACACCCAGGAGCAACTTATTATTGGAGCGTGTCTCTTTTTGGCCTGTACCAGCAGAATCTCTTCTGAAGGAAGAGCAGTTCTTTCTTGCATACATCTCTAACAGTAATCAGCAAAGTTTTGAAAATGATCCTTTTTGCCCAGCGGCAGCCAGTGCAACTGTTTGTGATCCCGTCTAATAGAATGTATTTTCAGAATACTTAAAATGTGTCAGGCAGCAGCATTTGTGTATTATCTGGAGTTTGTTGAACGATAAAGTAGAAAGACCAGAGAATACAAAGTTGGCATAATCGAGCTGGGAAGTCACCAAGGCTTGCACAATTGGTTTCCTGATGTTCACATGTAAAACGTTTGGGGCCAGATGTACAACAAAATGTACAAAGTTGTCAAGCACACTGTTTGCGATTTGCAAATTGGCCGCAAGGGACTTGCCTCATCAGTATTCATGAAGCAGGTCGCAAATTGCGACCCATTTGTGAATGGCTGCACTCACAGGGATGGTGGCCTGCTGGGGTCAGCAGACCACCATGTCTGTGACTGCTTTTAAAATAAAGTTTTTTTTTTTTTTAATGCAACCCACTTTCCTTAAAGAAAAATGGGATGCATTTCAAAAATAAAAATGAAACGTTTCAGTTTCATTTTTTGAGAGTAGACCACTGCCTGCTCTGAAAAAATGTTGGCATACCCATTCATAGGTGGGAAGGGGTCCCTTGGAGACCCCTTCCTACTTGTAAATGGGTTATCACCAATTTGAAATTGGTGGTAACTGCAATTGTTTTGCGACCCCATTCACAAAATAATTATACATAGTCCTGCGAATCGCAATTAGGAAGGGATGCACTTGGAACTCCCCTTCCTAATTGTGAGTCACACTCCCTATTTTATGGGTCGATAACTGGTTACCAACTTGCAAAATAGGGATGGTACATTCTACAAGGCCATTCAGTGGTCACAAAAGGCGATTTTCACATTTTTCGACAGCAAAATAGCTTTGTACATCTGGCCCATAGAAACCTAAATAGTGATTTTAAAAGTTCAAAGCATGCTCCAATAAAATCCAGAATGTGGGTTTCAAAGGAAATATTTGAATCAAATTTTACCCCAAGGTTTCTTAATTGATTGGTCAAGCAGAGGCCTAGAACATAAAAGGTTGGGCTGAAGACATCCAGGTCGAAAGGAGAGGGCTTGCCAAAAACCAATACTTCTGACTTACCAGTGTCAATTGTCAGGCAATGTAGCCACAGCCAATTTGCAACTGTCTTCAGGCATCCCTGAAAATACTCTACCATTGATCTGTTAACTTTCTGAAAAGAGAGCAATAATTGTGTGTCATTAGCTTATGATGCATCTTTAAGACCCATAGTCAACCATCTCTGCCAGATGGGCAATACACATGTTGAACAGAATAGGGCAGTTAAAACCAAGCCTTCTGGAACACCTCCTCTTACATCAATTAAATGGATATAAGATGGGGAAGATGAACAGCTTGTCCTCGTTCTCCGAGGAAACATTTTAACCACCAGAAAGAGTTGTCCCTAACCCCTATTGTTCCCAGATTTTTAAGAAAATATTGTAGGATACAGTTACAAAACCTGCAGACAAATCTAGATGAATGACAACAGTTTTAATATCCTAATCCAAAATCAATTTGAGAAATACGGAGACCTGCAATAGTGCATCTTCCAAACTATACCTCGAACAGAAACATGCATGGGTGGCATGCAGAATACTATTGCCTTCCAAAACTTGCATCATTTGCATATTGATCATCTTTTGGAGGACCTCAGCCATTCTCTGAAGCATAGTTTTGACCTTAGTTAAAAGAAAGCAGAATGTATCTAAGCCCTTTGAACTTTAAAGGGGAAGTACAATATTAATTTCAAAGATTCCATTTAAGTGTCTTCAGAAAATGCGGTGTTTGGCCAAAAAATCAATGAACAAATATTTAGCTGCAAAAATATCATGTCAAGAAAATCGGGAGATCTCATTTATCGTGGTAAGGAATATCAAAGTTAAAAATATATTGCCTCATTATGAGTCTGGCAATCCAAGACTTGTGTTCAGACCACCGCACTCCGACCCCCACATTACGACCCTGGTGGTCGGACCACCTGGGGACTGCTGTCCCTGCCAGGAACATGGTTCCCGATGGGCTGTTGGCGCTCTCACTCATGTTCAGCCACGGCGGTGGTGAGTTCAGCACTGCTGCGCTGAGCACAACTCCCCTTTTGCCAGCCTTTCCATAGCAGTTCAACCGCCATAGAAAGGCTGGCGGAAAGGCTGTGCAGGGGGCGCAGCCAGTGCGCATTCCGAGGGTGCTGATGGGCATTTAGTATTGGCCTCTGTTCCAACAAGGGAGCCGAGACAAATACCGTAGCACTGACCGGTGGGAACGTCATAATACGATGTTCCTGCCATTCAGCCCGGTGGAAACATTGTAATACAGCCGGAGCTGAGGCATCCGGGTTGACGACCGCCTCGACCCTGATAGTTTGGTGGTCAGCTCATCCAACTGTCAAACTCATAATGAGCCCCATAGTTTTTAGTGTTGTTTTCAATATGTAAAAAATATAGATGTAGTAGATATTGTTGGATATAATAGTCTTTTTTATTGTTAAATCTGTGTTTATAAGTTATTTTACATTTTTTATCTGAGAATTATTTTTAATTGAATTCTTTACATTTCTTTTTTTAATTCCTTTTATATTTTTTTATTAATCATTTATGTTTTGTTTTTAGTAGCGGTATGCTGGGTTAATAGGCAATAAGGATGGGGAGATTAAAAAAAATATAGTTATATTTTTAAATGTAAGTTAATAATTTTCAAGATATGCAAACTATTTTTCTAATTTTAAAATGTATTTTATTATATTACAATTTTATTGTATTTTTATATAGTATGTAAAAGAGGATATATTTTGATGAGATTTTTAGAAAATAAAAATGTAAATATTTAAAACATTTAAATTTTATTTAAATAATTTTTTCCAAAGTATTATGGGCCTGATTATGAGTGTGGCAGTCCTTAGACTGCCACACTCGCAGTGGCTGTCGGTTCGACCGCCACATTACGAGGTTGGCGAGCGGCCCCGCCAACCTACCGCTGTTTCTGCTGGGATATTTGATCCTGATGGGCTGACGGTGGAGGAGGAAGGAATCAGCCAGTACGATGCTGAAGTCAGCGCCGCTCTGGTGATTACGACCTGGTTCTCCACTAGCCTTGTAATGCCAGTTTCAGTGCCATGAAAAAGCTGGTGGAGAAAAGGTGCAGGTGGGTATAGGGGGGCCCCTGCACTGCCCATGCACTTGGCATGGGCAGTGTAGGGGTCCCTCTGCCCAGCACCCTTGCAATGCTCACTGTCTGCTGTGCAGAAAGTGAGCATTCCGAGGGTAATAGTGTCCCCTGCGGCCAGCAGTATTGCCATCGGCTCAATTATGAGCCGGCAAGAATGCTGCTGCCCCTTTCCTGCTGGGCTGACAGGCAGAAACCCTGGTTTCCATCCGTCAGCCGAGCGGGAAAGTCATAATGGCCCCGGCGGAGAGGTAGCCAGTATGGTGGCAGCCTCCCCGTCAGAAGTTCGGCGGACAGGTCATCCCGTCCACCGACCTTGTAATCAGGGCTCTTTATTTGGATTGATGTAGATGTTTAAGTTAAAAATACGTGAATTTTTTTATGGAATTGTTATATTTGTATAAAATATTTTACATGTAGAAAATATTCAGGAACAATTTTAAAAACTTATTTTAAAGAGTTATCCATTGTAAAAATTTAAGATACTTTTCACATAATGTATTTTGAAAATTTACAGATTTCTAACAAATGTAATTCTAGTTTTTATTAATGTTTATGAATGTTAGAAACAGTGTACTAAAATTTTATCATTTTAGAAATATAAAAATGTAGTAAAGTGTGATAATTGGTACTATTAATTGTGTATTTAAAAAATATTAAAGGTTAATAGTTTTATTTTAAACTGGACAAACAAATGTAGTTTTTAGTTTTTTTCTAGCTTCCTCAAGTTGGTTTAGATTCAAGTGGGAATAGTAAATGTCACCACATTAGTGTCCAACATTTTCATCAAGTTGCTGTAGTTTGATGTGAGAATAGTGAATTTTACCCCTTTAGTGTCCAATACCTTCCCCAATATGGTTAGACTGAAGTGGGAATAGTAAATGTTACCCCTTTAGTGTCCAGCACCTTCCCCAATATAGTTAGACTGGAGTGGGAATAGTAAATGTCTGCTCTTTGGTGTCAAACACCTTCCCCAATATGGTTAGGCTTGAGTGAGAAAAGTAAATGTCACCCTTTTAGTGACCATGACCTTACCCAAGTTGGTTTAGATTGGAGTAGGAATAGTAAATGTCACTAATTTAGTATCCAACACCTTCCCCAAGATGGTTTAAATTGTGAGTGGGAATAGTATGTCACCCTTTTGGTGTCCAACACCTTCCTGAATATGGTTAGACTGGAGTGCAAATAGTAATTGTCACCCTTTTATTGTCCAACACATTTCCCAAGTTGGTACAGATCGGAGTGGGAATGGTAAATGTCACCCCTTTAATGTCCAGTACCCTTCCCAATAAATTTAGTTTGGAGTGGAAATAGTAAATATCACCCCTTTGGTGTCCAACACCTTCCGCAACATGGTTAAGCTGGAGTGGGTATAATAATTGTCACTGTTTTAATGTCCAACACCTTCCCCATGTTATTTCAGACTAAAGTGGGAATAGTATATGTATTCCCTTTAGTGCCCAGCACCTTTCCCTAGTTGGTTTAGTTTGGAATGGGAGTAGTAAATGTCACCCCTTCTGTGTCCAACATCTTCCCCAATATGGTTAGACTGGAGTGAAAATAGTAAATGTCACCCTGTTGTTGTCCAAAACCTTTCACAGTATGGTTAGGCTGGAGTGGGATTAGTAACTGTCACCCTTTTATTGTCCAACACCTTCCCCAATATAGTTAGACTGGAGTGTGAATAGTAAATATCACACATTTAGGGGTCAATTACGACTTCAGCGGACGTAAACGGTTGTCTGCCAAATTCCCTATGGTCAGGTTGCTGCCAGTGCAGCCACCTTCCCACGGGCCCCATTAAAAGTTTCATGCTAGGCCTGCTGGCCCAGCGGGAAAGGGCCTACAACATTGACGCCGGCTCAGGATAGGGCCGGCGACAATGCTGTAGAGCTTAGAGTTCACCAGCACCTGTTGCTTTGCAGACAGAGAACATCGCGACAGGGCTGGCAAGGGGGGCCCCTGCACTGCCCATGGCAAGTGCATTGGCAGCCTGCACCCCGTCTCCACCAGCAGTTACATGGGAGTGATACCGCCATGTAACTGCCAGCAGAGAAGGGACTCAGAATTCCTAGGGCAGTGCTGCATGCAGCGCTGACCTGGTGGATTAGGACCGCCAGCATGGCCAGTCCCTACTTTGGAGGAAAAATGGCAGTGGTGGTGGTCAGACAGTGGCGCTACCGCCATGGTCGCAATGTGGCTGTTCGAACCCCACATTGGCAGCGGTCCGACCACCACTGCGACCCTGGCAGTCTGACGACCTCCAGGGTCGTAATGGCCCCCTTATAGTCCATCACCTTCCCTGATATGGTCAGGCTGGAGTAGGTATAGTAAATATCACACTTCCAGTGTGCAACACCTACCCCAAGTAGGTTTAGATTGAAGTGAGAATAGTAAATGTCACCCCTTTAGTGCCCAACACATTTTCCAAGTTAGTTTAGTTTGGAGTGGTAATAGTAAGTATCACAATTTTAGAGTCCAACACCTTCTTCAACATGGTTAGATTTGAGTGTGAATGTCACCCCATTAGTGTCCAACACCTTCTATGAGTTGGGTTAGATTGGAGTCGGAATAGTTATTGACACCACTTTAGTGTCCAACACCTTTCCTAAGCTGGTGTAGGTTGGAGTGGGAATAATAAATGCCTTCCCTTTAGTGTAAAAAAATTTCCCCAAGTTGGTTTCAGTTGGAGTAGGAATAGTAAATGTCACCTTTTCAGAGTATAAGATTTTCACAACATTTAGTATAATAAAAATAGGTTCCACATTTTTTATAATTACATTTTTTGACAATCTTAATTAATTAAACAGTTTTACATTGTGTTCAATATATTTGTTACTTCAAAATATTAGTAATTTTAAATCCAAAAATGTCTTTTTTATTTGTAAACAAAAATTACAATAAAAACCATTTTATACATATTTGTATAATGTTCATTTTCACATGTAATTTTACCTTGAATATACTTTTTCTACATTTGTAAACTTTTTGATGCATTTATTAAACATTATTTAACATGTTTTTCTTTAGTATATGTTAAATATTTGTATACATTTCATACACATATTTAATTCATACTTTATACATTTTGCAATTTTTTTACAATATTGTTTGACATGTGTAAACATTTTTATTAAAACATTTTTTTAAATTTTTGGAACATTTATTAAACTTTTAAAATATATATTTCCCATAGATTTCTATGTTTCATTTGGCGGTCATTTTATGTACCACTACATTTTATTTTGCAGTGTATTGGTATTGTTATGAGTCTTTTTTCCAGGAACAGAGTTGCAGTAAGGTGCTTCTGATCGTCAGAACAGGTAAGTCCATTTATAAGGATTTTTTAAGGGTTTAGCGGGATCTAGGATGGAGGTTTAAAAGTTGGGAATAGTGTTGTTTGCAATTTTACAGTATATTTAGATGTGTTTTTATTAGTGTGTTGCACTATTTTGTTATATCATGTTTTTATACATTGTAATACTAATGTATGATAATTTTTTGGTGAAATATGTAACGTTACGTATGGTTTGGTGATTACATATATTGTATGTGTATATTTGGAAATGTTATGTATTGTGCAGGTGTTTATTTATTTTTCTTTTACAGGTTTTTATGTACAAACTATTTCAATGGGAATTTGGAGTTCATACATTTTTTTAAATAGAAATCAATTTGCTTTATTTTAAACCAATTGTTTTTACTTCGATTTCCTTTTTGTCTGGTTTCCTGTAGTGGTTCTCTTTTTAGAACACTTTTTTGTGTTTGGATTGCTTCTAGGGATTTCAATTGGAATGGTTATATTATTGCATTCTTTGGGGGGGCTTTTTAGAATGTTTTTGTACTTTTTAGGGATGATTATTATTTGCTAACAACACTATTCCCAACTTCTATGGCACCTATGACGTTGGGGATATGTCCAAGGGCATAGAAGTCACCTTTCACTGTAGGCAAATCCTCCACCTGAGGGAAAATGATGTATCTCCTTACGTGTTTCAGCAGGGCAGCCAACACTCTGGACAACACTTTGGAAAATATAGGCTGGGACATCCCTGATGCCATGGCCACTGTTGTCTGAAAAGACCCACTTGCAAGGAAATGGAGCACTGACAGCACCTGCACGTCTGGGGGGATTCCAGTCGGATGGCGGATTGGTGACATCAGGTCTGGCTCCAACTGGCTACATAGTTCCTGGATTGTGGCACGGTCAAACCTGTAGGTGACGATTAAGGCCCGTATTTATACTTTTTTTTTGCGCCGCATTTGCGTCATTTTTTTACGCAAAAACGGCGCAAACTTGCAAAATACCATTGTATTTTGTAGGTTTGCGCCGTTTTGCGTCAAAAAGCGGCGCAAATGCGGCACTAAAAAAAGTATAAATACAGGCCTAAATGTCTCTCTTCCATTGTCAACAGGTCCACCAGCGGTCGGTACACCGGAGGATTCCGCCATCTTCTCATATGTCCCAGCTGACGGTGCCTAAGAAGGACAACAGCGAAGAATCAGTCACTAATCCTCCAGGTATGTACCCACAGTCACACACAAGACTACACCAGACAATGAACCCTTCCTGTATGTGTGTTGAGTGTAGGCCTCGGTATGTGTGACGCAGTTGAAAAAGAATACATGTGGGCCCCTGAAATGGCGGCTGCCTGACCTCTAAACTGGGACAATGGGATTGTGGGGTAACAGCGCTGGCGTTGTCAAAGACCGCAGCGCACTGCTGCATTGGTTAACATTGGACCCTATGGGTCCCAGGAGCCAATGAACAGGTGTGTTGGCGGTGATGATGCGCACCCCCGCGGACGTCATCGCCGCGGACGTCACTGCCATTTCCTATCTGTTCACTCACTAGATACCTGACCTTCGACAGGAGAGGACCTACACTGCTAGTGCTGCTGTGACCTCGGTCTGGAAGCGACGATGGCTGCTGCGTCTGGGGAAAGGGCCCCTGCCTTCACTGCACCGGAGTTGGAGAAACTTGTGGATGGGGTCCTCCCCCAGTACATGCTACTCTACGGTCCTCCAGACCAACAGGTTAGTACACAGGGAGCACGTTGTATGGGCTAGGCCTGGATGGACAGGGCTGGGTGGAAGAGGGAAGGGGGCAGAGTTTATACTACAGTAAAGCATGGGAATAAATGGGCCACATGGTCAGAGTAGGGAGGGGGCCACTCACATTGATGGTGCAGTTGGTAATGACTGTTCCTCTTCCCTTGTGCATGTCATGTAGGTCAGCGCCCACCAGAAGAGGGACATTTGGCGTGCCATCGCCAAGGAGGTCCGGACCCTGGGGGCCCACCAGAGACGGGGCACCCACTGCCGTAAGAGATGGGAGGACATTCGCCGCTGCAGCAAGAAGACGGCGGAGGCTCAGCTGGGGATGGCCTCCCAACGTGGGAGGGGTGCCTGTCGCACCATGACCCCCCTTATGTTCAGGATCCTGGCGGTGGCCTACCCGGAGTTGGATGGGCGCTTGAGGACATCACAGCAAACACAAGGGGGTGAGTACAACCTCATTCTGCGGACTTTGCGTGCAGTGGAGGGGTCTGGGTGGGGGAGGTGGGCTGTGGGTGTCCCTAGGCCAGGGCGAGTTAGGTAGGCAAGGCCCCTCCATAATGTAGGCCATGTGGCACTCTACCCCACCTCAGAAGAGTGGCAAGTTGAGGTATAGTTGCCCCTGTGGCTTCCATGTGCGCAGATGTCCACCATTGCCATGTAGGCCATATCCCAGAAATTGCATGTGCAGAGGCCAGGAGCACGGCGTAATGCATGGGGCTGCTGCGTCTGTCTTGTCCTCCAACGGTAGCGGTATGCCATGCACTAAAACTCTCTTACTTCTGTCTCCCCCCCTTTTTCTGCTCTCCCTGTCCTTTTGTACATCAGCATCATCAGGCGGAGGTACAGTGGCACCGGAGCACGAGGGAGCTGCATCCCACATGGCCATGGAGGGCCACACCACAGACTCTGAATGCACCAGTGGGACGGAGGTTGAGGGGAGCTTCACGTCGGCCACCGGATCAGCATCCAGCGACACGGACTCGTCCGACGATGGGAGCTCCCTTGTGGTGGGGGCACCATCTGTGCCCCCCACTTCTACAGGTACAGCCGCCAAATCCCCTACCAGCACCGCCCTCCCAGCAGCCCCTCAGCGTTCGCCCCATGCCCGCTCACCCAGGAGGGTGGGCATCATCTTCGCCCCAGGCACCTCAGGCCCTGCCCCAGTCACCCCTGCTGCCCTCAGTGAGGGGGCCATTGACCTCCTCAGGTCACTCACTGTTGGGCAGTCTACCATTGTGAATGCCATCCAGTGTGTAGAACGAGAGTTGCAACACTGTAATGCATTCCTGGAGGGCATTCATTCTGGTCAGGCTGTCCTTCAGCGAACCCTGCAATCTCTGGCCTCAGCACTTATGTCAGCCATTGTCCCTGTGTCTAGCCTCCTCCCTCCAACTTCCTCCACCCAGACCCAATCCCCTGTACCCCAGCCCATCCCAAGCACACCTACAGACCAGCATGCACACAAGTCAACACACACAAGTAGCTCAAGCAAACATAGGCACCACACACCCCACAGGCACTCACACAAGCATCACACACATACAGATACAGCAACATCCACTGTCTCCACTGTGTCCCCCTCCTCCTCTTCTCCCTCCTCCCTCCCAGTCTCACACACACCTGCATGCACCACATCTACAGGCACTAGGACTCGCACCAGGACACCCAGCACCACAAGCCGGTCACCTGCACTCACCACCTCCACTGCCATTTACACGTCCCCTGTGTCCTCTCCCAGTGTGTCTGTGACGCACCCTCCCAAAGTACCCAAACGCCGGCAATCACTCACCCAACATCCATTCACCTCACGACAGCCTCCAGTACCTGCACCTGCACCCAAAACACCTAAAGTGACACCTCCGACAACCACCTCCTCTTCCTCCACTCCCAGACCCCCTCCAGCTACCCATCCCAGTGTCCGTCAGAAACTGTCCCTATGTCAAATTGACCTTTTTGCAACCACCCCCGCCCCTCCAATTCATCAGTCCCATCATAGCGCCTCAGCCAAAAAGCCTCCTGTACCAGTGGTGCGTGTTCCAGGATTTTGGAGTGCACCGTCCACCAGGGCAGGCAGTAGGACCCGGAGCCAAGGCACTGGCAGCCCACCCCCTGTAAAGGCTCCGAAATTGGAGAGTGGACGACAGGACCGTGTCAACACTCCTGGTGGGACAAGAAGTGAAATGGGATTGAAGGCGATTAGTGAGTCAGCTGTAACTCCAAAAAAGGTGGGGAAGGTCCAGAGGAAGTCTGCCCAGCCTGTTGTGAGTGTCACGGCGGAGAAGTGCGCCATCTTTTCCGGCGGTCCAAACACAACCACCAGCACCGTCGTCAGTGGTCAGGAGACCACCGCCAGAGTCATTGCCCAGGAGGGCCCAAGTATTGTCACTGGTCAGGAGACCACCGCCGGAGTCACAGCCCGGGAGGGCCCAAGTATCGTCACTGGTCCAGAGACCACCGCCAGAGTCACAGCCCAGGAGGGGACAGGATGCCACAGCCCTGCTGGCCAATGATGGAACATCATGCCACACACCAATGCCCAGTGTAGAGATCGTCATGCCACACACCAATGCCCAGTGTAGAGATCGTCATGCCAAACACCAATGCCCAGTGTAGAGATCATCATGCCACACACCAATGTCAGTATCAGGACCGCCATGTCAAAGCACCACTGAACAGGGCAAAGACCGCCATGGCAAAGCACGGCTGAACAGTCCTGAACCTCAATGGCAAAGCACAGCTGAACAGGGCAAAGACCGCCATGGCAAAGCACCGCTGAACAGGGAAAAGACCGCCATGGCAAAGCACCGCTGAACAGTCCTGAACCTCAATGGCAAAGCACTGCTGAACAGGGCAAAGACCGCCATGGCAAAGCACCGCTGAACATTGCAAAGACCGCATGGCAAAGCACCGCTGAACAGTCCTGAACCTCAATGGCAAAGCACAGCTGAACAGGGCAAAGACCGCCATGGCAAAGCACCGCTGAACAGGGCAAAGACCGCCATGGCAAAGCACCGCTGAACAGTCCTGAACCTCAATGGCAAAGCACCGCTGAACAGGGCAAAGACCGCCATGGCAAAGCACCGCTGAACAGGGCAAAGACCGCCATGGCAAAGCACCGCTGAACAGTCCTGAACCTCAATGGCAAAGCACCGCTGAACAGGGCAAAGACCGCCATGGCAAAGCACCGCTGAACAGTCCTGAACCTCAATGGCAAAGCACCGCTGAACAGGGCAAAGACCGCCATGGCAAAGCACCGCTGAACAGGGCAAAGACCGCCATGGCAAAGCACCGCTGAACAGTCCTGAACCTCAATGGCAAAGCACCGCTGAACAGGGCAAAGACCGCCATGTCAATGCACCGCTGAACAGGGCAAAGACCGCCATGGCAAAGCACTGTTGAACAGTCCTGAACCTCAATGGCAAATCACTGCTGAACAGGGCAAAGACCGCCATGTCAAAGCACCGCTGAACAGGGCAAAGACCGTGTAGGAATGAATGGACCGCCACATCAGGCATCCTTATCCCATGTGCAGCTGGGACAATGACAGGACAGGAACTTTCACGGGGAGACGCATCCAGTCTGGGCACCAGTCCCCCTCCAGAACAAGTGGAGACCTGCATCTACTTGAGAGACTGTGGCTTTGCACTCCCCAGGATGGCACAGTGGGCAACCCACCCACTGGAGAGACTTGAGAGACTGTGGCTTTGCACTCCCTGGGATGGCACAGTGGGCAAGCCACCCACTGTATAGACTTGAGAGACTGTGGCTTTGCACTCCCCAGGATGGCACAGTGGGCAACCCACCCACTGTATAGACTTGAGAGACTGTGGCTTTGCACTCCCCAGGATGGCACAGTGGGCAATCCACCCACTGGAGAGACTTGAGAGACTGTGGCTTTGCACTCCCCAGGATGGCACAGTGGGCAACCCACCCAATGGAGAGACTTGAGAGACTGTGGCTTTGCACTCCCCAGGATACATCAATGGGCATGGAGCCCCGTCGTGGATCTGGCTTCGCATTCATCTGGCTGAGGTGCCCCCTCTTCCCTTCCCCCTGAGGTGCCTGTTTTATTTCTATCTGATGCCCCGGCAGTGTTCTCTCCGATTTTGGTCAGGTATCTATTGTGGGCCTCGCCCATGCATTTTTGGACTGTTGGTGCACGGACATTGTTGTGTACATATCTGCACTACTTCTTGTATTGTATATATAATTATGAGTGAATTTGAAAAATATATCTGTATATTTTTGTATGACATGTATATTGGCACATTACAATGTTTGACCGAAATTCGCTTTGTCTTTTCATTCTTCCGGGGGGGATTGTGGGTTGTTACTGTGGTTTTTTGTGAATGCATTGGTGTGTATGTTGTAATATGCGAGGGTGGGTGTGGGGGTGTTTGGTGGGTGTCCCCCTAACTTTTGCCTCCCCGTGTCGTAGATGCAGTACTCACCGGTATCTTCTGCACTTACTTCGCTGTTGGTCGTAAAGGAGCAGAAACACAAGGGCAGGTAGTATTTGGAGTTTGGGGTCCATGGAGTCATCGTTCCTCGTGGGATATGTTGAGGTGAGCGTTTTCCCATAGCAAAAGCTGTTTCCGCCATGTTTTTATCCACGGTGAATCCGCCCCGGAAAAGGTGGCGGATTGGCGGGTTGTAATAGTGTGGGCGGTACATTGTCTCCCGCCTGTCTGTTGGCGGTGACCGCTGCACTGCTTGTCTGTACCGCCGTGGCGGACGGTGTGTTAAAGTGGCTGTCTTTGTTGGCGGTTTCCACCAGGGTCATAATTCCCTTTTTTTGTCCGTCTGCCTGTTTGCGGTACACCGCACCTTTTACACCGTCCGCCAGGGTCGTAATGACCCCCTATGTGTTGTATTTCTTAAATGTGATGGTCTGAATTTGTTTTTAAGTAGTTTAGTAATTTATTTTTTTAACAATTATTATGTATCTTTATATCAGTGTTTATTGAGTTTTTGATTTTATATATTTATTTTACTGATGAAAAAAATGATTTGGTTTATTAGTTTAGATTATGTTGTTTTTGAGTTTTGTGGTACGTTACATGTTTATGTTTATATGTGTTTTACAGGATGGATTTAGTTATTACTTCGAAGTAGTCCAGTCCTGTGCTATATACAAAGATTCTAACTTCGCATCGTAGCATTTCATACATTGTTTTTAGTTTGTTAAGTTTAGGGCCAATTTGGCTGACAAATTGTTCTATTCTTAGTTCTTGGCAGCTTTGCTCCTTTGTATTGCTTCTATAAATTTATATAGTGTAGGTTGAATTCTGGCTAGTGTTAATTGGGAGGCATTTTGCCATCCTTCCATGGCATTGTTTGTTTTGGCTTCCTGTGCCATGGTGCTGTCAAAGACATTTCAGCATAGTATCTGGTATTTTGCTTGGCGTCTGTGTCCTGACCGATGCAGCCTGCCAGCCCATGTGTCTTCAACATAGTTCATTAGGGGATTAAGTCCCTGATTACAAGTTTTGCGGTCCGTGTACCTCCATGTTGACGGTGGTGGTCCGACCGCAATCGGCTTTGCATTCGGACCAATGTATTACGATGTTGGCTATCCCATAGAGCAAACACGGCCATGGTACAAGGAAGGACAAACAGGCCTACGGAGCGAGTGTTTCTGCCAGACACATTATGATGTTGCACACCGCCAATGTGAGCACTACATTCCAGCAGGTGGAAATGGAGAGCATAAGGGGAGCAACTCACCCACAGGCAGTGTTACACATCCTGTGCTGCCATTGAACCCATCACACATGTCCTGCTGCTGCTGCTCAACAAAGGTGCCCACAATCCACACCACCATGGATGCATCTGACGATAAGAACACACACCTACTTGTGTCATGAAGCTCAACAACAGATTGTTGAGCCGTCATCCACATGATATGAGGCTCACGTTATGGGCACCAAGTACACATGTCATTGTGTCCACAGTCGGAGTCATCACAAAGAATGACACATTCACAGCCATTAAAAGCCCTCTTTTGGCCGGTCACTGACACTGCACCGCCACACTCCACAAAAGCACACGTCTGCCCATCTCAGGCACAATGACACTGAAGTGTACAGAAAATTGTATCACACAACAGCAACACCACAGCAACATCACACATAATTCAGATGATGCCTACGCATTGATCACATGCCACACACATAATTCAAATGACACCTACATATTGATCACATGCCATGGACTGTCATCAGATTGAAGACACATATGTATGGATGTGTCATTTAACACAAACACCCCTCCCATGAAACACCTGTGCAATGGACTCACACATCACCCACATTGCAAAAAAATGGAAGGTCAATGGGATGCACATTGGTTAGAGAGACAAATATCCAAAGTTCTCAATGCAAACAATATGTGCACAATGGGACTGCCTTTAAATATTGTTTAAGTGCAGTTTCCAATTGGGAGTAGATAGAGATGTAGAGTTTGGGGTCTCTGAACACACAATTTAAAAATACATCTTTTGGTAGAGTTGGTTTTTAGTTTTTCTGTTTGAAAATATCCCTTTTAGAAAGTGGGCATTTTCTTGCTTAACCATTCTGTACCTCTGCCTGCCTATGGAATCCCTATGCCTATAGAATCCAAGTCCAGGTCAGACTGACAGTTGGGTTGTTTATGAATTCCCTCTAGACAGTAACACAAAGGGAGCTGAGGTGTGTCCTGCATAGCCCAATGAGTCTTCCTGAGGTAGGAGCTGACACCTGCATCTGGAAGGGCTGTGCCTGTCCTCACACACTGCTGTTTCCAACCTCCTGGTGTGTCTGGGGCCTGGCCTGGGCAAGGCAGGATCTTGTGAACAACAGAGACTTTTCTTTGAAGTTTGCCTATTTCAAAGACAGAAAGGGTTATAAGTAGTGGATTCAAAACCCCCAATTTTGAGATTTGCTTTTGGAACCAAGAGGAACCTCTGCCAAGGAGAGCAGCTGAGAAGTGCTCACCTGCATCGCGGCTGGGAGATTGTGCATCGCGGCCGGAGAAATGATGCACCACGAGCTTGCAGCTGCTGATAACGATGCAAACCGCACACAGTGCAGATTTCCAACACCGTGCAACCAGATTTCTCACACATCATCACTGGACGCCAAAGTCATTGCGACCCTGTGTGGATCTGATTTGCCCTGTCCAGAAATTGATGCATTGCTCTCTTGTGGGAGAAGAAAACGACACATCGCCTAACCGACCGGAGAAGAAGTGACGCACGGCCTCACCTGTGAGAAAGGAATCAACGGTTCACTGACTTTTGCCGTGCAGCTTTATTTTTTACGCAAGCCAGGTACTTTGTGTAAAGTCAACAGTTCCATTGTTTTCTATGGACTACGACTCGTTTTACTTTGAAAATTCATATCTTAACTTGTGTATGTTGGATTTTTGTCGTTTTTTTCTTGTTTGATTTAAGTAAATATTTCCTATTTTCCTGAACTGGTATGATGTCCATTATGTGGTGTTTTCACTGTATTACTGTGTGTGTTGGTACAAATACTTTACACATTGCCTTTGAGATAAGCCTGACTGCTTGTGCCAAGCTACCAAGGGGTGAGCAGGGGTTATCCAAGGCTGTATCTGCATTGTCCTGATTAGAGTGAGGTTCCCTGCTTAGACAGAGTACAAACTGACTGACAACCAAATACCCCATTTCTAACAGTTATGTATTATATATCTGAATGCAGGCTACATTTAGGTTTGAGCATACACTTACAGTTTGGGACATACCAAAATGTGGAATGTGTTTTTGTTATTGTGAGATATCCAGGCACCATTTCGACATTTGGCATGTGATAGGCCTTGGTAAATGATGTTGGGTCCAAACATATACATTGACAGTATTATATCTCAGATAGTCTGGGTATTGAATATTTGTGAGGTACATGAACAAGACAGTGGCAAAAGGTGAGCTGTAAGTGTGCATGGTATTGCATTTTTGTGTCATTTTTTGTGTTGAAACTTACCAGACCTCTCTTCCCCAGGATGCAGGATGGCCAAGGCCTTTTCCTCCTAGGGAATGCGTTGTAATATGGAACTGAGAGAGTCACTGCCAGTTTTCCTGGCCTGTAGCTGGTGCCTGGAGACCAGGGAATGGACCTTGCTGCTGAGGTTGTTCCAGTCTTCCTTCTGTCCTCCTTGGTGCGCAGGGTAGTGCCTACAGCATTCATTCTGTCAACGATCCTGTCCCACATTTCCATTTTACTACTGAGAAGAGTATTCTGGACTTGTGCTCCAAACAATTTTTCTTCTACTCTTATGATTTCATCCACCACAACTTTTAACTCATCTTCAGAGAAATTGGGATTTTTTACATGCTGCTTGGTGGACAAGAAAGATGGTTACTGACTTGCTTAACAGGGTAAGTGCAATAGGGTGTGAATGGAAAAAAGCCTCTGCCGGGTGTTCTATGGGAGAGTGGAAAAAGGAGTGCCTAATCTATGTAAAAATCTAAATGTGCTGGTTATAATTCTTTGGCTTTGTGTAGAAATGCAAAGGATTGTGGTCTGTGAAGGATGTGTTTTATAGCATGCTTTGCAGGTGTGTCCACTTGGCCAATGTCTGTCAGCCATGTTGTTTTTGAATTCATTCAATGTGCAGAATTATGTGACAGGTTGCCTTTTTAAAATTCTTGTTGAGAATATGAGTTGAGGTGGAGCCTCGTGTGGAGCTCCCGTCATGCTCTGTGGCTAACTCTGAAGCAACGGAGGCATCGGCAAAGCAGCTCAGCGTCACAGGATGCACAATCAATGCCGCTCGGCAGAATTGACCTCACAAGCAGCAGCAAGCAGCAGTTTCACTTGAAAAGAAACCGGCTGTGATGTTATCGCTGCTCAGAGGCACACTGTGGCTATTATTAAACCCACAAAGCCTAGGAAGCCCCTCTCCCCCTGCTGGAGCTGGAGCCGAAGCTCTCTCGAAACAACAGTAAAGTGATGTATAGCCTCGGAAAGCAGAAGAAATAGCAGCATGGTCTTGGTCACAGTCACGGAGGTCAGGGGTGGGTGAAAAAAAAGGGAATAATATTAGTTCTTATTCTTCAACTGGATAGTGTCTAGGGTTGAGTGAGGGGTTGCATGTGGGGTGGATTAAAGGGTTGAGAAAATTCAGGTTTTTACACAAAGTAGCAGACCTTAGGTATGGCTGGAAAAAGGCTACTGTCAAATTAATTAAGAGATATAGTGAAGTTTAAGGTATTTCCTGCAATGCAAATGTGATCTCAAATAGGCAGAAATATAAGGTAATGCTAAAATGGCTGATATAATTGAAACCGAAAGTCATTTATTTTCAAGAAACCCATCTAAAAAGTAATAACCCTAAAGTATATGCCCCAAAACAGTACTCAGCAGCTCTATTCGCTTTGCCTGGGCTGGCAGAAAGAGGGGTAGCAATATATTTAAGTAGCAGAGTCAATTGGATCATAAAAGAGGTTATTATAGACCCCAAGGGGAGATGGCTCTGCTTAAAGATCATAATATAGGGATTCAAATCAATCTGGTCAATTACTATGGGCCACTCATGGATGAAGTAGAACCATTGGTACAGCTCTACAATACAGCAAGAAATGCCATAGGCCCCTTTATTATTGGGGGGATTTTAATTCTATTCAAGATATTAGATTAGAAACCTCTAATCGAGGGAAGAGAAACTAAAACACAAAACTAAGAGAATTTTGGATGCAATAAAAGGCAATTTTCAGATTATGGACCCTTGGCGGGAAGAATACCCAACAGCTGCTCAATATACTTGTTTTTCACACTGTTATAAAACAGCATCACAGATAGATTTTTTTCTAGTTTCTCCTACACTGAAGGAGGTTCACTTGCACATATGGGCAAACGATTTTTATGACCATTCAGCAGTCATGGTGTTGACAGAACTAGAGGCAGCTGGCAAGGAGAGGCCCAGATGGCGGTTAGGTAGATCCTTACTTAGTAATTCAGAGTGGGCCACAGATACAAGAAACTTCATCCAGGAGTTCTTTCAGCATAAGCAGAATTCTACCACCTTGTTCAACATAGGGAAGGCATTTAAAGTTACAGTCAGGGGTCAGATTATTTCCTTGAAAGCCTCACAGACTCGACAGTGAGAGCTTGAAATTAAATAAACTCCAGATGGCTATAGATTAGGCCACAGACGATTATATGAAATCAGGGGATCAGGAAGCGGCATGAGGTAATGTCAGTCAAACAAAAGCAAAGTTAAAAGATTTCTTTATTTTTGAAGAAGTAGCTAGCTCAAGGGCCTACCAGCAGCAGGTTTATGAAGAAAGTCAACAAATAGGTTAATACCTGGCTTGGACCACCTGTATAAAACATGAAAGGCAGACAGTACATCAAATTCAGGTACCTGAGACAAGTGCAATCGTTAGCCATAAGAAGGATATTGCCTGGGTATTTATGTTGCATTACTCTAGAGTCTATGAGAACAATTATGCAGTTTCAATAGCACAGATAGACCAGTATTATAAGACAATCATGTTACAAAAAATGCTGTCCAGTGTTCAGAACGATATAGCACAGAAGATTACGCCCTCTGAGATTAAGGGAGCTATCCAGAAGATGCGAAGTGCAATAGCTTGTGGTGGAGGTGACTTTCCAATAGAATTCCATAAAACCTTCTGTGAGGAGCTAATACCATTGCTAACGGATCTATCCAATGTAATATTCAAGGGTGTAGAAATACCTTCAACATTCAAAGAACCAACAAAAGTCAGTTTCGTAAAATAAGACAACAACTGCTAAAACCAGATGCATATCGCCCAATCAGCCTGCATAATGCACATTACAAAATGTTAACGAAGGTCTGGGTTACTATGATCACACAGGTTGCGTGCCAACTAATACATAAAGACAAAAATGGTTTTGTAGCCAGCAGACTGATGGCATCTAATACAAATTCTTTTATACAGGCAGTCGAGTTTTTCTCAGTTAATGCAATCCCTGTGGTAATGATAATGTTAGACGCAGAGAAAGCCTTCGATCAAGGGAACTGGGATGCTTTGCTATACAGCCTGACCAAATTTGGTTTTACCCCACAATTTACGTCAATGATAAAGCAACTGTATCATGGTGTTCATGCCAGGATTATAATCAACTCCAGGGTCAGAGGTACAAGTCAGATTAAAAGAGGTAGTAGACAGGGTTGTCCTCTTTCCCCTATGGTGTTTGCCTTTTTTTTCAAACCTCTGGTGTACATAGTACGCAGCTTAAGCAGAATTGTGTCATCAATAGCAGCTGTACCAAAAATTAAGGCCCATATTTATACTTTTTGACGCAAAACTGCGCTAACGCAGTTTTGCGTCAAAAAAATTAGCGCCGGCTAACGCCATTCTGAAGCGCCATGCGGGCGCCGTATTTATTGAATGACGTTAGCCGGCGTTAGCCGCCGGTGCTGTCTGGTGTGCGTTAAAAAAAACGACGTACACCAGGCAGCGCCGGCATAGGGGGATATGGGGCTTGGGCGTCAAGAAATGGGGCAAGTCAGGTTGAGGCAATTTTTTCGCCTCAACCCGATTTGCGCCAATTTTTTTTCACTCCCAACCCCCATAGAAATGACTCCTGTCTTAGCAAAGACAGGAGTCATGCCCCCTTGCCCAATGGCCATGCCCAGGGGACTTCTGTCCCCTGGGCATGGTCATTGGGCATAGTGGCATGTAGGGGGGCACAAATCAGGCCCCCCTATGCCACAATTTATTTTTTTAAAACAACTTACCTGAACTTACCTTAATGTCCCTGGGATGGGTCCCTCCAGCCTTGGGTGTCCTCCTGGGGTGGGCAAGGGTGACATGGGGTGTCCCTGGGGGCATGGGAGGGCACCTCTGGGCTCCTTCAGAGCCCACAGGTCCCTTAACGCCTGCCTTTTGCAGGCGCTAAAAAACGGCGCAAAAGCGGCCGTACGTCATTTTTTTTGACCCGCCCACTCCCGGGCGTGAATTTTGCCCGGGAGTATAAATCCGACGCACATGCCTCGGAGTCGATTTTTTAGACGGGAACGCCTACCTTGCATATAATTAACGCAAAGTAGGTGTCCACGCTAAAAAATAACGTTAACTCCATGGACTTTGGATCTAGACGCGTCTAACGCCAAAGTATAAATATGGAGTTAGTTTTGCGTCGGAATTGCGTAAAAAAAAACGACGCAGTTCCGGCGCAAACGGAGTATAAATATGCCCCTAAGCTCTTTGCAGACAACATTATTTTATATTTCAAACCAGAGATCGACAACGTACAAAGGTTGCTGGATAGAATCAATGAGTTTACTCAAATAGGGGGTTATAAAATTAATGAAAGTAAAACAGAGGTTCTCATATTTAATGCAGGGACAGAGAATCTCCCCTCTGACTTATAACAGCAGGCTAATTCATCCAAACCCATTAGGTTTTTTGGAATATATGTCACGAAGAACTATGGTCACTTATTTAACCCCAATTACGCCAGGATGTTTAAAAAAGGTCAAGCACTTTTGGACAGATGGATGGTTCTTTCGTTGACTCTGATAGGGAGAGTCTCTTTAATAAAAATGTCAATTCTTCTGCTTTTTCTTTTTTTATTCAATAATGTGCCAATAAGAATAAATAGCTCTTATTTTTCATGATATGAGGTTTTATATGGAAAAAAGCCCCAAGGATGAGGCTTTTAGTTGTACAGCTCAACAAAAGCCAAGGGGGCCTAATTTTCAAGTTTATTATCAGACTGCATTGCAGGGCACACTGGCACAATATTTGGATAGCAGAGAAACCCTGGAAACATTCTTGATCAATAGGATGATTGCAGAGTCAGCAATAAGTCTCCCATCATTTATTAAAATCACAAAACTTCCAAAGGAAACACGATACAAGTATATTCACGATCTTAGTAAAAGAGCAGAGATTTTAAGTAAAACACACCAAATACCATCAGTTATATTTATTGGCAACTACAGTAGTGTAAATACTTTGTCTCCACCTTTCAGAAATGGTGATAGCTCAATGGAATAGCAAAGGGCTTAAGGAGATGAGGGACTTTCTTCTAAGAGGCGGATACATTTCATGGGAGGCGGTCGTAATAAGGTTGGAGAGTATGGCAACTAGCCTTTTTTTGAGCTTTTTTCAGATATCCCATTTTCTTAGTACTAATATACCCCTGGCAAATACCCAAGAGTACCCGCTAGGGAGGGCTCTAACTAAGAGTAAAGTATCCGGGACAGGCCATTGGTAAACATTATTAGACGATCAATCCACCTCTGAATTAATTACAGAATTCAGGAATAATTTCCAGCAAAGTTTGGGGAATTATTGGGGAAGTTCGGTACAAATGTTTGAGGGCAGCTAATTATAAAAGAATGTCTTTTCTCCAGATGAATGGCTTACTACACCCCTGAGATTATACATCAAATATTTCCAGCAATTCCTGATCAATGTTTTCTTTGTAATCAGGAGGGACAGGGGAATTGGCTATATATCTTTTTAGACTGCCCCAAATTAACTCTTTTTTGGTTGGAGATAAACAAGGTAATAAATCGCAGCTCTAACTTAAGGGTTGAGCTAGAGCCAAGCTTAGTTCTGTTTCGAGTATCTGAGAAAACAAGCCAGCTAGCTACTATCAACAATACTTTATTGGAATAGTTTTTGCAGTAGTTAGATCATTGATATTGCAGTTTTGGCAGACTGAAAATAGTCCTACACTGCAGAACTGGTGGGATAAGATTTAAAGAACCAAGAAATATGAGGAAGTGTACTCAAAAAGGATCCGGAGCATAAAAAGGTTCATAGCTATAGGGAAGAATTTAGTGGAACAGTAAGCCAAATAAGGCCATGTAACCATAGTATTAAGCTCACTCTATACAAAATTATTGAAACCAGGATGTCTTTATATACAGGTAAGTTATTAAAGGGATGTTTGAGTGTTTTGTTGATTCTACAGTCAGGGCAAAAATAGGAAGTATTTTTTACAAATACATCTGGTTGACCAATATGAACGGATTAGGGGAGATCATAGTGATATGAACAGCTGAAGAAAATGATGTATTATTATTGAATGTTACTTATTGATAGTTCCTGTTTTATTTTTGTAATATTTATATCTGAAATGAAAATAAAATTGGAAAACAACCAATGTGCTCCTGTCTGTTACTTTGCTGACCGTGAACTGCAGTGGTCGACTGCCATAGGGTGACTGCCACAGTGAGTTCTGATTGTAATTTGCTCAGTGGTTGGCTGCAGCACTGACGGCGCTGGAGGTCTGACCACCTATATCCAAGCTGCCGCACCACTGGCGGTATGGCTTTTTTGCTTGGCTGTCTGTGGTTCTGCCTGTATTACTCATAATACAGCGGTCTGGGGGACCGCCAGTGTGACGGTCTTTTCAGGACTGCCAACATAGCGGTCTGCCAGTCCGACCATCAAACTCGTAATCAGGTCCTAACTTTGTCTTTACTTTGCTGGGAGAAAGGGCATTCTCTTACTAATTTATTGTGTTTGACTACCTCTGCGACAGGGATATAGTCCAGTGCTATCACTTTTTTGATTTCGATGGCAAATTGGCTGTTGGTTTAATATTGTGGGCCATATTTATACTTTTTGACGCAAAACTGCGCTAATGCAGTTTTGCGTCAAACAAAATTAGCGCCGGCTAACGCCATTCTGAAGCACCATGCGGGCGCCGTATTTAATCAATGACGTTAGCCGGCGTTAGCCGCCGGCGCTGCCTGGTGTGCGTGGAAAAAAACGACGTACACCAGGCAGCGCCGGCGTAGGGGGATATGGGGCTTGGGCGTAAAAAAATGGGGCAAGTCAGGTTGAGGCAAATTTTTCGCCTCAACCCGATTTGCGCAATTTCTTTCGACTCCCAACCCCCATAGAAATGACTCCTGTCTTAGCAAAGACAGGAGTCATGCCCCCTTGCCCAATGGCCATGCCCAGGGGACTTCTGTCCCCTGGGCATGGTCATTGGGCATAGTGGCATGTAGGGGGGCACAAATCAGGCCCCCCTATGCCACAAAAAAAAAAAAAAAATGACTTACCTGAACTTACCTTAATCTCCCTGGGATGGGTCCCTCCAGCCTTGGGTGTCCTCCTGGGGTGGGCAAGGGTGACAGGGGGTGTCCCTGGGGGCATGGGAGGGCACCTCTGGGCTCCTTCCGAGCCCACAGGTCCCTTAACGCCTGCCTTTTCCAGGCGCTAAAAAACGGCGCAAAAGCGGCCGTATGTCATTTTTTTTGACCCGCCCACTCCCTTGCGTGAATTTTGCCCGGGAGTGTAAATACGGCGCACATGCCTCGGAGTAAATTTTTTAGACGTGAACGCCTACCTTGCATATCATTAACGCAAAGTAGGTGTCCACGCTAAAAAATGACGCAAACTCCATGGACTTTGGCGCTAGACGCGTCTAACGCCAAAGTATAAATATGGAGTTAGTTTTGCGTTGGAATTGCGTAAAAAAAAACGACGCAATTCCGGCGCAAACGGAGTATAAATATGCCCCTGTATGCTTAGTGTAGATTTTTGTATGTGATGCCCTATACTATGATTAAAGTGATAATAACCGCCTTCTATGGCTGTGTGGGGGTATACTTTTAAAATTGTTTGAATCATAGCTTGTTCATAGTCTATGATCATATTTTGGGGATACTAGTTATTTGTGTGCTATCATATATAGGTTAGGACTTCATAGGGGGAACTGCTTTATTTATTTGGCAGTAGAGCATAAACAAACGGGATGTTGGTGTGTTTATATTCACCATGTATGGCATATATCTGAAAGAATGGTTTAGGACACATTTTAAAGGTCCCGCCCATCATCCATGTTTGGTATTGGGGAGGTTTCATTAAGTTGTTTGCAGTAGAGAAGATTAGGGTTCATTTTTCTTTACTTAGATTGGAAAATAAAATTAAGAGTTCCTCATTATGTGTAATTGTCAAATGGTTTGGTATTTGTATGTCTTGGTATCTTCTAGGTTCAGGTGGTGTATCACTGGTGGCTCTTTTAGTATGTGCAATTAGGCGTTTTAAAATGAGGATAGGTGATAGTTGTTCCTGTTATGTGTTCAGGGACGTTGGGGAGTATGCGCCAGATTACGAGGCTGACGGTCTCAAAATCACCAGCCTCCCGGTGTTGGTCGGGCTGCGTTGGCGGTGGCGGTCTGACTGCAACATTACGAGGTTGGTGGGCAGACCTGCCAACCTACCGCCATCCCTTCCAGGATCAGTGATCCCGAGCAGATGGCAGTTCTAGTTTTAATCAGCCAGGGCCGATGCTGAACTCAGCGCCGCCCCACTGATTACAACCTTGTTCTCCGCCACTCTATTTATGGTGGTCTGACTGCCATAAAAAGGCTGGCAGAGAACAAGTGCAGGTGGCCACAGGGGGGGCCCCGCACTGCCCATGTCAAGGGCACGGCATGCCAAGTGCAAGGTAAGGGTTTGGGCAGTGCATGGTTCTCCCTGCTCAGCATCCTTGAAATGCGCACTGTCTGCTGTGCAGACAGCACTCATTTCAAGGGTGCTGGTGCACCCTGCGTGCGGCAGCATTGCCGCCAGCTCAATTATGAGCCATAAACAATGCTGCCACACCTTTCTCACTGGGCCGATGGGCAGGAACCTTGGTTCCCACCTGTCAGCTCAGTAGGAAAGTTGTAATAGCACCGATGGGGAGACCGCCACCTCAACGGCGGCCTCCTCACCACAAGTCTAGTGATTGGGTTTTTAGACCGCAAAACTCATAATCAGGCCCTAAGTATTTAAGGATTTTTCTTTGTGAGTTCCTGAGAAATAATGTGTGCCTCTCTTATATCTTGTAAAATGTTTCTAACTTCTATTTCTGTTACATTTGCGGGGTGGTTGGGCTCGTCAACATTATTTATAACATTTACTTTTGTGGTTACCCTTCTGTAGCATGCATTAGAGTAATATTTAGTACATTTCCAGTTTATAGTTTCTGTTGATGCACTTTCTTGGCTGTAGGTGTAACCCATGTGACTTCGGTTTCCTTTCTGTGAAGTGATAAATTTGGTCCATTCTGTCATTATATCTATAAGTAGTTTAACAATATAAATGTATATTATAGTTTATCTTTTGCAAGTTACCTATTTATATATTTAAAAGTTAAGCTACATTTCTTTCATTTACTTACTTTTATGTTGTGTTGAGATGTTTAGCATGGTTTTGCAGCCTTTCTTTTAATTTCATTTTAATGTGGAGCACGTGTTTGTTTTCTGTTGAAACAGGAAAAAATTAGAATGATGTAAAATGGTTTAGTTATTGCTAGAGTTTGTTGGGGTTTAGGGAGTTAAGATTCTATTTGGTCAATTGTGGGGTAAGTTTCTAAGTTATTCATGTTGTGTACTTACTTTATTATGCTCTTGCTGCTTTGTTAGAGTTTATATTTTCTGGCAGTTTGTTGTTTTGGAAGTTTTTTCTTTTAGGTAGCCTGTAAAAAATGCTAAAAGTTTCAGAGTGTGTTACTATTTAATTGTTAAATTATATTTTTCACTTTAGTAACAGTTCATTTTAGTTTATATATAACTATTACTTACTTGAATATTTAGTTGTAGAGATGTATTTTATAGTTGTTTGTTGTAAGAATCCGGCTGAGTTTCCTCCTCTGATAGCGTTTGTCATTTTGGAGTATTTATTTGCTTTAATTGGTGTGCCTTTTACATTGTTTGGTTAATTGTTTGTGTTATTTCATTGGTTGGTTTAGATTAGTTTTAGTTATTTTTATTAGTTGAGTCCTCGCTTGGTAAACACTAATTTATGTTTTATTTTTGTAGTAGAATTTATAGTTGTTTTAATTAATTATACAGTTTTTGTTTGTTTTTTAATGTTTATAGTTAATAATGTTTTTGGTGTATTTATTGCATGATACCTAGGTGTACTTTGTTGGGGGTGAATGTTTAATGTTTGGTTGGTCTAATATATTTTAATTTAATTGTAGATGTCAAAGATAAGTGTAGGGTTTATTGGAAGTAACTGGCTTATGTTAAAATTGCTATTTTTGTATTTGTGTGTTTATTAGTTATTTTAACAATAACTTTGTAGTCAATATTGTGGTAATTGATATTTGTGATATGTTATATGTTTATTTATAGGTAATGATATTTGTGTGTTCTATATTAGTGTTTGTGTTAGGGGTACAGAGGTGATATTTTTGTTCTCTGTATTAAATTTCTGATACTTCTTTTATCTCGATATTTGGATCATTATTATATCAGTGTTACGAAAATGGCAGGTGTCATCATTCTTCAATCTCTAAGGATTGGACATAGTTTACCAAAACCTGAGGCATTAATTACATTATCAGCAAAAAAAGCAAGAGTTGAAATCAGTATGATGACACCTTAAAAATAAATATACCTTTGCTAAAAATTTAATAAAATGCATAACCATAATGGTGTCGTTAGTGAAAAAAAAAAGGCAGGCTCTAACCAAGTATCTTAAAAATGTTCTGAAAGGGATTCAGAACTGTCTCGGTTTTCACTGCCTGCCAGGTTGGAGCTAGTTAAAAATGCATTAGTGAATATGTTAAAATGTACGTGAAGAGCAAAAGGAATTTGGGAACTGATTCTATTTCTATCACTCTGCTAGCAGAAACATTGCACATATGTTCAGTCACTTGAATACTTAATTAAACTACTGCTTGGCTACAGCATCTCAAAGGCATACATGGCTGACAAGGAAGTGCTGTGAAATATAAGGCTAAAACCAGAAAAGGAGCAACAAAATTAATGCATATCAATATAGAGCAGAGTTCATAAACATTAGGGCATACATTAAGTAAGTGCATATTTACCTAAATAAAGGGGTACATTTCATAAGGTGTGCCAGGTATAACAGGAAGGAATAAAAAAAAGCCAGTGTACAAGTTTTGTTGCAGATTCTTGTTAATATTATGGACTGTAAAACATGACCATTACTGTAAAAAGTAATTTGTGGTAACAGACCTCCTTTGTATAGCTCTTTTGATATACAGAATAATGCATGTCAAATTGTAGGGTAGGGAATCAGCTGCTAACATACCAGGGCACAATCAGTTGCCCATGTGAGAATATTTTGGTTACTCAAAGACAGGCCATTTGTAAAAGTCTTCAGGTCGATTAAGTATACATGGTGGTGCCTCTGATCACACCTCTCTCTAATGAGATTCTCCACTGTCACCTAGACAATACTGGGTCTGTTGTTGAGTGCTTTCATTACAAAACTATACCTTCTCAATGGAATTTATACCTGCTGTTATATATCATACAGAAGTGTGTATCCATTGAGGGCCAAGTGAGTGAGAAAAAGTGGAGAGGCGTTTCGGGGGTAATGTATACCATCTGTGAAAATATCAAGTGAGTATGGCAAAACTATATCAAGTTGTATAAAAATGTAAATACATACTGGGCAATGAAGAAAGAGCTATGCATTGGCTGGGTACTCTTGGTGAGTGGTAGCGCATTGGTTGCACTAAAAATGTTAGGCAGGATTAAGAAAATCGTTATGTGTTACTTGTTGGTGAGAATGAGAATGGAAAAGATATGAGACATTCTTGACTATAAAGAAGAAAGAAAATAAAATTATGGACAGCTTGGGTGGTGCTTATCATATGGATTGGTGAAATTGCATAATTTTGTAATTCATAATATGAGTACATAGTACTAAAATACATTTTATACATAATATACTTGGTTGAATTTGGAGTAGAGCAAATTTAGAGTTTAGAGTCCATCCTTTAAATGTTATCATTGCATAAAAATATGCGTTTACCTTTGATATTATATTATATGAAAAACTGCTGTTATATTGTGCATACTAATATTCATATAAAGTTGAAAGAAACATACTTACATGTATTCATCATTCATCATTTGCATTTATTCTTTAAATTGCATTTTTTTAAGCCAACTGTATTCCTAATTTCCCCATTTTTGTTCAATCTGAAAGTTAATGTGTGCAGGTATAACCGTGTATTTGAAATGTACATTAAGGGTTTAGTTTTGAGTTTGGTGGATGGGAAAGCCCATCCGCCAAACTCCCGATAGGGCGGGTGTCTGCCGCCCTAGTGGTGACAACCCGGCCCGACCTATTAGGTGTTTGCGGCTAGGCTGACGGTTTCCGCCCATCAGCCTAGCGGGAAACAGAGCATTTCCTCCAGCTCATTATCAAGCTGGCAGCAATGGTGTCACCTGCAGGGTGCAACAGCACCCTCACAATGTTCACTGTCTACACAGTAGACAGTGAACATTTTAACGGTGCTGGGCAAAGGGGCCCCCTGGACCTGCATGTGTTCTCTGCCAGCTTTTTCATGGTGGTAAGAATGCCATGAAAAGGCTGGTGGGGAACAAGGTCATAATCAGCAGGGCGCTGCTGCATGCAGCGCCACCCTGGCCGATTGTGATATCTGCCACCTCCTGCCCTTTGGGGTCATGGAGCCCGGCGGTGCTGGCAGTCTAAATGCCAGGGCCTTAATATGGCGGCCGGACCACCACAGCAGTGGCAGTCTTGACCACGACCGCAAGCTGGAGGTCTCAAGACTGCCATCCTTGTAATGAGGCCCTTAGGGCCATATTTATACTTTTTGATGCAAAACTGCGTGACGCAGTTTTGCGTCTAAAATGTTAGGGCTGGCTAACGCCATTTATTTGCGCCGCTCGGACTTCAAATTTATACTTTGACGCACGGCGGCATAAACCACTGGTGTGAGTAATTTTTATTTACTCAAACTAATGCGTCACGTCGTAAAGAAAAATGATGTTAACGTGGCAAAAATGACTGTGAGCCGGTTTATGACATCGCAAACCGGATACGCACCATTTTTTTTACGCAATTGCATCAAAAAGTGGCACAAACACAGCAAAATCTGCTAAGGAGAGCCAAAATGGATCCCAGATTCTTGCACAGACCCCAGGAAGATGACATCAGACCAGGAACCAGCCAGGAGGACCCACACAAGACCCAGGACGGGAAGGAGAAGAAAAGAAAGTGTTGCTTCAGTGCAGAGGAGCAGGAAATTCTGGTGAAAGAGGTGACGGAACACCAGCACCAACTGTTTGTCACCTCAACGTTGCCAATCAGTAGGAGAGAGGCAATATGGCAACAAATTGTTGACAAGATAAACAGTGTGGCAGAAGTACGGAGAACAGTCATCGAGTGCAAGAAACGCTGGCATGACTGCAAGCGCAGGACCAAGGAAAAGATGGCCAGGAACAGGAAGGCAGCACTGCAGACTGGAGGTGGGAGTCCAGCACTGCAGGAGGCCCAGCACCACTTGGAGGATATGGTGGCAGCTGTCATCCCGGAGGAGATCGTCACAGGGATTCAAGGACAGGACTACTACACAATGCCTGTAAGTCATGATATTCAGGGAGTGGCATGGGTAAAGGGGCACGGCAAGGGGGCATGGCCCGTTAAGCGGAAATATGGGGCACAGTACTACACTACACCAACAACCTTTGCATGGGGGTATGCTGCCATGCCATTGATGTTGGAAAGGTAAAGCCAGGCCAGGAGGGTAGGGTACAATGTTAAACTGGCCTGCTGTCACACAACAGCTGCTATTCTCCCTGCATGAACTAGGGCTCAATTAACAGTCTCAGGCCATATCTGCAAGTGGAATTTAACACTGACAACAATGTGCAACTAATAGGAAGGCAGGCACGTCACATTACAAATCCCACAACATAGACACACTAATTGTACCATATCTCATTGCAGAGGACGATGGCTCTCCTGCGGATATGCCTGTCCTGGGCTTCCCTGATGGCATGGATGATGAGCTGACAAACATCAGCCAGCAGACCCTCCAAGATGTCCTTGGGACCCTCCAGACCCCACCTTCAGTCACAAGGAGGAGCACAGAAGTAGCAGCTATCACAGAGGACCTACCCACCACCCCAATTGTATGACCTGCCAGCTCCAACCCAGCTGAGGACTCTGACGACACTGGCACCAGCTTTGAGAGAACTGTAGTTGGAGTACAGCGGGAGCTGGCCAAGGAGGTGCGGGTGGGGATGGAAAATATGGCAGACAGCCTAGAGGGGGTTCGTTTGTGCATGATGTCAACTGCAGAACAGGCAGCAGCCATGCAAGGGCGAACATCAACCTTGCAGGAACTCGAAAAAAGTTTGAAGGAAATCAGCACAGCTGTAAGAGAGTTGACACAACACCTACAACAACAATCCTGTCAACGCGTGCACGAATGCAATATTGACCCCCTCAGGGCCGACCTGGCTGCCTACTACAGTGATGTGGCTGCTATACTTAGGAACCAGAAGCTCCTCCTTGCTGCAGTACTGCCCTTAATAGCCCCACAGTTGGCAGCAACCGGGATGTCTGACTCCACGTCTTTAAACACTGAGGTGTGTGTTGCCCCTTCACAACCACCACCACCAAGGGCAGAGGAGACTACACACACATCAGAAGATGAAAACGTGGAACAGATCACCTTCACCCATAAGAGTACCCGGTAGCACTAGTCCCTGCCACATGGCCACCTATAACCAAGGTCTTGTGCTTTGTAACATGCCAGTCTTGCAACAACTGCACTCAAGCACTGTTCTTCAGCCCACTGTTTATCTTGTCACCCTGCCCTGTGATTGTCTCTCACTAAATTATTGGCAAATCCTGTCACTCTGCACTGTCTGACACTTCAACCCAGCATGTCCAATGACATGTCCTTTTGCACTTGTGTAGGATCACAATGGGAGGTGTCACACTAATGGATAATGTACATATAGCACTACAGCACTTTCAAATAATTAGCACTTACACAATAACTCTGTGTAATGTGACATATGATGGCCATCAGTGATGTTTACTTCAGGTCAATGATTATAGATTGTCAATACAACTGACCTAAAAGAATGCTGGCTGATAACTATACCCTGTGGTCTGGATTGTACCATCATCTGCCCTTCATGAGGGTTAATTCTGAGGAAAATAGAAACTATACACCATAATGCAGTATTGGACAGAATAACGCTTCCTGAAGTGAAGTCTAAGCCAAAAATTATTGCCTTCAACTTTTTCTTCAAGCCAAAACTTATGGTTGTGACATTTGAACCAAATTTTACCTAACACACACTATACTGCTTGAATGGTTGTGTATGAGTGTACATACAAATATGTAACCTGGCTGAACATTGTAACATATGATAGGCGTGAGTTATGGATACCATACTACATGAGAGCATACTACCAGTCACCTTATAAGGCTTCGCTTGGACATCAGGTTGGCGGCAGACTTAACACAGTGTACTCAATACCAATTCTGGTCGCAAAATATGTGAGATTGAAAACCTACATCAAAAATTAACAACACTTTGGGATACATAGTAACCTTGAGTGGTGGGTGCAATGGATGGCAGAATCTTAGCAAAGTAGCTTTGGTATAGCTGCAAATGTAACAGCTCAATTGGGATTTGGTTGTAGGATGGGACACAAAAGCTAATACTAAAGAGACACTGTTCACCCATGTGAAGGCCCTGATCCCCAAGCATATGACACATACTGTAAAGGGTTACCTAAATATTTATTTAACAGTAAAAACAGAAGCTAAAACCAAGGGAAACACCTTACCTAACCTAACCTATCCTAACTACACATTACCCACAACCAGCCCTAACTAACCTTAGCTAAACTTACTTACTAAACTTATCACATTTAACTAAACACTCTAAACATCAACCCCCCACCCCCCTTATAAGACGGGACACATGGAGGACAACATATACTAACCTAAACACATACTAACTTATACTAAACAAAAAAATAATTGTTGTATTTTTCTATTATATATATATATCTTTTTTTAAACACCAAAACCCCATCATCATCCAACACACACATAATAAAAAACAGATATTAAAAGTATCATACCCCCACCCCCCACCCACTACTACTATCTAAACTAACAGCCTATTCTAACCTAACACTAGGCCCCCTAAACCCACTAATGAAAAGAACCAGGAAAGAGGAGGGATGGGAGGGAATCATGGCTGAGGGTAAAATGTTTACAAGTTCGCCCTCTGCAGGGTCTTCCTTATGGCACGCACCCTCCTATTAACTTGTCCCACCTCCTGCTGCAGCCTGGTCATTTTCCTCAACATACGGTCAATGTTCTGTTGCATCTGCTGAAAATCTGCTGGGTCAATGACTGCAACAGGGGTGGTCTGGGTGCCACTTGAAGATGTATGTCCCCTGGTCGGTGCCATGCCTGTAGGAAGAGGTGCAGGTGGTGCTGTGACAGGTCCTGGAGCAGGGGAGGTTGATGGTCCCGCAAAGGTGCCTGCTATGGTTGGTGCCACCTGGGTGGTAGTGGTGGTGCTGGTGGTGGTGGCTGTGGTGGATACCGAAAGGCCCCCTTGGATAAATGCCAACCACACTCCAGAGGCTCTTTCATACCTTGCCATGTTGCGGAACCCAGACTCCACATCCAGAATGTGGTGGTAACGCATCGCCCTGCGCTGAAACTCCCGAATCTGGATGGGATTCATATTGGCAGTTGTTAAAACACATATAAAACCAAACATTAGGTACTTTATTGTGTGATATGGGTCCAGAAGTAAATCAGACAATACATCTTATGTACCAGAAACAGACCACATCATCATACAGATCACTGATTGTCCCTGAGGCAATACATGCCAATGCAGCCTACACATGTCCTATCAAACATCACAGCAATACTCTAAAAGATGGGTAACAACTTAAATGACCTATACAGCCATTTGTCACGTAAAAAATGCTGCAAGTCCTCCACATTTGACAGGCCAACTAATGACTAACTTCTGGATGACAGTCAAGGACCACAAGATCTGTGAGTTGTAAATGGAATTGCCAAGATAGAATGCAGTTGCTAATCATGAGTGGGTATCCTAGTTTTGGACAAGTGACTTACAGATTTACATGTCTGTGTACTAAACTTGGATCATCAGTCCTAGGTACACTTTTCATAACCCTACGCCTGTGCCTGGGGGGGGAGTGGACCAGAAACAAATACTTTAAAAAATCAAGGACACCCAGGAAGCTTTGGACAGCTGTACATGGGTTTGGGCAGTCTACCACAGGTAAGGAGGATGTCCAACTAGGATACACCCAAACCTTGGACAATCCCATCCACATTTATGTTTGGAAATGCAGATAACAATCAGATAGATGCAAGCACACATCTGGCCATGAGTTGCATGCACACCTAGTCCATTGTACTCAGGTGCCTCATACACGTAGCACAACATGTGGAGCTACATGCTGCTAGGAAGTCAAACATACAGTCAAACATGTTCATTAGTGAATAGGGATGTTCAAGTCTGTGGGTAAGACTTTGGCCTATTCTGTGAGAATCAGGGTCTGACTTGCTGAATAAATCACAAATATGGTCCTCTGCTACATTTTCTTAATTTAAGTTTGATCCACAAAAGTCACCCTATTCACATGGACGTGCCTACAGGGCTGCACTACAATCCCAAAATATGACTATCAAAGATGGAAAAAAAATGATACTCCACTCAAGGAACATATCCGATCATTGACCAGCGTATTATACCTTGCTATGTGTCCAACACATAGGAGTCAATCACACAACAGCAGCAAACACAACACAGAGCATAAATATCAACACTTACTTGAGAAGTCTGGGTCCGCAAAACGAGCCACCTCTCTGATAATGTAGGAGGCAGGTCCACCTGTAAAGCATGGAAGGGAGAAATGTGCTCAATGTCTGTGCACTGTACAACACTTCCAAATAGAATTACTGTGTGTAAGATTAAATCAGAAAGTCAAGCCTCTCAGACATGATGATACTTCATCCGACATACTACTGCAAACATGTACAGACCTGTTCACTCCAGTGAGCGATACACACATATCTACACACATGCAGTGGTCCTAACTATCATGTGGTGGCAAACATGCGCCATAATTTGTTTGCAGACTCATTCATAGAGTGTATTCCTCTCATCATGTGTATCCACGAGAGACATGCAAAGCCACTTTCCTGGAGGACTGCAATACCAGTCACACAGCTATTGTGACTAAGACCAATGTAAAACACACAGGTACAATGTACAGAGGGCCAGGGATAGTTGTTTCCCCTCAATTTGTATCATTTGCTTCATTTAATGTGCCACAGCTATGGTAAGTTGAACAAAACATTTTGATAGGAACCTGTCTGCATTACTTTTGGCATCCATCCCTAATTTAATTGTGGCACAACAAAGTCCAAATATCAGTCTAAGATGTTACCTGAGGTCAGCTATAACTTGTTACGTATGTGTCAGAATCCAGTTCAGACATCTATCCGAAATAATTTAGGGACAAATTATTTCTTGAAAATGTCTGGATTAAAAACATGTCTTTTCTGGTACACTCACAGACCATGCATAAAACATGTGAGAGCCACATTTGCATCATCTATTGATGTGAAGGAAGCACTAATTTACAGGCTCCTGTTGTGTTTTGTAAGTTATTGCAGCTGTTGCGTCCACAAATGACGGTAATGTGTAGGAATGATTGTATAACTCATGGCAACTGTATGTTTAACTTGCATTCCACATGTCCAAAAACATTGCCTGCAGCATATGAACCAATCTGCTACTGTCACTACAGAGCATTTAAATGTGCACATTACTCTGATTTGTACTCACCAACAGGGCCACCAATCACAATTCCAAGGTGGGGCAGCAGGTCTTGCTCCCTGGCAACCAGGTCAGCCCAACTGTGTTTCAGCTGGTGGTCGTTGCGTGGTGTGTTGTAGATTCTTTTGAGATGGTACAGGACCTTTGCCCACCGGAGCCTCCTTGCCTCTGTGTGATACCCCTGTATCACACGCCCACCTGCTTCTATCATTAAAGGTAGGAAGTGGCACACCAGCCAAATAAATCCCCCCAGCTCCTCCTCTCCCATCCTGCCAAAACGAGGCCTACCCAACATGCCTGCAAAAAAAAATGTGATAAAGGGGTACAGAGGATAATGAAGGGAAAGTAGGAGAGGGATATGAAAACAAATTAACACAAAACAGGCCAACTGTCCCCAAACTAACACTACCCACAACAGACTCCCAACAGTACAAAGACAAATTTATACACCAGAAATGACAAAAATACACTTACACAGGATACCACAGACACTTAGGAAACACCAAAAGACAATTTAAAGACCACTCAGGAGACAAATTCACAAAATGCACAGAAAGACAAGTCAAAAGACAGCCACACAGTCAGGAAATATCACAGACTGCAAAGTGAAAGTGAAAGTACACCCACTGTACCAATTCTGTAAACAGGATATCCTATTACATCACTTCCTGCCTCAAATGCGGTGCGTTTTTATTCTTATGAGTCAAAATATTATAACGCTTACAGTCTGTGCATCATTTTTTTTTACGCACATGCTTAGAAATTACCCTGCATCCATATTTTCAAATATTTTTCAGACTTAACCAATTTCATGGGGTACAGTGTGGGAATTACCGTTTAGGGCCAATGGATGTATCATGGCATGAGCGTCATTTTTCGATGCATATGCGTAATTTTTCAACGCATGTGCATCTTTTTTTACGCATATGAGTCAAAGTTTCTGTCTTTGTCTGGGTTTGGGTCATTTCTCATTTTTAATAGTACATGACAGGTGTGACAATACAGAGATAGGCTGTTTTCACCTACATTGTGCATTCCGGTGTATGGGCACATGTGACAGATCATACTACTGCGGACCATGATCCTCTAGTTGTTGTACCAGATTTGTACTCTTCACTGATGCAATAGATGGCCAAACATGTGGAATACAAATAGGTATTACCCAGTTTGGGCATGTTTTGCATCAATAGAGGATAGCAAGGCTACGCAACTCAATACAGAAACTCAATGCTTGTGTGCCAATGTGTGTGAATTGGCTCTTACTAATGTAGTTGTCCCACTGTGTGAACATCACAAGACGCGTTTTCTCAAATCTGCTTGTATGCATGTGTAGTCAAGGTGTCCAACCATCAGATGCTATTCAGTGCGGAAATGAGAAAGGAAATGTGTTTGTCATACATGTAGCAACAAATGCTATGTGAACTTCCAAGTTTTTTTGGGACATCACCAATGACAAACCATGCACAGGATAGATAGAAGACGGTTGATCATGGCAATGTTCGAAGACTAAGCCATCACATGTCCTGGAATGTTGGATACCACTTCCTAGGCACTTGTTTGTATAGTACCCATGAGTCAGGCATTGGATAATGCTGTGTGGGTACTGTGTTTGTGACACCGAGTCCCTAAAACAATCCACAAATGTCATGTCACGCCACAGTTTGAGTTATATAAAGCAGCCATATTTCTCCTGTGGCAGTGGAGGACCAGCAGACCAAGCAGCACATGTGCACATATTTCCAGTGGTTAATTGCACAAAGGTGTCCAGTTCAATTGTGTGGGGCCATGTGTAGCCTGAGTCATTATTAGGGTCCATGTTGTCACAGTTAAGTGCTATAAAAAGTATTGTGATACACTGTTCCAGGAGGAAAAAATGAAATGAAAACACACAAGAGGGTCCTCAATTGTAGGAGCAATTAACCTCACACATCCAAAGGATGTCATGCTTCATCATTGGTACAGCTCCTCGTCAGACCGGCGCTGCAATGTCTGACGGGCTCCACCCCAATTGGGGGGGCTCTTTGCCGGAGATCTTTTATGATGATGGTGCCATGCCCCAGAGTTGAGTGGGGGGAGGACAGAGTGTGTAGGAGATCAAAAAAGTGAAAGAGATAAAATTGGCTCTCACAACCCCCAATGGTTAAATACTTTATTGAGCCAGTTGGAAGGTAGGGACCAAGATTAAAAACGTGAAGTCAGACGAGTGAAGTAGAAACAATGATCAATCACTCTAATGAGATCTATGAATCAACGGGAGGTTTTTACACAATTTGCGAACCAACCCTTTTCATCGGTCAACATGTTTCGCATCCTAGTGGCCCATACGGGTCCATTGATGCTTCGTCAGGACCAAAATTGACTTGCTATATCTCCTAGTCAAGCAGAACTAATGTGTCTTCTAAATCGGAGTACCAGTAATTACAGGTAACTACACAGATCTATATAGAACAGGTATCAAATTACTTACATAAGTCAGGTAAATATGTTTCCTAACTAGAGCCCTGAAAATGAAACAAATCAATTAATTATTGAACAGTGTAACGCAAGACATCCACAGAAGACATGAAAACGTGAAGTAGTGAGACAAAGTGTCCGTGGTGGCAAATGACAAAAGTGCACATAAATATGTAAAAAAGGAGCTTACCACCCGCATTAGGGAAAAGTGCTCCATAGGACTACGTGGACCAATGGTCGACCACAATAGCAAGTCTAAATTCGAGAAACACACCCAAATAGGCAGGAAAACATAATGTTCATTGCGAGTCGTAGTAAGGATAAGTCTGATTAAACCATTTCAACAAATATTTTTCAATCGAAAAAATCGGAAAAATCAATGCTGGCTCATGCTGATCATGCTCAGTCAATACACACTTATTTACAATTATTTACAATAGCAAGGATACCCTAGATCTCGGAAATTGCAAAACTATTCTTCTCAAGTATATGTAGATCAATGTAAAAATATATATAGTAATGTCATGGGACTAATGTGGCCAACAAATATATATATCCACGAATATCAGACTCCCATATACCGGCTGCGTGCTGGTCAAATCGCCGGTAATTGTAAGTTAATTAGAAAAGAGTGACTCTCGAGTGAGAGAAAGCTGCCTGAAAACCGGCAGATCTAATCACAAATGTGACGCGTTCGGTAACAAGAGCTTAGTCAAAGAGAGAAAATTGCCGTCATTGACGGTACAGAGAATAAGTATAAAAGTTAATGAATTGTGTGTTATTAGCCCGTAAAGGTCGTGAGATACAACTAATAGCTAGTGAGAAAGGCAGTTATTTACACAAACGTGACGCGTTAGGTCACAACAGCAATGAAACCGAAAGAATTGCCGTCATTAACGATGCAAAGGACTTGTCTAAAAGTTGATGGGAAATACACTCGTAGCCCGTAAAAAATCAGTCCGCACTTACTACAAATGCTGCCGAGACCGGTAAGTAAACCTGCCCGTGTCCTCGAGTCCTGCATGTTACCATGGCGATGGCAACCGGGAATCTTAAATCATTCAGCCCGGAAAAGAGACTACGTGAAATCACGTGGAGGACGCGTGACCGTGCGTCCCAGCAAGTAGTGGAAATAAACAGAGGACCACAGTAACAAGACCCGAGGGGGCATAGAACTAAAAAAAGTGTAAAAGAGCAAACGTTGCTTAGTAAAGAAACGAAATGAATGTCAGATATGACAGGCTAGGGCACTTTAGCCTGTTTGATATAGAGATGCAAAAAATACAAAGAACGGTCATAATGGCCCAGATCAAGTCTAAATATCAAATATGTTGGGTTAATAAACCAGTATCTAATAGAAAGTGGCGGACAAGTCTGGATAATGCTAAACACTACAGTAGACACGGAAATTGACCATGCTGATGGTTAGCTATGTGGTAGGAAAAGGAGGTAGTTGTTACAACTTAACAAGTAAAACTGGTCCAGGGAATGGCATCATTGAGTCCTTGAATATGGGTACGGAGTTTGAACACCCATCGTTGTTCTAGCTTAAAAAGGGAATTAGCAGTCCTGTGTGGATCTATCTGGAGGACCACCCACCACAAGTCATCTGGGCTGTGTGCGATATCAAGGAAATGTTGGGCCAATTTGGTGGTGACACAGCGACATCTGATATTGCTACGATGTTCATTTATCCTAAGTTTAACTGGTCTGGTGGTCATTCCTATATACTGGAGCTCACATGGGCAGGTAATCATGTACACACAGTTCTTAGTATTGCAGTTAGTATGTTTGTCCAGTCGCCAAATCCCACTATGTTCGAAGTTAATAGACTTTAACTGTTTAGTGAACGTGCAAACATTACAGTGACCACAGGGAAAATGACCAGTCACTGGAGGGATGCCCCAAAGGGGTTGTTGACGTGATTGTTCAAGAGCTGGACGCGGTCTGGTGTGTACCAATAGGTCTCTAATATTGGTGGTACGTTTAAAAGCGAATAGAGGCTTGGGGATTTGTTTTCCTCCACTGCATAAGATAGCCCATCTCTTATTCACGATTTTCTTAACAGAGTTAGAAAGAGGGGTAAAGGTTGATACACAAGTAAGCTTGGTGTCTGAGGGGCGTGGTGTATTGGATAACAGGATATCTCTGTTATGGGATTTCGCCCGCTTGTATGCGGTTTTGACCACAGTATGGGGATAGTGGCGTTTGTCGAGTTTATTAGATAAGTCATCTGCTTGAAGTTCAAACATATGTGAGGAACTGCAGTTACGTCGAAGGCGTAGAAACTGGCCAAAGGGTAAATTATTTCTAAGTGCCTTCGGATGATAGCTCTCATATAATAGGAGACTATTGCGGTCAGTGGTTTTCTGATAGGTGTGGGTGTACAGTTTTCCATCCTGTATACAAATCATGAGATCCAGGAAGGGGATCTGTGTCTCGGAAACAGATGATGTAAATTTCAGAAAAGGGTTCAATGAATTGACCCATGTAATAAACAGTTGTGTATCTGTCAGAGTGCCATGCCAGATGATCAGAATGTCATCAATATATCTCCGCCACAGTTTGATGTTAGTTTGAAACGGATTTGTGTCTGATAAGATAAACTGTGTCTCAAAATCAAACATGTAGAGACAGGCTAAGCTCGGGGCGAAAGTACTGCCCATCGATGTACCGCGGGTCTGGTGAAATAACAGATCTTCAAATTGAAAAAGGTTTTCTTTCAAAGCAAGAGAGGCACAATGCATAATGAAATGGACTGGAGAGGTGAGAGGTTGATTAACCGCTAACAGCGCTGATTCAACAACTTGTAGGGTATCTTCTTGTGGGATGTTGGTGTAAAGAGCTTCAACATCTAAAGTTATAAGTGCATGAACCTGCACGGTCGAGTTGATATGCTCTACCAGGTTCAAAACGTCCTTGGTATCTTTCAGATAAGTAGTGGATGATTGGACAATAGGTTGAAGGAATTTGTCACAGAAGGTAGACAAAGGTTCGAGAATGGAACCTATGCCAGAGACTATTGGGCGGCCTGGTGGAGGTATTTTACCCTTGTGTATTTTAGGTAGGCAGTAAAAGTAGGGAGTGCGCGGATGTGGAGTGTCCAAAAATTCTGCCTCCCTTTTTGAAATCCATAGATTAGATACAGCCTCCTCTACCATACTGCGTATTTCTTTCTGAAGTCTCTCAGTGGGATCAATATTGATCTGAGTATAATATGAGGAATCCTCCAGAAGGCGTAGACACTCACGTCTATAGTCAACTGAATTCAGAATCACTGTGGCTCCTCCTTTGTCAGCAGGTTTGATGACGATACTAGTGTCCGATGATAATGTTTTCAGGACGTTCCTCTCCTCATTAGAGGTGTTAGAAAAGGTCCGTTTGGGTTGAAGAGAAGATAGGTCACTCAGAACCGCTTGTTCGAAAGCTAATAGCTCACACGGCATAGATGTGGTTGGTGGCACAAATTTAGAAGGTTTTTTGAGACCAGTATCGGTCAGTTGATTGGTATCGGGCTTATCTTGAAAGAAAAGTTGTAGTCTAATCTTTCTAAAGAAGTGGGATAGTTCACAATGAAGGCGGAAAGAGTCTTCTTGAGGTGTGGGTACAAATCCGAGTCCTTTATTCAGGACTGATAGTTCAATGGAAGAAAGGGGTCTGGACGAAAGCACAGTTAAGTGCTAGTCATGAGTCTGTGGAGCCATTTCCTGCATTTACAAAGTATTCTTCACAGCTGAATTGAAGGAAAGTCGAAGAGGAATTGAGAACACACATGGGGATAGTCCAGCTATGGCACTGCAGACGTGTTATGAGACTGACAACAGGGCAACCTTGGTGTGCTGACAAAGTTATTGGATCAGGAATTTTAAACCAGCAGGTTTAATCACAACATTTGTACACAGGGTGGCCTCTAAAATTCCCACTGCAGCCGGGAACATCAGTGCCTCTGTGTTGATTAATATCACAGCTATTCACCATGCAAGCCCCCTCAATATGTTGGGGCCAATGTGAATCACCGTGTTGACTGTCAGGGTACTAACATGTGTTGACATTCCATGCACATTATCTGATGTTGTTTGTTGCTCTGGAGGCACCATACCCAATCCATGAATACAGCCATGGTACACTGTCACTATTTGTCACTCATGCATACATGAAACCCAGACAAGGGATGGGCCATAATTAGGCTATTTGAAGACAAGTTCCACACATGATTTGATAAGTAAACTGATTACCCTATACAATGTATTTGAGTATTCATTGTAGACCTACATGACACAATACCCCAGGAGGAAAGTGAGCGCATGGAAAGCAACTATGAGACAAATGTAGCCACAAGGAACCTTTATGGTGACGCTAAGACAGAAACCAGTCAGGCTAACAGGATGCAGGGTCAATCAGGAACAAAATGAACAAAGCAAATACACAGTGAGCAGACTGAGACTGGTCAAAGCTGGAACAACACTGTGGAAAATGAAAACTGTATTTGTCCTGTGTGTTGGAACGTAACACAATAAACCAAGGCCTGTGTCACACAAGTGATTTATATGGCAATGCATAACAGTGTTATACATATAATGTCAGTTTCTATGCTGTTCCAGGCAGCTTCAAGGGCAGTGCGTGTTCAAGTGGCTGGTCTGCATGGAGGTGCTCACAGGTGTGTGCAGCTTCAGTCTCTCACAGGTCCTGTAGGTAAAAATCAAGCTGAAAGGGCCAACAGTACCTTTCACATGGGAAGCAATGTACAGGTGATTACAGGTCCTACAGACTACAAGGCAGTGCATTATTCAACCAGAAGTCCATGCAGACAGAAGAACAATGACTATGGCATACCATACTAAAGAGGGAAGCACACTGGATTCAGAATGTGAGTCTGGGTGTGTGTAGATGAGGGATTATCTGGGTACACATATTCCATTTCCAGGGCACTCTGAAGAAGGGTGGGGTGAGACAGGGAACACGGCAGTGACAGGACTTATGACCTGGGCTGGCATGTGCAGGGGATGTCTTGTGAGCAATGCTAGTCATACCTGGGGCACTTATGCTATCCATTTGCTGCTTATATGGAATTCTTGTCACACATACTCCTTGCAAAGATAGCGGATGTAACACTTACTGATGTCAAGGGTCTGGTCATACCTTCTTGTTACCAATGCAATGGCACATCCACAGCCTCATGTATGAGGTATTTTATGTCCATATTGAATGATGGTGTCTTAGTTGTGTGCCATATGCTGCAATGAACCATGTTGCCAACATGTATGTGGGAAATAGCTGTGCTCCTCTGATATTGCCCTTCAAATGTGAAATGGACAGGATATATGTAATTTACAGTGTGTGTGAAGTTGGCTGTACATTCATACCCATTAAATGTGATGTGGATTTTTCTGTATCCTAATCTGTATTTCTGCAATGCTCCATGAGGCTACACTCTGATTATGATTCTTAGGGATAATGTTATGCAAAAATGATTGACCAGACCATGATATAGTGAATAGAATAGGTGTTTATTGACATATGGTAAGACAGTGGTGATGGATAAGTAGAGTTAAAAGACATTTTGGACAATATGTTGTCGCCGACGCAATCCTGCAGCTGTGTTTGGATGGTCAGCATCATGTAGATGGACAGCATCCTCCTCTTCCTCCTCTTCAGGCATTTGTGGGTCAGGTTCATATAGGGGAATGTTCCTCCTTACACATATGTTGTGCAGGATGGCACAGGTCAAAATTATTTTGCACACCATTTCAGGTGAGTATAGGAGGCTGCCTCTGGTGATGTCGAGGCACCTGAACCTTGACTTCAAGATGCCAAAGATCCTCTTGACTATGGTGCGTGTCCTCCGATGTGCCTCATTATAGGCACGCTCCGATGCTGTGCTTCGGTTTGCAAATGGGGTCATGATCCATGGCTGGATCCCATACCCCTGATCAGCTGAAAGAGAAAATGAGTGAGAAAATGTTGATGTTGCTTGCACCATGATTCTCAATTTGCATGGCAGTTGTTCTCTTGTGTTGTCTGTGACTCATCGGTGTTTGTGTTATTGTGTGGAATCCTAGGCTTCTAGAATGTACCATCTGCATTGGGCTGTTTCATTTTCTGAACTGGTGTTTTGCTGATTAACCGGATGTCAGCGGTATTTTTGTTCAGTTGCAGTACATTGTGTACTCCCTTGCATTATGTCATGTGAAAGAGGTGTCCATGTGTCTAAACTTGGGGTGACATGAAACTTCCATACACAGATTAAATTTCACAGTGGTGGTAACACGGTTGCATCTATGTGGCCTGGACATCCCATCCAATTTAACATATGCAATAGAATTAGTTAAACATCAGTGAGGCCCTTAGATTTGGCAAGGTGACAATGTACAACACATCTCCATACGTTGTCAGCACTGACGTGTTGACAATTGACTATGCACAAATATCCCATGTGTGACAAAGTCTCTGCAGACCTATTTCTCTGACTTTGCCAAGTCGACTCAGGTTCAAACGTGTACCTATACTACTGAACATGTTCTAGTTCAGCTGGCTGACTTGGTTGTGAGGTTGTCATTTTGAGTGTCAGAAGGTCCATATGCCTGTACATCTGTTGTGTGTGTGTGAAATTGTCTCAATCCGTATGTATAGGAATGTGCACTCTCAATATTGTCACATCAATATGTGTTCTTACCACAGCCCACTTGCTTATTGGTAGTGGGCAATGTCAGAGCAGGAGTGATGTGAGGTATTTGCACAGCCTCAATGATTCCATGTCACCTTCATTGTAGTCATCATCATGCTTTGTGTGTCATGGTGTTTGACCTGCAGAAAAACACATTACACACCCCTTCCACAGTACTTATTGCTTGGAAGGGTGTTTGATTGAGTGTTCTTGATGTGATATTGAAAGATTAATCTTCCAAGTTGTACTGCCAGTTAAGACCATGTTATTGTCATTGTGTTGTTTTAAATTGTTCCCTTGTGTTAGTGTAGTGGCATCTGTTGTTATTTGGTTCTGTCATTTGTCCATAGGTGTGTATCCAAATGGGTGAGGATATCAAACATGCCTAGCAGTGTCACAACCTCAGTGTGTTCCTGGTCACGTGTTAATGTAGGGGTGTATGTGTTGTTTGTCCTAGAGGGTTGTTGTGCAGTGTGTATGTAGGTTTCTGTACTTACCAACAAGTAGGCCATTTCTACATCGTCCATCCTGGAAGTGTTGATTGATGGTGCGGTGGCGGAAGATGAATGAATCATGTACACTCCCAGGATACTTTGCCACGATGTTGGTGATCAATCCCCGGTGATCGACAATGGCCTGCACATTGATGGAGTGTGTGTGCTTCCTGTTGCGGTATAGATGTTCGGTTGCAGCAGGTGGCACAAGGCGTACATGTGTGCAGTCAATGGCACCAAGCACGTGTGGGAAGCCGTTGATTTGGTAGAAGCCCTTTTTGGTCTCCTGCTGCTTCTGCTGTGTGTTGGAGAAGCTGATGTGGCAGGGTGTGAGGGAGATGATGGCATCCAGTACCTTAGGTAGGAAGGCAGAGAATGAGGGCTGTGAGATTCCGGCAACCAGAGCACCAGTGGTTTGAAAGGAGCCACTTGCCAACATGTGGAGTACAGCTAGCAGCTTGGTTTCTGGTGGAATGGTGTGGGGTGTCTGCAAGCTGGGTGCCAACTGTGGCTCAATGTTGCCCAGCAGCTGCTGAATGGCTTGCCAGATGAGCCTGTACCTCTGGGTGATGTCTTGTTGCCGGAGTCCCAGAAGGGTTATCCTGGTGCAGAATATCCTCTCCTGCCTTCTGCGTTGCCTTTGGGGTCCCTGCTGGTGTTGTAGAAGCTGCTGTTGTTGGTCCTGTGCTCTGCCTCGCTGTGCATGCTGGATGAATAGCACCTCCATGTCTTCCTTTTGGAGCTCTGCTGTTGCTTGTGTGTGCTTTCCTTAAGTACTGGTGTGTTTGCCCCATTTTAACGCCTGCCCTGACCCAGGCGTTATTTTTTACGCAAATCGGGCTGTGCGTCATTTTCTGACTCCGCATCCCAGCCGTCCATGATTTTTGCGCGGTATCATAAATATGGCACACAGGTGTTTACGCCATTTTTTGGACAGGAACGCCTACCTTGCATGTCATTAACACAAGGCAGTTTCTCGCATCCAGAAAATGCCGCACATGGTGAAATGTTGGCATTCGCGGGCATCAAAGTATAAATATGGTGCACAGTTTGTGCCAAATGTGCGTCAAAATTTTTGATGCACATTCGGCGCAAGCTGAGTATAAATATGGGCCTTAATGTTTAGTTAAAGTCAGGATAACTTAACTGACTAAGGCGGTCATTCTGACCTCGGCGGTAAAAGGCGCTTACCGCCGGTCAGAAGAACGCCATAACACCGCCGCGGCCGCGGTAAACCGCCGCGGTCATTCTGACCCGCAACTGGCAAACCGCCAAAAACCCGACATCCACAAAAGTCCGCCACACCAAAGGTCAGCGAAAAAAAGGCGATGACCAAACCTCCACCGTCACGCCAACTGAAATAGGCCCATACCATTACGACCCACGAATCCATGCGGCGGTCTTTCAAACGTGGTATTCCATTGGAGGTACACACCGCCGCGCTCAAAATACACACACCCTTACAAAACACAACCACATTGGACAATTTGAAATACACACACCTGAGACACATACACACACCTCCCCCACACACCCAATACAATATAAAACACACACCCACATTACCCACAAACCCTTACTTCCACAATTGCGAATCAAGGACAGAGAGAGACAGCACTGCTTAGAGTAGACCATCACACAGAGGCTAATCACAACATCACCCACACAATTACAATGGACAAAACACCATACACCACCACACTCACCACACTCCACAACACATACAACATCCCTCACCTCATCCACACCACCCCATGGCACCCCAAAGACACCCCAGGTTCTCTGACGCAGAACTCAGGGTCATGGTGGAGGAAATAGTACGTGTAGAGCCCCAGCCCTTCGGGGCACAGGTGCAGCACACCACAATTCCTAGGAAGATGGAGCTATGGCAAAGGATAGTCGACAGGGTCAACGCGGTGGGACAGAATCCACGCAATCGGGAGGACATCAGGAAGAGATGGAACGACCTACGGGGGAAGGTGCGTTCCATGGTATCAAGGCACAACATTGCGGTGCAGAAGACTGGTGGCGGACCCCCATCTACTCCCCCAGAATTCACAGCATGGGAGGAGGAAGTCTTGCACATCCTGCATCCTGAGGGCCTCGCAGGAGTAGCTGGAGGAATGGACTCTGGTAAGTCAAATCTTAACTACTACTTCCCACCCCCACCCCATCTGAATGCCAGCACATAGCCCCACCCTCACCCCCACCCCCATCACACCAACTCCTTCCAAATGTACCACCATCACAACCCACCCATCCCAACACCTAGACCTGCATGCGACCACAAAGCATGGACACCCATCACCAAAGCATGCCCACTGCACATAACCATCTCCCCCACAAGCCACCCTCACAAAAGCCCCCACACGGGAATGCCTGCACTTGGGTACACGGACACCCATCCATCCCACGAAAAGCCACACACAGAACCAATAACCATACCCTTATACCCCTGCAGGACCCGAACGCCACCACACCGCCACGGAGGGTCCAGAGATGTCCATCCCACCCCCAGAAGAGGCCCCCAGCGATGACAGCAGCTCTCTCGACCTGGACCCTGATGACAAGCCCGGCCCATCGGGGACTTCTGGACAGTCGGTTCCCCACAGACAGCCACAGGCTACACCAGACCTAACCCCCTCTGGGAACACCAGCACAGCTCCCACCCAGCGGGCCCATGCCTCTGTCTCCAGGACACGTCAATCAGCGGTGTGTCCGCCACTACAGGGCACCCAGGTTGACCCACCACCCCAACAACAACAGGGACCTGGGGGCAGTGATAGTGGGCACACCGTCCAGGGGACAGAGGCCCAGGGAAACAGGGGAACTGAGAGGGCTGCTGTGCGACAGGGGGGGGACAGGCCCAGGGAACCGACTCTCCAAGAGGCCCTCACCACCATCATGGGAGCATACCACCACTCCCAGGAGACGATGGCAGCGGTACTGGCCAGGTTCCAGGAGATCCAGGCACAGCAGGAGGAACGGTACATGGGGTTCAGAGAGGAACTGAGGAACATCGGTTCTGCAATGGGGACCATCGTCCTAGCCCTTAACCAGATAGTCACCACATTGCGGGACCATGTGGCACCCCAAAGGGCCCCTGTCACTAGCCCAGGCCAGGAACAGCCTACCACCTCCGCCGGCGCTAGTGGACAGGAGGCCCCCACACAACGTCAGGCCACCAGAACCCCACCTCCTGCTGAAGAACAACCACCCCGCAAGCGGAACCTGAGATCACACAAGAAGACAGAGTAGGATTGCAAGACCCCCACCAGCATAAGATACCCCCTGATGTCATCCCACTGTCCCACATTGTCACCCTGTCCAACCTTGAACTGCCCCTGCTCCATCCTTCCACAAGCATATGGACAATGCACCTGTGCGACTGAGAACTGGACTCTGCCATGGACATTTCTCCACCCCCACCCATCACCGTTTTACTATCATGTACCTATATGTAGCACTTATAATAAATCACCTATTGCACTTACAATTTCAGGAGTCTGCTTTTATTTTACTATTATGTATCACACATAACGGTGCAATTATGTTCTGTTACATTGTAATGACAACATACCAATGACAACAAGCTGTAGTCCATGGGCAAACAAAGCAGAAGTCACGCAGTTGGTCAAACAGCTCTGAAAAGTGAAGGGAAAGTCACAATTCAGCTAAAAGGAAATGGTGGGAAACACAGAAAGTAGAGACGCAGGAGGCCTCAAGTAAATGTAAAATGGCGTGGGTGAATCTTACCTGTGTGCTACTGAAAATACTGTTGGATAACTGTATCCCTGTTGTCTGTGTCGTCCCCGTCGTCTTCCTCCTCTTCACTCTCCACAGGCTCCACAGCTGCTACAACACCACCATCTGGACCATCCTCCTGCAGGAAAGGCACCTGGCGTCGCAATGCAAGATTGTGAAGCATACAGCAGGCCACGATGATATGGCACACCTTCTTTGGTGAGTACATTAGGGATCCACCTGTCATATGCAGGCACCTAAACCTGGCCTTCAGGACCCCGAAGGTCCTTTCTATTATCCTCCTAGTTCGCCCATGGGCCTCATTGTACCGTTCCTCTGCCCTTGTCCTGGGATTCCTCACTGGGGTCAATAGCCAGGAGAGGTTGGGGTAACCAGAGTCACCTAATAACCACACACGGTGTCTCTGTAGCTGTTCCATCACATAGGGGACGCTGCTATTTCGCATAACATACGCGTCATGCACTGACCCAGGGAACTTGGCATTCACATGGGAGATGTACTGGTCTGCCAAACAGACCACCTGGACATTCATCGAATGATAACTCTTTCTATTTCTGTACACCTGCTCACTGCCTTTGGGGGGTACCAAAGCCACATGGGTCCCATCAATGGCACCAATGATGTTGGGGATATGTCCAAGGGCATAGAAATCACCCTTCACTGTAGCCAAATCATCCTCCTCAGGGAAAACAATGTATCTCCGCATGTATTTCATCAGGGCAGACAACACTCTGGACAAAACCTTAGAAAACATAGGCTGAGACATCCCTGATGACATGGCCACTGTTGTCTGAAAAGACCCACTTGCCATAAAATGGAGTACTGACAGAACCTGCACCAGAGGGGGAATCCCTGTGGGTTGGCGGATGGGGGACATCAGGTCTGGCTCCAGCTGGGCACACAGTTCATGAATAGTGGCTCTGTCAAGTCTGTAACGAAGTATAATATGTTGTTCTTCCATTGTCGACAGGTCCACCAGCGGTCGGTACACGGGAGGATTCATCCTTCTCCTCGCAAGTCCCAGCGGACGGTGCCTAGGAAGGACAACATGGAGTACAGAGTCAAGCAAGCCACAGGTTCGTTCAAACAGCTTGCACAGTAAATGAATCGCAATGCAGTGAAAGGCGTGTATGAGTGGCAATGCACGGCCTAGGCCGGTGTGACGCAGTAGAAATTAAGCCATGTGGGCCTTTGAAATGGCGGCTGCCTGACCTGTGAAGTGTGACAATGGGATGTGAGGTCAATGCGCTGGCGTGGCACACCGTGGCGGTAGGCGGTCGAAGACCGCGGTGCGAAGCCGCATTGGTTAACATTGAACCCTATGGGTCTCAGTAGCCAATGACGATGTGCGCTGGCGGTCGCGGTACGCACCGCGGCGGTACGCACCGCCGCGGGCGTGACCGCCATTTTCTTGCTGCTTAATTACTCGAGACCTGATCATCCACAGGAGAGGACCTATACTGCAAGTGCTGCTGTGACCTCGGTCTGGGAGATACTATGGCTGCTGCGACTGGGGAAAGGGCCCCTGCCTTCACTTCAGAAGAGTTGGAGAAACTTGTTGATGGGGTCCTCCCCCAGTATGCGCTACTCTACGGTCCTGCAGACCAACAGGTGAGTACACTGGGTGCACGTTGAATGGGCTATGCCTGTGTTGAGTGGGGTGTATGTAAGATGGTGGGGAGGGGAGCGAATGAGGAGTGCAACGCACGACAGATGAGAGCATGTGCCACATGCCAAGGTTGGGGAGGGGGGGCCACTCACATCTACCATGCAGAAAAGTGATGATATTTCCTTTCCCACCCTGTACATGTCACATAGGTCAGCGCCCATCAGAAGATTGACATTTGGCGTGCCATCGCCAAGGACGTCCGGGCCCTGGGGGTCCACAACAGACGGGGCACCCACTGCCGAAAGAGGTGGGAGGACATCCACCGCGGGACCAGGAAGACAGCCGAGTCTCTGCTGGGGATGGCCTCCCAACTTAGGAGGGGTGCCAGCCGCCAATTGACCCCCCTGATGTCCCGGATCCTGGCGTTGGCCTACCCCGATTTGGATGGGCGCGTGAGGACATCACAGCAGACACAAGGGGGTGAGTATCAGCACATTCTGCTATCTTTGCGCGCAGTGGAGGTGTCTGGGTTGGGGAGGAGGGCTGTGGGTGACTTTAGGCCAGGGCGCTTTCTGTAGGCTAGTCCCCTCCTTTAGACATGGCCCTGTGCCCCCGCCCCCCACCTCTGTAGGGTGCCAAGTCGAGCTATCCATGGTCCTGCATCACCCATGTGTGCATTTGTTGTCCATAGACCTGTAGGCCTAGTCACAAGTACTGAGTAGTGTACCCCGATTGCACGGCGTAGTGCAGGGGGCTTCTGTGTCTGTCCTCTCTGCCAACGGTGTTGCCAATGCATGCACTCAACCTATCTTTATTTCTCCCCCCACCCATTTTCTTTATCTTCCTGTGCATGTGTGCATTAGCATCATCAGGCGGAGGAGAATTGCCATCGGAGCACGAGGGAGCTGCAACTCACATGGCCCCGGAGTGCCATGCTACAGACACCGAGTTCACCAGTGAGACGGAGGGCGAGGGGAGCTCCACAACGGGGACCCGTGGAGACGTCAGCGACACCGACACGTCCTCGGAAGGGAGCTCCCTTGCGGTGGCGGCAACATCCGTGCCCACCGCCACAACAGGTACAGCTGCCACCCAGCACACCAGCCCCGCCCTCCCAGCAGCCCCTCGGCCTTCGCTCCGTGCCCGCTCGCCCAGGAAGGCGGGCATCTCCTTCGCCCCAGGCACTTCAGGCCCTGCCCCAGTTACCCCTGCTGCCCTCAGTGAGGAGGTCATTGACCTCCTCAGGACACTCATTGTTGGGCAGTCTACCCTCTTGAATGCCATCCAGGGTGTAGAAAGGGAGGTGCATCGGAGCAATGCATACCTGGAGGGCATTCATTCGGGTCAGGCTGCCCATCAACGATCGTTCAATGCTCTGGCCTCAGCACTGACGTCAGCCATTGTCCCGGTTTCCAGCCTCCCTCTTCTAACTGCCTCTACCCAGTCCCAGTCTCCTGTTCCTCTGCCTATCCCATCCACACCATCAGACCAGCCTGCACACACCTCAACACCCAAGGGCAGCTCATCCAGACATAAGCACCACAGATCCCACAAGCATTCACACAAACAACATCCAGATGCAGACATGGCAACAGTCACTACCACCTCTGTGTCCCCCTCCTCCTCGTCTCCCTCCTCCCTCCCTGTGACGTCTCCACTCACACCTTCATGCACACCACCATCAGCCAGTACTTACATCACCAGCACACCCTCTACAACAGTCCGCACACGTGCAGTCACCACCCCCACTGCCATTTACACGTCCCCTGTGTCCTCTCCCAGTGTGTCTGTCACCCCCTCTTCCAAAACACACAAACGCAGGCAGCCACCCACCCAACAGCCATCCACCTCACCACAGCCTCCGTCACAAGCACCTGCACCCAAAGACAGCACACTTGACTCTCCTACAACCACATCCTCTTCCTCCACTCCCATACCCACTACACCTACCCGTCCCTGTCCTTTCCAAGTGCAGTTCCTTTCCAACCTTGAGCTCGTTCCAGTCACTGACCCACCCCCTCCATCTGGTAAGAGTCCTAAGAGCACCTCAGCCACCACCAGCCCTGCATCGAGGGCGACCATTGTGCACGGGTTTTGGAGTCCACCTTTCCCGAGTGCAGATACATCGGCCAGCAGCAAGGGGACAGCCAGCCCACCCCCTGGGAAGAGAACCCGAAAAACAAAGGGCCGGCGCGAGAAGACTGAGGTGGCTGCCACCAAGGAGCGTAGTCGTGGCCCGTCACCTGCCACAACATCAAGGGGAGGCAAGGGCCAGAGAGCTTCATCGAAGGGGGGCAAGGGCAGCAGGGCGGAGAAGTGAGCCAGCAGGCGCGCGGACCAGGAGGGCCCCACCAGCCCCATACCGGGTGTGACGGAGGACACCCACGGGCCCAGGACTCCATCACAGGAGGGGCCAGCAACCGCACGGTCGGAGGGCGACTAAGCGGGAGTCCTGGCCAGGTCTGGCTCCCTTGAAAGACAGGACAAGCACCGCTGAAGAGGGCCCCGCCAAGACAGGCACCGCAGAACAGGGCCCCGCCAAGACAGGCACCGCTGAAGAGGGCCCCGCCGTAAAGAGCACCGCTGAAGTGGACCCCGCCAAGACAGGCACCGCTGAACAGGGCCCCGCCAAGACAGGCACCGCTGAAGAGGGCCCTGCCGTGAAGAGCACCGATGAAGTGGGCCCGCCAAGACAAGCACCGCTGAACAGGGCCCCGCCAAGACAAGCACCGCTGAACAGGGCCCCGCCAAGACAGGCACCGCTGAAGAGGGCCCCGCCGTGAAGAGCACCGCTGAAGTGGGCCCCGCCAAGACAGGCACCGCTGAACAGGGCCCCGCCAAGACAGGCACCGCTGAAGAGGGCCCCGCTGTGAAGAGCACTGCTGAAGAGGGCCCCACCAAGACAGGCACCGCTGAAGAGGGCCCGCCGTGAAGAGCACTGCTGAAGTGGGCCCCGCCAAGACAGGCACCGCTGAACAGGGCCCCGCCAAGACAGGCACCGCTGAAGAGGGCCCCGCCGTGAAGAGCACCGCTGAAGTGGGCCCCGCCAAGACAGGCACCGCTGAACAGGGCCCCGCCAAGACAGGCACCGCTGAAGAGGGCCCGCCGTGAAGAGCACCGCTGAAGTGGGCCCCGCCAAGACAGGCACCGCTGAACAGGGCCCCGCCAAGACAGGCACCGCTGAAGAGGGCCCCGCCGTGAAGAGCACCGCTGAAGAGGGCCCCGCCAAGACAGGTACCGCTGAAGAGGGCCCCGCCGCGAAGAGCACCGCTGAAGTGGGCCCCGCCAAGACAGGCACCGCTGAACAGGGCCCCGCCAAGACAGGCACCGCTGAAGAGGGCCCCGCCGTGAAGAGCACCGCTCCGCTGGGCCCTTCAACTCTAGCACCGCTCCGCGGTGCCCTTCCTGTCAAGCACCGCTCCGCTGGGCTCTTCCTGTCAAGCACCGCTCCGCTGGGCCCTTCAACTCTAGCACTGCTCCGCGGTGCCCTTCCTGTCAAGCACCGCTACGCTGGGCGCTTCAACTCTAGCACCGCTCCGCTGGGCCCTTCCTGTCAAGCACTGCTCCGCTGGGCCCTTCATCTCAAGCACTGCTCCGCTGGGCCCTTCAACTCTAGCACCGCTCCGCTGGGCCCTTCCTGTCAAGCACCACTCCGCTGGGCCCTTCCTGTCAAGCACCGCTCCGCTAGGCCCTTCAACTCTAGCACCCCTCCGCGGTGCCCTTCCTGTCAAGCACCGCTCCGCTGGGCTCTTCCTGTCAAGCACGGCTCCGCTGGGCCCTTCAACTCTAGCACCGCTCCGCTGGGCCCTTCCTCTCAAGCACCGCTCCGCTGGGCCCTTCATCTCAAGCACCGCTCCGCTGGGCCCTTCAACTCTAGCACCGCTCCGCTGGGCCCTTCCTGTCAAGCACCGCTCCGCTGGGCCCTTCAACTCTAGCACCGCTCCGCGGTGCCCTTCCTGTCAAGCACCGCTCCGCTGGGCCCTTCCTGTCAAGCACCGCTCCGCTGGGCCCTTCAGCTCTATCACCGCTCCGCTGGGCCCTTCCTGTCAAGCACCGCTCCGCTGGGCCCTTCCTGGCAAGCACCGCTCCGCGGTGCCCTTCCTGTCAAGCACCGCTCCGCTGGGCCCTTCCTGTCAAGCACCGCTCCGCTGGGCCCTTCAACTCTAGTACCGCTCCGCTGGACCCTTCCTGTCAAGCACCGCTCCGCTGGGCCCTTCAACTCTAGCACCGCTCCGCTGGGCCCTTCCTGTCAAGCACCGCTCCGCTGGGCCCTTCAACTCTAGCACCGCTCCGCAGGGCCCTTCCTGTCAAGCACCGCTCCGCTGGGCCCCGCCGTCTCAAGCACCGCTCCGCTGGGCTCTTCAACTCTAGCACCGCTCCGCTGGGCCCTTCCTGTCAAGCAGCGCTCCGCTGGGCCCCGCCGTCTCAAGCACCGCTCAGCTGGGCCCTTCAACTCTAGCACCGCTCCGCTGGGCCCTTCTTGTCAAGCACCGCTCCGCTGGGCCCTTCAACTCTAGCACTGCTCCGCTGGGACATTCCTGTCAAGCACCGCTCCGCTGGGCCCGTCATCTCAAGCACCGCTCCGCTGGGCCCTTCCTGTCAAGCACCGCTCCGCTGGGCCCTTCCTGTCAAGCACCGCTCCGCTGGGCCCTTCCTGTCAAGCACCGCTCCGCTGGGCCCTTCATCTCAAGCACCGCTCCGCTGGGCCCTTCCTGTCAAGCACCGCTCCGCTGGGCCCCGCCGTCTCAAGCACCGCTCCGCTGGGCCCTTCAACTCTAGCACCGCTCCGCTGGGCCCTTCCTGTCAAGCACCGCTCCGCTGGGACCTTCATCTCAAGCACCGCTCCGCTGGGCCCTTCCTATCAAGCACCGCTCCGCTGGGCCCCGCCGTCTCAAGCACCGCTCCTCTGGGCCCTTCAACTCTAGCACCGCTCCGCGGTGCCCTTCCTGTCAAGCACCGCTCCGCTGGGCCCTTCCTGTCAAGCACCGCTCCGCTGGGCCCTTCAACTCTAGCACTGCTCCGCGGTGCCCTTCCTGTCAAGCACCGCTCCGCTGGGCCCTTCAACTCTAGCACCGCTCCGCTGGGCCCTTCCTGTCAAGCACCGCTCCGCTGGGCCCTTCCTGTCAAGCACCGCTCCACTGGGCCCTTCAACTCTAGCACCGCTCCGCTGGGCCCTTCCTGTCAAGCACCGCTCCGCTGGGCCCTTCATCTCAAGCACCGCTCCGCTGGGCCCTTCAACTCTAGCACCGCTCCGCTGGGCCCTTCCTGTCAAGCACCGCTCCGCTGGGCCCCGCCGTCTCAAGCACCGCTGGCCCATTGACAGTGCCGGTTCTGTGTCGAGCTGGTGTTCACGCTGCACTCTGAGCACCCTGCCTCCTCCAATACCAGTGGAGTCAGTTATCCATCTGATGGACTGTGGCTTTGAACTCCTCAGGATGGCACAGTGGGCAAGCCACCCACTGAAGAGACTTGTGAGACTGTGGCTTTGCACTCCCCAGGATGGCACAGTGGGCAAGCCACCCACTGTAGAGACTTGTGAGACTGTGGCTTTGCACTCCCCAGGATGGCACAGTGGCCATGGAGGCCCCTCGTGGATCTGGCGTCGTGGACTCCTGTGGCTGAGGTGCCCCCCCTTCCCTTCCCCCTGAGGTGCCTGTAGTTTTATCATCTGATGCCCCAGCAGTGTTCTCTCCAACGGTATCTGGTCTCCTGTGTGGGCTTTGCCCGTGTGTTTGTGGACATTGGCCCACGGACTGTGGAACTTTAACGAAATGAGCTGGACTTCTTGCCTATGTATTTAGATTTAGCACTGTTCATTTGTTTTTTTTAATATTTAAAATAGATGATTTTCCATGACTTCAATGAACCTCTGAGTTGTTGCTCTGCATTGGTGTGTAGATAGTTGGGAGGGGGGTGTGGGTGGGTGTATGGCGTATGTGTGTGCACGTAATCTTTCCTCCCCCCCCCTCCCCTGTGTCGTAGGTGCAGTACTCACCGTTGTCGTCTGCGCCGGCGTTCGTACTCGTGGTAGATGAGCAGGTAGACAGTAGCTGGTAGGATGTTTAATTCGGGTTCCATGCTGTCCAGGTTCCTCGTGGAGTGTGTATATGTGAGCGTTTTCCTGTTCGTAGTCTGTTTCCGCCGTGTTTTTATCGGCGGGGCTCCCGCCCCGGAAAAGGTGGCGGTTTGGTGAGTTGTGATAGGGTGGGCGGTACATTGTCTGCCGCCTGCCTGTTGGCGGTGACCGCCGCGCTGTTTGTCTGTCCCGCCGTGGCAGTCGGAGTGTTAAAGTGGCGGGCTGTGTTGGCGGTTCCCGCCAGGGTCAGAATTCCTTTTTTTTAACCGCCTGCCTGTTGGCGGGTTGGCCGCCGCTTTATCACCGACCGCCAGGGTTGGAATGACCCCCTAAAGGCCTTAATTCTGAAATTGTGTTTTGCCTGGATAGTGTGTTTTTTTCCTTTGCAGGTGTATTTTAAGGCTTCTGTGGATAGTGAAAGGAGCATTGTCTTATGTATTAGTATGGCTAATAGTAAGGTCTGAATAAATCTTGGCAAGTGACATGAAGATTTGGGGCCTAATTGCAAGCATGGGGGTCACCACCTTTAACAGTACGACTGTCAAAATAAGAGTTTGGCGGTCGGACCGCCAAAGACCGCCATCTCCGCCAGGATCAGTGACCCAGACGTGATGACGGCAGTCGTGGTTGTAATCAGCCACTGCGGCACTGAAGTCAGCACCGCCGTGCTGGTAATAACCTTGTTCTCTGCCAGTATTTTCATGGTGACCTGACCACTATGAAAAGGCTGGTGGAGAACAAGTGCAAGGGGCCACAGGGGGGCTCCTGTACTGCCCATGCCAATATCTTTCATGTTGAAGATTCTGTTTCTTTGAATTAATGCTGCTATAGGACATTACGAGAGACTTTCCTTAGACTTCAAAGGGTACAGACCTCTCTACGTTCCAAGTATGAAGGTTTATGCTAAACACTTCTTCCTTTTTCTGGAGGACATCTAATGAAGCCTTTGCTATGCTGACACCATCTTGCATTTCCAAATTTCTTTGAGATTTCTCTATTGCTGTGCTTATTATCACTTAGGGTCTGATTACGACCCTGGCGGTTCGACCATCGGACCACCAACACGGTGGTCTGCAGGACTCTACCCAGCTGTATCATGAAATGCTGGTGGGCCAGTCAGTGTGGTGGCATTGGCTTCAGCTCTAAAGAGAGCCGAGGCCAATGCCAGCTGCACCGACTGTGCTGCCAGCGCAGTCGTAATGTACACTGTCTGTCATGGCACACAGCGTGCATTCCGACTGTGCTGACAGGGGCGTTCTGCACTGCCCACGACATAGGCATGGGTGGCGCAGGAGCCCCCTGTGGCCCCTTCCATGCCTTTTTGCCGGCCTTTTCATGGCAGCCTTTCTGCCTTGAAAAGGCAATCAGAAAGGCAAGTTGTGATCAGCATGGAGGTCCCGACATCGGCACCACCGTGCTTGACCACGGTTTTCCACACCACTACCGCTATGGGATCCAAGATCCTTGTGGTGGTGGGGGTGTTGTGGCAGTCCGACCAGCAGTATCCTAACCTGGTGGTCCAACCATCAAGGATGCGACAGTCAGACCACCAGCTTGGGTACGAAGGTCCAAGAGTCCGCCGTCCTCATCATCAACCCCTGAGTATCTTAATTTGATAAGACTGAACCAATTGCAATATTGTAGCTTGCCAGCTGTAATTCTGTATATTTTCAATATTTCTATGATTTGCATATACATTGGATTGATTATTGTATTGACTGGAAATAAATCACTTAGCCTTAATTTCCAATTTTTGGCTCTTATTGTGTGGGTCTCACAAAACATTGAAATTGTTTAATATTGTTGATTCCCTTGTCATCTCCGTAAAAAGATCTATGCAGTGAAAAATAAAACTACTTAAAGTACTTCACTGTGGCCTAATATAATACAAGAAACCTGGTCAGTGTAAGTCACACAGTCAAGTTTACTAACTCAGCACATATGTTAGAAATTCACCTAGCTTTTTGATAAAGCAAATTATTTTCTGCTCAATCCAGAAGCCTGTGAAAAAAATCATACACAAAAAGTACAAGAAAAAAACATGTGCAATAATCAGGATTTAAGAGAGGATAATGCTTGCGTCAAATATTTCAGTTCAAAAGGTCACCTCCTATGGTGTAATCTGTAGTGCAAGAATTCATACTCTGTGTCTAGGTGCAAGTTGTTAATGAGAGGTTTTTGTGGCCGGTGGTAGAATCAGTACTCAAAAAGGAGGAAACAGGAGGGTCCTTATCACGCAAGGAGATAGACTGCATGCCTATATATATGGGGTAGGGTACCTCACATGTTCTGTATGTACTGTTTCTAATATATAGAGACTTAAAGGAAAGTCAATTGATCATCATAGTATTAGTTTATTCAAAATCTGTACATTCTTGTAAAAAAAACATTATCTCCATGATGTCATTCTATCATTCAATGAGGGGGAACAATTAAATTACATTTCTTACCTCGTATTGGTTGTGAAAACAGTGTATACCGTCACCACTGAGTGAATATAGTTCTGCATGATTCCACCAACTTTGTGTTTATGAAAGATTCTGTTCCAAATTGGTTTCGCCCATTTACTATGCCTCTCATGGTAATTTCGTGGTTATTGGAGTGCACTTGTTTATTGCTAGTTTATTGACAGTGTCTGTCTTTTAAGATAAGGTTGCTGTGATGCAGATAGGCACTGGGCTGATTACATGTGAACATATGTGCATACTTGTGTGCACACATGCTCAGGCTTCATGTGAGAGACTGCTGTCATGCACAGCCTTGTAGCCGCATACAGTTTACATGACTGTGGTAGTTTTAAACTACAAATTCAATACGGCAAATAAACCTTTTGCCAGGCATAAGACTTCATTTTTTGTACTAGTAAGTCACCCCTAAGCTAGGCATTAAAAAGCCATAGGACAGTGTGCATGGTATTTAAAAAATAGGACAAATATGTTTTATGTTTTACATGGTCTGGCAGTGAAACGCCACTTTTAGATAGCTGGTATTTTTTCCTGCCCAAGGTTTATGTGGGCTTTATGTGACCAGCTGCCTTGGAATATTGAGGGCTTCCTCACAGAGAAATGTGTCCGGGAGCAGTGGGCAAAGGGCCTGAGTGTGGAGGTGAGTGGGTCTTTCTGCGAGGATGGCGGAGTGGGAGCTGAGCCCATTCTGATTACAGTTAAAAAGGACCTGCCCCAGTACACAGAAAGCGACCTGACACCAGTCCTGCCCCTGCCTTTTGCTTCACTAGTCGGACCCAGATGAAAGGGAAGAACTGACGCAAATGGATAAAGGGGTGTTCCCCACCCACAGGTGGGCACTGGTCATTAAAGTGGCATCCCTAAAACCTGAAGGGGTGCAGGTCCATTGAACACCTAGACAACTGGGTGGACAAGCCACCTGTTGCCCCTGATGGATTAAGTACTCTGTCTGCAGCTGACTCCCAGGGATAGATGAGTCTCTCAAGGGCCAGTCCTGCTGGCTCTCTTAAATCCCCTGAACATCAGATTGGGAGAAGACTGGGACTCCAGATGCCCTAGAAGCCGCCCAGGAGAGCACGGGGTTTGTGGAGGGCAAAGGAGAGGAGAGGGCTGGCGCAGAGAGCCAGTTAAACCAACCTCCCATCATACTGTGCCCTTCAGAGGTCAGGAGACAAGCTGATAATGTGTCTGGGGGCTAGAGCATGCCACCAAGAGTAAAGTGAGCCCACAATCGTAAATATTGATTGTCAACTGGGCCTAAATGATGGTCCTTGAAAGGATTTGACCTTTGACATCCTGCTCTAAAAGAGTGCGAGGGGCTCCACTGCACTTTTAAATAATTATCTCTGGAGTAGGTCAGTGCAAAGGGGAAGCAAAGAGAACATCATTAATCATCTGGAGGGGGGGGGGTTGTGCATGGGGCCCCCTCCTCATAGGCTCATTCGACCTTACAAATCACATTTTCCATGGCCCATTGCGATTATGGAGTGTTGGGGGACCACATCCCCCTGGGACTGTAGAAACAACTGGCCCTGCATGGGCCAGAAAGCACCCTGTCATTCCGCCCCAGCCAAGAGGTCAGCGGGCCAGCGCAGAGATGACCACTTGTACTCTTTCCACCCTCAGAAGAACAGTGCAGGAGAGAAGTAAAAGAGAAATGTCAACTCCTGCATGCTGTAGGGAAGAACGCACGGGGAACCCGCAGGATCACAGGAGCCTTTGGGCACCCACTGGCCCTCACCATTATATAAATGCCATAGGGGTATTCCGGGTGGGGCATGGACACCCCTTCGAAAAGATAAAGGAAAGTAAGGCACAGCTTGAGGAAGAGCACATGCAAACAAACCACTCATAAAATATCTACGCTCATGAGAGGCTTATTTGTATGTTTCTTGGTTTTTGCAGTGTACTAAGGAAGAGCAGGGGCACCACCAACATACATTTTAAGCACAGAGGTGGCTGAAGGTAGTTCAGGAGCCACCAGCATGGATTCAGAATATGAAACCTACGCGTCCAGGGTCATGTAATGCATGACTTGCAAAGACTATTGCCACATTTTTAAAGCAATACAGAGCTGGAGATTTTGCTCCACAGCTGAGGAGTGCAGGAACCCCTCAATGTTGGTCTTATGACTGCATTTATGTGGTCTAAAATAGTAAAGTATTACTCAGCTGCATGTTATTTTATTTTCCGATGCTTTATTTAAAGTATATTGCAGACAAAGATATTTGGTAATGATTGAATTTAAGCATGGTTGTTGACTTCATTGGTATGAGGGTGAGTGTTAACATGGAGTTATTGTTCTTATGATGCAGTGACCATTTCTTAAAGCCAGTAGACTTGCCTTATATTTTAATGTGCTCACCCATTGACAAAGCAAATAGCCTTGCCGTATGCTATATATGTGATCAACCCTTGACAAAGCCAAAAAGTGTGTCCTATATTTTAATGATGTAGTGACTCCTTGACGAAGCCAATACAACTGTTTTATTTAAAGTGACACCCCTCTTACAATGTGTTGTTCTAGCAATTATAGGTGGAGTGTTACTGGGATTTTGAGGGTTGTTAGACTTTTCATCCTTGGTGTGGTCTCCCTTAACATTTTGCCTCTGTTTCCCAGGTTGTTGATGTCTGCTATAATCTGTTTTTGCTGGTTTTGTTACTCTGGGCACTTTACCACTGCTAACCAGTGCTAAAGTGCAAGTGCTCCTATATAAAATGTGTATGTAATTGGTTCATCCATGATTGGCATATTTGATTTACTAGTAAGTCCCTAGAACAGTGCACTAGAGGTGCAATCAAATGCTACTAGTGGGCCTGCAGCACTGATTGTGTCACCCACAGTAGTAGCTCTATAAACATGGTTCAGACCTGCCACTGCAGTGTCTGTGTGTGCAGTTTTAAACTGTTAATTCGACTTGGAAAGTGTACCCACTTGCCAGGCCTAAACCTTCCCTTTTCTTACATGTACGACACCCCTAAGGTAGGCCCTAAGTAGCCCCAAGGGTAGGGTGCAGTGTATGGTTAAGGTAGGACATATAGGCCCTCATTACAACTCTGGCGGTCGGTGTTAAAGCGGCAGTAAGACCGCCAACAGGCCGGCTGTAAAAAAAATGGAATCATGACCATGGCGGAAACCGCCAACATAGACAGCCACTTTAACACTCTGACCGCCACAGCGGTACAAACAAACACCCCGGCGGTGACCGCCAACAGACAGGCAGAAGACAATGTACCGCCCACAATATTATGAGAGGCCAATCCACCACCTTTTTCGGGGCGGAATCAACGCTAACAAAAACACGGTGGAAACAGGACTTGGAAGGGAAAACACTCACCTCTCCATACCCCATGAGGAATCAGGACGCCATGGAGCCAGAACTCCAAATACTCCCTGCGTTGGAATTCCTGCTCCTCTACCAGGAGCACGAAAGACGGCGGCGACGACCACGGTGAGTACTGCACCTGCAACACAGGGGAGGTAAAAGAGAGTGACACACACACGCAACACGAAAAAACCCCACCCTCACCCACAACAACGCACACACAAATACATGCAGCAACATTACATATACACCCCCCACACCCCCTTTAAGAACGCAAGGACAAAAGGAAATGAGTTGAACGAGTGTAATAAATAAAAATCCATTAGTCAAAACTTGAAATACAGTATATACAATGATTTACACCAACTACACAAGTCCGGATAGTGCACCATTCATAGTCCGTGGACCACTGGGCCCAAAAAGCATGGGCGAGGCCCACACTCGATACCAGACTTCAAACAGAGAGAACACTGCAGGGGCATCATATTGAAATGAAACAGGTACCTCAGAGGGAAGGGAAGGGGGGCACCTCAGCCGGATGAGTGCACGACACCAGCTCCACGAGCCACAGTCTCACAAGTCTTTACAGTGGGTGGTTTGCCCACTGCTGTATCCTGGGGAGTGCCAAGCCACAGTCTCTCAAGTCTTTACAGTGGGTGATTTGCTCACTGCTGTATCCTGGGGAGTAACAAGCCACAGATTCTCAAGTCTTTACAGTGGGTGGTTTGCCCACTGCTGTAATCTGGGGAGTGCCAAGCCACAGTCTCACAAGTCTTTACAGTGGGTGGTTTGTGCACTGCTGTATCCTGGGGAGTGCAAAGCCACAGTCTCACAAGTCTTTACAGTGGGTGGTTTGTGCACTGCTGTATCCTGGGGAGTGCAAAGCCACAGTCTCACAAGTCTTTACAGTGGGTGGTTGTCAAGCACCGCTCCGCTGGGCCCCGCCGTCTCAAGCACCGCTCCGCTGGGCCCTTCAACTCTAGCACCGCTCCGCAGGGCCCTTCCTGTCAAGCACCGCTCCGCTGGGCCCCGCCATCTCAAGCACCGCTCCGCTGGGCTCTTCAACTCTAGCACCACTCCGCTGGGCCCTTCCTGTCAAGCACCGCTCCGCTGGGCCCTTCCTGTCAAGCACCGCTCCGCTGGGCCCCGCCGTCTCAAGCACCGCTCCGCTGGGCCCTTCAACTCTAGCACCGCTCCGCTGGGCCCTTCAACTCTAGCACTGCTCCGCTGGGCCATTCCTGTCAAGCACCGCTCCGCTGGGCCCGTCATTTCAAGCACCGCTCCGCTGGGCCCTTCCTGGCAAGCACCTCTCTGCTGGGCCCTTCCTGTCAAGCACCGCTCCGCTGGGCCCTTCCTGTCAAGCACCGCTCCGCTGGGCCCTTCCTGTCAAGCACCGCTCCGCTGGGCCCTTCATCTCAAGCACCGCTCCGCTGGGCCCTTCCTGTCAAGCACCGCTCCGCTGGGCCCCGCCGTCTCAAGCACCGCTCCGCTGGGCCCTTCAACTCTAGCACCGCTCCGCTGGGCCCTTCCTGTCAAGCACCGCTCCGCTGGGACCTTCATCTCAAGCACCGCTCAGCTGGGCCCTTCCTGTCAAGCACCGCTCCGCTGCTTCTGCTGTGTGTTGGAGAAGCTGATGTGGCAGGGTGTGAAGGAGATGATGGCATCCAGTACCTTAGGTAGGAAGGCAGAGAATGAGGGCTGTGAGATTCCGGCAACCAGAGCACCAGTGGTTTGAAAGGAGCCACTTGCCAACATGTGGAGTACAGCTAGCAGCTTGGTTTCTGGTGGAATGGTGTGGGGTGTCTGCAAGCTGGGTGCCAACTGTGGCTCAATGTTGCCCAGCAGCTGCTGAATGGCTTGCCAGATGAGCCTGTACCTCTGGGTGATGTCTTGTTGCCGGAGTCCCAGAAGGGTTGTCCTGGTGCAGAATATCCTCTCCTGCCTTCTGCGTTGCCTTTGGGGTCCCTGCTGGTGTTGTAGAAGCTGCTGTTGTTGGTCCTGTGCTCTGCCTCGCTGTGCATGCTGGATGAATAGCACCTCCATGTCTTCCTTTTGGAGCTCTGCTGTTGCTTGTGTGTGCTTTCCTTAAGTACTGGTGTGTTTGCCCCATTTTAACGCCTGCCCTGACCCAGGCGTTATTTTTTTACGCAAATCGGGCTGTGCGTCATTTTCTGACTCCGCATCCCAGCCGTCCATGATTTTTGCGCGGTATCATAAATATGGCGCACAGGTGTTTACGCCATTTTTTGGACAGGAACGCCTACCTTGCATGTCATTAACACAAGGCAGTTTCTCGCATCCAGAAAATGCCGCACCTGGTGAAATTTTGGCATTCGCGGGCATCAAAGTATAAATATGGTGCACAGTTTGTGCCAAAGGTGCGTCAAAATTTTGGATGCACATTCGGCGCAAGCTGAGTATAAATATGGGCCTTAATGTTTAGTTAAAGTCAGGATAACTTAACTGACTAAGGCGGTCATTCTGACCTCGGCGGTAAAAGGCGCTTACCGCCGGTCAGAAGAACGCCATAACACCGCCGCGGCCGCGGTAAACCGCCGCGGTCATTCTGACCCGCAACTGGCAAACCGCCAAAAACCCGACATCCACAAAAGTCCGCCACACCAAAGGTCAGCGAAAAAAAGGCGATGACCAAACCTCCACCGTCACGCCAACAGAAATAGGCCCATACCATTACGACCCACGAATCCATGCGGCGGTCTTTCAAACGTGGTATTCCATTGGAGGTACACACCGCCGCGCTCAAAATACACACACCCTTACAAAACACAACCACATTGGACAATTTGAAATACACACACCTGAGACACATACACACACCACCCCCACACACCCAATACAATATAAAACACACACCCACATTACCCACAAACCCTTACTTCCACAATTGCGAATCAAGGACAGAGAGTGACAGCACTGCTTAGAGTAGACCATCACACCGAGGCTAATCACAACATCACCCACACAATTACAACGGACAAAACACCATACACCACCACACTCACCACACTCCACAACACATACAACATCCCTCACCTCATCCACACCGCCCCATGGCACCCCAAAGACACCCCAGGTTCTCTGACGCAGAACTCAGGGTCATGGTGGAGGAAATAGTACGTGTAGAGCCCCAGCTCTTCGGGGCACAGGTGCAGCACACCACAATTCCTAGGAAGATGGAGCTATGGCAAAGGATAGTCGACAGGGTCAACGCGGTGGGACAGAATCCACGCAATCGGGAGGACATCAGGAAGAGATGGAACGACCTACGGGGGAAGGTGCGTTCCATGGTATCAAGGCACAACATTGCGGTGCAGAAGACTGGTGGCGGACCCCCATCTACTCCCCCAGAATTCACAGCATGGGAGGAGGAAGTCTTGCACATCCTGCATCCTGAGGGCCTCGCAGGAGTAGCTGGAGGAATGGACTCTGGTAAGTCAAATCTTAACTACTACTTCCCACCCCCACCCCATCTGCATGCCAGCACATAGCCCCACCCTCACCCCCACCCCCATCACACCAACTCCTTCCAAATGTACCACCATCACAACCCACCCATCCCAACACCTAGACCTGCATGCGACCACAAAGCATGGACACCCATCACCAAAGCATGCCCACTGCACATAACCATCTCCCCCACAAGCCACCCTCACAAAAGCCCCCACACGGGAATGCCTGCACTTGGGTACACGGACACCCATCCATCCCATGAAAAGCCACACACAGAACCAATAACCATACCCTTATACCCCTGCAGGACCCGAACGCCACCACACCGCCACGGAGGGTCCAGAGATGTCCATCCCACCCCCAGAAGAGGCCCCCAGCGATGACAGCAGCTCTCTCGACCTGGACCCTGATGACAAGCCCGGCCCATCGGGGACTTCTGGACAGTCGGTTCCCCACAGACAGCCACAGGCTACACCAGACCTAACCCCCTCTGGGAACACCAGCACATCTTCCACCCAGCGGGCCCATGCCTCTGTCTCCAGGACACGTCAATCAGCGGTGTGTCCGCCACTACAGGGCACCCAGGTTGACCCACCACCCCAACAACAACAGGGACCTGGGGACAGTGATAGTGGGCACACCGTCCAGGGGACAGAGGCCCAGGGAAACAGGGGAACTGGGAGGGCTGCTGTGCGACAGGGGGGGGACAGGCCCAGGGAACCGACTCTCCAAGAGGCCCTCACCTCCATCATGGGAGCATACCACCACTCCCAGGAGACGATGGCAGCGGTACTGGCCAGGTTCCAGGAGATCCAGGCACAGCAGGAGGAACGGTACATGGGGTTCAGAGAGGAACTGAGGAACATCGGTTCTGCAATGGGGACCATCGTCCTAGCCCTTAACCAGATAGTCACCACATTGCGGGACCATGTGGCACCCCAAAGGGCCCCTGTCACTAGCCCAGGCCAGGAACAGCCTACCACCTCCGCCGGCGCTAGTGGACAGGAGGCCCCCACACAACGTCAGGCCACCAGAACCCCACCTCCTGCTGAAGAACAACCACCCCGCAAGCGGAACCTGAGATCACACAAGAAGACAGAGTAGGATTGCAAGACCCCCACCAGCATAAGATACCCCCTGATGTCATCCCACTGTCCCACATTGTCACCCTGTCCAACCTTGAACTGCCCCTGCTCCATCCTTCCACAAGCATATGGACAATGCACCTGTGCGACTGAGAACTGGACTCTGCCATGGACATTTCTCCACCCCCACCCATCACCGTTTTACTATCATGTACCTATATGTAGCACTTATAATAAATCACCTATTGCACTTACAATTTCAGGAGTCTGCTTTTATTTTACTATTATGTATCACACATAACGGTGCAATTATGTTCTGTTACATTGTAATGACAACATACCAATGACAACAAGCTGTAGTCCATGGGCAAACAAAGCAGAAGTCACGCAGTTGGTCAAACAGCTCTGAAAAGTGAAGGGAAAGTCACAATTCAGCTAAAAGGAAATGGTGGGAAACACAGAAAGTAGAGACGCAGGAGGCCTCAAGTAAATGTAAAATGGCGTGGGTGAATCTTACCTGTGTGCTACTGAAAATACTGTTGGATAACTGTATCCCTGTTGTCCGTGTCGTCCCCGTCGTCTTCCTCCTCTTCACTCTCCACAGGCTCCACAGCTGCTACAACACCACCATCTGGACCATCCTCCTGCAGGAAAGGCACCTGGCGTCGCAATGCAAGATTGTGAAGCATACAGCAGGCCACGATGATATGGCACACCTTCTTTGGTGAGTACATTAGGGATCCACCTGTCATATGCAGGCACCTAAACCTGGCCTTCAGGACCCCGAAGGTCCTTTCTATTATCCTCCTAGTTCGCCCATGGGCCTCATTGTACCGTTCCTCTGCCCTTGTCCTGGGATTCCTCACTGGGGTCAATAGCCAGGAGAGGTTGGGGTAACCAGAGTCACCTAATAACCACACACGGTGTCTCTGTAGCTGTTCCATCACATAGGGGACGCTGCTATTTCGCATAACATACGCGTCATGCACTGACCCAGGGAACTTGGCATTCACATGGGAGATGTACTGGTCTGCCAAACAGACCACCTGGACATTCATCGAATGATAACTCTTTCTATTTCTGTACACCTGCTCACTGCCTTTGGGGGGTACCAAAGCCACATGGGTCCCATCAATGGCACCAATGATGTTGGGGATATGTCCAAGGGCATAGAAATCACCCTTCACTGTAGCCAAATCATCCTCCTCAGGGAAAACAATGTATCTCCGCATGTATTTCATCAGGGCAGACAACACTCTGGACAAAACCTTAGAAAACATAGGCTGAGACATCCCTGATGACATGGCCACTGTTGTCTGAAAAGACCCACTTGCCATAAAATGGAGTACTGACAGAACCTGCACCAGAGGGGGAATCCCTGTGGGTTGGCGGATGGGGGACATCAGGTCTGGCTCCAGCTGGGCACACAGTTCATGAATAGTGGCTCTGTCAAGTCTGTAACGAAGTATAATATGTCGTTCTTCCATTGTCGACAGGTCCACCAGCGGTCGGTACACTGGAGGATTCATACTTCTCCTCGCAAGTCCCAGCGGACGGTGCCTAGGAAGGACAACATGGAGTACAGAGTCAAGCAAGCCACAGGTTCGTTCAAACAGCTTGTACAGTAAATGAATCGCAATGCAGTGAAAGGCGTGTATGAGTGGCAATGCACGGCCTAGGCCGGTGTGACGCAGTAGAAATTAAGCCATGTGGGCCTTTGAAATGGCGGCTGCCTGACCTGTGAAGTGTGACAATGGGATGTGAGGTCAATGCGCTGGCGTGGCACACCGTGGCGGTAGGCGGTCGAAGACCGCGGTGCGAAGCCGCATTGGTTAACATTGAACCCTATGGGTCTCAGTAGCCAATGACGATGTGCGCTGGCGGTCGCGGTACGCACCGCGGCGGTACGCACCGCCGCGGGCGTGACCGCCATTTTCTTGCTGCTTAATCACTCGAGACCTGATCATCCACAGGAGAGGACCTATACTGCAAGTGCTGCTGTGACCTCGGTCTGGGAGATACTATGGCTGCTGCGACTGGGGAAAGGGCCCCTGCCTTCACTTCAGAAGAGTTGGAGAAACTTGTTGATGGGGTCCTCCCCCAGTATGCGCTACTCTACGGTCCTCCAGACCAACAGGTGAGTACACTGGGTGCACGTTGAATGGGCTATGCCTGTGTTGAGTGGGGTGTATGTAAGATGGTGGGGAGGGGAGCGAATGAGGACTGCAACGCACGACAGATGAGAGCATGTGCCACATGCCAAGGTTGGGGAGGGGGGGCCACTCACATCTACCATGCAAAAGTGATGATATTTCCTTTCCCACCCTGTACATGTCACATAGGTCAGCGCCCATCAGAAGATTGACATTTGGCGTGCCATCGCCAAGGACGTCCGGGCCCTGGGGGTCCACAACAGACGGGGCACCCACTGCCGAAAGAGGTGGGAGGACATCCACCCGGGACCAGGAAGACCGCCGAGTCTCTGCTGGGGATGACCTCCCAACGTAGGAGGGGTGCCAGCCGCCAATTGACCCCCCTGATGTCCCGGATCCTGGCGGTGGCCTACCCCGATTTGGATGGGCGCGTGAGGACATCACAGCAGACACAAGGGGGTGAGTATCAGCTCATTCTGCTATCTTTGTGCGCAGTGGAGGTGTCTGGGTTGGGGAGGAGGGCTGTGGGTGACTTTAGGCCAGGGCGCTTTCTGTAGGCTAGTCCCCTCCTTTAGGCATGGCCCTGTGCCCCCGCCCCCCACCTCTGTAGGGTGCCAAGTCGAGCTATCCATGGTCCTGCATCACCCATGTGTGCATTTGTTGTCCATAGACCTGTAGGCCTAGTCACAAGTACTGAGTAGTGTACCCCGATTGCGCGGCGTAGTGCAGGGGGCTTCTGTGTCTGTCCTCTCTGCCAACGGTGTTGCCAATGCATGCACTCAACCTATCTTTATTTCTCCCCCCACCCATTTTCTTTATCTTCCTGTGCATGTGTGCATTAGCATCATCAGGCGGAGGAGAATTGCCATCGGAGCACGAGGGAGCTGCAACTCACATGGCCCCGGAGGGCCATGCTACAGACACCGAGTTCACCAGTGAGACGGAGGGCGAGGGGAGCTCCACAACGGGGACCCGTGGAGACGTCAGCGACACCGACACGTCCTCGGAAGGGAGCTCCCTTGCGGTGGCGGCAACATCCGTGCCCACCGCCACAACAGGTACAGCTGCCACCCAGCACACCAGCCCCGCCCTCCCAGCAGCCCCTCGGCCTTCGCTCCGTGCCCGCTCGCCCAGGAAGGCGGGCATCTCCTTCGCCCCAGGCACTTCAGGCCCTGCCCCAGTTACCCCTGCTGCCCTCAGTGAGGAGGTCATTGACCTCCTCAGGACACTCATTGTTGGGCAGTCTACCCTCTTGAATGCCATCCAGGGTGTAGAAAGGGAGGTGCATCGGAGCAATGCATACCTGGAGGGCATTCATTCGGGTCAGGCTGCCCATCAACGATCGTTCAATGCTCTGGCCTCAGCACTGACGTCAGCCATTGTCCCGGTTTCCAGCCTCCCTCTTCTAACTGCCTCTACCCAGTCCCAGTCTCCTGTTCCTCTGCCTATCCCATCCACACCATCAGACCAGCCTGCACACACCTCAGCACCCAAGGGCAGCTCATCCAGACATAAGCACCACAGATCCCACAAGCATTCACACAAACAACATCCAGATGCAGACATGGCAACAGTCACTACCACCTCTGTGTCCCCCTCCTCCTCGTCTCCCTCCTCCCTCCCTGTGACGTCTCCACTCACACCTTCATGCACACCACCATCAGCCAGTACTTACATCACCAGCACACCCTCTACAACAGTCCGCACACGTGCAGTCACCACCCCCACTGCCATTTACACGTCCCCTGTGTCCTCTCCCAGTGTGTCTGTCACCCCCTCTTCCAAAACACACAAACGCAGGCAGCCACCCACCCAACAGCCATCCACCTCACCACAGCCTCCGTCACAAGCACCTGCACCCAAAGACAGCACACTTGACTCTCCTACAACCACATCCTCTTCCTCCACTCCCATACCCACTACACCTACCCGTCCCTGTCCTTTCCAAGTGCAGTTCCTTTCCAACCTTGAGCTCGTTCCAGTCACTGACCCACCCCCTCCATCTGGTAAGAGTCCTAGGAGCACCTCAGCCACCACCAGCCCTGCATCGAGGGCGACCATTGTGCACGGGTTTTGGAGTCCACCTTTCCCGAGTGCAGATACATCGGCCAGCAGCAAGGGGACAGCCAGCCCACCCCCTGGGAAGAGAACCCGAAAAACAAAGGGCCGGCGCGAGAAGGCTGAGGCGGCTGCCACCAAGGAGCGTAGTCGTGGCCCGTCACCTGCCACAACATCAAGGGGAGGCAAGGGCCAGAGAGCTTCATCGAAGGGGGGCAAGGGCAGCAGGGCGGAGAAGTCAGCCAGCAGGCGCGCGGACCAGGAGGGCCCCACCAGCCCCATACCGGGTGTGACGGAGGACACCCACGGGCCCAGGACTCCATCACAGGAGGGGCCAGCAACCGCACGGTCGGAGGGCGACTAAGCGGGGAGTCCTGGCCAGGTCTGGCTCCCTTGAAAGACAGGACAAGCACCGCTGAAGAGGGCCCCGCCAAGACAGGCACCGCAGAACAGGGCCCCGCCAAGACAGGCACCGCTGAAGAGGGCCCCGCCGTAAAGAGCACCGCTGAAGTGGACCCCGCCAAGACAGGCACCGCTGAACAGGGCCCCGCCAAGACAGGCACCGCTGAAGAGGGCCCCGCCGTGAAGAGCACCGATGAAGTGGGCCCACCAAGACAGGCACCGCTGAACAGGGCCCCGCCAAGACAAGCACCGCTGAACAGGGCCCCGCCAAGACAGGCACCGCTGAAGAGGGCCCCGCCGTGAAGAGCACCGCTGAAGTGGGCCCCGCCAAGACAGGCACCGCTGAACAGGGCCCCGCCAAGACAGGCACCGCTGAAGAGGGCCCCGCTGTGAAGAGCACTGCTGAAGAGGGCCCCGCCAAGACAGGCACCGCTGAAGAGGGCCCCGCCGTGAAGAGCACTGCTGAAGTGGGCCCCGCCAAGACAGGCACCGCTGAACAGGGCCCCGCCAAGACAGGCACCGCTGAAGAGGGCCCCGCCGTGAAGAGCACCGCTGAAGTGGGCCCCGCCAAGACAGGCACCGCTGAACAGGGCCCCGCCAAGACAGGCACCGCTGAAGAGGGCCCCGCCGTGAAGAGCACCGCTGAAGTGGGCCCCGCCAAGACAGGCACCGCTGAACAGGGCCCCGCCAAGACAGGCACCGCTGAAGAGGGCCCCGCCGTGAAGAGCACCGCTGAAGAGGGCCCCGCCAAGACAGGTACCGCTGAAGAGGGCCCTGCCGTGAAGAGCACCGCTGAAGTGGGCCCACCAAGACAGGCACCGCTGAACAGGGCCCCGCCAAGACAGGCACCGCTGAAGAGGGCCCCGCCGTGAAGAGCACCGCTCCGCTGGGCCCTTCAACTCTAGCACCGCTCCGCGGTGCCCTTCCTGTCAAGCACCGCTCCGCTGGGCCCTTCCTGTCAAGCACCGCTCCGCTGGGCCCTTCAACTCTAGCACTGCTCCGCGGTGCCCTTCCTGTCAAGCACCGCTACGCTGGGCACTTCAACTCTAGCACCGCTCCGCTGGGCCCTTCCTGTCAAGCACTGCTCCGCTGGGCCCTTCATCTCAAGCACTGCTCTGCTGGGCCCTTCAACTCTAGCACCGCTCCGCTGGGCCCTTCCTGTCAAGCACCGCTCCGCTGGGCCCTTCCTGTCAAGCACCGCTCCGCTGGGCCCTTCAACTCTAGCACCGCTCCGCTGTGCCCTTCCTGTCAAGCACCGCTCCGCTGGGCTCTTCCTGTCAAGCACGGCTCCGCTGGGCCCTTCAACTCTAGCACCGCTCCGCTGGGCCCTTCCTCTCAAGCACCGCTCCGCTGGGCCCTTCATCTCAAGCACCGCTCCGCTGGGCCCTTCAACTCTAGCACCGCTCCGCTGGGCCCTTCCTGTCAAGCACCGCTCCGCTGGGCCCTTCAACTCTAGCACCGCTCCGCGGTGCCCTTCCTGTCAAGCACCGCTCCGCTGGGCCCTTCCTGTCAAGCACCGCTCCGCTGGGCCCTTCAGCTCTAGCACCGCTCCGCTGGGCCCTTCCTGTCAAGCACCGCTCCGCTGGGCCCTTCCTGGCAAGCACCGCTCCGCGGTGCCCTTCCTGTCAAGCACCGCTCCGCTGGGCCCTTCCTGTCAAGCACCGCTCCGCTGGGCCCTTCAACTCTAGTACCGCTCCGCTGGACCCTTCCTGTCAAGCACCGCTCCGCTGGGCCCTTCAACTCTAGCACCGCTCCGCTGGGCCCTTCCTGTCAAGCACCGCTCCGCTGGGCCCTTCCTGTCAAGCACCGCTCCGCTGGGCCCCGCCGTCTCAAGCACCGCTCCGCTGGGCCCTTCAACTCTAGCACCGCTCCGCAGGGCCCTTCCTGTCAAGCACCGCTCCGCTGGGCCCCGTCGTCTCAAGCACCGCTCCGCTGGGCTCTTCAACTCTAGCACCGCTCCGCTGGGCCCTTCCTGTCAAGCAGCGCTCCGCTGGGCCCCGCCGTCTCAAGCACCGCTCCGCTGGGCCCTTCAACTCTAGCACCGCTCCGCTGGGCCCTTCTTGTCAAGCACCGCTCCGCTGGGCCCTTCAACTCTAGCACTGCTCCGCTGGGACATTCCTGTCAAGCACCGCTCCGCTGGGCCCGTCATCTCAAGCACCGCTCCGCTGGGCCCTTCCTGTCAAGCACCGCTCCGCTGGGCCCTTCCTGTCAAGCACCGCTCCGCTGGGCCCTTCCTGTCAAGCACCGCTCCGCTGGGCCCCGCCGTCTCAAGCACCGCTCCGCTGGGCCCTTCAACTCTAGCACCGCTCCGCTGGGCCCTTCCTGTCAAGCACCGCTCCGCTGGGACCTTCATCTCAAGCACCGCTCCGCTGGGCCCTTCCTGTCAAGCACCGCTCCGCTGGGCCCCGCCGTCTCAAGCACTGCTCCTCTGGGCCCTTCAACTCTAGCACCGCTCCGCGGTGCCCTTCCTGTCAAGCACCGCTCCGCTGGGCCCTTCCTGTCAAGCACCGCTCCGCTGGGCCCTTCAACTCTAGCACCGCTCCGCGGTGCCCTTCCTGTCAAGCACCGCTCCGCTGGGCCCTTCAACTCTAGCACCGCTCCGCTGGGCCCTTCCTGTCAAGCACCGCTCCGCTGGGCCCTTCCTGTCAAGCACCGCTCCGCTGGGCCCTTCAACTCTAGCACCGCTCCGCTGGGCCCTTCCTGTCAAGCACCGCTCCGCTGGGCCCTTCATCTCAAGCACCGCTCCGCTGGGCCCTTCAACTCTAGCACCGCTCCGCTGGGCCCTTCCTGTCAAGCACCGCTCCGCTGGGCCCCGCCGTCTCAAGCACCGCTGGCCCATTGACAGTGCCGGTTCTGTGTCGAGCTGGTGTTCACGCTGCACTCTGAGCACCCTGCCTCCTCCAATACCAGTGGAGTCAGTTATCCATCTGATGGACTGTGGCTTTGAACTCCTCAGGATGGCACAGTGGGCAAGCCACCCACTGAAGAGACTTGTGAGACTGTGGCTTTGCACTCCCCAGGATGGCACAGTGGGCAAGCCACCCACTGTAGAGACTTGTGAGACTGTGGCTTTGCACTCCCCAGGATGGCTCGTGGATCTGGCGTCGTGGACTCCTGTGGCTGAGGTGCCCCCCCTTCCCTTCCCCCTGAGGTGCCTGTAGTTTTATCATCTGATGCCCCAGCAGTGTTCTCTCCAACGGTATCTGGTCTCCTGTGTGGGCTTTGCCCGTGTGTTTGTGGACATTGGCCCACGGACTGTGGAACTTTAACGAAATGAGCTGGACTTCTTGCCTATGTATTTAGATTTAGCACTGTTCATTTGTTTTTTTTAATATTTAAAATAGATGATTTTCCATGACTTCAATGAACCTCTGAGTTGTTGCTCTGCATTGGTGTGTAGATAGTTGGGAGGGGGGTGTGGGTGGGTGTATGGCGTATGTGTGTGCACGTAATCTTTCCTCCCCCCCCCTCCCCTGTGACGTAGGTGCAGTACTCACCGTTGTCGTCTGCGCCGGCGTTCGTACTCGTGGTAGATGAGCAGGTAGACAGTAGCTGGTAGGATGTTTAATTCGGGTTCCATGCTGTCCAGGTTCCTCGTGGAGTGTGTATATGTGAGCGTTTTCCTGTTCGTAGTCTGTTTCCGCCGTGTTTTTATCGGCGGGGCTCCCGCCCCGGAAAAGGTGGCGGATTGGTGAGTTGTGATAGGGTGGGCGGTACATTGTCTGCCGCCTGCCTGTTGGCGGTGACCGCCGCGCTGTTTGTCTGTCCCGCCGTGGCAGTCGGAGTGTTAAAGTGGCGGGCTGTGTTGGCGGTTCCCGCCAGGGTCAGAATTCCTTTTTTTTAACCGCCTGCCTGTTGGCGGGTTGGCCGCCGCTTTATCACCGACCGCCAGGGTTGGAATGACCCCCTAAAGGCCTTAATTCTGAAATTGTGTTTTGCCTGGATAGTGTGTTTTCTTCCTTTGCAGGTGTATTTTAAGGCTTCTGTGGATAGTGAAAGGAGCATTGTCTTATGTATTAGTATGGCTAATAGTAAGGTCTGAATAAATCTTGGCAAGTGACATGAAGATTTGGGGCCTAATTGCAAGCATGGGGGTCACCACCTTTAACAGTACGACTGTCAAAATAAGAGTTTGGCGGTCGGACCGCCAAAGACCGCCATCTCCGCCAGGATCAGTGACCCAGACGTGATGACGGCAGTCGTGGTTGTAATCAGCCACTGCGGCACTGAAGTCAGCACCGCCGTGCTGGTAATAACCTTGTTCTCTGCCAGTATTTTCATGGTGACCTGACCACTATGAAAAGGCTGGTGGAGAACAAGTGCAAGGGGCCACAGGGGGGCTCCTGTACTGCCCATGCCAATATCTTTCATGTTGAAGATTCTGTTTCTTTGAATTAATGCTGCTATAGGACATTACGAGAGACTTTCCTTAGACTTCAAAGGGTACAGACCTCTCTACGTTCCAAGTATGAAGGTTTATGCTAAACACTTCTTCCTTTTTCTGGAGGACATCTAATGAAGCCTTTGCTATGCTGACACCATCTTGCATTTCCAAATTTCTTTGAGATTTCTCTATTGCTGTGCTTATTATCACTTAGGGTCTGATTACGACCCTGGCGGTTCGACCATCGGACCACCAACACGGTGGTCTGCAGTACTCTACCCAGCTGTATCATGAAATGCTGGTGGGCCAGTCAGTGTGGTGGCATTGGCTTCAGCTCTAAAGAGAGCCGAGGCCAATGCCAGCTGCACCGACTGTGCTGCCAGCGCAGTCGTAATGTACACTGTCTGTCATGGCACACAGCGTGCATTCCGACTGTGCTGACAGGGGCGTTCTGCACTGCCCACGACATAGGCATGGGTGGCGCAGGAGCCCCCTGTGGCCCCTTCCATGCCTTTTTGCCGGCCTTTTCATGGCAGCCTTTCTGCCTTGAAAAGGCAATCAGAAAGGCAAGTTGTGATCAGCATGGAGGTCCCGACATCGGCACCACCGTCCTTGACCACGGTTTTCCACACCACTACCGCTATGGGATCCAAGATCCTTGTGGTGGTGGGGGTGTTGTGGCAGTCCGACCAGCAGTATCCTAACCTGGTGGTCCAACCATCAGGGATGCGACAGTCAGACCACCAGCTTGGGTACGAAGGTCCAAAAGTCCGCCGTCCTCATCATCAACCCCTGAGTATCTTAATTTGATAAGACTGAACCAATTGCAATATTGTAGCTTGCCAGCTGTAATTCTGTATATTTTCAATATTTCTATGATTTGCATATACATTGGATTGATTATTGTATTGACTGGAAATAAATCACTTAGCCTTAATTTCCAATTTTTGGCTCTTATTGTGTGGGTCTCACAAAACATTGAAATTGTTTAATATTGTTGATTCCCTTGTCATCTCCGTAAAAAGATCTATGCAGTGAAAAATAAAACTACTTAAAGTACTTCACTGTGGCCTAATATAATACAAGAAACCTGGTCAGTGTAAGTCACACAGTCAAGTTTACTAACTCAGCACATATGTTAGAAATTCACCTAGCTTTTTGATAAAGCAAATTATTTTCTGCTCAATCCAGAAGCCTGTGAAAAAAATCATACACAAAAAGTACAAGAAAAAAACATGTGCAATAATCAGGATTTAAGAGAGGATAATGCTTGCGTCAAATATTTCAGTTCAATAGGTCACCTCCTATGGTGTAATCTGTAGTGCAAGAATTCATACTCTGTGTCTAGGTGCAAGTTGTTAATGAGAGGTTTTTGTGGCCGGTGGTAGAATCAGTACTCAAAAAAGAGGAAACAGGAGGGTCCTTATCACGCAAGGAGATAGACTGCATGCCTATATATATGGGGTAGGGTACCTCACATGTTCTGTATGTACTGTTTCTAATATATAGAGACTTAAAGGAAAGTCAATTGATCATCATAGTATTAGTTTATTCAAAATCTGTACATTCTTGTAAAAAAAAACATTATCTCCATGATGTCATTCTATCATTCAATGAGGGGGAACAATTAAATTACATTTCTTACCTCGTATTGGTTGTGAAAACAGTGTATACCGTCACCACTGAGTGAATATAGTTCTGCATGATTCCACCAACTTTGTGTTTATGAAAGATTCTGTTCCAAATTGGTTTCGCCCATTTACTATGCCTCTCATGTTAATTTCGTGGTTACTGGAGTGCACTTGTTTATTGCTAGTTTATTGACAGTGTCTGTCTTTTAAGATAAGGTTGCTGTGATGCAGATAGGCACTGGGCTGATTACATGTGAACATATGTGCATACTTGTGTGCACACATGCTCAGGCTTCATGTGAGAGACTGCTGTCATGCACAGCCTTGTAGCCGCATACAGTTTACATGACTGTGGTAGTTTTAAACTACAAATTCAATACGGCAAATAAACCTTTTGCCAGGCATAAGACTTCATTTTTTGTACTAGTAAGTCACCCCTAAGCTAGGCATTAAAAAGCCATAGGACAGTGTGCATGGTATTTAAAAAATAGGACAAATATGTTTTATGTTTTACATGGTCTGGCAGTGAAACGCCACTTTTAGATAGCTGGTATTTTTTCCTGCCCAAGGTTTATGTGGGTTTTATGTGACCAGCTGCCTTGGAATATTGAGGGCTTCCTCACAGAGAAATGTGTCCGGGAGCAGTGGGCAAAGGGCCTGAGTGTGGAGGTGAGTGGGTCTTTCTGCGAGGATGGCGGAGTGGGAGCTGAGCCCATTCTGATTACAGTTAAAAAGGACCTGCCCCAGTACACAGAAAGCGACCTGACACCAGTCCTGCCCCTGCCTTTTGCTTCACTAGTCGGACCCAGATGAAAGGGAGGAACTGACGCAAATGGATAAAGGGGTGTTCCCCACCCACAGGTGGGCACTGGTCATTAAAGTGGCATCCCTAAAACCTGAAGGGGTGCAGGTCCATTGAACACATAGACAACTGGGTGGACAAGCCACCTGTTGCCCCTGATGGATTAAGTACTCTGTCTGCAGCTGACTCCCAGGGATAGATGAGTCTCTCAAGGGCCAGTCCTGCTGGCTCTCTTAAATCCCCTGAACATCAGATTGGGAGAAGACTGGGACTCCAGATGCCCTAGAAGCCGCCCAGGAGAGCACGGGGTTTGTGGAGGGCAAAGGAGAGGAGAGGGCTGGCGCAGAGAGCCAGTTAAACCAACCTCCCATCATACTGTGCCCTTCAGAGGTCAGGAGACAAGCTGATAATGTGTCTGGGGGCTAGAGCATGCCACCAAGAGTAAAGTGAGCCCACAATCGTAAATATTGATTGTCAACTGGGCCTAAATGATGGTCCTTGAAAGGATTTGACCTTTGACATCCTGCTCTAAAAGAGTGCGAGGGGCTCCACTGCACTTTTAAATAATTATCTCTGGAGTAGGTCAGTGCAAAGGGGAAGCAAAGAGAACATCTTTAATCATCTGGAGGGGGGGGGTTGTGCATGGGGCCCCCTCCTCATAGGCTCATTCGACCTTACAAATCACATTTTCCATGGCCCATTGCGATTATGGAGTGTTGGGGGACCACATCCCCCTGGGACTGTAGAAACAACTGGCCCTGCATGGGCCAGAAAGCACCCTGTCATTCCGCCCCAGCCAAGAGGTCAGCGGGCCAGCGCAGAGATGACCACTTGTACTCTTTCCACCCTCAGAAGAACAGTGCAGGAGAGAAGTAAAAGAGAAATGTCAACTCCTGCATGCTGTAGGGAAGAACGCACGGGGAACCCGCAGGATCACAGGAGCCTTTGGGCACCCACTGGCCCTCACCATTATATAAATGCCATAGGGGTATTCCGGGTGGGGCATGGACACCCCTTCGAAAAGATAAAGGAAAGTAAGGCACAGCTTGAGGAAGAGCACATGCAAACAAACCACTCATAAAATATCTACGCTCATGAGAGGCTTATTTGTATGTTTCTTGGTTTTTGCAGTGTACTAAGGAAGAGCAGGGGCACCACCAACATACATTTTAAGCACAGAGGTGGCTGAAGGTAGTTCAGGAGCCACCAGCATGGATTCAGAATATGAAACCTACGCGTCCAGGGTCATGTAATGCATGACTTGCAAAGACTATTGCCACATTTTTAAAGCAATACAGAGCTGGAGATTTTGCTCCACAGCTGAGGAGTGCAGGAACCCCTCAATGTTGGTCTTATGACTGCATTTATGTGGTCTAAAATAGTAAAGTATTACTCAGCTGCATGTTATTTTATTTTCCGATGCTTTATTTAAAGTATATTGCAGACAAAGATATTTGGTAATGATTGAATTTAAGCATGGTTGTTGACTTCATTGGTATGAGGGTGAGTGTTAACATGGAGTTATTGTTCTTATGATGCAGTGACCATTTCTTAAAGCCAGTAGACTTGCCTTATATTTTAATGTGCTCACCCATTGACAAAGCAAATAGCCTTGCCATATGCTATATATGTGATCAACCCTTGACAAAGCCAAAAAGTGTGTCCTATATTTTAATGATGTAGTGACTCCTTGACGAAGCCAATACAACTGTTTTATTTAAAGTGACACCCCTCTTACAATGTGTTGTTCTAGCAATTATAGGTGGAGTGTTACTGGGATTTTGAGGGTTGTTAGACTTTTCATCCTTGGTGTGGTCTCCCTTAACATTTTGCCTCTGTTTCCCAGGTTGTTGATGTCTGCTATAATCTGTTTTTGCTGGTTTTGTTACTCTGGGCACTTTACCACTGCTAACCAGTGCTAAAGTGCAAGTGCTCCTATATAAAATGTGTATGTAATTGGTTCATCCATGATTGGCATATTTGATTTACTAGTAGGTCCCTAGAACAGTGCACTAGAGGTGCAATCAAATGCTACTAGTGGGCCTGCAGCACTGATTGTGTCACCCACAGTAGTAGCTCTATAAACATGGTTCAGACCTGCCACTGCAGTGTCTGTGTGTGCAGTTTTAAACTGTTAATTCGACTTGGAAAGTGTACCCACTTGCCAGGCCTAAACCTTCCCTTTTCTTACATGTACGACACCCCTAAGGTAGGCCCTAAGTAGCCCCAAGGGTAGGGTGCAGTGTATGGTTAAGGTAGGACATATAGGCCCTCATTACAACTCTGGCGGTCGGTGTTAAAGCGGCAGTAAGACCGCCAACAGGCCGGCTGTAAAAAAAATGGAATCATGACCATGGCGGAAACCGCCAACATAGACAGCCACTTTAACACTCTGACCGCCACGGCGGTACAAACAAACACCCCGGCGGTGACCGCCAACAGACAGGCAGAAGACAATGTACCGCCCACAATATTATGAGAGGCCAATCCACCACCTTTTTCGGGGCGGAATCAACGCTAACAAAAACACGGTGGAAACAGGACTTGGAAGGGAAAACACTCACCTCTCCATACCCCATGAGGAATCAGGACGCCATGGAGCCAGAACTCCAAATACTCCCTGCGTTGGAATTCCTGCTCCTCTACCAGGAGCACGAAAGACGGCGGCGACGACCACGGTGAGTACTGCACCTGCAACACAGGGGAGGTAAAAGAGAGTGACACACACACGCAACATGAAAAAACCCCACCCTCACCCACAACAACGCACACACAAATACATGCAGCAACATTACATATACACCCCCCACACCCCCTTTAAGAACGCAAGGACAAAAGGAAATGAGTTGAACGAGTGTAATAAATAAAAATCCATTAGTCAAAACTTGCAATACATTATATACAATGATTTACACCAACTACACAAGTCCGGATAGTGCACCATTCATAGTCCGTGGACCACTGGGCCCAAAAAGCATGGGCGAGGCCCACACTCGATACCAGACTTCAAACAGAGAGAACACTGCAGGGGCATCATATTGAAATGAAACAGGTACCTCAGAGGGAAGGGAAGGGGGGCACCTCAGCCGGATGAGTGCACGACACCAGCTCCACGAGCCACAGTCTCACAAGTCTTTACAGTGGGTGGTTTGCCCACTGCTGTATCCTGGGGAGTGCCAAGCCACAGTCTCTCAAGTCTTTACAGTGGGTGATTTGCTCACTGCTGTATCCTGGGGAGTAACAAGCCACAGATTCTCAAGTCTTTACAGTGGGTGGTTTGCCCACTGCTGTAATCTGGGGAGTGCCAAGCCACAGTCTCACAAGTCTTTACAGTGGGTGGTTTGTGCACTGCTGTATCCTGGGGAGTGCAAAGCCACAGTCTCACAAGTCTTTACAGTGGGTGGTTTGTGCACTGCTGTATCCTGGGGAGTGCAAAGCCACAGTCTCACAAGTCTTTACAGTGGGTGGTTGTCAAGCACCGCTCCGCTGGGCCCCGCCGTCTCAAGCACCGCTCCGCTGGGCCCTTCAACTCTAGCACCGCTCCGCAGGGCCCTTCCTGTCAAGCACCGCTCCGCTGGGCCCCGCCATCTCAAGCACCGCTCCGCTGGGCTCTTCAACTCTAGCACCACTCCGCTGGGCCCTTCCTGTCAAGCACCGCTCCGCTGGGCCCTTCCTGTCAAGCACCGCTCCGCTGGGCCCCGCCGTCTCAAGCACCGCTCCGCTGGGCCCTTCAACTCTAGCACCGCTCCGCTGGGCCCTTCAACTCTAGCACTGCTCCGCTGGGCCATTCCTGTCAAGCACCGCTCCGCTGGGCCCGTCATTTCAAGCACCGCTCCGCTGGGCCCTTCCTGGCAAGCACCTCTCCGCTGGGCCCTTCCTGTCAAGCACCGCTCCGCTGGGCCCTTCCTGTCAAGCACCGCTCCGCTGGGCCCTTCCTGTCAAGCACCGCTCCGCTGGGCCCTTCATCTCAAGCACCGCTCCGCTGGGCCCTTCCTGTCAAGCACCGCTCCGCTGGGCCCCGCCGTCTCAAGCACCGCTCCGCTGGGCCCTTCAACTCTAGCACCGCTCCGCTGGGCCCTTCCTGTCAAGCACCGCTCCGCTGGGACCTTCATCTCAAGCACCGCTCCGCTGGGCCCTTCCTGTCAAGCACCGCTCCGCTGGGCCCCGCCGTCTCAAGCACCGCTCCTCTGGGCCCTTCAACTCTAGCACCGCTCCGCGGTGCCCTTCCTGTCAAGCACCGCTCCGCTGGGCCCTTCCTGTCAAGCACCGCTCCGCTGGGCCCTTCAACTCTAGCACCGCTCCGCGGTGCCCTTCCTGTCAAGCACCGCTCCGCTGGGCCCTTCCTGTCAAGCACCGCTTCGCTGGGCCCTTCAACTCTAGCACCGCTCCGCTGGGCCCTTCCTGTCAAGCACCGCTCCGCTGGGCCCTTCAACTCTAGCACCGCTCCGCTGGGCCCTTCCTGTCAAGCACCGCTCCGCTGGGCCCTTCATCTCAAGCACCGCTCCGCTGGGCCCTTCAACTCTAGCACCGCTCCGCTGGGCCCTTCCTGTCAAGCACCGCTCCGCTGGGCCCCGCCGTCTCAAGCAATGCTGGCCCATTGACAGTGCCGGTTCTGTGTCGAGCTGGTGTTCACGCTGCACTCTGAGCACCCTGCCTCCTCCAATACCAGTGGAGTCAGTTATCCATCTGATGGACTGTGGCTTTGAACTCCTCAGGATGGCACAGTGGGCAAGCCACCCACTGTAGAGACTTGTGAGACTGTGGCTTTGCACTCCCCAGGATGGCACAGTGGGCAAGCCACCCACTGTAGAGACTTGTGAGACTGTGGCTTTGCACTCCCCAGGATGGCACAGTGGCCATGGAGGCCCCTCGTGGATCTGGCGTCGTGGACTCCTGTGGCTGAGGTGCCCCCCCTTCCCTTCCCCCTGAGGTGCCTGTAGTTTTATCATCTGATGCCCCAGTAGTGTTCTCTCCAACGGTATCTGGTCTCCTGTGTGGGCTTTGCCCGTGTGTTTGTGGACATTGGCCCACGGACTGTGGAACTTTAACGAAATGAGCTGGACTTCTTGCCTATGTATTTAGATTTAGCACTGTTCATTTGTTTTTTTAAATATTTAAAATAGATGATTTTCCATGACTTCAATGAACCTCTGAGTTGTTGCTCTGCATTGGTGTGTAGATAGTTGGGAGGGGAGGGGTAGGTGGGTGTATGGCGTATGTGTGTGCACGTAATCTTTCCTCCTCCCCCCTCCCCTGTGTCGTAGGTGCAGTACTCACCGTTGTCGTCTGCGCCGGCGTTCGTACTCGTGGTAGATGAGCAGGTAGACAATAGCTGGTAGGATGTTTAATTCGGGTTCCATGCTGTCCAGGTTCCTCGTGGAGTGTGTATATGTGAGCGTTTTCCTGTTCGTAGTCTGTTTCCGCCGTGTTTTTATCGGCGGGGCTCCCGCCCCGGAAAAGGTGGCGGATTGGTGAGTTATGATAGGGTGGGCGGTACATTGTCTGCCGCCTGCCTGTTGGCGGTGACCGCCGCACTGTTTGTCTGTCCCGCCGTGGCGGTCGGAGTGTTAAAGTGGCGGGCTGTGTTGCCGGTTCCCGCCAGGGTCAGAATTTGTTTTTTTTAACCGCCTGCCTGTTGGCGGGTTGACCGCCGCTTTATCACCGACCGCCAGGGTTGGAATGACCCCCTAAAGGCCTTAATTCTGAAATTGTGTTTTGCCTGGATAGTGTGTTTTTTTCCTTTGCAGGTGTGTTTTAAGGCTTCTGTGGATAGTGAAAGGAGCATTGTCTTATGTATTAGTATGGCTAATAGTAAGGTCTGAATAAATCTTGGCAAGTGACATGAAGATTTGGGGCCTAATTGCAAGCATGGGGGTCACCACCTTTAACAGTACGACTGTCAAAATAAGAGTTTGGCGGTCGGACCGCCAAAAACCGCCATCTCCGCCAGGATCAGTGACCCAGACGTGATGACGGCAGTCGTGGTTGTAATCAGCCACTGCGGCACTGAAGTCAGCACCGCCGTGCTGGTAATAACCTTGTTCTCTGCCAGTATTTTCATGGTGACCTGACCACTATGAAAAGGCTGGTGGAGAACAAGTGCAAGGGGCCACAGGGGGGCCCCTGTACTGCCCATGCCAATATCTTTCATGTTGAAGATTCTGTTTCTTTGAATTAATGCTGCTATAGGACATTACGAGAAACTTTCCTTAGACTTCAAAGGGTACAGACCTCTCTACGTTCCAAGTATGAAGGTTTATGCTAAACACCTCTTCCTTTTTCTGGAGGACATCTAATGAAGCCTTTGCTATGCTGACACCATCTTGCATTTCCAAATTTCTTTGAGATTTCTCTATTGCTGTGCTTATTATCACTTAGGGTCTGATTACGACCCTGGCGGTTCGACCATCGGACCACCAACACGGTGGTCTGCAGGACTCTACCCAGCTGTATCATGAAATGCTGGTGGGCCAGTCAGTGTGGTGGCATTGGCTTCAGCTCTAAAGAGAGCCAAGGCCAATGCCAGCTTCACCGACTGTGCTGCCAGCGCAGTCGTAATGTACACTGTCTGTCATGGCACACAGCGTGCATTCCGACTGTGCTGACAGGGGCGTTCTGCACTGCCCACGACATAGGCATGGGTGGCGCAGGAGCCCCCTGTGGCCCCTTCCATGCCTTTTTGCCGGCCTTTTCATGGCAGCCTTTCTGCCTTGAAAAGGCAATCAGAAAGGCAAGTCGTGATCAGCATGGAGGTCCCGACATCGGCACCACCGTGCTTGACCACGGTTTTCCACACCACTACCGCTATGGGATCCAAGATCCTTGTGGTGGTGGGGGTGTTGTGGCAGTCCGACCAGCAGTATCCTAACCTGGTGGTCCAACCATCAAGGATGCGACAGTCAGACCACCAGCTTGGGTACGAAGGTCCAAGAGTCCGCCGTCCTCATCATCAACCCCTGAGTATCTTAATTTGATAAGACTGAACCAATTGCAATATTGTAGCTTGCCAGCTGTAATTCTGTATATTTTCAATATTTCTATGATTTGCATATACATTGGATTGATTATTGTATTGACTGGAAATAAATCACTTAGCCTTAATTTCCAATTTTTGGCTCTTATTGTGTGGGTCTCACAAAACATTGAAATTGTTTAATATTGTTGATTCCCTTGTCATCTCCGTAAAAAGATCTATGCAGTGAAAAATAAAAGTACTTAAAGTACTTCACTGTGGCCTAATATAATACAAGAAACCTTATCAGTGTAAGTCACACAGTCAAGTTTACTAACTCAGCACATATGTTAGAAATTCACCTAGCTTTTTGATAAAGCAAATTATTTTCTGCTCAATCTAAAGCCTGTGAAAAAAATCATACACAAAAAGTACAAGAAAAAAACATGTGCAATAATCAGGATTTAAGAGAGGATAATGCTTGCGTCAAATATTTCAGTTCAATAGGTCACCTCCTATGGTGTAATCTGTAGTGCAAGAATTCATACTCTGTGTCTAGGTGCAAGTTGTTAATGAGAGGTTTTTGTGGCCGGTGGTATAATCAGTACTCAAAAAAGAGGAAACAGGAGAGTCCTTATCACGCAAGGAGATAGACTGCATGCCTATATATATGGGGAAGGGTACCTCACATGTTCTGTTTGTACTGTTTCTAATATATAGAGACTTAAGGGAAAGTCAATTGATCATCATAGTATTAGTTTATTCAAAATCTGTACATTCTTGTAAAAAAAACATTATCTCCATGATGTCATTCTATCATTCAATGAGGGGGAACAATTAAATTACATTTCTTATCTCGTATTGGTTGTGAAAACAGTGTATACCGTCACCACTGAGTGAAAATAGTTCTGCATGATTCCACCAACTTTGTGTTTATGAAAGATTCTGTTCCAAATTGGTTTCGCCCATTTACTATGCCTCTCATGGTAATTTCGTGGTTACTGGAGTGCATTTGTTTATTGCTAGTTTATTGACAGTGTCTGTCTTTTAAGATAAGGTTGCTGTGATGCAGATAGGCACTGGGCTGATTACATGTGAACATATGTGCATACTTGTGTGCACACATGCTCAGGCTTCATGTGAGAGACTGCTGTCATGCACAGCCTTGTAGCCGCATACAGTTTACATGACTGTGGTAGTTTTAAACTACAAATTCAATACGGCAAATAAACCTTTTGCCAGGCATAAGACTTCATTTTTTGTACTAGTAAGTCACCCCTAAGCTAGGCATTAAAAAGCCATAGGACAGTGTGCATGGTATTTAAAAAATAGGACAAATATGTTTTATGTTTTACATGGTCTGGCAGTGAAACGCCACTTTTAGATAGCTGGTATTTTTTCCTGCCCAAGGTTTATGTGGGCTTTATGTGACCAGCTGCCTTGGAATATTGAGGGCTTCCTCACAGAGAAATGTGTCCTGGAGCAGTGGGCAAAGGGCCTGAGTGTGGAGGTGAGTGGGTCTTTCTGCGAGGATGGCGGAGTGGGAGCTGAGCCCATTCTGATTACAGTTAAAAAGGACCTGCCCCAGTACACAGAAAGCGACCTGACACCAGTCCTGCCCCTGCCTTTTGCTTCACTAGTCAAACCCAGATGAAAGGGAGGAACTGACGCAAATGGATAAAGGGGTGTTCCCCACCCACAGGTGGGCACTGGTCATTAAAGTGGCATCCCTAAAACCTGAAGGGGTGCAGGTCCATTGAACACATAGACAACTGGGTGGACAAGCCACCTGTTGCCCCTGATGGATTAAGTACTCTGTCTGCAGGGATAGATGAGTCTCTCAAGGGCCAGTCCTGCTGGCTCTCTTAAATCCCCTGAACATCAGATTGGGAGAAGACTGGGACTCCAGATGCCCTAGAAGCCGCCCAGGAGAGCACGGGGTTGTGGAGGGCAAAGGAGAGGAGAGGGCTGGCGCAGAGAGCCAGTTAAACCAACCTCCCATCATACTGTGCCCTTCAGAGGTCAGGAGACAAGCTGATAATGTGTCTGGGGGCTAGAGCATGCCACCAAGAGTAAAGTGAGCCCACAATCGTAAATATTGATTGTCAACTGGGCCTAAATGATGGTCCTTGAAAGAATTTGACCTTTGACATCCTGCTCTAAAAGAGTGCGAGGGGCTCCACTGCACTTTTAAATAATTATCTCTGGAGTAGGTCAGTGCAAAGGGGAAGCAAAGAGAACCTCATTAATCATCTGGAGGGGGGGGAGGGTTGTGCATGGGGCCCCCTCCTCATATGCTCATTCGACCTTACAAATCACATTTTCCATGGCCCATTGCGATTATGGAGTGTTGGGGGACCACATCCCCCTGGGACTGTAGAAACAACTGGCCCTGCATGGGCCAGAAAGCACCCTGTCATTCCGCCCCAGCCAAGAGGTCAGCGGGCCAGCGCAGAGATGACCACTTGTACTCTTTCCACCCTCAGAAGAACAGTGCAGGAGAGAAGTAAAAGAGAAATGTCAACTCCTGCATGCTGTAGGGAAGAACGCACGGGGAACCCGCAGGATCACAGGAGCCTTTGGGCACCCACTGGCCCTCACCATTATATAAATGCCATAGGGGTATTCCGGGTGGGGCATGGACACCCCTTCGAAAAGATAAAGGAAAGTAAGGCACAGCTCGAGGAAGAGCACATGCAAACAAACCACTCATAAAATATCTACGCTCATGAGAGGCTTATTTGTATGTTTCTTGGTTTTTGCAGTGTACTAAGGAAGAGCAGGGGCACCACCAACATACATTTTAAGCACAGAGGTGGCTGAAGGTAGTTCAGGAGCCACCTCATGGATTCAGAATATGAAACCTACGCGTCCAGGGTCATGTAATGCATGACTTGCAAAGACTATTGCCACATTTTTAAAGCAATACAGAGCTGGAGATTTTGCTCCACAGCTGAGGAGTGCAGGAACCCCTCAATGTTGGTCTTATGACTGCATTTATGTGGTCTAAAATAGTAAAGTATTACTCAGCTGCATGTTATTTTATTTTCCGATGCTTTATTTAAAGTATATTGCAGACAAAGATATTTGGTAATGATTGAATTTAAGCATGGTTGTTGACTTCATTGGTATGAGGGTGAGTGTTAACATGGAGTTATTGTTCTTATGATGCAGTGACCATTTCTTAAAGCCAGTAGACTTGCCTTATATTTTAATGTGCTCACCCATTGACAAAGCAAATAGCCTTGCCATATGCTATATATGTGATCAACCCTTGACAAAGCCAAAAAGTGTGTCCTATATTTTAATGATGTAGTGACTCCTTGACAAAGCCAATACACCTGTTTTATTTAAAGTGGCACCCCTCTTACAATGTGTTGTTCTAGCAATTATAGGTGGAGTGTTACTGGGATTTTGAGGGTTGTTAGACTTTTCATCCTTGGTGTTGTCTCCCTTAACATTTTGCCTCTGTTTCCCAGGTTGTTGATGTCTGCTGTAATCTGTTTTTGCTGTTTTTTTTTACTCTGGGCACTTTACCACTGCTAACCAGTGCTAAAGTGCAAGTGCTCCTATATAAAATGTGTATGTAATTGGTTCATCCATGATTGGCATATTTGATTTACTAGTAAGTCCCTAGAACAGTGCACTAGAGGTGCAATCAAATGCTACTAGTGGGCCTGCAGCACTGATTGTGCCACCCACACTAGTAGCTCTATTAACATGGTTCAGACCTGCCACTGCAGTGTCTGTGTGTGCAGTTTTAAACTGTTAATTCGACTTGGAAAGTGTACCCACTTGCCAGGCCTAAACCTTCCCTTTTCTTACATGTACGACACCCCTAAGGTAGGCCCTAAGTAGCCCCAAGGGTAGGGTGCAGTGTATGGTTAAGGTAGGACATATAGGCCCTCATTACAACTCTGGCGGTCGGTGTTAAAGCGGCGGTAAGACCGCCAACAGGCCGGCTGTAAAAAAAATGGAATCATGACCATGGCGGAAACCGCCAACATAGACAGCCACTTTAACACTCTGACCGCCACGGCGGTACAAACAAACACCCCGGCGGTGACCGCCAACAGACAGGCAGAAGACAATGTACCGCCCACAATATTATGAGAGGCCAATCCGCCACCTTTCTCGGGGCGGAATCAACGCTAACAAAAACACGGTGGAAACAGGACTTGGAAGGGAAAACACTCACCTCTCCATACCCCATGAGGAATCAGGACGCCATGGAGCCAGAACTCCAAATACTCCCTGCGTTGGAATTCCTGCTCCTCTACCAGGAGCACGAAAGACGGCGGCGACGACCACGGTGAGTACTGCACCTGCAACACAGGGGAGGTAAAAGAGAGTGACACACACACGCAACACGAAAAACCCCCACCCTCACCCACAACAACCCACACACAAATACATGAAGCAACATTACATATACACCCCCTTTAAGAACGCAAGGACAAAAGGAAATGAGTTGAACCAGTGTAATAAATAAAAATCCATTAGTCAAAACTTGAAATACAGTATATACAATGATTTACACCAACTACACAAGTCCGGATAGTGCACCATTCATAGTCCGTGGACCACTGGGCCCAAAAAGCATGGGCGAGGCCCACACTCGATACCAGACTTCAAACAGAGAGAACACTGCAGGGGCATCATATCGAAATGAAACAGGTACCTCAGGGGGAAGGGAAGGGGGGCACCTCAGCCGGATGAGTGCACGACACCAGCTCCACGAGCCACAGTCTCACAAGTCTTTACAGTGGGTGGTTTGCCCACTGCTGTATCCTGGGGAGTGCCAAGCCACAGTCTCTCAAGTCTTTACAGTGGGTGATTTGCTCACTGCTGTATCCTGGGGAGTAACAAGCCACAGATTCTCAAGTCTTTACAGTGGGTGGTTTGCCCACTGCTGTATCCTGGGGAGTGCAAAGCCACAGTCTCACAAGTCTTTACAGTGGGTGGTTTTCCCACTGCTGTATCCTGGGGAGTGCAAAGCCACAGTCTCACAAGTCTTTACAGTGGGTGGTTTGCCCACTGCTGTATCCTGGGGAGTGCAAAGCCACAGTCTTACAAGTATTTACAGTGGGTGGGTTGCCCACTGCTTCATCCTGGGGAGTGCCAAGCCACAGTCTCTCAATTGGATGCCTTTCTCCACTGGTTCTGGAGGGGGCTTTGTGGCAAGAGTGCTGCATCCTGCCAAGGACTGAGGTAGTGGATGTGATACTCCACTGGTTCTGGAGGGGGCTTCGTGTCCAGAGTGTTTCATCCTGCCAAGGACTGAGGTAGTGGATGCCTTTCTCCACTGGTTCTGGAGGGGGCTTTGTGCCCAGAGTGCTTCATCCTGCCAAGGACTGAGGTAGTGGATGTGATACTCCACTGATGGTGGTGCAACATGCAAGCTGGCCAGGCTCCTGGAACTGACCACCAGCCTCATACGACTGACCACTGGGGATGGCAGCCATGTTTGCGTTGGTGCCACTGGCTCAGGATGTCGTGGGGCCGCTGGCATTGCTGGCGGCGGTGTCAGTGGCATCGGTGCTGGCGGCGGGCTCTGTGGCATCGGTGCTGGCAGCAGGCTCTGTGGCATCGGTGCTGGCGGAGGGCTCTGTGGCATCAGTGCTGGTGGCGGGCTCTGTGACGGCTGTGCTGGTGCCGGTCTTTGGCCAGCCGTGCAGGTGTTGGGCTCAGTGACTGCGGTGCTGGTGGCGGGCTCAGTGACTGCGGTGCTAGTGGCGGGCTCAGTGACTGCGGTGCTGGTGGCGGGCTCAGTGACTGCGGTGCTAGTAGCGGGCTCAGTGACTGCGGTGCTTTTGGTGGTGCATGTGGCGGTGCTGGTGGCGGTCTTGTCCGCCGTGCAGGTTGGCGTCGACGTGGACCTGCCCTTGATTTTCTGGCCATTTCCCACCTTGGATGGTGGCGCAGCTGTCTTGCCACTATCCACTTTTGTTTTGCCTGAGCCCTTGGTGGCAGGTGTTTTCGTCTTCTCCCTCCGGGATGTGGGCAACTTTTTTTACTTTTGGAGGTGGCGGAATGTCCTTGCCCTCGCTCCATGGAACACTGGCAGCCCTGATGCTTGGCGCACTCCAAAAGCCCAAGTTGCTGGCACCCCTGTGCCCGATGATGTGGTGGCTGAGGTGCTGGGTTGGGTCCTGGAAAGGCGGGCCCTAGGGGACGGACGGGGGAGGTGTAGGGAAGAGGTCAATATTAGACAGGAAAAGATTTTTAGACACACTGGGACGGGTAGATGTGGTTGTAGGAGGTGTACGTTTGCTGACTTTGGGTGAAGGTGCATGGGCTGGAGGCTGTTGTGAGGTGGATGGCTGTTGGGTGGGTGTGTGGCTGCGTTTGTGTACTTTGGGATGAGGGCTCACAGACACACTGGGAAAAGACACAGGGGATGTGTGAATGGTAGTGGGGGTGATGAGTGCACATGAGCGTGTGTGGTGATGGGCGTGCTGGTGATGGAGGTAGTGGCTGAAGATGTAGTGCATGCAGGTGTGAGTGGAGATGAGACAGGGATGGAGGAGGGAGACGTGGAGGAGGGGGACACAGTGGAGGCAGTGGTTGTTGGTATGTGTGCATCGGTATGATGCTTGTGTGAGTGACTGTGGGATGTGTGTTGCTTATGTTTGCCAGAGCAACCTTTGTGTGTTGAGGTGTGTGCATGCTGGTCTGATGGTGTGCCTGGGATAGGCTGAGGTACAGGGGATTGGGTCTGGGTGGAGGAGTTGGAGAGGGGAGGCTGGATACAGGGACAATGGCTGCCATCAGTGCTGAGGCCAGAGCCTGAAATGCTCTCTGTTGGGCTGCCTGGCCAGAATGAATGCCCTCCAGGTATGCATTTGTTTGTTGCAACTGCCTCTCTACACCCTGGATGGCATTCAGAATGGTAGACTTCCCAACAGTGAGGGATCTCAGGAGGTAAATAGCCTCCTCACTGAGGGAAGCAGGGCTGACTGGGGCAGGGCCTGAGGTGCCTGGGGTGAAGGAGATGCCCACCCTCCTGGGTGAGCGTGCACAGGACACATGCTGAGGGGCTGCTGGGAGGGCGGTGCTGGTAGGGGGGTGGCGGCTGTACCTGTTGATACGGGGGCACAGAGGGGTCCGCCACCGCAGGGAGCTCCCATCAGAGGAAGAGTCACTGTCGCTGATGTCACCTCTGGTCCCCGCCGTGGAGCTCCCCTCGCCCTCTGTCCCACTGGTGGCTTCAGACTCTGTTCTCTTGCCCTTCAGGGCCATGTGGGATGCAGCTTCCTCCTGCTCCGGTGCCACTGCTCCTCCGCCTGATGATGCTAATGCACACAAGAACAAGGAGACCACAAAAAGGGGGGGAGAAAGAAGAAAGACATGTTCAGTGCATGCAAAACCACTACCGTTGGTGGATACTACAACCACAGCAGCCCTCTGCACTACGCCATGCACTTAGAGTTCCCTAATTGATCACAGGGACATGGGGTACAAAGGCCTATGCCCGATTGCTGCACACATGGAAGTCACAGGAGCCTGACTAGGTGTAGTTGGCTCTTACCACTGGTGGGGTTGGGGTGCCACATAGCCTGCCTCACAAAGGGACCTTGCCTACAAAACTCGCCCTGGCCTAGGGGAACCCACGGCCCATCTCCCCCACCCAGACACCTCTTAATGCGCGCAGAGTCAGATGGATGTGACTGTACTCACCCCCTTGTGGCTGCTGTGATGCCCTCAAGCGCCCATCCAACTCCGGATTGGCCATCGCCAAGATCCGGTACATCAGGGGGTCATGGTGCGGCGGGCAACCCTCCCACGTTGGGAGGCCATCCCCCGCTGGGCCTCTGCCGTCTTCTTGCTCCAACGGCGAATGTCCTCCCATCTTTTACGGCAGTGGGTGCTCCGTCTGTGGCAATAGCAAGCCAAATATCCTTCTTCTGATGGGCGCTGACCTGGAGGAATAGTACATGGGAAAAAGGAAAATCTTCAACCGTCCGGACCGTCACAGTCATTGACCCACGTTCCCACCCTTGCCCTGACGCACATACACTCACCGTCCGCTCATGCAGGCCTCAGTCCCCCCCCACCTGTATCTTCCATCCACACCACTCCAAACAGGCATTGCCCATACAGCATGCTCACACTTGTACTCACCTGTTGGTCTGGAGGACCGTAGAGTGGCATATACTTGGGGAGGACCCCATCCACTAACTTCTTCAACTCCTCCGAAGTGAAGGTAGGGGCCCTTTCACCAGATACATGAGCCATTGTCGCTTCCAGACTGAGGTCACAGCAGCACTTGCAGTGTAGATCCCCTCCTGTCGAAGGTCAGGTATCAAGTGAGTGAACAGACAGAAAATGGTGGTCACATTCGCGGCAGTGTGTACCGTCACTGCCGGCGTACATCGTCATTGGCTCCTCAGACCCATAGGGTCCAATGTTAACCAATGCAGGATTCTGCCGCGGTCTTCGACCGCCTACTGAGACGTGTCCAACGCCAGCGCAGTTACCTCATATCCCCTTGAGGCAGGCGCCATTTCAGGGGGCCACATGGCATTAATTTTAAATGTGTCACACCTATCCAGGCCTTGCATACACACAGTGACACGCACATTGCGGATTGACAAATGTGTGCATAAATTATTTTTAATACCTCAGTGTTGGCTGACTCTCTGCTCGCTGTTCTCGTCTATAGGGCACGTCCGCTGGGGCTGGTGAGGAGATGGCGGCATCCTCCGGTGTACAGAACGCTGGTGGACTTGTCGACAATGTCCCAGTTGGAGCCAGACCTGATGTCAGCTATCCGCCATCCCACAGGAATCCCCCCTCTAGTGCAGGTCCTGTCAGTACTCCATTTCCTGGCAAGTGGGTCTTTTCAAACTACTGTGTCCATTGCATCAGGGATGTCCCAGCCTATGTTCTCAAACGTGTTGTCCAGAGGATTGTCTGCCCTGCTGAAACACATGCGCAGCTACATCATTTTCCCTCAGGTGGAGGATTTGCCCACAGTGAAAGGTGACTTCTATGCCCTGGGACATATCCCCAACACCATATGTGCCATTGATGGGACACATGTGGCCTTGGTACCCACCCGCAGGAGTGAACAGGTGTACAGAAACCAGAAGAGCTACCATTCAATGAATGTGCAGATGGTGTGTTTGGCCGACCAGTACATCTCCCATGTGGATGCCAAGTTTCCAGGCTCAGTGCATGACACTTACATTTTGAGGAATAGCAGCATCCCTTATGTGATGAGGCAACTCCAGAGTCACCTTGTGTGGCTAATAGGTGAGTACAAGGATCCTATACCCTGTGAATAGTTGTCTGGGGTTGTCCCTAAGGGTTAGGGTGTGTCTAAAAGTTGTCCCTCGATATTTTCAGGTGACTCTGGTTGCCCATCCTGTCATGGCTGCTGGTCCCAGTGAGAAATCCCAGGACAATGGCAGAGGACCGCTAGAATGAGGCATGTGGGCGAACTAGGAAAGTGATAGAAAGGACCTTCGGCCTCCTGAAGGCCAGGTTCCGATGCCTCCATATGACAGGTGGTTCTCTCTACTACGCACCAAAGAAGGTGTGCCAGATCATCGTGGCCTGCTGTATGCTGCACAACCTGGCATTGCGACGACAGGTGCCTTTTCTGCAGGAGGATGGTCCAGAAGGAGGTCTTGGGGCAGCTGTGGAGCCTGTGGACAGTGAAGAAGAGAAGGCAGAAGAAGAGGATATCGACAACAGAAACAACGTTATCCAGCAATACTTCCAGTGATGACACTGGCTCACACATCTCATACAATTGTTAGACCTGTCATAAGTCTGTCACTTTCACCCAGTGTATGGACCCTGACTTGTCACTTTGCCTTTCCATTTCACAGATGTGGGTCCCACTGTGTGACCTCTGCTATATTGCCTCATGGACTAGAGCTGTGTGACATAGGTATGTTGGCAATACAATCGACATTGCTATTTTCCTTTTTATTGCAAATACACATTTGTGAAAGCACAGACTGACTCCAGATTGTTTTGTGATTCAAGGGTGTTTATTTCAGTGCAAATTAGTGGAGGGGGTTGCAAAATAGGCAGGGGTGATGGTGGAGGATTGTCCATGGCAGAGTCCAGTCTATTTGTTTCACAGGTGCATTGTTCAAAGGGGCATAGGAAGTGGAGCTAGGGCAGTTGATGGATGGACAGGGTGACGAAGTGGGACAGAAGGACAGAAGGATGACATTCAGGGTGGTCTAATTTCCTGGCGGGGGTCTTGGCAATGTTCTCTGTCTTTGTCCTGGATCTCAGGGACCGTTTGTGGGGTGGTTCTCCATCTGCAGGGGGTGGGGTGCTGGTGTCGTGGTCCTGTGGCGGTGCCTCCTGTCCACTAGCGCCGGCGGAGGTGGTGGGCTGTTCATCATCCAGACTAGTGTCAGGGGCCCCTTATTGTGCCACAGTGTCCCTCCTGGTGTCCACAAGGTCCTTCAGCACCCCTACAATGATGACCAGGGTGGTGTTGATGGACTTAAGTTCCTTCCTGATCCCCAGATACAGCCGCTGGGTCTCCTGAAACTTGGCCAGCACCGTTGCCATCATCTCTTGGGAATGATGGTAAGCTCCCATGATGTTGGAGAGTGCCTTGTGGAGAGTGGGTTCCCTGGGCCTGTCCTCCCCCTGTCGCACAGCAGTCCTCCCAGCTTCCCTGTTATCCTGTGCCTCTGTCCCCTGAACTGTGTGCCCACTGCCACTGTCCCCAGGTCCCTGATCTTCTTGGGTTGGTGGGTTTGCCTGGGTTCCCTGTAGTGGTGGAAACACTGCTGCTTGACATGTCCCGGGGACAGAGGGTTGGGCCCACTGGGTGGGTGCTGTGCTGGTGTTTCCTGAGGGGGGAGGCTCTGTGGTGGCATGTGCCAGTGTGAGGGGAACCGACTGTCCCGAGGTCCCAGATGGGCCGGGCTGGTCATCTTGATCCAGTTGGACAGAGCTGCTGTCATCACTGTGGGCCTCTTCTGTGGGGGGAATGGACATGTCTGGAACCTCCTGTCCGATGACGTTGGGTAGGGGTCCTGCGGGGGTGTAAAGGCATGATTATTGAATCTGTGTGTGGCATCATGTGCAATGGGTGAGTGACCCTGTTCTCCAGTGCTTGCATTCTTGTCTAGGACCTTGTGTGATACTTGGTTTGGGGTCTGTGTGGGTATCTGTAGTGGACATGCTTTGGCGATGGGTGTCCATGCTTTGTTGTTGCATGCAGGGCTTGGTATTGGGATGGGTGGGTTGTGATAGTGGGGCATATGTGAGGTGTTGGAGTGATGGGGGTGAGGGTGAGGGTGGGGTATGTGATAGCATGCAGGTAGGGTGGGGGATGTAATAGTTAAGATTTGACTTACCAGAGTCCATTCCTCCTGCTACTCTTGCGAGGCCCTCAGAATGCAGTATAGCCAGGTCCTGCTCCTCCCATGTTGTTATTTGTGGGGAAGGGGGTGGGGGTCCACCGCCAGTCCTCTGAACTGCAATCTGGTGTCTTGAGACCACGGAACGCACCTTCCCCCGTACCTCTTCCTGATGTCATCCTGTGTTCTTGGGTGCTGTCCCACTCTACGATTCTGCGCCATAGCTCCATCTTCCTAGCAATGGAGATGTGCTGCACCTGTGATCCGAATAGCTGTGGCTCTACCCGGACGATTTCCTCCACCATGACCCTGAGCTCCTCCTCAGAGAACCTGGGGTGTCTTTGCAGTGCCATGATGTGGTGTGTGTTGTGATGTGTGAGGGGATGTGTTTGTGTGTGTTGTCTGAGGTACGTGGATGTTGTGTGAGTGATGATGTTGTGTGCCTGTGGATGCTAGTATTGTTGATGGTGGTGTCTCTCTCTGTGCTTCTTTCTCTATTTTTGTCGTAGGGGTTTGTGGGTGATGTGGGTGTGTGTTTTATATTGTATTGGGTGTGTGGGAGTGGTATGTGTATCAGGTGTGTGTATTTGGAATTGTCCAATGTGGTTGTGTTTTGTAAATGTGTGTGTATTTTGAGTGCAGCGGTGTGTACCGCCAATGGAATACCGCGGTTGAAAGACCGCCATGTGGATTCGTGGGTCGTGATAGTGTGGGCGTATTCCTGTTGGCATGCGGTGTCGGTTTTGTTATCGCCAGTTTATCACTGACCCTTTGGTGTGGCGGACTTGTGTGGGTGTCTGGATTTTGGCAGATTCCGGCCTGTGGGTCGTAATAGCTGTAGCGGAATTCTGCCGCCGCAGCGGTGTGTTGGCAGTCTTCTGCACTGCAGTAAGCGGGATTTACGGCCAATGTTGTAATGAGGGCCATAGTAATGTGTTTTATATGTCCTGACAGTGAAATACTGCTAAATTTGTTTTTCACTATTGCAAGGCCTGACCCTCTCATAGGTTAACATAGGGGCTACCTTTAAATATGATTAAAGTGTAGATTTCCTTTGGGAGCGGACAGACATGTCCACTCCCATGGGAGTTTGGGGTCTCTGAGCTCACAATTTAAAAATGCATCTTTTAGTAAAGTTGATTTTAAGGCAGTGCGTTTGAAAATGGCACTTTTAGAAAGTGAGCATTTTCTGGCTTAAACCATTTCTGTGATTCTGCCTGTTTGTGGATTCCCTGTCTGGGTCAGTTTGACAGTTGGGCTGGTTGCACCTCTCACTAGACAGTGACACAAAGGGAGCTACTGTGTAGTCTGCATTTTGTGATGAGCCATCTGTGCTAGGAGGAAGGGGAGGAGTGGTCACTCACACTTGAAAGGGCTGTGTCTGCCCTCATGCAATGCAGTCTCCAACCCCCTGGTGTGTGTCTGGGGCCTGGCCTGGGCAAGGCAGGATTTCACAAGCAAGAGAGACTTTCCTTTGAAGTAAGCCTACTTCAAAGAGAAAATGGTTATAAGAAAGGCACCCAAAACCACAGACTTTAGAAAACTTCTGGAAGCCAAGAGGAACCCCTGCCTGAAGAAGAGCTGAGGAAGAAGAGCTGCCCTGCCTGTGACTGTGCTTTGTGGAGCCCTCCTGCAGTTGCTGCTTCTGCCTGTGCTAGAGGACAAAGACTGTACTTTGTGTTGCCTTCCTTCTTGTGAAGAACTCTCCAAGGGCTTGATTTAGAGCTTGCTTCCTGTTGTTTGAAGTCTCAGGGACAGCGAAGACTTCTCTCTGCTAGCACCTGTAACCTCTGCTGAGACTCCTACGCTGCCAAGTGGTGCCCATCCAGTTCCTGGGACCCTGAAAGGAGAAGCTGGCAGGCCAAGAGTGAGAAATCCACGCACCACCTGCCGTGCGGGGAAAAGATTGACGCAACTCCGATCTGCGACTGAAAAATCGATGTGCTGCCGGCTTTGCAGCTGAAAATCAACACTCACCTGCAACGCAGCCGAAAGATCGATGCCAGCTGGAGAAATGACGCACAGCATCGCTGATGGAGGCTGTTAAGATCGCAACCCGTGCTGCATGGTTTTCAGATGCATACATCGCTGGGCATGTAAAACGACACAAGGCCTGCCCGGACCCGAGAGTGTGGTTTGAATCGGCGCATCGCTGTCCTGTGGAGAGAAGAAATGACGCACGCCAACTCGACTGAAGGAGAAACGATGCACGGTCTTGCTCATGAGTGATACTGACGCATCGAAAGCCCTTTTTGACACACACTCGCCCGTGCAGGGTTATTTTTGAAGCTCCCAGGTACATTTCCATGCTAGCGTTGTGTTTAAAATTACATGAAGATTCTTTTGGGTTTTTAATTGATAACTTGTGCATTGTGGAGTTTTGTCGTTTTGGTCTTGTTTTGTTTTGATAAATATCTTCTATTTTTCTAAACCTGTGTTGTGTCATTTTGTAGTGTTTTCATTAAGTTACTGTGTGTGTTGGTACAAATACTTTACACTTAGCACTCTGAAGTTAAGCCTACTGCTCGTGCCAAGCTACCAAGGGGGTGAGCGGCTTTTAGCTGAGGATGATTCTCTTTTACCCTGGCTAGAGGGAGGGTCCTTGCTTGGACAGGGGGTAACCTGACTGCCAATCAAAGACCCCATTTCTAACAAGGGTCATGAACTATTATGGATTAAATGTGATTCAGAATGTCACATAAGGTAATTCCATTTGCCTGATGTATATATATTTAAAAATAAATGTGTAATTTTAGTAGTATGTGTAATAAGTTTACTTTCACTTTTTCAAAGAAAAAGCACTGACTGAACTATCATTTATTAGTATTGTTATTGCATGACAGCGGGTGAAGATTACTAGCCCACATCAACTCCCCTGAGTAGGTATTAGACTGCTCTGCTTTGTCACCCTGAGAGAGTCAAGTACTACAATGGGGTACTTCGTTCCCAGTAAGGAGTCAATTTTGGACCTAATATTTATGCGGGGCTCACATACTGCACAACTAATAACCCAATTTCTTATAGATTTTGAACAGTGTAAAGATTTATATGCATTGCAGAAAATTGTTTGTAACTGAAGTGGAATCATGTACAGCCATTGCTGTGCTCTGAAAGTGTAACTGCAAAGTACGGAGGTGCTTCAAGTTTCTGTGATTCGACTATGCTGTCTTAGGCCAAGAATAATGCTAATTTGTGCTTGTTGTAGGATCTTGTTGACACTGAAGAGGGTGACACTTCCATATCCTTCGGACATGTGAAAGCTCTATCTGTGTTTCTCTGCTTGAAACTTCTCAAACGTTTGGATGTGACCATTTTCTCCATTCTCAGTTAAATGTCTGCGCAAGGATCATGTACAGGGAACCCAGCTTCTCTATAGTGAGCAATGACAATTCTATAACATTTATGACCTGTGTACGAAGAGTTGTGCACTTTGCGTGGAAACGTCTGAAGAATTATTCTTATTGAGATCAGTGTATATAGTAGCCATGTCCTTTAGCTCCAAGCACTCATGACCACGTTTGTTGACCACTTCTAATGTTCAAAGGCATCCTGTCATCATATTCTATGGGTTTCATGTTTCTATAGGAAGGTATTTTCCTGGGTTGTCGTGAGATTTACAGTTATTTATCCTAATAAATGCTGTAGCAGCAATGCTGTACTGCAACAGATTTCAGCAAATTAGCCAATGCGGCTGTATAGTTGACTAATTATCTTTATTCTGCATTTCTATATTACTACATTAATGTATCTATTTAACATTTGCGATTCAGTGACAGTAGGGTAATTCAGAGAGTGCAATTTGAATATATATGATTCAATCATGCTAAATGATAAATTTCTATACGCTTTTTGTAACTATTTATTTTATTCTTTGAAAGTATTTTTTATTGGTATTCATGATTATGTTACTAGCCTAAATTTGCTTGATTGATAATCATCCTTTCGGTGAATCCAGCTGTAAGTCCAACTCCTCAGTACTATTGATTCTTGTGAACTTTATTGTATGGTACTTATAAAAACTTTGCATAATATTTCTGTTTAACATTGTACGCAAACCTCAGCTTTAAGAGACTACAGTGGTGGAATATAGCTCTATATTAAACCAATATATAATGTACTTGCCACAGTACATCAACTATAACTTGCCATTTCCCTTTCCACTGGTTATCTGTATAATTCTATGACTTATAGCATGTGTAATTATAGCATTCATAACAACAATTATTAAATCTAAACTGACATCATTTCTGCGAACACAACACATGTTGGAGTGGTGAGTTATAGTTACTGTACTGTGGTGGTTGATGAAAAGTCAGTGTACAGAGGTGCGTGACGTATAGTAAATTGAAGGTGATGCATAAATTATAAATTTAGGTTATAAATAGTGACTCCTAAAGTAGAAATTTAAGTTGTAACTATAACTTTAGAATTTCTAAAGTTTATATAGTTTAAGTTGGGTTGGTGTAGAAAGAATAAATAAAGCTTTCCTAACTATAACTTTGATTTGTTGTAGAGTATATTGAAGGACAGTGTTTTACAATCTAATGTGTGCAGAGTACAATACAGTGGAGTGGAGTGAAGTGCCATTGTGTGTAGTGGAGTAAAGTGTTATACAGTGGTGTGGTGTGTTGTATGGTCGAGTGGAGTAGAGTAGAGTGGAGTGGCGGGTTGTACAGTGGAGTGGCATGTCATACAGTACAGATGAGTGTTGTATTGAGTAGTGTCATCGACTGCAGTGTCATGGAGTCAAGTTTTATGGATTGGAAGTTTTGCTGACTATGGTGTCATCCAGTGGCATGTAGTGGTGAAGAGTGTTCTACAATTTAAAGGAACAGAGTGGAGTACAGTACAGTAATTGTGGTACAAGTCAGTGTTGTGGAGAGGAGCGTGATCCAGTAAAGTGGTGGAAAGTATCTTACAGTGTAGTGTTGTGCATTTGAGTTTATGTCATACAGTAGTACATTGGCATACAGTGTAGGAAAGTGTTGTGGAGTGCTGTATCATATAGTGAAGTGGCAAGTTGTACAGAGCAGTTGTCTTATGTATCCAAGAGTTTCATACAGTGTAGTATAGTGACATAGAGTGGATGAATATAAAGTGGAGTAAAGTATCATATATGGTGTAAGTGGAGTAAGTGTAGCAGACATGTGTAAACCTCTACCTATGCTTCTGTTCTTGAAACTTCTCACCTTCTCAAATGTTTGCATGTGACAGTTTTCTCTATTCCTATTCAGTGTTGCACAGGGTACAGTAGAGTGTCATTCAGTAGACTGTATGGAGTAGAGTGTTGAATATTGGCGTGGAGTGGGCCAAATTGTCATGCAGTAGACGGGCATAGAGTGGAGTGTTGAACCATGAGCTAAATTATCATAAATTATTATAAAGGAGTACCGTGGAGCTCAGTGGAGTTGGGTAGGATACAGTGTTGTAAACTGTAATACAGTGGAGTGTTATGTTTTGAAAAGTAAAATAGACTAGAGTGGAGTGGAGTAGAGTGGTCTAGTAAATTGGATTGTGTAGTAAAGTGTATTAGAGTGGAGTGCCATGTGGTACAGTGAAGGTTAGTGGTGTGTCATATATTGTTTAAAAGTATTTTATAGTCCAATGACATAGAGTAGAATTTTTTAGAGTGGAGTGGTGTACACTATAGTGTTGTAAAGTGTGGTAGACAGTAGTGGTGTGTAGCGTTAACAGATACATTTTAGAGTCGATTGGCTTAGAGTTGCATAGAGCAGAGTGTCGAGTAGTGTACTGGATGGGAGAGTAGGGGAGTAGTATGTTGGGAGTAGTATGTTTAATAGTACAGTGGCGTAAAGTGTGGTGAGGGTCATAGGGGTAGCTGCATAGTGTGTCTTAGAGCTGAATAGAGTGTCATTGAATGGCAAAGAGTTCAGTAGAGTGTTGTACAGTGGCATAGAGTATAGTAAAGGTTTTTAAAGTGGGGTTTAGGGCCATACAGTGTAGTACAGTGCTGTACAGTGGCATAGAGTGTATTAGGGAGTTGTAGAGTGCACTTTTTAGAGTAGAGTACAGTGTTGTAGTGTAAAGAAGCGTAGATTGGAGTGTCGTACACTAGCGTAGAGTGGGGTAAATTGTCAGAAAAGTGGACTTGAGTGGAGTGGTATAGCGCAGAGTGGACTAAAGTGTCAGATAGTGGAGTGGCATTCCGTATAATACAGTGGAGTAAAGTACAGTGTAGTGGCATAGTATAGAGTGGAGTAAAGTGTTATACAGTGGCATGTCATACGGTAGAGTGGTATGCCATGTTCTAGAGTGTGGGAAACTGTCATGGAGTGGACTGTACAGTGAGGCATAGAGCGCAGCAGAGTGTAGTACAGTGGAGTGACATAGTGCCGTAGAGTCAAGCCGCATACAGGACAAGTTGAGTGGATGGCAAAAAATGAAGTAGGGAGTAAAGTTAAGTAGAATACATTCTGGTGGAGTGGCGTGAAGGGAGCTGCATAGAATGTCATAGAGGTGAATACAGTCTGGTAGAGTAGCATAGAGTGGTCTACAGTATTGTCTAGTTACATAGTACATAGTACCTTATAAATTAAAAACTACTTACTCTACGCATCTGTACTACCCAAAAGGATTATCAGCACACCATGGTCTATATTCCTGCCAAATTCCATTACAACCCATTGAGCTGTATTCATGCAATGCATGAGTACAACATCTATGGAAAATGCATTAATTCCAAAACAATTTTTGGGATCCCCCTTTTTTCGTTGTACACCTTTGAAAGAGCTCTTCAAAACTTTGCATCATTTGTCAAAGTAGAAGGTAGAATAAGAACTAGGTCTGCAAAGTAAATATAAATATATATATATATATTATGGATATATACTGAAAAAAACAAAGATTAATGGGACGTTATGGTTAGGTTCTGAATTTTCTCACTCAAAACCATAGAAATTCAGCAGTTCTATTTAGACTTATTTCAAGTAACTATAACTTGCCCCCTAAGGTAACTATAACCCCGTGCCACTTAGAATGAGAAAAAGTTCTGACAAATTGAAAAAAAATGTTTCAACTTGAAAAGAATTTAAAGCTCAGAAATGACAACTGACACACCTAGACTGGAAACCTCAACATTCTGGGGTCATTACAACTTTGGCGGGCGGTAACCGCCGGGTGCCCGCCAATGCGGCCGCACTCCCGCGGTGACCATTTGGACATCCCCGCTGGGCCGGCGGGCGGAAACCAAATGGAGCCGGCGGTGTTGCGGCCGTGCGACGGGTGCAGTTGCACCCGTCGTGCTTTTTACTGTCTGCTATGCAGACAGTAAAAAGCTGCACGGGGCCCTGTCAGGGCCCCATGACTCCCCGTACCGGCAGACTTTTCCTGGTGGTTCATACCGCCAGAAAAAGGCTGGTGGTCGGGGACTCGTAATCCCCTGGGCAGCGCTGCAAGCAGCGCTGCCCAGGCAGATTATCACCTGCGATTATCACCGCCGAGGCGCTTCCGCCGCGGTCGTAATAGGCCAGGAAGCACCGCCAGCCTGTTGGCGGTGCTTTTGTCATTTTAGCCCTGGCGGTCTCGGACCGCCAGGGTCAAAATGACCCCCTCTGTGTCTGAGAACCTGACCACTCGGCAAATCAAAAACAGTACACAGTTCCTAAACAAAAGGGATGAAGGCACAGGTTCAACACCGACTCTTCTAATACTTAGAAGCACAGGTCCTCACACATCCAATGGATGTCATGCTTCATCATAGGGCCTGCTCCACGTTAGACTGGCGCTGCAATGTCTGACGGGCCCCATAGAGGGGCACTTTGCTGGAGAGCTTCAAAAAAAGTGTGTGCCAAAATAGGGGTTGGAATGTATTCAAACCTACCCTCAGAAAAAAAGGCAGAAGAGAGTAAAACAGAATACAATTAGCTCAAGGACCTCCAGTGAGTTTTAATTGAAGTGGAAGGCCTTGGTCAATATTAAGAACAAATAGGGAATGGGCAAGGAATACGGTTCCCCCACTCTAAAAAACAAAGAAAAGCTAATAGGAACACTCTTCCCTTCAGCTTATATTTAAGGCCAACATGATTCGTGCCCTCAATGTCCCTATGGATCGTGCAGCGCTTCATTAGGACCAGCAATAACAACAATTCTTCTGCTATACTACATAGCCAAATGGGTTATTAAAGCGTAGAAACTACTTACATAAACACTACACTGTTGAAGGCCTAAATAAGCGACCGCTCCCCTCCTAGGGAACGAGTTCCTTGGGATCAAGTGGACCTTAGGACTGGCATTGCTGTATTTGGTGCAGTCCAGAAGCCGGAGACCTACCCGGCGTTCACTGTCCCGGAAGTCTTAACCACTAGGCCACAAGTGACTCTTTACTATGCAGGCTTCTCTTCTTACTATCCTGTGGCCAGACTTCTCTATTACATTCAATCCAAAGATGGTAATGGGAAAAAGATGTAAATGTTTCATCACTAGGAATGTTTAACGTTCAAAACATGAGTAAAATAAACAGACACACGACCATGAAATATCAGGATTTGAACATTAAACCTACTGAGTGACACTGCCAAAAGATTTACCTGTAGGCCAGAGGTGACTCTGTTCTGCTGTGCATCAAAAGGCAACTAAAACATTCCAATAAAACATGTTGCTAGTGTGACATTTTTAAGCCATTCTATAGAGAGACCACTGCATTAATAATCGCTCTCTCTCACTCTCTCTCTCTTCCATCCAATCATGGGATGGAAGAGAGAGAATGTGACAGGACCGCTGCGGGGGAGCCTCAAGGCCCCTCAGTCCTAGGTGGCTCCCTGCATCCTGCAGGATCGGGCATTGATCTCACACACAGGGAACTGCTTCAAACAGCAGTTCCCTCAGTGTGTAAGCAGTGTTTACATATTTTACCCCTATGGAGGTGGTGGTTCATGGGGCTCGGGGGGACGAGCGTCCCCCCATCTAATTTACTACAATTGCCCCAGAGAGGTGGTGGTCCCGGGGCTGAGTCCCAAAATGGCTGGCAACACTTCCTGGTTGAAGGGCTGGCGGGGAATAAAATCTCAGCACAAGAACGGGACTATTCGCAAAGTTGTCACAGCCCTAGATACACAAATGGATTTCCTTCAATATCTCAAGAACTATTCAACAGATTTACAGCAAATAGGAAAAAGGATGATCATGGGACCAAATGCTACCTTTCTGCCAAATTTGGTGTAATTCCGTCCAGTGGTTCTGGCTGCAAGAATGTCTAAAGGTCTATGGGAATTAACAATGGAAATGAACTTTCTTGACGCCCCTCCTTTTTCTCAACCCCCGCTTGACAGATCACTGAAATATTTCCTTGCACAACAAGACCCTTGGGCCCACTTGTTTGGGACATTTTGTGAAGATTTGTCAGAGGGTGACAAAGACATCGACAAATCAAGAAATGTTTTTTTCAATGGAACTAGGTCCGAACTATAATTACCTACTAATGACCACCAGTAGGCAATATATACAAAATATATATATTATATGCATGTATATATTACCTACTAGTGGTCGCTAGATAGTTAGAGCTATCTTAAGTCAGTATAACTCGTGCCCTCACCATGCAGTGCTAATTACCTCACAAATTATAGCAATTCATGACATCTTTGATATCATCATTGATAATATCAATCTAATACTTGTAGCAAAATATTTTACAAAAAAACTGTGGATGGCGGGGGCGCTAGTTATAGGTACTTCAGGTAACTCTAACTATAACCAGTGAATTTCTATGGTTTTGTACTTTTAAAGTGTCAGCCTAACTATAAAGTCTCTGTAACCTTTGTTTTTTTAAATTAATTTCTTTGTTTTTTAAATTCTATTTCCTAACAATAACAAAACTGTAGCCTTTGTTTTTTTCAGTTAACTACTAAGGCCCTGTGTCCAACCCTGAATGCCTGAGTGGGTGCATAACTGGCTGTGGGTGTGGAAGTAGTTTTGTGTGTCTGTGAGTGGGTGTGTGAGTGGGTATATGATTGGCTTTGTGGGTCTATAAATTGGTGTGCAGATGGTTTTGTGGGTCTGTGAGTGGGTGTATAAGTGGCAGTATGGGTGTGTGGGAGGGTGTGTGAGTGGTTGAGTGGGTGTGTAAGTGGCTGTGTGGGTATGTAAGTAGGTGTGTGAGTGTGTGTGTGGATGTGTGAGTGGCTGTGTGAGAGGATGTGTGGTTCTGTGACTGTGTGTGTGTGTGTCAGAAAATAGGGCTTTCTGCAGATGTCCCCTCACTTTGTGCCCCTATTTGAACTACTAGATGCTGGTTTTATGACTCTGATTGTGCCCTAGGCTCTGCTAACCAGGTCCAAGGACAGTGCTATTTTTAAAAGGTGTAATTACAACTGGACCTGAAAAACCTACCTGGAAGTCCCTAGTATATGGTAGGGCTTGTAGGTTTAGAGACCCCAGTGGATTTAATGCACTTATGTGTAAACTGCTATGGTGTCTGCTATCATTTGCATTGCAGGTTGCTTTTAAAATAAAACTATGTCCAAAATCGACTTTGGAATTAGAAATACTTCCAAAGTCTAAAACTACCTTTTAATTTCATATAGGCCACCCAAAAAAGGTCTGCCCTAGGTGCCCTACGGTTAGGGTGCCTTAGAGTTAAAAGCAGGGAAAAAGTGACCATTTATTTTTGCCCATTGCAGCACTGCTAGCTCCATAGACTAACATGGGAAGGCTTTATTAAACATTCGCTAGAAATGAGCTAGAACAATGATTCAAAGTATCAAAACAATAGTTAGGAAAAATCCAACAACTTGCCAAGGTTAGACTTATTATACCTATTACAGGAAAGGAGTTTTAGAACTGCTTTCCTAAAGTTAACTAAAACAGCCTTGTAGCAGCCTCTTCTGATTGGTCAGCCTTTCACAGGCTGAGCCAAACTGCTCTGATGAGGTATGAATTGGCATGGGCTGAAACAAAGATACCATCTAGTGGGAGGAGATCTGCTGCTGTAGATGCCAGGAAAGGAAGGGGGCTGGAGAGCCAAACTGGTCTTCAAAGGGAAAAGGACAGATAGTGAAGGAACCAGGCCCACTCTCACTTCGTGCAGATGGGAGCCCCTATGTTTGAAATAGGAGAGGGGCAAGAAGGGGAGTGTAGGGAAAAGCTAGCCACAAATGTGGATCGGGTTAGCCAGGCCTAAGCTCCAAGGAGTGAAGTGCATTCTTGGACAGAAATATGCCATATTTCCTAGGAAGTGGTCATCACACATGATGGCAACTGGAGTCCTATTGCCCACCCTTGCCATCCCAAAATGGAAAATAATTATGGGAGAGCTGTACAGCACCTCAAATCCCTGCCTGGAAACATCTGAAGGAGAAGGACTGCCTTGCTTAATCCCTGGTCTGCACCACAAGAGGACTATACTCATAAGGACTACACCTGCTGCACACTCTGGGCTTCACAAAAGAGGACTTTGCCTTGCTTCCAAGTTAAGGAGTGGACTCCCTAAAAGCAACAGGCACAAAAGAGCGATAAGATGTCACCTGCATAAACTCCTGCAAGGACAAGCCCAGCTTACCAGCTCTCCTGGATTTAAAGGATTTGACAAGGTGCATTGTGAGAATTGTAGTACCAGACCTCCAAGACACAAATCGGAGCTTCTGGACCCTTGGCTGGTGTTGTGACTCTTCAGGACCCTAAAATGACCTTCTGGAAGAAGATCTAGAAGTTTAGTATCATTTGGAGAATGTTTGGTAAAAAGCCCCATAAGTTGACCGACCTGTCGTTGAGAGTCAAGCACGCAAAACAGAGACTCAACCTGAAATTCAGGTTCGCCTCACTGACGGTCCAGAGCTCCTTGCTGTTGGCAATGGGAACCAAGACCTACAGGAATCACAGAGGACTCGTGCTGAAGCAAGCCACTGTCATTGAACTGCAACTCAGCCTACTGAAGAGACTCCCTTGATGTAGAGAGAAAAAGTTTCCAAAAAGTGACTAAGGGCCTGATGAGTTCGTTGGACAGTTTTACCCCTCCGCCAAACTTCCAACGGGGAGTTGCTGCCATTGTGGCTACCTCCCAGCCAGGCCCATTTTGAGTTTCCCACTAGGTCGGCGGGTGGAAACCTAAGTTTCTGCCTGCTGGTCTAGCAGCAAACCTCCTACAGCATTGTCTCTGGCTCTTAATCAAGCATGCAGGTATTGTATAAATCTGTTTGGCATGGCTTTGGTTGTTCCTCAAGCTTGGCAGATTAGAACTTGGAGTAGACAATTATATATTAACCTTTCAACCTTGAGCTTCCGTCTCAAAAAAATGGCTAGAGGCACCCAAGGCTGATAATAATACGCAGGGCTTTTGAGATTCTATATGCTGGTGGCTTGTTGAATCTAAGTATATAGTTTCAAACACTGTTGGATAGGGTTCTGAAGCACCTTCAAGAGTCAGTATTCCCCAGTCAGCCAATGTATTGCTACTGCCAAGAATTATCTCCGCTGTATGCTTGTTGCCTACCATGTTATCATAGAATCCCTCCCTTAGCAGGTGAATCAAACTCTCAGTACTTCTTGTGATTACACATTTTTTAACCATTGAAAGGAGTGTAGGAATCTCAATAGATTATGGCCTCATTATGACATTGGCGGTAAATGCTGCTTACCGTCACGGTGAAGGCCGCCAACATACCACTGCAGTGGCGAATATCCGTTTGCCATATTATGACACACACCAATCTGCCAGAATACAGCCATATACACAAATCCACCAGCCCAAAGGTCAGTGGAAAAGTGGAGGTACCAAAAGCCATACTGTAATGTCAACAAAACAACGCCCATCACATTATGACCCATGAATCACCACGGCGGACAGTTAATGGCGGTAAACCATTGGCGGTACATACCACCGTGCTCAGAATGGACACCCACATTCAAAACAACACTACATTGGCAAATACTAAAAACACACACCTGACACTCATACACACACCACACCCATCCACCCACAGCACTATAAAACACACACCCACAGTACCCACAACCCTTTACGAACAACAATTACTGCCAGGAGATTGACATGAACAGCACAGAAACAACTAGACACACACACACTACTTACACCTATGAATCCCTCACGCACCACACATCACACACACCACTACATTACTCAACACACTCTGACCAACACACACCACACAACCTCCATGTCCCCAAAAAGGCACCCCCGTTTCACTGAGGAGGAGTTAAGGGTCATGGTGGAGGAAATTGTCAGGGTAGAGTCACAGCTGTTTGGAGCACAGGTACAGCAGATATCCATTGCAAGGAAGATGGAACTGTGGCGGAGAATCGTGGACAGGGTGAACGCTGTGAGACAGCACCCAAGAGCAAGGGACGACATCAGGAAGAGGTGGAATGACCTACAGTGGAAGGTACATTCCATAGCAGCAAGGCATTAGCTCGCCATACAGAGGACTGGTGGTGGACCTGCACTTCCACCCCCACAGCTCACAGCATGGGAGGAGCAAGTCTTGGTAATACTGCATCCCCAGGGACTTACTGGATTAACTGGAGGACTAGATACTGGTAAGTCAACAATTACCACTTATCACCTCCCATACCTGCATGCCATCTCACACCCTCACTCCCATCACTCCACTCCATCCCACATACTGCACCAACGCAGATGACTAAACCCAATGCCAAGCCCTGCATGCTACACCAATGCATGGACACCCATCACAAAAGCATGCACAGCATAGAGAAACTAGCAATCCCACAATACATCACCATACACAGGCAAAAGGTGGCAGGGCAACACCAACGATACAGGGGAAGCCAGGGATGTACAATATGTCACACAGATGAAGCATAACACATCACTCACATCCCCAGAGTTGCCCCAGCCAATGTCAGCGGAGAGGAGGTGCCACAACTATCCAGTCCCCCAATAGAAGATGCCCCCAGTGATGACAGTATCTCTGGACTTCAGGATCTGGATGACCTACCTGGCCCATCAGGGACCATTGGACAGCCGGTCACACAAGCCCACTCACAGTCCACCACAGAGCTTCCTTCTTCAGTATCCAACACCAAAGCACCCACCCACTGTAACCACACCTCTGTCCCTAGGACATCAATCAGCAGTGTGCCCACTTGTACAAGGACCCCAGGCCACACCTCGTCCCCACTACAATCAGGGACCTGGGGTCAGTGGCAGTGGGCACACCATTCAGGGGACAGAGGCACAGGCCAACAGAGACAATAGGAGGACCGTTGCGTGCCAGGAGGAGGACAGGACCAGGGAACGACTCTCCGGGAGGCACTCTCTGAGATCCTGGGAGCCTACCAACATTCCCAAGACACGATGGGCCAGATCCTTGACAATGTGCAGGAGAACAGGCGGCTGCAGGAGGGGCAGTATCAGGGGATCAGGGAGGACTTGCAGGCCATTAACACCACCCTGATCTCCATAGCAGGGGTGCTGGCAGACATGGCCAACATCATGAGGGAGGCAGTCTCACACCAGTGGGTCCCTGCCACTAGCCAGACATCTGAACAGCCTTCGCTTACACTGCTGCTTGTTGCCAGGAGGCCCCGCCACAGGACTCACAGGCCACAAGCACCCCTCCCCCTGCAGAAGGTGAACCACCCTGCAAACTTTCCCTGCGACCCAGACAGAAGCCAGAGACATTTGCCAAGCCCACCGCCAGGAAATGAGACTCTCTTGATTGTCCCCCTTGTGTCACACACTGTCACCTTGTGCACTTTGAACTGCCTTTGCTCCCCTTCCTATGGCTCCTTAGACACTGGACCTGTACTACAAACAGACTGGAAAAATACCCTGGACTTTCCTCTACCATCACCTCATACCATTGAACTTTCCCCTCAATTTATTAGCACTACAATAAACACCCTTGAACACAACTTGTCTATTTGTATTTTATGTGTTGAAAATGTGTATTTATGGAAACAGTCACATCTAGTGCAAATGAACTGTACACAGTGAGAACAGAGAAATAGTGACCTGTAGCTGGCTGTAGTCAGCACATGAGTACACAGTGGTTATATCACTAGCATCTGTAAAATGACAAAACCTAGGTGATAGTAAGTTGAGATAAAAAGGACGTTAATGCCATCATGCTACAGCCACACAGAATACACCAATAGTCATAGAAATGTGCAGTTGCACTGTCTCACCTGTCTGTCATTGGAAGTACTGATAGATAACTGTGGGTCTGTTGTCCTCTTCCTCATCCTCTCCCTCTTCATCCTCACTGTCATCAGGGTCTACTGCTGCCACAGGGGCATCTCCAGTCTCTTCCTCCTGCAGAAAAGGTACATGGCTCTCGAGGGCCAGGTTGCGCAACATGCAGCATGCCACTACTATTTGGCACACCTTCTGGGGTGAGTAGCACAGGGATCCATCTGTCAGGTGGAGGCACCTGAACCTGACCTTCAGGGGCCCGAAGGTCCTCTCGATGACCCGTCTGGTTCGCCAATGTGCCTCATTATAATGTTCCTCTGCCCCTGTCCTGGCATTTCTCACAGGGGTTAGCAGCCACGATAGGTTTGGGTAGCCAGAGTCACCTGCAAGTTGTGAGGGAGCACATTTAGCCTCACACAATCCTATGGGTTTAACACCAGAAGGCATGCACTAACATACAGTGGGTGGGAACCAAGGCTCACCTATTAGCATTTGGGATGCTGCTATTCCTTAGAAGAAAGGCATCATGCACTGACCAAGGATACCTAGCATTAACGAGGGAAATGTACTGGTCTGCCAGGCACACCATCTGCACATTCAGTGAGTGGAGACTCTTATGATTACTGAACACCTGTTCATTCTGGCGGGGGAAAACAAATGCAATATGTGTCCCGTCAATCGCCCCAATAATATTGGGGATATGTCCCATAGCATAGAATCCGGCCTTCACAGTGGCCAAATCTTTCACCTGGGGGAAAGAAATGTAGCTGCACATGTGTTTTACCAGGGCAGGCAATACTCTTGCCAGCGTGATTGAGAACATTGGCTGTGACATTCCTGCTGCCAAGCTCACTGTCACTTGGAAAGAACCAATTGCCAAGAAATGGAGAACTGATAGCACTTGCACAAGAGGGGGGATCCCATTTGGTTGTCGGTGGTATTTCTCTATCTCCTATTCATCCGCAGCGGTAGGTATCTAAGGGACACAAGAGGGAGTAGCCTGTTACAATTTGAACAATGGAATCACAACTGCAGTCTACTTGGTGCACTAATTTAATGGGACAGTGTTAATTGAGAGGTATGTGCCAATCTAATTAGTGATGCAATTAATGTCAATATGCTTGTTTACCCCCCTGAAATGGCGACTGCCTGTCCTGTATGTAGGAACAGGTTGAAGTGAGATAATTCCACTGACGTTGGGCGTCATGGGGGTAGGCGGTCTTGCACTGCCGTGCAATTCCTCATTGGATAATATGGGGCTCTATGGAGTACAGTGGTCAATGGGTATCCGCGCCGGCAGTGACGGTGTACACCACCGCGGATGTGACCGCCATTTTCTATCTGATTGCTCACTTGTTTTCTGCCCTACACTGCGTTTGCTGCTGTGACCTGTGTCTGGAACCCACCATGGCCCCTGTGACTTGGGAAAGGGCCCCTGCGTTCACTTCAGAGGAGTTGGAGCAACTGGTGGATGGGGTCCTACCCCAGTACGGATTGCTGTATGGGCCTCCAGGCCAACAGGTGAGCACACTTTGGGCACGATGCATGTGGGAAGGATGCATGGAGATGTGTGTGCAAGCATCGTGTAAGGGGGGATGGTGGAATGTCTTGTGGTGGTGTACATGTTGTGCGCAGGGCAGTATGTGCCAATGGTGATGGAAACGTGTATGGTGAGCCATTTGGTGACAGGCTGAACTGTTTGTTTAATGGTGTTCTCCTGTCTGTATTACCTCTACAGATCAGCACCCATCAAAAGAAGGGAATATGGCGTGCTATCGCCAAGGATGTGCGGACCCTGGGGATCTAAGGCAGGCGGAGCACCCACTGTCAGAAACAATTGGAGGGCCTGAGACGCTGGGCATGGAAGACCGTGGAGGCCTAGCTGGGGATGGCCTCCCAACGAGGAAGGGGTGCCCGTCGGAACCTGACCCCCCTGATGGCCAGCATACTGGCAGTGGCCTACCCTGAGCTGGATGGGCGCTTGAGGGAATCACAACAGCCACAAGGGGGTGAGCACAGTGGGTAGAATGACAAATTGGCAAGTGGGGTGGGATCCAGGTTGTGGACGTGAGTTAGTGGGTATCGCTAAGGCCAGGCCAGACATTGCAGAGTGGGTCATCTCTAGGGCAATGGGTGTATAGCAAATACAGGTAACCTAGCTTGTTAGCAGTCCATTTCCGACAGGGCATCGTGGGTCCCAGGAAAGGTGCAGTTGGTGGTGTGTGGCCCTCATCTTGCCTTAGCATCCAGCCATATCATTGGCAATGCACTGCATAGTGCTTAAGCCTGTTCCCTGTGTGTGACGGTGCTGTGTATGCCAACTGTGGTGTTGGTGCAGCCATTAACCCAGTCTTCCTTTTCCTCTCTCCCCCCATTTTTTGTTCTGTCATCCTGTCCTTGTGTGCTTTAGCATCATCTGGCGAGGAGCTGGGGCACCGATGACAGAGGGAGCTGCATCCCACAGGACCCAGGAGGCAGAGTCCACCGACGCCGAGGAAACCACTGGGACGAAGGGCGAGGGGAGCACCACGGCAGAGACAGGAGGTGACAACACAGACTCAGGCACCTCCTCCGATGGAAGCTCCCTGGTGGTGGCGGACATCTCTATGACCACCCCAGCTGCAGGTACAGCCGCCACCCCCGTACCAGCACCGCCCTCCCAGTATCCCCTCTGCAAGTTGCCCATGCCTGCTCACCCAGGAGGGTGGGCATCTCCCTCGCTTCAGGCACCTCAGGCCCTATCCCAGTGAGACCTGCTGCCCTGAGTGAGGAGGCTATTGACCTCCTGAGATCCATCTCTGTAGGGCAGTCAACCATTGTGAATGCCATCCAGGGGCTGGCATCCCAGATTCAGCAATGCAATGCATTCCTGGAGGGCATTCACAGTGGATAGCAGGCCCAACAGAGATCGATTCAGGCTCTGGCCTCTTCTCTGATGGCAGCCATTGTCCCTGTTGCTACAGTCCCCCCTCCAGCTACCACTTCCCAGTCCCATTATCCCCAAGCCCAACCCATCCCAAGCACACATACACATGAGCATGTGCACAAGACAACACCCAAGAGTGGAACAGGCAGACACAAGCACCACACTTCATCCCACAAGCACTCATGCAAATACCATACAGTTGCAGACACTGCCTCTACTGTCTCCCTCTCCTCCTCCTCCTTCACCTCCCTCCCAGTCACTTCCACCCTCATACCTGCATGCACTACATCAGCATCCACCACCAGTATCACCACACCAAGCAGCATACACACCTCACTAGCAGACACCTCCACAACATACATGCACGCGTCCCCCCTGCTCTCTCCACCCTGTCTGTCCCTGCCTCCTAAAGGACACAAACGCAATCACTCATACTCCCAACAGCCATCCATCTCACATCAGCGCACTGTCCATGCACTTGCACCCAAATCCAGAAGACATACACTTCCTACAGCCACTCCCTCAACCTCCACTCCCATAACTCCTCCCGCCCCACCGTCCCTAAGAAGCTATTCCTTACCCAACTTGACCTCTTCCCTCCCTCTCACCACCCTGCCCGTCAGAGCAGGGTCCCAAAGACCCAGCCCAGCACCTCAGCCACACAGTCCACTGGGACAGTGGTGGCACAACCTATTTGTGGTGGGAAAGATACCACACCTCTAGGCAGGAAAGTGAAGGAGCCTGCACCTCCATCCAAGAAAGGGAAGGAGCCTGCACCTCCATCCAAGAAGGGGAAGAAGCCTGCACCTCCAGGAAAGAAGAAGATGGAGCCACAACTGCGTATGGTGTGTGTCAAGTGTGTGTTGTGCATGTGTGTGTCACTCTCCTTTTCATCCCTCCCTCCCTTGTGTGCTAGGCGGCTGTACTGACCGTTGTCATCTTCATCGGCGTTGGTGTTCCAGGTGGAGCATAACATAGAAGATCATCTGGAACACTTGCAGTTTGGATTCCATGGCGGCGTTCTTCTTCCCTGTGTCTCGGATGGTGAGTCAGTTCTCTTCAGTGATGTGTTTTCGCCAGGCTTTTGATCGCATTGGTACCGCCCCGGAAAAGGTGGTGGTTTCCTGTGTCATTTTATAGTGGGCGGTACTTTGCCTTCCCACTGGCTGTAGGTGGCTACCACCGTGGTGAGTGTTGTTTCCACCCTGGCAGTTGGTGTGGTACATTGGCTGTCTATGGGAGTTATCACTGCCATGGTCATAATTTGGCGGTAGTTACCACCAGCCTGTTGGCGGTATTACCGCCACTTTATCACTCACTGACAGGGTCATATTGAGGGCCTATGTCTTTCGAGGATGTTATGATGTCCTTGGGATCAGTATGTTAGTGTAAATATTAGGATTAGAGGGCCCTTGGACATCTTCTAGGCACCACAACATTTACAGAGGGACTTGCAGAACTTTCCTGGCCCAGGCCTGGATGTAAATCCCCAGGTCCCATCCTCCTTGAGCTGGATTTTGTGGTGTTTATGCTGTTATTTGCCTGCTTACACTGCTGCAAGCTGTAAACCTGTCTATTATGCACCAAGTCCATCCCGGTTGCCAGTGTATCACCTACAATGTATGTGTCATTTTTCCTTAACATTGCTCCTTGAGGCGCTACTCCAGGTACCTTAACTATTGCTGTTGTATGGTAGCCTTTTGCCCAGGGATTAACTTCATATTCACAGGTTTTGTTAAACACAACGGTGGTGGGCCATCCGAGTGGATCGTTATCAGAGGGTTGCTTTTGAATCCTGCATGTAGGACTGTGGTATGCTGGGAAGCTTCTATAACCGTGCTGTCATGGGGGTACCCATGGATACTGCATGTACAGCTGCTGCACTTGGGTGGCTTCTATAGTGATGGTCTCACAGGCCCTACTTGGTTGGTCTACAGTTGGGAATTGGGGGGGGGCACTTCTGCCTACCCCATGCTACGAGCGACAGGCCCTGTTTCCATACTATACTGACCATCATCTTGAATATTGGCCATTGATCCTGAACCTACCTTATGCAGAACTTGGATTGTGTTCTTCATGGGGGAATGTTCGTAAGCCAATCAACTGTAAAAAGATGGCCTAATTACTTGTTGTTAAGGGAGCTTTACTTTCTAATCCACTCTCTGCACTACTCAGCACATTCAAGCAATTAGCAGCAGCAACCTGCCCACTAACTGCTGGTTAAGAAGCTACCCTGGAGCCAGTAAGAAATCTTAGTATATGAGTGTGCTTCCGAAAGGATGTTTTGCACTTCAGATTTTGTGCTTCATTTAATACATTTCCTGCAGTTATATGTGTCTTTCTTGGTTTATCTGCGTATATCTTATTTGGGCTTGCCCATCTCGATCGTTGGTCCTTGCGTGAAAATGTTTCTGTCCTTGCGTTTCTGGCATTTAGCATGCTGGTCTTTTGCGGTTTTTCTTTTGTGTTTAAAAAAAAATGCTATACAGCCATTGCTTGTGAGCTTGCTTCAAAGGTTGCCTTTTTATCTGTGGTTCTAAGGAATAGCCAGATCACAAGTTAAAAATGATGTGGTGGAAGTAGTCATTTGACGCCTTGTCTGCTCTATCTTCAGGGTCTACTATTAAACTCTGGGTCTCACTCGAGGCCTGCCATTGATTCTCCCATTGCATAGAGGGATCAAGAATATTGGTGTCCAATTTATTTGCAATTGCAGGAGACATTTCTCCTCCTGTTGTCTTTTTGCAATTGTCTAAAATTGAGCTGATAACTTCCGGGACATCTGCAAGCTTGGTGACAATCTATGAACAAGTTGCTATCTTGTTATCTTGTTGGAGAATGTATTGCTCTTAAGGGATACTTTCTCTGCACACTCTATTGCTTCCATGCTGGAGGCAATGGTTGCTGTGCTAGATCACATTTCACAAAGGATTTTTGTTTGGTCATCCAGTTTTATACTATTTACTGCTAGATTATTCGCCATGAGATCCAATGTACTACACATGGTGTGCATAATGGCAGGAATTGGTTGCTCTGGTTGCAGCCATAGAGGAAGATGATCTAAATCATCAGTGCCCATATGCTTTGGTGACTGGCAGTCCAAGGATGATAATTTCGTAGTGATGTTAGGGCAGGAGCTGTTGTAACTAGGCACACCATGGTATGTATCTACTAAGCCCAAGACTTCATCATCCAACTCGAAGGAGATGTCAGACTCCCCACTAGTGACTACAATGACTGATTTGAACGTGCCATTAAGAGGGACAAATGGACCTTGTGTTCCATTTCCATGTGTTCCATTCTATACAGAAGAACTGTTTGATAATCTAGGCACTTGATCCTCGCTGTTACTTTCCCCAGCATTGTATGCTTTGTTAATGGCTGCTACAGTTATTATTTGGTGCTTAAACAAAGCACAATCAGTTAGAGTTGAAGGTAAACATATCTCTGCTTCAAGAGCCTTTGTATGTTCACTTCTTTTGCAACCACTTTCCTGCGCAGTTTCCCACCCCTTTGGGGGGGGGGGGGGGGCTAAAATAGCCACTGGCACTCTGTCCATGACAATTTTGGTTTTTGCTTCACATGACCACTGGCATCTATTTGCCTTTGTTAATGGCTGCTCGTTGATCAATGTAGTCATGACATAGTTAGTGATTTTATTTTGTGGTAGTGCAATGGGCACTGATGGCTGCTACAACTGCTTCAGTAAGATTTTTTTTTTGCCTCTAGGTGAATCAGAATAAGCTGGTGCTAACACAAGAGGAAATGATTGGGCAGGACCAGTAGACAGTACAGTAGACACATGCCTATTCATGCCATGTTGTGGAGCTGGCTGTAATTTCCCAATATTTGGGCCTGAAAACTATGTTTTCAGTTGTAAATTCAGAACTTTTCTGCATGATAGGTGTTAGAAATTGTGTCTCTAGTTGGCAGAGGTAAACAACCATGTACCCGTAGGGACCACAATCCTTGTAAGGGTCCGTCACAACACAATCCAAATAACCCTGTGCTCACCCTCTGGTAGCTTGGCATAGAGAAGGCAGGCTTAACTTAGAAGGAAATGTGTAAGGTATTTGTGCAATTGCTCATACAGTAACACAGTGAAAACACCACAGAAATACACCACACTGGTTTAGAAAAATATATAACATTTATCTGAATAAAATAGAGTAAAAACGATGAAAATCGAATGCACACAAGCAAAGGTATGAATATTTAAAAGTTAAATCCCACTAAGTGCTTAGAAACACAATAGCTCCAACTGGGGCTATCACAGCGTTGCTGACAGGGTCCTTCCCAATAGTCTGAAGCCACAGGCGCCGGTCATGGAGTCGCACAGACCCCCAAGCACAGTACCTTTGAAAAGAAATAAACAAAGGTGTCGCACTGAGTCATGGAGGTGGGCCTAGGGAATGGTCTGTATGGAGAAAACACTTCCTCTCCACACCCTAAAGTGTATGCCCAGCATCAGGGAAGAGGTCTATGCAGAGAGCCCAGAACCCCCCTACATCCTACTGAAGGTGCCCGTCACCCTGGAGAGTGGTCTGTCCAGAGAGCACAGTCCCTCCCACACCCTAAAGTGGATGCCAATTTTAATAGGAGCTGGTCTGTGCAGAGAGGACACTCCCTCCCCAAAACCTACAGTAGATGTCTGTTGCCCAGGGAAGTGGTCTGTGCAGAGACTCCACTGCCTCTCTGCATTCTTCAGTGGATGCCCAAAACTGGTGTGTATGTAGATAGACCACTCCCACTCCAAAACTAACAGCAGATACCCATCACCCTTAGAAGTGGTGTGTGCACAGAGGCTACTTTCTCCCCACACACTACAGTGAATTTCCACTGCCCTGGGGTGTAGTCTGTGCAGAATGCTCAGTTCCTCCCCGCACCCTACAGCATACACCCATCACCCATTTTGAGTGGTTGATTCAGAAAAGTCACTCTCTCTCCATACACTACAGCATGTGCCTGTCAACCTGGTGAGTGGTCTGGTGGGAGAGTCCCCCACACCATACAGCATATGCCTGTCACCCTAAGGGGGTGGTCTGTTTGAAAAAGGCACCCCTTGTACATGACCTACAGTGCCCCACAGTTTATGGCAGTTACCCTGGTAAGTGGATTGTGTAGAGAGGATACTCCCTCCCCACACCCTACAGGGCATGCCTGTCACCCTAGAAAGTGATCTGTGTGGAGAAGACATTCCCTCCCCAGACTTTACAGTGGACGCCTGTTGCCCTGGGAAGTGATCGTTGTGAAGCCACTTTCTCTCCACACCCTACAGCAGTGGTTTTCAGCCTTTTGACTTTTGTGGACTCCCACTTAATCATTACTGGAACCTAGTATTTGAATCTGGGGACCACCACTGAATCAATATTGGTATCTAGGGCCCCCTTCTAAGCCATTAAGGATTCCAGAAACCACATCCTAAGCAACTGCAATGATCTGAACTGCAAACCAGTACACAAGTGACGGTTGGAGCTTTTCTAAATTCAACAGACCACCCATCACCCACACTAGAGTCTTTTTTATGCATTTTCACTGCTTCTAATTTTACATTGCTCCTTTATTTATGTGCACTTTATTAATCTGGCAATATTATGTCTGTGACTCTGCCTGTTTGTGGATTCCCTGTCTGGGTCAGTTTGACAGTTGAGCTGTTTGCACCTCTCTCTAGACAGTGACACAAAGGGGGATGGGTCTAGCCCACATATACTGATGAGCCATCTGTGCTGGGAGGGAGGGGAGGAGTGGCCACTCACACCTGAAAGGGCTGGCTCTGCCCTCTCACAATGCAGTCTCTCCACCCCCTAGTGTGTTGCTGGGGCCTGGCCTGGACAAGGAAGGATCATACACACACTTGAGACTTTACTTTGAAGTTTGCCAACTTCAAAGGCAGAAAGGGGTATAAGTATTGGACCCAAAAGCCCTACAAATCAGATCACTTCTGGATCCAAGAGGAACCTCTGCCAAGGAGAAGCGCTGAAGAGCAGAGGAGAAGTGCTGCCCCTGCCTGTGACTGTTGGACTATCCTGTAGTTGCTGTTTCTGTCTGTGAAAGGGGACAAAGACTGGATTTTGTGGTATATTCCTGCTTGAGAAGAATCTCCAAGGGCTTAGACTGAGCCTGCCCATTGTTCTGAAGTCTCAGGGCCAACAAAGAAGTCCTCTGCCTGCACCTGGGCTCTCTGCTGAGACTCCTGAACTGCCAAGTGGTGCCTAATCCAGTCCCTGGACCCTTGAAAGGAGAAGCTGGTGAAAATCCAAGAAAACCGACTTCGGTTGACTACGGACCGACGCCGCTGCCGAATCCCATGATGCCACCTACGACCGAAACTGTTGTCCTCTCTGGAGTGCGACGACCCCGCAGGCCCGACATCGCTGCAGCCCTGCCTAAGTTCGCGACTCCGTGGAAGTCGCCCCACCACTTTGTGACCGCCAGAAATTGACTCTGCCCAGAGTGCCCTGATCCAAAGCTCTGCACCGACGCCGCCTCACCTCCACCGCTCCTCAGCAAGGACCCGATGCCTCTTTGTGACGCCTCCACACCTTCATTCTGCAGCACCGGAACCAACGCTGCCTCGGATCCAGCGATGCTGCGATCCCCGACTCCGTGCACCGGCTTATTTCCACATTTTACTAAGGTACTGCACCTGGTGGTCTGTGTGTCTCCATAACTGGCGCCATTGGCATCAGATTGTTGGGAATGGCTCTGTCACAATGCAATGTTATCACCTCATCAAAACATTTTGTGTTTCTAAGTGCTATTTTTTAGTTTAATTTTTAAAAATTCAGAACTTGACGTGTATATCTTGTTTTTTTCAGATAAATATTAGCTATTTTTCTAAACTGGTGTTGTCATTTTGTAGTGTTTTTACTGTATTACTGTGTGTGTTAGTACAACTACTTTACACCTTGTCTCTGAAGTTAAGCCCACCTGCTTGTGCCAAGCTACCAAGGGGGTGAGTGTGGGTTAACTGAGTGAGGGTCCTGGCTTGGACAGGGGGTAACCTGACTGCCAACCAAAGACCCCATTTCTAACAGCAGTCGTTAACCCCCTGAAAAGGCAATGTGGATCCCAAGAGGTCCCTCGTCCATAGGCTGAAAACCACTGCCCTGCAGTATATGCCTGTCACTCCAGTACGTTGTCTGTGCAGAGGGGACCCTTTCCTCCCATGGTCTTTGTCTTGGGCATTGGTATGTGTGGAGAGCCTAGTCCTTCTCCACACTCTACATTGAAAGCCTGTCACTCTGGGACGTGATCTATTTGACCTTGCTCCCCACAATCTACAGTGCACACCTGTGGACCTTGGAATTGATCTGTGTGGCAAATCAGTCCCTCTCCGCATCGTACAATGCACACCCATCGCCCTGTGTGGGGTGGTCTATGCGGACAGGACACCCCTTCTCCTCACCCTACAATGGATGCCTATTCCCCTGGGGAATGGTATGTGTGGAGAAGCCACTCCCTTACCACAACCTATAATGCACACATGTCACCCTGGGGAGTGGTCAGTGTGGACAACCCAGTTCCTCTCCAAACCCTACAACTCATATTAGTCATCCTAGGAAGTGTTCTGGGCCGAGCACTCACTCCCTTCCCATACCCTACAATAAACGCATGTTGCCCTGGTTAATGGTTTGTGCAGAGAGCCTAGTCCTTCTCCATATAATACATTACATTCCTGCCACCTGAAGAGTTGTCTGTGCAATGCTAGCGGTCATATCCAAATGGATGTTATTACGATATGCGGAGGCCCAACCATGATCAAAGAGAAATGATGACATTGTTTTGTTGACATATTTCCGGTATTTCTCTATCTTTGGACAAAAATCATTTGACCACAGATACTCATGTCTTTGGCACATGTTTAAATACACAAAGGCAGTATGAGGTAAGAGAGACATAAGGTGCACCAAAGTGTTTCTCATTTGAATTTCAAGTTCAACTCCAGTGACTGAGCTCAAGGCAATTGCCAGCACAGTGGACAATCATGAGGTCTGAATGTTGACAGTTCAAAAGTGTGGTTATCAGTTGATGCTATTTCATACCTATGTGGCCAGTCCAAGTAATGTCCACTTGAGGAACTCCCATATGCCATTTAATTCCACATTTTTTGACATATTCTCTACCCCAGGAGACAAAGCTGTGGGCGTCTATTTACAGATAAAACATCCTGATAGTATGAGCAGAAGACCATAGTAGGCATGAGGAACAGAATGAGAAATATTCAGGAACATTTACAAAAGAAGGAACTGAATGAGTGTTAGATCTCTGATTGTATGTTGAGACTATAGTAAATGGTAAGTTAGGTAGTCCGTGTTTTTAATTTCCTTATTCATTTTGATTGATACAAGTAGGAATAAAAATGTTGGTGGCTGTTATTGGTGTAAAGTGTGTAGCAGCAGGTGTAGACGGCTAATTGAAACATTTGACACCACTGTAGAGCAGACATGTTTACTGAGTGTTTGACCTGTTGGCATGCTGGCAAGTCTAGCTTGCTTCCCTGGAAACTATTGTACAGTTATGGGAAAGGAAGGAAAGGGATTCATTAGTATTGTGACTGAATTAATTAAAGTCAAGTTAGTATGTTAATTAGTTGAGTTTTATTATAGCAAATCTTTGATGGAGGATTTGCGAGAGAAGGTATTTTGGGTAAGTATGAAATTGTGTCACACAAAAAATATCTTAACTGTCTATGTTTTAGTGAATTCTTTTGAAAGAGTTAAATTAACTCAACAATTGTACTGGCAAAACAAAATCCCGAACATATGCAAGTTTTTCAGAAAACGCAGTTAAAAGTACAATTTATTTCTCTCTGCACTGAAGCAATTCTCACTGGTGTCTCATGGAATTAAGAGGGGATCACCTTATGCTGTTGCGAGAGGCTTGAGTAAGCCATATATAAGGTTCAAAGGGGCATATTTATACTCTAGCGCCAAAGTCCATGGAGTTTGCGTAATTTTTTAGCGTGGACACCTACTTTGCGTTAATGAGATACAAGGTAGGTGTTCCCGTCTAAAAAATTGACTCAGAGGCATGTGCACCGTATTTACACTCCCGGGCAAAATTCACGCCCGGGAGTGGGCGGGTCAAAAAAAATGACGTACGGCCGCTTTTGCGCCGTTTTTTAGCGCCTGGAAAAGGCAGGCGTTAAGGGACCTGTGGGCTCGGAAGGAGCCCAGAGGTGCCCTCCCATGCCCCCAGGGACACCCCCTGTCGCCCTTGCCCACCCCAGGAGGACACCCAAGGCTGGAGGGACCCATCCCTGGAAACTTAAGGTAAGTTCAGGTAGGTATTTTTTTTTTTTTTTGGGTGGCATAGGGGGGCCTGATTTGTGCCCCCCTACATGCCACTATGCCCAATGACCATGCCCAGGGGACATAAGTCCCCTGGGCATGGCCATTGGGCAAGGGGGCATGACTCCTGTCTTTGCTAAGACAGGAGTCATTTCAATGGGGGTTGGGAGTGAAAAAAAATGACGCAGATCGGGTTGAGGCGAAAAATTTGCCTCAGCCTGACTTGCCCCATTTTTTGGCGCCCAAGCTCCATATCCCCCTACGCCGGCGCTGCCTGGTGTGCGTCGTTTTTTTCCACGCACACCAGGCAGCGCCGGCGGCTAACGCCGGCTAACGTCATTGATTAAATACGGCGCCCGCATGGCACTTCAGAATGGCGTTAGCCGGCGCTAATTTTTTTGACGCAAAACTGCGTTAGCGCAGTTTTGCGTCAAAAAGTATAAATATGGCCCAAAGTGTTTAGATGGTGCACTGCTCCCATGGGAATCCCTGAGAAAACCCCTGGGGCCCAATGTACGACCGAATTGCAAGCTGTAAATCGGTCGCAATCGAGTTTATAAATGCAAAACCAGTTGTGCGCATTGTACAACAGGCAGTCAATCTTACCCAAAATAGCGATGCAACTGGTTTGTGAGTCGTAAAAAATGTGTTTGAAAAAAGTAGCTTGCATTGCTACTCGCAAAAATGCAAGTACAAACGAGTCACAGTTTGCGAATACTCACAAAATGGACCGTTTGCACAAGCAATTCAACACCAATCCAAAATAGGTGTTCATTCAAACCAACCAATAAAAACAAGGCCCAGAAGGCATCAGTGACCACCCACAAAGGCTGCCCTGTACCTGATAGTGAGGAGGAGATGGATAATGCCTGACTAGCAGAGGAGGCAGAGACAGGAGAGAATCTTCAGGGTCAGACTGACCCTGTTTGACAAGACAGAGGAGGAGATATTTAAGCAGTACAGGCTGAGTAGTGAAGTGATCCTTAAGCTTATTGCCACCTGAAGCCGCCACACCTCAAGAGCCCAGTGCTATCCCCACCCATGTTCAGGTCCTGTGCTCCCTCCAACTAATGGCCAATGGTACCTACCAGCATGTCAAAGCATTGGCTGGAAGGGTATCGTAAAGTGCTCTGTCGCGATTCATCAGCAACTTCCTAAACGCCATGCACATACGCCACCATATCTACTTGCCCAGGGATAACCAGGAAATGCAGAATACAAAAAAACAGTTTTACCAGATTGCGGAATTCCTACAGGTCATTGGCTGCATAGATGGGACCCATGTGCTCATATGTCCCCCATTCTGTATTGAATACATATTTCAAAACCATAACAGCACACATTCCATGAACATACATGGTCTCTACAATGCTCAGAATATCATAACAGACTGTTAGATCTGGCATCCATGGCTAGGTTTCCCCTGTCTTTTTGCCTCTGCTTCTTGTATTTTTGACTGTGTGCTGGACTTCGTTTTTGCGGGGTTTAGTACTGTGGGCTGTTTACCACCGCTGAGCAGTGCTAAAGTGCAAGTGCTCTCTGTGTAAGCTGTACTTGTAATTGGCCTTTCCATGATTGGAATATTTGATTTACTAATAAGTCCAGAGTAAAGTACACTCGAGGTGCCCAGGTCCTGTAAATCAAATGCTACTAGTGGACCTGCAGCACTGATTGTGCCACCCACATGAGTACCCCTGTAAACATGGCTCAGACCTGCCACAACAGTGTCTGTGTGAGCAATTTTAATCTGCCAGTTGGACCTGGCAAGTGTACTCATTTGCCAGATGCAAACCTTCCCACTTCTGAGTCAGACTGACAGTTGGGCTGTTTATAAATTCCCCCTAGACAGTGGCAAAAAGGGAGCTTTGGAGTGTCCTGCATATCCAGATGAGTCTCCTTGGGTGAAGTGGTCAAGGAGGAGCTGACACCTGCACCTGAAAGGGCTATGCCTGTCCTCACATAATGCAGTCTTCAACCCCCTGGTATGTGTTTGGGGACAGGCCTGGGCAAGACAGGATCCTGTCAACAGCAGAGACTTTCCTTTGAAGTATACATACTTCAAAGACAGAATTGGGTATACATAGTGGACCTATAACCCCAGACTTCTAGAACACTCCTGGATCAAGAGAAACATCTGCCAAGGGGAAGAGCTGGAGGAGGAGTACTGCCCCTTTGCTGTGTGTGCTTTGCTGGTTTGGCCTGCAGTTGCTGCTTCTGCCTTAGGGAAGACAAAGACTGGACTTTGCTGTGTATCCTGTTTGTGAAGTTTCTCCAAGGCCTTGGACTGAGCTTTACTCCTGTTAAGGAGTCTCAGGAACAGCAAATACTTCACTTACCAGCCTCAGGGTTCACTTGTTGTGGACTCTTTCTCGCCAGGTGGTGCCTATTTCAATTTCTAGGTCCTGGGGAGTAAAAGCAGGTTAAAAACCAAGAAAAACCAAGTGCACCAATGCCGGACGACACCCAGACTGATGCAGCTGCCTAACCCCACAACGCTGTCTGAAACCGAAACTGTGGTCCCCGTCGCAGTGTGACGACCCCGACTGACATTGAAGTCCTGAGTATATTGTCACTGAATTCTGTGACACCCGACTCCACCGCCGCACGTGCAGGCCCGTCAGCACAGGGAAGGGACTGATAGTGACTACCGCCATGGTTTTTGTGGCGGTAAGGATGCCACGAAAACCATGGGGGTAGGTGGGGTCATAATCCCAAAGATGGGCAAATGACGGCTGCCGGGCTGGAGATTAAAGTCTCCAGCCGGGCGGTCATTACCGCCGTGGTGGTCGGTGTGATACACTGGCGGTTTGGCTTCAGCCAAACCGCCAATTTCATAATATGGAGGAAGTACCACCAGCTTGTTGGCAGTACTTTCCTCCATATTAACGCATTCTGCAGTACACATAGAAAAAGAAAAGAAGCCTCTCAGGATTGCTTTTGTGCAGGAAAGTGTCCCTTCTTGCACAAAAACAGTTGTCTGTGCAATGCCGGCCCCCTGGCACCGTGGTCCAAGGGTGCCTGCATTGGTGCTAGGCTGCCCAAAGGACACCAGCTCAGGGGGAAAGGAAATGACTTCACAGTATTGGATAAATATGGTGCATTGCTGCCCTTTCCATGTGATGCAAGACAGTGCAGTAAGGTGACTTGCTGTGCTGCCCTGCGCCACAAAACCTATAACTATGGGCCCAAGTCTTCAGTTTGTGCAGAAATGTTACCAGAGAGTTCAATCTCTGGACAGATTATATCATGCACACCTTTCCATGTGTTCACCCTGTACAGAGCTGTCAGGGGAGAGGCCAATCTCTGTTCAAACTCTGCTGACAGACTTCATGTTGTGCACACCTTCCATTTCACAGGGTACTGTGTTAGTAAACTGTTCTAACTACAGCCTTCAGTCTGTAGGGATATTTAAGCATATACTCAATTTCCTGAACAGCTCCTAACATGAACAGCTTTTACCATGTTCAAGGATGTTTACAGAGGGGGCAGTCTCTCACTAAACCCTTCTATGCACAGTATACACCGTGCATAGAGGTAATAACCCAGCCATCCGTCTTTTACCGAAATGTGCTACACAAATACATCATCCTTTACAGAGATGTTATCAGAGGCCTGTGTCTCAGATTACTGTTGTTTTGACTAAATGAAATCATGCCACGGATTCCAGCATGCTGAAGTATGTTTGCATGGGTGCCGGCCTCTCACAAAAGCCTTCAATGCACAGCCTGCACTCTGCATTGAAGCAACTCTACTACACACAAACATCATGCTGTGGTGAGAACTCATCACAGGCCAGTGTACCACAAAAAACAGCCTTCTGCCCATACAGAGGTCCTAGTAGAGAATGAAAAAGAAAGAATAATCTCTATTATTGACAGCTTAAACCATGTCGAAAGGTGTTTGCAGAAGCCCTACATTTCTCAATGGAAAAGCTAATGTCTGAACCAAACGTACAACAACATTTCTTCAGTGTGATTTAGAGTTTGTTGAGAACCTGGTAGATTGAGCATTCTATTTAAAAATAAAGGTATTCATTGTTTTCTGAAACAGAGTGAGATCTTTACATAGAACAGTAAGCTATTTCAATGAGAAGTGAGCTAAAAGCTGAAAATTCACAAATCCAGCTTTTGCTTTTTATTTCAGGGAGAGCGGAAACACTCCCAGTTCTGAGAATATTTTTAATAAGAAAATATATTTACTGCAGTTTAGTGTTTGCCGTGGATTTAGATGCACATGCATATGAAATGAAAGAATGAACACCAGTAGAGAAACAGCAGATAGTACCCTGAAATACTGAAGTGGACCTAAGGCATGAATTGATTGAGGGTCGACCTTGTGCTCCTGTCTATTAGAGGATGTGCAGAAACTTTTGCAACATAAGACATGTCTATTGAAACACGAACGTTTTTAATAAATAAGTACAGCAGAGGAACTATGAAGAAAAAATGACATTTTTACAAAGTCTTAACTCTTGCAAAACTACATGTTTATTTAGCTCTAGATTTACTAAGCCTTTGCGTCGCCCTTGCTTTGCACACGTTGATGCAGGACAACACAAAGGCATATTTGGAATTTATAAAGCCACACTAGGCTACGCACCTTATTAGACATGCCCACACACTCAAACTAAAGATAAAAACTCTGACATACAAGCACGCACAAAATTACAGACAGACGTACTGTCTTTCATACTTTGTCATACACCTAAACATACATAAACATACAGAGACACACACTCATTCATACATATGTAGACTCTCACACACAAGCACGCTCTCACGGATATAACGACAGACACACTTTCACACTTACATACGATAAGCACATAAACACACGTCCTAACATACTCTCACACATACCCACATGCATATATAAACCTTTTTACACTCACACACATACACATTGTTATACGCACACACTCATACACACTCACTGACATACAAACATAATCAACTCTTCTTTCGACTCCGCTACCTACCCAGACCCCTGGAAGCACGCGGAAATCACCGGTCTCCTAAAAAAAAAACAAAGCCGACCCAGAGACCCTCTCCAACTATCGCACCATCTCCCTCCTCCCTTTCCCTGCCAAGGTTACCGAGAAACTAGTCAACGCCCGCCTATCCCACTTCCTCAAAGAAAGCAATACTCTTGACCCCTCACAATCCGGGTTCCGCAAGAACCACAGCACGGAAACCGCCCTCATCGCATGCACTGACGACATCAGGACCAAAGTCAACAAAGGCGAGACTGACGCACTCATCCTCCTAGACCTCTCGGCAGCCTTTGACACTGTCTGCCACCACACACTCCGCACACGCCTCCACAACATAGGAATTCGCCACAAAGCCTTAGACTGGCTCGCCTCCTTCCTCACCGACCGGACCCAGAGAGTCCGCCTTTCTCCTTTCCACTACACCGGTACCAAGATCATCTGCGGAGTCCCCCAAGGGTCCTCCCTCAGCCCCACACTCTTCAACATTTACATGATCCCCCTAGCCAGCATACTCCGATCACACGGAATCACTATCCTCTCCTACACAGATGACACCCAACTCATCCTCTCCCTCACCCGCAACCCCACCATCGCCAAAACCAACCTACACGCTGCTCTCCTCGACATCGCCAACTGGATGTCAAATAACCAGCTCAAGCTTAACTCCAACAAAACTGAGATCATCTTCTTCGGCCCCAATGAAACTATATGGGACGACTCCTGGTGGCCCACCATCCTAAGCCCCGCACCCACCCCTGCAAACCACGCACGCAACCTTAGCATCATCCTGGACCCCTCCCTCTCCATGACACAGCAAATCAATGTTCTAACCACCTCCTGCTTTCACACACTCCACACTCTAAAAAAATCCTTCAGATGGATTCCCCCAGAGACCAAGAAGACAGTCATCCATGCACTCATCAGCAGACTAGACTAAGTTAACGCCCTCTACGCCAGCACCACACTCAAACTTCAGAGAATCCAGAACACAGCCGCACGCCTCGTCCTTGGCCTCCCCCCGCCATGAACGAATCTCACCACACCTCAAATCCCTTCACTGGCTCTCCATAAACAAGAGAATCACATTCAAGATCCTCATCCACGCACACAAATCCCTCCACAACACCGGCCCAACCTACCTCAACGACAGACTGGACCTCCACACTCCCACCCGTAACCTCCGATCAGCCGACCTCGCTCTAGCCACAGTCCCCCGCATCCAACGCACCACCACAGGAGGCAGATCCTTCTCGTACCTCGCCCCCAAAACTTGGAACTCCCTCCCCACCAACCTCCGTAAAACCAAAGACCTCCTGCTCTTCACAAAGAACCTCAAGACATGGTTGTTCGAACAGTGACCCTCCCTGTCCCCCCCTTGACCTCCCCCAGTGCCTTGAGACCCTCACGGGTGAGTAGCACGCTCCATACATTTTTTGATTGATTGAAACACTAACATACAAACACATACACTCTCTAAAATTGTCACACACATGCACAAATATACAGGCACACACACAGACATGTACACATATGTAGACTTTCACACACAAACATATTCACACATAAAGACACAGATGCACACACTTTCAAGCTTAATCACATACAGCTAACACATAAGCACACTTATTCTTACTGTTGGACATGGCCCTTCTTAAGGGACTTCCCTAAAACTTTTTGATTTTCCCCCTGTTTTTTTCCTGACTCTCTGTGCGTGGCCTTAGGACTCTTGGCACATTCCCCCTGTTCTGCATTGGGAAAGTGCACATGCCATTCCTACACATGCCAGGAAGAGTCCTACACTGACTACTTGTGACACCTAGAGAGCAGTGCCCTCATAAGTGCAGACATCGTCTGCTGAATCCTAACTCGTAGCGTGGCGTGAGCATGGAACTTTAAATTGTGCCTAGTGACCGGTTTGCCTGGAGTGGAGCCCCAAAAGCATTGCCCACATCTAAGGAATGTGGCTCCCACATCGTGAGACCTCAACACCCTTAAGTGTCTATTTGGTGGTGAGGCGATTCACCGGTTGCAGGATACTCTGTGGCCCGCTTCATTGAACAAGCTGTATCTCTCAGGTGCGACATGCCAACTGCACGCTCATCACATGCGATGTCCAATTGACAAGGGGTAACCCTTAGAGGTTAGGGTTCACCCGTAGTACTACGTCATTGTACCTCGTGTATCACTGCTGAACTTACACCTGTGCCTGTGACTGGACCTGTGTGTTGTGACCCATATCAACCCACCCTGGCTGTTGTGCCTCATTTCCAGGGAGGCACGGAATTTGCATCTCTTCATTGTGTGTGATTGAAACTGTCTGGTGCGACCCAGATCAGCGTGCATTGGCACTGTGCCTGGATTGCCCAACTCTGCAACTCTGATCAACGTGTACCTGATGGGGTGCCTCTCTCTTCTAAGAGGCTCCTTTGCTACACTCCCCTTCATTGTTAGTTCTTTTTTGACCACCCTTGTGGCAAACTACCTGCCTTTTCCTCACCCAGCCCCCAACCTCATCATGTTGCCACGGAGTATTGCCTGGGCTCGGCCTGTGTGGTGAGAGTAATTGACTGGGCCAAAGGAACTATTCCAAAAGTGAACAGAAGCACGTCAAGAGACTGTGTGACCTCCTTCCCCGGTGCTTCGCAGAACTGGGCTGGAGCTGGAAGGCCCATTACGGAATCCTTGGGTTGAACAAACTATTGCCATCAGCCACTTCTGTTCTGCATCCTGGGGGTGAACTTACCTAGTGATGGCCAAACCCCCATTTGCCAACTGCCTCCTAATCAGTTCTGCTACCAACCCACAAGTGTGACTCTAGCTGTGATCAGCCTAGTATCAGGGGGAAGGTGATTTCTCTCCAACCCAGTTGTGTGGGGTAGTCAGGGTGAGCTCCAAGGTGGAGGTGGGCTTGGGGGTCTGCACTGTGCTAGCCATTGATCTCCTGGGTATCAGTTGCACCACATAACAGTGCTCTGTGTGTGTGTGTGTGTGTGCACATGTGTTCCCTATGAGCCTGACTGATATCTGGAGCACCGCATATCAGAGCTGAGTGAGTGTGATCGTGTGGGAGTGATTGCCTGAGGACCTCCTGCTAGTGATTACCTCGGCCGGCAGTATTGCTTTACACGTTGATTTCTTGCCAAAAGAATAGTATCTTTGACATTAGTTTTATGTGTGTGGCCTTGGCCCACAGTGCTGCTGAAAAGTGTTGTAATTATCTGTGTACACATTTCTGATATTGTTGTGATCTGAGGGGCTCCCTAAACTGTGTGGTATTGCATTATAATAATTGCCAGGGCGGGCCTATGGTTGACAAAGTGACGCACCACATAAGGGTTGTAGGGGGTAATATAGGATCTCTTCCCAGTGTGCATAGTACTGATGTCATTTTATCCAGGGTTTGGGCCTCATAATGCGGGTAATATTTCAGATATATGCCCAGAAGTTCATGAAGTTCATATTGTGTTAATTAATGTGTGTGTTGAATACAATCTTTATTTACATACCACACATGTGAAGTCTCTTTTGTGACAGTGTATTTATTGTGAGAGTGCTGTGCCAATTCTTTACACATTGCCTCTGTGATAAGCCTGACAGCACAGTGCCAAACTACCCAAGGGTGAATGCAGGTTATACAGTGAGTGTAATCACCCACCCCTGATAGGAGTGGTAGGTTCTCCCTGGCTGTGGCACCACTATAGCCACCCAGAATGGGCCCCTTCCAACACTCACACATACATGTATTCTTAGATGCACCCACTCATACCCAGATGCACACAGACATAGGCAATTACAAGTTTGGCGGGCGGCAGAGGATTCCGGTGTAAACTGCCATGGAAAGGCTGGCAGTATAGGGACTCGTAATCCCCAGGGCGGCCCTGCAAGCAGGGCTGCCCTGAAGGATGAAAACCTCCGGGACTGCCAGGCTGCTGGACTGCAGCAGCCTGGGGGTGTTGGTGGTCCAACTGTGGCGGCTCCGCCACGGTCATAATGTGGAAGTCCCACTGCCAGATTTGTTAGCGGTGGGACTGCCACCGCAAGTCTGGCGGTCATGCGACCATCAGACTCGTAATGAGGGCCATAGACTCGGACATAAAAACACACACACGGTCACATAGACATAAATGCTGTCTCACACACAGTCCTATATATGTACAATCATACACTGTGAGAAATTGGGTTGCTGGTTGAGTAGAGTGTTATCCCAGCTCAAGCAACAGCCACAATCCCTGTCAGGGTAAACCAGTAAAGTCACTAAATTAACCTTTGTTTAGCCCTCTGGTAGCTTGACACAACACAGTCAGGCTTAACTCGTAGGCAATGTGTAATTATGTAGCACAGTAATAAAGTGAAAACACAACACAGAAATAATGTGAAAAAACAACACAAGAAAAATCTCCCACCAATAAAAAAAATAGAGTACATTTTAATATTTTTTTTAAACTGAAACACTACAATTTCAGTCAGCAGCACTAGAGTTATGAATATTTACATTTTAAGGTAAACAATAGCGCCTAAAAGATCAAAGATCAAAGTAACAATATTATGGACATTTAATCATGAAAGACCAGTTGATACAAAGAGTAGATTGTGCCTGGTGGCACTTACGTTCAGACGAAGAAGACATTTGAAGAAAAATTTTTTGAGATAGTAGAAGTTCAGCAGGGCAAGGCCAAGTCAAAAGGAGGAGGAGTTATTGCCAGGAGCTGGACAGAGTTGCAGTGAAGATTTCCACATTCGTTCTAAGGGGCATATTTACAAGCCTCGTCCGTGTCTGGAGCGCTACTTTTTTTGACACTCCGAAGGTGCAGAATGCGAACCATATCTATGAGGCCATGCAAAGCATCTTTGTGTGGTTTTGCATTGCCTCATAAATATGGAGTAAGGCAAGGCAGTGAAAGTTGCTGCATTGCCTTCCTTTGTGCCATGTGGGCATTCCATGGGCGTCGCAGTGGATTTTCCTATGCAAAACCATTCTGCAGCACACATATAAAGAGGAAAACTCCTCCATGGATCACTTCTGTGTGGAAGGTGCCCTTTTCTGCTCAAAAAAATGCTGCATGCAATGGAGGCACCCTTGCACCATAGTGCAAGGTGTCTGCATTAGCGCTAGGCATCCAACATGGCACCAGCACAAGTGGAAAGGACAGGAATGCACCATGTGTCATAAATACAGTGCATTTCTGCCTTTTCCTAATGACATGGGATAACACAGCAAGGTAACTTGCTGCACTAACCTACCCCACTATTCCCATAAATATGCCCCTAAGTCTCTTTTTTGGAAGTTGAAAGCTGGAGTCTGTAGCTGATGAGAGTTCCACTAGGCCGAATACCCCTTTGATGGACTGCTGAACACGATTTGCTGCTGCGGAGAAGAAAGTAACAGGAGCTGCCCAGAAATCAGGCGAAGACGAGCGATGCACCTTAAGTGGATAGACATGCTAGTTGGCCCCTGTCTCCTCTCGGTTCTCAGAGCAGTTTTTAGCCTGAAATGTTCTCAATACCAAGTTTTGGCTTTTGGCTGTCTGGCCACCATTAACTTCACAATCAAAGATCCAGGACTGGAGAGGCAGCAATTACAAGTGCTCGCTCACTCTGTGTCCAGGTACAGGGTCAAGATGGTTGGATCCTTTTCTGTCGCTGAGGCTCTGATCAGAAGGCCAGCTAACTAGTCCTTGGAGTTGCACTGGTAGTCCTGAGTTCAAGCAGTGGAACTGGCCTCAAGTCGCAGGGCAGGCCTTTGAGGGTTCAAGGCAGGCTTTAGGCAGCAAAGCTGTGCTTCAAGGTACAGAAAGGCAGTTGTCTGAAATACATAGCAGGCCACAACAACAGGAACTCCTCTGCGAGTCCTTCCACAGGTCGAGAAAGTGAAATGAAGAGTGGGCCTGAATTTTCTATCTTTATACCTGGTGCTTTTTTTGAAGTAGGAGATTTTTCTAAAGAATTCCATTTGATCCGCTTGAAATTTCCTACTTCCCCTGTCCTGGCTTCATGCTGGCTGCATGAACAATGCATTGGTGGCAGGTCTTTTGTGTGAAGGCAGAGCACAGCCTATTCAGTTACAAGTGGGCTTATACCCAACTCCGTCTCCCCATCCTGCCAGTGTTGGCCCATCCAGACACACCTAATCCCTCAATTCTGTGGCTTTCTGAGAGGAATATACAAAGTCAAACTGTCAACTACACCTAGACATGCGACCCTGGTGCAGGCTTTAGGTACCAAGTAATTAGAGCAAGAAAATGTCAACTTTCTAAAAATGGCATATTCAAAACTATAAATTAAAATCTAACTTTACTATTGAAAAGTGATTCAAATTACAATTCCCCGACACCAAACAAGAGAAGTTACCTGTTCCCAATAAAAGGTTAGTGTTTATTAAATGTAGTGAGTCAACCCAATGTTTTCTTAAGGAAGAGTAGACCTCACCGTAGTGAAAAAATAATTTAGGAGGACAACTTAAAATGAACACGTCCAACCTTTAAATTACAATGCAACCTGACCTTAGGACTACGTAGGACCTACCTCAGAGGTGGCTTTTAGGTAGTGAACAGGAAATATTTAAGGCTTGGCAAGGTGGTTTTTTGCCTCATTGAATTGGTAGTTTAAAACTGCATTCTGGCTGCATTGCCAGACCTGGGACACAATTGAAGGTGCTAATTAAGTGTGTGGCACAACAAGTGCTGCAGGACCATTAATAGCATTTAATCTAAAGGCCCTGGGTATATGGTATACCACTTTTTAGCGGACTTGCAAGTAAATTAGATATGCCAATTAGGCGTAAGCCAGGTTTACTATGTTTTAGTGAGTGAGTACAAGCACGTTAGCACTAGTTAGCAGTTTTAACCCCTCCGCTGCCAGGCCTTTTCCTCCTCAGGTGCTAGGCTTTTTTTTGGCTATTTGGGGCAGTTCGCGCTTAGACCCTCATAACATTTTGTCCACATAAACTAAGCACACCAAATTTGCATCCTTTTTTTCCAACATCCTAGGGATTCTAGAGGTACCCAGAGTTTGTGGGTTTCCCTGCAGGAGATCAAGAAATTAGCCAAAATACAGTGAAAATTCAGTGAAAAAAATGGGGAAATATGGCCGCAGAAGAAGGCTTGTGATGTTTTTTATGAAAATGGCATCAACAAAGGGTTTGCTGTGCTAAAATCACCATCTTCCCAGCTTTCAGGAACAGAAAGACGTGAATCAGAAAAACACATTTTTCAACACAATTTTGGCATTTTACTGGGACATCCCCCATTTTTCACTATTTTTGTGCTTTTAGCCTCCTTCGAGTTAGTGACAGAAATTGGTATGAAACCAGTGCTGGATCCTGGAAAGCTAAACATTTCTGAAAAGTAGACAAAATTCTTAATTCACCAAGGGGTCATTTATGACAAGGTTTTACTACAGAAAATAACAGCTGAAATAAAAAAATATTGAAATTGAGGTAAAAAAAACCAGCCATTTTTCTCTATGTTTTACTCTGTAACTTTTTCCTGTGATGTCAGATTTTTTAAAGCAATATACTGTTATGTCTGCTGGTCTCTTCTGGTTTTGCGAATATATAGGGCTTGTGGGTTCATCGAGAACACTAGGTACCCAGAGCCAATAAATGAGCTGCACCCTGCAATGGGTTTTCATTCTGTACTGGGTATACAGCAATTTATTTGGTGAAATATAAAAAGTGAAAAATAGGTATCAAGAAAACCTTTGAATTTCTAAAACGGGGACAAGTTAAGGTGTAGAGAAGCAGTGGTTATTTGTACATCTCTGAATTCCAGGGTCATCTTTATTACACACTGTCTTATTTGGAAGGAAAAAATGTAGAGAGAGTCAAGGGGAAATAACACTTGTCTTACTATTCTGTATTCCCTCAAGTCTCCCGATAAAAATGGTACCTCACTTGCGTGAATATACCTAATGCCCGCGACAGGAAACGCAACATGGACACATCACACTTTCACATTGAAAACTGACGTGTTTTTTGGTAAGTGCCTAACTGTGGATTTTGATCTCTAGCTCAGCCAGCACCTACGGAAACCTATCAAACCTGTGCATTTTTTAAAACTACTCACCTAGGGGAAACCAAGATGGGGTGACTTTTGGGGCTCTCGCCAGGTTCTGTTACTCGGAATCCTTTGCAAACCTCAGAATTTGACCCCAAAAACACTTTTTCCTCACATGTCGGTGACAGAAAGTTCTGTAATCTGAGAGGAGCCACAAATTTCCTTCCAACCAGCGTTCCCCAAAGTCTCCCGATAAAAATTGTACCTCACTTGTGGGGTAGGCCTAGCGCCCGTGGCAGGAACTGCCCCAAAATACTACATGGACACATCACATTTTCCCAAAGAAAACAGAGCTGTTTTTTGCAAAGTGCCTAGCAGTGGATTTTGGCCTCTAGCTCAGCTGGCACCTAGGGAAACCTACTAAACCTGTCCCTTTTTTTAAACTAGGCACCTAGGGGAATCCAAGATTGGGTGACTTGTGGGGCTCTCACCAGGTTCTGTTACACAGAATCCTTTGCAAACCTCAAAAAACACTTTTTCCTCACATTTCAGTGACAGAAAGTTCTGGAATCTGAGAGGAGCCACAAATTTCCTTCCACCCAGCATTCCCACAAGTCTCCCAATAAAAATGGTACTTCACTTGTGTGGGTAGACCTAGTGCCCGCAAACGGAAATGCCCCAAAACACTATGTGGACACATCAAAATTATCAAACATTAAACTACCTGTTTTTGTGGGGGCGGGGGGACTTACGTTTTTGGTCCTGGGCTCAGCAGCCATTTAGGGAAACCCCCCAAACCCAAACATTTCTGAAAACTAAACAACTGAGGGAATCCAGGGAGCGGTGACTTGCGTGGACCCCCCAATGTTTTCTTGCCCAGAATCTACTGCAAACCTCAAATTTAGCAAACAAAACCTCATTTTTTCCACATTTCTGTGTGGGATCACTGCACTGGGATGAATTCCCTACCACGTAACGTTCCCCTCAGTCTCCCGGTAAAAATGCTACCTCACTTGTGCAGGTGGCCCAAGTGCCTGTGACAGGAAAGAGCAAAAAACATGTTGAAATTAAGGGGAAACCAAAGTGGATCCAAAAGGTCAGTTTGAAAAAGAACATTTTTAGGCTGACAAGTGGGGCAGAATTTTTGTCGGTATAGATGAGACAATGCTGGGTGGTAGGAATTTTGTGGATTCTTGCAGATTCTGGAAAGTTCTACCACAAAAATGTTGGAAAAATGTGTGATTTCCAGCAAAGTTGGAAATTTGTAGGGAATGGTGGGTAAGAAAATGGTTTATGAAGCACACCACCCTGGAAACACGCAGTGGTTTCGTTTTTTCAGATGTGTCCAGGTCTTGTGGATTTTTCCACATGGCAGCGTCCCAAAGTCAAAAGTGCAGCCCTTACCATTCCAAGTGGGACGATTTTGAGAGTTTGCCAAGCTCTCATGGTCCAAATGTAAAACCAAAACCCAAAATAATCAAATGTCCCACTGTTGGGAAGAACAACTTTGGCCCCATTTATTTGGGGTGGGGGTATGGCTATACCCCAACCCTCCTATTTGAAAAAAAATCTTCCCTGGTCTCTGGTGGGCTTTCTGCCCCTCTTAGGGGCAGATGGGCCTTCCAAAAATAGGCCGATCTGCCCCCTATGGCCAACAGTAATATGCCCCCATGGGGAGTGACCCTTGTCCAAGGGGCTGCCCCCCCTAAACAAAACACACACATACACACACACCAATCCCTGGTGTCTAAGTGTTTTCTGCCCCCCCCGGGCCTTATAGGAATAAGCCGATTTACCCCCAAGGGGAGCAGAATTGGCCTAAAATTAAAATTGCCCCCCAGGGTAGCGACCCTTGCCTAAGGGGTCGCTCCCCTTGAGTGAAATTGGCGGGAAAACAAAATCCTCTGGGCCTAGTGGTTTCTGTCACTCTTGGGGGCAGATCCGCCTAATAAAAATAGGCCGATCTGGCTCCAAGGGGGGCAAAAATGGTCTAAAATAACTTTGCCCCCTGGGGAACAACCTTGCCTAAGGGGTCACTCCCCTTGCATGAAATCGATGCAAACAAATAAAAATCCCTGGCGTCGAGTGGTCTCAGCCCCCCTTGGGGGCAGATTGGCCTAATATAAATAGGCCAATCTGCCCCCAAGGGGGGCAGATATGGGCTAAAGACAATTTGCACCCCAGGGGAGTGACCCTTGCCTAAGGGGTCGCTCCTCACATATAATAAAACAAAATAAACAACAATAAAAAAGTCCCTGGTTTCAAGGGTTTTCTGCCCCCCCCGGGGGCAGATCGGCCTAACTGCAATATGCCGATCTTCCCCCAAGATGGGCAGAAATGGTCTACAACAAATTTGCCCCCCCAGGGGAGAGACCCTTGCCTAAGGGGTCGCTCCCCTCACGTGAAAGTGACAAAAAAAATATATCCCTGGTCTCTAGAGGTTTTGGATCAGCCTAATTATAATAGGCCGATCCGTCCCCAGTGGGGGAAAAAGGCCTAAAAATATTTTGCGTCCCTGGGAAGCAGCCCTTGCCCAAGGGGCCACTCCGCTTATTTATAAATATAAAACAAAAATTCCCTGGTGCCTAGTAGGCATTTCTGCTGTCCGATCGCAAGCAGAAATGATTCAGAGACATGAAAGGAAAGGAAGTGCCTTTCCTTTCCTTTCATGCCTCTGCCTGCCCCCTCCTCCCAAGCAGAAGAGAAATGCTCAGCATTTCTTTTCCGCATCGCGCTAGAAGCATGCTTCCAGTGCAATGGGAGGAGACCTCTGCTATGGTCAGCAAGCGATTGCGTGCCGACGTCTTATCAAACATCACTGGTGGGGGATCGGGGTTGGAAGGGGAAGCAATTCCCCTACAATCCCTGACTGGGGGTGTGGGTGGCTGAGGGGCGATCCCAGCTTGTCCAAGGCACCTAACCGGTTAAAGTGCTCAGAGTTCAAAATCAACATAAACAAATTCAGCAAAATAGGAGGGCAAAAGCAAAAACATTTGGGGTAAGGCTGACAGGTCTAACACACATAGGAACACACTTGTAGCCCTTACATGCAAACACACCCCTACACACATAAGCTCACAAGCACACACTTTCACACTTAATAAAAAATAACTAAGTAACTAATGCTCATGTAAAGCATTCCAATATCTTTGGGCAAGTCTGCACTATATAAAACTGCAAAAACAAAATAATTAAGGGGCATATTTATACTCTGTTTGCGCCGGATTTGCGCCGTTTTTTTTACGCAAATCTGACGCAAAGCTAACTCCATATTTATACTTTGGCGTTAGACCCGTCTAGCGCCAAAGATCTTGAAGTTTGCGTCATTTTTTAGCGTGGACACCTACCTTGCGTTAATGATATGCAAGGTAGGCGTTCCCTTCTAAAAAATGACTCTAAGGCATGTGAGCCTTATTTAAACTCCCGTGCAAAAATGACGCACGGGAGTGGGCGGGCCTTAAAAAATGACGCCCAGCCGCTTTTGCGTCATTTTTTAACACCTGGTCAGGGCAGGCGTTAAGGGACCTGTGGGCTCGGAAGGAGCCCAGAGGTGCCCTCCCATGCCCCCAGGGACACCCCCTGCCACCCTTGCCCACCCCAGGAGACGCCCAAGGATGGAGGGACCCATCCCAGGGAACTTAAGTTAAGTTCAGGTAAGTATTTTTTTTTTGTGGCATAGGGGGGCCTGATTTGTGCCCCCCTACATGCCACTATGCCCAATGACCATGCCCAGGGGACATAAGTCCCCTGGGCATGGCCATTGGGCAAGGGGGCATGACTCCTGTCTGTGCTAAGACAGGAGTCATTTCAATGGGGGTTGGGAGTCAAAAAAAATGGCGCGAATCGGGTTGAGCCCAATATTTTGCCTCAGACATGACTTGCCCCATTTTTTGACGCCCAAGCTCCATTTTCCCCTACGCCGCGCTGCCTGGTGTGGGTCATTTTTTTTTACGCACACCAGTCAGCTGCGTCGGCTAACGTCATTCAATAAATAAGGCGCCCGCATGGCGCTTTGGAATGGCATTAAAAATGTTGACGCACAACTGCGTTGGCGCAGTTGTGCGTCAAAAAGTATAAATATGGCCCTAAGTGTTTTGCACACTTATGTCATTGGGCTATACTTGGGTGATATGCGCACTACATTTGGGGCCTTTCTAGGGTCGAGCCTGTGTCGCATGCGCTTGCTCATGCGTTTCGCTAAGCGAGACGCTTTAGGAATTAAAAAGGGCTCGGAGCCCTGTCCACGTCACGTCAGTGTCTTTCATTGGCTTGTCGGCTTGCCTGTTAGAATCTGCTTGATTTCATTAGTGGAAGCCATGCATACATCATGCCTTTTCCGGTGGATAGCCCTCCTCGAGCGCATCGACCAAGTACAGAAAACATGCGAGGCTCACTGTTTTCCGTCCGGCTCGTGGACTACTTTTTCTCTATTTTCCCAGCGCGATCTCGCTTGGCAGAAGTCGAGCGCTTTACATAATATCGACCCTGTTACACCGTTAATTGCCCTGTTTCCGGTTACGTACATAATTGCACTTTTGCCGATAGGTTTCATTACCAGTGAAAAGTTCGGTTAGGAGTTTACAACGCTATCAGCTCTAACATGAGCAAATGCGAGACCCGTTGCATTGCAAATGTATGTTTCTCTTGTGGCCATCTTGGGAGCTATTTGTTATAAAGCTCCGTAATTTCTTCATTTACAGTGCAGTATCCTCAGGAGAAAATGCTATAATTTTTCCACTTTAATTCCCTCAAGATGGTGTTCATATGTGTCACAGTTTTTGGCATAAATTCCGAAGGTTAGCACACTAGTTGCTCGTTAGAACACTGCAGTAAAACTGCTGATCACCAGGGAGTTAACTAGCAATCTACTGCTGTGTTGAAAGTGCATTTTTTCAGTCTGCCTGTCAGAAAGTTTAAAATAAATAGAAGAGGAAGATAATTAAGTCATAACTTCTATGTCAAAATTAACCCCCTCATTTTGTTCCTGTCTAAATTAAATGTTTTACCTTTTACCAATTTGATTCAATCAAGATGGATTCAGGCGTGTTTTGTCATATGTAAGACTGTTTGTGCTGTAGTTCTCCTTTAGAACACTTTGAGAGGCTGCAGTGGAACACAAGAGAATCAACTGACAGGCTGCTCCTTTTAGAAGTACATGGTTTATTGAGAATGTCAGACTTTATTCTCATATGGCTGAGAAAGATAGTGTGAATTTACAGAAACTAAGCTATCATTTTAGCTTCTGGAGCACCTTCCATTACCTCTATGGGAAAATCATGAGAAAACAGTTTTCGCACAAAGCAGAAGGCTTTTTCACAGGGTAAAATCACCTAAGAAAAATTCCTTAAACTAGTATGGTACCATGAACAAATGATTTATATTGTAACTAAATGTGTTATCTCACATTATATGTTCTTTTTGTGACCCTAAAAACCTGCCATTCACTGCATTTAAATGGGGTTCATGTCCCAGAGTCCTGCAATGGCTGCCACAGCATGATATATATATATATATATATATATATATATATATATATATATATATATATATATATATATGCAAAAACGAATAGAGAACTCTGGGTAGTTCCCAAGTTTAGGTGGAGAGCAGCTCTAGTAAGGAGCACCCTGCAACACCAGCGACACTCTAGATTTGCTCACCTTTTTTGCATAATTTATGCGGCACTCTAACCCTGAAAGGGATTTGTTTTGACTTATACTGGGTGCTCCCTTGTGTCTGGACAAAGCGAAACCTCTCTGATGAGTTCTAATGAGAGCGAAACACGTGTCAGGGGTTGCTTTTACTCATTCCAGGTTGGCATGGATGGTATTTTACCAGTCCAAAGCTGTAATACTGTGCCTGGAGTGGTAAATGGCTTTTGTCATTTTACAGCTTGGCAAGGTTGACACTGTGTCAAACCTATGCTTAAAGACTTTGCTGTACAAATGGCAAAAGACTTTGTCACTATCTAGCTCGGCGTGGATAGCACTGTGCTGATCCAATGCTTAAAAACTTTGCTAGATAAACAGGCATTTGAGGTGAGCAAATCTAGAGTGTCGCTGGTGTTGCAGGGTGCTCCTTACTAGAGCTGCTCTCCACCTAAACTTGGGAACTACCCAGAGTTCTCTATTCTTTTAATTTATGCGGCACTCTAACCCTGAAAGGGATTTTTTTTATATATATATATATATATATATATATATATATATATATATATATATATATATAGATGTATAGATTCCTTAAAGTGCATTTTTAACCTACATTTAAGGGTTGTATGATCGAATCACGCATGCTAGAACCACACATGCCTTAACAAAGTGGTCAGAACCACTGCTGTGTTGTTTCCACACATGCCTTCACAAATATTTTCGTTGTAAAAGCATGCCTAGTAAAGGCATGTGTGGAGACGGCATGTGTGGTTCCATCATACCACCCCCCCACCCAAACTGAGACCCAAAACTTCCTCCACCCCTAATACCAAAACTACCCGACCTCGCCACCTACCCTGAGCCCTAAGAAAAACTCTCAACCCCAACCCCACTCCTCTAAACTAAAGTACCCCAACCCCACCACCTGCCCTAAACCTTAAAACAAACTACCTGCCCCGCCCCATAAAAGTAAACTACCCCGACACCCCCTGAGCCTTAAAAAAAAAAACTATCCCGACCCTCTACCCTTAAAAAGTAAACTACCAAAACCCCCCACCTTTCCTGAGGCCTAATAAATCTCCTGGTTACCCCACCTCCACTGTGCTATAAAAAAAAATACCTCGACCCCCGCCTAAAAACTAAAACTAAAGTTTAGCCGACACCCCTACCCACCCTAAGCCCTAAATCCACCCCACTGCCAAATACTACTGACCAACCCTGTCACAACCCCACTTACCATCACCACCTCCTCTACTAATCCTTCTTCCTCTTCTCTCCTCCCTCCTCCTGCCCTTCCTTAAACCTTCCCCACCCCTTTGAAAAAAAAAGAACTACTCTGTCCCACCCTCAACAAAAAATATACCAAACCCCCCACTCCTGTCCCCAAAAAAAAGAAAAAGCCAGACCCCCCACCTCACCCCTTAAAATAAAAAATAGCCCACCCTCAGCACTACATCCACCCCCCACCCCTGCCCCACTTACATCGCGGCATCCTCCACGTCCTCTCCTGAACAAAGCGTTACTTTTTCTGTGCATTAACCAAGCATATGCGAAGTTCAGTACATGCATGGTTAAGGCATAGAAAAAGCCCAGCGTTGTTTATGCAAGGGTGGTTACACTTGCATGGGAAACATCCGCCATTGTTTACCACAGTTAAGCTTTAGTTCCCGTTTTCAGCTCTGTATATCATTTCTAAGATGCTGTTAGACCTGCCATCCATGGTGTGGTCTCCCCTAACTTTTTGCCTCTACTTCCCAGGTTATTGCTGTGTGCTGGACTGTGCTTTTGCTGTTTTTGTTACTCTGGGCACTTTACCACTGCTGATCAGTGCCAAAGTGCAAGTGTTCCCTATGTGAAACTGTGCGTGTAATTGACTTTTCCATAAGTGGCATATTTGATTTACTAGTAAGTCCCTAGTTAAGGGCACCAGAGATGCCTAGGGCCTGTAAATCAAATACTACTAGTGGGACTGCAGCACTGATTGTGCCACCCACCTGAGTAGCCCCGTAAACATGGCTTAGACCTGCCACTTCAGTGTTTGTGTGTGTACTTTTAAACTGCCAATTCGACCTGGCAAGTGTACCCACTTGCCAGGCCCAACCTTCCCTTTTAATACATGTAAGGCACCCCTAAGGTAGGTCCTATGTAGCCCCATGTGCAGGTTGCAGTGTATGTTAAAGGTGGGACATGTGCGGATGTGTTTTACATGTCCTAACAGTTAAATACTGTCAAATTTGGGGGCATATTTATACTCCGTTTGCGCCGAATTTGCGTCGTTTTTTTCGACGCAAATTCGACGCAAAACTAACTCCATATTTATACTTTGGCGTTAGACGCGTCTAGCGCCAAAGTTCATGGAGTTAGCGTCATTTTTTTGCGTGAACACCTTCCTTGCGTTAATGATATGCAAGGTAGGCGTTCCCGTCTTTAAAAATGACTCCGATGCATATGCGTCGTATTTATACTCCCGGGCAAAAATGACGCCCAGGAGTGGGCGGGACTAAAAAACCTGCATTTGCGCCGGCTTTTAGCGCCTGGGTCAGGGCAGGCGTTAAGGGACCTGTGGGCTCAGAATGAGCCCAGAGGTGCCCTCGCAAGCCCCCAGGGACACCCCCTGCCACCCTTGCCCACCCCAGGAGTACACCCAAGGATGGAGGGACCCATCCCAGGGAAGAAAAGGTAAGTTGTGGTAAGTATTTTTTTTTATTTTTTTTTTGGCTTAGGGGGGGCCTGATTTGTGCCCCCCTACATGCCACTATGCCCAATGACCATGCCCAGGGTACAGAAGTCCCCTGGGCATGGCCATTGGGCAAGGGGGCATGACTCCTGTCTTTGCTAAGACAGGAGTCATGTTAATGGCGTCTGGGCGCCCAAAAAAAATGGCGCAAATCGGGTTAAGACGATTTTTTTGCCTCAGCCTGACTTGCCCCATTTTTGGACGCCCAAACGCCATTTTTCCCTACGCCGGCGCTGCCTGGTGTACGTGTTTTTTTTTCACGCACACCAGGCAGCGCCGGTCGGCTAACGCCGGCTAACGCCATTCAATAAATACGGCGCCCGCATGGTGCTTCAGAATGGCGTTAGCCGGCGCTAATTTTTTTGGCGCAAAACTGCGTTAGCGCAGTTTTGCGTCAAAAAGTATAAATATGGGCCTTGGTTTTCACTGTTGCAAGGCCTATCTCTCTCATAGGTCAACACGGGGGCTGCCTTTAAATATTCTTAAAGTGCAGTTTCCTTTTGAGAGCAGATGGAGATTTAGAGTTTGGGGTCTCTGAACTCACCATTTAAATATACATATTTTAGTGAAGCTGGCATTAAGGTTGTTAGTTTGAAAATGCAGGTTTTAGAAAGTAGGCATTTTCTTGCTTAAACCATTCTGTGACTCTGCCTGTTTGTGGATGTACTGCCTGTGCCAGACTGCACCTCTCCTCTAGACAGTGACACAAAGGGAGCCGGGTTGTAAACTGCATATCCTGATGAGCCATCTGGGCTAGAGTGGAAGGAGGAATAGTCACTTTTACCTGAACGGGCTGCGCCTGCCCTCAAACAATGCAGCCTCCAACCCCCAGGAGAGTGTCTGGGACCTTGCCTGGGCAAGGCAGGATCCTGTAAACACCAGGGCCCGTATTTATACTTTTTGACGCTAAACTGCGCTAACGCAGTTTAGCGTCAAAAAGTTTAGCGCCGGCTAACGCCATTCTGAAGCGCCATGCGGGCGCCGTATTTATTGAATGGCGTTAGCCGGCGCTAGCAGACCGGCGCTGCCTGGTGTGCGTGGAAAAAAAACACGTACACCAGGCAGCGCCGGCGTAGGGAAAAATGGTGTTAGGGCGTCTTAAAATGGGGCAAGTCAGGTTGACGCAAAAAAATCGCCTCCACCCGATTTGCGCCATTTTTAACGACGCCCAGACGCCATTTACATGACTCCTGTCTTAGTAAAGACAGGAGTCATGCCCCCTTGCCCAATGGCCATGCCCAGGGAACTTATGTCCCCTGGGCATGGTCATTGGGCATTGTGGCATGTAGGGGGGCACAAATCAGGCCCCCCTATGCCAAAAAATAAATAAATAATAATAATAATTATACTTACCTGAACTTACCTGAATGTCCCTGGGATGGGTCCCTCCATCCTTGGGTGTCCTCCTGGGGTGGGCAAGGGTGGCAGGGGGGGTCCCTGGGGGCATGGGAGGGCAGCTGTGGGCTCATTTTGAGCCCACAGGTCCCTTAACGCCTGCCCTGACCCAGGCGTTAAAAAGAGGCGCAAATGCGGGTTTTTTTGCCCCGCCCACTCCCGGGCGTGATTTTTGCCCGGGAGTATAAATACGACGCATTTGTGTCGCAGTCATTTTTTTGGACGGGAACGCCTACCTTGCATCTCATTAACGCAAGGATGGCGTTCACGCAAAAAAATGACGCTCATTCCTCATACTTTGGCGCTAGACGCGTCTAACGCCAAAGTATAAATATGGCGTTAGTTTTGTGCCGAATTTCCGTCGAATAAAACGACGCAAATTTGTCGCAAACGGAGTATAAATATGCCCCCAGATACTTTTCTTTGCAGTTAGGCAAATTCAAAGGCAGAAAAAATATAAGAATTGGACCCAAAAACCCAGAATGTAGATTACTTCAAGCTTTACTTCTGGAACCAAAAGTAACCTCTGCGAAGGAGAAGAGCTAAAGAGCTGAGGAGAAGTGCTGCCCCTGCCTGTGACTGTGCTTTGTTGGGCCATCCTGCAGTTGCTGCTTCTGCCTGAGGAAGGGGACAAGGACTGGACTTTTTGGTATATTCCTGATTGAGAAGAATCTCCAAGGGCGTGGACTGAGCTTGCCCACTGTTCTGAAGTCTCAGGGCCATCAAAGACTTCCTCTGCCAGCACCTGGACTTTGTGCTGAAATTCCTATCCTTCCAAGTGGTGCCCTATTCAGTCCCTGGGCCCTTGAAAGGATAAGCTGGTGGAAAAACAAAAAGATCGAAGGAACCCAACTTCAGGCGACTCAGGACTGACGCTGCTGCTGAATCTTGTGACATCGCCTGCAACTAAAGCCGCGGTCCACGCTGGAGTGCAACGACTCCACAGGCCTGATGCCGCTGCATCCTCGCTGAAATCTGTGACTCCTTGGAAGTCGCTGCACCATGTTGTTACTGCCGGACACCGACTCCGCCGGAAGTGAGTGGATCCAATGCTTCGCACCGACACTGCCTCACCTCCACCGCTCCACAGCAAGGGCCCAATGCCTCTTTGTGACGCCTCCGCTCTTTCGTTCTGAAGCACTGGAACCAACACAGCCTCAGATCCAGTGACGCCACGATCCCGACTCCGTGATCCGGCTTGTTTTCTCATTTTCACAAGGTACTGTACCTGGGGGTGCTTGTGACTCTGTGACCGGCACTGTAGGAAAGTACCATCTTGCGTGGCATGCTACCCCCATTTTGACTTGTGTGTCAGTTTGTTTTAGCCTGTGTCACTGGGATCCTGCTAGCCAGGACCCCAGTGCTCATAGTGTGTTGCCTATATGTGTTCCCTGTGTGGTGCCTAACTGTATCACTGAAGCTCTGCTAACCAGAACCTCAGTGTTTATGTTCTCTCTGTTTTAAAAAAATTGTCACTGCAGGCTAGTGACTATTTTCACCAATTCTAATTGGCACACTGGAACACCCTTTCCATAGTATATGGTACCTAGGTAGCCAGGGTATTAGGGTTCCTGGAGATCCCTATTGGCTGAAGCATTTCTTTTGCCACACATAGGGAGCTCAGACAATTCTTACACAGGTCTGCCACTGCAGCCTGAGTGAAATAACTTCCACAGGTATTTCACAGCCATTTTACACTGCACATAAGTAACTTATAAGTCACCTATATGTCCAATCCTCACTTAGTGAAGGTTAGGTGCAAAGTTACTAAGTGTGAGGGCACCCTGGCACTAGCCAAGGTGCCCCCACATTGTTCAGGGCAATTTCCCCAGACTTTGTGAGTGCGGGGACACCATTGCACGCGTGCACTACATATAGGTCAATACCTATATGTAGCTTCACAAAAGTAACTCCGAACATGGCCATGTAACATGTCTAAGATCATGGAATTGTACCCCGAAGCCAAATCTGGTATTGGGGGGCCAATCCCATGCATCCCCGGGGCTCCAGCATTGACCCCGGGTACTGCCAAACTAGCTCTCCGGGGTTTTCTCTGCAGCTACCGCTGCTGCCAACCCTCAGACAGGTTTCTGCCCTCCTGGGGTGTGGGCAGCCCAGTCCCATGAAGGCAGAATAAAGGATTTCCTCTGAAAGAGGAACCCTCTCCCTTTGGAAATAGGTGTTAAGGACCTGAGAGGAGTAGCCTCTCCTGGCCTCTGGGAATGCTTTGTAGGGCACAGATGGTGCCCTCCTTGCATAAACCAGTCTACAACGGTTCAGGGATCCCCCAGCCCCTGCTCTGGCACAAAAATGGACAAAGGAGAGGGGAGTGACCACTCCCCTGTCCATCACCACCCCAGGGGTGGTGCCCAGAGCTCCTCCAGTGTGTCCCAGTCCTCTGCCATCTTGAATGCAGAGGTGTGAGGGCACAATGGAGACCTCTGAGTGGCCAGTACCAGCAGGTGATGTCAGAGACCCCTCCTGATAGGCTCTTAACTGGTTAGGTAGCCAATCCTCCTTTGAGGGCTATTTATGGTCTCTCCTGTGGGTTTCTCTTCAGATAACGAATGCAAGAGCTCACCAGAGTTCCTCTGCATCTCTCTCGTCAACTTCTGCCAAGGATTGACCCCTGACTGCTCCAGGGCGCCTGCAAAATCACAACAAAGTAGCAAGACAACTACCAGCAACATTCTAGTGCCTAATCCTGCTGGCTTTCTCGACTGTTTCCTGACGGTGCATGCTCTGAGGGCTGTCTGCCTTCACCCTGCACTGGAAGCCAAGAAGAAATCTCCTGTGGGTCAATGGAATCTTCCCCCTGCTAACGCAGGCACCAAACTTCTGCATCACCGGTCCTCTGGGTGCCCTCTCACCTTGACAAGCATGGTCCCTGGAACACAGGAGCTAGATCCAAGTGACCGCGACAGTCCAGTGGTCCTTCTGTCCAAATTTGGTGGAGGTAAGTCCTTGCCTCCCTACGTTAGACAGTAATCCTGTGTACTGCATGATCTGCAGCTGCTAGGGCTTCTGTGCACTTTTGCAAGGATTCCTTCGTGCACAGCACAGCCCAGGTCCCCAGCACTCTGCCTGCATTGCTCAACTCGCTGAGTTGACAACTGGCTTCGTGGGACCCTGTTTTGTTGTGTTGAGACAACTGTTGTGCTCAGATTTCTTGAACGCTTGTTCAAGTATTTCTCTGGGTGCTGCCTGCTTCTGTGTGGGCTCTCTCTATTGCTGAGTGACCCCTCTGTCTCCTCCTCCAAAGGAAGACCTCCTGGCCTTCCTTGGCCCGAGCAGCACCCATTATCTTTAACCACGACTCTTGCAGCTAGCAAGGCTTGTTTGTAGTCTTTCTGCGTGAAAACAACTCTGCATCCTCCAGCATGCCATGGGACATCTTCTGACCAAAGGAGAAGTTCCTGGCACCTTTCGTTGTTGCTGAATATTTGGCTTCTTCCACCTGGAGGTAGCCCTTTTGCACCTTCATCCAGGGCTTAGTGGGCTCCTGGCCCCCCGGACACTTGCGTGACTCTCTGACTTGGTCCCCTTCCTTTGCAGGTCCTCAGGTCCAGGAATCCATCTTCAGAGCTTTGCAGTCAGTTGTTGCCTTTGCAGAATCCCCTATCTCGACTTTATCATCTTTCTGGGCTGGTAGAGTAACTTTACTCCTACTTTTCAGGGTCTTGGGGTGGGGTATCTTGGACACCCTTAGTGTTTTCTTACACTCCCAGCAACCCTCTACACACTACACTATGCCTGGGGTCTATTTGTGGTTCGCATTCCACTTTTGGAGTATATGGTTTGTGTTGCCCCTAGGCCTATTGCCTCCTATTGCATTCTATTGTGTTCTACAGTGTTTGGACTACTTTTCTAACAGTTTACTTAGCTGATTTTGGTTTGTGTATATATTTTGTGTATTTTACTTACCTCCTACAGGAGTATATCCTCTGAGATACTTTTGGCATATTGTCACTAAAATAAAGTACCTTTATTTTTAGTAACTCTGAGTATTCTGTTTCTTATAATATAGTGCTATATGATATAAGTGGTATAGTAGGAGCTTTGCATGTCTCCTAGTTCAGCCTAAGCTGCTCTGCTATAGCTACCTCTGTCAGTCTAAACTGCTAGAACACTACTAATCTACTAATAAGGGATAACTGGACCTGGCACAAGGTGTAATTACCAACAGGCACCCACTATAAGCCAGGCCAGACTCCTACATTGGTGGTGCAGCGGTGGGATAAGTACTTGTCACTGCTTTACCACTTTGTCATTGGTGCTTTTCATAAGAAAAACATATACCAAATACTTCAGAATATACACAGTTAACCTAAACAGTTTAACTTTCTTTCTCCAAACTTTCTAAAAAGTTTTGTAAATGTTTTCAAAAGTTGTAAACGTTTTTCTCTTTTCTCTAAATGTTCCTAAACTTTTTTTCTCTCTCTGTCCTAAACCCTATCTATCATGTCTGCAGTAGAACTTACTCCCACAGTTGTCCAGGCAACATATGGCTGCCTGGACAACCATATGGTAGTTTAAACTTTAAAAGTTTGAGGGGTCTCTGCATTGAAAGAGGTTTAGCCATTGGTAAGAATCCTACCAAAGATCTCCTCCTTAGCCTTCTTCTAGGAAGTGACCAGAACCAGTCTGGCCCATCCCAGGATCAGGAGGTAGAGGAGGAGTCCCCCCTGAGGATGCTGGAGAAGGTTCTTCCAAGAACCTGCCAGCTAACAGGCCCTCTAGTGACACTGGTAGTGGGAGAGGGTCACACATTAGTAGGGCACCTTTCACTCCTAAAGGCCAGGTTACTAGAGTCCAGCCAGTTAGGGACATGTCTAACTCTGCCAATTCCCATATTTCTTCCGTGTCTCACAATTCCCAAACCTCCCACCCTGAGGATAACTTAATGGAAAGGGAACTCAGAAAGCTGAGGTTGGAAGAGGCCAGGCTGAAGCTGAAATAGCAGCAGCTGGCCTTAGACAGGGAATCTTTGGATGTGGAAAGGGAAAGGCAGAGATTGGGGTTAGTTCCCGATGGTGGCAGCAGCAGTGTTTTTGATAGTAATCCTGTTAGAGAGCAAGATTCCAGAAACCTGCATAAGATAGTTCCCCTTTACAAGGAGGGGGATGACATTATCAAGTGGTCTGCTGCACTTGAGAGGGCCTGTATGGTACAGTTGGTCTCTCAAAGGCAGTGGGCCGCTATCTTGTGGCTATCTTTCACTGGTAATGGTAGGGATAGGCTCCTTACTGTTGGAGAAAGTGATGCTAATAATTACAAAGTTTTGAAAGATGCACTCTTGGGTGGATTTGGCTTAACCACTGAACAATACAGGATTAAGTTCAGAGACACCAGTAAAAGGCCATTGGGCAAGTGATGCCACTTGCCCAAAGAAAAACACCAAGACTCCCACTACCACAACCCCAACTGCAACCTCTAGTGCCCCCAGTAATAGCAGTGGTGGTGGCAAGTCTACTACAAATAGCCAATCCAAGGGTGTAGCTGGGCTCACCATTGGCAGTGTAGTTGGGGTTGGTCTTGTTAGGGAGACCACAGAGGCTGTTTTAGTCTCTGATGGTGGCATTGACTTTGCCACCTTGGTTGCTTGTCCCCTTAATATGGGTAAGTACAAGCAACTACCACTAATTAATGGTGTTGAGGTTGAGGCCTACAGGGACACAGGAGCCAGTGTAACTATGGTTATAGAGAAACTGGTTCACACTGATCAACACCTTCTTGGTCAGCAGTACCAAGCGACTGATGCTCACAATAACACACTTAGCCACCCCATGGCTGTTGTGAATCTCAACTGGGCGGGGTTACTGGTCCAAAGAAAGTTGCGATAGCCACCAAATTACCTCTAGATTGCTTACTAGGCAATGATTTGGAGACATCAGCTTGGGCTGAAGTGGAGTTGGAGGCTCATGCAGCAGTGCTGTGAATTCCTGGGCATATTTATGCATTGACAACGGCTCAGGCCAAAAAGCAAAAAGGACAGGGAAACTTGGATCCTGGAACAATGGACCAAGTGCTCCCAAAAGCTAGGGGTGGTAAGGGTAAATCCTTGCCCACTATTCCTCCCTCTCCAGAAGATTCCCCTTTTGAGGAAGAGGAATCCTCTCACTGTGCAAAACCTTCACCAGATGAGGTGGCAGCAGACACTGCTGAGCTTTTGGGTGCAGTGGGGCCTGCTAGGGAAGAGCTGAGTGTGGCACAGCAAACCTGTAACACACTAGAGGGTTTGAGACAGCAAGTTGTCAAACAGCAGAATGGGGATGTCAGTGATAGCCATAAGGTGTATTGGGAAGACAACCTCCTGTATACTGAGTCAAGGGACCCTAAACCTGGAACTGCCAGGAGATTGGTCATCCCTTTGCAGTATTGGGAGTTTCTTCTTACCTTGGCACATGACATTCCTTTGGCTGGGCATTGGGGCCAGAGTAAAACTTGGGACAGACTTGTTCCCCATGTTTCACTGGTCTCATCTGTCAGAGGACACCAAAGAGTTTTGTTGCTCTTGTGTGACCTGCCAAGTCAGTGGCAAGACTGGTGGCACACCAAAAGGCCCCCTTAATTCCACTTCCTGTGGTTGGGGTGCCCTTTGAAAGGGTAGGGGTTGACATATTTGCCCCCCTTGACCCTCCAACATCTTCAGGCAATAGGTTTATCCTTGTGGTAGTGGACCATGTCACTAGGTATCCTGAAGCAATTTGCTTGAGGACCACTACAGCTCCTGCCGTGGCAAAGGCCCTCCTGGGAATCTTTTCCAAAGTGGGCTTCCCTAAGGAAGGGGTGTCAGACAGATGTAGTAACTTTATGTCTGCATACCTCAAAGCAATGTAGAAGGAGTGTGGTGTAACATATAAGTTCACTACTCCTTATCATCCACAAACAAATGGTCTGGTTGAGAGGTTTAATAAAACTCTCAAAGGTATGATAATGGTACTCCCTGAAAAACTCAGAAGGAGATGGGATGTCCTGCTACCTCGCCTCCTTTTTGCTTAAAGGGAGGTACCCCAGAAAGGAGTGGGTTTTATCCTCTTAGAACTCCTCTTTGGGCACCCTGTGAGAAGTCTACTTGCACTTGTTAAGGAGGGTTGGGAACAACCTTTAAAAGCTCCTAAACAGGACATTGTGAACTATGTACTTGGCCTAAGATCAAGAATGGCTGAGTACATGAAAAAGGCCAGTAAAAACCTTCAGGCGAGCCAGGAGCTGCAAAAGCAATGGCATGACCAGAAGGCTGTCCTGACCCAGTATCACCCAGGACAGAAGGTGTGGGTATTGGAGCCTATGGCCCCAAGAACACTCCAGGACAAATGGAGTGGACCCCATCTAATTGTTGAGACAAAGGGTGAGGTTATCTACTTGGTAGTCCCCTTAGGGTGCTCCATGTTAACTGCCTAAAACCCTGCTATGACAGGGCTGATGTCACCCTGCTCATGGCAACTGATGAGGGACAGGAAGAAGAGAGTGACGCTCTCCCTGATCACTTCTCCACCACTGAAGCTGATGGCTTAGTGGAGAGAATAGTACTTGTAGATTGCCTTACTGCTGAGCAGAAGGACAACTGTGTAAATCTCTTAAGTCAGTTTTCTGAACTCTTCTCACTGATACCAGGTACCACTACTCAGTGTGAGCACACCATCAATACTGGAGACAGTTTACCTGTCAAAAGTAAGATGTATAGGCAGCCTGACCATGTTGAGGACTGCATAAAACAAGAGGTACAGAAAATGTTAGACTTAGGAGTGATTGAGCCTTCAGAAAGCCCATGGGCTAGCCCAGTGATGCTTGCCCCTACACCGCACAGTAAGGATGGTAAAAGAGAGATGAGGTTTTGTGTTGACTATAGAGGGCTCAACCAAGTAACCAAGACAGATGCTCACGCTATACCCAGGGCAGATGAGCTGATAGATACACTGGTTTCTGCCAAGTATCTAAGCTCTTTTGATTCAACTGCAGGGTATTGGCACATTAAATTATCAGAAGATGCTAAACCCAAAACTACATTCTCAACCATTGGAGGGCACTATCAATTCACTGTAATGCCCTTTGGACTGAAGAATGTGCGTGCCACTTTTCAAAGGTTGGTGAACACGGTCCTGCAAGGGTTGGAAGCTTTTAGTGCAGCATATCTGGGTGATATCGCTGTCTTTAGCTCCACCTGGGATGATCACCTGGTCCACCTGCGAAACATTTTGGAGGCCCTGCAAAAGGCAGGCATCACTATCAAGGCTTCAAAGTGCCAGATAGGGCAGGGGAAAGTGGTTTAGATTGCACAACTACAGGGGAAGATCCAGACCATTATGGAATGGGTTCCCCCTACAACTCAAACCCAGGTGAGAGCCTTTCTAGGCCTCACAGAGTTCTGTAGGAGGTTCATTAAGAATTATGGCTCCATTGCAGCTCCTCTTAATGACCTCAATAGTAAAAAAGATGCCTAAAAAGGTATTGTGGACAGCTGGCTGTCAAAAAGCTTTTGATGAGCTCAAACAGGCCATATGCTCTGCACCTGTCCTAAAAAGCCATTGCTACTCCAAAAAGTTCATAGTCCAGAGCGATGCTTCTGAATTGGGGGTTGGGGCAGTGCTATCACAGCTTAATACTGAGGGCCAGGATCAACCTGTTGCTTTTATCAGCAGGAGGTTGACCCCTAGAGAAAAGCGTTGGTCTGCCATAGAGAGGGATGCCTTTGGTGTGGTCTGGGCACTGAAAAAGTTGAGACCATACCTGTTTGGTACTCACTTTATTGTTGAGACAGACCACAAACCTCTACATTGGCTAAAACAAATGAAAGGTGAAAACCCTAAATTGTTGAGGTGGTCCATCTCCCTACAGGGAATGGACTATACAGTGGAACATAGACCTGGGAGTACCCACTCCAATGCAGATGTACTCTCCAGATATTTCCACTTAGACAATGGAGACTCATCTGGGCAAGGGTAGCCTTATTGTCCCTCGTTTGGGGTGGTTGTGTAGGAAAGTACCATCTTGCCTGGCATGTTACCCCCATTTTTACTTGTTTGTCAGTTTGTTTATGCCTGTGTCACTTGGACCCCAGTACTCATAGTTTGTGGCCTGTATGTGTTCCCTGTGTGGTGCCTAACTGTATAATTGAAGCTCTGCTAACCAGAACCTCAGTGTTTATGCTCTCTCTGTTTTTAAAAATTGTCACTGCAGGCTAGTGACTATTTTCACCAATTTTAATTGGCACACTGGAACACCCTTATAATTCCCTAGTATATGGTACCTAGGTACCCAGGGTATTGGGGTTCCAGGAGATCCCTATGGGCTGCAGCATTTCTTTTGCCATCCATAGGGAGCTCAGACAATTCTTACACAGGACTGCCACTGCAGCCTGAGTGAAATAACGTCCACATTATTTCAAAGCCATTTTACATTTTATATTTTACACTGCACTTACGTAACTTATAAGTCACCTATATGTCTAACCCTCACTTAGTGAAGGTTAGGTGCAAAGTTTCTAAGTGTGAGGGCACCCTGGCACTAGCCAAGGTGCCCCCACATTGTTCAGGGCAATTTCCCCGGACTTTGTGAGTGCGGGGACACCATTACACGTGTGCACACATATAGGTCAATACCTATATGTGGCTTCACAATGGTGACTCCGAACATGGCCATGTAACATGTCTAAGATCATGGAATTGTCCCCCCAAGCCAAATCTGGTGTTGGGGTGCGAATCCCATACATCCCCGGGGCTCCAGCATGGACCCCGGGTACTACCAAACTAGCTCTCTGGGGGTTTTCTCTGCAGTACCGCTGCAGCCAACCCTCAGACAGGTTTCTGCCCTCCTGGGGTCTGGGCAGCCCAGTCCCATGAAGGCAGAACAAAGGATTTCCTTTGAGAGAGGGTGTTATACCCTCTCCCTTTGGAAATAGGTGTTAAGGGCCTGAGAGGAGTAGCCTATCCTGGCCTCTGGGAATGCTTTGAAGGGAACAGATGGTGCCCTCCTTGCATATACCAGTCTACACTATTTCAGGGATCCCCCAACCCCGGCTCTGGTGCGAAACTAGACAAAGGAGAGGGGAATGACCACTCCCCTGTCCATCACCACCCTAGGGGTGGTGTCCAGAGCTCCTCCAGTGTGTCCCAGACCTCTGCCATCTTGAATGCAGAGGTGTGAGGGCACAATCGAGACCTCTGAGTGGCCAGTACCAGCAGGTGACGTCAGAGACCCCTCCTGATAGGCTCTTACCTGGTTAGGTAGCTAATCCTCCTCTGAGGGTTATTTAGGGTCTCTCCTGCGGGTTTCTCTTCAGATAATGAATGCAAGAGCTCACCAGAGTTCCTCTGCATTCTCTCTTCAACTTCTGCCAAGGATCCACCGCTGACTGCTCCAGGACGCCTGCAAAACTGCAACAAAGTAGCAAGACGACTACCAGCAACATTGTAGTGCCTAATCCTGACGGCTTTCTTGATTATTTCCTGGTGGTACATACTCTGAGGGCTGTCTGCCTTCACCCTCCACTGGAAGCCAAGAAGAAATCTCCCGTGGGTCGATGAAGTCTTCCCCCTGCTAACGCAGGCACCAAACATCTGCATCACTGGTCCTCTGGGTCCCCTCTCACCTTGACGAGTGTGATGCCTGGAACACAGAAGCTAGATCCTAGTGACCCTGACAGTCCAGTGGTCCTTCTGTACAAATTTGGTGGAGGTAAGTCCTTGCCTCCCCCCGCCAGACAGTAATCCTGTGGACAGCGTGATCTGCAGCTGCTAGGGCTTCTGTGCACGTTTGCAAGGATTCATTTGTGCACTGCACAGCCCAGGTCCCCATCACTCCGTCCTGCATTGCTCAACTTGCTGAGTTGACCACCAGCTTCATGGGACCCTCTTTTGTTATGTTGAGATGACCGCCATGCTCAGATTTCTTGAATAGCTGTTCAAATGCTTCTGTGGGTGCTGCCTGCTTCTGTATGGGCTCTCTGTTGCTGAGCGCCCCCTCTGTCTCCTCCACCAAGGGGCGACCTCCTGGTCCTTCCTGGGCCCGGGCAGCACCCATTATCTTCAACCATGACTCTTGCAGCTAGCAAGGCTTGTTGTGGTCTTTCTGCATGGAAACAACTCTGCATTCTCCAGCACGCTGTGGGACATCTGCTGACCAAAGGAGAAGTTCCTGGCATCTTCCATTGTTGCAGAATCTTTGGCTTCTTCCACCCAGAGGCAGCCCTTTTGCACCTTCATTCGGGGTTTAGTGGGCTCCTGCCCCCCCCAGACACTGGCATGCCTCTTGGACTTGGTCCTCTTCCTTTGCAGGTCCTCAGGTCCTGGAATCCGTCTTCAGTGCTTTGCAGTCAGTTGTTGCCTTTGCAGAATCCCCTATCCCGACTTTATTGTCTTTCTGGAGTAGTAGAGTAACTTTACTCCTATTTTTCAGGGTCTTAGGGTGGGGTATCTTGGTCACCCTTAGGCCCATATTTATACTTTTTGACGCTAAACTGCGCTAACGCAGTTTAGCGTCAAAAAATTTAGCGCCGTCTAACGCCATTCTGAAGCGCTATGCGGGCGCCGTATTTATGGAATGGCGTTAGCCGGCGCTAGCAGACCGGCGCTGCCTGGTGTGCGTGGAAAAAAACCACGTAGACCAGGCAGCGCCGGCGTAGGGGGAAAATGGCGTTAGGGCGTCTTAAAATGGGGCAAGTCAGGTTGAGGCAAAAAAATCGCCTCAACCCGATTTGCGCCATTATTTTCGACGCCCAGACGCCATTTAAATGACTCCTGTCTTAGTGAAGACAGGAGTCATGCCCCCTTGCCCAATGGCCATGCCCAGGGGACTTATGTCCCCTGGGCATGGTCATTGGGCATAGTGGCATGTAGGGGGGCACAAATAAGGCCCCCCTATGCCACCAAAAAAAATTAAAAAATATAAAAATGTATACTTACCTGAACTTACCTGAATGTCCCTGGGGTGGGTCCCTCCATCCTTGGGTGTCCTCCTGGGGTGGGCAGGGGTGGCAGGGGGGGTTCCCTGGGGGCAGGGGAGGGCACCTGTGGGCTCATTTTAAGCCCACAGGCCCCTTAACGCCTACCCTGACCCAGGCGTTAAAAAGTGGCGCAAATGCGGGGTTTTTTGACCCGCCAACTCCCGGGCGTGATTTTTGCCCGGGAGTATAAATACGACGCATTTGCGTCGCCGTCATTTTTTTAGACGGGAACGCCTTCCTTGTATCTCATTAACGCAAGGAAGGCGTTCACGCAAAAAAATGACGCTATTTGCCCATACTTTGGCGCTAGACGCGTCTAACGCCAAAGTATAAATATGGCGTTCGTTTTGCGCCGAATTTGCGTCGAAAAAAACGACGCTAATTCGGCGCAAACGGAGTATAAATACGGGCCTTAGTGTTTTCTTACACTCCCAGCGACCCTCTACACACTACACTAGGTCTGGGGTCCATTTGTGGTTCGCATTCCACTTTTGGAGTATATGGTTTGTGTTGCGCCTAGGCCTTTTGTCTCCTATTGCGTTCTACTGTGTTCTACAATGTTTGCACTACTTTTCTAACTGTTTACTTAGCTGATTTTGGTTTCTGTGTATATTTTGTGTATTTTACTTACCTCCTAAGGGAGTATATCCTCTGAGATACTTTTGCCATATTGTCACTAAAATAAAGTACCTTTATTTTTAGTAACTCTGAGTATTGTGTTTCTTATGATATAGTGCTATATGATATAAGTGGTATAGTAGGAGCTTTGCATGTTTCCTAGTTCAACCTAAGCTGCTCTGCTATAGCTACCTATATCAGCCTAAGCTGCTAGAACACTACTAATCTACTAATAAGGGATAACTGGACCTGGCACAAGGTGTAAGTACCATCAGGTACCCACTATAAGCCAGGCCAGCCTCCTACGGGAACCATTGGCGTTGGATTGTTGGGAACTCCGTCACGATGCTGTGATATCACCAATTCAAAGCATTTGTGTTTCTCAGCTCTATATTGAAGTTTAATCTTTAAAAATTCATAACATTATTTGTTTGTGGTGCCTTTTTTTTGTTTTGTTTTGTTTTGTTCAGATAAATATTGGCTATTTTTCTAACCTGGTGCTGAGTTATTTTGTGCTGTTTTTACTGTATTACTATGTCTTTGTACATATACTTTACACATTGTCTCTAGATTAAGCCTTTGCTGCTCATACCAAGTTATCGATGGGGCTTAGTGGGGGTTAACCGGGTGTGTTTCTTCTTTGCCCTGACTAGAGTGAGGGTCCTTGCTTGGACAGGGAGTAACCTGACTGGCAACCAAAGACCCCATTTCTAACAGGTGCTGTCATGTATATTGGTCCCAATATACTGCCAGTACTTCCTGTATGAAGTGCTAACAGCCAATCAGATCTCACCATGAGATTTGCGCTTAGGATCCACCCAGATATACACATTTCTTTCTTCTTTACTATAGCAAAAACTACTGAACAGATTTACACCAAATAACAAAAAAGCATGTTTTCTGGATAAAAACTACCCTTCTGCCAAATTTGATGAAATTCCATCCAGAGTTTTGGGTGTAGTCTTGTTCAAAATGCCTTTGGGAAATTGCAGAGGGGAAATGTGTTTTGGGCCTCCACTTTTTCCCAGCCCCCGCTTGACAGATCACCCTGACAGCACCTGAATTGAATGGAAAACTAGTTTTGAAAATTTCCTAAAGATTTGTTAAAAGTCGCAAAATTCATAAGCAAAGCAAAAGATTCTTTTTCTGTGGAAACTAAGAGCTATGTTTATGGGGATTTGGCACAGGGCAGCACAGTGCAGCAATTCACTTTGCTGCACTGCTCTGCGTCAAAGTGAAAGGCCAGGTATGTGCTATATCTATAACATACAGTGCATTCCTGACCTTTCCCCCTTAGGCTGGCACCCTTTTGGCTGCCTAGCGCCAATGCAAACTTCTTTGACCATGGTGAAAGGGTGCCTGCATTGCATGCAGTATTTTTTGTGCAGGATGAGGCACCTTCTTGCTCACAAACAATGCTGCAAGGCATTTTCATCTTTCTATGTGTCGGCAGAATGCAGCAAACTTAGAAAGAAGAAAAAATGCATAGAAATAAAGATATTTCTCCTTGTTGTTCCTCCCCTTGGGAGGCGTAAGGTTTTGGCGCATTCCCAGGTCTACAAGCTCTTGTAAATCTGTAGCAGCATCAAAGTCCAAGCCACACAAAGTGCCTTTATTTGGTCTTATAGATATGACTTGGAGATATGTGCCGCCACAAAAAGTGACACAAGAGTGGCACAAGGGGCTCATAAATATGCCCCTGGATTCTATATTAATATATATTGTTAGCACGTCAGACCTTAATAAGTAAACTTACAGGGGGACGCGAATAGGTCGATGAAACTTTTGACTGACATTTAAGACGTTCCCACCATAGATCCAGTATGTGCAGATCAATAATCAATAACCAATCAATAACATCAATAATCAATGATAATCAATGGCATTAGTAATAAATTGGAGTCAGTAATTATCAGACACCATGACCTTTCAGTCATGAATAACCACACATTTTAGTAAAAGTTAGAATATTTATTTCCCTATATTAACAATGCTAATGTTACGTAAAATAATCTCAAAATCAAATGATAAACATACACTGGCTGCCCAAAGCAACAAAAGAAACGTAATCTAATCAAAGCTTGAATTACTACACATTCTAAGGTTACAGTGCAAATTAATAACAAGAACAATTGAGCAAATGATATCACATACATTTATATTCAGCAAATGAAAGACATTGATTATTACCCCCTATAGCAGGCTTTCATTAGTGAGGATCCTTATCTAACACCAGATTAGCATTAGGACATCAGTTCGGTAAGCAAGGCATCAGGATTCAGCATTAAAGTTCAGGAAACCGCAAAGTCTTTAAGCATTAAAGTTAAGTTAAGCATGTCTCTAGACGCTCAGTAAAGTAATGGCCTTTCGGCAAAAAGAAAATGGGCAAAATGCACTAGCTAAAAGGCAAATGCACAATGGCAGTTTCTTCTCAGAGTAGTCCGGCTAAATTAGATTTCCTAAAACTGTTTCCCAAGTCTCTATTGGTCAAGGGATTGCATGTTCACACTTTGTCCAATAAGACTAAAATATCAAACCTGCACTTTCTACTAGTTCTCGTCAGGTAACAATATTGTTGCAGCTTATACTCCAGTCAGTGTCTCCATTGCTCCCCTCCTGAGAAAGTCAGTCTTACACAAATTACACTTATACCGTTACATTTAGCAAGAACAGCGTCTTCTAGCAAGCGGTTCTCATGAGAAAGAGTTTTAGCTATGAGCACATTTGGTCAGCACAGTGGAAAATTAAAATTTAACCCTCTAAGCAAACATTTTATTAATCAGTTCAGAAATACAGCTTGACATGAGGCCGTGCAACTAGGCAAAGACCTCCGCTAAGTTAAGGCCTACAAATAATAAAGCTAAGACATAATGCATAACCCTTAATATGATGTACTACTACATTAATCAAACATAAGGTCCATATTTTATATCAATAAGCCATTAATAAGTATACTTAGTGAACAATGGCAGCCACTCATGTGGAAGCATTTTCAAATGTGTGCATTCTCTATATTATTACATGTTCTATTCAAATCCATCACTCAGAATACATAGACATTCATTAGTATTTTTCTTAAAACACCTGCTCTAGCAATATTCAGAAAAAAAACAAAGGTTACAGGGATGTTATAGTTCAGACTTTACACACACAAAACCATAAAAATTCAATTCAGCAGCTAAAGTTACTTGAGATAACTATAACTGCTGAATTTTCATATATTTGAGTGGGTAAATTTGGAACCTAACTATAACGTCCCTGTAACCTTTGTTTTTTCCAGTGAATGCTATTTCCTAACTATAACATCCCTGTAACCTTTTGACACACAAGTTCAATTTACTAATATACATTTTCACAAGTTTATAAATACATTTTAATCACACATTTATCATTAATATATATAATCAAACTAAAGATAAAAAAATGAAGGCAATGTAACATATGTAGTCTTTCTAGAAATGTAATGCAGAACCACACCTACAATACTAAAACAACAACACATTTAATACAAACATGTGCTATTGCTATTTCTAGAAGTGTATCACTACTGTCTGTGTGTGGGTGTGTGAGGGGCTATGTGAGTGTGTGGTTGTGTGAGTTGTAAATGGGTTTGTGAGTGTCTGATAGGGAGCTGTGTGGATCTGTAAGTGGGTGTGGGAGTGGTTGTGTGGGTGTGGGAGTGTGTGAGGGGCTGTATAGGTGGGTGTGTGAGTTGCTGTGTGGGTTTGTGAGTGGTTTTGTGGGTCGGTGAGTGGGTGTATGAGTGGGTCTATGGTGTGAGAGTGGGTGTTTGAGTGGCTGCATGAGTGTGTGAGTGGGTGTGTGGGTGCGTAAGTGGGTGTGTGAGCAAGTGAGTGAGTATGTGAGTAGGTCTGTGGGTCTGTGAGTAGATGTAAGTCTTTTTTAATCGGAGCCTGGAACCATGCACCCATCTCTGAGCATACAGATGGTCACGCTATGCTGCGGTCGAACCACAGTTCCTCATTTGCTTAAAAACATCAGTCCCATGGTTTCAGGGTACCTTTACCCTGACCTCTTCTTTTACTTTGAAATGTTATTTTCCCCCGGGTGACCGTGTCCCAATGCACAAAATGGAGGCCGTAACTTTCCTCTCAGATGGTGGCCAGCCAATCATGGCTTTGCTGTTGGTGCATGGACCTGCATATCTGCTGCAGTGGATCCGCGGTGGCGTCACATCTCTTGATATACATACAGATGTTTACTTAAATAACTCCATAAATACTAACCAGATTTACACCTAATTACAGAAAGCACTCTTTCTGCACCAATATCTAGCTCTCTGCTAAATTTGGTGTAATTCCATTCAGCGGTTTGGGCTGCAGTCGTGTCTAAAATCTGTATGGGAAATTGCATGGGGAAAATGCACATCAGACTGCCTTTTTTGCAGCCCCCGCTTGACTGATCACCTCAAAATGTTCCAGATAGCATGACAAAGCCATATCCACATACATGGATGCACACACAACAACCACCCAATGGCTAACAACAGCACCACAACACGTCACACCATGCAGAATGCACATCTAAGCAACACACATGCATGGAACCACACAATCATAAAACACATCACTAACATCAGGCCCAATGGCAGGGCCACACACACACACATCCATACCAGGCAACACAGCTAGCACAAACAACTCACACAACTCACAAACACGAACCAAAGTCCACATACAGCAAACAGACATGTAGAAGGAAAGGCAGGACAAGCATGTCATCATCAACACCAACAGTAGGTTGGGCTTGATGTATTAAATTTGAATATAAATTAAAGAAACAACTATATACAAGTAAAAGGCCAGTGGCCAGTCCATTTCCATTTGTGCCCATGGCACAAATGGCAACGTACATCTGCCCCAACTCGACTCCTGACTGCAAAATATACCTCCGCATGGTAGGGGCATCCAGGAGGGAGGCAGACACCTCAAAGGTGAGGGTGTGGTGGTGGAGGGGGAGGATGGGCTTGGGAGGGGGGTCCTTGGGTTTGGGTCTGGGGGGGCTTAGGTTTGGGATTGAGTTTGGGCAGGGGGTCTCAAGCTTTAGCTTTGAGAGGGGGGACTCTGGATTTGGGTGGGGTAGATTTCTTTGAAGGGGGAAGAGCAGGGGATACACCAGGGGGCATGGGAGGAGGCAGAAGTGGAAGGGCTGGACTTTGGCAGGGACGCAGGGCGCTTCAGGGACTCGTGGGGTGGGAGAGGGAAAGGGGTCTGGGTAAACTAAAAAAAGAAACATTTTTTAGGTACACAAGGGCAGTCATGGGTAAAGCGTTTGGGAGTGGAGGGAGTGGGAGTGGTTGTCAAGTGTCCTTGTGTGTGCCTTGGGTGCAGGTGCATGAATAGAATGCATGTGTGTGCTGTTGGGTGGGTGAGTGCAGGTGTTTGTGTGTCTTGGGAGGAGGGAGGGAGGAGGTGCTGGGAATGGCCATGATGGAGGGGTGACTGTGTGTTGGGGTGGTGGCTGCAGGTATGGTGGATGTGCTACATGTGGATATGGTGACTGGGGTGGATATCTGTGGGTCAGCTATTGTGGTGACTGTGGGTAGATGGGAGTAGTGGCTGGATCAGGGAGTGTTGATGTAGTGCTAGCAGGTGTTAGTGGTGTAGTGGCTGTTATGGAGGGGGTGGTAGGGGAGTCAGTGCAGGGAGTGGGTGTTGTCGGGTCTGCAGGTGCGTGTTGTTTGTGTGCATGCCAGTGGTGGGTCTTATGGTGCTTTTTTTTTGTCATGTGCAACTGTGTCTGTTGGAGTGGATGGCTGCGTGTGTGAAGGTGTGCACTGGATGGGTGTTGCGAGAGGGGATTGGGAACGGGTAGGTGGAGTGGGGACAGTAGATAAAGGGATACTGGCTGCCATCAGGGAGGAGGACAGAGCCTGAAAGGATCTCTGCAGTCCAGACAGGGCACCGTGAATGCCTTTCAGGAACACTTTGCTCTGTTGCAGTTGAGCTGCCAGTCCCTGGATGGCATTCACAATGGCGGTCTGACCCACAGAGATGGACCTTAGGAGGTTAATAGCCTCCTCACTGAGGGCAGCAGGGCTGACTGGGGCAGAGGTGCCTGCAGTGAAGGAGACACCTAGCCTCTTGAGTGAGCGGGCACTGGCAACTGGGTGGGGAGCTACCGAGAGGGCGGTGCTAGTAAGGTGGGTGGCAGACAAAGATGGTGCTGAGGTGGTTCCAGATGGGTCCGCCACCGCCAGGGAGTGTCCACAGGAGGAGGATTCTGAGTTAGGTGATGATGATCTAGTCTGCCCTGTGGCACTCCCCTCGCCCCCTCGCCCCCTGTCCCACTAGGTGCCTCTGCCTCATGGGATTCAGCTTCATGGGTCTTGTGGGCTGCTGCTTCCCTACTCACCAGTGTCCCTTCTCCTTCACCAGATGATGGTGATGCACACAAAGGAAGAGAAGGACAGTGGGGGGAGAGAGAAAGATAGGTAGCGAAATGCTCAAAACCTAACTTGCAATAACACATATGTACTTGTACATATCACACATTACATCACATGTTACGTCATGCCATTGCAATTACATTCAAAGTCTGCCAATACATATTTCATCCTGCAAAGCTGTAATGGACATTTAACATCAGGTGTGCACACAAGTAGGAATATCGACATGGGTTCTGGCAGGGGAATATGTAATTTCACATGGATTCACAAAGTTGTCACTTCAGTGATCTCCCTGGGCACTTACCACATCTAGTACCATCCCATTGTTGTAAGGCCAAGTCCACACACTGATATCTACACTTGCTGTACCATCTGCCCTCATGTAATACCATTTAGTAGTACCCCTTTGTTGGGTCCCTACACATCCCTAAACACTAAAGGTGACATATGATGGCATGGTCAGCTATCAGGCCAATACTCCTGTCCCATTGAGGCACTTCTTGTGGTGGAACTGTGAAGGCAGACTCACTTACAGTCAATGGCTGCAACTATACCAAACCAATACATTCACTGTTCCAGTAAGAGACCAACTCAGATGGATTTGCATTTACCACTCTGATATACTTATGGTGATGGTTGGAGCTGCTCAGACACAATGCACAGGTAGTCAAAACAGCCTCATACAAGGTGTGGGAGTGCACTCCACTGACAGCACTGTCTTGTCACACATAAACATGGGTACCCTGGCAGTTTCACTGATACCCATTGCAGTTATGTTTCTGCCATTGTGCACATTCACAATATGGCAGAGTCAAGCCACCCTATCCCACTAAAGCACTGTCAAGTTTGAGATAACAGTCAGTACTCAGCCCCTTGTGGCTGCTGTGCTGCCCTCAAGTGCCCATCCACCTCAGGGTAGACCACACCAAAATGCAGGCCATTAGGGGGGGTTTGGGTCCGACAAGCACCCTTCCTCGTTGGGAAGACATCCCCAGCTGGGCCTCTGCAATCTTCTGGGCTCATCGTCTCAGGTCCTCCTACCACTTTCTGCAATGGGTGCTCCGCTGGCTACGGACCACCAGGGTCTACACTTGTTTGTCAATGGCACACCATATCCACTTCTTCTGATGGACGCTGACACAGACAGGAAGAGAACGTGATTAGGAGTGGTACAACATTGACAGCAGTGGACTACAAAGACCACACACACCACATTGCCATCCATATCCATTCAAACGGGTCACACTCCACATATCCATTCATGCGCTCTGTGGTCGGTATGCATACGCCACTCACTACGACACACACCTAACACACACTACAGTGGCATGGGGCTCACTTGCTCCTCTGAGGCCCCATACAGCTGTCAATACAGGGGTAGGACCCCTTCCACCAGTTTCTCCAGTTCTTCTTGGGTGAAGGCCGGGGCCCTATTACCTGCAGACGTGACATGATGGCTCCCAGAGACAGTACACAACAACTCATGTAGTGGAGGTGTTGTATGCAGGAGAATCAGGAGTCAAGTGAGCTAGGTGGCAGAAAATGGCAGTCACGGCCGCTGCGTACAGGACAGTCACTGCCGACGGAGATCCTCATTGGCCCCAGTCCTCCATAGGCAGTAATGTTAACCAATGACAAGTTGCACAGTGGTTGCGAATGCCTACCGCCATGATGGCATACGCCGGCGGACTTGCATCCCTTCCATCTGTCCTGTGCTACAGGACTGGCGGCCCCAATTTTACTTAGAGGTAATGGGATTTGTGAAAATGTAAGTGTGTCATGATACAGGCCCATGTATTTGCATCATATATGGGCACATACATGTGACATTCAACATGGATATTACCTGAATTGCATTTGCCCCTACATGCTGACCCATAGGCAGTGTTGCACCCTAGATCACTGTCATATCTACATGTGTGGTCCGTGCGGGACACATATGTGCACACAGCAATGTACAGGACCATCAATGAGCAGCATGCATGGCATTAATGGGACTCCTGCATACACGATGAAGTAACTGTCACACGTACAGGCATATCTGCATTGTTTAGTGTGTGACACAAGATATTAACCTGCTAACATGCTGGGAGTACTCATTACATGCTACATTTCTCCTCTACATCCTAGATACCATGTAATGAGGATAAGGAGAAATGCACCTGTATATCGTCTGTTAGTCAACCTCGCCATCTTGAAAGAGATACACATTGTGCTTACCTATCGTCTGAATTGTGTCACAATCATGGAGCTCTGTACTAAGTTGGAGCCTGCCATCCGCAATCCCTATGCCATCCCTGTCATGGTCCTAGTATTGTTGGTGCCGCAATTTCTTGCCACAGGGTCCTTTCAGGTCACAGTGGGCTTGGCTGCAGGGATGTCACAGCCCATGTTCAGCATCGTGTTGTGGGATGTACTGTCAGCTTTCCTAAAAAACGTGGACAGTTAAATCAGGTCCCCCAACCTGCGGATTTGCCCACTCTGAAGGCTGACTTCTGTGAGCTGGGGCACATCCATCACGTGATTGGTGCAATTGATGGCACCCAAATTGCTTTGCCTCCTCCAAGGTTCAATGAACAGGTCTATCGTAACCAAAACAACATTCCCTCCATTAACATGCAGGTGGTGTGTTTGGTGGACCAGTACATCTCCCAAGTGACTGCCAAGTTTCCGGAATCTGTCTATGACACCTACATATTGAGGAACAGCAATGTCCCACACATGATGGCACATCTACAAAGAAAGAGGGCTTGGCTCATTGGTAGGTATCAGTGTGGCTATGTGTCTCTGCTGTTGCACCTGTCAACACTACCTTCCCTGTGCCTGTTCTTGGTTTCCAACTGGTTCTGCCTTTATTCATGCAGGAGATTCAGGATATCTAACCTTCACTGGCAGTTGACATCAGTGAGGTACCCTACCATTGATGTTGAGACGCGTTACAATGAGGCCCATGGTAGGACGAGGCATGTGATAGAAAGGACTTTTATCCTACTTAAGGCAAGATTCTGGTGTCTCCATGTCTCGGGAGGTGCCCTCCTCTACAGTCCCCAAAAGGTTTGCCAGATCATTGTTGCCTGCTGTATGCTCCACAATCTGGCCCTCAGACGTCAAATCCCATTACTGGCAGATGAAGAGATAGCCCCTGGACCAGTGGGTGGTTATGGACACAAGAAAAGTTATGAGAAGGCAGATGATGATGGTGCAGCAGCATCTATGATGGAGCTGATCTATCAGTACTTCCAACATACGTGTATGTTGTGTGTGTAATGTAGCAGGTGAAATATTTTCACCTAGATTCAATAAATGGCCCCTCCTGGCCAGGTATATCAGTGGGGATGTCACTTTGACACTTACCATATATGGGTGGGGATAGACAACTCAGTTTATGTCAAAAGCATTGTCAGTGGTCTAAACACTGCCAATTGTACCATATATAGGTTGCTAGTTAGACATCAACCTGTACCATATACAGGTTGCAGTCCTTTAGTGTGCTATGTGTTATGTCATCTCCTGTCCAGAAGTCAGTCAAGCTTTGGGTTGTGTACAGCATTTCCTTTCATATCCTAATTGTTGCCTGAGCTTTTCATAGCAAGTTGGGTCTGCTAACAGTTTTTTGGTTATGTTATTCTTGTGTTTCTTGATGTTGAGCTGTAATGTGTTGTGCCCTGTTTCCTTGTCAAACCACAAGAGGCACTGCTAGAAATGACTGCATATGTGCATAGGGTGGCACCATGACTCACATCCTGATTTGTGTCCTTATGTTGTCCTTTTTACAGATTGGATAACTGGAACTCCTTAAAGACCTTCTGGCTGTAAGTTGATGGGTGTTACGACACATGACATTTCAGTTTGCTCACATTTCCACATCATATAATAAAGATACAAATGCATATGCTGTGCTCTACAGTGTTTTTTGTGCACATATTGTCCTACAGTTGATGAGTGGGGTCATAGTGCATGTTTTCATCAGAGTAGATGGCCTAGATGTAGGTAGTACAGGTCCAGTGTCTAAGGGCCAATGGAAAAGGTGAGAGATTACATTGAACAGTCAACAGGGTGTATCAGAGGCACACAAGAGAGAATGTTCAGTAGAGGTTGACTTCCTGGCTGTGGTATTGGTCTTGGCATCTGCTCCAGCTGGATGCCTGGATAGGCGACCATGTTTGCCTTTGAAGGTTACTCAGGGAGGGGTGTCAGTGGCTTGTGGGTCCACTGGCTTCCGCTGACGTAGATTGCAATGATAATGAGGTTTCAGTGAAAGATCAACCCATAAAGGAATGAAGGCCGTCGCAGAATGGATGAAGAACAGCTGCCTCAAAATCAATTCTGACAAGACAGAAGTCCTCATCTTCGTCTCTACCCCCTCCACATGGGATGACTCCTGGGGGCCTGCCGTTCTCAGACCCGCCTCGACTCCCACCGACCACGCACGCAACCTAGGATTCATCTTGGACTCCTCATTATCCATGACCCAACAAGTCAAGGCCGTCTCCTCCTCCTGCTTCAACACCCTCTGCATGCTCCGAAAGATCTATAAATGGATCCCCACCGAAACCAGAAGAACAGTCACCCAAGCCCTCGTAAGCAGCAAACTGGACTACAGCAATGCCGTCTACGCAGGAACCATGGGCAAACTTCAGAAGCGGCTGCAACGCATCCAGAACTCCACTGCACGCCTCATCCTGGACATACCCCACCACTGCCACATCACAGGCCATCTGAGAGACCTGCACTGGCTTCCAGTCAACAAGAGAATTACCTTCAAACTCCTCACCACACTCACAAAGCATTGCATAACACAGGACCAGAATACTTCAACAGACGGCTCTCCTTCTACACCCCGACCCGGCATCTCCGTTCCGCCGACCTCGCTATCGCAACCGTCCCATGCATCCGCAAAACTACAACTGGCGGCAGATCATTCTCGCACCTCGCCCCCAAGACATGGAACACTCTTCCTACCCACCTGTGTCAGACCAAAGACCCTCTTACCTTCAGGAGACTTCTCAAGAACTGGCTATTTGAGCAGTAGCAGCACTTCCCCCACCCCTCCCCTCACCTCAGCGCCTTGAGACCCTCAGGGGTGAGTAGTGTGCTTACAAATTTCTGATTGATTGATTGATTGATTGAAAGGGGTATGCTGGTGGGTGGATGTTGACCATGGAGGCATTGAGTGCCTGCCACTGCTGCTTGGCCTCCTGCTGAAATTCTCTCTGCAGCCTATGGTTTTCCCCCAAGATGCGAGAATTTGGTCCATCTAGTCCTGGGATTGCTGTTATGCTCCCAGGACTTGTGAGATGGCCTCCTGGTCAGTCGGGTCCCTTGGCTGCCGTAGTGTGCCCATTCCCTGCATCACCAGGACCTTCATTCTCTTGTGGTTGTGGATTAGTCTCTGGTCCCTGTACTGTGGGACACACAACTGATTGACCCGTCCTTGTGACGCAAGTTTGGAGATGAGGGGTTGGCTATGCTGTAATGGACACACGGTGGGGGTGGATATGGGCAGGGCGAGGTTGGGAGTGGTGGACTGACCAGATATGCCGGATGGGCCTGGTAAGTTGTCGCTATCAGGGCATAATCATCACTGGTGCCTTCATCCTGGGGAGGGCTGGCAGTCTCTGGTATCGTCTCCATGGTGCCAGTGGCTGGGGTACCTGTGAAAGGAGTGGAAGATTGTTATCTGGTAAAGTTGTGATTGGTCGTCTGTTTGTCTGACTTGATTCCCAGTTAAGGCCATGACACATGCAGCACTAAAGCATTGTTTGTGGATAGTGGATTGTGAGCGAGATGACACGTTACATTGAATGTTGGTGCATGAGGATTGCACTGCTGTCATTGCCATGAGTTGGTCCTCATTCTAAGCATCCAGTTGGTGTGGGGTGTGTAATGGTTGCACATGCAGGAGTTGTACTGTGCAGTGCTGTTAGCAGGTATTGATGTGGATGAACAGGTGCTTTGTGGGAGTTGTAGTAATTGTTCTTGGCAGTGTTACTCGTGCACTTGGGTGGGACTGTGTGGGCATTGTGGCAGGGTGAAGGTGTGCCATGCAGGGGAGGGGTATTGGGTGATTGGGTTTGAAGTGGAGTGGTAAATGGGATGACTTGGACAGTGGAAGGGTGGTGAGGGGTATGCTGGATAGGTGTACGAAGTGCCAGGGGAGTGATGCTTTCTCCGGATATTCCTGTCAGGTTCTCAGGATGCAGGATTGCCAAGACCTTCTCCTCCCATGATGCGAACACTGGGAGAGGTGGTGGGGGCCCGAAGCCAGTCTTGTGAACGACTATATGGTTTTGTGATGTGATGGAACGTACCCTCTCCCCACCTCTTCCTGATGTCCTCCCTTGAGCGTGTATGGTTGCCTACTGAGTTGGCCCTGTCGCACAATTCTCTGCCATAACTCCATTTTGCTGGAAATTGTTTATTGGTCCTGTGCACAAAACAGTTTTGGCTCTACCCCAACAATTTTATCGACCATAAACCTCAGCTCATCGTCTGTGAAGCGTGGGTGCTTTTGATGTGACATGGTGGTTGTGTTGTGTGCAATGGTGCAGTGTGGGGGGTTGGTGGGGTGGGGGGGTTTTGTTGAAGGGCGATGTGTGTAGGATGTTGCTGGTGCAGTTGTGTGGTATGTGATGCATGTGAAGTGTGATGGTGGCTATGGTATAACAGTGCTGTGTCCTCTGTTTGTGCACTCCTCACTGCCAGTGTCTGTATTTCTGGTTGCAAAGGATTGTGGGTGTGTGTGTGGGGGGGTGTTATAAATTGCAATGAGTAGGTGTGTCTTCTATTTGTATATGTCTCAGGTGTGGGGTATTCGAACTGCCCAATGTGGTGTTGTTTGCTGACAGAAATGGGTTTCTGAGAGCAGCGATTCGGACGTCAATGGTTTTTCCGCCATGGAAGGACTGCCGTGCTGATTTGTTGGTCGTAATCTGGTGGGTGGAAAGTTGGTGGCCTGGCGGTGCAGATGGTGCAACCTCCTCTTTCCCATCCTCCTTTGTCCTGGCGGTGTCGGATTTGTGGCTGCTTTTAGGCGGTATACTTTGTGGACTCTTAGATTTATACTTTGTTAGCGCCGCATTTGCGCCACTTTCTGACGCAAAAGCAGTGCAAACTTACAAAGTAGCGAATGCTGCGCTAAAAAGGTATAAATATGGGTGTTAATATAGCAGGCGGGATAACGCCACCACTGGTGGTCTTTTGGTGGCCGTCACCGCAGCGGTCTTACCAAAAGACCGGCAAACTTGTAATAACCACCAAAGTGTGTAAAACATTAAAATATCACAAAACAGTAATTAAATAAAACTCAGGAAACAGATTACAAATCCAAAACCAATTTATGAAAAGACCTTGTTGAAGAATTTTACCTTTGGACTTAGCCGTTTTTTTGGGGTGAAAATCTTCATCTGGGCCGAAGTTGAAATTGGGTCTGACGTCCCTGGAACGGTCCTTAGATATGCTGTGCAGGAAGTCCTGATAAAATTTTCACATTCTGACTTTGCCACCTTTTAAAGCTTTTTCCTCTCCGATGTCGAGCAACCCTCCACAGCAAGACGATTTTTAGTCGCCATCATTGGAATTCCTTTCCAGAAGCCTCCTGTGAAATCCCAGTCTGGGGCTCCGGAGTTTTCAGCAGGATCAAACTGCAATTCAGGCCGGGTCGCGGTCAATATAAGCCGGCTTAACTCACAATGTCGGGTCGGTCCCTTTATGGAACATTTTACCAAAAGTTATCCAATCTTCTCCAAACTTCTGGATCTTCTTCCAGAAGGTCCTTAAGGACTCCACAGTTCACTCCAAGGTTCCAGAAGTTCATTGAGGGTCAGGACTCCAACTCTCAGAATGCACCTGGCTCAAACTCAAAAGTGACCACTGGACAGTGGTCAGCTGGTCAGTTTCTCCAGGATTTGATGCAGGGGACTCTGGTTAGCTATTTTCTACCTGTAGCAAACAGGGAGGCCCTTCTTGAACCAGTTGAAGCCAAAAAAGTCATTTTTGTGGTGAAGCCCAAATGTGCAGCTGGTGTGCAACTGGTGCAGTCCTTCAGGTTACAGTGTCCAGGTGCAGGTCAGGGGGTCCAGCAGGGCAGTCCTTCTTCTTCTTGTCTTGATTTTTGGTAGGTATCTGAAGTGTGGGTGCAGCTTTGCCATATTTATCCTTGCTCCTGGGGTGAAAAGCAAGGGGAGGCAACTTTCCAATCACACCACACTCTCGGATTCCTGGGAAGTGTGGCAAAAATCACTGCACCCAGCCCTAGGGGTACTTAGGGCACACCATAGGGGTGACCCACATGTAAAAATAAGGTGTTTTTAGACTTTGGAAGTACTCTTAATTCAAAAGTTGGATTTGAAGGTAATTAATTTAAAAGCAGCCACAAGGTGTCTTTTAAATGACACTGGACACCTCAGCAGTGCACCTATGGGTACACTGTCTATGCTGTGGTCCCTAGCCCTACATGCCCTACCATATACTAAGGACTTTTAGGTAGGTTGATACTTACTGCCAATTATAATTGGCCTAATTTGCATATCCACTTTACACAGAGCACTGGTACTGGGACTGGTTAGCAGTACCCAGGGCATGGCCAAAAGTCAGTAACCACCAGTATTTGTCCAAAATGGTTGGGGTGACCAGGGCAAAAAAAGTGGACTTTCCTACAAGCTGGCAGCCCCTTGGGGGGGAGGGCACACAGTGCCCCTTTAATTGCTAGAAATGTTCCAGGGGAGGTGGCCGTCCTTGGGGCTGTGTTGCCCCCCTCATACAATGGAATGTTAGCCCCATTGAGTTGGCAGGCCCCAGGGCCCAAGGGGGTCATCAGGACCCACCCTACTATATTTTAAACATTTTACCCCAGGGAGCTGGTGGTCCTGGGGCTGTGGGGGCCATAATCAGATCAGTGCCAGGGATGTGGCAATCCCTGGGGGACAATGGGTTCGCAAGGCTCCCGATTATAATTAAGTAATTTAGCCCCAGGTAGGTGGTTATTCCTGAAGCCCCAGTCCCCACTGACTATTAAATTAAAGCCCCAAGGAGGTCCCTGAGGCAAAAATAAGCCCTGTAAGGGTGGGCCCTTTATTGTTTTACATTCCCACTGGTCCTGGCCCACCCGGGATGGTATTCAAACAAAAGCTGGAGACTGCAACCACAATTAAAAAAAAAAAAGCCTCAAATTTGAGACCTTGTCCCAAAGTCACGGCAAATATATATTTTTTAAACGTGCTTTTTGCCCTGGGACCCCACAGCTAAGTGGTCAGGGTGTCCTAACCCTGTCCCCTTTTCTTTTGTATCCAGTTTTTTCAGGGACTCCGCTGAAGCTGAGTCCCAAGATGGCTGTCAACACTTCCTGGCTGAAGTATTGGCAGCCAATCAGAGCTCTGCATTTCCCCGCACAAGCTTGTTATTCTTCGCAGTCATCGGGGACGATCCACAGTCCAAAATATACAAATGTAGTTTTCTTTTAATTTCTCTTGAACTACTGAATGGATTTACATCACATAAGAAAAAGTGTAATCTACGTACCAAAAATAACCTTTCTGCCAAATTTGATGTAATTCCGTTCAGCGGTTCGGGCTGTAGTCGTGTTCAAAACTCATATGGGAATTAACATAAAAAACACACTGTTTTTGACCCCCCCCTCTTTTTCTTGGCCCCCGCTTGACAGACCACCCAGAAACTTTCCATGCACAACATCATAGCACACTTTTGTTTTGAAAATCTTGTGAAGATTCCCCACACAGCGCCAAAGACATGGGTAGGGCAAAAAATGGTTTTTCTATGGAAACATGGTCCTAACTATAACTACCTACAGTTAAAAGTATATATACATTTTCTAACAATACAAATCAATGCAGAATGGTCATGTGATAGAACCTTGTTACTATCAGCAAAAACATATCATGTGCAGGTGTCAGGATCTTCTCCTTAGGGATGTGCAAAACGGTCTTGAGGGGAAGATATAATTCGGGTATTCAATACTGGCTTCATTATTCCAACAAATTCCTGCTTGCGAGGACTGAAAACAAGGTTACGAGCACTATGGCTTCTGGGCCTGATAAAAAATGCATTTCAATCTAATATATTTCCTTGCATCATCTTTTTTTTTGGCACTTCTAATGACTGCTCAGAGCAGGTGTTAAAAAGGGTCACACCATTGTTTTCAATGGTCCCCTATGTACTCAGCAGGAGTAGCACCAAATGTTACTCCTGAAGAGTACATCAATGGCATCATAAAAAATTATGCTATTACCCCCTCCCCTGGGCCGTAAAATATGGCGCACACATGGTGGTGGTAGGGAGGCAGTAAAGGGCACAAGAAATGTGGCGCTGCACTGTGTGCAATGCCACTTTTCTTAAATATGCCCCTAAATTTCATTGTAAAACAACAGTTGACCAGGACTGAGGCATGATATTAGACTGTCCACAATAGAGTTGGAATCAGATACAACTAGCAGTGAATAACTGTCAACATTTTGATCCTTTGATTTAGTCTTTGAAATGGAAGTCAAAATTCTTCCGCAGGACAAGATCCAAGGCTGTGTCTGCTGAGGATCCTTTGAAGTTATATACGCTGTCATTGACCTCCTGTCCAATCCATTAATTTGGGTGCCATTATTTCTTAGCTGGGCAAAGCTGTGTTGTGTGGCTGCAGAGGGTGAATCTCACTGGTGGGATAGATTTGCTGCCTTGGTCAAGTCCCAGTATTTATCTTTGGACATAGACTATTTATCTTTGGACATAGTCAATTTTGTTTCTTCTCAAAATTCTGCAGGCTGAAAATTGTAGCCTGGTCGGACCCCATGATGCTAGATGTTGGAAATGGCTTCTCTGCAGGGTCAACCCCAAACTTTTTGCCTTCCTCCTCTTCTTTTTCTGACCTCATTTTTGCCTGCTTTAGGACTCTGGACACTTTACCACTGTTAACCAGTGCTAAACTGCATGTGCTCTCTCCCTAAAAATATGGTAACATTGGCTCATACCCAATTGGCATATTTAATTTACCTATAAGTCCCTAGTACAGTGCACTACATGTGCCCAGGATCTGTAAATTAAACAATACTAGTGGGTCTTTAGCACTGGTTGTGCCACCCATATAAGTAGCCCCTTAGCCAGGTCTCAGGCTTGCAATTGCATGGCTTTTGTGTGCAGTTTCACTGCCACTTCTGCTTGGCATTTAAAAGCACTTGCCAAGCCTTAAACTCCCATTTTTCTACATCTAAGTCACCCCTAAGGTAGGCCCTACGTAACCCATAGGGCAGGGAGTTATGTAGGTAAAAGGCAGGACATGTACAGGACATGTACATGTGTGGTTTATATGTCCTAGCAGTGGAAAACTCCCAAATTCGTTTTCTACTACTGTGAGGCCTGCTCCTTTCATTAGATAGCATTAGGGCTACCCTCATATACTGTTTGAGTGGTAGATTCTGATCAGCAAGGGGTAACCAGGTCATGTTTAGTATGGCCAGAATGGTAATAGAAAATCCTGCTTCTAGGTGAGGTTGGATTTTTTATTACTATTTTAGAAATGCCACTTTTAGAAAATGAGCCTTTCTCTGCATTTAAAATCCATCTGTGCCTTACAGCCTGTCTCCAATCAACGTCTGGGCTGGGCTGGTTGACAGCTTCCTTGTGCATTTCACCCAGACAACCACAAACACAGGATACTCAGTCACACCTGCTCTCATCTGCATACTGAATGGTTCTTCCTGGGCTGAAAGGGTGGAGGGCCTAGCACTTACATTTCAAAGGTTAGTCTCCTGCCCTCACACAATGGACTGCCAAACCCCCTACTGGGTCCCTGGCAGACAGACCTGTACTGGAAGGGGACCTTGTGCACTTCAAAACCACTCTTTGAAGTCTCCCCCACTTCTTAGGCATTTGTGGGTATATAAAGTGGGTTCCTGACCCCACCAACTCAGACACTTCTGGACCTGAACAGGCAACCTGTCAAGAGGAACTGCCTGGCTGCTCAAAGGACTCATCTGGGCTGCTTTGCTGAGAAGGACTGCTGCCCTGCTGTTGCACTGCTGCCCTCCGACTTTGCTGAGAAGTGCTCTCCAAGGGCTTTGGTTGACAGGGCCAAAAAGACTTCGGCTCTCATTACAACCCTGGCGGTCGGTGTTAAAGCGGCGGTAATACCGCCAACAGGCTGGCGGAAAAAAATGGGATTACGACCGTGGCAGAAACCGCCAACATAGACAGCCACTTTAACACTCCGACTGCACGGCGGTACAAACAAACAGCGCTGCGGTAACCGTCAACAGACAGGCGGAAGACAATGTACCGCCCACCCTATCACAAGATGCCAATCCGCCACCTTTTCCGGGGCAGAACCAACGTGATCAAAAACATGGCAAAAAAAGTACACAGAAGGGAAATCACTCACCTCTCTACACACCACGAGGAACCAGGACGCCATGGAGCCAGAACTTCACATCCTGCCAGAGATGGTCTTCCTTCTCCTCTATCAGGAGCACCAGAGACGGCGGCGATGACCACGGTGAGTACTGCACCTACAACACAGGGGAGGGGGAAATGGGGAGGGAAAAGAGAGTAACACACACACGCAACACGCAACACCCCCACCCCCACCCACACCCACAACACCATACACACAAATACATGCTGCAAGATAACATATACACCCCCCTTCAATAACGCAAGGACAAAAGGAATTGATTTGAACCAATGTAATCAATAAAAATCCAGTACTCAAAACTCTAAATACAGTATATACAATTATGTACACCAACTACACAAGTCCGAATAGTGCACCAATCATTGTCCGTGGACCACTGCGCCAAAAATGCATGGGCGAGGCCCACACTCAATACCTGACTCCAAACGGAGAGAACATTGGAGGGGCATCAGATGGAAAATAAACAGGCATCTCAGCGGGAGGGGGAGGGGGGGCACCTCAGCTTGATGAACGCACAACGCCACTGCTCCACAAGGGGGCTCCATGCCCACTGCTGTATCCTGGGGAGTGCAAAGCCACAGTCTCTCAAGTCTTTCCAGTGGGTGGTTTGCCCACTGCTTTATCCTGGGGAGTGCAAAGCCACAGTCTCTCAAGACTTTCCAGTGGGTGCGTTGCCCACTGCTGCATCCTTGGGAGTGCAAAGCCACAGTCTCTCAAGTCTTTCCGATGGGTGGTTTGCCCACTGCTTTATCCTGGGGAGTGCAAAGCCATAGTCTCTCAAGTCTTTCCAGTGGGTGGGTTGCCCACTGCTTTATCCTGGGGAGTGCAAAGCCACAGTCTCTCAAGTCTTTACAGTGGGTGGTTTGCCCACTGCTTTATCCTGGGGAGTTCAAAGCCACAGTCTTTCAAGTGGATAACAGTGTCCACTGGTTCTGGAGGGGGCTTTGTGCCCAGAGAACTTCATCCTGCCAAGGACAGAGGTAGTGGCTATATCTCTCCACTGCAAGTGATGCATCATTGAAGCTGCCCAGGCTCCTGGGACTCACCACCAGCCTCCGACGACTGACCACTGGGGATTGCAGCCATGTCTGCGGTGGTGCCACTGGCTCAAGAAGTCACGGGGCCGCTGGCGGTGCTTGCGGCGGTGTCAGTCACGGCGGTGCTTGCAGCGGTGTCAGTCGCGGTGGTGCTTGCGGCGGGCTCTGTGGCAGCGGTGCTTGCGGCGGGCTCTGTGGCAGCGTTGCTTATGGTTGGCTCAGTGGAAGCGGTGCTGGCGGCGGGCTCAGAGGCAGCGGTGCTGGCGGCAGGCTCAGTGGCAGTGGTGCTGGCTGCGGGCTCAGTGACTGCGGTGCTTGTGGCGGGCTCAGTGACAGCGGTGCTGGTGGCGGGCTCAGTGACAGCGGTGCTGGTGGAGGGCTCTGTTGCAGCGGTGCTGTTGGTGGGCTCAGTGACAGCGGTGCTGGTGGAGGGCTCTGTTGCGGCGGTGCTGGTGGCAGGCTCAGTGACTGCGGTGCTGGTGGCGGCCTCAATGACAGCGGTAGTGGTTTGTGGGCTCAGTGACTGCGGTGCTGGTGGCGGCCTCAATGACAGCAGTGCTGGTGGCGGGCTCTGTGGCGGTGCAGATGGCGGTGCAGGTGGCGTTCTTCTCCACCGTACAGGTTGGCGTTGACGTGGACAGGAGGTGTGACACTGGTCCCTCAGTCGGTGCCACCATGCCCTCTCCTGAACTGCCCTTCACTTTTTGGCCCTTCCCCACCTTGGATGGTGGCGCTGCTGTCTTGCCACTATCCCCTTTCGGTTTCCTTGAGCCTTTGGTGGCAGGTGTCTTCGGCTTCTCCCTCCAGGATGTGGGCAACTTTTTAAGTTTTGCAGGTAGAGGAATGTCCTTGCCCTCGCTCCGAGGCACACTTGCAGCCCTGATGGTTGGCGCACTCCAATAGCCCGCAGTTGCTGGCACCACTGTGCCTGGTGATGTGGTGGCTGAGGTGCTGCGTTGGGACCTGGAAAGCCTGGCCCTAGGGGACGGACGGGGGGTGTAGGGAAGAGGTCAATATTAGCCAGGAAAAGTTTTTTAGACACACTGGGATGGGTAGATGGAGGGGGTTTGGGAGTGGAGGAAGAGGTAGTGGTTGTAAGAGGTGTACATCTGCTGAATTTGGGTGAAGGTGCATGGGCTGGAGGCTGTTGTGAGGTGGATGGCTGTTGGGTGGGTGCGTGCCTGCGTTTGTGTACTTTGGGAGCAGGGCTCACAGACACACTGGGAGAGGACACAGGGGATGGGGATGATGAGTGCAAGTGAGCGGTGTGTGGTGATGGGCGAGCTGGTGATTGAGGTAGTGGCTTAAGATGTAGTGCATGCAGGTGTGAGTGGAGACAAGACTGGGAGGGAAGAGGGAAATGTGGAGAAGGGGGACACAGTGGGTGGAGACAGTGGATGTTGGTATGTCTGCATGTGTATGATGCTTGTGTGAGTGCCTGTGGGATGTGTGGTGCTTATGTTTGCCTGAGACACTTTTGTGTGTTGAGGTGTGTGCATGCTGGTCTGATGGTGTGCTTGGGATAGGCTGAGGTACAGGGGATTGGGTCTGGGTGGAGGAGGTTGGAGGGTGGAGGCTGGCCACAGGGACAATGGCTACCATCAGTGCTGAGGCCAGAGCCTGAAATGCTCTCTGTTGGGCTGCCTGGCCACAATGAATGCCCTCCAGGTTTACATTTGTTTGTTACAAATGTCTCTCAATACCCTGGATGGCATTCAGAATGGTAGACTGCCCAACAGTGAGGGATCTCAGGAGGTCAATAGCCTCCTCACTGAGGGCAGTAGGGCTGACTGGGGCAGGGCCTGAGGTGCCTGGGGCGAAGGAGATGCCCACCCTCCTGGGTGAACGGGCACGGGACACACGCTGAGGGGCTGCTGGGAGGGCGGTGCTAGTAGGCGGGGTGGCGGCTGTACCTGTGGATGCAGGGGGCACAGAGGGGCCCACCACCGCAAGGGAGCTCCCATCAGAGGAGGAGTCACTGTCGCTTCTGTCACCTCCTGTCCCCGCCGTGGAGCTTCACTTGCCCTCCGTCCCACTGGGGGCTTCAGACTCCATTGTCTCGCCCTCCAAGGCCAAGTGGGATGCAGCTCCCTCCTGCTCCGGTGCCACTGCTCCTCCGCCAGATGATGCTATTGCACACAAGAACAGGGAGACCACAAAAAGTGGGGGGGAGACAGAAGAAAGACATGTTCAGTGCATGCAATACCACTACCGTTGGCGGACACTACATACACTGCAGATCTCAGCACTACGCCATGCACTAACAGTTCCTAGATTATTCACAAGGTCATGGGGTACAAGGCCTAAGCCCGATTGCTGCACACATGGAAGTCACAGAAGCCTGACTAAGTGTAGATGGCTCTTACCACTGGTGGGGTTGTGGTGCCACACAGCCTGCCTCACATGGGACCTTGCCTACAAACTTTGCACTGGGCTAGGGGAACCCACTACCCACCTGCCCCACCCAGACACCTCGTAATGCGCGCAGATTCAGATGAATGTGTCTGTACTCACCCTCTTGTGGCTGCTGTGATGCCCTCAAGCGCCCATTCATCTCCGGATACGTCACCGCCAGGATCCGGTACATCAGGGGGACCATGTTGGGAGGCCATCCCCAGCTGGGCCTCGGCCGTCTTCTTGCTCCAGTGGTGAATGTCCTTCCATCTTTTCCAGCAGTGGGTGCTCCACCTGTGGTGGACCCCCAGGGTCCTGACTTCCTTGGCGATGGCACACCAAATATCCTTCTTCTGGTGGGCGCTGACCTAGAGGAATAGTACAGGGGAAAAGGTAAATCTTTCACCGTCCAGACCGTCATAGCCATTGGCCCATGTTCCCACCCTTGCCCTGATGTACATACACTCACCGTCCGCACATGCATGCCTCATTCCCACCATGTATCTTCCATCCACACCACTCCAAACATCTATTGCCCATGCAGCATGCCCACAGTGTACTCACCTGTTTGTCTGGAGGACCGTAGAGTAGCGTGTACTGGGGGAGGACCCCATCCACTAACTTCTCTAACTCCTCCGAAGTGAAGGCAGGGGCCCTTTCCCCAGACACATGAGCCATCGTCGCTTCCAGACTGAGGTTACAGCAGCACTTGCAGTGTAGGTCCTCTCCTGTTGAAGGTCAGGTATCAAGTGAGTGAACAGAGAGAAAATGGCGGTCCCGTCCGCGGCAGTGTGTACTGTCACCGATGGCGTACATCGTCATTGACTCCTGGGACCCATAGGGTCCAATATTAACCAATGCAGGATTGCGCCACGGTCTTCGACCGCCTAACACGACGGTGTAGAACGCCAGCACATTAACCTCATATTCCCTTGTCCCACCTTGCAGGTCAGGCAGCCGCCATTTCAGGGGACCACATGGCAAGAATAATAACTGTGTCACACCTATGTAGGCCTTGCATACACACAGTAACAGGCACATTGCGGATTAATAAATGTGTGCTAATGACAATTTGTGATACCTCAGTGTTGGCTGACTCTCACTCGCTGCTCTCGTCCATAGGGCACGTCCGCTGGGGCAGGTGATGAGATGGCTGCATCCTCCGGTGTACAGACCGCTGGTGGACCTGTTGACAATGGAAGAGAGACACGTAATAGTCACCTACAGACTTGATCGTGCAACAATCCATGAACTGTGTGCCTAGTTGGAGCCAGACCTGATGCCAGCTATCCGCCATCCCACAGGGATCCCCCTTCTAGTGCAGGTCTTGTCAGTACTCCATTTCCTGGCAAGTGGGTCTTTTCAAACAACAGTGGCCATTGCATCAGGGATGTCCCAGCCAATGTTCTCAAACGTGTTGTCCAGAGTGTTCTCTGCCCTGCTGAAACACATGCACAGTTACATCGTTTTCCCTCAGGTGAATTGCCTACAGTGAAAGTTGACTTCTATGCCCTGGGACATATCCCCAACATCATAGGTGCCATTGATGGGAAACATGTGGCCTTGGTACCCCCTGCAGGAGTGAACAGGTGTACAGAAACAGGAAGAGCTACCATTCAATGAATGTGCAGATGGTGTGTTTGGCAGACCAGTACATCTCCCATGTGAATGCCAAGTTTCCTGGCTCTGTGCATGATGCTTACATTCTGAGGAATAGCAGCATCCCTTATGTGATGGGGCAACTCCAGAGGCCCCGTGTGTGGCTAATAGGTGAGAACAAGGAGCCTATACCCTGTGAATAGTTGTCTGGGTCTTGGGTTGTTCCTACGGGTTAGTGTGTGTCTAACAGTTGTCCCTCGTCATTTGCAGGTGACTCTGGGTACCCCAAGCTGTCATGGCTACTGACCACAGTGAGAAATCCCAGGACAAGGGCAGAGGAACGCTACAATGAGGCACATGGGCGAACTAGGAGGATCATAGAAAGAACCTTCGCCCTCCTGAAGGCCAGGTTCCGGTGCCTCAATATGACAGGTGGTTCTCTCTACTACTCACCAAAGAAGGTGTGCCAGATCATCGTGGCCTGCTGTATGCTGCACAACCTGGCTTTGTGACCGCAGGTGCCTTTTCTGCAGGAGGATGGTACAGCTGGAGGTCTTGTGGCAGCTGTAGAGCCTGTGGACAGTGAAGAAGAGGAGGCAGAAGAAGAGGATATCGACAACAGAATTAACGTTATCCAGCAATACTTCCAGTGAGACACAGGTAAGAAGATATCACTGCCTCACACATCTCATACTATTGTTTGAACTATCATAAGTCTGTTACTGTCACCCAGTGTTGGACCCTGACTTGTCACTTTGACTTTCCAATTCACAGATGTGGGTCCCACTGTGTGACCTCTGCTATATTTCCTCATGGACTAGAGCTGTGTTACATAGGTATGTTGACAATAAAATTGACATTGCTATATTCCATAGTTATTGTAAATACACATTTGTGAAAGCACAGACTCCAGATTGTTTTGTGATTGATGTGTGTTTATTTTTGTGCAAATAAGTGGAGGGGGTTGTAAAATGGTCAGGGGTGATGGTGGAGGAATGTCAATGGCAGAGTCCAGTCTATTTGTTTCCCAGGTGCATTGTCCAAAGGGGCATAGGAAGTGGAGCTAGGGCAGTTTAAGGATTGACAGGGTGACAAAGTGGGACAGAAGGGTGACATTCAGGGGGGTCTTATTTCCTGGTGGGGGTCTTGGCAATGTTCTTTGTCTTGTTCCTGGATCTCAGGGACCGTTTGCGGGGTGGCTCTCATCTGCAGGGGGTGGGGTGCTGGTGTCCTGGTCCTGTGGCGGTGCCTCCTGTCCACTAGCGCCAGCGGAGGTGGAGGGCTGTTCATCATCCAGGATAGTGTCAGGGGCCCCTTGTTGTGCCACAGTGTCCCTCCTGGTGTTGACAAGGTCCTGCAGCACCCCTACAATGGTGACCAGGGTGGTGTTGATGGACTTGAGTTACTCCCTGATCCCCAGAAAATTTTCCTCTTGCAGCCGCTGGGTTTCCTGAAAGTTGGCCAGTACCATTGCCATCGTCTCCTGGGAATGATGGTACGCTCCCATGATGTTGGAGAGGGCCTTGTGGAGAGTGGGTTCCCTGGGCCTGTCCTCCCCCTGTCGCACAGCAGTCCTCCCAGTTCCCTATTTTCCTGTGCCTCTGGCAACTGCCCCCAGGTCCCTGATTTTCTTGGGGTGGTGGGTTTGCCTGGGTTCCCTGTAGTGGTGGACACACTGCTGCTTGATGTGTCCTGGGGACAGAGGGATGGGCCCGATGGTTGGGTGCTGGGCTGGTGTTTCCTGAGGGGGGATTCTCTGTGGTGGCTTGTGCCATTGTCAGGGGAACCGACTGTCCCGAGGTCCCAGATGGGCCAGGCTGGTCATCTTGATGCAGTTGTACAGAGCTGCTTTCATCACTGTGGGCCTCTTCTGTGGGGGGTGTGGACATGTCTGGAACCTCCTGTCCGGTGACATTGGGTAGGGGTCCTGCAGGGGTGTAAAGGCATGATTATTGCATCTGTGTGTGCCATTGTGTGCAATGGTGAGTGACCCTGTACTCCAGTGCTTGCATTCTTGTCTAGGTCCTAGTGTGATATTTGGTTTGGGGTCTGTGTGGGTATCTGTATTGGACATGCTTTGGTGATGGGTGTCCATGCTTTGGTGTTGCATGCAGGGCTTGATGTTGGGATGGGTGGTTTGTGATAGTGGGACATATGTGAGGTGTTGGAGTGATGGGGGTGACGGTGGGGGTATGTGATGGCATACAGGTAGGGTGGGGGATATAATAGTTAAGATCTGACTTACCAGAGTCCATTCCTCCTGCTACTACTGCGAGGCCCTCAGGATACAGTATTGCCAAGACTTGCTCCTCCGATGTTGTTAGTTGTGGGGGAGGAGGTGGGGCTCCACCGCCAGTCCTCTGTACTGCAATCTGGTGTCTTGAGACCACGGAACGCACCTTCCCCCGTAGGTCGTTTCACTTCTTCCTGATGTCATCCCTAGTTCTTGGATGCTGTCCCACTGCGTTGACCCTGTCGACGATTCTGCGCCATAGCTCCATCTTCCTAGCAATGGAGGTGTGCTGCACCTGTGATCCGAATACCTGTGGCTCTGCCCAGACGATTTCCTCCACCATGACCCTGAGCTCCTCCTCTGAGAACCTGGGGTGTCGTTGTGGTGCCATGATGTGGTGTGGGTGATGTGTGGGGTGGTGTGTGTTGTGATGTGTGAGGGGATGTGTTTGTGTGTGTTGTCTGAGGTACGTGGATGTAGTGTGAGTGATGATGTTGTCTGTCTGTGGATGTTAGTGTTGTTTCTGGTGGTGTCTCTCTCTGGCCTTCTTTCGCAATTCTAGTTGTAAGGGTTTGTGGGTGATGTGGGTGGGTGTTTTATATTGGATTGGGTGTGTGGGAGTGGTGTGTGTATGTGTATCAGATGTGTGTATTTTGATTTGTCCAATGTGGTTGTGTTTTGTAAATGTGTGTGTATTTTGAGCGCAGCGGTGTGTACCGCCAATGGAATGCCGTGGTTGAAAGACTGCCGCTTGGATTCATGGGTCATGATAGTATGGGCGTATTCCTGTTGGCATGACGGTGGAGATTTTGTTATCGACAGTTTATCACTGACCTTTGGTGTGGCGGACTTGTGTGGGTGTCCTGATTTTGGCGGATTCTGAACTGTGGGTCCTAATAGCTGTAGCCGATTTCCGCCGCTGCAGCGGTGTGTTGGCGGTCTTCTGCACGGCAGTAAGTGGGATTTACCACCAATGTTGTAATGAGGGCCTTCATCTCTTCAGGAAGCTCATTGTGTGCCGCAAATTGATGCACAGCTGAGCTGGAACAATGCAGCCTGACTTCCCAAGTGAAGAATCAATGCAGCGCCTGCCTTGCGGCCAGAAATTCAGCGCACAGCCTCTGGGATCGACGCACAGCCAAACCGTAACGACACGGTCTGACTTCCCGAGTGAGGAATCAACACAGCTTCTGCAGTGCAACAGAAAATTCGATGCATCGCCTACCGTTTCAACGGAATGCCTGTGACTTCTTCCAGCATGCCCAGAATTTTCCCTGCATCATCCATGGGCGTCAAAAAAATCCCCACATCATAGTGAGTAACCAAGACTGCGCACCGGAAATCAACTCAAAGTCCCTTGCAGCATTGAAAGAAACAAGGCATCGTCTGTTCTGCACCGGAAAATCCAACGCACACCCTATTTTTCCCAGGCATCGCCTCCTCCACGGTCTTGGTGCGTGTTATTTTTCACGCAAACCACTTACTTTCTGCAAACAAGAGACAGTTGTTGATTTCTAAGATTTAAGACTTTTTAATCTTGCAAGAATGATATCTCAACTGGTGCTTTTTGAATCTTTATCTTAACCAGAAAAATATCCTATATTTTTTTAATACTGTGTGGTGTATTTTTGTGGTGTTTTCACTGTGTTACTGTATGGTTTATTGCACAAATCCTTTACGCATTGCCTTCTAAGTTAAACCAGACTTCTCAGTGCCAAGCTACTAGAGGGTGGTGACAGGACAATATAGATTGTGTGTGACTTACCCTGCCTAGGATTGTGATCCCTATTTGGACCAGGGTGTAAACCTCTGCCAACTAGAGACCCCATTTCCAACACTAGATACCTTTACTGGAATGTCCTGCTGGACCTATTTTCAGCACATCAAAAATCTTTGAGCTGGTCTAATCTAGTTATCTTGCCCACCTCGGATGTGAACTCCCTGAGCAAGATTTTGGAGGTGAAAGACCTACTTTTTTTAAACTGCTGGGAAAGCTCTTTCTGGTTAGTCATTCACCTCCAGATCCAGAGTACAGGCTTCTAGTCACTAGATCCATCTGTATCAAGGACTTTTGCAGGCTTGAGTCTTCTGGTGTTAGCTTAGCATTCTTGGAGTCAGTAGTCCTTGTGCTGTTTTGTCTCTGTAGCTAGCAAATAGGAGGAGTTCTTCTTGACCCTTGGAGAGCAGTTCCAGTTCCTGGGTACCAGCAGACATCAGGAGTATTTGATCAATTTAGACCTCTTCTTCTCGCAGGAGTGTTAGAGGTAGCCCTTTCTGCAAGGTCATCCCCAGACCTTTTGCATTTCTCCTCTGCTGAATTTGTTTTTGTTGGCTTTAGGACTCCGGGCAATTTACCACTACTAAAATGTGCTTCTTCTTTAAAATATGGAAGAATTGGCATATACTAAATTGCCATATTTAATTTACCTAGAAGTCCCTAGTAAACTGCACTATGTGTGCCCAGGGCCTATAAATTATCCGTGACTATTGGGTCTGCAGCACTGATTGTGCCATCTATTTAAGTAGCCCTCAAACCTTGACTGAGACCTGGGAGATGGATGAGCATGTCTTGGGTGTGTGACAACTGGACGTTGTGTATTCCCCCTAGACAGCCACACACAATGGGAGCTTAGGTGTGACCTGATGGGCCATCCTGGGAGGATAGGAAGGAGGAGCTGGTCACAACCTCACTTTCTCCTGAATAGGCTGTGTTCTGTCTCCATACAAAGGGCTGCATAATCCCTCATAGTAAATCTGAAGCCAGAGCACAAAGTGCAGGACTATGTGCATTTCTGTGAAGTCTCCTTCTCATCAAAGGCACAACAGGGTATAAATACCAGACCCCTGAAACCACCACTTCAGTACACTTCTGGACCTGTGGAGACTGCCAGGAAGAAGGGCTGCTGTACTGCTGAAGGTATATCATTCTGCTGGACTGCTGTTTTTTGAACTCCTGCTTTGCTGTGCTGATCTGTGTCTGCTGCCCTCTTGCTTATGAGTAAGGAGTGGAGCTGAATCTCTCCAACCCAGACCCCACAGTGACTTTAAGGGCCAGTTGTCTGGCCTCCTGATCTGAAGACTCAGGGACATAACAGACTTCCAAACACCCTGCCCCTGCACCTGGACTCTGTCATCTGTGAGTCTGTCTTGCCAAGTTGTGCTACCCAAGTCCTTGACCTGAGGAGGTGAACCTAAGGTGTTTTGTTTTAGCTGAAACAATGCATCCTCTGCTATGTGGGCAGAACTGAGTCATTGTCGCTGGTGAGGGCCAACATTGATGCATCAGTGCTGTTGTATGGAACAGAACTGGTGCATCCCCTTTGGAACTGCAGAGCTTTCTTTGGCACAAGGTATGGTATCCGTATTTCAGCCTCTGCTCCCATCGGAATCTACACATTAACTCTATGTAGGAGGCTGGCCCTCTATGTAGTGTGCAAAGCTAGGCATACTGTGCAGTGGGCCCAGGCAACCACACATTGCTTTACAGAGATAAAAACTAGACCACCTAGTGCTCTACTTTTTATGATAGCTTTGTCGAGCAGTTAGGCTAATCTTGGAGAAGTGCAAAGCATTAATTGGACAATCAGTAGCAACAAATCAAGGCACACACTCAAAAGAATAACTCAAAACCGATTTACAAAACTACCTCAGATTTTTATATATTTTTTTAAGACCAATATTATCAAAATTGGGTAAGTACTTTTTAAGTTATCGATCTTAAAAGTTTTAATAAAGTTAGTCTTTTTGTGTGTAATTAGGCACCACAGGAATCAATGGAGAACTACTTAAAGAATTCATAATAAATCAAGCAATGTGATTACCAATGTCTTCTTTTGCAGGGAGGTCGAGGTCATCGTTCTGTGCCCTGGACCAACTGATGAAGTTTGGGTGAATCCCGGTTCCAGTAGAAGCAGCTGCAGAAAGTCGATGGAGTTGGTGCCAGGCTCCTGCTGGAGATCTCTTGGAAAAGCACTGCACAGGTGGACTTAAAGGTAAGTCCGGTGGGTGCCTTTGGGGTGTCGAGGTCACAAGGGGTGTGGGACCCCTAGGGCACAGCTGGATCTTTGGTGCAGGGCACAGGGCGGCTGGGTGCAGAGCGAATCGATGAGCCAGGAGCTCTGCACAAAGTTGCCCTTGTATGCAGGAGGTAGGTTAATTTGAGGGTTGCTTGCAGGTCAGCAGGGGCACTCTGGTGGGAGATCCAGGTGGTTCCTGAAGTCCCTTGACTGGGGCTTCCTCCTGGTCCTTTTTCAGTCCAGAATGGACTGTCCTTCTGGTTTTCTGAAGTGCGGTGACCTGTACCGGGGGCTATTGCACGGTCTGGAAACCGGAGGATGCAGTGCCACCAAACTTGGTGCACTGGTAGGCTTTGCCTTCATTGTCCAACAGGCGAAGTTTGGTCCAGCTGCAGCATCCAGTTCCCTGGTCAGCAGCCAGTCGGTGAAGTGGATTTCACTGGATCTTTGGTTACTTGGAGTTGTAGAGTGAAGCCTTCACTCTGGAGAGTGATCCTTGGTGATTTCTGAAGAGTGGCGGTCCTGGGGTTTTATTAGAGTCTGTCTAATGTCCAAGCAACCCCTCAGCAATGATTGTTGAGTCCTGGGTGCAGCAGGCAGCGTTTGGCACCTTTTCTTGGAGCAGCAGGATTTCAGTTCTCAAGTCTTTGGTCTTCTTTGTTGCTGGTCTTCATTTGTCTGTGGAATCGGATTTCTTGGTCTAAGGATGCCCAATAAATATTGTACTTAGTGGGCATTTTAGGGGGGATCCTAGCAATGACCAATGAGTCTTCTACCTTAGGGTGGCAACACTCACTAAGTGACCACTTCCTGTGGGCAGAGGTCACTTCGCTACAGATGATTGGCTATTTCCCTTCCATGCAAGATGGAAGAAAATGAAATGGAGGAGTCACCTCACATGCAGCACCGTAGGAGTGGCACAAGCCAGGACTGACCACTTCTCCTGTCCTTAGTCTGGTTTCTCCATGTTTGTAGGTGGTTATCTGCTGCTAGTAGCTGGCCTGGGGTCGATTTTGAAGGGCGGTAATCCCTTTGAAGCTCGCTAGCAGGGCAGTGCATATATCTGACGGAGGAGATTTAGCACCTTCTCCCAGGAAGGACTTTGTTCTGAGCCACAGAGAGCAGGAGCTTTCACGCAAGGATTCAGACTCTTGTATGGTGATGGTAGGCTGGTTGTGACTGGCTAGCAACCATGCCAGGTTAGTTAGCTTTTGCGGGGGGCACCACCAAGGTGGCCCCTGAGTTCATTTTGCAAAAAATCCAATACTGGTACCAGATTGGCTTCATCATTCGAGCTGTTTGATACCAAATAACCCAGGGTTCAGGGTGGCCATTGTGTAACTGTGAAACTCGTATTGACCAGTGTCCAGCACATCTTTTAAAATGACTGCACTGTTCACTCACTATGTCCCAGGTTTGGCAAGGACACAGTGGGGGCATATTGCTCATGCACCTATGCTCACACATACGAAATAGTGCACCTTGCTTAAAGCTGGGAGTCCTGCCAGAGGGGAGACCTACCTTTAGGGTATGCAGTGTATGGTGGACAGGGCACACATGCTGTGTGTCATGTTGAGTTTGTGTTTTGGATTTGCAACAGGACACTGAGCCTTCAATGGAAGGGCTGAGTGTACCTGAATGCATGGCCCTAGAGGGGATGCTGCCCTCAAGGGCCTACCCTTAGTACTGCATGTCCTGGGTACTCAGGTACTATTTACTAGGGACTTACAGTGGCAGCTAAGGGTGTCTCCAATTGTGCCAATTCACAACTCAAGTTCTACTCATTGGATTTTTGTCAATTTGATCTTGTTTTATTTACTAGCGTAAGTTCTATTTTTCTAACTTGCTGTGGGATCCTTTTGTATGTTGTGTTTTTGCTGATTTACTGTTAAAACTGTTGCACAAATACTTTGCACATTACCTTCAAGTTAAGCCTGACTGCGTTGTGCTATGTTACCAGAGGGCAAGCACAGGATAAGTTGTGGTTTGCTTGGTCCTTACTCTGACAAGAATTGTGGTTGATGCTAACACCACAGTCAACATAACAATCCAATTTCTAACAAAGAGTCAAAAAACAGAATTCTTCTCTCTGCCATAAGGGTCTTTTTCTTCAGGTGTAGAATTCCAGCTCCAGAATAACCTCAGGGGGTACTGGTTGAGGTGCCAGATTTATCGTGCTCACCAGTGTCTGGAGAAAATCTTCCACTCAACCATAACCTTTTCTTGCAGCTCCCCATCTCCTTGTGCAGCACCTCTGCTTCACCCTGTAATCCACTTACCCAGGGGCCTCTATTTCAAGTTGCCTTTTTGCTGTCAGACAGGCCTCTCCCCAGCTCCCTGACCACTCCTTTATTTCTTTGAGTTTTCCTCCCACCTGACAGAATCTGAGCTGGTTCTTTCTGACAATGTGGCTGGGGTCAGGCTGTCTAGGAGTGCCCATAAGGATAATTATGAGTAGTTCTTCAAGTAAAAAGAAGTAAAGCTATGGCTGTCCTTTGTACTGCCAACTGTTCCTGTAGACATTGCAGAAGGCTAGTCCTTGCTAAGTGTTTAGTATTTGACAATACGTTGTTCTTCCTGGTATCAGAGGCAGGCCATTGGTTTCTAAGTTAGATAACTTTCACAACTATGGATGGTTATTGGCCTCTGGGGTGACCGTGCAGGGAAGGTGAATTTGCTGCATAAGTTGTATTTGTGATTCACATCGCCTTTCTCACCTAGCTCATGACTGTGGATAGTTGTAACGTCCACTTGTGAAATATAATGTAATTTGTAAATCTAGGAACAACTCAGTTAAGCATACAGCAATGTTTTCTTTATGTGCAGAAATGTATGCAAGTATTCCCCTCTTATGTACTCTTTCTCTACTCTTAATGTATAGACGTGAGGGTTCCTGGAGGACGCAGGAATACATTTGTAAGCATTGACAACCACTTGTAAATGCATTTGCAATGCTTATGGGCATACTTAGAGCAGAAGGCTTGAGAAAAGGTACACATATTGCTTAACTACTTCTTAGTGTGAAGAGAGGAAAGACATTTACAAAACATATATTTTCCTTAATCAGGGATGTAACAGACACCCGCACAACCCTGCAGAGAAGTGGGGCCCCCAGCCTTTTTTACATGAAGGACACCCCCATAGCTTCTCGGGTTGTAAGTATTTGTGTCTCTCCAAAGCAGTTGCAGTGTGCAGCATTCTCTGAGCTAACACTGCTCTGGACAAGGACTGAAGAGAAACAAAATAAGTGCATTTGTTTCACTTCAGTCAGAGCCTTCAGGGAACCTTTCACAAGTGAGTGGGACCCCTGAGAGAAAGGGTCCCCCACAGAGCCTTGCTCAACTGAGAGGGGAAGAGGTAGCATGGAATTGAATCGGATCGAGGGTGTGCGCAACCCCAGCAAAGGGACCAGAGACTCTGCTATGATGCAGTGCAAAGTACAATATATAGCTGAAATGTTGAATGAGCTGAAATGGATGCGGAGGGGTGATTTCACTTGGCTAAATGTATATGGTGCAAAATGGTGCTTGCTCTGGGTCAGAGGTAAGAACATGGGCCTCCTTCTGCATAACCCCTCTCCAACACTTACATTTGTCAATGATTAGCACAGTTATGGCTTTGTGAGGGTCTTGTAGAAAGGGACAGGTGTCGTATTTATTTAGATAGTTTAACCCAGGAAGGTAAGTGGACATTTGTGATATATGTAAGTCCACATAAATGCACTGCAAAGATAACCACATTCCTTACACTAAATCCACTAATTACCCCAGTCAGCATGGAACATCACAAACATCTACATTATTTTAACTCTGCTTTTATTATATGCCATGTTAGAGATACATCTATCAAGTTTCTCTGAAGAAAATTCTTTCAAGCTTGTACAGTCATGAGTTGTAACAATATGTAGGCACACATCACACTGGAGGGTCGCGCGGAGAGCAGACACGGTCTAGTCTCTCCGCGGGATCATTCGGGAAGGGGAAGTGACGGTAGGCGGGCAGGACTGGTTAAGGCTAAGTAAGGGTGGGACGGAGGGAGGGGTCCATGAGAGGTGTGGAGAGTCAATGCCAGTCGCAGAGACTGACAGAAGGAAGGTGATGCCAACGGGGCGCAGTACGGCCTCAGGACATTGGCCTGAAGCCCTAGAGGTGTCTTCGGCGTCCTTCTCTACTACGCGGGAACGGGGCCTTCGCAGAGATGGCAGGTACCGGAGGTATTGAATAATGTAATGGAGGTCGGTGGAGATGACGGCAAGTGGGAGATGGATGAGGATGATATGGTGGAGCTCGATTATGAGGAAGAGATGGATGAGTGTGAGGATGGGGAGATTCATGACAATGAGGTGAGCGGGGGAAAAGAGAGGGAGAAAGGGCGCAAGAGCGGCGCATCCCCCTCTTTGTTTTCTGTATTTCAGGAGAGAAAGGCCGGTGGGGAGACACAGAATGGTGCGTGGTCGCGGGGCAGCGAGAAGAATGCGGCCCATTGTTTCCCATGGTAAACGTAAGGGAGAATGGTGGTCAGTGTTGGGGGACGGGCCAGGTGCTGTTGGGGCTAGGGCACACAAGTCTATCGGGGTGGGAGAATATTTTGATAATGAGACACCTGGGGCAAGGGTGCCTCAGAAAGGGGACAGCACACAGACGAAGGACCCAAGCACAACTACGGTTGGTGAGGCGAGGGCCAAGGTGCTCAGGATGGTACGGGGATGGAAGACAAGGAAGAGGGGGCATAAGAAGCTGCTCCCCTACATGGGTCTGGTGATGCCTTTGGGCTCCCATGTGGCAGATAAAACGAAGGCGAGGATCTGGCGGCACCCGTATATTGATGTTTTTAAACTTCTGCATAGAGGTATACAGGCTAAGGAGGGTTCCAAGGAAGAGGAGTGAGAGATAGCTAGCTGACCGCAGGTACCGACAATAATGGATGATTGGACCTCTGCGTTTCTGATGTTCGTGAGTATTTACTGTGAGAAATTTCCCGACCGGGCCATCGTACTGTTCAAATACATGGACATTATACGTAAGGCTCAAATACATTTTGGGGACTTTGCATGGTTGAGCTATGATGAGGAGTTCGGGACGAGGATGAGTGTGAATCTGGACAAGATATGGGGGGATGTGGATCCAGAATTGTGGATGCATTGGATGGCATCATCGCAGTCCACGATATATACACACACCGCAAGTGGCTTACCGGTTGTATACAAGCAGTTTCGGTCATGTCCTGCCCATGGAGGGGGCGGGTGTTGGGCAGCGGCCTCCGGTAGTGACTTCAGGGGCATGCTGGAACTTAAATAAGGCTTTTTGTTCCAGACATCCATGTAGATTCAAACACGAGTGCTCCAAATGAGGGGGTCTCCATCCGGTCACGTAATGTTTCTCGCTTTCCAGTCCAGTTCAGCAGTGGAGAATGACCAAGGGTAGCGGTATGCAGGGTGCTATATTTCACAGCTGACCAAATGCAGGCTCCTACTCCCTCCCTGAGAGTGTGTGTGTGAGTCTGAGTGCATGTAAAAATTCCCACTGAAGTCCAACTGACACCTCATCATAACCCAACTGAAAGCACCTGCACCCAGCTACCTATAAGAAAATACACTTATTAGGTGAGTGTAACACACCAACCACCTTGCTGAAGCTACAGAGCTGGACTTCAGCCTCATCTGTGGCCAAGACATCACGAAGAATACCATCTACTCCCCTGCCTACCAACAGATATCAATTTCATAGTTTTTAAACCTTAGAAATTGAGCAAAGAAGCAACAGGGATTAAAATGTGTGCAAAAAATATCTTTACTAAATGTAACAAGGTTTAGCAGTTACTATCCAGACAGTGCATGGACAACATTCATGAAACCATCCTCACATAAGGACATTACTTTAATTCATATCAGTGTTTACCAGGGGCGGCCCCTCCGCTGTGGTGAAGGAGCGTCACACCCCTGCTGAGAGGAGGAAGCAGAAAAATAAAATGATAATAAATGCATTTTTATTATTATTTTATCTTTCTGCTTAGGTGGGGCGGGGCCAGGACTCTCCACATCATGGAGGGTGGAGGGAAGTAGTGCTATGTGTATTCCAAGTGTGCATGTTGGTTTGGCTGACCGTCTGAGGCTGGCCAAACTGACATGCACACTTAGAACTTTCCACCCAGCTGTGTTTCACAGCCGGGTGGAGACCAAGTGCAGGCTCCTACTCCCTCCCTTCAGCAGCATGAAAGAAGCATCTGGATTGGGTGGGGAGGGGAAGAAGGCAGAAGCACTGAGGCTGTGGGAGCGGCGGAGGCGAGGTCGCATGTCAGGTGAGCGTTCTTTTTTTAAATTATTTGTCCCCACCCCCGAATGCATTAGCTGCCCCACCAGCCCTTCCTGCCAGCAGCGGGCCCTGGTGTTTATGTTTAAAATTACTCTTTGCTGCACCATCGCTCAGAGTGGCGGTGACCTGAGGTTACTTTTCATTGAATGGTAAATTATGCCACCTGCTCTAAACTCAAAAAGTGCATAACATATTACTTGTTTCTTTCATTAAGCTGTAACATGTAGAGGTTCTTTACAGGAGCTTGGCAAATTGAATCCCCCCCACAGTCAAAAAGCAACAAATTTGTACCACTGCACTTCAGTGCGGGAGGGAATTACAACATAGATCTTTGAGAAGGGAAAATGAAAAAAAGAACTGTGCTCTGCTTTATGTTACATCTTGGTGCAATTTTCTGTGTCAGACAACTCTTTGGAGCAGAGAGCTGTGATGGTAAGTGTAGCAAGCATTTGCAATGTAATGGGTCTCGCATTTGCTCGAGTTAGAGCTATTAGCATTGTAAACTTCTAACAGGACTTTTCTTGCCCCAAAAAGTGAAATTAAAAGAAGGTTGACATAAGCGAGCCGATTCATAGCGCCACAGCAGCCATGCGCATAAGTGTGCAGAGACGCAGACAGAAAAAAAAGTTTGCTCGCAGACAAACGTATCAGCAAAAGTGCAATTAGCCCAGTAATAGGGGCGATGGCCAAAGTGGTAACAAAAGCTCCCCAAGGAGGGACAAATGTAAAGCAGTTACCAATGAAAACAAAGGATTTTTGAAGGGCAAGCCCACAGACAAGTGATAGTGATGGGCTTGAGGTGGGCGTGATTAACAGCCCAGATACATACCACATGCAGGAAAAGCAGTGCTCGCATGCTGCTATTCTTGACCTAAAAAGGTGCTCAGTCATATTCCAAAAATACTTCAAGCTTTTGGCATTTCTGTATATGAACTCTCAAAATTATATAAAGTTATTACCATAACCCATCAATGAGACATAGATATATTAATGTGATGGTAAAACAGAACTTACGAAAATGCGTGGTGCTATTGAACAAAACATGATAAACATCATTCAGGGCACAGTCAGTGTCACAATCTACTGTAAAAGGCCATTTATTTAGGACATAATTGCATCATATACATAACCTTTAACGTTATCAAACAAATTCCAACTTTAGAAACCCCCACCCCTTTAGCTTCTACTTGATCATCCTTTTCACTCTTTCCTTCCCTTTTCACTTCCATTCTCCCACACATCACCCTTTTCCTTTGATGCCCTACCTGCTTCGGGCATCCCCACTCTCTCATCCTTCACCTGCTTCTTTTTCCACCCTAGAAGGGTGGCCAGGCCCGCATCTGACTCTCCACCCTCCCTATCTACTGCCTCAAAAAACTTCTGTTCACAACCTGCCCTAACTGGCGTTCTCCCCTCCCCACACACAAACTCACTTCTCAACAAAACCCCCCACATCCTACCTGTACCATCCTTCTTTATCCTGCAAGGTGGGTGGGCGGCCAACTGTTATGCCGCTTGATGAGCTAGCACAGAAGATGCCGGTCCCTCCCCCTCAGCCCTATGAAGGCCCTCCCTTTGTCCCACCCCTACTCAGCCTTAACCAATCCTGCCTGCCTCCCGTCACTTCCCCTTCCCGAATGATCTAGCGGAGAGACTAGACTGTGTCTGCTTCCCCAGGACCTTCCATTGGGACACATCCCTCACACTCTCATCCTTAAATTGCTTCTTTTCTTCCCCTGAAAGGGTGGCCAGGCCCACATCTGACTCTCCACCCTCTCCTATCTACTGCCACCTAGCACAAACCATTTTTGGCGTTTTGCTGCTCCGCCAGCGAAACCCACTGCAACATAGCACCATTTAGACCTCCTCTCTTTGCCACATCTTCTCTCCCCACAAGTCACCCACAATTAACCTGAGCTCTGTAAGATAATAAGCATTGCCCAACTCGGACATAATCAGCCCTGAACAGCCCCTCCTCTTGTTCCGTAATCTCCTCATGTCTCAAAACCTTGATATCGTATGCCCAACTGAAAACCTGCATCACCCAATGGAGCTTTCTCTGAGCCCTTTCCTTGGCTCCATGCTTCATTGCCCTTCTCAATGTCCATCTAGGCACAAACTCCATCCAGACCAAGCAAGTGCTGTGCGATTTTTTTCCAGAGCAATTCAAAGTCGCATTCCATGTGTTGCAGTAGGGTGAGCCGTGACAGCAGTACCAGATCATTCTCCCCAAGGTATATTAACAGAAGATCGGGACAACCCCAATTCGTCATGATAGACGTTAGAAAAGGAAGCAAATTTCCCCACCTCATGCCACTCTTTCCCCACCAAAAAGCTAGCTACTAGGCAGTCTTAAGGCACGTCCATAAATCCGCCTCTCCGCATATTTTGCAGCCCAATGGATAAACAAATTTCCGACCAGCCATGTGACCATTTTCTCGCTCGTGGGACCAGACACGCAACCTGTAAAGAAAACAAACTGTAATATCACCTTTGACAAAATCCCCAACTCTTGGATGCATGAACCTGCTACCAACCCTACCCCCGTTCCCTGATGACCGAACTTCAAGCCCTCACAAAGCGCTCATAGCATATAGATTTCCACATCCCCATTCTCTTAATCTGTGCCCAGTCCCATCCAAAATGTGCTGCAGCTGTAGCCGCCCCTATTCTGAAAGAATGCATGCCATAACCTTGTGCTTCCGTGCCAGTCTGTCGCAAAGCCATCCGTAATATCTGTTACAACTGGAAGGCTGTGAGCTTTTTACTAACTGTCATCCTTTGCGCTTGAAAACCCAACCACTCCAGAACCGGGCAAGGCGCTTCGTTCGCCCCTTTTCCAACCAAACCCATTTTCCTTTCCCTAGCTGATCAGTTTTAAACCGTCTGAGCCATATGCCCAAACACTCCCCATGTATAAAAATGTCTTCACTTTCACTCACACTGATTTACCTATGCCCAAAAGCTCAGACACCCGAAATGCCCCAAAAAACATCCACACCATGCATAAACGAAACAAGGCCAGCTCATATGCATCTGCACAACATGCTGGTAAAACATGCAATAGCTCCGATAATAACTCAAACTTAATTGGTTCCCTCACTACCTTAACTGACCCTGCTCTGACCTGTCCCCAATCTTTCAGCATTTTTCCAAACAGGTCATCCCCAACCGGATCGCAATCAAAAAACAACTTCCCATACAAGGACACCCCCGCCAGCTTTCCCTCAATTGTGGCAGGTGACAAACCCTTCCGTATCAAGAAAAGTACAAAATGTAACACGCGTAACTCAAGCTCCCTGTTGTTCTGTAACCAGAAATCCACCACAAAACTTTCAAAACTCTGAAACTCCAACCATGCCAGTCGGTAGCTCCTCCGAGTGGATTCCGCTAATAACATCTCCACCAGCCCAGTGATTATCATGTCCCCACACCCAAACGCCAAACTGCTAAACCATTGCTACTGTGAACGAGACAAGGAATCTTCAATCGCGTTGTACACCCTAGGTATATGTTCAGCTTTGAAAATAACATTCAAGGATAGACATCTAGAAAGTGGAAAGTTCTAAGGGGCATATTTATACTCTGTTTGCGCCGGAATTGCGTCGTTTTTTTGACGCAATTTTGACGCAAAACTAACTCCATATTTATACTTTGGCGTTAGACGCGTCTAGCGCCAAAGTCCATGGAGTTTGCGTCATTTTTTAGCGTGGACACCTACTTTGCGTTAATGATATGCAAGGTAGGCGTTCCCGTCTAAAAAAAGTGACTCCGAGGCATGTGCGCCGTATTTACACTCCCGGGCAAAATTCACGCCCGGGAGTGGGCGGGTCAAAAAAAATGACGTACAGCCGCTTTTGCGCCGTTTTTTAGCGCCTGGAAAAGGCAGGTGTTAAGGGACCTGTGGGCTCTGAAGGAGCCCAGAGGTGCCCTCCCATGCCCCCAGGGACACCCCCTGTCACCCTTGCCCACCCCAGCAGAACACCCAAGGTTGGAGGGACCCATCCCAGGGACATTAAGGTAAGTTCAGGTAAGTGTTTTTTTTTTTTTTTTTGTGGCATAGGGGGGCCTGATTTGTGCCCCCCTACATGCCACTATGCCCAATGACCATGCCCAGGGGTCAGAAGTCCCCTGGGCATGGCCATTGGGCAAGGGGGCATGACTCCTGTCTTTGCTAAGACAGGAGTCATTTCTACGGGGGTTGGGAGTCGAAAAAAATGGCGCAAATCGGGTTGAGGCGAAAAATTGGCCTCAGCCTGACTTGCCCCATTTGTTGGCGCCCAAGCTCCATATCCCCCTATGCCGGCGCTGCCTGGTGTACGTCGTTTTTTTTCACGCACACCAGGCAGCGCCGGCGGCTAACGCCGGCTAACGTCATTGAATAAATACGGCGCCCGCATGGCGCTTCAGAATGGCGTTAGCCGGCGCTAATTTTTTTGACGCAAAACTGCGTTAGCGCAGTTTTGCGTCAAAAAGTATAAATATGGCCCTAAGTGTGCATGTCAGTTTAGCTTGCCTCGGACGGTCAGACAAACTAACATGGGCACGTGGTCTCTGTTTTGAAAGTCCTCAAAAATATTGGTTATTTTAATAAATATTGTTTTCTCTCTTGGTGCTTCTACTAATCCAAATTCCTCTCCCTTTCCATTGTCCCTTAGGCCCCACACATTTACCCTGCTTGTCGTATAATATATTTAAATATTATATGCCAGCCTGATTGTCGGAAAATCTGAAGCTCACCCCCCCGAATTTTCCAGACCAAGCTGTGCCCCTGCTGATATCCATCCATGTAAAGCTTCCTGCAATCACCTAAAGTATCAGCTTTGAATGCAGACAGCCTGGGGCACATTCAGGAGAGAGAAGGCCAGTCCCTCACTAGAGAAAGGGATGCCATGGAGAAGACTCACAACAATGTGTAAGAAAACACCGGGATAAAAAAGAAAATGCTTCCCTGTGGACACCATCAGAAATTAGGTGGTCCGGGTGGAGCATTTATGAGTTTTCAGAGCAGTGCTTAATTTGAATCAGAGTTTTCGGCTGCTCGGCACTGTCAGTTAATTGTCAACACTGGTGCTTATGACTGTCTATTACATGATAACACTGTTAAATTTAGAGATGAGCACAAAAACAGTTGTTTATTAATTCAGTGTAAATTAAAAATGACACATGCCCACCACCCAAGCCTTTTCCTATAGCATTAAGGGCATGGAATAGACTGAATTGCCACACTTGTAGGAGTGCAATAGGTAGTAGTTGCGTTAGTACTGTTAGATGCAGTGCCGGCATGGGCAATGAGTGAAGCAAGCTGCAGTGGCAACATGACGAGTGCACTGGCAGTTGTTTTATTACAAATTAGGCACTGTTTCAGAGGCAAGAGCGAAGACTGTGGAGGGACCAGGGGAGTGTGTGTAGATGTGTCCACACTTCCCTTCCAAATGTATACTCCTTTATTTGAGCGTCACCGACAAGGGCTTTCAGTCAGACCCTTCATTTCAATTTTGTAAATAAAATAATAGTGATAATTATTAATTTTATTTACAAGTCCGAATAACACTTGATTTATAAGGTACCCTGATATAGAGCATACTCATCCTAACTGATAACGTTTTTTTCTATGACTGTAAGCATAGCATGGAAACTCCTGCTGGTGCCAAGTGGATCCAGACCGAAGAGGTGAATTACTACTTCAGGAGTGTTGGCAACAGAGAGGGTGTGAGTCTGGTGGGGACCATCTCACTATTGCTTGCAGGAGTCACCTAATGTTTTTTTACGCTACTGTCCTGTTAAAAGGTTTAAGCCATTTTTGAACCCTACACATGTGAAAACGTTGAGCTATATATATGCATGGACATGTAGGATTAAGGAAACTGGAATGTTTTTTTATGCCATGCCCTTTGGTGCGTTTGGTATGGTATGTATATCCATTGGTGTAACAAAAGCCCCTGCAGCCCCCGCATGCAGGGGGCCTGATCTCTAGGGGGTCCCTCAGCTCAGTACACAGTGCACTGGAGGCAGGACCCTGACTTGGTCCAGCAAGGAGGAGGCCCCCTCGAGGTACTTTGCAGAGGGCTCCCCATAAAGTGTTGTTACGCCATTGTGTATAACGTGAGTACTGCTGGGTAAGAAAGTTTTGTGAATCAGCTCTACAGTCATAGATTATGACAGTGAGTAGGCTCAGATCACACATGGGGCCATATTTATCATTTTTGGATCAGCACAATACAGCAAGAAAACACTGCGCTATGCTGCATCAAATGTGGGAGCAGCAATGTGTCATACTTGCCAACATATGGTGCATTCCTGTTTTCTATTGGCGGTACTATGGTGCAAGGGTGCCTGATTTGTAAGCACGATGGTTTTTTGTGCAGTAAGTGACATCTTTCTGCACAAAAACAATCCTTAGAGGCATTTTGTTCTTTCTAAGTGCTGCGTTCTGCAGCACACTTAGAAAGAGTAAAAAATGAAGAGAAATAAAGATATTTTGCCTAATTGCACCATCATCTCCATCGGGAAGGTGCAGACGCATTCCTAGGTTTACCTGTCTAGGTAAATCTGGGAATGTGCTACATGGAACTACATGGGTGGATGCAGGGGAACACCTACTCTCCACCCATGTCACGCCTTACCGGCACAAAGTAATGGCAGGCAGTGACTTGCGCTGTCTTGCTCTACTCTAGATTTACCAAACAACGCAGGGCCACCTTGCGTGGCATTCTAAATCCGATTAAAGGATTTTGTTGCCCTTTTGTCACCCTGTGGGATGCAAGGTCGCAGCAACCCTTTACGAAATCTGGGCCATGATATTTTGTTGAATAGCGGCCAACATTTTTTAGAGGTTTTTTCCCATTCTATGTCTCACTGACCGGTTATGTTAATAATGTTATATGAAAGCGATAGTTCATATGCAGACACCCAAAGTTAGAAGAAGTTTTTATTGGGATACGCCTAAGCAACTTTAAAACTTACCATCACAGCTCTACGCTCCACGGAGTTGTCTGAAACAGAAAATTATATCAGAGCACAGTTATTTTTCATTTTCAGTTCTCCAAGACCTATGTTGGGATTCCCTCCGAAATTGAAGTCCACTCACACAAAAGCGTTGCCTTTTGACTCAGGGTGAAATTCAATTTGCCAAGATCCCCTCAAACACCTTTAAATTTTTAGGGTCGAGATGGAAAAGACCTGCACTCTAGTTTTTTTTCTTTTTTACACTTCTTAGGGTCTGGTTTAAATCTTGATGGTGTTAATGGCAAGCCGCATTGGTGACGACCTGAGAACACCGTCAAGTCAACTGTGTTCTGCCCGCCATATTTACATGTTAACGCTCTGCAGGTGGTGTATGGGCGACGGATTGCTGACGGAGGTAGATGGCCGCAGGACCCAATGGACATTGTACAATGGCAGTGGGTATGGAATAAAGGTAAGTGACACACAAACACAGGGAACCTTAACCATATGTGTCCCCCTGCACTACTCACTACACAACATACTATGTTCACACCATCATCTATTACAATTTCAACACAACACAACCCGTACATGCCAAAAACACAGATTGACCTACATCCATGACACAACACACACACACCATTGACACTGCACCCACATGTGACACAACCACAACAACCAACACAACTACACACCCAGCACTCACACAAAGGCACCCCTACACACATCATGACAGCGTCCACCACACAACAACATCACTCATCTAAATGTGTCAAATGGCAACACAACAACATCGATATCACATGCAAGTGACACACAAATAGACACAACCACATCACCCATTCCAGCTCACTTCACCTCAACCAGCCATTCCACACACACACACACACACACACACACACACATACACATACTGACTCACATATGCAACAGATAGCAAAAACTGACCCGTACAGGTCCTCTTTGTATGTACAAACATGGACAACTGTCAAGTGTGATTGTACTGTCATTGTGATGCCAGCATTCATTTGGCAATGAATAATGACACCACAATGACATGTGTATATGTGCGATATGGGTGTTGTGCCAGTGTGTCCCCACCCATGTGTGACACAATTGTCTGCCTGACATATGCATGGCACAGTGACATGTATATATATCTACAGTGGTCTTGACCTCCCATGCAGCGCCCATCCAATCTACCCTAGCAATGTGGGTCCCTACCTCTGCATCCAGCGATGTGGGGGGTGGTTTGTGTTTTCTCTGTGGGCCAGTGGCAGCGGTGATGGCAGGTGTTGCCCTGTCATGCCCAGTCGAAAATGGAAAGGTGGAATCAGGGGAAAATTTATGTTTTTACCTCATTTGCACCACAATCCGCCAACTCGAGTGGCTGGGGTCCCGCCGACAGTGCCTTTTCACTATGACGCTGTCAACATGGGCAGTGTTTCTTGGCAGAGATGGCAGGTCAAATGAGATCTCCTCCATATGGGCCCACCAATCTCTAAATGTGGTGGGCAGACTGTCACAGCGGCGGATTGGTTTTCAGTCTAAAACTCAACAGCACGACTGTTACCTCCAAAAGATATAAATCAGGCCCTTAGTTGTGCCTGATGGTGTCCTGGCTGTGCTGAGAAACAAGAGAGATGGTGAACCCGTCTGTAAGGTAAGTGAGGGTGCTGGTCATGATGGTGGAAATGTTTCACTTATTTTGGGAGTGAGATCTGGTATATGACTTTCTTTGTTTTTTTACTATTAGGTTCCTTGAGGTTGGGGCAGACTTGACGTTCAGTAAAAGTTGGGGTTTGAAGCTGTCAAGCAGTCACGTGTAGTCCTTTAAGTGAAATGATTCTCTTCTCATTCTAAGTCTGCACCACGTCACATTGTGTTATTTCATTGATGTATTTGTCCTTAGCTTTTATTCCTTAGCTTCATTGCCATTTCTTGATACATTAATAATACCTTACATGCCTCCCCTCCACCTCTTAAAACTTTTCAAGATTTCCCATATTCATAATTATTTTAAACCGTTCCCAGACCACAGAAACATGTCTGTATTCACCAGATCAAGAACTGTTGCTTCTTTTGGACCATGGCAAATAGTTATCTGACATCTCACATATACCTTTCTTTTCCAACCAGTCTCAACACACTATTGCACTGGGCTTTCTTTGAAAAGCTCAAAAGGAACTCTGGTAGCTCTTTGGACAGCCTACATGAAATGTTCTTATTGTGCTCATCTCATTAACTCCTTCCCGCAGTAGTGCCCATCAGGATTCAATCTTCCAGTTTATTGTGGAAATGACTGCAGTTTACTGGTTTATGGATAATGCAATGTCAATTGCAATGTCAATGGGCCACATGTATGAAATTCCAGATTTGCAATTTCCAAATTGCAAATACATAGACATCTCTATTTGGGAATTGCAAAATGGTATGTGAATACCTGCTGATTCCACTAATAGTGATTCCACTCGATTTGCATTCACAATTAGGAAATCGCAATTTAGCAAATCACAAAATTGTGATTTCCTAAAAAGAAATTGCAAATTCAGAAAAGTCTCATCATTGATGCAGAATGATGATGTCTGACCAGCAAGTTTACACATTTAGGGGCTTAATTATAAGCCCTGTGGTGCAGGGCAGTGCAGCAAGTGACCTTACTGCGCTGCCTTGCACTACTGGGAAGGGGTAGAAATGCACTGTATCTACAAGATACAGTGCATCTACAAGATTTTTTTTTTTAACAAATTGGCTTTTGGTACAGATTAAGAGACAAACATTACAACATGCCGAACATCCCTCTCAAGTAGAATGACAAGATGTGGTATTGGTTAATTATAGCATTTCTTGTAGGCATTATGGGGGTCATTACGACCTGCCGCCCGCCAAGATCTGACCGCCATGCGGGCGCACCCCCGCCGCAGCCATTTGGAGATCCCCGCTGGGCCGGCCCAGCGGGGATCACGGCCGCAACATCGGAGCCGGCTCCAAATGGAGCCGGCGGTGTTGCGGACGTGCGAAGGGTGCAGTTGCACCCGTCGCGCTTTTCACTGTCTGCATAGCCGACAGTGAAAAGCTGCATGGGGCCCTGTCAGGGGGCCCCTGCACTGCCCATGCCAGAAAAAGGCTGGCGGTCGGGCACTCGTAATCCCCTAGGCAGTGCTGCAGGCCGCGGTCGTAATACGCCTGGAAGCACCGCCAGCCTGTTGACGGTGCTTCCGTCGTTTTAGCCCTGGCGGTCCTGTACCACCAAGGTCAAAATGACCCCCTATATCTTTTTGCTCAGGGTTTCTTCATCAGTGGACTCGTGAATTGACATTTCAGTGCATCTGCATGATACAGTGCATTTCTGTCCTCTTCCCCTGTGCTGGTGCACATTGGGCTGCCTAGCACGTTTGCAGGCACCCTTGTACCATGGTGCAAGGATGCCTACATAGTAGATAGGATTGTTTCTGTGCAGGAATGATCACCTTCATGCAAGAAAATAATCCATGGAGGCTTTTTCCTCTTTCTATGTGTGCTGCATTCTGGAGGCATAAGATTTTGACGCACTTCCAGGTTTACAGTTTCTTGCAAATCTGGGAATGAGTCAAAACCCATGGGTGTTGTATGGCACAACTCACTGCAATGCCCATGGAATGCCTCCCTTATGCAGTGTAAGGTAATGCAATGACTTGCTCTGCGTTGCCTTACACCATATCTCAAGGTCATGAAAAGCTACACAAAGTGGCTTTGTGTTGACTTGTAGACATGGGCCTACACTATGCACCACCGGTGTGTCACAAAAAGTGATACACCGGCGCCGCACAGGGCTTGTAAATAAGCCCCATAGGGTATGGCCACCAGCATGAAGCATAGCAATGTGGTTGAAAAAAAAACTCTCCTGGCTCACTACCTGAAGTGTTTTTTTTTTACAGTTCCTGTCCAGCACCATATCCAAAGAAGATGGGTACATGGATGTGGGCAGCAGGAAGAGGAGGATCACATTTTGTGAAAAGGAGTTGGAGGTTCTAACAAAGGAATGTGTGGCACACATGAACCAGCTCTTTGGAAAGGCATGTTTTAGTGACCCAGAATCCCAGAAGACGAACATATAAAACAGCATTCTGGAGAAGTCGAACTTCCTTGGTGCAGCTCAGAGGACCATACATGAGATCAGGAAATGGTGGTAAGATCTGAGGTCCAGCACGAAGGAGAAGGTATCCAGCAGGATGGCTGTTGGATGTGGAACAGGTGGTTAGCCCTCATAATACTCCACTCCCATGGAGACACTAATCAGGGGACCCTGGAAAGTAATCTTCTCTTTACTTACCTAACATAACATATTGTTAACAAATCCATATACCATACATCACAGAAGGAATAACTCAATTGAAATGTTTTCCCCACCCTGACAATGTATCATGGGAGCTATGGTACAAATCAATTGCCTGATGTACGGTGTGTTGATGACAGCACCAAAGATATCCGTACATGAACAACTCACAAACACATGAATAACATTTACAACAATAGTGTGGAAACACATTATCCATTTACTTACACTAACTATATACATGTGTTTCAACAGATCACAGCCTAGACATGTCAGGACCCATTGCAGCTGAAGGGCTACTGAGACTCACGTTGAAATTGATGAAACAACAGCACCATCCACTTAGCCTATCACCCAAACTCCAATTGCCAGGAGTGCAACCACCTCATTGATGCCAGAGTTTGTGGATAATGATGAGGGACAATTGTAGGTCAGGGATACCACAACATTCAATCAATCAATCAATCGATAATTTGTTAAGCGCGCTGCTCACCCGGCAGGGTCTCAAGGCGCTGGGGGTGAGGAGGGTGGGTGCTACTGCTCGAAGAGCCATGTTTTGAGGCGCTTTCTGAAGGCTAGGAGGTCCTGGGTCTTGCGTAGGTTGGTGGGGAGGGAGTTCCAGGTTTTGGCAGCGAGGTGGGAGAAGGATCTGCCGCCAGAAGTCGTGCGTTGGATGCAGTGGACCGTTGCGAGGGTGAGGTCGGCAGAGCGAAGCTGGCGGATTGGGATGTGGAAGTTAAGTCGGTCGTTGAGGTAGGCCGGTCCGGTGTCATGGAGGGCTTTGTGAGCGTGGATTAGGATGTTGAAGACAATCCTTTTGTTGATGGGCAGCCAGTGTAGGGATCTGAGGTGGGGGGAGAAGTACTTGTGGTGAGGGAGGTTGAGGATGAGATGTGCGGCGGCATTCTGAATGCGCTGGAGTTTTCTCTGAAGCTTGGCTGTTGCAATGCAAAGGCCAAACATCTGCAGTTCATATTGATAATGTGTCAGACAATATGTCGGAGAGGTCTCTTGTGTTTGGTGGCTTGGACAGGTCCATCATCCGTGCAAAGAGCCTGCAAACCAACAAATAAGGATGATGAATAAACATCTGCAACAAATGTCTGGTTGATGCAGCAATGGAGAAAGAGCACCAGAGACAGAGGCACAGGCAGTACCTAGCAAGGTTTGATTCATTCACACAGTCCATCAACCAATTGGCATTAGCCACTAACACACCAGCAAGGCAGACCGTGAACATACAGACTGGCATGGGGCACTGCTGTCAGGACACTGCACATGGGCTAGTGAAGATAACCACAGTCCTTGAGAATATACAGAACAGAACCAGAACATTTGTATCCCGAACACCCTGCCCCAAACTGAGAGCGAAGAGGGCTCTAGCCTCGGTGCCACATCCATTCAGAAGATATGCAGTTACAGGCGTTCAGGCTGACACACTTCTGGGACTGGCATGTCAATAGTTCACTGCCAAGTGCTGCTGACAAGGCACTCAAACCTAGAGGCCGAAAGAAGTGAACCAGTGAATACTCAGAGGAATGAGTTGCCTTTGTTTTGTTTTGCTTTCCATATTTTGTTGCATTTTTGTCACACAATTATATTCACAAGAATACAGGTGATCCTTGAGTGAAACAATGTTGTTGCTACCTGAATAAAAGGTGGTCTCTCAGTTACACACTAAGCATTACTATAATTTGTTCTGTCTCATTATTGGATGTTTTAATCACTCTTTCCTCAGAAATAGTTGTTGGTGATCTCTGTGCATCGTACTTGCCCCTCTGCTGCACATGTACCCTCATACTGCACTTGTAGTGGTAGTAAGTCATCAGCAGAGTCAGAATCAGGCTCTATGGGGATGTCATGCAGAGCCTTGTTTTTGCAATATTGTGCAGAATGGCACAAGTGGCAATTATCTTGCAGCATGTCTCCAGTCTGCAGAGTGGTGCCCCACCAGTTTGTGTAGGCAACAAAACTTGGACTTCAGAATCCCAAAGGTCCACTGTATGATTGATCGTGTTGTCCTATTTCTCCTGTTGTACTGCCTTTACCTTCTTGCCCATTGAGTCAGGTATGGTGTGAGTATCCACAATAGAACTGTCACCTTAAGAACATGAGAAAGGAAACCATTAGGTCACATTACGAGCAGCATCCTAGCTACTATATTCATTGAGTGTGAGATTGTCTTGCTTAGTAGGAAACCATCGTTAAATTCACCCTGTGAGATTTGGTTATGTATTCCAATGTGGTGAGAACATGAATGAGTTCTGCAATTATACAGGAGGCATCACACACTATCTGCTCATTGAGTGAGTGTGAGTATGAGCTTTTCCTGTAAATGAATTCATTTGCTGAGTTGGGACATAAGGCAACATGTGTGCCATCAACACAGCCTATTTCCTTGGAGAACTGTGCTACTCTGTAGAACATCAATTTGGTTTGTTCCAATAATTGGGTGGTATGGGTAAAAGATATATATTGCTTAAGTTTGCTCACTATGATGTTCCGAAACCTGTGAAAGGACCTGGAAAAGGCACTGCCCTGACCCCCTGGTAAATGCCAGAGGCCAAGAGGTGTAGACAACACAACAAAAGCACATGTGGTGGCATTGCGTTGCTTCTGAGTGTTGCAGCCTGTAGCTGAGGATCTAACTCAGCAAGTAAATCAAGAATAACCTGACTACTGAGTCTGTATCTCTCTTATATCTCATCCTCAGTCTGTTCAAACCGGGTGGCCTCACCCTAAAAATTCGCTCCAGTCTCCTCCTTGTTCTCTGACTCCCAGCCAAAATCCTCCTAACCAGAACATACAGAGCTGCGAGTGTGAAAGAGACTGATACATTTTGGGTGCTTTTTATATTTTGCATCTGGTTACCACCTGATCTGAATCAATGGTAATTGCATTTCCTAAATGCCCATTTTGCAACTAGTCACAATTAGGAAATCTGTTGTACACACGGTCAGCGAATCGCAATTTGGGAGTCCCTATGTGCAATTTTCTATTCTGTGATTTTCAAAATGGTAATGAACCCATTTTGCACCATCGCAAATGCCTTTCGTACATAGCAAAATGGCATATTGCATTTCCTAATGGCCCAAAAGTGCAATCCGCAATATTAGGAAATGCACAATGGCCCAATATGACTAAGGAATGTTTTACAATGTTTTTCCATGTCTGAATTGACTGCTATTTCTCAGTGTTAGACATCAGCAATAGGTTCATCTTCACTGTTTTCACTGACACAAGAATGTACTTCAGTGGCAGGTTAACCAAGCTGTGTCCTTCACAACATGACCACTGTTAGACCTGACATCCTTGGTGTGGTATTCCCCCCGACTTATTGCCTTCATTTCCCTATTTAGGCTGACCTAATTTTTCTTGGCTTTAGGACTCTGTGAACTTTCCCCCTGCTAACCAGATGCAAAGTGCTTGTGCTCTCCCTCTCTTTTAAACATGGTACAATTGATATAAACCCAATTGGCACAATTAATTTATTTGAATGTCCCTAATATATGGTGCTTCATGTGCCCAGAGCCTGTGAATTAAATGCTACAAGTGGTCTGCACCACACATTGGGCCTGATTACAACTTTGGAGGACGGTGTTAATCCGTCCCAAATGTGACGGATATATCACCTACCGTATTACGAGTCCATTATATCCTATGGAACTCGTAATACGGTGGGCAGGATATCCGTCACATTTGGATCGGATTAACACCGTCCTCCAAAGTTGTAATCAGGCCCATTGTGCCATCCACCAAAGCAGCACTGTAAAACATATCCCAGGTCTCCCACTGAAACCTATAGTGCAGTTTTAAACTGCATTTAAACCTTTAGCCAAGCCTTCATTCTTCTTTTTAATGCTTACTTTACTCAACTTTACTTAAAGTTGACCCTAAAGGCTCACAGGGCAGGGTGCCTGGTATTTAAAAGGTAAGACACACATTTTAATGTTTGAATGTCCTGACAGTGAAAAAATCTAAAGTTTTTTTCACAGTAGCAATCTCTCTCTTGCACTAGCACTCGGTTACCTCATTTCACCTAATAAGTGATAACTTCAATTTGTGAACAGAGAGATAAATGTTCCTACCACTCATTTGATTTGCACATTAAAATCTCCTTTTTAAGTTACTATTCTGAAAATGCCACTTTAAGAAAGTTGCAAAAAGAACAAGTGATGGGTGGAATGCTGAACAATGTCAAACTTTCACCCCCGTACAGATATCTGGGCCTAAACCCATCGTTTTTTTGCTACCCATGCCGTTCAAGTTTAGACCCAACCATTTGCAAATCAGTCTTGACCCTGGTCCCCCTGGGAACAGTCCAGCCCGAACTGCCAAGCCAGGTCCTCCCTGGACTGGAAACAAGCATCCTATGACTGGGGGTGAGCGTTTAAAAAGTTTCAACACTCCGTCCACCATCCTTTTGTGTTGCTAACTTTAAGAAAGTTGGCATTTTTCTGCCTAACCAAATGTCCCTTTCTTTTAGTGTCCGCGGTCATTGTTAGAAATCGGGTCTCTGGTTGGCATTCAGTTTGCACTCTGCCCAAGCAGGGACTCTCACTCTAGTCAGGGTAATGGAGAAAAACACTTAGATAACCCTTGCTTACCCCCTTTGTAGTTTGGCACTTGGCCGGGCAGGAGTCTCAGCAGAGAGTCCAGGTGCTGGCAGAGGAAGTCTTTGATGGCCCTGAGACTTCAAAACAGGAATGAAGCTCAGTTCAAGACCTTGGAGACTCTTTTCAAGCAGGAATGATCAATAAAGTCCAATCTTTGTCCCCTTTCACAGGCAGAAGCAGCAACTGTAGGGTGGCCCAACAAAGCACAGTCACAGTCAGGGGCAGCACTTCTCCTCAGCTCTTCAGCTTCTCCTTGGCAGAGGATCCTCTTGGTTCAAGAAATTATCTAAAGCCTGGGGTTTTGTATCCAATACTTATACCCCTTTCTGCCTTTGAAGTAGCTGTTGTTTACAGGATCCTGCCTTGCCAGGCCAGGCCCCAGACACTCACCAGGGGGTTGGAGACTGCATTGTGTGAGGGCAGACATAACCCATTCAGGTGTAAGTTACTACTCCTCCCTTCACTCTATCTCAGATGGCTTATTAGGATATGCAGGCTACATGCCAGCTCCCTTTGTGTCACTGTCTAGAGGAGATTCACAAACAGACCAACTATCCGTTTTACCCAGACAGGGAATCCGCACACAGGCAGAGTCACAAAATGGTTTTAGCAAGAAAATGCCCACTTTCTAAAAGTCCCATGTTCAAACTAACAATCTAAAAACCAACTTCACTAACAGATGTATTTTTAAATTGTGAGTTAAGAGACCCCAAACTCCATATTTCTATCCGCTCTCAAAGGGTAACTGCACTTTAAGTATATTTAAAGGCAGCCCCCATGTTAACCTATGAGAGAGATGGGCCTTGCAACAGTGAAAACTGAATGTATCAGTGTTTCACTGTTAGGACGTGTAAAACACATCAGTACATGTCCCACCTTTAACATACACTGCACCATGCCCATGGGGCTACATAGGGCCTATCTTAGGGGTGCCTTACATGTATAAAAAGAGAAGGTTTAGGCCTGGCTAGTGGGTATACTTGCCAAGTCGAATTGGCAGTTTAAAAATGTACAGACAGACACTGCAGTAGCAGGACTGAGCCATGTTTACAGGGCTACAGCCCTGGGCACATTTAGTGCACTTTACTAGGGACCTAGTAGTGAATCAAATGTGCCAGTCATGGAAAAGCATTTACATTTTACACAGGAGCACTTTCACTTTAGCACTGGACGGTAGTGGTTAGGTACCCAGAGTACCTAAAACAGCAAAAAGAGAGTCCAGCACACAGTCAAAACATAGGAAGCAGAGGCAAAAAAGACAGGGGAGACCATGCCAAGGATGCTAGGTCTAACAGTCACATAACTGAAATGGTTCTCCTATGGTGTGGTGTGTATTCACTCCAGACAAAACAAAATGGCCTTGTGTTTGCAGCAGGGTGTTCCTCTGCTGAGCAGGATGGGCTGGGGGTTTGTACGCATCCCTTCCTGAGCTTCAAAGGATCAGTCTGAGGGCTATGCCTACCCCTCCCCAACTTCTAGGGCTGCCTGCACTGCCACTTACAAATGGAGCTCACATCAAGGCCTGAATTCCTTTGTCAATCCTGGAAAGAGGAATGTTAGAAAAAGGGGGAATCACCCACTACAGGCTGACAATGGTTACAAGAATGGCACCCTCAGAACCTCTCATCAGAACACTCCTGGACCTATGGAGGATTCAGAAGTTGGACTACCTTGCTGTCTGAAGAAGGAAGACTGGACCTGCTTGCCTTGAACCCAGAATCCCCTGAGCGACTCCAGTGGTCAGTTGGCTAACCTGCTGTTTGAGCTACAGGGACACAACAAGCTTCCAATGGCCTTCCCTGAAATTGCCTAGCTGACCAGCACCAACTGGATCTGCTGGCCTCTGCTGGAGTGAGTCCTGGTCCCCAAAAGGTGCCACCCAGGTCCTGGACAATAGGTCGGCATCAGACTGCTCTCTTACTGCTTCAAAACTCAACTCCAGTTTAAATTTCAGAAGCTTTGGGCTCTTTGTCACTGCAAGTGGACCACTAGTGCCAACATTGATGACAGCATCTCCTGCCAATGCTAAATTTCCACTACAAATTGCTCTTAGCACCAAACAGCGACTGTCTGCATTTCCCTCTAAGACAAAGCAGTGATGACCTGCACCTTGCCCCAACAACGATCTTCTTGCAGCCCCACTCCCCAATGTGATACTCTGGCTGAGGCTCTCTGCATAGACATGGACTTTGAGAAGGAAATCTTTTCACCTGCTCAAGTCTGGCCCCTGTATCTGACATGCGCTCCATTGCGGTCATTCTGAACCTGTGACTTTCGACCCTGTACAGAGCAACCAGAAAACAGCCAGCCAGATACGCTTTGTGCTTTTTGGCTCCATTGCCAACTGAAACTTAAAAAAAGTATAACCCTGGTTCTATTAATTAGATTTTTGTCATTATCATACCATTTTAATTATTAAAATTAGCTTTTTATTGCGGCATTAGTTTGGGAATTTCCTTTTGTTGTGTTTTCACTTTAATACTGTTTTGAGTGCTATCTAAAGTCAGCCTTCTTTTATGCCAAGCTCTCAGAGGATTAAGCACAGGTTTATGGAGTCACTTTTGTGGTTCATCCTGACAAGGATTATGTTTATTATTTGAGGGGCTCTCACCCTCTCAACTAATAACCCACATTCTTACAACCACTATGTAGTGACAGATGTCACAGGTTGTCTTTTGGTTTAGTATTCTATTTTCCTTCCATCTCTTCATCTGTATCCTTCACCTTGTCCCATTTTCATAGACTATCCCTGCAACTCTTTGCACACCATTGCCACCATGTTGTGTTAGTGGTCACAGTTTTTTCTTATGTAGCCCATATCCCAGATTTTACTCTTCCATCCCTTACTGCACACAATAGTTTCCACGTTGCTTTTTTGTGAAACAGTATTGTCCCCTAGTCTAGTGTCTACACCGCCTTACCACACATCAACCTCCAGGGTGATTTTCTGTACTTCAGATGCCTTCTAGCTTTCTCCTTATCTGCCTCACTAAGAACTAAGGGCCAGATGTAGGAAGCCGTTTGCATGGTGCAAACTGCGAAAATTGTAGTTTGCGCCATCAAATGGCCTAACGCGATGCACATTCACAAATTTGCCAGTCGGTACCGACTCGCAATTTGTGAATGCGACTCGCAAATAGGAAGGGGTGTTCCCTTCCTATTTGCGACTCGCATCGCAATTCAGAATTGCTTTGTGACCGCGAATGCGGTCGCAAAGCAACTCGCAGTTACCACCAGTGTCACACTGGTGGTAACTCATTCGCAAAAGGGAAGGGGTCCCCATGAGACCCCTTCCCCTTTGTGAATGTTGCCCAGAATGTTTTTTCAGAGCAGGCAGTGGTCCAATGGACCACTGCCTACACTGAAAAAACGAAACCAAATGGTTTCGGTATTTTTTTCATTTTGCAACTCGTTTTCCTTTAAGGCCACCATCTCTGTGAGTGCAGGGACTCGCTCTGGGGTCGCAAAATGAGACCCACCTCATTAATATTGATGAGGTGGGTCTTTGCAACCCCATAGCGAGTCGCAGATGGTGTCTGAGACACCGTTCTGCATCTGAGATTGCGACTCGGAAATTGCGAATCGGACAGACTCGCAATTTCCGAGTCACAATCTCGGAGTTTGCTATATGTGGCCCTTGTATCCTGTGATTCATGCTGAATAATTCCATGATTTTTTGCTCATGTGTTATTACATACATTTTACCGCACCTCTTCAGTAGCTTACTGTAAACACACATCCTTCCATGCCTTTGTCAAGGCATTATCAGATATATAAAAGTCAAGAATTTGCACAAGTGGGCTCTTAAGCTTGTCAGCTTTATAGGCTACAGACTGTGCCTAATGCTTTGTGCGGCCATGCACATGTAGGTGGTACTTCACATCTGCTCATGATGGATACCTTTTAGTGAGGAAGCATCTGCATTTATCACAGAGAGGTGATGCGCTCTGGACTAAAGCTGCATGTGAGGAGGGTGCACTGTGTTTCAGCATGCTAGCAGTGAGCTATGGTACAGAGCAGGGCATGGACAGAGCAGGCCATGGATTCTTGTGTTTCCAGGGATATTGCATCCAGCTTGTAGTGTTGGGTGTAATGTTCCTTGTGGTTTACTTTATCTTTGCTAGGCAATTGTGCTACAGCGTTGCTACCCACAAGACCTTGCTACATGGATTCCTAATTTCTGTTGCAGAGGCTTGTTGCTTTTTGAAGTATAATAGACATTTTTGAAGTTGTAGTGTTGTATAAACAAACTTTGAACTACTTTTTGAACATTTATTTGACTGTAAGGACTGTGGACACCTTCTGCTGCAGTACCCAAAGAAGATGGGCTCTTAAAGTGAATCATTACATATGTGTTTACAAACGTCGGGCCTTTTACAAAGGAAAACTGACACGCTGAGTAAATCTATACATGTAAGTTTACTCATACATTTATAACTTACTACTTTTAGTTATTCATTTACAAGTGTAATCATATCAAAAAGTGCAGACTTACATTTCTTCAGTCCCTTACCCAGGGGTTGGAACCATATTTATGAGGGTAAAGTTACATCAGATAGAAAGAAGCAGCAATAGGTCCAGCACCACACTTAGCCAGCCACTAAAACTACAACACCCTCTCACAGAAACAAATGCAGGCAGTACATATTGTTAAATTAAATAAATTGTTACAATACATTAATAAAATAATTAAAGTTAATGATTTACATTTTGTTTTTTATTTTAAAATATTTTTATAACTTTAATTTAACAAGTAATGTAACATTCCTTTTTAATAAAATATAAGTAATGGCTTGATTTAGTGCTTGATGGACAGGGTACTCTTTCATCAAGTACCCTCTGTGCTACACTCTCGGTCTGCCTGTCTGAATTTGATTTGGGTGAAGCTGCAGGTGTACCCTGATGGAGTAAAATGTTACATTGATGTAAACAGACATCCGACGGCCGGAGGAAGTAAGGAACATCAGAGGTGAGCCTTCCATCCATCTGCACTATTTAGATGAGCAATTGAGTGTCTTTTTTTACTGTCTGCAATCGAGGGACAGTGAAAAAAGGGCCAGTACACCATGGGAAAAAACACCCACGGTGCTGGGGGGTATTCATTTTTTCTTTCCAAAAACAAACTCACACTTTTTATTTTTCGAAAACTAAAAACTTAAAAAACTTTGGTGTAAGTTTCAATCACACATCAAACTTTTAAATGGTTTATAGGAACCGCAATTACAGTGGTTCATACAAACCTATAAAGTTCCTGCTGGGCCAGCAGTGAACCCAAAATTTGGTGGGCGGGGTAAAGGCAGGGTGGATGATGTAAAGTCCTCTGCTACCTTGACTGCCCTGACTCTGTCTGCCGAACTCTAAATAGGATCCCTAAAATACTTTTATTAATTACATTACTTTTAATTATTATTAATTGTTAATAGAAAATGTACTTTTTACTTTAGGTGGGATATTGTTTAAAAAACACATCTTTAGAACATAATGTTAATTTAATGAATTATTTTTAAATAATGCAAAACTAAGTTGTTCGTGTATTCACATTTTTAATTGGTTCAACATTTAAAATAAATGTATAAAATTAGTCTGCATTAATCCATTCGCTACTAGGCCTTCCCCCCTATGCTTAGCCTTTTTTGTTTTTTTGGGGGGTAGTTTGCGCCTAGGGCCCCATTACTTTTTGTACATATAAACTATCCACCCCAAATTTGTGTCCTTTTGTTCAAACATCACAGGGATTCTGAAAGTACCCATGGTGTGTGGATTACCCCGTAGGACCAAGAAAATAGCCAAAATATAGCTACATTTTGTTTTTTGGTGGGAAAATGTGAAAGAAGTGTTGCGCTAGAAAGTGTCTGTTTTTTCCCTACATATGGCATCAACGAAAGGTTTGTGATGCTAAATTCACCATCTTCTCAGCTTTCAGGGATATGTAGACTTGATTCAGAAAACCAACTTTACTAGCACAGTTTTGGAATTTGGAAGCTTTGGAATGTTACTAGGAGGTAGTCCATTTTATCTATTTTTTATGCTTTGAACCTCCTTCCAGTTTGTGGTGGAAACAAGTGCAAAACCCATTGTGGATCCTGGAGATCTATACATTTCTGAAAGCTAGACAAAATTCTGAATTCAGCATGGGGTCATTTGTGTAGATCCTTCAAGGTTTTCTCACAAAAATCAAGTGGCGGAATAGAAAAATTTTGAAAATTGGTAGGAAACAAAAGTCATTTGTGACAACGTTTTCATTTATAACTTCTCATTATGATGACCAAATCAAAAAAGACATATACCATTACATTTTCAATACCCTTCTGGTTGTGTGGATATACAGGGTTTGTGGGTTTTCCAAGAACTTGAGGTACTCAAAGCCAATAACTGAGATGCAACATGCCATGGTTTTTCATTGTGTACCGGGTACAGTGCAATTCATATGGTAAAATATAAATAGTGAAAAGTCAGTATCATGGAAACCTATGTATTTCGAAATGGGCACAAGACATTGAGTTTAGAAAAAGGAATCATTTGCACATCTCTGAATTTGTGGGTACCCATTCTAGCATGTGAATTAGATGATATTTCTCAAAAAAACTTCTCTCTTACATATTATCTTGCATTTCTAGCATTTGAAAGGTGCTAGAATATGGCCAATCTGCCCACAGGGGGTAGAAAATGCCCAACAAATACCCCCATATTGGGGAGTTACCCTTGCCCAAGGGGCCGCTCCCTGAGTTATATATTTGAAAAATCCTTGGTGTCTAGTAGTTTGCTGCTCCCCCCCAAAATTGGTCTAAATATGAGGGGGGCAGAAAACAGGCAAAATAATGCCCCTTTTATGGGGTGCAGCCCTTGCCTAAGGGGCCACTCTCTTTCAGTAAAAGAAATCCCTGGTGCCTAATGGTGTGGATCCCTGCTTGCGGTTCGCCCTCCTTGGGCAATCCCCCACTTGGGGGTTCACCCTACTTGGGTGATCCCACAGAAGGAATCCACTTGGGAAGGCTAACATTGTTAAGGGGAGATTCTCCCCTTTCCAACGACACCTATCTGGCGTGATTCTCAGATAGCTCCACGAGCAGCAAAGCACTGAAAGTGAAATGAGCCAGTCATACGCACCAATCGTCATTACAGTGACAGAAAAAATGCCTCAGCCAGCAGGAGAAGCTCTTCCTCTGTTCCCGAGGCTCACAAATAAAAAAACAGAAATCACTCTGCTGTTTGGGATTTGGTGGTCATATGATGAGGATGGAACAGTTCCGTCCTCATCACACGAGCACCGCAGCTGAGGATGGAACCTTTCCTAGCTATTTGCTATTTGCTATTTGTGTACTTTCCTATTTTGTCTGCACACTTTGCTATGGTATTATTGGAAATTGGCAATTACTCAACCTCAACCTCAATCTCAACTCAACCTTGCCATGTTCAGGGGGCAGAGCACATACACTGGGGACTGGGCAGCAGTACCAAGCATGCACAATTAAAGTAGTACATGTGCATCCATTCAAAGAATCCTTATATGGATGCAGACTTACTACTTTTGTGGTAAATTGGTGAATATATATATATTTAAGTCCCTCATCCAAAAAATGAACAAGTTAAAATCTCTTAGTGACAACAGAACCATGAGGACCCCCACATAGACATAGCAGATCTGACTCGAAGACCCTAGACCCAACTGTCAAGCCAAGAATCCATTTCTTTGGGGGATGTCACACCCCAGCCAGTCCTCTGGAGCTACGTCCCTTCATAAAAGTTACTGCTTTTCATGTATTACTACAACATTTTACATCTCAGTGCCTGGCTTGTAAATGTTGCTGTATAGTAAAATCAATTTGTTTTATATATTTGCATGGATAGTTGAATTCTGCCAATCTTGAAATTTTTATGTTGAACATGAGGACATATTTGATGTTTATCAAATGTTTTAAAATGTTATGTTTTCTTTTATGCCAATATACATATGCCTTTAAGCTACACAATGGCTACTGCATAGGTGATCTGGGATGCATTTCTCATTGAAAGTTGTTTTTATTAAACTCTTAGGTCTCCTAATTCGCTGTTCATGCACGTATAGATTCCAATCTAAATAACTTTTTATTACATTACATTCAAGAGTATGGTTCCATGTTTTAAATGCTGTATTCCCATTAATAAAAATGTCTACTCATGACATCTGTTCAGTGGCCATAAAAATTATTTTACAGGGTGGAATTGTAATATGGCTGTAAAGACTTTTCTTCCATTAAGTTATTATTACCGATGGCATCTAGACATTGATGCGACTTTTCATTACTTGCCATATAGATGAATCATGCCTTATATCTGTTAAAATTAAAATAGTTATAGTTACAGCAATATACTTTTAGGACATAGTTTACCGTGTTACAGTAAAAGGTGATTTATCATTGCTGACTTTAGAGGTTAAAGAGCCATAGAATCTCTTTTTCTCGAAACCTGAAATGCTCAAAGCATTCATTCAAAAAAGAGTTATGAATAACAATATCAATAAATCAATGCACTTTATGGTGTCATTTTATGGAAAGGGTATAAACAAGTGAGAGGTAGACATGGAAGGATTCATTTCAATCCATTGTTTTTTAGAACATTTGAATTTTGAGAGCTTCATTGAGGACAGTGGAGTGGCTCGGGTCCCATAATGGTTGGTACTGACCTTTTTCTCCAGCATTCAAATGTTTATCTTTCAGTTTCTCCAGTTTAGAGACATATTTATGGCAAAGTGGCACAGGGCAGCACAGGAGGCACCCTGCGGCGCTGCACTGTGTCACTGGGAAAGGGCATGATTGCTCCATATTTAAGGCATGCAGCACACTCCTGCCCTTCCCTCTGCGCTGGCACACAATGGCTGCCTAGCACCGATGCAGGCACCCTTGCATCATGGTTCAAGGGCGCTTGTATTGAAAGTACGGATGTTTTGTGCAAGAAGGGGAATCTCCCTACACAAAAACAATCCTGAGAGGCTTTTTCCTCTTTCCATGTGAGCTGCAGAGTGCAGCACATATAGGAAGAGGAAAAGAATGAAGAGAAATAATGATATTACTCTTAGTTACGCCTCTCCTGGAAAGGTGTAAAGTTTTGGCCCATTCCCAGGCTTACAGGTCCTTGTAAATTAGGGAATGCACCAAAATCCATGGGAGTTGCGTGGGAACACCCCCCTCAACAACCATGGAATGCCTACCCAGAGCAGAATAGGGTAATGGGGCGGTTCACAATGTGTTGCCTTACTCCAGATTTTTGGAGCCACTCACAGCAATGCAAAGTGTCTTTACGTGTCTTCAAGAATCTGACTTGGAGTTTGCGTCACACATGAACCACAATGCGTTGTGCAAACATGATGCAAACCTCTCATAAATATGCCCCTTACTTTATATCAATCTACCCCACAGTGGCTGTAATGTTTTAATAGCCTTCTGCTTTGAACTATGTGTGCTAAAGGCTCTAACAATTGTTGTAGGCTGGAGTTGCTCGGGCCTTGAATAACAATCATATGGGCAGTGGTCTTTAAAGCTTTATTAATCCATCTCCAAGAAAGAAAATTCACCTGCACTTTTTCTGTGCTTTGTCAGTGAGATTCATAAAGTGTTATCGGGCAGAGCAAGGGCCTGAGTATTACTCCTCAGGCATTTCACGATGAAAAATGATTGAATGTTAGAGTTAATCGTAGCCACAGATAATACCGGAGGTTATATTTCTTTCTATCACACTTTTGTTTACAGTACCACTACAAAAAGGAAAGGTACATTCAAATCTGTCTTCACCCCACCCAAAGGGAAAGTACAGCTATACCCGTTCTAAACAGCAAGCTAGCAACCACAAACATGTTGAAATATTGTTGGGCCTCCTCACTTAGGTGAAGTGAGCTACTGGTCCAATTTCTCATCTGCCTTCCTTTGTAACTAGCAACATCTGCTTTCCAGTCATCATGCTGTAGTGTTATGCAGCACTGAGTATGTGCTATGTCCAATGAGGAAATGTTAGACTTAAAAAGAGAATGGAGAAACTGAACTAGGCTTTTTAAGAATACATCTACACATAGGAGGCTACTTTGGACATTTGCTTTGCATCACTCTGCACTCAAGGGGTCATCCTATGGGTGGTACATTGGCATTCCCATTCATCGACCCATGGTTTTTGACAGAAAATCCTATCTACTAACAATAGTAAGCAGGGTTTTGCACCAAAAAAACACAATTTTGAAGCAGGCATTAAAAGGAATAATGCATTTACTTCTCCTAACTTTTCTTATTTTGCATGCGCACTGCACTCTAAATCACACATTTGAAGCAGAAATAGTTGTTAAGTTCATCTAGGCATAGGAATTTGTACTCGAAGTGTACCCTTCCAGTACAAAGCGCATGCTAGACATCACATACATTCTCTTGCACTATGGTGCAAAGGCATGTGCATGGCACTAGGCAGCATGACTGTGCACCAGTACTAAAGAGAGAGCAGGATAGTGCTATTTCACTGTAAATATGGCTCTGTCCTGCTCTCTCTCTGTCATGCAACACAGTGCAGCAACTTCGGACGCTTCACTGCGTCCTGTGACATCTTTCTAAATCTGGGCCCTGATTTGTAATGTTTAGACTTCCTTAGCATTTGAGGCCGAATTCAGACATTTGACAACATAAGATCATGTCTGATCCATGGTAGATGTATTAAAAAAAGTTGGCTCTGGCCGGGGGCATAGCTATAAATAGTGCTGCTTGAGGTCATAAGGCTCAATAACTCTCTACCCCCCCCTGCAGTTTGTTCAACTTCCAGCCTGGTCTGAATGTTATCTGCATGTGCCTGCATGGGGTCTGGATCAGTGGTGAATCCTGGCTGAAACACATAGCCAGTTCCCAGTCACACACTTACGCGTCCAGATGTGAGGTTACAGTGATGCTGGGGCTGTTTTTGTGCAGACTTTGTGAACTGAAGTACACTGAATTACTGAAGTGTCTGTCATCTAGTTAGAAATCAGCCCTGCTGTAGCCACACATGCTCTGAGGTCCCAAAGTAGAAACTGGCCTTTTTTATGTAGTGCTTCATTCTACACAGTGTCTCTTTACTTCCAGTGTCAGCAACTATGGGAATGTAGGCACTGGGAAATAAAATAAGTTCCGCAGACTCACTCAGCTGGGGAAGAGGGGATTAGAACCCTGGTCTCAAATCTTTACAATTCCCATTTTGGTCACTGCCGGATGTACTCAAGGGCCACCATGCAAAGTGGTGCAAGAGCAACACAACTGAAAAAGTTGAGTTATGCGTGGCCCTCAGTGGCTTCATAAATCTTGAGCAATGCAACAAATAGCAAAACGCTGCATTGCATTACTCTGTGTCAGTAAAGGAATTTCCATGGGTTTTGTTTGGGTGTTCCAATGCAACATCCATAGATTTTGATGCATTCAAAGATTTTCCAGAAGTGGTAGACCTGGGAATGCACCAAAAACCCACACCTCCCCAAGTGAGGGATAACAAGGAGAAATATCTTTATTTATCCAAATTTTTACCTGTTTCTATGTGTACCGCAGTCTGCAGCACACATAGAAAGAGGAAGAAGCCTCAGGAGATTGTCTTTGTGCAGGAAGGGGCCCTTTCCTGCACAAAAACAATCCTTCATGCAACGGAGGCACCTTTGCACCATGTTGAAAGGATGCCTGTGTTGGCACTACGCTACCAAAAGGGCGCCAGTGCAATGGAAAAGGCAGGAGTGTGCCATATTGACTTCACTATGGTGCTTTTCTGCCCCTTCCCAGTTACGAGGTGCTGCGCATCAAGGTGACTTGCTGTGCTGCACTGCGTGACAAACTCATAAATATACCCCTCATTATTTTATTTGTGAAAGAAAGAGTGCTGGTGCCTGAATCTCTGATTAGAAGCCGGCAGCTGTTGTAATGAAATGTCGGCATGCCAAATACTGAGGCTGGTAGTCTTTATTCCACTACCACACACTCCCAGCCTCTTTTTCTTGATAATGCAGGTTCCTGCTTTCTACTTTTGTGACGCGTTAGCTGTCTTTTTCATCTTACTCCTCCTTCGTCTTTCCAATCTGTGTGTTATTCACTCTCTTGCACTCTGTAAGTATCTGATATGGGAAAAATAAATCCTGGTCCCCAAAAATAAGTGCAGCTGCCTCCCACCGGCAAACACTGGCTCAAATTAACCACTGGATGTATTAGCATAAGGTGCTTAAACGCTACTTTGGTGCTCACTGGACAGGGCCCTGTGCACCTGATTTTAGATGCAGATATAATTAACTGAAAAAGCCAGTGCCAACGTCTGAGTAGGGTCAGAAGTATCAGGACTAGGCGATTAGGAAAGCAAAAAGGTATTTATTCATCATGTATCTGTGTTCCTTCTCAGCAAGGCTACTCACAAACAGATACAGTGGTTCCAATGGAAAGTAAGACGCAAAATATAAAATCCCAGGCCTATGCAGCTTATTTGTTTACCTGCCTACTGTTAAGTGAAAGGTGCTGATCGTTCTCGTGATTTCTACTGATTTCCCTGTTTCTTTCTCAGGGCTTCTTGAGTTCTTCCACTGTTGCTGCTAAGTGTATGTTTGATGCATCCACCGTTCAAGGAAGGAAAATAAGGGGTATATGTATGAGCCCCTAGTGCCACCAGAGCATCACTTTTCGTGACGCTCCGGTGGTGCAATGCCCTGCGCCGTATTTACAAGGTGGCGTGAAGCCACTTTTTTTGACTTAATGCCACCTTGTATATACGACCCTTTCACATGCAGTCCTTTGCGTGGAAGGGGGGTGCAATGGGTATTGCTGTGGGAGTGTCACGGCAACAGCCATTGCTTTTTGAGGCTGCCTCAGATTTACAAGTTTTCATAAACCCAAGGCAGCGCCAAAATCTAACACCACCCTAGGGGTGGCGTTAGCAAAGCGCTACGAGGAGGAATACCTTTATTTCACCTTGTTTTTTGCTCTTTCTGTGTGCTGCATTCTGCAGCAAGCATAGAAGGAGCAAAGTGCCAGACATGATTGTTTTTGTGAAGGAAGGTGTCCTTTCCTGCACAGAAACAATAATTTTAAAACTACCCTTTGGCACTTCTGTGATTACAAAGAGTCATCAGCATGAAATATAGGACACCCAGTGGAGCAGAAAGACTTTAATGACTTAAAGAAAATGTGTTTTCAAGACCTTCAACAGACTGCATCATAGTCAGGTGTGAGCAGTCTCTCACCAGACTCACAAAAGAACTTTAAGCTTCCGGAACCACACCTCAAACACGACGTCTGGGCATGTCATCCATGTGTAAAAGTCTGTAGTCACTCCTTTAAGTAGGATCCATGACAAACTTTATGAACGAGGTGACTTCTGAGAGTTTACAATGTCATTGTTTGCAGACTCTGGGCTACTTTTAAACAGTACCGTACATAGAATCAATTTTTCTCAGTCTGCCTAAATTCTACCGTTTTGATATTTCCCACAAGCATGTGGAGGCATAGATGCCTGCCACTCAGTGTCTATGGTCATTTGGCAGTAACAGCTGGTGTCTTGGGAAAGTAGTGAGGCAGCACGGGGGGGACAATATTAAACAAAAAAAAACAAAAAAATAGAACGTACCTGCCACTCGCCACTTTTCTGCTGTGCACAGCACAGGCTGAGGCTCCCAGGCTCCCCTACGCCCAATCTAGACGCTGCTTTCATGCTGGTAATACCCATGAGAGCAATATGGGGATTGGGAGTAGCGAGCAGGTTTTGCGCTCCACGGGGGATTGGGAGCCTGTGTCTGCTGTTGTTCTCCACTCAGCAGGGCATCTGAGTTGGAGAAATGTCAGTGTGTATGTCAGTTTGGTCGTCCTAAGATGGCCACCATTCTTTGTATGGCCAAACTGCCAAGACTAGGCTCCTGACAAAAAAAAAAACACTGTTATTATCATTTTATTTTTTCTTTGCCTCTGCTGGCAGGGGGGTGACACTCTCCTGCCATAACAGAGGAGCTGCAGCTGCATTTAGGTTAAAAGAATATTTCTATATCTTCCTTGTTAAAACACCTGCGTTTGCTAGATTTAGAAAGTATGTATATGTTCTTTTGAATCCTATGTTTAATTAAATTTTTGTAATACTGGTTTTAAGGTGTACTTTTATTTTGAAGTTCGGCACCATTGGACCCATCATGACCTTTATCCTACTTCGCTCAGCCAAAAACAAAACCTTGACCTGAATCCTGTAGTGTTCATCTGATGTTAATATATCACCATTGGAAACTCTGCCTGGAGTCTTTTAACTAAACCTGCCCAGAAGCCCATATACATTTATATTCATTCCAAAATGCACAGGTATTTTGTTCAAGAAAAAATGCATAGACCCTGACTCCAACTCTTACTGGCACAAGGACATTTCATTAATGTAGGAGAGGCAAGAAATTTAGTCCCAAGAAATAGTGGCATATCTCAAGGGTGGCTTTGCTTTTCTAATATCAATAATCTCAAGGTCTTGCCATATCACACAGAATTATAAAAGGATTAATATACTCAAGTACAAGCTGAGGACTGGTTTCGGGCCATTCCTGACTCCCTAGAACAGAACAATAAGTAGAAAATAAATGTTGATCCTGGCACCAGTGCTCTTTAACAGGCACATCCTGCTTATCAGAGCAAGTGATGAAAATGGTCTAATTTAGTCCCACTGACAGTGAAGGCCTATTATTGGTGGTGTGAGTATTTGCTGTTGGAGACCCAGGTCTGAAGAACCTTAACTACTAAGGGGCATATTTATGAACCCAGTGTGCAGCCCGTGCACTACATGTTTTGTGACGCTCCGGCGGCAGAGACTACAAATTCATATCTATGAGGCCACACAAAGCCACTTTGTGTGGATTTGAATGGCCTCACGCATATGGAGTAAGGCAAGGCAATGCATGTTGTTGTGTTGCCTTACTCTGCGCTAGGGAGGCATTGCAGTGGGTTTTCCCATGCAATGTCCATGGATTTTGACACTCCCCAGATTTATGAGAGTATGTAAACCAGGGGATGCGCCAAAACCTTATGCCTCTCCAGGGCAGGTATAACGAGGTCATATATTATTATTTCTCCTCATTTTTAACTCTTTCTATGTGTGCTGCATTCTGCAGCAGCACACATAGAAAGATGAAAACACCTCTATGGATTGTTTCTGTGCATCAATACGGTGCATTCCTGCCCTTTCACTTTTGCATAGCTGGGGCAGCACAGACAGGTGGCTTCCTGTGCTGCCCTACTCCAAATCCCCATAAATGGGGGCCTAAGGGCCTCAGTTACTACAAACTGGAGCAACACTCATGATGCACCAGTTTGCTTACGCTTCCCTGAGCCCCCTAACGACACCACGGTAGCGCTGTATTTACAATACAGTGCACCATGATGCTTGTTAGCACAGCTGCATCAGTGGCACTTTGCTGGACTAGCATAAAAAATGTTGACGCTAGTCGAGTAAAGTGCAGAGAGGATGATAGAACAAAGCACAGCATCACTTTAATGCCTGCCTTGAGCAGGCATTAAAAAATGATGCTAGAATGATTCAATGAAATCTTGTAGATTTCACTGTGCCATTCCTAAGGGCTTCCTTGCGGGGAAATGCCTCCCTTGCACACTTTATACCTGGTGCAGGTATAATGTGGCACAAGGGCTTACAGACTGGTGGAATGTTACCATTGCACAAGTTGGTATATATAGCACAGGGTCGGGGACTGCTCTGCGCCACTGTAGCATAAAAAAAATTATGCTACGGTGCCACAAGGGGCTTGTAGATGACCCCTAGGTCTGGGAAGAATGGTGCTATAGATACCTGCAGAAAACACCCCTGCTCTTGATCAGGCTTTAAAAGTGCCATAAAAAATGGCACAAGGAAATCTCATGGATTTCCTTATACCATTTTTTCGGCTCCCCTAATCGGGGAACGGCCCCTTTGCATACATGTAGACTGGCGCAGGCATGATGTTAGCGCAAAGGGTTACAGAGTGGCACAAAGCATGCATTGCACCACCCTGTAAATACGGCGTGGGGATTTCGGCCTCGTTGGGCCACATTAACTAATAAAATAATGACGTTAATGTAGCGCAAGGTGGTGCTACGGTATAATAAGTAAGCCCCTGACTGTGCACAAGAGGAGTGAGAGGGATATTACAACACTCATTTCAGAAAATATGTGATCTTCATCACCTCGGAAGCCCAACTGGAATCCATGGAAACATGCTCAGTTTCAGAATGCAGATAGTCCCGAAGTTCTGCAAAAGAAATACTGATATAAGAAGAGCATTCATCACTTTTAATGACCTTACATCCACTATCAACCATTAAGAACCTTCCACGACCAGGAGCTTTTTACATTCGTTCAAACCTTTGTGGCCAATTGAGCTTGACGATGTGTTTGATCCCTGTACTTACCATGTTTTACATAGATTCAAGCTTGTCCTTACCATTGCTTCCCACTAGTGTATCTTACACACTCATGCCTCTTGCACCGCATGGTGATGTTGCTGTTTAGTGCTCTGAGCATCGTCACAGTGTTAGCGTTCTGAATTTCCAGAGCAGTTGGCAGTTTGTAACTTTGGTTCCGGTGCACGGAGATGTGTGCTGATGGGCTCTCACTGTCATTGCAATTAAATCACCACCTGCCGGCCTTCTGCGTTACCTGTGCGCCACCAGTGCTTATTACATAGGTCATCCAGCCTCATGGAGCCCTAATTGGATGAAACCTCAGCACCCTCTCCTCTGTTCTCTGTGCGCTATTAAAATCTCTAGAGTTTAGATAAAAAGCACCTCACCCATCAGTGGTTAGTAGAGCTCTGATGAGGTGATTGGAATCATTAGCAGGTCTGTAAGCTGCCCTTGGCTGTCCGGATCTCTATAGGCTACACAGTCATGGCCAGTTTTAATCGCTTCTACTGTATGGGGAAGGTGAATGCTGTCTTTGAAGTAGAGCTCTGGTCTGCAGGTGAGGTGGCCTTGAGGGCTCAGATCAGTGGGTGATGGTGTCATCAGAAACTCAGACCGTCAGATAATGGTGTCAGTTGTATGATTAGGTCAGCAGGTGATGGTGCAATAGGAGATCATAGCAGTGACTGATGGTAAAAGAGCAAGCTCTGATAGGGAGGTGATGCACCAGTTTTGGGCTCAGACCAGCTAATGATGTTATCAGTCAGGGTCAGACATCCAATGAGACGTTATGGACAGCAGGTGCTCCTCTGTACGGCAACTCTTGATGAGAGCGAGAACCAGGGATGGAGAGGGGGTTATGCACAGAAGAAACAAGTATTTGCAATGCAATGAGTCTCGCATATGCTCGATTTAGAGCTATTAGCATTGTAAACTCATAACTGGACTTTTCTTTCCACATAAAGTGAAAATGAAAAGTAAAACAGTTCACATAAGTGAGCCAATGGCTCCCATGAGCGTGAAGGAGACACACAAAAGGAAAATCGCTCGCAGTTAAACATATTGGCAAAGTGCAATTATCCATGTAACTGGCAAAACTGCAATTATACATGTAACAGCGTCGATGTCATGCAAAGCGCTTAACTACTGCCCAGCGAGATTGTGCTGCGTAGGAAATAAAAAATAGTCCAGAAGCCATGCGGAAAACACAGAGCCTTATATGTTTTCAGTAGTTTACCAGTACGCTTGAGGAGGGCTAAACACCTGAAAAGTTATGACGTATGGATGCCTTTCAATAATGAAAAAAGCTAAATTTAAAAGGCAAGCCCACGAACCAACCAAACTGATAGGCGCGATTAAAAGCCCAAAAAGAGATTACAACAGGGGCCAGAGAGCCAGCACGCTCGACCCCAAAAAAGGTAGAAAGTGAGGGGAGCGCTGAGAAAGATATAGGACTGTGAAGAAGGAAGAGAACAAGACAAAGGTTGATGTAAGAACTGGGAGAAGAAGGACAGATAAAAACCGTGGAGGAAGCAGAGAAAAAAAAAGTTTGAGGACAAAGATATACAGAAGTTATAGTTAGAGAAATGAGGGGAGTAACTGTTAAAACAGATGAGAGAAAGAAGAAAGGACAAATGAGGGAAAGGGCAAGAAGAAAAAAGACAGCATGTGATGAAGAATGTGCTGTAAACTGCATTATTTTTCAATTTCTAAAAACAAATCAATGTCTCCTTTATATGACTGGATCTCTCACTCACTGGGGAAAATATGGGGCTGTAATGACAAAAGTTGTCAGAGCTACTTTTGATTCCAGACTTGGCTCTAAATTTACCATCTGGCAATTCATAAGGAAGTATACGTTGAACAGTTGATCTTAGTAAATCAGAATTAGAACTCTGAACTCCTTTTCTTGGAAGTATCACTACTTGAAACACAGACATTTTATATGAAAAAGTGAAATTTCTAAAGGAAGAGCCACTAGGGCATTTGTAAAAATGGGAAGTAGTGCTGTAGGAGTACTCTTGCAACTTCTTTTACATGCTTTTGTGAATCATCCCCAGGATGTCCAACTCTCTATTAGTAAAAGTACAAACAGGAAACAGTACTTTCTTTTTGCACTAATTGTATATGAATATTTTCAAAAAATCCAATTTTACTACCATTTTAGAGGTTTTGAGGCCAGTTCTCAAAGGCATGTACGTGTACATAAAAATGTACCACATAATTACTACATTATGTGTGGAAGAGAAGGGGAAGGAGAAGGAGAGGAGGAGAAGAAAGAGGGCCTTGCTTGTGCCCTCCACAGAATGATTGCAACACGAAAGTGCACATGGATGCCACAGAAGTAGGACCAGAAAGAACTGACCGCGGACCATAAAATCAGACTGTAAAATTGGAGTCACAAGTCACGATAATTGGAAGCAGCAATTGGAGGGGCTACCTCCCTTCTCCCCCCTTTCAGGGTGGGGGAGTAGGTGGAGGTGCAGAAAGCAGAGGACACCTGATGACTACTGAGACCTGCGAGAACTGCAAGTTCATCAACTGCCTGGTGAGGCTGCGGATGAGCTGAAATAAAGTACAAGCATATCCCGGGTGCTGCAGTCAGGTGAATTTTGGGGGTAAATGGCTGTGACCACGTCAGCCTACCTTATGGAGCCGACACCCTAGCTTAGGGAGCTGAGGCATGGCGCGTTGTGCGGTGGTGTGGCCCATATCTCCTGGATTTCCCTTGGTGTTAAGCGACCCGCACAAGGGCTGAGGATTTAGCCAGGCAATCGTTTGACTACAGTAGTGCCAAGATTCAAAGATGCTTCACTTCATTCAAGGAGCTAAATGCAGTGGTTTGCTTCAATTACTCAGTAGGATTAAACTATGCTGACATTTTTAAATTGTGGCAGTTCTGTGGTGGAGGCGGCGGTCCGGGTGAAAAAGTCAGGTCTTTACCTATATCTCACACATGCTGAATAGGCAATATGTACTGGAAAGAAAAACCTCTTAAAGTTATCCAATAACATCTTCCAATCCACTTTTTTGAGCAAAGAAGTGTATTTTATTCTTGGATACTTACAACATGGCCCGAGAAAGCCCTCTAGAGTTTATGGTGCAGAAAAAGTGAAAAAAGCAAGGGCCCAGCTAAATCCTTCCAGCACAGTGAGTCCAATAAGGGGTAGCCTCAACCAGTCAATTGCAATAGATGGCCGCTCAGGGACAGGGAGGGTACTGGATGCAGAAGGAACCGTGACCTCAAGGGCATCACCACTGGCGAATTCCATCAAGGAATTTGTGGGAAAGCACTTTAAGTGCAATCCGTCCAAAATAGGAAAATAAAAATGTATCTATCGTACCATCATCTCCCCTGGTTTCCTTCCTTCCCCTTCCAGACAACAACATGGTAAAGCTTCATGAATCAAAACATTTGTTCGAACAAGGGGTAGTTCACCTGGAACCCAGGTTATCATTGTCATCTTGCCTGCTAATGCGGGATCTGGGGAAATAGGCTCCGAAGGAGACACAACGGGTCACCAAATTGTAGTCGTGAATCACCGGACTTTGATGGAGTAGTTACTAAAGGAACACCACCTAAAGTACTTAGGGGCAGATTTAAAGAAACTGGCACTGCACCCAGTGCAGCACCACTTTCCTTGCAGCCCTTATCCCCCCTCTACCACCATCATGCGTGCGCTGCATCTAGGAAATGGTGCACCATGGCACAGGGTAGGAGGCAATAGCATCAACATTTTTGACGCTATTCATGTACTGTTCAGGGTTAGTGCCAAAATGTTGTCTCTAACCCTGAACAGTACATAAGGGCCCATTGTAAACAATGGTGCGCCACCTTTTAAAGTCTGCTCTGCATTAAAAGTGCCAAAAAAATGCAAATCTTTTAGATTTCTTTGCGCCATTTTTTCAGCCCCAAGCATAATGTAGTGCTAAGGGTTACAAATTGGCCCAATGCATGCATTGGGCCACTTTGTAAATTTGGCGTGGGGAAAAGGCCACGTTAGCACTGCCTTAGCATCAAAAAATGAAGCTAAGGTGGCGCTAAAGTGGTGCTGGGGGGGCGTGGTCAAGATGGCGGAGCGCAAGGACATTCCTTATTGCGCTCCGCCGTCTCGGCCCGAAGAAGCGACCTGTGGCCAGCCTGGAGAGGCCTGGAGGCTTTCCCCGTGTTGCACGGCTTTCCCCGGGTGTCCCGGGCGCGGCGGTGCTGGTCGGAGCCGGGTTCTGCCGCGTCAGTGGGAGGAGCGGGATTCGGCCCGACGGCCTGGGCGCGGCTGCAGCGCGGCGTGGGGTGCTGCCTGAGCGGCGAGACGGGCCTTCCCCCTAGGAGCCCACCTGGGGCCCCCTGAAGACCGGAACGTGCTGTGGGGACTGGCGCTGGATGCTGGTGGCGCCTGAGTGGCGGAAAGGGGTTTCTGGAGCCCTTCTAGACTGGCGGTGACCGTCGGAGACTTCATTATTGGGCGCCCTGGAGTGAGATTGGTGAGGCGTGGGAGCTGGTGGACGGCGGGGATCTGGTTCCTGGACTTTTGGGTTGTAAACCCCAACACCTAAAATTTTGCCCGGGCTGGCCTACGGGTCTGCGCCTGGGCGAAAGGAGAGGGCCATGGTGCCTGGTGGCGGCTGGAAGCAGTGCCCTGGCGTCGTCTCGAAGGGAGTGGTACACACAGACCGGCTTTGGTAAAGTGATTTTGGTGGTCCCACGGAGTTGAGCTGGTGAGTTGAGATCAGTCCGGCACTCCTTGGCGACATCGAAGCCCAAACGCGAGCGCTCAGTGCGAGACATGTTGGCAGGGGTGCGCTCTATGCCGGGGCCTATGATGGAGGACTTACCTCAGACGAGGGCCTTGGAAAGTCGAATTGAGACGGAGCCAGAGGAGAACTCTTCAGTGACGAGGGATTTTCGGACCTCCCTGTTTGAGTCGCTTCGAGGGGACATACAGGAGCTGCGAAGGGACATCTCACGGGAGTTAAAGGAGATACGAGCAGAAGTCGCCTCCCTGGGTGAACGGGTATCGCAGCTAGAAGATAGTGAGATCCCTTGTGGCGAAGAGGTTGCAGGCCTGCAACAGGAGGTAGTCCGCTTCCGAGAACAACAGGACCTCCTCCAGATGGCGGTTGAGGACTTGGAAAATCGCTCGAGGAGACAAAATATCCATATCCGGGGGACCCCAGTGGGCGCCAAAAAGGGGGACATTGGGGGCTACGCGATGGATTTGTTTCGCTCCCTGCTTGGCACAGAAGAGACACAGGAGGTAGTCTTGGGCCGGGTGCATCGTGCTGGGCGCGTGGGGGCCCCTGGAGGCCGCCCCCCAGACATTTTGGCTTGTCTCCACAATTTTGTCCTCAAAGAAAAGATTCTACAGCGGGCCAGTAAGCTCCCGTCGGTCCTCTTTCGAGGGCATGAACTCCATCTCTTCCAGGATCTATCAGTGCGGACTTTGCAGAGACGGAGATAGTTCAGGCCGCTATCGTAGTTATTCCGAAACCGGGGAAGGATCCCGAGGAATGCGCTTCGTATAGGCCGATCTCCCTTCTGAATATTGATGCCAAACTGTTTACCGGTATTTTGGCACACCGGCTCAATGGCTCAAGGGAGCCTTTTAACAGTAAGGTGGGTTGGGAGCACACTGCCTCACATCCCAGTCGAGTTTGCCCCTTTGCATCCTGGTAAATGCAGTTCAAATTTAACGCTTACTTGAAAGTGTCCGTAGTTTTTCACTAAAGTTAGTGCAGTCATTGCTGTTCATCTCTATACACGTGTTTCAGGGTAGTTGCCCCTCATCAGTAGAGAGTAGAAAGCATCAAAAAATATCGGGGGTTGCTGGAAATGCTGCCAAAATCGTCTCAGGTCTAGTACCACTCACAGGCTCACAGGTGCGTCTCCAGAGCTCGTCACCTCAATGGCTCAAGGGAGCCTTTTAACAGGAAGGCAGGTTGGGAGCACACTGCCTCACATCCCAGTCGAGTTCGCCCCTTTGCATCCTGGTAAATGCAGTTCAAATTTAACGCTTACTTGAAAGTGTCCGTAGTTTTTGACTAAAGTTAGTGCAGTCATTGCTGTTCATCTCTATACACGTGTTTCAGGGTAGTTGCCCCTCATCAGTAGAGAGTAGAAAGTATCAAAAAATATCTGGGGTTGCTGGAAATGCTGCCAAAATCGTCTCAGGTCTAGTACCACTCACAGGCTCACAGGTGCGTCTCCAGAGCTCGTCAGCTCAATGGCTCAAGGGAGCCTTTTAACAGGAAGGCGGGTTGGGAGCACACAGCCTCCTACTGGTATTACACCCCTAACAGGATCCATGGTTGGAATCATGATAAATCTAGTAGCTTTTGGAGCGGGTGTGGGGGGGCACGCTTGTGCACCTGCTATGGCAGTGCCCCAAGTTGCACAGGTATTGGAAGGACATAATAGACACTGTGGACAGGGCTTTTGATACCCAGATCCCCAGATTCCCTCCGTATGTTTTGCTTGGTCTCCCCAATCCGCTTACTTTTCCCCTAAGATCCTTGAAGGGTCGGCAGATGGCCCTGGCCTTGAATGCGGCCGTACAACTTTTGCTATCAGTGTGGGGGACAGAGCAGATCCCATCAATAGTCTCTTGGCTGCACAAGCTATGGTTTATTCTCGCCATGGAAAAGCTATCCTTGGCTTCACAGCTGTGGGGCGGGGACTTTAGGGAACTTTGGCAAGCGTTTCTATGTATTTTATCTGGGGAGTTTTCAGAGTTGACATGCCCAACCTATCTGAGGGTTCTTAACTTGAATTGACTGCCTGGGAGGTCACCTTCGAAGAGAGGGTAAATCTGGATTTGCAACACATGATATTAGAGCATGAGATCATTTGATTAACGTATATCCAACCAGCAGTGGGGAAACATAGTTGTGTTCACTGTATTAACTTTTTTCTTGTTTTTTTCATTGTTTCGCATGTAATATGCTAACGTTGCGTCCGTTTGCAATATAGTGATGTAGTATATATGTATGTGCGATGTTCTTAAATTGTAAACTTAATGAACAGATTTGATCTATAAAGTGGTGCTAGGTCCTCTTAAATCTGGGCCTTAATGTTACGGCCTCTAGCCTTGGCAGTGATCCTGCATTAATCCGGCATTAAGCCCAACAAATATAGGGCAGCAGGGACTTTCTCCCACTTTAATATCTGATTTTTGATTTTGGATCACCCTCCTCTTCATTGATGCTAGATGGTATAGTGTTGATACAAAAAACCCTGCAGGGCATTTTTGAGGCCGTGGTTATGAATATTGACATGCTGAAATCGCATACGTTTTATTTGCAGGCCATTGCCTCAAAATTGAAACAGATAAAGGGTTGTATGCCAAGCTAGTAAATGCCCATTGTCGGGTGGATGCACCAGTAGATCAACGAGGGTGTGCAGATAATGGGTCTTCCAAGGGAAAGTCCGTTAGGAACTCAGAAGTGACCCCAACCTCAGAAGGGCTACCTTCGGTATATATATCTAAATATTCAATGTAAACAAAGAAAGGAGGTAGTCACTGTGGTGATTATTCCTTTGCCCTGATATGCTTAAGATAGAACAAACTAACACAAGTGTGGGCCAGGGGTTGATACCCAGGAGTAGAAAAATAAAATCCCAGTGTGTTAGACAACACTCTCAATCCATAGTGAGAAGTATGGAGGCAAGTAAAGGAGGGGATATAGGTAGCACACAAGCTAATGGCAGTCCACCCACCTTGCACCTGCTTAACCCAAGTAGGAACATCTGTAAGCAAAGGAAGAAAGGCCTCCCCTGGCACAACAAGCTGGGTCTGCTGGCAGGGCATGGAAGGAGCGAAAGAGGTAAAAAGGGCACCAGTGGGGTACAAATGTGGAATCGAATAGGGAAGGAAATCAAAAGGAGAAACCCAGAGGTGGTAGAAAAGAACTGAAGTTGTGTGCTCTTGAGGTTAGATTCATTGCAGAGGTGGAAAAAGGTCCTAGTAACATTTTAAAAGCATGTGTTCCTAGAGCCCAAGAACCTAGAGAAGATCACAGGAAGGAAGCAAACTCTTTATGGGTATATCTAGAACCAGCCCTACAAAATAGGTGGGGGAAAAGACAAAAGGAAGCAAAACCTTTAAATAGGTCTTGGCTTCTCAGTTTATTGTGCTCCTGCCCAAGTCTTCACTCAATTTCTACAATCGATTTGAAACAAGTTGGCTCCTTGCAAAATAGAGATGTCAAGGATGTAACAAAAATCTTGCTATATTCAGGATTGTTCAGAGACACTCTTCTCAAGGCGGATACTGAGTTAAAGTCCCAGGGAGTGAAAATATCCAGGAAGGTGGACGTAGATCAGCTTGCTTCCATAAGCCAGGGCTTCCTGCAATGCCATGGTGGTCATTAGACAAACCAAGTTAATATGGACTTGCGTGGGGAGTACTCCAGACACAGGCACATAATGGAAAGCAGAGAAGGTACACGTCAAGTTACTTTGTCCCAAGGGGAAAGATATAGGGCCACTTCCTTGGATCAAAACAGGTATGATTGCCTGGGCTGGGGTTGAGGACGTGGGTGAATGGGCTGACCTAAGAAATGTGGACTAGGGATGGGTATCACTGCATAGCATTACTTTGCTACATGCTGTAATTGGATCCTTGCTGTGGTATAAAACTGTTAAATGCAAGTAAGGGTAATGAATGTATCATCATCTTTAACATTTGTATACATGCAAGAAGTCCTCAGAATTATAACGCAAATATGGAATCATTCAAAGAAGACGTGATTCATATAGGTGTGCTGTACACTCAATTCTAAAGGGGGATTTCAATCATAAATTGTTTTCCGAGATGGTGGATAAAAGGTATGAGGATTTTTTTAACTGCTTTTAATATCAAATGTGCTTGCTCGTCAGCAAACAAAGCTTACAAAAAGGGCTGTAGCCCTGTTAGATTGTCTCACATCAAATGGGCTTGTAGGTACACATTCCAGCAAGGAAAACATTCCAGTACGGCAATCAAAACTTCCCAATAGACTATTGCCCAGATTTAGGAAAAGTGGTGCTTCAGTACATGAAGCGCCACTTTTTTTGGGCCCCAATTTGAACCCCTAACGCCACCATGTGTGCGCAGTATTAATGATAGTGCACACTAGGATCAATGCCAACCTAATTTCTGACGCTATTCTGGTACTTTGAAGGATTAGCGCCAGAAATGTTGAAGCTAATCCTGCAAAGTACATAGGCCCAGATTTATGAGGGCCTAGTGCGATTTCAATGCCATAATAGCGTCATTATTTTTACTCTAATGTGGCGTGGAAGGCCAAAACCGTTGCACCATATTTACGAAGTGGCACAATACTTGCATTGCGCGACTTTGTAACCTCTTGCACCACATTATGCCTGCGCCAGGCATAATGTATGCAACAAGGCGTTCTGGCGCTAGGGTGGCCAAAAAAATGGCACAAAGAAATCTAAGAGATTTCTTTGCATCATTTTTATTGGCATTTTTAATGCCTGCTAAGAGCAGGTGTTAAAGGGAGGCTTCCATTGAGTTCAATAGGCCTCTGGGTGCTTTGTAGGATTATCATCAACATTTTTGCTGCTCCTCCTGCAAAGCGTCGGACTAGTGTAAATAATTATGACGCTAGTACCCCTGAGTACCACCATGGTGCTCCATATTTTAAGTATGGAGCACACATGGCGACGTTAGGGGGGGCTAAAGGGTGCACCTAGTGCAGGGCCAATTTTCATATATCTGCCCCATTAAGTCCCATTAGAAAAAATGGTGTACCTCAATTCAACGCCTGCACAGAGCAGGCATTAAAAAGACAAGAAAAATGGCGCAGTGGAATCTCATAGATTCCACTGTGTCATTTTTCTGGGCCTCCCATTGGAGGCTGCCCCCCCCTTGCATACATTATGTCTGGCGTAGGCATAATGTTGCGCAAGCGTTTACAAAGTGCATTGCACCACTTTGTAAATTTGCCACAGCGTTTTTGCCAACCTAACGCCACAGTAGCATTAAAACAATGACGCTAATGTGGTGCTAGGTGGCTTTTGGCCCTTCCTGAATTTGTGCCTATGTGTTTGTACAAGCATGGGCCTTCAATTTAATTAGGAAATTTATGGTTCTAGAAATAGAGGGGAGTGATCATTACCCTCTAAGCAAAAACCCCTAACAAGGGTATTGTCCCAAGACAGACAAAGGTACTGCCTCTCTATAATGACTGTATATCTGAAATGCCTAAGAACAAGAATCTTTGAGAAGCACTTAAGTTTATTGAAGGCCCTCCAATACAAATATAGGGAATTCATATCAGGAGGAGTACCGTCTGACTTTCTGCCATGGTATCAGAATATAATAAAAGGAGGTTGTTGCATGCCTAAAAATTGAACTGGCAGGTTTTGCCTGAAGATATGATTAAGTCCATGAAGCAGTCCAAGAATAGTTGGTTTTACAAAGAAGGCACATTTTCTTTATAAATAAATAATAAATATAAATATTAAATAATAAAGCTTGAAAGATATACAAGGCTTACTAGAAATAAAAAGGACGTGTTACATCTTCATAGTCTAAGAAAATAATTTAAAAACCTTGTAGCCAGAAAAAAGTGGGAATTTAAAGCAAAATGTTGGGAAGTATTGATCAAGACAATAGAGTTGATAAAGCTGCAGTTCAAGTACAGTGCTGAGGTGGTCGGCATCGAAGGTGAAAAAAGTTAGTACCTGGAAGAAGGAAGGTGCTTAAAAACATTACTTTCTTTTCCATCATATATAATGGTGCAGTTGGAGTAAAAAGGGTTCCAGTCACATGGCCTCACTTAGCACATGCAGAGATAATAACATTTTGGATACAAATAGATTGTGATGAGATTTTCAAAAATGTCTCTACTATGTAAAAGGGACATATTACAAAGTGAGTCAGCGGTCTTAGATGGAGATCCCTCAATTGCTGTAGAAAATTAAAAATAAAGACACCAGATGGTGTTGACCAAATAGGGGTGAACAGGGCTGAGCTAGGAAGAGTAGGAGAACCTTGTACATGTAAAGAATAAAAAATTTGTTTCACACCTGATGAAATCATGAATGGGAGATGAGACCTATTTTCCTACCTGGAGAAACTTCCTAATGTACAGATGCCACAAAGTTTCCTGAGATTTAGACGTGGGGTGAAGCAAGTTCTGATGCCTGAGGTGCAATGAACTCTGGAGATGTGTAGGAAAGTCCTCCTTTTTGCCCTGGTCACCCCCACACTTTTTGGACAGGTACTGGTGGTTACTGACTCTTGGATGTGCCCTGGGTACTGCTTACCAGTCCCAGGGCCAGTGTTCTGTGTAAAATGGATATGTAAATTAGGATAATTATAATTGGCTAAGTTAGCCTACCTATAAGTACCTAGTATATGGTAGGGCATGTAGGTTTAGGGACCACAGCATAGGTTGTGCACCCATAGGTGCACTGCTGAGGTGCACAGTGTCATTTTAAAGGCAGGCCTGCCTTGCTGGCTGCTTTTAAAATAAAGATATATGCAAATTCGACCTTGGAATTAAAAGTAGTTCCAGAGTGAGTCCTAAACTACCTTACTTTTACATATAAGTCACCCCTAAGGTGTGCCCTATGTGCCCCTAGGGCTGGGTGCCATGTAACTATAAGCAGGGACCTTATAAAAATAGTTGTATAAGCCCTGGTGAGGTAAAAACAGCCAAGTTCGTTTTTGCCTCATGGTAGTAAATGGCCTTCATAGGCTAGAATGGGGAGACTTTATTTTAATTTGTAAAGTCCCCTTAAATGATGGATACCAAGAGTTTGGTATCAAATTAATTGTTATAATAAATCCCACAACTTCCAGTTGTTGGATTTAATATAACTTGTTCAGGTAAAGAGTTTTAAACCTTACCTGAAAAGTTGCCAATTTCAGCCCTGCATTGTTTTTGCTGCTGTGCTCTGATTCGCCAGCCTCTAGCAGCCTGGCCAGGCTGCCTTGATGAGGTGTGAAGTGGCCTGGCTTCACACAAAGAAATGTACCTGTGGGAGGGAATCTCCCCTCAGCAGATGGTGAGGCAGGAAGGGGGGGGGCTGCCAAACTGGTCTTCAAAGGCAGAGAAGGACATTTGGAGCAACCAGCAACACCCCCATATCCTGCAGTCCCAGACAACAAGGTGCCCACTTGATTAGATTAGGAGAGGGCAGGAGAGGGGTGTGTTTATGGTTTTTAGCCACACCAGTGGGTGGGCTCAGCCAGATGTAACCTCCAAAAATCAGATTCAGCCATGATGGATTTTTGGAGAATGTTGCCTCCTGGGAGTGATTTTGGCCACACTTCCCAGGAAGTGGTCATCACAGGGGGAAGGAACCTGCACCTGATTGGAGAACCAGGACCCCCATGCTTTTCACCCAGGAGCAGGGATAAAACTGGCAGACCTGCATCCACACCTCAGATCCCCATCAGATTCCAACAAGGAAGAACCAAAGGAGAAGAAGGACTGCCCTGCTGGACCCCTGGCCTGCACCTGGAACCTGCACTCAGAAGGACTGCACCAGCTGCACACTTGGGCTTCACAATAAGAAGGACTTTGCCTGGCTTCAACTGGTTCAAGGAGGGACTCCCTGTTTGCTACAGGTGAAAAATTGTTAACCAGAGTCCCCTGCACCAACTCCTGAAGAAATCAACCAGCTGGCCACTGCCCAGTGGCCAAAAAGGAGTTTGTGCCAGGTGCTTTCTGGGAGTTGTAGTCCACACCCCTAAGGACCATCTCAGAACTTCTGGACCCTTGGGGTGAGCTGGGGACCTCAAATGAACCTTAAAAGGACATCCGAGAGAAGCCCCAGAAGTTTGGAGAAGTTTGGAGAACTTTTGATAAAACGCTACTTAGAGGGACCGACCCGCCGTGGCAACTCTAGCCGGCTTGCCTCAACCGCGAGCCGGCCTGATTTGCTGGTTCGTCCCGGTAAGGAAAATCTTAGAAAAAGAGACTATGGGGGTCATTCCGACCCCGGCGGGCGCCACCCGCCTGCCGGAAACCGCCCAAAGACCGCACCGCGGTCAAATGACCGCGGGGGTCATTTCAACTTTCCCGCTGGGCCGGCGGGCGATCTCCAAAAGATCGCCCGCCGGCCCAGCGGGAAAGCCCCTGCAAAGAGGAAGCCGGCTCCGAATGGAGCCGGCCGATTTGCAGGGGTGCGACGGGTGCAGTGGCACCCGTCGCGATTTTCACTGTCTGCTAAGCAGACAGTGAAAATCTTTGTGGGGCCCCACGACACCCGTTCCCGCCAGCCTCTTCCTGGCGGTGTAAACCGCCAGAAACAGGCTGGCGGGAAGGGGGTCGGAATCCCCATGGCGGCGCTGAGGATTCCCTGGGCCAGGGGAAAACCGGCGGGAAACCGCCGGTTCTCCTTTTCTGACCACGGCTTTACCGCCGCGGTCAGAATGGCCCGGGAAGCACCGCCAGCCTGTTGGCGGTGCTTCCTCTGCCCTCCACCCTGGCGGTTTGAAACCGCCAGGGTCGGAATGAGGGCCTAAGTCTGAAGGTAAAAAGTTGACTGGGACCTCCCAGCCAGCGTATCCGCGGAGAGCTCCAGGGACGTCGGATCAAGATCCAGGTTTACCCCGGTCGAGGATTTTCACCTCGAAAAAACGACTAAGTCCGAAGGTAAAAATCTCCACCGAGGATTCCCGCGACGCGTATCCGGAGAAGGGCTCCAGGGGGTCGGATTGGACTGGCAGGTTCATCCCACTGAAGAAAATCTTCGAAAAAGAGACTAAGGGGGTCATTCCGACCCCGGTGGGCGGCGGGCAGCGCCCGCCGGGCGGAGACCGCCAGAAGACCGCACCGCGGTCAAATGACCGCGGCGGTCATTCTGACTTTCCCGCTGGGCGGGCGGGCGACTGCCAAAAGGCCACCCGCCCGCCCAGCGGGAAAGCCCCAGCAACGATGAAGCTGGCTCCGAATGGAGCCGGCGGAGTTGCTGGTGTGCGACGGGTGCAGTGGCACCCGTCGTGATTTTCAGTGTCTGCTAGGCAGACACTGAAAATCATTATGGGGCCCTGTTAGGGGGCCCCTGCACTGCCCATGCCTGTGTCATGGGCAGTGCAGGGGACCCCAGGGGCCCCACGACACCCGTTCCCGCCATCCTGTTCCTGGCGGTTTTTACCACCAGGACCAGGATGGCGGGAAGGGGGTCGGAATCCCCATGGCGGTGCTGCGAGCATGGAGGATTCTTTGGGGCAGGGGTAAACCGGCAGGAAACCGCCCCCTTTTCTGACCGCGGTTTTACCGCCGCGGTCAGAATTGCCCATGAAGCACCGCCAGCCTGTTGGCGGTGCTTCCGCGGCACTCTGCCCTGGCGGTTTTCAACCGCCAGGGTCAGAATGACCGCCTAAGTGTGAAGGTAAACTTTTACCATTGCGTTCGGCCTTAAACTCTGACTTTGTAACCAGATGACCCGATTGGCGCTTTTTGTTTCTAGGCGCTAAAAAAACAATAATTCTTTAAAAATTCATATCTCCGGTTCCCCTTATCCGATTTTATTCGTTTTTGTGTCATTTTGAAGATAAAAATATAATCTATTTTTATTTTTGGATTTTTAAACTGTTTCCTGTGTTTTATTTAATGACTGTTTTGTGATATTTGAATGCTTTATACTCAGTCTCCTAAGTTAAGCCTTGACGCTCGTTGCCAAGCTACCAAGGGTTGAGCTGGGTTTAATTTACTGAGACCTAACTGGACCTTAGTGGAGGTTAGTGGCCTATTGCTAAGTGTAGGTACCTACCTGCCCTTACCAATAACCCATTTTCCAACAAGATTAAAATAAGTTTTGTAAATGTGGCCTCAACATGAAGGGTGATTTAATACACACGCTTGTGGACTGCCTGTGGTTTTTAGTTCAATAGAAGTTCCTATTAAAACCTGTTTTTATGAAATATAATATCAAGGATAGGAGGCAAGCAATTAAATTACTTGTAGACTGAGATTACTGGATGTGACATGTGCTATGGGGTGCTTTTTATGGTCTGTGGATACAGTTTTATTGTTGATTTGATATATTTGTAAGTGTTCTAAGGTTATCTTTAATGTTTTGTGCAGTCTTGGGATAAGTAGATTTTTTTATGATTGACTGAATTGTGGTTTTAATGGTGCGGCATCACAAGTATTGCTCATTTTAACCATTGATCTTTAGTGTCATTTGTGTTTTCAAGAATTACTGCTTAAAAGACTAGGTCTAAATAAACGTGTTTTGACTGACTGATTACTACATTATGTACTCCAAAATAAAAATACGCCTCCTACAGCACAACTGTGCTTTAAAACTGTGAATGGTATTTCTCTTTAAACCATAATTAGCTATGGCTGTAAAGTTCTCATTGTGTGGATTTTCACATGCAAATCAGGAATGTTGTATCCCTCTTAAGCTGTTGCAAGGGAAAACAAGGCTGCACGTGTACAACCAGTTTCAAAGTCAGGAGGAAAACTTTTTTTAATTTGAGTTGAAAAAAACATGGCATATCTATTGTCTGTGCCAACTAGCAGTCATGATGAATTATTGCCAGTTTGTGGGTATGGGATGTGCCCTGTCTGTTGGGTCACACCCAAACCTTTTACCTTCTCTCCTCCTGTTTTGCTAAATTTATGTTTTTGGCCTTTAGGACTCTGTGCTCTTTATCACAGCTAATCAGTTCTAAAGTGCTTGTGCTCACTCCGTAAAACATGATAAAACTGGCCTACACCCACCTGGCCTATCTAATTTACTTATAAGCCCCTATTAAAGTGGCATACTATATGCCCAGGACCGACTAACTAAATGCCACTAGTGGGCCTGAAGCACTTATTGTGCCACCCACTTAAGTATCCTGTAAAACATGCCTCATGCCTGCCATTGCAGCCTATGTAAAGTTCTAAGCTACCAATTTGACTGGGCAAAATAACCCCCTTACCAGGCTGAAAACTCCCTTCTAATGCACACCTCTAATCTGAATACAAAAGTCCACTGACCTAAAAAGCATATAGGAATGGTGGGGAATTGTTAACACTACTGTGGCTGTTTCTCCTCTTCAACTAATCTATGCCAGGGTTTTTTACTTCTCTCCTTATAGACAAGAATCGGATGGCAGGACATCATGTATTCTGAATGATATGCATCATGTTAATGAAATCCACTCTGCATCTAAAACATGCTGGCAGTTAAATAAAATTCCTCACACCGACAACTAAGTGGGGAGCAAATTGCTTTTTGCTTACAGTGAATATACAGTACGACACATGAAGAGCAATATCTGCATATTAATTGCTTATCTTACAAAGAATACAGGTTCCTGTGGGTGTCTCTGTTGCCTTTATCGATTCTGTAGATTGCGGTCTCTTTGTTATTGGTGCATATTAAATTTCAGAAGAATGAAAACAATTTGAGCAGATGTGCTGAAAGCACTGTTGGTGGCTAATGGCCCACCGTCTGAATGGTTATTGTTCAACCTGAAGATGCACCAATCCTCCCTTTACAAGCATTGTAGAAAGACCTGTTAAGGGACTGTCCATATTGTATTTGATTACCATTTCTTTTATTTTGAGAAGAAGATGCAGGTATTCATGTGAGATGGGATATACTTATTTTCTGTGAAACCGTTTTCTTAAATATGATGAGTCACAATAGTTCTGACTTCCGCATGGTTAATTGGCTCTTGATATCTTCTGAAGATGTAGTGAGCACTGCAAGATGATAACAGTCACCGTGCAGCACCCAGTGGCGTAACAAAACCTGAGGGGACACCCCTGAAAAATACATGAAGGGGCCCCTCTGAACTCACTCAGGAGCTCTCAGGCCAGGATACTGTGCTGAGGGGGCCCACTGGCCTCAGGCCCCACCTGCACCGGGGGAGTTGGGTGGAATATCAGATGAATTAACAATAAATGTGCTCATTGAATCTAAGGGCCAGATTTACAAGACAACTTGCTGTGCTGTGATGTATGACAAGGAGAGGGCAGGAATGTGCCATATGGCACATTTCTGCTCTCTCTCTCTGCTGGCACATTGAGCACAGCCTAGTGCCAGTGCAGCCACCTTTACACCATGATGCAAGTGTGCCTGTGTTACAAGGAGGGGCACCTTCTTGCACAAAAACAATCCTCTCAAGCTTTTAATGAAGAAAGGGGAAAAACAAGGAAAAATAAAGTTATTTCTCCTTGTTTCGCCTCACCTAGGAAGACATAGCATTTTGATGCGTCCTCAGCAGGGGCATAGTTTCAAGGGGGTGTTTGGGGTGTTACACCCCCTAATATATGTACTTTCTGACAACTTTTTGGTACTGGTGCTTTCAGTCTGGTCTAGTGAGATGTGTATTGGATTTCACCAGTAATTTCTAAATACACAGGCAAAAACACCTGATACATTCTCCCCCCTCTGTTCTGGAGTACTGAAAATGTTGGTTCTTTTACAAAATAATGTGTTTTCTTTCACATAACACTCCTACCAGTCCGAATTTATCTCCCTTTCCACTGCCCCACAGGCCCCTCTCACTTGTGGTCTAATTTATTTTTACATGATATGACAGCGTGATTGTTGGGAAAATCTGGAGCTCCCACCCCCCACCAATCCTACTGACCTAGCTACGCCCCTGATTCTCAGGTTTACTAGTATTGGTAAATCTGTGAATCTAACAAAAACCATGGGTTTATGCGTGGGAACACGCACACTCTACCCATGGAATGCCTTCCCAGCACAGAGTAACCCAAGGCAGCGACTTGTGCTGCCTTGCGTTACTCCAGGTGTACTAAACCATGCAGAGCACTAGAAGGTGGCTTTACATGACTTAGTAAATCGAACTGAAGTCCTTGCTTACATAATTACAGCACAAGGGCTTTGTAAATCTGGGCCAAAGTCACTATCAACCATATGAAGAATTCACTACAGACAAAGGGCCAGATGTATGAAATCTTTTGCACTTGCAAATGGTGCGAATCGCAAAATTCGTCCGTTTGCGAGTGCAAAAAAGTGGTCTGCGATGCATGAAAGGCATTCGCAGACCACTAATAAGAAATAGCAAAAATTTCAATATCTTGCCCTGCGACCTGGTTTTGCGAGTCGCAATTTGCGATTCGCAAAATCCACATCGCAAGGCGATGCTGCAAAAAATCACAAATTTCGATTTTTCGCAGAATGGCATTTTGCACATGCAAAATGCCATGAAAAGAAACCAGGTGGTAACCTGGTGCAAAATTTAAAAATGATTTAAAATGCATTTTTAAATTGAACATGTAAAGCACACATGCCCTTTTGGTATGTGTGCACCTTACATGTCTCCCAAAACATTTTTGGGGTGCAGCAGAGGGGGCCTTAGGCCCCCAGCACCCTGGGCTTTTGCATTTCTGGTTCTGAAATCGCAATTTTGGAAATGCAAAAAATTCGCAGCTATGGGCCAACAGGCCCATTGCTGTGAATGAGGCCGGTATCACAATTTGCGATTCGGTAATAGCATTTGCGATTTTTAAGAAATTGCTATTACCGAATCGCAAATGTGATACATGGCACTTTGCGAGTCGGAAATAGCGATTTCTTAAAAATAGCTATTTCCGACTCGCAAAGGGTCATGATGATACATCTGGCCCAAAATTGTGCAAGTCTCTCTCAAGACGTCTTCTGAACCTGCAGTAGGTTTGTTCGCACAGCCTTACAAATAGTCTCATGTAAACCTGAACATGCTTAGAAACATAAATAAATGTATGAAAATACTTAACCAAACTTAACCAATATTATTTTAAGGTGGTGTTGAATCAGAGGGTCAGATGTGAAACTCAGGGCTCTAGTCCCCTCCAACCCAAGACAAGATCTAACTGATAGTGCCTTGCCTAGTACATTTATTGTAAAGTTGACTAAAACCTTTTTGAATTTTGATTCAAAGCCATACACACAATAGCCTGTGGTGTATGATTTCATCATGCAGCGTATGCACCTAGAAATGATGTTAATTATGTAAAAGATTCTGTACAGTGTACCCTACAGTTCCGAAATTATAAGCAAACCCCTCAATATTGTTCTCAGTTCCATAAGAGTGACCTACAATATACTGGGCACCACTTGTCTTCCAAGCAATGGATTCAACCAATTATCTTTACTGTTTACTGTTCCCTGCCTTAGAGTCCAGACAGAGGCTATGATTGACACCCATCTTTGCCTAAACTACTTGCATGCTTCAGTCCTCATCACAGCATAATCTGACATGCTCCAAAGATTCCACAGGAATGGTATTAATGTCATACTCCTCAATCAGGAAATCCTCATAATCAAAGGAAATGCATGGTGTGGGAGTCATTATTGACCTAAATGTATTTCTCAAGCCCATCATAAATTTACTGACACCTATAAGAAATGTCATCTGGCAATGCCCTGAGAACATGTACACATTTCAATCAGCAATAGACCCCTCTTCTATCATTAAGCACTAATTAGACAGAAAATGCATTGCTATACTCAAACGCACCAGCTTAATTCCACTAAAAAACCTTTAGGCTTCCCAAAACTCTGCTTCAAGAAGTACCTTAAATAATAAACAATGAGATCATATTTAACTGTTCCTTAAAGAAAACCAATAAAAACTATTAGTTCTTGCTTTATTGAAAGGCCCTCACCGTTATCTCTGGGATCATATGAAAATTCACTCTCCAGCAATGCAAATGTCTATGCCATATTGCTGCCAAGGTACTATGACAAGATGGCTCTATGTCACCTGGAGTCCACTTTTACATTCATTGACTTTTAATTTATAGATCACTGTTCTCAGGTGTTCTGGTCCAATTGGCTCTTTTAAAATGAACCAAACTACCAAACCCAGAATGTACTGGTATGGTAAATCAAAACACAGAACTGGAAAAGTTATGCCCCTGAGATGTGGGGTCATCTGGTCTCTGATGCCCGGGACAGTGTGCTGCTTTAAAGAAACGTTTTAGTAAAACAGATCAACAATGTTTTATGCACTTTCTGAAGCAACATCTCCCCCCCCCCTTAAAAAAGTCATGCTGTGAAGGCGCAGAATGGCGCATTGAAATGTAGTAAATTTCACAGTGCCAGTTCTGCGTGGCTTTTAACATGGGCACGCTCACCCTGCATACATTATACATGGCGCAGGTATAAGTGCTGCACGGCTTTACGAACAGGCGCAGTGGTCCCATTGAGCCAGTTTGTAAATGTGGTGCAGTGTAGGGGACTGCTTACGTCACCGCAGCGTCACAAAAAATGTAATGCTACGGCAGCGCAAGGGGCTTTCAAATAAGCACCATTGTTTTAGAGAAATTGAGCTGATATGTATTTTAGTTTTGTACTTGATAGCGGTTCCCACTTACAGGGACTCACTGGCGAGATGGAAACTGTGTCAGCTCAACTACCAAAACTCCATAGAAACAACGCTATTTAGTCCTCGGGATATGTGTCGTACCCGCAGTAATTGTTCTTTACTAATTATATCCTTTTGAAATGAAAATAAAAATAGAACAAATTGCTCTTGGAATTCGTATTCAATGTGCAGTAGTTTAAATCTGCATTTTACCATGGCCTACGTTATGCAAATCAGAATGGATGATAAATTATTCTGCTTCAGCAAAATGATGCTCTATTTTGATGCATAATTGCGAGCACTATAAATATAAGAAGGATGCCTTTCCTATCTTATCAAAAATTGTATCACATATATATTCATTTGGTCCCTTGAGTTTTGTTTGTCTGTTACTTTGAGTATTTTTGACTTTAATTATATAATTGAAAGCTGGGGATTTGCAAAAATTGTGTTTTTGTGGTAGTAACGTAATTTTAGTAGAAACATTCTGTCATATAAAGTCATGTTTTTTGCAGGAAACTTTATTTTCAAAGTTCTAAGACGTCGGCAATCATCTCAGGCAGATTTAAGAGCCCCTGGGGCCCATTTGCGCCACATTAGCACAATTATTTACTCAAATGTGGCCCAAGGCCAAAACCGCTGCGCCAAATTTACAAAGTGGCACAAATCATGCATTGTGCCATTTGAAACACTTTGTGGTATATTATGCCTGCACCAGGCATATTGTATGCAAAGGGGACGTTCCCTCGTTAGGGGGGCGCAACAATTGCACTTTTTACGACTGCTAAGAGCATACATGGCAGTGCTGGGGGGTGCAAATAAAGTGGCGCTGTACTGGGTGCAGCATCACTTTTCTTAAATCAGGCCCTCAGTTTCACAAGATGGCAGAGTAGTGATTTTCCCATGCACAGTGGCATGCCCAAAGATCTGACTCAAAAGATTTTATGGTATCACCCTAACCAAAAGTGTAAGAAAATGGGTAGTATTTGAAGAGGATGTGAGTTCTTACCAAGTAATACGTTCCTAATCCTGACAGGTAGAACAAAGTTTCAGTACACAAACCTAGGTTCAACCCATGATAGCTATGACACAAAGCAGACAGGCCTAACTTGAGGAAAAGATGTTAAATATGTAGTAGTAACTAAACAATTAAAATGTGGAAGCACACAACAATAAGAGTGCCACAAATACTTTCTAACAATTAAAAAAAGGGTAATAAGAATCTTGACATAAACATTTTTTTTAATCCAATTGGGAAGCAGAAATAAGAGTTTTGAAGTTAAAAAGCACCACAAAACAGTATACCTTTGATGGGTGATGTTGAACCAGGACATAGCCTCAAGTTGATTCATCAGAGGCCAGTTAATTGCATTGAGTCGACCTAGGCAACTGTTCTATTGTCTGTCTTAGGGCCTGTTTTTGAGTTTGTCAGACAGAATAAAAGGAAGGTGATGGAGGACTTTATGCCCGTCTCCTTGTGTTTACTCCTCCCACCAAATTTACAAATGCCCACCTGCCCTCAAACCTTTCTATACATTGCTAGGAACTTCCGTCATGACAGTTCCTGTCAATGTAGAAAAACTTTGTCAAATTGCTCTGTCAGACATGATGGCCTACTGTCAGACTTTTCCAGAGTTTTTTTATTTTTCATAAACAAACTATAGAGTGTGAGTTTTTTTGTAAAATAAAACATTAATGACCAACACACTTGAGAGTTTTCTCCCATGGTGTGGGATTCATTTTTCATTTTTTTACTGCCCATAACCACCAGGATGTACCTGGCAGTAATAGCAGTATATAAATGGCACCTGACCACCCACTTTAAATTTGGAGGAAGGTTGAATGACTTACTTCTGATGGCCCCTACCTCTTTCAGCTCTCAGAGGAAGGATTATGCTGCTGAAAAAAAATGTACTTTCTCATCGCAAACCTGGCAGTCCATCCACCTCTAAATTGGGCAGGGGGACCAAGAGTTTAGTGCAGAGGGTACACTGTTGTCACTATGACAGAGTGCTCTCTGCTTAACACTTAATCAGTCCTTAATCTTTTTTATGAAGTATAAATCATCCAGCAGGGCAAGGTTGCAGTCTCTAGCCAACTAGGTCCTTTTTAAAGTCAAATAGCCAATGGATGACGTCCAGCTGAAGCTGTTGGATTTGGCTGGAAATGCTCTGAGTAGGAAAATTAGAATTTCTTGGGAGCCAACCCTGGCCAGATACTATTTGCAGCACCGCCTGGTCAAAGTTTCGCATATTTTCAAATTTAGTGGATGGGTAAACTGTCACAGATGTGACAGATATATCTTGTCTTCTTACAAGCGCATTATATCCTAATGCACTGGTAATAAAGCAGAAGAGTTATTCATCACATTTGTGATGGAGTCTGTTAAATTTGAAATTAGGCTTTTCTTTTCTTTTTGTGGTTGAATACCTCCAGAAAGGCAAGCCTGAAAGTTGTAGCAGGGCAGAGTGCACCTCTAGCATCTGCTGAAGTCTTCTTTTGGCTATCAAAAAAGCTCATATGGAAACAACCACATTTTATTGTCCACTCAGGTCACATCTTGGCAGAATAGCCTTTGGTGCTCACTTTTAGTGACACGCTGTCGGTGCAGGCTGCTGACCGTTATCTTGTAGACCCCTCAAAGCGGAGCCGATGCTACACCACTCCGTGTGGCTTTTCATGGCCTTGATGATGTGAATGAAGGCAATGCAGCGCACGTTGCCCTAACAAGAATGGATCAGGTCCAATAATCATGCATCAAAGGATCATATAAAAATCCCATGGCTGTCAGTTCCATATGAGACAAAGAAGGAAGCACAGACTGAAAAGTATGATGGCTGCTCCAGAAAGGAGAATGTTGTCTGACACAAACAGAAATTTCTCTTGGCTCCCCAGCAGAACATCAGGCAGTAAAATCTCCTAGGCCAAACAGAAAGAACACAAACACTAGAGGCAGTGTTAGAAATTGGGGCCCAGACATATGGGCTTTTTCGCAGGGCAATGCATCAAAGGGAAAAGGTAGAAATTCACTGTATCTATGCAATACAGCACATTCCTATCCTATCTCACTGCACTGATAGAGCAAACGCAGGCAGCCATGCACCATGGCGCAAGGGTGTCTGCATTGTTGGTAGGATTGTTTTGTGCAGGAAGGGGAAGCAAACTGCACAAAAACAATCACATTAAGCTTTGTCCTTTTTCTATGTGTGAAGCAGATGCAGCACACATAGAAAGAGGAAAATAAGAGTAGAAATAAAGACATTTGTCCTTGTTGCACCTCCTCTGGGGAGGTGTACATTTCTGGTGCATACCCAGGTTTTCAGGCTCTTGTAAATCTGGGGATACATCAAACCCCATGGGTGTTGTGTGGGTACAACCACTGCAGCATCCATAGAAAGCCTTCCATGTGCAGAGTATGGCAACTCAGCGATTTGTGCTGCCTTGCCTTACTCAATATCTATGAGGCCATTTAAAGCCACACAAAGCAAAGTGTTTTTGTGTAGCCTCATAGATATGGTTGAAAGATTTGTGCCGTAGTTGCCTCATTAAAAGTGATGCAACAGCAGTGCAAGCCTCTTATAAATTTGTCCCTGGGTCTCCAGTTGGCAGAGGTATGCACCCTGTCCAAGTGGGGACCACAATCCTAGTCAGAGTAAGTCAGTTACACTCTCTAAATTAATGTGTGCTCACCCTCTGGTAGTTTGGCACAGAGCAGTAAGGCTCAGTTTAAAGTATTTGTGCAACACTTAAATTACAGGAACACAGAGAAACCACCACAAAAAGACTCCACACAGATTAGAAAAATAGAGAATATTTATCTTAGCAAAACAAGACCAACACAACAAAAATCCAGTAAGAACTCGAGATATGATTTTGTAAAGAATAAACTGCAAGGTAGTGCTTAAAATTCAATGGTGCTAAAATGTAAATCCAAAATCCAGGCTGAGCATGAAGGATGGGAGGCTGGCTACAGGACCCACTCAGTGCCCGCTGAAAAAGTACAAAGGATGGAGCAAGTCTAGGTGTCAAAGACACACTGCTTCAGTTTCGATCGGCACGATCTGGTAGATGCATCGTTGTCAAGCCTTGCAGTTGCGTCCTGCATTGGTGTCGAACCCCTTTCGATGCAGGTAATGCATCGTCTTTGAGCCATGCGGCAATTGTTTTTGATTGGTGCTGCATCGTTGTTGAGCCTTGCAGTCTAATCCTGCGTCGTTGTTGAATCAGCAGTGCATCAGCGTCAAAGGGAACTGCGTCGGTTTTAATCGGCGCAACAGCCTCAATACATATATTTTTTAAGGGAAAGATTGGTACCTCTTTGCAGGGTAGGACTCACAATGGGCAGAGTCCAGCAGCTGAAGCAGAGTTGAGGGAAGTCTTTAATGGCCTTGAGACTTCTAGAACAGGAGACACGCAAGCAAGCCCTTGGAGTCTATTGGTTCTGGAGTTGAAGAATTGCAGGTCCAGTCCTTCTCACTCCCAGTAAAGGAGGGCAGCAGGCAGCAGAGCAATCACAGCAAAGCAGGAGTCTAGCAAAGTCCAGCAGAGTTCCAACAAGGTTCCAGCAGAGTGGCAGTCTTGTCAGCAGCACAGCAGTCCTTCTTTCTGGCAGAATATCCTCAGGTCCAGAAGTGTACTGATTAGGTCGGGTCAGAAGACAAGTCCTTATACCAACTGGTGCCTTTGAAGTGAGGGTGACTTCAAAGAGGGAATTTGAAGTCCACTTGGTCCTCCCTTTCCTGCCATGGCTCTAGACACACTAGAGGGGGATTATGCAGCTCTTTGCGTGGGGATAGGCACAGCCCTATTCAGGTACAAGTGTCAGTTCCTCCCTCCCTTCTAGCACAGAAAGGCCCATCAGCCTGGCAATGGGCCATCAGGATGTAAATGGCACACCAAATCCTTTTGTGTGTGACTGTCTAGAGGGACTGCACAAAGCCCAGCTGTCACCCAACCCAGACATGTATTTGAGGCAGGCAGCAGGGGCAGAGGACGTAGGAGCAGAAACATGCCAACTTTCTAAAAGTGGCATTTTAAAAGTTGTAATCTTAAATCCAATGTTACCATCAAAGAGGAGTTATTATTACAAGTCCATATGTGCCAAACATGACTCTCCTACTACTTCTCAATCAGGAATTACACTTAAATGTATTAAGGAATCCCCAATGCTGTCCATGAGAGGGTTAGGCGTCACAGTAGTGAAAAATGAATTGTGGGAGTTTTTCACTACCAGGACATGTAAAACTAAGTAGCACAAGCCCTGCCTTTTTCTTTCTCAACACCCTGCCAAATAGGCTGCCTAGGGCCTGCCTTAGGGTTGTCTTATGTGTAATAAAAGGGTTATCTAAGGCCTGGCAAGGGGTTTCAAATGACAAGTCAACAGGGCAGTGAAACTACACACACAGGCTCTGCGGTGACAGGCCTGAGATATTTATAAAAGGCTACTGATGTATGTGGCACAATCTGTGCTGCAGGCGCACTTGTAACATTTTATTTACAGGCCCTGGGTACATGTAGTGCACTTTATTAGGGACTTAGAAGTACATTTAAATATGCCATTTGTGGATATACTGTTGTGGGTTCATTTTACACATTGCTTGGACACACACATTTTAGCTTAACTTAGGCCTGTGGCCTGTGCCCTCTCACCTACATATGTGCTCTGATTTCATTTATTCAGATTTATTCATTTTTAATTTTCAGCAGGGATGTTTTATTTTCCTTATCAGCTGTGATTATGTGAATGTGTTGTTATTCTTTCTGTGCACAGCATTTCACAATGTTCCTCTGTCCAAGGCTGACAAGAACAGTATATGATAATCCTGCTAGCACTGACACCACAAGAGTCTGTAAACAGTCCAAACTTAGACACATGCGCATGTCAGGTGTCTTTTACGGAACAGAAATATATTTCTTTCAAAATCACTGTACCGGCCAATGAACAACAAGGAGATAATTCCGGCCAGGATACAGTGGTGGCTGGCGCAAATTTCAAGGGTAGGGGGCGTTTGGGGGGAGGAATGGGAATGGGGGGTGGGACTAAAAAATAATGTTAAAAACCTTACCTCTTCCTGTCGCTGCCACCATCTGCTACCTTGATCCTCTTCTGGTGTCCCAGAACTCACTGGAACACCAGCACAGGCTCCCCAGCAATCCTGGTGCTGCTTTCATGCTAAACCTAGCATGAAAGCAGCAACAGGATTGGTCTGAGCGGCTTGGACTGAGGCTCAAACACATCCCTGGGGTCTGTGCAGTTTTGCAGCCCGACTGTTCAACACAGCCAGGCTGGGGAAACCTAAGTGCACATTTGTGCTTGGCCGACCTGAGACTGCCGAGAAAAACACACATGTGCACTTAGGTGCACTCTCTCCTCCTCTACCCTCCCACCTCCTGTGGCCCAGCCCGCCCCTCCCTTCACATGCTGCTGGCTTAGCCAGCAGCTGAAAGATAAAACAATAAAGAAATATCATTTTATCGTTCAGCTCCTGGCTTAGCCAAGGAGGCAGCTGAAAGATAAAACAATAAAGAAATATCATTTTATCGTTCAGCTCCTGGCTTAGCCAAGGAGGTGATGCTCCTTCGCCATTGCAAAGGAGCCGTCCCTACTAGGATACCCATCCGCACTATATGCCATTTCGCTGCTGACCTCAGCCTTGTCCCTGCAACCAGTCAAGGAGATGGCGGGCAGACCCCTATCTTCCAGGTAATGGGGGTGGGTGCTCCTTTCATGGACCTAGCGCCACCTTGTGCCACATTAATGTAATTGTTTTTAAGTTAATGTGGCCCCGCGAGGCCGAAATCCCGCGCCTTATTTACAGGGTGGCACAATGCATGCATGCGCCATCCTGTACCCCTTTGCGCTCCATTATGCCTGTGCCAGGCATAATGTATGCAAAGGGGGCATTCCCCCGTTAGGCGAGCCAGAAAAATGGCATAAGGAAATCTATGAGAGTTCCTTACGACATTAGTTATGGCACTTTTAACGCCTGCTCAAGAGCAGGCGTTAAAAAAGGGGCCTTCCATTCTTGAGAATGGGGTCCTATGTGCTCTGCAGGAGGAGCGCTAATATTTTGGTGCTACTCATGCAGGGTACATCAATAGCATCATGAATAATGACGCTATTGCCCCCTACCCTGCGCCATGGTGTGCCGTATTTTAAATACGGTGCACACATGGTGGTCGTAGTGGGGTGCTAAGGGGTGCAGGGAAAGTGGCGCTGCACTCGGTGGAGCACCACTTTCCATAAATCTGCCTCTAAGTACGGACAGATTGGGCTATTACTGCTGTGCTCTTGCTTATGAGTTAGGGGATAAGTAGATTGCATATGTATGTGTTATTCCAATATGCTGGAGTTGTTTATTTTTCTTCACATTGGTCATAACAATCCCAATCCTCCTATGTATGTCTCATTGCCTTAATCATTGCAGCTTATACAATTTATCATAGGTTGCATTCTTTTCAATAAATGTATTGTAAACCATCCTGTATCTTTTCTTAGGCCTATGTGTGTGTATGAGGCCTTTGCTAGCGAGAGAAAGGGGTGAGATGTGTTGACCACAACTTTCCCTGAGAAGTCACTGAGGGCCAGATGTAGCAAAGGGTTTTACCCATTCTGTGTCTATGAGAAAATGTGTTCGTACATATGGCCCTGAGTGTCATGCATCAGGCTGCAACAAATCACCTTTGCTTTCTATGTTTGAGTGAGGTGCTGCTAGCTAGCTGAAAGGGTTGGGCAGACAACTGCCAAGACGATGTGGGGTTGTCTCTGTCACTCACAAATGGTGGTGCTGCCATCCCAAATCCAACAGTCTCGTTCCAATAACAAGAGTCCTATGACAACACAAATGTTACCATGTTTTAAGGGAGTGAGCACATGCACTTTAGCACTAGTTAGCAGTGGTAAAGTGCCCAGAGTCCTAAGGCCAACAAAAACGGATAAGCAAAAATGAGGCAAAGGAGGCATACATTTTGGGGGAAGACCACTTTAAGGCTGTCAGGTCTTACAGGCAGACAAGAGGGTCCAGGAAAGGAGAATCAAGAAGTATAATCAACAAATAAATTGAGACTAAAACAGAGAGCCCAAAATCTTCAAACATTGAAGAGAAGTTTTGGTTAGGCCTGGGTGAAGTTCTAATTTTGGTGGAGGACTCAAAATAATTACAGTAATTTCCCATTACTTGTTAGACTGGAAAATAGCACTGTATGCTGGGTTATGCTTCTTGCATAGTTCTGCATAAACTCATGTAATTTTACATAAATACACAACAGCAAATTACGGGAGTTACGCCCACCCCTAGTGATGGTTCACCTTGCAAGTTTATACAAGGCTACAGAATTAAAAGGGCACCCAACTGAGTCTGCAGAACCAATGTAAGATCCCAGAATGAAACAAAATAAAACGATGAGGAGTCATGTAGGGAAGCTGCCACAAATCTATGTACCTACACAAAAGAAGTGCATGCGCTAGCACATGTCTCGCTTGCAAGACTATGTTGTGTTTAGTACAGGGCTTGGAGCCCACCTGTTGCTCACCATTTATTGTTGTGCATGGCACTGTTCTTTACAACTTCGTAATTCGTCAGGGCACCCCTGGCATCACTTCCGTTTTTTTGTGTGGAGCAGGGATCCAGCACTAATTCATGCAACTTAATTAGTGCCTGTCCACTGCTCTCAACGTGATCGCGGTACTATTTGTTCTTTTTAACGTTGAGTGCCCTACAAACAGAAGGCTTGTGACTTTCAAAAACGTTCCCAGCAGGCACAAAAATGCAAAGTTTTATTTTTTTAAGCTAACTTTATTTTATTTTGCCATTTAGTCTTTTCTCAGTTTCTTCTCATGTTTTCTTTTGTTTTTGCTTGTGAGCGCTGTTGTCAAAAGATGACAAATAACTTGTTTGAAATACGCAAGACCCATTGCATTGCAAATGCTTGTTCAAACTTGCAGATTCGTGATCAGGGACATTTTGAGGCATAAGCGAAGTGGGCAATTGCCCAGGGCCCCCACCTTCCCAGGGCCCCTCTGTTACAGTGAGCCGAACAGTCAAAATTCCTGTTAAAATAATGTTGCTCATATAAAAAACAGCTTATTTTCTAATTTGACAGCTGTGGTTGCATAACAGAAACTGAGGATCATCTTTCCTGTGTGTAAAGTTGTGCAAGGTGACATACTGCAGTGCAAACTCTTGCAATGGCTTGTACTATCTAGCTCACACAGGGGCATATTTACAAGAAAGGAGTGCATCATAGATAATGCGCCACATTTCTTGTGCCACCCCCCACCGGCAACTGACAACACCATGGTTGCACCGTATTTAGAATACGGTACACTATGTTGGCCGTTAGCACAATAGCATCAAAAGTTTTGACACTATTGTGGTGCTTTACTATACTAGCATCAATAATGTTGATGCTAGTGCAGCAAAGCACAGGGAGGGCCATTGAAAATAATGGGTGCGTAATTTTATTGCCTGCTCTGAGCATGACGGAACCCTTGTTGAATACGTTATGCCTGATGCAGGCATAATGTGGTGCAAGGGGTCGCAAAGTTGTTCAATGCAAGCATTGCACCACTTTGTAAATATGGCACTGCAGAAAAGCCACCTTAGCATTAAAAAAATTACGCTATGGCGTGCTAAGGTAGCGTAAGGGGCTTGTAAGTATGCCTCATGGCACTTTGGAGAGGTGCCCTTTTTTCAGCACAAAGGGTGCTTGACACTGCTTTTACCTACTTGGCATCAAGGGGGCTTTACTTGTGTTTATCTTGAGCAGATTAGTGCAAACAGCAGTAGCTTTTGACACAAAACCTGATCTACTAAGATTCCCAGACCAGGCTGTGCATTAAAAAAGAGAATGCCTCCTCGAAGCAGAACCTAACTTGGAGATCTATTTTAATTTCTCAAAAATTCCAAATATTGCATTTGTGATGCACAGTACAACACACACACAATGTGTGGCAAGTTTCTGAATTTATGTAGGCATAGGATATTGCACTGGAATGGTATGCTTCAAGTACAAATGCTATGCTAGACAGCAGACACACACTTCTGCACCATGGTGCAAACCATGTGTGAGGTGCTAGGCAGCCTGTTTGTGTGGCAGCACATGTGCAGTGAACAAGAGTAAGGCATTTTTCACTGCTTTTTCTCCTCTGCACAGAAAGTTGCTGTGCTGTGTATGCCTAGCCAGCTGAGCTTTAACCATCACCAGGGACTGCTTTAGGCAACTCCACATTGGGCGCTGACTGGAGGGGGGCACTGTCTTCAGAGGGGGGCGCTGTGTTGAGGAATACCTTTGCATTTTAAAACACCTGCTTCAGAGTTCCTTGTACTCCAGCTTTCAGGCAGCATTAAAAATGTTAACATAACTCTTGTGAGTAACGTTCTTGCAGCAGAGAGATCTGCGTTTTGTCTTTTGACAGTTTTGACTCACTATAAAGTAGCGGAGAGGGTTAATATTCCTGATGCAAAAAACAAAATCTGTATTTTGTTTGGATAGCTGAGTGGTCTTTTCCAGCGCTTTAACACAAATTAAATGCATGTGAAAGAGGGGATATAGAGGGCTGAGGGGCACTTTTACTGGGCGGTAGTGAGGGAATCTGAGGAGGTGGTCACGGGGGGGTGCCAAAATAGATTGTTGGACCAGGCACCACAATTGCTAAAGTCAGCCCTGACTGTCACACTCTTAGTTAGTGGCTTCAAATTTGATAAATAAAATTTGTGTAATTTGTCTCTCCTTACTTTACCTCCCCTCTTTTCCCTAAAGCCTCTTTTCAAACCAACTGGCCAAATAACCCTTTTGTATGTATGAAAAATAAATTGTGATTCTGTAAAATGTCACTGAATCCTGATAACGCGTCCCGTCTTAGGTAATTTAATTTGTCCGGAACTCGTTTTAGGCCAATTAATCTTTTGACCCTGATTGAAGACACCTTAGGACGAGACAACTAATCAGCATATAAATCACCAGGTCAATAATTTTCTCCTTAACCAATATGTCAAAGTAAACCAATCTAGATAAATGCATTAATAAAGTTTGATCACACCATGACCCTTCAACCATGAATGACCACACAAAAATTTAAGATTTACGTTATTTTATTCCCTATTGATTACACTCTACTAGCATGTTTATTAGTCTCAAAACCAGAAAACACATCAGCAATGTCACAATATGGCAACTCGAATAAGATTCCATCAAAGCAAAGATCATGAACATTAGAACAAAGCACAACGTCAACATGGATTAATTTTAGCGGAGCATCATTAGCGCATTATTCAAGAAAGCATTGATTCAGTCATTTGTCTATTTGCGTCTGTTTAGTGAACTCCTTAACTAACCTCGAATTAGCATTAGAATGTTGGGCTTCATGCAAAACAATTTAGCATCACAAATTTAGAAAACATCTAACTATGGTCTCTATCAAAAGGTAGCAGTTGGTACCTAGAAAGGAAAACCAAACAGACAATTCCAATTTCATTATCATATAGTTTCCCTCCGTAATGGGTCAGCATACAGAGTCAGTCTTCGTCCTCAGGACATCAGTTGATTCGCCATCAGCCAGGAAACATGCATGCCTCATTTTCAGTTTCAGGTAACAATTCCCACTGATCTTTGAACGATATACAGTTCAATGCACAAAACCTTGCGACTTGATCTGCATATCCATTTTCCAATGACACAAAGTCTTGTGATTTCACATGAGCGCTGCATTTCACCACGGCAATTTCAAGAGGTAACTGAATCGCGTGCAGCAACTCCTTAATTCTTTCACCATTTTTCACTGGAGAACTAGAAGAGGTCATGAAACCCCTCTGTGACCATAGCTGGCCAAATTCATGGACAATTCCAAATCCGTATCTGCTGTCAGTATAGATAGTCACTTTTAGTTTGTCAGCAGCATGGCAAGCCCTAGTAAGAGCCACCAATTCATCCACTTGAGCAGATTACACTCTTTCGAGCCAAGATGCTTTTAAAATGCCAGTGATTGTACATACAGCGTATCCAGCTCTCAGTACTCCTACTGAGTCTCTCAGGCATGAACCATCAACAAAGATAATGCAATCATTTTCCTCCAATTGAGTATCTTTAATGTCAGGTCTCGGTTTGGTGCACAGTTCTGTTACCTCAAGACAATCATGTTCTACTTCCTCAGCCTTATCAACATCTGTGTTTTCGTTAGGAAGCAAAGTTGCCAGGTTTAACACAGTACAGCGCTTCAGTGATACATTAGGTGACCCCAATATAATCGTTTCAGCCGGGCATTTGTCATGTGCTGCGTCTTGGTTCGGGTGAGTAGTATTTCAACTGAGTGTGGGACCATTACTGTTAAGGGATGTCCCATCACTATACCTTAACACTGAGTAAGGCTTTGACCAACTGCTGCACGCGGCACGCAGACAACCCGGTAAGGCTGCTGCAACTGGGTCCAAAGTAGTTGAAAAATATGCTACTGGGTGGTTTGTACCTCCATGGACCTGTGTCAGGACAGACAAAGAACAAGCATTGCGTTCATGACAGTACAAAAGGCTTTGTGTAATCAGGCATACCTAAAGCTGGAGCCCTGCACATGCACTCTCTCAGTTCAATGAATGCCCTCATCTCTTTCTCGGACATAGTTAGGGTATCCGGGCCATCCTTAACCTCCTTGACAGTCAACCTCACCAAAGGCTTAGAGATAATTGAGAAGTTGGGAATCTACAGCCATTCCCAAAAACATCCTAACGTCTCTCTTGGATGTCGGGGGAGTCATCTGTAATATGGCTGTCACCCTTTCTTTGGATATTCTTCTCGACCCTTTCTCAATCAGGTGGCCCAAGTACTTCACCTCTTTCTGACAGTACTGCAGCTTCTTTGGGGACACTTTATGTCTGTTCTTTCCCAAATGATTCAATAAGACAATAGTATCATACCTGCAGTCATCTTTCATTTTGGCTGCAATCAACAAATCATCAATGTACTGTACTAGAGTTGAATTAAAAGGCAGCTCCAATGACTCCAGGTCCTTCTTCAATATCTGATTGAAGATGGAAGGCGATTCTGAAAACCCTTGAGGAATTCAACACCAACTGGAAACCTTGTCCAAGAATTTGTAACTGAAGAGAAATTGGCTGTCCTCATGAAGAGGCACAGAAAAGAATGCTTGGGACAAGTCAAAGACTGTGAACCACTCTGCATCACATGGAACCTGAAACATGATCACGGCTGGATTTGGCACTATAGGGCAACATTTTACCACTATCTCATTAATTTTCCTCAGATCTTGGACAATTCGAACTTTCCCACAAGGCTTTCTCAATCCCATTATTGGTAAATTACATGGGCTGCTCATCACCTCTTTTAGGACCCCTTGCTTTACAAAGTCTACAATTATCTGCGTCACCTGTATAAGGACGTCTTGTGCCATGTGGTACTGCAGTACCTGGGGAAACACAGCATTTGGCTTTACCTCTACCTTGCCTGGTTCTACTCCTTTTATCAGTCCCACTTCCTTTCCTGTCAAGTCCCACACCTTCTCTGTGACTGTTCCCTGTAATTCGGTTGGCAAATCGGCCACTGTGAACATCGGGAAAAAACGTATCAAAGGGTATTCCTCAACTGTGGTCTCCGTCTCTGGTTCTGAGATCTGCCCATCATCCCCTTCATGATCACTGTTTGTCTGCACCTCAATTCCCTCATTGGAATAGGTGATCGAACACCTTGTCTTGCACAGCAAGTCTCTCCCCAGTAGGGACACAGGACTTGCATCACAGACTACAAACCTATGTAATCCCTGAAAGGTACCAATCTCGATTTGGACCGGATCTGTAATTGGATTAGTCAGGAGCTGATTTGCTACTCCTACCACCTTTATAGTACACCCTGAAAGCGGCAATTTTGGAACCTCTGCACTTCTGATTGTAGAGTGTGTAGCTCCTGTGTCAACCAGGAACGAAACCTTGTGACCCATCATCTTCCCCTGCACATAAGGTCCCCTCTGATCTACTTCTGGGAATGCTGCAAGCCTGCACTTCTCACTATCCGAACTGTCATCCGACCATTCATCGTTTATTCCATTCTCACCACGCAATGTGAACTGGTGTACTGCATTATTTTGACTCATTGTTTGACCTGTGACCTGTTGAGGAAGCATCACCTGTTGCTGTTCCATCGGAGCTAAAGGCAGCTGCATTTGCTGTCTAGGTGCTATGGGAATCTGCTTTTGTACTTGCTGCACCTGCGCTGGTTGAACATGTGGCATTTGCATCTGTTGCATGGGCTGAAGGCCTCTTTGAGGTGTGCCTTCATCCCCGTGGATCTCATGTGATCAAAATCTTTAGGTTCGAAGTCTAACCTGTAACTCCTCTTCAGATGTTTAGTATTGTCTAAGTCTATGCCGTATTTGTCTGCCATGTTCGCTAACCTCTGGTGCACCTTACTCACTTCTTTTGGGCACAGACATCTTAATTCTGCTTCAGTGTATGATTCTAATCTGTTCACTCTCATGCTCCCTTCTACTAGCTCAGCTGCTTCCACTCCCAACCTCACAAAATTCAGGTATTCCTCCCTTTCTGATCACTCTGCTGTCACAGGAGTAGTCAATGGAGTGTTCAGCTTGTCTAACCACTCATTCAATTGTTGCGCAATTAAACCTTGCAACAAGATATTTCCAGCTGGCACCATCAGAGTCTGTGACATATTTGTACTCAATACCTGTGGAGTCAGTGAACCCAAACCTGCTTGTCTCATTGTTTCTAACGGAACCCCAATCGGACTGAAGTCCAACAAGGATCTAGACCTATCCGCTGTCTGTTCTCCCGGTGTCATCCCCTGGGAGCTTCCTGTGAACCCTCCTCTCATCACCTCTTGAGTCATTACTCCTTGGTCACACACACCAGGTTTTGCCTGTGCATATAGCGGTACTGGCGGACCAACAGTAATGGGCAAAGATATAGCAGCTGGTGCCTGTCCATGTCCCAATCCTGGTGGGGCATTAACTCCCATAGCTTGATTCATTACAGGTGCCGTAACTGACTGCGGTCCTGTGACCGAGGTGTTATTCAGAACCACCTGTTGCTGCGGCAATGTCACAATATTGCAACTCGAATAAGATTCCATCAAAGTAAAGACCATGAACATTAGAACAAAGCACAACGTCAACATGGATTAATTTTAGCGGAGCATCATTAGCGCATTATTCAACAAAGCATTGATTCAGTCATTTGTCTATTTGCGTCCGTTTAATGAACTCCTTAACTAACCTCGAAATAGCATTAGCATGTTGGGCTTCATGCAAAACAATTTAGCATCACAAATTTAGAAAACATCTAACTATGGTATCTATCAAAAGGTAGCAGTTGGTACCTGGAAAGGAAAAGCAAATAGACAATTACAATTTAATTATCATATAGTTACCCTCCGTAATGGGTCAGCATACAGAGTCAGTCTTCGTCCTCAGGACATCAGTTGATTTGCCATCAGCCAGGAAACACAGCAAAGTTCAGCAAGACAGGCAATACGGGACACTTCCCTCTAAAGGAGGAATATGAATTGGGCAGGACAAAGATAAGGATGGTTCGAGGAATCAGACAGCAAAGTCAGAGTGACAAAGTGGCTAGGTGATAGCATAAGGCACGTAATGGCTAATTTACCCCTGTGTCAGAGGGTTATATAATTCTCGTCGTCTAGTAATTTCCAATTGGATAACTTTTGGTGCATCATTATCTCCCTCCAATGATCAAGTAGTCACCTCATTAGGATTGTCAATTTAGAACAGTTCTCACGTAGTTTATTGGCTCCTGTAATTGACGTCTCCCACGGGTAGAATGTCAGGTACAAACTCTTATTCTCTCAGGCTCAGTCGGTAGTTCCATTGTCTTTACCAGTTCAGGTGACCTTGTACCTGTTGCGAGTTTACACTGTTGCATTCAGCAAGAATGTCTCCTTGAGCAAGTCGGGTCTCATGAGAAAGAATTTACTACTGTTACACATATCTTCTAGCTTCTGGAAAAATACGGCGACATGTCCTTCAGCAAGTCAGCACATTGCACGTTAGGAAAACACATTTAATATGAATCTGGTCAGCTAGGCCCCGACTAATGCTAACTAAGGCCTAATGATTTATTCAGCAAAACCTTAACATAAAACTCTAAATGCTAATACGGAATCATATATTAGTACATTCATAATTCATTATTAGTCAATTTCATTAATCATTGTTTTTTATTGGTGGCCACTCCCCGTGGGCACATTTCACACACATGTTAAAAGCGCATTAATACATTTTCTATGCGGCATCATTATACATTAATTTGCAAACATTTCATATTGATTTTGATCATAAAAGCTACACTCCAACAATCCCAAGTTGTGTTTGTGATCAAATACCGAATCAGTATTTCGAAGGGGCTTGTTTAGGGAATCCCCTCCAAATACCAAATCAGTATGGGATCTATTAGAGTTTTGTGACTGAAATCTGGTTTCAAACCATTAATATTTTACCACTTCCTCAAAATAGGAGAATAGCAGTTTGCAAACGGGAAGGGATCTCACCTCCTTTACAACTATTGGCAAAACAGTTTTTTTAAAGTAGGGCGTGGCACTATCTATGGACCACTGCCTATGCTTATAAAACGTTACTGGAGCTGTTCATTTTTTTTTAAACACATCTTATTTTCCTTTAAGAAAGCTAGTTGCTTTAAAAAAATGCTTTATCTACAAGCACTCACAGACATGATGGTCTGTTGACCTCAGCAAGCCACCATCCCTTTGATGGCTTGGATGCATAGTGGGCAACAAGGGGGGCCCAAATTATATCTTGAACATGGCCCAAAAAAACTTCAAGATGTCAGTGTTGGTAATAGGAGTCAATTCTATTTTGGTGCCTAGGTCTCTTTCCTGTCCCAGTGCAACCCTGTGCCTTAACAATATTTAATCACTAAGTTGAAAACCGAATTGAGGAAATATTGATTTAGATTGCATTACTTCAAGAAAGTGACACATTGCAAATGGGGTTCAGTTTCAATAAGTCATTTTTTGTACCAGATTCACTATTGATAACAATCGAGCCCACCAGTTGTGTTTTTGGCCTGGGTTTTTACTTTTCGGGTCTACCAAGTATTTTTATGCAATTTATTCTGTGAGTTTACAAGGTGTTTAGAATATCATGTAAAGATAGCTGTGGAAAAGCTTTACACTTTTAAAATCAACATATATTGCATTGGGCAAAACCAAACTGTAAAACTGTGGGGCATATTTATACTCCGTTTGCGCCGAAATTGCATCGTTTTTTTTACGCAATTTAGACGCAAAACTAACTCCATATTTATACTTTGGCGTTAGACGCGTCTAGCGCCAAAGTCCATGGAGTTAGCGTCATTTTTTAGCGTGGACACCTACTTTGCGTTAATTATATGCAAGGTAGGCGTTCCCGTCTAAAAAATCGACTCCGAGGCATGTGCGTGGGATTTATACTCCCGGGCAAAAATCACGGCCGGGAGTGGGCGGGTCCAAAAAAATGAAGTACGGCCGCTTTTGCGCCATTTTTTAGCGCCTGCAAAAGCCAGGCGTTAAGGGACCTGTGGGCTCTGAAGGAGCCCAGAGGTGCCATCCATGCCCCCAGGGACACCCCCTGTCACCCATGCCCACCCCAGGAGGACACCCAAGGCTGGAGGGACCCATCCCAGGGACATTAAGGTAAGTTCAGGTAAGTGTTTTTTTTAAAAAAAAATTGTGGCATAGGGGGGCCTGATTTGTGCCCCCCTACATGCCACTATGCCCAATGACCATGCCCAGGGGACAGAAGTCCCCTGGGCATGGCCATTGGGCAAGGGGGCATGACTCCTGTCTTTGCTAAGACAGGAGTCATTTCTATGGGGGTTGGGAGTGAAAAAAAATGGCGCAAATCGGATTGAGGCGAAAAAATTGCCTCAACCTGACTTGCCCCATTTCTTGACGCCCAAGCTCCATATCCCCCTACGCCGGCGCTGCCTGGTGTACGTAGTTTTTTAACGCACATAAAAAGGCGCCGGCGGATAACGCCGGCTAACGTCATTCAATAAATACGGCGCCCGCATGGTGCTTCAGAATGGCGTTAGCCGGCGCTAATTTTTTGGACGCAAAACTGCGTTGGCGCATGTTAGAAATGGGGTTTTTGGTTGGCAGTTAGGTTGCCCTCTGTCCAAGCAAGAACCCTCACTCTAGTCAGGGTAAGTCACACACAATCCAAAATCAGCCTGTGCTCACCCTCCGGTAGCTTGGCACGAGCAGTCAGGCTTAACTTAGAAGGCAATGTGTAAAGCATTTGTGCAATAAATCATACAACACCATAGCTTAACACCACAAAAATACACCACACAGTATTTAGAAAAATATATAATATTTATCTGGGTATCTTCAGGTCAAAACGATCAAAGTTGCAATATGAATTTGTAAAGATATCACTGAAAAGTGATATAAAGTGTCTTAAGTCTTTAGAAAGTAAACAGAGTCTCTTTCAAACACAAAGTACCTGGTTTCTGGTGGAAAATCTCCTCAGAGGGCCACAAAGGAAGAGGTGCGTGGACAAAGGGTGTGTGCGTCGATTTCTTCCCAGCACACACGGACTTGCGTCGTTATTTTCCACGCGGGGAAGTCGGGCGTCGTTTTCCGGCGCGCGGACAGTCTCTTTCTGTGGGTCGCGGGGATTACCAGATGTCCCGGGTCTGTGCGTGGATTTTCCTGCTTGTTTTCCGGCTGTGCGTCGTTCTGTGGGGCTGAGTTTCGATCTCACGGCAGGCGTCGCGTCGATTTCTCCTGCGGAGTCGGGCGGCGTTGTCCTTGCGAGGCCGTGCGTCAAAGTTTTGATCTCACGGCAGGCGTCGCGTCGATTTCTCCTGCGGAGTCGGGCGGCGTTGTCCTTGCGAGGCCGTGCGTCAAAGTTTTGATCTCACGGCAGGCGACGCGTCGATTTCTCCTTCGGAGTCGGGCGGCGTTGTCCTTGCGAGGCCGTGCGTCAAAGTTTCGGTCGTCCCGAAGGCGTCGCGTTGATCAGCGTCGGTGTGCGGCGTTTTTCTTGCCGCGGAACAAGCTGTGCGTCGAAAAGTTCGGCGCACGGAGCGTCCAAGAGGAAGAGTGAAGTCTTTTTGGTCCTGAGACTTCAGGGAACAGGAGGCAAGCTCTATCCAAGCCCTTGGAGAGCACTTTTACAGCCAGGCAAGAGTTCAGCAAGGCTGCAGGCCAACAGCAAAGCAGCAGTCCTTTGTAGAAAAGCAGACAGGTGAGTCCTTTGAGCAGCCAGGCAGTTCTTCTTGGCAGGATGTAGTTTCTGGTTCAGGTTTCTTCTCCAGCAAGTGTCTGATGAGGTAGGGCAGAGGCCCTGTTTTATACTAAGTTGTGCCTTTGAAGTGGGGGTGACTTTAAAGAGTCTCTAAGAAATGCACCAAGTTCCCTTTCAGCTCAATCCTGTCTGCCAGAGTCCCAGTAGGGGGTGTGGCAGTCCTTTGTGTGAGGGCAGGCCCTCCACCCTCCCAGCCCAGGAAGACCCATTCAAAATGCAGATGTATGCAAGTGAGGCTGAGTACCCTGTGTTTGGGGTGTGTCTGAGTGAATGCACAAGGAGCTGTCAACTAAACCTAGCCAGACGTGGATTGAAGGGCACAACAAGATTTTAGTGCAAAGAAATGCTCACTTTCTAAAAGTGGCATTTCTAGAATAGTAATATTAAATCCGACTTCACCAGTCAGCAGGATTTTGTATTACCATTCTGGCCATACTAAATATGACCTTCCTGCTCCTTTCAGATCAGCAGCTGCCACTTCAACAGTGTATGAGGGCAGCTCCAATGTTAGCCTATGAAAGGAGCAGGCCTCACAGTAGTGTAAAAACGAATTTAGGAGTTTCACACTACCAGGGCATATAACTACACAGGTACATGTCCTGCCTTTTACCTACACAGCACCCTGCTCTAGGGGTTACCTAGGGCACACATTAGGTATGACCTATATGTAGTAAAAGGGGAGTTCTAGGCTTGGCAAGTACTTTTAAATGCCAAGTCGAAGTGGCGGTGAAACTGCACACACAGGCCTTGCAATGGCAGGCCTGAGACAGGGTTAAGGGGCTACTGAGGTGGGTGGCACAACCAGTGCTGCAGGCCCACTAGTAGCATTTAATCTACCTGCCCTAGGCACATGTAGTGCACTCTACCAGGGTCTTACAAGTAAATTAAATAGTCAATCATGGATAAACCAATCAGTAGTACAATTTACCCAGAGAGCATATGCACTTTAGCACTGGTTAGCAGTGGTAAAGTGCCCAGAGGTCAAAAGCCAACAACAACAGGTCAGAAAAAATAGGAGGAAGGAGGCAAAAAGTTTGGGGATGTCCCTGTCAAAAAGCCAGGTCCAACATGACCCCCTACCAGCCTAAAGCCAGGGGAGAACAATCACTATCCTGATGGACTTCCCTGTTTGAGGCGACAGAACAAGGACCCAGGCCCACAACAGCAGGGGCATGCTCCAGTTCTTCGCCTTCCTGACTCCAATTGGATCACTCTGTCCATACTCTCAGGGCCCACTAAGCCAACCCATGGGGAACCTTTCTCCTTACCTGCGGATCCCATCTGTGCAGCACCTAACCTTACTTTGCTCACAGATGTATCCCAGGAGCAGGATAGTACCACCATGACCAACACAGTGGTGTTGCCCACTCTACCCCTGGGGTGTGACACTTGTCCCCTCCCCAGGGATAACTCTGTCCACCCGGACAGCAAGCCACAGTGATTACTGACAGCTGCCAGGGATGAGAGCCAGGCCCCAGGCCTCTCAAAGCTCTCCAACCACTGTGGCTGTGGAGAGTGGGGGGCGGTAGCCCCAGGTGCTGGGCACCCTTTAACCACTCTCCCTTCCACCAGGTCAGGGATGACAGCCTGAACCTGGTCCTCCCCTCTGGGGCTTTGTACCCTCCCTCCTGGAGCGGTACCCCCAGAGTCCAACATGGTCAGGGTGCTTACAGAAGTCACCCTGTACCATTCCTCCACCAGTGCAGGGCTGTTAACCTGCAACTGGCCCTCCAACCTGGGGCCTGTACCTTCAGGTTGGACTAGGGCCCGGGGTGAGGCTTCCCTCCCCCTGCCCTCCCTTCTGGGGTCCAGCACCCTCCAACTAGGAGTGGCCTCCTCAGAAGACAACATGGTAGGGGCACTGTTATCAGTAGCCCCTCCCTCCAGGTCCGGGGGGACACCCTGAACCTGGTCTTCCAGCCCAGGGTCTGTACCCTCAGACTGGATCACTGCCTGGCAAACCTGCCTTCCTGGGAGGCACACCTACCCCCCACCAGGTCAGAGTTTAACCTCTGCACCTGACCATTCAACTCAGAGTCACCACCCTGAAGTTGAACAATTGCCTGGCACGCCAAGACTTCCTGGAGGGCACACTGACCCTCCACCAGGTCAGAGTTTAACCTCTGCACCTAACCATTCACCTCAGAGTCACCACCCTGAAGTTGAACAATTGCCTGGCACGCCAGGACTTCCTGGAGGGCACACTGACCCTCCACCAGGTCAGAGTTTAACCTCTGAACTTGGCCATTCAACTCAGAGTCACCACCCTGAAGTTGAACAATTGCCTGGCACGCCAGGACTTTCTGGAGGGCCCACTGACCCTCCACCAGGTCAGAGTTTAACCTCTGAACTGGGCCATTCAACTCAGAGTCACCACCCTGAAGTTGAACAATTGCCTGGCGCACCAGGACTTTCTGGGAGGCACACCTACCCCCCACCAGGTCAGAGTTTAACCTCTGAACCTGGTCATCCAACCCAGAGTCAACACCCTGAGGTTGGACAATTGCCTGGCACAGCAGGGCTTCTTGGGAGGCACACCTACCTCCCACCAGGTCAGAGTTTAACCTCTGAGCCTGGTTCCCCAACCCAGGGTCACCACCCTGAGGTTGGGCAATTGCCTGGCACACCAGGACTTTCTGGGGGGCACACCTACCCCCCACCAGGTCAGAGTTTAACCTCTGAACCTGGTCATCCAACCCAGAGTCAACACCCTGAGGTTGGACAATTGCCTGGCACAGCAGGGCTTCTTGGGAGGCACACCTACCTCCCACCAGGTCAGAGTTTAACCTCTGAACCTGGGTATCCAACCCAGAGTCACCACCCTGAGGTTGAACAATTGCCTGGCACGCCAGGAATTTCTGGGGGGCACACCTACCCCCCACCAGGTCAGAGTTTAACCTCTGAACCCGGTTATCCAACCCAGAGTCAGCACTCTGAGGTTGAACAATTGCCTGGCACGCCAGGACTTTCTGGGGGGCACACCTACCCCCCACCAGGTCAGAGTTTAACCTCTGAACCCGGTTATCCAACCCAGAGTCAGCACTCTGAGGTTGGACCACTGCCTGGTACACCAGGACTTTCTGGGGGGCACGCCTACCCCCCAACAGGTCAGAGCTTATCCCCTGAACCTGGTTAGCCAACCCAGAGTCACCACCCTGAGGTTGAACCATGGCCTGGCAGGCCAGGACTTCCAGGGAGGCACACCTACCTCCCACCAGGTCAGAGTTTAACCTCTGAGCCTGGTTCCCCAACCCAGGGTCACCACCCTGAGGTTGGGCAATTGCCTGGCACGCCAGGACTTTCTGGGGGGCACACCTACCCCCCACCAGGTCAGAGTTTAACCTCTGAACCTGGTCATCCAACCCAGAGTCAACACCCTGAGGTTGGACAATTGCCTGGCACAGCAGGACTTCTTGGGAGGCACATCTACCTCCCACCAGGTCAGAGTTTAACCTCTGAACCTGGGTATCCAACCCAGAGTCACCACCCTGAGGTTGATTCTTTGCCTGGCATGCCAGGACTTCCTGGGGGGCACTCTCACCCCCCACAAGGGACACACCGTCCCCAAGGGCCACACAAGAGTCTGGTTGGCGCAGGTCCCCCGACCTCTGCCCATCCGGCAGAGTCTGGGTTTCCCCCAAACCAGAAACGGTTTGACCTGGGTCATTCCTGGGGGGCTCTGCTCTCAGAGCTGTCCCCTGACTCTCAAGGTCCTCCACTGGGGTCTGCAACCCCCTCTCAACCCTATGTCTGGACTTCTGCACCCCCTTACTAGGAGGGGTACTGCTAGACACCAGAACTGTTGGGATGCTGGCTACAGTCACCCCCCCAAGTTCTTCTGACACTGCGGGGCTTCCCTCAAAAGGTGGCCCTATGGTACAGGCTAGGCTTCCCTCCTGGTGTTCCCTCATGGAACCCTCTAGGACCTGGGACCTACCTGGGACACTACAATCCTCTCCCACCACACTCGGTTGGGAACCACCTAGACCACTCCCTTCAGGATCACCCCCAAATGCCTCTTCAGACTCTCTGGTACTCACCCAGAAGTCTGCCTCCATGGTAAGTTCCCTGGGGTCAGAGAACTCACACTCCACCTGGTGTTGGCGTAGCTCTGGAAAATAAGGACCAGACATATGCTCTCCAGCAATTACATCACTCTGCCCTTCACATGTATTAACCACAGTACCCTTCACCCAACCACCCAGTAACTCAACCTTGGAAAAGCACTCTACTTCACCCTCCTGAGACTGGTGAGACAGTATCTGTCTGTCCCTGACACTCAACCCAAACTCTTCTGGGATGTCTCTACACTCTATATCCAGGACGTCCACCAGGGGGGAACCCTTTTCTCTGTCACTCTCTGCTAGAGTCAGTAAAGTGTCCCTCCCCCCAGTAGGAATATGACTCCCTGTGCCAGTTCCCCAATCCTTCTCAGGGACCCTGTGCATAACGGGAACTACCTCATACCCTTGAACTGCCTGGGGTGTGTCAACTCCCTTCTTCAAGTTGGGCACCACATCTCTGGGCTTGTGCCCTTCTTCGGCAGTACTAGATGCAAGATTTTTGCTGCCACCATCTGAACTGGACTCAGCCCTTCCGGCCTCCAGTTTCAGCTCTTTACAGCTCAGCTCTTGAGCTGCAATCTTTTCTTCTTCCAGGGCTAAGAGTCTTTTTGCCTCAACCTCTGCAAGATACTCCTCTAATTGTTTCTCCTGTCGCCTTTGACTTCGGAGCCATTCATCTATTTCTGGGTCACTGTCCAACTCTGAGTAGTCTTCCTCCTCATCTGAGTAGTCTTCCTCCTCATGTGCGTAGTCCTCCTCCTCATCTGAGGGGTACTTAGTCATTTGGTTTCTTGCTGCCTCTCTCTCTGCCCATCTTTCCTCCCCCCAGACTATGTAGTGATGGAGCATCTCCGCTTTAGTAGATCTCCTTGCTACAGGAAGGCCCCATTGTCTGCAAAGCTTCCTTAGGTCAGCCTTAGTGAGGTGGTCAGTACGAACAAAGAATGAGTAGGTACACAATCCCATTTTGATAAGATCTTATCAGCAAAAACCAAAATCCAAAGTCCAAAATATCAATAGTATATCCAGGAGGACATCAGAGAACCAAGAGCCAAAAAAGATGAAAAATCAAGTTGACCTTCAACTGTGGGTAGGTAGTGAAATACTTAGCTACTGTATGTCACTGCACAAACACAAGTCCTATCCTCACCGCTGATCACCAATGTTAGAAATGGGGTTTTTGGTTGGCAGTTAGGTTGCCCTCTGTCCAAGCAAGAACCCTCACTCTAGTCAGGGTAAGTCACACACAATCCAAAATCAGCCTGTGCTCACCCTCCGGTAGCTTGGCACGAGCAGTCAGGCTTAACTTAGAAGGCAATGTGTAAAGCATTTGTGCAATAAATCATACAACACCATAGCATAACACCACAAAAATACACCACACAGTATTTAGAAAATATATAATATTTATCTGGGTATCTTCAGGTCAAAACGATCAAAGTTGCAATATGAATTTGTAAAGATATCACTGAAAAGTGATATAAAGTGTCTTAATTCTTTAGAAAGTAAACAGAGTCTCTTTCAAACACAAAGTACCTGGTTTCTGGTGGAAAATCTCCTCAGAGGGCCACAAAGGAAGAGGTGCGTGGAAAAAGGGTGTGTGCGTCGATTTCTTCCCAGCACACACGGACTTGCGTAGTTATTTTCCACGCGGGGAAGTCGGGCGTCGTTTTGCGGCGCGTGGACAGTCTCTTTCTGTGGGTCGCGGGGTTTACCAGATGTCCCGGGTCTGTGCGTGGATTTTCCTGCTTGTTTTCCGGCTGTGCGTCATTCTGCGGGGCTGCGCGTCGAAGTTTCGATCTCACGGCAGGCGTCGCATCGATTTCTCCTGCGGAGTCGGGCGGCGTTGTCCTTGCGAGGCCGTGCGTCAAAGTTTTGATCTCACGGCAGGCGTCGCGTCGATTTCTCCTGCGGAGTCAGGCGGCGTTGTCCTTGCGAGGCCGTGCGTCAAAGTTTCGGTCGTCCCGAAGGCGTCGCGTTGATCAGCGTCGGTGTGCGGCGTTTTTCTTGCCGCGGAACAAGCTGTGCGTCGAAAAGTTCGGCGCGCGGAGCGTCCAAGAGGAAGAGTGAAGTCTTTTTGGTCCTGAGACTTCAGGGAACAGGAGGCAAGCTCTATCCAAGCCCTTGGAGAGCACTTTTACAGCCAGGCAAGAGTTCAGCAAGGCTGCAGGCCAACAGCAAGGCAGCAGTCCTTTGTAGAAAAGCAGACAGGTGAGTCCTTTGAGCAGCCAGGCAGTTCTTCTTGGCAGGATGTAGTTTCTGGTTCAGGTTTCTTCTCCAGCAAGTGTCTGATGAGGTAGGGCAGAGGCCCTGTTTTATACTAAGTTGTGCCTTTGAAGTGGGGGTGACTTCAAAGAGTCTCTAAGAAATGAACCAAGTTCCCTTTCAGCTCAATCCTGTCTGCCAGAGTCCCAGTAGGGGGTGTGGCAGTCCTTTGTGTGAGGGCAGGCCCTCCACCCTCCCAGCCCAGGAAGACCCATTCAAAATGCAGATGTATGCAAGTGAGGCTGAGTACCCTGTGTTTGGGGTGTGTCTGAGTGAATGCACAAGGAGCTGTCAACTAAACCTAGCCAGACGTGGATTGAAGGGCACAACAAGATTTTAGTGCAAAGAAATGCTCACTTTCTAAAAGTGGCATTTCTAGAATAGTAATATTAAATCCGACTTCACCAGTCAGCAGGATTTTGTATTACCATTCTGGCCATACTAAATATGACCTTCCTGCTCCTTTCAGATCAGCAGCTGCCACTTCAACAGTGTATGAGGGCAGCTCCAATGTTAGCCTATGAAAGGAGCAGGCCTCACAGTAGTGTAAAAACGAATTTAGGAGTTTCACACTACCAGGGCATATAACTACACAGGTACATGTCCTGCCTTTTACCTACACAGCACCCTGCTCTAGGGGTTACCTAGGGCACACATTAGGTATGACCTATATGTAGTAAAAGGGGAGTTCTAGGCTTGGCAAGTACTTTTAAATGCCAAGTCGAAGTGGCAGTGAAACTGCACACACAGGCCTTGCAATGGCAGGCCTGAGACAGGGTTAAGGGGCTACTGAGGTGGGTGGCACAACCAGTGCTGCAGGCCCACTAGTAGCATTTAATCTACCTGCCCTAGGCACATGTAGTGCACTCTACCAGGGTCTTACAAGTAAATTAAATAGTCAATCATGGATAAACCAATCAGTAGTACAATTTACCCAGAGAGCATATGCACGTTAGCACTGGTTAGCAGTGGTAAAGTGCCCAGAGGTCAAAAGCCAACAACAACAGGTCAGAAAAAATAGGAGGAAGTAGGCAAAAAGTTTGGGGATGTCCCTGTCAAAAAGCCAGGTCCTACAGCGCAGTTTTGCGTCAAAAAGTATAAATATGGGCCTGTATGTCTTAATATTTTTGAAACAGCGTTTCAAATATTTAGAGTCACACTTTTGTATATTTTACCATGTGAATGAATCATGGCACATAACTGATTGTAGTAAATATATTTGAATACAATTCTTGGAAACCGCTCTTGCTTTATGAATATGGCCCCAGTAAAAATAGTTTGCAGCCATTGCATCAACAGCATCTAAATAAAAAATGTGCACATTTCTGTTCTGTGCTGCATCTATTTGCATCCAGAGTTGGGTATCCATATTCTGGAGCAGATGACAAGAGAAAGCAAACCAGAAACAAGGATCTTTCTCTCCACCTCTTAATCCCTAATTACCTTGGATAAATGTGCCTGTGCGAATCTCTTACCCATATGAAGTATAAATGTGCAATAGACTTTTTCTCAACTGGAGCTCTGACCCTTGACCCTATCTTTGATAGTGTCTAAAGGCTAAGGAGCAGTTTTACTAATTGGACACTCTAGATTAATTACAATAGCCAGGTTTTATTTCACTGCACTGCCTCTGCGTCTCCTCCTTGATGCTAAGTCTCCACGCTACCCCTCTGCATCAGCGCGAGGACGGATCGAACCATTAGCTGCCTATTGATTGGAAAGAATAGATGCCCAGAAGCACCTCCGGTCACCTGTTCCATCCAGGTAACTGATGACTGCTGTCAGAATCTGCTTAAGTGATTTATTAACTACCCCGCTCCCTGAAAATTAATAGTTTAATATGACAAGTAGTCTATCTTACCACTAGCCTTTTGGCCAGTTTCCAACAGATTTACTTTATCACAGCCCGTTGGGCACTTTACTGTCACAGGTGACAGGAGGCAGCGCTGGTATCCACAGTGTGTAACTGTGTTGGCTCGTGTTCATCACCGATTAACTGTTTATGGAAATGTACTGTGCAATCTTATCCATATGTCACCTTAATTGACCATTGGCGTTATGGTCTTGTTGTTGTGTGATTCTCAGTACCATCACATAAGCAACGCTGTCAATAGTATATAATTGACATGTGTCACTGTAACAGACCAGGGGCCAGATTATCAGACTTTTAGGGCTAGATTTATGCTGGCCTTCCACCATTCCAACGCCACATTAGCGTCATATTTTTTACGCCAACGTGGCTTTGGAAGGGGAAAAATGCTCTGCCATATTTACAAAGTGACGCAATGCTTGAATTGCTCCACTATGTAACCCCCTGCACCACATTATGCCTCCGCCAGGCATAATGTATGCAAAGGAATCTGTAGGATTCCTTTGTGCGATTTTTATAGCCCTTTTTAACGCCTGCTAAGTGTAGGCGTTAAACAGAGGCTCCCATTGATTACAACGGTTCGCTGGGTGCTTTGCAAAGCGCCAGACTGGCGTAAAACATTATGACGCTAGTTACACTAACTACCGCCATGGCTACCATGGTGGCATTAGGAGGGTGTTAAGGGACGCCCGAAAAGTGGCGCTGCACTAGGTGCAGCACCACTTTTCATAAATCTGCCCCTTAGTGTCAGGTTTGCATCATTGTTTTGATGCAAACCTGACGCATAATCTTTTTAATTATTTTTTTTTAAAAAACACAAATTGTTATTTTCGTTGCTTGGTAAAAAAAAGAAAAAAAAAGTTAACACAATGAAGAACGTTGAGAGCTATTGTGTTACTTTGAGTCAGGTAGGTGTTCCATGGTGATGCATGGCTGTTCCCATTCATCCACCCATGGATTTTGCCGCAAACCCATATTTACAAAGACTTGTAAACCTGAGTTTGGGCTAAAATGGTGCACCTGCCTGAGGTTGGCATGAGGAGGAGAAATGTCTTTATTTCTCCTCTTTATTTGTTCTTTGCATATGTGCTGCATTACAAGCGAAGAAGAATTAGCCTCAAAGTATAGTTTTTGTGCAGGAAAGGGCTCCTTCCTGCAGGTAACTATCCTGAGCCCAAAATGACAAACTTTCACTATCCTTTAAGGGTGCCTGCATTTGTGCTAGGCAGCAATACGTGTGCCAGTGCATGGATAGAGCAGAACTGAGCCATATCTATGAAGATATGGTGCAGTTCTGCTCTCTCCATTGTTGCATCGCCACACAGTATCTTCACTTGCTTCACTGTATTGCATGAACTCTTTGAAAATATGTCCCTTGCTGTCTAGCTTTTACCCAGTGCTGCCCCCCAGTTTAGGGTTCTAGAGTAAAAATACTGGGATACGTCTAGCTCCAGTATCCTACAGCATGCGACTGAACCCAAAGCTGCCTGCACCAAGACACCTGAATATGCTCTGGGTGTCATCACCACCATGGCATGTGGCAAAGCATTAAGGTCAAATAAGAAGTAATTGGAGGGACCGTCCTACAAGGAAATTCTCATGTCTGGACTGCCAGGAGCTTTGTTTGAGGAGCTGAGTGTCTATTTCTCTCACTGGACCCAGCTCACGCAGCTTGAGTGATTGATAACCACAGGTAATGCCCTGGGTTGTTTGCCATAAGTTCCTCTGCATAAGTGCCGCACTCAATGCTTCATTTTGATTGTCGGTAAGGAGAATTTATTTATCCTGCATCTTCTCCCAGTTATGTGGTCTTACAAATATATTTTTGCATGAAGGACAAATTAAAACACTTTTTCAAAATTTCTCAGCTGTGGTGGATAGGATTAGCATCTCTTTATACCGTCAAATATATTTTCAGTTACTGGTTATGCCACCCCCCTCTGTTATTGTCAAAATGGCCCAAACAAAGGTGAAAAGGCACACTGGCTTTCATGGCGATCCCCTCTAAAGTTAAATAAGGGTTCAGATAATTAGTTCACAACACATGTATCGCTCATGCTGACAAACTACTGCAGTATTGGATATTGAGGGTTCCATTTACTAAATTCTTGCCCAGTGCAGCACAGTAGTCAAAATGCTGCACTTAGAAAGAGAAAGCAGGACAGTGCAATACCTACACAGATAAGGCATTCTCCTTTGCTCTTCCTAGTGCCTAGGCTGCCGAGCGCCACACACACTCCTTTGCACCATAGTGGAAGGATGTCTACATGAGTCTAGCATAGGTTTTGCACTTGAACGATGCCCCTGGAATACAAAATACTATGCTTACTGTAACTTTAAAACATTTCATACTTAGTATGTTTGTTGTACAGTGCAGCACACATACAAAGTCAGAAAAGGAAGGAGAAATAAAAGGACTTTTCCTAGAAAAAGCCTATTTTAAAAGGATGCTATTTTTGATGCAACACCCTGTCTACTTTTTTTTAGTAGATATGGTTTGGCATCAAAAACTATAGTAGTTGCACTGGAACGTCCATGCACCACCTGTGAAATCCATGTAGGTGTTTAATAATGCAAAGAAGGGCTAGACTAAGCTTTGCACTACTTTCAAATTAATTTCCAGCATAAAATAATTTTTACCGTCACCTCACTAGATATCAGGCACAGCATTGGGAAAACACAATTTCTGAGATGTCCAGGTGCCCATTATTGAGTCGAAGCCATTGGTTAATGCTTTAGAAGAGGACATTCAAACATATGATATATGTAAGGAGTTCCTCAAACCAAGTTGCCTGTTCAAACATTCTGGCCCTCATTTCGACCTCGGCGGTCTTTTTTCAAGACTGCTGAGGTACCGACGTGCTGAAGACCGCCAGTGCAGGTGATTTTCCGCGCAGCGTATTATGACTGCTGGCAGCCCTCCATCCTTTGTCGGATGGAGAGCCGCCAGCAGCCATACTGGCGGTCGGCGGGGAAGTGGAGGCTGCTCCACCTCCACCGCCCCGTCATCAGAACACCGCCCACCGATTCCCATGATTCCGTGTGTCGGTGTTTTGGTGACGGGGAGCTGGCGGCGGAGCAGCCACAATGGATCCCGTCCCCTCCTGGAGGATCAACGGACAAGGTAAGTTGATTGTCCTTTAGGGGAGGAGGGTGGGGGGGTGTTGTGTGCGTGCATGGGTGTGTGCGTGTGAGTATGTAGAGGAGATGTGAGAATGCGTGTATGCATGCGGAGGGCGTGTTGTGTGTATGGGAAATGTGTGCGTATATGTCTGTGTGCATGTGTGCATGTATGTGTGCGGGTATGTGTGCGGGTATGTGATGTTGTAGTGTATGTGTGCGTGTAGGGGTGTGTGTATGTGCATGTTGAGGGTGGGGAGAGGGTGTGTGTATGTGCATGTTGGGGGTTTGGAGGGGGGTCCTGCTACCTTTGGGGGTTGGCAGGAGGGTGAGGGGTGTGGGGTGAGGACTCGGGGTGGGGGTGGGGGGTGGGGGATACCCCTATCAGTGCCAGGGAAGGAATTCCCTGACACTGATAGTGGCTACCGCAATGGATTTTGTGGCGGATCCAAACCACCCGAAATCCATGGCGGTTTGCAGGGTCGTGATACCGTCAGCGGTCTGGTGACGGCCGCCGGGCTGGAGACCGAAGTTTCCAGCCCAGCGGTCACCACCGCCCTGGAGGTCGGAGTGGAGAAGTGGCGGATGACCATGGCGGTAACCGCCATGGTCATAATTCCTTTTTTTTTTTTATGCCGGCCTGTTTCCCCCATCCGCCAGGGTCATAATGAGGGCCTCTGTGTACATTTTTCTTCTGTACAATTACCTGGCTTAACTCTATCCTCCTGTGATATATTTACAGACTTTTTGCAAATTATATGCCAACATCATATAGTCATGCAGTCACTCATGAGGAATTATTCACGCATGCTGTGGAAAGAGCATAACTTGGCTGTGCCATTATGCTTTGAAAAAAAGCAGTTAGCTACATATATAATGTGTGTAAACCTCTTTCATGTAAACGTGGTTCACTGCTAATTTATATTATTGAACTGCACAAATGAGGAGAAGCCTGCAAATATCTTATGTAAACCTTGTTGGACCTGGCTTTTTGACAGGGTCATCCCCAAACTTTTTGCCTCCTTCCTCCTATTTTTTCTGACCTGTTGTTGTTGGCTTTTGACCTCTGGGCACTTTACCACTGCTAACCAGTGCTAAAGTGCATATGCTCTCTGTGTAAATTGTACTATTGATTGGTTTATCCATGATTGACTATTTAATTTACTTATAAGTCCCTAGTAGAGTGCACTATATGTGCCTAGGGCCTGTAGATTAAATGCTGCTAATGGGCTGTTAGAAATGGGGTCTTTGGTTGACAGTCAGGTTACCCCCTGTTCAAGCAAGGACCCTCAGGGTAAAAGAGAATCACCCTCAGCTAACCCCTGCTTACCCCCTTGGTAGCTTGGCAGAGCAGTAGGCTTAACTTCAGAGTGCTAGGTGTAAAGTATTTGTACCAACACACACAGTAATTCAATGGAAACACTACAAAATGACACAACACCAGTTTAGAAAAATAGGAAATATTTATCTAAACAAAACAAGACCAAAACGACAAAATTCCGACATACACAAGTCAAGTTATGAATTTTTAAAGATTAAACTCAAAAATAGCGCTTAGAAACAAAAATGCTTCGATGAGGTGTTAACACGGCGTCATGACGGAGTCGTTCCCAACAAGCCGACACCAGTGGCGCCGGACACGGAGTCGCGTAGACCCCCAAGTACAGTACCTTTGGTGAAGAGTGAAAACAAGTCGATGCGCGAAGTCGGGGATCGCAGCGTCTGTGCGAAACGTTTAATCCGCGCACTTCGAGCACCGTCGGTCACGACGTGGTGCGGCGACTTCCACTGAGTTGCGGACTTCGGCGGGGCTGCAGCGGCGTCGGGCCTGGGAAGAGCGTCGCGTTCCAGCGAAGGTCACGGCGTCGGGTGCAGGCGGCGTCCCCGGATTCAGCAGCGGCATCGGTCCAGAGTCGTCCGAAGTCGATTTCCTTGGATTTCCACCAGCTTTCCTTTCAAGGGCCCAGGGAGTGGATAGGGCACGACTTGTCAGAGCAGGAGTCTCTCCAGAGACTCCAGGTGCTGGCAGAGAGAAGTCTTGGCTGTCTCTGAGACTTCAAACAACAGGAGGCAAGCTCTAAATCAAGCCCTTGGAGATTTCTTCACAAGACGGAAGGCACACAAAGTCCAGTCTTTGCCCTCTTACTCTGGCAGAAGCAGCACTGCAGGAAAGCTCCACAAAGCACAGTCACAGGCAGGGCAGCACTTCTTCCTTAGCTATTCAGCTCTTCTCCAGGCAGAGGTTCCTCTTGGTTCCAGAAGTGTTTCTAAAGTCTGTGGTTGTGGGTGCCCTTCTTATACCCAATTTCTCCTTTGAAGAAGGCCTACTTCAAAGCAAAGTCTCTAGTGAATGTGAAATCCTGCCTTGCCCAGGTCAGGCCCCAGACACTCACCAGGGGGTCGGAGACTGCATTGTGTGAGGACAGGCACAACCATTTCAGGTGTAAGTGACCACTCCTCCCCTCCCTCCTAGCACAGATGGCTCATCAGGAAATACAGACTACACCCCAGCTCCTTTTGTGTCACTGTCTAGTGTGAGGTGCAGCCAGCCCAACTGTCAAACTGACCCAGACAGGGAATCCACAAACAGGCAGAGTCACAGAAATGGTATAAGCAAGAAAATGCTCACTTTCTAAAGGTGGCATTTTCAAACACACAATCATAAAATCAACTTTATTAAAATTTGTATTTTTAAATTGTGAGCTCAGAGACCCCAAACTCCACATGTCCATCTGCTCCCAAACGGAATCTACACTTTAATAAGATTTAAAGGTAGCCCCCATGTTAACCTATGAGAGGGACAGGCCTTGCAACAGTGAAAAACGAATTTAGCAATATTTCACTGTCAGGACATATAAAACACATTACTATGGGCCTCATTACAACATTGGCGGGCGGAAAGTTGTAACCGTCGTGCGGCCGCCAATGCGGCCGCACTCCCGCGGTGCCCATTTCGACATCCCCGCTGGGCCAGCAGGCGGAAACCGAGTTTCTGCCCGTCGACCCAGCGGGGATGTGGGTCGCAACATGGGAGCCGGCTCCAAATGGAGCCGGCGGTGTTGCGGCCATGCGACGGGTGCAGTTGCACCCGTCGCGCTTTTCACTGTCTGCATAGCAGACAGTAAAAAGCCGCATGGGGCCCTGTCAGGGGGCCCCTGCACTGCCCATGCCCTGTCAGGGGCCCAGCGACTCCCCGTACCGCCAGGAAAAGACTGGCGGTCGGGGACTCTTAATCCCCTGGACTCGTAATCCCCTGGGCAGTGCTGCTAGCGGATTACTACCGCCGGGGCAATGGCCACGGTGGTGCGACCGCGGCGGAAGCACCGCCAGCCTGTTGGCGGTGCTTCCGTCATTTTAGCCCTGGCGGTCATGTACCGCCAGGGTCAAAATGACCCCCTATATGTCCTACCTTAACCATACACTGCACCCTGCCCTTGGGGCTACCTAGGGCCTACCTTAGGGGTGTCTGACATGTAGGAAAAGGGAAGGTTTAGGCCTGGCAAGTGGGTACACTTGCCAAGTCGAACTTACAGTTAAAACTACTCACACAAACACTGCAATGGCAGGTCTGAGACATGATTACATAACTACTTATGTGGGTGGCACAACCAGTGCTGCAGGCCCACTAGTAGCATTTGATTTACAGGCCCTGGCACCTCTAGTGCACTTTACTAGGGGCTTACTAGTAATCAAATATGCCAATCATGGATAAACCAATTACATACAATTTACACAGAGAGCATATGCACTTTAGCACTGGTTAGCAGTGGTAAAGTGCTCAGAGTTCAAAAGCCAACAGCAACAGGTCAGAAACAATAGGAGGGAGGAGGCAAAAAGATTGGGGATGACACTGCATAAGCAAAAATGTCCAACATGGGCCTGCAGCACTGGTTGTGCCACCCACTTCAGTAGCCCTTAATCTTGTCTCAGGCCTGCCATTGCAAGGCCTGTGGGTGCAGTTTCACTGCCACTCCGACTTGGCATTTAAAAGTACTTGCCAAGCCTAGAACTCCCCTTTTTCTACATATAAGGCACCCCTAATGTGCACCCTAGGTAACCCCTAGAGCAGGGTGCTGTGTGGGTAAAAGGCAGGACATGTACCTATGCAGTTATATGTCCTGGTAGTGTTAAACTCCTAAATTCGTTTTTACACTACTGTGAGGCCTGCTCCCTTCATAGGCTAACATTGGGGCTGCCCTCATACATTGTTGAAGTGGCAGCTGCTGATCTGAAAGGAGCAGGAAGGTCATATTTAGTATGGCCAGAATGGTAATACAAAGTCCTGCTGACTGGTGAAGTCAGATTTAATATTACTATTCTAGAAATGCCACTTTCAGAAAGTGAGCATTTCTTTGCACTTAAATCTTTCTGTGCCCTTCAATCCACGTCTGGCTAGGTTTAGTTGAAAGCGCCTTGTGCATTCACTCAGACACACCCCAAACACAGGGTACTCAGCCTCACTTGCATACATCTGCATTTTGAATGGGTCTTCCTGGGCTGGGAGGGTGGAGGGCCTGCCCTCACACAAAGGACTGCCACACCCCCTACTGGGACCCTGGCAGACAGGATTGAACTGAAAGGGGGCCTGGTGCATTTCTTAGACACTCTTTGAAGTCACCCCCACTTCAAAGGCACAACTTAGTATAAAACAGGGCCTCTGCCCTACCTCATCAGACACTTGCTGGAGAAGAAACCTGAACCAGAAACTACATCCTGCCAAGAAGAACTGCCTGGCTGCTCAAAGGACTCACCTGTCTGCTTTTCTACAAAGTACTGCTGCCTTGCTGTTGGCCTGCTGCCTTGCTGAACTCGTGTCTGGCTGTAAAAGTGCTCTCCAAGGGCATGGATAGAGCTTGCCTCCTGTTCCCTGAAGTCTCAGGACCAAAAAGACTTCTCATTTTCACTTGGACGATTCGTGCGCCGAAATTTTCGACGCACAGCTTGTTCCGCGGTGAGAAAAACGCCGCACACTGACGCTGAACAATGCGACGCCTTCGGGACAACCGGAACTTCGACGCATGGCCTCGCAAGGACAAGGCCGCCCGACTTCCAAAGAGAAATCGACACGACGCCTGCCGTGAGAGCGAAACTTCGACGCACAGCCCCGCGGAACGACGCGCAGCCGGAAAACTAGCAGGAGAATCCATGCACAGACCCGGGACATCTGGTAATCCCCGCGATCCACAGAAAGAGACTGTCCGCGCGCCGGAAAACGACGCACGACTTCCCCGCGTGAAAAATAACGACACAAGTCCGTGTGTTCTGGGGAGAAATCGACACACACACCATTTTTCCACATATCTCTTCGTCTGCGGCCCTTTGCGGAGATTTTCCACTCCAAACCAGGTACTTTGTGCTTGAAAGAGACTGTGATTGATTTTTAAAGACTTAAGACACTTGGGGGGTCATTCCGACCCCGGCGGGAGCACCGCCAACAGGCTGGCGGTGCCCCGCAGGGCATTCTGACCGCGGCGGGTTGGCCGCGGTCAGACCAGGAAAACCGGCGGTCTCCCGCCGGTTTTCCGCTGCCCTGGGAATCCCCCATGGCGGCGCAGCTTGCTGCGCTGCCATGGGGGATTCCGACCCCCTCACCGCCATCCTGTTCCTGGCGGCTCCGACCGCCAGGAACAGGATGGCGGTGAGGGGTGTTGTGGGGCCCCTGGGGGCCCCTGCAGTGCCCATGCCAATGGCATGGGCACTGAAGGGGCCCCCGTAAGAGGGCCCCACTTTGTATTTCAGTGTCTGCTTTGCAGACACTGAAATACGCGACGGGTGCCACTGCACCCGTCGCACATACCCACTCCGCCGGCTCCATTCGGAGCCGGCTTCCTCGTGGGGAGGGGTTTCCCGCTGGGCTGGCGGGCTGCCTTCTGGCGGTCGCCCGCCAGCCCAGCGGGAAAGCCCGAATGGCCTCCGCGGTCTTTCGACCGCGGAGCGGCCATATGGCGGCTCCCTCCAGGCGGGCGGCTCCCGCCGCCCGCGGGGGTCAGAATGACCCCCTTGATATCACTTTCCAGTGATATCCCTACAATTTCACATTGCATCTTTATTTTTTTGTGACCTACAAATATCTTTATAAATATTATATATTTTTCTAATCACTGTGTGGTTTATTTTTGTGGTGCTATATTGTGTTATTGTATGATTTATTGCACAAATACTTTACACATTGCCTTCTAAGTTAAGCCTGACTGCTCATGCCAAGCTACCAGAGGGTGGGCACAGGCTAATTTTGGATTGTGTGTGACTTACCCTGACTAGAGTGAGGGATCTTGCTTGGACAGAGGGCAACCTGACTGCCAACCAAAAACCCCATTTCTAACAAACCTCATCTATGCAAATATTATTCAAATGTATTAGTGTTGTAATGTCTTTGAAACAATATATTCCTATAACCATTTTCTCCTTATATTGTGGTCATGAGAATTTTCCGTATAACTTCATAATCAAATGTGTGTTAAAAGTCTGTATTGAACCGGCTGGAGTTAAGGCCTGTGTTTTTACTTTGTGTTGAAACTTTCAGTGCAAGGTCTGTTCTTGTTGTTTAATCCTTTGATTTCCAGGTACCTCTGTACCAGTCTTTAGCTAATGAGAAGCACATTGTTCAGTATAGATAAGGTGGCATGAGTTGGGTTGCCAAGGACGTGAACCAGTAACATGAATAACAAACTCCTCTATCGGGTTCCTAAACATGGAAGTAATCCAAGGTTGTGCAGATGTGTTCCAAAGAGAATGGAGGCTAATTGGATATAATTCATAATGGTGTTCTGTCAGTGGAAATTTCCTTGGCTCTGTCAGCTACTGGAGAGTTCAGAGGTTAATTAAAGTATTGTTTAGTGAGTCTAAGATTCAGATTCCCTTTGCCCCTTGACTAGAGTGGACCTTTTAAAGAGGTGCAGACCTCCTTCCTTTTGCTAGATTAAGTGGCCCTATGCTATGCACACCTCTCTTGGCAGAACTTCTACTGTGGTTTCATTAATGCTGACACTTTTCTCTAAAGGTATCTTTTATTAGAATAGTTAGGAATTTAGATTCAATGAGTAGGCAGGAAAATCTAAGCATCAATTAAAAACATCATATGCATTTTCTTATTTACTGTATTGTTGCCATTGAGATATTGGTCTCTAATATGTTGGTGAAATTTAACATTGTTGGACACTTTAATTCTCCTTTCGTGATTCTCTACATATATTGAATGTATGATGGAACAACGTATGCTGGAACCACGCATGTCTGAACAACACGGTCAGAAAAACGACTGCGTTGTTACCACAAATGCCTTTACCACGCATGCCTTTACAATGATTTTTCATTGTAAAAGCATGCCTAGTAAAGGCATGTGTGGGAACGGCATGTGTGGTTCTAGCATGCGACCCCCCCACCCCACCCCTAATACTAAAACTACCCCAACCCCCACCCCTAAAACAAAACTACCTCTCCCCTACCCTGAGCCCTAAACCCTTCCCCGACCTCCCCCACCCGCCCTAAAAGTAACCAACCCCCACCCCATCCCTAAAATCAAAACTACCCCAAACCCCCTACCCCCAAAAACCTAACTACCCCACCCCACCCCAAAAGCAAAAGTACCCCAACCCCACCCCCAAAAACCTAACTACCCTGCCCCCCGCCCCCAAAAATCTAACTACCCCGATCCCCCCACCCCCAAAAACCAAACTACCCCACCCCCAAGAACAAAAGTACCCCAACCTCCCCACCCCCCAAAAACCTAACTACCCTGACTCCCCAACCCACAAAGCAAAACTACCCGACCCCCCCAACCTACCCCTAAATCAGAACTGGCCCAATCCTCCTGCCCCTAAAAACCAGAACTATGCTGAACCCCCCACAACACCCCTAAAAAACCAAACTACCCGACCCCCCACCTCTGTCCAAAGCCCTTACTCCACCCCCACCCCTAAAAATTACCCCCAACCCGGCCCCACTTACCTGACCGAGTCCTCTCCTGATGCACTCTCCCTTTTTCTCTGCCTTAACCACGGATGTGCATTGTTCAGCACATGCATGATTAAAGCAGAGAAAAAGGGAGTCGTTGTTAAAGCAAGTGTGGTTCCACTTGTGTGAACAACGTAATTGTTGTTCCGGACATTTCCCCATATAATGTATGTTTCTGAGACTCATTTATGTAAGTCTGACTCTGAGTCTATAATGAATCTGTTTCTAAACGATGTCTCTGAGATTTAATGTGTGACCTAATGGGTTACACTGTCATTTAATGTAGTGAGCGAATGTTATTCTCCTTGCCCCTCAAGATTCCTAAAACAAGATTCGTCAGACTCAGAACACTGGAAAAAAGGCAGATCTGGATCTCAAGTCTATGTGTTTAATTTGAGTATAGAAGGCCTCTTCCAGTAGGAAGTGCACATTTTGTTTTACTGTTGCAATGGCAAGATCGTTATTGACTTGTTTTCTTCTTGCCTGGTCAATTGATCAGAAGATCTTAGATTTGCCCGTCCTGTTCCTGCATTTGGCACTTCTAAATAAATCCTTTGGTTTCACATATTTTCCTGCCTGTCTCCATACTTTCAGTCTTATTTCTAGGTCATAAACATCTTACAGAAGTTACTGTTCTGGATGTTCTTCAAGTCTAATGGCATCTAACATCGAGACCTGCCCCTGGTTATCAGTTATCCTACACCATTACTTCAATAAGATAGTCATAATGAGAAGACCTTCATTCGTGTTGTTCTCTGCTTTTAACAGTGATCTATTGTTACTATGCAGATATACATAGGAACCTGACATTGTCTGTGTACCCTTTCTTTTATGCACTTGCTTGAACACAAGACAATAATAGGGAATATGTGCAGTGTTTGATTTGTAAAAGAATTAGGGGAATAGTTATACTTTTTGGTGCAAAACTACACTAACGCGGTTTTGCATCAAAAGGTTTAGCACCGGCTTGCGCCATTCCTAAGCACCAGCCGGGCGTTGTATTTATGGAATGGTGCAAGACGGTGCAAAGGGTGTGATAGCGTAAAAAAAATGACGTTAGCCGGGTGGGCCTGGGAGAAGGGAGTTTTGCGCCAAAAAATGACGTTAGGCTGGTTAGGGTGAAAAAAATGACTCTAACCAGCCTAGTGTCATTTTCTGACGCAAACCCATCCATACCACATGACTCCTGTCTTAGAAAAGACAGGAGTCATGTCCACCAACCCAATGGCCAGCACAGGGGACCAGTGTCCCCTGGGCATGGCCATTGCATCCAGTGCCATGCAAGGGGGCCCAAGTTGAGCCCCGATGGCACTTTGATTTAAAAAAATAAAATACATAACTATACTTACCCTACTTACCTGGGATTGGGTCACCCATCCTCCGGTATCCCTTTAGGGTGAGTGGGGATGTTCCTGTGGCTTGGGGAGGGCACCTGTGGACCCATTCCATGGTGTATGACCATGGAAATGGCTCCACAGGTCCCCTAACGCCTGGTCTGACCCAGGCATTAAATAAAGCAAGCTTTGCACCATTATTTAGCCCCTCCTCCCACCCGTGCGTCATTTTAGCACGGGATACATATGGGGCTATGTCATTGATGCAAGGTAGGTTCACGCATCTAAAAAATGGTGCAAACTCCATTATTTTGACATTAGATGTGTCTAACATCAAAATATAAATATGAAGTTAGTTTTGCACCGAATTTGCATAAACAAATGACGCAAATTTGGCGCAAATGGGGTAAAACTATTCCCCTAAGTGCCCAAAGTCTTGCTCAGAAACCAGTGGCCAGTGCTTTCAAATGTCAGTGGAATACCAGGGCTAAATACCTGATGAATGCCAAGGTTGCATAATCTTGATTGCACTTCATGGCTCTTTCATCCATCACCAGGCATCCCGCCCCTTTATCTCACTCTTGCAGGATCTCTTTCATACTTGCTTTCTCCCTCCTCTACTGTTTTTTTCATTTTTCTCTTTGTCTTTCTCTATCCCTTTTGTGTTTTTAACTTTCTTGCTCTGGGGCAAGATCTGATGGGGACAAATAAGTGCCAGTCCCCATAAATGACTGCCATTGGGTCCCTCCTGCAACAATTTGCTCAAATTATAGTATTTGGTATTTTCTTGCAGTTAATGTACAAATATCATCATGCAGTTAAAAATGTATTTTAGTGAATTCTGTATATGTTTATAAATTAGTCAGGAGGTATGAATCCTTACACTGGGTCACAGAACTAAGAGGCCAGTTTGCACCTTTGCCACATCAACAGGAAATGCATCTTCATCAGAAATATGGGAGACTTTAAAAGTGTAAATTATCGGAACTCACTTGGGGGCAAATTTAAGGAAAATGGTGCTGCATCCAGTGCCACTTTCCTTGCGCCCTTTACCGTCCCCTACCGCCACCATGAGTGCGCTGTATCTAAAATACGGCGCACCATGGCGCAGGGTAGGGGGCAATAGCATAATTTTTATTGACACTATTGATGTACTCTGCTGTAGTAGCACAAAAATATTGGCGCTACTCCTGAAGAGTGCATAGCGGCCTATTGTATTAAGTGGTGTGCCCCCTTTTAACACCTGCTCTGAGCATGCGTTAAAAGTGCTGAAAAAAGTGATGCAAGTAAATTTGTTAGATTTCCATGTGCCATTTTTTTGACCCCCCTTCTGGGGTGCGACCCTCTGCATACATTATGCCTGGTGCAGGCATAATGTAGCGCAAAGGGTTATAAAGTGGCACAATGAATGCATTGCTCCACTTTGTAAATATGACATGGGTATTTTGGCCATCTAACAAAACATTAGTGTCCAAAAAATTACGCTAATGTGTTGGTAGATGGTGCTAGGGGCTCTAAAATATGTTCTTTAGTACCTTGTGTGGCTTGAAGTTTGAAAGGAAATTCGGGTCAGCTTCTGCATGGTCGAAGGCAGTGCAGGGCTTGAAAACCGTGACAGATGTGGCAACAAAGTGGGAAAAAGCTTGAGGAAATTGGTGGAATCAGAAAACAGCATGATTTTCATACTAATATGGAAGTATCTGTTAAGTGTTTCCACAGTCCATTACAATCTTATCCCCTTTCCAAGTTGGAGTCTTACCACACTCAGGTCAGACAAATGTCCTCTTTCGGGGCACTTCAGGTAGAGTCAGAATACAAGCATACCTGCACAGGTACCTGAAACTCCTTGTGTTGGTGGATTGTCTCCACTGCCCTGAGTTTGTTCTGCCACCCCTTTCCTCACTGCATCTTTCTTATTTTACCTGCATTCCCTTTTTGGGTTCTACCCTCCCTGAATACTTGCAGAATGTTTTGTTGCTCTTGTATTTTTTCCAATGATCCCCATATAGGTCTCCTGTTTATTGTGCTGTGGAACCAGTCATCAGGTGAGTGTAATTTGATTGCTGAATATCTATGAACCTCACTTTTACCACTTTTGCCTTTTTCTAATACTCTGTTACCTGCTATATCAGAATCTGTAGTGTTCCCTGATGACAGGCTTGAGTGTTAGTCTCTCTTCCTCTTTCTGTGCCTCTTTCTCTGCCCTCGTGTCTGTGTTCCCTGAGTTTGTTTTATATCTACAGGGAACTGTGGTCACAGTCTCCAAACAGTCATGTGGTCAGTTCTTACCATCCTTGGTTCCATGAATTCACTGCATAAAGCTCTCCATGTTTTAATGTCCCAGGAAAAACTAATGTGTCTTGCTATGAATTCAACAGTGAATACTACTACTCAGGAGATGTCTTAACATGTTGCTCAAGGGCTTTTCGCTAATGCAGTAAGGACATCTTTATGAATCAGACAACTCATCCTCAGTGAAATGCATCATAACAAAACTATTCTTTCACAAGTATGCACTTTAGTATTGAACTGAAAAGCACTGGCACTGAGAGACCTTAAAGGGAATACATTGTTCCAGACTGTGTGTGAATTTCATGTGGTAGTTGCACATCCACAATTTGCAATACTGCAGAGAGAGGTAAATAATAGGTGTGCCGATAATGTTATAATTCCACTTGGGCCCCATTGCAAGGTGTGCAAACCCAACATTTGCACTATTTGCACACAACGTGAGCCTTATTTAGAATCCTTTTTTGGCACAAATGTAAGCACCAGCATCGGCCTTATCTAGAAAGAGGGCCATTAGTATTAGTTGTTTCCTTGATTTATTTTGGTTTTTGACACTGTTTGTACTCAGTTCCTCTGTACGTTACTCACATATTGTGATTCATCTGATCCAGATTTTCGATGTTGATGTGTCAGATTCTTGTAAATGAGGCCCATAATGTGTAAACCCAGTGGACAGCAAAACAGATCTTTGTTTGGAGAGCCAAAGGCAATGACCATAGTAATTTTTATCATTGTTCAGTAGTGCCAATTACAAAAGAAAATAAGAATTTCTAGACCACTGCATCAAGTCTTGTTAAATCGACCAGAAAAGAAAACAAATACCGTCCTCATCTTAAAAACCTTCACAGGCTTCCATTCATCCTACAGACCCTGTTTCAGATATACATCCTGACACACTGAGCACTTGGATGAGTTTTGCACGTATTGGGGCAGATTTAACAGCCCCTAGCGCAACTGGACTGTCACTTTTCGCGAGGCTCTAGTGTCGCTAACCACTGCTCCATATTTACAAGGAGGTATAACGCCACTTTTTGTGGCATTATGCCTCCTTGTAAATATGTGCCCCTACAACGCAGTTTTCTGCATCAGAGAGGTGTGCAATGAGTGTTACAGTGGGCGCTCAACCGTAAAACTCATTGATTTTGATGCTGCCTCAGATTTTCGAGTTGTCGTAAACCTGAGGCAGCGCCAACAACTAACGCCACCCCAGGGGCAGCGTTAACAGGGCAAAACGAGGAGGAATGCTTTCATTCCTCCTCATTTTTTGCTATTTCCATGTGTGCTGCGTTCTGCGGCACACATAGAAGAAGCAAAATGCCACGGATGATTGCTTATGTGCAGGAAGGTGTCTCTTCCTGCACATAAACAATCATTCCAAAATTATGCTTTGGTACTTCTATGTGTGCTGCATTATGCAGCATACATATAAGTGCCAAATCACCAATGTAGATTGTTTTTGTGCACAGAGGGACACCTTCTTGCACATAAACAATCATTCCCTTCAACGCAGACACCCTTGCACAATGGTGCAAGGATGCCTGCGTTGGTGCTGGCTGCTATACATAGCACCGGCGCAGGTGGAAACAAAGGGTTGTGCCCTATTTTAGTAAATACGGTGCATCTCTGTGTTTCTAAAGTGATGAAACACCACGATGCGTCTTTGTGTAGTAAATCTGCCCACTATGTTAGCAATATTTTATCAAAAAGATTGTCTAACAGAGAAAAATACTCCACTGAGGGTTAATATATGTAATTGTTCTCATGTTCCATCAAAGGCTATGTGAGGTTAATAAGCCACCAACACACCCATGTACTATTCTGCAACTGCACAACAGTTTACACAGCCTCAAATCATTCCAGCCACAATTGCGACATGTGTCTAGAGCCTAACATGGCTTTGAAAAATTATGTATTTTTTGTGGTGAAATTGCACATGTTGTACAAAATATGTCATTTTCACACAAGATGCCAGCAGCTGACTTGTTTGAGCAGAAATTATCTTTGGGTGAGACATTGGGCATATTTATAGTGCCCTAGCGCCACCTTGCGCCACATTAACGTAATTGTTTTTGACGTTAATGTGGACCAACGAGGCCAAAATCACGCACCTTATTTACAGGGTGGCGCAATGCATGCATTGCGCCACTCTGTAACCCTTTGCGCTACATTATGCCTGTGCAAGGCATAATGTATGCAAAGGGGGCGTTCCCCCCTTAGGGGATCCGGAAATATGGCGTAAGGAAATCTATGAGATTTCCTCATTTTATTTTTTACTGCACTTTTAACGTCTGCACAAGATCAGGCGTTAAAAGGGGCCTTCCATTCTTTAAAATGGGGCCCTATGTACACCTGCAGAGTACATCAATAGTGTAATGAATAATGATGTTATTGCCCCCTGCACTAGGTGCGGCGCCACTTTCCATAAATCTGCCCCATTTTCTCCACAAATCAATGACAAAGTGTGAAAGTTTGAGAATTTCCCTGGATTTTAGGTAAAACAAAATTCCTAAATATTGTGGGCCATATTTATACTTTTTGACGCAAAACTGCGCTAACGCAGTTTTGCGTCAAAAAAATTAGAGCCCGCTAACGCCATTTCGAAGCGCCGTGCGCCGTCAAATTTATACTTTGACGCACGGCGGCGCAACCAACAGGTGGGAGACGTCGTAAAGGAAACCAACGTTAACGCGACACAAATCACTGTGGGTCGATTTACGACAGCGCAACCCGGAAAGCGTTTTTTTTTTGGACGCAATTACGTCAAATTGACCCGCGAAAACTGCCCTTTCAGCAGAGGAGAGCCAAAATGGATCCCAGATGCCGCTACAGACCCCAGGAGGATGACAGCAGACCAGGAACCAGCCAGGAGGACCCATACCGGAACCAGGACATTTTCAGAAAAAAAAGAAAGTGTCGCTTCAGTGCAGAGGAGCAGGAAATCCTGGTGAAAGAGGTGACGGAACACCAGCACCAATTGTTCCTCACCTCTAAATTGCCACTCAGTAGGAGAGAGGCCATATGGAAACAAATTGTGGACAAGATCAACAGTGTGGCTGAAGAACGCCGGACAGTCACTGAGTGTAAGAAACGCTGGCATGACTGCAAACGTAGGACAAAAGAATAAATGGCCAGGAACAGGAAGGCAGCACTGCAGACTGGAGGGGGGAGTCCAGCACACCAGGATGCCCTGGACCACATGGAGGAGATGGTCGCAGCCATCATCCCTGAGGAGATCGTCACAGGGATTCAAGGACAGGACAGCGCAGACTACCACGACACAACGCACATGCAGGGTAAGTCACATGGGGAATTAAATTGCAATAATGGGGACTGTAAGCAGGGGGGGGATACCTACTACACAATGCATGTAAGTCAGCACATATATGAAGTGGCATGGGTAAAGGGGCACGGCAGGGGGGCATGCCCAGCACAGACTGAATCTGGGGCACGACAAAATACAGCACCAACAACAGTCCCATGGGGCCATCCTGTAAGTACAACAATAGAGCCAAGGGAAAGCAGCGACAGGTGGCAAGGCCACTACGTCAAACTCACATCCAGGCACTTGTCTTGCAAAATCTATCCTACATCAACTAGGTCCCTATCAGTAATGCAGTAGCCAAAACAACAACTGCAATGTAACTGCCACAACAGTTGACAATAACACCTCTCATCTCTGTGCAACTATAGTACCAAATGGCAGGAACCTCCCCATGGAACATACATACCTAAATTAGGGGGTGAGGATGACATCTGCAACTATTCATAGAAATAAGACAAAGGCACCAGTACACTCAAATGCCGAATGCCAATACTTGACACATACATAAGCCAAAGTAAACAGCAATAGGAGCCACACAGCACTAAGGACACACACATGCTGCATACGTCAGGGTCTCTCACGTGGCTGTCTAACAAGGCAACATCACTAATGTCATACTGCTCAGACAACAACATTGAGGAGGGGACACAGGCAACTGGTCACTGAAACACACCTGCACAGTCTGACAACCAAATAGAACCTTCATACGATAAACAGGCCAATCCAATTAAACACACATGACCCAACATCATCTTCAAACATCAACAATGTTTACATCCATACCACATCCTAACATTGACATGCATAGGATATGCCACGTCACATGTACATATCGGGCAATGTGAATAAAAAGTGTTTGGGACAGGTCCTGAGAGGCAAGTGTGCTGCCAGGGCATTCACAACACCCACAGTCAGTCAAAGTGTAGTGTCGTAAGTGTAACGTATACTTTGCGCATTAGCTTCAGGCTTTAGGCCTTTGTGCACCTTGCCCTGAATGTACTTAAATGCATTTGCTCACATCTATGAGCCTCAGAGCACTTTGCACTAAATTCTTTTTATTAGCCTTCCTATCAGTTAATTTAGCAAATAGCCAGTCCTACGGTGTTGTTCATTCGTCAAATCACACTGTTTTACCTACTTCAGCACTGGAGTTTGCCAGAACATATTCACTCAATGCCCCAGTCAAGGATACAGTCTGGTACATTGCCGATAGACGTGGTAGGGGTTAAGATTTGGCATTCCTGCGTAGGGACACTTTGTCATCACGATGACATATTACTTATAAAATCACTTCCTTGTCCCAAGACACGCAAGAGGGAGTTTCCAAACAGAGAACCACAACTAGACGCTGCCTGCCTTGCTGCAGATGCAGAACCAGATCACAGGCCATTGCTCTTATATGAGGGATGATGTCTCCCCAGTGATTCAGACAGGCAAGCTCGAAGCTTAACATGCTGTGCTATAAATAGAACAAGCAGAGGGATAGTAGAAACAGTTAGGCACCATGATAGCTTTGTACTAATGTTTCACTCTCCTGCTGACTATTTCAATTCTAACAGTTTGTATTGTTTGGGTTATTGTGGCTCACACCTAAATATCTACAAGTCAGTTGTACAATGAAATCAACATATAAAACAAATACTGTCTTTGTCATTTGTGTATGAGAACATACTGGAAAAGAGAGAATTGTGTAGGATCTGAGTGACCACGACTTCCCTGAGAAGTTCCAAAGATGTCATGCGCTCGGATGTCTAATCATTCCTTTGCTGTGGGAGACCAGAGGAACTGCTAGTTAGCCAGAGCAAAAAGAAAGAATCAGGGTGACAGAGTTAATTACAAGTGTGTCAGACTTAGTCCCCCACACCATTAGCTATCCTGCTGCCTAGAAAGCCAGTAATCTCATGTAGGATAATGAGAGCCCACCCAACAAAATGTCCCTCCATAAGAATAGTTAAACACGGAGGGAGGAGTAGGACAGAAACATGCCTATGCCTAATTTTTGACAAAGCAACACCTAGAGGCGAATAGGCAGACAAGTCTGATAGCTCTATATCATACATGTGACACACAGGTGGGCCATAGGCCTACAACAATGCCCATATGAAGGACAGCAGATACCAAGACAAAAACAGAGCACAAAGTTAAGGCATCCAAAGGCTTGTATCTTAGTGCAAAATTGTCACAACACAGACACACTAATTGTACCCTGTTTCATTGCAGAGGAACATGGATCTCCTGCCGATATGCCTGTCCCTGATTTTCCTGATGACATGGATGATGAGCCCATTAACATTCCACAGGAGACCATCCAAATGGTCCTTGAAAGCCTCCAAACCCCACCTTCAGTCACAAGGAGGAGCACAGAAGAAGCAGCCACCACAGTAGAACCACCTGCCACCCCAATTGTAAGACCTGCCA